>NC_089508.1:143593929-146093929 GCF_036850995.1 Saccopteryx leptura
ATTGTGTATCTTTCCACGCTCTTACTTTTGCTCATAAAAACACATATATTTGTTACATGCTAGTTGACTTGGCTCCAATTCCTGGCTTCCCTGTGAATGAGTGATGTCCACAATGTGCACAACAGCCCTGCTCAGCTCCTATAGACTCATACTTAAGGCTTCTTTATTGAATCAACCCATCTCATATTTGGTTTTGTTCTTTTCCTGGTGCCTTCTGTTTTTCCCAGTATTATGCTCTTTTTCAAAAAAAACCTGTCTTCTCATGATGTGCCTAAAATAAACCAGCTTCAGTTTTCAGCACTTTTGCCCCCAGCAATGTTTCAGGTTGAATTTTCTCTAAGACCCACTTGTTCATCTTTTTGATGGTCCAGGGTATCCATAGAGACCATCTAACACCATATTTCTTTTTTTTTATATATATAATTTTATTTTTTTAATGGGGTGACATCAATAAATCAGGATACATATATTCAAAGATAACAAGTCCAGGTTATCTTGTCGTTCAATTATGTTGCATACCCACCACCCAAAGTCAGATTGTCCTCTGTCACCTTCTATCTTGTTTTCTTAGTGCCCCTCCCCACCCCCTATCCCTCTCCCATTCCCCCCTCCCCCCAGTAACCACCACACTCTTATAAATGTCTCTTAGTTTCACTATTATGTCCCACCTACGTATGGAATAATACAGTTCCTTTTTTTTTCTGATTTACTTATTTCGCTTCGTATCATGTTATCAAAATCCCACCATTTTGCTGTAAATGTTCCGATGTCATCATTTCTTATGGCTGAGTAGTATTCCATAGTGTATATATGCCACATCTTCTTTATCCAGTCATCTATTGATGGGCTTTTTGGTTGTTTCCATGTCCTGGCCACTGTGAACAATGCTGCAATAAACATGGGGCTGCATGTGTCTTTACGTATCAATGTTTCTGAGTTTTTGGGATATATACCCAGTAGAGGGATTGCTGGGTCATAAGGTAGTTCTATTTTCAGTTTTTTGAGGAACCACCATACTTTCTTCCATAATGGTTGTACTACTTTACATTCCCACCAACAGTGTATGAGGGTTCCTTTTTCTCCACAGCCTCTCCAACATTTGCTGTTACCTGACTTGCTAATAACAGCTAATCGAACAGGTGTGAGGTGGTATCTCATTGCCGTTTTGATTTGCATTTCTCTAATAGCTAAAGAAGATGAGCATCTTTTCATATATCTGTTGGCCATTTGTATTTCTTCCTGGGAGAAGTGTCTATTCATATCCTCTTTCCATTTTTTTATTGGATTGTTTGTTTGTTTGTTGTTGAGTTTTATGAGTTCTTTGTATATTTTGGATATTAGGCCCTTATCTGAGCTGTCGTTTGAAAAAATCATTTCCCATTTAGTTGGCTTTCTGTTTATTTTGTTATCAGTTTCTCTTGCTAAGCAAAAACTTCTTAGTCTGATGTAGTCCCATTCATTAATTTTTGCCTTCACTTCTCTTGCCATTGGAGTCAAATTCATAAAATGCTCTTTAAAACCCAGGTCCCTGAGTTGAGTACCTATGTCTTCTTCTATGTACTTAATTGTTTCAGGTCTTATGTTTAGATCTTTGATCCATTTTGAGTTAATTTTTGTACAGGGGGAGAGACTGTAGTCCAGTTTCATTCTTTTGCATGTGGCTTTCCAGTTTTCCCAGCACCATTTATTGAAGAGGCTTTCTTTTCTCCATTGTGTGTTGTTGGCCCCTTTATCAAAAATTATTTGACTATATATATGTGGTTTTATTTCTGGACTTTCTATTCTGTTCCACTGGTCTGAGTGTCTATTTTTCTGCCAATACCATGCTGTTTTGATTGTCGTGGCCCTATAATATAGTTTGAAGTCAGGTATTGAAATGCCCCCAGCTTCATTCTTTTTCTTTAGGATTGCTTTGGCTATTCGAGGTTTTTTATAGTTCCATATAAATCTGATGATTTTTTGCTCTATTTCTTTAAAAAACGTCATTGGAAGTTTGATGGGAATTGCATTAAATTTGTATATTGCTTTGGGTAATATAGCCATCTTGATTATATTTATTCTTCCTAGCCAAGAACAAGGTATATTCTTCCATTGCATTATATCTTTTTCGATTTCCCTTAACAATGGTTTATAGTTTTCATTATATAAGTCCTTTACATTCTTTGTTATGTTTATTCCTAAGTATTTTATTTTTTTGTTGCAATCGTGAAGGGGATTATTCTTTTGAGTTCCTTCTCAGTTGTTTCATTGTTGGCATATAGAAAGGCTATTGACTTCTGTATGTTAATTTTGTATCCTGCGACCTTACTGTATTGGCTTATTGTTTCTAGTAGTCTTTTTGTGGATTCTTTGGGGTTTTCGTGTATAGTATCATATCATCTGCAAAAAGTGATACCTTTACTTCTTCTTTTCCGATATGGATGCCTTTTATTTCTTTGTCTTGTCTGATTGCTCTGGCTAGAACCTCTAGTACCACATTAAATAAGAGTGGAGAGAGTGGACAACCCTGTCTTGTTCCTGATTTAAGGGGGAAAGCCTTCAGTTTAGTGCCATTTAATATGATGTTAGCTGATGGTTTATCATATATGGCCTTTATCATGTTGAGATATTTTCCTTCTATACCCATTTTGTTGAGAGTCTTAAACATAAAATTGTGTTGTATTTTATCGAAAGCCTTTTCTGCGTCTATTGATAAGATCATGTGGTTTTTGTTCTTTGTTTTGTTGATATGGTGTATTACATTAACCGTTTTACGTATGTTGAACCATCCTTGAGATTCTGGTATGAATCCCACTTGATCATGATGTATTATTTTTTTAATATGTTGTTGTATTCGATTTGCTAGTATTTTGTTTAGTATTTTAGCATCTGTATTCATTAGAGATATTGGTCTGTAGTTTTCTTTTTTTGTGCCATCCTTGCCTGGTTTTGGTATGAGGGTTATGTTGGCTTTGTAAAATGTGTTTGGAAGTATTGCTTCTTCTTCAATTTTTTGGAAGACTTTGAGTAGAATAGGAACCAAGTCTTCTTTGAATGTTTGATAAAATTCGCTGGTATAGCCGTCAGGACCTGGACTTTTATTTTTGGGGAGGTTTTTAATGGTTTTTTCTATTTCTTCTCTACTGATAGGTCTGTTTAGGCTTTCTGCTTCTTCTTGACTCAGTCTAGGAAGGTTGTATTGTTCTAGGAATTTATCCATTTCTTCTAGGTTGTTGAATTTAGTGGCATAAAGTTTTTCATAGTATTCTACAATAATTCTTTGTATATCTACGGTGTCCGTGGTGATTTCTCCTCTTTCATTTTGTATTTGTTTATATGAGTTCTTTCTCTTTTTTCCTTGGTAAGTCTTGCCAAGGGTTTGTCAATTTTGTTGATCTTTTCAAAGAACCAGCTCCTTGTTAAATTAATTTTTTCTATAGTTTTTCTGTTCTCTAATTCATTTATTTCTGCTCTGATTTTTATTATCTCCTTTCTTTGGCTGGTTTTGGGTTTTCTTTTTTCTTCTTTTTCTAGTTCCTTAAGGTGGGAAGTTAAGTGGTTCACTTGGGCTCTCTCTTGTTTTTTCATATATGCCTGAAGTGATATGAACTTCCCTCTTATCACTGCTTTTGCTGCATCCCATAGATTCTGATATGTCGTATTGTCATTTTCATTAGTCTGTATATATCTTTTGATCTCTGCACTTATTTCTTCTTTGACCCATTCATTTTTTAAAAGTATGTTGTTTAGTTTCCACATTTTTGTGGGATTTTTTTCCTCTTTTTTGCAGTTGAATTCTAGTTTCAAGGCTTTATGATCAGAAAATATGCTTGGTACAACTTCAATTTTTCTGAATTTGCTGATGTTGTTTTTGTGGCCCAACATATGGTCAATTCTTGAGAATGATCCATGTACACTGGAGAAAAATGTATACTCAGTCACTTTGGGATGAAATGTCCTGTAGATGTCTATCATATCCAGGTGCTCTAGTGTTTTGTTTAAGGCCACTATGTCTTTGTTGATTCTCTGTTTGGATGACCGATCTAGAGCCGTCAGCGGTATATTGAGGTCTCCAAGTATGATTGTATTTTTGTCAGTTTTTGTTATAAGATCAATAAGTAGCTGTCTTATATATTTTGGTGCTCCTTGGTTTGGTGCATATATATTAAGAATTGTTATGTCTTCTTGATTCAGTGTCCCCTTAGCCATTATGAAATGGCCATTTTTGTCTCTGAGTACTTTTCCTGTCTTGTAGTCAGCATTATCCGATATGAGTATTGCTACACCTGCTTTTTTTTGGATGTTATTTGCTTGAAGTATTGTTTTCCAGCCTTTCACTTTGAATTTGTTTTTATCCTTGTTACTTAGATGAGTTTCCTGTAGGCAGCATACAGTTGGATTTTCTTTTTTAATCCATTCTGCTACTCTGTGCCTTTTTATTGGTGAGTTTAATCCGTTTACATTTAGTGTAATTATTGATACTTGTGAGTTCCCTATTGCCATTTTATATCTTGCTTTCTGTTAGTTTTGTGTCTTGTTTGATCCTTCTCTTTAATTTTTCTATCTTTTGTTTTTATTTGGTTGTATTCCATACATCTTTCCACTGTTGCTATCTTTTTTATCTCATGTGCTTCTGTGGTGGTTTTTTCAATGGTGGTTACCTTTGAATAATGAAAAGGGTCCCTACCCTTTTCATTGTAGCGAACTATTTTGTGAGTACTTTTGCACTCCATCGTCCTTTGCTATTGTTAATCTCCATCTTCTCCCCCTCTTTCTTGTTGTTGTTGTCACAGTTTAAATTTGGTTTTATTGTGTTCTTCTTGGAGCTTTTACTTGTGGTTCTGGTTTTTTTTGTTCTTTGTATCTGATTGGAGAACCCCCTTTAGTAATTCCTGGAGTGGGGGTTTTCTGATGATAAATTCCCTCATCTTTTCTGTATCTGTGAATGTTTTTATTTCTCCTTCATATTTGAAGGATAGCTTTGATGGGTATAGTATTCGTGGCTGAAAGTTCCTCTCTTTCAGGACTTTAAATATTGGGGTCCACTCTCTTCTAGCTTGTAGAGTTTCTGCTGAGAAATCTGATGATAATCTAATGGGCCTTCCTTTATATGTTGTATTCTTCTTTTCCCTGGCTGCCTTGAGAATTTTTTCTTTGCTGTTTGTTTGTGTCAATTTCATTATGATATGCCTTGGAGTAGGTTTGTTGGGGTTAAGAAAACTTGGAGTTCTGTTTGCTTCTTGAACTTGAGGCTTTAGTTCTTTCCACAGGCTTGGGAAGTTCTCATCTATTATTTGTTTGAGTATGTTCTCCATTCCATTTTCTCTCTCTTCTCCCTCTGATATACCTATTATTCTTATGTTATTCTTTTTGATGGAGTCAGATAATTCTTGTAGGGCTATCTCATTTTTTTTAATTTTTGAGTCTCTTTCTTCTTCTCTCTGTTGTGCCTCAAGTTGCTTGTCTTCTATTTCACTAATCCTCTCTTCTATCTGACCTGTTCTACTAGCTAAGCTTGTTACTTCGTCTTTCAGCTCGTGAATTGAGTTTTTCATCTCTGTTTGACTTGTTTTTATAGTTTCAATTTCCTTGGACATATATTCTTTGTAACACCATATTTCAAATGAATCAGTTTCTGTCTTATCAGCCTTCTTCACTATCCAACTTTGCATCTATAAATAGCAATCAGGGTACAAGGGTATGGATAATCTTAACCTTGGTCTCTAATGACACATCTTTGCTCTTAGGGATCTTTCCTTATGCTTCCATTTCCAACCTTCTAAGTCTCCATCTACTCTTGATTACTTGGTTGCAGTTCGCATTCAAATTCATGACAGAACCAAGGTGAGCAAAATCTTTAACAACATCAATATCTTCATTGTTTATTTCTTCTGTACTTATGATTTTTGTCTTCTTATGTTCAAATGCTGTCCTTCTTTGACACTTTCTTCTTTTACTTTCATCAGAAGTCATTTCAAATCATTGCTACTACTTTCTGATGGTAAGATAGTGTCATCTGCATATCTTAAGTCATTGATATTTCTTCCATCAATACATAAATATAGCTACACATTTAGCCATAGATTTATGTATACAGAATGTTATTTATTTTCTTTATTCTGAAAAAGAATCATGACACCCATTACTAGATACTAACTTTTTCCTATAAATTAGCAAGTAGAGATCCACCTTGTTCTTCTAATTTCTGTAAGCATACATATGCACACATAATTAGATAAAACATGTCATAGTATTATGTATTCCTTATTAGTAGTCTTCTTCTAACTTTGATTTTCTACTTACTTCACTTCCTACTCTATTCTTTGCTCATATTGCTCCTATCTCCCCACCTTATGTGTCCTTTGTAACTATGTACATAGACATCCCACTTACCTTTTTGTCACTGTTTACTTTATAAAAATGGAATATTAAATACTGTACCTATATTTTTCTCATTCAGCACATCTTGGAATACCCCTAGTCTTATCAGTTTACATAGCTTAATTATTCTTTAATAATTGCTATAAATATTGAATACATAATTCATTTAACTATTTTCCATTTGGTTGGCATTCATCTTGCTTAAACTTTATTTTTAGCCACTTTAAACAAAGCTGTAATAATTTATTTTTAATATATCTCTTTTTATATATTCTTATACCCTTTTACCTATGGTATAGAGTTCCAAAACTTTACCGTTGAGCTGAAGTATATGCAAATTTATAGTTTTAATAGATATTGTCAGTTGTTTTACAAAAAGATGGTAACCACTTACATTTCTACTGTACTCATGCCATCAGTAGATATTACTGCTAATTTTATATTTTTCTAGACATATATGAGTTGTTGAAAACTGTTATAAGACAATTTCTTGCCTTTTATAAATATGAGTAGCCTTTAACAACTAGAGATGAGAGGGTATTATAATTCCTTTCTCCAACCCTTACAGTAATCTGTTACAATAAAAGCAAGTCCTGAACTTTTTCACATGTTCATTGAAACAGTCTAGCTGTTCCTCTGCCAATGGTTCTCAAACTTTTTGAAATCAGGGCGCATTTAAAATTCTACAAATAATTGTAGGTGCACTATATACAAATTTCTGAAAAATATGTTATAATAATTAAGTCAAATATTAAAGAAAAAATATAAAAGTCCAAGTGTGCTTTTATGGTAATTAAACAAAATAAAATAAATATGACAAATTTATTCTGACATTAAAAAACATTTTTATGTTACATTTTTTTGAGTTATGCTTTTTAGAATTTGTAAAAAAGAGGGGTTAAAAAATAAAAAAATGACAAAAAAGTTATCTTTTTATATATATATAGATACATTCTTAGTAAGATTTAGTAAATTCGGCAGGTCCCAGTGCAAATGTGTTAAGTTTTTTCATTCTTGTGTTTATGAGAAACATGAGCCTGACATATCTTAGTGATTTCTTCAATGTTTGGGCATATATTTGAAAGGCAAACTCTCATTTCCTCATCAATACATTGAAGAATTCCTCTCTTTTTACTCTTAAATGTGTTGAGGTAGAAAATCCCAATTCACATAAATAGGATATTGAAAATTGTAGTAAAATGTTCAAATTTTTTTAGATATTGCCACATATTCTTTTTTTATAGAAATCTAAAAGGCTTCAAGAGACAATTCCTTATGTGTAATTATCAACCCACAATCAGTGGATATAGCTGCCAGTTCTTCTTCCTCTGTTAATGTTAAACCAAAATCACTTGAAGCCTCCATGAATGGGTTTCTAATCCAATTGTATTGTTCAGTGTTAAGTGATGAAAAATGCTATAAATTAAACTCTGCTCGTCAGCCTTCAAGTCCTATTTTATTTACACTTAACTTTTGCTCACTTCCAGAATCAGATTCTTCAATATCACGCTTCTTTTTGAGAAATCTATTATTTAATTTGGGTGTATATATCTAAAAATAATATAATGATGCGCTAATAATAAATATAATAATGATGTGTTAACAAAAAGAGCAGTATTTCTGTAATGAAATGGTGTAATAGAGTAACTGTATTTATTTTTATATCTGGGCACATGCTGTGAACCAGTGCAGCTGGTTCCAGGTCTCAAGTGGGAATGGTGCAGAATTAAGAAAATAGGCAAAATTAAGAAAATACGGGTTCAGGAGGGCCTTGTAATTGCTGCTGGCAAAAACAAAGGGCCCAAAAACCACATCTTGCTTTATTTATAAGGCAAAGTGAGGCCATTAGCAAATCAATGGTCTCTGATCATGTTTCCAAGGCAACCCAAGAATTTTACCAAGTGCAAAAAAAACCCCACCATATATATCATCTTAACTTTTTACCAAAGGATAGAAGAAACTTGCCTCCAGTCTTTCCGGGGAACTTGGAGGGTAGTATAAACAATCCAGCACCACAGCTTAACAGTCTTTTGCAACCCAATCAGGCAAGTGAGGTGGGGGGTTGGGCAGACTGTCAGTTTATAGCCAACTAGAAAGCCCGGCGGTCATACGAAATGACCGCTGTTCTAGATATTATAAATTATAATTAAAATGATTTGTGCAAAGGTGTCTGCTAATTCAAACTGAATTACCCAGGGCAGGCGGCAAGGACGCCCCTTTGCTTAGTGCCCCACGGGGTTTCCCCCTTCTACTTGCTTAATTGCTTAAAGTAGAGTGCAAAGAAGGAAACCACTGGCGGTACATTTCTTAAGAGCCACCACTAGCTCAATAATAAAGGTGATTTAAATATGTTTTAATCCTTTTTGCATTTCGGTCAGCATTACTCTGTCGTTTCTTTGCATTTCTCTCCTGCCTTTGTTCAAGGGACTCATTTTGTTGAGACAGGCTTTTTTGTCTTGCATCTGAGGCAAGCCTTGTTTCTCTATGCTCATCAGTCTCATTTTGCCGAGAAAGACGCATTTGCTCTGCGACTAAAGCAAGCCTTGTCTTTCTCTGCTCAGTGGTTTCTTTTTGTCGAGAAAGCCGTTTTTGTGCAGCTTTAGCTCCTTTTCTCTCCTCTTCAGTGCTGTATTTTCTAGGAGGCATTCTTAAAAGAAATTACGTTAAGACGTAGTTTTTATGTAAAACAGATGATTGCCAATGCAAACAAATGTTCACCTTCCCCCTGACCCGCTAAATTTACGTTCAGCCATGGCAACTTCACCCCATTGGCTAGTACAGTTACGCAAACAACCAATAAGCTATCAGCAACAAACAGACACTTAAGCTGCATATAATAAAGATTCCCCACACCTCTGTCCCCCCAAAATCTAAACTCCAAAAACCTTGTTGGTTTTTTGGTCCCCAACAGGCACATATTTCTCTGGAATACCATAGGGCACACCTAGAAATATTCTAGGGTGTACCAGTGTGCCCTGGTGCACACTTTGAGAACCAATGCTCTAAGCAGTCTAAAGCACCTATCTCTGTTCTTACTTACCACACACTGAGAATACTTTGCTTTAAATGTGTATGTCAGGGAAATGCAAGAAAAATTTTGGCAACAAGGTCTCTTGTTTCTTAGTCAATAAAGATAACAAAATCTTTCATTAAGTAGCTGTAGTGGAGGGGTGGGGCTGCGGTGGAATATGTAGTTCTAGTCCTTAAGGCTTTATTTTGTTGCAAATGTGGTAAGATGTTGGCTCATCAAATTCTTTTTTAATTGGATTTATTAGTGTGACATTGGTTGATAAACTTATGTAGGTTTTAGATGTACAATTCTATAACACATCATCTGTATACTGTATTCTGTGTTCACCACATCAAGTCAAGTCTCCTTCCATCACCATTTATCCTTCTCTTTACCCTCCTCTACCTCCCCAATGTCTTTCCCCTTGTAATCACTATACTGTTGTCTGTCTATGAGTTTGTTTGTTTCTTTTTTTTTCTTAATCCCTTCATCTTTTTCACCCAGCCTCCAACCCCCTGCCCCTCTGACAACTGTCTGTTCTCTGTATCTTTGAGTCTGTTTCTATTTTGTTTATGCCTTATTTGTGATAGGGTGACGGAACCAACACCAATCTTCTTTACTACTCATATATATTGATTGATCAACACTCATTTCACCAATGAAAACTCATGCCTCATCAACAAATGCAGTGGTAGAGATTTATACCTTGCAATTTAACATATTATTTTTGTATTCATTTCTGGGAAGTGAACACCCAATAGAGCCTCTCAAGAGATACTTAACCCACTGTGAAGTATAAATTCAGGATTAAGAAACCACAAATGTTAACTAACATCTCTAGACTGTAGACTGAAATAGCTTGTCCACACATATCATATGTCCAAACTGAAATATTTTAATGAAAATGAAGACAGTATAGTAGGTATAAGGCAGCACCTTGGCTTTCCTGCTTTTCCAATAGCAGGTGACAACAAAAGAAAAAAAGTATTTCTCTATTTTACTGAATATACTTTAGTCATCTAAAGGCCTCAGTAATGGGACCTCTATGAGCCTGGGCTACAAGAGGTGATGGGAAAGAAAGCATGCTCACTTTGGTAGCACATGTACTAAAATTGGAGAAAGAAAAGACAGTAGCTTGGATCTGGCAACTGAGTGGATATATTCATGAGCTGTGGCTACAGCCCTAAATGCTTACATAAAAGGACATTATGGGTACTATATTTGCAGATGGTGAGCAAATATAGACAAACTCTGTCTATATCATAATATTTGATTTACCTATCTTCACAGTTTTTCCTAATGGTCAAAGTAGTTCTTTTAGGCTTCAACATACTCCAGACTGTGGGCTAAGTAGTAACAAATAAATTGAGACAATTTTCCACCACTGTACACACTCATATTTCTTAAAAGGAAATTCTGAAAACAAAGTTACAAAGTTGGAAATAGTTACACTACTTTTCAAAGTATGGAAAAATGTTCAAAACACACGTTCATATAATTAATGAACTTAAATTGTAAGTCTAATATAATAAGCATTTACAGAGATGGAGGGATGAAATGTTTCCCCAAAGATAATGGAATCACTTTGAATAACAGTCATTTGGTTGCTTTTGTCACAGTGATGGAAGTATGTTAAAGTCACTGTAGTTTGATAAGTGACTTTCCCATCATTCTCATTTTGTGGGTTTAGGTCAGACACCCATGTTGTGACTTGGTTGGTGTGGAAGCTGGTATTTTACTGTATTTTTAGAATATTTAGTCTATTTAGAAAGTTTACATAATTTTGGTTACAGTGACTAAAGTGCCTAGGACTAAAAGTAAGATTGGCTTTTTCTAGCATAAGAAGATGGCAGTGTGTGCCAGTGCTCCTTCAGAGCCATTAAGTTTGGTGCTGCACTTCGCAAAGAGGAGTGCTCATGGATGAAAGAAAATACTTTGTGTCTGTTATTTTTAAGAACAGAATGTTCCTGAAATACAAAATGAACTATGTGCATTTTTATCAAGCTGCTTGGTCTAGAATAGAGATGGGATGTAATTTTCATTTATTTTGCCAACTCTGCAGGATTTAGTGGTGGCCAGGAGCACTCTGTGGAAAAGAATTGGGATAGAGAGCTAATACCCTGTTTAAAAAGATGCTAAATGTTAGTGATAACTGACAAGGATTGAATGTTAGAGGAGAGGTAGGATATTAGTACTGTACTGGACATTTCTAGACTAATGAGGCATGACAGAAGCATGGTCAAGTACTCCATTTCTAGTTGATATTTCCTGAGTAGTTTATACTATACATACTTCAAATCTGCTCTATCAGGAATTTCTATGGACTGATTTTAAAAAATAAATTCTAATATTCACAGTGTATAAACATACAAAATGTACTTTCACAGCTAATATACATGCATATATGTGGGTATGCTTCTTAAGCACAAGAAAAGATTTTCATTTTAATTAATCAATATAATTAATGGCTTTAAGAATTTTAATTTTGATTAATGTTAATTTTTAAAATTGTCTTTGAAAAAAAATTGTCTTTGAAAGTCTAGATGTAATGAAAGCATATTTTTCTAATAGTTAAGTAATATGTTAGGAATATATTTTTTGAGATCTTAGTGAGGATCAAAATCACTAGAAAAGTATAAAGAAATTTACATAGATGAACAAAATACATATGGTGGCATACATTCAGAGTCTGAAAACCAACAAACACATCCCTGAATAAGTGTGTATATAGCTGGGTGATATGAAGTTTTAGGCACTTCTCACTTTATTATAAATTGTTTTTAAAAGACTTATATTAAAAAATAAAAATATTTATATTCAAGTCATGAAAGATACCTGCTCATGTCTTTTTTAAAAACTAGAGGTCTTAGGAAGGGGGGAAATGGTGATGGAGTAGGTGGACATTACAACTCCCACCTCCCAGAACCAAAGTGGATTACAACTTAACTTAGGAAAAATCATCTTGAAAAACCAACTTTGGACTAAACAAAGAGGAATCTATAACCAAGCATCACTGAAGAAACCACACTGAGACTGGTGGGAAGGGCAGAGATGCAGAAAGGGCTACCTTGCTCCCAGGAGTGAGAGGTGGCCCAGAGGGTCTTTCACAGCAGGGTGGGTTGCCCAGAGAGTTGTGAGTCCTCAGCTCCAGGACCAGAACCCCAGCCTGGAGCCCCAGAGATTAGAGGAGGCGTACTGACAGTATTTAGCTGAAAGAAGAGGTGGGTTACTGTTTGCGAGAGGGAGACAGAACACTCAGACCCAGGCTCTGTCTTAAAGGAACCGCGCAGAAAACCTCATTCACAGCCACTTACCTGGGGCTCTGGGAGTGAGGAGCACTGAGAAGACTAGAGTTGCAAGAGGAGAGCATAGTCTTGGGACACAGGGAGAAACTGTGGGGGACAGCCACCCTGACCCCTCTACCAGGTCACTCCCCAAACCTAAAGTGGCCATTTTTCCTGGGAGAACCAAGCCAACAAAGGGAAGCAATTACCCCATACACCAGAGGCTCTCCTGCTCCAGTCAGTGCAAAGAGATGCTTAGAAGCAGGGGGCACATCAGGGACACAGGTTTTGAGTGCTGAGATCTAAGCTATACTGCCCCCCCAAATTGCTCAGTACCCTCCAAAGGATGGGAGGGCCTGGCTGTGGTGGCTGCAGTGGCTGTGGTGCTCAGCCTGTGTGGCAGCAGGGGGCAGAGCCTGGAGAGGCTTCCCAAGTGCCTGAAGGGGGTGGAGCCCAGGGCGGCAAGGCATCCCTCACCCCCACAAGGAGCGGACCCTGGCGAGTAGTCCGCACACCAGTGGGGGCTGGAGCCAGGCAGCCCACTGAGTGGCAGTAAGGGGCAGAGCCCAGGGAGGCAGCCCACATGCCCATGGAGGCCAGAGCCTGGTGAGGCAAGGAGTCTACCACATCCGCAGGAGGTGAATCCCTGTGAGGCATCCAGCACAACTGTGGGGCAGCCTGAGCTGCAACCCCTGTGTCCAGCAGTGCAGATGCCTGAGTGCCCAAGGAGGTGGCAGCAGTGGCAGGGGGTTGGCAGAAAGACCACACCTCAGGAATAGAGAGGCCACACATACCGCCCCAAAGTAGATAAAAGCCAGCCTAGGAGTGCAGCTAATATTTACAGTGGCATCACAGCCAAGAAGAGGCAGCCACAAATTCTGGATCACCTGTACCTCCAAGAAGGTTGCTAAGGGCCAGTCATAAGAAGTGACCCCCACTAGTCCGCTCCAGGTTTCAGCCAAGGAGGTCCAAAGTTGGTACATCCAGAGAGCATCAGATCAGGACCTAACAACCCTAGTTAGGGTGGTATCTTAAGGAAAAGCTCCTCACACCTGACCCAGCTAAAGCATCGAAAATGCTGACACAAATAGCAAAAAGAGCAGTAGCAGCAGACAAGTAGCCCACAGTGAATTACAAACAACAGCTGAGGCCAACCCAAGAAGATCTACAAACAACACAGCTGAAAGCTGGAGGCAGACAACACCAACCCTATACTCAGCTAGCTACACAAATAGCACATCCAAAGGAGCAGTCTATACAGAGACAAAATGGGAAGACAGAGAAATGCAATTCAAATGAATCAACAAGAGAGATACCCAGAAAAGGAACTAAATGAGTTGGAAATACCCAAGATACCGGATGCAGAGTTTAGAATAATAATTGTTAGGATGCTCAAGAATCTTAGAGCAACAATAGATGGACAAAATTATCACCTAAACAAAGAGATAGCAAGCATCAAAAAGAACATTGAAATCATAAAAAAGAATCAGACAGAAATGACAAACACAGTATCAGAAATGAAGACTACACTAGAAGAAATTAAAAGCAGGCTGGATGAAGCAGAGAACTGAATCAGAGATTTAGAGAACAAGATAAATGAAAGCACAGAAGCAGAACAGCAAAAAGAAAAGAGGATCAAAAAGTCTGAGGAAACTCTAAGAGAGCTCTGTAACAACATGAATAGAAACAACATCTGCATAATAGAGGTTCCTGAAGGATAAGAGAAAAAACAAGGGATAGAGAACTGATTGAAGAAACCATAGCTAAAACTTCCCTAAAATGAGGAAGGAAAAAGTCAAACAAGTTCAAGAAGCACAGAGAATCCCATTATAGAGGAACTCAAAGAGAATTACACCAAGACACATCATAATTAAAATACCAAAGCTAAGAGAAAAAGAAAGAATTCTAAAAGCTGCAAGAGAAAAGCAGTCAGTCACCTACAAAGGAGCCCATAAAGATGGCATTCAGCTTTTCAACAGAAACACTTGAGGCCAGAAGGGAATGGCAAGAAATATTCAAAATAATCCAAAATCAGAGCCTACAATGAAGACTTCTTATTCAGCAAGGCTATCATTTAAAATTAAAGGAGAAATAAAAAGCTTCTCAGACAAAAAAAAAAATCTCATGGAATTTATTATAACCAAACCAATGCTACAAGAAATATTAAGGGGTCTGTTGTAAACAGAAGAAAGGGTGGAAAAAAATCTAGTAAAAAAAAATGTAGATTTAAATAATAAAATGGCAACAAACAACTACACATCAATAATAACCTTAAATGAAAATAAATTAAATGCTTCAATCAAAAGAAATAGGGTAGCTGCATAGATAAGAAAACAGGACCCATACATATGCTGTCTATAAGGGATCCACCTCAAAACAAAAAATACACATAGACTGAAAGTAAAGGGATGGAAAAAATATTTCTTGCAAATGGAAATGAAAGAACAGCTAGGGAAGCAATACTTAAATCTGACAAAATAGACTTTAAAACAAAGGCTATAGTAAGGGATAAAGAAGGTCACTACATAATGATAAAAGGAGCAATCCAACAGGAAGACATAACCATTATAAATATCTATGATCCTAATAAAGAAACACCTAAACATATAAAGCAGATTTTGATGAACATAAAGAGCAAGATCAACAGCAATACTATACTAGGGGATTTCAGTACCACACTAACATAAAAGGATACATCCTCAAGAAAGAAAATTAACAAAGAAACAGCAGCCTTAAAGGACACACTAGATCAACTGGATTTAATAGATAACTGTAGAACTTTTCACCCTAAAGCAGCAGAATATACAATCTTTTCAAGTGCTCATGGTACATTCTTTAGCATAGATCACATCTTAGGACACAAAATGAGTCTCAGTATATTTAAGAGAATTGAAATCATATCAAGCACCTCCTCTACTCACAATGGCATGAAACTAGAAATCAATACAATAGAAAAACTGAAAAACTTTCAAACACTTGGTCACTAAATAGTATGTTAACAACTCAAAATTTATGGGACACAGCAAAAGCAGTCCTGAGAGGGAAGTTCATAGTATTACAAGCATACCGTAAGAAGCAAGAAAAAGTCCAAATAAACAACTTAACGATGCATCTAATATTACTAGAAAAAGAACAGCCAGTAAAGCCCAGAGGAAATAGAAGAAAGAAAATAATAAAGATCAGAGTGGAAATAAATGACATAAAGGCTAAAAAAAATGATAACAGAATATTAATAAAACTGAGAGCTGGTTCTTTGAAAAGGTAAACAACCTTGATGAAACATTAACCAGATTCACCAAAAGTAAAAGTGAGAGGACTCAAATAAATATAATTAGAAATGAGAGTAAAGAAGTAACAACTGACACAGCAGAAATACAAAAGATTGTAAGAAAATACTACAAAGAACTGTATGCCAAAAAATTAGACAATCTAGGTGAAATGGACAAATTCTTGGAAACATAATTTTTCAAAAATCAATCTGGAAGAATCAGAAAACCTAAACAGACTGATTACAACAAATAAAATTGAAACAATTATTTAAAAACTCCCAACAAACAAAAGCCCTAGGCTAGATGGCTTCACAGGTGAATTCTACCAAATATTCAAGAAAAAACTAACTCCTATCCTTCTCAAGCTCTTTCAAAAAATTCAAGAGGAGGGAAGAGTTCCAAGCTTCTTTTATCAGGCGAGCATAATCCTCATTCCAAAACCAGGCAAAGACAATACAAAAAAAAGAAAACTATAGGCCAATATCCCTAATGAATTTAGATGCTAAAATCCTCAACAAAATATTAGCAAATCAGATCCAGCAATACATGAAAAAAATCATACATCATGATCAAGTGGAACTTATTCTGGGAAGGAAAGGCTGGTACAATATTTGCAAACCATTAATATGATTCATCATATAAATGAAAGGAAGGGGGAAAATCCCATGATAATATCAAGAGATGCAAAAAAATTATTTGATAAAATCCAGTACACAGCCTGACCTTTGGTGGCGCAGTGGATAAAGCATTGACTTGGAATGCTGAGGTCACCGGTTCAAAACCCCGGGCTTGCCTGGTCAAGGCACATATGGAAGTTGATGCTTCCAGCTCCTCCCCCTGTTCTCTCTCTCTTTATCTCTCTCTCTCTCCTCTCTCTTTAATAAAAATGAACAAATAAAATCTAAAAAAAAAGTATTTCCTATAAAAAAAAGAAATTCAGTACCCATTTATAATCAAAACTCTCAGCAATGTGGGAATACAGGGAACATACCTCAACATGATAAAGACCATCTATGACAAACCCACAGCCAACATCATAGTCAATGGGAAAAAAATTTAAAAAAAAATCCCCTTAAGATCAGGAACAAGGCAGGGGTGCCCACTTTTCACCACTCTTAGTCAACATAGTTCTGGAAGTCCTAGCCACAGAAATCAGACAAGAAGAAATAAAAAGCATCCAAATTGGAAAAGAAGAATTAAAACTATTATTATTTGCTGATGATACATAGATACATAAAAAACTCTAAAGTCTCAGTCAAAAAACTACTGGACCTGATGAATGAATTCAGCAATATGGCAGGATATAAAATTAATATTCTGAAATCAGAGGCATTTTTATACACCAACAATGAACTATCTAAAAGAGAAATTTAAATAAAATCCCCTTCACTATTGCAACAAAAAAAATAAAGTACCTAGGAGTAAATTTAACCAAGGAGGTTAAAGACTTGTACTCAAAAAATTATAACAAGAAATCAAGGAAGATACAAACAAGTGAAAGCATATACCATGTTCATGGATAGGAAGAATAAACATCATTAAAATGTCTATATTACCAAAAGCAATCTATAAATTCAATGCAATTCCTATTAAAATACCAATGACATACTTCAAAGATATAGAACAAATATTTCAAAAATTTAAATGGAACCAAAAAATAACACAAATGGCCTCATCAATCTTGAAATAGAAGAATAAAGTGGGTAGTATCAGACTTTCTGATATCAAGTTATACTACAAGCCCATTGTACTCAAAACAACTTGGTACTGGCATAAGAACAGGCATATAGATCAATGGAACAGAACAGAAAACCCAGAACTAATATCACACCTTTATGTACAATTGATATTTGAGAAAGGAGGTAAGAGCATACAATGGAGTAAAGACAGTCTCTTTAACAAATGTTCTTGGGAAGATCGGACAGATATCTGCAGGAAAAAAAAAAAAGAAAAAGAAAAGAAATTAGACTACCAACTTACACCATTCACAAAAATAAACTCAAAATGGATAAAAGACTTAAATGTAAGTCATGAAACCATAATCATCTTAGAAGAAAACAGGCAGTCAGCTCTCTGACATCTCTCGCAGCAATATATTTCTGATTTAGCTTCATGGGCAAGTGAAATAAAGGACAGGATGAACAAATGCAACTATATCAAACTAAAAAGCTTTTGCACAGCTAAAAACAATATGAACAAAATAACAATACAACTCATATAATTGGAGAAAATATCTGTCAATATGTCTGATAAAGGTTTAATAACCAAAATTTATAAAGAACTTCTAAAACTCTACACCAGGAAGATAAACAATCTAATCAAAAATGGGTAAAAGAAATGAATAGACACTTACTTCTCCAAAGAGGACATACAGATGGCTAATAGGCAGATGAAAAAAATGTTCAACATCACTAATCATTAGAGAAATGCAAATTAAAACTACAATGAGATACTACCTCACATCAGTCAGAATGGCGTTCATTAACAAAACAACACACAATAAGTGCTGGCGAGGATGTGGAGAAAAGAGAACTCTCCTGCACTGCTGGTGGGAATGCAGACTGGTGCAGCCACTGTGGAGAACAGTATGGAGATTCCTCAAAAAATTTAAAACGGAACTGCCTTTGACCCAGCCATCTCCCTTATAGGAGTATATCCTAAGAATACCAAATCACTGATTCAAAAAAAGAAATGCACCCCCATGTTTACTGCAGCATTGTTTACAATAGCCAAGATCTAGAAACAGCCGAAGTGTCTATCAGTGGAAGAGTGGATTAAAAAGCAGTGGTACATATACACAATGGAATACTATGCAACTGTGAAAAAGAAGGAAATTTTACCTTTTGTGACAACATGGATGGATCTGGAAACTATTATGCTAAGTAAAATAAGCCAGTTAGAGAAAGAAAAATATCATACGACCTCACTCATTTGAGGAATCTAATGAACAATGTGAACTGAGGAGCAGAAAAGAGGCAGAGGAGGGATCAAAGGGACCAGAGGGAAAGCAGACAGAGGGAAAGGGGATGATAGGATGGGATCAGAGAAGGGAAAAAGATTGGTGAAATGATATATACATAACACAGCATTATAGAGAGCAGGAAAGCAAATTCTGGAGTGAAGGGGGGATGGTTTTGGGGGGGTGGGGTAAGGGGAATGTTGAGGGAAACATGGGGGTGGGGGGATGTATTCGGTGGGACACTTGAATCTATGTAAATACAATAAATTAAAAAAAATAATTGGCCCTGGCCGGTTGGCTCAGCGGTAGAGCGTCGGCCTAGCGTGCGGAGGACCCGGGTTCGATTCCCGGCCAGGGCACACAGGAGAAGCGCCCATTTGCTTCTCCACCCCTCCGCCGCGCTTTCCTCTCTGTCTCTCTCTTCCCCTCCCGCAGCCAAGGCTCCATTGGAGCAAAGATGGCCCGGGCGCTGGGGATGGCTCTGTGGCCTCTGCCTCAGGAGCTAGAGTGGCTCTGGTCGCAACATGGCGACGCCCAGGATGGGCAGATTATCGCCCCCTGGTGGGCAGAGCGTAGCCCCTGGTGGGCGTGCCGGGTGGATCCCGGTCGGGCGCATGCGGGAGTCTGTCTGACTGTCTCTCCCCGTTTCCAGCTTCAGAAAAATGAAAAAAAATAAAAAAAAAATAAAAAAAAATAATTGGAAGTTTTAGTTTTCCTTACTGGTCTGCAACGTTTATTCATATATTCTGGATACTAATCAACTGTGGCTGTATAAATGCAAATATATTCTTCTAGTTTGAGAATTACTTTTTTTGTATTTTTTTGAAATGAGAAGTGGGGAGGCAGAGAAACAGGCTCCCACATGCACCCAACCGGGATCCACCTGGCATGCCCACCAAGGGACAATGATCTGCTCATCTGGGGTGTTGCTCAGTTGCAACTGGAGGTGGAGGCCATGGAGCCATCCTCAGTGCCCAGGCCAACTTTGCTCCAATGGAGCCTTGGCTGTGGGAGGGGGAGAGAGAGACAGAGAGAAAGGAGAGGGGAAGGAGTGGAGAAGCAGATAGGTGCTCCTTCTGTGTGCCCTGGGCAGGAATCAAATCTGGGACTTCCACATACTGGGCCAACACTCTACTGCTGAGCCAACCTGCCAGAGCCAGAGAATTACTTTTTTTTTATTTTGTTTATGGTGACCTTTAATAACAAAAATTCTTAATTTAATATATAAAACTTATTAGTCATCCTATGGTTTATTTTTTCCATATCTTGTTTAGGATATTCTTCCCTACCCTGGTGTCATAAAGACATTCTCCTATTTTGTCATCTAAAAGTCTTAAGCCCTGGCCAGTTGGCTCAGTGGTAGTGTCGGCTGGCGTGCAGAATTCCCGGGTTTAACTCCTGGCCAGGGCACACAGAAGTGTCCATCTGCTTCTCCACCCTTCCCCCTCTCTTTTCTCTCTATCTCTCTCTTCCCCTCTCACAGCCAAGGCTCCGTTGGAGCAAAGTTTTCCCAGGCAGTAAGGATGACACCATGTTCTCCACCTCAGACACTAGAATGGCTCTGGTTGCAATGGAGCGATGCCCCAGATGGGCAGAGCATCACCCCCTGGTGGGCTTGCCAAGTGGATCCTGGTTGGGCACATGCAGGAGTCTGTCTCTCTGCCTTCCCGCTCCTCACTTCAGAAAAAATTTTTTTTAATAAAAAAAAAAAATAAAAGTCTTACAGTTTTGTTTCCTACATTTAAATCATTAATTCATTTCAATTTTTATTTTTGTATATACTATGAGATTGTGAATTCTCATAAAATTACTAAATAGTTCATCTTTCCTTCAGTGATCTCTGAGACACAATCTCATGATTTAAGATTTCATTTATGTTTGGGTTTATGTCCAGTTCTGTATTATTTTTCCATTAGTTATTTATCTATTTCTGTAGTAAAATTATACTTTCTTATTTCCTACATCTTTGTAACTTTTGAAAGCTGGTAGTACAGTCTCCCTCATCACTTTCACCCATTTCCCAACTTTGTTCTTCTTGAGGAGTTTCTTGACTATTTTTGGAATTTTGAAATTTCATATCAATTTTTAGGATCAGTCTCTCAAGTTCTACCGTTTTGACATGCGTTTTCTGGGAAATAAATTCTGAAATGGAAATTCATTTGCAGGAGTTAATGCCCTTGCAATCAATTCCTGAGGAGTGAGACAAGCAGAATTGGGCAGAAGGAGAAGTGTAAATATGGTGCGGGTCCATCAGAGCCTCATTGTATATCATGGGGAACTCTGGAACTGCGTTGAGCTCCTCAGAGAGGTCCCAAATTGAGTTAAAGGGACCAGACATTTTAATTCTCATACCTACCATGTTGCATGTGGAGTACCTATGCAAAGGAAGTAACATTGGGTAAAGCAGCTCCCTTCAGGCAATAATAATTCTCATAGAGTCAGCTATAAACTGTCAGCAGTCCATGGCCCAGGCAGTTTGAAGAATGAGTGCCCTGGTGAATTTGGGTTGTGCACTACAGCAGCCACTATAGTTGAACTCCTTCAGGGTTCTGTTTGTTCTCTTTTCTGGTGAAATTCACAAAAGGAAGGGTAGTGTAATTACTCAAGTAAGTGCTTAGGTTACTCAAGGATATAACTCATAATTCCCCTTCTCTATCTCCTTTTCTAGATTTTCCCTCACCATTCACTAGAACCTCTGCTAGTCTAGGAGACTTATGGAGGCATGACCCAATCCCTTATCCCTAACAATATGAGATTATTGTGGCCTGCTTAAGAAATGACTCCTGCATATGTCCACTTACTGTCAAAATTGGGCAAGGAAGTTGCAACAGATGATATAGTAATTCACATAGGTGCCAAACTTGTTTTTCCTTTCCTGCATTGTATAACAACAGCCCTACCTCCTCCTGAAGATTAGCAGCGTCAAGCTTCTCCTCTCCTTGTCTTCTGTTCTCTTGACACACAGATCTTCAGGACTGGAAGTAGCCATAGTGTCTCAAGTCCCACTTTGTTGTGGAACCCATGCACATCCGCCACCACTGCTACCACAAGCACTTTATTCTTGAGCATATTGTGCTAGCATTGAAGTGACCAATAGCAGAGGCTGGCTGAGGTTAATTATTTTTCCCATTGTGTCTTTTGACTATTTAACCTTTCCTACTTGAGGAATGCTCACTAATGGGTGTTACGTGACTTAAGATACCATGTATCTTAAGTTAATCTGCTCCAAAGATACCGCATCCAGCACAATCACTGTGATTCAACCCCTTGGTTGAGCTTGCAGTGGACCACTGTCATCCACAATTACCCATATTTTTAGGGGTCTTACAGGTGAATTCAATGAGTATAATGGAAAGACCACCATCTCTGCACACTTTAGGACTCTAAGGGCATAACTCATCTCTGGTATCTACTCCCCAACTCTAAGATGCAATATTGTTTTTAATTTGCTATTTGGGCTGGGGAAATGAGAGAATGTTTAGAGACCTCAACCTGAACTTCCCCAGGTTGGTATTTTTCTATCAAGAAATAAATGTGAAGATTAGACTGGCTATCAAGTATACTGCTTCATCTTGAAATTCAAGGCGAGAAAATGACCATTGGCTGTATACACAGACTCAGTGAATCCTCTGTGACATGTCCCTGGGTCAGGACTCCTTTTCTTACTTTAGTTTACATGTCCTTTTCTTATAAAAGAACTATTTACCACTCAGGTCAACTTGGTCCCTGTGCTCAACAGTCCTCAATATGTTTGGGTTTTCACTTTTCCCCACTGATAAACGACTTTTACATCCTTTAAGGGAGGACTGGAAAAATTACCATGAGTGCTGTGATGTTGTAGGATTCTATCTCTTTGTTACCCAGCCTCTGCTTAAGCCCAGTGGATCTGGGTCAGGACAATGTCCATCTCCTGGGTTCCTTGGAAGACTGTACTCTGTTAAATATCTCCATAGCGGCTCCTGGCTGCCAATCCACCTTCCTTGCTTGTAATAGCTTTGATAGTTTAACAAGGCTAACCTCCTGGCCTCTAACGCTTTTGGATCATCTCCATCCTATTTATGAGTTCAGTTCTGGAATAATACTTCCAATCTCAGAGATAAGTTTCTCAGTGATGCTGGTGCCGGTCTCACGAGCACATTCTTTATTGTTCTTATGAATGGAGTGTCCTCCAAGTCCTCTTGTGGAATATAGTCAGCTGATACATTGTGGGCCTGATATACCATACCACGTTTGAATGTTCTTTTCAGTGATCTTTATCCTTTCTTTCCCTCCCTGTGCTGTGGTGATGCTGGCACATCCACTCCCTTTCGAGGGTGCTATTGCTTTTTCCAGGTATCCCAGAATCATCCCGGCAGTGCATCAACATTGTCTCCTGGGGTCCTTGCTAAGGAATTAAACCATGTAAGGTAGGAATGTACTCCCAAATAAAAAAAAACTGTCTCTTATCTAATTTTATGACCTGACCCACTTGACCCCCACCTTCAGAACCCAGTTCCCTGTCCTCTGTCACTGCCTAATGATACATGTTGACTTGGCCAGTGATTTTCAACCTTTTGACACTTGGGGACTTGTAAAAGAAGGAGAATTTTTTCAGGAACCATAAAGGCAGAAATAAAAATTATTATTAGTATTTTGTATATTATCTTTGAATTATAATACTATAGAATAAAAATTCTCTAAAATAACCAAAAAGTTAAAAAAAAATGTATGTATTTTTAATAGAGTATAGCTGAAACTTCTAGAGAGCAATATTTAACTCAAGTAAAGCTAGTACGGAATCTGCAGCTGCTTTTTTGCAAGAATACTTGATAACCAAGCTTTCAGCTTTGTTTCCAAGAGACAAAGTGCTGCACTGACATCCATTCATTCAGCTTCTCTGCTTGGTTTTTATTACCGATAGGGCCAAAAAAGTCTTTTCATATAAGTAGATAGTAGAAGATATGATTAAAAAATTAATAACTTTGTAACTAAGAGATGATATTCAGTGATATACAAAATTGTGACAATTGCATTTTATGTTTGGACACTAGGGTGATATCAGAAGATAAATCTATCAGTTTTTCTTTTTCACATTGATTAAGGGAGCAAGAGTTTGTATTGCCCATGAATAGGTTATTATTGATCTGGAGGTTACTGTTATAAGGATCTTCATTTTCACAGAATCATCAAAATTTTGAACTAACACTCTTAAATGCTGATTTATTATATTAAATATGAATTTCCAGTTGATGTTTGCAGAAATCAAAAAGTCTTGGAAAAGTGGAAACATTTCTACATCTTCTTCCTGTATGTGACTTTTACAAGAAACAAGTTTCTTTTTGAATGCATTCATCTTAATTCTTAAAAGTGTTTGTGTTAAATCCCTGAGGAGAAATATTTAGTTGCCCCATTAAATGTAATTTTCTAAATAGAATTTAAAAATAATAATAAAATAAAATCAATACATAACATCTTTTAAAAAATGGAATCTACCAATGAATGTATAAGTAAATGGAACAACAAAATGATGTTTCTCTCTCTCTTTCTTCCTCTCTAAATCAGTCAATAAATTTTTTTAAATAAAAAAGACTATATTTGCCAAAAATGCAAGCTTAACCATCCATTCTTCATTCAACAAATAAAAAGCTCTACTAATGCAGAGTTTCACTGTTGTGGAAACTGTTTCACTTCTCTCAACTCGATAAAGTGTGAAATACCGTTCCTCTTGAGAGCTTCCTCACTTCTGTATAGAGAAGGAGATGTTGGTGTTGTAAACCCTTGCTCTCACATAGTGTCATAAATAGCCTGGAACACAAACCTCAACTACAAAATTCATTAACAATCTTCACTGCATCGTTCATCACTGTGTTCAATTCAGGGGACAGTTTCTTTGCAACTAAATATTGCTGGTAAACCATACAGTGCATGGATAACATTTCTGGATGTGCAACATCCTTTATTTTTACATCTACCCCTGAATAATGTCCAAGCATGCTCACAGCATTATTCGTACACATCCTGACACACTATCCCTGGTCTAAACCTTCTTCTTCAAATTGCTTATTAACAGCATCAAGTATTTCTGCAGTAGTGGTCTGACCAGACAGATCAAGACAACAGAGTGGTTGGTTTTTCCCCAAAATCTTTATCATCAACATGTCTCACAAACAAAGTAGAATAGCATGATTACTCAAGTCAGTTGAATTTGAAAGGCAAAACATTTAATATCTTTATTCCCTCTACAAGTTGCTCTTTAATATCATTGGCTATATCAGCAATCCTTCTCTGAATGGTATCATCCAAAAGCAGTACATCCTCACGTTTTTTGTGCAGCTTGAGGACCAAAAATTTTCCAAGTAACATCTGAGATGTAAGGCTCTACTAATTCTTCACCAATAGTGAACAATTTTTTTGTTTGTTTTCAATTTTCCAAGGGTAGCTAACTAAGATGCTCAGAGCAGCAATTTATCACTAGTCATCATTTGCTTTGATTGAATTTTCTGACTTTTCGTTTGGTTGTGTAATCTTTCAAAAAAAAAATCCAGTGACTGCTCAGTAAGATTGCTATGCTTCAAATGCAAATGACGACTAAGTTTAGAAGATTTTATTGCCTCACATGAGAGAATTTCAGAACATTCTACACATAAGGGTCATGGCAATAATTCACTATGAGATGCTACAGAAAAACCAAGTTTTAAATACTCTATCATACTGCCTAACAAAGTTTACTTTTCTTTTTTTGATTTCTGTTGCACCTTCGAAATTATCAAAACACTTATTTTTCACTGTTTCTTTTAAACTTTAAGCACTAGTACTTGGTTTACTTTCAGTGTCGTCACTTTTCTTTTGACCATTATTTTTGCTTTTGAAGATGCTACAATGTTTGGGTTTTTTTCCACTTTATAGGGTTTAAGATTTACAGCACAATGACACTAAAGCACACAATTTATTTGCAAAGAATATGGATGAATTCTGAAGAGATGAATGCATGCACTACTATTTGTACAATCGTGAAATAAAAATGTACTATCGAGAGAGGGAGGGGCCAGAGATAGAAACACATAACAGATAAAGTTTTATAATACTGAGCACGATAATTCATTGCAGTGCAAGCTGGTATTTAGTTTTGGAATGTCACACGTAAAATGCACTGAATACTTCATGAGTTTGTCCAACGCTATTTGTGCAAGTGTAAAAAAGATGAACTACAGAGAGAGGGTGTGGGAGTTAGACTCTGTGCATAATCTAGCTGACTAGAAACAGAAATACACAATGAATAGTGTTATCTTACCTTGTATAACAGTGCAACACAGCATAAGCTGGTGCTTGATTTCTAAATTCCACATGTATGATGCATGAATTTGTCCATATTACTTTTATGTATTGCACATGATTTGTAAATCCTCTGCATGATGCAAAAGGTTGTTTGATTGAGTCTACAAGTTCCAAATATATCTAAGACAATCTCAATAATATTTTCATCGATGATGAGTGGCATAAATGAATGCAACTAACATCTTTTGGTCTAAATCTTCAGACAGCATCAGGGTGATTAACTCTTTTGTGGACAACATAAAATGTGTGGTGGATAGTCCCGGCTCCACGGACTGGGGGTTGAAAATCCCTGGACCAGGTCCTGTAACTCCACACTGTAGCTCCACTACAGCCACCTTGGGATTTCTGCTGGAAGTTCACTGACTCTATAGCTTAAGATAGGCAAAATTAAGTCTTTACAGGAACAGATATTTTTCTTCACTTAAGTAATCCTATTGGGTCTTATCAAAATTTTATAATTTGCTTCATTAAGTGCATTTTGATAAAACTATCCCTAGATGTTTTCATATTTTAGTTGCCACTGAATATGTCTTGTTCCTGATATGCAACTGGTTTTAAAGTATTGATTTTCATATAAAAAATGTACAAAACCTTGTTAAATGTCTAAATATTTCTATAATTTCTACATTGATGAACATTGTACCTACAAAAATTAGACTTTTCCTTCCTATTGCTTTCCTTTCTCTACTCCATTGTACTAGCTAGATCTCCCAGTCAACAGTTGAATAGAAGTGGTGGTAACAGGCATTCTTTTCCTGATCTTAAAGAAAATGCCTTCAGCATCACACTTTAATGTTTACTGTACATTTTTGTTTGTGAATTTCTATTTTCCTTTTATAAAATTAATACATTTTTATGCCTAAAATATTTTTAATTTATTGAATTCAGAGAGAAAGAAAGGCTGGGAATGAAGGGGAAAGGGAGTGGGAAGCATCAACTCATAGTTGCTTCTTTTCTGTGCTTTGACCTGACAAGCCCAGGGCCTTGAACCAGAGACCCTGGCCTTCCAGGTCAATGCCCCATCCACTGCATCACCACAGGTCAGGCTGCTTTGTCTAATTTCTAAAACATTTTTAAAATCATGTGTGAATACTGAATTTTTAAAAACACTTTTTTTTCTACTATTTAAATAATCATGTGTCTTTCTCTCTTTAATAATATGATAAATTTTATTAATTGATTTTCTATTATTAAACTACCACAGCACTTCTGGAACAAACTTACTGTACTCAAGATATATTAACTTCTTCACTCTGGCCTGATAGCTAGGTTGCATCCTGGTATGCAAAAGTTGCCAGTTCGATCTCCAGTCAGGGCACATACAGAAACAGATCGATATTTCTGTCTTTCTCTCTTCCTCTCTCTAAAATCAATAAAATGAAGTTTTTAAAAAAGGTATGTTAAATATATTAAATATTTCTGTATATAGATAGCTAATATATCATTTAATTACTAATATTTTGCATTTTTATTTAAGAATGTAGTTGTTATATAATTTTCATTTATTTGACTATTCTGGTCAGGTTTGAACATCAAAATGCTGGGCTTATAAAATAAGACAGGATGTATTCTCTGTTTTTCTATTCCTTTGGAAGAATTTTATGAAACACTGAAATTATTTTTTTCCTTGAATGTGTGGTAGACATACTTTGAGAAGTTGTCTGGGTCTGGTGTTTTCTTTGTGGGAAAATTTTTATTGACTTTGAATCATCTTTACTCAAGGAAAATATGTATTTCTTGGTATTTTCTGAGACACCAATTCCCTGGCAGGTGAATTATAGTACTTTTACTTAACCAAATCATACCAGCATCGTTATCTATGAGAAAGAATATACTTACTGAATTTCTACCAACAGTGGCTAGAAATTACTGAATATTCTGTTTCTATGGAGAATTCCTAAAATCTCATTAGAAATAACTTCACAATTTATATGTAAGTAACAAAAAAATTGTCAGTGTAGTATATATACAGGTATTGATCGACTTACGACCTATGCAACTTACGACCATTCGACTTTATGACCACAATCGCTAGCCACGACTGCTCTGTGTCTGGTAGCGCAAGCGTTGTCCAGCTGGGGATTCGACAGTGCGGACCTGCTTCCAGCAGCACTACCATCTCCACGTGCACCATTTCAACTGTTATCCCAGACTTGGTACAGCAATTTGTGTTTTGTGTCTTGGATATTTTTCATCAAACCCCTCCCAAAATGTCTACTAAGAGGAAATTGTCTTTGTCTACACCTCAGCCTGCCAAGAAGGAAAGAAAAACCATTGATCTCGACATGAAAATGAAAGTAACTAAGCAGTACGAAGGAGGAAAGAAAGTGAATGTGATTGCACATGATTCGAAGTTATCACACTCGACTGTGTTGAAATTTTGAAAGATAAAGAAAGAATTCGTGAAGCTGTGAAAGGTTCTGCATCCATGCAATCAACAGTTATAACAAAGAAACAAAATGGTGTACAGATGATACAAATGGCATAAAATGAACAAAGAAAATTATAATATATAACAATAATGAAAGAAAATTATGATAAAAATGACTTAAAAATTTTTATAACATCATTTCACAGTACTATACCTATAGCCTACTCAACTTACAACCAAATCGTGTTATGACCAGTCTGTTGGAACCAATCGTGGTCATAAGTCAAGCACTAGCTGTAGTTTATAAGTTTAGATTTGGAAAGTGGTGACATTAAAATAGAAATTAATTTCCTGAATGGCAAAACTAGTGTGGCATTTATACTTATTCAGACCAATCTGTAGATTTTAAAAATCATTCTTATTTATGCATGGCTTTATTTCCTCCCACCATTCTTTGGATATGTTTTGGATATGTTCTTCCAAGTGAGGTAACCACAGTTGAACTCTATTTCTTGGATGTGGTTAGGCTATATCAGGACTACTGTCACCTCTCTAGATATAGATATACATCTCTATCATCCTAGCTTCTGGTTTCTGGCCTGTCATGTTAAGATCTTGGAAATCATCACTCTTGTTATCACAAGGATAAAAATCTGAACAAACTGAGAGCTCAACGCTTCCCAGATCCACCTGAGAATTGAGGTCACAGGGCAAACCACTGGCACAGAAACTAGAGAGAAAGGCAGATACTGATAACCACACAGTGCGAGCAGAATCCTAAATTTAGCTGGAGATGGTAGAATAATATAGCACATTTCACCCATATACCTAACTATAAATGACGACTTGCTGGAGGCTCTGTGTGGGTAAACTTCAGATGCTTACCCCCACCCTTCCTCTCTCTGACTCTAAAAAAAAAAAAAACCAGAACCAAACAAACAAAAAACCTTAAGCCTTTGCCAGACTACTCAGTTGATTGGTGTCGCAGCTCCATGTTCCCGTCTCTTTCTCCTTGCCTCTCTAAAAAAACAAATAAAATAAATAAATAAATAAATACAGAGGTGCATATATTCTTTTGAGTCAGTGTTTCAGGTTTCTTCAAATATATTCTCAGAAGTGGAATTGCTGGGTTGTAAGGCAATTCCATTTTTAATTTTTTGAGAAATTTCATACTGCTTTCCACAGTGGCTGCACCAGTCTGCATTCCCACCAACAGTGCACAAGGGTTCCCTTTTCTCCACATCCCCACTAGCACGTGTCATTTGTTGATTTATTGATGTCCGCCATTCTTGCAAGTGTGAGATGATACCTCACTGTGGTTTTAATCTGCATTTCCCTGATGACGAGGGGTGTTGAACATCTCCACATGTCTGTTGGCCATCTGTATGTCCTCCTTGGAGAAGTCTCTATTTAGTTCACTGTCTCATTTTTTTAATTGAATTTTTTTGCTGTTTTGGTGTAGAATTAATAAGATTTTTCTATAGATTTTGGATACTTACTCCTTATCAGATGTATCATTGGTAAAAATATTCTCACATTCAGTAGGCTATCTTTTCATTTTCTTGATGGTTTCCTTTGCTGTGCAAAAACTTTTTTGTTTAATGTAGTCTCATTTATTTTTTCTTTTATTTTTCTTGCTTGAGGAGATACATCAGAAATATCATTGCTAGAAGAAATGTTCAAAATATTACTGCTTATGTTTTGTTCTAGAATTTTAATGCTTTCAAGTCTAACATTTAAGGTTTTCATCCAATTTTAGTTTTTTTGTGTGTGTATGGTGTAAGAAGGTAGTCTCTTTTTTTCACCTACTGTCCAATTTTACCAACACCAGTTATTGAATAATTTGTCTTTACCTCATTGTATATTTTTGCATCCTTTGTCAAATATTGATTGACCATAATTGTGTGGGTTTATTCCTGGGCTCTCTATTCTGTTTCTTTGATCCATATGTCTGTGTTTATGTGAGTACACTGTCTTGATTACTATGACCTTGTAGTATAATGTGATATCAGGTATCACAATTCTTCCAACTTTGTCTTTCTCAAGATTGCAGTGCATAATGGGGGTCTTTTGTGGTTCCATAGACATTTTTGGAATACTTTTTCTAGTTCTGTGAAATACAGCATTAGCATTTTGATAGAAAATGCATTGAATCTCTAGATTGCTTTGGCTAATATGGACATTTTTTTTTTTTTTTTTTGTATTTTTCTGAAGCTGGAAACGGGGAGAAACAGTCAGACAGAATCCCGCATGTGCCCGACGGGGATCCACCCGGCACGCCCACCAGGGACGATGCTCTGCCCACCAGGGGGCGATGCTCTGCCCCTCCGGGGCGTCGCTCTGTTGCGACCAGAGCCACTCTAGCGCCTGGGGCAGAGGCCAACGAGCCATCCCCAGCGCCCGGGCCATCTTTGCTCCAATGGAGCCTCGGCTGCGGGAGGGGAAGAGAGAGACAGAGAGGAAGGAGAGGGGGAGGGGTAGAGAAGCAGATGGGCGCTTCTCCTGTGTGCCCTGGCTGGGAATCGAACCCGGGACTTCTGCACGCCAGGCTGACGCTCTACCACTGAGCCAACCGGCCAGAGCCTAATATGGACATTTTAATGATGTGAATTCTTCCTATCCAAGAACATGGTATATGCTTCCACTTATTGTTATCTCTTTTAATTTCCTTTTTCCAGTGTCTTATAATTTTCTGAGTATGGGTCTTTTATATTCTTGGTTAAGTTTATTTTTAGGAATTTATTTTATTGATCTGCAAATATTGTACCAACCCTGTATACCAGAATAAATATCATTTGATTATGGTATATGATCTTTTTAATGTATTGCCAGATCTAGTTTGCTAATATTTTGTTGAAAATTTTAGCATCAATGTTTATCAGGGATATTGGTCTATAATTATATTTTTATAATGTTGTTATTTGGCTTTGGAATTAGGAAAATACCAGTCTCGCCTGACCTGTTGTGGCGCAGTGGGATAAAGCGTCAACCTGGAATGCTGAGGTTGCCGGTTCAAAACCCTGGGCTTGCCTGGTCAAGGCACATATGGGAGTTGATGCTTCCTCCTCTCTCTCTCTCTCTCTCTCTCTCTCTCTCTCTCTCCTCTCTAAAAATGGAATAAATAAAGTCTTTTTTTTAAAAAAGGAAAATACTGGTCTTATAAAATAAGTTTGGGAGTCTTCTTTCCTCTTGAATTTTTTAGAATAGTTTGAGAAGGATAAATGTTAGTTCTTTAAATTTTTGGCTGTAAAGCCATTTCATCCAGGACTTTTGTTTGTTGGGAGTTTTATTATTATTATTATTATTATTATTATTATTATTATTATTACTGTTTCAATTTCACTGGCTGGCTGTCTATTCAGATTCTCTGATTCTTCCTGATTCAGTTTTAGAAGATTATATTTTTCAAGAAATTTATCCATTCCATTCAGATTGTTCATTTGTTGGCATATAATTGTTCATAATATATTCTTACAATCCTTTGTATTTCTTTGGTGTCAGTTGTTATCATTTTTAATTTTAGTTATTTGTCCTCTCTTATTTCTTGATGAATCTGGTTAAAGGTTTGTTGATCTTGTTTATCTTTTCAAAGAACCAGCTCTTGGTTTCAAAGATACTTTTTATTTTTAGACACTATTTTGTTTATTTCAGCTCTGCTTTTTATTATTTTCTTTCTTCTCACTTTGGGCTTTTTTTATTTTCTCTTATTTAGTTTATTTTAGTATAGAGATAGATTGCATATTTAAGATTTTTCTTGTTTCTTGAAATAGGCTAATATGTTATGAATTTCTCTCTTAGGACTACTCTTGATGTGTGCATAGATTTTGGGTGGCTATCTTCTCATTTTCATTTGTTTCAAGCCGTCTTTTGATATCTCCTTGATCTTATTGTTAACCAATTCATTGTTTAGTAATATATTATTTAGTCTATGTGTCTTTGTGTGTTTTTCAATTTATTTTCTTCCAATTGATTTTAAATCTCATATCATTAAGGTCAGAGAAGATACCTGTTATGATTTCAATCTTCTTAAATTTATTTATTAAGACTTGTTTTGTGTCCTGACATGTGGTTTATCATAGAAAATGTTTTATGTACAATTGGAAACAATGTATATTCTGCTGTCTTGGGGTAAAATGCCCTGAATATATCTATTAAGTCCATCTGATATAGTGTGTCATTTAAGGTCACTGTTTTCTTGTTAATTTTCTGTCTGAAAGATCTATCCACTGATGTCAAAAGATATGCTTTATGTATTTAGGTGCTCTTATCTTGGGTGTATACATGTTTTTAGGGGTTGTATTATTTTGTTTTTGTTGGATTGTTCCCTTTATCATTGTGTAGTGTCTCTATTTTGTCAGATGTAAATATTGCTACCCTGGCTTTTTTTTTGTCTTTCCCTTGGCATGAAATGTCTTTTTTCCATCCCGTTACTCACTTTTCTTTTTTTCCAAGTGAGAGAAGGGGAAATCGAAAGACTCGTGCATGCACCCCAACCAGGATCTACCAGGCAACCTCCATCTAAGGCCAATATTCTGCTTATCTAGGTTCATGCTTCCAACCAAGCTATTTTTAGTGCCTGAGGCAGAGGCTCCATGGAACCATCCTCTGTGCCCAGGGCCAATGTGCTCAAACCAATCAAGCCATGGCTGTGGGAGGGGAAACAGAGATTGAGAGAGAGAAAAGGGGCAGAGGAAGGGGGTGTAGAAGCAGATGATTGCTTCTCCTGTGTGCCCTAACCAGGTATTGAACCCAGTATATCCACATACTAGGTCAACAATCTACCACTGAGTCAACTGGCTAGGGCCCCATCCCTTTACCTTTAGTCTATGTATATCTTTTATTCTGAAGTGTATCTCTTGTAGACAGTTATAGATAGGTCTTGTTTCTTATCCATTGAGCTACCCTGCCTTTTGATTAGAGCATCTAAGTCATTTACATTTAAAGTGACTATTGATAGTTAAAAGAATAAAATGGCAGTAAATGTATACCTATGTTCCGTCTTTTTTATTTCTCCTTCTTCTTAAAGAAGACCCTTTAACACTTCTTGTAATACTGTTTTGATGGTAATGAATTCTGTTAGCTTTTTCTTGTCCAAAAATCTTTATTTGCTGTTCAATTTTAAATACTAACCTAGTGGGTAAAGTAGTCTTGGTTGCAGGTCCTTGCTTTTCATCAATTTGAAAAGTGCTATTTCATGCCAATCCCTTCTGATCTGAAGTGTTTCTAATGAGAAATCATCTGACAGTCTTATGGAAGTTCCCTTGTAGTTAAAACTGTCTTTCTCTTGTTGCTTTTAAGATCCTCTTTGTCTTTAACCTTTGCCTTTTAGTAATAATGTGTATTGTTGTTGGTTTCTTTGAGTTTATCTCTTTTAGAATTTTCAGAGCTTCCTGGATTTGTGTGTCTTTTTCCTTAACCAGATTAGATAAGTATTCAGCCATTATTTCTTCAAATAAATTCTCAATCCCTTGTCCTCTCTCTTCTCCTTTTGGTACCCCTATGATGTAGATATGGTTATACTTCATGTTGTCCCAAATATCCCTTAAAGTATCCTTTTTTTATTGAATTGTTTTTTGGGTTTTTGTTTTGTTTTGTTTTTTGGTTTTTTGGTTGTTTTTGTTTTTGTTTTTGTTTTTTTTTTTGCTGCTCTGATTGTTTTCTGCTACCTTGTCTTCCAAATTGCTGATTTTATCCTCTGCTTCATCCAAACTACTGTTTTTTCCTTCTGTTCATTCTTCATTTCTGACCGGTTCTTTTTCATGCATTCTGTGTCCTTCTCACTAAGTTCCTTAAACATTCATTTAAAAAAAAAACAACTCTATATCTGATAAGATCATAGTATACAATCTGAGGTGCAGGTACTGACCACACAAAGCAAAATTCCTCTCAGCAGGATCTGCTGAGATCTCCCTCTAGAAATGCCACTTGTGAAGCTTATTGGATCTTGTCTGATGTAGTCTGAATTTGGGCACTAGCTATGTTGGTTCTGGGGCATCTTGAGGGAGACTTTGGTGTAGGCCAATGTTATATGCTGCCTGTGACTAGTCCTGTCAACTTGTTTAGAGATACAAAGCATCCCACAGTGTGGCTTTCTCTGCTGAGCCTGGGTGTGTGCAGAAAGGACCATACTGTACAACAAATCCAGCTTTTTACCTGCACTGGGAACACGAAAAGTTTAGCAAAAGTCCCAAGGTACCCTGAAATTCACCTTTGCCTGTTGGTTTTTTATTAAGCTTATTCAAAAAGCCTCTGGTGATACTTGAGTTGCATGAGTTATATTTTCAGTGAGTCACTAGGTAGGGGAAAGTGGTGTTTACTTGACTGACACCGTTTCAAATTCAATGCCAGTGCTGAGTCTGTGGTCATTCAGCAAATGTTCCAATAAATATACCAAGTCTAACTGCCACCCACTGGGTGATCACACAAATTTGTAGTGAAACAGGGTCTCAGGAAATCATCAGGTTAGGGCAAGCAGAGTTTATCAGGCCCAAACAGACCAAGATTTGGTCATGTGATGAGAGGGATCTGCACTAGTCAGTGGTACAAAGAAAAAATGCCCCCTGTTCCAGAGCCACACAACTCAAGTCTGTCTCAGAATCTATCAAGAACCTGATATCAGCAGGGTAGGGTCACCGGGAGCCCCAGTGGGGGCTCTAGTGGATTTATTGTAGGGGGAAGGTCCAGTCAAGTTCACAGGAAAGTGGAGAGCTGGCTCCCACCACAAAGCCAGACTACTGAGTCACTGACTCTTACTGAGTCTGCCCAGGCCTCTAAACTTAGGCCCAGGCAACTGAGTCCTCACCAGAGCACATGTTCCAGAGGGTGGAATGACAGGGAGTCAAGACAATGGAGCTATTACATGCCCTTAGTGCCTTGCCACTTGGAAGAGAGGCTCCATCCAAGAAAGATGTTGTCTGTGGTATGGAAGAATGACTCAGCACAGGGATACTGGTGACTGTCCCTTCAGGTCTCTCCCCATAGACACAAACCCCAGTCTCTCCTCACATAATTGTAGTCTACTCTGCCCCTCCTCCACTAGAGCCCAGGGTGAGTGGCTGCAAACAAGCTTTTGTCGTTGGTCCTTTAAGAGACCACCTATGTCTCTAGCAGATTTCTATCTTTCTCTGGTGGACAGAATCCTTATTGATTTTCACAGTCAGGTGTTATGTGGGTGCCTCTTCCTGGCTCTGGGCTAGGGATCCTAGCTTGGGGTTGAGACCCAATGCTTCTCACCTGCAGCTGAGGTATCTCTCCAGAACCTCAGCCACCACCCAAGGAGTGGGGCCAATCCATTTTATGTCTCTGCTCTTCTTATCAGTCTCAATGTGGCTTCTTCTATAAATCTTTGGTTATAAGGCTTCTCTTCAGCTAGTCTTTGGTTGGTTATTTAAGTTGCTTGCTCTATATTTTAGCTGTTATTCCAGTTTGGTCCTGAGTATAACACCTGCCTACACTGCCACCATCTTGGGTCCTGTCTCTTTTGTTTGTTTTTTTGTTTTTGTTATTTTTCCTTTAGTGCATTGTGCTATTGAGCTCCAGTCTACATTTTATGCAATTCTTTTTCAAACCAGGTACAGGATCTTATATTTAGCTCTGCTTTATGAACATTTATGCTGTTTAAAGATCAGTCACATTTAAAGGTTTCTTAGCTCCCTCCTTGACATTGGTCATTTTATTGACATTTGCATCATCTATTTTAGTATCATACCATCCAAATTGTATTAACATATCCTTACTAACTTTATTCATATTTTGATTCTGTTAAGGAGCCCTTGAAACTTCTCTCAAAACTGAATTAAAATCTAATTGTCCTCATACTTACTCACCTGTAGTTATCTTTGGTCACAATGATCGAAACTTTGATTAAGAAAGAATTTTACCAATACCTTGTAAAAAAGCTTGCTGAAGTATAGATATATTTGAACAGAGTCAGCAGAGTATATAATCAATGAATAACAATATAAAGATTTACAAGTTTAATCTGACAAAAATGTACTGATTTCAACATTTGGTAACTTCAATATTTGAATAACAACTTTTAAAAACATGATGCTAACACGATATTCAAAATTCTTCAAATGCATTAGTAAAAAAAGCTTGTGCAAAGGCCTCTAAAGTCCTAAATACAATATGATATTTTGGTGATTTCTTCTTTTCTTTATTTATGAACTTCCTCCATTGCATCCATTACCTAAGAGAACATTAGGATGGTTGTGATAAAACATTCATAGAAAAAATTGCTTAGTGTTGACTTCTAAAACATATTCTAAAACTTTCTGAAAGAGCAAAAAAAATTTTTTTTTGGTATTTTTCTGAAGCTGGAAACGGGGAGAGACAGTCAGACAGACTCCTGCATGTGCCCAACTGGGATCCACCCGGCATGCCCACCAGGGGGCGATGCTCTGCCCCTCTGGGGCGTCGCTCTGCTGCGACCAGAGCCATTCTAGCGCCTGGGGCAGAGGCCAAGGAGCCATCCCCAGCGCCCGGGCCATCTTTGCTCCAATGGAGCCTCGGCTGCGGGAGGGGAAGAGACAGAGAGGAAGGAGAGGGGGAGGGGTGGAGAAGCAGATGGGCGCTTCTCCTGTGTGCCCCGGCTGGGAATCGAACCCGGGACTTCTGCACGCCAGGCCGACGCTCCACCACTGAGCCAACCGGCCAGGGCCAAGAGCAAAACATTTAATCATAAACCATGGTTAGAATGCCTAGGCAAGGATATAGAGAACTGAGGAGGCAGGTAGGACACAGGACTGTGAAGGACCTTCTGGACTCGAAGGAGAGGAGCACAATCAGTACCCAAAATCTGCAGCCTTCGCTCTGTTGGTGCCAGGCAGCAATGGGAGCCTTTGGGAGGCCAGCCAGTGATGCCAGGTGGTGTCATCCTTTGCCCTCATTTGCACACGCACTGCAGCCACTCAGATCGTTCACTTAATGTGCAACAGGAAAGCGCCATGTTTATTTTCTAAGACTGCTGACTTGTCTGAGTTACTCTGTGTAGGTAACCGTTTCATAAGCCCAGAATATCCCTAAATCCCTCAAATAGAGGGTGGGCACAGGACACGAAGGGAGCAGTGGCAACATAGAAAAGTTTGCATGGTGTCGTTAAGATTCATCCTTAGAACTGTACTGGCCTTTCCCCTGCTCCATAGCCCAGGCCCCAGAAGAGGCAGTGGTGAAGCTTTGGGCTGTGACAAATCATTCGTAACATCACCATTATAAAGGACACAGACTTTTAAAAAAATCTCTCTGATATCTGCTTGTCTACCATTCTGTTGTAAATTAACTTTCTAATAAGAAAAAAAAGAAGCTAATAGACCTAAAGTGGAAAATTTCTAATACTAATGAGGAAATATAATTTGATAGAAGCAGCATTATTGAATGTTTAAGAGCGCACATTTTGAAATCACAATCAACAATTTCAGTGTTCTGATTTTTAGGCAATTATTCATCTGAACCACTATTTTCTTATTGGTAAAGTGAAGCTAATATCTTTCTCAATTATTATGAAACATAAATGGGATACTATTTCCACACACAGCATACCTATAGCCACACAAAAACCTGATTACATGATTCTTATCTGTTAGCATGGCTTTTATCCAAACTTATTGAGCACATGTTACCATTGTCTACTGTAAAGGCAGAGGAGATATAATTCTAAGAGACCATCAAACAGGGGAACACCTTAGTGTTCCTGGATCCCTCATAGCCACAACTCAAGAACAACTTTCCCTCACAAGAGGAGTACAGAAAAGGGACAATGATAATCAACTACTGGTGTGAGATCCAGAGGTTTATATTAAAAATATGCACAAGGGGTACTTGGCTCTAAATATCTATATGGAACCCAAACCTATCACTGTTTCCACCTTGGTCTTACGTTTTGGGTAAGGAAATGAGCTGTTGGTGTAAAATACTTTGTGCAAGATATTTGATTGTGTGTTTTTTCTGTTATTTATCCTTTTACGTGATGAGGGTCTGTTTTTGAACATGTTATTCGATGTGTATTAGGTACATTGCTCACCGAGAGATAGAAACCACAAGCACATCCATTGTCCTTGGGACTCTTACAATATTGTAGGAGACACTTACCCAGTGTTTTCCAAACATTCAGCCAGTGCTGGAAAAACATGAGGTGAGAAGGTTTAAATTATTCAATGCTTGGTTCCTCCTGACATGCATCTTAAATCTAAATTGCCACTTTTAAAAAGGCATAATCAATAAATATACTTTCTTCAGTATATTTTCTGGAAGGTTGCAATAAAAGATAAAAAGAAATGTATAAAGAAGAGCAACCTGGCAGAGAAACAGAACTGAGGTCTGCACCTATAACTTATTCACCACATTGTTGTCAAAACCACAGCTTTGAGGGGAGAGGCAAAGAGGAAAAATGCTCTAATTTTACCAGAGCTAAAATCATGAAAGTATCTCCTTCTGAGGAAAAAAAAAAGGAAGGAAGGAAGAGGGAAAGGGTGGCATTATATTTTACTTGCTAATTTTTAAGTGCAATTAAGGTTAAAGTCATACTTCCCTTCATGAGAAAACATAACTGAAAGCATTATGAGCAAGAGAGTTTTGTTTGTAAAGAATTTTTCAAAATGCTTTTTTTCTCCTGGAAAATATGGTTTATCTAATTGATGGCTGAGGATAACCATCCTTTTAAACTTCCCACTCAGTGAGTCAGCCTGGGGTGTGTCTGCCTTGCAGCATCCTGTGAGATCCGGTCATCTCAAGTGGCATGGCCGACGCAGCCCCAACCTCATGCGTCAGGAGGAGCTACTGGGCACTGGGAAACCAGAGGGAAACCAATTTTCTAAGCAGAGTGGTTAACAAAATTGCATGTTAGGAAGTAGAATTTTACCCTTTAAAGGCTTATTACCTATTTTTAAAAAGAACCTGTCTAATGGTTCATATCAACACCCAGAAATCTTCAATTGGTAAAGGTCAGGTAATTACTCCAACTCACGGGCAGGTATTATCGCCATAGAGTTTTTTTATGTTTACCTTGAAGAGAATTTCCACACCACCACCCATTGTATTAAGTGAAATGGAATTGGAGAAGGCCTTTTCCAAATATAACTTTAGACACTGATAAAGCTGAATAAATGCTGAGCCAGACAGCCAATAAAACATCAAACACTGAAGAAAGAAATTCATTAGTCAGAAAGTCCTTATAGTCTTGCACTGTACCACAACTTTTCTTTCCAAAACAAGAGATGTGTGTAAATAGGTGGCTTAGGTGTTCTCTTGAAAGAGAACAGAGAAGATCAATGGAAATAATGTCAAATTATCTTTTTTGAAAAAATTGTCTACCTTCTTTATTCTACATAGTACAGAGTAGGCATTTATCTAGGTATGATAAAAGAGTGTATTTGGATAGTATTTGGGATTCTAAAGTTTACTGTATCAAACTCTCAGAATTAGTTCTTTTAGAATAATTTGTAGAGGCTGCAAAATGAATCAAGATGAAGTGTTGCCTCATACTTAAAAGGCTTTACTCCAATCTTCAGGGATTAATATATAAGGTAAATTAAGGTCTTGGGGAGAATAGATGGGACACCAGATAGGTTAAGTTTCTTAAGTTATGAAGTTGTCCAGGAAGATATGGGATTTTTATTGGGGAAAATCAGCAATATATAGAGATTTAATTTAACTTTAACTTTTCTTACATGATTAAGACTAAGATAAATATTGTATTTGTCTCTGGGTAACACAAAGTTAGATAAGAAAATGAGCTAAAAATACAGCAATATTTTAGACAAAAGAAGGGTGATGAGAAAAGATCTTAACATTGGAATGAGTTAAATAATATCACAACTTTAGATCTCTAAGGACCTTATCAAGATAGGCAAACCATTTGTCTCTAGCCACTTTGCAGAGGTTTTATTTATTAGGCTGTTTAGAATGATAACCACATTATAGATCTAAGAGGATTCTCCAGAGGTTTGATCCTGAGAAAACACGTTTGTTAGCTCTTTTGATGCTTTCCTGACTGCTCATTAGCACCAGTATAATTTTCACTGATCCATAGTGAAAAACATTGCAATTATACCACCAGATCAAAATAATCAGCTCTGGGCAATTCTAGATATGGAAAGTTATGGCCCACCATGGGAGACTGTGAAGTCTGTCTTTACTCATATTGGCAACTGGAAATGAAGACAACAGACTGACAAAACCACACTATCATGGCTACTGATAAAATTCTTTTACAACTATAAACATTCACTGGATTCTTTACCCTAGTTTTGGGGCCTCTTTCTTAATATTTACAAAAAGTACTTTAACTTCAGATTCTCTGCTTTTTTCCTTTCTTTTTAAGTTTCAGCTTTATTGAAGTATATTGATAAATAAAATTATAAGATATTTAAAGGGTGCAGTGTGGTTAGCTGATATAGGTATACATTGTGAAAAGATTCCCATTTCCTACCCATCTAGTTAATTAACACATCCATCTCCATCTGTATGTATGTATGTACACATGTATGTATGTATTGGTGAGAACATTTAAGTTCTACTCTCTTAGCAAATTTCCATTGCACAATACAGTGTTATTCACTATTGTCATCATGCTTTACATTAGATCCTCAGACTATTCATCTTACAGCTGAAAGTTTGTATGCTGTCATCCACCCTTCCCTATTTCTCCCATCTTCCAGTCCCTGACAATCACTTTCTACTTTTTTTCCTATGGTTTTTATTATGTTGAGGTCATTCCTCTATACCAAGTCTGTTGAAAGTTTTTATAATAAATGAATGTTGAATTTTTTCAAATGTTTTTTATGCATCTATTGAGATGATCATTTAATCTTTATCGTTCATTTTGTGGGCTAATGCCTGACCTGTGGTGGTGCAGTGGATAAAGCATCAACCTGAAACACTGAGGTCGCTGGTTTGAAACCCTGCGTTTTGTCTAGTCAAAGCACATATAGGAGTTGATGCTTCCTGCTCCTCCCACCTTTCTCTCTCTCTCACTCTCTATCCTCTCTAAAATAAATAAATAATAATAGTAATAATTAATAAATTTAAAAAAAGAAATGGGCTAAAGATCTGAACAAACACCTCATCAAAGAAATTGCAAATGAACATGAAAATATTTTCAATATTATATGTGATTAAGAAATTACAAATTAAAACAACAGTGAAAAAGCACTACACATCTATTAGAAGCTAAACTTTAAATAAATAGACAATACTAAATATGGACAATACTGCTGAGAATTAAGAGCAAAAGAAATTCTTATCTCTTCTTGTTGGAATGGAAAATGGTAAGATGCTTTGAAAGACAGTCTGGCAGGTTTATACAAAGCTAAATAGAGTCTTACAAGCCACTCCAGCAATCACACTCCTAGGTTTTTACCTAAGTCATACCCAATTTAGTTGAAAATTTACACCCACACAACACTTGCATTCTTGTGTTTATTTACGCCAACCTTTTTTATAATTATCAAAAGCTGGAACATATTCTTCAATAGATAAATGGATAAATAAAATTGCGGTATATCTGAACAATAGAATATTACTTAACAATAAAATAAGTGAGCTATCAAGCCACAAAAGAAGAAAAACTGTATGATCATATTATAATGACATTCTGGAAAGTGAAACACTGTAGTAACAGAAAAATGATCATTAATTGCCAAAGGTTCTGGGATAGGGTGATGCACAGGGATTTTTAGGACAGTAACACTTTTCTTATACTATATGATACTATAATTGTGTGTACGTAGTATGTATTTGTCAAAATCTATGGAAGTTTATAGCATTAAGAGTAAAAATTAATATATGTGATATTTTTAAAAATTATTAAGGTGGTCTGAGAACACCAGAAAGGAATTCAACTGTGACAAGAGTATCTGGCTATACTAAAATATGAAAGAAAAACCTCAATGCAGGGGTGGAGTGGAAAGGTGCTGATCTAAGTAACTTTGGTCCTAAGTAGTGGTTGTAAGACTAAAGACAAAAGGAACCACACATAAGAACTGTCTTCTACTTGATTAAGTTTCTCCCACTGGTCAACAATTCTGATACTTCTACCAATGTGTATTGGAATTGATCAATTGAGCAAATGGATGGCAGATGGTGGGACCAGGTTTTTAACACTTGGAATAGGAGATCACAGATAAGTAACTGGAGGATACAAATGATCTACATATTCATAGATTAGAGCTAGAGACATCAGAATGAACTGTTATTTAACTTACTATAAATACAGATTGTTATGGATGGAAACACAGGTATTGTTTATACATAGGTTATTGTACACAAATATTTTTGTGCTCTTTCAACTGAAAGGTCCCCAAAAATGATAACCCACTAGCAACAAGCACAACTAGTTCCCAGATCTTGCTTTATACTCTTCTCTGATAAAAGAGACCAGGGCTCTGCAGAAAAATGATTCAGTCTTGCACTGAGAAAGGAAATATACAAAATCAGCTTGAACCATTTTGTAGAGGCAGAAAGTAAATAAATACTCCATCTTCCCTTTTCCAACAAAACCCCACATATGCTGATGGGGCTGTGTAAAAAGTACATGGGAGCCAACACTCCCAATGACCAAAACCGGACCAATTTGAGCAACAAAGTTGACAAAGTAATATTATCTTATAACTTGAAGTATAAAGAAAATTGTGAGTCCAAACTGATACAAATACATGATCAAATAAATTAATAAATCTGAGAGAAGAGACAAATCTCCTATTCAAAAGAATTCCAAATAATATATGAAGGGAGTCCAAACCTATCTGGTTCATTCTTTCCAAAGAATAAATATTTAATCTCCTGCTAGAGTGGAAGATGACATTTTAGCATGGGTCACCCCCCAAGAAAACTCTGAGACTAAGACATAAATAAAAGATTTCAAAAACAGAAATGTTAAGAGAATCAGGCAGGTAAGATGGGAGAATGTTAAGCAAAAATGAAAATATAAATTGGATAATTAATAGCAAAAAAAAAAAACATGCTCAGTATACCAAGGTTAGACTTAGTGATAAATTCTTAGAACATTTGTATAACTCCTACATTAAAAATGTTCCAGATTGCGTGACCGGGCGGTGGCGCAGTGGATAGAGTGTCAGACTGGGATGCAGAAGACCCAGGTTCAAGTCCCCGAGGTCACCAGCTTGAGCGAGGGCTCATCTCGTTTGAGCAAAAGCTCACCAGCTCGAGCCCAAGGTCGCTGGCTCGAGCAAGGGGTTACTCAGTCTGCTGAAGGCCCACGGTCAAGGCACGTGTGAGAAGGCAATAAATGAACAATTAAGGTGTTGCAATGCATAATGAAAAACTAATGATTGATGCTTCTCATCTCTTTGTTCCTGTCTGTCTGTCCCTCTCTCTGACTCTCTCTCTGTCTCTGTAAAAAAAAAAAAAGTTCCAGATTATTAAACTAGAAAAGTTTCCTACTTATGTCATGAGGGTAGCACAAATGACAGAAAGGAAACTGGAAATCAAAAGAATAAGACAATGATCACATAAGGATTATAACTAGAATTTAGGAAATTAGCAGAATGTGTAGACTAGCAATGGCCTAAAAAGGTCTCTGAAAAAAAAAAGAAAAAAAAATCTATTTCTTTTATAAACTTTATAAATTAGGAATGGAGAGCTCTTTCCTTACCATAATAGAAAAAAACATTCTCAAGCCAACATTCACTCTCACTCTTAACAATAAAACATTAGGTGCATTCCCACTAAAGGTAAGAACAAGATATGAATGGAGGCCATGACCACAGCTTAATTTTGGTCGAATTTCAGAAGAGCTCATGGATTCTTAATCCCTGTGAAAGTGGTATTAGCAAGTAACCCTTTACAGATGCTAACTCCTTCCCATTACGTAATTACATTGTTGCTGAGGAGCTCTGTTTTCACTGAAGCAAATTATTGACCTCTCCAGGGCTTTTAAAAATAAAGAGGAAAGGGGAGAGAGAGTTCTCAGACCACTCAAGAACTAGTTTCACTAAATTCTGCTTACAGAGTAGAGTAGGAGGTCTTCATATGTCTAGACTGAGAGGCTAGCCACACTAATTCCATGATTGTTGACTTTATATGTGCATTCCAATTTTAGTTTGTGAGCTGCCAAAGGTAGCACTATACACACATTCCATACACTCCCCAGTCCCTTCTGGGAGCATGATTACGGGCACTCAAATGTGATAGAAAAGCATTCCCTATTGGAGTTGTGACTAGTGTTGGATAGTTTTCATGGATGCTTGAAACAAAGTTTTAGGAGGATTTTTCAGAGTAGAATAGGAGAATCCGAATGCTTTTTCCAAGAGTTTTAAATATAAGATGTCAGCCAAATAGAAAAAAATATTTGAACCACAATCCATGGTGGAGAGATATTGAGATCTTTCATGGAGGAGCTCTGGGTTCAAGACCATCCATTATTTGCTGTCTAATGTATATAAGTAAATTGCACCTCTTTCTTGGATGAGTTGTCAAAATAGGCTAACATCTGCCTCACAGAATTTTTAGTATCAAATGAAAAAAAAGCTCCTCTAACTCAAATATTATATGCTAATGTTTCTGAAAAACCAGGACAATATTCATCTTAAATGTTATGTCCTTTGTCACCACTACTGTTAACAGAGTTTTTTGCAGACCTGAGTCAAAGCTGGGACTGGTGTAGCTGCAAAAGTCTATAGTGTAGACCACTGTGGAAGGAATAAGACCTACAAATTAAAGAGAAAGATCTTTGGGTTCAACAATAAATCAAAGAATGTAATATATAGGAGAATCCAATGACAGCCAAACCTGAATATGGAGCCCATGCTAGATTTTCCCCCCATAAATTTTAAGGATTTTTAGAGAACTAATGATACTGCCTACCATCATTTATTGGAGTGCTATATAAGAAATTTTAGCTTCAGGATCCAGCCCCTTAAAGTCTGAATTTCATGCTATGAACTCCTCCTGGTAGATCCTTATCATCCATTGAAATTAAAGAGTAGGGACAGTTATGTGGATATGATATCAGTAGACCTTTTTCATAGAAAATACTAAAGAACATGAAGTTTGGACATAGTTCCAGTTATGTATATCCAAAAATTCTATTTTCAACATGAGACTATTTTTATAAATTAATATGTTAATTTTTGTTGTGTCATCTTAGCAACTATTTTCAAACCTTATATCTAAATGATTGTGAATTAAGTGTTATTCAAAACAAAGCCACTGAAGTTTGTGTACATCTGTAGAAATAAAATACTCATAATTTAAAATATTTTCCTTTAATTTTGCTTAGATTTTTGAAATTCAAAAATATGCTGCCTTTATTTTTAGGGGAAAAAAGTACATGCATCATTCTATCTTTATGGTAATTATACAATAAGCATATAATCTTTGAATTCTGGGTATTTCTATTCTTTAACCAATTTTAAATAAAAATGTTATTTAAATATCAACATTAACTTAATTTACAGTGAGTTCAGATATTTACCAGAAATTTGATTTCAAGTATAGACTCCAGTGGCTTAGGAGTTTTCTACACCACAATTAGTAGCAGACAAATTATTCAAGCACAACAACAGAATGCTACAACCTTTCCTGGTAATCAAGAACTCTTAGTCTTGAGGATTATTAAATTTTTTCCACCAAACATTAATTTTGATTGAGGCAATCTATTATTTGTTTTCACTAGTCTCAGACTGAGTACAAAATCAAAGCTTAACAATTCATCTATATGATTGCCCAGTATGTTATAAATAATGATATTCTATTTCACAAGAATGAACACCAAACAAGGCCTAACTTGCCAGATTAAAAATATTTGGGGTATTTTCCATTGGAATTAAACATTATTAGCTTATTAAATATTAGCTGCTGGTACTGGTCTCTTGCATTGCCAGAGCCAGAAGCCTGGAAGTTATACTTCCTAGGCTCTCTTGCCTACAGGGTTTAAACAAGATTCACTCTTTCAAGATTTGGAAGGCAGAAGGAGCAGAAGCCATCTTTTTCCTATGACAGTGGGTGGGGATGTAAATTTTCCAGGTGTGAGGTTCCTTTAAATTAAATTTATTGGATTTCAAGTGTACAATTCTGTAATAATTCATCTGGATATTGCATTTGTGTGCTCATCACCTAAGATTTAGTATATTTTGTTCATTATCTATTTGGCCCTTATCTACCTAAAAAAACTAAAAACATTTATTCATAGTAGCCAAGCAGGTGTAAACTCTTATAGCATTTTCTGCATTTTATTGCCATTCACCTTCCTGGATGCTGAGCTCTAGAATCTGCAGCAGGCTACATTACATGCTTGCTTGCTTGGCTTTCCTGGCCTGTTTAGTCTTGTTTGGATCTGCTCTTTCCTGGGCACTTACACGTACCAGAAAACACTTAATAATCCCAACTACCAGAATAGGTGGAGGAAGTTGCTTATTAAGTGACTTATTAAGTGACAAATGCTGCCAGATAGTGGGGGTTTGGGGGTGACTGGTCTCCTGAGTGGAAATCTACTGAGAACTAAGGGAAGTAGGAGCATAACTAAGCATGGGTTACCCATATGCTGCAAACAGTATAAATGGATACAGAACTAACTGCCTCTACTTAAATCAGAATCCACTGACCTTCTTCAGGTTCCAACTTTTTCTGAGACTTCTAGACTCTAAACTCTTCCTTTCTGCTAGGTTCCCTCTGCCTTAGCCCGATCTGCTTTCTTCGATGCTTTACTTCTCAGGCACCAAATGTTACTCAATAATTAGCAGTTTTCTATGATCATTTGTATTTATGGTTTAATACTTAAAAAAAAACTACTCTAGTTTAGAATGAGGTGTTTACAAAGATATTACAAGCCTAAAGCAGCAGGTCACTGGTTTTAGGTTTAGTGCTATGGAGAGACAAGAGTTGCTGCCACCCAGACTGGCTACTGGATGGCACACATTTAAGACAAATTTAAATAGATTTGCATAGTCTATTATTATTATTATTATTATTATTATTATTAAGTATTTTGAGATAGATAGGAAGATATAGACAAGAACATCAAACTGGGCCCTGGCTGGTTGGCTTAGTGGTGGAGCGTCGGCCTGGCATGCAGAAGTCCCGGGTTCGATTCCCGGCCAGGGCACACAGGAGAAGCGCCCATCTGCTTCTCCATCCCTCCCCCTCTCCTTCCTTTCTGTCTCTCTCTTCCCTTCCCACAGCCGAGGCTCCATTGGAGCAAAGATGGCCTGGGTGCTGGGGATGGCTCCTTGGCCTCTGCCCCAGGTGCTAGAGTGGCTCTGGTCGCAACAGAGCGACGCCCCGGAGGGGCAGAGCATCGCTCCCTGGTGGGCGTGCCGGGTGGATCCCGGTCGGGCGCACGCGGGAGTCTGTCTGACTGTCTCTCCCCGTTTCCAGCTTCAGAAAAATACAAAAAAAAAACATCAAACTGGTCCTGCATGTGCCCTGACTGGGGAATCAAACCAGCAACCTCCATGCCTTGGGATAATGTTCCAACCAACCAAACTATCTGGCCACAGATTAATTTTTGTTTTGTTTTGTTTTGTTTTTGTTTTTTGTGATTTTTTTGGGATTAATTTTTTTAATTGATTCATAGAGACAGAGAGAAGAAGGTGAGAGAAGGGAGGAAGAAGGAAAGTGTTCATTGTTCCACTCAGTCATGCACTCACTGATTTCTTCCTATGTGTGCCCTAACCACGAACTGAACCCACAATTTTGTCATTTTGGGATGGCACTCTTAACCAACTGAGTAACCAGCCAGGGCCTGCATAGTCTTTTAAAATAGAATTGATATTGAAACCACTACCCACAGAAGATGAACTGAACCTTGCAATATGAATCCAACTGGATTGATTGTCTAAGAAAATAAAATATCAACATTCTCCATAGCATTTAAATAAGACCTAGAGTTTTATAATGTAATTTTCAAAATGTTCAGGATACAATTTAAAATTATTTAGCATGAAAAGAAGCATAATATTTTCTCATCCATATAGAAAAAATAATCAATAGATGCCAATCCTGAGATGACACAAATGTTGAAACTATCTGACTTAAAGTCAAATATTATAAAAATGCACCAGGAAATAAGAGCAAATACTCTAAAATGAATGGAAAGGTAGGAAATCTCAGAAAATAGAAAATATGAAAGAACACCAAATATAAATTTTAGAACTGAAAATATAATAACTTAAATTTTAAAATATCTCACTGGATAAATTCATGGCGATGACAGCAGAAAGAGTCAGTGAACTTGAAGACAGTGCAATGGAATTATCCAGATTGAACAAAAGGAGAAAATATATAATAAAAAGAAAAAAAAAATGAAGCCTCCAGGACCAAAGCCTAACAATACCAAAAGGTCTAAATTACATGTCACTGAAGAATCATAAAGACAGGAAGAGGGGAGATATTCAGGGCAAAAAAAAGTATCTGAAGAAAAAATATTTAAAGACAACTTAATATTTGATGAAAGACATAAACCTACAGATTCAAGAATTTAAGCAAGCTACACACAAGATGAACCCCCAAATCCACACTCAGGCACAATATAATTAAACTAAAAGCAAACAAAATATCTTGGAAGTAGCCAGAGACAATCAGTGCACTACACGCAGGGAAACAACACTTTAAATAACTGGCTTTCTCATCAGAAACCATGGAGAAGCTGCAAAAGAAAGTGGCGTGACAATTTTCGAGGACTAAAAGCAAAGAACTGTCAACACTGAATTCTATATGCAGCAAATATATCTTTCAAGCATGAAAAGAACTCTTAAAAATCTTCAAAATAAGTTTGATGATTAAAAACAAAAATTATAATATTGTCTGATGGAATTCTAATATATACAGATGTAATATATATGGCAACTACAATATAAAGGGAGTACGATAAATCTTATATTATAGTATTGTTTCTATCACTTGATGTGATAAAACAATAATTTTAACTAGACTGTGAAAAGTTAAGTATGTACATTATAGTCTCTAGATTAGCCAGTATAAGGTCTATACAAAGTAGAAAGCACAACAGGTAAAATTGAATGCTAAAAACATATTTATATACCCCAAAACAGATAGAAAAGGGAAAACAATAATTTTAAAACAAGGTAAATAAATAAACAAAATAAAATTTAAAAAATAATCAACATTATATTAAATGTAAATAGCTTAAATGTACAAATTAAAGAGATTATCAAAATGCTTAAAAGCATATGACCCAACAAGAACCCACTTTAAATGTAATTATATAGGTAAATTAAACATAAATATATGGAATATATATACATCATGGAAACAATCTTAACTTTAATGGGCAGATGTATGTAATGAGCCTGGGGATGAGAAGTTAGAGAGAGTAGAAGCTTTAGAGGTTAAGTGGTTAATGAGGGCAGGGGCATCTGCAATCCCATAAAGTTATGAACCTTTACCTTATGTTCCCAATACACAGTTATGTGAAGCTGGAAGCTGACTTAGGCAAATGGTTTAGCCATGGTCTCCCAAAAGAATAAATCAATTTGGACTTATTCCCAGCATTTCATCTTTCCAAAAGACTTCCTCTTTAAAGATGAAACAATATGTTTTTTTCAACATTTGAAAAACTAGCATATACGAAAAGTTACTGCACCCAGCTCCTGTCATTGCAGCCACCCTAACGCCTGTCGTGCCTGTGTGTGAAGGTGCTTGCTTGACTTTCACAGTCTGCTCTGGCAGCGCCACCTCACTCCTGTTTGTGCTACCATTCTTGACTCCAGTCCCCTTAGTAGAGTCAGGGTCATAGTTTCCCCCTCATATTTATACTTTTGCCATTTCAAAGAAGGCTGCTTTTACTAGTGAGAGAGACAGGATCTTCTTAAATCTTTGTCTCTTCTTCCCCAAAACTCTTGATTGGGTCTTGCCTGATTCCAGGTGCTAGGATAGGAATGCTAGCCATTTTAAGAAGTTCAAGGTAGAAAAACAATAGACAACAACTGGGTTAACCTTCTCCCACCTTCACAAGACAAGTATCCCTGAAGCGTTAGAAACAAAATACAAAATCCATCTGCTGTGGAGGTGGAGAGAGCCTCAGCAATATTATGTCTAGTTTGGACACTAGTCAAGAGTCCAGAACTCTTCAGATGAGAGTCTAGGCCTACTGGGGATCAAAGAACGGCCACTACTAACAAACTCTGGTAGTTAAGAAATGCTTTTACTAGAAAGCCGACCTTCTGTTAGGAGTGCTTAAGATTTGAACTCCAGTAAAATTTTGTCAGAGATATTGGTAAAAATCACAGAAACAAAAGACTAACATCAAAACAAACAACATTAGCATGACAAAGAGCACCACCAGCCTTTTTCAAGGACAGTTTTGCTGAAAGCATTGATCATTCAGACATGGAAAGTAAACTTCCTGTCCTATCTAGCTATTTGTACCACCCTTATTCTTATTGGGGTGTCCAGGTTCCTAGTTCAGCCTTAGATCCTGGCCTGGATTTTTGCATTTAGAGGGCTGGTTATTTGGAAGGAAGGAAGGGAAAAGGTCATGAGCTGTGCACATAGTCTCAAAATTATTCTTCTTAAGAACACATCAATTGCTTACTCAATCTCCCACTGAACCCTGGGGAAAGCCTATGGTCTTTAAACTGGCTTTCCCCCAAAGCAAACTGGTTTTGTTGTCCTTTGAGCAGGTCATGTTCATTTGAAACATTGTTCTCTGTTTCTCCTGCTATTCCCCTAACCCAGAGAATCTGGTTTTCTTCTGCCCTTCTCCAAAACTATTCAGCTTTTTTTTTTTTAGCGACTGTACTGATTTTATTACTTTTACTAAGCCATTTTATCTTCCCCACACTCAATGCAAATAAAACAATATGAAAAAATATGTCCTCATTATTCACAAAAAGATCTGCTTGATTCTGAATGCCTGGCAGAATGTGCAAGAGGGAGCGCTTCACGGCCCAAGTGGATCAGAGTACCATTTTGATTCTGACCCACTGAAGAGAATCTCATGCAGATTTGGTGACTGGGCTAACTCCATGGGAGCTGTGGAAGACTGAACCATTTCCGTGGTATCCCCTGATCTCAGTAAATAAGACCCATACAAAAAAGATAACATTCAATCTGCCCATAAACTGCATCTATAGATGCTTTCTTTAGTGTCAGGTAGAATAGGGGCCCTTTCTTGAGCACATGGATACAAGTATTGGCGTGGTATCAAGATTGCTAGACCAATATTGTGTCTGTTATAATGAAGATAAGGTTGACATCAAAAACACTGTCAGATTAAGAAACATCTACAACTTGTCTCAATTCTTCAAATAATGGAGCCAGTTCCTTTTCTAGGCTGACAATTAGGCCTGTATTGGCATTGCTGCTGGCTATGAAACTCACCACCAAAGGTAAATGATGAAATTGAACCACCTGGTAAGTATTATAGTAACAGATGATACTTCTATTTTTTGAAAGTCCAAGTTTACTCCCTTGGTCTGTTGCAAGGGCAAAGGTAGATCTCAAAGCATGCTCTGGAGCATTATCATTGGCCACTTTAATAACAGGGACTCACTCCATCTCTATCTGACACAACAATAGCATGGAGCCCTTCAACACTTGGTAACATTTTATATAGGAATCCACCATGGTGAACCCTTTCGTCCCGCAGATTCAATATCTACTCCTGGTTCTCCAGGGAGCAGGGTTCGTAGTCGTCTGCTGCCCCTTCAGAGACAGCTCCAAAGAAACGCTGCTTGCAAAGCCGCCATCACATGATTTGTCAAAACTATTCAGCTTTTTTGAAAAATTGGTTTCCTCCATTCTGGGTTACAATATTTTTTCTTTCTTATTTTTTATAGCACTTACATAGACCTGCCAAAATAAGAGGCACAGAATGTCTAAAGTTAACGTTGTCTCTGTATGTCTTGGGTCTGAAACTGGGTTTTAAAATCTTAGAAACCATGGACACTGACTTACATTTATTTTCCTATTAATAAGACAAACAGTTGAAATTTATCTTAACAAACCTCAAAAATAATTGTTAGCTTCTTTTCACATACTTTTCTAGCATGTGGATTATAGTTTTCCTTTGCATATTCACATTTATGTTGAGGCATGCTTATACCTTGATCAAAATTCATGCTCCATATACAAAGAAAAAGCAATAATTTTTTTTTTGTTATAACATGGAAATTTGACACTGTGGGTGTAATGGTTAATATCTGTTTAAATGGAAAATTACAAGTAAAGATAATGAGTCTTGGTTAACAGATCTTTTATTATTAACAGATGTTAATCCTCTGTTGGTAGTCAGCAATAAAATCTGCTGTATGCTTATGGACATGTTAGGTGGCAGATAATATGTTGAATACTTTGCTGCCTTATTTGCATCAGATTTGTATTGTTACCTTCAGGCATCTCCTGATTGCCCTTAGATCCAGTTCTTTTGTTTCAGGGAAACATTTGTAACAATGATCTTTTAATAAAAGTAGGTGCTTTAAGTAAAATGTTCACTGTAAAGTATTAGACATTATAGCAATATATAAAGAGTAAAAATCATCCTGCCCCTTAATCCTACCCCCAGAAGTAACTACTTTAAACAATTTAGCACAAGGGCTAGCACCCTGTCACCTGTTTTTGTAAATAAATTTTACTAGAACAAGCCATACCAGTTCATTTCTGTATGGTCTTGGGCTGCTTTTACACTGTGACAGTGATGTTGAGTAGTTGTGATAGAGACTGCATGGCCAGCAAAGTCTAAAATACTTACCATCTGGCTCTTTATAGAAAAATTTTGCTGACTCTTAGTTTCATATGGCATATTTACTTCTGTTTTTCTACAAATATACAAGTATACATATACTTTAAAAAATCTTGCAGCCACTGTGGAGAACAGTATGGAGTTTCCTCAAAAAATTAGAAATAAAACTGCCTTTTCACCCAGCTATCCCACTTTTAGGAAAATATTCTAAAAATACTGAATCACTGATTCAAAGAAGATATGCACCCCCATGTTTATTGCAGCATTGCTTACAATAGCCAGGATCTGGAGACAGCCCAAGTGTCCATCAGTGGAGGAATGGATTAAAAAGCCGTGGTACATATACACAATGGAATACTATGCGGCTGTGAAAAGAGGAAATATTACCTTTTATGACAGCATGAGTGGACCTGGAGGTTATTATGCTAAGTGAAATAAGCCACACAGAGAAATAAAAATATCATATGATTTCACTTACATGTGGAATCTAATGAACAAAGTGAACTGAGAAACAGAATAGAGGCAGAGGTGGGGTCATAGGGAGCAGAGGGACAGCTGTCAGAGGGAAGCGGTGAGGGAATGGGATCAGAGAAGGTGAAAGGATTAGTGAAATTATATATACATAACACAGAGATACAGATAACAGGACAGCAAATTCCAGAGGGAAGGAGTGAGGGAGTTAAGGGGAGGGGGGCAAAGAGGATATAAATAGGGACATGAGGGTGGGGGTGAGGGTGTTATATTCAGTCAAACACTTGAATCCATGTAAACACAATAAATTAAAATTAATAAAAAATTTTAAAAATCTTACTAACTGTAACACGAGTACTAAAAATTGCACAAATATAATTATACAACTTGATAAATTTTTACAAAATGAATGTCCACAAATAACCAGCACCTAGTTCAAAAAATAAAACATTGCCTGATCAGCAGCGGCACAGTGGATAGAGCACTGGACTGGGATACAGAGGATCCATGTTTGAAACCTCGAGGTCACTGGCTTGACCATGGACTCATCTGATTTGAGTGTGGATCAGCAGCTCGAGCGCGGGGTCACTGGCTTGAGTGTGGGATCATAGATATGACCCCATGGTCACTGGCTTGAGCCCAAATGTTGCTGGTTTGAGCCCAAGGTCACTGGCTTGAGCAAGGAGTCACTTGCTCTGCTGTAGCTCCACAGTCAAGGCACATATGAGAAAGCAATGGATGAACAACTAAAGAGCTGCAACAAAGAATTGATGCTTCTCATCTCTCTCCCTTCCTGTCTGTCTGTCCCTATCTGTCCCTCTCTCTGTCTGTCTCTCTCTGTGTCTCTATCAAATGAATAAATAAATAAGTAAATAAGTAAATAAATAAATAAATAAATAAAACATGTCAAGCACCTTAGAAATCTCCCTCCTGCTCCCTTACTGTTGCTACCATCCCTTAAAGGTGACTTTACCCTGCTTTCTACAGGTTATTTTGCCTGATTTTGAACTTAGAAAAAGTACATAAATATAGGTGTTTTGTGCCTGGCTTCTTTTGTCAACATTATGTTTTAGGAGTCACCCATATTTTTGTATATGGAAATACTTAGTTTATTCCCACTACCTCCAGCATTTTACTATATAAACCACCACACTTTAGCCATTCTACACTATCAGTGGATTTTTGTGGCATTTTCAGTTTGGGGCTATTTTAAATAATGCAGAAATAAACATTTTAAAATGTCTTTTGGATGTGTAATAATGTGATTATGTTCTGAACAACAGAATGTAAGTGGAAGCATTACACAGAATATTCAGAGATACTCCCTAAGAGGTAGGATGCCTACCCCTCTGCCTTTCCACCTCCATCCTGCTGACTGTGAGCACATGCTGCCATCTTGTATCATGAAGTTGAGGCCATCACAGTGGAGCCACAAGACCTGAGTAGCCTGGACCCTGAGAAGATCAAGTTTTATACCTACTCAGTTTTGACTACCTGGGATTTTACATGAAAAGAAAATCAATTTCCACCTTATTTGAGCTATCGTTGTTTTTCTGCTACTTGTAAGTAAAATAAATTACAACTTATATGTTGGTTTCCAATTTCTGTTTTACACATCATATGGCAGTGAACATCTTTTTTATATATCTTTATATTTTTATGTGTCTATTTTGTAGAAAAAAAATACCATAGGTGAAATTGTTAGGTCAAAGTTAAAAACATTTTAGCCTGACAGTGAATAACATATTGACCTGAAATGCTGAAGTCGCCAGTTTGAAATCCCAGGCTTGCCCGGTCAAGGCACATACAAGAAGCAATAATGAGTTGATGCTTCCCTCTCCTCCCCTACCCATTTTTTTCTCTCTCCTTTCTCTAAAATCAATAAACAAAATCTTTTAAAAAATTAAAAACATTTTGAAAATTAAAAACATTTTGAAATGTAGATCCTGTAAAATGTTCTTCTAAAATGTTGTGTTGATAACATTACCACTTATATAACGAGTGACATTTTCTCAAGTACATTAGGTGTCAATTGGCTCTTATGTTGGAGAAAAAAGCAACAATAAAAACAAAATAAAATGAAAGAGACAATAATCAAATTTTGTCTAATTTTCTTTTTTATGTCTTTGTTGTGGGAAGCCAAGCAACTTTTCTTCTGAAGAGTGTATTTTTTTTCTTTTCTGTTCAAATGTTTTTCCCACTTTCTCGTTTTAAAAGTTCTTAATAATTAATTCAACCAATATTTACATATAGCTTGTCTTTTACTTTTTTCTTTGGTTAATGTTTTAGTTTTTGGTATGTTCTAGGACAATTCTTTCATTATTAATACAAAATTTAAGATACTCTTACACATTTTTCTTCTAGAAAAAATTTAGAGTCAAGAACTCAAATTCCAAAAATGCAAAGTTAATAATTTGATTAAAATTTTATTAAATATATTTAGGCCGCAGGATGCTGAGGTCATTCATGTATAATTATATTGGATATTCTTATTGTCTAAGTAAGATTTTATAGATTTATTCACATGTGTTATACTCAGATTTTTCTAAGTGTATACTAACATATTTTAGAGTTGTCAATATGAATTGGAACTTATGATCTTTAAAATTTCAATTTGATTAAGGTTGATTCATAATAATGGTCTTGAGTTTTGTATTGTCATATTTCAAAATACTTTTAAAATTGAGATATAATTAACATAACATTGTATTAATTTTAGGTGTAAAATATAATGTTAATATATAATATATATAATATACAGTGAAATTATTGCCACGATAAGTTTACTTAGCATTCATCACCACATAGTTACAATTTATTTTATTTTCTTATTATAAGAGCTAATATTTTTTATCATTTATTCCTCTTCTTTATTTTCTGAAAAACCTTATCACTGACAAATAATTTAAGTTCAATTTTAATATATATCTTATTTTTCTTGTCATATGAACTGGAAATAAAACCAGAACAATGCTGAATAATATTAGTGAAAATAGATATACTTTTTCTTTTACCAGTGAGAATTCCTTTAGTAATTCACCATTAAGTAAATATTTTTTTGTTCATTAGGTTCACAGTGAATATTGCTTTAAACCTATCAGAATAGCTATCATCCATAAATCAACAAACAAGTATTATTGAAAGTGTGGAGAAAAGGGAACCTTTGTGCACTAGTGGTGGGAATGCAGACTGGTACAGTCACTGTGGAAAAAAGTATGAAGTTACTTCAAAAAATTAAAAATGGAGCTGCCTTTTTGCCCAACATTCTTGATTCTGGGAATATATCCTAAGAATCCCAAAATACTAATTTAAAAAATGAATCCTTGTATTCTTTGAAGCATTATTTACAACAGCCAAGATCTGGAAACAGCCCAAGTGACCAAAAGTAGATGACTGGATAAAAAAAATTTTTTTAAAAAGCTGTGGTACATTTATACAATGGAATACTATGTGGCCATAAAAAGAAGAAAACTTTACCTTTTATGACAACATGGATGGACTTGGAGATCATTATGCTGAGTGAAGCCAGTCAGAGAAAGATAATTCAGCATTTTAAAATAAACTTTTAATTATTTTTCAAGTAAAATTAAGATAAAGGTTAAAAATGTTGTCTCACTTCAATACATTATTTTTTCATATGAATAAAAGTAATTCATCTTTAACTGTAACAGACTTGTTTACATATGAGGTTCCTAAGTAGAAGGGACACTTACACAGCCTTAGTTTAGCCTTAGTTACTTAGATTTAATCAACCTGTTTCTTTCCTCCTACAACCCACATTCATGTCATCAAATTCTTTCATTATTTTCATTTTTCTTCCTACCAGCTTAGTTAAATCTTTTATGTCTTGACCATGCTGATCACAAATACCAATTAAAATGCTATAGAAAATAGATATAGGCTCCCATGTCTGGCCCTTGGCACCAAAATCTAAGTCAGTAGGACCAGCTCAAATGGTAGTGTGTAGGCCACCTTAAAACGGCCTAACCCATGTCTTGAGACAGAATTTGGAAATAATTATGCAGAGATTGTAGAACTCAATAGTCTAGAAAATTCTGCATCAGAAAGCAATGTGATTTGAAAATTGCTTTGCAGTCATAAAGAAAATATTTTGGCCACTCCAACGGATGTTCCAGACATTAGTTTGAGTCTTACCTCAGCTACATAACCCCTTCAGGTCAGGAGAAAGGTCAACAGACTGGCCAGAGTTCAGCATGAACTGCTTTTGGGATTTGTGAGAAGGAGAATTCAAATCTCAAGTCTGCAAGAACAGACTGTAGACATTCTGGCCATAACTCATTTGTTATTGATACCATATGATTGCAATGACATTCAATGGTGTAAGGGCAATACTTGCTGCCAAGACAAAAACGTTGTATAAAGCTTTCTGTTTTTGGCCACTGATATAACAAAGATGTAATTTTGGTTATTTTCATTTTTTTATCCCTCCAAGGGCCTTGTGGTCATTGCTTGCTTCAATCTCCAACTATTCTATCCTCAATTGGTCAAGATAGAAATTTTTTAGATTTGCAGAGACTATCTATCTCCTTTAAGATTACAAGAAAATAGAAAACATTTGGCCTATAATTTATTCCACAGGTGAAATTTTACTTCTTTTTCTTTTCTAAGTACCACTAGAATAGTCTTAAAGTTCTAATGGTTGAGAGACTTACCTTCTTACTTTGTGCTGATGTTGTGAAGGATATGGGAGATGGCCTTCCCAACTCAGATTTATCCATTCTGGAGATCTTCAGAAGAGGGAAGGGTAATGAGTACTCACTTTCTAAGGGTAAGTGCAGTACTTAGATTTGCCTAGTTGCAATGATATATTGAATTCAATTAATTGAAACAAGCAATTTCTGGCACAGGCACTTATACCACCAATTAATGCTAATGTTTTGGCTTTGTTTGATGACTGGTGGTCAAACTGATCCTTATTATTCAGACTGTCTCTTATCTTTCTGAGGGCCACAACTATCTAGCTGGCTTATTTGATTTTTGTCAGAAATATCCTAAAACTTAAGTGTATCAGTTTAAGCACAAAATCAGAGACGAGATGGGAAAATGAAAGGTGGTGCACAGCTGGACCACTGCGTGGGCTATGTAGAGTTCAGATGGGCCTCTCCCAGGAATTTTACACCTTGCCAGTATTTGGTGAGGGTAAGAATTGATCACATAATATGTTATTCAAGTTTTGGGGCTACTTTAAAAAAATTACTCAATGCAACACTTTAACAAGAAGTAATGTGCTGCTAGTGTCCTTTATATTGATGAGATAAGGAGAACAATTAATTTCGAACAGCCTCCTCTCACTAGCATTCATAAAATCTGGGTGAGATCCAGATACTTCACTCTCTCAGCTGCAACTAATCAGCCACTTCTCTACGTCCTTATTGCTGCATAAGTTACCCATGTGTATTATGCATGTTTAAAAGTACATATAATGAAAGACAATTCACTTATCTCACCACCAGTCCCCCAACAACACAGTTTGGATTTTTGTTACCACAACAGATTCATGTAAACTTCACTGCTAGAACTTGCATCCACAAATCACTACATAAATAACAGATGCACATCATCATCAGTGACCAGTCATATCATTTTTTATTGTCTGTCAATGATTGGCCACCACACATCTGTTACTAAGTTCACACATAGACATGTAGTTGTGTTGCCTCCCTATCTTTCAGTGGTAATCCTACATAACACTTGTAATGCTGGTGGCCGAGGCCAGGCAGGTTCCCATTGAATTTGGGCAGATAGTAGAGGAACTGTGGAGCTGGAAAGCATCAGGCCTTACTCATTTATTGGAGACTCAAAGAGACAGGCAAGCAAATAAACAACAAAAGGGAAAGAGGTAATAAACAAAGGAAAATCTGCTATTTGCTGAAAGGGCAAGGGAGCAAGGAACACTGTACCTCACGGTGACAGGAGAGCCATCTGGGAGAGTCACTGCTCAGGGGAAGCACCCACAGCCTTACATAGGCTATGCACATGTGCCTCTGCCACGTGCTCATACACTAATCAAGCGAAGTGCTTGCAGCTGGTAAACCCCAAAGCAAGCTTAACACAGCTGCCCCACAACACTGGAAACAATGGATTATTAAAGAGTAATGGATTAGAGATCAAGTGCAACAAGATGAAAGTGCAATAAAGAAGCAAAAATTAATAAGGCTGCGAGTGAAATTCAAATTTAACATTAATGGGATTATGGAAGAAATCGCTGTGGGTGGGGATATTGACACTGTCACTGTTTGAGAGACTCTAGGTTCAGAGAAACTCAAGGAAGGCAAATTTAGCTATACAAATAAAGAAAATGGTTGTGATAAAAACAGATGACGATGTCCCAGAAGAAGGCACACTGGCAAAAAAGACCCTCACATTAAAGAAATTCTCTGACATTGAAACCATAATGTCAGATGCTGATCCAAATTCAGAAAGGGGTGTGACGGTTCACAGAGGCATAGTGACGATATCACTCCATGCTGTCAATGATGCCTGAGAAGCGGCTGAGCTCTGTCCAAACTGGGCTTGATAAGATTTCTGCAAAAACAAACAAACAAAAACAACACACGCACACACACACAAAAAAACCTCACTTTACTGTTCAGTGTTTCTAAAGTTTTAAATTCAGTGTGTTAATATTAGTTTTACTTTTAAAAAATATTCATGTTTATAACCTACAGTAAAAAAGTTTGTAATGTGTTGCCAAAAAATTTTAAAGGTCTCAGAACAATTATAATTTCCCCACCCCTTTGGTTAATAAGATTGCTTTGCATGCTTTGCACAATCATGGTTATGCTCTCTTGCTACTATGCAAAGCAAAGATAGCCCGTATATCTGTAACGCCAGTGGCTGAGGCCAGACAGGTCCACATTGGATTCGGGCCGACAGTAGAGAAACTGCAGAGCTGAAAAGGGTTGAGCCATTTCATTACATAAAGTCTCACAATGGCAGACAAGCACACAGGCAGGGGAAACCGCCTCTCAGGCAAACAAACAGCAAAATGGCCCCTCACAGCAGTGGACCGGCAATCTGAGCATCAGCAATCCCCCTGAGCACAAGTGCCCATAGCCTTATATAGGCTGTACACACATGGTGCTGCCACATGCTCATGCACTAGTCAGGCAATGGGCTTGCAGCCAATAAAGCAGCGTGCAAGACTAACACAGCTGCCCCACAATATCTAAGCTGGGGTGGTGGCAATGGGAAGTGAAGTGGAATGGTAGATATAAAATAAAGCAAAACTCAAGGACCATGATTGAAAGACTGTGAAGAACAAGGCTGGAGATTATAGTAGTGGGGAGCAAAACTAAGCAGAGTTATTCCAAGAAGAAAATTGAGAAGAGAACCTTTTTTTTCATTAAATAATTTTATTTTTTTAATGGGGTGACATCAATAAATCAGGATACATATATTCAAAGATAACAAGTCCAGGTTATCTTGTCGTTCAATTATGTTGCATACCCATCACCCAAAGTCCGATTGTCCTCTGTCACCTTCTATCTAGTTTTCTTTATGCCCCTCCCCCTCCCCCTTTCCCTCTCCCTTTCCCCCCTCCCCCCGTAACCACCACACTCTTATCAATGTCTCTTAGTTTCACTTTTATGTCCCACCTACGTATGGAATAATGCAGTTCCTGGTCTTTTCTGATTTACTTATTTCACTTCGTATAATGTTATCAAGATCCCACCATTTTGCTGTAAATGATCTGATGTCATCATTTCTTATGGCTGAGTAGTATTCCATAGTGCATATGTGCCACATCTTCTTTATCCAGTCATCTATTGATGGGCTTTTTGGTTGTTTCCATGTCCTGGCCACTGTGAACAATGCTGCAATGAACATGGGGCTGCATGTGTCTTTACGTATCAATGTTTCTGAGAGGGATTGCTGGGTCATAAGGTAGTTCTATTTTCAGTTTTTTGAGGAACCACCATACTTTCTTCCATAATGGTTGTACTACTTTACATTCCCACCAACAGTGTATGAGGGTTCCTTTTTCTCCACAGCCTCTCCAACATTTGCTATTACCTGTCTTGTTGATAATAGCTAATCTAACAGGTGTGAGGTGGTATCTCATTGCAGTTTTGATTTGCATTGAGAAGAGAACCTCTTTGTGGAGACATCTGTTAGAGAGGGTTGGTTTAGAAAAAGAGAGTTGTAACTTTTGGAAACAGTATTATTATTTAGGAAAGATTCAGGTATCTGAAATATCTCATGTGACAATGCACCAAAATGCGACAATTAAAAGAGTGTGGGGCAGCTGTGTTAGGCTTGCTCCCAGGGTTACCAGCTGCAAGCACTTTGCCTGATTGGTGCATGGGAGCGTGGCAGCGCCACATGTGTATGGCCTACATAAGGCTATTACTGGTGCTTGCTCTCGAGTGAGATGAGAAATTGAAGATGCATGAATTGCCTGCCCGCCACTGTAAGGGACCATTTTGCTGTTTGTGTGCCAAAGACAAGGTTTTCCCACCTGTATGCTTGTCCACCGTTGTGAGACTTTATTAAACAGAATGACCCAACCCTTTCTGGCTCCTCAGTTTTTCTCCCATCTGCCCAAATCCAATGTGAACCTGCCTGGCCTTGGCCACCAGCATTACATCTAGTGTAGTGGGCAGGGTTTGGGCCAGATTGCTATGGAGCCGCTGACACCCTTGAGGGGTGCAACAGAGGAGTGGCTATTCCCAGTGGCTCTCCTCTTGTGGACTGTCAGCTCAGTGATTTTTACAATTCTGTGAGAAGAAACCAAGAGCTCTGTGTGAGAAGCTGAGCGAGGTTGAAAGCTCTAGGATGAGCTGCATACTGAGCGCCAACAATGGCAGGAACTGGAGCGAGCACTGGAGAAGGAGGCCGACCGGGTCTGAGAGTTGCAGTTTGCCCTGGAAGTTGAATCATTGTCAGCAATGGCTGTTGGAGAAACAACTGCAGATTCAATAGCTCAAGAGTCAGCTTCAAGCCAAGAGCCAGCAGCCACAGGAGCCCAAGCGGGTGCGGAAGATGGAGCTGCATTCCTGCCCGCGGAGTGGCTCTTAGTGGGAACAGGAGTTTCTGACTCCTCCTCTTCTGAGAGGGAGACTTGGGCTACTACTGCCATCTGCAGACTCAGAGCCCAGCTGGTGGTTACCAAGAAGGAAAAGACCCAGTAGCCAAGAGTCCCTCAGGGGCAGCCACAGCCCCCTACCCAGGTAGTGGAGCACTCTGTGGTCTGACCCTACACCCAGGCAGAGCTGATGGAGTTAGGGGTGAAATTCAGGAAGAAACCCACTGAGCCCCTGGCAGCCTGCTTGGTGCAGCTGTGGGACCTAGGGGTGGATGGCATCATACTCTCTGAAACAGATGGACCATAAGGCTGTGAGGGCTGCTGCCTGCCTCCCCCCCACACGTGCACTTACAAGGGAAACGGGCCTGTGAAAGTTACCTGAATACAGATGTTGGTAGATTTAATTGTGGCCGGGGAAGATAGGGAGAAATTAGATGGCATCTGCCAGGAAAATGGCTGGAATTCAGGTTACAGGATCCCCAAGACCCATTGTGCCAAAGAGCTTCTGCATTTTCTAAATCTGGCTGTTTTTTTAAATCTGGCATGATTTTTTTAAAAAGACAGTTGTCTTCATTGAGGATTTGCTTCTTTGATGACTAATGTCACCTTTCTACGTCTCAACGAGAAGTTTGCTCAGAATTAAGTCTGACAAAGAGTTAAAAGAGGACTGTGTGCCAGAGTGCCCTGGGGGTCTTTCTAGGGGAGGAGCTATGAACAAGATGACCCAGCACAGGAAGCAAAAGGACTGGGATTTCAACCCTTTCAGAGCTTTCCTAGGAAGGCTGTTGTACTGAAGCATGAAGAACAGTCCTCACTCATAAGATTTGTTGACATGATTTATTCAGTTGAATCAAATACAGGAAAGAAAAGGTTTTTTTATGATAGGCCAGATTCCATGAGTGGGAAATCCTTGGAGTCAAAATAGGGAGAGGATACACCCCAGTGTTAAAGACTTTCCAGTAACCTCTTCCATCCCACTTTCCACCCCTCCCTAAATCACTCACCGAAGAAACACTGTGCTGGGCACTAAAGTGGCCACAGCTGTGGTCATAGGAAAACATCAGGATGTAAAATGAATCATTCCCTCTCAGTTAACTTCTTTTGGCATATGCAGGCTGGGCAAAGGCAGGTGCTATTAGAATAATAAACAGCATTAGTGTTTGGAAATGCTGCCAGTTTCCATGAACAAACGTTTTCCAAAGAGCCATCATTTTTTGTAAGGTCAATGAGCTGAAATTTTCCCAGTATCAGTATTAAGCAAAAAGGTCATTAATGCTGTAGGCACTGTGAAGAGTCTGGAAGAGGTTAACTTGAACCTCCCCTTCTTCGGTTATCTATCTGTGGCTTTCTCCACTGCCAGCCCCCGAGTAGTTGAAGTAAAGCCAGCAACTGACTCCCTGACCACCATGCAGGGCCTGTAGTCATCCTCCCAAATGGCCAAAGTCTTCTATGATCTATGTAGACTCCTCTATACATGAGGATGACCATCTCACCCAGCCTCCAAAATAACCTGAGATGAGCCCTCCATGCCGGCTTTGAAAAAGGGAGAGGTACTTAAAAGTCTTTTAGTCTCTCAGGATTTTAAAAAATGCAACATCTGCACATGTGTCCCAAAGCATCTAGGATTTTAGGTATGGAGACAAACTCTTTAATCACAAGATCGCAGTTTTGCCCTCAGAGAAAAAAGAAAAGACAGGCTTACATGCAACAGGTTTGGTGATCATTTTATCATAGATGCCATCTCTCAGGAACCTGATAATAAACAATAATGTTTTAAACTTGCACTATATCCAGGATGTGAGCTTGTGTGTGTGTAATATTTTCTTATTTAAATTCTACCCCTTATAATGTAAAATATCATTTCATTGCATAAATAAGCTTTAATGCCTTTCTAAAAGGTAGTGATTTTTACTTGCCTGACTGTAAGAGTTTCAGGCAATGAGGATTCAGTTTTCTTAAGAAAAACTATCTTTTGCTCATCTTCCAAAGCAACTCTAATCATTGTTTAGACAGTTACTGATCTTTTTTTCTTCAAAACCATACTAATGAGACCTTAAAAATTTGCTTCTAAGCACATGCTGAGCTTTTCAGCCACAAATTCTACACCCCTCACCCCCAACTTCATCTCATCCAATATAGGATGTCACAGATATTCCTTCAGGTAAAGAAGTGCTATGCAAACCATTTCCTTCAACTGATTTGTAGCCAGTTCCATTAACATCACCCAAGTTTCCATGTTTTGTTTTTCAAATAAGACCCACTGTTCAGACAGTATTCTTCATCTATTTGTCTTTATTCTCAATACCAACATATAAAAACTAATGTTAAAGTAACTGTAGACTGACCTGTGGTGGCGCAGTGGAGAAAGCCTCAACCTGGAATGCTGAGGTCACAGTTCGAACCCAGAGCTTGCCCAGTCAAGGCACATACAAGTAGCAAATACTACCAGTTGATGCTTCCGGCTCCCTTCCCCCCACCTTGCTTTCTTCTCTATTCAAAATCAATAAATAAAACATTGAAAGAAAACTGTGCTGTCTTTTTAAGAATTTATCTTCATGTATGAATAAAAATAATGGATCAACTTATCAAAGAGACTTATTGTGTAAGACCTTCATTATGAAAAATTTAATGATAAGAAAATTGAATTTGTACATTTCATAAGGAAGAGTGACATATTCCAAGTAAATACTGTTAAAATATAATTTTTACCCCAAAAGAAATATCCCTCCCCTTTATCCTAATGCAAAACTCTGGACTTGGCTTTCCCAGCTGCGTTTTGACTCCGAAACTGTCAACTCACCGCCCTCAGAGTTCCAGACACACACCCTATCTTGCAGCCCTTGCAGAGTTACTGCCTCTGAGAGCACACAGCTGAGCTCCACAGGATATTTTAGCAATCATAGGATCTAATTCCCACATCTTGCTCTGAGAGCTGAAATTTATGACCCCAATAAAGATTTCAACAGAAAAATAGGGGTAAATTTCTCAGAGGAACTCAGCTCAAAATATTGCTCTGAAGTTCTCCACTCACCACCCCATCTATCATGGGTTGAAATAAAAGCACATACGAGCTAATATTACAGAGTCTAACAGGGGGAAAATGTTTTGAAATCAGTAATCCTTTCTTAATAATGTATTATCTCTGAAAGTCCCTTTTGAAACAATGGTCTTGATTTGAAATTTTAAAAAATATCAAACAAAACTGTGAAGACATAAACAGTGAGTGACAAGGACGCTTTAAGGAGAGACATTTACTTTTAACTATTTTAACAAGCAAGCAAACATAAAAATAAGTTTCTGGTGTAAGAGATATCTGGCTAGTCCCTGGCAGAGTTGCACCTAGCTTCCCACTACAACACCCCTGAAGATGCAGGCAAGCCTGAGAGCACCTACCACCACTAAAAATCACGAGTGGCAGCCAGCCTGGCCACATCCAGGTTTGCACCTTGAAACCCATCAAACTCAAGTGAGAAACACAAGGTGTACAACTCAGCCTGAGAAGGGTCAAGATGTTTGTCTCCTTCCTCATTTCTGTTGTGCAAACATTGCTGTCAGAGGCAACCAGCATGTCTCCATTGTCTTTCTGATCCTCTGAACACCACCCCCCGCCCCCCTACCCCTGTAAACCATGAGTGCCTATATATCATATATCATGTCTTGCTTGTTCCTGCTCCATACACCATTTTAAAAAGGCAATTATCGAAGTAATGTATGTCTATTGGGGAAAACTTGGGAAGTCAGAAAACTACAAAAAACAAGTCCCTAGAGATACCTGATGGCACTATTTTAGCAGACTTTACGATCTATATGCATCCTCATGCAGCTAAGTCCTGTAGTGGCCCTTGGGCTGCCAATGCTAGCTTTGTCACTTGCCCATCCACCATTTCACACTCTCTTTTCTTTCCTCAATCCTCAATATCCCCTCTCTGCTTTCTCATTGCTGAAGACTTCAACTCATACAGAAGCAATCGGAACAGATTTTTCTGCAAAATACACCAGACACAGGCATTATCCCGTGCACTTCACCTTCTGTCTGCACCTAGGATAAACCCTCCACTTCACACTGGATCTCATTCCCATCTCCCCCTCAGGACTTTGCTCCTGTAATTATTTTCACTCCTCCCTCAACATCCCCCACTTCTTTTTTTTAAGTGAGAGGAGGGGAGATAATGAGACAGACTCCTGTGTGCACCCAAACCAGGATCCAACCAGCAACCCTGTCTGGGGCTGATGCTCAAATCAACTGAGCTATCCTCAGTGCCCAGGGCTGATGCTCAAACCAATGGAGATACTGGCTGCAGGAGGGAAAGACGGAGAGAAGGGGAAGAGGTATAGAAGCAGATGGTCACTTCTCTTGTGTGCCCTGACCCAGAATTGAACCCAGGAGGTCCATAGGCCAGGTGACACTCTATCCACTGAGAAACTGACCAGCTACCCCCCTTCTTTAATGGATCATTACCAAGGGAAAAATATATCATAACACTTCCATTTTAGAAAAGCCTGGTCATGACTCCCTATCTCTCTTAGCTCCTGCCCATTCACAGGGAAAGTGTTTACAAGAGTTGTCCACACTCAGTGTTTGCTATTATCCTCTTCTTTTCTTATAGCTACAACCTAGTTCAACCTAGGTTTCCTTTGTTCTTAAGATGCTACCCATCTCCTGAACTGTGCCATGCCACTGCCATCTTTGTTAAGCCTCAGAGCTGACAGGAATCTGAAAAAGTCCTATCAGTTCCACAGCTCCACTTACTTCTGGATTCAGATGAACTGTCACACTCCAGGGCATGGGATTGGCTTCCCTGGCCAGCCACCCAGGAACCCAGTTACACATCCTTATGACCAGTGGAAAACAGGACTCAAGCAGAAAAAAACAGAGGAAATCCAGAAGGATACATGAAGAATAATCAAGACACACTCTATCTTCTTACTCCGTTTTTTCTTTTTATTGCAGATTGATGTTTTATTACATATCTGTACATATGCATGTATACGTGCCCCTTGATGGCAAAACTCCAATATTTTGTGTTTATTGCAATATCACCAGGTCATAGACCATTGACTGGCACATAGTAGGCACTCAACAAATATCTCTGTAAAAGAATGAGTGAATGAGGGTTCAATATTCACAATTTCTCATTCTTGTCCTTTTCATATAACACAATAGCTTTTGGTTTTCTTTTTATGTGACAAGTATTTTTCTAAAGGAAATGATGGTCTCTTTGGGGAATCTAATATAAATATGCATGAAATTAAAGATCATACTAAAGTAAATTGTTTAAGCAAGACATGTACAAAGTATTAGTGATTTTACTATAAATAATACTAACATTTGGTTTAATTGATCAAAAAAGATAGAAGTGCTTAGCAATGACTAAAGCTAATAGAAAAAAGCATTTAATGGTAGATGGCAAAGAAGTATCAAAAAATTTAGAGCAATCACATAAGCAAAGACACAAAGCTGGTAGGGAGAAGTGGTTGGGGGAAAAAGATTTTAAAATTGGAAGATGGCCCTACTGGATCACTTTGCCTGGGAAATAGGTATGGGAACACAGTGGGAAGGTTAAAGACTTGGTACTTCTTAGAGCACAAAAAGCCAGCACTTGTTATGTGAATACATTTAAGACAGTAGTCTGACAGACACTAACGGGTTCTTGTTGGTTTTCTTTGTCAGTTATATGTTTATAACCATTTTTTTTTACTTACATAAAATTATATTTATTACAGAAAGTTTAGAGTAGCTATGAAATAAAAATGTGAATCAAAACAAAAAGAAGTACTGTAAACATTTGATATATAATGTTCCTGATAATTCTAGCTAGAGCAATTAGGTACAAAAAATAAATAACAGGCATCCACATCAGAAAGGAAAAAGTAAAATCGTCTCTGGTTTCAGATGACATGATCTTATACAGTATATAGAAACCCTAAAAACTTCACCCCAAAACTGCTAGAATTAATAAATAGATCCAGTCAGTTGCAAGATACAAAACCAATATACAAAAAATCAGTTGCATTTCTACACACCAACAATGAACAACTTGAAAAAGAAGTAAATCCCATTTATAATAATGCCAAAATTAATAAAATAGTTAAGAATAAATTTAAACAAGGAGGTAAAAGATCTGTACACTGAAAACTAAAGGAAATGGATGAAAGAAATTAAAGAAGACACAAATAAAAAGATATATCATATCCATGTATCAGGGAATTAATATTGGTAAAATATGTCCACACAGCTCAAAGCCATGTGAAGATTCAGTGCAACACTTTTCAAAATTCCAATGGCATTTTCCACAGAAATGGGAAAAAAATTGCTAAAACTTATATAGAATGACAAAAGACCTTAAATAGTTAAAGCAATCTTGAGAAAAAAGAAAGTTAGAAACATTACACTTTCTGATTTCAAACTATATTACAAAGCTATAGTAATCAAAGCAGTATGATACTGACAAAAACAAGACACATAAGCCAATGGAACAGATAGATAGCTCAGAAATAAATCCAGGCAGGTGTCATCAATTAATCTGCAATGAGTGAGCCAAGAGTACTCAACAAGGAAAGGATAGTCTCTTCAATACATGGTATTGGGAAAGCTGGATATTCACATGCAAAGGAATGAAATTGTATTCCTATCTTTCCACTCATGAAAGTTAATTTGAAATGATTAGAAAATTAAATACAAAATCTGAACCTGTAAAACTCCTAAAAGGTAACATAGGGAAAAAGTTTCTTCATATTGGTCTTGACAATAATTTTTTTAATTTAACAACAAAGCACAGGAACAAAAAGCAAAATAAACAAGCAGGACTACATCAAACTAAAATGTTTCTGCACAGTAAAAAAAAACCACCAACAAAATAAAAAGGCAACTTTTAGAATGGGAGAAAATATTTGCAAACTATATATCAGATAAGGGGTTAATACCCAAAATATATCAGGAACTCATACAATTATAATCATCATCATCATGCAATTTAAAAATAGATGAAGGACCTGAATAGTTTTCTAAAGAAGACATATAAATGGCCAACAGTACATTAAAAGGTGTTCAACATAACAAGGGAAATGTAAATCCAAACCACAATGAGATATTATCTCATACCTTTAAATGGCTATTACCAAAAAGAGAAGAGATAACAAATGCTGGTGAAAATGTATAAAAAGGGAACACTTGTGCCCTGTTGGTGGGAATGTGAATTGCTACAGCCACTTTGGAGAGTAGTATAGAGATTCCCCAAAATATTAAAAAAAGGAACCACCATGTGATCCAGCAATCCCATTTATGGGTATACATCTGAAGGAAATGTAGTCAGTATCTCAAAAAGATAGCTGCATCCCAGTGCTTGTCAGTTAGTTCAGTGGTAGAGCATTGGCCTAGTGTGTAGAAGTCCTTGGTTCAATTCCAAGGCACACAGGAGAAATGACCATTTGATTTTCCGTCCCTCCCCTTCCCCTTCTTGCTTTCTCTCTCCTTCTCCCACAGCCATGGCTTGATTGGTTCAAGCAAGTTGGCTCCCAGCACTAAGGATGGTTCTATGGCTTCCCCTCAGGCACTAAAATAGGTTGGCTGCTGAGCAATGGAGCAGCAGCCCCAGATAGGCAGAGTATTGCCTGGGAGGGGGCTTGCCAGGGGGGAGCTGCTGGTCGGTAGTTGGTGCGCATGCAGGAGTCTGTTTCTCTGCCTCCACACCTCTCACTTAAAAAAGAAAAAGAGAGCTCTACGCCCATTTTCATTGAAGCACTACTCATAATAGACAAGATGCAGAAACAACCTAAGTACATGCCAACTAATGAATCAATAAAAACATTGTGATATATATAAAATGGAATGTCATTCAGCCATAAAAATGAAAGAAATTCTACCATTGGCTACAGCATGAGCATTACTGTAAGTGAAATAAGGAAAATAGAAAAGGACAACTTCCTATATGATCTCACTTATATGTGGGATCTAAATGAGAAATGAGCCAAACTCAAAGAAACAGAGAGTTGACTGGTGATGCTAAGGCTGGGGAGTGGGGAAAATGGAGAGATTTTGGTCAAAGAGCACAAACTGCCAGTTATAAGATGAATAAGTTCTGAGGGTCTACTGTACAGCCTGATGACTATAGTTAACCATGCTGCATTACATACTTGAATGTTACTAAGAGAACAGATCTTAGATGCTCTCACCATGCGTACAAGTATAATAAAAAGTTGCTGTGTGATGTGTTAACTAATCTTATTATGGTATTCATTACAAAATACATACAGATATCAAATCATGTTGTACACCTTAAACTTACATGATGTTATATGTTAATTATATCTCAATAACACTGGGGATAGAAGAAAATGTGAATCAAAACCAAAATAACTAGTGTAAACATTTTGGTTTATAATATTCTAGATGTTGACGGAAGACAATTTGACTTTGGGTGAGGGGTATGCAACATAATCAAATGTCAAAATAATCTGGAGAGCCCTGGCTGGAGTGTCGGCCTGGCGTGCAGGAGTCCTGGGTTTGATTCCCAGCCAGGGCATACAGGAGAAGCGCCCATCTGCTTCTCCACCCCTCCCCCTGTCCTTCCTCTCTGTCTCTCTCTTCCCCTCCTACAGCCAAGGCTCCATTGGAGCAAAGTTGGCCCGGGCGCTGAGGATGGTTCTGTGGCCTCTGCCTCAGGTGTTAGAATGGCTCTGGTTACAACAGAGTGACGCCCCAGATGGGCAGAGCATCACCCCGTTAGGCGTGCCGGATGGATCCCGGTCAGGCGCATGCGGGAGTCTGTCTGACTGCCTCCCCGTTTCCAACTTCAGAAAAAATACAAAAAAAAAAAAATCTGGAGATGTCTGCTTTATTGATGATGAAATAATGTATTAGTAATAAGATATTGTTATTGTCTCTTTTAAACTATTAGCATAACATTAATGGATTTTAAAACATTTAATTTTGTCATTTAAAAGATAAAGGGAAAAACTAAAATTCTACTTAGTTGGGGCATATTAGTATTTTAATTTAAAGATGGGTTGATTTGCTAATATTATACAATATTTATAACATAATTGAGATTCATTTGTATATTTATTTTTGTAGTATATTTGTCAGTTTGAGTGCCAGGACTATTCTAGCTTTAAAAATAAATTAGGGTAGTTTATATTTTTTATGCTGTAGAATAGTGTTTTTATATCATCTGTACTTAAAGACTTTTTTTTCTTTATTTCCAATCCATCATTTATTGTTAATTCTGCTAAAACAAAATAAAAATAAATTACTAGAAAAATAAAAACCAAAAACAATTAAAATACAAGTTAAAATTATCTACTATTAGTTTTAATAGACATAAAATTACTCTATCCAATTGCTGTAAGTTTCTAAACATCGACTTTCAATTATATTTATTGTGGACCTGCAACAAATAGTTCATTACTGGCGCCCATCTGTGGACTACACTTTGAGTAGCTCTGCTTGAAGAAGAGGTTTAATATTTCTGATGATGCACACCAATTAACTAAATGATGTTAGACTATAATACAATATATGTATTTTCATTTGTTTATAAGTTATATCTTTAAGTTAAATTATTAATAATTGATAGATATGTGAATTCCAAACTGCCCTCTTGATGTTCCGCTTATCTGTCAGACCTCACCCTTACTGGACTATCGCCCCTGAGACAAAGGAATTCCAAAAAGATGAGAAGCCGCCCCAAGGAGGGGCTCCGGACACACCAGGACTTTTGATTCAACACCCACATGCTCAAAGCCCCCAAGGAGGAGCATTCCGGACATACCAGGACTTTTGCCTCAGTATCCCCTCAGGCTCTCCCAAACACTATATAACTCGCCCCTAGTCTGTAACCGGCGCTCTTCTCCCCCAGAAGTGCCCGGCAGGGTTCCTTTCTTCCTTTCAATAAAGCCTGTTACTCTGGTCTTTCGGACTCCCATGGATTCCAACAATAATATTATGGATATTTATATTTTAAATACCCTATATTTTAATGATCTCCTTCTTTTACTGGTTAAGATACAAGGCATAATGTAGAATAAGGTTTGTTGTTGCTACTGTGGATAGGCCCCTAGTTTCCAGTAACATTTTTGGTCACAACATTATATTTGTTGTTGTTTTTATATCTGATTAGACCATCTTTGTTTTTGCCTCATAATGTTACTAATGAAGGCTTTTCTTTCAACTACAAGTAGGAAAATGTCCCCTCATTAGTAGTGTTCTCTTCAAGCTGTGGATACTACCCAATAATATCACCATGCCCCTTGTCCATTTTGTAAGGATTAGTTTAGTGACACCTATATGAAAAAACCCTAGGAAAAGTTCAGTGCAGGAAGGACAAATACCACAGTGAGTGGACCAGGGAACCCATACTTCCATGACCTTTCCTTCTAGGACCACGTGTGCAGCTTGGTCACCTGACTTACAGTCTCAGAGAGGAAGCCAAATCAAGTGGTAAAACAGAATCCTATTAAAGTGAAATGTCTTTCTTCATAAGGAAAAAAATAAAAGTTCTGTTTTTTCTCACTCTATTGGATTTTTCATGCAAATTTTATATTGAAGACCATGACTTTAAACAGTTTTCTCAAAGACTAGCATGGTTTTCCAAGCATCTGTTTAAAATTCAGATTCCTGGGTTCCATCCCATTATGCGTTACATATAAGTCTCAGAGAGAAGATGAAGCTGGGCAGACAGGAGTCTGTGTTTGCTAAGCTCCTCAAGTGATCCTTGGGCCTAGATATTTTGAAATTAATGCTTCAGAACAAGTTTTTTAAATTATAGGAATTAAATGTGATCTTTGAAGTCATCATACATAAAACTGGACATCTTTATTGTGAGATAGCTTAGTACTTGGACATTTTTTATTTTTTTTCTACAGTTATTCTGCTTTTTTGCTTGTTGTTTTTCTTGACTTAATTTTAGGAATTTTTATTTTTCCAAGAAATCATACACTTTAACTAAATTTAAAAAACAATTATTTTAATAAAATTATACTTAAAAAATAATAATATGATTTCCCCCATACTTCCTTGATCATATATGTCCCTGCATAGGAAGACAGACCATTAGAGATACGGCAGGGGTCGGGAACCTATGGCTCACGAGCCAGATGTGGCTCTTTTGATGACTGCATCTGGCTTGCAGAAAAACCTTTAATAATAAAAAAATAACGTTAAAAATATAAACATTCCCATGTATTACAATCTATTCATTTCCTACCACTCATGTTCATGGTTGCAGGTGGCTGGAGCCAATTATAGCTGTCCTCCGGGACAACACCAAATTTTTATTGGATAATGCGTAATGTACACAGGTGGTTGTATGACTCTCATGGAATTACATTTTTAAATATGTGGCGCTCATGGCTCTCTCAATCAAAAAGATTCCCGACCCCTGGCTTAAGGGGAGAAAGAAAAGGCAAGTTTAAGTTTAATTTATTTCAAACAAAAATAAAAGCAGTCAAATTTTTTGAAGTTCATATGAAAAATAATAGTTTTGAAAGCTCTTAATTTATAAGAACCAAGATTTTTGAAAAGATAAATTTTTGAAAAACAAAAGGCAAATATTTGACAGGTCAAGTCATAAGTATTGTAGCTTATATATATATAATATATTAAGACTGCAGTTTTCCAGGGAGTGGATAGGAATATAGAAAATAAAGATTGAGGTCAGAGTGACCTTCTGGATGACCTGAAAGACAACACAGAGAAAAACAGAGATCACATTTAGGAGGAAGCCAGTCTCTGCCCAAAAGAATACCAGTGTGGCCGAGTGAGGAAAATGATGAAGCCAAACCAATGCCGACATCTGCCTGTCTGCATTTAGGGAGCACGGCATGTGCCATCCTGCCCAGCCTGCACATCACCCCTGACCCATGTGTATCCAATATAAGCTTCACCCTAGTATATGCTGGGATTTTACTTAGTCTGCTTCAGTTCTACTATATTTCTCTTTAACAGCCTGGATTGGCTCCTTAAAAGAAGATGAATCACTGGGCATCTAAAAGACTGTGGTGGGATAGAAGGAATCAGCATCTGAATTTAGATGGCATTAGAGAAAAACCCAAACAGCTTAAAACTTTACCTTAAGCCTCAAAGGTAGAGAGACACACTCTGCTGTGTTAGTATGAATATCAATAGAACATATTTACATCAGGCTTCAACTTTTCTAACTTGGCGAATTACAGCCTTCATGTAACTGATCTCATTGGACTATTCGCTTCACCCTCCAGTCTTATTTTCTGCATTTCTTACAATTATCTTTCAAAAATTCAAATGTCATGTTGCTAATCTAGAAATTTTTTTAATATCTTGTTCTTAAATACTAACAAAAGGTCAAATTTTGCAGTGTTGAATGCACCGTCCTTCAAAACCTAACCCCAGCCCATTTCTCAGCTTCCTCATACGCCTTTGCCCATGATTAAACCTATACATCAGCCATTTCAAACAGACGTGCACATTCCATACTGTTGCATTTTCACTTACTATCATTTCTCTTAGCTTGTCATGAACTCCCTTTTTTGCGAGCTCCTTTTTGCTATCTTAACTGCAAATGTCTTCCCTGCCTTCTCCTCCTGACCCTATGAAAAGTTCACTCACTCTCTGTACACCCAAAAATACTTGATTCAGACTCATTCTAAAAAGCATCTTATAATGATATATATACTTCCGTCTTTATCTTTTTACTGGACAAAGGGCTCCCTGAGAGCATTGCTTATCAGTAGCCCATCTTTCTATCTCTGGTTTCAAGCACAGTGCCTGAAGCAAAGGAGGCACTCCATAAATGTTAAGTAACTGACCCATAGCTACTGACACCACTGACAAATATAACTAAAATGCCCTTTCTCTTTATAACACTCTACATTAAAATTTTTGTTGTTCTGATCCATTTGCTTTTTAGACTGAAGAAAAGTTCCTCTTATTTATTTGTTGTACCTCATATTTTTAGGTTTGGCCAATCATGGGTGTTTTTTTAAATCTATTTTTGAGCCTACTACCCAAAGTATGTGCTGACCGTTCCAGTTACATCATCAGCAATATTTGTTATCATGCCATCAATTTCTTCTTTTTTGTGACAGAGACAGAGAGAGAGAGATAGAGACAGACAGATAGGAAGGGAGAGAGATGAGAAGCATCAATTCTTCATTGCAGCACCTTAGTTGTTCATTGATTGCTTTCTCCTATGTGCCTTAATGGGGGGGGGGGGGCTACATCAGACCAAGTGACCCCTTGCTCAAGCCAGTGACCTTGGGTTCAGGTGGTGAGCTGTGCTCAAACCCAGATGAGCCTGGCTCAAGCTGGTGACGTCTGGGTTTCAAACCTGGATCCTCCGCATCCCAGTCCAACGCTATCCACTGCACCACCACCTGGTCAGGCTGCCATCAATTTCTCTATCCCAGTTATAAATAAAAATTCTGGACAGTGTGTTTTATATGGCATTATTTTATCTTCTTTAGAATTATAGTTATTTCTTCTCTTGTTAATTGGACTGTGAATTCTTCAAGAAATGCAGCATGACTCACTCATTTTTATATTCCCTTAACTTTCTTGAGATTAATAAATATAATAAACGTTCTAATGTCCCTTCATGGTGGTAGCAGGAAGCTACCAAGGATCAGATCACAGCTCTACACATGGGCATAAACTTGTGTAACATTCTTAAATCCTCGAAGCCATATATATATATATATATATATATATATATATATATATGTATATATAATATTTTCTCCTATATCAAATGTGTATAATATTAGTACCTATATCATAGAGTTACCTTGAAAGAAAAGAATAATGTACATAGAATGTTTACTGATGTACTTAACACAAAGTAAATGTTTAATATTTGTTATGGATTATTATTATAGGTGTTAATTGAATAAAATAAGGAATAGAGGCCCTGGCCAGTTGGCTCAGTGGTAGAGCGTTGGCCTGGCATGCAGGAGTCCCGGGTTCAATTCCCGGCCAGGGCTCATCTGCTTCTCCACCCCTCCCCCTCTCCTTCCTCTCTGTCTCTCTCTTCCCCTCCCGCAGCGAGGCTCCATTGGAGCAAAGAAGGCCCGGGCACTGAGGATGGCTCTGTGGCCTCTGCCTCAGGCGCTAGAATGGCTCTGGATGCAACAGAGCGACGCCCCAGAGGGGTGCAGTGTTGCCCCTGGTGGGAATGCCAGCTGGATCCCGCTCGGGCGCATGCGGGAGTCTGTCTGACTGCCTCCCCGTTTCCAGCTTCGGAAAAAATGGAAAAAAATAATAATAAAATAAAAAATAAAAAAAAACATTGTTAAAAAAATAAGGAATAGAAATATAAATGTTCTAAAATCTGCTAATTTGTTTATTAATGAATTAATCTACAAGGGATGCTATAACAATGTACCACAGTGTGGGTGGCTTAAACAACAGAAATTTATGTTCTTACAATTCTGGAGGCTAGATATCCAAGAATAAGTCATTGAAAGGTTGTTTTCTTTTGTTTGTTTCTTTGTTTTTCCTAAAAGCTCTCTGGTTAGCTAGTAGATGACCATCTTCTTTATGTGTTCTCATGGCCTTCCTTCTGTGTATGTCTGTGTCTCTATCTCTTCTTATAAGGACACCAGGTACTTCATATTAGGGCCTGCCCCAGTGACCTCATTTAACCTTAATTACCTATTGAAACACACTATATGAAAATACAGTCACATTCACAGACACTGAGGGTTAGAACTTCAACACAGGAATTTTAAAGGGATGTAATTTAATCCATTACAATTAGCAATAGACATCACACATAACTAGTATTGCAGTAGTTTTGGTAAACTGTATAACTGTTAACAACTACTCATTTGCCCTTCTTTTAAGAGGATTCTATACCCCAACTCTGCAATTGGACTAGCAGAGCCTCAGTGAAAGGGATAAACAGTCGTGCTCCACTGCCATGGCCCTTGATTTGGTCAGTGATACTTGAGTGTCTGTGGCATACCCCCTCCCAGAGCCATTGCTTGTTTCCACCACTCTCTTGCCTTTTTACCATTGCCATGGGAACAGGAAGGGCTACTTTTCCAGCCTAAGGCCCCGACGGAGGGGACTGATGAAGCAGAACTGCCTAAATGATGAGCAGCTGTTAATAATGCAGAAATACGAGGCTCCAAGTGCATGTGTTTAGTTTTTAAGTCACAGGGATTTGAGAGCTTTTTTTTATTACTGCACAGGAGGTGCCTAATGTGATAACCAGTAACAAGTAAAATTCAAATGCATATATATGCTTATTACTTTTCTTTGCAAAAGGCATAGAAATTCAATATACCATCAATAAAGTAATTCTAATAAACCTAAACTTCAAACAAGGAGCAGAGTATAAACAATTTCAGAGGGATCAAAGACCTGTTGAATATATTACTTTTCCAATGTATGTAAAAAAAACTCATTGGACTATGTCGTGGTTAAATTTTCTTTTTAATACAAAGGAATTGCAGCACTGTAGCTTTGGTAGCCCTGCCTCTCCCTGTTCTAGAGAGAAATCTGCTTCTGTTCTTGGAGAGTCACAGGATGTAGAAAATCAGAACTGGCAAACAACAGCACTCCCTAAAGCAGCACAACTTCATTGGTGGCAGTTTCACCAAAGCACACGCTAGGTTCACAGTGCAATTCAACAACCGTGTTTCAACATCTTCTGTGTCCCAGTTACTGGGTAAAGATGACTCGAAGGAGCTCGACTCTAAGGAGTAAACAGGATTTGGGCTGCTGGGAAGGATAAGGACACTTGGGGCAGATAGCACAGTTTAAACAAAGGCTCAAAGTGTTTCTTGGAATATGAACAGTGTAGGGTGATTGCAGCAAAGGGTGGTGAGTGGTTTCACACAGGATTGAGAACGCAGCTGGAGGGTCATCTTTGGTAGCAGGTGTTCTGACTCTAAACCAGAGCACAATTTAAAAAGCAGTAAACAAAAACTTTGAATGTTACAAATTACAAATTTATATGCTTGTACTTGACTTTGAAAATATTTCTCTCTAATGAATGAATAATATTTTGTAGCAGTTAAAAATGCAGGCTTGTCAAGCAGATAGCTTGGCTCAGTGCCACGGCCCAGCCAAGGCTCTGCCCTACTGAACTTTTGCTCATTAAGTACCCGAGGAAGTCACAGGCTCCTCTTCTATATAACGGAATTTGATAATAATAGTGTTTTCTTTGTACAATGATGATTATTAAATATAGTGATGCATGGGATACACTTGACAAAATATCTGAGTCCAAAAATGGTGCTAGCTACCCTACTGAAACTGTTTCTATCACCAATGTTCAGAAATAAAAGTTTAGTAATATGCTTTTATGAGATTTGACAATTTGCATCCCTTAGTTATTCTCTGACATCCAAAATACTGCTTCTTATCTGTCTTAAAGTTTGCTTAAGAAAGAACCAGAGAGAAAGCCCCTCACATGACAATCAGCAACAAATGTGACTTGAGTGGCAAGGCCCACAGCAATGCCTCTCAGTTTATGTCTTAGCTCAAAATGTTGAAAACCAGTCATAGGCCTCACTTTAGTGGTGGCCACACCAGATACAACTTCAGATCAGGGGAGGATGAGAAAATGCCCAGCAACTTCTTTTTAGAAATGACCTGAGAAGGCTTTGGAATAGTTTAAGTTGAAAATTTTATTCTGGTCCTGGCCAGTTAGCTCAGTGATAGAGCATCAGCTGGTGAGTGGATGTCCGGGTTTATTCTCGGTTAGGGCACACAGGAGAAGCAACCATCTGCTTCTTTACCCCTCCCCCTTCTATCTCTCTCTTCCTCTCCCACAGCCATGATCTGGTTGGAGCAAGTTGGCCCTGGGCACTGAGGATAGCTCCATGGCCTCGCCTCAGGTGCTAAAATAGCTCTGTGACCAAGCATGGAGCAATGGCCCCAAATGGGCTGAGCATCGCCCCATAGTGGGCTTGCCAGGTGGATCCTGGTCCTAGCGTATGCAGGAGTCTCTCTCTCTGCCTCCCCGCTTCTCACTTAAGAAAACTTTAAAAAAAAATTCATTCTGAGTAAGAAAGTAATTTTTTTCTCCATGAGAATCTTATTTTTCTTTTCTCTATTTAATCATTGACTTCATCATTGTTTGGTTTACAAGCTAAAATTTCTGTCCTTGAAATAAAGTCTGTGGTTAGGTAATGGTTCCTTTGTACTTATGCTGATTGATAGTTTTGAAGAAAGGAGGGAAAAAGAAGATAAAGAAAATGATGAGGATAAAACCACTAATTGGCTTTTTTCTTCTTAAATATTTTCAAGTTTCTATAAAATAGTATTTGATTGATGAGCATTTCAAACAATGCTATAGTCCTGAGAGAACTTTGAGGGAGTGTTGTCATAGAAATGGGAAGTGTTCCAGAATCATTTTTCCTTTTTCCACAAAGTAAAACATATGGACACAGTATGGAATTGACATTAAAAAGTATTGACACTTGTTTTTAAAAGAGTTCCCTCATACTTTTTTCTGAGATTCACCTAGAAAAGCTGCTTCTGTTAGTTACCATATATTCTTAATAAGATGGATTGTGCTACCTTCTGATATGATGCATCATCCTGAATATAATTGCTGTTTTCATTACTGACTAGTTGAGTGCTCCACTAAATTACCACATTTTTATTGGGTGATTCTTATTATTCCAAATAATTTTGTTTTAAATAAAAGAATTATGCAGATCAACTCTTTCTCTCTTTCCTGCTTGTGTTTCTATTTCTTACTCTCTGCCTTTTCTCCTCCCTTTTTTCTTCTCTCTCTCTTTCTCACTTTCTATTGTGTATTCAACTATTCATTCACTCCACATATATCAGCACTCTAAGAGACCTCAGAACATAGAGTAAGGTACACTCTGAAATAATAATTTTTTTATTTTAAGTTGAGAAATTTAACTTTAAGTTGAAAGTTTTAACACTGAATGGAATATAACCTGTCTAAAGTAAGATGTACACCTATTAAAGCCTTCATAATTTTATTATTTACAATGACCACAATAAAATGTCCACTGCTTATACGCCAAGTTTCTGACTCTTTCTGACTAGGTTCCCCTGAGTTTCCCCACGACAGAGTAGATTGAATGTTGGTATAGTTAATATATATTTCATCTTAATAATTTGTTGGCTTAGTTTTGCTTGTCAGACAAAGGGATTATAGACCTCTCTGCCTGCTCTTTAGGGTCCACATAACACTGAGGTTTTGACAACTGTGGTATTCTCTAATCATTACTGAAGCCCAGAGTCTATATTGGGCCTATCCTGGGCTTCACATTTGCCCCACTCTGCCCTTCTCACACTGCCTAGAAGAGGGAGCTAGGGAATGACCTAAAGATCCCTCTGCTGAGGAAACTGTGAATGCTCACATTGGAGTATATCTTTAAAAACACACACACAAAAAAACACCTGCCGATCTGAGTAGTTCAGTAAAAGGGAGCTGTGGATTGGGAGATTTGTTTCCAGCCAGGGGGGTGTACGATTCTTCTGGTAACAAGAAACTCTTTGTGTTTATGTTCTGCTAAAAACAGTATCATTTTAGTTGCTAGCTTTTGTGGAAACAACTGCCTTAATTTAGCCAAATACCAGCACAAACTACTTGGGATAGTTCAGTCAATGAGAACATTGGTTAGGAAAGGACAGGAAGTAAAAGAAAGAGTTCAACTGCTTTTAATTGGAAAAAGACAGGATGTGGGAACCAGGGAGAGGACAAAAGAAAGGAGAAAGGACGGGCTATTATTAAAAGAAATGGTCAAGCAATGGTCAAGAAATGGTCAATTTCCAAAAGAATTCTAAGAAGTTTTCTTGTTCAGTCTTAAGATGCATTCTGTGCTGTCTGTAAACTTCTATCTGCCTAAAACTGTGGTAAAGACCTTAAATAAATTTTGTTTTGTTTGTAAAGATAATGGAAAAAACTTTAGATCCATGTCCAAATCAATATCAAGATGTAGATAATAAAGAGTAACAGAAAACACAGTGAATAGAGTGTCGGCCTGGTGTATGGACATCCCAGGTTCGATTCCCAGTCAAGATACACAAGAGAAGAGTCCATCTGCTTCTCTCCACCTCCCTCTCCCCTTTGTCTCCTCTTCCCCTCCCATGGCCAGCGGCTCAATTGGTTTGAGTATCAGCTCTGGCACTGAGAATATCTCAGTTGGTCCCAGTGTCAGCCTCAAGCACTAAAAACAGCTCTGTTGATTTGAACAACAGTCCCAGATGAGGGTTGCCTGGCTGGTCAGGGTGCATGTGGGAGTCTTTCTTACTATCTCCCCTCTTCTCACTTAAAAGAGAGAGAGAGAGAGAGAGAGAGAGAGAGAATATAAACTTCTAAAAGAATAATTCACAGTGCAAAAAATTCTGGGTATTGAGCGAGGAAAATCAAGAAGTGGAGATACATAGTATATTTGTATTACCCAATACAGAAACTCACTGTTAGGGAATAATTACTGTATATGCTAATGGAGGTTTGTACAAAAAATTTTGAAGTCCAAATGATAGAATAACTAATTAACTTGAACAGAACAAAATTTTCCCAATGCACTGGAAATTTGTATAATGAGCTTTTGCCAAATATATTGCATTAATGATAACAGAAACAGAGAGTTCTCACTGGACAAATTTTCCTTCAAATTCCTTAAGAGAATTTTCCTGCCATGGGATATGTGAAACCTTTAAGAAGGCTGTTGTTGGAAGTGCTCAAAAGCCCCTCATGTAGTTAGACTCTTCCTTACATAATCCTCTCTGAGCTCTCTCTCCTGGCCTAGATGGGTTCAGCACTCAAGCAGGTAGAATATCACCAGGTAGAGTGTGAGCATATTCTACCTGGTGATAGAATATCACCGTGCTAACAGATACAGTCCTTGAGCATTCAGGCACCTAAAATGAGTCCAGTGTGACCAATGAGTGGCCCAGCAGACAAGTCTTCAATTACTACTAAGTTAAAGCCAGTAGAAAAGAAAAGCACATGTCAATGAATATGAATTAAGTCAAATCAGAAGGAAAACCTAGACTAAAAGTCAGGAATAACTACCATGGGGGAGATTCAGGGCATAGAACAGAGGTGGTTGTCTCATGGGATTGTTGCATTCCTGACTTGCCAGTTCTTGGCTGTTAGCCAACTGATTTAGGTTACATTTGAGTTGTTACATGTGTAAGTTCAGAATGAGGTATCTCAAGAAAAAATCTTAGAAAGGTCAGTGGTAGCCGAGTCTTTTTGAGAGTGACAGAAAACAATCTGAGTCAAAAGTTCTGGTTAATTCACTGTCTTCACAACCTAGGCTCTGTGGTATAGTTGAAAAAACATCAACTACAAAAGAAAAACGATTGAATCTCAGCCCCCAAAACCCACCTTGCCAGGCTGTTTATGAGTATCAAATAAAGTATAGTATGTCTGTGAAAGAAAATCATGCAGTGTTCAGCCAATAGGAGTTTGAAGCTTTACTTTGCCCCTCCTTTCTTCCACTATCTCTGTTCCTTCCTTTTCTGCCTGTTTATCTTTCACAGTAGATACCTTAGAAACATCACTCCCTGACATCAGACCCACCAAGACTTCCGTTAGGTCTGATTTTCAATACTAGCATAGACATTGCCACAGTGACCTTCAAATGCATTAATCTGCTGGCTTCCTCCCACATAGTCTCGGCTAGGGTGATGCTCTATGCCCACATGGACGTAAGCAGAGGGTGGTTGTAGCCCTGAGTCAGGGTCCCTCAGGGAAGAGGAGCAGAAACCTCAACAAACTCAAAGCATGTGTTTTATACATCAGGAGAGAGCACTAGGCAAACCATCTGTCAACTGTTTTCACTGCTGACTAGGGAGGCCTTGCTGAGAGCATCCCAGCCATCACTGTTCAAACCTCCGCTAAGGCTATTCATTCTCCTTTGCCCTGTGGTAAATCCTTGTTAATAGTCCAAATGATGGATGGATTTGGTATCATCCTCTAAAAAGAAGTTACCCATAAAGGTAAAAAATAGGGTTTAAGCAGACTGTATTGATATATTCCTGTGACCAAAGCTACACACTATTTTGTAAGCATATGGAAAAAGGCAACTTCAACCCAGGTGAAAAATTTTGGAGGCATCTGCAGAGGGGTAGTACCTGAAACCATGCAGCAGGATGAAATCACTCAGGGAAAGTAGAATGCAACATTTAATGAACAGACAGAGAAAAAATGACATTCAAAAAGGCATAGCCATAGCAATAGGCATGCACCAGAAAAAAAAAAATTGTTATCTCTAAAGAATCAAAGTTAAAAATTTTAAAAAGTCAAGGTCGGTAGGTGCTAAGAGAATGGGTTGAAACACAGGTTGAGTAAGAGACAGAAGCTTTTCAATGGTTTTCCATCTTGACTAGGATAAAATCCTAAATTCTTTACAATGCCCAAATCACCTTCAGACTCATCTTACACCAATCTCTTATCTTACACTTCCAAACCTCTGCTCCAGCCTCCCTGGCTTTCTTTTAGCTTCTCTTATGTACCACATTCCCTCCTATCACAGAGCCTTTGTATATGCTGTTCTATCTAAATTACTCTTCCCCTTAAATGCACATTAATTAGTCTTTCTGATCTCAGATGGAGCATCATTTCCTCAGGGAAACCTTTCCTGACTGACCTACGCCATGTAAAATCCTTTCATGTTATGCTTTTGTAGATTCACATTTCTTTCTATCCTTCACTAATATCCATTTATAATTATATGTTCATGTGTGCTATTTCATAAAAATGTTTCAGCGAGTGGATTGTAAACTTTACATCTGGGACTCAACAAATTCTTAAAACGGCCATTAGAATTTTGACCAAACAGCAATGGTTGTAAATGAGAATCAAATCTGGTGTGAAAAGAGACCCTCGCCTGGCCTATGGTGGTGCAATGGGATAAAGGGTGGACCTGGAACACTGAGGTCACCAGTTCGAAACCCTGTGCTTGCCTGGTCAAGGCACATATGGGAGTTGATGCTTCCTGCTCCTCCACCTCTCTCTCTCTCTCTCTCCCTGCTTCTCTCTCTCTCCTTTCTACAAATTGAATAAAGTCTTAAAAAAATTTTTTTAAAAAGAGACCCTCATGTTCTCTGCCCATTGATGCATGCCTAAACAACCCAGTCAAAATCACCTTGGGCTTTCTCCATTACTTGGCACTCTAGACACATTCTGGCACATCTCAAGCTTATGAACTTGCTGGTTACATGGATATAAGACAATCCACAAAGCAGGTTTTCTAGGTACTAGCTCTTAATCTTCAGAAGGGCTACCAACCCCTTTAAGAGTTCAATAAAAGCTATGGGTATTGTGGCTCTGGCTGGTTGGCTCAGTGGTAGAGTGTCGGCCCAGTGTGTTGAAGTCCTGGGTTCAATTTCCAGCCAGGGCACACAGGAAAAACACCCATCTGCTTCTCCACCCCTCACCCTCTCCTTCCTGTGTGTCTCTCTCTTCCCCTCCTGCAGCCAAGGCTCCATTGGAGCAAAGTTGGCCCGTGTGCTGAGGACAGCTCCATGGCCTCTGCCTCAGGTGCTAGAATGGCTCTAGCTGCAACAGAGCAACCCCCAGATGGGCAGAGCATCACCCCCTGGTGGGCATGCTGAGTGGATTGGGCACATGTAGGAGTCTGACTCTCTGCCTCCCCGCTTCTCACTTCAGAAAAATACAAAAAAAGAAGAAGAAAAGAAAAAAAAAGCTATGGGTATTGTTTTGGGTTGAGTTGTGTCCCCTCCAAAAAAAAAAAAAAATATTGGAATCCAGAGGTGGAGGAGGGTATAGGAGGAATAAATGGTGACAGCTGAAGACTTGGTTTGGGAGGGTTTGTAGAATTGGGCACCTGAAACCTGTATATTTATATTAACCAGTGCAACCTTAATGAATTCAATTAAAAAAATAAATAGTATATTAGAATCCTAAGCCCTTGTATCTGTGAAATCTGTGGATATGATATTATTTGGAAATAAGATCTTTGCAGATGATCAGGTTTAAAATGAGGTCATTAGGGTGGGCTCTAATCCAATAAAACTGGTCTTCTATGAAGAGGAAATCTGGACACAGAGGCAGACAGGAACAGAAGGTACAGGTACAGGTAGAACCAAGGAACACCAGAGGTTACCAGGAGCTAGGACAGAGGCTTGGACAGTGTCCTTCATAGGCCACAGAAAAAATCAACCTTTCCAACACCTTGATTTCAGACATCTAGCCTCCAGATCTCTGAGACAGTAAATGTCTATAGTTTAAACCAGTGATCCCCAACCCCCGGGCAGCAGACCGGTACCGGTCCGTGGGCCATTTGGTACCAGTCCGCAGAGAAAGAATAAATAACTTACATTATTTCCATTTTATTTATATTTAAGTCTGAATGATGTTTTATTTTAAAAAAATGACCAGATTCCCTCTGTTACATCCATCTAAGACTCACTCTTGACGCTTGTCTCAGTCACGTGATACATTTACCCCTCCCATCTTAAAGGCTGGTCCATGAAAATATTTTCTGACATTAAACCAGTCCATTGCCCAAAAAAGGTTGGGGACCACTGGTTTAAACCACCAAGTTTGTGGCACTTTGTTAAGGCAGGCCCAGGAAACTATACAGATATACTCTGTCCAGAAATAAAAGCCCTTATGGACATATACAATTCTGCATGCAATTCAAGATGTTTACAGATCCACTGAAGCCCAGGTTAGTAAGTCCTGCACAGATGCTATAAAGTTCCTGGACCAAATTTCATGGTGGAAGGCAAAGAAAGAAGAGGGAGAAGAAAATGAACATCATCAATCACCAACCTGTGTGCTCCATGTTTGGCCCTTGGCAGCCACTTGATATTATTTTGTTGAATCCTCATAACCACTCCATGAAGTAAATGTTGACATCCCCATTTCAAAGAGGAGGAGACGGAGACTCTGAGAGATTTAATGCAATGCATAAATTCATATATCTAGAGAGTGTTGTGCTGGGAATATGGCCTGAGTTTGTTTTATCCTGAAACCAATGCTTTTTCCATTCTTACCCTGCTCCTGTGCAGTGATATGTGAGATACAAAGCATATGATGTGTGGTTTCCGGGCTGTGAGGTTACAGAGAGACCAGGGTTATGCATGTGTTAGTGGCTTCGAGGGAAACAGGAGAATAGCTCATTTTTTTAAGTTAAAAAAAAAAGTTAAAGAAAGGCCATTTCTTAGACTGCTTTCCTTTCGTTGTCTGGCACTTCTTTTGAACAAGGATTTTGGCATAGAATGATTTTTGCTCTTGCTAGGCAAAGACAAAAACAAAAAGGAATTAATTAGATTACACTGATAATTGTTAACAGGAATTTTGGAATCTTTAGGGATGGGAGAGTGGTGAGGATGAGACAGCAAAGCCGAGCCAAGTCCATCTCTTATTCATCAGGAAATACTTCCTGACCATGCAGTCAATGGTAGGCTCCGTGTTCTGCGCACAGAGCCTGGCCACTTACAGCCAGTCTACAAGGGGAAATCAACACTTATATTTGTCAATACAATAAAGTTAGACTCTGTGTGATAAACAAAAAAGGGTTTACTACATAGAAAGTAGTGAGTCAGAAAGCTGGGCCTAAGTTCACTGAGTCTGAGTAGTGATTATCCTGACACTGAGGTGAGAGAGGGGTTGTTCCAGCCACAGGAAATATGCAAAGATCCTGAGGGAACAGAAAATAGAAAACATTTGCAGAACGAGGCAAGCCACCACACCCTGCATGTGGAATGGAAAGGGGAAAGAGTGCAGGACTAGACCGTGAAGGGCCGCGTCAGCAGCTGTGTGAGACCTGCGTCCTGCAGATAGCGGAGGAAGACAAAGATTGGCAACACAGGTGCGGTTTCTAACACCACGCCTTTGATTCCACCTGTCTCTTGAGGAGGGCTCTTCTGTGGCAAGTTCAGCGGAGACACTGCCCACAGCTTCCGTGGATCATACATGCATTTCCAACAGGTTTGTCCTATTCCACCTTGGTCAGAGGGTGAGGTTTTTCTTCTCACCATCCTCACACGAGACAGGATCTGTGAAAGGCAGGCTGTGCACAGGCACTGCGTGCAGGAAGGGCAGCAGGCAGTGTCCAGGGTGTGGTGAAGTCAGGGTGCGCTGCTGGGAGGTCCACACTGTCTCGGCATGGAGCCCTCCGAGGCTAGGTCATTTGGGGCTGCTGTGGGATGGCAGAAGCCACCTGGATGCATGCGTTTTTATGTTATATACTTCTTTGTTTTGCAGATTTTAAAAACCTTAAAAGGTTTTTGGTTTTGCTTCAGTGAGGCCTGTGATGTTTAAGCAATATTTTAAAATATCACTCTGGCTCACTACCGTAGAAAATCTTCAGAAAATTCAGTTCAGTTGAGGGCTTCCTTCTTGTTTCCTTCATGTGCAATTGTGTGAGTGACAGCTCTAGCAAACATGCAGTGCCTGGGACATAGGAATTACGGTCATATTCACACTATTCACCAGCTGCCAGGTCTCTAGGATGAGGACAAAATCCATAGATATATGGGTATTGGAGAAAACAGGCTTCTCTGTTCTGAGAATTTCTTCTCATTAAAGACAGAATCTCATTCATGCTGAATACCTACCATGCTCAGGGAACTATATTAGTTGTTTGCTCAAACATTATCTTTTACTCTGTTAAACCTGTGATGTAATTATTAGAATTATCATCATTAAAGCTATAGAAAATATGGCCCATGGAGGTCTATAAATTGAACCAGAATTTCATATGGGTAATTTGACTTAAAAGCCAGTGGGTTCCATGTACCCCATTGCAGTTAGGGCCTGATTTGTATGATCCTAACTGTGTCACTGTCTGGCTCTGTGACCTTGAACAAGCTACATAATCTTGCTGTGCTTTGATTCCTTAACTATAAGATAGGCAAGGAAAATATTCATTTAATAGGACCTTTATGAATTAGATAGATTAGTACTTGTGAAATACTTAGGGCAATGTCTGGTGATTAACAAGTGCTATAAACTATTATATTACTATTATTAAAACTGGAAAGAAAGAAAAGTCTCAACTTCGTTGGGGAAAAATAGGATATTTCCCAAGGCTTCTGAGATCAAAGTAAATATATCTGTAACCAAATAAATATATTAAAAAGAACAAGACAAAGAACATTCAATACCCAACATCAACAGCTCATTCCAAATAATTCTCCCTAAAAAAAAGAAAGAAACCTCTTAGCAGATACATGAGAAATAAAAAATTGGTTTTAAAAAAATTGTTTTCCAGTAAGAGCTAATTCCTTTATGTCTCTCGCACCCCCTCTCATTTTCCCGTAACTTCATTAAGGATCTGGACGTACTGAATAATACCATCTTTGTCCCATGATCATCTGCCACTATTACTGACATTCTGCAGTGAACCTATCCAGAGAATTTTAGAAGTGCTTTACCATCATTAAAATCTTCAACCTCTAAGTTTATTCAGCTTATCCTCAGCTACAAGTGGGATAATGGAAAGATAGGGATTTAGTGACATTCCTTAATGGGCAAAGCATGAATCCAAAGTTGTAGCTGTGGTTATAGGCTTAGAACTTTATATACGCTCTTTCCTCTTAGAGTTTGGTGGTTTATGAATTCAGTTTAATCAGCAAATCTATATTGATTGTTAAGCAAATAACTATGAGGATTTTAAGAAAAGTTGAAGATAGGTTCTTTTTCATGAGGGAAATAAATTCTAACTGAAAAATCATGACTGATCTCACATTAAAAATAGTGACTGTTGCAGACTGGCTGGGATATTCGGATGATACTGAAACATCTTTCATACAATGACTGAAACCATTCCATCATAATTTCATTTTTTTAACACAAACTTTTATCCCTCATACACCAGCCCCCAAATCAAATGATGACTTCTTCTGCTAACCTTGGAAATAATTTCCCCAGGCAGTGGTTCTCCAACAGCATCAGCATCACCAAGGCACATGTCAGAAATACACATACTCAGACCCAACCCAGAGCCATCTGAATCTGAAACTCTGGGGGTGGGGACCAGCAATCTGTTTTATCAACTCTTTCCAGTAATTCTAATTTATGTTACAGTTTGAGAACCACTGCTCTAGAAATTTTACTCTACTTTCCCATCCAAATTTTGTTCAAGACCTGTAGAGGACACTGTTTTCTGCCTGAATATATGTGTTCTGGAGAAGAGAGAATTCATAGATTCAATGGCCAATGGAAGACCAAGATTTTAATAGCCCATCAGGTTGAATTAACACCCTTTGATCAAAAATAGAAAACTGATGGATTGAAAATTATCCCAACTCTCAAAGATGAGCCAAAAGAGTACCAATGCATTCTTTTAAAACAGTGTAGGAAAAAAAGTAATGTAGAGCTTATGCCAAGAAATGGTCAAATGATTCATTAAAACACAATCATTTTGCAAGAATTTAGCTGAAAATCTGTATAAGGTTGGTGATGCTAAATGCTTGTATCAATCATTTGGGGATGGTAGTGGGAGATGGTGGCATAGAAAAATTTATAAAGCTCTCGATTTCATATCACCAAAATGCTTTCCAGAAATGCACCAAAATACAGGTCAGAAGCTGTGTCTAAGTCGAGTACTTATTTCATTATTGACATCCCTGCAGATTATAAACTTTTTAATATTTTATAAGTCAAAGAAGGTGAAAATGATATATATTTTTAACTTGCATATCTTTGATTACTATTAAAGACCAAAAACACTAATTCAAAAGAATATATGTAAGCCCATGTTCATTGCAGCATTAATTACAATAGCCAAGATTTGGAAACAGCCCAAGTGTCCATCAGTAGATGAATGGATAAAAATCTATAAATAAGTGGAGCAACAAATGGACATTTCTCTCTTTCTCTCTCTTCTTCTTTCTCCCAAAAATCAATAATAATAAAAAATGTTGTGGTACATTTACACAATGGAATACTGCTAAGCTGAAAAAAAAATAAGAAAAAAATTTATCTTACTTTTTGCAACATCATGGAAGGACCTAGAGAGTATTATCATAAGTAAAATAAGCCAGTCAGCGAAAGACAAGTACCATATGATTTCCCTCATATGTGGAATATAGTGAACAAAATGAACTAACAAGAAAAACAAAGACTCATAAAAAGCAGGCTAACAGTTGTCAGAAGGGAGAGAGGTTGTGGGGCTGGGTGAAATGTCTCTCAAAGTTGATTCATCCATTTGCAAGGAGAATTTTTTTGTTTTCAGCTTTTCAATAAGTTGTTTTTCAATATCCTCACTCATTTCGTCTATTCTTCTGCTAACAGTATTGTCACTGAGTGGCATAGCTTTTACATCTTTGTCATCTTTTTCAAGAACCATTTTAAGAAATGCTGATATTGACGGTTTTATTAAATTCTCTCCTATAGTGTGATTTTCTCCAGTTTTAGCGATGAATAAAGAAATTTGATAACTAGCCTCAAGAACACGATTATTAGTTGAAGTATGAGCAGTAAATAGAGACTTTAATGTTGTTCTTTTTTCAAAATTTTTCTTTAAAGTTTTTTTTTTTTTTCCTTTTTTTTTTTTTTTTTTTTTTTCATTTTTCTGAAGCTGGAAACAGGGAGAGACAGTCAGACAGACTCCTGCATGCGCCCGACCGGGATCCACCCGGCACGCCCACCAGGGGCGACACTCCGCCCACCAGGGGGCGATGCTCTGCCCATCCTGGGCGTCGCCATGTTGTGACCAGAGCCACTCTAGCGCCTGAGGCAGAGGCCACAGAGCCATCCCCAGCGCCCGGGCCATCTTTGCTCCAATGGAGCCTTGGCTGCAGGAGGGGAAGAGAGAGACAGAGAGGAAAGTGCGGCGGAGGGGTGGAGAAGCAAATGGGCGCTTCTCCTGTGTGCCCTGGCCAGGAATCGAACCCGGGTCCTCCGCACGCTAGGCCGACTCTTTAAAGTTTTAAAGTAACTCAAATCTGAATTAATATGAGCACTATGTTTCCCCTCAAATGCGCCTCAAGATGACCTTGTTTCATTGATTCGTTGGTCAAGCATTGCTGGCATAAAAGACAAAAAGGAATCCGCTCATCGTGAACAGCGGGTATGAACCCAGATTTTAAATATTCCTCCGAATATTGACGAGTTTTTTTCTTGCTTGCACCTGGGCTATAAGAAATAAAAATAAGATCAATTAAAAACTAATATTAAAATATGTGTTAAAATATATTCAAAGTGACATAGAGTAAACATATACTAAAAATTTATATTTATTTAAATGTATATAACACATTTACTACACTACCACCGCAAATCAAAAGGTATCTATATTTTTTCCACTTGACAAAATTTTCTGGAAAGTTATGCTTCTAAAATTAAAATTGTCATGCATGCACTATTATAGCCCCAATAATATTTATAAAATATTAGTGCTTTCTAGCCCCGATGCAAGAAGTACTTAATAAAGAGTTTAATATTGATAAAAATAAAATCAAATACTTACCAATTATATCTATACTATATATATATGTATATTTATTAAATCAATGAGCTTTTACAACAGTTTTGACTGACACTTATTTCAAATTAACACCAACGGAATGATGTGAAACACTACAGAAGTTGTGATGGGCCAATTAGGTGAGAATAACTGCATTATTTAGCGAGTTTTTAAAACGTCTGGGGTTCCCCGTGGCAGACAGCACACTCCGCAGTGAACCCAGGACAAAGTTTACTTGACAACGCCAATCACCCAGTTGATATTTTGGTCTCGTCAAACGAAATTATACTTAATAATAATTTATCGCAATTATTTAAGAATTGCACTTTTTGTTAAATTTGGCACCAATATCTAGCATTGCATTTAAATGGCCTGGGGCGAAAGAGTTAAAGTCGTGTGGAGTCCATTTTCAAATTGCCCCCCTTAACTATCGAATTGCCCCCCTGTGGGGCATGGGCCCCACATTGGGAAACACCGCTCTAATTCAACATATGAATTTTATGGGGAGTGGAGGCACACAAACATTCAAACTATGGCAGGCCAGTTCTTCCTTAGCTAAAGAAGGAGGTAGCTGGTGTCATTTGCTGGCGGCTCTCTAAATATCCTCAGTTTTGATCATTAGCATAATTTCATGAATTTAGGAAAATTTCTAATTGATATTTTATTACATACTGTCACAGATAGACATGGTTATGCATATATATATATACATATATATATATTTCATAAAATGTTCTCCATACTTCTAATAGCTTTCAACACACACACACCACACACACACACACACACACACCTCTAGATACTATATTGAGAAAAGATTTTCTCTTGCTATCATTAGCTTAGTTCTCTAAATCTCAGATAAATTTAATCATGACTTACTCTTGACTGAGATTTCCTTGATTCCTTCTTCCTCCTCACTTTCCACATCTAATCCATCAACATGCCCATGGATTCCCAAACACATCCTGAACCTGTTCCCTTCTTCCCGGCTCACTGCTGCCATCCTTATGCAAGCTGCTATCATCTTTCCTGTGATTGCAAATGCCTCCGCTGTTCTTGCTTTCCCTCTCACTCCCCTACCATTCATTTTCATGCAACAAGAATCTTTTTAAAATACGTCATATTTTTTTATTTCCATCAGCTCCCATTGTCTTTAGAATGAAATCAGACTCCTTGCTCTGGTCTGCCAGCATACAAGAACCTGCCCTTGTCTGTCTCTTCATCTTCATCTGGAATCAATCCCTTTGAAGGTCTTCACCTCAGAGCTCCCTCCACGTGGGCCTGTATGTTTCCTCAAACAAGATGAACTCATAGCATACCAGTTCTGGACATTTTCACAAGAAGCTGCTTCTTTATGTTGTGATCTCCAGTTAAAAGGCACCTACTCAGAGAAGTCTGCTCTGACCATCCGTCTAAACCAGCTCTTTATTCACTCTATCATTCTCTTCTCGTTTTGTGTTCAGTTCTTGCCACTCTCTGGGCTTTACAGTGGTCTCTCTGTTGTCACCCACATACATCAGAATGGAAGTGCCCTGAGCTCAGGACCTTGCCCAACTTGTACTCCACAGTATTCCAGTGCCTAGAAGAGTCTGCATACAGGAGGGTCTCAGTAAAGCTTAATGAATGGATGGGTTCTTAATCTTTTGGACAGGTGACACATTTTCAGCCTGAAAACTACAATTGTCAGGACCTTTTCTCTCTGTGGGAAACTTTACATACTGTGAACAAGGGACTACTACGTGTCCTTTTCCATATTTTGCTGTGGCTAGAAACATAATTACATGGAACTGATTTAGTTAAGGGATGCTATTGAGTAATAGGGTGAAAATAGAGGATGAATGGATCTTAGAAGTTTTTTTCTCCTAGCAGGGAAGATACATGCTGGCTTTCTGACTGATCAGGCCAGACCATAGGCAGAAGTGGTGACAATGAGTTGAAACATTTTTCTATATTATTCCTGATTGCTATGGGTCTTTCTAAAGCCTAGCAGTGGAATGGTCATGGCCCTTGCTCAGTAAATCCTTCTGATGACTAGTGATAACTTGCACAGGTTGGCAAATTGCTGAATGATTCTTTTTTCTAATATTATTGTGACTTTATATCTTTTTTCTTTGTTTGTTTAAATGGATATTTGACCCTGAAGTTTGGGAAAAAAATAAGAAGATTCCACCATAGCCCAGAAGTCCATAGGCACCACTGTCAATCAAACAAAGGTGATTTTGACATAGTTTTATATTCAGACTATATTTGAAATTGGCTTTAGAGAATTGCATTTATTCATTAGGCTTTTCTTCATTTAACAAATGTGATGCTTATAAGTAAGATGCTAATAACACACACCTAGTAGTTAAAAGTTGAAGACTGTTATCAGCTTTCCTTTTATGTCAAGGGCATTTGATAAAAATGTCAGTCTTCTCATTTATGAGATGGTAATAATAATAATAATAATAATAATAATAATAATATCGAGCTCAAAAGTTGTTGTAGAGATCTTTGTCTCAATTTTGGGTGTTGCTCTTCACAGAGCCAAGGTCTAGGGATGGCAATGCTGGCTATTAAGGCAAATACTTCTTTTCCGTGACCTTGCTCCCTTCCGCTGGATCCAGTGGGTCTGCTCTGTGGGCCCCTATGATGAACTGGGAGTGGTAAGATCTATTTGAGTTAGCACATGTAGTAGAATAGACCAACTTAGTAATTCAGCCTTCTCTGGCTGTGGCTGGTTTGGCCTCCACTTCTTCCACTTGGTCTAGTCTAGTTCACCAGAGTTCTTCAGAAGTCCTGGGGGGGGAAATTTCAACTAAATAATGGTGATGGCTTGTTTGGCTTTGTCTTCTGAGCCTTTTCAGTTATGGATTCTTAACAGAGGGAAGTAAAATCTGGGTATTCCTGGATATTGGTCAAAGTAACAACACATGACATTTATCTTAAAATTGTCCCCAATATTCTCTATCTGCCAGATTCCATCATTTTCTGCCCTGACACAGTAAAATAAACATTAACAAATCTTTCATCTTAGATTCCATGTTCAAATTTCATGTAAACCAACCTCTTTCTGATAAAACACTTTGTCTTCAGACAAAATAATAATTTTTGTTCTTTCATATGAACCCCATTCTGGCAGCAACTTAATGAGATGGTAGGTGGCCCCTTGTCTATCGCAGGGGTTAGGTTTCAGAACCCCTCATAACAGACAAAAATCCTCAAAGTAGCAACATTATACTTATTTTATTATTTATATATTTTAAGGCTTTATAAACCCTCCCACACTCTTATAAATCTTTTCCACACAGTTATTAACCTTTTCCACACTTATTTTGATGATTTTATTGCAAAAACAGTTAAACTAATAAATATATAAAAATACCTATATACCACAAAATTTTGCAGTATAGCGAAAAATCCATGATACAAAACTAGATACCTACAATTTAAAAATCCGCGATACCGTGAGACCGTGAAAAGTGAACTGCGGTACGGCAAGGGACTACTGTATTCCAATGGCAATCTTGCTTTGTTAGGTCTTCATGATTTCACTACTTTTTAAGCTCTAAACATAAACTTTTTTTAGCTCTTTCCATGGCTTAAATATCTCATTTATCTATGCATTATGTATTGATCCTAATCTTTTAATTACATAACAACCTTATTTTAAAATTTGAGAACAGCTAAATTTAGCTCATTTGTGTCTAACTTACTTAAATTTGTACTAACACTCTCCTAGAGTCACATGGATTCATCTAAATGGACAATTTACTCAAAAAACATTTCTGAACAAAACAGTTGTAGCATATGATTATATATGGCAAAAAATTGGGGGGAATTTATCTTTATTCCAGGAGCATCTACTGCAAATATCATAATAAAGTCTATCATTCTTGTATTATCTGAGCTATCAAAATTATCTGAAAATATTGTTTCCCCCTTTTCTTAAACCTTGCCACAGGAAATATAAAGTTTCCATAACTGAATTGGGAACATCAGGGGTTTAAGAAGAGTGAGATAGACTAGTGGATTTTCAAAATTGCATGGTAAATTGTTATTATCCAAAGACTATCAATATAATGGTGTAATTTCCATACAAGGTTAAACTGAAAACTGTCCTCCAAGGCACAATTTCTACATATTGACTCACAACAGAATACTGAACTTTACTTGTTCTGAGTAGACAAAATAAAAATTTTAAATTTGTTGAACTGAAAAAGCAGGGACAGTGTTCCCAAACCAGTAGGCTTTCTCATTCAGGCTGTTTTTGCTTTCTCATGAAATGGCAACATCTTCCATGAGGTGCATAGAGCCACAGGCATGGGAATAATTTTGAATTTCTGGTAGAAGTGGCCAATGGTTTGTGGTTTAGGGAAGAACATTTTGTTTGTAAATGCTCTATATTAGAATAATGTTAGAGGAAAGATATCTGAACTAAAAATCTCTAAGGTGCTGCTATAGTTTGGATTGAACTGTTCTCATGTTAATTCACTAATACACATCAATAACTTTAGATTCAGAATTTATGATGAGAAATTAAATAGCATCTCCTCTTTCTTCTTTTCTTCTCCATCTGCTCTCCTTCCTTCCCCATTTCCCTCCTCCTCATATTCTTATTCTTCAGTTCTCTTTGCTTTTGGAGACATAGATAGTTTGAGCTAGGATTTATAGGATTTATACTCATGATATGTGTTTATATTAGATAGGACACAGATGGATCTAAGTGATATCCTTAATACCAAGCTCTTAGGAATATTAGAATCCATCTGAAATTTTTGTAGAGCTAGTGGTTGTTTTTATGTAGTGTGAATTATGGCAATCAGAGCAAATGTGTGATTGCTGATTTAGAAGGAAATTATTAAAGCTCTTAAGTGAAAAGAGGTTTAACCAAAACACGTTATTAAAAACATACACCCTCATTGGGTTTGAGACCCCAGCACTAGCACAGGTCCTGGCAATTTGCGCTGGGAGAGGTGAAAGTAAGTTGTCCTTTTGTAACATGAAATCTCAGAGACACGTGAGGGAGGGCATCCACAAAGTGGCATCAACGCCTGGTTGAGGCCCATCGTCAGGAGAGCCCTGGCTGCAGAAAAGTGAGACACAGATGCTCCTCTTTATTAATAGGATAAGTCCCTGCCCCATTTAAGAGCTCTTTTCTTTCCGGCTATAATGACCACTAGAAAGTTTTACATAAGATTGGTATCTAAGGAAATCCTCCTGCATCCAGAGGTGACCCAGGCCTCACTTCTGAAACTCTGTGTTAATGAGAAAGAGAGGGTAGTGCCCAGTGCTGAGGCTGGAAAGGAATCAAACACCTTATGGGAAGGCCTGGACACTGTGCTAAGAGTCTCTGTTTTGCTCTGCGACAGTGGAGAGCCGCAAGAGCTGGGTGCTATTAGGTGTATATTGAGGTCCCACCAGGTGAAAAATCCTTCTGGAAGGGGAACTATTTATTTATTTCTGTGAAACAGCTTAACTGCTAAAACAGGCCAACTGAGAAATGAAAGGGCACACACTATGTATGATATATCCCTGAAAAAAATAAAAGGAATTTCTTTTGTTTCTCCTTTGAGCAGGAGTATGGCTTAGGGTGGGCACAGCAGAGACCCACAGCTGAGTCAGATGCGTATGCTGGAGAGCAGTGGGGCCATCTGTGGGAGGAGAGCTAGGGAGTGTGGCAAACACTGTCAAAGACTTGATCAGATGCCCACCCTGAAGGCCACAGGGAAAGACCCCCATCTGGACACTGCTTGGTTGGGCATCACTCTGCTCTCTGACTCTGAGAGCCAGCATGGACACTGGAGATGACAGGTGTCCAGTATTGTCTATGGATGACTGAATAAGCAGAGGAGGGCTTTCAGAAGCAAGACCAGAGAAAGGACAGAGTATAAAGGTCTTGTAAAACCAGTGAAGGTAAGAGCCTGAACCTGAATGTTGGCTGACGGGATGGACAGGAGCTTACCAGACACACACACACACACACACACACACACACACACACACACACACACAAAACTAAAGGAGTTTATTACTATCAAACCAGTATTACAACAAATGTTAATTGGCCTGCTTTAAAAAGAAGAAACAAATGTATATATAGAGAAAAAAGGACAAAGGTAGAAAGAATAAAATTGTAACAAATATGAAAAGTACCTATAAATAATAACCTTAAATGTAAATAAGTAAAAGCTCCAATCAAAAGACATAGGGTAGCTGAATGGATAAAAAAACATGACCCAAGAGATTGCAAGATGGTAACAGAGTAGGTGGACGTTCTGACTGCCACCTCCCAGGACCAAATTAGATAACAACTTAATTTAAGAACAATCATCTTGAAATATCAACTTTGGACTAAATGAAGAGGACTTTATAACCAAGAATCACAGAAGAAGCCACACTGACACTAGTAGGAAGGGCAGAGATGTGGAAGTGGCTCTCTGGCTCCCAGGAGCACAGTGGAGGATCCAGAGGGACTCTCACTGCAGGGAGGTTTGCCCTGAGAGGTACGGGCCCTAAGCCCCAGCTCTGGTGCCCCAGCCTTGAGCCCCAGACCCTAGAAGAGGAACCCACACAACATTTGGTGGTTAAAAGAGCCAAGGGTTCTGTCTGCAAGAAAGAGATGGAGCTCCCAGAGACGCAGGCTCTGTCTTAAAGGGCTGGAGCAAAAACTCTTGTTTGCAGCCACTTGCCCCAGCTTCTGTGGAGGGAGGGCTGAGAGAACTAGAGTTGCATGAAAAGAGTGTGAAACTGGTGAGCCAGGGAGAAATATGGTGAGGGACAGTCACCAGAAACCCTGTGCTGAGTCATTCTCCAATACCACAGTCACCATCTCTATTGAGTGAAGCAATCTCCTCTGAGTGGCATCATCCTGGGTAAAAGCAACTACCCTGCCCTTGGGAGTTTCTCCTGCCCCACCCTATGGAGACTGGACTGTTCTGAGAAGTCAGCCAAGAAGCAGAGGGCACATCAGTGCTTGGTTTTCTGGTATTGAGACTGTACTTTTCCTGTATGCTCCCAAGTGTAAGACTGATGCTTCCTCCTCACAGGAGACTAAATAGAAACTCTCCAGAGTGTGGGAAGACCACACGTCTGGGTCTCAGAAGCCACACCCACTGGACTCCTTGGGCAACACTCTACTGCGGTCTGTGTAAAAAGTCTAAAAAGACTGATACCTGGGGCTGAGCTATACCCACTAACCTTCTTAATCCCTGAACTACCCCAGGCTCTAGACCAGGGGTCCCCAAACTTTTTACATAGGGGGCCAGTTCACTGTCCCTCAGACTGTTGGAGGGCCAGACTATAAAAAAAATATGAACAAATCCCTGTGCACATTGTACATATCTTATTTTAAAGTAAAAAACAAAACAGGAACAAATACAATATTTAAAATAAAGAACGAGTAAATTTAAATCAACAAACTGACCAGTATTTCAGTGGGAACTATGCTTCTCTCACTGACCACCAATGAAAGAGGTGCCCCTTCTGGAAGTGCAGTGGGGCTGGATAAATGGCCTCAGGGGGCCACATACGGCCCGTGGGCCGTAGTTTGGGGACCCCTGCTCTAGACTCTACTAAAGGTTTTACAATGGCTGAGCCCAACAAGCAGCCAGCAGACAGAGGCTGCAGGAGGCAGGACTCAGGGAGGGCAGAACTTCCCTCAGATCCAGTGTGCCTAAAAGCCAGCCTATGTGTGCAGCTTGGTATTTCCAAGTGCACCTGGGTCCAGGAGAGGCAGCCACAAACTCTGGATTGCTTGTAGCTCCAAAAAAGTTGCTGAGGGTCACTCACAGGCAGTATCTCCCACTTGTCTGTGCCAGGTTCCCTCTAGGGAGGCCCTGGGCTGGCACATCCAGTGGCAGAGCATAAGTTCAGGACCTAACAACCCTTGCTAGTAGAGAATCCTAAGTAAGGGTTCCTCACACTGAGCCAAGCTGAGGTGAGTTCTCAGCATCTACACAGTGGCTTATGCACATTAGATAGGGTAAAACTTCAAAGTCAGCCAGCCCAGGTGCTAGATATTCTGCCCACTGGGCTAGATGGGGAAAGGAAGAGAGGCTTGGAGCATGGATATTTAAAGTATGGGTCCCTGTGAGCCTATTGTTAAATCCGGTAGATAGGCTTAGCCATTTTCTAGGGGTCATAGTCAACCCCAGGAGGGGATTCTCTCAGTCTTCCTCCCTGACAACAGGGTCTCACTAGCTATAAGAAATTCTGTGGAGAGGACTGTTAACCCAAATCAATCTAAATCTGCTGCTCACTTGCTAAGGAGATATAAAATTTGAGTATCCAGCAATGACTGAGGGATTAGGCTCTGGAGTAAGGGCCACATTACCCAGACTAAGCTCCTGACCAAGAAACCCTTGAAATAGGAGATCCCACTAATGTTGTATTTTCAACCTCACATATCCTAAGCCACCAAGCTTGGAACCTGCAGAAGGGGTTGGTTGGGTGAGGTAAGCATGAGCCCACACTACTGTTTTTCTATAGAAAACTCTGTGGGAAGACCAGGCAGCTGCAAGAGGAGGTGATGCAGCTGAAAACTGAAGGCAAGTCTTATGGATCTAGGGGCTTTTATGGAGTTGTTGTCACCTCTAAGGAAGAGAAAGCGGCTCCTTATAACATATTTGCCCTTCCCATGCTACCCAGGCACAGGAAAAGCAGATGTAAAAAGAAAACAGAGCAGTAGCTCCAGATAGGTAGCCCACTGCAGGTTATAAACAACAGCTGATGCCAATCCAAGAAGACCCAGAACCTACACAACCAGTAGTGGGTGGCAGACTGCACCAAACCTAGAATCAGCTAATTACATAAGCAGTACACACAAAGGCAGAGTCCAGCAGGCACCAGACACTGTAGAGAATAAATACACCCAACAGAACAGACACAGCACAGTGTCTAATACACATGATCAGGGTTGACACTTAGAGCCAGCCACCCTAAAGAGATAACCATACCCAAGAAAGGACCAAATGCATTCAATATTCAAATACAACAAGAGGGAAAATAGTACCCTCAAGAAGCATTTCTAGACAAGAAAAACAGGTGGCCTGAGGTCAGTATCACCAAGCCCATCTTCCTCATAAAAAACACCACAAAAACTTCAAAGTCAGACAGTGCTACCTAATACACAGACAAAGTGGGAAGACAGAGAAATGTGACACAAATGAATCAATAGGAAAAATTCACAGAAAAAGAACTAAATTAAATGGAAGCAACCAAACTACTAGATGGAGAGTTTAAAACAATGATTTTTAGGATGCTCAAGGATCTTAGAGCATCAGTAGATGGACATAATGAGCACCGAAATAAAGAGATAGCAAGCATCAAAAAGGACATTGAAATCATAAAAAAGAACCAGTCAGAAATTTAAAATACAATATCAGAAATGAAGTCTGCACTACAAGGTATCAACAGCAGGCTGGATGAAGCAGAGGATTGAGTAAGCAATTTAGAGGACAAGATAAATAAAAGCACAGAAGCAGAGCAGTGAAAAGAAAATAGGCTCAAAAATACTGAGGAAATTCTAAGAGAGCTCTGTGACAACATGAAGAGAAACAAAATCCACATCATAGGGGTGCCTGAAGGAGAAGGGAACAAACAAGGGATAGAGAACCAATGTGAAGAAATCATAGCTAAAAATTTTCCTAAACTGATGAAGAAAAGGGTGACACAAGTTCAAGAGCACAGAGAGTTCCATTAAAGAGGAACCCAAGGAGGCCTACACCAAGACACATCATAATTAAAATGACAAAGTTAAGAGACAAAGAAAGAATACTAAATGCTGCAAAAGAAAAGTAGTTAATTTTCTACAGAGGAGCCCCCATAAATATGACATCTGACTTCTCAACAAAAAAACTTGAGGTCAGAAAAGATTGGGAAGAAATATTCAAAGTGATGCAAAACAAGAACCTACAACCAAGACTACTTTATCCAGTAAGGCTATCACTTAAAATTGAAGAAGAAATAAAATGTTTTCCAAACAAAAAAGACTCAAGGAAATAATTACAACCAAACCAGTACTGCAAGATATGTTAAGGGGCCTAATATAAAAAGAGCAAAGGAAAAAAGAAACTGAGAAAAAGAGGATTGTAGATTTAAAGAATAAAATGGCAATAAAAAGTAAATATCAATAATAATTTTAAATGTAAATAGATTAAATGTTTCATTCAAAAGACATAGAGTAGCTGAATGGATAAGAAAATAAAACCCATACATAAGCTGTCTACAAGAGACCCACCTCAGAACAAAAGACACACATAGACTGAAAGTAAAGGGATGGAAAAAAGAATTTCATGAAAATGGGAAAAAAAAAAAGCTGGTGTACCCTGGCTGGTTGGCTCAGTGGTAGAGCGTTGGCCTGGCATGCAGAGGTCCTGGGTTTGATTCCCGGCCAGGGCACACAGGGGAAGCGCCCATCTGCTTCTCCACCCCTCCCCCTCTCCTTCCTCTCTGTGTCTTCCCCTCCTGCAGCCGAGGCTCTATTGGAGCAAAGATGGCCTAGGCGCTGGGGATGGCTCCTTGGCCCCTGCCCCAGGCACTAGAGTAGCTCTGGTCACAACAGAGTGATGCCCCGGAGGGGTAGAGCATCGCCCCCTGGTGGGCAGAGCGTCGCCCCCTGGTGGGCGTGCCAGGTGGATCCTGGTCTGGCGCATGCGAGAGTCTGTCTGTCTCTCCCCGTTTCTAGCTTCGGAAAAATACAAAAAAAAAAAAAAAAGCTGGTGTAGCAGTACTTATATCTGAAAAAATAGCCTTTAAAACAAAGGCAATAGTAAGAGATAAAGAAGGTCATTACATAATGATAAAGGGAGAAATCCAACAGGAGAATATAACCATTGTAAATATTTTTGCACCTAATATAGGAGCACCTAAATATATAAAGCAGATTTTGATAGACCTAAAGGATGAGATAGACAGCAATATTATAATAGGAGGGGATTTTAATAACTCATTAACATCAATGGATAGGTCCTCCAGACAGAAAATTAACAAGGAAACAGTGGCCTTAAATGACACACTAGGTCAACTGGATTAAATTGATATCTTCAGAACCTTTCACCCCATATTAGCAGAATATACATTCTCTTCAAGTGCTCATGCTACATTCTCTAGGATAAATTACATTAGGACACAAAACAAGTGTCAATAATTTAAGAAGATTGAAATCAGATCAAGCAACTTCTCTGATCACAATGGCATAAAACTAGAAATCAACTACAAAAGAAATACTGAATAACATTCAAATACTTGAGAATAAATAGCATACTATTAATTAATGAATGAGTTATCAATGAGATCAAGGAAGAAATCAAATATTTTCTTGAAACAAATAAAAATGAACAGACAACAACTCAAAATCTATGGAATATAGCAAAAGCAGTCCTGAGAGGGAAGTTCATAACATTACAAGCATACCTTAAGAAGCAAGAAAAAATCCAAATAAATAACGTAACCCTTCATCCAAAAAAACTAGAAAAAAGACAACAAATAAAGCCCAGAGGAAGTAGAAGGAAGGAAATAATAAACATCAGGGAAGAAATAAATGAAATAGAGGCTAAAAAGGCAATCCAAAAGATTAATAAATCCAAGAGCAGGTTCTTTGGAAAGGTAAACAAGATTGATGAACCTTTAACCAAACTCATCAAGAAAAAAAGAGAGAGAAATCAAATAAATTAAATTAGAAATGAAAGTGGAGAAGTAACAACTGACACCGCAGAAATACAAAGAATTGTAAGAAAAGACTAAGAAGATCAATATGCCAAAAAAATTGGACAACCTAGGTTAAATAGATAAAATCCTACAAACACATAATCTTCCAAAACTCAATGTGGAAGAATTAGAAAACCTCAACAGACTGACTACAACAAATGAAATTGAAACAGTTATCAAAAAACTCCCAAAAAACAAAGTTCTGGACCAGATGGCTTCACAGCCAAATTTTACCAAACATTCAAAGACCTAGCACCTATCCTTCTCAAGCTATTTCAGAAAATTCAAAAAAAAAACCACCCCAAAACCAATAGACAAATATCCCTGATGAACATAGATGCTAAAATTCTCAACAAAATATTGGCAAACCAGATCCTGCAATACATCAAAAAGATCATACATCATGGTCAAGTGGGATTAATTCTGGGGAGGCAAAGCTGGTACAATATTCTCAAATCAATAAATATCATTCATCATATAAATAAAAGAAAGGATAAAAATCACATGATTATATCAATAGATGCATAAAAAGCATTTGATAAAATCTACTGCCTATTTATGATAAAAACACTCAGCAAAGTGGGAATACAGGGAACATACCTCAACATAATAAAGGCCATTTATGACAAACTGACAGCCAACATCATATTTAATGGCCAAAAATTAAAAGCAATGGCCTTAATCAGGAAAAAGGCAGGGTGCCTCCTCTCACCACTCTTATTCAACATAGTTTTGGAAGTCCTAGCCACAGCAATCAGATAAGAAGAAAAAAATAAAAGGTATCTAAATTAGAAAAGAAGTAAAACTATTATTATTTGCTGATGATGCAAAACTGTACATAGAAAACCCTAAAGTCTCAGTCAAAAAAGTATTAAACCTGAAAAATGAATTCAGCAGGATATAAAATTAATGCTCTGAAATCTGGCATTTTTATACACCAACAATAAACTGTCAGAAATAGAAATTAAGGAAAGAATCCCCTTCACTATTGCAGAAAATAAAATAAAATAAAATAAAAAAGTACCTAGGAATAAATTTAATCAAGGAGATAAAAGACTTGTACTCGGAAAATTATAAGACATTTTAAAAAGAAATCAAGAAAGATACAAGCAAGTGGAAGCATATACTGTTTTTATAGATGGGAAAAATAAACATCATTAAAATGTATATACTACCAAAAGCATTCTATAGATTCAGTGCAATTCTTATTAAAGTACCAATGGCATACTTCATAGATCAAGAACAAATATTCCAAAAATTTATATGGAACCAAAAAAGAACATGAATAACCTCAGCAGTCTTGAAAATGAAGAATAAAGTGGGAGGTATCACACTTCCTGATATCAAGTTATACTACAAGGCCATAATAATCAAAACAGCTTGGTAATGGCATAAGAACAGGCATATAGAGCAATGGAACAGAACAGAGAACCCAGAAATAAACCCATGCATTTATGGTCAATTGATATTTGACAAAAGAAATAAGAGCATACAGTGGAGTAAAGACAGTCTCTTTAATAAATGGTGTTGGCAAAATTGGACAGGTGCATGCAAAAAAAATGAAACTAGACCACCAATTTAAACCATTCTCAAAGACAAACTCAAAATGGATAAAGGACTTAAATGTAAGTTGTAAAACCATAAACATCTTGGAAGAAAACATAAGCAGTAAACTCGCTGGTATTTCTTGTAGCAATAATTTTGCCAATATATCTCCAAGGGCAAGTGAAATAAAGGACAAAATAAACAAATGGTACTATATCAAACTAAAAAGCTTTTGCACAGCAAATGACACCATGAGTAAAAAGACAACCCATATAATTGGAGAACATATTCGTCAATATGTCTGGTAAGGGTTTAATAACCAAAATTTATAAAGAACTTCTAAAACTCAACACCAGAAAGTAAACAATCCAATTTAAAAATGGGCAAAAGAAATAAATAGACACTTCTCCAAAGGTCAATAGGCATATGAAAAAATGTTCAACGTCATTAATCATCAGAGAAATGCAAATTAAAACCACAATGAGATAGCCTCACACCAGTCAGAGTGGTGCTCATTAACAAATCAACACACAGTAATTGCTGGCAAGGGTGTAGAGAAAAGGAAACCCTCCTGCACTGCTGGTGGGAATGAAGACTTGTGCAGCCACTGTAAAAAATAGTACAGTGTTTTCTCCAAATATTAAAAATGGAACTGCCTTTTGATCCAGCTATCCCACTTTTAAAAATATATCCTATGAATACTAAATCACTGATACAAAAGAAGAAATGCACCCCCATGTTTATTGCAGCATTGTTTACAATAGCCAAGATTTGGAAATAGTCCAGGTGTCCATCAGTGGACAAGTGGATTAATGAACAAAGTGAACTGAAAAAATAGAGGCAGAGGCAGTGTCAGAGGGAGCAGTGGAACAGCTGTCAGAGGGAAGGGGAAGGAGGGGACAGAATCAAAGAAAGTGAAGGGATTAATGAAATTATATAAACATAATAGATAGATACAGATAACAGGACAGCAAATTCCAGAGGGAAGTGGGGGATGAAGTTAGAAGATGAGGGCAAAGGAGGCATAGTGAGGCGGCATATCGTTTTGGGGGGGTGAGGGTGTTATATTGAGTGGGACATTTGAATCTATATTAACACACTAAATTAAAATTAGTTAAAGAAATAGAGATAGAGATAAAATAGTGGTATGTGTATAAAATGTTTTCAATTAAATATGCTATCTTGGTAAAATAATATAATTATTAGCATCAACTCTTATATTGGAGACAGTGCATAATACAAAATTATGCTATTTAAGACCTAGAAAAAGTGTTCTCATTCTAAATTTTTTGAAAGCTACATGAAAAATTAGTGTAATACTTGTGAATTTCCCCAAAATATTAGTCATTTGTCTTAACAAAACATATTATAGAAATGCTCAGTGTTCTACATCTAGCTTAGAAGTGTTACATGCAATTAAAAAATAGATTTTATTAAGGAAGTTATGGAAATAAAATATAATTCAAAAAGAAAAATAATAAAACATGACCAATATATATGCTGTATACAAGAGAACCACCTCAGAACAAATGATATACACAGACTAAAAGTCAAGGGATGGGGAAAAGTATTCCATGAAAATGGAAATGGAAAATAAGCTGGGGTATAAATAAATAAATTAGACAAAATAGACTTCAAAACAAAGGCCATATGAGAGACAAAAAAATCACTACGTAATACTAGGGATCAATCCAACAAGAGGATATTCCTTGTAAACTTACATGCACCCCACATAGAACCAGCTAAATATAAAAAGAACAACTTGATTGGCAGTAAGGAAGAGATTGACAACAATAAAGTCATAACAGGGAATTTTAACACCTCAGTAACATCAATGGATAGATCTTCCAGACAAAAAAATCAACAAGGCAACAGTGACCATAAATGACAAACTGGGTTTGATGGACTTAATTGATAAGTACAGAACATTTCATCCTAAAGCAGCAGAACTTACATTCTTCCCAAGTGCACATGGAACATTCTCAAAGATAGACCACATGTTAGGACAAAAAATAAGTCATAATAAAATCAAGAAGATTGAAATCACATCAAACATCTTCTCTGATTCAATAGTATGAAACTAGAAATCATTTACAATAAAGAAACTGAAAAATATTTAAACACATGGAGGCTAAATAACATGTTATTAAACAATAAATGGGTTAACAATGAGATCAAGAAAGAACTCAAAATTAATTGGAAACAGATAAAAATGAGAACACAATATCCAAAAATCTATGGGACACAGCAAAAGCAGTCCTGAGAAGGAAGTTCATAGCATTACTGGCCTACCTCAAGAAGCAGGAAAATATCAAATAAACAATCTAACTTCACATTAAAAGGAACTAGAAAAGGAACAGTAAACAAAATGCAGAGTATGTAGTGATAAAGGAAATAACAAAGATTTGAGTGGAAATAAACAAAACAGCGTCCTAAAAATATAGTACAAAGAACAGTTAAACAAAGAGTTGGTTCCTTGAAGAGATAAACAAGATTGATAAACCTTTAGCCAGACTTATCAAGAAAAAAAAAAAAAGCCAAATAAAATCAAAAACTGAAATAGGAGAAGTAACAACTGATACCACACAAATACAAAGGATTGTAAGAAAATACTATGAACAATTATATATGCCGACAAGCTGGGCAATCTGGATGAAATGGATAAATTCCTATAAAATAGTCTTACAAAACTGAATCAGAAAGAATCAAAGAACTTGAATAGATTGATTACAGCTAGTGTAGTAATCAAAAACTTCCCAACAAACAAAAATCCTGGAACAGATGGCTTCACAGGTGAGTTTTACCAAAAATTCAAAGAAAAACTAATACCTATTCTTCTCAAACTATTTCAAAACATTCAAGAAGAGGGAAAACTCCCAAGCTCATTTTATGAGGTGAGCATTATTCTAGTTCCAAAAACAGATAAAAATACTATAAAGAAAGAAAATTATAGGCCAATATTCCTGATGAGCATAAGTGCTAAATTATCAAACAATATTAGCAAATCAGATCTAGCAATACATAAAAAGATTATACACCATAATCAAGTGGGATTTATTTTGAAGTTATTAGGTTGGCATAATAATTACAAAACAATAAATATGGTACATCACATAAACAAAATGAAGGTAAAAATCACGTGATCATATCAATAGATGCAGAAAAGCATTTGATAAAATCCACCACCCGTTTATGATAAAAATTCTCAGCAAAGTGGGAATAGGGGAAACATACTATAACATAATAAAGGCTACATATGACATACCCACAGCCAACATCATACTCAGTGGGCAAAATTTTCCCTTAAGATACAAAAATCTCCCTTAAGATCAGGAACAAGACAAAGATATCCACTTCTTTAAAAAGATTTTATTTATTCATTTTAGAGAGGGGAAAGAGAGAGAGAGAAGGGGGAGAGGAGCTGTAAGCATCAACTCCCATATGTGCTTTGAGCAGGCAGGCATGGGGTTTCAAACCAGCAACCTCAGCATTCCAGGTCGACACTTTATCCACTGCAGACAGCCAATATGCCCACTTTCACCACTTTTATTCAACATAGTCCTGGAAGTCTTAACCACAGCAATCATATAAGAAGAAAAAATTAAAGGAGTCCAAAATGGAAAGGAAAAAGTAAAACTCACTATTTGCAGATAACATAAGACTGTATGTAGAAAATTCTAAAGATTCCACCAAAAAGTTACCAGAACTGATAAATGAATTTAGTAAAGTAGCAAGATATAAAATAACTATCCAGAAATCAGTTGCATTTTTTAAATTAATTTTAATGGGGTAACATTGATAAATCAGGGTACATATATTCAGAGAAAACATCTCCAGGTATTTTGACATTTGATTATGTTGCATACCCCTCACCCAAGTCAAATTGTCTTCTGTCATCTTCTATCTGGTTTTCTTTGTGCCCCTTCCCTCCCCCCACCCTCTCCATTTCCTTCCTCCCCCCCCCCCCCCACACACACACTCCATCCCCCTGGTAACCATCACACTCTTCTCCATGTCTCTGAGTCTCATTTTTATGTCCCATCTATGTATGGAATCATATAGTTCTTAGTGTTTTCTGATTTACTTCTTTCACTCACTATAATGTTATCAAGGTCCATCCATGTTGTTGTAAATGATCTGATGTCATCATTTCTTATGGCTGAGTATTCCATAGATTATACAAAAGCTTTTTAATCCACTCATCCTCTGATGGACACTTGGGCTGTTTCCAGATCTTTGCTATTGTGAACAATGCTGCCATAAACATGGGGGGGGGCATTTCTCCTTTTGGAAAAGTGCTATGGTGTTCTTAGGGTATATTCCTAAAAGTGGGATGGCTGGGTCAAAAGGCACTTGGATTTTTAATTTTTTGAGGAATCTCCATACTGTTTTCCACAGAAGCTGCACCAGTCTGCATTCCCACCAGCAGTGCAGGAGGGTTCCCTTTTCTCCACATCCTCAACAGCACTTATTTTGTGTTGTTTTGTTAATGAGTGCCATTCTGACTGGTGTGAGGTGATATCTAATTGTGGTTTTAATTTGCATTTCTCTAATGATTAGTGATGTTGAGCATTTTTTCATATGCCTATTAGCCATCTGTATGTCCTCTTTGGAGAAGTGTCTATTCATTTCTTTTGCCCATTTTTTTATTGGATTGTCTTCCTGGTGTTGAGTTTTACAAGTTCTTTATAAATTTTGGTTATTAACCCCTTATCAGATGTATTTTCAAATATGTTCTCCCATTGTGTAGTTTATATTTTTATTCTGTTCTTATTGTCTTTAGCTGTGCAAAAGCTTTTTAGTTTGATATAGTCCCATTTGTTTATCCTGTCTTTTATTTCACTTGCCCGTGGAGATAAATCAACAAATATATTGCTGCGAGAGATGTCGCAGAGCATACTGCCTATGTTTTCTTCTCATATGCTTATGGTTTCACGACTTACATTTAAGTCTTTTATCCATTTTGAGTTTATTTTTGTAAATGGTGTAAGTTGGTGGTCTAGTTTCATTTTTTTGCAGGTAGATATCAAATTTTCCCAACACCATTTATTAAAGAGGCTGTCTTTACTCCATTGTATGCTCTTATCTCCTTTGTCAAATATCAGTTGTCCATAAAGCTGTGGGTTTTTTTCTGGGTTCTCTGTTCTGTTCCATTGATCTTGGTGAGTCTAGTTAAAGGTTCATTGATCTTGTTTACCTTTTCAAAGAACCAGCTCCTGGTTTCATTGATCCTCTGTATTGTTTCTTTAACCTCTATGTCATTTATTAACTCTCTGATCTGTATTATTTCCTTCCTCTACTAGCTCTGGTCTTACTTGCTGTTCTTTTCCTAGTTATTTTAGATGCAGGGTTAAGTTGTTTATTTGAGCTTTTTCTAGCTTCTTAAAGTATGCCTGTAGTGCTATGAACTTCCCTGTCAGTACTGCTTTTACTGTGTCCCATAAATTTTGAGTTGTATGCTCAATATCATTCATTTCTAGGAATTTTTTTATTTCTTCTTTGATCTCATTGTTAATCCTTCATTATTTAACAACCTGCTATTTAGTTTCCATGTGTTTGAGAATTTTTTAGTTTTTCTGTTGTGATTGATTTCTAGTTTCATGCCATTTTGATCAGACAAAATGCTTAATATAATTTCAACCTTCTCAAATTTGTTGAGACCGCTTTTGTGCCCTAACATGTAGTCCATCCTAGAGAATGTACCATGAGTACTTGAGAAGAATGTATATGTTGCTGCTTTAGGGTGAATGGTTCTGAAGATATCTATTAAATCAAGTTGATCTAGTGTGTTTTTTAAGTCTGCTGTTTCTTTGTTAATTTTCTTTTTTGAGGATCTATCTAGTGATGTTAGTGGGGTATTAAAATTCCCTACTATTATAGTATTGCTGTTGATCTCGCCCTTTATATCCAACAAAGTCTGTTTTATATATTTAGGTGCTACTATATTAGGTGCATAGATATTTATAATGGTTATATTTTTCTGTTGGATTGCCCCCTTTATCATTATGTAGTGGCCTTCTCTATCTCTTACTATAGCCTTTGTTTTAAAGTCCATTTTGTCTGATATAAGTATTGCTACTCCAGCTTTTTATTTCATTTCCATTTGCATGAAATATTTTTTCCATCCTTTTACCTTCAGTCTATGTGCATCTTTTTTTATAACATGTGTTTCTTGTAGACAGTATATGTTAGGGTCCTATTTTCTTATCCATGCGCTACCTATGTCTTTTGATCGGATCATTTAATCCATTTACATTTAAGGTTATTATTGATACGTAGTTGTTTATTGCCATTTTATTCTTTAAAGCTGTATTCCTCTTTTGCTATATTCTTTCCCCACTTTAATCTGTTTATAACAGGCCCCTTAACATTTCCTGCAGCATTGATTTGGTTATAATGAACTAGAAAGCCCGGTGGTCATACAAAATGACCGCTGTTCCAGATATTATAAATTGTAATTAAAATGATTTGTGCAAAGGTGTCTGCTAATTCAAACTGAATTACCCAGGGCAGGCGGCGAGGACGCCCCTTTGCTTACTGCCCCATGGGGTTTCCCCCTTCTACTTGCTTAATTGCTTAAAGTAGAGTGCAATGAAGGAAACCACTGGCAGTACATTTCTTAAGAGCCACCGCTAGTTCAATAAATAAAGGTGATTTAAATAATAAAATGTTAATTCACATGTCAAAGATCTCTTTGTACACAACATTTCTTGTGTAGATCTTTCCATCATTTTTAAGCTCACCTTGCAGAGGACCATCAATTATTTTTAATTTTACATCCGTTCTTTCACGAACTCTTGAACAGGCAACATAAAGTTGACCGTATCCAAATGCAGGCTCAGGTAAAAAATGCCAACATGCTTAAGTGTTTGGCCCTGAGACTTATTGAGGGTCATAGCAAAGGCAAGTTTTACAGGAAATTGTCTACGTCTCAGTTGAAATGGCAGCCCTGTTTGAGATGGAGCCAAATCAATTCTTGGAATGACATGTATTTCACCTTTAGAGGAGCCAGTCAAAGACTTAGCTATTATGACATTATTTTTCAACTGGAGAACCTCTAGTCTTGTACCATTGCAAAGACCCTTTCTGGTGTTAAGATTTCTTAACAGCATAATAATTGCTCCAATCTTTAACCTCAATTTGTGAGGTGGCATGCCAGAAGGCGGGACTATTTGAATGCCGTGGCAACTTCACCCCATTGGCTAGTACAGTTACACAAGCAACCAATAAGCTATCGGCAACAAACAGACTTAAGCCGCATATAATAAAGATTCCTTGAGTTGTTTTTTTTTTTGTTGTTTTTTTTTTTATCTGGGAAGCTTTTTATTTCTCCTTCAATTTTAAATGATAGCCTTGCTGGATAAAGTAGGCTTGGTTGTAGGCTCTTGTTCTGCATTACTTTGAATATTTCTTGCCATTCCCTTCTGGCCTCAAGTGTTTCTGTTGAGAAGACGGGAGTCATCCTTATGGGGGCTCCTTTGTAGGTGATAGCCTTTTTCTCTAGCAGCTTTTAATATTTTCTCTTTATCACTTAGCTTTGGTATTTTCATTATGATGTGTCTTGGTGTAGATTTCTTTGGGTTTCTCTTTAATGGAGCTCTCTTTGCTTCTTGAACTTGTGATAGTTTTTTCTGCATTAATTTAGGAAAGTTTTTAGCTATGATATGATTGAACAAAGTCTCTATCCCTTGTTCTTTCTCTTCTTCTTCAGGAACCCCTGTGATGTGGATGTTATTTCTCTTCATATTGTCACAGAGCTCTCTTTGAGTTTCCTCAGACTTTTTGAGTCTCTTCTTTTTTCTGCTCTGCTTCCATGCCTTCGTTCAACTTGTCCTCCAACTTGCTGATTCAATTCTGAGCTTCATCCATCCTGTTTTTAATTCCTTCCACTGTGATATTGTATTTGTCATCTCCAACTCATTCTTTCTTAGTATGTCCTTTTTTATATTTGCTATTTCTTTATTTAGGTGTTTGTAATGGCCATCCATTGTTGTTCTAAGATCCCTAAGCATCCTAACAATCATTATTTTAAACTCTGTATCCAGAAGTTTGGTTATTTTCATATAACTCAGTACATTTCCTAGAGGTTTCTCTTGTGCTTTTATTTGGATTGCACTTCTCTGTCTTCTCATTATGTCTGTGTGTTTGGGTGTGTTGTTTGTATAGCTCATTGAGTCTAGGCTTGATGTTGTCTGCCTCCAATTTTCAGTTGTGTTATTTCTAGGTCTTCTTGGGTTTGCATCAGTTGTTATTTGTAATCCACTGTTGCACTTTCTTTTGAATTTTTCAAAGTTAAAGGAGGGGAGGCAAACCAACAGACTTTCGCATGAACCCAACCAGGATCCACCCAGCATGTACACCAAGGGGCGATGCTTTGCCCATCTGGGGTATTGCTCCAGTGCTAAGGGACCTCTATCATTAAAAGGTCCTAGAAGCCAATTAGAGTCATTAACAAAAATAGGAAAGGCACTATTTTCCTAATGAATAGCTTTACTTAATGGAAGATTAGGAACGTATGCCTAATAACTAAAATTTTCAGCTCTACTTACTGGAATTGTTACCAAGGCAATCATTGCTAAAAACAGGTTAGTAGCATTTTTTTTTCAGTAGCTTGTAGCATATTTTTACCATTAAATATCAGCTTTTTAAGTTAACCCTAACTTGGTATTTTAGCCTTTTCAATACCAAGCAGCAGCACCTTTAAGATTCTTCTTTTGAAATTCATTTCTTCCATCTCAGCAATGGGAAGATATGGAAAGAATCTATTGTTCTTATTCATGTTGTTAGTTTAATTCTGCGAGCAGGACTCCAAAGGACTTCACTGGATTCTGCAATGACACAAGCAAACCCTCTTTCTCAATGTTGCACTACACTAGGTACCTATTGATCCAACTCACTTTTATAGTGTATAGGTTGATTAATCTTAAAACTGTTATTTTTTGTCCAATGGCTGTCTGCAGCAAATTATCCTGTATTTAAGAAATTGAAAGTAAATAAAGCTTTGTGTAACATAATTCTAGGGAATAATCTCCTTTCTTCTCCCCCCTTTTGCTTAAGTAACATATTTTCAAAGTGCAATTACTGCGTTCAATAATTGCTTGTTCTTGTGGATTATATGGAATTCTAGTAGTATGTTTAATATTCTGAAATGCTAAGAATTGTTTAAATTTAGCAGATGTATAGGCAGGACTATTGTCAGTTTTAATTGCTTTAGAAATGCCTATAATATTAAAAGCTTCAATAAGATGTTGAATGACATAATTAGCCTTTTCTTTAGGCAAAGGTGTGGCCTATCAAAAGGAAGAATAAATATTAATAAAACTGTACATAAGATAGTTTTTTTAAAGAAGAAATATGAGTAATATTTATTTGTTATAGGTTATTACTGTATTGTCCTCTAGGATTCATTCCTCTTGGTAATGGAGGAGCATTTATAATACTATACTGAGGACAGTTTCCAACAATATTCCAAGCTTCTTGCCAGGTTATTTTAAATTTTTGCATAAAATATTTTCTATTTGTATGAGTCTCTGTATGAAATTTAGTAGCTATTTCTATTGATTTAATGAGTAATTGACCAACTTTATTACCTGCGGTAGACATAGGTCCTGGTAAAGCTGCACGAGAATAAATGTGAGTTATATAGATAGGCAAATTTCATTCCTACAATAAAAGTTGTAACTCTTGAAACAATTTGTGTAATTCAGAACCATTATTTGAAATGTAAACAGTTTTTTATAAGTTTAACTCTATGTTTTACATATTATGAATCAGTAACAATGTTAATAGGGTAGGATGTTTGAATTTTGTCTTCAGCAACAATTAAATTACACTGGTTTAAGGTTTTAAAAGCATTTTTAAGGGTGACTGAAAGTTCAGCATTATTTTTATAAGCTATTAATATGTCATTTATATAATGGATTATTAAAGATTGAGGATATTTTTAACAAATTTTTTCTAAAGGTTGATTTACATAATGTTGATATAGTGTCTGACTATTCAACATTGCTTATTTAAGTAATATAAACTTAGTAAGAATAGTTAGTTATGCTTATTTTTTATAGACACAACAGCTAGCATTGCTAGAAACAGAGTCAATGATGTTTTTTGAAGTCTTAGTCTTAATTAAAACGTTTTTGCCTCTTGGGTAAGTTTATTTAATTGTCAAATTTTTCTTTTTTCTATTTCTAACTTATGCCAAGGCTTCAATTTTCTGGAAGGTATCTACTAGTCCTGTATCTGTGGAAAGAAGAGCAAATCCTCACCCCTACATTTTGTCTACATTGTTGTTGTAAATTAGCAGACTGTCCATTTAAAAAGTTCATCTTGTGTAATATTAATAAGAGGGTTAGCATTAGCATTTTGATTAGCTTGAATACAAGCTTGATTTTCCTAAGTTATAAATTGTAACTCTTTCACTTTTGAAAGAACAATCCAAGCTAACATCTCTAAATTTTTTGAAATAAAACATTCAGAGTCTATGAAGGAGGATAGTAGTTCCTGCATATAAAGACAGTTAGTTCTATACTGGGAGCAAGCCATTTTTTACTCTTTAAGAGCTTTGACAGAAATTTGGTCATAGTGAGTATAAAAAACTCCTTGGCAGAAAGTTTAGACTATAATTTAAAAAGTTGCTCTTTTAATTATTTATAAGATAAATGTTTCTTTATCGGAAGCCAAATGACCCTTGTTATTTTCCTGTTGTAAAAGAAATTTTAGAGCTTTGTTAGGGACTTTTCCTAAGCCATGCAGCTTAGTGACTACTGCCTAAGTGGGCTAAAAAGAAAACTAATGTTGCTTAGTAATAAGAGATGCATCAGCTTCTATATCTAAAAGTCTTTTGTATTGTTAAGTCTATTATAGGGCATCAGAGGAACTAAAGTCCCGCTTTCCTCAGTGCCTCCTTTTTCAGGATGTTGTCTTACAAGCAGCCAACTGTCTGAAGCAGCTTGATATAAATTCTTAAAATGACTTAATTTTGTTTAATTTCTTAGTTTTACAAATTTGAGCATATTTTACACACAAACAAGACAATTTTCAACACAGAAACACAAGTATAACATATAACTTTAATCCTGATACTTGAATTCTTATTTGATTTCAAACTTTGAATATACCTTACAATGTATTAACTAAATTAGCAAGTCTTAAGGATCATATTCTATTCAATTTAAATTTAAATGAGTGCTCCTTATAATTTCTCATTTTAAAGCAAAAAAAAAATATATGGATGAAACTATTTTTTCAATATAAAAGCCAACATTTTTAATTTTTGTGTATAAACACAATTCAGGCCTTAAAAATCACATTTTAGACAACATCAAACAAAAACTAAACAGAAATTAGAATCAGACAAACCAGACCAGAAAAACCAAAGAGAACCCAGGATTACAGAGCACCATCAGACTAGAAAGATGCCTGCCTGATTTTAATCAGGGCATTTTCTGACAGAGGGACTGATGATGGATGAGACTAAACAAAATTTCCCCAAGAAAATTCTCTTGGCAGCTGCTGGGATATTTTCTATAGTCAGATCCAACACATGTCCCCTACCTCAGTTTCCAGGCAAAGAATAAGAAAGAAACAAAATGATAGCTCAGAGGATTGTAGCTAAAACACCAAAGAAAATTAGTATTTATTTATTTTATTATTACAGAGACTAGAGAATTCTAAGGACTTCATGATTTTTCTATATGTCCTAATTCTAATTGAATTTGTACCAACTTATGTAAAGCTGCAAGCTTTTCTTCCTTCTCTCCAACTCTAGTGATTTACATCTAGGCTTTAAGACAAGCGATCTAATCTGAGCTATAACAGCATCAGTATAACCAGTCTGTTGTCCCACATCTGCATAAGCGCCAACTCCGATGAGCACTTCAAAAGTAGCTCCTGGGGGATTATTTCTGGTATTCATGCAAGATATTAGAAGAGCCTCCTCTCTCCACCAAGATTTGAATTGTAAATATTGTCCTGGTTCCAAAACTGTACTAGCACGTAAATCCCAATCCAAAGGAATGATTAAGTGATTTTTACAATAGGAAGAGACAAGACCTTGAACATATGAGGACTGAAGTGCATATGTAGCAACAGATTGTTTGACTAGCTTTAAGAAAGTAAATTCAATTTGGTCAAATTGGATATTATGCCCTCCCCCAGGATCTGGAGCATTAAGAGGAAAAGGCTGTCAAATAATTGGAAAAATAGATGTAGAAGAATTACTAGAATTAGATTCTAAATCATCACGATGCATAAGCACCTGTTGCATTTCAGAGATTTCAGGGAATTGAAAAATCCTTCCCTTGCCAGTACCAATTAATTTTTTACCTTGAATTGGAGGAGCTGTAGGCTCACATATATCTTGCTTTTGAACAGGATAAGCAGTATACTGATTTCTATTCTCCTGTTGTTCCAGTGTAAATTGTAGTTTACTTAATAAATGTTTTAGACAGGCAACATCATCCATAGGGGCTCCCTCATTTTTTAAGAAAGAGGGATGAAAGCCTGTGGATGACTGAATTTCATTAACATTACCAGTAACTTCAGAAGCAGAGACAGTATTGTCTAAGTCATTATTCTGTTCATTCTGTGCTGAATCAAGTCCTTCAGGCTCATTAAAAATAAGCTCACTCAAGTCTTTAACAGAATCTCCATCTGATTGCAAAGGTCCAAGGGCTGTAGCAATAAGATTATAAGCAGCCCACATTTCAGCATCAAGTGGATCTCTGGGCTGATGAACACAGCGTAAAGATTTTCCTACTTGTTGCCAAACATTCAAATTCAATTGATTACAATGTTCAGGAGTATACCAATAACAGTGTTTCTGAATAGCATTTAAAAGACGTAACAAAACCTTGCTTTTATCTGAATCCCAGACCCTTTTAAAGGGGATTTTAAAACTTGTACATAATTGTCCCATAATGAATGGGAATTTCCCATGACTTTGCTAGTTACCCGAAAGTTTCGCATACATAGCGCGTCCAACTTACGCTTTCGGGGTTCCGTCTGTTCCCAACCTCTTCTTAAGGCCCACATTGGGCGCCAAATGTTGTTGTGAGTCAGGGGCACAGAGATAGAGATCAGCAGACGAAATCATCAAGGACTAGCAAAGGACCACCGCTCGCTCAGCAAATGGCCCTGAGTTCATGCAGTGTCCTAATTTTATTCACAAGACTTCAAAAAGCTTGTTTACTGAGAAATTGGCATAACATCAAGTGTAACTTTTACTTAAAGATACATGGAGTGCACCTGCAAGATAGCTTAGTAACAACATAATATCAGAAGGCATTAATTGCTATTGCTTCTATGGTTCCCACAACATTCCTCTCAAGGAATAACCTTGGAAAGTACAGAAATCTTATGAGAATGTTTTACTGAGAAAAGCCCAGCAACTGCCTTCAGTCACATAGACCTGTTTCAGTGACCCGCCTTCAAGTCACAAAACAATTTTCTTGGCAAAACATTCTTTTCTTGTTGGCTATGTTCCCATCCAAGGCCATGCAATAGGTTATTCCACTACAAGGAGAAGAGAGATAGAGAGAGAAAGTAGAGGGGGAGGGGTGGAGAAGCAGATGGGCGCTTCTCCTGTGTGCCCTGGCCGGGAATCGAACCCGGGACTTCCACATACCAGGCCGACGTTCTACCACTGAGCCAACCAGCCAGGGCGTACCTAATTTTTTGTTGAGTTTGGTGAACCCGTTGTTGAAATGGCACTTGTAATCAAGGTTCTCTCTTAGGTGGGCACCTGGGCAGCCGCCCAATGTGAAAATCACAAATTTACATTCCTTACTCTTTTTTAACATTCATCTGCACAAAGTTCATCTGCACAACATTGTATTCTTTTTGTTTTTTAATTATATTGCAACAGTGTATTCTAAGTGCCTGTAGTAATGTTTATTCCATCCATAAGTAAAGAAATGTGATCTTACTTTTATAGTGAAAAGATGGTTAAGGATAAATCATACAGCCAATGATGCTCGGATAAAAGTGAAGAAAACTGCAAGAGAGGATGCCAATCAAGAAGCAATATGGAAATTCCTTAAATAACAGTTTTATTGGTTTTTGTCAGGTATTATTTAATATTTTTCATTAATATTTTAAAACTCTTTCTTATAACATAATCTAGTTTGGTGTATCTCTTTTATTGTTCTTTTTTTTTTTTTTTTTTTTTTTTTAAATTTATTTTTTATTTTATTTATTTATTTATTCACTTTTTTTAGAGAGCAGAGGGAGAGAGAGAGAGAGAGAGAGGAGAGACAGAAAGAGAGAGAAGGGGGGGGAGGAGCTGGAAGCATCAACTCCCATATGTGCCTTGACCAGGCAAGCCCAGGGTTTCGAACTGGCGACCTCAGCATTTCCAGGTCGACGCTTTATCCACTGCGCCACCACAGGTCAGGCTATTGTTCTTATTTAAGTATTAAATGCATGAAATAATAAACTACTTCTTGGTATATCATTTTTTTATACTTAAAATGGTCATTGGGGTAGAAAACCAGCTGTTAAATTATTTGAATCCCACCACTGAGGAGAAGAAACCCTTGTGTACTGTTGGTGAGAATGCAGATTAATACAGCCACTGTGAAAAGCAGTATAAAGTTTTCTCAAAAAATTAAAAATGGAACTGTCTTATGACCCAGTGATTCTACTGCTGGGATTATATCCTAAGAATCCCGAAACATTAATTCCAAAGAATCTATAAACTACTATGTTCATTGCAACATTATTTACAATAGCCACAATCTGGAAACAGCCCAAGGGCACATCATTAGATGAATGGATAAAAAAGCTAAATTTACACAATGTAGTAGTACTTGGTCATAACAAAAAAGGAAACCTTACTTTTTGTGACAGCATGAGTGGACCTGGAGATCACTGTGCTAAGTGAAATAAGCCAGCCAGAGAAAGACAAGTACCATACAATTTCACTTATATGTGGAATCTAATGAACAAAATAAACTGACATACAAAATAGAAACACAGGCATGGATACAAGGAATAGACTACAGTTGTCAGAAGGAAAGGGGCTGGGAGGCTGGGAGGCTAGGAGGCTGGATAAAAGAATGTGAAGGGTTAAGCAAAGAAATATACATAACACGTAAACAGAGACAACAGTGTGGTGATTGCCAGAGGGAAGGGGGGTTGGGTAAGTGGAGGCGAGCAACAGGAAGATAAATGGGGAAGGAAAGAGACTTTGCTTTGGACAATGGACACATGATGCAGTATGCAGATGATACCTTGTTGATCTGTATATTTGAAACCTGTATGGTTTGTGAACCAATGTCACCCCAATATATTCAATTAAAAAACAATTATATTAAAGAACACTTTAGGGCCCTGGCCGGTTGGCTCAGTGGTAGATCGTCGGCCTGGCGTGCAGAGGTCCCGGGTTCGATTCCCGGCCAGGGCACACAGGAGAAGCGCCCATCTGCTTCTCCACCCCTCCCCCTCTCCTTCCTCTCTGTCTCTCTCTTCCCCTCCCGCAGCCGAGGCTCCATTGGAGCAAAGATGGCCCGGGCGCTGGGGATGGCTCCTTGGCCTCTGCCCCAGGTGCTAGAGTGGCTCTGGTTGCAACAGAGCGATGCCCCGGAGGGGCAGAGCATCGCCCCCTGGTGGGCAGAGCATCGCCCCCTGGTGGGCGTGCCGGGTGGATCCCAGTCGGGCGCATGCCGGAGTCTGTCTGACTGTCTCTTCTCATTTCCAGCTTCAGAAAAATAAATTAAAAAAAAAAAAAAGAACACTTTGAAATGTAATTAAATTTGTTTATTGAAGTGATATAAATAGTGAGTAATACAGACTGTTTTCAGCATAATGTGTCACACATTTCTTCTGGTAATAGACGATAGATAGATGTGCTGAAGAAACACAATAATAGAATGATCTAGAACAATAAATTTTATTACTAAGAATCTCCCCAGAGATCAGCAAACTCAACTTCATTAACAGATGAGAAAACTGAGCACTAGAGAGGCTGGCATTCTCTACTCTACAAATTTTTAGGGCATCATCATGGGTCAGGCACTTATTTGGTGTTGGGCATATAAAAGTAAACAGAACACAGTACGGTTCTGAAGGAGCTCCTAGCCAAGCTAGCATGACAGTGTCCAGTCTGCAGGAAACAACACACAGCCTACATAAGTACTTAAAACAGCATGCATAAGCTGCAGTGTGCACGCAGTCCAGGCTCTGGAGATATTCTCAGTGCTTGTGTGAGCTGACCTAAGAAGGATGATAAGAAGTCAGGTAGACAAAGAGGCTGAGAGACAGTACCCCAGGAAGGCCAAGGCGAGGGAAAGCATAGTGCATTTCGTTAACGTGGAATTTTGGAGACAATAATCTTCCAACTCCCAGTTCAGTGGTATTTTTTAGAATACTACCTGTCTCTCTCTGTAGGTCTCCTGATGAGGATGTGATGATTCAGCACAAGTATCAATACTCTTGCATAGAAAAAAGGAAGCATACAGTGAGAGGCTCATGCTCACCCAAAAATAGATATGAAGATTTTAAAACTCTCCTGTTTAAAATGTCTCTTTAGAGGAATAATTACTTTGTATTATAATCTTTCATTTCCTTTCAAAGTAAAGTATTTATATCAATTGGCTCATGCAGTAGACTCTTAAGTCTGAAAGGGATTTTATGGGATCACTTTTTTAGTGGCCTAGGGAGAATAGGGGAGAATAGGGTGAAGGCAGGGGAGCAGTCACTTCTTGGTGGAGGCAATAAGAACTTAAAAATTAATAATAATTCATATCCCGGATGAGCCCCCACAAAAAAAAAGAGAAAAAAATTAATAAGCTGACCAAAATTGTTCTCTTTTTTTATTATCACCATGTGCCAGGAATCTGGTGATTCTCAGTAATGTCAGTAAGGGTGCAGTCTTCCCTGCCATGGCCAGCTGCTCCCGCTGACCCTCGGCCCGTCGTCAGCCTCGGTGTATGCCTGAACACAGAGGTACAGCACCCAGACAGGCCACACAGAGCCCCCCGTTCATCTCTACCTTTCATGTTACCAATTGTCTCCATCTTAGTCCCTCTCGCAAACAGCTTGAGTAGCCCACATCATTCATATGTACAAAAAAAAAAAAAAAAGAAAAACAACAACAAAAACACATCAGTGTCAATCTTCAAAGAAGATTCTCATCTCTCAAGTCTTAAATTTGTTTTGAGCGAGGGCAGCCAGTGTCTAATGTCGGACGCTGTCACTCCTGTGTCCCCAGGCTTACCAGGCACAATCCTCACTCATCCTTTCCAGCTGGGCCGTCTGGCACGTGCTGGGCGGTATAAACACCGAGGGGTCTTTAATGCCCATCTGTATGTCGAAAAACCGTGTGGACAATATCACACTATAGTTTTTGGTGAAGGTTTCCTGGATAGGATAACAATCCTTGACTGTATAAAGGCCAATCCATGTTTCATCTATAAGAGAAAGGGACGTGACTTTTTAATATAGAAGACCGGCAGAATCCTTATCTTTTATTGTGGTAAATTATAAATAAAATTTCCCATTTTAACCTTTAAGTACAATTCAGTGGCATTAAGTACATTCACATTATTGTGCAACCATCACCACCATCCTCTCCAGAACTTTTCATCTTCCCAAATGAAACTCTGTGCCCATTAAATGTTAACTCCCAAGTCTCCCTTCCTCCTACCTCCTGACTTCTCCATTCCCCCTTTCCTTAGCCCCTGGCCACCACCATTTTCTTTCTGTCTCTATGAACTTGACTATTCACTACATCATATCAATGGAACTATACAGTATTTGTCCTTTTGTGGCTTATTTCACTTAGCATAATGTCCTCAAGGCTCATCCATGTTTTAGCATGTGGCAGAATGTCCTTCTTTTTGAAAGCTAATATTCCGTTATATGAACACACCACATTTTGTTTACCCATTCATCTGCTGATGGAGGCTTAGGTGTTTCTACCTTCTGACAATTATGAGTAATTCTGCTATAAACATGAATTTTCAAATGTCTGAGTCCTTGTTTTCAATTCTTTTGGGTATATGATCAGAAGTGGAATTGCTGGATCATATAGTAATTCTTTTTTTTTTTTTTAATTTTTTTTTATTTATTCATTTTAGAGAGGAGAGGGAGAGACAGAGAGAGAAAGAGAGAGAGGAGAGACAGAGAGAGAGAGGAGGGGGGGAGGAGCTGGAAGCATCAACTCCCATATGTGCCTTGACCAGGCAAGCCCAGGGTTTTGAACCGGCGACCTCAGCATTTCCAGGTCGACGCTTTATCCACTGCGCCACCACAGGTCAGGCTCATATAGTAATTCTATATTTATTTTTTGTTGAATTGTCATACTGTTTCCCACAGCACAAAGGCCTGCATTTCTGACAGTCTTGGGGTAGGTGCATTAGCAGCAGAGCAGAGAAGAGCTTCACATTTATGCATAAAAGCAGACACTAAAAATAATGGCAGTAAGTTTGGTCACTGTGACCTTAGGAAGTGATGTGAGGAAAGAAAAAGGAGACATCCAACTCTAATGCATGCCTTAGCAGACACTTTCCATGACATTGGTCTAGGCAGATGGGGTAGAGGGATCATCAAATGTCAGAATCAAAGCTAAGTCCATAACGGGTAATGTGACAGAAAGGTACATACAGATAGTGCTAGAAGGCTGAGGTGTTTGACACATGATTCTGGTGTTACACAACTAGCAGAATACACATGAGAACTTTAATGGGGATTAGACAATTTGATCACACTTATAAATTTCCCTAACAACTACTTTCCTTAATGGACTTAAACACTTTTTCCCATAATGCTGTCTGCAACCCATCCTTATATTTCTGAACCCTTACACGATCTAGCTGACTTTCTGTCAGACCACTCCTGGACGGTGATCTGCTCCTGTGGCCCCCCTATGGAGTACTGGTCTTCAAAGGTAGAGTTCTGAGGAATGTCAAGAGGGTCCCAGGGGTCTGTCAGGGTGATCTTGGAGCACTGCTTGGTTACTTGTTCAATCTGAAACATCACTCTATCTTTGTAGAGCAAAATATATTCAAATAATCTGAAAGACAGAGTAAAAGACAATAGTTTAGGACATTAAGTGACAATCATCATAGTGTTTATCAGCACAAAAGCCAAAAGTCTTTAATATAAATTACTCTTAAAATAAAAAATAAGTTAGTTCTGTTTGTAGTAATCATTTACTTATTTATAAACATCAGACATACAAATAATCTGAATATAAAATAATTAAATTTTATAGCTCAAAACTGAATATTCACCAGACAATTACTTATCAAGTACCATATGCCAGACTCCGTGTTTAGGATACAAACATGTGGAAGACCTGACCCCAGATTAACAGATATTTGTGACCTATCTTTTAGCCACATGGACACGGGAGGATCTGACCATTGGGTTGGTTGAGTTCTCCTTAGAGCACTAAGTCAAGGAATTATGCACACTGAATGCAGAACAAGACCCACTGAGGTGGGCCAGGCACCTCAGTCCCACTGTCTTGACTGTCAGTCATGAGTGAAAGGCTTTGGTGAGGAGACACAGCCTCGCTGAGAATGGGTGGCCCTCGCATACTGAGAGGAGGTGGAGACGAGCAAGGACAAAAGCTGAGGGGACCCCAAGTGAATGCTTCCCATGAAGCTTGTCTGCATGCTCTCTGCCTCACCTCTTATGCCTACGAGGTTGTGCTGGAAGTCAGCGGACCAACGCACGATCACCTTACACACTGTGTTGTCAACCATCCTGTGTCGTTCTTAAAAATAGCAATCTTGAGCAAAGCCCATTGAGTTTCTTTTTTTTAAATAAAGTTTTTATTTTCAATTACAGTTGACAAACAATATTATATTGGTTTCAGGTGTACACCCCAGTAATTAGACATTATATAACTTACAAAGTGATCACCCTGATAAATCTAGTACCCATTTGACACTATACATAGTTATTAGAATATTATTCATTATATTCCCTATGCTGTATTTTAGCTCATATGACTATTCTGTAACTACCAATTTGTACTTCTTAATCCCTTCACCTTCTTCACCCAACTCTCCAAACCCCTCCCCTCTGGCCACCATTAAATTGTTCTCTGTATCTATGAATCAGTTTCTGTCCTTATTGTTTGATTTACTTTTTAGATTCCACATATAAGTGAAATCATGTGCCCATGAGTTTCTGTGTTGGACTATCAATCCAATACTCAGGCCATGCTGCTGGTGGAGCAGATGGAAGTTGCAGCCCCAACCTCATAAAGTGAAATTCTCAGCACTTGAGGGTAAAAGAGCCCAGAAAAGTGGCATTTCATAAGCCAATAAGGACAGTTTACACAAATGACCCATGGGGTGTGAGCCTCATCACTCCACAGCCTCCACAAAGGACTCTTGTTCACAATCCCAAGTCTGAGCTTAAAAAATATTTTCTTCAGGAAAAAGTACTATAAATGATCACTATCTCTATGGTTAAAATAGCATTACTGTTAGAATTATGTTGTTGGTATCTACGAGCTAGTGGAGAAATATACACATGACCTCATTATATATATTTAGACACGTCTATCCTGCTCAGTCCAGAGAATATTTGAAATGGCTTGCAGTGGTAAAACTCACGCACAGACTTTCAGAAATGCAAGTGAACGCAGACAGACGAGGAAGTCCTCCTTTTATGTCATATTGCTCAAGAATGGAGTCAACCTTTTATAATACACATGAGAGTCCACATCAAACCATAAGCCCTTTGGAGAAGTTTGGGGTTAGATTGTCACTGTTTTTTCATTAGGTCCCTGGAACATTAGGGTCTAAACATTCACAGAAGGAATAAAAAAACCAACATTGACTTTAGCGCATAGTCCATTCATAAACAAGGGGATTTTTGTGCATATGCAAATCCTGTTCTATGGGCCTTTTAATGACAGAAGCCCCCCCCCCCATAAAACACTTGTACTAATTGCCCTCACGGTGGTCTTCATTAATCTTCTCTTTGCCATCAGAGTCACCCTCTTGTACTTTCCCAAGTTCAAGGTGTTCAGCCTAGAGAGTCATTCCTAACTTTTGATAAGACTTCAGTGTGTGCTTCTCAAAGTACCTTGATTGTCCCCTGGAAGACATGCAGCCATGTACAGGGGAGGGATGCCTTCTTGAGAACAGCCCGCAGACCTTAAACCCACAATAACTGGGCCTGGCAGCCATGTTCACATATACGACTTAGTCACTCAGCAGAGCTTTCTGAACCAAAGATGGATATCTGACATAGGCAGGACTATCAGCTTTGCTCCCTCTGACATGTGGAATTGTGACACAAGTTCTGCCAGTTTGTCACTTCATGTGGCTGGATACATTATATATAAACACAGAAGTCATGGGAATCTCTTTTCCAATGTGTGAACTGAATAAGAGCAAAGAATGAAGCAGAAAGCAAGCTGGGATAGCAACAGCTGCTCAGTTCCTAGATGCATTTCTCTCTGAGCCCCAGCGCCTGGAGAGTCCTCTGCAAAGTTATGATCCCTTTCCTTTGTCCTAGTAAGTGTTTCTTTTTCTGCTTGGACTTTTTGCATGACTCATACCCAGGACTCATTTCTAATAGAGTTGAGGACTCCACTATTCCATCTAGAACCTCGGGTAACAGCTGCCAGCACAGCTGTGCTGGGAGAGGCACAGCATGGCCAGCTGCAGACCAAGGGTCGTGAACACTTGGGCACTCACCTGCCAGGGAAGGGAAGAAGACAGCAGGGAAGAAATGACCAACCTCACTGTTTTCTCAAGGCCGGCTCTGCCTGTACCAAAAAGTACAATTTCATTTAAAAATGAGAATTCTAGACTTGAAACAATCATTGCAAAATGTTAACATTTGTTAATTCTGGGTGGTCTGAACACAGGTGTTTGTTATGTGTTCTTTGTTCTTTACTGTTTTCAAAAAAACTTTTAAATGAATACATAGTCTGATATTGAGTGATCTATGTTGACAGTACCTTAAGTTAAACAGAAAATATTCATTTAATGAGAAACAAAACAGAATTGTAATAATTTTCTTTTCAAAATATCTTGTGCACATAAATGTGAGTACTGCTCTGTGAGAAATTTCAGAGATTTTCATGGTGCTGTTGTGGCTTTTATGATTATGTGAACACATGCAGGGTTAAGTTGTTAGGTTCTCCAATGCAAATAGGATACAGGGCCTGGGATCCGACAGAGCCAGAAGGTCAAAACGCAGAGGTCAGCCAGGGTTGAAATGAGTCGTCGGCTGGGGATGCTGTATGGGTAATAACTGTAGACCCGAAGGACTGACCAACTTCAACAGAAACTGGATTCTGGGAGGCAAGATCAAAGCCTGGCTCTGAAGCGAAGTTGTCACACACTGTACCCTCCAGGGTGCAGTCAAGAGAGGTGAGGGCTGGAATGGATGTGGAGGTCAAGGCAGCAGGCCAGCCCTGGGTCAACAACAGCATCAAACTCCTCCTTGCTGGCCAGACACCAAGTAAACAAGGTTCCAGGAGGCCCCACCACTGAGTCTCAGCTGTGAGCAAGGTCAGGCTCTGCAGGTCTGGCCAACAGTCAGCAGGCCAAGCTCGCCAACGCAACCTCAGCCCACAGGAGGTGATCAGAGCTCCATTTTTTGCCACTCACCTCCAGGACAATGAATTTTTATTGCTTTTGACAAAATCCTCAGGCTACATGAACAATTTCTATTTTTTTTCATGAAAATCTATTTTCCTAAATATTAGGCTTTACTGCCTCCATGTTTTCTAAAACAATAAAAACCTGCAATACTTTATATTTAAAAATAGGTCTCTGATTTTTGCAAAATTAATTCATGTTTAATGTAAAGAAATAAAACAATATAGAAATGGAAAAGAATATTTAAAATTGTCCAGAAACTCTTACAGAAATAACTCTCAAAACACGTTGTTCTTTTTTAATTTAATTTTTAATTGTGGTAAAATACGCACATTTACCATCTTAACCATTTTTATGTATATAATTTAGTAGTACTATGTCCATTTACATTGTTAGGTAATCATCTCCAGAAAAGAAATTCTATACCCATTAAACAATTCCCTGTTCCGCACCCCGCCCAGCGGGGTGGTAGCTGGTGGTAACTGCCAGCAACCACCATTCTACTTTCTGTCTCCATCATTCTGACTACTCTAGGGATCTCATGTAAGTGAAGTCATACAGTGATTGTTCTTTTGTGACATGTTTATTTCACTTAGCATAGTACCCTCAGGGCCCATCCATGTTTTAGCATGTCAGAATGCCTTCCTTTGTAAGACTCAGTAATATTCCATTAAAAGTATATAGCACAATTTATTTATCCGTGCATCCATGGATGGACACTGAGTTGTTTCAAACTTTTGACTAATTTGAAGAATGCTGCTATGAATATGGGTGTGAAAATATTTTGACTGCTCAATGAGTACTATGCACATTTACAAAAATTAGTGAATATTATTCATTTGTTTTCTAACCTGCATTTTAATTCAACAATTTGTTCTTGATATACTTCCAAATCAAATAAGAGTTTTTTGGAATCATTTTTGTTTAATTTGTTATGAAATATTCTAAACAGGCAGAAGAGTTAAAGGGTCAGCACAATGATCACCTTAATATTTATCACACAGACTCATCAGTTGTTACGTTTGTCATGTTTGTTATATTCTAAATATTTCTTTAAAAGAGGACTTTCTGCCTTGTGACCACAATACCACTATTACACTTAAGAAATTAAAATTAGCCTGACCTGTGGTGGCGCAGTGGATAAAGCATCGACCTGGAAATGCTGAGGTCGCCGGTTCGAAACCCCGGGCTTGCTTGGTCAAGGCACATATGGGAGTTGATGCTTCCAGCTCCTCCCCCTTTCTCTCTCTCCCTCTCTCTCTCCTCTCTAAAAATTAATAAATAAAATTTAAAAAAAAAAGAAATTAAAATTAATTTCCTAATACCAGCTAATATTGGATCCATATTCAATTATCTCCCACAATATACTTAAAAGTAGGTTGTTAAATCAGAATTTTATCACTATTCAAGCACTATATTTCTTTGTTACATCTTTTTTAAAAATCTAGAACTCTACTATCCTTTTTCTTTTTTTTTTTTTACTTTTAAACTTGCATGGAGAACCCATGTTTGTAGATATTCCACATTCAAGCTTTGATAGTTTCTTCATGGTATCATTTAATGAAACTAGACATGAGATCTGAAGACTTAATTAAATGTGCAGTAAAGAGTTTTAGAAAAAACGTGTCATTGGTAAGTCTGTGTACTTTGTGTTTCTCACATAAGACAGGAGATGTCTCACCTCACTATTAATGCTACCAACTTTGATCACCAAGGTAGGTGCTTACTCCAGGTGTCTCTGTCATAAAGGCGCTTCCTTTGGCAATTACCAAATAATCACTGGGTGATACATTGTGATGTATGGGCTATTTTGTTACCTTATAACTCTTACCTAATGGTTTTAGGTAAAAGCACTTTGTGAATTAATTATTTCACTAGAATTGACATAATAATACTATGGCATAACTAATGATATCTATTTATCTATCCATCTATCTATGAGTATCACTTTGCACTCTTGGGTTTTTAATTTATTCAATGTAAAACAAACAAAATAATTGTCCCTTGTGATACCCAAATTGTCCAAAGTTCTGTCAGTGGGAGTTTCTACCAAATAGTATTTGTGACTTTTAAGAACACCCACTAGTCTTTGAGTATTTTCTGCTTTTCTGTGACACAAGGTGACCCGGGCTCACATTGGACTTTCCTTGCACCAAATCTGAAATCAGCCATTTTTTTAAAGAATCCTGGAACTTAGTGGGAAACAACTTAGAAACTACTATCAGGGCAGTAGATGTGCTCATTGTCATTGGGATGTTATTGTTTTGAGGACATTTCAGTGGTCAGAGTTTCCTACATTAAAAAAAATAATCATAAATTCATAGTAATATTTCTAATTTAAATTCAACATTATAGGTTTCCCTTATTTTTGTTTTTAAATTTATATCTCTTTTCTCTTAAATTAAAAATCATACTTCCTAAAACATTAGAAAATTTAATTATTTGCTTTATGCTATAATAATTATGAAATAACTTCAAAACCATTATTAAAAATATAGAACTACTGAATGAAGTTTAAGATTTCATTGTAGCACTTTTTCCTTAGATTATAATTCACTACGAATTAGAGTCACATTACTTATGATAAAAATTCACATGAAATAGCCTATTTCCTGTATGCTCTTGTTTCTAGATTGATATACTGCTAGGTTTATTTGTTTCAGTTTGTTCTCAATTTGGGGACTTAATACTTTTCCTCTTTGATTTATTGTATTATTTGAATATATAAAAGTTTTCATGTTTCAATATGATATAGAAAGGCATACTAAGGAAAACCTCACTCCAATCCCTCTGCGCCCCTCATGCTCCTAAGGATAGCACTTTTCACTGGCTTCATGTCTTTTGACAAGAAAAATAAGCAAATAAAGGTATGCATTCTTATTTCCCTCTTTTCTTTACAGAAAAGGTAGCATACTACATATAGACTTCTCTGCACCTTGTTTTTCCCCTATTAGAATAAGGGCTGGCCTTATTCTTCATAGCAGTAGAACAGTCTATTGTATGTAAGGACCCTTGTTTACTATGTTGTTTCACCTCCTATAATATTGCCCCAAAAGCCACAATGAATAACCATGTGTTGTTATGGAAATGCATGTTTAGTGTAAATTACTAGATTTGAAGTTACTATGTCAAGAAGTATTTTGTTAAATATTATTGGATATCTGTCCATTGGGTTGTACATTTTGCATTCCTATCAGCAACACACAAAAGTGCCTTTTTTTTATAGTCTTGCAAAGAGAATATGTTGTTAGACTTGAACTTGGGCCAATCTGATAAGTAAGAATTGTTTTCTTTCAGGTGTTCTTTTAAGAACTTTTTTTCTTACCATAAATGTAAAATGTAAAGCTCGAGCAGTTTTACAAAATGACCACCTGGGAGGCACCTCAGAGCCTCTGTCAGCAGTGTGGCTCCAAGCCGCCTTCACCTATCATAGTGCCTTCAGCATTTCTTCATATGCTTAAGGACCATTTGACCATCCTTTACTGAGACATGACTGTTCATTTCTCTGCATATGATGTTTTTGGTTTTCTTCCTAATTTCTTTAAATCATTAACTAGCCTTTTGTATCTGATATAGTTGCAGATATTTTTTCTCTGCCATTTGTTTGTTGACTTTCTTTAACATTTTCTTTTTATAATGAAAAAGACTTTGCACTTTTGTCAAATCCCCTTTATTGCTTCTGAATTTTGTCATATTTAGAAAAACATTCTCTGCTCCCAGGTTATAAAGTAATTCACTCATGTATTCTATAATCTTCATATGGTTTTATTTTGTTAACATTTAGGTCTTCAAACAGTTTGGGGTTTATTATGTATGGTGTGAAATATGGGTGAGATTTTATCTTTTCCTAATTATTCTAACACTATTAATTTAAAAGTCTATCTTTTTCCCAGAGATTTAAGATGCTACTTTACCCTATACCAGTGGTTCTCAAAGTGTACGCCAGGGCACACTGGTGCACCCTAGAAGATTTCCAGGTGTGCCCTATGGTATTCCGGAGAAATATGTACCTGCTGGGGACCAAAAAACCAACAGAGTTTTTGGAGTTTAGATTTTTGGGGACAGAGGTGTGGGGAATTGACTATAAGCTGACAGTTTGCCCAACCTCCCACCTCACTTGCCTGATTGGGTTGCAAAAAACTGTTAAGCTGTGGTGCTGGATTGTTTATCCCACCCCCTATGTTCTCCGGAAAGACTGGAGGCAAGTTTCTTCTATCCTTTGTTTGGTGTAAAGTTAAAATGATATGTATGGTGGGGGTTTTCTGCTCTTGGTAAAATTCTTGGGTTGCCTTGGAAACATGATCAGAGATCATTGATTTGCTAATGGCCTCACTTGACCCTATAAATAAAGCAAGATGTGGTTTTGGGGCTCACTTTGTTCTTGCCAGCAGCAATTACAGGGCCTTCTCAACCCCGTATTTTCTTAATTCTGCATATTTTCTTAATTCCACACAGTTCCCACTCAGGATGTGGAATTACTAGCTGTGCTGGTTCACAGCATGTGCCCAGATATAAAAATGAAAATAGTTACTCTATTATACTATTTCATTATGGAAATACTGTTCTTTTTGTTAACACATCATTATTATATTTATTATTAACACATCATTATATTATTTATGTTTCTCATAAACACAAGAATGAAAAAAACTTAACACATTTGCACCAGGACCTGCCGAATTTACTAAATTTTACTAAGAATATATATATATATATATATATATATATATATATATATATATATATATATATATATATATATATATATATAAAAAGATAACCTTTTTGGACACATGCAGCCCCATGTTTATTGCAGCATTGTTCACAGTGGCCAGGACATGGAAACAACCAAAAAGCCCATCAGTAGATGACTGGATAAAGAAGATGTGGCACATATACACTATGGAATACTACTCAACCGTAAGAAATGATGACATCGGATCATTTACAGCAAAATGGTGGGATCTTGATAACATTATACGAAGTGAAATAAGTAAATCAGAAAAAACAGGAACTGCATTATTCCATACGTAGGTGGGACATAAAAGTGAGACTAAGAAACACTGATAAGAGTGTGGTGGTTACGGGGGGGAGGGGGGACAGGGAGAGGGAAAGGGGAGGGGGAGGGGCACAAAGAAAACTATCGATAGATAGAAGGTGACAGAGGACAATCTGACTTTGGGTGATGGGTATGCAACATAATTGAACGACAAGATAACCTGGACTTGTTATCTTTGAATATATGTATCCTGATTTATTGATGTTGCCCCATTAAAAAAATAAAATTATTAAAAAAAAAAAAGATAACTGTTTTGTCTTTTTTTATTTTTTAACCCTTCTTTTTTACAAATTCTAAGCATAACTCAAAAAAGTAACATTAAAATGTTTTTTAATGTCAGAATAAATTTAATTTTGTTGTATTTATTTCACTTAATTACCATAAAAGCATGCTTGGACTTTATATTTTTTTCTTTAATATTTGACTAAATTATTATAACGTATTTCTCAGAAATTTGTATATAGTGCACCTACAATTATTTGTAGAATTTTAAATTGCCCCAACTTCAAAAAGTTTGAGGCCCTGGCCGGTTGGCTCAGTGATAGAGCATCAGCCTGGCATGTGGAAGTCCTGGGTTCGATTCCCAGCCAGGGCACACAGGAGAAGCACCCATCTGCTTCTCCACCCCTCCCCCTCTCCTTCCTCTCTGTCTCTCTCTTCCCCTCCCGCAGCCGAGGCTCCATTGGAGCAAAGATGGCCCGGGCGCTGGGGATGGCTCCTTGGCCTCTGCCCCAGGTACTAGAGTGGCTCTGGTTGCGACAGAGTGACGCCCTGGAGGGGCAGAGTATTGCCCCCTGGTGGGCAGAGTGTCGCCCCCTGTTGGGCGTGCCGGGTGGATCCCGGTCAGGTACATGTGGGAGTCTGTCTGACTGTCTCTCCCTATTTCCAGCTTCAGAAAAATACAAAAAAAAAAAAAAAAAGTTTGAGAACCACTGCCCTACACCAATACCATGGGGTTCTCTTATCTATCTGTGCACCTGTGTCTTACTGCTTTAATTAGAGAGATCTAATTGTGTGTTTCACAATCTGGTAGAATGTACCATTGTATCCTTCTTCTATTCCAAGATATTTCTAGATATTTGGGCTTTATAATTTTTCCATACATAGTTTTGAACCAACTTACTTAGCTCCCAGAACACCTGAACCTTTTTGCTTCTAACTATTAATGTAGGAAGAATGGTACCTTCATGATGTTGAGTCATCCTATCACCTCAATAAAAATCTCTTCTAATTTTTCAACTATATATTATTTTGTCTTTGCATACATCAAGATTGTTTAAAATTTTTCCTAGACAAATTTTGCATGTTTTCTTTAAATAGATTTCTAAGAGGTTTATCTTTTGTTGTTGCTGTTATTATTTTAAATGGAACCTTCTCTTCTACTATAGTTTCTAGCAGGTTATTGTTGGTATATATTAAGATTATTGATTTTTTATATTGATTTTATATACACCTACTTTGCTAAATTATGTTATGGTTTGTCCTACTGGTAGTGACACAGTAAATAAAGTGTTGATCCAGATCATTGAGGTGTCTGGTTCAAAACCCCAAGACACCTCAGGGTTTGGCTCTGAGGCTGGGCTTGTTAGCACAGGGTCACTAGCTTGAGCAGGGATCATCCACATAATCCCAAAGCTAGCCAGCTTGAGCCCAAAGGTCAATGACATGAAAAGCCCAAAGATGATGGCTTGAGCAAGGGGACACTGGCATGGCCCCAGTCAAGGCATGTACAGAAAGCTCAAAGTACAACTGAAGTGAAATCAACAGATTCATCATCTTCACTCCTCCCCTTAAACCCCCTCCCATCTGGCAAGAGTCAAAATGTTCTCTATATCTATGCATCTGTTTCTGTTCTTCTTGTTTAGTTGTTTTGCTTTTTAGATTCAATTGTTGATTAATATGTATTTATTGCCATTTTATTGTTTGTATTTATATTTTTTATCTTTTTTTCCTTCTTCTTCTTAAGGACAACCCTTTAACATTTCTTATAATACTGGTTTGGTAGTGATAAACCCCTTTAACTTTCCCTTGTCTAGGAAGCTCTCTATGCCTTTTGATTCTAAATGATAGCTTTGCTGGGTAGAGAAATCTTGATTGTAGGTCCTTACTTTTTGTCACTTTTAATATTTCTTTGCAATCCCTCTGGCCTGCAAAGTTTCTGCTGAGTAATCAGCTGACAGTCTTATGGAGTTTCCTTGTAGATAACTAACTGCTTTTCTCTTGCTGCTTTTAAGATTCTCCCTCTGTTTTTAACCTTTGCTATTTTAACTAAAATGTGTCTTGATGTGGGCCTCTTTGGGTTTATCTTATTTGGGATTCTCTGTAGTTCCTGGACTCATAGGTCTACTTCCTTCACCAAGTTAGGTGAAATTTTCTGTCATTATTTTTTCAAATAGTATTTCAATTTCTTCCTCTTTCTCTTCTCTTTTTGGCACACCCATGAGACAAATGTTGGTAAACTTGAAGTTGTCCCAGAGGTTCCTTACACTATTCTCCTTTATTTCTGGTAATTTTTTTTTCTTATTGATATTCTGATTGGGTATACTAAATCACTGATTTGATTCTTGGCTTCACCAACTCTATTGTTGATTCCCCATAAATTAACCTTCATTTCAGTTACTATATCCTTCACTTTTGACTGATTCTTTTTTTGTGGTTTCCATGTCCTTTTTTATGCTGTTGAAGTTCTAAGTTCATTGAACACCCAGAGGAAGATTAAGGTTGATTGAGGCCCTGGGCATAGAAGAAAATATTAGGCTCTTTAAAAAAAGGAGAGAGAGAGAGAGAGACAGAAAAAATAAAAACACATGTTAACCATATTTTTAAATAAATAAAAAATAGTGTATACTAGTAATGTTAAAATTGCACATATGAAATCAAACTTGGAGTCTTAAAAAAAACATGCAAAGTAGTTGTTTTGCAGGGCCCTTCAGATGTCGGGGCCCAGGGTTCATGCCTGGTGAGCCCGCTGTTAAATCTGCCTCTGTAAACACCCTTATAACCAGTGTTTTGAACTCTGCATCTAACAGATTGCTTATCTCCATTTTAGGTTTAATTTTTTCTAGAATTTTCTTCTGTTCTTTCATTTGGGACATGTCTATTCATTTCCCCATTTTGGCAGCTTCCCTGTATTTGCTTCTCTATATATTAGGTAGAGCTGCTACATCTCCTGGACTTGGAAAAATGGCCTTATCTAGTAGGGTCCAGAGGCACAGCTTCCCTGATCACCCAAACTGGGTTCTCCAGGTTTGCCCCCATTCTGTGTGTGCTGTGTATACTCTCCTGTTGTATTTGAGCTTTGATTGCTATTGGCATATAAATGGGAGGGGTCTACCTGCAAGCGAATTGGCTGCAAGGACTGGCTGCCAGCACTGACAACGGTGAAGGATCAGCTGTGCAGGGACTCTCTCCACAGAGCTAGACTTACTTCAGCAGGGATCTGGTGCCTGCTGACTCTGCACCTTGAGTGTGTGACTTGTGGAGGTGGTTGCGTAGTATTTCAGATGTAGTCTGAAGTTGTCCTTCAGGTACACTGGTTCTGGGGCCTCTCAGGAGGTACAGACCAAAGTCAACCACTGTCTTTGCTCTTTCCAGAGCCATCCAGCATGAACTACAAAGTATGCTACTTGTACTGCCTTGGAGATACCCAGGAGAGGCCAAACTGTGAAACAGTGCTGGCTGCCACTGGTATGAGGCCTAAAACCACTTAGCCAGAGATGTGGGGCATGCTGAGGCAAGATGCTGCTTATCTGAGAAATTTTAGGAGAGTCTGAAGCATGAGCCAAGACAGGCCATTCTTATGGAAAAGCCAAAGGACACAGGTTGAGTGGGCCAACAGTTTGGTAGGGCAGGACTTCAGAAGATCACCAGGACAGGGTGAATAGTGTGAGCCAGATTGAGCCTATTGGCTCTGTAGGGGGAGAGCTCATCAAAGGAAAAATGGCACTGCCGGCATTTCCCTCTAGCGGAAAACTGGCCCTTCTGTTCTCGTCCTAATGCTAGATAATTGAGTTCTTCCCTTTATGTCCCTGGCACTGGAGCTTAAAGGGAGTGAGTCCAAGTAAGTTTGTGAATGGGTCCTTTAAGAGGAAACTGCCTGAGGCTCCAGCAGCACTTCGTCTCACTTAGCCTCAATGCCCACTGGTTTTTCCAGCCAGAAGTGGTGTGTCTTCTCTTCCTAGCACTGGAAGCCTAGTATAGGGCTGGAACCCCTCCCTCCAGAGGGATAGCTGAGATATCCTTCTCAATTTTTATCCACCACACATTGGATGGATAAATAGGCTCACACTATTTACCCTGTCCTGGTGACGCCCTGAGGTCCCACCTTACCAAATTTCTGGCCCACCTAACTTATGTCCTTTGGCTTTTCCATACATTGGATGGAACAGCCTGTTCTGCTTCTCTATCCTTCCTTCTAGTCTCCATGTGGCTTCCTCTTTAAATCTCTGGTTGTAGGACTTCTGTTCAGCTAGATTTCAGGTGGTTCTGAATGATGGTTGTTCTCTAGTTCAGTTGTAATTTTTGATGTGGTTATGGGAGGATTCGAGCACCATGTTTACCTATGCTACCATCTTGACCAGAAGTCAAGGAGAGAACTTTTAGATGTAGTTTTCCTACTTCAGGATGAGGTTTATAAATAATGTAAAAATCACTGTAAAGAAGCTTGGGTCAGGCCCTGGCCGGTTGGCTCAGCGGTAGAGCATCGGCCTAGCGTGCGGAGGACCCGGGTTTGATTCCCGGCCAGGGCACATAGGAGAAGCGCCCATTTGCTTCTCCACCCCTCCGCCACGCTTTCCTCTCTGTCTCTCTCTTCCCCTCCCGCAGCCAAGGCTCCATTGGAGCAAAGATGGCCCGGGCGCTGGGGATGGCTCCGTGGCCTCTGCCTCAGGCGCTAGAGTGGCTCTGGTCGCAACATGGCGACTCCCTGGAGGGGCAGGGCATCGCCCCCTGGTGGGCAGAGCGTCGCCCCTGGTGGGCGTGCCGGGTGGATCCCGGTCGGGGCGCATGTGGGAGTCTGTCTGACTGTCTCTCCCTGTTTCCAGCTTCAAAAAAAAATAAATAAATAAAAATTAAAAAAAATAAAAAAAAGAAGCTTGGGTCAAAGAATTAAAGTCCTCACTCTACCAATGGTGAGCTGTATGATCATAATTTTAATCTCCCTATTTCTCATATGTAAAGAAGACTAAAATTTTGAACCTCATGGCATTATTAGAAAGATGATTTGAGATAATGGATATAAAATTGTTGCATAAATGCAAGGATTCATAGCTTTATAGAAAATTCTGATTATAGTTGTATTTACTATAATCAATTAATGTTTAACAAAGAAACTATTCATTCACCTTGTACACCTAGCACTCAACCTACTATTTAACAAAGAAGGGTTGATTCATCCAGGTGAGATGGACAGGTAAGAAAAGAACATTTCTGAATGCTACAGTGGATCCTTTAATAGAAGACCCATCAAGCATTCTCATCCCTCTCTCTTGCCTTCCTCTCAATACAGAGGCTTAGAAAGTATGCTCATATAATCACTTTCTTAGTCTCCTTTGGAACTAGGGGTATAGTTCATTATGACACTGGAAACCTGAAGGGAAGATGATCACATGTGGGGGTAAGAAATCCTCTGGAAATTTCTCTTCTCTCAAAAAAAAAAAAGGAGAATAAAAGTGATGTGATACATATACTCAACGGAATACTATTCAGCCATAAAAAATACAATGAAATGCTTTCATTTGCAACAACAAGGATGGATCATGCCAAGTGAAATAAGTCATACAGAAAGGGTGAATAACTGTATAATTCCATTCTATGTAAAATAGACAACATAAAGCAAAAAAAAAAAAAAAAAAAAAAAACCAGAACAAAAAAACACACTCCTGGATAAGAGAATGGGGGTCACCAGAGGGAGAGGTGAGGGGAGGACAAAGAGATAAAGGGGATCAAATATATGGCGATTAAAGGAGACTAGTCAGGGGTCCCCAAACTACGGCCCGCGGGGCCACATGCGGCCCCCTGAGGCCATTTATCTGGCCCCCTCCGCACTTCCAGAAGGGGCACCTCTTTCTTTGGTGGTCAGTGAGAGGAGCATCCGCATCCTGTGCTCCTGGAGTACTGTATGTGGCGGTGCCGCAAAGCGCTGAGTCGCTCACATACAGTACTACTTCTGGTGACACAGGACGCACGCGTCACGGCTCCGGAAGCACGTCATATCACTTGTTACGGCTAGCAGTGACAAATATGGAACTGGACATTGACCATCTCATTAGCCAAAAGCAGGCCCATAGTTCCCATTGAAATACTGGTCAGTTTGTTGATTTAAATTTACTTTTTCTTTATTTTAAATATTGTATTTGTCCCTGTTTTATTTTTTTACTTTAAAATAAGATATGTGCAGTGTGCATAGGGATTTGTTCACAATTTTTTTTATAGTCTGGCCCTCCAATGGTCTGAGGGACAGTGAACTGGCCCCCTGTGTAAAAAGTTTGGGGACCCCTGCTTTAGGTGATAAACACAAAAGGAGTGTATGAACGTGGTGTTATAGAATTGTATACCTGAATATTATGTAATGCTATTAACCAATGAAACCTCAATAAATTAAATTTAAATTTTTAATTAAAAAAAATTATTGCAAAAAAAAAAAGAAGAAGAAGAGTCTGTCTTTTCCACTTCCTCCGTTTCCTGTCTTTGAACATAGTTTGGGAAGGACACATGCTTGGAACAGGAGCAGCCACCTTTAAGTAATGAGGCAACAAGTCAGTGTGCCATCTTACAGTGATGGATGGTGAAGGACCTGGGGCCTGATGAAACTGCTGATTCACACCTAAAAATGTATCACCAGAATTTTGAGGTAAAAACTAAGCATCCTTATAGTTTATGCTTCTCATAGTCAGAGTTGCTGCAGCTGAAAGCACCTTAAATGAAATAAGTAAAAAACCATTGCTTTACAAGGTATTACTTATTAGGTTCCTTAAAACAAGTCTACAAGTCTATGAGAGTCTTCCCTTCCAGAATGAGTAGGGCCCAAGATTTGGGTAATCCTAAAACCCAAAATACCAGATCCTGACCTAAGGACAGATGACCCTGAATAGCTACTGCCTTTTCAGCCAAGAGGCAATTGTTTGTTTTTCTGCCTTGGATTAAAGTAGTCAGAAAACACAAAACATAACAAAAAAACAGTCTAAGCCTGGAAAATTAAACTGTCTGACATGTTATTAGCTTTTTTCTTTTTTTAACAAATGAAAAAAAATATGAGGCTTAGAGAATAAATTAATAGTAAATAATTGTGCCAGAATTTGACCCAAAGTTTGATCTCCAACCAGACTCATTCTAACTCACTAGCACCATGCTCCTTCCTTCCTTCCACAGAAGAGAGGAATGATTCTTTCTATCTATGTAGAACCTCTTGGCCAACTAAGGTACATCAAATTACAGAAAATGGAGTGGACAAATATTATATTGTGACTACAAAAAGACTTTGGATTTTATAAAAGAAATTGGACAAGCTCTGAATTTGTTTAATATGCAATATAATAGATTAGTAATGCATGCCGGCTCTCTGACTCTTAGCAGAAAGAACTGAACTGCGGCCACTTGCCATTCTGGCATAAACCAACACCGAGTTAGTTACACCCTACAGGAATCATGAGACATAAAAGAAAAAAACACTGTCCTGAAAGTGTTGTGTTAGACACAAACTCATTGTGCAGTTTGATGCCAACCACATACAACAAAAGGAAAATTAAATTACTTGAGAATGAAGCCCTAGGAAAAGTCAAATCAAAGAGTGATTATGTGTGCAAATTTAGAAGCTGTAAGGTGATGTATCTCCACAGCGTGGATTCTAGTTCAAAAGAGGAAAACAGTGTTTAAGAAGTTAAAGAGAATTTTTTTTCCAAAAATGTATCTGAATGAATATTGGCAAGGTGTAGGCATTCTTTCATCTGATGGAAAATAATAAAAAACTGCTCATGAGACAATGGTTCAGTATGATCATTTTTCTTTTTTTCTACCACCACTAAAGAAATAGCCTCATTAGTATTGAGGTAACTCCCAGATACACAGTAATTTCTAGAACATATGTCAGGGGGTTAGGAAGGTAGAAGAGTCATGTTCATATAATCAGCACTATGCTTTTCAGTAGAAGTATATTAGTGCCCTCTATGTTGGAAAATAAACACATACATACCCTTGCAGTTAAAAGTTAATGAAACTAAAATGTAAATCTTATTTTTTACATTCACTGGAATTTGGGTTAATGCTGCATTTAAGCAAAAGGAATAATATTTGGCCACAAGGATAGCTTTCTAGTGAAAGACATGATTCTCAAAATAAAAAATGCAGAGGAGGTCCTGGCTGGTTGGCTCAGTGGATAGAGTGTCAGCCTGACATGTGGACATCCCGGGTTCAATCCCTGGTCAGGGCACACATGAGAAGCAATCACCTTCTCTTCCTCTCCTTCTCTCCATTCTTTCTCTCTTCCCCTCTCACAGCCAGTGGCTCAGTTGGTTCAAGTGTTGTCCTCAGGCACTGAGGATAGCTTGGTTGATTCCAGCATTAGCACCAGACAGGGGTTGTCAGGTTAATCCCAGTCGGGGTACATGTGGAAGTCTGTCTCTCTATCTGCCTTCCTCTCACTTAAAAAAAAAATGCAGAAGAGGCAGTGTAGGGCACATTAGCTACGAGAACCAAAAACCAGAGACAGTGAATTAAAAGGTACTATTATAGAACCAAAAAAAAAAACAAAAAAAACCCATAAAGTGATGAAATGCTAATGAACTGAAGCCTCCAGGAATAGTAGATGAAATTTCCCTAAGGCTAGACATAACCTGGCAACATTAATTAATAAAGTTCAAGGATAATAGAAACAACCTATAAAAACTTGGACAGAAAAAATTATTAAACTAAACCAAGGGCCTGGATGGTTTGCTCAGTGGATAGAGCGTCAGCCCAGCATGCGGGTGAAATCTCTGGTCAGGGCACACATGAGAAGCGACCATCTGCTTTTCTTCCCCTCTCTCTCCATCTTCTCTTTCTTTCCCCTCTCACAGCCAGTGGCTTGGTTGGTTCGAGTGTCAGCCCCAGGAGCTGAGGATAGCTCAGTTGATTTGAGCATTGGCCCTAGACAGCGGTCGCTGGGTGGATCCCAGTTGGGGAGCATGCAGGAGTCTGTCTCTCTACTTCTCCTCCTCTCACTTAAAAAAAAAAACACACTAACCCCAAATTACTTTGATGTTATACTTCTCTAAAATTTTTCCATAAAAGTTTTAAGCAAAAATATTATTACTTAATGAAGTACATATTCCCCCAAATCATAATTATGTAAGACAGCAATTAGTAGGTGTTCTCAGATATTCAAAGCCTCTGAAAGTACCCTTTCTGAAGAAAATTAATTGAAGATGCTCTCTAGTTGACGGAAACATGAATCAAAACAAAATATTCAGGTAAATAAAAATATTGAAAAGAAATCACAGTAAATAATAAAATGAGTAAAATAATATATGTCTTTTTTAATAATGGACCTTGTGGTAAAGCTACCTAGAAGTTTGTACAAACACAAACTTTATAAAAACTCATCTGTGTTTTAACCAATGAAGTTAACCTTTCAGAGGTTTTGACCAGCGTGATGAAAGAAGGAAAGATTAGAAACTATCTAAACACTTTAAGTTCTTTTCAACATACCAAGTGGTACCTTGGAAATACAAAACAACAATAAAAACCCAATAACCTATATCCTGGCATCCAAAAAGCAGATATTCAAGCTTTATTCTCTATGTCCTTAGGCAGAACTGAGAAGAACTAAGACCTCATGAGACTGGCTCCTCTGGGGTCCCAAGGGTAAGTCAGACAACACCTGAAGCTGAGTCAAAAGAAGAATCACTGTCTAAAATATAGAGTGTGTTGGAAAGGGGACAGGTGGAGGGCTCAGTTCAGAGAAAGAGGACTCCCAGATCCATAGGAAACTACAAACCATACCAGAACGTAGCACCAGATGTGGCATTTTAATGGATATTAAATCTGGGGTAGAGTCTCTTCCCAGCATCTTTTGCTCCAGGAGTGTGAGCTGATAGATTTTCTACTGGTCCATTGTCCTGTTTCTCTTGAAATTAAAGCTTCCATCCTCTTGTGCTTTCTCTGCATTTGCTGCCTATGCCTCCTACTTCTCTCTAGGAGCTCTCTGCCCAGTGCTGTCCTGGGGCAGCTACCTTCTGTTTGGAGGTCATCTGTCCCAGGAGCTTCTCCTTTCTTTGAAGGGTCTGATAGTAATGTAGATACCCTTTTAGGGCTCTGAATTTTCAGATGATTTCTAAATTCAAAGAGAAATCAAGAAAGGAGGAAAAGAGAAGTACTTCTGAAGGAAACCATTGCTACTTGGAAAACTTCCAATGCCCATATTGGGAAGAATTTCCAAACACTGAGATTGAGGAGCAAGAAAGGCAGAGCACAGGGTCTGATGAGAACACAGCTGGGGAGAGGCCCACGCATGCAACTAACAGGGGATCCATTTTCAGAAGCTATGATATACCCTTCATGGAGGGACTACACTACACCTCTGCTTAAAAGCTTTTCAAAATATGAGTGTGCACTATAGTTTGATGTCAAAAATTATTTGTAACAAGAGATACATGATGTAAAATATAAATAATGTACCATGAAACCATTGCATAAATCAAAGTGTATTGTTTAAAATGTAATTGAAAAGAAGAAACAAGGGGGTAACATTCCAGGATAGCGACGGAGAAGGCGGAGGTTCCAGATGCCACCTCCCAAGACCAAATTGGATTACAATTTAATTTAAGAACAATCATCTTGAAAAACCAACTTTAGACTAAATAAAAAGGAGTCTATAACCAAGGATCACAGAAGAAGCCACACTGAGACTGGTAGTAAGGGCAGAGACATGGAAAGGGCTGCCCTGCTCCCAGGAGTGAGCAGCAGCTAAGGGTCCGGAGGGACTCTCACTGAGGAGAGGGTCACCCTGAGAGATGTGGGTCCTCAGCCTCAGGCCTGGAGCCATATCCTAGAGCCCCAGAACCTAGAAGAGGTGCCCACACAGCATTTGGTGGTGAAAAGAGCTGAGTTTCTGTCTGCAAATAAGACAGAGCTCTCTGAGAGGCAGGCTTCATCTTATAGAGCCCGTGCAGAAAATCTCTTTTACAGACACTTACCTGGGGCTCTGGTGGAGGGAGAGATGAGAGGACTAGAATTGCATGAGGAGAGTGTGAGGCCCAGGGAGAGACACTGTGAAGAACGGCCACTGGAACCCCTGTGAGGAGTCATTCTCCAGTACTGCAGTCACCATCTTTCTTGGGTGGAGCAGTCCCCTCTGAGAGGCATCAGTCTAGGAAAAAGAAACTTCTCCACCCTTGGAGTCTCTCCTACCCCAGTCATGGTGTCAGGTTGTTTCTGAGAGGCCAGAAAGCAGGGGATACATCAGTGACTCAGTTTTCTGGTGTTGAGGCAGAAGCTTGCCCCCATATGCTCCCGACTTTAAGACTGGTGCTTCCATTGCATAGGGGACTCAGTAGAAACTGTCCAGAGGGCAGGCAGACCACACTTCTAGGTCTCATAGGCCACACCCACCAGACTTCTGGGGCAATACCCTACTGATGTCTGTGAGAAAAGTCTGGACAGACTGACACCTGGGGCCGAGGGGCGGAACCACACCCGTTACCCTTCCTAATCCCTGAATTTCCTCAGGCTCTAGACTCTACCAGAGGTTTTTTCAGTGGCAGCTAGCAGACAGAGGTTGCAGGAGGCAGGACTCAGGGAAACTAGGCCTTTTAAACAGACATTCCCACAGGCCCAGAGTGGGTAAAAGCCAGCCTAGGAGTGCAGCTGGTATTTCCATGTGCATCTGGGCCCAGCAGAGGCAGCCACAAATTCTGGATTGCTTGTAACTCCAAGAAGGTTGCTGAGGGCCAGTCACGGGCAGTGTTTCCTACTAGTCTGTGCTGGGTTCCTGCCAGGGAGGCCCAACTGCAGAAAGCATTGGTTCAGGACCTAAGAATCCATGATAGAGTGGTATCCTAAATAAGGGCTCCTCACACCTGGCCCAACTGAGGCGAGTTCCACTCTCTATGATCAGTACCTGCACAGAAGCTCATGTGCATTGGATAGAGTGGAGCTTCACAGTCAGCCAGCCTAGGTGCTGGATATTCAGCCCTGCTGGGCTAGATTGCACAGGGGGAAGAGAGGCTTGGAACATAGACATTTAATGTGTGGGTGACTGTGAGTTTATTGTTGGATATGGCCGAGGGGCTTAGCTTTCATGGGGGGTGGTCACATTCAGTGGCAAAAGAGGACTCTCTTAGTCTTCCTCCCTGAGACCAGGGTCTCATCAGCTGTAAGAAGTTCTGCAGAGGAGACTGACAGCCACACTCAATCTGAACCTGCTGCTCACCTTGTTGGGAAGAAATAAAATTTGAGTATCCAGCAGGGGCTGAGGGATTACACTCTGGAGTAGGGGTCACATTCCCCATACAAAACTCCTGGTGAAGAGACCCCTGAAGTAGGGGGTCCTACTACATTGTAATCACAACATCAGCTGCCCTAACCTAAAAAGCATGGAAGCTGTAGATGGGTTAGTTGGTACAATCTTTCTACAGAAGACTCTGTGGGAAGATCAGGCAGCCACAAGAGGAGGAAGAGCAGCTGAAAAGTGGAGAAAAATATTATAGAACTTGGGTCTTTTACATAGCTGCTCTCAACTCTAAGTAGGAGGATGCTGATCTTTATACAAAGGTCGGTGCCTCCAACAGTACCCAGACACAGAAAACACAAACAAGAACAGCAAAAAGTGCAGTAGCTGCAGACAGGTAGCCCACAGCAGGTTACAAACAACAGCTGACATCAATCCAAGAAAATATAGATCCAACACAACTGGTAGTGGGTAGCAGACAGCACCAACCCTAGACTCACATAGATAATAAGCAGCACACACAAAGGTAGAGTCTAGCAGGCACCAGATACTGTGAAGAATAAATATGCTCAACAGGAAAGACATTACACAATGTGTAATACACATAATCAAGATTGACACTTAGAGCCAGCCAGCCTGAAGGGATAACCATATCCAAGAAAGAACCAAATGCATTCAATACTCAAATACAACAAAAGGGAACACAGTACCCTTAAGAATCATTCTTAGAACAAGGAAAACAGGTGGCATCTTCCTCATAAAATCACCACAAAAATTTCAAAGTCAGACAGCATTACCTAATACACAGACAAAATGGGAAGACAGAGAAATGTGACCCAAATGAATCAATAAGAGAAATCCACAGATGAAGAATTAAATTAAATGGAAGTAACCAAACTACCAGATGCAGAGTTTAAAATAATGATTTTAGGATGCTCAAGGATCTTAGAGCAACAATAGATGGACATAATGAGCATCAAAATAAAGAGATAGCAAGCATCAAGAAGAACATTAAAATCATAAAAAAGAACCAGTCAGAAATGAAAAATACAATATCAGAAATGAAGATTGCACTACAAGGAATCAACAGAAGGCTGGATGAAGCAGAGGATCAAGTCAGTGATTTAGAGGACAAGATAAATGAAAACACAGAAGCAGAGCAGCAAAAATAAAATAGGCTCAAAAATTCTGAGAAAATTCTAAGAGACCTCTGTGACAACATGAAGAGAAACAAAATCCACATCATAGGGGTTCTTGAAGGGGAAGAGAATGAACAAGAGATAGAGGACCTATCTGAAAAATTTGTAGCTGAAAATTTCCCTAAATTGATAAAGGAAAAAGTCATACAAGTTCAAGAAGCACAGAGGTCCTATTAAAGAGGAATCCAAGGAGGCCTACACCAAGACACATCATAATTAAAGTGCTACAGTTAAGAGACAAAGAAAAAATACTAAAAGCTGCAAGAGAAGAGCAGTTAATTAACTACAGAGGAGCCCCCATAAAGATGACATCAAACTTCTTAACAGAAACACTTCTGGCCAGAAGGGGTTGGGAAGAACAAAAACTTAAAACCAAGAGGTCTTTATCCAGAAAGGCTATTGTTTAAAATTGAAGGAGAAATAAAATGCTTTCTAGGCAAAAAAAAAAAAAAAAAAAAACAAACCCTCAAAGAATTCATTATAACCAAACCAGTACTGCAAGAAATGTTAAGGGGCCTACTGTTAATAGAGCAGAGGAAAAAATATCTAGAGAAAGAGCATTACAGATTTAAAGAATAAAATGGCAATAAATAAGTACATATCAAAATAACCTTAAATGTAAATGGATTAAATGCTCCAATCAAAAGACATAGGGTAGCTGCAGGGATAGCAAAACAGGACCTGTATATATGCTGTCTACAAGAGATACACCTCAGACCAAAAGATACACATAGACTGACAATGAAGGGATAAAAAAAAGTGTTTCACAGAAATGAAATTGAAAAGAAAAGCAGGGGTAGGAAAACTAATACCTGACAAAATAAACTTTAAAACAAAGGCTATAAAGAGATAAAGAAGGTCACTACATAATGATAAAGGGAGCAATCCAACAGGAGGATATAACCATTGTTAATATTTATGTGTCTAATATAGGAGCACCTAAATATATAAAGATTTTGATGGACATAAATGTTGAGATCAACGGCAATGTTATAATATTAGAGGATTTTAATACCCTACTAACATCAATGGATAGATCCTCCAGACAGAAAATTAATAAAGAAAGAGTGACCTTAAATGATACACTAGGTAAACTAGATTTAACTGATATCGTTAGAACCTTTCACCCCATATCAGCAGAATATACATTATATTCAAGTGTTCATGGTACATTCTCTAGGATAGACCACAAGTTAGGACACAAAATCAGTTTCAATAAATTTAAGAAGACTTAAATCATATTAAGCATCTTCTCTGATCACAATAGCATGAAACTAGAAATCAACTATTATAGAGAAACTGAAAAACATTCAAACACTTGGAGGCTGAATAGTATGTTGTTAAATAACAAATGGGTTAACAATGAGATCAAGAAAGAAATAAAAAATTTACTTGAAACAAATGAAAATGAACATACAACAACTCAAAATTTATGGGACACAGCAAAAGTAGTGCTGAGAGGGAAGTTTATAGCATTACAGGCATACCTTAAGAAGAAAAAAAAAAGCTCAAATAAACAACTTAACCCTTCATCTAAAAGAACTAGAGCAGCAGGTCTCAACCTGTGGGTCGCGACCCCAGCGGGGGTCGAACGACCAAAACACAGGGGTCGCCTAAAGCCGTATTTTCCGATGGCTTTAGGCAACCCCTGTGTTTTGGTGTTCGACCCCGGCCGGGGTTGCAACCCACAGGTTGAGAACCGTTGAACTAGAGAAAGAACAACTAATTAAACCCATAGGAAGTAGAATGAGGAAAATAATAAAGATCAGCATGGAAATAAATGACATAGAAGTTAAAAAAATATATAAAAGATTAATAAAACCAAGAGCTGGTTCTTTGGAAAGGTAAACAAGATTGACAAACTTTTAATCAGACTCATCAAGAAAAAAAGAGAGAGGACTCGGTAAATAAAATTAGAAACAAAAATGGAGAAGTAACAGCTGATACCGCAGAAAAACAAAGGATTATAAGAAAATACTGTGAAGACAAAAAATTGAAATGAATAAACTTTTAGAAACATACAATCTTCCAAAACTCAATCTGGTAGAATCAGAAAACCTAAACAGACCGATTACAACAAATGAAATAGAAACAATTATCAAAACAGTCCCAACGAACTAAATTCCTGGACTGGATGACTTCACAGATAAATTTTATCAGATATTCAAAGAAGAACTAACACCTATCCTTATCAAGCTATTTCAAAAAATTCAAGAGGAAGGAAGACTCCAAGCTCCTTTTCTGAGGTAAGCATGATCCTCATTCCAAAACTAGGGAAAGATACTACAAAGAAAGAAAACTATAGGCCAATATCCTTGATGAACATAGATGCTAAAATTCTCAACAAAATATTAGCAAACCAGATCCAGCAATACATTAAAAAAGACATACATGATGATCAAGTGGGATTCATTCTGAGGAGGTAAGGCTGGTACAATATTCATATTTTAATCAATGTGATTCATCACATAAACAAAAAGAAGGTTAAAAATCACTTGATCATATTAATAGATGCAGAAAAAGCATTTGATAAAATCCTGCACCCATTTATGATCAAAACTCTCTGAAAGTGGGAATACAGGGAACATACCTCAACATAATAAAGGCCATCTATGACAAACTGACAGCCAACATCAAATTTTGCCCAAATTAAAAACAATGGCCTTAAGATCAGGAACAAGGCAGGGGTGCCTCCTTTCACCACTCTTATTCAACATAGTTCTGGAAGTCCTAGCCACAGCAATCAGACAAGAAGAAGAAATAAAAGGCATCCAAATTGGAAAAGAAGAAGCAAAACAATCATTATTTGTTGATGACATGTACTGTACAGGTATTGATCGACTTATGACCTATGCAACTTACAACCATTCGACTTTACAACCACAATCACTATCCAAGACTGCTCTGCGTCTGGCAGTGCAAGCGTTGCCCAGCTGCGTGTACGACAGTGCGAACCAGCTTCCGGTAGCTCTACCATCTCCACGTGCACGATTTCAAAGGTTATCCAGACTCGGTACAGCAATTTGTATTTTTGTATGCACCTGTATTTTGTAATTTTGTATGTTTTGCAAATATTAAACCAGTTGTACTGGTAATGCAGTGTTTTACTTAAACCTGACGAATGTAAAAATAAGAAACAAAATGGTGCATAGATGATACAAATGGCATAAAATGAACAAAGAAAAATATGATATATAACAATAATGAAAGAAAATTATGATAAAATATGACTTAAAGATTTTTATAACATCATTTCACAGTACTGTACATGTAGCCTACTCAACTTATGACCAAATCGTGTTACGACCGGTCTGTCAGAACCAATCGTGGTCGTAAGATGATCACTAGCTGTACGTAGAAAACCCTAAAGTCTCAGTCAGAAAACTACTAGATCTGATAAATGAATTTGGCAAAGTGGCAGGATATAAAATTAATATTCAGAAATCAGTGGCATTTTTATACAGCAACAATAAACTGTACACCAGCAATAAACTGTCTGAAAGAGAAATTAAGGAAACAATCACCTTCACTATTGCAAAATATAAAATAAAATAAAGTACCTAGGAGTAAATTTAACCAAGGAGGTAAAGAACTTGTACTCAGAAAATTATAAGACATTGGAAGATTCAAGCAAGTGAAAGCATATACTGTGTTCATGGATAGGAAGAATAAACATCATTAAAATGTCTATATTACCAAAGCAATCTATAAATTCAATGCAATTCCTATTAAAATACCAATGGTATACTTCAGTGATATAGAACAAATACTCCAAAAATTTATACGGAACCAAAAAAGGAACATGAATAGCATCAGCAATCTTGCAAATGAAGAATAAAGTGGGAGATATCACACTTCCTGATATCAAGTTATGCTATAAGGCCATAGTAATCAAAACAGCTTGGTACTGGCATAAGAACAGGCATACAGATCAATGGAACAGAACAGAGAACCCAGAAATAAACTCACACCTTTATGGACAACTGATATTTGACAAAGGAGGTAAGAGCATATAGTGGAGTATAGACAGTCTCTTTAAAAAATGTTGTTGGTAAAATTGGACAGGTACATACAAAAAGATGAAACTAGACCACCAATTTACACCATTCAAAAAAATAAACTCAAAAATGGATAAAAGACTTAAATGTAAATCATGAAACCATAAACATCTTGGAAGAAAACACAGGCAGAAAATTCTCTGATATCTCTCATAGCAATATTTTTGCCAATTTATTGTCATGGGCAAGTGAATTAAAGGACAAAATAAACAAATGTGACTACATCAAACTAAAAAGCTTTTGCACAGCAAAAGACACCATGAATAAAAAGACAACCCACACAATGGCAGAACAGATTTGCCAATATATCTGATAAGGGGTTAATAACCAAAATTTATAAAGAATTTCTAAAACTCAACACCAGGAAGGTAAACAATCCAATTAAAAAATGGGCAAAAGAACTGAATAGTCACTTCTCCAAAGAGGACATACAGATGGCCAATAGGCATATGAAAAAAATGTTTAATGTCACTAGTCATCAGAGAAATGCAAATTAAAACCACAATGAAATACTACCTGACACTTGTCAGAATGGTGCTCATTAACAAATCAACACACAATAAGTGCTGGTGAGGGTGTGGAGAAAAGGGAACCCTCCTGCACTGCTAGTGGGAATGCAGACTTGTGCAGCCACTGTGGAAAACAGTATGGAGATTCCGCAAAAAATTAAAAATGGAACTGCCTTTTGACCCAGCTATCACACTTTTAGGAATATATCCTAAGAATACCAAATTACTGATTCAAAAGAAGATATGTAATCCCATGTTTATGGCAGCATTGTTTACAATAGCCAAGATCTGGAAACAGCCCAAGTGTTTATCAGTGGATGAATGGATTAAAAAACTGTGGTACAGATACACAATGGAATACTATGCGACTGTGAATTAGAAGGAAATCTTATCCTTTGTGATGGCAAGGATGGACCTGTAGATTATTATGCTAAGTGAAATAAACTAGGCAGAGAAAGACAAATATCATATGATCTCACTTATATGTGGAATCTAATAAACAAAGTGAACTGAGAAACGGAATAGAGGCAGAGGTAGGGTCACAGGGAGGGAAGGGGGATGAGGGGATTGGATCAGAGAAGGTGAAGGGATTAGTGAAATTATATATATATATAACACATAGATACAGATAACAGCACAGCAAATCCCAGAGGGAATGGGGGAGGGAGTTAGGGGGAGGGGATGTAATGGAGGACACAGGGGTCAGATTTAGGGAGTTATATTGAGTAGGACACTTGAATACATGTTAACACAATAAATTAAAATTAATTAAAAAAGAAAAAGTAAAGAAGAAACAAGGTTTTCAATAGATAAGATGGAGCTGTTTAGACTGTGGAAGATTAACATGAGGAATCTTTGTGGTGATGGAAATGTTCTGTATCTTGACTATATCTATGTCAAAATCCTGTTTGTGATATTGTTACCACTGAGGGAAGCTGGGTATTGTGGACATGGGACTTCCCTGTAATCATAAGTTTAATTTAATCTATACACAAAAAAAAAAACAAAAAAAACAAGCAAAAAAAAAAGAATTAATAAACTGTTATGTACATGGCCTAATGATATCTTATATCTTTGATATTTGAACTTAAAAGTCAAAGAGTTACTTCTTCAAAAGTAGTTGGTTCCAAATGGTTTCATAAATTAGTCTTTTCAAACTTCAAGGCTTAAGAACATAGAGAAATATAGAAAGCTTACCGATGCTTTTATAAAGTTATAAAAAAACCTTACATTAAAACATATAAAGCATTAAAATAAAAACCATAGATTGCCTGACCAGGTGGTGGCACAGTGAATAGAGTGTCAACCTGGGATGCTAAGGACCCAGGTTTGAAACCTCAAAGTCACCAGGTTGAGCATAGGCTCATCCAGTTTAAGCTCAGGCTCATCAGCTTGACTGTAGGGTTGCTGGCTTGAGTGTGAGCTCATAAACATGATCCTGTGGTCACTGGTTTGCAGCCCAAGGTTGTGGCTTCAATAAGGGATCACTGATCTGGTCAAGGCACATCTGAGAAAAAAACAATAAACAACTAAAGTGATGCAACTACAAGTTGATGTTTCTTATCTCTCTCCCTTCCTGTCTCTCTCTCACCACTTAAAAAAATAAAAACAATTAAAAACCATAGATAAAAGCTAAACTGTGGCTATGCATCAAAAACAAATCTTAATAGTAAATCAAATCAAGCAAACTATTAAAAATTATACATAATGATAATTTAGAATTTATTTTAGGAATGCAAAGATGGTTAATGTTAAGCAATCTATTTATAAAAATTATTAGATTGATGAAGTTTAATATCCATGCTGATTAGAGGTATTACATTAGAGTAAAAATCATGATAAGGGAGTGTGACATCACTGCAGGTCCATTATTTTGCCCTTCTGTTTCTTATTATGTTAGAAATTACTAAAAATAATTAGACCCCTAGGTGTGGGAAACACAAACCCTCATATTCTGCCAATTGAAATATCATTTGGAACTTTCTTGAAGGGCAAAGTTGTCAAAAAATTTTTAAATGTGCAAATCCCTTTTCTATCACCTTCTTGTGTAGAAATTTATCCAAAATATATTTTAATGGTACGCATATAATTATACAAAGTTATACAGTTTTATACCAGTGAAAAATTGAAGCTACAGAAACACATGTGACCCATAACAAGGTACTGCTTAAAGAAGCAATGTTCTATCTATTAGCTAGAATACCACAGTCACTAAAAATGACTCTGTTAAAGATTACTTAGTGGTTTGAGAAATATACACAATATTTTGCTAAATAAAAAACAGCATAGCATGTTTTAATTTTAATTCTAAAATTGTGTATTTGGGAATAGAAAACACCCAGAAGCACATTTACCTGGGTTATTAGTCCTGGACAGCAGCAGGATTAGGAGAGATCCTTACTCTTTATTTTGCATTTCTGTGTTATGCAAATTTTCCACCATGAATATGTATAAAGCTAGTAACTCAAAAGCCATAAAAATAGTATTTATTCATTCAACATACATTTATCAAGACTTCCTATGTGCCAAGCACCTCTATGTGCTCGGGATTTGCTGGTAAAGCAGACTGATACCATTCTCCTCTCATTCAGGACAACTCACTCGGGACAACTGAACTGATAAGATCATGTTACACAGTGACAGTGCCCTGAGGAAAAACAGGAGATATGTTGCACAGTACTTGTGGGGAGGGGCTTGTTGGGTGGTCACAGAAGGGCCCTCTGAGGAGATGATGAGCTGAGACCTGAGGGAGAAGTCAGGAGTTCAAAATGATAGAAATAGACTGGTATGGATAGATGAGCCTGCAGAATGTTTTAATGAAAGACTTAAAAAGTATTAAATAGTATGTTAGATAGTGGTTAAGATTCTTGACCATACAAGGCAGTAAGGTGGGGTATATGAGAATGTAGAGAAGAGAAACAGTCTAACTTGGGAGTAGGCCATGCAGCTTTTTAAGGAAAAGGCTTTCTAGGCAGAGGGAACTATAACATAGTGCCAAGGGCTAAGCATGCTGAGGCTGTGTCCTGAATTGAAGTTTGGTGATGTGATAATGAATGCATGATGGACTAATCAGGTCAGAGACAAAGTGTGGAGATGGTGGGGAAGCAGATCCTATAGCATGGTCAGGTCCATGTAAGAACCTTTACTCTGAGATAGAACAAAGCTTTGGACTGTTTTAAGCAGACGGGTAGCATGATACATTTTTTAAAAACAGAATCACTTGAGATTCTGTGTTGAGACCAACAACACAGTGGCAAAACTAGGGGAACTCATGAAGAGGTTATTGTAAAGACTCCAGGAAAGATAATAGTAAAGTTGTTTTCAGATTCTGGGTCTATACTAAAATTAAAATCAATGAAATTTGCTTACAGATTACTTGTGGCAAGAGGAGAAAAAGAAATCAACCATGACTCCAAAGGTTGATCCTGAGCAACTGAAGTTGCTATAGGCTGAGATAAAAAGAAATTTTCAAGATTAAGAATTTTAATTGTCTCTGCAGGAAAGCCTTTAGTTTTAGACATGATGAGTTTGAGATAACTACTAGAAATTCCAATGAAGAACTCAATGAAGCATTTGGATATGTGAGTGTAGAGTTCAGGAGAAAGCTATAGGCTGGAGACATACATATGGGAGTCTTTCACATGAAGATGGCATTTAAAGCCATGACCAAGATGAGCTCAACAAGAGAGCCGTATAGTCAGAAAAGTAAAGCCTGGAAAGCCTGATCCCTGGGACATTCTACTATTAATAGTCTGAGAGAAGAGGAGGAAGAACAAAGGAGAGTAGAAGGAGAGGAAATAGGTGGAAGAGGAAAACAGAAGAGTTTAGTGTCCTGAAAGCCATGTAAAGAAAGTTTATCAAATGGAACAAATGACCAACACTAAAATAAGAACTGATAACATAGCAGTTGATTAGTAATGTGGAGTGCATTGTTCTTGACCATAGCAGTTTCTGTAGAGATAGTGAAAGTTTGATTGTAGGGGGTTCAAGAGAGCATGGGAGGAAATATACTGGAGTTAGCTTGAGAGTTGCTTTCAATATAAGGGAATGGTGTTTCAGCTAGTAGTATCAAGAGAAAAAAATTTCCTTTTGAGATGGGTAAAATAAAATAAATTATCAAGGGGGAAAACAGAAGATTTTACTAGAATTGGAGAATATAAGACTATCACATTTATTCCAGGAAAAACAAACCACTAATTGGTGGAATATTTTCAGATCTTTGGGCATGTTGCCCCTGACCATCATCTTTGAGGTCAGTATCAGGGAGAAAGAGCTCAAGGTTAATGGAGAGTAGGAAATGTTTTCAGAGCAGTATGGCGACCAACTCTGGCTTCTATTAATGTTAATCTTAGACCTAACCTCTTTACTTTCTTGGGCTTGTCTTTCTTGAAATGTCTTGTTTCTCACTGCTTCTCCCTTCCACATCCCACTGTCATCTTCTGAAATCTACGGTCAGCAGACCCATCAAAATAAGACTCTTAAAGCAAACTCTATGTGCTTCCAAGAAAAACTTATTCTTGAAGAAAAACTCAGAATTGCAAGTCAGCATAGTTTACTTCTGAAGGATCAAAAGGCCACAAGCAGTCAAACTTCTGAGCTAATAAAGAGACTGGCTCTAGCCATCCAGGATCTAGAAGAGGAAGTAAAGTAAAAAGGAGTCATTCTCCTGAAATTCTAAAAATCATGATTTTATAAAATGAAATCTCAGTTCATGCAAAACAGGGTTTGTGATCAAATAAATTTGTTGAGCACTTCATACTTATTTATCTCCCTCAGCCACACAGATACATTCTGAGAATTTATAATGATGTTACCCTGAGAGATCCAAAAGGAAACAAACATACAAAAAAAAACCATGATGTGATCTCTGCATTCCTTTTGTAAAATAATTTAGAGCCACTAGGCAAAGCCAAACAAGGCAGGCATCTGCAGGACTTGACCTGGAGTCCAGAGCCCAAGTTGAGTGAGGAGGACATTCATGTAGAGAGAAGTTTCACAGTGATGCATGATGGCTTCCCTGCTGCAGCCAAATCATGGAGCCAGTTTCCTCTGAGTGGGAAGTTACAGAAAAGGACCAGAGAAAACTAGAATGAACCATGTGGTGGTAGATTCGAATTAGAAGTATTGGTATAAATACCTCTATGAATTAGAACTGAAAGCTTAGAAAGAAATGTAAATGTAAATATTTGTATATATGTGTAAGTAAGTGACTGTGTGTGCATGTATGCACTCGTTCAAACCTATATCCCCTTGCTCTGTTCACTCTCATGAGAGGGCCTGGGAGCAGCCCCACCGAATAGCCATGAGCACAGCAACAGCAGAGATCTTGGCTACCAAATATTATTTGCTAGTAAAAGTAACTAGAGTCTCTTGAGAAGTGGATTACTTCAAGATTCTGGCAGGGAAAGTACAGGTAATCTTAAAATACCTTTTGGTGCCTGAGAGAAAAGAAGTCTTCAAAGACTAAGAAAGAGATGTCAAAAGAACATAGAAGCCAACACAAAGAGGGTCCCCAGCCCAATATGGGACAGTTTGAACATTAAAATAAACAATAAAAACAAATTAAATACAATGACCATCCTTGACTCCATACTAATATAAATAAACAGGTAAATTGGGCCCTGGCCAGTTGGCTCAGTGGTAGAGCATCATCCCTGCGTGTGGATATCCCAGGTTCAATTTCCGGCCAGGGCACACAGGATAAGCGCCCATCTATTTTTCTACCCCTCTACCTCTTGCTTCTCTCTCTCTTTCTCTCTCTCTCTCTCTCTCTCTCTCTCTCTTCCCCTCCTCTCCTGCAGCCATGGCTCAATTGAAGAGAGTTGGCCCTGGGCACTGATGATGGCTTTATGGCCTCCACTTGAGGTGCTAAGTAGAGCTTGGTTGCTGAGCAATGGAATAATGCCCCAGATAGGCAGAACATTGCTTCCTAGTGGACTTGCTGGGGGATCCCAGTCAGGGCTCATGTGGTAGTCTGTCTCTGCCTCCCCTCCTCTCACTAAATAAAAATGAATGGATGAATGAATGAATGAATAAAATGGATAAATTAAAAGTTTAATGAAGAATGAGATGTGTACATGATTTTAAAATATCTCCCTACAAAATACTATTTATAAACTAAAAAAGTGTCACTTCACACTGAGAAAATCTTCCAAATAGTAATCAAGTGATCATAGTAAACATCAGGATGCATAAAAAATAAAGTGTTATCTCTGTGATATTCCTAACCTGTGAATAACTTGAATCTAATTATCAGGAAACATCAGATTAACTCAAACTGAGGAACAATCAACCAAAAAAACTGGACTTCAAAAGTAATAAAGTGCAAGAAAGATTGAGAAACTGTTCCAGACAGAAAGAGACTAAACGAACACAGCGCCTAAATGCAATGCTTGAATAAACTGGGTCCTTTTTATAAAAGACATAAAAAGAACAACTGTCAAAGCTTGCATGAGACCTTAATTTCAAATGGGAGAAATGAATCCATGTTAATTTCCTGATTTTTATGGTTTGTTGCAGTTATGCAGGAAAAATGTCCCTATTGGTAGCAAATACACACTGAAGTATTTGGAAGATGTGGAGAGATCAAGTTGGCCACTCATTCTCAAATAGATCTGGGAGGTGGGGGAGGGAGGTTAATAGTAGCTGTGGACTACAACTGTAACTTTTCTATAAGTGTGAGACTGTTTCAAAATAAAATAAAATTATATATCTGGGAAAAAAAAGGTTCATCCACTTCCCAAACACGTAAGATCACTGAAATTACCTCATGTAATAGCATTCCTTGGAATTGATCTTGCTGAGCAGGAACTTGAAGGACACTTCTGTGAGCAGTCCCACTCAGTCTTTTAGTATACAGGGAGGCTCCATGGACAGGGGAGCTTTCTGAGTTTGGCTCCAAGGCACTTAAGGATAGCCTCTTCTTTTCTCTACCCATAAAGACAAGCTTAGGTAAAAAAAAAAAAAAAAAAAAGGGAAAAAAAAGAACTCTGATTTTAGCCCTGCCCCAATAGCTCAGTTGGTTAGTGCATCGTCCTGTAGCTCAGAAGTCGCTAGTTCGATCCCTGTTCAGGACATATACAGAAACAGATCAATGTTGTTGTTTTTTTAAGATTTTATTTATTCATTATAGAGAGGGGAGAGAGCGAGAGAGAGAGAAGGGGGGAGGAGCAGGAAGCATCAACTCCCATATGTGCCTTGACCAGGCAAGCCTAGGGTTTTGAACCGGCAACCTCAGCGTTTCCAGGTTGACGCTTTATCCACTGCGCCACCACAGGTCAAGCAGATCAATGTTTCTGTCTCTCTCTCACTTGCTCTCAAAAATTTTTAGATTTCTCTCTTAAAAATCAATCAATGAAAAAAAGAACTCTGACTTTCACTACTCAAGGGGACAAGTCAAGAATAATTTTAGAATCTATGTCAAATTCATTGCATCATGGTATAACCAAGAATTAGCCTGTTATAATATGATATAATAAAAGCACAATTAGAGCTTTCATGGTATCATTTAATTTTACCTGTATCTAACTTAAGAAGCCCTAAATATTTAGTATCAACATTGTTGGTATCATTAAATTAAATTAAAAGCTGGAAAACACCGAGGTTCTGAGAAGTTAAGGACCTTGTTGTGGTGAAGGCAGTATGAGAAGCCATGGTTAGCATCCTATGACTGTCTAAATGGATGACCATCCTCTCTCTACTACACTAGGTGATTTTCTGGAAAACAAAAAAGATGATGATGATAGATAGATAGACAGAAGATGATTGATAGATAGATAGATAGATAGATAGATAGATAGATAGATAGATAGATAGATAGATAGATGATAGATAGACATTAGATAGATAAATAGTTAGATGATAGATAGATAGATAGATAGATAGATAGATAGATAGATAGATAGATAGATAGATAGATAGATAGAATAGAAATTATATTCTGTTCTCCAAGAAATGAAATGCTCTGAGAAAATTGAAACAGACAGCCTGACCAGGCAGTGGCACAGTGGATAGAGCACTGAACTGGGATGCAGAGGACCCAAGTTTAAAACCCTGAGGTTGCTGACTTGAGCATGGGCTCATCGGCTTGAGCACGGGGTCACTGGCTTGAACAAGGGGTCACTCACTCTGCTGTAGCCCCCCAGTCAAGGCACATATGGGAAAGCAATCAATGAACAATTAAGGCACCCAAATAACTGATGCTTCTCATTTCTCTCCCTTCCTGTATGTCTGTTCCTATCTGTCCCTTTCTCTGTCTCTCTTTCTGTCACCAAAAAAAATGAAAAAGAAAAAATATTGAGACAAACATGGACTAATCAGAATTTAATAAAAACCTCTTGCCAATTAATTAAGACATACTTTTTCCCCCATCTTTTAAACCCCCCCCCCTCAAAAAAAATCTCCAAACAGGTAGAATTGGTTTTTTGTTTGGTTTTTTAATTTTTAAAAAGTTTTAAATTATAGTTGACATTCAGTATTATATTATCTTTGTGTGTCCACCACAGTGATTAAACATTTATATAACTTACAAAGTAATCCCCCAATGAGTTTAGTACCCATCTGACACTATACATAGTGTTGACTATATTCCGTGTGTACTTTACATCCCCGTGACTATTCTGTAACTACCAATTTGTATTTCTTAATCCTTTCACCCTTTTCATCCAGTCTCCAACCTCCTTTCCAATTGGCAACCATCAAAATGTTCTCTGTACCTATGAGTTAGCTTCTGTTTGTTTCTTCATTTATTTTGTTCTTTCGGTTCCACATGTAAGTGAAATCACATGACATTTGTCTTCTTCTGACTTATTTTACTTAGAATAATACCCTTTAGGTCCATTCATGTCATAAATGGTAAGATTCAATTTTATAGCCAAGTAATATTTCACAGCTTTTTTATCCACTGATGGGCATTTAGGTGGCTTCCATATCTTGGCTATTGTATCAATATATAATGCTACTTTGAACATAAGGGTGTATACATCTTTTCAAATTAGTGTTTCTTCAGATAAATACCCAGAAGTGGGTTTGTAGGCTCATTAGGCAGCTCCATTTTTAATTTTATGAAGAATTTCCATACTGTTTCCACAGTGGCTGCACCAATTTTCAATCCCACCAACAGTGCACAAGAGTTCCCTTTTATCCACATCCTCACCAACAATTGCCTTTGGGAAATGTCTATTCAGGTCCCTTTTAGGATTGGTTGTTGAATAGTGTTCTAAAAGATATCCCTAACTTATGAGTGCATATTCTCTTAATGCTTCTCACTCTACATGAGTATTTTTATTAATTTCGACACCAAAGGCACCATTTTGTAAGTGGGAGTGGTAAGTTATTGGTAGCCTAATAAATTCATTCTGTTCCTACATTGCTTCTTCCAAAAAGTTCAAAAAGTTGACTGATTACAAAAATAATCTTGTTTTTTCTTCAGTCTTCAAATGTAATACTTGTGAGTATAATCAAGAGTCAGGGAAGACATTTGGAACCAGAAAACAAAATAATATCAATTACTAACATTTCCTGTTCTCTGCTAATATTTGTCTTATCTGAAGCTTGTAAAGTTATTTAATCTTTTCCATCCTCTCAAGGTAAAGACAGCCTGGAAAATCCTAGTCATTCCACAGTAACTGTCAGTGGGATTTTCCATAACTATCTGAATGCAAAATAAAAACCTTAAGAAGTTGATCCAATTCTAAAACTCACTTCTCAACTTACTAATAAATGTGAAGAGACAACCCATCCAAATTTTCTTCAAATTGCATCTTGTTTCTTGGCCAGACTGTTAATACATGAAAAAGTATCTGAGTTTCTTCCAACCAATCTACATTTAAAGAGCTTTAAAATGCACTTATGCATTCAACATTTTTTCCTACATCTGACCTAGGGCCAGAGATGGGACAGTGAGACAGTACCTTGCCAAGAAATTGGAAAGAGGGGGAATAAAATTTTCTTCTAAAAGTTAAACTGTGAAATCAACACTTGATAGATCAGGGCAGGGAAGTCAGAAATCACCACATGGGACAAAGAAGCCTCTAGGCCAGCATGATTTAACTGTGACCCCTCTAGAGATACAATACACACATGTACAGACTATACCAGTTGAACAAGGAGCTATAGATGAAGAGTGGGTGCTAAGACTGACCTGAGTAGAACCCACCAGGGCTCTGTGCAGAATGGGAGGAATCTGGACTGCAATAAACCAGTGACAAAGCATCTCTATGGTGAAAATGAATGCATCATTTTATCCCAGCCTGGGGCTGGCCTAATTTATTCATGATGGAAAGATCAATACTAAGCATACAGCCTAACCTAGACTAAGCAATCATTAAATTCAAATGAATTTGTTCCAACTCTTTGTTCACAATCTCCTGATTATAGTTTGGCTCTCGCACAGTTCTGCCTGCACAGAATGACCCAGTCTTGCGAACTTGAGAATTCTGGCCCTATGCCCGCTACAGCACTCAGTGAAATATATGGTTTAGCATTTGGGCTTGCTTACTCTAACTCAGCTCCCAAAGGAAGGGCCCTTGAGTGCCCCAGTGATCAGTTTCTGAATCCATAGGGCGGGCAGCAAGTATCTGGGCCATGGTAAATTCACCAGGGTGGTGATGACAATGGTTGTGAAGGGACAACCATGGCCATATGCTAAGTAACATATGCTAACAGTAACTGTCAGTGGGATTTTCCATAACTATCTGAATGCAGATAGAGTAACACTCTGTGTGTCAGACACTGTGTGTTTTACACACTTGATTAATTTAATTTAATCCCCACAACAATACAATAAACTAGGCATTATTAGTATTCCCATTTTGTAAGCTTTGGTAACTTACCCAGAGACCTACATCAGGAATCTGGACTCAAACCCAGTTTTGTCTGACTCTAAAGCTTAATCTTTTAAATTTTGAAAATACTTCCTCTGGAGGTCATCCTTTTCCTAGCTACACTCCTCTGCTTCAATAGTGGGTTTGGAGCCACCCAGTCCATCTTCAAAATGATTATTCATCAATACACTATTACTGTACCAGCCTTCACATCAATGCACATAAAAAATAGCAATCAACCTTTAACCAGATGTGCAGAAAGCCAAACCGTATCTCATGAACAGTGTCATTTTCATCACCTACTCCATGCCATCGTATGGTTAGCTTCAGAAGCCAAATGATACTTCCCTCTCCATCATCACCTCAACCACACACTGTCTGATCACTTGCATGTCCTTCAGTAAACCTCTTCAACACTTCCCTAATGTGTCCAATTCTCACTATCACCATTGCCACTACCTGTCTTTAACCTGGGCCTCTGCCTCTGCAAAAGTTTTCTAGGGCATGCTCTTGCTTCTACTCTTGCTCTTTCCCATTCTCAAACATGCATCTAATGATCTCTGTTATTCAGTCACGACATTCCATTGTTTTAAAATCCTAACCTTTCATTATACTGTGCTTCAGTCTTAACTGCAACCAGCCTGCAGTTCTTGGAATACACCCAGCCATGTCTACTCCAAGATGGTACAGAAACTGGGCCTGAAATACACCTGCATCACCCCCCAAACCATTCTTTCCTCCACACCTTCTCTGGTCAGCTTATACAGGGGCTTTGGGACTTACTCATGTTTCACTTCCTCCAGGAAGCCTGGCTTATGTGCCCATCTGAGGCATTCTCATTGCATGCAGCTAATCCCTTATCTCACTGTATGGAATTTTTTTATTTATGTGACTCTACCCTCAGACTATGACCTCCCAAAAGCCCAGGACCCTCTCTCTTCATACACAGTGACACACACACACACACACACACACACACACACACACACACGAATATAGAATGAATGAATGAATAAATGAGTAAGAGGCTGGTATATCACAGGGGTAAAATCCACTCTGCTTCCTTAAGTCCCAGCTGTAGATCTTAAGTTGTTTCATCTCCCAAGACTACAGATTCTCTGTCTTTAAAATAAATATCATAAATCCTACACTGTCAAGTTCTTGTGAGATGTAAACCAAATTGTATAACATATGTAAAATGCTCAGCACCATGCTCGGGACATAACAAGTGCTCAAATGTTGGCTGTTACTACTACTATTACTATGTCCTTGAAGACCTAGCACAAAACATTCACGTTCTTGAAGACCTCACAGATATTTCCAGACCACACAATGACTGGGCATTCCAGGCCTCCTCAGCACTTGTGTTTAACAATTTATAATGGATTTCTTGCACTCTTGAATTTAGTGCTTTGAAAGGATCCCATACTTTCTTCAAAATGCCTAATACTCAGTAAAAGCTTTTATTTATTTTATTTTATTTTATTTATTTATTTATTTTTGTATTTTTCTGAAGCTGGAAACGAGGAGAGACAGTCAAGCAGACTCCTGCATGCGCCTGGGGATCCACCCGGCATGCCCACCAGGGACGACGCTCTGCCCACCAGGGGGCGATGCTCTGCCCCTCCTGGGCGTCGCTCTGTGGCGACCAGAGCCACTCTAGCGCCTGGGGCAGAGGCCAAGGAGCCATCCCCAGCGCCTGGGCCATCTTTGCTCCAATGGAGCCTTGGCTGCGGGAGGGGAAGAGAGAGACAGAGAGGAAGGGGGGCGATGGAGAAGCAAATGGGCGCTTCTCCTATGTGCCCTGGCCGGGAATCGAACCCTGGTCCCCCGCACGCCAGGCCGACGCTCTACTGCTGAGCCAACCGGCCAGGGCCTAGTAAAAGCTTTTAGATGAAATGATATCAAGATTTGCTGAGATCTCACTCCCCACTGGAGCCTAATCCCATGGACATTCACATGACGCCTCCTAATGATGCAAATGCCATACAGAAAAACTAACATGACCTGGACAGAAACACACAGAGAAATGGGAAGACTAAAATTAACAAGTGGGGATCTCAAAATAGAAACCAGGGCTTAAAGGGGTCAGAAGTAAGATGAGGTCCCAGAAAAGGGATGTGCTTTGTCACATCCCGCAGATGTGGAATGGTGAATTATAGACCAGTGGTTAACATATATATATTTCGTAGTCCTTCAATGGATCACAGTATGTAACACTCGCTTTAAAAAAATTTTTTTAAGTGAGTAGACCAAAAATGTTAATAGCTGTAACAGCATGATGAATTTGTGGGTGATGTTTTTCTGGTTGATTCCCCACACCTTATGCACTGTTGTCTTATCCTTCAAAATGTAAAGAATAATTCTTTAAAAATATATGTTCTAAGTGCCTCACTCGCAAATTGCTCTTAAAAGAAATTAGGCGGTGCAGAAGCAGTAGCGTAGCGAGGGAGAGGCACGGGGGTCTATCATGCCCCGGGCGCCACTCGCAGAGGGGCGCCAAATAGTCTCCAAGACAAACAAGAAAAGCGTAGTAGAAGGGGAGGGGGATGCCAATAAAGTGTCGTGCCCTGGGCGCCAGTTACGTTCGCTACGCCACTGTGCAGAAGACATGCCCTAGGTCGAAGGGGGCTCCGAAAGCCAGGAGCCTAGGCCCGGCGGGCTACAGGCCACATGATTCCGCTCCTGTCGCCTTCCATTTTAACCCGCCTCCGCCCCGCTGGGCCTCATTCAGCGCCCGGGCAGGCCACAGATCCTCCACCCACCCCGACTGTGCCCCCAACCGTGCTGTCCATCCCGGAACCATCTCTTTGCAAAGTCTCTGGGAGGGAAGCGCCTCGAGCAACCCCCAAGCCTCACCAATCGGGCCGCCCAACCGTCCAGCGCCCAGCCCGCGCCCCGGTACCTCTTGCAGGGGATCAGCGCCTTCCTCTCATCCAGCACCCGCACGCGCTGGTTGAGCCCATCGTGGGAGAGCAGGGCGCGGCTGTTGCGCCCACTGCTCTGCTGGTCAAGCACCTGGCGCCCCTCCCACTGCTGCGGCGCTTGGCACGGGCGCGGCGCTCCCGGAGAGCCCCAGGGCCCGGCTCGCAGCGCGGCCGCCCCGAGGCTGCCGCGGCCGCCCAGCACCCAGACCCAGAGGCCTCCCAGCAGCCAGGCGCCCAGAGGGACCCTGGCCCCGCGGAGGGGAATGCGCCCTGGCATTGCGGTACGCCACGCGAAGGCCAGCGGAATCCATGGGGGCGGTAAGCCGCGGGTGGCGGCGCGTGGCTCTCCCCGCTGTGCCCGAGTGCTGTCTCAGCGAAGCTGCTGTCTGTCCCGGTGCCGGCCTCCGCAGGTGTTGGGTCAGGGTCAGGACGCGCGAAGCCAAAACCGGCCCAGGGGCCTGGGAAGACCCGGTGAATCGCGCAGGAGCTATTTCTCCCCGAGCCACTGCCCGCTGCAGCTTGTTTTCACTTGCTCTCTGCTGCCAACAGGAAATGCAGTGGCAGAAGTGCCACCAGTATCCTGAAGGGTATACACGTTTACTGAGGGGGGGGGGGGTATGGTGAGAAGGGATTTGTTTCCGCACTTATTTAAGTGTTGAGTACCCACACTGGGGGACAGACCAGGGTCAGGAAAGCCGTCTGCAGCACTTGTTATGCCCCACATGCCTTGTCCCTTCTGCCAAAATTGCCACCTTCTTCCTCCAAATTAAAAATGGAAAGAAGAGTCCCTTGTTGAAGAAATGATAGCAATCACGCATCGTAGCCATTTCCCAGTCCCTGTTCCCACCACAGAACAGAGCCTAGGGGACTAGGGGACGTTGCCCCTGGTACACTTGCAGGACACTGCTGCCCTCACCCATCACCTGGCAATACCACAAAAGCCTAAATGCCTGTGAATTGGGAGGTTAGCATCTTCAAGGACGAAATTAACTGGTTTTTTGGTTTATGTCTATGTAATGTTAGGATCTCTAATATGGAATAAAGAAAAAAGAAGCAACTTTTTAAAAGGACCCTCGATTTCCAAGTTTAAAGCGTCTTTTCATTTGACCTATGTCTCAAAGATGAGGAGGAGTGAGCCAGGTAAAAGTGGGAGACACATTTCTGGATGAAAGTCATGGGGGACAAGAGAAAATAAGTGTACTGTTGGGGTTCGATTTTGAGGCAGAAGGCACTATGGGGACAGGTCACTCAGGGCCTTGGAAGCCATTTCAGAATTTAGCATTAATACTGAGGGTGGTTTGAGCCATGGAGAACTTCAAAGCTAGGGAGAGGGATCAGCAGATATGCATACCTTAGGGAGCTCACTCAGGTGTCACTGCAGAGAACAGATAGGGCAAAGCAAATGGCAAAAGAAGGAGGAAGATGCTGTCATAATCCAGACAAGAGATACTGTCAGAGGTGGTGGAATGGAATACAGAGGATGGAACAGAGTTGGGAACTATGGAGAAAGATTTAGACTAAGAAAGGGCTCTAGTTTCAGGCACTGGGAATTTGAATAGTCAAGAGCTAAAAAAGATACATTTAGTTTACAATTGGTTGATTTTGAGATAGTTGTGGGGTGTGCAGATGCAAACAATCCAGGAACAGTTGAATAAGCACTTCCAAAGGCCCACAGAAGTAGAAGTCTAGATGAGAAACCATTAGCATCTAAGTAGTCATTGAAGCCAAAGCGTAGAACAGCGGTTCTTCACCTGAGTGACTTTACCCCCCCCCCCCCCAGGAGACAGTTGGTAATATCTGGAAACATTTTTTATTTTGACTATGGGTGGGAGCTCAGCTGCCATGGCATCTAGTGGGAGGAGGCCAGGGATGCTACTATCTATAATGCGCAGGACAGCCTCCTCTCCCTCCCAATAAAGAATTATCTGACCCTAATGTCAACAGTGCCCAAGCCAGGAAAACCTGGAGTAGTGGGGAGTGTAGAAAACAAAACAAGGTCTGAGGATCGAGACCCAGAGAACTGCAAACATTTAAGGGGTGGACAGAGAAGCAGGCACTTGAGATTGAAAATGAATCACTAGAGAAAAGCTAGTGACCAAGGCAACTTCTTTAGTTACACAAGTTTGGCAAATCAATTTGAAGTATGGGTTAATGATTGTGTGCTAAAGCAGGACATGAAGAGGTAAGTGAACTGACAAAATCGCCTGATCAATCTTTCACTAATCTCCCCCTCCCCGTCCTGAAGCATTAGGGACAGACTACCAAGGTATCTAATGGGGTGCCCTTTCTTAAAGGACATGTCCTAGAGAACATCAAGGATACACCTGAAAGTACCAAGGACTTGTTACTTGTGTGGTTAAACAATTGCAGGATGTTCAAACTGGTTGCAGACATATGAGCCTTCTCTAAGTTTTCCCTCCTCAAGCAACTCCCAGGAAAAGAACAGCCCATTCAGTTTTCTCAAAACTGTATTTTCCTCCCTCTTCGGAACTCAGGTTGAAAAATAGGTATGTATTTTTCATTCACTGGATTTTATTGCTGGAAATACGTTAAGATCTCATTGAGCTATCTATCCCCTTTGCTTGACTTGGCGTTTTTGAAGCTTGAGATCTGTCCTATAGAAACCGGGAATACCTTGCGGGGCTGACCTGCCTGTATTTGGATGCCTTGGGCTTCCCCTAAATAGAACAGGACTCTTGGAGTGAATCCTGGAATGCATTTGTCTCATTTATCCTTGAAACTTATGTGCTTAATTCATTCCTCCTTCCATAAGATAGTGCATTTAAAGTACTTGACACTATGCCTAGCCCTGGTCCATTGTAAATACTCAGTAAATGTCAGTTGTGCTTTTTAGTTCCTTGGACTATTTTAGTCCCCTGCCCTAGCCTGGTGGCTCTAAGTTTCGGAGAGAAAAACCTGCCTGCTTTAAATTCAGATTTCCAGTGAAACTATGTCTTTTAAGATTAACATTCAGAGAACATGTTTCCATATTCCAATGCCCTAAGAAAATAACATATCCCAGGAATCTTACTGCCTGAGGATCCACATACCCTTGTAACAATAATGCCTCCCTTTTTTGTGGATAGCTGAGCCAGCAGTAGATTTTACTACCACTTTTTAATAAAAATAAAAGAGAAAACAAAACACACCTACTTGTTTTCCATGGTACATTGCTTCTTAATCAATTTAAATAAGTTTCCAAGCACATCAAAAAAAAAAAATCAAGTTTTTAGGTTGCTGGGTTGGAATCATTTGGCATGAAGGGGAAAAATAATCTGTCAGATTGTGGTGTCTAAAGTTTTCTTTGTTTTCTCCTGGGTTTCATTATTGCTGGAGAGAAGAATAGGGAGTTGGAAGAAAAAAGTGGGAAGATCCTAAATGCAGACACTTCTCAGACTAGAAGATGCTAGAGTACCTTCAAGCAGTTCTGTTCCTGGGGTAGGTACAGACCAAATGCCATTCTGGAAAAGCTTTAGTTCAAACTAATTTCTACTAGCCACTACAATGGCAAAACAAACTCCGTACCATGTGGGGCAGGGTGGGGTGGTTTGTTTACATAACATGTCCATCCTCTTCCAACTATTACTACTGCACTCTCCCCTCCCACACGACAATCCACTACTCAGTGTGTCTCAGGCCCCTGGAGGGAGCAGGAATTTTTCAGAATTAAAGGGCAGCTGAAGTTCCCATTTCCCTCCAACTGTGTAATTGGGAAAGCTGAGGGTGCAAAGTTCAGTTTTGACTCAGAAGATCATCTTTTCCTCTCTTGAAATCCTCTCTTGCACCCTCTTGGATCCGGTGTCCAAAACGACTGCCAGAGACTCTTTTTCTTTGTCCGAAGAGAAAGGACGGGCCAGACCAAAAAGGAGGGATTCGGGGGTAATGTCAGGTTCCAGCACAGGGCTGCGGCCGGGAGAAGATGATGTCACCGCTTCTACAAAGGAGAGGGCTGGAGGTGGAGCGGCGGAGGGGGAGCCCGCGCCGCGCCTGCAGCTGCCAGGGGAGCGTTCTGAGCCCACGTCAGGGGAGGTGTTGGGATAAATAGGGTCCCGCAATGGCTGTGGCTGGCTGCGCGTGGGGTTGCAGGGTTTGGGGCTGGAGCTGCCTGGACGGGCTCGCACCCCGAAGGCTGAGGGCTGGCTCTACTCTCGCACTGTGCTCCACACGGAGCACACCTCCGGCCAACCCCAGAGACTTCACATCGCTGCCCAAGGGAGTCTGGGGAGTCCCGTGCCTTAAAGGACTTCCTCCTCGGTGAGAGGCAAGAGAAGCACTAGCGGAGGCGGCCGAAAGGGAAGGGCGCTTTCGGCCAGTCGGGGTCGCGGCGCGGGAGAACAGTGCGATGCTCCTCTCCATCCTGGCAGCACTGTGCCTGTGGCTGCGCCTGGCGCTGGGCGTGCGCAGCGCGCCGTGCGAGGCGGTGCGCATCCCCATGTGCAGACACATGCCCTGGAACATCACGCGGATGCCCAACCACCTGCACCACAGCACGCAGGAGAACGCCATCCTAGCCATCGAGCAGTACGAGGAGCTGGTGGATGTGAACTGCAGCGCTGTGCTGCGCTTCTTCCTCTGTGCCATGTACGCGCCCATCTGCACCCTGGAGTTCCTGCACGACCCCATCAAGCCATGTAAGTCGGTGTGCCAGCACGCACGCGACGACTGTGAGCCCCTCATGAAGATGTACAACCACAGCTGGCCCGAGAACCTGGCCTGCGACGACCTGCCTGTTTACGACCGCGGAGTGTGCATCTCGCCTGAGGCCATCGTCACTGACCTCCCGGAGGGTGAGGCCAGGGGAAGGACTGAGGGGGATGAGGAGCCATACTTGACTGTCGCTGCCACGTGCGAATCATGCTGCCACACCTACAGCTGCCCGCGGGTGGTCAGTCAGCGCCCCACTCCATCCACTTCAGAGGATTGGGGGAGTTGGGAAGGGCTGTGACTTTATTCACGGAAGAAATTGATTTTTCCCTAGGAATTGCAGGAGCTGGAGAACACCACGTCCCATGAAAGGGAGAGGGGGCATTTTGCTTGCAAAGGGAGACATCGGGGACGGTTTCATTTACAGAAACAACAGAATAGCAATAGTAGCAGTAGGAAACAGGTAGATAATAAATCTTAAGATGGGTCTGAGCCACTGTTAAGCACTTTACACATATCATTTAATCTTTAAAGCAATACCACCAGGATACCATTTAATGTTAGCTCTTGAAAGCTCTTTCTGAAAAAAAGAAAGAGCTTTGCAATCATCGCTCCCCACCAGCAGTACAGCTTGTAAATTTAGTCACCCTGGAAAATTGTGATGCCTGTTTCCTGATCTTTGACCAAGAGCCAACATTTGTGGCATCTTAGTTGACTGGGTCTCTCTCCCACTTCCTTCTTTTCTCTTTGGTCATTTTGTTGTTTTTCTAGGAAGAAGGAGCAAGTTTAAATCCACTTATTGAAGTGAAACCTAAGAATATTTTTGCACTGTTTTATCCCTGACCCAGATTGCTGCAAATTTAAAGAGATTATGGTGAAGTTTCTCAAGTTATACATACCTCAGATCATTGCCCAAAATATGAAAGAAGAAAAGTAAAGAGAAGTGAAAAATCAAAACTAATTTAGTTTTAGAAAAAAGCTATTCCTTTCTTAAATTATATAAGTGATCAAGGGTTATGCTTGTTTTGTATTAAGTAGCATGAACTGTTTCTGCACTGCAAAATGTGAGGTGGGGATTTGGAAATACTCTGGTTATTTTGATTAATGTAAACTGTCAACTTGTAATATCAACATTTTAAAATAAATCTGGAAAGGAAAGACAGAATTTGTCCCACTAGGCTGTACGTATCAGGAAGGTTAAATGGATGTGTGTTCACAACAGCTTGTGCTGGATAGGCAATCTCACTTGAAAGTCTTTCCTACTAAGCCCAAGGATGGCTATATGAAAGAAGTATTCAACATTTGTATGCCATTATTACTTTTTAATATTATTTTTTGATGCTGTATTAGTTTATGTCGCCAGATGGTTCCATATTCCAGCAAGTGAACAGACCCAATCACTGACCATATCTGTGTGACCCTGTGTATGTTTCAGATGCTAAATGGATAGATATCACACCAGACATGATGGTACAGGAAAGGCTTCTTGATGCTGATTGTAAACATCTAAGCCCTGGTGAGTTCTTTGTCATAAAGACGCTGTTTACTTCTCCCCAGAATGACTTCTCTGAATCCTGTCCAACATCTTGTCTCTCTCTTGTCTTCTCTAGACCGGTGCAAGTGCAAAAAAGTGAAGCCAACTCTGGCAACATATTTGAGCAAAAACTACAGTTATGGTAAGTCATCTAATGCGACCATACACTTTGGTACTTAGCACATTCCAAAGCCGGGTCTGCTTGTCATAGAGTAAAGAAGAGATTTGGTGATTTTTCTAGTTAACTGTGTAGGTTTCAGATGGCACAATAACAACTGTAAAACTTCTTGCATTTCTGGGTAACTCAAGTAAGCACAAAGTAAGTAACTCAGCTGAGAACAGTGATGTGGCTCAGATTGTGAGTTTGACGTCATGATCCTACTTATCTCAACGAGAGGTCCTGCTCAGCCAGGACAGCACACATCACTTTTTTTTTTTTTTTTTTTTGAGAGAAAGAGAGAGATTTCAATGCTGCAGGAAAGGTGGCTCAGTGATCCATGGATTTGGTTATCTGAAGCTCAAGGCCCAGTAATTAAGATCTGCCTATGTATGTTTTTACTTATAAATAACTATGAATATTTAACATCTTAAAAAAGCTGTAAAAAATATGAATCACAAAACCCTATGGCTACAATTATTGATATAGCTTAAATGCCATCTTTTCTCTTACCTAAAAAACACATCAGCACTTTCTTCAAAGAATAAGTCAATCATTCTATTTTGAGTGTTTTAAGTCAATTTAATTCTACTACTATCACTTGAAACATAATTTAATTTAAAATATCTGTTCAGGCTATTTTATGTTACTTTGAATTTCTTAAATTATTTCTGCTGAAATAAATCAAAACTATTTTGGAAAAAAAATGTTCATTTTATTTTCCAACTTAGTTTTCCATATTCAAGCTGATATTTTATATCATAATAATATGTTATATAAATACATGAAAATAAGAAAATTATGGCAACATAAAAATCCCCAAAATAACTTTTTTTAAGGTGTCAGACTTGAGAATTGTACATAGCTTAATGGGGGGTAATTCAACCCAAAAAAACCCACAAAATACACTTTTTTTCTAGTAGTTCTTGTTCTTTAAAATCTGTTGTACATAGACATATTGTCTTAACCTGACCTACTTAGTCCATCAGCAGAGTTTTACTCCATGCTGTTCTCTGAGGTGTCATGACCTCATAACTGTTTTGAGAATGAAACCATTTCTCTTTAAATCTTTTGGCTTCTTCATAAACCAGATTCCTCAGATGAAATTCAAGACAGATCCATAGAGGTCTGACTCTATGACAGGCCGTAATAACGAGGGTCCAAAACAGCCAGAATTTAAAGTTTGATGAGACACAGTAACATAAACAGTCATCTGTAATAACAGTTCTACCTCTGTTCACCACAGAACTCGCTCTGATAGTGTGGGAAATGAAAGGACTGAGAACAGTGATCTTCAGAGACTCCTAGTCTAAAACGATATGGCTCTGATGACTTCCTCTAGAAGAGAGGAAATTTAAGCCTCAGATGGGTAACTGAACAATGTAAATTTCAAGGTTGCTTATGATTCTGAGAATATATGATTCTCACTTCAAACCATCACAAGGCAGATTATAAACAAATATTTGTTTCTATGAAATTTTTGTTGGCAGTCTATGTAACTAAATTTCCTGATGTGTTTTTTGAAGGAAAAAAAAATCAACACTTAATTTTAGAACTATAAAATTTTAGAGCTGAGAAGGGTCTGGGATTCAAACCGTAACTATAGCCCACTGAGCAGTCACTGATCCAAAGGCGGAAACTAAACGAAGCCCATTTGTTAGTTTACTTTAACATCTTGCAGCATGACTCAGAACTTTTAAGACAATGTTGACAATATGCGAGGCCTTATATTTAGACTGTGATTGTGGGCTCTTTGTCTGCATCTGGGCAACTTGGACATGACCATAATTACAGGAGTGATTCTTTAAGAGAGGCTCAGGAGGTTGGCACGAATGCACCAACCCTATTTTTCTCCAAAGACTTCAACAACATTTATATCAATTTTTAAACTGCAGTTATCCATGCCAAAATAAAAGCTGTACAGAGGAGTGGCTGTAATGAAGTTACAACGGTGGTGGATGTGAAAGAGATCTTCAAGTCCTCATCACCCATCCCTCGAACCCAAGTCCCACTCATCACGAATTCTTCCTGCCAGTGTCCTCACATCCTGCCCCATCAAGATGTTCTCATCATGTGCTATGAGTGGCACTCACGGTAGGCACAGAGGGACAAAAGAAACAGCACACAGCCTACAGAAACATCAGTCCCATTTAGTAGTCATGGTTAAAAAAAAATGGAACCAGCTTTTTAAAAAACCAATTTTAATACATGCCTTTATTGGGATATCATGTATCTTATATATCAATTTTTCATAGATTAAGGGAAAATAGAAATATGAGTATTTGAATGGAATCACTAAAAATCAATTTCAGAAGTCATTAAATGATTTCAAAAACGTATAGGCAGATAAATTAGTTTGAGTAAAACCAATTCATGTCAAATCATTCAAATGAGTCTTACTATAGGAAATACTGAGTTTTTTTTTTAATTTTTATTTATTTATTCATTTTTTTAGAGAGGAGAGAGAGAGAGGAGAGAGAGACAGAGAGAGAGAAAGGGGGAGGAGCTGGAAGCATCAACTCCCATAGGTGCCTTGACCAGGCAAGCCCAGGGTTTCGAACTGGCGACCTCAGCATTTCTAGGTCGACATTTTATCTACTGCGCCACCACAGGTCAGGGAAATACTGAGTTTTTTAAGGTCATAGTAACTTACAGATCAAATCAGGATGGTCGTTTGAGACTACAGTTTCACACTTTTTAATATACACTTAATTTACAATTATTGCTATAGTATTACACACACACACACACACACACACACACACACACACACACACACACACATACTCACACACAGTTCTCTACTCTCATCTCTAGCTGGAAATGTGTCTCCCTACATCTCTTTCCTTAGCGTATTTTTAGTACATATCGGTATGCTCTTTATAACATAAACATCTAACACTGCAGCACAGGGTTTAGGATGAGCCCAAAACTTGCTGCAATATAGTTCTCCAGCAAAAGTATCTATTTTTATAGAACAAGTCTTCCCTTTGATTCTCTGCCATTCATGCTCATTTGTTCGCTTGTTCCAGATATAGTTCAAAACTCTGTTTCCCAAAAAAAACATTTTTTTTAATTGACCTCACTTGGAAACTTTTTTGTTCTGTACTCTATCAGTACTTCGTTATGCTTATAGTCCTCATAACTCACATAGCACCTTGTGTTTTTGTTTTAAATTTGTTCTACTTACACCTTGTCTCTCTAAAGAAGCTGAATGAATGAATGTTGAGTAAGTATTTTCAGGCTTGTCACTTGCATGGTGTTTGTGTCTGCTTCAGTATTAGGTGCAGTTCTGGGGATGTACTATGTTGTTAGTCATTAAATTCGACTTAGAGAAATGACTGGATTATAAATGAATTAATAAGAGTTTTCATGTCATCTTTCCCAGGTTAGTTTGTAAATTTAATGCAATTCTGATAAAAATGCCAATAAAATTTTATGGATGATTGAGATTTATTCACAGATGATGCTAATAATCACTTGGAAGAATGAACTAGCAAAGGCATGTAAAGGATATTTTGAAAATAAGAGAGATTAGAAGAAATATTCTTTATGAGACATTCAAATTGGTATAATGCTACACTTGTTGAAACCATGTGGTACAAGTGTAGACATAAAGAAAAATAAAGCAGCCTGACCAGATCGTGGCGCAGTGGATAGAGCGTCAGACTGGGATGCGGAAGTGCCCAGGTTCGAGACCCCGAGGTCGCCAGCTTGAGCGCGGGCTCATCTGGTTTGAGCAAAGCTCACCAGCTTGGACCCAAGGTCACTGGCTCGAGCAAGGGGTTACTCGGTCTGCTGAAGGTCCACGGTCAAGGCACATATGAGAAAGCAATCAATGAAAAACTAAGGTGTCGCAATGAAAAACTGATGATTGATGCTTCTCATCTCTCTCTGTTCCTGTCTGTCCCTATCTATCCCTCTCTCTGACTCTCTCTCTATGTAAAAAAAAAAAAATAAATAAAGAAAAATAAAGCAGAGGAAAAAGTCTTTAAACAGATTCAAATGCATAAAAGAACTATATTATGTAAGAAATATTATTTAGTAAAACTTGCAAAGATTTTAATTGGGAAAAATACTACATATTTTTACTTATACTCTAAAATATATTTAAAATGTAGAGATAAATCTTTTAAAAATCTTAGTCAAAGAGGATAAAATTAGGTAAATAATTGGATAACATTTAAGTGGCAAAATACTTTGTAAACATAAAAGTAATGTAAGAAATGACACGGGAAAAATGTCTTTAACATATTTGACTACATACTAGCATGTACATAAAAATTATAAACAAAAACAGAAAGACAAAAATTGAAAACTTACAACAGGTATGACAAAGGAATAGTAATCTTATTCTCTAGAAATTTAATATAAGTTACTATTTAAAACATTAAACCTTTTTCTGACTGACTTATTTCACTTAGTATAATATTCTCAAGAGATGGTTTGACTTTCGGTGATGGTCACACAATGCAATATTCAGATCGTGTATTATAGAAACATACTCTTGAAACCTATATGATCTCATTAATCAATGTCACCTCAATAAATTTAATTAAAAATTTAAACCTGCAACATAAGTATATGTGTAAATAAATCTATAGAGATGATCCCGAAAAAATGCAAATAGTAAATAATACATGAATAAATATTATATGTAATTCTTCAATCCAAATAAAAACAAGATTTAATTGTTACTTAGTCTTAGTGTTAGTGAATTGAATTAAAAGTTCAATCATTTTGGCTCTGGCCAGCAGGTTCAGTGAGTAGAACATCGGCCCAGCATATGGACACCCAAGATTCAACCCCCAGTCAGGGGACACAAGAGAAGTGCTGACCTGCTTCTCTCCCACTCCTTATCCGCATTCTCTCTCTCTCTTCCTTTTCCACAGCCAGTGGCTCTATTGACCCGAGTGTCACCTCAGGCACTGGGGATAGCACCTTGGTCCGAGTCTGTCAGCCTCAGGTGCTAAAAATAGCTTGGTTGATTCAAGCATCATCCCCAGATAGGGGTTGCTGGATAGATCCTGGTCAAAGCACATGCAGGAGTTTGTCTCACTAGTTCCCCTCTTATCACTTAAAAAAATAATTCAACATTTTGAAAACAATTTGGCACTATGCTTTGAAAACCTATATGTGTGTATGTGTTTGTGTATATATGTATATATTTAGAGAGAGACACACATATAAAATGTTATAGATATTAATATTTGTAATATTATTTAGTTATTAATGTTATATTTTTAAATTCTAGTTATATCAGAAAATGCATACAGAGTGGGTTAAAATGTAGGTATATGGTTGTGAGTGTGCAAAACACAGTTCATTCTTGTATTATTATTTATTAATTATTGTATTATTTTCCATACAAACAACTATAAAACTACTTTTTTCCCACCCTATATAATACAATAATAAAAGGAAATGTGTAATATGATTTAAATATACAGTGTGGTCTAAAATATATGTATATATAAGTACAAGGGAGAATAAGAAGATATATTAACAAAATACAAATGGCGAATTATGAAGTTATTGAATTTGTTTTTTTTTATTTTTGCATTTTTAAACTTTTTACTTTCATAATCAGAAGTTGTTTATTAATATAAATCACTCTTTTTCAGGATGATGCTCCTTGAAAATTGTTTAGTTGAAAAATGGAGAGATCAGCTCAGTAAAAGATCCATAGTAAGTATAATTAGCAATGCTAAAAATATGGGCTTAAGTGTATGTAAAGATATTCTGCAGAATCTGGGAATTCTTCCCATTCTCTTTGATATGTAGTTACGTGTATAGCTATTCTCACTTGGAATTTTTATCATAAATCTCTCTTCAACTTCAAAAGCAATTTGCTTGCATCCAAATCCAGTACTGACCTGTTGCTTATTTTCAGATTAAATTAGTGAGTTTTGTTTTTGTTTTATTTGTTTGTTTGTTTCTTTATTGTATTACATTTCATGGTTTTAGCAGTCAGGCTCTTGAACAGAATTAATATGCAGAAGGATTAAAACAGACATTTATATGTAGGAGTGTGAATACCTAGTTCCAAAACTCATCCATCACTGTACAAAGCAGAATTTTTCCCTGTATTTAAAATAACTAAGACTTTCATCAATATAAAATATAAACAAAAGTAATTATTTTATATTTTGTACTATCCATGATTTTAACAGTAATATTATAGAAATATTGGTAATTCAATTGGAGGAGTTAGAATAATTTTTTTTGCCCAGACATGTGAAGTCACACTAGAACTAAGAAAATGAGGATGCTGATTTGAAATATTTAAAGTATCTCCTCTCACGAAAATATGTTTAGATGTATTCAGGAGAATTTGTGTTTTAAGGTTCACAAAGGTATTGCTACTGCCTATGACTTCTTTGTTTGCATGAATAAAACACTTGGTTAAGGGAACAGTATATATCCGGGGTCCCCAAACTACAGCCCACGGGCCGCATGCGGCCCCCTGAGGCCATTTATCCGGCCCGCCGCAGTTCTGGAAGGGGCACCACCATCTCATTAGCCAAAAGCAGGCCCATAGTTCCCATTGAAATACTGGTCAATTTGTTGATTTAAATTTACTTGTTCTTTATTTTAAATATTGTATTTGTTCTCATTTTGTTTTTTTACTTTAAATAAGATATGTGCAGTGTGCATAGGGATTTGTTCATAGTTTTTTTTATAGTCTGGCCCTCCAACGGTCTGAGGGACAGTGAACTGGCCCCCTGTGTAAAAAGTTTGGGGACCCCTGGTGTATATTAATGCTGACTTATGTAACACAGCCTCTCCTACTCAGTGCATTTTTGCATAAAAGAACCAAACACTACTGCTATAGCTGAGCAAAAGTCTCGTGAGTTGCTCAGGGATATGCCTTATTCTTACTAGGCAGAACATTCTGGAAGAATTAGTTATCTATTTTCCAAGACTGCAGTGAATTAGACACATCAATGTAGAAGGTTAAGTCCACCATAAGGACCTGAAGGGAAGGAAAGCATTCAAGAAACAGCTGTTTGGACCATTTACTTTTGCAACCAACACTACAATATACTTCAGTAAGGATTTGAAAATGTCACTATACAATAGCAACAGACAGTAACAACTTTTTTTATTTTAGCACACCTCAGGAGGGTGGGAACAGTGTCTTTCATTTCATTGTATTTCTTGTGCCTAGAAGAATGTCTGGCCTATAGTTGTGCTCAGACCCTTTGCAGATTGAAATATATTCTAACAAATTAGAGATGTTTGTTATAATAAAAAGCAATGTCTGTTTACGTGGCCTCACTTTTTTATTTTTTCTTCTATGCAGCTTTTAAAATAAATAGAATTTCTTTATATTATAAATAGTAAGTCCTTTTCTATTAAGGAAACTTGAGTGTCCAGAATGACTCATTTCCCATCAGTTCTGGCTAGCTCACACTTGTGTGGATTACTAGGTGTAAGTGACACTTCTGTCTTCTTTTGGAAGTGAGAGTATTAAATGAGTCCATAAGTGTGTTAAGAGGCCCCTGACTTTTGGTGAGGGTGGATAAATTTTTGCTTTTAGCTATGTCAACCCTTTTTAGAAGGCTTTGCTCTGTGTGTATGTTATAGTAGAGGGCCAATGGGAAAAACTACATGAGTCAGGGCCTTAGGATCTGGAGTCAGACTAGTAAATTTGAATTCTAACTATGACATTTATCAGCTGTTTGACCTTCTGCAAATGACCTTGGTGTGTTTGTTTCCTGATCATGACAGTGGTGTCCACCTAGAAGGGCTGTTGTGAGTTTCAACAAAATGAATGCATGTCAAGACTTCATTATATAGTCATCATTTTCCAAAGTCACTGGTACATGATAAGTGCTCAACAACATAGGGTAGCACCATAACTACTGTCGTGATTAGTATGTAACAGTAAAAAAATTTCATTAGTTCTTCTGATACTAGTTTACTAGTGTAAAGGGGTAAGATGTACTTGACAGTCACGTTTACAAATTGCCTCCCAGCAGTGGGAAGAGAGGCTGCGGGAACAGCAGAAAACAATCCATGACCAGAAGCGAATGGCTGGCCGCATCAGTCGTAGCAATCCTCCAAAACCGAAGGGAAAGCCACCTGCTCCCAAACCCACCAGCGCTAGGAAGAACATTAAAGCTAGGAGTGCCCAAAAGAGAACAAACCCAAAAAAAGTGTGAGCCAGCTGCTTTCCAAAATGGAGACTTCCTCTCAAGATGAAGCCAGGCATTGCCCAGACTCTGGAAGGCCACATGCCTCTTGCCTTAACAACTACAGTACTCTTTATAGACACATCTTGCAGCATTTTTCTTAATGATATGCTTCAACTTTTCTTTTTAAGCCACTATAAGTCATGTGGTAGGTATGCCCTTTGGTATGGAAGGTATATGAAAACTGGTCCAAAAAAGTGTATTGTGTTCAGAGTATCCTTTGCGCATACTCTACGAGAGCTCACTATGCAGAGATACACTTCTGTTCCTACAATCTGGCCTGGTGTTTGCCTTGTACAATAAATGCCACATTGCAAACAAAGCATCTAATTTTTTACCATATGTTTTATTTCAGCTTAGCTTCTGTTGTTTGAATCTTAGCAACTTTTAAAAACGTGACTGAGGGCCCTGGCCAGTTGGCTCAGCAGTAGAGCATCGGCCCGGTGTGTGGAAGTCCTAGGTTCAATTCCTGTCCACGGCACACAGGAGAAGTGCCCATCTGCTTCTCCACCCTTCCCCCTCTCCTTTCTTAATTTCTTCTCTTACCCTCCCACAGCCAAAGCTCCATTGGAGGAGCAAAGTTGTCCCAGGCGCTGAGGATGGCTCCATGGCCTCCACTTCAGATGCTAGGCTAGAATGGGTTGGGTAGCAGCAGAGCAACTTCCCAGATGGGCAGAGCATCGCCCCCTGGTGGTCATGTCAGGTGCATGTGGGAGTCTGTCTGACTTCCACCCCACTTCTCACTTCAAAAAAATACAAAAAAAAAGTGATTGAGAATATTTACATGTTTATTGCTTGAAGAAGAATTTTTGTGATGAATGGAAACTTTTGAACAATCTAGAAAAATAGGACATGGAAAATTATGAGTTTGTTGTGTTTTTTTTCAAAGAAGACTGCTTTGTTTTTATCTATAAACTCTAGAAAATAAAATGATGATGATGATGATGATAATGATGATGATAAATAAAAAGGAAAGGCAGGCAAGCAACATCTAGATCAGGGGTAGTCAACTTTTTTATACCTACAGCCCACTTTTGTATCTCTGTTAGTAGTAAAATTTTCTAACCGCCCACCGGTTCCACAGTAATGGTGATTTATAAAGTAGGGAAGTAACTTTATAAAGTTTATAAAGCAGAATTACAGCAAGTTAAAGCATATAATAATAATTACTTACCAAGTATTTTATGTTGGATTTTTGCTGTTTGGAAAACAGCATATAATTAAATCTGTCTTTTTATTTATACTTTGGTTGCTCTGCTACTACCCACCATGAAAGCTGGAATGCCCACTAGTGGGCAGTAGGGACCAGGTTGACTACCACTGCTCTAAATCCTTGTTTTCTGGTGACCACGCCCTAGTGGTGGTGCTCTGGTTTTACATTCTTGATGGTGCTTCTCAGCCTTGCCCTATAGGTAGGACCAGAAACAGAGGTTTTTATGATAGAAGTACGGGATAGTCAAAGATTTTATACTGTGAGTGTCGTGCTTGTTTCACTTCCCCAGACTTCCAAGGTATCCTGGCTAAGTCTCTCTGCTGGTTGCTGGTGTGTACAAGGGGGCCATGGACCAGAAGTGGGACTACTGGTTGTCAGCCTGCTGTGACACTAGTGCCACACACCAGTTCTGAACTGGAAAAGGTGACTATGGTCACATGTCCATCCACTATTCAGAAATGGAAAAGAACAATCTGAAAGCTTAAGGGTTAAATCTCCCTCATGTGTACCATTGTTGCCGCTTCTCAGAGAAAGGATAAGGTACATGCTGTGTTCACACAGGATAATTAAACAGATAGTTATATTTCATGCCTGTAGCAATGGAGACACAGAAGTGAGCTGTGAGGGTAAGCCAAGGGAGAGTAGAAGAGGGCAGGCAGCCATCTCCTCCTGAAAGCCTCACTTTGCCTGCACAGCTAGCCCAGGGCACCAGAGTTAAAGGGATCCAATAGGCAGACTCACGCAAGGGTTATCAGTGAAATCCTCAGCATGTGCATCTGTTGAATAAAAGCCAAACCTCTTTGGCCTTGAGGAAGCCAGGATGATGTTGAATGTAGCATCCAAACTAAAGAAACTCAGGAAAGGCCATTACCATTTTAGCCTAATGGAAATTCTTTAGGGGAGGGGAGTTAGAAATAAAACTCTCCGTGGAAAAGGAGAAAAAAAATGCTTATGTAAAACCTTTCTATTTTTTTTAAGTGCAAAAAAAGTTAAAAGAGTTTGGAAATACCTTTATAAATTTAAACATGGCTTTGATTATTTAAATTATATACTGATTATTGGACAAAAATTTAATCAGGCATATTTATCAGTTTTATTAATAAAAAATTAACCAGGCCACTATTTGTTTATTGTGAAAAAGTTAAAAATGAACATTAGCCCACAATATAACACATATGAAATTGGTCTTTGTGTGAGAGCCGAAAATTTATATTTCTCACTTAAATATTTCTCCACATAAATACATGTGAGAGGAGATAAATATAAATATATATAGAAGAAAGCTGAGGTTCTATCTCTGAAATGGGAATTATTTGAGAGTTGGTTTACTTTAATTTTTTTTAAAAACCTTATTTTATAATATATTTATCAGCACATTTTATAATTGAAGACAACTGGAGACATTTATTTTTAAAATAGTATTATTAGTCTTTCAATAATATGGTAAACATGTATATTCTATAAAATATTCAATAAATACATAAAATAAAAATAATGGAATTAAAATCCTACCTAATCCCACTCAGCACTATTCAGAGGTAATCACTGTTAATATTTTTATATATATATAATTTCCCAGGTGTTTTCTACACATTTATATAAGGATTTGGAAGAAAAAAAAAGTAAAACTAGGACCTTAGAATACACACTTTTTTCTAACCTGCCTTCTTCACTCAGCCCTTTATTTAGATTAGTTGTCATGTCAAATAAATCTGATGCCACCTCTGTTACAATGGCTGTGTTGTATTCCATGTATGCTTTATGCAACAAGCCCTTATGTTATTGGAGATTTAGCTTGTTTCTTAATGGAACATACTGATTAACTAAATGAAATCATGATAGCTACTAGTATTTGTGCACATCTTAATTAGTTTTGGGGGGATGTTCATCTAAGTAGCATTGCTAGGCTAAGAACTATGACCAGCAAGGAAAGTTCTGGATCATATTGTCAATTACCCTCTAGAATGCTTGGACCATAGATGTATCAAAGTGCTGACTTTCCAACTTCTCACTAAAATTGTTTCCTCCTTCTTATAGTTTGTATAAATTTAATTGGGAACTGAATATCATCTTGGGATAAGCCATCAGCTGACAATATTCTCAACACTCCCAACCTCCAGGCAGCTGGAAATGAATGACTGAGTACCTCAAAGGGAGTATAGTAGGTAGGTAGGTAAGTAGGTAGATAGAGGATGGATGAATGGATAGAAAGAGAGATTTCTTGATATCTGGGGAAAATCTACTCAACCTCCTCATTTTTTTTAATGAATCAAATTTAATATAACTTACCATCTAGAGAAGCCAAGAATTAGGATTTAGCAGAAGTGCCAATATTTCTCTTTCCAGCTTTCTTTTAAAATACATGAGAACTTGAATAAATAACCTTTGTTTCTTTCCAGGTCTGAACCAATGCAGTCTGACCATACTTTTGTGTTCTAGCCTTGGATGCTCATATGGTTGTCCACTGCAAACTTAGAATAAAATTCTTGTAGTACTTGAATTAGCTCAAGGGTGCTTCTGTTTGGTAGAACCAGTCCCCAAATAAAAAAGAAGGGAACATTCTACCACACATCTTTACCTGCTGTTATCACCAAATCAAAAAGCAAAAATAGTTCTTTGAAAGCATGGAATGAAAATGTTGAATGAGGCCCTGGCTGGTTGGCTCAACAGTAGAGCGTCAGCCCAGTGTGTGGAAGTCCGGGTTCGATTCCTAGCCAAGGCACACAGGACAAGTGCCCATCTGCTTCTCCACCCTTCCTTCTCTCCTTTCTCTCTGTCTCTCTCTTCCCCTCCTACAGCAAAGGCTCCATTGGAGCAAAGTTGGCCTGGGCACTGAAGACGGCTGCATGGCCTCCGCCTCAGGTGCTAGAATGGCTCCCGTTGCAATAGAGCAACACCCTAGATGGGCAGAGCATCACCCCCTGGTGGGCATGCCACATGAATCCAGTCAGGCACATGAAGGAGTCTGACTGCCTCCCCACTTCTAACTTTTCAGAAAGGTAAAAGAGAGAGAGAGAGAGAAAGGTTGAATGAAACCTGAGAAGTCATAATCTAGCTTGCTGAAGTATGGCTGTCAGGTCTTGGCTGATATCTCACATGTAGCTAAAGAAAAATCTGGGAGCCCAGAGTTACTCAATATTAGTTTAGAAGATAACAATACTGTGCTGCTAGCAAGAATATTCATTTATCACAATAGAAAGAAAAGAACAAATTTCTGCTTTAGCTTATAGTCTGATGTGCTAATACCATATTTTCTAACAGAAAATACATTTTGAAAAATGCATTTTATACTGAGAGAAATAATTTGTTATAGTGACAGACATGCCAACCCAAAAATTTAGTTAATTGTCACCGTTGTGACTTAACTGATGAGCAAGCAGTGTTGTGTTCTCAGATCAATGGAGTATATGGGGTAGGGTACCTGTTTTAATATCAGTACCCTCAGGAAATGAGTAGCACTAGGACAGCAAAGAAATATCCTCCTTTTGTTATTGAAACAAAAGAGATAATAAAAAAGTAAAAATAAAAACTAAAGCACCCAAAATGTCAAAATAGCTACCCCAAATGTCAAATTAGCATTTTGGTATGAATCCTTTCAGCCTTTCTCCCTGTTTATATGTCTGAATTTAATAATGGTACATGAACATTTTTTCCCAGTAAGAAATACATTTGAATTTTTATTTTTTACAGCTGCATAGCATGAATCTGTCAGAGTTTATTTTGCCAATAACATTTGAGAATGGACTTTTAAACACAGTTCCCAGGCATGCCTGGATAGGATCAATTTTTGTGACACTATTTTTTTTCAACTATTGCTGAGTTCTAAGGACCAGAAAATAATGAGACATAAAATTTTTTTGTATTTTTTCTAATGAGCATGTGTTATTTCTATAATACAAGATACTATAAAACTGAGAGGGATAGATTTAAGCCATGTAGACATGAAAACTATTTCATTGATTATATGTTTGTTACTCTGTGTCTTCAGAGAAGCCACAGGAAAAAGGAAACTAAATGTGAAAGGATTCTATTAGAGGAAACACCTGTGAGAGAGAATAAGCAGGAGCTGAATTGGAAAGAGGAAAGGAAACATTTCAGACTGCCTCAATGTCTAAAGATGGTTTGGCAAGGCTAGTGGGAGCTCTGAGCCAAACATCAAGGAGTCACTCATCTCCTGGGGATGGCTTTGTCTTTGCATCCTGCTGTACTTCATCATTGACTGGGAGTAGCCCATGGACAGCCTGGTCTTAAAGCAAAGGTAGCAATAGATTTCAGACTGGTGGCTGGATACCTGGAGTCTATGACTCACATTCTCACGGCCATCACGGTATGACAATTATAAAAATATTGAGATTTTGCCACTACGTTTTCAACAAAATCTATAAATTGGTGCTGCCAGACAACAAAAAGTCTCCGTCAACTTCTGTAATTGTCTTCAACACACTATTTGAATCCCTAAATCTCAAAAACTTTTATGTCTTCATGTCTTTTTTGTCTTTTATGTTTTATTTCAAATTTATTAAGGAGAAAATGTGTTGATTATGAGTATAGACCTTATGTATTTATTCTACCTAATAGATGTCTCCATTATAATACAACACAAGGAAACATCTTTGGAGGCAATAAGAAATACTATGATGTATAATTTTGCCTTTGCCTGTTCAGACAGTATAAGCATAAGCCTAATGCACTTATCTGCAGTAATTGTATAAGAGCAGTTTTAGCCCTTGCTGTATGGGTCAGTTGGTTGGAGCATCTTCCCTAAGCATAGAAGTTGCCAGTTTGACCCCCAGTCATCAGGGCACACACAGAAGCAGATTGATGTTCCCCTCTCATTCTCCCCTCCTTCCTCTCTTACTAAAATAAATAAATAAATATATTTTGTAAAAAAACAGTTTTATAACTTGAAATCCTCAAGTATGTAGCTACAATATCTATTTTTTTTTACTTTTTTTTTTTTTTTTTTTTGTATTTTTCTGAAGCTGGAAATGGGGAGAGACAGTCAGACAGACTCCTGCATGCGCCCGACGGGGATCCACCTGGCACGCCCACCAGGGGCGATGCTCTGCCCACCAGGGGGCGATGCTCTGCCCCTCCGGGGGGTCGCTCTGCCGTGACCAGAGCCACTCTAGCGCCTGGGGCAGAGGCCAAGGAGCCATCCCCAGCACCCGGGCCATCTTTGCTCCAATGGAGCCTTGGCTGCGGGAGGGGAAGAGAGAGACAGAGAGGAAGGAGGGGGGGTTGGAGAAGCAAATGGGCGCTTCTCCTATGTGCCCTGGCCGGGAATCGAACCCAGGTCCCCTGCACGCCAGGCCGACGCTCTACCGCTGAGCCAACCGGCCAGGGCCTACAATATCTAGATGAGAACCACTTTATAATGGTAAGTTTGGATTACATTAGTGATATTTTGATACTTTGAAAAGAAAAAAACATTAACAATTCAATTTAGCTAACAATGGATTCATAACCAGAGAACTGAATCCAAATCTCACAAAATTATAATAACATGAATAATATAACAAGGTATAAAGTACTGGCATTAAGAAATTATATCATGAATAAAATGTCATGATGCTACTGAGAAATATCTAAAATGCTGTTGTTGAATCAAACTGATAGATTTTTCAAATTCATTAGCATTGTTAGTCTTCTATCAATTTGAAATATTTATTATGTCATTGAAATATTTTAGCACTTGAATAACACGTGGAAAATGGCCTAGTAAACTTTATTTCTTTATTAAAGGTATTTAAAAACCTAGCTTGGAAGCCTTCCAAAGTAACCTCCAAGGGTGAGCAAGTTCAGACACAGTACAGGCAAACAGCAGTATCAATGTGCCATTCCATTGGGGAAAATAAAAGGGTACCAAGAGAGTCCAACAAGAGGACCATAAACTAGAGCATAGCATATTTTTGGAAGTTTTTCTGTTTTCTACAGAGCATCTGCTTACAGGGAACAGGATCCAGGGAGGGGTAAATTAGGCTCAAATAAAGAATACTTCAGGTCTCCTGTCTTGGAAAGACTCTAGAGAACCTAAGTAGGGCAATCAAAAAAACTCCGGTTTCAAGTCACTGTGAATGACTGAGCCAGTACTAAATAATGGGGACTCTTCTGTATGGTGAAATTCATGGAGATACAGACCTCATCTGCAGTTCTGTTTGGCTGTTGAGATAGAGGCACTTCCCCCACAGGCATTGCCTTTCTTCAGAGCCAGTCCTTGTATTGGACCCATCTATTCACCATCCTGTCCTTCTCATTACGCTAACAAATCTCAGCTCAGAGCCCTAATGTGTCTCCACCATTCTTACCATCCTCAATCACCTCAGCCATAGTGGCCCAGAACATGTGTTTTCTGCCCCCATATGTCTGCTTCATGCTGTCATGTCCCACCCACTAAATTCAATCCCTTCAAGACCAACACCAACACAATCTAAAGTTTAATTGACTGTATCTCTTTGAACAATGATTATGAGATTTCTAACCAGTTACTCTCAAAACTAATTCTATAATCTGAAAGAAATAGCCTTTCTTGATATCTTGCTTATAAAATCTTTGTGCAGATCTGTACACATATATAGACAGCTGAGTGAAGCATGCCATCTGCTGGTGAAGTATATTATTAATTTTTGGAGCGTGTGTTGCTTTCATGCTTTTAAAGTTCTGGACCATTTAATAACAATGCATTAATTAACATAATTATACTATGGATACCTGTTGGGGACCTGTTGGTCAAATAAGTTTGCAAAAATGATATATATGTTTGCTCATTTATACTTTGTACTGGATGTGGGGGACAGGCTGTAAGCAGACAGGGTCCTTATAGCCTAAGGCTTAGTTTTAATACTAAACCTTTCCCACCCTTTTAATCCTAAAATCCTCTCAACACTAAACTTTTCCCCACACCCTTGAACAGGGGTCCCCAAACTTTTTACACAGTGGGCCAGTTCACTGTCCCTCAGACCGTTGGAGGGCCAGATTATAAAAAAAAACTATGAACAAATCCCTATGCACACTGCACATATCTTATTTTAAAGTAAAAAAGCAAAACAGGAACAAATACAATATTTAAAATAAAGAACAAGTAAATTTAAATCAACAAACTGACCAGTATTTCAATGGGAACTATGGGCCTGCTTTTGGCTAATGACATGGTCAATGTCCAGTTCCATATTTGTCACTGCTAGCCTTAACAAGTGATATGACGTGCTTCCGGAGCCATGACACGTGCATCCCACGTCACATACAGTACTCTGGGACTCACTGACCACCAATGAAAGAGGTGCCCCTTCCGGAAGTGCGGCGGGGGCTGGATAAATGACCTCAGGAGGCCGCATGCAGCCCAAGGGCTGTAGTTTGGGGACCCCTGCCCTTGACTGTTGCATGATGTGGGGTAGTGCACTCTTATGAGGAATCCCATTATGCTTCAGATAAGTGGCTTTGTATCAGAGACTTCCTTATTTGTATATTGGCTCACAGGTTTTGATGTTTACACTATAAAATGAGACAGACCAGGGACTTTCTAAGTTCCTGAAATTAGCATTGCATAGGAGAGGCAGTCAAGATGGCAGAGTGCTGAAGGAGAAGCCAGTTTGTGCAGAGTTTGTGCTGAGAGGTGTGAAGCCAGTGGCCAGGGCCACTATCACAGCAGCCTGGCCCATGCAGGTTCGCATTGGATTCGGACAGTCGGTAAAGAAACAATGGAGCCAAAAGCTGATAGGCCATCATCTTTAATCCTAGCTTGCACCTGGCGGGCAAGTAAAACACACACTGGGCTCCAAAACCCACTCACATTCAGTGCTCACAAAGCTACTGACTTATCCGAGTTTCCTAGAATCAAAGGTTTCTAGCTCACCAGACTTATTCACCTCTGTTCCCCATCTCCTTCCTTCTCCCTGCACAAATTCTGCACAAACTGGCTTTTCCTTCAGCACTCTGCCATCTTGGCTGCTTCTCCTGGCCTCCTCCACATGGCCTTTCTCTGCTCTCCTCTCTGCTCTCTCCTCTAATGCCAATCTCAGGAACCAAGAGCAAGCTTCCGTTCTGCCTCCATTTTATAGTGTAGAAACCAAAACCTTTAATCCAATATACAAAATAGGGAAGTCTCTAATATAAAGTCACTTATCTGAGGCATGATGGAATTGTACTACCCCACATCAAAAAGGGTGAGAAAGGCTTAGTCCTAAAACCAAGCCCTAGGCTACAAGCATCTTGTCTGCCCACAGCCTGCCCCTAACACACATTAATATCACCTGGGCAACAGCTTCCATGTGGGCAGCACCATCTTTAACAAAGTGAGCATGTTGGTCAAATAAGTTTGTAAACATGATATATATGTTTGCTCGCTTGTGACTTATAATGGGTGTGGGGGACAGGCTGTAAGCAGGCCAGGTCGTTGTAGCCTGGGGTTTGGTTTTGGGACTAAGCTTTTCCCCACACCCTTGACTGATTGTATGATCTGGGTGGTGCACTCTCATAAGGAATCCAATTATGCCTTGGATAAGTGGCTTTGTATCGGGGACTTCCTTGTTTGTATATTGGATTAAGGGATTTTGGTTTGCTACACTATAAAGTGGGACAGACCAGGAGCTTGGACACACAGTTCCTGCTATCACAATTGCAGGGGCTTCCCTGATCCCTAGCCCTTCATGGGAAGAGCTGGTTTTCTGCTTTTCCCTTGTCTTCTTTTGTGGTTTGCCTGTCTTGGTGAGACACCAATAAATAGGATGGCCCCCCATCCTCTGACTCCGCCATTTCTTTATCGTCTGCCCGAATCCAATGGGAACCTGCATGTGAATGTCCACGATGGCGGCTCCTGGCCTTACAACTGGCGTAGTTTCCGGCAGGATTCAGAGATTGGTATGGAGCCACCACCCTTGATGGGTGGGATAGAGTACTGGTTGCTGCTCTGGCTCCCCATGGCTGTCCTTTTAGGGGCCATGGGCTACATGTTTTTTACTCAAGAGGAAACTGCCCGAGGTCAAAAGCTTCAGCATGAATTGCAAATAGAACGGCAGAAAAGGCTAGAATTGGAGCGAGCACTGGAGAAGGAATTACAGGTTCGCGAGTTGCAGTTTACCCTGGAAGCTGAACGTCTTCACCGGCAGTTGTTGGAGAAACAACTGCGGATTCAAGAGCTCGAGTCTCAGCTTCCGGCCAAAAGCCAGCAGCCACAGGAGCCTAAACGGTCACCAAAGGAGCAGCAGCATCCGTGCCGGTGGATTGGCTTTGAGTCAGCGGGAGCAGGCACTTGCGACTCCTCTTCTGAGGATGAGAAGGCTCAGGCTGAAGCTGCCATACGCACACTGAGAGCCCGACCAGTTGTCACCAAGAAGGTAAAAACCCAGCAACAAAGAGTCCCTCAGGGGCAGCCACAGCCTCCTGCCCAGGTAATGGAACACTCTGTGGTCCGGCCCTATACCCAGGCAGAGCTGATGGAGTTGGGGGCACAATTTAGGCAGAAACCTACTGAATCCCTGGTAGCCTGGTTACTACAATTATGGGATATAGGGGTGGATGGCATCATGCTCTCCGGAACAGAGATGGAGAAATTGGCCGCCATTACCACACACTCTTCCTTGAGGCAGCGTCTTCAGAACTGCCATGGCAACCCAGGAGACCATACCCTATTAGAATGGGTGATGGCTGCCATTCGTATGGTCTGGCAGAATGCTGGAGAACTGCCGGGGGCAATGAGTCGGTGGCAGTGCTACAGTGAGTTAGTAAAGGTCCTTCAAGAACTAGGTATGAAGAATGCTGTTTTCAACCCTGGGTCTCGTGGGCCAGACGAAGAAGTGTTTACGGCAAAAATGAGGGAATTTGTCCTTGCTAGTGCCCCATCAGCCCTTTTTGGGTCACTTGTGGCTATCTTGGGCCCCTATGTGGGGCAGCCCATCAATGCAGTTACACAGATGGTAGCAGATTTGGGAGAGCTGGAGGCCGCTCGGGATCATAAAGCAGTGAGGGCTGCTGCCTATGTTTCCCCCCAAACTAACAAGGGAAACGGGCCTGTAAAGGTTACCCGAACGCAGATGTGGGTAGACTTGATTGCGGCTGGAGCAGATAAGGGGAAATTGGATGGCCAGTCTAATAAAATTCTTTTGGAGCTTTGGCGGCAGCTTAAACCAGAACAGAAGTTCCAGCCACTGAGACGAAAGGCCCCAGCAGCTACCAATAAAACGTTTGGTGCACGCACAGCTCAGTTACAAGATTATATGATAGAGACGGCCGAGGGAGAGGGGAACTCCCAAGACCCATTGTACTAGTTTGAATAGGAAAAAGGCCGAGGGACCCGTCTAACGGGGATGGGCGGGGACCGGAGGCCACATGTGGAACTGGCTATCCACTGGTCCCCTTCCAATGTACAACAGGTGTTGGCCTTGGTGGATACAGGTGCAGAATGTTCCCTTCTCTGTGGAAACCCAGAGCGGTTTGCTGGGACCCCAGTGGCCATTGACGGTTATGGGGGCCAAACTGTTCAAGTGAAGCCAATAACTATTCCATTGGGGATAGGGAGACTGCCTCCTAAGCCATATAAGGTGTATGTATCTCCTATTCCTGAATATATTTTGGGGGTAGATGTCTTGCAAGGATTGTGGTTGGAAACTACAGCTGGGGAGTTCCGGCTGCGGATCAGGGTTGTGAAGGCAGTATTGCGGGGACATGCATCACATTCCCCTTTGCAATTACCCGTCCCTCGGCGTGTGACTAACACCAAGCAGTATCGCCTGCCAGGTGGTTATGAAGAAGTCACAGGGACAATCCTTGAACTAGAAAAGGTGGGGATCATCCGGCCAGCACACAGTCCTTACAACTCCCCAGTATGGCCTGTGCGCAAAGCAGATGGAACCTGGAGAATGACAGTAGATTACAGGGAACTTAATAAAGTTGTTCCCCCTTTGCACGCTGCTGTTCCCTCGATAGCTAACATGATGGATCGGCTAAGCCATGAGTTGGGGACATACCACTTTGTGGCAGACTTGGCCAATGCTTTTTTCTCTATTGATATAGCCGCAGAGAGTCAAGACCAATTTGCCTTCAGTTGGGAAGGGAGACAATGGACCCCAGTGTTACCCCAGGGCTATTTGCATAACCCCACCTTGTGCCATGGGCTGGTGGCTGCTGACCTGGCTAAATGGAAACAGCCAGAGGTAGTCCGCATGTACCATTATATTGATGATATTATGCTAACTAGTGATTCTCTTTCAGAATTGGAGCAAGCAGTCCCTACCCTGCTATCCCATTTGAAAGCATGTGGCTGGGCAGTTAACGGGAACAAATTACAAGGACCTGGGTTATCTGTTAAATTCTTGGGAGTTGTCTGGTCAGGTAAGACAAAAGTTATCCCTGACGCAGTTATAGATAAGATTCAAGCATACCCCGTGCCCACTACGGTAAAACAGTTACAGGAATTCTTAGGTTTGTTGGGGTATTGGCGAGCATTTATACCGCATTTGGCTCAGTTACTACGCCCCTTGTACAACCTTATTCGAAAGGGGGTTCGCTGGGATTGGACTGAGCAGGCGCAAGGTTCATTTGCAGCTGCTAAGAGAGCTGTGAAGGTGGCACAGGCCTTGAATGTGTTTGATCCTGCCAGGCCCTGTGAGCTGGATGTTCATGTAACCTCGGAGGGGTTTGGATGGGGCTTGTGGCAGCGGACAGAGCGCCTACGGCAACCTATTGGATTTTGGTCCCAATTGTGGAAAGGTGCTGAAGTTCGTTACTCATTAGTAGAGAAGCAGCTGGCAGCTGTGTATGCTGCCCTCCTGGCAACTGAGAGTATTACAACCACAACACCAGTTACAGTCAAAACAACATACCCTATAGCTGGATGGGTGAGAGACTGGGCAACTAAACCACGTAGTGGTATGGCCCAAATGTCTACCCTGGCCAAGTGGGGTGCCTATCTGCAACAACGCTGTGCTCTTAGCACCAGCCCATTGAGGGCAGAACTGCAGGAAGTCTTGGGTCCAGTCACCTATGCGACCTTAGAGTCAGGTGCAACTGGGGCTCAGGAGGCAGAACCTGAGGTCAGTCCCTACCAGGAGGGGCGGGTGCCCATCCCCGAAGATGCCTGGTATACTGATGGTTCCAGCAGGGGCCAACCTGCCAAATGGACGGCTATCGCCTTCCATCCGGCCACTGAGACTATTTGGATGGATACGGGTACAGGCCAAAGCAGCCAATGGGCAGAATTAAGAGCTGTTTGACTAGTTGCCCATAATGAACCTTCACCTCTGGTGATCTGTACTGACAGTTGGGCTGTCTATCATGGACTGACCCTTTGGATTGCTACTTGGCACATTAACCAGTGGATGGTAATGCACCGTCCATTATGGGGTCAGGCCATGTGGCAGGACTTATGGGAAATAGGACACCAGAAGCAGGTGACAGTATATCATGTCACAGGGCATGCCCCTCTAGCCCATCCTGGGAATGATGAGGCAGATACGTTGGCAAGGGTGCGATGGTTGGAGACTGCACCTGCAGGTGATGTGGCACAGTGGCTCCACCGGCGCCTGCTCCATGCAGGACAGAAAACTATGTGGGCTACGGTTAAGGCATGGAACTTGCCTGTGTCCTATGCAGAGGTACTTGCAGCCTGTGAGCAATGTGCAGTATGTTCCAAGGAACACCCTCGGAGACCACTGGTGTCACCTGGACAGATCCAGAGGGGTCATGTCCCACTGACACGATGGCAGATAGACATCATTGGACCCTTACCAAAGTCAGAAGGGTACCAGTATGCAGTCACTTGTGTAGATACTGCCACCGGGCTGCTTGCTGCTTACCCTGCTCGTAACCCTGACCAGAGGGCAGTCATACAGGCTCTGGACCGCCTGAGTGCTGCATATGGGCGACCGCTGGTCCTTGAAAGTGACAATGGTACCCACTTCACTGGTTCAACGGTGAGGCAATGGGCTCAAAAGCTGGGGGTGGACTGGAAGTACCATGTTCCCTACCACCCCCAGGCTGCTGGTATCATTGAGCATTATAATGGACTCTTAAAGCAGGGACTGCGACAGGAGGGGGGCACCGGCTCTCTTACTGGATGGACACGCCGCTTATGGACAGTACTTCGGATTTTGAATGAGCGACCTCGACGGGGAAGCCCAGCTCCAGTAGAGGCCCTCCTGCATCGGACAGCTGCCCCTATTCAGTTGCAGATACACACCAAGGACATTTTACTCAAGCCAGGTTTCGGACAGCAGGGCAACGTGCTCTTGCCTGCTCCAACAGCCCTTCTTAAAGGACAACGGCTTCAATGGACTTGGCCCTGGACTGTACAGGCCCCCCATCTGAGATGGGTGGCCTTGTTGGCACCATGGGGAAAGGGGTTAGAGGTGGATCTCCAGTTAACCCCTTGGGCAACCAGCACCTGGCCACCTAAGGTAGAAGTGTATTATCCCTTGAGTGCTCAAGGGGACAGCATTTTGAAGGGCACCTTTGTAATTTCTTTATGGCCAATAATGAGTTCCCCTATTTTACTACACATAGAACCAGCAGATGCTGGTGTATTGGCCAATAAGGTTTGGTATGCCCGCTCAGGGCGGCCTCTGGTGCCAGCTACAGTGCTGTCTGCAGACAAAACTCTGGCCTGTATTCTGCCAGAGGGAAAAGATTTGCCTCTCTTGGTGCCACTGACAGCTCTCTCATTTCGCCCATAGTTTTTGATCTGTTAATCCTATTGCTGTAGTTGGTACTATTTCTGTTTATGCAATGTATCCTACTCCTTGCACAGTGACCATAATGGAAGATGCCTGTGGTTTAGATTGTAAAGCGAGCAAAAGGGGTGGAATGTTGGTCAAACAAGTTTGTAAACATGATATATATGTTTGCTCGCTTGTGACTTATAATGGGTGTGGGGGACAGGCTATAAGCAGGCCAGGTCGTTGTAGCCTGGGGTTTGGTTTTGGGACTAAGCTTTTCCCCACACCCTTGACTGATTGTATGATCTGGGTGGTGCACTCTCATAAGGAATCCAATTATGCCTTGGATAAGTGGCTTTGTATCGGGGACTTCCTTGTTTGTATATTGGATTAAGGGATTTTGGTTTGCTACACTATAAAGTGGGACAGACCAGGAGCTTGGACACACAGTTCCTGCTATCACAATTGCAGGGGCTTCCCTGATCCCTAGCCCTTCATGGGAAGAGCTGGTTTTCTGCTTTTCCCTTGTCTTCTTTTGTGGTTTGCCTGTCTTGGTGAGACACCAATAAATAGGATGGCCCCCCATCCTCTGACTCCGCCATTTCTTTATCGTCTGCCCGAATCCAATGGGAACCTGCATGTGAATGGCCATGATGGCGGCTCCTGGCCTTACAGAGCATGATATATTTTATCTGCCCAACAGAAGGAGATGGGGAAAAGAGGGTTGTAAAGCCAGTAGCCAGGGCCACTATCACAGCAGCCTGGCCCATGCAGGTTCACTTTTGATTCGGACAGTCGATAAAGAAACAACGGAGCCAAAAGCTGGTGGGCTATCATCTTTAATCCTAGCTTGCACCCGGCAGGCAAGTAAAAACACACACTGGGCTCCAAAACCCACTCACATTCAGTGCTCACAAAGCTACTGACTTATCCGAGTTTTCTAGAATCAAAGGTTTCTAGCTCATCAGACTTAGTTACCTCTGTTCCCCATCTCCTTCCTTCTCCCTGCACAAACTCTGCACAAACTGGCTTCTCACTCAACACTCCTCCATCTTGGCTGCTTCTCCAGGCCTCCTCCACATGGCTTCTCTCTGCTCTCCTCTCTGCTCTCTCTTCTAATATTAATCTCAGGAACCAAGAGAGCAAGCTCCCGTTCTGCCCCCATTTTATAGTGTAGAAATCAAAACCTTTAATCCAATTGTAAAGCCAGTAGTCAGGGCTAGGGCCATTATCACAGCAGCTTGGCCCATGCAGGTTCGCATTGGATTCGGACAATCGGTAAAGAAACAACGGAGCCAAAAGCTGATGTGCTGTCATCTTTAATCCTAGCTTGCACCCGGCAGGCAAGTAAAAACACACACTGGGCTCCAAAACCCACTCACATTCAGTGCTCACAAAGCTACTGACTTATCCGAGTTTCCTAGAACCAAAGGTTTCTAACTCACCAGACTTATTCACCTCTGTCCCCATCTCCTTCCTTCTCCAGCATCAAACTGCACAAACTGGCCTCTCACTCAATACTCCGCCATCTTGGCTGCTTCCCCTGGCCTCCTCCACGTGGCCTCTTTCTGCTCTCTCCTCTAATGTTAATCTCAGGAACCAAGAGAGCAAGCACCCGTTCTGCCCCCATTTTATAGTGTAGATTCAAAACCTTTAATCCAATATACAAAATAGGGAAGTCTCTAATACAAAGTCACTTCTCTGAGGCATGATTGGATTGTGCCGCCCCACATCAAAAAGGGTGGGAAAGGCTTAATCCCAAAACCAAGCCCCAGGCTACAACGATCCTGCCTGCTCCCAACACACATTAATATCACCTGGGCAACAGCCTCCACCTGGGCAGCATTATCTTTTACAAAGTGAGCATAATACATTTTATCTGCCCAACACCAATATACAAAATAGGGAAGGTTCTAATACAAAATCACTTATCAGACACATGATGGGATTGTACCACCCTACACCAAAAAGGGTGGGAAAGGCTTAATCCCAAAACCAAGCCCCAGGCACAAGGATTCTGCCTACCCACAGCCTGCCCCCAACACACATTAATATCACCTGGGTGACGGCCTCCACGTGGGCAGCGCCATCTTTAACAAAGTGAGCATAATATATTTTATCTGCCCAACAAGGGTGAATAAGGCTGGTGAGGTAGAAACCTTTGATTCTAGTAAACTCAGATGAGTCAGTGGCTTTGGGAACCCTGAATGGAAAGGGAAGTGTTTTCCCACTGTGTGTATTTCTTGCCCACTGGGTGCAAGCTAGTATTAAAGGTAATGGCCCTCCAGTTCTTGGCTCCATTGTTTCATTACCATCTGTCCGAATCAAATACGAATCTGCACAGGCCAGGCAGCTGTGATGGTGGCTGTGGCTACTGATTTATAGGACCACAAGCTGACAGGGTCTTTGAGGTTTAGATTTTGGGGGGACAGAGGCGTGAGGAACTGACAGTAAGCTGACAGTCTTCCCAAACCCCCACTCACTTGCTTGGTTAAGTTGCTAAAAGCTAAATTTTTCTCCACACCTCCATGTTAGCTGTGATGCTGGATTGTTTGCACTCATCCTATCTGCCCTGTTTCTCGGAAAGACTGGAGGCAGTTTTCTTTTTGTCCTTTGTTTTATGAAGTTAAGATGTTTTGTATGGTGGGGGTTTTCTGCACTTGGGAAACTTCTTGGGTTGCCTTGGAAATGTGATCAGAGATATCATTGATTTGCTAATGACTCTCTCCGCCCTATAGATAAAGCTGGGTTGGGGGTGGAGAGCTCTCTCTGGCTTGCCATCAACTTGCAGAGGCCTCCTGATCCCATACTTTTTCTCTTTAATTTTATTTTTTTATTCCGCATTGTTCTCCCTCAGGACCTGGAATTACTAGCTGCTCTGACTCGCTGCAGATATCTAAATACTATTAGACATGTAAAGCAGCAGATAAGAGAATTTGATTTTGTGGATAAAAAAGGGGCCACATACTGAACCTGACAAGCTCAAGGAAAGCCAGCATGGTGTCCTTACAGACTCTGGGACCTAAGGTAAACATACAGGATGGTCTGAAATTGAAACTTTTTTACTAAAAGTGGTTTATGGCTGGTAGTCATGTCCTAGATATTCTCTATCTGAACAAAGGTCAGTGTTTGCTTTGAAGCCTGTCTGTTGCCTTTTGCATCTGCAATAATATACCTGATAACATGCCTTTGAGGTGTGGAGGTAATCTTATTTTTCTGCCCCCTCAGGGAAGGCATTCTACCAAAGCAGGAGCCAACAAACTCTTTCATGGTTAATATTACCATATAAATTAACTTAACCTGTCTGTGCCTCCCTATGCAAGAGAAGTTTTAGTGTATACATTTTCACTTTTATTCAATCCCAGAGATTTCCCAGTTTTGCTTTCTCTCTCCTTCCTAATCTATCATCAATCAATTTCATGTAACTCCCATATCTCTTTCCCTTTGATTCTAATGTATAAAATAAGTGGTGAAACCGCCATTTTTTGGAGCATTTTCTCAATCCGTTGAGACTTTGCTTTTCAGAAATTGTCGACAGTTTGGCTCAAATAAACTCATAAAAAATTCTTACAGGGCCTGACCTGTGATGGCGCAGTGGATAAAGCGTCGACCTGGAAATGCTGAGGTCGCCGGTTCGAAACCCTGGGTTTGCCTGGTCAAGGCACATATAGGAGTTGATGCTTCCAGCTCCTCCCCCCCTTCTTTCTCTCTGTCTCTCCTCTCTCTCTCTCTCTCTCTCTCTCTGTCTCTCCCTCTCCTCTCTAAAATGAATAAATTAAAAAAAATTAAACAAACAAACAAACAAAAAAATTCTTACAGGTTTGGAAGGGGGTTTTTTGTTAATAAGTTGAAGGAGTATAGAATGTGAAAGCAGTGATAAAGGTGAAGATTTTCACTATGCTTGTTCCTCTGAACAATCCAAAGAAAGCTAGTAATTAATTAATCCTAGTTTTTTTAAAAAATGCTTTCTGAAGAAAAAATGGGAAACATCCTTACTGATAATTCACATGTGACTAGATTTTGTACATTTCACAATACAGATTACTATCCACAGGTGTGCTTCTCATTGTTGTAGAATACTAGAATTTTGAGATGAATAATATATTACTAATAAATGATCAAGAGGTGATATCAGTGTTGGTCAAATAACTTTGTAAATATGATGTATATGTTTGCTTACTTTGGGTGTGGGAGACAGGCTGTAAGCTGGCAAAATCATTATAGCCTATGGCTTAGTTTTAAGACTAAGCCTTTCCCTCCCTTCTAATACTAAGGTCTTCTCAAAACTAAGCTTTTCCCCACACCCTTGATTGTTGCATGATAGGGGATAGTGCACTCTTATGAGGCACCCCATTTGTTAAGCCTAATCCAGAGGGACTCAAAACGTTGAAGACATGAACAAAATCCGTCGATTACACATCAAAGCTTTATTGTCTAGCTTGGCCAAGCAGCGGCAACTCTGACAGAAATCTGAGGGAGAGCATGCTGGCCCTTTGTTCTACCTAGTTTTTATAGTATTGTAAGTGGAAGTACAGAAGCAAAAATTGTAATTAGGAGCCCTTTACCACTATTGGTTATAGTCATATGTCCTTTAACATGATAGGACCATGTTCATTTTGGAGAAAACAAAGTTTACAAGCCAACACAATGGTAGAAAGATGTCTCTTTGCATATTAAAAGGCATTCCTATATTATCTAGTGTTTATCTGCCATCTCTCTGTCCAGAGTCACATGTATTAACCACACGTATTTACATAGGAGAGGTAATTTCTGTGGGGACAAATGCCTGCAAATGGCTCATTGCTATAAGAAAAGGTTTATTTTGGCTTTTCTCTCCCTGTACCTGGCTAGTCATTCACCCCTTTTCCCACAGGCATGGTGGAATGTCTGGGAATCCATGTTTTCCTCCCCTTTGCATTTACAATACAATGCCAAGGGCCATCCTGTTTATGCCAATCACACAGTACAGAGACCATTTCTCACAATTTCTCTGCACACCTTAACCCAAATTAATAAAATGTTCTTCAAGCCTTTTAAAATATTAATATTGATTTTGTAGCTTTTGGTACTTTACAACACCTGCGGGTGTGGTGGCTCAGTGGCTCCTCACCATTTATGCCTCAGATAAGTGGCTTTGTATCAGAGACTTCCTTATTTGAATATTGGCTTAAAGGCTTTAATTTTCTACACTACAAAATGAAGCAGAACAGGGGCTCTTGCTCTTTCTCGGTTCCTGCCATCAGCATTGCAGAGGCCTCCCTGATTCCTTGCTCTTTATGGGAAAAGCAGGTTTTCTGCTTTTCCCTTGGCTTTTCTTGTAGCTTGCCTGTCTTATTGAAACACTGATAAACAAAATGGCCCACCATCCTCCAACTCTGCTATTTCTTTACTGTCTACCTGAATTCAATGAGAAACTGCATGTGAATGGCCATGATGATGGCCCCTGGCCATACAATCAGCAAGATGGAAGAGTAGGAAGCTTTGGACAATTCTTCCCTCAACTCAGCAACAATTTGTGGACAAATTCCTTATGTAAAAAATCTAGAAACAAAATGAAAAGCTCCTATACACCAGGTGACCATGAAACCAGACTCAATAAAGCTGGTAAGAATATATGGACATCCTCTGGCAGGAGTCCCTGCCCCCAGTGCAGCATTGTACAATCAGAAAGAGACCCCTTAACTCAGTTTCTCTAAAGGGAGTGAAAGGGTTTGTTCACATGTCCAGTGCCTCAACTTTTCTGAGAGTTATCTCAGAGGACTAACTTCTATTTTGTCAGTCTTAGAGTTGGATGGACCCATCACAGCTGAATACCCTAAAGGAGAACAAAGATGGTATCTTCGGATGGAAAACGCCATAGCTTCATCTTTTGCCCAATAAAGAAAAAGCAGATATAAAAATAGATATATGGAGAGAGGCCCCACATACCATATAGGCTGCAAGGCCACATGGTGTTTAGCTCTAAGAGCTTATCCAGCTTCTACATCAGAAACACAATGTGGAGACTAGCTTCTCCAAGGCAGATGGCCAGGTGCACAGGAGCAGGCCTTGCCCATGCTGGCCTAGAGGGCACAAATGCCTGAGACAAAACACAGGGTTGCAAACTGCACATACACACACAATGCAAGACTCAGCATCCAGGGAGCACGTGTCCATCCCTGCAGTGTAGAGGCAGAAATTGGATCATGAGTGTGTATATCTGGAGGCCACAACATTCTGCCAAGGTCCAGCCTACACCAAAACAAAGGAGCCTATTTCCCTGAAGCTGTATCTGGTGGAATCTCAGAAGATGTGCCATGCGCCTGACCAGGCAGTGATGCAGTGGATAGAGCATTGGCCTGGGATGCTGAGGATCCAGGTTCAAAACCCTGAAGTCATCGACTTGAGCATGGGCTGACTGGCTTCAGTACGGGGGCACTGGCTTGAGTGTGGGATCATAGACATGACCCCATGGTTGCTGGTTAGATCCCAAGGTTACTGAGAAAGCAGTAGCCCCCTGCCCACCATCATGAGAAAGCAATCAGAATAACTAAGGTGCCACAACTATGAGATGATGCTTCTTATCTCTCTCCCTTCCTGTCTGTCCCTGTCTCTCTCTTGCTAAAATAAATAAATAAATAAATAAATAAATAAATAAATAAATAAATAAATAAGAAGGAGAAGAAGATGAAGAAGATGTGCCATACTCAGCTGCACTAGGGAGTCTGCAAATGAGAGCCTTGGGATTCTGGCTTACTAGAAAGAACCTGCATTCCATATGGACCATAGGACCATAATAAAAGATATGTCTGAGTCTCAGCTTTCCCTTTGGGAAGGAAAAAAGTATATCTGCTTGTATAGTGCCCCAATTTCTTCATGGAGGCTCTCCAGATGACTTACCTTGGTTCTTCCATCTATGGAATCTTGATGGATTCCACCACATTCTAGTAGCTTGGGGGAGAATGGAGATGACAAATTGGGCTGGCACCCATTATAATTGCCCCTCCTGCTTCACTAGAGAGGGAACTGACAAAAAACACAGCTGTCTACTTCTTCTGGAGGATGTAAAATGTTGGTAGAAGTCTTTAAATCTGGCTAAGCTGATTTGTGGGGGTCAAGTCCTGTATGAGGCCAATATGTGAGGACCAGGAAAGATGCTTGCTTACTTTATCTAATGCACAGAAATCAACACAGAGAGTTCTGGAAGAACAGTATATATATATAAATTTGAACTCAATTGAACATGAAAAAACGGTCACAAAAAATGGCTGCAGGAACGACTGAGTCATTTATTCAGGGTGGAATAAAACTTTCTGCTGCATTTTCCCCTGAAGCCAGGGAAGGTGCTTTAAGACAGCCTGCTTTCCCTGAGGTTGCTCAGGTGTGCAATTTTGTTACAGTAATATGGTATAGTAATTAAACATATAGAAATATAAAAAGAAATATATAGAAGATATATAGAAATAAGTTAGGATATAATATTAAAAGTCATTAAGGCAAGTGAATATGGTGGGAACCAATCTAGTACGTACAGATATGATAGGCAAGAATATGCCTTTTGTGCAAGGCCCAGCTAGTGTGTATATGAAATTATATATAGATAAAAGAGAGCTCCCTGGGAGAAACTCCCTAAAAGTGGCTTGATGTGATAACTTTGGAAATTAACATAAAAAAGAGGTCCCTGCTAGGAACTCCCAAAAGTGGCTTGATGTGATAATTCCATAGATTGACACCTGTTAGAAAGCAGATGTCAGAAAAGGGTACTAAAGCCAAGGGGTCTCCAGCGGCAGTTAGTCATCCAGACTCCAACATTGACTGTGGACAGTCTCCACACCACTCTGACCATGGACATTCGAGAGGAGCATGCCAACAGGCCCCATTAATCTGTACCCAGCCATGCCATAGGATTTGTGAGTAATAAACTGCCTGTGTGATTCTTGCAACTAACTTGTGTGCCAGTCATGTCTTTCCTCTGGTGGCAATTGGTCTCGGTACCAATAAGTAGAATTCTCATAGCCGCCTTGAGTAATCTTGAAGAGGCTGCCAGCCCTGCTATTAAGCAGGAGGGTCCCACGGCATGGGGAAGTCAAATTGGGGATACTTGATGGACTAGATGTAGAGCTCAGGTTCTACAGGGACAAGTTTCCCCTGAAGTAAGGGAGGATGTTCTTCCCAAATGATTGCTGGCCTAGTTAATTATTTCAGAATGTGGTGACCTTTCTTTGTTCCTAGAGGTTATGCACAAAGGGACCTCATGTAATAACTTTCAGCCAAAATTTTCCTATAAATATCGGTAGGGTCTCATACCACCCCTGAAATTGTAGAGAACTCTTGCTTGTGATGTGTAGGGCAGGGGGCCAACTTTGGAACCCAGGCTGAAGCTTCCCAGTCTGGTGATGTGTTCCTCCACAGTCTGGTGAAATTTGTACATACTCATAATTCTCTTTTTCTTAGTCTATTGTTTGAATTAGCTACAACTCTAGAACCCAGACTGATGTTTCTTTGTCTGGTAATGTTGTGTAGCTTATTGTTGTATTGATTCTGTTCTCCTTGGATGCAGAGACCAGAATCCTATACTGAGAATACAGGCTACAATCTTCAAGACTGTGACCAAGGTGGGAAAATGGTAGGGCAAGGGCAAATAAAAATGTCACATAACTTTCATATCATTTTTAAGTTGCCCTTTCATTGATTCAGCCTTCATTTGGTTGCTGTAAACCTTTGATTATTTTCCAGAGCTCTAACAAAGTTTCTTCTGACAGTTTATGTTTAATTTCTCAATGTCTCTCTGGGGGGATAGGAGCTTACAGCTGCCTGCTCTACCATTTTGCTGATGGCACTCCAAGGGAGCCTTCTTAACTCTGCTACACTGAGGGCCTGACTTACTCTCAATTCAGGTGTCTTCTTCCCAACATGAGCAAAACAGAATGAGTGATATTTCCTTCTAACTTCCTTCTGGGCTCCCTGTCTGGGAATGGTTAGATCATCTCTTCAGTTACTCAAACCAAGAAGCTTTATCTTTTCCCACTTATTTGGTAGAGTGGCAGTCAATCACCAAGTCCTGTGGATGCAATGCAGCTTTTTACAGATTCTCTGATCGTTGCACTTATCACTGACTCCCATTTCTCTGGGTTGCTGTCATCTTCCGCTTAAATTATTGCTCCTGTCTGAATAGTTTGCATCTCATTTTCCCTCTCCATCTCTTACATGCTCAAAGCTCTCTGTGTTTACCCCTAATTTTTTTAAATTGAATTTTACTGGGGTGGCAATGGTTAACATAATTATACAGGTTTCAGGTGCCCAATTCTACAACACATCTCTGTACACTGTATTGTGTTCACCCCCCAAGTCAAGTTTTTATCCATCACCATTTATTGCCTTTATACTCTCTTGCCCCTCATCTCCCAGTCATCACCACACTGTAGTCCATGATTTTTCTTTTTTTAGAGAACTACAGGAAGGGAGGGTAGGAGAAAGGTGAGAAGCATCAACTCATAGTTGCTTTACTTTAGTTGTTTATTGATTACTTCTCATATGTACCTTGACAGGATAGGGGGGCTCAAGCTGAGCCAGTGACCCCTTGTTCAAGCTAGTGACATTGGGATCATGTCAGGCATCCTATGCTAAAGCTGGTGACCCTGTGCTCTAGCCAGAGAGACTGGGGTTTTGAACTGGGCCCTTAGCATCCTAGGCTAACATTCAATCCACTGTGCTACTTACTATCCCAGTCAGGCCATGAGCCAGACTATAAACAGAATGTAGTTCCACTAACTGCCCCAGCCCAATTTATTCATCACTGACATGCTTACTATACTGTCTTATGGGGGTTATAATTAAATGTTATTTTTGTGAATTGTATCTCTCCATTAGCTATGCATCTTCCTGAAGGTAACAACCTTCATTCAACCAGTTTTTTATCAATCAGATACCCACAGTTTAAGCAGATATACAATGCATATTTTCCAAACATAAATGTTTATAGGTTGTACAATCATGCTTTGGTTTATACTTGAATAAGACTTATGGGATGAGCAGTACTATGCTAGAATTTACTTTTATTTTTGCTCTTAATATTTTGATACAATGTTTTTATACCTGGAGAATCATAGACTAAATGACAATGTTAAGGGAACAAAGTACTTTTCTCTCCCTGAGGAACCTGGATGGGTGTAGAGGGGTTTCTCCATTTCACAGTGTTTTTTCATTACGCTCAGGAAACAGATTCTCAATTTGGCTGGGGAAAACACTTCACATGTGAAAATTCTTCATGGTCATATTCAAGTCAGCATCCAGGGTCATGCATGTGTACATTGTGATACTGCTCTTTGAAAATAAAGAAGAAAAGTTAGTTTGACGGGGGAAAGTCACTGATCTCATACTCCATCCTCCATCTTACCCAGTTTCAAGTTTCCTATCTGCAATTAAGCAAACTCAATCTACATACATATTATGTAGCTATCTCTCCTTATATAAGTACCTCTTTGCCAAGGAATAGAAATGGCTATCTTTTGTTTTATAATTTCTAACATTCTATCATATTTTCATATATTACCCACAGATAGATAGTTTGTTTAAAGTTTCCAAATACTTAGTGAATAGAATTGAGGCTGCTGAATAAGACCTTGGCATTCAGAGAGAAGAAATGAAGAAAGTCAAAGAGAAGGACTTCATGAGAGTGTCATGGCAGATGACACAAACAGCTTGAAATCAAGGCTTGCAAACCCAAGGGTATCTTCTTGCCCCACTATCTCCTGAGTTCCTGGCAACTATAAGGCTTGGGCTTTAAGGTTTCAAGGCTATGGAATAGTATAATACATCTGGCAGGAAATAGTTTAATGCAGGAATATGAGGAAGGTTCTGATCAGAACAACTTTGTCCTAGACCCAGTCACTGCAACAACCAAAGAAAAGTCAATAACAATTATTAAAGAGGTACTGTACTTTAGTTTTTCTCAGGATTCTCAGGAAAAAGCTCTTCAAAAACTGTTTTAATTGCCTCCATTGCCTCAAAGTTATTAGATGATCCATGGGTAGCATTTCTCAAAATATTTATTCCAAATTTGGCTCGAATAGAGTCTGGGGACAATAGTTTTGCTTCATCTGGGTCTGTGGGACCCATCAATCGTCTCCATTCTAAAGAAGCATTCCACTTGGTCAGAACCATGACCAAAGATGGACCCCTGCAAATAACAACACTTTCAGAAGACTTGGGCTATTTAGAACTGTACAGACTGCATAAATGGCATGCATGCTAAAAAAAATGCTATAGTTTAATTCTAGGAATGTATTCCAGGAACTGTTCCAAGTACTTTAAATGCATCAATTATTTAGTGCTCACAACAAACTTATGAGGTAGATATTAGTATTATCCCCATACTACATATAAGAAAACTAAGAGAATGTTGGTAAATGGAAATTTAAACCCAGATAGCTTCTATATCTAATGTGAAGACCTAAACAAAAAGAGGAAGAAAAAAAAGGGAAGATGGAAGGATAAAGGAAAAAAGAAAATAAGGAATAGAAGAAGAAGGGAAGGAGGAGAAAAAGGGAGGAAAGGAAGGAAATTGAGAGAAAATTAACCCAAATTATTAACAAGGTATCTTTCCACGAATGAGATTAGATGAACTATTTTAATTAATTTTTATATTTTTCAGTTTCTACAATCATCATTTATATTTATAATGCAAAGAATTATATATCAGAAACTTACTCATATAATTCTTCTAGTACATCTTTATAAAAGTCTTTATTTTTAATTTTAAAATAAATTTTGTCTGCTTGCTGTTTGGTTAGAAGCATTTCCTTCGCCTGTGTTATATCAAATCCAGCCTCTTTAATAAGGTTGAAGATTTCCTCTAGAGAAAACAGATATTTGCTAATCATGCCGATTGCCTCTCTTTCTGCTCCATAGTCAAGCAGATTGAAATAACTGTGGAAAGTAATAAGTTCTACTTGCATACTGTGCTAAAAACCAAAACTATGCTAAATTAAATGGAATTTAAAAAGGACCAGATTTTTTTTGCAGGTTTTTGTCCAATTTTCCCAACACCATTTGTTGAAGAGGCTGTCTTTACTCCATTGTATTTCCTTACCTCCTTTGTCAAATATCAGTTGTCCATAGTGCTGTGGGTTTATTTCTGGGTTCTCTGTTCTGTTCCATTGATCTATGTGCCTGTTCTTATGCCAGTACCAGGCTGTTTTGAGTACAATGGCTTTGTAGTATAGCTTGATATCAGGAAGTGTGATACCTCCCCCTTTATTCTTTTTTTTTAAGATTGCTGAGGCTATTCGTGTTCTCTTTTGGTTCCATATAAATTTTTGGAATATGTGATCTATATCTTTAAAGTATGTCACTGGTATTTTAATTGGTATTGCATTGAATTTATAAATTACTTTGGGTAATATAGACATTTTAATGATGTTTATTCTTCCTAACCATGAGCATGGTATATGCTTCCACTTGTTTGTATCTTCCTTGATTTCTTTTATCAGTGTTTTATAATTTTCTGAGTACAAGTCTTTAGTCTCCTTGGTTAAATGTACTCCTAGGTACTTTATTTTTTTGGTTGCAAGAGTGAAGGGGATTGTTTCCTTAATTTCTCTTTCTGATTGTTCATTGTTGGTGTATAAATTGCCTCTGATTTCTGAGTATTAATTTTATATCCTGCCACCTTGCTGAATTCATTTATCAGGTCCAGTAGTTTTTTGACTGAGACTTTAGGATTTCCTATATACAATATCATATCATCTGCAAATAATGATAGTTCTACTTCTTCTTTTCCAACTTAAATACCTTGATTTCTTCTTCTTGTCTGATTGCTGTGGCTAGGACTTCCAGGACTATGTTGAATAAGAGCGGTGAAAGGGGGCACCCCTGCCTTGTTCCTGATCTTAAGGGGATTGCTTTTAATTTTTTCCCATTGAGTATGATGTTGGCTGTGGGTTTCTCATAGATGGCTTTTATCATGTTGAGGTATGTTCCCTGTATTCCCACTTTGCTGAGAGTTTTGATCATGAATGGGTGCTGGATTTTATCAAATGCTTTTTCTGCATCTATTGAAATTATCATGTGGTTTTTCTCCTTCCTTTCATTTATGTGATGAATAACATTGATAGATTTGCGAATAGACCACCAACTTACACCATTCACAAAAATAAACTCAAAATGGATAAAAGACTTAAATGTAAGGCGTGAAACCATAAGCATCTTAGAAGAAAACATAGGCAGTAAGCTCTCTGACATCTCTTGCAGCAATATATTTGCTGATTTATCTCCACGGGCAAGTGAAATAAAAGACAGGATAAACAAATGGGACTATATCAAATTAAAAAGCTTTTGCACGGCCAAAGACAATAAGAACAGAATAAAAAGACCAACTACACAATGGGAGAACATATTTGACAGTATGTCTGATAAGGGGTTAATAATCAAAATTTATAAAGAACGTGTAAATCTCAACACCAGAAAGACAAACAATCCAATCAAAAATGCGCAAAAGTAATGAATAGACACTTCTCCAAAGAGGATATACAGATGGCCAATAAGCATATGAAAAAATGCTCAACATCAATAATCATTAGAGAAATGCAAATTAAAACCACAATGAGATATCACCTCACACCAGTCAGAATGGTGCTCATCAACAAAACAACACAGAATAAGTGCTGGCGAGGATGTGGAGAAAAGGGAACCTTCCTGCATTGCTGGTGGGAATGCAGACTGGTGCAGCCTCTGTGGAAAACAGTATGGAGATTCCTCAAAAAATTGAAAATCAAACTGCCTTTTGACCCAGCCATCCCACTTTTAGGAATATACCCCAAGGACACCATAGAAGGGTTCCAGAAGGAGAAATGCACCCCCATGTTTATAGCAGCATTGTTCACAATAGCAAAGATCTGGAAACAGCCCAAGTGTCCATCAGAGGACGAGTGGATTAAAAAGCTTTGGTACATATATACTATGAAATACTACTCAGCCATAAGAAATGATGACATTGGATCATTTACAATAACATGGACGGACCTTGATAACATTATACAGAGTGAAATAAGTAAATTAGAAAAAAACTAAGAACTATATGAACCAATGCATAGATGGGACATAAAAATGAGACTTAGAGACATGGACAAGAATGTGATGGTAACAGGGTGTGGGGTGGAGGGGTGGGGAAGGAGCGAAGAAGGAGAGGGACGGAGTGGGGGGAGGGTAGGGGCACAAAGAAAACCAGATAGAAGGTGACGGAAGACGATTTGACTTTGAGTGAGGGGTATGCAGCATAATCAAAGGTCAAAATAATCTGGAGATGTTTTCTCTCAACATATGTACCCTGATTTATCAATGTCACTGCATTAAAATTAATAAAAATAAGATTTAAAAAATAAAAAAAAATTAAAAAAAGGACCAGATTGACATTCAGAAGAATTTTATTATCTTATTATAAATGTTCAATCTCTGAGATCCGTCTTTCCCAAAACCACCTGAAACAACTTTCAAACTCTTCTGTAGTTTAAAATTTTTCACTAACTTTGGAAAAATTGTATACATTACCTTTTATTTTAAAATATTTACCTCTTTGTTCCTGTGTTACATGAGGTTTAATCACTGCTAAAGTGTTTTGAGGAGGAAAGAAATACTGAATTTCCTTTTCAGCAGCTTCTAACGAATCACTTCCATACAACTGGTTGACAGGTAAGCTGTCCATTGCAAATTGTATGCCTAAACTTTGGAACAGAAATCGAGTTAAAAATTGTTATAGCATAACATAACATGATATAACATAACATAACATAATATAACATAACATAACATAACATAACATAACGTAACATAATATAAATTGTTCAAAAATTATCAAGCAATAGCAACTCATCTTTAATCTAGGATAACAGAAAAGAAAGTAATTAGAGAGTGGTTTGGGCATGCTACTTTGTTCTAAGGATGTAACAGTCTTTAGGAAGAAAGGACATGAACATTGAAATAATCCTGATAATGGATATTGACAGATACTGTGCATGGAGGAATGGATGCCCCACTGCAGTGACAAAGCACAGATTATAGAATCCTAATCTCATGACTTGCTAGCTATGTGATATTACTTAACTTCTCTGTGCTGTTAGTTGTCTCAAATATAAATATGATAATAAAACCTTCTTTGGAAGGTGATTTTGAGGATATAATCAAATCAGATGATGTATTTTGAAATGTATGGTGCATATGAAGTTCTCAATAAATATTCCTTTCCTTTTTTTTCATCACTAAGTATTATCAAGCACTAGATGTGACATTTGACTCTATACTGAAGTACCAAACTATAAACTTAAAATCCAGGAGAAACTGCGATGAAATCCTCACAGCACAAGAGCAGCAACAACAACAACAAAAAAAGATCCTGGAGATGATGTCAGAGTAATGGCAGGGTAGGAAGCGATACCGATAAATCTCCCCCAAAACTCAACAAGATCTTCAACCAGAAACAGAAAAAACTATCCTTGGAGCCTCCAGATGTTTTGCAATACACCCGAAGGTATGGTCGAGTGAAAAATTGGCTAAATATATAACCAAACCCCGAAGGAAATAGGGAGTAAGAAATGCTCCGCCTTCCTCACTAACCTAAACAGGGCGGCTTTCTCTGGGATCTGTGAATATAGAAACTGAGGCGGGCAAAGGGGGTGAATAGATCCAGGCCGCGGCACAAACGGCCGAACCAGGCTGTGGCACGGAGATCCAAGCCGAGGAAAAACTTATCCTGTGGCAACCTGGGCAATACAAGCTAATACTGTACCAAACCCAAACAAAGAAAGACAAGCGGGGCAGCCATTTTACCCGATCTCCTGGTCGGCGCGCGCACATAGTGGGCTAGAGATTTCTGCCTAAACCCCGGGAGTGGGTGCCCGTGTTACCCCACAGAGAAGCAGAGTCAGAGGCCTTTGGGTGGGTCGAAAGCAGAATCTCTGGGCAGCCCCAGCGCCCTGGGAAAGCCACGCACGGGAGGGAGCGAGAACTAATTCCAACGGTGGAACTTTTCCATGCTGGTAGGGGATTCACTCAGAGGGAAACGCGGCCGGCCTCATATCCTGGTCTGCGCGCACAGACAGTGAGCGAAAGATTCCTCCGAGTGCCTCGGCAGTGCACGCCCGTGTTATCGCACAGAGGGGCAGAGTCAGGGGCCTTTGTGTGGGCCAAAGTAGAATCTTGGGCTGCCCCAGTGCCTTGCAAAAGCCGCGCACAGGGACGGAGCGAGAGCCAATTCCAACGCTGCAACTTTTCCATGCGGTTGGGGGTTTCACTCAGAGCGTGAGACTGCTGGCCGGATATCCTGGTCTGCGTGTGCAGATAGTGAGCGAGAGTTTCCTCCGAGCGCCCCGGAAGTGGGCGCCCGCCTGTGTTACCGGACAGAGTGGCAGACAGAGCCAGAGGTCTTTGAGTGGGCGGAAAGGCCGCCTGATTATGCTAGCAGCTCTGACTGACTGAGCCTTACCCAGAGCCCTGTGCTGAGTGGAAATAGAGTGGGGAGTTGCCAGCTCTTTGAGCCTCTTACTATCCAGGCAGAGGCAGCAGCAACCCCATAGCTGGATTATCAGGCTACTAATTGAGGAAGGAAAGACTAGGAGAAAGGCTCCAGGAACACGGACTCTCTCACTGTCGGAGCCTATAAATGCTAATGAGCCTCGACTGCCAACGAGACTAAAACACAATACATGACATTGCCATAGAGACTTATCAACTGCAAACCTCTACCTGAGCGTGCCAAAGGGGCAGAACCCGGGGTACAGAGTCACCGACCAGGAAGAGGGAGAGAAAAGAAAAAGCAAGAAGATAACCTCTCAAAATCAAGAATAATCTGCAGACTTTATAACCTATCCCATTTTATTATATTTGTTCGTTTGTTTCTCTTATCTTCATTCTTGATATTTTTTTTCCTCCTCCAATTTGGCCGATTAACTCTCTGCCGGTCTTACTCTCTCCTCTCCTTGAACTACACTACTCATAAGTGTTACATCTCCCATTATCTTTTCTCTCCTCTTCCTTTCTCTCTATGAGGGTTGCACTCCAAAACCCTTAACTCTCTCTTTCTCTTTCTCTCTCTCCTCTTTTTTCTTTTTTCTTCTTTTAGTGGTTCCCTCTTTTTTTCTCTCTCTCTCTTTCTTTTCTCCCTCTATATTAGCTTGTTCCTTTCTCCTTTACATCTCCTCTCATTCAAACCTCAATAACAAACAAATTATCTTATCTGGGATTTAAACTTATGTTTGTGGCATTTTGGGGGTTTTTTACTTCGCCTTTTTAACTCACTAGCAGTGCTCCCATCCCTGGCTCTCCATTTTATCTAGTTCTTGTTCCACTAAATACAATAGTAATTTTTTAATTTGTCCCCCATTTTTCTGTTTCCCTCTTATTCCTCTCATCATAACTCTTAGTCAACCAACAACTAAAAGCAAATCATTTTATTCTTGACCCAAATTTTTTCCTTATTTGCTTTTTGTGGGTCCATACCCCCTTCTTTTTTCTTTTCTTTTTTTTTTTTTTTTTTTTTTTTTTTTTTTTTTTGCCCCTTTATTACTTTTCCCCAATTTAGGCCCTCCATTACAGGCATTGTTTGTTATATTCACAGTTCACCACAAGATATTCTCAAGAAAGAGGGGAGAGGAGAGGAGTGGAAAAAAGGAGGGGGGGAATAATTTCCTTTTTTTTAAATTTTTATTTTATTTTATTTTTCTTTATTTCATTATTAATTTTTTAAAAAAAAAAACTCTTCGATTTTTTTAATCTTTTTATTCTTTATTAAATCTTATTAATACTATCAACAAAACCACCCTCAGATGCCACTAAGGAAGAGAAAATCGAATATCATGGATACAAAAGAAAGAGAGGCAACACAGCTAGATGAGGAAAAATCTATGGAGAAAAAATTTAATATATTGGAAACCTTGGAGCTAAATGACAGAGAATTCAAGATAGAAATCCTAAAAATCCTCCGAGATATACAAGAAAACACAGAAAGGCAATTTAGGAATCTCAGAAAACAACTCAATGAACACAAAGAAGATATGTCCAAGGAAATTGAAACTATAAAAACAAATCAAACAGAAATGAAAAACTCAATTCACGAGCTGAAAAACGAAGTAACAAGCTTAGCTAATAGAAGAGGTCAGATAGAAGAGAGGATTAGTGAAATAGAAGACAAGCAATTGAGGCACAACAGAGAGAAGAAGAAAGAGACTCAAAAATTTAAAAAAAATGAGATAGCCCTACAAGAATTATCAGACTCCATCAAAAAGAATAACATAAGAATAATAGGTATATCAGAGGGAGAAGAGAGAGAAAATGGAATGGAGAACATACTCAAACAAATAATAGATGAGAACTTCCCAAGCCTGTGGAAAGAACTAAAGCCTCAAGTTCAAGAAGCAAACAGAACTACGAGTTTTCTTAACCCCAACAAACCTACTCCAAGGCATATCATAATGAAATTGAAGCAAACCAACAGCAAAGAAAAAATTCTCAAGGCAGCCAGGGAAAAGAAGAATACAACATATAAAGGAAGGCCCATTAGATTATCATCAGATTTCTCAGCAGAAACTCTACAAGCTAGAAGAGAGTGGACCCCAATATTTAAAGTCCTGAAAGAGAGGAACTTCCAGCCATGAATACTATACCCATCAAAGCTATCCTTCAAATATGAAGGAGAAATAAAAACATTCACAGACACAGAAAAGATGAGGGAATTTATCATCAGAAAACCCCCACTCCAGGAATGACTAAAGGGGGTTCTCCAATCAGATACAAAGAACAAAAAAAAACAGAGCCACAAGTAAAAGCTCCAAGAAGAACACAATAAAACCATATTTAAACTGTGACAACAACAAAAAGAAAGGGGAGAAGAAGATGGAGATTAACAGTAGCAAAGGACGATGGAGTGCAAAAATACTCACAAAATAGTTCGCTATAATGAACAGGGTAGGGACCCTTTTCATTACTCAAAGGTAACCACCATTGAAAAAACCACCACAGAAGCACATGAGATGAAAAAGATAGCAACAGAGGAAAGATGTATGGCATACAACCAAATAAAAACAAAAGATAGAAAAACGAAAGAGAAGGATCAAACAAGACACAAAACTAACAGAAAGCAATATATAAAATGGCAATAGGGAACTCACAAGTGTCAATAATTACAATAAATGTAAACGGATTAAACTCACCAATAAAAAGGCACAGAGTAGCAGAATGGATTAAAAAAGAAAATCCAACTGTATGCTGCCTACAGGAAACTCATCTAAGTAACAAGGATAAAAACAAATTCAAAGTGAAAGGCTGGAAAACAATACTCCAAGCAAATAACATCCAAAGAAAAGCAGGTGTAGCAATACTCATATCGGATAATGCTGACTACAAGACAGGAAAAGTACTCAGAGACAAAAATGGCCATTTCATAATGGCTAAGGGGACACTGAATCAAGAAGACATAACAATTCTTAATATATATGCACCAAACCAAGGAGCACCAAAATATATAAGACAGCTACTTATTGATCTTAAAACAAAAACTGACAAAAATACAATCATACTTGGAGACCTCAATACACCGCTGACGGCTCTAGATCGGTCATCCAAACAGAGAATCAACAAAGACATAGTGGCCTTAAACAAAACACTAGAGCACCTGGATATGATAGACATCTACAGGACATTTCATCCCAAAGTGACTGAGTATACATTTTTCTACACTGTACATGGATCATTCTCGAGAATTGACCATATGTTGGGCCACAAAAACAACATCAGCAAATTCAGAAAAATCAAAGTTGTACCAAGCATATTTTCTGATCATAAATCCTTGAAACTACAATTCAACTGCAAAAAAGAGGAAAGAAATCCCACAAAAATGTGGAAACTAAACAACATACTTTTAAAAAATGAATGGGTAAAAGAAGAAATAAGTGCAGAGATCAAAAGATATATACAGACTAATGAAAATGACAATACGACATATCAGAATCTATGGGATGCAGCAAAAGCAGTGATAAGAGGGAAGTTCATATCACTTCAGGCCTATATGAACAAACAAGAGAGAGCCCAAGTGAACCACTTAACTTCCCACCTTAAGGAACTAGAAAAAGAAGAACAAAGAAAACCCAAAACCAGCCGAAGAAAGGAGATAATAAAAATCAGAGAAGAAATAAATGAAATAGAGAACAGAAAAACTATAGAAAATATTAATAGAACAAGGAGCTGGTTCTTTGAAAAGATCAACAAAATTGACAAACCCTTGGCAAGACTTACCAAGGAAAAAAGAGAAAGAACTCATATAAACAAAATCCAAAATGAAAGAGGAGAAATCACCACAGACACCGTAGATATACAAAGAATTATTGTAGAATACTGTGAAAAACTTTATGCCACTAAATTCAACAACCTAGAAGAAATGGATAAATTCCTAGAACAATACAACCTTCCTAGACTGAGTCAAGAAGAAGCAGAAAGCCTAAACAGACCTATTCGTAGAGAAGAAATAGAAAAAACCATTAAAAACCTCCCCAAAAATAAAAGTCCAGGCCCTGATGGCTATACCAGTGAATTTTATCAAACATTCAAAGAAGACTTGGTTCCTATTCCACTGAAAGTCTTCCAAAAAATTGAAGAAGAAGCAATACTTCCAAACACATTTTATGAGGCCAACATAACCCTCATACCAAAACCAGGCAAGGACTGCACAAAAAAAGAAAACTACAGACCAATATCTCTAATGAATACAGATGCTAAAATACTAAACAAAATACTAGCAAATCGAATACAACAACATATTAAAAAAATAATACATCATGATCAAGTGGGATTCATCCCAGAATCTCAAGGATGGTTCAACATACATAAAACGGTTAACGTAAACAAAGAACAAAACAAAGAACAAAACCACATGATCTTATCAATAGATGCAGAAAAGGCAATTTTATGTTTAAGACTCTCAACAAAATGGGTATAGAAGGAAAATATCTCAACATGATAAAGGCCATATATGATAAACCATCAGCTAACATCATATTAAATGGCACTAAACTGAAGGTTTTCCCCCTTAAATCAGGAACAAGACAGGGTTGTCCATTCTCTCCACTCTTATTTAATGTGGTACTAGAGGTTCTAGCCAGAGCAATCAGACAAGACAAAGAAATAAAAGGCATCCATATAGGAAAAGAAGAAGTAAAGGTATCACTTTTTGCAGATGATATGATCCTATACATCGAAAACCCCACAGAATCCACAAAAAGACTACTAGAAACAATAAGCCAATACAGTAAGATCGCAGGATACAAAATTAGCATACAGAAGTCAATAGCCTTTCTATATGCCAACAACTGAGAATGAACTCAAAAGAATAATCCCCTTCACGATTGCAACAAAAAAAATAAAATACTTAGGAATAAACATAACAAAGATTGTAAAGGACTTATATAATGAAAACTATAAACCATTGTTAAGGGAAATCGAAAAAGATATAATGAGATGGAAGAATATACCTTGTTCTTGGCTAGGAAGAATAAATATAATCAAGATGGCTATATTACCCAAAGCAATATACAAATTTAATGCAATTCCCATCAAACTTCCAATGACATTTTTTAAAGAAATAGAGCAAAAAATAATCAGATTTATATGGAAATATAAAAATCCCCGAATAGCCAAAGCAATCCTAAAGAAAAAGAATGAAGCTGGGGGCATTTCAATACCTGACTTCAAACTCTATTATAGGGCCACGACAATCAAAACAGCATGGTATTGGCAGAAAAATAGACACTCAGACCAATGGAACAGAATAGAAAGTCCAGAAATAAAACCACATATATATAGTCAAATAATTTTTGATAAAGGGGCCAACAACACACAATGGAGAAAAGAAAGCCTCTTCAATAAATGGTGCTGGGAAAACTGGAAAGCCACATGCAAAAGAATGAAACTGGACTACAGTTTGTCCCCATGTACAAAAATTAACTCAAAATGGATCAAAGATCTAAACATAAGACCTGAAACAATTAAATACATAGAAGAAGACATAGGTACTCAACTCATGGACCTGGGTTTTAAAGAGCATTTTATGAATTTGACTCCACAGGCAAGAGAAGTGAAGGCAAAAATTAATGAATGGGACTACATCAGACTAAGAAGTTTTTGCTCAGCAAGAGAAACTGATAACAAAATAAACAGAAAGCCAACTAAATGGGAAATGATATTTTCAAACAACAGCTCAGATAAGGGCCTAATATCCAAAATATACAAAGAACTCATAAAACTCAACAACAAACAAACAAACAATCCAATAAAAAAATGGGAAGAGGATATGAACAGACACTTCTCCCAGGAAGAAATACAAATGGCCAACAGATATATGAAAAGATGCTCATCTTCTTTAGCTATTAGAGAAATGCAAATCAAAACTGCAATGAGATACCACGTCACACCTGTTTGATTAGCTATTATTAGCAAGACAGGTAATAGCAAATGTTGGAGAGGCTGTGGAGAAAAAGGAACCCTCATCCACTGTTGGTGGGAATGTAAAGTAGTACAACCATTATGGAAGAAAGTATGGTTGTTCCTCAAAAAACTGAAAATAGAACTACCTTATGACCCAGCAATCCCTCTACTGGGTATATACCCCCAAAACTCAGAAACATTGATACGTAAAGACACATGCAGCCCCATGTTTATTGCAGCATTGTTCACACTGGCCAGGACATGGAAACAACCAAAAAGCCCGTCAATAGATGACTGGATAAAGAAAATGTGGCACATATACACTATGGAATACTACTCAGCCATAAGAAATGATGACATCGGAACATTTACAGCAAAATGGTGGGATCTTGATAACATGATACGAAGCGAAATAAGTAAATCAGAAAAAACCAGGAACTGCATTATTCCATACATAGGTGGGACATAAAAGTGAAACTAAGAGACATTGATAAGAGTGTGGTGGTTACGGGGGGGGGGGGGGGGGGGGAGGGGCACAAAGAAAACAAGATAGAAGGTGACAGAGGACAATCTGACTTTGGGTGATGGGTATGCAACATAATTGAACGACAAGATAACCTGGACTTGTTATCTTTGAATATATGTATCCTGATTTATTGATGTCACCCCATTAAAAAAATAAAATTATTATTATTAAAAAAAAAAAAAAAAGAAGATCCTACAGGACAGCTTTATATATAAAGAGGGAGGAGTGATGGACAATTCATATTGGGTTAGACAATTTATTCTGGTTCTTTTTCTGTATAATAAATTAATATATATCCTAAATCAATTATTGTCCTTGATATTTTTCAGTTTCCCTTCTTTCTGTCTCTATCTATCTATGTATATTTTAATAGAGGAAATGTTCACTCTTCTCTATATTTTCTACTGTTTACATACAGGCTTGAGCAACCAACCCCTAAAATCCAGCAATGGTGAATAATGTCCCTTCCTGTTGATACAGTGACATCACTGGAAATTTGGCTTTCTTTGGGGATCCTCACTTTAATAGTGGGGTGGAATAAGCAGTCAGTCAATGCCTTCACCTGGAGGAAATGTCTCTGTACTGGTGCACTACCTCCACACTTGGAACCACAATTGCTAGAGGAGTGTGCCTTCAGACCTGTAGGCTTTGTGTTGAAAGGAGTTCTTCTCTCTACTGCTATGCATTGAATGCTATGCTGCATTTCATTAAGAGGATCTATGGCACTCTGCTTACACTATTTACGATGCTCAACCCACATTATCCTTGACAGTTATTTAGGTACAGGAGCATAAATGAGTAGAGCTAAACAAAGGGTAAAATGTGCTCATTCAGGACAAGTCAGATTCAAGATACCCTACCCAAAAGATAATACTTCCACTTTTAAATAAGTGATGTGTCATAAGTATTATTTATTATGTAAATATATCTCAAGTTTGCTGTGCCTGATTGACCATCTCTGTTCTTGCTCACTTGGAGGAAGAGCATTTCTTCCCCTGAATTGAATCCTAATCAGCAACTGGCCCAAAGAATTTAAGCATATTGCAATTCAGATAGTTTACTTCAGCTACATCCCAAGAAAGGAGATGTATGAGATATTATCCCCAACCTTCAGATGCCAGCAAGCCTGACAGTTAAGACCAAAAAATATTTTCACAGTGCCCCTGTGTGCCAGGTAACACGCCATGTGTTAAGTTGATTACAAAGTTTAGCTGATATCTAAGATTGATCAGTAAACTAACTTAGTAATGGTTATTGCCAAATTATTGACTACATATTAAGTTAGTCATTATCATCTTAAAATGCTCATGATCAACTAAACACCTGCATGGCCACCATACCCTTCTCAAAAGAATTTCTCCTAAGTAATGGATGGGGTAGGTATTTCTACAAAGAATTGGCCTTCCGGCTGGGTACTCACTACTTACTCCTCAACTCCAAACCAAACAGCCCACAACTTTCTCTTGTAAAGCCTTGTCAGTATTCAGGTTGACACTGAGCTGGACTGTCAGTCAACACCAGTCCACTCTGGACTCAGGAAAAGTAGCTATCCTAAGAACCTCCCTTGAAATAGAGCTATGGTTTCTGTACTCTATATCCAAGAGGAAATTATAATAGTTCCCACAGAAACAATTTGGAACTCATGGTATAAATCCTACCTCTCTGGAAAAAAATCTTTGGCTTCTTCAACAGTTCTTGGTCCAATTAAGTTTTTCCAGTGTTTTAAACCATCATCTCTTAATAAAACAAGGGCTAGAGATGGACCACTGTTAGAAAAGAAGAAAACAAAGTTAATAAAAATATGACTCAATAGCTAATTGTATATAGATAATTTAGGTATATTGTTAAATAGACTGCAAAAAAAGTCAACAAATCTTTTTATCAAGAGTCCAAAATTAATTTACATTGGTGTATTCTTAAGAGCATATTTATAAAAGGATGGAAGCAGAGAAATGAAGGGAAAAGAAGAGGTTGGTTCTAGTAGAGCAGTTCCTGTATTGTTCCCATACTCCTGCTGAATTGCATACTCTTGCTGGATTTCTGCCCCAGGTGCTATCACACTTACTCTTCTAAAACTTGGACAGATTATTAAAATCTCATGCTTCTCCTAGAACTAGTGATTTTAGGATTACCAAGGCCCTTGAGAGTCAATCAGTTCTCTTTTGGACTTGATGATGTTGCACACCCTGGATTTCCAGCATTCAGCTCATAGGACTATGGCGACTTCACCTGGGCTATTTCCATTGATCCAGTAACATTCTAGGATGAGGAGAGCAGACAGAGAGTCGAGCAGAGAATAGATATGAGAGGGAGATAGACCAAGAGCAGACTCAGCACTTGTTTACAGAACTGAGGAGTTTGGCAACTTGAGCAGAAAGAAAGGTTAGAAGATTTAAATGATTCATAATTAAATCAGACTGTGCTTTCCCACCTGAAATCTAATTTACCTGGTCATGTATTCTATAAGATTTTCAAAATAATCTTGATTTTCATATTCTTTGCACAGTATCTGCGCCTCTTCTCTTGATAATACTATTTGTCTTTCCATCAGTATTTTAAAATCTTCATCTTGAATGATATTCAGAACCTCCCCTAAATAGTCACATAAGTTTTAAATTGCTGGTTACTGGTTATACACATCACATAGAATATATTATTATAAGGGCATATATGCATTTTATTCTATTATGAAATTTAAATATTTTTAAATAGCTCATTAGATTTGAAGATAAACAGTGTACTTAACATATCAAATTATAATACTATTTTCAATTTTTTATGACATAAGAATCATACACACACAGAGAAGTATCTCATTAGCAAATATTTTCTATACTGTATTTTTGTCTCTGAGACTGTAATCAAGGCAGGGATATCCGCTCACCACTTCTATTTGACATCATACTGGAAAACATAGCTAGTGAAACTACATAAGAAAAGGATATAAAGGGAATACAGATTGGGAAGGAGAAAATAAAACTCTTTGTTCGCAGATGGTATGATTGTCTATGCAGAAAATCCCAAGGGAACAACCACAAAACTCCTGAAACTAATATAAGACTATTATAACAAAGTTGCAGGCTAACTAAAATACAAAGTTGATGACTTTCTTATATATCAACAGTAAACATTAAAATTTGAAATTTAAAACAATACCATTTATATTAGTACACAAAAAAATAATATATATGAATAGAAATCTAACAAAATATGGATAGAACCTAAATGAGAAATACTATAAAACCCTGGAGAAAAGCTTCAGAGATCTTAAAAGTGAGAACATATTCATTGTTCATGAATAGGAAGACTCAAAATTGTTGCGATAACAATTCCTCCCAACTTGTTCTCCCAGCTCCACCCAATCCAAGTCAAAAGCCCAGCAAATTCTTTGTGAATGTGGATATTGACAAACTGATTCTAAAGTTTATATGGAAAGGCAAAAACCCAGAATAGCCAACTAAATATTGAAAGAGAAAAACAGTGTTGGAGGACTAATACTACTAATCTTCAAGACTAACTATAAATTGACCAGGTTGTGGTACAGTGGTTAGAGTGTTGACCTGGGATGCTGAGAACCCAGGTTTAAAACCACAGCGTCACCAGCTTGAGCATGGACTCATTCGGCTTGAGTGTGGGCTCATCTGGTTTGAGTGCAGACTTACTAGCTTGTGTGTGGGCTCATCTGGCTTGAGTGCAAACTCACTAGTTTGAATGTGGGATCACCAGCTTTAGCTTGAGATTATAGACATGACCTTATGGTCGCTAGCTTGAGCAAGAATCACTAGCTTGGACGGAGCCCCCAAGTTGAGGCATGTATGAGAAGCAATCAAAGAACAACTAAAAGTGCTGCAACTACAAGCTGATGCTTCTCATCTCTCTCCCTTTCTGCCTGTCCATCTCTGTCTTTCTCTCACCTCTCTCTAACTCAAAAAAAAAAAGAAAAGAAAAAAGAAATGCAGTGAAAAAGAAGCAAAAGAATGGACGTGTAGATCAACAGAATTGAATGGAGAACCCAGAAATATACCCACACAAATAAGTAAACTGATCTGTGACAAATAAGCAAAGGTTACAGAGTGGAACAAGGATAATGTTTTCCACAAATGGTGTTGGAATTGGACATACACATGCAAGAAAAACACAAAACAAAACAAACAAAAAAAATTTTAATCTAGACATAGACCTTTTACCTTTCATGAAAATTAACTCAAAAGAATTATAGCCCTAAATGTAAAATACCAAACTATAAATTTTCTAGAAGATAAAAGAGAAAATCATGGTGACCTTGGGTTTGGCGATTTTCTTTTCTTTTTTTTTAGTGAGAGGAAGAGAGGCAGAGACAGACTCCCGCATGTACCCTGACCGGGATCCACCCAGCAAGCCCACTAAGGGTTGATGCTCTGCCCATCTGGAGCCTTTGGTCCACTGCAACCAAAGCCATTTTTTAGTGCCTGAGGTACAGGCCATGGAGCCACCCTCAACGCTCAGGACCAACTTTCTCCAATCGAGCCATGGCTGCAGAAAGGGAGGAGATAGAAAGAAGCGAGAGGGGAGGAAGAAGGGTGAAGAAGCAGATGGGCTCTTCTGTGTGCCCTGACCAGGAATCGAACCCAGAACTTCCACACACCGAGCTGATGCTCTACCACTGAGCCAACCAGCCAGGGCTGGCAATGACATTTTAATTTAAACACTAAAAGAACAATTCAAAAAAAATCCTGATAAGTTGGACTTTATTGAAAATAAAAATGTTTTAAGGAGGGAGTGACGTCAGAGAAATGGCGCTGTAAGAAGTGCTCCCGATACCTCTTCCCAAAATTTCAACAAGTTCTACAACCAGAGACAGAAAAATCTATCCCTGGAGCATCTGGAAGTCCCATACATTGAACAAGAAGGCAGTAGCAGGGGCAACCTCATAGCTGGATCATCAGGCTGCTAAATCAGGAAGCAGAGACTAGGCGAGAGGCTCCAGGAAAACGGACTCTCCCATTGTTGGAGCCTGCAAATGTTAACAAGCCCCGACTACCAACGAGACTGAGACCTTGTATATGACATTGCCATAGAGACACATCAACTGCAAATCTCTACCTAAGCGTGCCACAGGTGCAGAGCCTGGGGTACAGTGCCACTGACCAGGAAGAGGGAGAGGAAAGAAAAAGGAAGAAAAGCATCTCTCAAAATCAAGAAAATCCACAGTCTTTATAACTTTTTCCACTTTATTTTGTATCTTTCATCTTCTTATCATTTTTTATCTTCTTCTTCCACCTTAGTCCTTTTATTCTCTGCTTGTCTTAATCTTTTCTCTTCATCTTGAACTACATTACCCATAAGTGTTACATTTCCCAATTTTTTTCTTTTATTTTTTCTTTCTCTCTATAAGGGTTATACTCCAAACCCTTAACTCTCTCCTTATTTTTCTTTTTTCCTTTTTTCTTTTTTCTCCCTCTCTCCTAGTTTCTTCTTTTCTCCTTTACTTTTCCTCTCATTCGACCCTCACTCATGAACAAATTATTTTATTTGGGACACAAATTTTTTCTTTGTAGAATTTTGTGTGCTTTTTACTTACCTTTTTAACTCATTAGCATTTCTCCCAACCCCAGCTCTCCATTCTATATAGTTTTTGTTCCACTTAATACAATAGTATTTTTTTCTTTTCCTTGTTTCCTTCTTATCCTTTTCACTATATATTTCAGTTGACCATCATTTACAAGCAAATTATTTTATTCTTGATACAAATATTTTTCTTTTTTGCATTTTGTGGGTCCCTACCTCCTTTTTGCCCCTTGAACACTTCCCCCAACTCAGACCCTCCGTTATAGGTAGTTTTTGTTCCATTTAGCACAATATAATTCTCATTTTTTCACAGTATTTTCTCAAAGAAGGCAAGAAGAAAGAAAAATAATAATAATTTTAAATAATTTTTTATTTTCTTTTTTTTTAATTTTTACTCTTCATTAATTCTCATTAATGGTATTAACAAAACCATCCTCAGATGCTATTAAGGAAAAGAAAATCGAATATCATGGATACAAAAGACAGAGATGTAGCACAGATAGATGAGGAAAATGCTATAGAAAAAAAATTAATATATTGGAAAACTTAGAGTTAAATGACAGAGAATTTAAAATAGAAATCCTGAAAATATTCAGAGATATACAAGAAAACACAGAAAGGCAATTTAGGGAACTCAAAAAACAACAAACATGAAGAATATATCATCAAGGAAATTGAAACTATGAAAACAAATTAAAAAGAGATGAAAAACTCAATTCATGAACTGAAAAATGAGGTAACAAGCTTAGCTAATAGAACAGGCCACATAAAAGAGAAGATTAGTGACATAGAAGACAGGTAACTTGAGGCACAACAGAGAGAAGAAGAGAGAGACTCAAGAATTAAAAAAAATGATAAAGCCCTACAGGAATTTTCTGACTCCATCAAAAAGAGTAACATAAGAATAATAGGTATATCAGAAGGAGGAGAAAAAGAAAATGGAATGGAGAACATATTCAAACAAATAATAAATGAAAACTTCCCAAGCCTGTGGAAAGAACTAAAGCCTCAAATTCAAGAAGCAAACAGAACACCGAGTTATCTTAATGCCAACAAACCTACTCCAAGGCACATCATAATGAAATTGGCACAAACCAACGACAAAGAAAAAATTCTCAAGGCAGCCAGGAAAAAGAACAACATATAAAGGAAGGCCTATTAGATTATCATCAGATTTCTCAGGAGAAATTCTGCAAGCTAGAAGAGAGTGGACCCCAATATTTAAAGTTCTGAAAGAGAGGAACTTCCAGCCAAGAATACTATACCCATCAAAGCTATCCTTCAAATATGAAGGAGAAATAAAAACATTAATGGATACAGAAAAGATGAGGGAATTTATCATCAGAAAACCCCCACTTCAGGAAATACTAAAGTGGGTATTCCAACCAGATACAAAGAAAAAAAAAACTACAATAAAAGGTCCATCAAGAACACAATAAAACCAAATTTAAACTGTGACAACAAAAACAAAAAAAGGGTACAGGATGAAGATTAACAATAGCAAAGGACAATACAGTGCAGAAGCACTTATAAGATAGTGTACTACAATGAACATGGTAGGTACCCTTTTCATTACTTAATGGTAACCACCCCTGATAAACCTACCACAGAAGCACATGACTTAAAAAAGGTAGTAACAGAGGAAAGAAGTATGGATTACAACCAAACAAAAACAAATGATAGAAAAACAAAAGAAATAATCAAAGAAGATAAAAAACTAACAGAAAGCAATATATAAAATGGCAATAGGACACCCTCAGTGTCAATAATTACACTAAATGTAAATGGATTAAATTCACCAATAAAAAGACACAGAGTAGCACAATGGGTTAAAAAAGAAAATTCAACTGTATGCTGACTACAAGAAACACATCTAAGCAACAAGGATAAAATAAATTCAAAGTGAAAGGCAGAAAAACAATACTCCAAGCAAATAACATCCAAAAAAAAGCAAGTGTAGCCATACTCATATCTAAGAATGCTGACTACAAGACAGCAAAGGTGCTCGGAGGCAAAGATGGTCATTCCATAATGATAAAGGGGACATTGAATCAAGAAGACATGACGCTTCTTAATATATATGCACCAAACCAAGGAGCACCAAAATATATAAGACAGCTACTGACTGACCTAAAAACAAAAACTGACAAAAATGACAATCATACTTGGAGACCTCAATATGCCACTGACAGCTCTAGATCATTCATGAAAACAAAAAATCAATAAAGAAATATTGCCTTAAACGAAACACTAGAACAATTGGATATGATAGACAGGTACAAGACATTGCATCCCAAAGTGAAAGAGAATACATTTTTCTCCAGTGTACATGGAACATTCTCAAGAATTGACCATATGTTGGGCCACAAAAAGAACATCAGCAAATTCAGAAAAATTGAAATTGTACCAAGCATATTTTCTGATCATAAAGCCTTGAAACTAGAATTCAACTGCAAAAATAAGAGGTAAAAAAAACCCCACAAAAATGTGGAAACTAAAAAACATACTTTTATAAAATGAGTGGGTCAAAGAAGAAATAAGTGCAGAGATCAAAAGATATATACAGACAAATGAAAATGAAAATATGACATATCAGAATCTCTGGGATGCAGCAAAAGCAGTGATAAGAGGGAAGTTCGTATCACTTCAGGCCTATATGAACAAACAAGAGAAAGCCCAAGTAAACCACTTAACTTCACACCTTAAGGAACTTAAAAAAGAAGAACAAAGACAACCCAAAACCAGCCAAAGAAAGGAGATAATAAAAATCAGAGCAGAAATAAATGAAATACAGAACAGAAAAACGATAGAAAAAAATTAATAAAACAAGGAGCTGGTTCTTTGAAAAGATCAACAAAATTGACAAACCCTTGGCAAAATTCACCAAGGAAAAAAGAGAAAGGACTCATAAACAAAATCCAAAATGAAAGAAGAGAAATCACCACAGATATCATAGATATACAAATTATTGTAGAATACTATGAAAAACTATATGCCATCAAATTCAACAATCTAGAAGAAATGGATAAATTCCTAGAACAATACAATCTTTCTAGACTGAGTCATGATGAAGCAGAAAGCCTAAACAGACCAATAAGCAGGGGGAAATAAAAAAAATTATTAAAAACCTCCCCAAAAATAAAAGTCCAGGCCCAGACAGCTATACTAGTGAATTCTATCAAACATTCAAAGAATATTTGGTTCCTATTTTACCAAAAAATTGAAGAAGAAGCAATATTTCCAAACACATTTTATGAGGCCAATATAACCCTCATACCAAAACCTGGCAAGGACGGCACAAAAAAAGAAAACTACAGACCAATATCTCTAATGAATACAGATGCTAAAATACTAAACAAAATACTAGCAAATCAAATACAACAACATATTAAAACAATAATACATCATGATCAAGTGGGATTCATCCCAGAATCTCAAGGATGGTTCAACATATGTAACACGGTTAACGTAATACACCGTATCAACAAAACAAAGAACAAAACCACATGATTCTATCAATAGATGCAGAAAAGGCATTTGGTAAAATACAACACAATCTTATGTCTAAAACACTCAACAAAATGGGTATAGAAGAAAAATATCCCAGCATGATAAAGGTCATTTATGATAAACCATCAGCTAACAACATATTAAATGGCATAAAATTGAGGACTTTCCCCCTTAAATCAGGAACAAGACAGGGTTGTCCACTCTCCACTCTTATTTAATGTGGTGCTAGAAGTTCTAGCCCGAGCAATCAGATAAGATAAAGAAATTAAAGGCATCCATATCGGAAAAGAAAAAGTAAAGGTTTTACGTTTTGCAGATGATATGATCCTATACATCAAAAACCCCAAAAACTCCACAAAAAGATTACTAGAAACAATAAACCAATACAGTAAGGTCTCAGGATACAAAATTAATATATAACAGTCCATAGCCTTTCTATATGCCAATAACAAAACATTAGAAAACAAACTCAAAAAAATAATCCCCTTCACAGTTGCAACAAAAGAAATAAAATACCTAGGAATAAACATAACAAAGAATGTAAAGGACCTACATAACAAAAACTACAAAGCATTGTTAAGAGAAATCAAAAAAGATACAATGAAATGAAAAAATATTCTTTGTTCTTGAATAGAAAGAATAAATATAATCAAAATGACTATATTACCCAAAGCAATACACAAATTTAATGCAATTCCCATCAAAATTCCAATGACGGCCTGACCTGTGGTGGCGCAGTGGATAAAGCATTGACCTGGAAATGCTGAGGTCGCCGGTTCAAAACCCTGGGCTTGCCTGGTCAAGGCATATATGGAAGTTGATGCTTCCAGCTCCTCCCCCCCTTCTCTCTCTCTGTCTCTCCCTCTCCTCTCTAAAATGAATAAATAAATAAATAAAATTTTTTAAAAAGCACAGAAATAAAGCAATTATGAGGATCATTCTTTATCAGCATAGAACATATTTTTTTAAAAAAATTCCAATGGCATTTTTTAAAGAAATGGAACAAAAAATAATCAGATTTATATAGAACTATAAAAAACCCTGAATAGCCAAAGCAATCCTAAGGAAAAAGAATGAAGCTGGGGGCATTACAATACCTGACTTCAAATTATATTATAGAGCCACAACAATCAAAACAGCATGGTATTGGCAGAAAAATAGACACTCAGACCAATGGAATAGAATAGACAATTCAGAAATAAAACCACATATATATGGTCAAATAATTTTTGATAAAGGGGCCAACAACACACAATGGAGAAAAGAAAGCCTCTTCAACAAATGGTGCTGCAAAAACTGGAAAGCCACATGCAAAAGAATGAAACTCGACTACAGTTTGTCCCCTTGTACTAAAATTAATTCAAAATGGATCAAAGACCTAAATATAAGACTTGAAACAATAAAGTACATAGAAGAAAACATAGGTACTAAACTTATGGACCTTAGTTTTAAAGAGCACTTTATGAATTTGACTCCAAAGGCAAGAGAAGTGAAGGCAAAGATAAATGAATGGGACCACATCAGACTAAGAAGTTTTTGCACAGCAAGAGAAACTGACAACAAAATAGACAGCCAACTAAATGGGAGATGATATTTTATACAACAGCTCAGATAAGGGTCTAATATCCAAAATACACAAAGAACTCATAAAACTCAACAACAAACAAACAAACAATCCAATAAAAAATGGGAAGAGGACATGAACAGACACTTCTCCCAGGAAGAAATACAAATGGCCAACAGATATATGAAAAGATGCTCATCTTCATTAGTTATTAGAGAAATGCAAATCAAAACTACAATGAGATACCACCTCACACCTGTTAGATTGGCTATTATCAACAAGACAGGTAATCGCAAGTATTGGAGAGGCTGTGGAGAAAAAGAAATCCTCATCCACTGTTGGTGGGAATGTAAAGTAATACAACCATTATGAAAGAAAGTATGGTTGTTCCTCAAAAAACTAAAAATAGAACTACCATATGACCCAGAAATCCCTCTACTGGATATATACCCCCAAAACTCAAAAACATTGGTACATAAAGACACATGCAGCCCCATGTTCATTGCAGCATTGTTCACAGTGACCAAGACATGGAAACAACCAAAAAGCCTTTCAATATATAACTGATAAAGAAAATGTGGTACATATATACTATGGAATATTACTCAGCCATAAGAAATGATGACATCAGATCACTTACAACAAAATGGATGGATCTTGATAACATTATACGGAGTGAAATAAGTAAATCAGAAAAAACTAAGAACTGCATGATTCCATACATAGGTGGAACATAAAAAGGAGACTATGAGACATGGACAAGAGTGTGGTGGTTACCGTGGGGGGGGGGGGGATGGAGGGAGAAAGAGGGGGGAGGGGAGGGGCACAAAGAAAACCAAATAGAAGGTGACAGAGGAAAATTTGACTTTGGGTGATGGGTATGCAACATAATTGAATGACAGGATAACCTGGAGATGTTTTCTTTGAACATATGTACTCTGATTTATTAATGTCACCCCATTAAAATTAATAAAAATTTATAATAAAACAAACAAAAAAATGTTTTAATGAAAGACAGTGTTTAAAAACAAGAGCCAAAACCCTAGAAAAATATTTGCAAATCACATATATATAAAGGACTTGTATTCACAATATACAAAGAACTCATTAACTCACCAATAAGTAAATAAGTTGCTCAATTAAGAAATGGGGAAAAGTGTACAGATGTTGTTTTGTTGGGTTTTACACTTGAAACTTGTATAGGTTTGCAAACCAGTGTCATCCTAATAAATTCAACTTTAAAGTTGGGTAAAAAATTCTAACAAGACATCTCACCAAAGAAGATTCAGAAATAGAAGTTAGTATATGAAATGATGCTCAGCATCATATGTCATTAGGGAACTGTAGCTTAAGACAACAATGAGATACTCTTATATACTTATTGGAATAGAAAAATATCTAAATAACCACCTGTAGAGAAATAGGAACTCTCATTAATTGCTGTTTGGAATTGAAAATGGTGTAGCCACTTTGGAAGGCATTTGACAATTTACTACAAAGCTAAACAGAGTTTAACCATATGATCTAGTATTCATACTCCTAGATATTTACCAAACTGAGGCAAAAACTTGTCTACACATGTAAAAATCATGTATTAATGCCTATAGCAACTTTATTCATAATAGCTAAAAATTGAAAGCAATAAAGATGTCCTTCAAGAAGTAACTGGATAAACTTTGGTTCATTCATAAAATGGAGTATTATTCAGGAATATAAAGAAATAAAGTATCAATCACAAAAATACATGGAGGAACAATCCTGAAATTCATAGTAAGTAAATGAATTAGTCTGAAAAGGTTATATACTGTGTGAGTCCAACTGTTTGACAATTTGGAAAAAGCAAAACTTTAGAGACAGCAAAAAGATCAGAGGTTGCCTGGGGTTAGGAGGGAGTACAGGAAGAGTGAATAGGTGATTCCATTCTGTATAATACTATAAAGCAGTGGTCCCCAACCCCTGGGCCACAGACCAGTACTGGTCCATGGGCCATTTGGTACCAGTCCGCAGAGAAAGAATAAATAACTTACATTGTTTCTGTTTTATTTATATTTAAGTCTGAATGATGTTTTATTTTTTTTTCTTTTGTATTTTTCTGGATTTGGTAACGGAGAGACAGACAGACTTCCGCATGCGCCTGACCGGATCCAACCGGCATGCCCACCAGGGGGCGATGCTCTGCTCATCCAGGGCGTCGCTCTGTTGCGACCAGAGCCACTCTTGCGCCTGAGGCAGAGGCCATGGAGCCATCCCCAGTGCCCGGGCCGTCTTTGCTCCAATGGAGCCTTGGCTGCAGGAGAAGAAGAGAGAGACAGAGAGGAAGGAGAGGGGGAGGGGTGGAGAAGCAGATGGGCGCTTCTCCTGTGTGCCCTGGCCGGGAATCAAACCTGGGACTTCCGCATGCCAGGCCGACGCTTTACCATTGAGCCTGCCAGCTAGGGCAATGTTTTATTTTTTAAAAATCACCAGATTCCCTCTGTTACATCCGTCTAAGACTCACTCTTGACGCTTGTCTCGGTCACGTGATACATTTATCTGTCTCACCCTAAAGGCTGGTCTGTGAAAATATTTTCTGATATTAAACTGGTCCGTGGCCCAAAAAAGATTGGGGACCACTGTTATAAAGGGAATACATGACATTATGCATTTGTCAAAACCCATAGAATGTAAAAAATAAAGAACTTTAATGTAAACTATGGACTTTAGTCAATAACAATGTATCAATATTGGCTCATTAATTGTAAAAATGTATCACAATAACATAAGATGTTAATAGGAAAAACTGTTAAGCAGGCATATGGAAACTACATATGTACTATCTAAATTTTTCTATAAATTTACAATTGTTATAATTTATAAAATCCATTCATTTAACAAGTATGTAAATATTAAGCAAGATTTTTAAAGGCAAACAAACCATTACGAAGGAGAAAATTCAAGACCTAGCTAGTTTCACCAGTAAATTCTGATAAACATTAAACAAAGATGTAATTATCAATTATACACTGTCCCTTCCAGAAAATAGAACAGGAGTGACAACTTCTCTTTTGAGGCCTGCATTATGCTGACACCTACACCAGATAAAGACATTACAAGAAAATGAATATAAGCTCAAATATAAGCACATGAATATAAGCACAAAAATCCTCAACAAAATATTTAAAAATCAAAACCAGAAATATGTAAAAATGACAATATACAATAATCAAGTGGTTCATCTGGAGAATGCAAAGCTGCTTCAACATTCAAAACCCACAGCAACTCCCGGGCGCTGGGGATGGCTCCTCAGCCTCTGCTCCAGGCGCTAGAGTGGCTCTGGTCGCAACAGAGTGATGCCCGGGAGGGGCAGAGCATCGCCCCCTGGTGGGCAGAGCGTCGCCCCCTGGTGGGTGTGCCGGGTGGATCCCGGTCGGGCGCATGCGGGAGTCTGTCTGACTGTCTCTCCCCATTTCCGGCTTCAGAAAAATACAGAAAAAAAAAAAAAAAAAAAAAAAAACCACAGCAACTTACATATTACCAAACTAAAATAAAAAATAATGGTATCTGTAAGGCCCATGGCCACTGCCATGGGCATGCAGGTTCACGTTGGATTTGGGCAGACGATAAATGACAGTGGAGCCGGAAAATGGTGGGCCATTCCTTTATTAAAGGTGGACGAGCTGACAGGCAGGGAAGACTGCTTCCCTCTCTCTCTCCAAACTCACCTGGACTCACAGGCTCCCACAAGCAAAACAGCACTCCCAGCCAAAAAGGCTGGGCTGAAATTTCAGGGCTCCCTAGCCCTGACCCCCTCTCCGGTTCCACAACCTGGACTCATTCTTCTGACTTACCAGCCAAAAACCGGCTGGCGGAAAAACTCTTTCTCCAGCAAATAATACAAACAATGGCCCCTCCCAAGCAGAAAGGTAATCCACAATTTGCAAACTGCCACCCTGAGGACAAGCACCTGCAGCCTTCCATAGACTACACACACATGGCACTGCCTCACACCAATGCAAAATACGAGCAAGCAAACCTAAACACACTTGTTTACCCAACAGTATCAGTAGATACAGAAAAAAAATTTTGAGGAAATACACCATCCATTTATAATTTTTTAAAATCCCCGAACTAGAAATTAGTGGGAATTTTCATAACTTAACAAAATATGTATAGCATTAGCATTATGCTTAATGATAAAAGACTGTTTTCTCTCTAAGGTCAGGAATAAGGTAAACCTATCTATTCTCACCTCTCCTAGTCAACATCATTCAGGAAGTTCTAACTAGTCAATCCAAAGAGACAAGCTAAATTGTATAGATTGGAAAGGAAGAGGTTTAACTTTCTTGACTTGCAATGATGTTATTGTCTACATGACTAATTCTCAGGCAGAGTTTTTGTCCCTCAAGAGTGCAGTTAACGATGTATAGAGACATTTTTTATTGTCACAACAGGGCACAGGGTAGGGAAATGCTACTGTAGGGATCTAATGAGTAGAAGCCAAGGGTGTTGTAAACAGTTTACAATACACATGACACAGCCTCCCTCAAACAAGAATTCTCTAGCCCCAAATGTAAGTAGGTCTAAGGTTGATAAATCCTGGTCTACATAGAAATTTCCAAGAAGACTACATCAACATTTCAAAACTGAGTTCAGCAAGTCAGAGAATACAAGGTCAATATACAAATATTATAGTACTTTCATATACTAGGTATGAAAAAGAGTTAATAGTGCAAATACATGGTTTGTGTTCTTACTCCACCATGCACATTCTGCTGTGTGAATACGGGGTTGGGTTGAAAATAACAAGCACTTTTTAAGTGCACGCACTGTATTTATGTTTTCTCATTTTGATTTGAATATTTTTTTAGTTTAATTTTCTTATTTTTCATCTAAAATTTGCATTCAATATTATTCTGTATTAGAAGAAATAGACTTAATAAAGCATCTTTTTCAAATCATACTGTTAAGGAGGGATTAATCCAAATTTTGAACGAAAGCATTTCAGACATAAAACTTTAAATCTTTATTATGTAAAAATTCCTGCCATGTTAAAATCTACTCTAACAAATTTATTGGTTAGGAAATAGTTTGTAAACCTTTACCTATAAAAATGTTTTATTATTTATTATTGAGAAATTCATAAATTAACTAAATTTCTCACTTTAGGTACCTTTTCTTCAAAGTTAAATTCTAAAATAATATTTTTTAATGTAATTACATTAGAGTTTATTCAAATCCGTGTACAAAATACTTAAACAATTTATACTTTATTTCTTACCTTTCTTTTCTCGAAAGAGAGCTGGTCGAAGTAATGCTAGTATTCTTTCTAATTTTATGCTTGCCATACTTTTAAAATCAGGGAAGAAGATATCAATAAACTTATTTACATTATCTGTATTTTCTTCAACATCGCAAAACTGAGATATATTTTCTCTTTCCAGGTATTCTTGTAAACTGTTAAAATCCAAACTATAATTTAAGATTGTAAACTGAAGTTTAATGACCATACCAGAAAACTTAAGGCTGATAATATGTTCACAAATAATTTGGGATTTAGTAAAATAAAATTTAACATCACATAAAGATAAATTGTAGCTCTCTATCAAATCAAAGAATAATATATTTAATTCAAGTTTTTATTGAACCAATCCTAAAATCGATAAATAAAATCATGTGTGTTCTATTGACTTCATGAGAGAATAAAAAAGACCAAAATAAAATGTTTAAATTTTTTTTCTTTCCTCTGTGTAAACATTTTCAGATACTTTCTGTTTTTCTTTTTTATTTTGTCTTTTAATGAAGGGTTATGTGGGAGCACATTTCATGTTTTCAAATAGATAAGGCATTTTGGTCTTTTTATTGTTTATTTTCAATTTTATTGAATTACAATCAGAAATGTGTGTGGTAAAAATCTAAATTTTAAAAAAATCATTGGCAGCTGTCAGAGGTGGGGTTTTGGGGACTGGATGAAAGACCAGGAAGGGATTAAGCAAAAAAATAAATAAAATACATAACATATACTGACAGACAACAGTGTGGTGATAGCCAGAGGCAGAAGGAGGTGGATTGGATGGAGGAGGGCAGATGTGTGGGGAGGATTGGGCACTGACGGAAGGAGTCTTTGCTTTGGGTAAGGGCCACATGGTGCGTTGTGCTGCTGATGTTTTCTGGAGTTGTACACTTGAAACATGTACATTTTTACAAACCAATGTCACCTCAGTAAATACAATATTTAAGTTAAAAAAATTGTTAAGGTTTTCTTTGTAAACAAAGAAAATTTTATTTCTGTGATTTAACCCTTTGAGTAGTGAGTTTTTTCATGCTCGTTGACCCCCAGGAGTGAGTTTTTGTTTTTTTTTTCAAAAAATGAAATTAGTTCTAGTTACAGTTTTATTAACTTAAAATCATGTTTGTTTGACAACCAATTTATGGAAACAAGAAGAACATACATTTGCCTTTATTTAATGTTGCCTTACACATTTTTAAAATAAAAATTTTTGTACAATTGTACTCTGGTTGGTCAGGAGGCATGAGGACGTGCATGAACATTCATACTACTCAAAGGGTTAACATTGGGTATATTTATATTTCATATATAATAGGTCATTCAGTATATATAATTAAATATACATTTTATATTCTTATATATCCTAATTTATTTTTATCTGCTCTGTACTGGGATCTCTTACCAAAGGTATTTTTTCCAGTTCTTATTTTTCTAATATTTCAATTTTTGTATTTTTAACTGTTATGTAATTTGGGGCATTTTTCACTACTGTATCCTCTTCATAAATGTTGCCTTTTATCTCATGTTCTTCTTTATAAAGTTTAACATTTTTAATGTACTATTCTAACACTTTATATTTCCTGGCTAATATTTTGTCATCCCATTTTTTTTTCTTTTTCTTTGTGTGTTTCTTCTATATAATACAAGTGCAGTTTTTAGAACTTTTATTTTTAAAGGACAGAAAAGTTGCAAGACTAGGATATTGAAGTCTAAATTCACCAACTGTTAACATTTTGCCACATATATTCTCTCTCTCTCTGCCTCTCATCCCCCAGAGCGTGTGTGTGTATGTGTGTGTGTGTGTGTGTGTGTGTATGTGTGTGTGTGTGTTTGCTAAACCACTTATGATTAGGCTGCAGATATACAGAACCTCTTAAATACTTCAGGGAAGTTTACATTAGTATAAAACTATTATCTCATACACAGTTTATATTCATATTTCATCAGTTTTATAATACTGTCTTATTTATATCTTTTTTCTAATCTGGGATCACACATTGCATGTAGTTGTCCTATCTCCTAATCTCCCTTATTCTCTAACAGTGCCTCACCCATTTTTGGCTCTCACAACAGTGATATTTTGAAGAGTCTAGGCCAGTTGTTTTGTATGTAGATTGTTCCTCATTTTGCATGGTTTCAAACTCTTGGATGGCCCAGTAGTTTCCTATTACTTTCAGGTATGAACCTTTGGCAGGAATACTATGTAAGTGGTGTTGTGTGCTTGGTACATCACAATGGGAGGTACACAATGATGGGTTTTTCATTACTGGTAATATTAACATGGTTCAAGTGGTAGTCTCATTTTCTCCACTGAAAAGCTGCAATATCCACTTTGAAAATAGTGAGATATCTGTGAGGACCCTGTTTGAAGCTGCATATATTTTTCACATGATTTTAGGTTTGATTGATGATTCTTTTCTGCATCAATGATTACAATAATGGTTTTTATTTTACTTCAGTTTTGTTTTGTTTTTTACCTTAGCCTCATAATCTCTGTTCTTTTTTATTTTTTTTCTCCCTAGCACCCTTCCCCATCGCACCCTCCCCCCTTTCCTTCAGGTTTATTCCCTCCTATCATCCCCTTTCCCTCTGTCCTCTTTTCCTCTGGTCATTTTGATCCCTCCACTGTCTCAATTTCATTCCTCAGTTCACATTGTTCATTGGATTCCTCAAATGAGTGAGGTCATATGATATTTTTCTTTCTCTGCCTGGCTTATTTCACTTAACATAATAGTTTCCAGGTCCATCCATGTTGTCACAAAAGGTAAGATTGTCTTTTTTTTCATGGCCCCATAGTATTCCATTGTATATATGTACCACTGCTTTTTAATCCACTCGTCCACTGATGAACACTTGGGCTGTTTCAAGATCTTTGCTATTCTGAACAATGCTGCCATAAACATGGAAGTACATTTCTCCTTTTGAAATAGTACTATGGTGTTCTTAGGGTATATTCCTAAAAGTAGAATAGCTGGGTCTAAAGGCAGTTCAATTTTTAATTTTTTGAGGAATCTCCATAATGTTTTCCACAGTGGATGCACCAGTCTGCATTCCCACCAACAGTGCAGGAGGGTTCCCTTTTCTCCACATCCTCGCCTGCACTTATTCTGTGTTGTTTTGTTGATGAGCGCCATTCTGACTGGTGTGAGGTGATATCTCGTTGTGGTTTTAATTTGCATTTCTCTAATGATTAGTGATGAGCATTTTTTCATATGCCTATTGGCCATCTGTATGTCCTCTTTGGAGAAGTGTCTATTCATTTCTTCCGTCCAGTTTTTGAATGGATTGTTTATCTTCCTACTGTTGAGTTTTACAAGTTTTTTATAAATTTTGGTTATTAACCCCTTATCAGATGTATTTTCAAATATGTTCTCCCATTGTGTAGTTTGTATTTTTATTCTGTTCTTACTGTCTTTAGCTGTGCAAAAGCTTTTTATTTTGATATAGTCCCATTTGTTTATTCTGTCTTTTATTTCACTTGCCCGTAGAGATAAATCAGCAAATACATTGCTGTGAGAGATGTTGGAGAGCTTACTGACTATGTTTTCTTCTAAGATGCTATGGTTTCACGGCTTACATTTAAGTCTTTTATCCATTTTGAGTTTATTTTTATGAATGATGTAAGTTGGTGGTTTAGTTTCATTTTTTTGCAGGTAGCTGTCCAATTTTCCCAACACCATTTGTTGAAGAGGCTGTCTTTACTCCATTGTATGCTCTTATCTCCTTTGTCAAATATCAGTTGTTCAAAAAAGAAAGTGTGGGTTTATTTCTGGGTTCTCTGTTCTGTTCCATTGATCTATATGCCTGTTCCTTTGCCAGTACCAAGTTGTTTTGAGTACAATGGCCTTGTAGTATAACTTGATATCAAGAAATGTGATGCCTCCCACTTTATTCTTCCTTTCCAAGATTGCTGAGGCTATTTGTGTTCTTTTATGGTTTCATATATCAAGTATGTCATTGGTATTTTAATTCATATTGCATTGAATTTATAAATTGCTTTGGGTAATATAGACATTTTAATGACGTTTATTCTTCCTAACCATGAGCGCAGTATAAGTTTCCACTTGTTTGTATCTTCCTTGATTTCTATTATCAATGTTTTATAATTTCCCAATAACAAGTCTTTAACCTACTTGGTTAAATTTACTCCTAGGTACTTTATTTTTTTTGGTTGCAATAGTGAAGGGAATTGTTTCCTTAATTTCTCTTTCTGGGCCCTGGCCGGTTGGCTCAGCGGTAGAGCGTTGGCCTAGCGTGCGGAGGACCCGGGTTCGATTCCCGGCCAGGGCACACAGGAGAAGCGCCCATTTGCTTCTCCACCCCTCCGCCGCGCTTTCCTCTCTGTCTCTCTCTTCCCCTCCCGCAGCCAAGGCTCCATTGGAGCAAAGATGGCCCAGGCGCTGGGGATGGCTCTGTGGCCTCTGCCTCAGGCGCTAGAGTGGCTCTGGTCGCAACATGGCGACGCCCAGGATGGGCAGAGCATCGTCCCCTGGTGGGCAGAGCGTTGCCCGTGGTGGGCGTGCCGGGTGGATCCCAGTCGGGCGCATGCAGGAGTCTGTCTGACTGTCTCTCCCTGTTTCCAGCTTCAGAAAAATGAAAAATGAAAAAATAATAATAATAATAATAATTTCTCTTTCAGACAGTTCATTGTTGGTGTATAAAAATGCCTCTGATTCTGAGTATTAATTTTATATCCTGCCACCTTGCTGAATTCATTTTTCAGGTCCAGCAGATTTTTGACTGAGACTTTAGGGTTTTCTATATACAATATCATATCATCTGCAAATAATGATAGTTTTATTCCTTCCTTTCCAATTTATATGCCTTTTATTTCTTCTTGTTGTCTGATTGCTCTGGCTAGGACTTCCAGAACTATGTTGAATAAGAGTGGTGAAAGGGAGCACCCCTGCCTTGTTCCTGATCTTATAGGGATTGCTTTTGATTTTTGCCCATTGAGTATGATGTTGGCTGTGTGTTGGTCATAGATGGCCTTTATCAAGTTGAGGTTGTTCCCTGTATTCCCACTTTGCTGAGAGTTTTGGGTGAAATTCATGAATCATGAATGGGTGCTGGATTTATCAAATGCTTTTTATGCATCTATTGAAATTATCATGTGGTTTTTCTCCTTCCTTTTGTTTATGTAATGAATTACATTGATTGATTTGCAAATATTGTACCAGCCTTGCATCCCCAGAGTAAATCCCACTTGATCATGGTGTTTAATTTTTTTCATATATTGCTGGATCTGGTTTGCTAATATTTTGTTGAGGATTTTAGCATCTAAATTCATCAGAGATATTGCCCTATAATATTCTTTCTTTGTGTTGTCTTTGCCTGGTTTTGGAATCAGAATAATGCTTACCTCATAAATGGATCTTGGAAGTCTTCCTTCCTCTTGAATTTTTTTGAAATAGCTTGAGAAGGATAAGAGTTAGTTCTTCTTTGAATATTTGGTAGAATTTACTTGTGAAGCCATCTGGCCATGGGCTACTGTTTGTTGGGAGTTTTTTGATAACTGTTTTGATCTCATTTCTTGTAATTGGTATGTTTAAATTTTCTGATTCTTCCTGATTGATTTTTAAAAGATTATATGTTTCAAGAAATTTTCCCATTTCATCTAGGTTGTCTAATTTTTGGCATACAGTTTTTCATAGTATTTTCTTACAATCCTTTGTATTTCTGTTGTGTCAGTTGTTGTTTCTCCATTCTCATTTCTAGTTTTATTTATTTGAGTCTTCTTTTTTTCTTGGTGAGTCTGGTTAAAGGTTCATTGGTCTTGTTTACCTTTCAAAGAACCAGCTCCTGCTTTTTTTGGTCCTCTGTATTGTTTCTTTAGCCTCTATATCATTTATTTCCATTCTGATCTTTATTATTTCCTCTTTTGACTACCTGTGGGCTTTACTTTCTGCTCTTTTTCTAGTTCTTTTAGATGCAGGGTTAAGTTATTTATTTGAGCTTTTTCTAGCTTCTTAAGGTATGCCTGTAATGCTATGAACTTCCCTTTCCGTACTGCTTTTGCTGTGTTACATAAATTTTGAGTTGTTGTATGTTCATTATCATTCATTTCTAGGAATTTTTTTTATTTCTTCTTTGATTTCATTCTTAACCCATTTGTTATTTAATATCATGCTATTTAGTTTCCAAGTGTTTGAGTATTTTTTATTTTTTCTGTTGTGGTTGATTTCTAGTTTCATGCCATTATGATCAGAGAAAATGCTTGATATGATTTCTATCTTCTTAAATTTGTTGAGACTGCTTTTGTGCCCTAATATGTGGTCTATCCTAAAGAATGTACCATGAGCACTTGAAAAGAATGTATATTCTGCTGCTTTAGGGTGAAAGGTTCTGAAGATATCTATTAAATCCAGTTGCTCTAGTGTGTCCTGTAGTCTGCTGTTTCTTTGTTAATTTACTTTCTTGACGATCTATCTAGTGATTTTAGTGGGGTATTAAAATCTCCTACTATTATAGTTTGCTGTTGATCTCGCCCCTTATATTCATCAAAGTCTGCTTTATATATTTAGGTGCTCCTATATTAGGTGGTAGATATTTATAATGGTTATATATCTTCCTGTTGGCTTGCTCCCTTTATCATTATGTAGTGACCTTTTTTATCTCTTACTATAACCTTTGTTTTAAAGTCCATTTTGTCTGATATAAGTATTGATACCCCAGCTTTTTTTTTCATTTCTATTTGCATGAAATATTTTTTTCCATGCTTTTACCTTTAGTCTATGTGCATCTTTTGTTTTGAGGTGTGTCTCTTGTAGACAGCATATGTATGAGACCTGTTTTCTTATCCATGCAGCTACCCTATGTCTTTCGATTGGATCATTTAATCCATTTACATTTAAGGTTATTATCCATATGTAGTTGTTTCTTGCTATTTTATTCTTTAAAACTGTATTCCTCTTTTGCTATATTCTTTTCCCACTTTAATCTGTTTACAACAAGCCCCTTAACATTTCTTGCAGCACTGGTTTGGTTGTAATGAATTCCTTGAGATTTTTTTTTTTTTTTTTTGGCTGGGAAGCTTTTTATTTCTCTTTCAATTTTAAACAATAGCCTTGCTGGATAAAGTAGTCTTGGTTGTAGGTTCTTGTTCTGCATTACTTTGAATATTTCTTGCCATTATCTTCTGGCCTCAAGTGTTTCTGTTGAGAAGTCAGAAGTCATCCTTATGGGGGCTCCTTTGTAGGTGATAATCTTTCTTTTTCTAGCAGCTTTTAATATTTTCTCTTTATTACTTAGCTTTGGTATTTTAATTATGATGTGTCTTGGTGTAGGTTTCTTTGGGTTTCTCTTTAATGGAGTTCTCTGTGCTTCTTGAACTTGTGTGACTTTTTCCTGCATCAATTTAGGGAAGTTTTCATCTATGATTTGATTGAACAAAGGCTTTATCCCTTTTTCTTTCTCTTCTTCTTCAGGAACCCCTATGGTGCAGATGTTATTTCTCTTCATGTTGTCACAGAGCTCTCTTAGAGTTTCCTCACACTTTTTGAGTAACTTTTCTTTTTGCTGCTCTGCTTCCATGTCTTTGTTTATCTTGTCCTCTAACTCGCTGATTCAATCCACAGCTTCATCCATCCTGCTTTTAATTCCTTCTATTGTGGTCTTCATTTCCGATATTGTTTATGTCATTTCTGATTCTTTTTTATTATTTCAATGTCCTTTTTTATACTTTCTTTATTTGGGTGTTTGTTATATCCATCTGTTGTTGTTCTAAGATCTTTGAGCATCCTAACAATCATTATTTTAAATTCTGCATCTGGTAATTTGGTTTTATCTGACTTGTTGAAGTCCTTTTCTGGGAATTTCTCTTAATTCATTTGGGTAGCATTTCTCTGCCTTCTCATTCTGTCTGTGTATAAGAAGTGTGTGGCCACTGGAGTCCAATGGGTGTGACCTCAGTGTTCCCTAGGTGTGGTCTGTTTGCAGGCCCGCCACCCCCTCTGCCACTGCTGTGGGCGTTCGGGTATGGGCATTGCCGGTGCCGGCCTGCTGCAGCAGTCGCTGCAGTTTCCACCTCTCCTCCATGGGAGGGGCTGTGTTCACGTGCCCGGTCTACAAGCCTTGGCAGGCCTCAGCCTTTGCTCCATCCCCTTGAGTGCGGCTGCATACTGCACTTGGGTCGCAAGCCTCAGCACTGCAGGCTGGGCTGCACACCTATGCTCAGCCGTGGGTCTCTGCCTGTTCCCCCATAATCTTTGTTCTTAATGAAATAATTAACCTTTTCATAATTAGCAAAATAATTATATGCCTGCCTATGTTCTTCCATCTTACTTTTTATATACTATTTATTTTAAATTGTCCTTTCTTTTTTCTTCTTTCCCTTTGCTGGTCTGAGTAAGTTGCTATTCACTCCATGTTTCCCCCCGTTAATGTAGAAATTCTGTTATACTTATCCACACTAATGTGTGCCATCTTCCACCTGCTTTCATAAACATATATGCTTCAAGTATTTCTTGTATTTCAGCACACTAGTTCCCTAATTAAAACACTCATCCCCCTTTTTTAAAATTCAAATAAGAACCTTAAAATGCTTTCAGGTACCATATTCATCTCATCTTTCCTCTCACCTCTATGAGATTTTTGAACCATTTTGCCATACATACTCAGTAATTTCTAGATTTGTTGAGGTAATTTAGAATCTTTCAGAATTTTCTTCTCTTTAAAGAGTCCTTTGTTAGCTATTATATTATAATCCAGAATTACATAACGTGGATTGTGTGAGGGTGTGTCTGTGTTCATAAACTCAAAGCTTTACTTATAACAACTGTTTCCCTTCTTTTATCCCCTCTCCCCCATATTGAGGTTTTGTTTTTTATTTTTTGGTTTTATCAAGTCTTTCCTCAAACATTTTCCATAGAAGGGATATATAGGTGATATATTTCTAAGTATATCTTTGAACAGCTTCCTGTGCTCCACTGGGTAAGTGATACCTTGGCTTCATTAAGAATGCAGGGATTGGAGTCTTGTTTTCTTAGTAGTTTGATGAGAAGTTCCATGGCAGTCAGAGATTTTACTTTGTAAGTAACTTATTCTCAGTTGCTGCCAACTGTGGAATTAGTAGAAGGGGTGAACAAAAGTGCAAGTCACTGGGGGATGCATTGTCTGTAGAGAAATTTTAATCCAATAGTAAAACCAATAAAAATAAGGCTGCTTTTATTATCACCATGTAGCAGTATTTCTAAATAATGTTAGTGATAAACTACTTCTCCTTGAAATAAACCTTTTGTTTGTCTCCAATCCAAACAATTCCTGTTAGAGTTGCTGACTTTTAAAAATATGAATACATAATTAGGCTTCAAGTTAGCATGCTTTTATTACTTATCTTTAATAGTGTACCCTGCATTGTATACTGCATGAAAGAATCAATCCTAAAATAACAAAGCTATTGGCTGAATTTCAATTTTGGGAATTTATTGTTAAACAGGAATTTTATGTATCTGTGTTTATTAAACATAAATATTCTGTGGAGCTCAATTTTGAGACTGTTAATGACAAATATTCAAAGGTTAAGGCCTACAAACAAAATCTATACTATAAAAAAAATTAGTATAACTAAATAGGATTAATCTATTGTTCAGTTTTGGTGTTATAATACTTTTTTATATGTTCATATATATATACAAAATTTCATAAAACACAACTTTCACTATGTTTCTTTAATGTCTATTTTTATTTCTCATTCAATAATTAGAACTTAGCATCATATTATCATACAGAGGAGAAGAATGTTAAGAAAATTGTCTGCTCTGGGTCTCAAACATATTAAGTACACTACTGCCTGCTTTCTCTCTCTCTGCAAACAGTGTGCAGTGTTTTTCCCAGGATGTCACGTGTGTATCTTCATTTTGGGGAATTGTTCTCCTATCCTTTCTTGTCTACCTGTCCTTTCTTCTCTGTATGGAATGTCTCTTAGTAGAACACATTATCTCCAGAATATTCTCCAGATTGTTTACATCTGTTTTCAGGATGTCTGTCCCATTTTTTTCCTATAGTTTTAGCTATTTCTTGTATCTGACTTTTCAAGTCCTTAAAGTCTCAAATAACTATCACACCCTCTAAGTCTCACTGAATTTATAATTCAAATCATGGTTTTTATAGCTCAAATTTAAAAATTATTTTTTTTATGTGTATGTAGTACTTGGAACTCAAATGCTACCATTAGTATTAATACTACTGTTATTTTAATTAAGGACTTTTCTGTCCCTAGTGGTTCTTTTACAATGGGCTTTTGTTTTGATTTTTATGTAGATCTTCCTTTCTCAGGCTGCTAGGCTCCCTTGGGTGAATAGTCAGTTTTCTATGTTGGCTTCTTGAGGTTTATGTCTGTTTTATGGTGTGTTAAGTGTTAGAAACCCCGTAGTTGGAAGGCAAAAATTGCCTTCAGGTTACAAACTGTCAGGTTGTCATTTCCTTACAGAGACAATTGGAAAAAGCCTTTAAAGAGCTGGACTTCAAAGGCAGGAAACTCAGTAATCCTGCTCAGCTCTACTTTGGACTTTTAGGAGTCAGGAGGCCCAGTGAGCTCCAGGCCTCACCTACAGCCAGCTGCTTATTGGTGCAGCCTTGCTTTGATGCTGAAGAGGCAAGAAAGGTCTGGAGATGATGGGGGTAGAGAGTAAGGTTATAGAATTCAGATTGCTCTGAACTCAGACACACTTTTAAAGAATACTTTAGGAATTGTATCTATCATCTTTCATTTTAATCAGGATTTCATTAAAAAAAAAACTAGCTTTCTATAGCTATAACATAAATAGGGGATAAATGGGTCACCAAAAATAAGATAAATATGTTCTATAGAGAAAGAAATGCAAGGTAGGAACTTTTGTCTTCACTCAGTCAAAAAGATTAAAGCTAAAAGGGACCTTAGAGATCATCTAAATTTTCCTCATGTTTATACAATATCTTCAGGACTTGGAACATAGGATTTTAATAAATATGAGGTATATGAAAGAATGCATAACAGGATGAATAAGTGAATGAATGAGTGAGTGGAGTCTACCAGAAAATAGTTGTATGACTCTGAGCAATGCTGCTGAGGACCCACACCTTCCTCTTCTGAGGAATGACTAGAAAGCAAAGGTAAACAGCATTGCCTTTTGGGCTCTTAATACACACACTGATTAAGGAGACAGACAGGTAAACAGATAATATAAATAATATGATAAGTCATCATGAATGAATTTGGAATCTGGATGAAAAACTTGGGTCCCTGTGTCCTGTTTTCCTGGATCTTCTTCACTCCTCCCTGGTTAGCCATTGGATCAAGTGGGCCACTGTTAGAATGGGCATTTTCCCACACCATGGGTGTTCACAAACTGGGTTTTTTTTCTGTAGGGATAACCAACCTAGCAAAGGCTTGGGGCTTTGCTGTCCTGTGACTAGCTTATGTCCACAGAAGTGGCCCCCTACCACCCGGCCAACTGCTCAGCTTTTAACTTCCCTTCTGTCTTACCCCCGCCTCCACTGCCCAGAGAGGAAGGGGAGGAGGCCTTGAGGTAGGGGAGGGTGGTGATAAAGAATAAAAGTAAAAAAATGTGTAAATGACTCATAAGAGTTTTCATCCCTGCTTCTTGAGGTTCCAGATTTACTTAAAGGAAGCCAGTAGAAGCACACAGTCTCTCTGAGGCCCAGTCTCCAGAACCAGAACTGTGGGAACTGACTTCCAGCCCAGCACATCCACCACTCTACGCTGCCTGCTGTGCCAATACTCGGGTAACACGGCCAAAGGCAAGTGGAATCTCAAAGCTTAGGAGGAAAATACTTCAGACTTTGCCAGAACAGGTTAATATATCTCACTCCACCCCGACCCTGCCAGTTGCCTAACTTATTTATTCATCTTGTTATTTGGGTACTGAAAAAATGGAGACAACTTTTTACTCAAAGTCGTCTATAATGAAGACTTACCTGAACAATAATAGCACCAATGCAATACTGACTTCTCTATGTCAGTTGCACTAAGTGTTTCACAAAATTCTTTTATTTTAATGGCCTAAAATTTCTGATATGCAATCTGATCTTTTTGAGCCAAACTCTGCCCGCCCAAACCTTCCTTCTGACAACTGATTATCATTTTCTCTTAAAACTCTGAAAGTAAGTACTACCATTTACAAAGTCCTTTGTCAGCTGTTGGTTTACCCTAATGAGTCCCTTTATCCTACTAAAAACTTGGAATTAGTGATATTAGGGTCTCCCTGCTACCTAAAAAAGTATGGCTATGCTAGGAGTCAGCAGATGTAGCTACTTAAGAAGAGCCAATACAATTCATTTATAGCACAACAAAGAATGTTCTGGAGATTCCCAGCTAGAAAATGCAGTGAACATGGACTTCTCTGCATCAGGAATGCACATCAGGAAACCTCTAGTCTTAGCTCATCTCAATATGTTCCCACTCACCCACCTTTCCTTCACACAACTCAGACAACCTTTGTGTTAAATTTGGTATTGTCTGAGTCTTCAGAGGAATGAAAGGCACAAATAGAAGTGCAGCAAACTAACATTCTATAAATTACTTATATTTGGTTTCAAATATTCACAAGTCCACTAACAAAAATATACAACTACTTCATTCTTAGCAATGTTTAACCACTAACTGTCTTAAGTGAAATGGCAGAGGACGTTTGTGTCTTCCAGACATAGGGAAGGTGAAAGTGGAATGTGGGGAAATGAGAGAGGAGATGAGTTGGGAGGACCGATGCCTGGTCCTAGTCTACTCTGGAGACCAGCCTGTGAGGCTGACTGGTGTACACAGCTGTAGAAAGATAAATGGAAATATTTTTCCCTTGCTAATCCTCATAATAGCAACTTTCAGGGCAATCCCAGCTCAATATACAATATTTTAGATTGACTGAGAGAAATTATATATATATATATATATATATAAAATTTCTAATATATATATATATATATATATATATATGTTTGTTTTTAGATTCTAAGATATTTGGACATTACACTTCATTACCTACTAAAACATTGTAAACCATAAATTTCTGATGTTGAGCTACCTGTCCCACTCTTTCTTCACCATAGATGTGGCCATCTCACATTGTTTCTCAAATGATTCTTTAAGTTCAGTCTCAGGATTAGATGCAATTTCCTCCAAGGGAGGTTCTTGTTCATTGCTTCGAGATATAACTAAAATATAGCTTAGACCAGTTGTCATTAAAGAGACAAAATCTTCAAATTCAGGCTACAAAACAAAATAATAAACTATTCAGCCTACTGAAATGGCAGCTACTATCCAAGTCAAGTAGCATCTTCCCCTTCATGATCAATGGGCAAGGAATAAAACTGTTATAATGCTCCTCTTAATAAATACATCTCTCAAGGACATAAATTCACAGCTAGTGCAGATTAATCTTAAAGATAGTCTAATAACTATTCTCAAACTTAGGCTTGTTAAAACACAGGTTTCTGAAGTCCAATCCCAGAGTTTATGACTCAGTCGATTTAGGGTGGGGCCCAGGAATGGGATTTTTTCAAAGCTCCCGGGTGATTTGATGTTGCCAATCCAAACCTTTTCTGGGGCCAAGACCAAGGGTTTGAGTGGTGCAGCTAGATTACAAAGTGCTTTTCAGTAGAATTCTCTGTGATGGCAAACAAGTTGTGTTCTCCAACATAGGTAGTCACTTACAGCTATTGTGTACTTGAAATGTGGCTACTGCAAAAGAGGCTAAATTTGTATTTAATTTTAATAAAGAAAATTCAAATGGACACATGTATCTAGTGGCTACCATACTAGACAGTGCATTCGTAAAAGTCATGTCTCCTGACCCCCAAGACCTTTTTAGCACACAGAACTGTTTTTATTATATTCCCTCAGGTAAGACAGAATTTTAAAAACAGCTTGAGAGAAAGGCTGCCACAAACCAGCGCAGCTAATAATTTTAGGTCCTGAGGGAGAACAATGCGGAATGAAGAAATAAAGTTAAAGAGAAAAAGGATGGGATTGGGAGGCCTCTGCAAGCTGATGGCAAGCTAGAGAGAGAGAGAGTCCCCGGTCTGCTTTATTATATAGTGTATAGCAGTGGTCCCCAACCCTGGGCCGTGGACTGGTACCGGTCCATGGGCCATTTGGTACCAGTCCACAGAGAAAGAATAAATAACTTACTTTATTTCTGTTTTATTTATATTTAAGTCTGAAAGATGTTTTATTTTTTAAAAATGGCCAGATTCCCTCAGTCTAAGACTCACTCTTGACACTTGTCTCAGTCACGTGATACATTTATCCGTCCCACCCTAAAGGCTGATCCATGAAAATATTTTCTGACATTAAACTGGTCTATGGCCCAAAAAAGGTTAGGGACCACTTGTGTAGAGAATTAAAGCCTTTAAGCCATATGCAAATGTTGCAACCCATGCGATGAGTCTATTCCAGAGTCTCGAGAGGGAATGGTACGAAATTGAATGAAAAATAGAAAAAGGCTTAAAGACATATGTAAGATGGATTTCCAGAGGATGCCACAGCTCCTCGCCAGCAGTAACTTCTGCCCTGGCCAAGCCGCAAAAACATGGCCACCCCCAGAAAATATCCTTCTTTATTTACTGGATGAGGTGGCTCATTATCAAATCAATCACATTTCCAAGGCAACCCAAGAACTCCACCACGTGTAGAAAACCCCCCACCATTACTTAACATAAACAGAGAAGTAACTAGCTTCCAGTCCTCCTGGGGAACATGGGCAGGCAAGACAAGAACTGAAGCACAGCCCTTTGCAACTTAATCAAGCAGGTGAGGTGGGGGGTTGGCAGACTGTCAGTTTATAGTCAGCTCCCAGCACCTCTGTCCAAACTGCAAAATACCCTGTTGATTTTTCGGTCCCCAACATGCAAATAAGGAAGTCTCTGATACAAAGTCACTCATCTGAGGCATAAGAATGCACTCCCCCCCCACACACCATGCGACAGTCAAGGGTATGAGGAAAAGCTTAGTCTTAAAAAGGTTGTGTGGAAGATCTTAGTATTAGAAGGCTGGAGAAGAGCTTAGTCTTAAAGTAAGCCCCTAGACTATAAGGACTTTGTCAGCTTACAGCCTGTCTCCAACATATGCCCCTTTTTTATTTTTTAAATTTAGTTCAGGTGCTGAGTTTTTTACTTGTTTGATTTTCTAGATTCCAATTCAGAGGCTAATTAGAAAAATACAAAAAATTAACATAGCCAATGTTAACATATCAAAACAAGTGTCTTAATACATTATAGGGATTAAAGCCTTTAAGCAAATTCTTAGCCACTATAACAAGATCTATAATAGAGACTTTGCTGTTTTGAATGTCCTTAACATGTTCACTAAGTCCATGCTGACACATCACTGTTTCTCATTCCCTGCAAATGCAACCCAATCTTACTTCAGTCCATTGAAAACTGTCACAATGCCTGACTAGGCAATGGCACAGTGGATAGAGCTTTGGACTGGGATGCGGAGTACCCAAGTTCAAGACCCCGAGGTCACCAGCTTGAACGCAGGCTCATCTGGTTTGAGCAAAGCTCACCAGCTTGAACCCAAGGTTGCTGGCTCAAGCAAGGGGTTACTCGGTCTGCTGAAGGCCCATGGTCAAGGCACATATGAGAAAGCAATCAATGAACAACTTAGGTGTCAAAACAAAAAACTGATGATTGATGCTTCTCATCTCTCCGTTCCTGTCTGTCTGTCCCTATCTATCCCTCTCTCTAACTCTCGCTCTGTCTCTGTAAAAAAATAATAAAATAAATAAGTAAAAGCTGCTGTTACTTTAAAAAAAAAGAAAATTGTCACAAGGAGCAGGAGTCACACATATCCAGGAAAAGTCCACATGGCACTGGAACTGTTGTCAAATTTTCACACTCTGCAGCTAGCCTCCAAGTCCCATGACCACTGTTTCCAGCACATTATGCTTTTGTCTCAAGCTTAATGTCAATTCTGGGATTCTGGCAATGATTTAGGAAGACTGGAAGGCCCATCTGTAGGCATGAATGGAGATGAAGCTTTTGTTTTCTTTAACCTGAAGTGATTAAATCAGGGGGCCTTTTCCTGGAGTTTTGCAGCTGTGGGGGTGGTGAGGAGAACCTTGGGATTCACTCTGCTGGGTGGTAGAGGTAAATTTGTACCAGGAGTGGGCAAATCTGGCTGGCCCAGAGGAACAACAAGGCTGATTCTGAGGACAGGAGGTAAAAGGAGAGAAAAGCTCTGACTTTGGAAAGTAAGTCTTGGTCTAAAATAGGGTTGGGACACTGAGGCAGGAGGAGAAAGAGTGTGTAAAAGAGACACCATGTATTAGACAAGGCAGTGGATCCATGGAAAATAAGGAGCAAATAAAACCATATACACCCACAACAGAGATCTTTGAGAAATGAGCAGGATCCTAATATTTGGGCAAGGCAGAGTAAGTGGCCCCTGTGTCTATAAGAAATGAAATTTGCTTACCTGCTACTTGGATGGTCACTCTAGACTCATTCATGATGATGTGAGATGGGGCCGACAGCCAGGGCATCTTCAGTCTTTAGTGGCAAGTCCCAGTAGACTGGGCAAGGTTAGGTCAAAGGTGGTCAGGGTAGGGGTGGAAGAGACTGAACCATTCCTTGGAGGAGCAAGGGGGAAGTCTACCTTCCAGTGTCCCTTTTTCCCACAGCAAAGGCAAGGCCCTGGCAGGGGCCAAGGAGCCAGACAGGCTTTTGCCCAATGACCTTTCTTTCCACACTTGAAGCAGGGCCCTGGTGGAATCTTATGAGGCCCCTTATGGGCACTGGAGTCTTTAAGGGCATCTACCAAGAGCTGGTATTTTGCCTGATCTCTTTGGGCTCTGTCTACCTTCTCCTGTTCCTCTTGGTCATTATAGACCTAAAAAGCAATGCTCAGGAGATCTCGTTGAGGGGTTTGAGGGCTCTTCTCTGCCTATTTAAGCTTTTTAAAGAAACAGGTTTGACAGAAAGAAGGACAAGAGTGGAGTAAAATAAGCCTTATATAATTGTTCTTGTGGAGTAAGTCTCTCCTCCTAGCTGATGGTGTCTCACCAAATGTTTAGGAACCCACCAAGGAGACTCAGCAGTCCTAGGAAAAACACAAACATATCCGCAACCCCATAAGAGAACAGAGTCTGGCCCTTGCCAGATTCCTGTGAGTGGGTCCTTTCATCACACTACAGGGAAGGCTTTCCTTATTGTATTCCAGAGTCTCTAAGCCACTGAATAGCCCTGTATATCAGCATTCAAAAAAAATTTTAAAAGTAAAAAGAGCATGATAAAAATTTACAGAAGTTTCAGGGTATGAACTCCCCCTTTTCTATTTTTTCTAATTGACTTTTAAGTGTTTGATGGGCATGATTTAAATCTGATTAATTCTTATACCTGAGTTGCTATTTTGCTCTCAACTCAGAAAACAAAGAACACACCTTACAAGGAACCAACTAAATTAGCAAGTCTTTAGGATTTACATTTCATTCTATATCAGCGGTTCTCAACCTGTGGGTCGCGAGCCCAGCGGGAGTCGAACGACCAAAACACAGGGGTCACCTAAGCCATCGGCAGTTTAGGTTGTGGCAGACCAAGCAGCCAGAGAGAATCAGGAGCAGCTGCCTTGCCATTGTTCCAGATAACTGGGCAATGTTTGGCCTGCTGGAATCAGAATTTGCTGAGGAAACACCAACATTGCCCCTGCTCTTTGTCGGGGCCAGAAAAGGCCCCATTATCCATTTCCCTGAATCACTTGCCCTTCAGCAGTATACTTAGGTCTACATTCATTCGCCCAATGTTTCCCTCTCTTACAGCGTGGGCAGAAGTCAGGAGCTTTAGGAGCTGGCTGCCCTTGAAAGAGAGGCTGAGACTGATATCCAGGGGGAGTAGAGAAATTTCTAGCAAAATGTCCTAAACCCCCACATTGGAAACAAGTTCCATGAGCAGAAGTACTTCCCTGACTTTCCTTCTTTCATTTGTTCTGCTGTTTATCAAAGTATTGTCCTGGAGGTCTCTTCTGAAATGCTGTGGCATTAACCAGACCTTGTATATATGAAGGTCCAATATCAACACACATTCTGATGTAATGCCCTCTATCTCAAGCCTGATGTAAAATTTTTTGGAGTGGAGATCTCCAAAGGTCTGAGACAAAGACCCTGGGAGCAACCCGATAATCATAAGGAGGAGCAGAGGGTTGAGTGCAAGAAGGAGCAGAGGGCGGTGGAGGCACAAAGGTTAAGGTGGCCACAGCCACAACATCCTCATTATCTCCTGAGTCATCCTCAGACTACAAGGTCTTCTCATATTTACATCCCTCTATTTCTAGCTCCCCTGACACTCCTCAAACAACAGTTCCTCCTCAAACAAAAACATTTGTACAAAAAGAAAAAGGTCCCTCACTCTCGACCCTAATTGTCCCATAATTTATTACTCCTGACACTATTTTCACCCGAAAACTCACTCAAAAACTTTACTTGCTGTGTGCACTTGGGGAGTTCCATCACCTGCCTTTAGTTTAGTTTTCCCTTTCTCAGGTCCCTGTTCGGGTGCCACTTGCCACAAACCAGTGTGGCTAGTTATTCCAGATCCTGAGTGGGAATGGCGCAGAATTAAGGAAATAGGCTTAAAGAGAAAGAGGATGGACTCGGGAGGCCTTTGCAATACCTTTTGCTTGCCAGAGTGAGAGAGCCCCCAGTCTGCTTTATTACATAGTGTAAAGAATTAAACCCATATGCAAATAAGGAAGTCTCTGATACAAAGTCACTCATCTGAGGCATAAAAAGGAATCTTCATAAGAGTGCACCACCCCCAACCATGCAACAGTCAAGGGTATGAGGGAAAGCTTAGTCTTAAAAAGAGTGTAGAGAAGATCTTAGTATTAGAAGGGTGTGTATAATATCTTAGTATTTGAAGGCTGGAGAAGAGCTTAGTCTTAAACTAAGCCCTAGGCTATAAGGACTTTGTCAGCTTACAACCTGTCTCCCACAAAAGGCCTTTGGGTACAGAAAGAGTTGAAAGTATTCCTCCTGTAAACTGTATGACAAGGAGCTTTCAACCTGAGATAAAAATCTGTAGGAAATGACTGGATATTCACTTCCAGGGCCAATGCAGAGAGTCTTAGCAGACATAACATAGTGAGGTCTTCACTCCAAAAGAGCACAATCAGATCACCCAGTCTTACTCGACTTTACTATTTCTACTAGAGATTTCTCTAGAATTATCATCTTTGGCATTGCCATGGTATGAACACCAACAGGGACACCGGGAACTTATTTGGTTGGTCACATTTATTCATTTGTTTTTCTATAATGAGGATCTGAAATGTATAAAAATCTACTGTATTTGAAAACACAGTGGCTTTTTTTTATTATTATTATTTCTTACCTGGTCTGCAATTTGACTATAGAAGGCCCTCACTTGCTTCTCAGAGAGCAGTCTCTTATCTTCAGCTTCTATAACAAATCCAGCATTGACAATCTTCAAGAAGAGAGTAAGGTCAGATTCTGACGTGTTGTGGAACCACATGTAAAACAAGTCAAGGACATTTGTTTCCTAGGCTTAACACACCACCCAGATTTCCACGCATTTCATGTAAAGACCGCAGCACAATCCATTGGGCACTAGATTTGAAGATGCTCAAAAATATAATATATAAACAAAAAAGGCCCTTGTCATGGCCCAGTACTTATGTTTTCAAGGTTTAAACCAGAAACTCCACAACAATTATATTATTTAAGTGAATTCCTCAAAATGTGAAAAAACTAACTGAATTCCAAGGAAAGGTAAAATAGCTCTCTGAATCACTCTTAAAGACATAAATTTACAAGCATTTCTTAACTATCTATTTTCAAAATCATTTTAACTTTTTTAAAGCTTTACTTTGTTAAGGCTATAACTCATAATCTATTATATTTTACTCCTTTAGCATCAGAAATAAGCAAAATATGGGGAGGGACAGAATTTAAGATTTAGCCATGCTTTACTTGTCTCAAAGAAAATTTAGTGAAAAAGTTCAGTTTGTGTATCACTCAAGTATAATAAAATGTAACAGAGAAGTTTTAGGGTAACATATCAAGTCCAGGAAGGTACTAATCAATTAAATATAAGTGTAACCTGAGTTCAAAGCAATTTAGTAATTACATTAAATGATATCAATAATTTGAGCTCAATTTGTTTTGGGAGTACCCACTGCTTCTATTATGAAAGCAAGACCCGACCTGGTTCCGTGGGCTTGATTCGTCCTGCAGAGCTGTACTTATATCTTAGTGACCCCTCTTCTAACATTCTAATTTAAAATTTTTCTAAATATTCAAATCATGTCTGTTAAGTTACTGAGTGTTTGACAAAAGAAAATAAAATCCAAACAGCATTTAAACTTGATAATGTCTCCTTTACTAGAGTTGAAAAATGCAGTGTGTTCATTTTCTTTTTATTCAAAACATTTTTTTATTATTTCTGTCCTATTTGTTATGTAGTCTTTTACTGTGCTCCAGAGAGGTGAGGTATTTAGTAGAAACTCATAATTTACATTTCTAAAACATTTTTTAGTATGACAAAAAAAAAATTCAGATAGACTTAGTATTGCCTCACTTAAAGAACTATATGGTTTTGAAAATCTTCACTACTGTAGCTATCAAAACTACTTGAATAAGGAACAGTAAACCATTCATATGTGATATTACTTTTAAAATGTTTATAAAGTATAAGCAACGTATGGGGGACTGGGGTACAGTATGATATCCCCCATCGCACATACACACCAGAATCTGGAAAATAAAAAAGGTGTACTTAGAGAGTGATATTAATTAAGTTAACTCATAATTGGAAAAGAGATTATATGTACCATGACCCATGGATCATCCATTTTATTGAAGATTAATCAATGGTAATACTACTATAGCTAAACAAAGAATGCATGGTGGAAAGTTCATCAAGAGGTACCCAACACCTCCTAACATAGCTCCTTATGTGATCTGTTCTGCACGTCACATTCTTTTACATTTCAATATAATTTTGTTGTTTCAACACAAAGGCATTGTTCAGGGGTCAGCAAACTATAGCCTGCACTCAAAATCTGGCCCACCACCTATTCTGGGAAATAAAGTATATTGGAAAACAGCAACACTGATCTGTTTACATAGTGTCTGAGGGTGTTTTCTCCATCAGATTGCAGAGTTAAGCAGTGTGACAGAGTTCACATGCCTCACAAACTTGAAAATAGCTACCAAATGGCCCTTTATAGAAAATGTCTTCTGACCTTTGGATTAGAAAGCAATTTTCTTTTTTTTTTTCCCCGCCCTTGCCCTGCCCTCTAGAATGCAATTTTCATCTAAAAATTTATTTTGTCTCTAAGGCAAACATTAAATGCATCCTTAAGCTATCATATATCTAAAATTAAGAACCACGTGTTTGTGACAACACACAGGGAATAAAGCAAAATAATGTCAGTTTATAACACATTTACATTGCTAATTACTCATCACAAAGAACATTTGCTACAATCCAATACAAGAACTACAGTGTGTCGGTAAAGTCATGGTGCACTTTTGACCGGTCACAGGAAAGCAACAAAAGACAATAGAAATGTGAAATCTGCCCCAAATAAAAGGAAAACCCTCCCAGTTTCTGTAGGATGATGTGGCAGCATGTGCACATGCACAGATGATGACATAACACTGTGTATACAGCGGAGCAGCCCACGGCCATGCCAGTCGAGATGTGGACAGTACAGAGGAAAGTTCAGTGTGTTCTGTGGCTCACTAAATTCGAATCTGTGACCAAAGTGCAACGTGAATATTGGTGCGTTTATAACAAAGCACCACCACATGGGAATAACATTACTCGGTGGGATAAGCAGTTGAAGGAAACTGGCAGTTTGGTGGAGAAACCCCATTCTGGTAGGCCATCAGTCAGTGACGAGTCTGTAGAGGCTATACGGGATAGCTTCCTAAGGAGCCCTAAAAAATCTGTGCGTGAGCCCACACCAAACTGCACTGAATAGGTATGAAACTGGGAGAGTATAATTTTGGCCCTGGCCAGATAGCTCAGTTGGTTAGAACATCATCCTGACATGCCAAGATTGTGGGTTCGATTTTCAGGTTTTTGTATGTCAGGGCATATACAAGAATCAACCAAAGAGTGCATAAATAACTGGAACAGCAGGTCAATGTGTTTTTTTTTCTCTCTCTCTCCCCCTTCCACTCTCTCTAGATCAATAAATAATTTTTTAAAAGAAAAGAATTATAATTTTGGAAGCATTTTTCTCAGTTTGTTGAGATTCTGCTTTCAGGCATGTCTTCTGTTTGGCTCAAACAAACTCTATTAAACTCATTTTTAAAAAGAACTGTAATGTGTATTATTGATATCTGATGATGCTAGTAAAAGAGAGTTAGTTAAATAAGGATAGCTGAGTAGGTCCAGCCTTTGTAAAGACAAAATGCTCAAAGCCATTAGAGGCACTAGAAGTTCATTTTGTTCTATTTTACTCCAAACAATAAGCTTTGACTCTAAATTGACAATTAAAGCTTGTTATTTTACTTAATTTAAATTATTATTACAATATATCACTTACTTTTTCTTTAATTTCTGTACTTTTTCCAGTATTAACAGCCTTGGGTTTGATAATAGCAATTCTGTATGGTTGTTCTAGAAAAAAATAAATAAAACAATTTTATTTTCTAGGCACAAAGGCTAGATAATGAATGTTTTGGCAATTAAAAATGTAAACTGTCAATGTCCAGTGAATTTTGTCCATGAGCAGCTTTGTTCTTATTATGGTATTTCAACTACCAGTTTCTACTTAGAATCAAAGTCTACTTCCCACATTTGCATACAAGAAACATTCACAAGAATTTGTTGTAAATAGGCCAGAAAAAAAGAGTTGGTGGATACTGGTTTTCTAAATAAAATTCACATAAATAAGAATCATACCCATGATCCACTCAGCTCAGTATTATTAGTGAGTAGGATTTCAAATGCAAGCAAACATTACAAATGAATGGATTTACCTTATGGATTTATCCACATTTAGCTACATATTCTTAGATGTGTTTGTCTCTGCTCCCTCCAGAGGACAAATGAGCATGCCTATACCCACAATAGACAATCTGGTGAAGGCAGGAGACTGGGAATGTGCGTCATCAAGAGATTATTTTCACAACCAAAGAACGAAATAAGAGTAAACTGCTGTCCAAATTATGTACTTACCCCTGGTCTTGCCCAGTAATCTCTGAATGGCTCCAGGCATAGAGACCGAAGAGAAGGGAGGCAGAGCAAAAAAGGGGTTTTTTTTAGTAGCTGAGTCTAGTATTAAACATATCATCACTTATCCTACCAGTTCCTTGTCGATTAATATTGATGTTACCAGCTCTTTGCTGCTTTAAGTGATGTTGTAAGGAGCATTCATGTACACAAATCCCTTGCCATTACTTGAAATTCACTTACCAACATGGGATGCTTCCTCAGCACCTTCTATATCTGAGTCTACAAATGCAATTTCATGATACTGTGAGGAAAACATGCAAATAAAACAGTTATATTTTAATATGATAGTGAATGAGCTTTTAGAAATTTTTTCTAATAAATATTTATAATCCATCCAAGGGATAAAAGGTAAGGTGAAAATGTGCCTGCATTTATCTAACACCATTTTCCCAAACTTGCCACTAAAATAGAATAAAGACTATATAAAACAATTGGGGTAAGAAACTATTAGAAATAATGCATGTATGTTCTATGGAAATGGTTAAAAAAAACTTAAAAGCTTAAGACGAGCATAAGGAATAAAATAAGAAAGAAGCATAGATTAACAAGTAGAAACAATAGATACATAATTATCATGTTAAAAGATCTAAAATTTCAAGATCCATTCCTGACCATTATTATTAGTAAATTAGAAACCAGAGGATAGTAGCCTTAACTTATAAAAAAAATCCTTGCTAAAATACTAGAAAGGATGGGGCTCAGGGGAGGGTGACTTAATTATCTGAGAAACCCTGAAAGTGCTTCTGTGATTCTGAATATATATTAACATATAGACATTGTTTTGGGAAGAGAATGAATAACTTCAGATTTTCAATGAAATAAGGACTCAAAAATATTTGGCTATAACAGTACTAGAAGCATTTACCCTTATTAAAATCAGGAATAAGATAATCATGCCAGCTATAACTTTCAAAATTGATCTGTCTTTGTATTTGTTGGACTTGTGTTTGGCCAATAGAGTAGCCACTAATCACATAAGCCTATCTGAATACCTGAAATGAGCTTAGTCCAAACTAAGATGTACTGTAAGTGAAAAACATGGTACATCCTAAAGATTTAGTATAAAAAAGTGAAGGTAGTATACCTTAATTTTTGTACTGGGTATATCTTTAAATGGAATCCTTTGAATCTGCCAGATTAAAGATTTTTTTTTAATGTCACTTGTTTCTTTTTTATTGTTTCTAATGTGACTAGTAAAATATTTTAAATTATATATGTGGCTCACATTGTGGCTTATATTTTATTACTATCAGACAGGGCTATCCTAAATAAGACAATTAAGTAATAAAGGTAAATAACAGACATGTCCAACAAAATGCAATAGTATATAATAAATGTGATATGAATAAATTTTTATATACCCACTGTTATTAATTAAAACAGAATGTTGTTTTGGAAGAAAAACGACAACAACAATATAACCAGAGAACCAGAGAAACCTGGATAGAATACAGCAATTAGGAGAAGATGTTTAGGAGTCATTCTGCCTGATTTTAAGTTCTAGTTTCCCAACCTACCAGTGGCTTACTCTCTTGTGCTGTTATGTTCATGCCTCCACATGCTTTATGCTTCCTTTCTTGATTTTATTTCTTTTATTTATTTATTTTGACAAAGACAGAAAGAGAGACAGATAGGAACAGACAGAGAGGAAGGGAGAGAGATGAGAAGCATCAATTCTTTGTTGTGGCTCCCTAGTTGTTCATTGATTGCTTTCTTATATTGGCCTTGACCGGGGGGGGGGGGGCAGGCAGTGGCTATAGCAGAGCTAGTGATCCCTTTCTCAAGCCTGTGACTTTGGGCTCAAGCCAGCAACCTTAGGCTTCAAGCCAGCAATCTTTGGGTTCAAACTAGCGACCATGAGGTCATGCCTATGATTCCACACTCAAGCCAGTGACTCTGTGCCCTAGCTGGTGAGCCCACTCAAGCCGGATAAGGTCATGCTCAAGCTGGCGACCTTGGGGTTTCGAACCTGGGTCCTCTGTGTCCCAGTCCAACGTTGTATCCACTGCGCCACTGCCTGGTCAAGCTAAAATATTTTATTTCTTATTACACAGGTAATATACTTCACACACACAGGATCTTATTCTAAATATTCTGTTAACATTTACTTTTTTATTGTTCTATCTTGGCTTCTTTCCATATCATGCATATACAGCTAACACATACTAAATAATGCCCTGCTATGGATTTGTATAATATATGATATGGATTACAGATATTTTAAGTAATCTGTTTACTGTCATTAGCATTTAGGTAATTTCTAATTTTTTAATAACAGATTACACTGCAATAACATTCCTTTATATATTTGTTTCATTGTCTTCTTAGAGAAAACTATCGGGAATGGAATTGCTCAAAGAATGCATGTGTTTTTTTTAAGGACTTTGATTCATTTTGCCAAAATACTTCCCAGAAACTTTGCAACATTTAGATTGCTAGATAGTTATACAATTATGAAAATGTTTTAGAAAAACAACAAAAAAGAGGTAATACTTTTTTTTAAACAAAATAGTCAGTAGTCCAATGTATTACCTGAGGGCGAACCATTTCACCAGCTGCAATTTTCTTCTCCTCATTGATCAAGTTAATAATTTTTCGATTAATAAGTGGTACATTTGCACCTTCAATCTTTGCGATAATTTTGCCATTCTATAAAAAAAAGACAGCATAAGGAAAACTTTAATTTTTCAGGGTAAGTAAAAAATTTACACTAAAACTAAACTAAGTAAATCCATCCTGATCCACACCTCCACCAATTATTTCTTAGCCAGTGTAATTAACTATTTTAAAATAAAGGATCAGTGATGTAAAAGTATTCCTTGATTTGGTAAATCCAGCTCTTTGAGTTCCACCTCCAGTCTGTCTGTCCTCCTACAACCAAAGACAGGCCATTCCTGCATAACATTTCTACAGTTCTGTGTTTCTTAACTATATCACTTGACGTTTTATCACTTTTGCCTGTATTTTAGCACATATTCACTAAATACCTGTTTACGAGCATTGTTCCAAGCATGATGGTATAGAATCATAGTCTGCCTTATTATTACCCGACCTAGTAATAACTGACCTGGTTAAATTACAATAATGATGATGAAGGGCCCTGGCTGGTTGGCTCAGTGGTAGAGCATTGGCCTGGCATGCAGGAGTCCTGGGTTCGATTCCCGGCCAGGGCACACAGGAAAAGCACCCATCTGCTTCTCCACCCCTCCCCCTGTCCTTCCTCTCTGTTTCTCTCTTCCCCTCCCACAGCCAAGGCTCCATTGGAGCAGAGATGGCCCGGGTACTGGGGATGGCTCCATGGCCTCTGCCTCAGGCACTGGAGTGGCTCTGGTCTCAACAGAGCAACGCCCCAGATGGGCAGAGCATCGCCCCCTGGTGGGCGTGCCGGGTGGATCCAGACAGACTGCTTCCCCGTTTCCAGCTTCAGAAACACACACACACACACACACACACACACACACACACACACACACACACAAAATGATGATGAAGATGATGATGATGCTGCAAAAGAACAACTGTGACAGATACCATCAAAAGAGGAACAAAGAACTGGGAGTATCTATAAGAACTGGATCCTGATCAAGTTGATCAATAACTGAAAGTGATTCTTGGTTTAAAGCAGGGGTCGAGAACCTATGGCTCACAAGCTAGATGTGGCTCTTTTGATGGCTGCATCTGGCTCGCAGACAAATCTTTATTAAAAAAATAATAACATTAAAAATATAAAACATTCTCATGTATTACAATCCATTCATTTCCTACTACTCATGTTCATGGCTGCGGGTGGCTGGAGCCAATCACAGCTGTCCTCTGGGACAACACCAAATTTTTATTGGATAATGCGTAAAATACACGGGTCATTGTATGGCTCTCACGGAATTACATTTTAAAATATGTGGCGTTCATGGCTCTCTCAGCCAAAATGTTCCCGACTCTTGCACTAAAAGGAACTTTCCAACAGTTCTGTGAGCTTTCTAATGTCCCTTGAAAAAGCCATTTCTGATTAAATTTGCTGGGATGAATTTGTTGTCAGCTAAGAATGCTGACCTTTGGGACCACTGTGGGAATATTTGAATAAACCAACAATGGGCTTGGCAGTGGTTGGTGTTTACTGATTGAGAGTCTTAGGATTACAGATATAGAGCATGAGTGTTAACAATGTGAAGCATAAGTGCAGGAGTGATTGGATGAGGAGCAATGGAAGAAAAGTTCACTGAAAGTGAGGTGGTCAGTAATTGAGAATGCAGGATGTTGGGTGGTTGTCAGTGTGGATACTGAAGTCCAGGGGCATGGCAGGACATGGATGTGAAAGGAAGACTGTAGACTATAGGCTACAGTCTAAAAGCTGAAGGCCAGCAAATAGCAGGCACAGGTGGAGGAGTAGTCAAGTAGAGCAGACCTCCAACAAACAAGGAAAAGAAAGTTCTTGTAGTAGAAAGTAAAGAAAAACATCAGTTCTACTCCTGGCCTCAGGAAGCAATCTGGGAAAACAGTCAGCACTTCTGGGCAGCAGAGAAAATGTACTAAGGAGCCAGGCAAAAGAAAAGTCAAGAAAATGGAACAAATGCTCAGAGCCAAAGGTAAAGCTCTTAGAGGTCTGACAATTGCATCAAGCCCAGATGTCACACAGTGAAAGGATTTGAGAAGTGGGTGAAACTGGAGAAATAGGTCAGGAAAAAAATTCTGAGCATTAGAAGCATGGAGTATGCTTGGCTGGGAGGAGACATGAACTTATACTTTGGGCATTGATTGCAGTAAAAGAACATTGACTGGATGTTCCATTCAAAGAGGGTTGGTATGGGTCTATAGATCAGACCTGACCAGCGTGGCAGGGTAATGGTCATCCTAGAGCTCCAGACTCTACATGGTGGCCCAGTCTTTCTTAGTCCTGTACTGCTAACTGCTGCTGCTGCTACTGCTGCTGCTGGAGTCTCCTCATTGTGCCATCAGCTAAGGCCATTTCTGCTTCATGCAGTTATTCATTCTGGTTCCCTAAACTACCTCCAGGCCAGGGGTCAGAAAACTATGACCCAACACAGAGCCAGTTATTTTGACAAAACCGAAAATATTTAATATCTAGTATCTAGCTTTTTACGGAAAAAGCTGGCTACCCTTTATCTAAATCAGTGGTCCCCAACTCCCAGGCCACGGACCGGTACCGGTCCGTGGGCCATTTGGTACCGGTCCGCAGAGAAAGAATAAATAAATTACATTGTTTCCATTTTATTTATATTTAAGTCTGAACAATGTTTTATTTTTAAAAAATGACCAGATTCCCTCTGTTACATCCGTCTAAGACTCACTCTTGAAGCTTGTCTCAGTCATGTGATACATTTATCTGTCCCACCCTAAAGGCCGGTCCGTGAAAATATTTTCTGACATTAAACTGGACCGTAGCCCAAAAAAGGTTGGGGACCACTGATCTAAATCATCAAATCCTATACATATCCAGATCTACAGTGCAATTTTTAATTTAATTAACTCAGTAATTCAGTTTCTTCAAATAGTTATATGAGTATTATTTAACAGAAAGAAAATGTTATATCCAAGAAGTGTTTATATTTTTTGTTCTTTCTGTTTTATTTTGTTTTGTTTTTGTTTTTGTTTTGTTTTGTTTTGAGAGAGAGAGAGGCAGGGAGAGACAGAAACATCTAACTGTTCCTGTACGTGCCCTGACCAGCAAGTGAAACCAGCAACCTCCATGCTGGGATGAAGCCCCAACCAACCAAGCTATCCAGTCAGGGTTTTATTGATTGATTGATTTTAGAGAGACAAAGAAAGGAAGGGAGAGAGATGGGAGAGGGAAGGAGAGCATTCATTTGTTGTTCCGCTCAGTCGTACATTCTTTGGTTGCTTCCCGTGTGTGCCCCGACCAGGGATCGAATCCTCAACCTTGTTGTTTTGGGAGAATGTTCTTAACTAATGGAGCTAACTGGCCATGGCATACCCAAGAAGTGTTTTTAAATCATTATTTTTAATCCCAAAACTGACAACTGCAGTACCCAGCAGCAGAGGAATGCTCTACGCCTTCTTGGGAGCCTGTCCTTACTATCCCAGTTCTCTAGCTCAAAGCAGCTGTGCTGTGTGTTACACAAGTCAGCACCTAACTGTGTACTCTCCTTTAAGAAAATAGCACTTATTGTGGTTTCCTGATTATTACATATATGTGTTCATCACAGAATACTTGGAAATTATAGAAAAGTACAAAGAAGGAAACTGAAATTATGCATCATCCCCCCATACATAGAAAACTATTGACGTTTTGGTGAATACGCTTTCTGTCTTCATTTCATTCATTTGGAAATACAGAGATAAAAGTGATATGTATTACACAATAGTGATCATATGAGTATGTCCTTGGAGTGGTATACAGGAATATTCACAACTAATTCTCTCCTCCTGGATAACTAAGAACTTTCATCTTTTTCATTTGTAATTCATCATACAAATCTCTGATTATTTCCTTAAGAATGGTAAATACATCTTGTTTTTCTTTTCCCCAATCAGCTCAGTGTATGGTAGCCTAATCTCTCAATCCATGATTAGCTTCTAGAGGTCAGGTTATAAAATATATTAACAGATAAGCCAGGATAAAGTAAATATATATATATATATATATATACACACACACACACACACACAGGGGGTCCTCAGGTTATGATTATCTTGAAATATGATGTTTAGAGTTTACGACACTCACTCCCATAAAAACTTCAAAAAAATTGAGACATGAGTGCTTCAGCTTACGCCATTAGCGTTGTATGAATGGACTACATGGGCAAATCAGTTTGTTTGCACAGGATGGAAGAATGCACAGTATCCTTTTTCTGTGGCTTAGTTATGTTTTTATGTTCTAGAATATAATTTTACAACTGTGTTAGAATAGGTAAGTGACATAGGCTAGGATGTGTTTCGACTTACCCCTAAATTCGGGTTACGTCACTGTCGTAGGAACAACACAGTTCTGTACGAACGGAACTGTGTTGTAACCCAAGGACCCGCTGTATATACAATTAGTGTCATCAAAAAAGAGTTCCCTGGCAATTTTGCAGTGCTACTTGCTCTTTAACTGTAAATTGGAATCTGATAATATACTTGGGACAAGAAATATGATACTTACAACACTAAAAAGAAAAACAGGTTCACATTTATCTCTAAATGGCTGTAAAGTCACAATGTTGTTGGCTTCTGCCTGGAAAAAATATATGAATGTTTCACAGAATAAGGAAGCGATCTCCAAGTCATTAGATACACTATGTAGAAAAAACTTATACACATATAACTTTTATTTTTATATTTACTCAACATTCTTTTAATACATTACAGTTATTTTAAGATCAAATTGAAAGCCCTGGCAAGGAAGGCCTCCACCATTTCACTTCAACCTGACTTCTGGCTTTCACCTTTACGGCACCCTCCCCGCCCAAGAAGAATGAAAGGGGCTGAAAGAAACTAACTTATAACATTAAAGAAAAGAGGTTCGAGATTAGATGAAAGAGGAATTAGGTCTCATCAATACAATGTTTATATCATAATAAAGAACTGACAAGTAAAGCATTTAATAATATAAAAGAACTACAATAAATACTTACTGAATTTTTATGTGTATAGATACAATGTTAGTTCAAGTCTGCAAGTCTCGTAAAAGGGTACATAACAAAAAAATGTTGTACTTAACATTCAACTTAGGGTGGTTTTAATAGGTCATCAATTTCACAGGTTTTAATTTTGGATTTAAATTTACAAGTTCAGAAAGACTTCTTCCTTGGCTAACTGCAGAAAGCAAAATATCCAGCAGAGGGCGCCCTCCATAACTCACAATGGAGGTTTGGAAACTACGAATTAATTTTCTTCACCATTTATGAGAAGGTCATATCACAAAAACAGCATCAATCTATGTAAATATACACACACAATTTTTTTTGTTAAATTCAATGGATGCTGGTATTACAAATAAGACATATTTTAGAAAGACTACTAGCACTTCCCAGTGGGATAGACATAGTCATGGAATTGATGCCTCCTGTAGTAGGAGGAACTAAAGCTCAGGCCTATATCCTCTCACAGCCCTGAGCCGTGCTGAGATAGGAGCCTAACAACATATATGGTCTAATTTTTCTTTCATGTCCACTCCACAGCCTCCATCACCATCCTCACCCCACATATAACCCAGGTTTGTTTCTAATCAGAATCAACAAACAAGGAAAGATGTAATGACTCTACCATCTGGAAACACAGCATCAAGTTACATATCTTATAGGACTTCTCGCCTTGCTTTCTTCTGCTCAAGTTCCCTTCCAGTTAGCCTGACAGGTGAGCAAGAAGGCCTTCCTGTTGTTGCCCTCTCCCCATTGATCCCAATGTCCTTTCAGACATTGGAGTTTCACCATGGTCCCTAACCTATGAACTTAAACTCCAACCACATCAGACAGCTTCCAAGATTCATAAGAATTCTCTGATGATGCTTTATTGTCTGTGATCCATCTGACAGCTGTGAGATCCTTCTAATACTGTCTTTTAACTTCTTATACCAAGTTATTATCTATTGCGTGTGGCAATCCCTTTTAGACCCCATTCTCTGTCCTCTCAAATCAGGTTTTCCTCTCTGCCAAGGATCAAATTTAGAATTACAGTCCAGCCCCATTCAAGTGGTTCTGACTCTTCAAAGTAAAGCAGGTTGTTACGAATACTTCCTTTTAAAACACTATAAAGGCCCTTATTTCAGAAGGCAATGTCAACCACTAGACCCTATCTCATTTTTTGTTGTTGTTGGTTCTTTAGTTTTTTTCTTTGTCACCTACTGTCTTGAAGAGGAAAAACAAAAAAGTCATTAATAATGTAATATGGATAAAATGAATAATCAATACAATGAGGTCTAATTAGTTTGGTGCTGTAACACTTTCATTCTTTGTCACATTTGCATAGCAAATAAGTGGGGGAAATCATTACCATTGAAAAAGTGGTACCTGGTAAGTAAGTGCTGAGAGCCCTCCCACAGCTGTCCAGTGAACAGCACCTGCAGCCCTTATTCTAAGAGACACACTACATATGGTCAGTTGAAAAGATATCCATTTTTTATACTTTCCTAATCTTCACAACTATGGTCAATAACCTCAATGTGATAAGAATGGGATAAAAATCACATCTGTCCTAAGATTAGGTAGAACTAAACTGTTGGGAAAACAGCTGTGTTTGGTTTGCTCACTTGTACTTTGCCTGATGAGCACATGAGCACGTGGCAGCACCACGTGTGTACAGTCTATGTAAGGCTATGGGTGCTTGTGCTCAGGATGGATTGTGGGTTGCCTGCCCACCACTGTGAGGGGTCATTTTGCTGTTTGTTTGCCTGAGAAGCAATTTTCCCTGCCTGTGTGCTGTACTCTGTTGCAAGACTCAATTAAACGGGAATGGCCCAATGCTTTCTGGCTCCTCAATTTCTCTACCGTCTGCCCAAATCCAGTGTGAACTGGCCTGCTCTCAACCACCAGCATTACATAAACATACAGTAAAACTACCAAGTAAACATTCCATTTTGAAGAGTTGACAGGTTTTTTTAACACTTAACACTTAAGGTAACAAGAAAACAATGGTTTAATGGAAATTAAATCCTTACTACAGCAAAATGCAGAATTTCATCTTCATTCAGCTCATTTTTCAATTTTCGGAATAAAGCTTGCATTGCTTTGCAAGGTCCACACCAGGCTTGGTAAACATCAATAACTAAGAGGTGATATTCATGAAAGAACAGTCAGTTTATCCCAGTGTGGGGACAGGGACAAGGGCAAAGACACAGCAGGGCTTTATGCTAGAAGTAGGGAGTCTGTGTTTCATGCCCGGTGCTATGAGAGACCCTGGGCCCAACTCGGGGTGACTGGACAGTGGGCAGCCCCAGTACCTGTTAGGCCTTTGTTCTGTATCATCTCATCCCAGAGGCTTTGATTGTTGATAATGGCCTGCAAAAGGGAAGGCTCTGTAAAAGGTCTTCAAGGGCCAGTGCCCCAGGTAAAGAATTGATTCATCATGCTCACCTGTAGCTGGATTTCTCGCTTTTTGCCTGCCATTTATCCACTATCACATGAAAAGGGTAAGAAAAATAGAAAACATTTCAGAGAAAGTTAAATAATGTTCTGCATACGCATTCAAGAAGTATGTACCCTAGAAATCTCCCTCTGTGCTGCCTCATGCACCCCTCCTTCCTAGAGAGAGGCCCCAGCGCCCCTGAAGGGCTTCACCCGGCTCTCTGCTAAAAATGCTCAGTACAGCGGCCAAACGGATTCCTCTCCCAAGAACCCTGAAGTAAAGTAAGAATGTTAGGACTTACAGTTTCTTAAAATTAATTGTTTGTTTTCCCAGAGCATTAGGAGTGTTCTTTCTTTTCATTCGCGCACGCTGTGAACACACACAGGTCTTTTTGGGGTCCCTCTAGAGGAGCCCGGATTTTAGAGCAAGGCCACAATGCTGCGTGAGCACAATGTAAACGTCCCACGCGTGCGAACTCGGGGAGCCCAGCGCCCTCCTCATTGGCACAGGGACGCTGAGAGTGTGGTCTGGCTGCGTGCGTGATAGCAGACCCCAGCGTGACCACGAACAGTCAGAATACACCCCGGTGAAGCGTGTTGGGTTCTGCCACAAGCCTTACACAAAACAGCACCCGTTAAGCCAGACTGCGTGTAAAGAACAGGAAGGAACAACACCCCAGGATCTGAATCGCCCCTGTGGCGAGGCTGTGGCCTCTGTGGAATTAGCTCCACCAGATCCAAGTACCTGGGTGCCCAGCAGAGGGGACAGAGGGTGGGCTGGCTCCTGCCGTGCTTCCTGCCAGCACTGATCCGCTGAAAGACCAGGAGAAGGGCGGCGCTGGTCCTGGAAGCGGAGGACGCCAACGTCTCCAGGCAGCCCTTCCGCGGCCCGCGAGCACCCCAGCCCCACCCCCAGCCCCACGCGGGGCGCCCTTAGGCCTGGGCTGAGGCTACCAGCATTTGGCGGGGAAGATCGCCCCTTCTTGTGCCCCTACACTAACGGGACTACAAAAGCCTGTTTCCCCTCCTCCTTCAGCTGTCTCCTCCCCATCTCAGTCCCTCCATTGAAGGCAACTGATGAGGTTAAGTTTTCACATATCACACCTGTAGACTGCAAAAAGCTTGAATATTTAGGTTTTGAAACATGAACTTGATGAGATCTTGATTTGAGTCTTCCTAGAATTGACAAAAAGGACAAATGGACACCAAAAATGTTATTTGTAACAAAATGTATTTATATTTTATTAGAGCAGAGTGTACATTTTAAGTGCCAAAGAGCTTATGAAAGATGTTATCCTGAAGGAGTCTAATGGTTGTTTTGCTCCTTCATATATTTGACACGATCTTTCAAGGTTTGTTAAAAGTGTTCTTTCTTACATTGACCTGCCTGTTTTTCCCCTAGCACAGCATTGTCTCTAGTATTTAATTATGGGGAGGAGGCATAGATTTATTCCCACCTGTGTCATTTGCATATTCACTGGACATCTAACTATATATGAAGACCCAGAGAGGAGCAAATGATCTTTTTTCATTTGCTGAATCTTTTCTTTGCCATTTTTCAGGTGTTGAGTCTATCTAATGAATACTTTATTTTATCTTTCAACTTTAGAATATCCATTTTTAATCTTTTGCATTTCTCTTCTGAGATTTTCTATCTCATATGTTCATTGGTATCATATTTCCATTAATTAAAAAATATTTTTCCTAGAAGACAATTGGACTTTGGGTGATGGGAATGCAACATAATCAAATGTCAAAATAACCTGGAAATGTTTTCTCTGAACATGTGTACCCTGATTTATCAATGTCACCCCATTAAAATTAATTAAAAATATATATATAACAAAATATTTTTCCTTTATTTGAACATATATTTTTACAGCTGCTTTGAAATCTTTGCTAAGCCTGACCTGGGGTTGTGCAGTGGATAGAGCATCGACCTGGGACGCTGAAATTGACAGTTCGAAACCCTGAGCTTGCCCAGTCAAGGCACATACGAAAAGCAGTCAATAAACAACTAAAGTGAAGCAACTATGAGTTGATACTTCTTGTTCCCAGTCCCTCCCTCTCTTCTCTCTGTAAAATCAATAAATAAAATCTTAAAAAATAAAAGAACTCTTTGCTAAATATAACACGTGGTCTCACTCAAAGTCAATTTCAATTAATTGCCCTTCATGTTCTTGAAAAAAGGTCATACTTTTCTGTTTCTTTACAAATATGGTAAGTTTTAGTCAAAAAGTGGGTGTTCTTGATAGCAGCCTTGTAAAGATGCTGATTGAGTTCTGTTGTATTATTTTAAACACTATTTAATTGTTCTAGTAGGCAATTAATTTTCTTCTCTGGACTCAAAATGCAAAATTATCAAATCACAAATAAAAGATGAGATAAAACTAATGACCTCACAGAAATTAAAATGACAATAATGAAATATTGTAACAACTTATGTCATCAATTTTAGATAAATTTTAAATAAAATAAAAATTCTTTAAAAAATGCAACCTGCTTTTTAAAATACAATTATTACAAAATATAAATGTTTTGTGCATTTAAATATATATAAAGGTATCAAAATACGGACTGCAGCAGTTTTTACCTAGGTGATGCCAAAGAATAGGTACAATAAGCCATTAATAATACCTGCAATATTTGAATACTTATACTGAAAATTATCAAGTGTGACTTGTATAATTAAAACATATTAACTCTAATGGAAGTCCTAAAACTACGGAATTAATGAAGAAGCCACATTGAGTCTGGTAAGAGAGGTAGGAATATGAACTAGCTGGTCCCACACCTCCCTGTGGCAGTTAAAAATTGGAAGGGATACCTTGGCTGAAGAGATGCCCCCAAAGAGCAAAGGCTTCTAGTCCCATATCAGGCAGGCCCCTGAGCCCAGGTTTCCAGTGCCAAGAAGAGAAGTCCCCATAACTTATGTCTTCAACAACCAGTGGGGATTGTGGCTCAATGAGAAAAAAGGCTGCTGGAGTCCCAGGCAGCTCCTCTTAAATAGACTGCACACAGACTTATTCGAATCCAGACTCACTCCCTCTGAGCTCCAGCACTGGAGCAGCAGCCTAAAAGGCATCAGAGGAGGAAGGAATTGAACTGTCTAGCATCAGAACAAAGGCTGGAGGGGCAGCTTTCTCTTAGACAGAAGTTCTGGCAGAGGCAATTGTTCCTTTGATGAGCCCTCCCTCCACAGAGCTGGCAGGTGGGTGCCATATCTGAGATTCCATTACCAGGCTCATACTGTTTGCCTTGCCCTGGTGACTCCCTAAGGCCCAAACCCACCCAATATTTGGGTTCACACAAGCAGTTTCTAGTGGCTTTTCTGTACAAATGGCATGTCTTGGCTCAGGTTTTAAATTTCCCTAAAATCTCTCAAACAAGTAGTATGTGGCTTCAGCTAGCCCCACAGTTCTCCGTAAGTGGCCCCAGGTCCAGCATTAGCAGAAGGTAATCTTGGTTTATAGCACTTTCAAACCCAGCATAAGCAGCAGCCATATGCAGACTGCTTTGTAGCTCGTGTCAGATGGCCCAGGGCAGAACACAGGAAGTGGCTGACATTGGCCTACACCTTCTGGGAAGCCCCAGAGCCAGCACATCCCATGGACATTTTCAGACCATGTCAAAGCATCATCACCCCACCACCTCCACAAGCACACCACTCAAGGGGTGGATTCAACAGCCACCAAAGCCCCACTGAAGTAAATCCTGTTCTGTGGGGTGGGCCCAAAGCACAGCTAATCCTCTGTGTTGGTCAGAGGTTGATGGTTGGTGGTTGCAGCCAGTTCTTGAAGGTGATCAACCTGGTGATAAATCCCTCACATTGACATGCCAATAGCAATCAAGGTTCAACTATGAGAGGAGGGTATACACAGCCCATATGGTGGACAGGGGGCAATACACTTTTAGTGCCCAGCTTGAGTGATTGGGGAAGCTGTGTTACTGGACCATATGGAACACTTATCACACTAGGTTACTCTACCAAGCTTGGGAAATATAGCTCTACCTAATATATAGAGAAGAAAACACAGGGATGCAGTCAAAATGAGGTGACAAAGAAGCATGTCCCAAATAAAAGATCAGAGCAAATATTCAGAAAAAGAACTAAACAAAATGAAGCAACATACTAGATGCAGAGTTCAAAACACTGGTTATAAGGATGCTCAAAAAGCTTAGTGAGAGCCTGACTTGTGGTGGCGCAGTGGATAAAGAATTGACCTGGAAATGCTGAGGTCACCGGTTCAAAACCCTGGGCTTGCCTGGTCAAGGCACATATGGGAGTTGATGCTTCCAGCTCCTCTCCCCTTCTCTCTCTCTGTCTCTCCTCTCTCTCTCTCTCTCTCTCTCTCTCTCTCTGTCCTCTCCCTGTCCTCTCTAAAATGAGTAATAAAAAAAGCACCTCTTACCTAAGAGTGTGCCTTATAAAATTTAAAAAAAATATAAAAAAATAAAAATAAAAAAAGCTTAGTGAGAACCTCACCAACATTAAAAAAGGACAAGTAAGAAATGAAGGCTACACTAACTGAAATGAAGAATAATTTACTGGGCATCAACAGTACATTAGATAAAATGAAGAGTCTAATCAGTGATTTGGAATATAAGGCGCAAAAACACCCAATTAGAACAGCAAAAAGCAAAAAGAATCCTATCTGGCCAATAGTACAGTGGGTAGAGTATCATCCCAGAGCTCTGAGGTCAACAGTTTGATCATAGGGTTGCTGGCTCAATCCCAGGAATGCTGCCTTGATCCTGAGGGTCCTGGCATAATCCTGAGGATACCAGCTGAACCCCAACATTGGCAGTTCAAACCCAAATTAGGGCACATATTAAATGCAATCAATGGGTGCACAACTAAATGGAACCAGTTGATGCTTCTTTATCTTTCTCTCTCTTTTCCCCCTACCTCTTTCTCTCTCCCTACTCCACCTCTCTCTCAAAAAATAAAGTAAAAAGTAAAAAAAAAAAAAAATCCAAAATATGAGGCTAACATAAAGAGCCTCTGATACAACTTGAAGCATATTAACATTCACATCTTGGGGGTGCCAGAAGGAGAATAGAGAGAGCAAGAAATTGAAAACTTATTTGAGAAAATAACTGCAGAAAATATCCCAGACCTGGAGAAGAAAATAGACATACAAATCCAGGAAGCATAGAGAGTTCCAAATAAGATGAATCCAAATATTCCTACACCAACACACATCATAAGTAAAATGCAAAAGGTTAAAGACAAAGAGAGAATCTTTATTTTATTTTTATACTTTTTCTATATTTTTCACATTTTATGCAATTATATTATTTTAGAATCAGAAGCAGAAAATATTTAAACACCTACATTCTTCAATATTTTTAGAGATTTTTTTTATTGTCCTTGGGTTTTTTTCTTAACTCCTTTTAATTATTTTAACAATGAAGATTAATTTTCATTTAGTCTGGTTTTTCTTGCTATTTTAATATGACTTTTCACTTTTTTCTGAGTATTGACATTTTTTAAGCTAATGGGTATTTTTTCAGATCCTTTTTCCCTATTATAAACAGCCATCTTTACAGAAACATCTTAATATCACCCTCTTACCTTTACTAAGTAACTCAGTCCCTTTCAAAGGTAGATTCTCCTCCTTCTTTGATGTGAGAGGGCATAGACCTTGAAGACTAAAAATTAGGTTTAAACCCTGGCATTCCCTTTACCCTTTGTCTAACCTAGAACAAGTGAAATAACCTTTCCAACTTTAATTTTCCTATTTTCAGATGGGGGCTATAGTAGCATGGTGTGAGATTAACAATATATTTCTATATTGTTAAAGAAAGTGCCTAATGGGGAGTGGGTCCCATGGTGGGCATGTGTGTGTTTACTTTTCTCCCCCTGATTTCTTTGTTTTATTCCTTCTAATACAGAACCTGATGATAGCTACAGAATTTTAAAAGATATAAGTTGTCTCAACTAATACAATAACTAAAATTGAATTTTCTAAGAAGATGTTCTTGAATTCTAGTTCTTAAAGGACAAATTCCTTAATGCTAAGATTTTTAAGAGCTCTGAGAATTTTCTCTTTTGCTATTATTATTTAATATCTTTGATGAAATCAAAATAAAATCTCTCCATTTTAATATATTCTGCCTGAAGCCTTTATGTGATTTGTAAGATTTGTAAGTGTTTTTTTTTGCACGTTTATAAAAACAACTCATGACATTATTTACTATCTTCATTATTTGAACTTTATAAGTAATAATGTGTAAGTGCAACTTCTCAAAAAGTCCATACAGGGGCAGTTTATACTTCTGTGGTAACAGTTGAGAGGCAGCTCACTATGAAATCAAACATCTCTGACCACATCCTGCTTCAAAAGCCTTCCTAACCTTGCCCATTTGGAGGACTAATACTCTTTCAGAGAACTAGAGGTACAAAGGGCTCTAAACTCATATTCTGGGACTTAGCATTGACTTTCTTATTGTCAGTCATCTTCTCCCACAGTTCCAAAATGACACCCCCATTAGTAAGATGCATAAAGCTCTGGGATTCCCAGCTTTTCCAGTGGTCCCGCAGCTCAGTCATTCCCAGCCACTGTGCTGTCACAGATCAGAAAACTATTGGAAAATAATTTACTGAGGCTGAAATATTGGTTATGGAATGAAGGGGACTGTATCAGATATTAAGGAAAATATGTCAAAGTAGGCTCTTTGGGGGCCATGACAGAGGGAGTAGTGGTGCTAGTGGCAAAATGATATCAGAGGGTACACCTTGGTTCAGCAAACTTCAGTATCTGATTTCTAGTTAAAAAAGAATTCAGAGCCAAGGTTTCAATTATATGAAAAAGTTTATTTAGAAAGTCACAAAGGTATAAAGGTGAGCTAGCTGGGTTGCATGGGCTAAGAAAATAATTTAGAGAATTCAAAAGAAGGTCCTTTGGAGCTTAGGAGAAAGAAAGACAAAGGTAAGATTCAGACTGTCTGCCTGACTCTAATGGGAACCTGCACCTGCACGGCCACGACAGCAGCAGCTGCTGGCCTTACACCTCCCAATCCCATCTTTTCTCTTTCTGTACCTGTTTCTTAATCTCCTAACGTTCTCTCTCAGGACGTGGACAATTACAAGTCACGCTGGTTTGTGGCAGCTGAGAATCGAACCCTGGACATCCACACATTGGACCGATGCTTCACCACTAAGCCAACCAGCCAGGGCCAAACCATTTACTCTTAAATGTCCTTGCTCAGGGAAGATAGAATTTTGGGATTTACTAATGGCTGTAACTACTTGGTTGTTTAACTATCTGTCTCAGTTTCTCTATTTCACTTGTCCTGTCTTACTAACCTATCTCAGAAGTATTTGGTATTTTGGTGGAAATTTTTGTTGGAAAGGAGTATATTTCAGGAAAATCACAATATATCTCACAAGATAGCAAGTCTTCCAGTATTTCTTCTTTATTATTTTATCTTGTCCCTCAATGAATAAATCAAAAATATGATCTCCAATGTGTGTGGAGTTGTGCCCCTGTGGAAACAGGTTACTTTCTAGAGTTCTGAGAATTTTAGAATAGGGTGGGGAAAAAGTAGCTTTACAGTTATGACTATGCAAAACAGAGCTTATTCTTATATTCTTATTTATTAATTATTGTATTTTTGTCTGTATGAATAACTGTAAGGTGACCAATTGTCCTCCTTTAGGGTGGACAGTCCTTCTTTTGTAAGTTCCATCCTCCCTCAAAAAGTGTCCTCCTACATGTCCTCCTTTTAGATATTGGAAGACTAATCTGTAAATGTTCGTATTCTATCTATGCAGAGTCGATCCATTGCATGTGATATGACATATTTGTATCTAAATGAGTACTTTTTTCTTACAATTATTATTAAAAATTAATAAGAATGTAAGCATAATTATAATATAAAATATTACAAATGTTTTTATTATGCATTTATCATATTATAGTGTATTGTTGCAATGAATAAAATGTTTCTTTTATTTACGATATTATTTTCTTTAATTTATTTTTGTCCTCCTTTTCACTGTAAAAAAGTTGGTCATCTTAATAACTGTAAACCTACTTTGGGCCCACTCTGTAAATGAGTGCCTGTCTGCTTTTAAGCCAATTAAATGGAGCTCTTTTATAAATTAGCAATATTGTCTAGAGGTAGAAAAATACCACATACCTACACCACACATATGTATGAAACTGGGCAAACACGTGCTTGCCCTCACCAAAGGAAAACGAGACAAACGCTGATGAGGTTTATTCAAGCACCTGCAACTTGAGAAGATAGAGGACTCCTGTCCTCAAAACCCATATTAACATCTCAGTATAGGCAGGGATTTTTATAAGGAGGGTGTTACAGTAATATGTTGTAGTAATTAAATAATAGAAATAAGTTAGGATATAATATTAAAAGCCATTAAGGCAAGTGAATATGGCTATGACCTCTTGGTAGGAACTAATCTAGTGTGTAGAGATATGATAGGCAAGACTATGGCCTTTGCAAAGGGCTCAGTTAGTGTGTTTGTGATATTATATAGATAAAAAAGAGCTTCCTGGGAGGAACTCCCTAAAAATGGCTTGATATGACAATTCTGTAGATTAACATAATAAAGAGCTCCCTGCTAGTGTAAGGCCAGTGGCCACAGCCATCATTGTGGCCATGCAGGTTCTCATTGGCTTCAGCAGATGATAAAGAAACAGTGGAGCCAAAAAATGGTGGGCCATTTCGTTTATTAAAGTCTCGTACTGGCAGATGAGCAAACAGGCAGGGAAGACCACTTATCTCTCATTTAGAGCTCCCAAAGCCCTGACACGTTCTCCGGTTCCATAACCCAAAAAATCTCCAGTTCCTCCTGGAATCAAAGGCTCCCACCAGCCTCAGCGGAGCTCCCAAAGACCCTCAGCTCTGGTTCCACATCTGCACTCTTCCTTCTCTTTCTAAAAAAACCCAGACAGGGAAAAAAATGCCCAGTACAAATTAGCAAATACAATGTATTTGCCCAAGATAAATGAATGGGACTACATCAGAATAAAAAGTTTTTGCTCAGCAAGAGAAACTGATATCAAAATAAACAGACAGCCAACTAAATGGGAACTGATATTTTCAAACAATAGCTCAGATAAGGGCCTAATATCCAAAATTTACAAAGAACTCATAAAACTCAACAACAAACAAACAAACAATCCAATAAAAAAATGGGAAGAGGACATGAACAGACACTTCTCCCAGGAAGAAATACAAATGGCCAACAGATATATGAAAAGATGCTCAGCTTCATTAGTTATTAGAGAAATGCAAATCAAAACTACAATGAGATACCACCTTACCCCTGTTAGATTAGCTATTATCAACAAGACGGGTAATAGCAAATGTTGGAGAGGCTGTGGAGAAAAAGGAACCCTCATACACTGTTGGTGGGAATGTAAAGTAGTACAACCATTATGGAGGAAAGTATGGTGGTTCCTCAAAAAACTGCAAATAGAACTACCTTATGACCCAGCAATCCCTCTACTGGGTATATACCCAAAAACCTCAGAATCATTGATACATAAAGACACATGTAGCCCCATGTTCATTGCAGCACTGTTCACAGTGGCCAAGACATGGAAACAACCAAAAAACCCTTCAATAGAAGACTGGATAAAGAAGATGTGGCACATATACACTATGGAATACTACTCAGCCATAAGAAATGATGACATCAGATCATTTACAGCAAAATGATGGGACCTTGATAACATTATACGGAGTGAAATAAGTAAATCAGAAAAAAACAAGAACTACATGATTCCATACATTGGTGGAACATAAAAACGAGACTAAGAGACATGGACAAGAGAGTGGTGGTTACCAGGGGTGGGGGGAGGGAGGACGCAGGAGGGAGGGAGGGAGAGAGTTAGGGGGAGGGGGAGGGGCACAGAGAAAACTAGACAGAGGGTGACGGAGGACAATCTGACTCTGGGTGAGGGGTATGCAACATAATTTAATGACAAGATAACCTAGACATGTTTTCTTTGAATATATGTACCCTGAATTATTAATGTCATCCCATTAACATTAATAAAAATTTATAAAAAAACAAAACAAAAAACAAAACAATGTATTTGCCCAGTAAAAAATTAGCAGTACAATGCCCCTCCCAAGCAGGAAGGTAATCCGCAATTTGCAATTGCTGCCCTGAAGACAAGCACTGCAGCCTTTCACAGACACAGACACATGCAAAATATAAGGGAGCAAACCTAAAAAACACATTTTTCAAATTTATTTGCCCAGCAATGTGATAATCCCATAGACTAACACCTGTTTGAAAGTATATGCCAGAAAAAGGTACTAAAGCCAAGGAGTCCTCAGCTGCAATTAATTATACAGACTCCAATGTTGGATATGTACTGTCTGCACACCACTCTGACCAAGCACAACAGAGAGGAGCACCTTGATGGGGCCCCCTTAAGCTGTACCCAGGCATGCCATAGGATTTATGAATAATAAACTGCCTGTGTGATTCTTGCAACTAACCTGTGTGTCAGTCATGTCTTTCCTCCAGTGGAAGTTGTTTCGGTACTGTAAAGCCAGTAGCCATGGCCACCATCACCGCCTGGCCCGTGCAGGTTTGCATTTGATTTGAACAGACGGTAATGAGACAATGGAGCCAAGAACTGGTGGGCCATTATCTTTAATCCTAGCTTGCACCTGGCAGGCAAGAAATACACACAGTGAGAAAACATTTCCCTTCCATTCAGTGCTCTCAAAGCCACTAACTTATCTGAGTTTCCTAGAATCAAATATTTGTACCTCACCAGCCTTACTCAGCTCTGTTCCCCATCTCCTTCTCTCTGCACAAACTGGCTTCTCCTTCAGCACTCAGCCATTTTGGCTGCTTCTCCTCTCCTCTAGGTGGCCTTTCTCTGCTCTCCTTTCTCTGCTCTCCTTAGCATGGGCTCCTCTGCCCCATTTTATAGTGTAGAAATCAAAACCTTTAATCCAATATACAAACCAGGAAGTCTCTGATACAAAGTCACTTATATGAGGCATAATGGGTTTCCTCATGAGAGTGCACCACCCCCTATCATGCAACAGTCAAGGATATGGGGAAAAGCTTAATTTTAAAACTAAGCCTTAAGCTATAAGGATCCTGCTTGCTTATAGCCTGTCCCCCACACCCAATGCAAACTATAAGCAAGCAAACACATACATCATATTTACAAACTTATTTGACCCACAAGTACCAATAAGTAGAATCCTCATAGCCACCTCAAGAGTAGTCTAAAAGAGGCTGCCAACCCTGCTGTTAAGCAGGCCTGTCACAATGCATGGAGAAGTCAAATTGGGGACACCTGGTCAACATAGGGCTCGGGCTCTACTAGGACAGAGGGAAAGAGAAAGAAGCAAAAAGAAATCAAGGAGAGAGGCATAGTCTAAAATGGAAGGTAAGTGTTGGTCAAATAAGTTTGTAAATATGATATATGTTTGCTCGCTTATAGTTTGTATTGGGTGTGTGGGACAGGCTATAAGCAGGCAGAGTATTATATTCTAAGGCTTAGTTTTAAGACTAAGTCTTTCTCACCCTTTGGAGGAATCCCATTATGCCTCAGATAAGTGACTTTGTATCAGAGACTTCCTTGTTTGTATATTGGATTAAAGGTCCTGATTTCTACACTAAAAAATGAGGCAGAGGAGCCCATGATGGAGGAGAGCAGAGAAAGGTCATGTGGAGGAGAGGAGCAGCCATTTAGCATAGCCTGTGGCAGGATTTGATACAGATCGGTATGAAGCCACCACCACCTTTGAGTGATGAAGCAGAGGACTGGCTGCTGTTATGGTTCCCCATGGCTGTCCTTTTGGGTGCCTTAGGCTGGCTGGTGTTTACAGCCATGCTTGAGGAAACCAAGAGCTCTGTGAAAGAGGCTGCCCAGGACCTGCAAACCTAGCAGCGGAAGGAGCTGGAGCAAACGTGGAAGAAAGAGATGCTGACCCTGGAGCTGGAGCAAGCACTGGAGGAGGCCGACCAGGTTTGTGAGATTCGCCTGGAAATGGAGCAGCCACTGGAGAAGGAATCACAGGTTTGTGAGTTGAAGATTGCCCTGGACATTGTGGAGAGGCAGCAGCAGCAGGAGGCCAGGGCTGAGGCCGGGGCTGAGGCTGCAAGGCCTGCGGAGCAAAAGGCAGTAGCGGCCCAGGTATCGAGACTGGCAGCAGGAGCTGGTGTTTTCAGTTCCTCTTTGGAGGATGAGGAGAATTGGCTTGGAGTTGCAATCTGCAGTCTCCAGAAGATGAAAACAGCAAGGAGTACCTACTACGCCCCTGCTAGGTCTGCAATTTTGGGACATAGGGGTGAATGCCATCATGATCTCCGGAGCAGGGATGGAAATGCTGACTGCCATTGCCATGTGCTCCTTCTTGTGACAGTGTAAGACCTGCCAGGACGGCAGGGATGAGGGAGGTGACTGAGGCCCCATGTGCATGGACTTGATTCCTGGACTACAACTAGAGTGAGTGTTGGCTCCTTTGTTGGATGGACTTACAAATTTTGGACAACGTGAAATACCCAGATGGGGGTGGGGGGCAGCTTTGCTGGAGTTCCTTCCCCTGTCCTGGGAAGCTTTTCCCATGGCTAGAAAGGAGTCCGAGAATATTTTGTGCTTTTGGCAAAGTGCTCAGAGACTGGTGAAGGGTACCTTTGTAATTGTTGAAATTGTATGATTTGTCACGTTGTTGTAATTTGTGTAATGTGCCTAAAATCCTTGTGCAGGAATACCTGTGCTTTAGATTGTGAAGCAAGCAAAAGGGGTGGAATGTTGGTCAAATCAGTTTGTAAATATGATATATAGGTTTGCTTGCTTATAGTTTGCATTGGGTGTGGGGGACAGGCTGTAAGTAGGCAGGGTCGTTATAGCCTTTCCCACCCTTTGAGGAATCCCATTATGCCTCAGATAAGTGACTTTGTATCAGAGACTTCTTTGTTTGTATATTGGATTAAAGGTCCTGATTTCTACACTACAAAATGGGGCAGAGGAGCCCATGCTGGAGGAGAGCAGAGAAAGGCCTTGTGGAGGAGAGGAGAAGCAGCCAAGATGGTGGAGTGCTGAAGGAGAAGCCAGTTTGTGCAGTTTGTGCAGAGAGAAGGAGATGGGGAACAGAGGTGAATAAGGCTGGTGAGGTTAGAAACCTTTGATTCTAGGAAACTCGGATAAGTCAGTGGCTTTGGGAGCCCTGAATGGAAAGGAAAGTGTTTTCCCACTGTGTGTATTTCTTGATCACCAGGTGCAAGCTAGGATAAAGATGATGGCCCACCAGTTCTTGGCTTCATTGTTTTATTACCATCTGTCTGAATCAAACCTGAACCTGCACAGGCCAGGCAGCTGTGACGGTGGCCGTGGCTACTGGCCTTACAGTAAGCTACAGCAAATGATGATTATTATTCTTGTCAGTTCCGATAAGGATCTGCCTTCAGTGACATTCCCACAGCTGAGCTGGCTATAAACCTGGCAGGAGGGGCCACTGTTCTTGTAATTATACAGTTGGTTAGTTAACAGTAACATAAACCTAGTATGATTAATCAGTGTCACATAAAGTTTATAATTACTTTTACATATAGATACACATGAATGTACAAACAAATGCGGAGACCTCCTGGTTCCATAAAAGACGTGGATTTATTCAAACAACCTTTCTCTGCCACAATTTCTTTTCTTTTGGTAAGAATTGATCTCCTGAAATTTGTATTTTATTATTTTGTAAAATGTATTTATCGATTTGAGAGAGAGGAAAAAGAGAGAGGGGGAGAGAGAGAAAAACATTGATCTGTTTCCTTATATGTCCTGACTGGGGATTTAATGAACCTGCAACCTTCATGCCTCAGGATGAGACTCTAACCCAGTGGTTCTCAAAGTGTGCACCAGGGCGCACTGTTAAACCCAGAAGATTTTCAGGTGTGCCTTATGGTATTCCAGAGAAATATGTGCCTGTTGCGGACCAAAAAACCAACAGGGTTTTTGGAGTTTAGATTTTGGGGGGACAAAGGTGTGGGGAATTGGCTGTAAACTGTCTGCCCAACCCCCCACCTCACTTTCCTGATTAGGTTGCAAAAGGCTGTTATGCTGTAGTGCTGCACTGTTTACACTACCCCCCATGTTCCCCGGAAAGACTGGAGATAAGTTTCTTCTATCCTTTATTTGGTGTAAAGTTAAGATGATATATATGGTGGGGGTTTTCTGCACTCAACACAATTAAGAGTAAAAAGAGAGAAATTCTTCAATGTATTGATGAGGAAATGAGAGTTTGCCTTCCAAATACATGCCCAAATATTGAAGAAATTGCTAGGACACATCAGGCTCATGTTTCTCATAAACACAAAAATGAAAAAACTTAACACATTCACGTCAGGACCTGCCAAATTTACTAAATCTTACTAAGTATGTATCTACATATATAAAAAGTTAACCTTTTTGTCATTTTTTTATTTTTAACCCCTCTTTTTTATGAATTCTAAAAAGTACAACTCAAAAAATGTAATATAAAAAGTTTTTTAATGTCAGAATAAATTTAATTTTGTTGTATTTATTTTGTTTAATTACCATAAAAGCATGTTTGGACTTTAATTTTTTCTTAATATTTGACTTAATTATTAAAACATATTTCTCAGAAATTTGTATATAGCAAGCCTACAATTATTTGTAGGATTTTAAATGTGCCCCAACTTCAAAAAGTTTGAGAACCACTGCTCTAACCAATGCAGCTATCAGGCCAGGGCCTTAAATTTGCATTTTAAGCAGATAACCTAGATAAGAGTTCCTGGAGATGACCAAATATTTACATCTCAAAGTCAGAACAGAAAAGGCCTCTGGTGTAATGGTAAAGTCTGATTTTAGCTCAAAGTTACAGGGGAAGACTTGCAAACTCTTGCTAGAAGGACTGTGGTCTCCTAAGGCCAATACTTACAAGTTTTTTGAGTATGGGAGGTTTAGGAATGGCAAAAAGGATTGGTAGGCTTTGAATTGTTTTTGCAGCTGCATTTTTAGTCCTGTAAAGGCTAGATTTATAAAAACTAGAAAAACTATTTCAAATTCTTAACATAATTTAATTGCTGCCTAAATTACATCATATTTTGATCCACTTATCTAAATGCATTTTTTAGTAATTTTTAACATAGTTTTATTTACTCAAATATAGTAATATGGTCATTATGTTTCTTTCTATCAACTTTCTTTTTGTATCCACTTTTTAATTTTGTCTTTCCATAGGTACCAATAAAACAGTTCTTTACAATGAGAGCTCTCTAAAAATTTTCCAATTTAGAGGTTTTTCCAATTTAAAGGATCCATCATCAGATCATTAACAGTAACATCAATAATGACCAATCCAATAACGGTTATGGCTTAACCAAGGAAGCAAGAGGTTTGCCCTCACAAGAGAGGGCAAAGAATGCATTACTCACAAGATTCAAAAGTTCATTCTCAGGGAGAAGACAAGATGGCGCTGGAGTAGGCGGACGTACCAACATCCACCTCCCAGAACCAAAGTGAATTACAAACTAATTTTAAGAACTATCATCTGGAAAAACCAACTTTGGACTAAACTAAGAGGACTCTTCAACCAAGGAACACTAAAGAAGCCACACTGAGACTGGTAGGAAAAGCAGAAATGCGAAGAGGGCTGCCTAGCTCCCTGGAGTGAACGACAGCTGGGAGAGACTCGCGTGGTGGGAAGTGAGTTTAGCAGAGAGGGGAGGGTCTTGAATCCCAGGAACAAAGCCCCAGCCTGCAGCCCCAGAGCCTAGAAGAGGCATATGGATAGTATTTAGCTGGAAACAAGTCACGATACTGTTTGTGAGAAAGAGACTGATTTCTCAGACCCAGGATTCTTCTTAAAGGGACCGCACAGAATACCTCTCTCACAACCACTCACCCGGGGTTCTGGGGGACAGGGAGAGAGGTGAGGACTGGAGTAGCAAGAAGAGAGTGTAATCTAGGAGGCACAGGGAGAAACATTTAGAGAGACAGCCACCCTAACCCCTGGGATGAGTCACTCCCCAAATCTGAAGTGAATATTTCCCCTAGAAACAGCAATACCAACAAAGGGAAGCAGGACACCAGCCAAATAAGCTCTCCTGTGGCACTCAGAGCATAGTCACTTAGAAGGAGGGAGCTTTCAGGACTACAGTAGTGAGTCTTAGGGTCTGAGCTGCAGCGCCCACACCCCACACAGCTGAGGGCGTGCCAGAGGGCGGGCGGCAGTGGGACGCTGAGTCGCAGTTCTGTTGGCAAGGCCGGAACCCGGCTGGCCACCACTGAGGCCCAGGTGTGAGCTCAGTCTTGCCCAGCTGGGGAGGAGGGGGCATGCAAAAGCAGTCAAGCCCAGCTACAGGCAGCCTGCAATCCAGCCTGTGGGAGAAGGACAGGAACCCCAAAAGGGGTGGGGACCAGCCCTTGAGCAAGGGCGCAGGAGCACAGCCTTGCCCCACCCACAGAACCAAGGCTTGTGGCCTGACTTGGGAGCCGGCTCCTCCCATGGGGGTGGAGCCAAAAACCCAGAACAGGCAGAGTCCCATTACTGAGCGTGGGCATGCACTCCCACCTGACCTGTGGAGCCAAGGCTTGCAGCCGTCCCACGAGTGAGTTCCTCCTGCAAGGGCAGGGCAAAAGCCCGAAAACAGGTGGAGACCCGCAGTTGAGCAAAGGTGTTCACCCCTGCCCTCAGGGTTGAGCATAACGACACCCACAGGGGCGGAGCAAAGGCAAAGGCCACCAAGGCTTGTACACCCAAGCACATGATCACAGCCACTCCCGTGAAGGAGAGGCAAAAACCACAGCAACAGCCCCAGTGGGCAGGCACCAAAAACACCCATACCCAAATGCCCTAGGCAGCAACAGAAGAGGGGGTGATGGGCCTGCAGACAGATCATACCTAGGGAACAGAGGCCACACCCAGTGGACTCCAGTCGCCAAAACTTTCCTTTACACATAGAAAATGAGAAGGAAGAGAAATACAACACAAATGAATCAAGAGAAATCCCCAGAAAAGGACCTGAATGAATCAGATATAATCAATTTACCAGATGCAGAGTTTAAAATAACAATTGTTAGGATGCTCAAAGTTATTAGAACAACAACAGATGGTCATTACAAACACCTAAATAAAGAGATAGCAAATGTAAAAAAGGACATTGAAATAATAAAAAGAATCACTCAGAAATGACAAATACAGTATCTGAAATAAAGAACACAATGGAAGGAATAAAAAGCAGGATGGATGAAGTGGAGAATCAAATCAGCGAGTTAGAGGACACAATAAATAAAGGCACGGACGGAGAGCATAAAAAAGAAAAGAGACTCAAAAAGTCTGAGGAAACTCTAAAAGAGCTCTGTGACAACATGAAGAGAAATGACATCCGCATCATAGGGGTTCCTGAAGAAGAAGAGAAAGAACAAGGGATAGAGACTTTGTTCAAGCATATCATAGCTGAAAACTTCCCTCAATTAAGGCAGGAAAACATCTCACATGTTCAGGAAGCACAGAGAACTCCATTAAGGAGAAACCCAAAGAAATCAACACCAAGACACATCATAATTAAAATACCAAAGCTAAGTATTATGAGAAAATATTAAAAGCTGCTAGAGAAAAAAAGACTATCACCTACAAAGGAGCCCCCATAAGGATGACTTCTGGCTTCTCAACAGAAACACTTGAGGCCAGAAGGAAATGGCAAGAAATATTCAAAGTAATGCAAAACAAGAGCCTACAACCAAGACTACATTATCCAGCAAGGCTATCATTTAAAATTGAAGGAGAAATAAAAAGCTTTCCAGACAAAAAAAAACTCAAGGAATTCACTACAACCAAACCAAGGCTGCAAGAAATGCTAAGGGGCCTGTTGTAAACAGATCAAAGGAGAAAAAGAATATAGCAAAAGAGGAATATAGTTTTAAAGAATAAAATGGCAATAAACAATTACATATCAATAATAACCTTAAATGTAAATGGATTAAATGATCTGATCAAAAGACATAGGGTAGCTGCATGGATAAGAAAACAGGGGGATCCTCAAACCCCTCAGCGAGATCTTCTGAGAATGACTTTTAAGATACCTAGAGGCAGAAAAAGCCCAATAGAGATCAGGGGAACTACCAGCTTTTAGGATACACCCTTAAAGGCTCCAATGCCCCGAAGGGGTGTCATAGGATGCCATTTGGGTCCTGCTTCAATAGTGGAAAGGAAGGTCATTGAGCTAAAGCCTGCCAGGCTTACACGCCTCTGCTGTGAGGAAACAGGCACACTGGAAGGTGGGCTTCCCCCTCGCTCCTCTAAAAGAGGGTTCAGTCTCTTCCAGCCCTGCTCCAGCCACCTATGACCTAACCTTGCCCAGAATGCTGGGGTTTGCCACTGAAGGCTGAAGGTGCCCAGGGCCGTCGGCCCCATCTACGTTACTGTGGACGAGCCTAGGGTATTTCTTCCAAGAAGCAGGTAAACTGATCTCATTTGCACAAGGGCCACTTAACTATGTTTTGCCTGAATAGTCAGGTTTTTTATTCTTCCCTCAAAGATCTCTGTTGTGGGTGTTGATAGTCCTATTTTCTGCTGCTTTGCTTAATATATAGTGTTTCCTTTATCCCTCCTACCTCAATGCCCCACTCATATTTCAGGCTGGGACCTACTCCTAATTTAGAGCTCTCTTTCCTCCTTTTGCCAACTTATATTATGAATTTACCTTTGCCACCCAGCTTAGTGTATCCCAAGGTTCTCTTTACCATGCCACAGTCACAGAGCTTCAGGGAAAAGCAACCTGGTCTCAACTCTCCAGGCAAAGGAGAACAGAAGCTCCATATCCACTCATGCTGCAAATGGCTTTTTCCAGTCTACCTGAATCATTACCAGCTAGAAGCAGTGGTCATTGGGACTTGGACATGAGCTGCAAAGTATAGAATGGTGACAACAATTCCAGTGCCATGCGGACTTTTCCTGTGGGGAACTTTCCTGGACTCCTGCTCCCTGTGACAGCTCCTAACAGACTAAGCTGTGGTTGGGTTGCATTTTTCAGGGATTTGGCATGGTGATGGGGCCAACTTGGACTTGGTGAACATGTTAAGGACACTACTCTTTTATGGATTCTTGCTGTATTGGCCAAGAGTTTGCTTAAAGGCTTTTAATCACTGTAAAAAAAAAATAGAGGACTGGATGAAGAAGATGGGGCACATATACACCATGATATACTATTCAGCTAGGAGAAATGATAACATCGGATCACTTACAGCGGAATGGTGGACTCTTGGTAGTATTGTGCAGGGTGAAATAAGCGAATCAGAAAAAAACAGGAACTGCAGGATTCCATACATTGGTGGGACATAAAAGCGAGACTAAGAGGCATGAACAGGAGTGTGGTGGTTACGGGGGGTGGGGGGAGGGAAGGAGGGAGAGGGGGAGGGGGAAGGGTACAGAGAGAACTGGATGGAGGGTGACGGAGGACGATCTCTCTTCGGGTGATGGGTATGCAACAGAACTAAATGACAAGATAACCTGGAAATGTTTTCTTTGAATGTATGTACCCTGATTTATTGATGTCACCCCATTAAAATAAAAATTTATTTATAAAAAATAAAAATAAATGAAAAAAACAAACAAACAAAAAAAAGAGACAAACCTTAAAACAAAAGATGCACATAGACTGAAGATAAAAAGATGGAAAAAAAATATTTCACACAAATGGAAATGAAAGAAAAGCTGGGGTAGCAATACTTATATCAGACAAAATGGACTTTAAAACAAAGACTATAGTTAGAGATAAAGAAGGTCACTACAGGCCTGACCTGTGGTGGCGCAGTGGATAAAGCGTCGACCTGGAATGCTGAGGTCGCCAGTTCAAAACCTTGGGCTTGCCTGGTCATGGCACATATGGGAGTTGATGCTTCCTTCTCCTCCCTCGCCCTTCTCTCTCTCTATCTATCTCTCTCTCTCTCACACACTCTCTCTCCTCTCTAAAAATTAATAAAAAAGTAAAAAAAAATTTTTAAAAAGGTCACTACATAATGATAAAGGGAGCAATCCAAGAGGAAGATATAACCAGTATACATATCTATGCACCTAATATAGGAGCACCTAAATATATAAAGCAGACTTTCATGGATTTAAAGGGCGAAATCAATAGCAATACTATAATAGTAGCGGATTTCAATACCCCACTAACATCACTAGATAGATCCTCAAGAAAGAAAATTAACAAAAAAACAGCAGATTTAAAGGACATACTAGATCAACTCGATTTAATAGATATTTTCAGAACCTTTCACCCTAAAACAGCAGAATATACATTCTTTTCAAGTGCTCATGGTACATTCTCTAGAATAGAACACATGTTAGGGCACAAAAGCGGTCTCAACAAATTTAAGAAGATTGAAATCATATCGAGCACTTTCTCTGATCACAATGGCATGAAACTAGAAATCAACCACAATAGAAAAACTGAAAAATACTCAAACACTTGGAAACTACATAGCATGTTATTAAATAACAAATGGATAAACAATGAGATCAAAGAAGAAATTAAAAAATTCCTAGAAATGAATGATAATGAGCATACATCAACTCAAAATTTATGGAACACAGCAAAAGCAGTCCTGAGAGGGAAGTTCATAGCATTACAGGCATACCTCAAGAAGCTAGAAAAAGCTCAAATAAACACCTTGACCCTACATCTAAAAGAACTAGAAAAAGAACAGCAAGCGAAGCCCAGAGCTAGTAGAAGGAAGGAAATAATAAAGATCAGAGCAGAAATAAATGACATAGAGGCTAAAGAAACAATACAGAGGATCAATGAAACCAGGAGCTGGTTCTTTGAAAAGGTAAACAAGATCAATGAACCTATAACCAGACTCACCAAGAAAAAAAGAGAAAGGACTCAAAGAAATAAAATTAGAAACAAGAGTAGAGAAATAACCATTGATACAACAGAAATACAAATTGATATTGTAAGAAAATACTATGAAGAACTGTACGCCAAAAAACTAGACAACCTAGATGAAATGGACAAATTCCTTGAAACATATAGTCTTCCAAAAATTAATCTGGAAGAATCAGACCAATTACAACAAATGAGATTGAAACAGGTATCAAAAAACTCCCAAAAAAGAAAAGTCCTGGGCCTGATGGCTTCACAAGTGAATTCTACCAAATATTCAAAGAAGAATTAACTCCTATCCTTCTCAAGCTATTTCAAAAAATTCAAGAGGAAGGAAGACTTCCAAGCTCCTCTTATGAGGCGAACATAATTCTGATTCCAAAACCAGGCAAAGACAAAAGAAAGAAAGAAAATTATAGGCCAATATCCCTGATGAATTTAGATGCTAAAATCCTCAACAAAATATTAGTAAACCAGATCCAGTAATATATGAAAAAAATCACACCATGATCAAGTGGGATTTATTCTTGGGAGGCAAGGCTGGTATAATATTCGCAAATTAATCAATGTGATTCATCACATAAAGAAAAGGAAGGAGAAAAACCACATGATAATTTCAATAGATGCAGAAAAAGCATTTGATAAAATCCAGCACCCATTCATGATCAAAACTCTCAGCAAAGTGGGAATACAGGGAACATACCTCAACATGAGGTATGGCCATCTATGACAAACCCACAGCCAACATCATACTCAATGGGCAAAAATCAAAAGCAATCCCCTTAAGATCAGGAACAAGGCCCCCTTTCACCACTCTTATTCAACATAGTTCTGGAAGTCCTAGCCACAGCAATCAGACAAGAAAAAGAAATAAAAGGCATCCAAATTGGAAAAGAAGAAGTAAAACTATCATTATTTGCAGATGATATGATATTGTATATAGAAAACCCTAAAGTCGCAGTCAAAAAACTACTAGACCTGATAAATGAATTCAGCAAGGTGGCAGAATATAAACTCAATACTCAGAAATCAGAGGCATTTTTATACACTAACAATGAACTGTCAGAAAGAGAAATTAAGGAATCAATCCCCTTTACCATTGAAACCAAAAAAATAAAGTACCGAGGAATAAATTTAACCAGGGAGATTAAAGACTTGTACTCGGGAAATTATAAAACATTGATAAAAGAAATCAGGGAAGATACAAACAAGTGGAAACATATACCGTGCTCATGGTTAGGAAGAAAAAACTTCATTAAAATGTCCATATTACCCTAAGCAATTTATAAATTCAATGCAATACCGATTAAAATACCAATGACTTACTTCAAACATATAGAACACATATTCCAAAAATTTATATGAAACCAAAAGAGAACACAAATAGCCTCAGCAATCTTGAAAAGGAAGAATAAAGTGGGAGCTATCACACTTTCGGATATCAAGTTATACTACAAGGCCATTGTACTCAAAACAGCCTGTTACTGGCATAAGAACAGGTATATAGATCAATGGAACAGAACTGAGAACCCAAAAATAAACCCACACTTTTATGGACAACTGATATTTGACAAAGGAGGTAAGAGCATATATTGAAGTAAAGACAGCCTCTTCAACAAATGGTGTTGGGAAAATTGGACAGCTACCTGCAAAAAAATGAAACTAGACCACCAACTTACACCACTCACAAAAATAAACTCAAAATGGATAAAAGATTTAAATGTAAGCTGTAAAACCATAAGCATCTTAGAAGAAAACATAGGCAGTAAGCTCTCTGACATCTCTCGCAGCAATATATTTGCCGATTTGTCTCCACAGGCAAGTGAAATAAAAGATAGGATAAACAAATGGGACTTTATCAAACTAAAAAGCTTCTGCACAGGTAAGGACAATAAGAACAGTATAAAAACACAAACTACACAATGGGAGAATATGTTTGACAATGCATCTGATAAGGGGTTAATAACCAAAATTTATAAAGAACTTGTAAAACTCAACAGTAGGAAGATAAACAATCCATTCAAAAACTGGACCAAAAAAAATGAATAGACACTTCTCCAAAGAGGACATACAGATGGCCAATAGGCATATGAAAAAATGCTCAACGACCCTGGCCGGTTGGCTCAGCGGTAGAGCGTCGGCCTGGCGTGCAGGAGTCCCGGGTTTGATTTCGGCCAGGGCACATAGGAGAAGCGCCCATTTGCTTCTCCATCCCTCCCCCTCTCCTTCCTCTCTGTCTCTCTCTTCCCCTCCCGCAGCGAGGCTCCATTGGAGCAAAGATGGCCCGGGCACTGGGGATGGCTCCTTGGCCTCTGCCCCAGGCGCTGGAGTGGCTCTGGTAGCAACAGAGCAATGCCCCAGAGGGGCAGAGCATCGCCTCCTGGTGGGCAGAGTGTCGTCCACGGGGCGTACCGGGTGGATCCCGGTCAGGCGCATGCGGGAGTCTGTCTGACTGTCTCTCCCCGCTTCCAGCTTCAGAAAAATACAAAAAGAAAAAAGAAAAAAGAAAAAATGCTCAACATTATTAATCATTAGAGAAATGCAAATTAAAACCAAATGAGATATCACCTCACACCAGTCAGAATGGCGCTCATCAACAAAACAACACAGAATAAGTGCTGGCGAGGATGTGGAGAAAAGGGAAACCTCCTGACTGCTGGTGGAAATGCAGACTGGTGCAGCCACTGTGGAAAACAGTATGGAGATTCCTCAAGAAATTAAAAATCGAACTACCTTTTGACCCAGCTATACTACTGTTAGGACTATACCCCAAGAACACCATAGCACTGTTTGAAAAGAAGAAGTGCTCCCCATGTTTATGGCAGCATTGTTCACAATAGCGAAGATCTGGAAACAGCCCAAGTGTCCATCAGTGGATGAGTGGATTAAGAAGCTTTGGTTCATATATACTACGGAATACTATTCAGCCATAAGAAATGATGACATCGGATCATTTACAACAACATGGATGGAACTTGATAACATTATACTGAGCGAAATAAGTAAATCAAAAGAAAACTAAGAACTATATGATTCCATACATAGGTGAGACATAAAAATGAGACTCAGAGACATGGACAAGAGTGTGAGGCTTATAGGGTGGGGGGAGGGGAGGGAGGGGGTTGGGAGAGGGGACAGGCACAAAGAAAACCAGTTAGAATGTGATGGAAGACAATTGGACTTTGGGTGATGGGAATACGGCATAATCAAATGTCAAAATAACCTAGAGTGTTTTATCTGAACATATGTACCCTGATTTATCAATGTCACCCCATTAAAATTAATCAAAAAAAAGTTAATTCCCAGAGTAATCTAAGATAGTAAAAGGTTTTATTGCTACAGGCAGTGTGTGGCCAGTAGTCATAGCCATCGCCACCATGTAAGTTTCCATTAGATTTGGGCAGGTGGCAAAGAAACAGTGGAGCCAAAATATGGTGGGCCATTCTTTTATTCTAACATTCAACCAGCTGGCGAGTAAACACACAGCAGGAAAACACTTCCCTTTCCATTCAGGGCTCCCAAAGCCACTGACACATCCAGTTTTTCCTAGAATCAAAGGCCCCCACCAGTCTGTCAGCTCTAGTTCCCCATCTGCACACTTCTGTCTCTGCACAACTTGCTTCGTCCTCAGCACCCTGCCATCTTGGCTTCTTTTTCCAAAAAGATGGCTTCCTTCTTCTTCTCTCCTGCTCCTTCCTTTTTAAAACTTCTTTGGCACCAAAAACCTCTCCTCCAGCACACATTAGCATAACAATGGCCCTTCCCAAGCAGGAAGGTAATTAGCAGTTTCACCTGGCAGTGCCATTCACGTGGGCAGCGCCATTTTTAACAATAGAAGTGAGCAAACTCAAATTACACAAATTTTACAAACTTATTTGTCCAGCAGGCAGGAAAGCAATGAAGGCTGAGACACCTAAGGTCATATGGATTGGGACCCTACATGATGAATTCCTCTGAGAACTGTCATGGTCAGACAAAAGAGCAAAAGAATACCAGTCAACTGGCTGCAGTTTCCCAGTTGCAAACCTCGGGTATTTTAGACTTCTGTCCAACTGGATACACCTGCCTGGTATCCCTAGTTTATTTGACTGCCTACCAAAGGCATGCTGATATGTGCAATTTCTGAATGGCAGAGACCAAATGTTGGGTAAACAAATGTTTTTTAAGTTTACTCGCGTATATTGGGGCAGCGCCTTGTGTGTATAGTCTATGGAAGGTGACAGATTGCAAATTACAGATTGCCTTCCTGCTTGGGAGGGGCAATTGCTTGCTATTGTTTGCTAGAGAAAGGGTTTTCTTCCCCCAGCCTGTTTTTACTAGAGTGGAGAGAGAGAGAGAGACAATGCTAAGGGGCTTGGGAGCCCAGAGATTTCAGCCAGGCCTGTTTGGCTGAGCCCTGCTGAGGCTGATGTGGGCTGGTGAGGGCTGGTGAGTCTGAGAGAGTCCGAAGAATGAGTCAGGGCTTTGGGAGCCCTGAGTGAGAGGGAAGCAGTCTTCCCAGCCTGTTCGATTGTCCGCATTTATGAGACTTCATTAAATGGAATGGCCCACCATCTTCTGGCTCCACAGTTCCTTTACCATCTGCCTAAATCCAGTGAGAATCTGCATGGCCATGGCAGTGGTCACTGGCCTCACACCAAAGAAAAACTCAAAACTGAGCTTATAAAACATAGAACAAATCAGACAAGTGACATCAATGAAGAAGAACAATGACCATTCTGGGAATATTACCAGAACAAGCTGGGCTTCATGTTGCTTATTGCCCTTTTTTTTGCCAATTCATGAGAGAGAGGGACCAACAAGGTATAAGACCATGTTTAATCAAGATTACCAGCAAGTTGAGAAGGCAGAGGACTCAGGGCTGAAAAACTGCCTTAACAGTCTCAGCTGACTGGCCAGTTTATATACTTTTGGGTAGGTTAGTAATTAATTACTAAGCATGCAGTTAATACGTAGTAGAACACAAATGGTCAGGATCTGGCATACAGAAATGTCCCCCTAGGCACTTGCTTGACATGAGCCATGAGCGATGGCCTTACAGGTGTTCTGAGTAACTAGCCACAATGGCAGAAGCACCTTCAGCTAAAGACAAAAGAAGATGTTGTGTGTGGAGAGTCAGCTATGAGAGGTTAGCAAAACAAGCAGAATAAACAGAGAAGGATTGTTATGTAGGTTTAAGTCTGTGCCTTTTCCATCGATTGTGAAGGCAGACCTGGTACTGTTATAAAGTACCGCACCCCAAATTCTGAAAGGCACTGTACCTCATTTCATCGAATTCACATAGAGACACCCAGTCCAGATGGATTTTGAAGAGTTTTATTAAAGGAGGAGATTTATTAAATATGCTGGCCGTATATGGCTGACACGGGGCAGCAGACCCAAATCATGCAGTCCCAAAAATAGTTCAGGGGCTGCTTATATACCCTTGATCACACACGGACAGGGGAGAGCATGACTTCATGGCCCAAGCTGACAACATTTGTTTAGGGGATACACAGAAACATTAAGACTTTAAAGGTAACACAATCAAAGATGTTTACAAATCTTTTAGGGTTCATCTTCCCTCACTAGCCTAGAGGTATTTTACTCTCAAGATTCCAGGAAAGGGAGGAACTACAATCAATGCAAGATGGTATGTAAATTCTTTCTCCTGTTGAAAGAGAAGTTTTTTGGTTAACCTTTATTTTAGATTTAAAACTAAATGACCCATTGTTCTTGCAAGCCAGAAACTTCTACACTCTTCTCCCTCCCCTCCCTAAAGGAGGGATGGGACAGGAAAGCCTGACCTTTCCTCCCAGAATATCAATATTAATTTTCAGCTTTTTGGCACTTTACAACAGTACAGTGAGAGAAACACCCTTACAGATGGAGATTTCCCTTAAAAATGTTCATGTCCTTTTACAAAAGGTAATTTCTACTTGGTTTTTAGAGTTTCTCCCATGTCTACCATTTCATAAAATCAATTAATTTAAAATAATCAGTGTCCCAAAGAGGCATGTACAAACTGTTTTCCTTAATCCACAAAAAATGTGATTATATGTAATTTTAGTATATTGTTACTCATCTTTTTCTGTGACAACAAGATTACAAAAGGTTCTATTATATTATTTTAAAGTACAATTAATAATTATAGTAGTAAGAATGATTGTTCTTATAGGCAAAAATATAAGCATTCATTTAGTTTTTATTACATAAAGACATAAAGCATGAGATCAACATTTACCAATAGTATCTGAGCCTCTAAAATATATTTCTATATGGAATGACCAGGTGGTGGTGCAGTAGATAGAGCATTGGACCAGGACGTGGAGGGCCCAGGTTTGAAACCCCAAGGTCACCAGCTTGAGCACGGGGTTGCTGGCCTGAGTGTGGTATCATAGACATGACCTTATTATGATCATTGGCTTGAGCCTAAAGGTTTCTGGCTTAAAGCACATGGTCGCTGGCTTGAGCTCAAGGTCGCTGGCTTGAACAAGGGGTCACTCGATCTACAGTAGCACCCCAGTCAAGGCACGTATGAGAAAGCAATCAATGAACAACTAAGGTGCTGCAATGAAAAAATTTATGCTTCTGATCTCCCTCCCTTCCTGTCTGTCTGTCTCTATCTTTTCCTCTCCCTGACTCTCTCTCTGTCTCTGTGAAAACAATTTTTTTTAAATAAAATATACTTCTATATGGATCAACATTTTGGATGTATATATTAAAATATTTTGCAAAAAGAGACAATGTTGCTGTATTATGAGAAGTACAGTTGACTCTTGAGCAATGTAAAGGTTAAGGGTGCTGATTCCCCCTATAGTCAAAAATCTGCATAAAACTATTGTCTTCCACAAAACTTAACTACTAACATTCTACTTTTGACTGGAAGTATTACCAATAACAAACAGTTGATTGACACATCTTTTATGTATATGTATTATATACTGTATTCTTAACAATAAAATAAGCTAAAGAAAATAAAATATTATTAATAAAATCATACAGAGAAGAAAACACAATTATGGTATTGTACATATTTGTTGAAGAAAATCTTCCTATAAGTGGAACTGCATAGTACAAACCTATATTGTTCAAGAGTCATTAATGTTATTTTGAATACCATATGACAGGCACTATGCCACTATTTAACACATGTTGCTATCTTGTTTCAGCTTTACCAAAACCCTGTACCACAGAAAACTAGGGCTGGGAGATTATCAATATAGTAGGCATTTACACAGACGTGCGCAAAGTAGGAACAATAGTTCAGGTACAGAAAATCACCCTGGTGGAAAGCCCTGGCTGTTTAGAAACAGATAAATTATAAGGAGGACCTCACCCCTGGGGTGACCTTTCCTACCCTAGCATATTTCTAGTAATGCAGATTAGACCTCCTGACCTTTTATATCTCCGGTCGTTTGGTTCAGACCCTCCCCTGACCTTTGTCCTCCTGGCATACTGCTAGTTATGCAGTTCAGACCCCCTGACCTTTCATATTGCTAGTCATGTGATTTAGAACCTCTTAGAGGAAGAACAAGGGGGTGGAGAATAACCTCATATAAGCCCTTGCATGACCACTCCCTTAAGCCATAAGCCCTCAGGACAACAAGGTTCTGCACAGCATCAAATAATCTTAGGAACAAAGCCTTGAGTCTATTGACCACAGAGACACAGTTTTGGTCAAACTAGAGATAATATTTAAGCCTCACTTGTGTTTCAGCTCCAGCCCCAGAAAAGCAGCAAAACCAGATGGAGCAAAGCCATGTCTGACATCAGGACCAGGTGCATTGACTAATGACCTCCTTCAGTGCTGACTGATCAATAAAGACCAAGACTCTGAATAGACACATCTGGAAAAGCTGATGAATATTCTATTGAAAGCCTACTCTGAGACTTCCTCTAAGATCCCTTCCTTTAGAGAGCAGATGAAAACCCTCAGGACAGAGGACCCAGTGCATGCTCTTTCTTTCTGGTGCATGCCCTTGCCTTTATCCCTTCTTCTTTCCCCAAGTGCATTATCTCTGCCTGTCTTTCTCCTAAGCTCCAAGGGCCCTTCTTTTGCCTCTGTAACTTGTTTTCTGAGTCCATGCAGCCCAGCTGGCTCACTTCTTCCACAGCTCACTTCTTTGACCTCTGTAACTTTCTAAATAAACTTTTGTTTGTATTTGAGTCTTGACTCTGAATTCTTTCCTAGCCAGAACTCAAGTACCAAGGTTGCTAAACCAAAGTCCAATTGCTGGTAACATTCTGGTGTCATTTTGCCACTGACATAAATACCTCACCCAAGATTTCATAGTAACTAAACAGTTTTGAATCCAAAAATCCCAGATGACTTCAAAACTCTTTTGTATTAACTATGCTACCTTGTTAGCCAGTAAGGGCATTGTTTGGTTGTTTGATTCATTAAAAACATGTCAATTTCTATATCAAGTAAGTAGAATCCAAGTTGGTTGTCTTTGTTGTTTTTATTTAGTTTAAGTCAGTGTTTTTCAACCACAGGTCTACAAACCACTGCCGGGCCATGGATCTATAATCATCATACAACGTCAGGGTGGTTAAATCTTTTGTGGAATGGCCAGAAATTTCGAGCCATTCCACAAAAGAGTTAACCATCCTTTCATTGTATGAAGATTATAGATCCAAAGACAGACAGTTGAAAAACACTGGCTTAACTGATGCCAGTTTTTATTTTAATTATGCAACACTACTTGGTCAAGCTTAAGAAGAGTCCCACAGTCTTAAAAGTTTAGGTTCTAATACATCCCTCCAGTATGCTTACACTACATTCATATGCCTTCCACCTTTTAAATTTTCTTTTCTTGCTTAATAGATCTATGTCCAGGAAGGTAGATCTGGGAGATATTCTCAGCTTCCTGAGTATCTACTATGTCTGAGTAAGAATCAAATCACAATTCCCCACAAATTCCTAAAGCGTTTCCTCTAAGTCTCTTGACTGCCTGAGCTACTCCTTTCCTCCAAATACCACAGCCAGCAGCCATACATTTACCAGAAATCAGTCATTTTCAAGAGGCAGCTATCTCAAATTAAGTATAAATTGGATAAGTGAAGGTTTCTAGAGTCAGTACCTTGAGGTTCTATGTATCTCAAAGGATAGTTTGAAAATACAGAAAAAGAACATTCTAAAATTAAAGCTCAGTGAGGGTAAATGCAAATAGGAGAACAGTATGAATTCTATATAGGGAAAGTCACAGCTTTGTTTAGCAGGAACAAATATTGCATGAAAAAAAGAAGTAGGGGTTAAGTCTGGAAGGAATGGTTGGATCAACTTGTTTAGAGCTAAGGAAATTAAACTATATAGTTAATAGAGAATAGTTAACAGTCTTCTTGAGAAAGAAACAATCCTCACACATTTTTATAAGAAAATAATTTGGTGATATTTAAAAGCAGAAAAAATTTTAAATTTTGAACTAATATTAGAACCCATTCAATTGAAACTATTTTATTACATTGGTGAAAAACTGATTACAAAACAAGTGACACAGGAGTATTTAATGAATAATTCCTCCTATGAAACACAGCATATCCAGGCAACAGACAGTAGTTAAAGCAATAAAAATTTCATTATAAAGAACTAACTCAGAATTTTCTACCCCTGGATAATTTTGGATAAAATGGACCCGGAATGAATGATGGGGCATAAAACAGACAACTCTATTACTATGGGGAAGAAGAAGCTCTTGATTTGAGCTCTATACTCTTGATGGGCCCACATGTCAGGCCAAAGAGCCTTTATCAGTTGAACAATGACACTCATCTGTATCAGAAAAAGGATTATGACTGTTGTGACCATAATAACAATTATAGAATAGTTCAAGATAATGAAGTTCCAGCAGTTGAGATCTTTGTGGAACTCAAAGCATCGGTATTGTTCTGAGTAACTTGGATCTATGCCATACTGTAAAAAAAATATTGGCAAAAAAATTAGGCTACCCACCATCCAAATAATAATGCTTAAAACTATCACGTGGTATTTTTGTAACTCTTGCATTTGGAGTTTCTTAAAATAGATGAGCAATTGAAGTATGACAATGGCCACATAGAATATATAAGTGAAGTACATATGGCAGTATATTATGCTGCTAACCAATCGGCAGGTAAAGAATCCAAACTCCCAGACGTCTAATATATAACAGCTGAGGCGGAACGGAAGGCTGATCAGGAGAATCGAGTGTAGCCCTATGATATTAAGAACAATCGTGGCAATCATTGAGTGGCTCTTCCTTTTAAACATCAAACGTGACATCAGTACTGTTTCCAGAGTACCTCCCAGCAAAACCATGCTGTAGAGTGTTATCAGAATCATCTTGCAGGATGTGCTGCAGTAGCTTCGGTCTGTGTTTGAGATGTTTGACAGGGTGGTTGTATTGATTGACTCCATGTTTCACCAAAAAATGCTTAGAAGACCATGAAGCCCTAAATAAAAAGTTTTACAAATTATGATAAATATATTTAAATTTTACAGCAACTGCACATTAATAGTATTGAGTTTTGCAATCCTAACCAATTATTTACAAACTTAAAACTGGGTATTCAATAAATATTGTCAGAGATTCTACTTGATTGCTGGAACATATTGATGAGATTGAGCTGAGTGAAACAAAATTACAAAAGTAAGGGTTTTTTTTTCTTTAAATATAAATTTCACAGCTGTACACTCAGGCATTTTATTAACATATATGTCTGAGCTCAACTACCAACTCTGGGATCAGCGTGAGACATTTAGCCTCTAGTATGAAATTGAAGGAAGGTCCAAAAACTCAGTAATCAAATGCTATTTTAGCCCTGGTCAGATAGCTTGGTTGGTTAGAGCATCATATGTAAATGCAGAGATTGCTAAGTTTGATCTCAGGTCAGGGCACGTACAGGAACAGATGCATGTTCCTGTCTCTCTCTCTCTCTCTCTCTCGTTAAAATCAATAAATAAAAAATTAAACAATAAATGCTATTTTAATATCATATCTTTTTTAAAATAATCACTGCACATATGTTCATGATGGACAAAATGTTTTTAATTTAATAAAGGCCAGCTCAATATACATGCAGTGCATATTTCTGTCAGATCTGTAAAGGCCGTCTCTACTGTTGTCAGAAAACCCAGTTTGAGATAGTATAGAGAAGACGGTGTAAATCATGTATAACTCTTGTAAGAAGGTGTATCAGGCAAAATTCTATGAACAACAGAATTTTGAGCAAGGAACAGCATATAATATACGTTACTTACACTCTTTTCTTCTTTCTAACCCTGAATCTTTTCCTGGACTAATGTGTTACATTTTGGTGAAAAGTTTGTGTTTGAGAGTAGATTTTCTTTAGTTCTTATTTAAGTTTCTCTGGTCTGGATGCATAAAGGGCCATGACAGTGCCGCAGATAGAGCGCTGCAGCCTCGCATCCTGCAGGGAGGTGCCAGCTCTGCCGCTCGGTTGCCATGGGACTGCATAGAGCTCTAGCTGTGAGATGGGAAAAATTGCTCTGCCTACCTCAAAGGCTTACTGAAAAATTAAATAAGTTAGTGTGTTTGAGACAACTTTATAACTGAAATAAAATGCTGTATAAAAGTTAGATTCTTGCCTTACTGATGATGGTGCACTGGATTGAGCATAAACCCAGGGCCATGAGGACACCCATTGGAAACCCCAAGATTGCCAGCTAGAGCCCAAGCTCACCAGCTTGAGTGCAGAGTCCTTGGCTTGAGGTGGGATCAAGGACATGATCCCAAAATCGCTGGCTTGAGTACAAGGTCATTGGCTTGAACAAGGGGTCAATGGCTCAGCTTGAATCCCCAGATCAAGGTACATATGAGAAGCAATCAACTAAAGTAAAGCAACTACAAGTTGATGCTTCTCATCTCTCTCCTCCCTCTCTCATTCTCCCTTCCTGTCTCTCTTTCTAAAAATATTTTTACAGATAAATAAAAGTTATGATTCTTAAGGTGAAACAATAAAAACAAAAAGACTTTATTTACTTCTTTCTCCTACTCTACATAGGGGCAGACACACAGTTATGTTACATAAAATTGTTGTTGCATCAATAAGTATTTAATAACTATTTGACAATTTAAAAATAACTTTTTCAGACCTTTGATGAGATAGTATGAGACTCAGGCATCAGTACATCATCAGTCTTTCCCTCAGAAAATGTCTGTGTCTGTTCTCCCCATGTATCTCCTGCCCACCTGGCCAGAAGCAGAGTCTGAGATTCATGTCTGAGGGAGAACTTATTCGACAATGAATGTCTAATATGTTAATATTTTTCTTCTGCTACTACAGAATCTTCTTAGAATAACTCGTTTTTGTTTATGAAAAATTATATTAGACCTGGCATATTTAATACCCTCAAATAACATTTTATTGTAACTTAAAAACATTATTATAACTTGTCTAACAACCTAAATTTTATGTGCTGAAATATACATTTTAACAAAGTACAGGTATATAAAATATATAATGCTTATATACTCTTTGTGTAAAACTGAATAGTTTTGTATGATTTATAAATGACAAGATACTAACTTAGTTTTAAAATTTTGGCAGTCCTTGAGTCTAAGCAGACAAGATTTAAATTTGAAATTATTTTACAGCATTGTAAATCTAAATTATTTATCAGTTCCACAGTTGAATGGACACATCTTCTAGGGCTGCATGATAATGAGAAACAGATAAATAGCACTGCCACTTATTAGCTGGCTAACCCTGGGATGGATACCTAACTGTACAGTTGTCTTTTCAGCTGTATAAAGGGAAGATCTATTTTGAAAGAATGCTGCAATAAATATGTTAGATTGCATCTATAAAGAACATAACAGATTCGCTGATATAGAATAGGTCATCGAAGTGTCAATGTTATTTTTCTCTTTCTAATGTACACAGAGATCTTTTATAAACACAAAATCCCATTCTTTTTTAGTTGCTTCTCAGAATTACCCTACAAATATTGAAATGCACAGTGGTAAATTCATAAGAAAGGAAGAAATTGAATCATCAATTTTCTTTGCTTTCAGGCCCTTACCCTTAAGATCCCCACAGCCCCAACAGCATTATCCTTCAACAGCCTGTAACTTCTTTTCCAAGTACTGAAATTTCTAGATCTGTTTTCCATGCACAAACAAATTACTACCCAAACTACTTACTTTTTCTTTTTCTGTTATGATTTATTTGTTTCTGGTGGAAGACTCAAGGCACCTTGGTCATTTGTAGGTGATCTACATCAGGGCAGGCAATGAGAACAGTTTGCTACAATCCACTCATGAGGACAGTCAAAAGAAATCATGAGATGAATAATGAACCGGGGATAGCTCAAGCTTTACACAGAGGCTTCCGAAGTTCAACAGTCAAGATGGAGACTGCAGATAAGTGGACCACAAATGGATGACTATTTCTACAGCTAGTGGTTAAACCAGGTGTGGCCAACAGTTTTTGCCCCCAGACCAGATTAGAAAGAAAACTTTTTTTAAAGGCCAGACAAAATATTAAAATTAAAAAATGTTAAATACAAAACGATTTAAGTAAACAAAATTTTATTATGTAATTTGTTTATGAATAAATGTAAGTAATTTAGTACAACCAATTAATAAAAAAACTAATGTGACATGTTGAGGCGCTTCGCATCGCCTATTATTTTTTTAATAACTGGCTCTATACTTGTAGAAGCTATTCTTAACACAGCCTCCAAATGTAAATCATTCAATCTCGATCTTGTACTTTTATTTAGATTTATGAAAGAAAAAATTTGTTCACAAATATAAGTTGACCTGAAGATAACTGAAGATATCGTAGTTTATTTGTAATGATTTAAAAGTACCACTTATTTTATTTCCATAGTGCGTCGTGTGGAGAATATTAAAAATTTAATCACGGGCCTGAGCAGGCAATGCTGCAGTGGACAGAGCGTTGGACTGGGATGCTGAGGACCCAGGTTCAAGACCCCGAGGTCACCAGCTTGAGCGTGAGCTCATCTGGTTTGAGCAAAAGCTCACCAGCTTGGACCCAAGGTCGCTGGCTGGAGCAAGGGGTTACTCAGTCTGCTGAAGGCCTGTGGTCAGGGCACATATGAGAAAGCAATCAATGAACAAATAAGGTGTCGCAATGCGCAACAAAAAACTAATGATTGATGCTTCTCATTTCTTCATTCCTGTCTGTCTGTCTCTGTCTATCCCTCTCTCTGACTCTCTCTCTGTCTCTGTAAAAAAAAAAAAAAATTAATCACAGGCCGCATAACTCATTACATGGGCCACATCCGTATGTTGGCCATGCCTGGGTTAAACCGATTCAACATTATTCATATAAGTAAAGGCTTTTATTTTCACTATCGATGACTTACCTGCAGGGATTTTTCTTATTACTGTGAAAAATTTCGAGTTCTTTTTCAAATACTGTTTTTGATTTTATTATATTTGTATGTTATACCCAAAATGTTTAACATTCAGAATAAGAATGACCTAGAGAAGTACTTTCTGGGAGTCTTTCTACTCTAAGAAATAAGCTCGAAATATTTATACCTTTGTCATTCAGTTTCCAAAGATTCCCCTCTTTCATTAACTGCCATTTGGGGATATGGTTCTTTTTGAAGCTCAGCCTTCTGGAGAGGTCATTTTAAAAAGAGGACTCATTTTATTTTTCTCAAAAGTCTTCAGTTTTCTTACATCAACCTTCTTATTTCCTGTCCTAACTTTATAGTAAACTTCAGCTGTGCTAAGAACTCAAACATAATTTTAAGAAAGTATTGTGTTTAGTACCAAAGATGTAGGAAACCAATATGTCTTCAGAAGTTACAGGCAAACCCAGACCCAATCATACTTATTGTCCAGCTACAGAAATTCAAAAGCACTAAAACTCTATCACCTGTTCTCATTTGCTTTGGAAAAGAATGAGAATCATCCCCACTTGTGTCATTAGCTATATAATTGTCCAACAGTGCTGTGGCCACAGAACTATGAACAGAATTAAAAGCTAATGGAGCCATATGCTTAATTATTTCAAGAAAAACTACCAATAGAAGGTGCAATTTCCAATTCTTATTATCAAAAGAAAATTTGTATCAATTCAAGTCAGCTGGAAAAATGTCACAAATTTTTCAAATAATTATATATATACACACACACACACACACACACACACACACACACACATATCCTTAAGTCAATTCAAAAATTGAAAAATCTAGGTCATATGCCTGGATTTGGACATATTTTCTGTCACAACTGTTTTTCAGATATAAATATGTTCCTGGAATCTGCAGGATAAAGCTTGTTTCTACCAAAACCATAAATTATTTAAAGGTTGCTTGTCTGACTGATAAGGGACTAAATTGGACAATCCATTGTTCACATTGATTATGAAAGGATTTCAGAATACTGAAATGTATGTATTTATACTTACAGCACAGTTAGAAGAAGAATGTATGTATTCAATATGTTTTCCCACTGTATTCAGAATTCAGAACTTTTTCCTTAAGGAGTGTCCAGATTTCAAAGAGAAATGACAAAACTTTAATATGAGAGTTAGAAACTACCTAGTCCAGAATAGTACAACTCTCTTATGTAAGAGATAGAGCCACCACAATTTAGAGAGTTTAGAAACTACAACAGGCCACAGGGAGCAGATAAGAATGAAAGCTACATCCTTGTTCCAAAACTCCATGTCCACTGCACCATGATGCACACACAGTGAACTTGAGATAATTTCTGGTGACCCATTAACAATCTATGGCTCAGTTTTTCATCTTATTCAATGTGGTATCTGGAATCTTATTTTGGAATGGACCTTAATGTTTAAGTAAAATTATATTTTAAGATCATAGAGAATTAAAATTCTTTTTAAAATATAGTTCTCCCCCCCCACACACCCAGAAAAGGGAAAAGGTTCCAATAATGCATTAATATTGGTGATTAGCCTAAGATAATTTTCAGAAGTCAAAGTCAATCTGTCCTTGTGGAAACAGGTCTGAAGCAGGTGCTGCTGGAGCTGCCACCATCGATGCCCACGTTTTCCCCTCCCCAGGAGATGTGATTTGAAAGGACCATTGGTGGGCAATCTCAGCTCCTGAAAGAATGGGTGCAGGTCACTGGTCTGTTAGAGTTGTTCAATTGCTACTATGGAATATCCTAAGGAAAGTGGTAATAAGGTCTGTAACTGCTCATCCTCAAATCTGTTTACACTCAGAAGTCATTAACCAAGATCTTGAAATGCCAGGCTTCATGCCCTATTTGACTCAAAAAGCCCAGAGACTAAGCTTACCTAGAGACTAGAGGCAGCACCTGAGATTTTTATATCTCCACTCTAGGTACCTGCATTCTCAGTCCCTCTCTCTTTTTATGTGCATGGCTCAGTCTATCTCACTCTCTCCCAGGCGCAGCATAACTTTCTTCCATGGAGACATGAGATTTGAAACCAGAGACGTTCAGATAGACCATCCCATCCCTCTCGGTCACTTCACAGATAGGACATGAAGGCCCGGAGGCCATCTGTCCCTCTCACTCCTCTCCCTAAAAAAGGTGACTCAGGGCAGCATTGCTGAGCATCTTTAGGTACCAAACAAACTGAAGAGCATCAAACAAGCAAGTTGCAGAAAACTCATACTTCTTTTAAAAGTTAAATATTCTCTAGCAGTTATTTTCTAGTGTTGATAAAGTGTTAAATAATACACTGCTCACAAAAATTAGGAGATATTTCAAAATAAATATGGAGTGATAAAAAAAAGAAGCATTTGATTTTTTTAATTAAACAAGAACATCAGAAAAGCAAACAAGTCAAAGAAAGTTGTTCAATTATGCAAATGAGATGCAAACTCAATTATCCTGATTGAGTAGCAAGTTACATATTGGTGGGAGTAAACAGAAGCATGTCAAACTAGATGAGAGTGCCACACATTGACTGTTCAGTAGGTTGTATGGTCACTCAAGACTGCCCAAACACACTGACAGCAATGGGGCATGGACAGGATCAGATTGTCCAGCAGTTCTTGTGGGATCCTCTGCCATTCTTGTTCCAGGGCAACTTCCAGCTCAAGAAGTGTTGTGGGAGAGCTCTGGCTGGTTGGCTCAGTGGTGGAGTGTTGGCCTGGCATGTAGAAGTCTTGGGTTTGATTCTTGGCCAGGGCACACAAGAGGAAAGTCCATCTGCTTCTCCACCCTTCCCCCTCTCCTTTCCATTGGAACAAAATTGGCCCGGGCACTGAGAATGGCTCCATGGCCTCTGCCTCAGGTGTTAGAATGGCTTCATTGCAATGGAGCACAGCACACCAGATGGGCAGAGAATCGCCCCCTAATGGGCTTGCCAGGTGGATCCCGGTCAGGCACATGCAGGAGTTTGTCTCTCTGCCTCCCCACTTCTCACTTTAGAAAAATAATAATAAAAAAGCAGTGTTGTGGGAGGCACTGGATAGTTTTCTAGATGTCTTCCCAGTGCATCCCAAGCATGTTCAATGGGATTCAGGTCTGGAGAACATGAAGGCCAGTCCATGCGTTCCATTCCTGCCTCCTGAAGGATGTTGTTGACGAGATGTGCATGGTGAGGCCTTGCATTATCGTCCATGAAAAGAAAGTTGTTTCCAACTGCTCCAGGATAGGGTACCACTATAAGGTGCAGGACCTCATCTCAATATCTGACAGCAATTAGCAATGCATTTATGATGATGTAGACTCTACATTGTAGAGGTTGGTACGACCACCAATGCTGATGCCAGCCCATCTCATGATTCCACCACCACCAAAGAGTCCCTTTCTCACATGAAACATGGATTCTCCATTGTTCCTCGCTCACAACATATCAGGACACGATGATTTTCAGGCTGCAGACTGAACCATGACTCCTCAGAGAAGAGGACAGTTGACTACTCATCACAGGTCCAATGACAATGCTCATCAACCCACCTTCTGTGGCAGGGGTCCCCAAACCTTTTACACAAGGGGCCAGTTCACTGTCCCTCAGATCATTGGAGGGCCGGACTATAAAAAGAACTATGAACAAATCCCTATGCACACTGCACATATCTTATTTTAAAGTAAAAAAACAAAACGGGAACAAATACAATATTTAAAATAAAGAACAAGTGGCCTGACCTGTGATGGCGCAGTGGATAAAGCGTCAACCTGGAAATGCTGAGGTCGCCGGTTCGAAACCCTGGGCTTGCCTGGTCAAGGCACATGTGGGAGTTGATGCTTCCAGCTCTCTCCCCCTTCTCTCTCTCTGTCTCTCTCTCCTCTCTCTCCCTCTCCTCTCTAAAATGAATAAATAAAATAAAATAAATTAAAAGCATTTAAAATAAAGAACAAGTAAATTTAAATCAACAAACTGACCAGTATTTCAATGGGAACTATGGGCCTGCTTTTGGCTAATGAAATGGTCAATGTGCTCCTCTCACTGACCATCAATGAAAGAAGTGCCCCTTCCGGAAGTGCGGCAGGGGCTGGATAAATGGCCTCAGGGGGCTGCATGCGGCCCGCAGGCTGTAGTTTGGGGACCCCTGTTCTATGGGTTCTATGATGTTCAGCAGGTAATAGAATGCATACCATTGGTCACTGGGCATGCAGTCCAACATGATGGAGCTGATTTTGTATGGTCTGGGTGCATATCCATTATCTAGTGGCAGCAAGAAACTGTCCCCACAGCTCTGTTGCATTGCTGTACCTGTTCCTTCTTGCCAATAAGGTCAAGTAGCAGTCATCTCTTGCTGTTGTGGCAGATGGGCAACACTACCCTCATCTTCTTCGTACTGTGCCAGTCTCTTGAAAGTGATTTCACAGTCTGTTAATCATGCTTTGGGATGTTTTAAGTGCTGTTACCACTGTCATCTGTGTTTGACCAACTTCAAGATGTCTTATGGCTCTCCAGGCTTTCCATTCAGGCAATCATGTTGCAAGGGCAATGAAAGGGCTGGGAAATTGCAGGATGTGCACTTTCAATATCAAGGAACGTGCAGATACTCCAGTACTTTTAGCCTTTTGTACAGTGCATTTTCACCAATGAAATAAAAGTTGGTTTTGTACCTCATTTGCATAATCAAACAACTTTTTTTGACTTGTCGTTTGCTTTTCTGATGTTCTTGTTTAATAAAAAAATCAAATGCTTCTTTTTTTATCACTTCATATTCATTTTGAAATATACCCTAATTTTTGTGAGCAGTATAAAATTAAAAGTGGTGCTGATGCACAAAGTCTTGGATGGTTGAAAGCTATGAATATTAGTCTTCAGATATATATATAAATTCTACTTTATCCTGTTAATGTGTTCACTAAAGCTGATAAAAAGATACATGATTTTAAGTGGAGCAAGAAAGATTGAGATTAAACATTAAGAAGGAAACTTTAACAATGGCAGAGAGAGATTTATGCTGGTCCACAACTTGGCCAGTCTCAACTTTGACTCAAACCACACCACACTCTATCCCTCAAATTTTTATTTACTTATTTATTTTATTTATTGATTTTAGAAAGAGAGGGAAAGAGAGAAAGAAAGGAACATGAATCTGTTCCTGTATGTGCCCTGATGGGGATGGAACCAGCAACTTCTGTTCTTTGGACCAATACTCTAACCAACTGAGCTATCCAGCCAGGGCCCCTCAATTTGCAGCTCCTTAGTCTCCTTAGCTAATCATTGATTGCTTTTTCATCTGTGCCTTGACCAGGGGGCTACAACAGATTGAGTGACCCTTTGCTCAAGCCAGTGACCTTGGCTCAAGCCAGCAACCTTTGGAATTAAGCCAATGACCATGGGGTCATGTCTAAGATCTCATGCTCAAACCAGCTACCCCATGCTCAAGCTGGTGAGCCCATGCTCAAGCCAGATGAGCCCACACTCAAGCCAGTGACCTCAGAGTTTTAAACCTGGGTCCTCCGCATCCCAGTCCCACACTCTATCCACTGCGCCACTGCCTGGTCAGGCTTCACCAGATATTTTTATTGCTTAATCGTTCACCATGGGTTTATTTTCTGCTTTTTTGTCTACTGAGATATACTGCCTTCTGTTTCTCACTATGCTTAACTTTCAAACTTTTAATTCAAGTAGGGCACCCTAACATTTCAAAGTTTTGGTCAATGACTTGGTAGTGTAAAGAAACTTGAGAATTAGCCATTCCTGAATTACTTACCACTTTCCTAAATATGTATTTTACCAGACCCTAAACCATATTGTTTATTGTTATTTCCCAATGCCCAGAACAGTGCCTGACACATACTTGTTGAATGACTTCAATGTTTGTTGAATAAATATATAAATGTACATGATTTTCTAAGATGATTATTTATTTTTAACTTGATTTTTATAAGTTTTCTGGGACAAGGTTTGAATGTGAAAGCTAAAACTGACTTTAAAAAGCTCTATAGAATTTAAAAAGCTCTACAGAATTCAAGTAAATCATTCTACAGGAGAAGGAACTGAGGTCAGAGAGGCAAGGCAGCCTGAGTAGAAGCCAGACAGATGCCTGTCTCTGAGACTTCCAACCCACCTTTCTTTCTTAACCTGCTCTGCCTCCTGAGGTGGCTATCTGACATTTCCAAGGCCATAACAACGGAGGCCTCACCACATTTTTAGGTGACTATATCGCCTAACAGTTTGGAAGCATTCTAGAGCATGGAGACATTTGTTCAATAGTGAGGAAATATTTTGTTCAACATAAACTTTCTCTATAATCTTCTTTTAGTTTCAGATCTATAATATGTAAATCACCTCTCATGCCTTAGAGTACTGATCTGACTTCAGTATAGAAAAAGCAGGTCCTTGTTGAAGGTTACTATATCATGTGATTTAATTCCCATCCCCCTCTCATTTACTGTACTCTTTTATGACAGGAAAGTAATGTTTACTCAGAACACAGGAAAGGAATGGGTGGTTTCACGAACACATGACATATGCTAGACTGAGGAAAGAAATGTATCTCAGATCAATGGATTAAACTCAACTGCTTCCTGAAATGATAATTATCTTAGTACTTTAGCATCCAGAGGAACTTCAGTCAAGATATGATTAAGTGTATCTAATTGCTGTGTCAAGAGGACTTGGTGAAAATTCACAGAAAGAACCTTTTCCAGGGTATAATAATATCAAGAAGCTGTGGTAGGCCACACACACTTGTTTGCCACTGTAGTACTTTAAACGTAACCTTCTAGAACAATATTTCTCAAATGTTACTGTGGTTATGAACCACCTGGGGGCCTTCTAAAGCACAGATTCTGACTCAAAAAGTCTGTGTGGCAGCCTGAGATTCTGCATTTCTGACTGGCACCCAAGTGATATATATCAGCTGAATCCATGGACCACACTTTGTGTAGCAAGACTATACTGCATTGTCCAATACTGTAGCCATTTGACACATGTGGCTATGTCAATTAATTATTTTTTTTATTAAGTGAAAGGCAGGGAAGCACAGAGACAGACTCTTACATGAGTCCCGACCAGGATCTGCTCGGCAAACCCCTTACTGGGGCAATGCTCTGCCCATCTAGGGCTGCTGCTCCATTGCTCGGCAACTGAGCTATTTTAGCAACTGAGATAAGGCCATGGAGCCATCCTCAGTGCCCGGGGCCAACTCTGCTTGAGCCATTGGAACCATGACTGCCAGAGGGGAAAAGAAAGAGACAAAGAGAGAGAAGGGAGAGGGGTGGAAAAGCAGATGGTCACTTCTCCTGGGTGCCCTGATCAAGAATCGAATTTGGGACTTCCACACACTCAGCCCACACTCTACCACTTTAACAAGCAGCCAGGGCCTATGTCAATTGACTTAAACTAAATTAATAATTCATTTCCTCAGTTGCATTAGCCACATTTCAATTGCTCAATTACAGAAAGTTCTACTGAACCAATTTACTAAACAAAGCATAATTTATTAAATAATTACTAATCTCCATAACATTATCTTCTCTCTTTCCTAGCTATAAGGGGCCAGTTTTTATGTAGAGAATGACAAGCAACTGATGGTTAAACAGATGTATTTGGAACTGGGGAATATGGGGCAGAAGAGAAGAGTTGTTGAGGAATCCAAAGAATAATGTGATTTCAAGAAGGGGGAAGTCAACAGCATCAAATGTTTCCAACAGGACAAATAAGCTAAGAATTGAAAATTGTCCATTGATTGTGAAGGTGTGAGTAGAATAAGAGGGCATAGTTGGTGGGATGTAGGGTCAAATGAGGAATTTTAAAGATAGGAGATTTAAGCTTATTTATATAATAAAATTTGAAAACGTTTGGTATAGGACACAAGGGAGACTGGCCACAGGGATGTATTGGTTTTGATGTTGAAGTCAAAATGGGATCTATGGTGACCTAGTTCGTGCTTTAAATGTTCAAAGAACTCAAATAAATATCATAGTCATCGGGTGCATTTGAGATCTTGTTCCTCAACATCTGTCATCAGTTTGGCTCAAATAAATGCATTAAAAAAATACCACAGGCCTGACCAGAGGTGATGCAGTGGATAGAGCGTCGGACTGAGATGTGGAAGACCCAGGTTTGAGACCCCGAGGTCACCAGCTTGAGTGCGGTCTCATCTGGTTTGAGCAGGGCTCACCAGCTTGAACCCAAGGTCACTGGCTCAAGCAAGGGGTCACTCAGTCTGCTGCAGCTCCCCAGTCAAGGCATATATGAGAAATAAATCAATGAACTAAGGAACCGCAATGAAAAATTGATACTTCTCATCTCTCTCCCTTCCTGTCTGTCTGTCCCTATCTGTTCCTCTCTCTGATTCTCTCTGTCTCTTCCACACACACACAAAAAAAAATTTTTTAAAAACCCAGTCATCAAAGATTTCAGTTCTGAGGTGCACATCTTAAACTGCCGAAGAAACCTCACATTTCCTTCTGGCTAAGTAGACAAATAATAGTTTAGTGTTCATTATGCCAGTGACTACAGAACTCTTGACTCTTTTGCAAGCTCTATTTAGGATGAAGAGTGATTTTAATGATCCCTTTTTACTCAACACTTCACCAGACCCTTAAAAATAAACTGCCTTCTCAAGGAGAGGCCCGGTCCTAAGAGACTTGGCAATCAAAATTGAATACCTTGTTCAGAGTGTGAAAAACATTTTTAACTTGGGTAGGTTATTTCTGAGCATGAAATGATGACAGAATTTTGGGCTAGCTTCCTTGTGACTCTCATGGCTACAAAATGGCCATTTTTGCTTCAGTTTTCAGGTTCTCACACAGCCTTATGGAGAGGCAGAAAAAGGAACTATATCCCCCTAGTACTTCTTTCTACCAGGGAGGAAAACATTTCTGGAAGCCCCCCAACAGAACTGTCTATACATCTCTTTGGCCAGAATTGGTTCTTTGTTGACTCCTCAATCCAATTCTGCACCTTCATGATCTACAGTCTGTCGTTATAGAAGAGCCTCCCTCCCCTGAGCCCACTGCCCTGTAGTACTGAAATGCACTATGTGGCAGTGCACAAGGAAGCCATCGGGAGACCTCTTCAGGAGGCAACATTTGGTGTCTTCATCTATCCTCTCAGTAACACAATCAAAGGATTAGAAATGCAGGAAACAGGCTCCTGCACAATTTACTGCATAAATTTTTTTTAAATAATTTTTTAAAATTTTTATTTTTTTAAATTAATTTTTAGAGAGGAGAGTGAGAGAGAGAGAGAGAGAGAAGGGGGAGGAAGGAGCAGGAAGCATCAACCCCCATATGTGCCTTGACCAGGCAAGCCCAGGGTTTTGAACCGGCAACCTCAGCGTTCCAGGTCGATGCTTTATCCACTGCACCACCACAGGTCAGGATACTGCATAAATTTTTACGGTCTGTCCATTATTACATGATGGCAGTAAAGTTATGGTCAACAGTCTAAGCTATTAGGGGTGGTGGAGAGAGTCTTTTCCTTGGCTCTGTGTGGTGGGATGGAGAAACAAGCTTAGCTCTTAAATATAATTCAGAGCACTATCAATGGTTTCTCCACTCATCTTTCTCTAAAACACAGTGCCTATTTTCTCCCAGCACACACCCTCCTGTGCAGGCCCAGGGGTCTTCTCTTTGTGTCATCTCAGCCTTTGTGCTGTGATGCACATAGCTGCATTTTAGAACTGGAGTATTTTCTCACTTTCAATTTTTGAAACCAAATATCCCTTCTTTAAACCTCCTTTTTACTTTATTATTTTTTATTGTCTCATCGCTGACATTGCAGCTCTAAAATATTTCCTCCTTCAAGGGAAAATAAAGACACATTTCTTTAAATATGCCTTCGAGTCCTGGTCAAGCAGTTTAGTTGATTGGAGAATCATACTGATGTGCTGGGGTTGCAGGTTCAATCCCTGGTCAGGGCGCATACAGATGTCAACCAAAGAATGCAGAAGAAAGTGGAACAATGAATCAGTCTTTCTCTCTCTCCTCTTCCTCTCTATCGAAAATCAATACATTTTAAAAAATTGAATGCTATAGGAAAGTAGTCTAGGTTCTGTTTCTGAAATGACATGAAATCATGAAACCATTTATACCTATTAATTTGTCAGTTGTGTAACTTGGATACATATAAACTTCCTGCTTGATTCAGTAATGTTTCATAAACTTAATAATTAGTTTGTATTTTAAAGCTATTACTTTTTATTATTATTAAGTAAGAAGTGGGAAGACAGAGAGACAGACTCCTTCACACGTCCCGTCTGGGATCCACCCAGCAAACCGCCAATGGGCAATGCTCTGCCCATCTGGGGCCTTTGTTCCATTGCTCAGTAACCAAGCTATTTTAGCACCTAGGGTGAGGCCATGGTGCCATCCTCAGCACTTAGGGCCAACCTATTTGCATGTGCCATGGCTGCAGGAGGAGAAGAAAGCGAAGGGTTGAGGGGAGGAAGGGTAATGAAGAAGCAGATGGTCGCTTCTTCTGTGTGCCCTGACCAGGAATTGAACCCAGGATTTCCAGGGCCAATGCTCTACCGCTGAGCCAACTGGCCAGGGCCTAAAGCTGTTTCAAAAAGTAAATATTTACAGTTAAATTTATCTTAGGTGAATTTTGTATTTTTTCTTCCTCTTTCTTTTTCCAAACTTAAAAGGAAGAAATGAAACATGATTTCAATATCAAAAAAATCTTAAATTTGGATATCCAACATAGTCAAACATTTTTTCCCTCTTAAGAACAATAATAATATTATTGCAGAATAATTAGCCATTGCATCTAGAATCTATAAAGAAGTCCTGATGGCTAACTAATTTTTAAAAATCCAGAAGGCTAAGTGTTGAGAAAAAACATAAAATCATAAAACCATCAGTGTTCAAAGGGAACATCTATCATTTAGTTAGATAGTAATCTTCCTACCAAAATTAGGAATGTGACAACCTTGCATAGATCTCACCTGAAGTCGTGCAGACACAACTCTTGACTTGCTCAGGTTTGGACCTGCACTGTTGAACATGACAGCCCCATTTGGCTACTGAGTACTTGAAATGTGGTGTGTCTTAGTTGAGATATGTTGTAAGTATAAAATACACCCTGGATTTCAAACACTTAATATTGAAAAATGAATGTGAAATACAGTATTAATTGTTTATGTTGATTACTGATTGAAGTAATTTTTAGGATATATTAGGTTATGTAAAAGGTTATATTAATTTTACCTATTTCTTTTTATCAAAATGTGGCTGCCAGAGAATTTTGTAGTGTATTTTGAAAACAGCTAACGCAATACCTCCAAGTATGGCGTGGGGAGAGGTTTGTGCACGTGTGCTCAAGATTGCACTGGTTGTTTTCTGTCTTTTATGGTTCCATATGAATTTCAAAATTGTATTTTTTTTCTCTAGTTCTGGGGAAATGTTGTATAAATTTTAACAGAGATGTTATTAAATCTTTAGATTGATTCAGGTCCTATAAACATTTTAGCAATTCTTCCAGTCCATAAATATACAAATATTTCCTTTATTTATTTATTTATTTATTTATTTATTTTCTACTTCTTAATTTTTTTCTTTTTATCGAATTTATTGGAGTGACATTGGCTAGCAAAATTATATAGATTTTACATGCACAATTCTACAACACGTCATCTGTACACTGTGCTGTGTGTTTATCCCCTATACCCTCCCCACTCCGCTCCCACAGCAGTCGCCACACTGCTGTCTGTGTCCGAGTTTGCTCTCTTTTTTTTCCTTTTTTTGCTCAATCCTTCCACCACCACCACCCACCCCCCCAAAAATGACAGCTGTCACCCAGTTCTCCAAGTATAAGTCTGCTGCTATTTTATTAGTTCATTTTGATTCTACATATGAGGGAAATCATATGGTACTTGTCTTTCTCTGGTTCATTTCACTCAGCATAATGCTCTCCAGGTCCATCCAGGCAGTCACAAAGAGCAAAATTACCTTTTTTATGGCTGAGTAGAATTCCATTGTATAAATGTGCTCCAGATTTTTATCCACTCATCTACTGATAGACGCTTGGGCTGCTTCCAAATCTTAGCTATTGTAAATAAAACTTCAGTGAAAACAGAGATGCATATATTTTTTCAAATTAGTGTTTCAGTTTTGTTTTGTTGCTTTTTTAAAAAATAAATCTCCAAAAGTGGAATTACTGGCCATAAGTCAGTTTCATTTTTAATTTTTTGAAGTAACTCCACATTGCTTTCCACAGTGGCTGCACCAATCTGCATTCCCACCAACAGTCACTGAAAGTTCTTTTATCTCCACATTCTCACCAACAGTTGTTATTTGTTGATTTATTGATGATAGCCATTCTGACCGGTGTGAGGTGATATTTCATTATGGTGTTAATTTGCGTTTCTCTGATGACTAAGGTCTTTGAGCATCTCTTTATATATCTATTGGCCATCTGTGTGTCCTCTTTGGGGGAGAGTCTATTTAGGTCCTTTGCCTATTTTTAAATTTGAATACAGTATTTGCTTCTTTTCCTTGGTGTTGAGTTTTATAAGTTCTTTATAACTTTTGGATATTAACCCCTTATCAGATGCATGATTGGTATATATTTTGTTCCATTCAGTGGTTTGTCTTTTCATTTTGTTGACAGATTTTTTTTTTATTTTACTGTGCAAAAGATTTTAGTTTGATGTCATCTCATTTTTTATTTTATTTTTTTAATTTTTTATAAATTTTAATTTATTATGTTAAAATGGATTCAAGTGTCCCACTCAATATAACTCCCTCACCCCCCCATCACTCTTCCTTTGTCCCCTTTCCTCAACATCTTCCCCCCTTCCTTTGGGATTTGCTGTTCTGTTATCTGTATCTATATGTTATGTATATATAATTTTACTAATCCCGTCACCTTCTCTGATCCCATCCTCTGATCCCCCTTCCCTCTGACAGCTGTCCTTCTATTCCTGTGACCCTGCCCCTGCCTCTATTCCATTCTTCAGTTCACTTTGTTCATTAGATTCTACATGTAAATGAGATCATATGATATTTGTCTTTCTCTGCCTGGCTTATTTCACTTAGCATAATAGTCTCCAGGTCCATCCATGTCATCACAAAAGGTAAGATTTCTTTATTTTTCATGGCCGTGTACTATTCCACTGTGTATATATATCACACTTTTTAATCCACTCATCCACTGACAGACACTTGGGCTGTTTCCAGATCTTCACTATTGTAAACAATGCTACCATAAACATGGGAATGAATATCTTCTTTTGAATCAGTGATTTGGTATTCTTAGGATATATCCATAAAAGTGTGATAGCTGGGTCAAAAGGCAGTTCCATTTTTAATTTTTCTGAGAAAATGCCATACTGTTTTCCAAAGTGGCTGCACAAGTCTGCATTCCCACCAGCAGTGCAGGAGGGTTTCCTTTTTCTCCACGTCCTTGCCAGCATTTGTGCATTGATTTGTTAATGAGCACCATTCTGACAGATGTGAGGTATCTCATTGTGGTTTTAATTTGCATTTCTCTGATGATTAGTGATGTTAAACATGTTTTCATATGCCTATTGGCCATCTGTATGTCCTCCTTGGAGAAGTGTCTATTCATTTCTTTTGCCCATTTTTTAATTGGATTGTTTACCTCCCTGGTGTTGAGTTTTAGAAGTTCTTTATAAATTTTGGTTATTAACCCCTTATCAGATTGGCGAATATGTTCTGCCATTGCATGGGCTGTCTTTTTATTTTGTTGGTAGTGTCTTTTCCTTTGCAAAAACTTTTTTATTTTGATATAGTCCCATTTGTTTATTTTGTCCTTTATTTCACTTGCCCATGAAGATAATTGGCAAATATATTGCTACAAGAGATATTGGAGAGTTTACTGCCTATATTTTCTTCCAAGATGTTTATCATTTTACTACTTACATTTAAGTCTCTTATCCATTTTAAGTTTATTTTTGTGAATGGTGTAAGTTGGTGTTCTAGTTTCATTTTTTTGCATGTAACTGTTCAGTTTTCCCAACAATATTTATTTATTTATTTATTTATTGTGGCAGAGACAGAGAGAGTCGGAGAGAGGAACAGATAGGGACAGACAGGCAGGAAAGGAGAGAGATGAGAAACATCAATTCTTTGCAGTTCCTTAGTTGTTCATTGATAGATTTCTCATATTTGCCTTGACCAGGGGCTACAGTAGACCGAATAACCCCTTGCTCGAGCCAGCGACCTCGGGCTCAAGATAGTGAGCCCTGCTCAAACCAGATGAGACTGTGCTCAAGCTGGAAACCTAGGGGTCTTGAACCTGGGTCCTCCACATCCCAGTTCGATGCTCTATCCAATGCACCACCACCTGGTCAGGCCCAACACCATTTATGAAAGAGACTATCTTTACTCCACTGTATGCTCTTATCTCCTTTGTTAAATATCAATTGACCATAAATTTGTGGGTTTATTTCTGGGTTCTCTGTTCTGTTCCATTGATCTGTATGCCTGTTCTTATGCCAGTACCAGGCTGTTTTGAACAATGGCCTTATAGTATAACTTGATATCCGGAAGTGTGATACCTCCCACTTTATTCTCATTTTCAAGATTGCTGAGGCTATTCATAATCTTTTCTGTTCCATATAAATTTTTGGAATATTTGTTCTATATCTTTGAAATATACCATTGGTATTTTCATTAGAATTGCATTAAATCTACAGACTGCTTTGTGTAATATAAACATTTTAATGATGTTTATTCTTCCTATCCATAAACATGGTTTATGCTTTTACTTGTTTGTATCTTTCTTGATTTCATTTATCAATGTTTTATAATTTTCCAAGTATAAGTCTTTTATCTCCTTGGTTAAATTTACTCCTAGGTAATTTTTTGTTGTTGTTGTTGCAATAGTGAAGGAGATTGTTTCCTTAATTTCTCTTTCAGATGGCTTATTGTTGGTGAATAAAAATGCCACTGATTTCTGAACATTAATTTTATATCCTGCTGAATTCATTTAACAGGTCTAATAGTTTTTTGACTGGGACTTTATGGTTTTCTATGTAGAGTATCATGTCATCAACAAATAATGATAGTTTTACTTCTTTTCCAATTTGTATGCCTTTTATTTCTTCTTCTTATCTGATTGCTGTAGCTAAGACTTCCAGACTATGTTGAATAAGAGTGGTGAAAGGGGGCACCCCTGCCTTGTTCCTGATCTCAAGGGGATTATTTTTAATTTTTGCCTATTGACTATGATGTTGGCTGTCGGTTTGGCATAGATGGCCTTTATTATGTTGAGGTATGTTTCCTATATTCCCACTTTGCTGAAAGTTTTTATCACAAATGGGTGCTGGATTTTATCAAATGCTTTATTTGCATCTACTGATATAATCATGTGATTTTTATCTTTCCTTTTGTTTATGTGGTGAGTCACATTTTTTTTGTAGCAGTGCTTAAGTGTCTAACAGAAACCACTCCATCTGTTAAACAATATCTCAACTGCAAAGCTTCTCTAACTGTTGGTGGATCGATAATGACACAGGACAGTCATCATCACCATGACAACAGTAGCAGGGAATTATCAGAGGAAAATGGCTGGCTCTTGAGCAGTCCTGCCTCAGCTTCCTCTGGAGTGTGCTTTTTCTGCAAGTCTGGTGTGCTCTAGGGTACCACTGAATCACATTTATTGATTTGCTAATATTGTACCAGGCTTGGTTCCCCAGAATAAATTCCACTTGATCATGATGTCCAATTTTTTAATATATTGCTAGATCCACTTTGCTAATAACTTGTTGAAAATTTTAACATCTACATTCGTCAGGGATATTGGCTTATAGTTTTCTTTCTTTGTAGCGTCTTTACCTGGTTTTGGAATGAGGATTATGCTTACCTCATAAAAGAAGTTTGGAAGTCTTCCTTCCTCTTAAATTTCTTGAAATAGTTTGAGAAGGATAAGTGTTAGTTCTTTGAATATTTGGTAAAATTTGCCTGTGAAGCTATCTGGTTCAGGACTTTTGTTTGTTGGGGTTTTTTTTTTATAACTGTTTGAATTTTATTTTTTTGTAATTGGTCTGTTTAGGTTTTCTGATTATTCTAGATTGAGGTTTGGAAGGTTGAATGTTTCTATGAATTAATCCATTTCACCTAGGTTGTTCAATTTTTGGCATATAGATCTTAATAGTATTTTCTTACAATCCTTTGTATTTCTGTTGTGTCAGTTGTTACTTCTCAATTTTTCTTTCTAATTTTATTTATTTGAGTTGTCTCTCTTTTTTTCTTGATGAGTCTGGTTAAAATTTTTTCAATTTTGTTTGCCTTTTCAAGAACTAGCTCTTGGTTTCATTGATATTTGTATTGTTTTTTAACCTCTTTAACCTCTATGTTATTTATTTCCACTCTGATATTTATTATTTTCTTCCTTCTACTTCCTCTGAGATTTATTTGTTGTATATTTTCAGGTTCTTTTAGATTCAAGATTAAGTTGTTTATTTGAGTTTTTTTTTTTTTTTTTTTTTTTTTTTTTGCTTCTTAAGGTATGCCTTTAATGCTATGAACTTCCCTCTCAGGACTGCTTTTGCTGTGTCCCATCAATTTTGAGGTGTATGTTTATTTTCATTTGTCTCAGAAAATTTTTTATTTATTTCTTCATCTCATTATTAACCCATTTGTTATTTAATAATGTGCTATTTAGCCTTCATTTGTTTGAATGTTTTTCAGTTTTTCTATTGTAGTTGATTTCTACTTTCATGCCATCGTAATCCAAGAAGATGCATGATATAATTTCAATCTTCTTAAATTTATTGAGACTTAATTTGTGTCCTAACATGTGGTCTATCCTAGAGAATGTACCATGAGCACTTGAAAAGAATGTATTGATATATTCTGCTGCTTTGGGTGAAAGGTTCTGACTTTATCAATTAAATCAAGTTGCTCTAGTGTGTCCCTTAATCTTGCTGTTTCTATGTTAATTTTCTGTCAGGAGAATCTATCTTTGATGTTAGTGGGGTATTAAAACCCCCTACTATTATAGTCTTGCTGTTGATCTCACCCTTTATGTCCATCAAAACATGCTTTATATATTTAGGTGCTCATATTAGGCACATAAATATTTACAATGGTTACATCCTCTTGTTGGATTGCTCCCTTTATCATTTGGTAGTGACCTTCTTATCCCTTACTCTAGCCTTTGTTTTTTGGGGTTTTTCTTTTGTTTGTCTGTTTGTTTGTTTGTTTGTTTTCTGAAGTTGGAAATGGGGAGGCAGTCAGACAGACTCCTGCATGTGCCCAACCAGGATCCACCTGGCATGCCCACCAGGGGGCAATGCTCTGCCCATCTGGGCCATTGCTCTGTTGCAACCAGAGCCATTCTAGCGCCTGAGGCAGAGGCCATGGAGCCATCCTCAGCGCCTGGGCCAACTTTACTCCAATGGAGCCTTGGCTGCAGGAGAGGAAGAGAGAGACAGAGAGGAAGGAGAGGAGGAGGGGTGGAGAAGCAGATGGGTGCTTCTCCTGTGTGCCCTGGGCAGGAATCAAACCCGGGACTCCTGCATGCTAGGCCAGTGCTCTACCACTGAGCCAACCAACCAGGGCAGCTTAGCTTTTGTTTTAAAGTCTATTTTGTCAGATATAAGTATTGCTACTGCAGCTTTTTTTTTTTTTCATTTTCATTTGCATGAAATACTTTTTTCCATCTCTTCACTTATAGTCTATGTGTATCCTTAGTTCTGAGGTGGGTCTATGATAGGTAGCATATGTATGGTTCTTATTTTCTTATTCATGCAGCTACCTTATGTCTTTTTATTGGAGCATTGAATTCATTTTCATTTAAGGTTATTATTGATATGTATTTATTTATTGCCATCTTATTGTTTAAATCTGCAATCCTCTCAATCTTCTTTTCCTAGATTTTTTTTCCTTTGCTCTTCTTACAGTAGGCCCCTTAACATATCTTTTTTATTTATTTATTTATTTTTCTGAAGTTGGAAACGGGGAGGCAGTCAGACAGACTCCCGCATGTGCCCGACCGGGATCCACCCGGCATGCCCACCAAGGGTCGTTGCTCTGTTGCAACCAGAGCCATTCTAGCGTCTGAGGCAGAGGCCATGGGCCATCCTCAGCGCCCAGGCCAACTTTGCTCCAATGGAGCCTTGGCTGTGGGAAAGGAAGAGAGAGACAGAGAGAAAGGAGAGGGGGAGGAGTGGAGAAGCAGATGGGTGCTTCTCCTGTGTGTCCTGGCTGGGAATCGAACCCGGGACTCCTGCACGCCAGGTTGACGCTCTACCACTGACCAGGGCCTTAACATTTCTTGCAGTATGTGTTTGGTTGTAATGAATTCCTTGATTTTTTTTTTTTTTTTTTTTTTTTTGCTCTGGCAAACTTTTTATTTTTCCTTCAATTTTAAATGCTAGCCTTGCTGGATATAAAAGTCTTGGTAGTAGGTTCTTGTTTTGCATCACTTTGAATATTTCCCCCCAATCCCTTCTGTCCTCAATTGTTTCTCTTGAGAAGCAAGTTGTCATCCTTATGGGGGTTCCTCTGTAGGTAATTAACTGCTTTTCTCTTATGACCTTTAGTATGCTTTCTTTGTTTCTTAATTTTGGCACTTTAATTATGATGTGTCTTGCTGTAGGCTTCCTTGGGTTCCTCTTTAATGGTACTCTCTGTGCTTCTTGAACTTGTGTCACTTTTTTCTTCATCAATTTAGGAAAGTTTTCATCTATGATTTCTTCAAACAGGTTTTTTATCCTTTGTTCTCTTCAAGAACCCCTATGATTCAGATGTTGTTTCTCTTCATGTTGTCACAGAGCTCTCTTAAAGTTTCCTCAGTCTTTTTGAGCCTCTTTTTGTTTTGCTGCTCTGCTTCCATTTTTTTGTTTATCTTATTCTAAATTGCTGATTCAATCCTCTGCTTCATCCAGCCTGCTGTTGATTCCTTCTAATGCAGTCTTCATTTCTGTTATTGTATTTATCATTTCTGATTGGTTCTTTTTTATGATTTCAATGTCTTTTTTTATGTTTACTATCCCTTTATTTAGGTGCTTCTTATATCCATCCATTGTTGCTCTAAGATCCTTGAGCATCCTAAAAATCATTTAAAACTCTGCATCTGGTAGTTTGGTTATTCCATCTCATTCAGTTCTTTTTCTGGGGATTTCTCTTGTTGATTCATTTGAGTTACATTTCTCTGTCTGCCCATTTTGTCTGTGTATTAGGTAGCACTGTTTGACTTTGAAATTTTTGTAGTGTTTTTATGAAGAAGATAGGCTCAGTGGTACTGACTTCCAAACCACCTGTTTTCCTGGTTCTAGGAATGCTTCTTGAGTGTACTATTTTCTCTCTTGTATGTGAGTATTAAGTGCAGTTGGTTCTTTTGTAGGTACAGTTATCCCTTCAGGCTGGTTGGCTCTAAGGGTCAACCTTGATCATGTGTATTACACTGTGCATCGTCTGTCCTGTTGGGTATATTTATTCTCCAAAGTGTCTGGTGTCTGCTAAACTTTACTTTTGGGTGTGCTGTTTGTGTAGGTAGCTGAGTCTAGGGTTGGTGCTGTCTGCCACCCACTACCTGAAGTATTGGCTTTAGATCTTCTTGGGTTGGTATCAGTTGTTGTTTTAACCCACTGTGGGCTACCTGTTTGTAGCTACTGAACTTTTTTCTATTTGTGTCTGTGTATTCTGTGCCTGGGTAGTGTAGGAGGGGCTGATCTTTGTATAAGGATCAACTTTCTTCCAGTTAGAGATGATAGCAGCTCTGTCAAAGCCCCAAGCTTTTACAGAGGCCCAGGACCCTCCCTTCTCTGCTAAACTCACCTCCGGCTGCGCAAGTCCCTCCGGGCTGCCACTTGCTCCCAGGAGCTGGGCAGCCCTCTCTGCATTTCCACTTTTCCTGCCAGTCTTGGTGCGGCTTCTTCTGTGATCCTTGGTTATAGACTCCTCATTCTTTAGTCCAAACTTGCTTTTTCAAGATTATAGTTCTTAAATTAGATTGTAATCCAATTTGGAAGGAGTCAGTTGGAATGTCCGCCTACTCCATTGCCCTCTTGGAATCAAAATTTTTTTCAATTAATTAAAGTTTTAATGCATTCTTGTGCAGTAGTTCATGAATGACAAATTTGGGGGGGGGGACCAACTTCCTTTCTTGGGGTTGTAGCAAATGAATCCATCCTCTTGTTCCGCGGGCAAAGTCAGTCTGATGCCTGCAACTCTCACTTGGAGAAGATCACAGAGCTCTGGCAAGGGAGCCTTTCTGCTCCTAATCCCCACTTGAACGTGATGACCTCTTTATTTCTCTTTTAGTTTCCCTTGCCTGATAATATATATCAGAAAAAATGTAGCTAAGACAAATGTTGAAGATTTCACTGTCTATGTTTTCTTCTAGGATTTTTATGGTTTCAAGTCTAACATTTAAGTCCTTAATTCATTTTAAGTTTATTTTTGTGTATGGTATAAGAAGGTAGTCTAGTTTAATTTACTTATTTATTTTTGCTTATATTTACTCAATTTTCCCAATACCATTTATTAAATGAACTATCTTTACCCCATTGTGTATTTTTATCTCCTTTGTCAAAAATTAATTGACTATAAATATGTGGATTTATTTCTGGGCTCTCTAGTCCTCTAGCCTGTTCCATTGATCTGTATGTCTTTATTCATGCCAGTAGCATGCTACTTTAATTACTATGGCTTTGTAGTGTAGTTTGATATCACGTAGCATAATATTCAACATTATTCTTTTTTCTCAAGATCACTGTTGCTATTCAGGATCTTTTGTGGGTCCACATAAATTTTAGCATTATTTGTTCCAGTTCAGTGAAATATGCCATTGGTGTCTTGATGAAAATTGTGTTGAATCTGTAGATTGCTTTGCATAATATGTATATTTTAATGATGTTAAGTCTTTCTATTCATGAATACACTATATGTTTTCATTTATTTGTATTGTCTTATATTTCTTTCTTCAGTGTCTTATAGTTTTCTGAGTACAGGTCTTTTACATCCTTGGTTAATTTTATTTCTATATATTTTATTCTCTTTTAAGCAATTGTAAATGGAATTGGGGTGTTGTTTTTTTGTTGTTGTTTGTTTGTTTCCCTTTCTGATAGTTCATTATTGGTGTATAAAAGTACAACTGATTTCTGGATATTTATTTTGTATCTTGCTACTTTGATGAATTCATTTATTCTTTCCAGTAGTTTTTTGGTGAAGTTTTTAGGGTTCTCTATATACAGTATCATGTCATCTGCAAATGATTACAGTTTTACTTCTTCCTTTCCAATTTGGATGCCTTCTGTTTCTTTTTCTCATCTGATTTCTATGGCTAGGACTTCCAGTATAATGTTGAATAAGAATGGTGAAAGCAGACATCCCTGTTTTGTTTTTGATCTTAAGGGAATAACTTTAGGTTTTACTCACTGAGTATGATGTTAGCTGTGAGTTTGTCATATATGGATTTTATTGTGTTGTATGTTCCTCTGTTTCCACTTTGCTGAAAGTTTTTCTTTGTCTCTTGCTATAGCCATTGTTTTAAAATCTGTTTTGTCATATATAAATATTACTACCTCAGCTTTTCTTTCAATTTTATTTGCATGAAATAGCTTTTACTATTTCTGTACTTTTAGTCTGTGTGTATCTTTTGTTCTTTGGTGAGTTTCTTGTAGAGAGCATGGGTCTTGTTTTCTTATCCATCCAGCCATTTACACTTAAAATGATTATTAATAAGTATGTATTTATTGACATTTTATTCTTTTAACCCTTTGAGTAGTTTTTTGTTTTTTATAAATAAATTTTTATTAATTTTAATGGGGTGACATCAATAAATCAGAGTACACATATTCAAAGAAAACATGTCCAGGTTATCTTGTCATTCAATTCTGTTGCATACCCATCACCCAAAGTCAGATTGTATTCCGTCACCTTCTATCTAGTTTTCTTTGTGCCCCTCCCCTTCCCCCTCCCTCTCTCCCTCCTTCCCCCCCCCCCCACCCCCCATAACCACCACTCTCTTGCCCATGTCTCTTAGTCTCGTTTTTATGTCCTGCCAATGTATGGAATCCTGCAGTTCTTGTTTTTTTCTGATTTACTTATTTCACTCTGTATAATGTTATCAAGATCCCACCATTTTGTTGTAAGTGATCCGATGTCATCATTTCATATATACCATGGTGTATATGTGCCACATCTTCTTTATCCAGTCTTCTATTTTTTTTTTTACAGTGATTAAAGCCTTTAAGCAAACCCTTGGCCAATACTTGAGTAGTGAGTTTTTTTATGCTCGCTGGCCCCTGAGAGTGAGGTCTTATAAAAAATAAAATAAAATTAGTTACAGTTACAGTTTTATTAACTTAAAATCATGTTTGTTTGATAATCAATTTATGGAAACAAAAAGAACATACATTTGTCTTTTTTAATGTTGCCTTACACATTTTTAAAATAAAAATTTTTATACAATCATACTCTGGATGGGCAGGAAACATGAGGATGTACATGATCATTTGTACTAGTACTCAAAGGGTTAATTACAATATATTCTTCTCTTTTTACTTTTTCTTCTTCATCTTCTTAGAGCAGGCCCTTTAACATTTTTTGTGATACTTGTTTAGTGACAACAAAGTCTTCTAGCTCTTATTTGGGCTGCTCATTATTTAAATTTTACTTCAATTTTAAATGATAGCCTACTGGTTGGATGGTCTTGGTTGTAGGACCTTGCTTTTCATCACTTTAAATATTTCATGCCAATCTTTTTTTGCCTGTAATGTTTCTGTTGACATTATTATAGGAGTATTATGACAGTATTATAGGAGCTTCCTTGCAGACAACTCATTATATTTCTTTTGTGGCTTTTAAGATTCTATTGTTGTCTTTAAACTTTTATTATTATGTGTCTTGGTGGGGGCCTCTTTGGGTCCAAATTGTTTGAGACTCTCTGCACTTCCTGGACTTATGTGTCTTTTTCCTTCACCAATCATTATTTCTTCAAATATGCTTCAATTCCTTGCTCTTTTTCTCCCCCTTCTAATACCCCTAAGATGTGGATGTTTGTTATGCTTTATCTTGTCAAGTTGTCCTAAAGTCCCTTAAATCATTCTCATATTCTTAAATTCTTTTTTCTTTTTGCTGCTCTGATTGTGTATTTTCTACTACCTTGTCTTTCAAATTGCTGATTTAATTCTCTGCTGCATTCAACCTACAATTTATTCCTTACAGAGTATCTTCATTTAAGATATTGTAGTCTTTATTTCTGACTGATTCTTTTTTACGGCTTCTATGTCCTTTTTCATGCTGTTTAGTATGTTATAACCATTACTTGGAACTCTATATCTAATGAATTGCTTGCCTCCATCTTATTTGGCACTTTTTCTAGAGAGTTCCTCTATTCTGTACTTGGGGCCTGTTCTTTTGACTCCCCATTTTGGCTGCCTCTTTGTGTTTTTGTATGTGTTGTGGGGTGGCCTTATGACTAGGTGTTCGGTTAGGTCCAGTGATGCAGTCTTCTTGATCACTTGATGTCCCACTAATCTCTTTTGTGTGGGTTATGTAAGCCCTCTTGTGGTAATTGAGTTTTGATTGCTATTGGCCTATTTGTGCATGAAATCAGCCCTCAAGTTGGCTGACTGTGAGACTCAACCTCAACCATAGCATATGAGCTACTGTGCAAGTGCTGACCACATGAAATGAAATTGGCCTCAGCAGATTTTGGAGCCTAAATAGATCACCCGTTAGATATGCTGCTTGTATAGCTTATTAGATCCTGCTCTGATATTGTAGCAGGCCACTGGGTGTGTAGGTTCTGGGCCTCTTATGAGGGTATTTGGTACAGAGAAATGTAGGACACTGCTTCTGACTGTCTCTTGGCAACCTGTTTGGAGCTATAAGCAATCCACATTTTGTGGCTGCCTCTGGTAGGCCTCGGTGTGTGTACAGAGGAAAGACTAAACTATGCACCAAGCCAGCTTTTAACAGTAACTCACCAGGAGTACCTCAGCAAAAGTTCCAATGCACCTTTATGAGATCTTTTTCAGCTTGCTTCTGCCTGCTCACTGCCTATTAGGCTCAGTCACTGAAAGAACCTCTGGTTCTACTCTTTAGCAGGACACAAGCTCTACAGGGTGAGGCAGGAGGGAAACCAAAGGTTGTGGCTACTGCTTTCCTTCAAGCAAATGTTGCTCAGATAGTAGTGCTCCATCCCAGAAAGATGGGGTCTGTAATATAAAAGAGCACTCAGCACAGGATTTCTGGCAGCTGTCCCCCCTGCTCCATCCCCAGAGCCACCAACCCCAGACTCTTCTTATGCTACTCTAATTCACTTTGCCCTCTGTTACAGGAACCTAGTGTGAGTGGATGTGAATGAGATTTTGTGCATTTGTCCTTTAAGAAGATTCTTGTGTCTCTAGCAGACTCCCATGTCTTCCTGGTTTACAGAAACTCTGCTGCTTATAGAGCCAGGTGTTCTGTGAGCACTTCTTCCTGGAACTGGTGCTCTGAGCAGAAAATCCCAGCTTGGGGTTGAGACCTTACCTTCTCAGGGAAATCCCTCATGGCTTAGAAACCCCTCTGGAAACTCAGTTGCTGCCTATGATTGCAGGTCCAGTCATTTTAACATTTTCAACCTTCTTACCAGTCTCTTTGTGGCTTCTGTGTAAATCCTTGGTTATAAGACTTCTCTTTAGTTAGTGTTCAGTTGGTTATCCTGGGTGAAATAAGTCTTTCAAATTTATTTCTAATTTTAGTTTAGTCCTAGGAGGAAGTGAGTGTACTGGTAACTTCCATCTACTCTGCTGCCATCTTGGATCCCCTTCTACTGATTTTTGTCTTCCTCAATTTCTTTCATCAATATCTTAGAGTTTTCAGTGTACAGATCTTTTACATTCTTGATAAATCTATTCTTATGTACATTTTTTATATGACTATCAACCATGACTTGCTGACATCACATTGTAGGGACAATTTTACCTCAGTTTAGAAAGTTTGTTCTGCATTTTGATTACCTCAAACCATTTGTCTAAGTGATAATGATTGGCTTACTAGCTACCAAAGCACCTCCTTCCCACATGGTAACAAACTTTTGGCATTGTGAGTCTTTGACTGAGAACATAAGAAAGCTTTTTGAAAGCTTTAGTACATATATACTATGGAATACTACTCAGCCATAAGAAATGATGACATCGGATCATTTACAACAACATGGATGGACCTTGATAACATTATACTGAGCAAAATAAGTAAATCAGAAAAAACTAAGAACTATATGATTCCATACATAGGTGGAACATAAAAATGAGACTCAGAGACATGGACAAGAGTGTGGGGATTACAGGGTGGGGGGAGGAGAGGGAGGGAATTGGGGAATGGGAGGGCACAAAGAAAACCAGTTAGAAGATGACAGAAGACAATTGAACTTTGGGTGATGGGAATGCAGCATAAACAAATGTCAAAATAACCTAGAGATGTTTTCTCTGAACATATGTACCCTGATTTAAAATGTCACCCCATTAAAATTAATTTTAAAAAAACAGAATATTTTTCATTTATGTTTTCTTGATGAGATAACATGCTCGCTTGACTCACACATTGTAAATTCTTTGGATTGTGTCACCTCCTGCTATTTGGGAATTTATAAGGTGTATCATAGTTTCTAAATATTTCAATTGCATACAGTCTGCTTTGTCTTCTCTAATGTCTGTGACTCACATATCTAAGCATCAACTAATTTTCCTAGAAAGAACTAATTTTCCTTTCTTTGAGACACATTTTTTCTGCTTTTTTTCCAGGTACTTAAGGTGTTTTTGATTGTTTATTTGTTTATTTAGAATAAATTAACTAAATTTTTGTTTGTTTAATTAATCTGAAGTTAGCTTTCTCCAAGGTTCCATTATTATTATTATCACTATTATTATTATTTTAGTGAGGGATAGAGAATGAAAGAGAGTCAGGAAGGGGGAGAGATGAGAAGCATCAACTCATAGTTGCAACACTTTAGTTGTTTATTGCTTGTTTTCTTATATGTGACTTGATTGGGAGGTTCCAGTAAGTGATAGGATTCAAATAATTTAACAACTGGTTCTCTGCCTTAATGATCTGTTTAAGTATAAAGAAATGATAAAAATAAAAGCTTGTTTATTATTTCATGAATTTAATACTTAAATAAGAACAGTAAAAGAGGTACACAAAACTAGATTATAAGAAAGAATTTTAAAATAGTAATGAAAAAATATTGAATAATACTTGACAAAAAATTAAAAACTTTTATTTAAGATATTTTCAATGACAGCTTGACACCCTGGTTCTTTGGCACTTTTTCTCTTTATGTTATACCATATGTTTGTTTACTGAAGTAACAAATGTGAGGGAATTAAAATGTAGTATTTCCTCAAAGATTTAATGAATTTAATGAAATGAATAAATAAATATTACCAGCATAGTTTTATCAATTTGTTTTCACCTATGGTTGGAAAGAACATTACTACAGGCACTTAGAATATCCTGTTGCTCAGATAAACGTTAAAAAAGAGTAAGGAGGATGGCAAGATGGCAATGGAGTAGGCAGACATACAAAGTTCCACCTTTCAGTACCAAAGTAAATTACAACTTAATCATAAGAACAATCATCTAGGGATGAAGACAAGATGGCGCTGGAGCAGGCGGACAAACCAACATCCACCTCCCAGAACCAAAGTGGATTATAGAATAATTTTAAGAACTATCATCTGGAAAAACCAACTTTGGACTAAACTAAGAGGACTCTTCAACCAAGGGACACTGAAGAAGCTGCACCGAGACTGGTAGGAAAAGCAGAAACTCAGAAAAGGCTGCCCAGCTCCCCAGAGCAAATGTCAGCCAAAGAGACTCACGTGGCGGAAGTGAGTTTAGCAGAGAGGGGAGGATCCAGAGCCCCAGGAACACACCCCAGCCTGCAGCCCCAGAGCACAGAAGAGGCGTAAGGACAGTATTTAGCTGGAAACAAGTCAGGATACTGTTTGTGAGAAAGAGTCTGATTTCTCAGACCCAGGATCCTTCTTTTTTATTTATTTATTTATTTATTTTTATTTTTCTGAAGCTGGAAATGGGGAGAGACAGTCAGACAGACTCCCACATGTGCCCAACCGGGATCCACCCGGCACGCCCACCAGGGGGCGACGCTTTGCCCACCAGGGGGCGATGCTCTGCCCATCCGGGGCATCACTATGTCGTGACCAGAGCCACTCTAGCACCTGAGGCAGAGGCCACAGAGCCATCCCGAGTGCTCGAGCCATCTTTACTCCAATGGAGCCTTGGATGCAGGAGGGGAAGAGAGAGACAGAGAGGAAAGAGAGGGGGAGGGGTGGAGAAGCAGATGGGCGCTTCTCCTGTGTGCCCTAGCAAGGAATCAAATCCGGGACTTCTGCACGCCAGGCTGACGCTCTACCACTGAGCCAACCAGCCAGGGCCTCCAGGATCCTTCTTAAAGGGACCGTGTAAAAAAATCTCTCTCACAACAACTCACCCGGGGCTCCAGGGGATGGGGAGAGAGGAGAGGACCAGAGTAGCAGGAGGAGAGTGTAATCTAGGAGGCACAGGGAGAAACATTTTGGGAGACAGCCACCCTAACCCCTGGGACGAGTCACTCCCCAAATCTGAAGTGAATATTTCCCCCGGAAACAGCAATACCAGTAAGAGGAAGCAGGACACCAGCCAAACAAGCTCTCCTGCGGCACTCAGAGCAGAGTTGCTTAGAAGGAGGGAGCTTTCGGGGCTACATTAGTGAGTGTTAGGGTCTGAGCTGCAGCGCTCGCACCCCACATGGCTGAGGGCTTGCTGGAAAGCAGGCAGCTGCGGGACACAGAGGCGCCATTCTGTCGGCAGGGGAAGAAGCCTGCTAGCCGCCACTGGGCTCACTTGTGAGCTCAATCTTGCCCAGCTGGGGAGGAGTAGGTGGGCAAAAGCAGTCAAGCCCAGCTGCTGGCAGCCTGTAATCCAGCCTGCAGGAGAAGGGCGGGAACTCCAGAAGGGGTGGTGACCAGCCCTTGAGCAAGGGCGCAGGAGCACAGCCTTGCCCCACCCGCAGAACCTAGGATTGTGACCTGACTTGGGAGCCGGCTCCTCTCACGGGGGTGGAGCCAAAAGCCCATAACAAGCAGAGTCCCCCTACTGAGCATGGGCACACAGCCCCGCCTGGCCTGTGGAGCCAGAGTTTGCAGCCATCCCATGAGCGGGCTCCTCCCACAAGGGCAGGGCAAAAGCCCAGAAACAGGCAGAAACCTACAGCTGAGCAAAGGTGTTGCCACTGAACGCAGGGCTAAGCATAATGCCACCCATGGGGGCAGAGCAAAGGCCAAGGCCACCAAGGCTTGTGCACCCGAGCACGTGATATCAGCCACTCCCGTGGCGGACAGGTGGGAACCACAGTAACAGCCCCAGTGGGCAGGCACTGGCAATGCCCAAACCCAAAACCTAGGCAGCAACAGAAGAGGGGGTAGCAGGCCTGCAGACAGACCATACCTAAGGAACAGAGGCCATACCCAGTGGACTCCAGTCGCTAAAACCTTCTTTACACAGAGAAAATGCAAAGGCAAGAAAATGCAACACAAATGAACCAAGAGAAATCCCCAGAAAAGATCTAAATCAGGGGTCTCAAACACAACTCAGCATGTGGGCCGCAGAGCAAGATCACACCCGTTTGGAGGGCTGCACTAGGTCTACAAAAGGCAACTGTTATGCAACACTTTTCTCCCTGCAGTTGAAAACAAAAAAAAAATCAGTACAAAATTGTTTGGCAGGCCGCATGCGGCCCGCGGGCCGTGAGTTTGAGACCCCTGATCTAAATGAATCAGATATAACCACATTACTAGATGCAGAGTTTAAAATAATGATTGTTAGGATGCTCAAAGATATTAGAACAATAGATGGTCATTACAAACACCTAAATAAAGAGATGGCAAATATAAAAAAGGACATTGAAATAATAAAAAAGAATTAGTCAGAAATGACAAATACAATATCTGAAATAAAAAACACAATGGAAGGAATTAAAAGCAGGATGGATGAAGCAGAGAATCAAATCAGCGAGTTAGAGGCCACAATAAGGGAGAAATCCAAAAGGAAGATATAACCATTATAAATATCTCACACCTAATATAGGAGCACCTAAATATATAAAGCAAACTTTGATGGATTTAAAGGTGAGATCAACAGCAACACTATAATAGTAGGAGATTTCAATACCCGATTAACATCATTAGATAGATTCTCAAGAAAGAAAATTAACAAAAAAACAGCAGATTTAAAGGACATACTAGATCAACTCGATTTAATAGATATCTTTAGAACCTTTCACCCTAAAACAGCAGAATATACATTCTTTACAAGCGCTCATGGTATATTCTCTAGAATAAATCACATGTTAGGGCACAAAAGCGGTCTCAACAAATTTAAGAAGATTGAAATCATATCGAGCACTTTCTCTGATCACAATGGCATGAAACTAGAAATCAACCACAATAGAAAAACTGAAAAATACTCAAACACTTGGAAACTACATAGCATGTTATTAAATAATGAATGGGTAAACAATGAGATCAAAGAAGAAATTAAAAATTTCCTAGAAACAAATGATAATGAGCATACATCAACTCAAAATGTATGGGACACAGCAAAAGCAGCCCTGAGAGGGAAGTTCATAGCATTACAGGCTTACCTCAAGAAGCTAAAAAAAGCTCAAATAAACAACTTGACCCTACATCTAAAAAACTAGAAAAAGAACAGCAAGTAAAGCCCAGAGCTAGTAGAAGGAAGGAAATAATAAAGATCAGAGCAGAAATAAATGACATAGAGGCTAAAAAAACAATACAGAGGATCAATGAAACCAGGAGCTGGTTCTTTAAAAAGGTAAACAAGATTGATGAACCTTTAACCAGACTCACCAAGAAAAAAAGAGAAAGGACTCAAATAAATAAAATTAGAAATGAGAGTGGAGAAATAACAACTGACACAACAGAAATACAAAACATGGTAAGAAAATACTATGAAGAACTATATGCCAAAAAACTAGACAGCCAAGATAAAATGGACAAATTCTTTGAAACATATAATCTTCCAAAAATTAATCTGGAAGAATCAGAAAACCTAAACAGACCAATTACAACAAATGAGATTGAAACAGTTATCAAAAAACTCCCAAAAAAGAAAAGTCCTGGGCCTGATGGCTTCACAAGTGAATTCTACCAAATATTCAAAGAAGAACTAACTCCTATCCTTCTCAAGCTATTTCAAAAAATTCAAGAGTAGGGAAAACTTCCAAGCTCCTCTTATGAGGCGAACATAATTCTGATTCCAAAACCAGGCAAAGACAACAGAAAGAAAGAAAATTATAGGCCAATATCCCTGATGAATTTAGATGCAAAAAAACCCCCGAAATATTAGCAAACTGGATCCAGCAATATATGAAAAAAATCATACACCATGATCAAGTGGGGTTTATTCTTGGGAGGCAAGGCTGGTACAATATTTGCAAATCAATCAATGTGATTCATCACATAAACAAAAGGAAGGAGAAAAACCACATGATAATTTCAATAGATACAGAAAAAGCATTTGATAAAATCCAGCACCGATTCATGATCAAAACTCTCAGCAAAGTGAGAACACAGGGAACGTACCTCAACATGATAAAGGCCATCTATGACAAACCCACGGCCAACATCAGACTCAATGGGCAAAAATCAAAAGCAATCCCCTTAAGATCAGGAACAAGGCAGGGGTGCCCCCTTTCACTACTCTTATTCAACCTAGTTCTGGAAGTCCTAGCCACAGCAATCAGACAAGAAAAAGAAGTAAAAGGCATCCAAATTGGAAAGAAGAAGTAAAACTATCATTATTTGCAGATGATATGATATTGTATATAGAAAACCCTAAAGTCACAGTAAAAAAACTACTAGACCTGATAAATGAATTCAGCAAGGTGGCAGGATATAAAATCAATGCTCAGAAATCAGAGGCATTTTTATACACTAACAATGAACTGTCAGAAAGAGAAATTAAGGAATCAATCCCCTTTACCATTGCAACCAAAAAAATAAAGTACCTAGAAATATATTTAACCAGGGAGATTAAAGACTTGTACTTGGGAAATTATAAAACATTGATAAAAGAAATCAGGGAAGATACAAACAAATGGAGGCATATACCGTTCTCATGGTTAGAAAGAATAAAAATCATTAAAATGTCAATATTACCCTAAGCAATTTTAAATTCATTGCAATACTGATTAAAATACCAATGTCTTACTTCAAACATATAAAACACATATTCCAAAAATTTATATGGAACCAAAAGAGAACACAAATAGCCTCAGCAATCTTGAAAAGGAAGAATAAAGTGGGAGCTATCACACTTCCGGATATCAAGTTATATTACAAGGCCATTGTACTCAAAACAGCCTGTTACTGGCATAAGAACAGGTATATAGATCAATGGAACAGAACGGAAAACCCAGAAATTAACCCACACTTTTATGAACAACTGATATTTGACAAAGGAGGTAAGAGCATACATTGGAGTAAAGACAACCTCTTCAACAAATGGTGTTGGGAAAATTGGACAGCTACCTGAAAAATAAATGAATCTAGACCACCAATTTACACCATTCACAAAAATAAACTCAAAATGGATAAAAGACTTAAATGTAAGCCATAAAACCATAAGCATCTTAGAAGAAAACATAGGCAGTAAGCTCTCTGACATCTCTCGCAGCAATATATTTGCTGATTTGTCTCCACAGGCAAGTGAAATAAAAGACAGGATAAATAAATGGGACTTTATCAAACTAAAAAGCTTCTGCACAGCTAAGGACAATAAGAACAGAATAAAAAGACAAACTACACAATGGGAGAATATATTTTACAATGTGTCTGATAAGGGCTTAATAACCAAAATTTATAAAGAACTTGTAAAACTCAACAGTAGGAAGACAAACAATCTAATTCAAAAATGGGCCAAAGAAATGAATAGACACTTCTCCAAGAGGACATACAGATGGCCAACAGGCATATGAAAAAATGCTCAACATCACTAATTATTAGAGAAATTCAAATTAAAACCACAATAAGATATCACCTCACACCAGTCAGAATGGCGCTCATCAACAAAACAACACAGAATAAGTGCTGGCGAGGATGTGGAGAAAAGGGAACCCTCCTGCACTGCTGGTGGGAATGCAGACTGGTGCAGCCACTGTGGAAAACAGTATGGAGATTCCTCAAGAAATTAAAAATCGAACTGCCTTTTGACCCAGCTATCCCACTGTTAGGAACATACCCCAAGAACACCATAGCACTGTTGGAAATGAAAAAATGCACCCCCATGTTTATGGCAGCATTATTCACAATAGCAAAGATCTGGAAACAGCCCAAGTGTCCATCAGAGGACGAGTGGATTAAAAAGCTTTGGTATATATATACTATGGAATACTACTCAGCCATAAGAAATGATGACATCGGATCATTTACAACAACATGGATTGACCTTGATAACATTATACTGAGCAAAATAAATAAATCAGAAAAAACTAAGAACTACATGATTCCATACGTAGGTGGGACATAAAAATGAGACTCAGAGACATGGACAACAGTGTTGGGGTTACAGAGTGGGGGGGAAGGAGAGGGAGGGTGTTGGGGGAGGGGAGGGGCACAAAGAAAACCAGTTAGAAGGTGACGGAAGACAATTTTATGAATGTCACACCATCAAAATTAATCAAAAAAAAAAAAAAAAAGAAGGTGTCTCATGGCTAATTCAGGCAGTTAGAAGAATAGTATAAGGATGCTAATTCTGCTTCTCAGGCCACATCCTGCAAAAGGGGCCGCACAAATTGGTGATTTGGCTCCTCTGATTTTGCCCATTGGATTTAAAAAAAATAGGTCAGGAACGCCCTGAAATGGAACTAACAATACATGAGCATAAATGTAAAGGACTTTTAGATACTTCGAGGTGATGTATCTGTTATTACTAAGCTACATAGGCCTCTTTCCTGGCCCGCTCATGCAGCAGCCACAGAATTACAAGGTATAGGGAGAGTAAATCCCCTCAACAAAGTTCTAGTTTTCTACATTGGGAAGATTAAGAAGGTCATTCTGGATTTTTTAAGCCTTATGTGCTCCCTGGATGGCCAATTAATATGTGAGGTAGAGATGTTTTAAAAAATATGGGAGTGTTGCTTGTCAGTCCTAAAGTTTAGTCAGTACTCAGATGCTTGATAGGGGATTTATGCCCACCAAGGGACTAGGGAAAGAACAGCTAGGAATTATCAGCTCCATAGAAGTGGCACCCAATACCAGAAGGTATGGATTAAGATATCAAAATTTAGCATAGGGGCCTTGGTAGCTCCTGCTACCTCAATAATGCATTGTGAAGACCCAATTACTTGGAAATCAGATAATCCTGTATGGGTAGACCAATGGCCTCTTTCTGAGGGGAAACTTAGGGCAGCTGCTCAATCAGTACAAGAGCAGTTACAGCTTGGGCACATTGAACCATCTAATAGCCCATGGAATACACTTCCATATTTTTATCTTGTTGCCTCCTGGATTATCAAGGGGCAAAGGCGACCCTTACAGTTTGTAGGTTTTGAGTCTCAAAATTATTGTTTTTCCTTTTTTCAAAAGATCAACAACAATGGCTCTGGGAAACTTCCACTAAATGGCAAATTGATTCTTACAAATCAATGGACAACTTTTAACTGAAACTGTCAACTTAAAATCAGCTCAAAGTCTAGAATTATATGCCATGATCATGGCTTTTAAGCATTTGCCATATTCCCCCTTTAATCTATATACAGACAGCAAATATTTACTTATGGTGTTTCCACTATAAAGACTGCTGTCTTAGGGACAAATGCTGCTGAACTATTTCAGCAGTTCCTCCTTCTTCAAAGACTTGTATGTTGACATAGAGCTCCATGTTTTATAGGACATACTCGAGCTTACTCCATGCTCCCTGGAGCTTTAGCACAAGGGAATGCCCTTTTTTCTTTTTTCTTTTATTTCTTTTTTTATTTTGTTTTATTTTTTATTTTTATTTATTTATTTATTATTCTGAAGTTGGAAATGGGGAGGCAGTCAGACAGACTCCCACATGCACCTGACTTGGATCCACCCGACATGCTTACCGAGGGGGGATGCTCTGCCCATCTGGGGTGTTGCTCTGTTGCAACCAGAGCCATTCTAGTACCTGAGGCAGAGGCCACAGAGCCATCCTCAGCACCCGGGCCAACTTTGCTCTAATGGAGCCTTGGTTGCGGGAGGGGAAGAGAAAGACAGAGAGGAAGGAGATGGGGAGGGGTGGAGAAGAAGATGGGTGCTTCTCCTGTATGCCCTGGCTGGGAATCGAACCCAGGACCCCTGCATGCCAGATTAATGCTCTACCACTGAGCAAACTGGCCAGGGCCTAGGAATGCCCTTGTTGATCAAGCTACCCAAAAAAAAATTATTTGGTGCAACCATGACAGATCGAGCAATTCAGTCTCATACTATTCATCACCAGAACGCTGCAGCCCTGTGTAAACAGTTTCAACTTTCTCAGGAAGCAGCACGGCAGATTGGAAAATCCTGTCCAAAGGGTCCTATGCTACAATCTGCCCCTTCATTTGGAGTTAACCCTCAAGGACCCCTACCAGGACAACTTTGGCAAATGGATGTTACTCATATACCTTCATTTGGCAAACAGTCCTATGCCCACTTTACAGTGGATACATATTCTGGATATATAGTAACCTCTGTCAGAACAGGATAGGCTGCTAAGCATGTTATAGCTCATTGTCTGTATGCATTGTTCTATTATTGGATTTCCTAAACTGGTTAAACTGACAATGCTCCTGCATATGGAGCAAAAGCATTTACTGTATTTTGTCAAACCTTTTGAATTATGTGTATTTCTTACAATCTTTAAAGTCAAGGTATTATTAATGTGTACCCAGCAAATATTTTAAGGTCAATTTAAAAAAATTTAAAAGGGGGGAGTCATATCCTGGAACTCTTATGGGTCTACCATATCATGCTTTTACTTAAAAAAATTTTTAAATTCCTTTTGAATGCTGATGAACAAATCTTTTCTCCTGCAAACTACTACCTTCTTTATTTGATCCAGCTAATAACACTGTTTTGTCTTTTTCCAAATAGCTCCAGATATATGAAAAAGATTTATATAGGTGGATGGGGATCCTCAAACCCCTCAGCGAGATCTTCTGAGCATGGCTTTTAAGATACCAGGAGGCAGAAAAAACCCAATAGAGATCAGGGGAACTACCAGTTTTTAGGATATGCCCTTAAATGCTCTGATGCCCCAAAGGGGTTTCATAGGATGCCATCTGGGTCCTGCTTCAATAGTGGAAAGGAAGGTCATTGAGCTAAAGCCTGCCAGACTTACATGCATCTGCTAGGAGGAAACAGGGACACTGGAAGGTAGGCTTTCCCCTCGCTCCTCTAAGGGAGGGTTCAGTCTCTTCCAGTCCTGCTCCAGCCACCTATGACCTAACCTTGCCCAGAGTGCTGGGGTTTGCCACTGAAGGCTGAAGGGGCCCTGGGCAGTTGGCCCCATCTATGACACTGTGGAGGAGCCTAGGGTATTTCTTCCAAGAAGCAAGTAATTGATCTCATTTGCACAAGGGCCACTTACCTATGTCTTGCCTGAATAGTCAGGTTTTTTATTCTTTCCTCAAAGATCTCTGTTGTGGGTGTTGATAGTCCTATTTTCTGCTTTGTTTAATATATAGTGTTTCCTTTATTCCCCCTACTTCAATGCCCCACTCATATTTCACACTGGGACCTACACATAATCTAGAGCTCTCTTTCCCCCTTTTGCCAATTTCTATTATGAATTTACCTTTGCCACCCAGCTTAGTATATCCCAAGGTTCTCTTTACCAAGCCACAGTCGCAGAGCTCCAGGGAAAAGCAACCTGGTCTCATCTCTCCAGGCAGAGAGGAACAGAAGCTCCATCTCCACACATGCTGCAGATGACTTTTCCAGTCTACCTGAATCATTACCAGCTAGAAGCAGTGGTCATTGGGATTTGGACGTGAGCTGCAACGTATAGAATTGTGACAATACCAGTGCCATGCAGACTTTTCCTGGAGGTGGACTTGTCCTGGACTCCTGCTCCTAGTGACAGCCCCTAACAGACTGAACTGGGGTTGGGTTGCATTTTTCAGGGATTTGGCATGGTGTTGGGGCCAACTTGGAATTGGTGAGCATGTTAAGGACACTACTGTTTTATGGATTCTTGCTGTATTGGACAAGAGTTTGTTTAAAGGCTTTAATCACTGTAAAAAAAAATAGAAGACTGGATAAAGAAGATGTGGCACATATACCCAATGGTGTAGACTATTCAGCCATAAGAAATGATGACATCGGATCACTTACAACAAAATGGTGGGATCTTGATAACATTATACAGAATGAAATAAGTAAATCAGAAAAAAACAAGAACTGCAGGATTCCATACATTGGTGGGATATAGAAATGAGTCTAAGAGACATGGATAAGATAGTGTTGGTTATGGGGGGTGGGGAGAGGGAAGGAGGGAGAGGGGGAGGGGGAAGGGGAGGGGCACAAAGAAAACTAGATAAAAGGTGACAGAGGACAATCTGACTTTGGGTGATGGGTATGCAACAGAATTGAATTACAAGATAACCTGGACTTGTTTTCTTTGAATATATGTACCCTGATTTATTGATGTCACCTTATTAAAATTAATAAAAATTTATTTATTAGCCCTGGCCGGTTGGCTCAGCGGTAGAGCGTCGGCCTAGCGTGCGGAGGACCCGGGTTCGATTCCCGGCCAGGGCACACAGGAGAAGCACCCATTTGCTTCTCCACCCCTCCGCCGCGCTTTCCTCTCGGTCTCTCTCTTCCCCTCCCGCAGCCAAGGCTCCATTGGAGCAAAGATGGCCCGGGCGCTGGGGATGGCTCTGTGACCTCTGCCTCAGGCGCTAGAGTGGCTCTGGTCGCAATATGGCGATGCCCAGGATGGGCAGAGCATCGCCCCCTGGTGGGCAGAGCGTCGCCCCATGGTGGGCGTGCCGGGTGGATCCCGGTCGGGCGCATGCGGGAGTCTGTCTGACTATCTCTCCCTGTTTCCAGCTTCAGAAAAATGAAAAAAAAAAAATTATTTATTAAAAAAAGGAACAATCATCTGTAAAAACCAACTTTGGACTAAACTAAGAGGACTCTTTAACTAGGGATCACTGAAAAGCCACCCTGAGACTGGAAGAAAAAGCGGAAACGTGGAGAGGGCTGCCCAGCTCTAGGGAACAAACTGCAGCCTGGAGGGACTCGCGTGGCGGGAGGTGAGTTTAGCAGAGAGGGGAGGGTCCTGAGCCCCAGGAACAAAGCCCTAGCCTGCATAACCAGAGCCTAGAAGAGGCATACAGACAGTATTTAGCTGCAAAACAAGTCAGGATACTGTTTGCGAGAAAAATATATCTCAGACCCATATTCTTTTTAAGGGAACCACACAGAAAACCTCTTTCACAACCACTCACCTGGGGCTCCAGGGGATGGGGAGAGATGAGAGGACTGGAATAGCAGGAAGAGAATATAATCACAGAGGCACAGGGAGAAACACTTTGAGGGACAGCCACCTTAGCCCCTGGGCTGAGTTACTACCCAAATTTAAAGTGAATATTTTTCCTGGAACCAACAATACCAGCAAAGACAAGCAGGTTACCAGCCAAACAGAAGCTTTTCTGTTTCACTCAGAACAGAGTCATGTAGAAGCATGGAGCCATCAAGGATACAGTATTGAGTGCTAAGGTCTAAGTTACATCACCCCCACACACACACAGCTGAGTGTTTGCCAGAGGGTCGGTGGCAATGGGACACAGAAGCATCATCTTATTGGCATGGCTGAAAGCCAGGAGCTGGCTGCAGCTGTGGCCTCGGCGCAAGCACAGACCTGCCCACGGGGGTGGAAGCTGTGGCTAGCCGCTACTGAGGTCCAGCGTGAGCACAGTCCCAAACATGGGGCAGAGCAAAGGTGAGGTTGGCCAAGGTTTGTAGCCCAGGAGCAGGGAACAGTCCAGCCTTCAGTGGCGGGGTGGAGGCAGAAGGCCAGCCAGGGCTTGCAACCCAAACATGTGAATGCATCCCCACCAGTGGGGAGAGGTGCAGGCCAGCGCTGGCCAGGGCTTGAAACCCAGGTGGGTGAACACAGTCCTGCCTGCAGAGGCAAGGCAGAAAATGCAACAGCGGCCCAGCACCAGCAAAACATGTGCCCAAATGCCCAAGGTGGTGGCAGAGGGGGTGGCAGGTTGCCAGATAGATCACACCTAGGGAACACAGAGGCCACAACCATCAGACTGCTGTGGACACACCTTTTTTATACACAGACAAAATGGGAAGGCAGAGAAATGCAACTGGAATGAACAAGAGAAATCACCAGAAAAAGACTTGAATGAGTCAGAAATAACCAAATTACTAGATGCAGAGTTTAAAATAATGATTGTTAGGATGCTCCAAGATCTTAGAGTAACAATGGATGGACATAACAAGCACCTATATAAAGAGATAGCAAGTATAAAAAAGGGCATTGAAATAATAAGAAATAATCAGTCAGAAATGACAAATTCAATATCAGAAATGAAGACCACACTGGAAGGAATTAAAAGTAGGATGGATGAAGCTGAGGACCGAATCAACGAATTAGAGGACAAGATAAAGAAAAGGACTGAAGCAGAGCAGCAAAAAAAAATAAGCTCAAACAGTCCGAGGAAACTCTAAGAGAGCTCTGTGACAACATGAAGAGAGATAATATTCCCCTCATAGGGGTTCCTGAAGGAGAAGAGAAAGAACAAGGAATAAAGAATCTGATTCAAGAAATCATAGCTAAAAAATTCCCTAAATTGAGGAAGGAAAAAGTCACATAAATTCAAGAAGCACATAGAGTTTCATTAAGGATGAACCCAAAAAGGCCAACACCAAGACACATCATAATTAAAATACAAAAATTAAGTGATGAAGAAAGAATACAAAAAGCTGTAAGAGAAAAGCAGTCTATTACCTACAGAGGAGCCTCCATAAGGATGACATCTGACTTCTCAACATAAACATTAGAGGCCTGAAGGGAATGGCAAGAAATGTTCAAAATAATACAAAACAAGAACCTACAACCAAGACTTCTCTATCCAGCAATGCTATCTTTTAAAATTGAAGGGAAATAAAAAGCTTCCCAGACAAAAATACTCAAGGAATTCATCACAAACAAACCAATGCTGCAAGAAATGTTAAGGGGCCTGTTGTAAACAGAACAAAGGGGGAAATATAGTAAAAGAGAATGTAGATTAAAAGAATAAAATGTCAATAAACAAGTACATATCAATAATAACCTTAAATATAAATGGATTAAATGCTCCAATCAAAAGACATAAGGTAACTGCGTGGATAAGAAAACAGGACCCATACATATGCTGTCTACAAGAGATACCCTCAAAAGATGCACATAGACTAAAAGTAAAGGGATGGGAAAAATATTTTATGTAAATGGAAATGAAAATAAAGCTAAGGTAAGCAATACTTATATCAGACAAAATAAACTTTAAAAACAAGGTTATATTAAAAGATAAAGATGCCCTGGCCGGTTGGCTCAGCGGTAGAGCGTCGGCCTAGCGTGCGGAGGACCCGGGTTCGATTCCCGGCCAGGGCACACAGGAGAAGCACCCATTTGCTTCTCCACCCCTCCGCCGCGCCTTCCTCTCTGTCTCTCTCTTCCCCTCCTGCAGCTAAGGCTCCATTGGAGCAAAAATGGCCCGGGCGCTGGGGATGGCTCTGTGGCCTCTGCCTCAGGCGCTAGAGTGGCTCTGGTCGCAACATGGCGATGCCCAGGATGGGCAGAGCATCGCCCCCTGGTGGGCAGAGCATCGCTCCATGGTGGGCGTGCCGGGTGGATCCCGGTCGGGCGCATGCGGGAGTCTGTCTGACTGTCTCTCCCTGTTTCCAGCTTCAGAAAAATGCAAAAAAAAAAAAAAAAAAAAAGATAAAGAAGGTCACTACATAATGATAAAGGGAGAAATCCAACAGGAAGATATAACCATTATAAATATCTATGCACCTAATATAGGAGCAGCTAAATATATAAAGAACATTTTGATTGGCATAAGGGGCAAGATTAACAGTACTACTATAATAGTAGGGAATTTTAATACCTCACTAACATTACTGGATAGATCCTTAAGAAAGAAAATTAACAAAGAAACAGCAGACATAATGAACAACTAGATAAACTGAATTTAATAGATATCTTCAAAACCTTTTACCCTAAAAGAGCAGAATATTCATTCATTTAAAGTGTTCATGGTACATTCTCTAGGATAGACCACATGCTAGGACACAAAACTAGTCTTAACAAATTTAAGAAGATTGAAATAATACCAAGTATTTTCTTGGATCACAACAGCATGAAACTAGAAATCAACTAGAATATAAAAACTGAAAAACACTGAAACACTTGAAAACTAAATAGCATGGTATTAAATAATGAATAGGTTAACAATGAGTTCAAGGAAGAAATAAAATATTTTTTAAAACAAATGAAAACAAACACAACATCTCAAAATTTAAGGGACACAGCAAAAGCAGTTCTAAGAGGGAAGTTCATAGCACTACAGGCAGACCTTAAGAAGCTAGAGAAAGCTCAAATAAACAATTTAACCCTGTATCTAAAAGAACTAGAAGAAGAACAGCAAGGAAACCCAGAGGAAGTAAAAGGAAGGAAATAATAGAGATCAGAGCAGAAATAAATGATATAGAAGCTACAAAAAAAAAATAGAGGCACAATAAAACCAAGAGCTGGTTCTTTGAAAAGGTAAACAAAATTGATGAACCTTTAACCAGACTAACCAAGAAAAAAATATAAAAAACTTAAATAAATAAAATTAGAAATTAAGGAGAAGTAACAACTGATGCAGCAGAAATACAACAGATTGTAAGAAAATACTATGAAGAACTGTATGCTATAAAATTAGACAGCCTAGGTAAAATGGACAAATTCCTCAAAACGTATAATCTTTCAAAAATAAATATAAAAGAATCAGAAAATCTAAACAGACCAATTTCATCAAATGAGATTGAAACAGTTATCAAAAAAATATATCCCCCCAAAAAAGTCTTGGGTCAGATGGCTTCACCAGCAAATTTTACCAAATATTCAAAGAAAAACTAATTCCTATACTTCTCAACCTATTTCAAAAAATTCAAGAGGAAGCATAATACTAATTCCAAAACCAGGTAAAGACAATACAAAAAAAAGAAATCTATATTCTAATATCCCTGATGAACTTAGATGCTAAAATTCTCAACAAAATATTAGCAAACAGGATTCAGTAATACATGAAAAAAATCATACATCATTGTCAGGTGGGATTTATTCTAGGGAGACAAGGCTGGTACAATATCTGCAAATCTATCAAGGTGATTCAACACATAAACAAAAGAAAGGATAAAAATCACATGATAATATCATAAGATGCAGAAAAACATTTGGTAAGTTTCAGCACCCATTTATGATTAAAACTCTGCAAAGTGGGGATACAAGGATCATATTTCAACATGATGAAGGCCGTCTATGACAAACCCAAAGCCAACATCATAATCAATGGGCAAAATTAAAAGCAATCCCCTTAAGATCAGGAACAAGGCAGAGGTGCCCCCTTTCACCAAACTTATTCAACATCATTATGAAAGTCCTAGCCACAGCTATCAGACAAGAAGAAGGGATAAAAGTCATCCAAATTGGAAAAGAAGAAGTAAAAATATCATTATTAGCTGATGACTTAATACTGTACATAGAAAATCCTTAAGTCTCAGTCAAAACTACTGAACCTGATAAATGAATTCAGCAAGGTGACAGGATATAAAAATCAATATTCAGAAATCAGTGTCATTTTTATATACCAACAATGAACTGTCAAAAATAGAAATTAAGAAAACAATTCCCTTCACTATTGCAACAAAACAAATAAAGTACTTAGGAGTAAATTTAACCAAAGAGGTTAAAGACTTATACTCCGAAAATTATAAAACATTCTTAAAGGAAATAAAGGAAGATACAAACAAATGGAAGTATATACCGTGTTCATAGATAGAAAAAATAAATATCATTGAAATGTTTATATTACCCAAAGCAATCTATAAATTCAATGCAGTTCCTATTAAAATACCAATGACATACTTCAAAGATATAGAATATTCTAAAACTTTATATAAAACCAAAAAAAAAAAACAAAAAAAAAAACAAAACCAACCACGAATAGCCTCAGCAATCCTAAAAAAGAAAAATAAAGTGGGAGGTATCACACTTCCTGATATCAAGTTATACTACAGAGCCATCTTACTCAAAACAGTTTGGTAGGTACTGGCATTAGAACAGGCATACTGATCAATGGAACAGAATAGAGAACCCAGAAATAAACCCACACCTATTTGGACAATTGATATTTTACAAAGGAGGTAGGAGCATACAATGGTGTAAAGACAGTCTCTTTAACAAATGGTTTTGGAAAAATTGGACAGGTACTTGCAAATAAATGAAACTGGATCACCAACTTACACCATTTACAAAAGTAAGCTCAAAATGGATAAAAGACTTAAATGTAAGTTGTGAAACCATAAACCTTTTGGAAAAAACATAGGAAGTAAAATCTCTGATATCTCTCATAGCAATATTTTTTGCTGGTTTATCTCCACAAGCAAGTGAAATAAAGGCCAGGATAAACAAATAGGACTATATTAAATTTAAAATGTTTTGCACAGCAAAAAGCACCATTAAAAAAATAAAAAAACAACTCACACATTGGGAGAATATATTCACCAGTACTTCGTATAAGGGGTTAATAACCAAAATTTATAAAGAACTTATCAAACTGAAGACCAGGAAGATAAAAAATCCAATCAAAATTGGGCCAAAGAAATGAATGGACACATCTCCAATGAGGACAAACAGATGGCCAAAGGGCATATGAAAAAAATGTTAAACAGCCCTGGCCGGTTGGCTCAGCGGTAGAGCGTCGGCCTGGCGTGCGGGGGACCCGGGTTCGTACCCGGCCAGGGCACATAGAGGAAGCGCCCATTTGCTTCTCTACCCCTCACTCCCCCCTCCTTCCTCTCTGTCTCTCTCTTCCCCTCCCGCAGCCAAGGCTCCATTGGAGCAAGGATGGTCCAGGCACTGGGGATGGCTCCTTGGCCTCTGCCCCGGGCGCTGGGGTGGCTCTGGTCGCGGCAGGGCGACGCCCCGGAGGGGCAGAGCATCGCCCCCTGGTGGGCGGAGCGTCGCCCCTGGTGGGCGTGCAGGGTGGATCCCGGTCGGGCGCATGCGGGAGTCTGTCTGGCTGTCTCTCCCCATTTCCAGCTTAAGAAAAAAAAAAATGTTAAACATTACTAATTATTAGTGAAATGCAAATTAGAACCACAATGAGATACCAACTCACACCTGTCAGAATGGCACTTATTAACTAAACAATACATAATAAGTGCTGGAGAGGGTGTGAAAAAAGGGGAACCCTCCTGCACTGCTGATGGGAATAAAGAGTGATGCAGCCACTATGGAAAACAGTATGAAAATTTCTCAAAAAATTAAAAATGGAACTGCCTTTTGACCCAGCTATTCCACTTTTAGGAATATATTCTATGAATACCAAATCACCGATTCAAATGAAAAAATGCACCCCCATGTTTATGGCAGCATTGTTTACAATAGCCACGATCTGGAAACAGCCCAAGTGTCTGTCAGTGAATGAGTGGATTAAAAAGCAGTGGTACATATACACAATGGAGTACTACACAGCCATGAGGAAGAAGAAAATCTTACCTTTCGCGACAACATGGATGGACCTGGAAACTATTATGCTAAGTGAAAGAAGCCAGGTAAAGAAAGAATAATACCATATTCTTCTTCACTCATTTGAGGAATCCAATGAACAATGTTAACTGAGCAACAGAATAGAGGCAGAGGCAGGATCAAAGGGACCAGGGGGAAAGTGGTCAGAGGGAAAATAGAAGAGAAGATGGGATCAGAGAAGGGAAAGAGATTAATAAAATTACATACACATAACACAGCATTATAGAGAACAGGACAGCAAATCCTGGAGGAAAGGGGGAAAGGCATTGAAAGGAAAGGGTATGGGGGGCCAATGGGGAATAAGGCAGTGGGGGGAGATATATTCAATGGGACACTTGAATCTATGTAAACACAAGTTAAAATCATAAAATTTAAAAAAAGGGTTAGGAGCTCTTAGGGCCTTTTGCTCTGCAAGCAGTGGCTGGGGCAACTTCCCGCCAGCCAATACAGGTTACAAAGTGGATTCCCGTGGAGCAAAACCTCAGAGAGCACAACGGAAGTTGTGGGGGCTGGGCTGTGGGCTTGCAAACTGGGCACAAGGAAGAAAAGCCTGTGAATATTAGACCTGCAGAGCACTGAGGCATACTAGACATGCGCAAGGGCCTTTAGAAAGGCACCTGAAAAGCAATCAGCTCCCTGCCCTGCCTGCTTACACTGGCAGCTCTGGTTGAGACAGCCTTACATAGAACTGTGCTGTGAGCGGGGATGGAAGGGGTACTTTGCAGCTCTTAGAGCCTCTTGCTCTGCAAGCAATTGTTGGGGCAACTTCACAGCTGAGTTGCCGGGCTGCTGTCTCAGGAAGGAAAGACATGGGGAGAGGCAATGGGAAAACTGACTCTTCCATTCTCAGAGTCTGCAATCCCTAACAAGCCCCGCCTACCAACAAGACTGAGGCCTAGCTTATATCATTGCCATAGCGACACATCAATTGCAAATCTCTACTCAAGAGTGCCACAGGGGCAAAACCTGTAGTACAGTGCCACCTGCTGAAAAGAAAAAGAAAAAAAAAGAAGATACCTCTCAAAACAAGAAAAAGATTACATTTTCTATAACTTTTTTTAATTTTTTTCTTGTATTTTTTATATTTTTTATTTCACTTTGATCATTTATCCTTCTTCCATCTTATTCTTTCCTTTTCATTTTGAACTTCATTACCCACAGAAATTACATTTTTTATTCGTATTTTTTAAAGGATTACATTCCAAAAACCTTAACACTTTTTTTTCTTTTCTTCTTTCTTCTTTTCTCTATCATTTTTTCTCTCATTTGATCATAATATACAAAAAAATTATTTTATTCTGGATTTAAATTTTTTCTTTGTGGCATGTTGTGTGTTTTTTACTTCGTTTTTTTATCTCTTTGTCATTTCTTCCCAACTCTGGCTGTCCATTCTATGTAGTTTTTGTTCCACATAACACAATAGAATTCTAACTTTTTCACTGTATTTTTTCAATTTTTTAAAATCATCTCTTATTAGTGTTATTAAAAATACCACTCTCAAATGCCACTAAGGAAAAAGAAATCAAATATCATGAATACAAAAGATAGGTATGTAGCTGAGATAGATAAGAAAAAACTTTTGGAAAAAGTATTTTAATTGCTTGGAAAACTTGGAGTTAAATGACAGAGAATTAAAAATTGAAGCCCTAAAAATACTCGGGAAATACACAAAAAGGATGGAAAGGCAGTTTAGGGAGCTCAAAAAACAATTCAATGAACAAAAAATTTACAGCACCAAGGAGATTGAAACTATGAAAATGAATCAGAGATGAAAAACTCAATTCATGAACTTAAAAAAATGAGGGAACAATCTTAGCTAATAGAACAGAACAGACAGAGGAGAGAATTACTGACATAGAAGACGGGCAACTAGAGACACTGCAGAGAGAAGAGAAAAGAGACTCAGAAATTAAAAAAAAAAAAATGAGAAAGCCCTACAGAAATTGTCTGATTCCATCAGAAAGAGCAACATAAGAATAATGGTTATATCAGAAGGAGAGGAGAGAGAAAATGAAATGGAAAACATATTCAAACAAATAATAAATGAGAACTTCCCAAGCCTGTGAAAAGAATTAGGGCCTTGAGTTCAAGAAGCAAACAAAAGACCAAGTTATCTTAACCTAAACAAAACCACTCCAAGGCACATCATAATGAAATTATCACAAACCAATGACAAAGAAAAAGTCCTCAGGGCAGCCAGGGAAAAGAAGAATACAAAATATAAAGGAAGGCCCATTAGGTTATCATCAGATTTCTCAGCAGAAACTCTACAAGCCAGAAGAGAGTGAACCCCAATATTTAAAGTTCTAAAAAAGAGGAACTTCCAGCCAAGAATACTATATCCATCAAAGCTATCCGTCAAATTTGAAGGAGAAATAAAAACATTCACAGATACAGAAAAGATGAGGGAATTTATCACCAGAAAACCCCCACTTCAGGAAATACTAAAGTGGGTTATCCGACCAGATAAAAAGAACAAAACAAAACAAAACTACAATAAAACCTCCATCAAGATCACAATAAAAATAAGATTAATCTGTGACAACAAAAACAAAAAAAGAGGCCAGAGATTAACAGTAGTAAAGGAGGGTGGAGTACAGAAGCACTCATGATGTAATGTACTACAATGAATATGCTATGTATCCTTTCTATTACTCAGTGGTAACCACCCCTGAAAAAAATCACCACAGAAACACATGGCTTAAAAATAGAAGAAAAAGAGAAAAGAGGTATGGAATACAACCAAACAAAAACAAATGATAGAAAAACAAAAGAGAAGAACCAAACATAGTACAGAGCTATCAGAGAGCAATATATAAAATGGCAATTGAAAACCCTCAAGTATCAATAATTACACTAAATGTAAATAAATTAAACTCACCAATAAAAAGACACAGAGTAGAAGAACAGATTAAATAAGAAAATCCAACTGTATGCTGCCTTCAAGAAATACATCAAAGCTACAAATGATAAAAATAAATTCAGAGTGAAAGGTTGGAAAACAATTCTCCAAGCAAATAATATCCAAAGAAAATCAGGTGTAGCCATACTCATATCTAACAATGCTGACTATAAGACAGCAAAGGTAATCAGAGACAAAGATGGTAATTTCATAATGATAAAGGGGACATTGAATCAAGAAGACATACACTTCTTAATATATATGTACCAAACCAAGCAGCACCAAAATATGTAAGACATCTACTAACTGACCTAAACATAAAAACCGAGAAAAATGCAATCATACTTGGAGACCTTAATACACCGCTGATGGCTCTAGATCATTCATCCAAACAAAAAGTCAATAAAGCAATATCGGCCTTAAACAAAACACTAGAACAATAGGATATGATAGACATCTACAGGATATTTTATTCCAGAGCACCAGAGTATACATTTTTCTCCTGTGTACATGGAAAATTCTCAAGAATTGACCATATATTGGGCCACAAAACTAACATCAACAAATTCAGAAAGATTGAAATTATACCAAGCATATTTTTTTATCACAAAGCCTTGAAACTAGAATTCAACTGCAAAAATGAAGTAAACACACCCACAAAACTGTGGAAATTAAACAATATACTTCTAAAAAATGAGTGGGTCAAAGAAATAATAAAAGTAGAGATCAAAAGATATATACACACAAATGAAAATGACAATATGACATACCAGAATCTCTGGGATGCAGCAAAAGCAGTAATAAGAGGGAAGTTCATATCACTACAAGATTATATGAACAAACAAGAGAGCCCAAGTAAACAATTTAACTTCACATCTTAAGGAACTAGAAAAAAAGGAACAATGGCAACCCAAAACCAGCTGAAGAAAGGAAATAATAAAAACCAAAGCAGAAATTAATGAAACAGAACAGAAAAACTATAGAAAAAGTCAATAAAACAAGGAGCTGGTTCTTTGAAAAAATCAACAGAATTGAAAAACACTTGGCAAGACTCACTAAGGAAGAAAGAGGAAAAACTCATATAAACAAAATCCACAATGAAAGAGGAGAAACCACCACAGATATCACAGACATACAAAGAATTATTGTAGAATACTATGAAAAACTATATGCCACCAAATTTAACAATCTAGAAGAAATGGATCAATTCCTAGAACAATACAACCTTCCTAGACTGAGTCAGGAAGAAATAGATAGCCTAAACCAGTGGTTCTCAACCTGTGGGTCGTGACCCAGGCGGGGTATTTCCGATGGCTTTAGGCGACCCCTGTGTTTTGGTCGTTCAACCCCCACCTGGGTCGCGACCCACAGGTTGATAACCGCTGGCCTAAACAGACCCATAAGCAGGGAGGAAATAGAAACATCTATCAAAAACCTCCCCCCCCCCAGAAAAAGTCTAGGGCCAGATGGCTATACTAGTGAATTCTATCAAACATTCAAAGAAGACTTAGTTCATATTCTATTCAACATTTTCCAAAAAAATAAGAAAAAGCAATACTTCCAAATAAATTTTATGAGGCCAACATAACCCTCATACCAAAACCTGGTACAAACAACACAAAGAAAGAAAACTACAGACTAATATCTCTAATGAATGCAAATGCTAAAATACTAGCAAATCGAATATAATACATTAAAAAATAGCTCATCATGATCAAGTGAGATTCATTTCACAATCACAAGGATGGTTCAACATACGCAAAACAGTTAACATAATACACCATATCAACAAAACAAAGAACAGAATTCATATGATCCTATCAATAGATGCAGAAAAGGCATTCAATAAAATACAACACCATTTATGTTTAAAACACTCAACAAAATGGGTATAGAAGGAAAATATCTCAACATAATAAAGGCCTTTTACGACAAACCATCAGCTAACATCATATTAAATGGCATAAAACTGAGGACTTTCCTCTAAAATCAGGAACAAGATAAGGTTGCCCACTCTCTCCACTCTTATTCAATGTAGTGCTGGAATTTCTAGCCAGAGCAATCAAACAAGAGAAAGAAAAAAGAGGCATTCATATTGGGAAAGAAAAAGTAACAGTTTTACTTTTTGCAGATGATATGATCCTGTACATCAAAAACCCCAAAGACTCCTCAAAAAGACTACTAGAAACAATAAACCAATACAGTAAGGTTGCAGGATACAAGATTGATATACAGAAGTCTATTGCCTTCCTATATGCCAACAATGAAACATCAGAAAACGAACTAAAAAAAAATAATCCCTTTATTGGTTGTAACAAAAAAATAAAATACCTAGGAAAAAACATAAGAAAGAATGTATAGGACCTATATAATGAAAACTACAAAGCATTGTTAAGGGAAATCGAAAAAGATACAATGAAATGAAAAAAAATTTTGTTCTTGGATAGGAAAAATAAATATAGTCAAAATGACTATATTAACCAAAGCGATATACAAATTTAATGCAATTTCCATCAAAATTCCAATGTCATTTTTAAAATAAATGGAACAAAAAATCATCAGGTTTATATGGAACTATAAAAACCCCCAAATAGCCAAAGTAATCCTAAGGGGAAAAAAATGAAGCTGGGGCATTACAATACCTGACTTCAAATAATATTATAAAGCCACAATAATCAAAACAGCATGGTATTAGCAAAAAAATAGATACTCAGGCCAATAGAACAGAATAGAGAGCCAATAAATAAAACCACATATATATGGTCAAATCATCTCTGATAAAGGGGCCAACAACACACAATGTAGAAAAGAAAACCTCTTCAATAAATGGTGCTTGGAAAACTGGAGAGCCACGTGCAAAAGAATGAAACTTGACCACAGTTTGTACCCTTGTGCTAAAATTAATTCAAAATGGATCAAAGACCTAAATATAATATATGAAACAATAAATTAAATAGAAGAAAATATATGTACTAAACTCATGGACCTTGGCCATAAGGAGCACTTTATGAATTTGAGTCTAAAGGCAGCAAAGTGAAGGCAAAGATAAATGAATGAAACTACATCAGACTAAGAAGCTTTTGCACAGCAAGAGAAACTGACAACAGAACAGACAGCCAACTAAATGGGAGATGATATTTTCAAACAACAGCTCAGATAAAGGCCTAATATCCAAAATATATGAAGAATTCATAAAACTCAAGAACAAACAAGCAAACAATCCAACAAACAAAAAAATGGAAAGAGGACATGAACAGACACTCTTCCAGGAAGAAATACAAATGTTCATCTTCATTAGCTATTAGAGAAATGCAAATCAAAACTACAATGAGATACCACCTCACATCTGTTAGATTAGCTATTATCAACAAGACAGGTAACAACAAGTGCTGGAGAGGCTGTGGAGAAAAAGGAACCCCCATTCACTATTGGTGGGAATGTAAAGTAGTACAACTATTATGGAAGAAAGTATGGTGGCTCCTCAAAAAACTAAGAATAGAACTGCCATATGACCCAGCAATCCCTCTCCTGGGTATATACCCCCCCAAACTCAAAAACATTGGTACGTAAAGATACATGCAGCCCCCTGTTTACTGCAGCATTGTTCACAGTGGCCAAGACATGGAAACAACCAAAAAGCCCTTCAATAGATGACTAAAGAAGATGTGATACATATATACTATGGAATACTACTCAGCCATAAGAAATGATGTCATTGGATCATCTACAACAACATGGATGGACCTTGATAACATTATACTGAGTGAAATAAGTAAATCAGAAAAAACTAAGAACTGTATGATTCCATACATAGGTGGGACACAAAAATGAGATTCAGGGATATAGACAAGAGTGTGGTGGTTACCAGGGGGAGGGGAGGGCACAAAGAAAACCAAATAGAAGGTGACAGAAGACAATTTGACTTTGGGTGATGGGTATACAACATAATCAAATGTCAAAATAACCTGGAATTGTTTTCTCTGAATCTATGTACCCTAATTAATCAATGTTACCCCGTTAAAATGAATTGTCTAAATAATAATAATAATAAAAACTGTGACCTAATTGTAGATTTTTAGACTGCTTTCTCCCAACAGATTGCTACATACTAAAGGTCTGTTTAGTAAAGTTCCTTTTACATTATATTCCCTTTCACAAAAAACTACCAGACAACTAAAAGGCAAAAAAAATAAAAAGAAGCAGAAGCAGAAGCAGAAGCAGAAGCAGAAGCAGAAGCAGAAGAAGAAGAAGAAGAAGAAGAAGAAGAAGAAGAAGAAGAAGAAGAAGAAGAAGAAGAAGAAGAGAAATAAAAAGGAGAAGGAGGAGGAGGCACAGCTTGAAGAGACAAAGCAAGCACCAGCACCAGACTCAGTTATGGCAGGGATGTTGAAATTATCAGACCACAAATTTAAGTCAACTGTGGCTAATATGCTAAGGACTCTAATGGAAAAGCAGGCAACATGCAAAAACAGATAGGTAATGCAGGAAGAGAGATGGAAATTCTAAGACTACAAAATAAATAATGAAAATCAAAAAACATTTTAACAGAAATAAAGAATGCCTTTGATGGGCTCATTAGTAGAATAAAGATGACTAACCAAAGAATCTCTGGACTTGATGATATGTCAATAGACACTTCAAAAACTGGAAAGGAAAGAGAAAAAAAAGACAGAAAAAAAGAGAACACAATTTCCAAGAACTGTGGGAAAACTACAACTGGTATAACATAAACATAATTGGCATACCAGAGAAGATATATGAATCACAAATAATCATAGAAAAGGGGCTCAAAATCAAATGTCAATAGGGAACTGTAAACTAAAACAATAATGAAACCACTACACACCTATTGGAATGGCCAATATTTGTAACTGACAAGAGCAAATGCTAGTGAGGATGTGGAGAAACAGGAACTCTCACATTGCTGGTGGGAATGCAAATAATACAGCTACTTCGAAGACAATTTAGCAGTTCCTTAGAAAATTAAACATACATTTACATATGATCCAGCAACCACACTACTTGTTATTTATGCAAAGGAGGGGAAAACTTGTGTCCATACAAAACTTGCACATAAATAGCAGTTTTGTTCATAATTGCCAAAACTTAGAAGCAACCAAGAGATCCTTCATTAGGTGAATGGATAAACAGTGGTACAGCCAGACAATGGAATATTATTTAGCACTAAAAAGAAATGAGCCATGAAAAACCAAGGAAGAATTTTAAATGCTTCTTAGTAAGAGTAAGAAGCCAATCTGAAAAGGTTACACACTATGTGTTTTCAACTGTATGACCATTCTGGGAAAGCCAAAACTATGAGGACAGTAAAAAAATCAGTGGTTTACCAAGGACTGGGGAGAGAGAGAAATGAATCAGCAGAACATAGATGATTTTTTGGGCAGTGTAAGTATTATGTATACTACTATAATGTTGAATACATGTCATTATACATTTGTCAGAATTTATAGAATGTATAACAGCAAGAGTGAATCCAATGTAAATTATGAACTTGGGGTTTTGGGATCATAATGATGAGTCCAAATGTAGGAGGTTCCTAGATTGTAACCAGTGTATTTGTGGTAGGAGGGTTAATAACTGGGAGAGGTTGTAACGTATTTCCCCATGTATAAGACATACCTTCATTTGGGGGCCCAAAATTTTTTTTAAAAGTATCACATATAGTTAATGAACTCAAGTTTTAATCATCATAAAATTCATACAGCTCCTCATCACTGTCAAAACTCCCATCCTTTAGCTTGTCCACATCTGTGTCTGATGAAGAATCACTGTCTTCATATATGGCCTCGTCCCCAGTGCCATCTATGGCCTTTGAAATGCCACAACCACTGTATAAGATGCACCCAGCTTTTAGATCCCAAATTTTTTTAAAAGGGCATGTCCTGCACATGGGAAAATACGGTATATGGGGGGTGAAGTTACGTGAGAACTCTGTACTTTCCATTCAATTTTGTTGTGAACCTAAAATTACTCTAAAAAACAGTCTTCTAAAAAAGGAAAGAAAGAAGAAAAGCATGCTCATTCATGTCTTATTATAAAGAGGTCAGGAAAATGACAACTAAGAAAAAGCTGTTACCATAGAATATGTACAGTACTTCAATCAGGCAGGGAGCTTAGAAAGAGAAGAGAGGACATCTCAGCAGCTTCTCCCCAATAACAGATAACACATCTCTAAGGAAGAGTAGCCCCTAGTTCTCATCTAATAATGCTTGTTTAAATCCACACAACTCTTATTTCCCTAACAAATTCCTTCCCTGCTGGCTTTGACCTTTCCACCCATATCCATCACCTCAGCTAGCTCCCGGTGCACCTGTGGAAGCTGGGGCAGGCCTTGCAGTGCAGTGATACTGCAGGAGCTGACCTAACAGACTAACAAGAATTGTGCCAGTTGTCTGATTACTCCACAATTTTGTCTGGAGAAGACTGGACATTTCTCATTTGGGAGAAACAACTACATTTTTTAAAAATTTACTTTGGTCAAAATAACTGATAGGCTTATACACAAATAGAGCAAGTAAATGCCTCAGTCAATTAAAATACTATTTATATAACAACAATTGATGAATTAGACTAGTGTTCTGAAAGCACGATCCACAGATCAGCAGCATCAATACCCAAGGAACTTGTTAGAACTGCAAATTCTTGGCCCCATCCTAAGCCTATTGAAGGTGGAGTCCAACAACATGCTTTACTAAACCTTTACCAAATTTTTCATTATTTGTCATTTATTCAATAATTAATAACAAGCAGAAATTACTTTGGCAAGATTTGTTGAATGAATTGATAAGTGAATGAATCAGAACCCATTTTTCCCAGGCCCCTAGGGAGAAAGAAAAACAAAACACAGCTCCTACTTTCCAGAATCTGATCAAGAATTTGATTTGTGCTTTCTCTATTAAGTACACAAAGCACACCATGGTCCTTTTTCTGGGTGCAACAACTGGACTTTTTATTGTTTCTGATAGCAATCCAATCTCTAGACAGTTTTATAAGTAACAGTCTAAGACATATTGATGCCCAATCTCTTGCTTTAGTAATGTTTAGACATTTCTCATTTGTCTGAGCCCAATACTCTTTTAAAACAAAACAAAAGCAAACTGTTTACATTTTTCTAATAGATTTAATATTTTGACCCCAAAATCACATTGGCAGTAATTCCCATGCCAGGAAAGAAAATTATTTTAAAATAATTATCTAAGTACATATATAAGTGCTCCTTGACTTGGAGTTATAGTTCAGAAATGGCTCTAACCATATGTTGACTTTCCAGCATTGGTTCCTTTCTGTTCCACCATTTCCCATTCTTATGAGCCTTTGTTTTATCTGTTATACTATAACCCTTCATCTAATGTCTCTTTTTTTCCTATAATAAATTACTTTTTATGGAAGAAAATATGGTGGTTCTTTAAAATATTAAGAATAGATCTACCAAAAAAAAAAAAAAAAAAAGAATAGATCTACCATATGACCCAGCAATCCTTCTACTGGGTATCTACCAAAAAAACTTGCAAATATCGGTAGTCATAGATAGAGGTACCCCTCCCATGTTCATTGCAGCATTATTCACAGTGGCCAAAACATGAAAACAGCCTGACCAGGCAGTGGCGCAGTGGATAGAGTGTCGGACTGGGACGCAGAGGACCCAGGTTTGAGACCCCGAGGTTGCCAGTTTGAGCGTGGGCTCATCTGGTTTGAGCAAAGCTCACCAGCTTAGACCCAAGGTCACTGGCTTGAGCAATGGGTTACTCCATCTGCTGAAGGCCCACGGTCAAGGCACATATGAGAAAGTAATCAATGAACAACTAAGATGTTGCAACAAAAAACTAATGATTGATGCTTCTCATCTCTCTTCATTCCTGTCTTTCCCTATCTATCCCTCTCGCTGACTCTTTCTGTTTCTGTAAAAAAAAACAACAACATGAAAACAACCAGACCAGGGTGTCCTTCAATGGAGGATTGTATAAAGAAGAAGTGGTACATATATATAATGGAATACTACTCAGCCATAAGAAATGATGACATGTTGACATTTATGACAACATGGATGGACCTTGAGAACATTAGTAAAATAAGTAAATTAGAAAAAGCTAAGAACTGTATGATTTTACACATAGGTGGGATATAAAACTGAGACTCATGGACATAGATAAAAGTGAAGTGGTTACGGGGGGAGGGGAGTAAAGAAGGACAGATATAAGGTGATGGAAAATTATTTGACTTTGAATGATGGACACACAATGCAATCAACAGTTCAAATGCTATAAAAATATTTACCTGAAACTTATGTACTCTTATTGATCAATATCACCCCATTAAATTTAATTTTGTAAATAAAATGTAAAAAAATAAATTATTTTTTATCCCCCCCCCAAAAAAAGTAAGGAATATAAATTTGTGATTTCCACTTTGGGCAGCTGTCCAGGCACCCACCTTAGAGAGAACCCTGATTACAAGTACCATTTTAACAAACAGTTGGCCGAACTTAACAAAAAATTAGGTATTGGTTTTGCTGAACCAGTGTGAACCAGCTAAATCCCACCACTGGCTCCAGCTGAACCAATGACTCCTTGCTCAAGCCAGCAGCCTTGAACTTCAAGCCAGCAATCTTTTGGCTCAAGCCAGTGACCATGGGGTCATATTTATGATTCCATTCTCAAGCCAGTGTGACCCCATGCTCAAGTTGGATGAGCCTGTGTTCAAGCCAGCAACACTAAGGTTTCAAACCTGGGTCCTCAGTGTCCCAGGTCAATGCTTCATTTACTGTGCCACCACCTGGTCAGACTATTCTTTAATAATAACTTAGGATCTCCATCTAGAAAAGTCCTCCTATCTGGCCCTCTCTATGGTATTTTCTACTATGATAGCCACAATACATTTGTAACTTTAATATTACAAAATGAAATTAAAAGACTTAATTTCTATTTCATCTGAATTATACCCCACTAAATGCCTTTTCTTTTTTTACCTATTACATCTTGTACATCCTTTCATTTGGAAATATTTAAATTCTGTGGCTTGTCAGCAGCTCTCCTTAATAGTTTAGCCAAATAAAATACAAGATGTCCAGTTAAATTTGAGCTTCAGATAAACAACAAATAATATTTTAGTACAAGTATATCCAACACAATATTTCTTTGTTAATTCTGACAATTTTATCCCTAACTCCTTTTTGGAATCAACCAGTGTCTCCTATGAATTCTCAAATCATTGTATTGGGGTTTTTTTTGTAATATAACATATTTTGTCCATCGTTGTTTTATACTAAATTTAGAGATTTGCCTTTTCTATAAGAGTATAAACACTTTTGTGATGAATGAAAATGGGTTTTCTGAAAAGCAAGCTCACAGGTCAATCTGATTATAAATTCTTAACTGGGCAGGTCATGGTGGTAGTCATGTGCCAGGCACATAACTTTTTAGTAAAAGGTTTATCTTTGTCTTAAGCAAGCCCTGTCCACAGTTTCTGTAGATTAACACAGCATAGAAATAAGATGAACCACCCACAAGAGAGCACATAATCTTGTTATCTATTCTGTAATCCAATCCCTGCCTTGCTTTTCCCACCTGCATGTCATCTTCCTTATAGTCTTTCCTTAATTTCAAAGACATAAAAGAAGCTGAAAAACTTACTCTCCAGAGCATTTGAGATCTTGCTCACTGACATATGTCATTGTTTTGTTTCAAATAAATTCTTATAAAAATATTCCAGAAGTTTGGACGTTTCTTTCCTTGACACTTTGAAGGTAGGAACTGCATCTAGCTTACTGTTTTGCATATAATCAATGCTCATAACTCTACTGAATAGAATTTAGCATCCTACTGTAAAGGGTTAAATTACAATAATTTCAGTCACAGAATTTCCTGCAAGGAATTAAGAAACTGTAGATAGGTAAGATCTTAGTTCAAAAACCTTAACATTTATTTTGTTGTCTAAGAAACACAAGGAGTTCCATTGCAGAAGTTCCCAGAGGCATCACGACCCCAGTCATTCCTGGGAGACACCTGTCCCCACTACCTTGAAGATTTACCAAGGACATCAGGTAGGACCATACTAATTAGGTTTATGCTACATCAGAAGAACTTGCATAGGATATGTTACTACAAACCAGACTCCCATCTCCTGCACAATACTACATGACTAACTGCATGGACTTTATTTATTTATTTATTTGCCCCTTACACCATTACTAACAGCCCCTGAATTATATAAAAACCACCAGCACCAGGGAAGTATAAGGCAGTTCTTTTGGACAGGAGTCACCTGCCTTCTCAAGTTGCTGCAATTTGAAATTAAAGACAAACTTTATACCTACTCAGTCCTCATCTCTCTTTATTGGTATCGGGGATGACAGGTAACCCTGAGACTGGCTTTGTTTTTCCAGTTTCATTATCACACTGATTCAGACTAGCCTCTTCAAATAATATTTCTAGAATCCTATGAACTTCTTTTCATCTCTGTTGAATTTGTATTGGTATGCTAATATTAACAAAATTTACTGAGTATATTCTGTGTTCACATTGCTAAGTTATACAGATCACCAGAGCTGGAACCATATCTCTTTTATAGACCAAAATATATTTTAAAACTATCACAATGATCAGGTCATAAAAAGTATACTATAAATATATATGTATTTTAAGTGATAGGAGAGGAGATAGTGAGACCTGTTTTCTTGGATGAGAAAAATAAGACTCGAGGTTACTGTACTTGCTCACTATCATTTTAAAACAAGAAATACTAGAATTTTTGTTGCTTGTCTCACCAATTCAACCAAAAAAGTAGAGATAGGGATTGAATCTTTAGGGTTCTCTATTCAGATGGCCAAACATCTGGGGAAATGTGGATTACATTCCCAAATTGTCTCAATCCCTTATTCCCAGCCAATTTTTTTTTTTTTTTTTTTTTTTTTTTTTTGTATTTTTCCTAAGCTAGAAACGGGGAGAGATAGTCAGACAGACTCCCGCATTCACCCGACTGGGATCCACCCGGCACGCCCACCAGGGGGTGACGCTCTGCCCACCAGGGGGCGATGCTCTGCCCCTCTGGAGCGTCGCTCTGCCTCGACCAGAGCCACTCTAGCACCTGGGGCAGAGGCCAAGGAGCCATCCCCAGTGCCTGGGCCATCTTTGCTCCAATGGAGGCTCGGCTGTGGGAGGGGAAGAGAGAGACAGAGAGGAAGGAGAGGGGGAGGGGTAGAGAAGCAGATGGGCACTTCTCCTGTGTGCCCTGGCCGGGAATCGAACCCGGGACTCCTGCACGCCAGGCCGACGCTCTACCACTGAGCCAACCGGCCAGGGTCAGCCAATTTTTTATAAGGAGAAGAAAAGGGTAGATAAGGGTTTTGGAATTTCAAAAGAGAGTTAATCAGATCAAGTTAATAGGATCATAGTCAGCAAGCATTTCATTTCCATCCTTGCAGCACGAAGACTTCACTTGCAGTCTCCTGGGGCACAAAGGTGAATCTCTTTCAGATCAAATTAAGTCGTGTAGGTCTGTTCAGGTATCCCAATTCCTGGACAAAGCTTTTACTTGTGATAACCATGCTTCCCACTGACCATAACCAAAGCCAGCATTATTCAAGCCAAAATTTTAACTCTTGAGTTTCACCAATGAATTTTAGTAGACGCAAAGTAACTGTTTTATATGGTTCTGAAGTCCATACTTTTACAGATTTTATGGTATGATACAAACATGTATTGCTGCCTTTCAAAATTTGACATTCTGTCTCAGACTGGATCAAAATGTACTAGACACAGTCCTTATAAACAGAAGAATATATTTTTTCAAGTGCTGGCACTGAGACTTTAAAGATAGGTAATTTGTTCAAGTGACAAAACTAAACCAGGAGGAGTTTAAGTTTGCCCAAATTCAAAGCTCATGCTTTTCATAAGTGCTGTACTTCCCAAACAGTGTTAGATCCTGTGTAAAGCCAGTAGCCATGGCCACCATCACAGCCGCCTGGCCCACGCAGGTTTGCATTTGATTCGGAGAGACGGTAATGAAAAAACGGAGCCAAGAACTGGTGGGCCATCATCTTTAATCCTAGCTTGCACCTGGCGGGCAAGTAAAAACACACACTGGGCTCCAAAACCCACTCATTCAGTTCTCACAAATCTACTGACTTATCCAAGTTCTCCTAGAATCAAAGGTTTCTAGCTCACTAGCCTTATTCACCTCTGTTCCCTATCTCCTTCTCTCTGCACAAACTGGCTTCTTCTTCAGCATTCCTCCATCTTGGCTGCTTCTCCTCTCCTCCATGTGGCCTTACTCTGTTCTCCTCCCTGCTCTCTGCCCTCCTCCTAGAATGCAATCACTCTTCCCCCAGAACAACATCATCTCTCTTCTTTTTAAAACCTTTTGGCATGAAAGCCCTCCCCCAACACATATTAACATAATCACACCCATCCCAAGCAAGAAGGGCAACTAATATTATTACCTGGGTGATGGACTTCCACGTAGGCAATGCCATCTTTAACAAAGTGAGCATAGTATATTTTATCTGCCCAACAATCCGCCCCTATGCTCACTTTACTACCCACAATCTATACCACTGGCATCCCTGTGCAAGGAAATTAGGCACATTACACAAATTACAACAACATGACAAATCATACAATTTCAACAATTACAAAGGTACATTTCACCAGTCTCTAAGCATTTTGCCAAAAGTGCAAAATGTCCTCGGCCTTCTTTCTAGCCATGGGAAAAACTTTCCGGGGCTGGGGGGGGGGGGGGGGATGCTTCCAGCAAAGCTGCCCCCTCCACCCCCATCAGGGTATTTCACATTGTCTAAAATCCGTAAGTCCATCCAACAAAGGAGCCAGTGCTCACTCGGATCGTAGTCCAGGAAATCAGTCCACGCTCATGGGGCCTCAGCCACCCCCTCATCCCTGCCATTCTGGCAGGTCTTACACTGTCCCAAGGAGGGGCACATGGCAATGGCAGTCAGCATTTCCATCTCTGCTCTGGAGAGCATGATGGCAGCCACCCCTATGTCCCAAAATCACAGACATACCAGGGACGTAGCAGGTACTCCTTGCTGCTGGGATCTCACCGTCTGGAGACTGTGGATCACAACTCCAGCCTGATTTTCCTCATCCCCCAAAGAGGAACTGAAAACACCAGCTCTCACTGCTGGTCTTGAGCCCTGGGCCGCCACCACCTTCTGCTCTGTGGGTCTTGCAACCCCGGCCTCCCGCCGCTGCTGACTCTCCACAATGTCCAGGGCAATCTGCAATTCATAAACCTATGATTCCTTCTCTAGCAGCTGCTCCATTTCCAGGCAAATCTCGTGAACCAGGTCGGCTTCCTCTGGTGTTTGCTCCAGCTCCAGGGTTGACATCTCTTTCTTCCACGTTTGCTCCAGTTCCTTCCACTGCTCGGTTTGCAGGTCCCAGGCAGCCTCTTCCACAGAGCTCTCGGTTTCCTCACGCATGGCTGTAAAAGTCAGCCAGCCTATGGTCCCCAAACAGACAGCCATGGGGAACCATAACAGCAGCCAGTCCTGTACTTCACTGCTCAAAGGTGGTGGTGGCTCTATATCAAACTGTATTGAATCCTACCACAGAGTACGCCAAATATAAAGCCAGTAGCCATGGCCACCATCACAGCCGCCTGGCCCATGGAGGTTTGCATTAGATTCAGACAGACGGTAATGAAACAATAGAGCCAAGAACCGGTGGGCCATTGTAATATCCACCGGGTACAAGAACAAACGTCGGAGACTTTTAGGAGTATAGATGTAACTTTATTGGCCAGTTTTACCTGCGCAGGGGCAAATTCCCGAGGTGTCCAGAGACACTGTGCTCACAAGGAGCTGCAGATGGGAATCGCACCTAGCGCTCACAGCTAAATCTTTTTATAAGCTAAGCAAGCAAGCCTCATACAGAAGTAGATGTGGCGGTAACCTATTTGCTAAGGGGGCTGCACATAGCATAGCAACAGGGGCTGGGGTCTAGCTCATTGGCGAATTCCAAACCTAAACTTCTGATAAGGGTCTTTTAACCAATAGAATGCAAACATTTGTCTCTTTTTCTCTTTTTTTTTCTTCTCTCTCAGCCTCCCAGAGTCCCTATCTGTCTCTGCTTCTTGAACGACCTTGGGCATGTTATTCTTAACAGAACAGGAGCAGGACCTGCCTGTAACCCTTAAGTTCCCTGTTCCATTAGTGCCCTGCTTATTTTCTGATCTTCTCTTGGTCCTTACATTCCCTAATTCTATTAGGGTATAAATCAAACCCTTGATTCTTCATCAGAAGGAAGGATGGTGTAGGTAGGTTGAGACAGAACCATCACTTTTACAGTCTCAATTCTTTCCTTAATAAATGTAAGGAGTTTATTAATAACTACAGGCCTAATAGTGAGAGCTAACAAAAGTATCAGTAATGGCCCAGCAATTGTAGATATAAGAGTGGTTAGCCAAGGGGAGGTTCTGACCATAGAGGCATACCATCCTGGGTCATCTTCTTCTAAGTTCCTATTTTTTAATCTGTTTGCAAGTACCTTGATATTCTCTCTAATTACTCTAGAGTGGTTAGCATAAAAACAGCATTCTTCTCTTAGAGCAGCACACAGTCCTCCTTGCTCGAGAAGGAGGAGGTCTAGTCCTCTCCTATTCTGAAGGGCTACCTCGGCTAGGGAGTCTATTTGCTTCTTGGGGTATATTACCTGGTTTTGGAGAAGCGCAATATCTTTGGAGAATGTCTTGGATAGCTGTCTGAGGGTAAGTTCCCCTTGAATGAGGGATGCTGTCCCTACTGCTGCTGACCCTACAATTCCTATGGTAGCTATGATAGGGATAAGAAGTGGAGCTCGTTTTTCCCACCTGGGGGAGCAACAAGGAATTCAGGATTTCCCCCATACAGATATACCTGTGGAATAATGTAAGCACTTACACAAAGTTCAGGATGAGTGGGGACTATACACTTGAAGATGCCTTGAGTACACACAAACCATAGTCCTTCAGGTGCCTTCGTCACTTTTGGGTCCTCTAGGGTGGCGAGTAGGGTTTTCTTGGTTAAGGCAATAGTCACTGTAATTGGAATTACCTAAGGTGAAATTTGCTAAGAGGTAGCAGGTTCCTTTCCCATGGAACTCTGCTAAAGTGAGAGATCCTTCTGAGACACAATCTTTTATCTGATCCTGGTTCCGGTCCCTCGTAAGGGTTACTGTAGTAGGAGCCAGTTCCCCTTCCCTCAAGGTGTTGGCTCCAAGCCCTACATAGAAAGGGGGTCTGGGACTAAGGCAAAGCCAACAAGATTCTGTAATTTCAGGCTGTGTCTTGTTAAAGAAGGGGAATACCTTATCTAATAAATCTAGGGTATACATCTCTTGGTGGTGTGGTCTTTCCAGTAATGGGCTGGGAGTGTAAAAAGGCAATTTATGGTCCTGCTCCTCTGGCTCTATTGGGAAAGAGTCTACAGTAGGAGTCGTGGTAGCTCCGCTCTGGTCTAGGCCTGTCTTACTGTCTCAGAGTTTTGGTGCTGCCGGAGTGTGTGCTGCTGGGAGGCTGACAGGGGGCCTAGGTGGCAGCCCGTTCCCTACTCTTATTAGGAAAGGTCTGTTCTTTGTAGGAAGCTTTCTAATGGTGAAAAAGGTACCAGGATCATGTCCAGTTACATATAATCTTAGCCCCCAGGTTTTTCCTGAATTCCAACTTGGGTCTTTAGGCTTCTTAATAGTAATGATAGTAGGGTTACAATTATCTTTAGCACAGTCCTCATCCCAACCATCATTGGGCCTTCTTCCCCCTAATCTAGTTCCTAATCGAAAGAGACTTATGTCTGGGTCTGGTTTCGGTGGACTTTATTGAAATTCACTGACAAGTGTTTCACAACCCTACGGTTTACAAAAATAATCTGAGTGAGACCCGCAAATTCGGCGCTGTCCGGAAGGGGGTTCAGGGCAGGCATAGTGTGGAGTATACCATAAAGCCCTATTTTTAACATGGGGTGCACACTTACTACCTGCAGTGTATGAGCTAGGCCAGTTATCTAAGAGCGGGCTCCTGGCTGAATCAGAATGTCTCTAAGCTGCTGGTGAATCACAGAATTTTTCTTCAAAAAACTTTGATAAATCAGCTTGGAGTGTTATGGAGGTGCTACTATCCCAGGTGTTATTTTGTGCTATAACTGCGCCATCTGCTGTCCTGATTAAAACTCATTCCTGCAACTCTAGTCCCTTGCTGGGTAAATAATAAAAAGTTATCAGTTCTAAGTGGAGGAGAAGGTGAGCTTTAGAGGCTCTCCAGGGGTCTGTTTGACTTGCCATCTCCGGGATCCTTCGTCAGGTGGTTGGGCTGATTTCACGTGGGAGAGATGGATCCAATAGGGCATTTCTGCTATCCGGACTGCAGAAGGGGTACTGAGCAACACCTGGAATGGTCCTTGCTACCGCGCCTCTAGGTTCCCTCAACGGTGGTTGAGAACCCAAACCCACTGTCCAAGGTCCGGTGGCGACAACCTCTGGGTGTTGTCTTCCAATGCTGCAGCTCTCTGTTCCCGCAGCTCCCTTACTTCTCTCCGAATCTGCTGCAATGCCTGTAGGGACTTGAGGAAAGTATGATTAGACATCTCTATTTCCTCTCTGGTGAGCTGGGGTACCAGTGGAACGGGTTGTCCAAACATAAGCTCAAAGGGGGTCCATCTATTAGTGTTAGGTGTACACCTAACCTGGTACAGGGCAAAAGGGAGTAACTCTACCTAGTTTTCGCCGGTCTCCTCTCTTAATTTAATTAGAGTTTCCTTTAATGTCCTATTCATTCGTTCTACTTGTCCTGAACTCTGAGGCCTGTAAATACAGTGCAATTTCCAATCAATTCCTAGCCTCGTAGCTAATTCCTGGGAAATCTTAGAGATGAAAGCTGGTCCATTGTCAGATCCTATGGCTATAGGAATTCTATATCTAGGGATGATCTCTCTTAGCAGGATCTTGCAAACTGTGGAAGCAGTTTCACCCTTGGTGGGAAAGGCTTCCGTCTATCCTGTAAAAGTATCTATTAACACTAGTAGATACTTATATCCTGCCTTTCCTGGAGTCATTTCTGTGAAATCTATTTCCTATAACTCTCCTGGGCACTTTCCCCTATATCTAACTAAAGGGGGGAGCTTCTTGTTTATAGCATTGACCTTAGCACAAGCCTTACATCTAGAAACTATGGATTGCACGATATCCCTAATCTGGGGTCCCCTGTAGTACTTCTTAGTTAGTTGTTCTATCTTATTTTGCCCTAGGTGGGAACTTGCATGGATTTCCTTTGCAATCTCTCCTATAACTCCCTGGGGTAGGTAGAGTCTAGTGTCAGGAAGTTCTATCCACCCCTGCTTATTTCTTTTACCCGCTATTTGCTTTCCCTCCTGCTCTTCCTCAGGAGTATACTTAGGGTTGGGAGGCAGCACGGGTTGAGGCAAAAGCAGTAGAATGTCTGCAGTTCCTTCTTTTGCAGCTTCTCTGGCAACGATGTCAGCAAAATGGTTTCCTTGAATAATTGGAGAGTCCCCCTTTTGATGTCCTTTGCAATGAATTATGGCTACTTTAGAGGGAAGCCAAATGGCATCGAGCAGGGCTAAAATCTCAGTTTTATTCTTAATTTCTTTTCCCCCTGCTGTTAGCAAGCCTCGTTCTTTGTAAATGGCACCATGAATGTGAGCAGTGGCAAAGGCGTACCTGCTGTCCGTGTAAATGTTGGCCACTTTGCCCTCAGCTATCTGGAGGGCCTGTGTAAGTTCAATTAGCTCTGCTCGCTGTGCAGAAGTACCTTTTGGTAATGCTCTCTGCCATAAGACACTCTCCTGGGTAGTTACAGCTGCTCCTGCATATCTTTGTCCATCTCGGACATAACTGCTTCCATCAGTGAACAGCGTGAGGTCTGCCTTCTCATAGGCCTGGTCCCTGAGGTCCGGTCTGGCCCCTGTGACAGTGTCCAATATCTGTCTGCAGTCATGGACCACTGATGGGTCTGGCAACGGTAGCAAGGTGGCAGGATTTAAGACTGCCGTCTTCAAGAACTGCACTGCTGGGGGATTCAATAACTGTGCTTGGTACTGTGTCAATCGAGCATTGGAGAGCCACCTATCCGGTGGGGCACGCAGCACTTGTTCTAGATAGTGTTCTCTAATAACCTGGATGTCCTGACCCAATGTCAGTTTGTTGGCCTCCTTAACTAGGATTGAGGTAGCAGCAAGTGCCCTTAAACAGGTTGGCCAGCCAGACGCTACGGGGTCTAGCTTCCTGGATAGGTATGCTACAGGCCTCTTCCATGGCCCAAGCTCTTGGCTGAGGATTCCCAAGGCTACCCCTCCCTTCTCAGCAATGTACAACTGGAAAGGTTTGGCCATATCTGGTAGGGCCAATGCTGGGGCAGCTACTAGGGCCTCCTTCAGTGCCTGGAAAGCCTTCCTTTCCTTGTCTGTCCAAATAAACTGTTCTTCTTTGCCCCACGTCAATTCATGGAGGGGCCTGGCCAGCTCTGCAAATCCTAATATCCAGAGTCTGCAATATCCTACTGCTCCCAGAAATTCTCGCACTTGCCTTTTGTTAGTGGGTTCTGGGATCTGCAACACAGTTTGAATCCTTTGACTGGATAATGTCCTTTGTCCCCCTTGTAAGTTATATCCCAAGTAACTTACAGTTTGGGTGACAATCTGGGCCTTCTTGGCAGAGACTCGATACCCCATCTGCTGGAGATCCTGGAGTAGGTCTAAGGTGGCCGTCTTACATTGCTCTTCTTCGGCTGCAGCGATGAGGAGGTCATCCACATATTGGAGCAACACAGTTAAAGGGTGGGCAGCTCGAAACCCCTGCAAGTCCTTACACAAAGCTTCATTAAAGATAGTGGGAGAATTCTTAAACCCTTGAGGAAGCCTGGTCCATGTATACTGTCCCACTAGTCCATTTTCTGGATCATTCTATTCAAAAGCAAATATCTCCTGGCTCTTGGGGGCCAATGGAATGCAAAAGAAAGCATCCTTCAAATCCAGTACTGAATAATATGTACAAGTAGGGGGTAATGAACTTAGCAAAGTGTAGGGATTTGGCACCGTTGGGTGAATAGTCTCTACCCGGGCGTTTACTTCTCGCAGATCTTGCATCAGGCGATAGTCCTGGGTCCCAGGCTTCTGGACTGGGAGCAAAGGTGTGTTCCAGGCTGACTGGCATTCCCGGAGGATACCCGCCACTAGTAAGCGCTTCAGATGCTGTGCTATGCCCTGCTTAGCTCGTGCTGGTATGGGATATTGCCTTACCCGCACGGGGCTAGCAGTGCTCAGCAACTGCACTATGACAGGTGGCTGATGAGCGGCTAAGCCTGGTGGGTTGGTTTCTGCCCACACCCCTGGCACCTTTTCCCGTATTTCCTCTGGGACCCCGATGACTTCGTCCTTACCTTCCTGTAGGACTGCCATCAAGTATTCTTCAGATATGGGCACCGTTACCTCGAGACTGACTTTTTCCTTTCCCTCCTGGGAACTGCTGTCCTCTTGCTTAAAGGTTATCGTGGCTTGAAGTTTCTGCAAGAGATCTCAGCCCATGAGAGGATAAGGACAATCTGGAATGACTAGAAATGAGTGAGTAATAGTGCCTCTACCTAAATTTGTGATTCTTGCGGTGGTCCATGGATAAGCTACTGCTTTTCCCGTTACCCCCATTATTTTTGTAGTTTCTTTTTGTATGTGTCCTTGTGGCTTCTTTAAAACTGAATAGGTGGCTCCCGTGTCAACTAGGAAGTCTATTGGCTTTCCTTCGACTGTTAGGGTGACCATGGGCTCCTGGGAGCCGACAGAAATGGAGCCCTGGCCCCGTCAGTCTAAGGTTTGGAGCAAGACCTCTGGATCTTGCTTTAGCTTCTGACTGTTAACCCGTAACTTTGGGCAATCTCTCCTCCAGTGTCCTTTCTCCTTGCAATAGGCACACTGGTCCTTGCCTATTTGCTTCCGTGGTTGACCTTTCTCTTTGCCTTTTTGCTGCTCTCCTTTTCCCTTCTTCTCTGACTTATGAGCTGCAATGAGGATCTTGACAGCTGCTCTCCCTAGTTCTGAGTTATCCCTATTTATATATACTTTCTGAGCTATTTCAATTAGCTCACTTCTATTTTTCCCTTCAAATCCTTCTAATTTCTGAAGCTTCTTCCTAATGTCTGATGCAGCTTGCGTCACAAAAGCTATATTTACTAACCTGCGATTCTCCTCAGCTTCTGGATCTATAGGAGTATAAACCCAGTAGGCCTCTATTAGCCGCTCTAAAAACGCGGTGGGGGATTCTTCCCTTCCCTGGATAACCTCACTTACCTTACTGAAATTAGTGGGTCTCCTGGCTGCTGCTTTTAAACCCCGCAACAGAGCCCGGCGATACTGGAAGAGTGCTTCCCTTCCCCCTGAGGTATTCGGGTCCCAGGTCGGGGGCTGTTTGGGAAGGACATTCTCGACTTCCCCATCCGTTCCCCCGTCCTCTAAAACTGCCTTTGCTTTGCTGCTTCTCTCATTATTCTATTTCTTTCTTCTGTAGTAAAAAGAGTTTGTAAGACCTGTTGGCAGTCATCCCACGTTGGCTGGTGGGTCCTAAAAACTGTCTCAAGCAAGGATATTAGTCCCTGCGGTTTCTCAGAAAAAGGAGGATTTTCCTGCTTCCAATTGTACAAATCACTGGTGGAAAAAGGCACATAGATGAAGCGAGGGGGCGCTCGTGGACCAGCATCTGGTGCCGGCGGCGCTTCCCGGAGCGGTAAAATGGCCACGCTCCCCTCGGCACCTCCTGCAGGAGACAAAGGCAAGATGGCAGCGCCTCCTGCAGAAGGAGGCAAAATGGCGGCGCCTCCTGCAGGAGACAAAGGCAAGATGGCGGCGTCTCCTACCGAAGGAGAAGGCGAATATATCGCCCCTCCTCGGGTGTGTGGTGGACTCAAAAATCCACTTACATCCTGCTGCGTGGAATCAGGTTCTCCCTGCTGCTGATAGGGAGGAGGGAAATTTACTGGGTCTAAGGGATCCTCCAGCGGTTCAGGCAAGACAGGGTAAATTCTAGATGATGGTACAGTGGACCGTACCGGGGAATTGGTCTTCTCCTTTTCCTTCCTACTGCCTTTCCCTGCCCTCTGGTTACTTGCAGTAACACATACTGCCCTTCTCTCTCTCTTGCCATTCTTTATGTACTTTCTGATATACCCTGGCTTATCTGTGGCAATATCAACCCACACATCTATATACAAATATTGGTCTGGATGGGGCACCTGGTAGATAATAGCTCGGACAGCAAACACAATAGGAAGATCAAAAGTTCCCTCAGTGGGCCACCCTATGTTGAAGGCGGGCCATTCTAACTGACTCAAGGTCCGGAGGGTCTCTCGGTCCAGAGGTGGCCCTTCGTACCCCTGGGCTCTTTTCTGAAAATCTGAAAAGTTGTTTAGCAGGCACTCAAGTGGAGAACCGGGTACAGACTCTTGTTGTCCCATTCTTCTGTATCCCGCTTTGTCTGCTTCTAAGCCTTCAAGAATTAACAAAACAATTATCAAAAAAACCCAACCAATAAGCAAAAAAAGGCTAGAGTAAAAGATTATCTCACACTCAATTCAGGCATTCGCACACAGACAAAATGCAGCGCAGCGCGGCGCAGAAATTCCTAATGTGACTGGTCACTTCTAGAGTTAACTCCTAGAGTTAACAATTCCTTTCAGAAAACGGCGTCCCATTCTGAAAGCCCTGGGTAGGTTACCAGCGGCGTCCCACCTACTACCTCAGGTTTATATGCTCCGGAGCTCAAAAACAAAACCAAATGAGGATCCTCAAAGAGTACTTACTCAGCTCGAGCTGTCCCTCTGGTCTCCGACCAAAAACTCCACCAAGGGAAATCTCAGGCGAGCCCCCAGAGATGTAACATCCACCGGGTACAAGAACAAACGTCGGAGACTTTTAGGAGTATAGATGTAACTTTATTGGCCAGTTTTACCTGCGCAGGGGCAAATTCCCGAGGTGTCCAGAGACACTGTGCTCACAAGGAGCTGCAGATGGGAATCGCACCTAGCGCTCACAGCTAAATCTTTTTATAAGCTAAGCAAGCAAGCCTCATACAGAAGCAGATGTGGCGGTAACCTATTTGCTAAGGGGGCTGCACATAGCATAGCAACAGGGGCTGGGGTCTAGCTCATTGGCGAATTCCAAACCTAAACTTCTGATAAGGGTCTTTTAACCAATAGAATGCAAACATTTGTCTCTTTTTCTCTTTTTTTTTCTTCTCTCTCAGCCTCCCAGAGTCCCTATCTGTCTCTGCTTCTTGAACGACCTTGGGCATGTTATTCTTAACAGAACAGGAGCAGGACCTGCCTGTAACCCTTAAGTTCCCTGTTCCATTAGTGCCCTGCTCTATTTTCCGATCTTCTCTTGGTCCTTACAGCCATCATCTTTAATCCTAGCTTGCACCCAGCGGGCAAGTAAAAACACACACTGGGCTCCAAAACCCACTCATTCAGTGCTCACAAAGCTACTGACTTATCCGAGTGTCCTAGAATCAAAGGTTTCTAGCTCACTAGTCTTATTTACCTCTGTTCCCTATCTCCTTCTCTCTGCACAAATTCTGCACAAACTGGCTTCTTCAGTATTCCTCCATCTTGGCTGCTTCTCCTCTCCTCCATGTGGCCTTCTCCTCTCCTCCCTGCTCTCTGCCATCCTCCTAGAATGCAATCACTCTTCCCCCAGAACATGATCTCTCTTCCTTTTAAAACTTTTTGGCGCAAAAGCCCTCCCCCAGCACACATTAATATAATCACACCCATCGCAAGCAAGAAGGGCAACTAATATTATCACGTCCTGGGCGATGGGCTTCCACTTGGGCAGCGCCATCTTTAACAAAGTGAGCATAATATATTTTATCTTCCCAACATCCTGACAAATCTCTAAACTCCCAGGGATTGTAAAAAACACTAAAGGAAAAAGGGCCGTGGGCTCTCTTGCATGTGTCTCATTCATAGTTCATTCATCTGCTTGTGTGTTGCCAGCCTTTTTTGTTTTTCTGCCCTGCAATCCTTTTCTTCTGGGAAAAACCTTCTTCCCAACACAAATTCTATGGTTCTGTGGGAGCTGCTGCCTTCTTAAATGACATAACATCCTATGACATTATAGAGGAGTTTGATGTAGTCTTACCATGCTATCCAAGCACAGTACCTCATCCCCTGAATGTAGCGTATAATAATCTTAGGTGATTGTAAAGCCAGTAGTTGCAGCCACCATCACAGCCACCTGGCTTTTGCAGGTTCACATTTAATTTGGGCAGATAGTAATAAAACTGTGGAGCCAAGAACTGGTGAGCCATTACCTTTATTTCTAGCATGCACTCAGTAAGTGAGTAAACACAAACATACTGGGCTCCAAAACCCACTCATTCAGCTCTCACAAAGCTACGGACACATCTGAGTTTTCCTAGAATCAAAGGCCCCCACCAGTCTTATCCCCTCTAGCTATATTCCTATTCCTCTTTTACTATATTCTTTTCCCCCTTTGTTCTGTTTACAACAGGCCCCTTAACATTTCTTGCAGTGCTGGTTTGGTTGTAATGAATTCCTTGAGTTTTGTTTTTATTTTTTTGTCTAGGTAGCTTTTTATTTCTCCTCAATTTTAAATGGTGGCCCTGCTGGATAAAGAAGTCTTGGTTGTAGGCTCTTGTTCTGCATTACTTTGAATATTTCTTGCCATTCCCTTCAGGACTCAAGTGTTTCTGTTGAGACGTCGGATGTCATCCTTATGGGGGCTTCTTTTTAGGTGATCATTTTGTAATATATACAAATATCATACCATTGTACTATATACCTGAAACTAATATAATGTTTGACAATTATACTTCAATTTAAAAAAGTACAATTCAAATTTAACATTAAGAAAAGATTGGGTAATGAGGATGACATGACAATGCAAATCATGGAGAGATTTTGAAGAATTGTCACACTTCATGACTGTTAACGTTATGGCTATGGACAAGGGAGGAAAGGGAAAGGGCAAGGGAAGGAAATGAATAGCAAAGAAGGAGGAGAGTTCAAAGTTATTAAAAAATTTCTGACATGGTAAGAAAATTGAGATATTTAATAAAGGGTGACTAAATTAGGTAGTAAAGGAAAACAAGAGGAGAATGGATGGTGACAGACACTTTCCTTAATCAAACTTTTATTAAGTTTCTCTGAGCAATCTTCTTGTCTAGGTTTCTTTGTCTTTTTTTTTCTTCATTTAGAAATTAAATTTAATGGGTGACATTGATCAATACAAGTACATAGGTTTCAGGTATACATGTCTATAGGATTTGAACTGCTGACTGTGTTGTGTGCCTTGTCTGGGTTTCTTGTCTGGGCCCTGTCTATGGCCTGCCAAGTCCACTTTTAGAAAGAATCCTGATAAGTCAGTTTAGAGAGAACCTTCTACTTTTGATATCTTATCATTCTTTCTTTTAAAATTGAATTTATTAGGGTGACCCTAGTTAATATAACTATATAGGTTTCAGATGCCCAATTCTATAGGACATCTCTGTACACCATTCTTGATATCTGATCAAATTCCTCCACTTACCCTTAATATCTGATCACACTGGTCTACCGTTAGCAAGAATCCTGTAAGAGCCATTTAGCAAGAATCACCCCTACTCTCTTAGTAACTTTCTAGCGCTTAACTTCTCTCACTCTGCTCATTACCTATACATCTCCAGCTGTCTTTGTTGTATTCATGATTGAGGCCCAATCTGTCTCCCCTATTACAGCAGTCTTGACACCTTTAGCAATAGTCCTAAGTAAAGTCTTCCTTATCATTTTAACAAGAGAATATTTTTTTCTTTAACAATAAAGAGAAACATCTCTCCAAAACTTTTTTCCCCTTTCTTTTTTTTTTTTAATTAAGTGCAGGGTGATACTCTGCCCATCTGGGGTGTTGCTCCATTGCTCAGCAACAGAGATATTCTTAGTGCCTGAGATAAGTTAGCACCCAGGACCAACTTGCTCCAATTGAGGCATGGCTGCAGGAGAAGAGAGAGAATGAGCATGAGAGGAGCAAGGGGGGGAGTGGAGAAGCAGATGATTGCTTCTCCTGTGTGTTCTGACCAGGAGTCAAACCCAGGACATCCACACACCAGGCTGATGCTCTACTACTGAGCCAACCACTCAGGGCTTTCTCCAAAACTTAAGATACTTCCATATGCCTCTAAAGTTTAAATAGTGCATATATCTTTTAAATATTGTATAGCTAAATAACATGTCTGGATTATGTTTTGTCTTTAAAAAATTTTTTTTTCTTACATACCTGGGTTATGTACAGCGGGGGTTTGCCAGGTATTATGATATACACAACCCTTCTATTTGTGCCCCAAGAACCTAGTAAGCTAGCTTTCTTACCTTAAAAAATAATTATAATAATTAATATTCAATAATTATGTCAGTCTAACATCCACAATGTTTGGCAGCTAATACTGAAGTGTGAAAAAGAAAGGCTCTTAACATGAATAATTTTTTGAAAAATAAAATTTACTTTCTCTAAAAGAAAGAGATTTTTGGCAGAACTAATTTTTTCTGCAAGTAAGTTACATCTTATTTTCCTTATTTTTGGCCTTGAGGCTGGTTTCCCAGACTATGGCCTTGGACTAGTAGCAGGTGTTCTCAGAATGTTTCTCTCTGAATTAATCCTATAGATAAACATTGTAAGAAAGCTTGTTTCACTGCTTTGTTTTACTGCTATGCTTTCACCGCTCCCCATTCCTGTCAGTATGTAATTTTCTCTATAAAAGTCAGCCCCAAATTGTATTCACTGCCCCATTGATTTGAATGACTTAGGTTTCCATGTGGTCCACATAGCTGGCTAATTAAAGATTCCTAATTTCTTAATTTGTCTAATTGATTGTGAGGCAAGATGTCTTATCTCTCTGATATACAATTCCTTCCTAAAGGACTTGACAGTAATCTTACAGGAAACTAAAGCATAACACCCATGAGAGTGGTGGTGAGCCCTGGGGGAAAGAGTGACAGACTTGGTAACATTTTGAGTTTGAGGTTTAGTAATGACACTGTTCTGTTTCCTAACCTCAACTTATTTGCAAGGTCAACTCAAGAGAGTAAGGCAGGCTGTTGACTAACCAGTCACACAGCTGTAGCATGAGAGCCGCTTGACATATAAAAGAACGGGCATGGCTCAGTATCATTTTTAAATGGACACTGAAATTTGAATTTCTTGTCATTGTCATGTGTCCCAAAACATTTTCATTTTTTTAACCACTGAAAATATATAAAAACCACTCTTAGCTCAAGGATGTTCAGAAGCAGGGGGTGTGCCATATTTGTTCTAAGGGCTATTTATAGTGTGCTGATCTGGTATGCATAAAAATAAGGTGACTAATCACCCTCCTTTAGGGAGGACAATCCTTTTGTAAGTTTCATCCTCCATCAAAAAGTGTCCTTTTGATATTGGAAGACTAATCTGTAAATGTCCATATTAGATGGATGCAGAGTTGATTCATTGCGTATGATGTGATGTATTTGTATTTAAATGAGTACTTTTTTCTTACAATTACTAAAAATTAATAGGCATGTAAGCATAATTACAATACAAAATATTACAAATGTTTTTATTATGCATTTATATTAGTGTATTATTGTGGCAATGAATAAAATGTTTCTTTTATTTAAGATATTGTTTTCTTCAATTTAATTTTGTCCTTTTCATTGTAAAAAAGTTGGTCACCTTAATAAAAATGTCAGAATTTAAAGTGGAAGTGTGAAGCATGGGGCCTTCTATGGGGTAGTATATGTTAACTTCACAGGCTAACTTCCAATAAGACAAGATATGTCAAAGTGCCAAGCCTGGAAACGCTGGGCTCATGATGCTCGCCTCACTCCGAGCGGTTATTAACTGTGTCCAGCTCCAAAGCCCAGACAGCATGGAAAGGCCCTCCAGAAACGTGGGGATAGAGCCTGAGTTCAGCGGACAAGGATGAAAAGCCACAAACAAGAGAACAGAAGAAAACAAACTTCTTCGCCCGCCCCCAAGCCGCGCAGTTCCAGGCGCAGACAGTCGTGTGCCCACACGCAAAGCTCTGCCCTCCGGCGCAGCCATCCTCCAAGGCGCATGTCTCAGGGCGGGGGAACAGCTGAGACTAAGAAGGCGGTAGAGGCCCGAGCAATGCGGAAAGCTCCTCCCAGTGGGCGGGAAGACGTGGGGCGCGTGTGCGTCACTACCCTGATACGTGCCGGCTGGCGTGGACGTTGGTGCCGGCAGGAGGCACGTCGCCTCTACCGCCGAGGTCGTTGCGGCCTGCGTCCGGGTAAGTGGCTGCTGGGAGACAGAGGCGGAACGTTAGGATTGGGAAGCTGGAAACCTCGTAAGCCCGGGCGCTCGGCTGGCTCTCCTGGTCTGTCTGCTCTCTTCTCGAGGGCGTATCCAGAGAGAGGATAGACTCCCGGCTTGCAGGAGGCCGCAGGACCTCGGCTCCAGCAGGGGCCGGACACCAGGACCGGACACCCAAAGGAGCTGGTACTCCTTCTAGGGCTGTCTGGTGCGCGGTGGCCCCCGCTCCCCCATCGCGGGTTTTACAGGCTCGGACGTACGAATTGTTTTTGTTTCTCTGGTCCCGCCCCGCGCTTCCTGTCCCACCCCCACGACTTCCAGCCGATGTACCCGAGTCTGGGTGGCTTCCCCGGACTGGAGGAGTTTCCAGCAGTTCGCTGGTGGCTATCAAAATAGTTTCCCTCTTCTACATCATTCTCGAATGGCAGTGCCCTGGGTGCTTGATTTTTTATTTGTCAACGACTTCTTCCTAACCCCAGCCACATTTAACTCTATCCCGACTGTTGCTTAAGAGGATTCAGGTATGTGTTTTATAAAAGGTGAAACTGTGCGAATCATTGTGCTGCAGTGCTTCCCGTCATTGTCATTTCTGTCAACCTGCTAGTTTCTGTGCCTAATACAGCGATAACGTTAAAGAAAAGTGGTGACTACTAGAAAAAAATGGAAGATTCGGCATTAGGGATTGTCGTATAATCCTATTTAGTGTTTTTACTTCCAGTAACAGTTACATTCTGGTTTTAGAATCCTAATTGTTGAGATTTCAAAAGTAACGAAACCGTTTCGGTGTATTGAAAAATGCTGGTAAAACAGAGAGATGTTAATTTAATATCTTGGGAGTTTAAAAACTATATTAAACTGAACTGAGAGCTTATGCCTCTTATGAGGCAGTTGTTTCAAGCCCATTGTATTTTAAGTCATTTGTGCGAATTAGTTGTACTCTCAATATAAGAACATGTTTTAATTTCATAATTTTTATTAATCTTTTTCTCAATGTGGATTTTATTTTTTTATTTCTGTATGAGATTTAAATTAAAACCTTGAAAGCAATATCCTTTTAACAATGAGGTTTAATAAAAGGATCGGTTTCACTAGTTTAGGTATTTAGTTCACATGCAAAGTTAAAAGTACAGCTTGTACTTTGACTTGTTGTTTTGGCTCAGTAATGACAGGAATTGTGCTGAAGGTACATATTGCTTCATTTGTGGAACATATATTTATGAAAACGTCAGAGTTAGAGCTATTAGCCCCAGCCACCTTCCTGTCCCCTCATGTCTTCCCATCTTTCACCCCCATTTCTTATATTTTACTTTATTATCATGCTGCCTGTTCTGCTGTGCTTTTTTGTTTCCTTGGAAGATTTTCTCTTTCTAACTCTGGATGGCAGTTCTTCTTCTTCCCTTGTTCTTCTCTCTAAACCAGAGTTTTTAAAATTTGAAACCCAAGGAATCATTAGTAGGTCAGTGAATGTCCTGAAATGTCACAGAAAGTAAGCATTCTTCAAGGAAGAGTAACGTTTTTTAGGTTCTAGGATCTCCAAATTCTCAAGAATTAATACTATAAACCTTTCTTTAGTAGATCCAGCCTTATGGTTTCAGCTGTCACTGTGCTGAGTAGCAAACATAATTCCATAGCCTATGTTCCTTATAGTACATCTCCATTTCAGTGTCTCACTGTAAATACAAGAGACCTTCTTTTCTTATTTAATTGCCTCCCTTCCCAGTTCTCTCATGTTTACAAATGACATTCTCCTGTGTCTCTGATTAAAACCCCTTAAGTTGTTTTGACACCTTGCTCTCCTCATCCCATTCTTCCCTGTCACCAAGTCCTGTTTTGTCGTTTCTCCTTTTTCACCGTGCAGAGTAACCCTCTTCTTCATTATAGTACTATGACCTTAATTTAAATCCTTGTCACCTTAGGCCTACGTTATGGCAATAACTAAGTGAAGTCCCATATAAATTAATTCTTTCCATCCTCAGCTGTGTCTCCACCTAGAAATGCCCACTTTTCCTCTCTATTCTATTTATACCTCCTTTGTATTTATACCACCCTATAAATCTGATCTTTCCTGCTCTTTTCTCAGTTGATGATGGCACCTCTCACTTTACATTCTTTTCTGTGTAGTTTTGCAGTCGAACAACTTTTCCTGTTGAATTTACTCTCAAAACTCTTACCTGCACTTACTAGTGTTGTGATTTGGGAAGTTAAATTAAGCCTGTTGATTTTGTCAGTAGCTTTTTACGTTTAGTAATTTTTTGTTTGTCATTTTTAGAGAGATAAATATGACCATAAAATTGTCTAGGCTTTCTGTAATTGTCCCCTCCCTTTTACTTTATATACTACATTTCAGTGCCAGGTTGAAAGGTATACTTAAAATTGGTCATGAGGATTATATCCTACAGCAGGGGTCAGGAACCTATGGCTCACAAGCCAGATGTGACTCTTTTGATGGCTGCATCTGGCTCGCAGACAAATCTTTAATAAAAAAAAAAAACGTTAAAAATATAAAACATTCATTTCCTACCACTCACGTTCATGGTTGCAGGTGGCTGGAGCCAATCACAGCTGTCCTCCGGGACACCACCAATTTTTATTGGATAATGCATAACATACACAGGTCGTTGTATGGCTCTCACGGAATTACATTTTAAAATATATGGCGTTTATGGCTCTCTCAGCCAAAAAGGTTCCCGACCCCTGTCCTATAGGAAAGAAACAATTCAGACCCCTTACTATAGTCTGAGTTTGCATAGCTTGACTCTTGGATCCTTCTCTACCATTTTTTCTGCTTCTTAATTCCCTTCAACTACCTTGTTGTTCTTACTATCCTGAGTAGACAAAGCCCATTCCTGTCTCCAAAGGTTGATTGCTTATTTCTCTGCCTTGAATGCTTTTTCTCCCAGCTACTTTTAATAATTTGCTTCCTCTGTGTATTCCGGTCTCCAGTGAAATGTCAACTCAATTTTTCTCCTGACCATCTCAATTAAAATAGCACTCTCTGTGCCCTTCCTTTATGTCACTTCTTCAGCTGACATTATACATTATATTAGTTCGTTGTTATTTGTTTATAAATTAATTGTATTATTCTCCAAGGCCTACAAGACTACTTGAGATTTAATAAATAAATGGGTTAATTATTTTCCTATTATATAGTATCCCTTTTTAAAAAATCCTTATTTAATAATTTTATCTTAAATTTTCCTTAAAGTACTTTTTTTTACTTTCTTTTGGTTATTCTGTACCTACTGTATATATATCATTTTCCACATTCCATTATTTTCAGTCTTTGTCATTATGGACAGGTATATCTAGTAACTAGCATGTAACTGAAATTTTTATTTTAGAATTTGTTCACTCTTTGTACAGTTCTCTTTTTTGCCTTCTTATATTTGTTGCCTGTGTTGTATTATTGACATTGTAAATCTACTTAATTTTTTTATTACTGGTTACTCATTTTCCTGTTGCTAGTATTCTCTTTAAGTTATTTATTTCCTTGTATGTTGTGTAATTGTTGTGAGTTAAACTTCAGTGATGGTGGCTTGGGGTGGGAATCCCATTTGCCTTGAGCTTTGGGAGTGTCCTTAAGTGTTAGTTTCGGTTGACTTTGCTGAGGCCCTTTGGAGTTCACCAGCTCTGGCTAGTTTTCATTTGCTTAGGGCAGTGGTTCTCAAAGTTTTTGAAGTCTGGGCGCATTTAAAATCCTACAAATAATTGTAGGCACACTAGATACAAATTTCTGAGAAATATGTTATAATAATTAAGTCAAATATTAAAGAAAAAATATAAAGTCCAAGTGTGCTTTTATGGTAATTAAATGAAATAAATACAACAAAATTAAATTTATTCTGACATTAAAAAACATTTTTATGTTAAATTTTTTGAGTTATGCTTTTTAGAATTTGTAAAAAAGGGGTTAAAAATTTAAAAATGACAAGAAAGTTATCTTTTTATATACTGTATATAGATACATTCTTAGTAAGATTTAGTAAATTCGGCAGGTCCTGGTGCAAATGTGTTAAGTTTTTTTATTCTTGTGTTTATGAGAAACATGAGCCTGATGTATCCTGGCAGTTTCTTCAATGTTTGGGCATATATTTGAAAGGCAAACTCTCATTTCCTCGTCAATACATTGAAGAATTCCCCTCTTTTTACTCTTAATTGTGTTGAGGGTAGAAAATCCTAATTCACATAAATAGGATGTTGAAAATTATAGTAAAACGTTCAAAGCTTTTTTAGATATTACCACATATTCTTCTTTTATAGACATCCAAAAGGCTTCAAGAGACAATTCCTTATGCTTAATCATCAATCCAGATCCCCCACCATACATATCATCTTAACTTTACACCAAACAGAGGATAGAAGAAACTTGCCTCCAGTTGTTTTGGGGAACATGGGGGGGGGGGTGTAAACAATCCAACACCACAGCTTAACAGCCTTTTGCAACCTAATCAGGCAAGTGAGGTGGAGGGTTGGGCAGACTGTCAGCTTACAGCCAATTCCCCACACCTCTGTCCCCCAAAAATCTAAACTCTAAAAACCTTGTTGGTTTTTTGGTCCCCAACAGGCACGTATTTCTCTGGAATACCATAGGGCGCACCTGGAAATCTTCTAGGGCGCACCAGTGCGTCCTGGTGCGCACTTTGAGAACCACTGGGTTAGGGTCTCTGTACCATCAAGGTAATGTGACTGCAGATTCAGGTCAGTGATTCCTCTTCAACTGTGGTTGTCCCGCTATTTTTATTTTTATTATTTTTTATGGTAAAAAACACATATAAAATTTACTATCTGAACCATTTCTAAGTATATAGTTCAGTGGCATTAAGTTCATTCACACTGTTGTTAAACAGATCTCCAGTACCTTTTCATATTGCAGAACTAAAGCTCTCTATACCTATGAAATAACAATAGCCCTTTGCCCTATTCCTCGACCCCTTGTAACCATCACTTACTGCCTGTATTTATGAATTTACTACTCTAGATACCTCAAAAAAGTGGAACCAATATTTGCCCTTTTGTGGCTAGCTTATTTCACTTAAAATAATGTCCTAAAGGTTCATCCATGTTGGAGCATGTGATGGGATTTCCTTTCTTTTTTTTAAGGCTGGATACTATTGTATTTTTGTTTATCCATGGCCATGGTTGTTTCCACCTCTGTCTGAGTAGTACTGCCGTGATCATAGGTGTAAAAATATCTCTTTGAGACCCTGCTTTCGATTCCTTTTATATACCTGGAAGGAGGATTCCTGGATCATATGGCAACTCTATTTTTGATATTTCGAGGAACCACTATACTGTTTTCCATAGCACCATTTTAGTCCCACCAACAGTGCCCAAGGGTTCCAACTTTTCCACATCTCTGAAGACACTTGTTAATTATTTATTTGTTTATTTTATTGATTTGAGAGAGAGAGAAGGGAGAGAGAGGGAGAGAGATATAACTTTTGGGTGTTACCCCCAGTTATGCATTAATTGGTTGATTCTTGTATATGCCCTGACCAGGGATCAAACCCTCAAACTTGATATATCAGGATGGTGCTCTAACTGAGATACCCAGCCAGGGCTGTTTATTTCTCTTGATAGTAGCCATCCTAATGAGTATAAGGTAATGTGTGATTTGGTTTCGATTTCCATTTTCTGATGATCAGTGATGTTGAGCATCTTTTTATATGCCAGTTGGTCATTTGTGTGTATCATCTTTGGAGGAAAGTGTCTGTTCAAGTCCTTGGTCTGTTTTTTAATCAAGTTGTTTTTTGTTGTTGAATTTTGTACAAGTCCATTATTGGTTTTGATAAGCATGATTTTATATCAACAAATACTTTAATTTTATCATATTTCTATGTTGGAGATTGTAGAGCTTTTATGTTGTCAGCTTATTCATTGACTGCAAGTTCTAAGGAGTTCAAGAGAGCCAGGAATGCAGATAGGTTTGCTTATTTTCTCCGCTCACCCCTGAAAATTGGGTGTTTTAAAATAATATGCTCACAGGAAATTTAGAAGGATTTTAGTTCAGACTACCATCTTCTGAACAGTCACAGTAAGACCTTGGTTTCTGTTTTTCTCAGTCTTGTCCCATTACTCCATTCTGTCAGAGATCTGCTGGAATCATCTTTTAATATGATTCCTTTGCTTAAAATACTTTATTGACAGTTTGATTTTTAATCTGTGGCAATATAAGAGCCTTCATTATCTGGTCCAAACTGCCTTTGCAGTATCATCTTCTGCCTTTCCCTCATTATTCTCTCTAGGTCCCGGGATCAAACTAGACTACTTGCAGTTTTTGCTCATATTGTGTATGCTTTTTTAAATGCTTTTGTGTGTGTATTTTTTCCCATTAATTAGAATTCTCTTGTACCCCTCTTATCTTTACCGTGTGATGAATTTATTTTTAACTTTGCCTAGTTTTTAGCATCTTTTTCTCAGCCTTACCTGGACATTTACTCTCACTTTGAGTCTTCCATTCACAAGGCACCATCTGTTACAGTGCTTTAAACTATTTGATTTTTCTGATTACAAAAGTAAAACCTGCTTGTTGTAAAATATTCAGACATTACAAAAATAAGAGATAAAGTCCTAATTCTCTTTTGGTTCCCAAGAATAAATAAACTGGTGCTTATCTTTTTAAAATCTGTGTATTTGTGTTCACAAATTTAAACTAGATATATAGGTTTTTGTTTTCTCTTATTGCATAATATCTGTATATCTACATCTGTATCTTCATATAGGACATATGGTATTGCAGCTTACCTTTTTCACTCTACTCTGTAAGAAGGATATGTCAGTATACCCAGATCACCTGGTTCTCTTTAACCGGCATGGTAACTCATTCCAGTGCATGTGTGCACCATAATTTATTGTGCCATCTTTTGCCAGAAGACATTGAGAGTTGTTTTTCAATGTTTTGTTATTTCAAGCAGTGTAGCAAGGATATTTTGTGTATACCTTTATACTCATTTGTGTGTGTGTGTGTGTGTGTGTGTGTGTGTGACAGAGGCAGAGAGGGACAGACAGAAAGGGAAAACGATGAGAAGAAGCATCAATTCTTCATTGCGGCACCTTAGTTGTTCATTGATTGCTTTCTCATTGTGCCATGAGGAGGTGGCCACAGCAGACTGAGTGACCCTTTGCTCAAGCCAGCAACCTTGGGCTCAAGCTAGTGAGCCTTGCTCAAACCAGATGAGCCTGTGCTCAAGCTGGCAACCTCGGGGTTTCAAACCTGGATCCTCCACGTCCCAGTGTGACACTATCCACTGCGCCACCGACTGGTCAGGCTATACCTTTATACTCTTATGCAAGCAGTTCTTAATAGAAGAATTCTGATAAAAGAATGTGTGCTTTTCATTTTTTAAATTTATTTATTGATTTTTAAAGAGAGGAAGAGAGAAAGACAGAAGCATCGATCTGTTCCCTGTATGCACCCTGACCAAGAATCAAACCTGCAACCTTTCTGTATGGGGATGACACTCTAACCAGCTTAGAATATGTGCCTTTAAAATTTGATAAATAGCATTTAATGTTTTATTATATTAAGTAGCCCTCTGTGTTCCATTTCTCCAGCCCATCATTAATTATTTACATTTTTACCAATTGAAAAAAAATACCTGTTTTAATTGGCATTTTTCTTCAATGCTAAGGATATTTTCATGATTTTACTGTTTTTATTTATTCTTCTGTGACTGGCCAGTTTGTTTTCTTTTTTTCATTTTTTATTAGGTTGTTCTTTCCTTTCTTATTTATATGTGTTCTTTTTACATTGTGCTTATGAACCCCTTGACTGTTAGAAGTTGCACTTTGCTTCTTCAATTCTGACTTAATTCTTTATTTATTTATTATTTTTATTTTATTTTTTTTTGTATTTTTCTGAAGTGAGAAGCAGGGAGGCAGAGAGACAGACGCCCGCATGCACCTGACCACGATCCACCCAGCATGCCCACCAGGGGGTGATGCTCTGCCCATCTGGGGTGTTGCTCTGTTGCAACTGGAGCTATTCTAGAGCCTGAGGTGGAGGCCATGGAACCATCCTCAGTACCTGGCCAACTTTGCTCCAGTGGAGCCTTGCTGTGGGAGGGGAAGAGAGAGGTAGAGAGAAAAAGGGGGGGGGGAAGGGTGGAAAAGCAGACGGGCACTTCTCCTGTGTGCCCTGGCTGGGAATTGAACCCAGGACTTCCACACGCCGGGTTGATGCTCTACCACTGAGCCAACTGGCCAAGGCCCTAACTTCTTTAATTTAATTAGTACTTACTACTAGGTGGTGAAATCTTCTTTACAGAACTATCTTTAGCTCTAAACTAAAAGTTCCTTAGTATTCTGTTTGTGATCTCAGCATCTAGCAACATGTAGTGTAAATGAAATACTGTATAAATGATTTGCAATGAATGAAGTAACTCTTGTCTTCAAAGAATATAAAGTCTGGTATCATATAAACTTGTCAAAACTTTAACAATAAGGAAGAAAAAGCACAGTATCTAAATTATATATTCAATTAAGTGTTGTCGAAAAACTTATCTATTGGGTAGCTTCTCTAAATTAGTGTTGTGAAATGGCCTGCTACTCACTTTCTTTTTTCATTGACTTCTATAATGAAAGGTGAATTATTTATTAGTTTAAAAGTGAAATCTATATCAACCACAACAGAAATATATAACTCTATCTTTTATTGACACAAGTTGTTGAGTTTAGGTCATGTAGTAATATATTTTTCTTATACTCAATTTCAGTTTTATCTTGAATCCTAATTTTTTTTTCTTGCCATTTCAGGTAAGACCATGAATTATGGCATATCTTAAATGAAGCATTCAGGAATGAAGTAAAAGTCATAACATATAGAAAACAAGTGATTTTTAAGTTATGTCTATTAATTTGACTGTAGATATATATATTTACCTCCTTAGTAATGCACGAAGTCTTTGTGGGAAGCAGAAAAGCAAGCAGCTGCATTTCTTGTGCTCACCTAAATATTACTGGAGGATAAGCCACATCAGTCTGCAAAGAGGTTTTTATGCAAGCAAAGTAAGATGTAAATGGACCAAAAGTGATGCCCATTCTTGCAGTAAGCACTGTTACTCTCCAAGCAACAATGGTTTACATATTGGAATTTTGAAACTTAGCACCTCTGCTCCCAAGGGACTTACAAAAGTGAGCATTCATATGTCCCGTATCAAAAGTACTTTGAACTCTGTTTCAAAGGCTGTTATTGGATATCAGAATGAAATGATCTCACGTTTAGCTCAATTTAAACTAAGTTCTAAAATATTAAGAAAAGTATCAGATGATGGCTGGTTAAGACAGAAAACCATTAAACAAACCATCAAGTCTCTGAAAAACTATACTGACAAATCAGCAGAAAAGAGTTCTGTTTCAGAAAAGCAAAGTCACATAGATAAAGACGAAGATATTGGTAAACAAAGCCTTTTTCATTACACAAATATTATAACCACAAAATTTGGAGAGTCTTTCTACTTTTTATCCAGTCATATTAACTCTTACTTCAAACGTGAGGGGAAAATGTCTCAAAAAAGAGAAAACAAACATTTCCAGGACAAATCAAAACTTGAAGATAAAAAGGTCGAAGAAGAGAAACCCAGTGCTCCAGATTCTGGCATTCTGACTGATGAGAAGCTAGGCTCAGAATCTTTTTCCTGTACTGTGGACAGGTCTGGAAGTCCCAGTGGAACACCTGAGGTCCTTCCAGTTTCTACTAAACAGAGTATTGCTAACTTTCTTTCTCGTCCCACTGAAGGTGTACAAGCTTTAGTAGGTGGTTATATCGGTGGACTTGTCCCCAAATTAAAGTATGAGTCAAAGAGTCAGCCAGAAGAACAAGAAGAAGCCACCAAAGCTGAACAGGTCAGCAAAGACAAAAATGCAGAGGAGAAAAAGCTTTTATCTCTTCAGCGAGAAAAGGCAAGTTGTTATTCGTGGTGGTTTTAAGTTTTGTCAAATTTATATTTTATTTCTTAGTGAGACCTTAGAAACTTTATCTCTTAGTGTTACTAGAGCAGTTTCATATTATAATTATACATATTTTAATATGTCTTTGTAGATTATTGCAAGAGTGAGTATTGATAACAGAACCCGGGCATTAGTTCAGGCATTAAGAAGAACAACGGACCCAAAACTCTGCATTAATAGGGTTGAAGAACTGACTTTTCATCTTCTAGAATTTCCTGAAGGAAAAGGTGTGGCTGTCAAGGTAACTTTAATTTTATTTAATCTGGTTTTATCTTGGAATAAAAATACTAATAAACCTAAACTAGAGAAAGCAGTACCTTTCTTGTTTTTTATTAAATTTTCTACTACATTACTTCCAACTTTTTAATTTCTTCCCTTTTCTTTCCCTTTCATTTTTTTATTTAAATATTTTTGTGGTTTTTATCATACATGTGATGTGCAACAGTCAATAATTGCCCCATTTATTCTATGATATACATTATACTAAATTCTCCCTTTTATTCTGTGATATAAATTATACCATAGATACTGATATCTATACTTTAAACATTTTAAAATGGAAGATAAATATTAGTAGATTAGCTTTTCTTTGCCTTAGTTTTTTCAAATATAAAATAGTCAAGATAATTCACAATCATTTAAATGGACTACTTTCATAGAAATACTATAAAATATGAATGATGTGGTTGAGTATCTGTATGTATGTGCTACTAGGAGTCTTTGTACTACAATACTTAATGAACAATTTGAAAATATAATGAATACATGATATTGACATTTTATTAGAGATCTGTAGTGCTTATTTTTAACTTTCCATTCAGAAAATTATAAGTTAATGTAGTTCATGTTTATTTAATTTATTGACAACTGTCTTTCTGAAAAATTAAGTCTTGGAATAATTTACCCTTCTGTAGTTTTATAGTATATAATATATATCTTATAATAGCTAAATTTGGGATTATCTTTCATATAGATGTTATCTCTTACCTAAAAGGTAAATTTTCTAAATATAAATATGTATTTCAGTGATACGCTGAGAACAGACCTAAAATAGAATGCTGTATTTTAAAAAATTCTTTAAAAACATTTTACTGCATTAAATTGTGAGTATAAAGTTCATTAAATTTTCACAAATTATACATCCATATAGCCAGCACCTGATTAAAAAATAGATTTTACTTGTGCCCCAAATCACAGTTTCTCCCCAAATTAGTCACAGGTTATTTTTACTTGATCTTGTATATTCTATGAAATATTGTGATTGGCTTCTTTCATTCAGCACATTGGTAGAAGTCATTCATATTGTTGTGGGTAGTTTATATCATTCATTCTTGTTGCCTTTATATAGTATTTAATGGTTTGAATGTATCACTATTTATTTATTTTACTGAGGGCTGCTGCTCAAACCAGTCTAGCCACTGGCAGCGAGAGGGGAACAGGGAGAGAAGGGGGAGAGGAAGGGGAAGAGAAGCAGGTAGTCACTTCTCATATGTGCCTGAACCCAGTACATCACAGGCCAGGCAGACACTCAACTGCTGAGCCAAATAGCCAGGGCTTTTATTTAATTTCTAAATAAAAATGAAAAAGAAATTGTTCTACACACACATATATATATATATATACACCAAAATAAAGCCATTGTATATGCACTGTTTTTGTTTTGTTTTGTTTTGTTGTATTTGTTTTATTTTTGTTTTGTTTTTTGAGAGAGAGGCAGGGAGAGAGACAGGATAATCAAGCTACTCCTTCCTGACCAGGCAGTGGCGCAGTGAATAGAGTGTCGTAATGAGATGCAGAGGACCCAGGTTCGAAACCCCAAGGTCACCGGCTTGAGTGTGGGCTCATCCAGCTTGAGAATGGGCTCACCAGCTTGAGTACGGGGTCACTGGCTTGAGCGTGAGATCATACACATGACCCCATGGTGGCTGGCTTAAGCCCAAAGGTCACTGGCTTGAGCAAGGCGTCACTTACTCTGCTATAGCGCCCCCCCCCCCAATCAAGGCACATATGAGAAAGCAATCAGTGAACAACTAAGGAGCCACAATGAAGAATTGATGCTTCTCATCTCTCTCCCTTCCTGCCTGTTTGTACCTATCTCTCCCTCTCTCTGTCTCTCTCTCTCTCTCTCTCTCTCTCACACACACACACACACACACACACACACACACACACAAAATATCGAGCTGTTCCTGTATGTTCCCTGACCGAGGGATCGAACTAGCAACCTCCATGATCTGGGATTGACTCTAGGACAATGCTCCAACTAACCAAGCTATCTAGCCAAGGCTTAATTTTTTTTCTTTTTTTATTTATTTATTGATTGATTTCTAGAGAGACAAAGAGAGGAAAGGAGAGAGAGGGGAACAGGAAGGGAAGCACTCATTTGTTGTTCCAATCAGTCGTATATTCATTGGTTGCTTCCCGTGTGTGCCCTGACCGGGGATCAAACCTGCCACCTTGTCATTTTGGGACGGCGCTCTTAACTGACTGAGCTAACCAGCCAGGGCTTGTGCACTGTTTTATAACCGTTTTTTTCAGTTTGCATTGTACACCTTTCTGTATCAGGAAATTTTCATTTCATCCTACACCCAGTTTAACAGTGTTCTTTATATAACTGATTGGGTCTAAATGAGGTTCTAGTTCAGACAATGCATTTCATCTTGTTATCCCTAAATCACTTAAAATATACCAAAGTCCTTTCTTATCTGCACCATCAGGAATGATAATTGAAGAGACCAAGCTGTTGTCTTGTAGAATGGCTCAGCTTTATGGATTTACCTGGCTTCCTCCTCATTGGTGTCATTTACTGTATTCCTATTTCCTTTTTTAATTTCCTGGACGCAGGAATTTAACTGTGAAGGCTTGATTGAGTTAAATATTTTCTTATTAGTAGTAGTCGTAGATAACGCCATGTGCTTGAAATTGCATCCTATTAGGACATATAATGGGTTGAATAGCCATTAGTAATGCTAAAGCTGACCACTGGATTCGGGAGATGACAGTCTGTTCTTTTCATTGGACATTCATCGGCTAGAACCATTATTCTGACAACCGTTTACCTAATTGGTTTCAGAACTAGTCATTTCATTAGGATTGCAGAATAAATTTCCAATTGTGTCATTCCTCTGCATTTTAATTTATATTCTGTAAAAGTAGAGTTTTCCTTCACCAACTAAAACTATTTGGTTATTTTCAAAGACCAGTTTTCCAGAAAGAGCAAGAGGAATGATTGATTTCTTTCTAGTTACCAATTTTCAAAGTAAAGAGTTGCTTTAAAAGCTGCTTCAATGATGACAGGAGTTTTTGGCATTTTCTTCTTTGCTCTCATTGCGAACTCACAGTTTTTAATAAATTCAGTTTCTGTAATCATTTTTTTTCCCCTCTCTTTTTTAAAATGCTGAATTTGTCTCAACTTTGACTAGTAGGGACTCCCTCGAGCTTATTTATGTATCTTTTAAAAAAGTTATTATAAAAATATATGTAGAAAAAACGTAAGTACACAGCTCCATGAATTTTCAAAAATTGAACACATGTATTAAACCACCACCCAGTGTAAGAAAAAAAAATGTTACCAGTATTCCAAAAACTCCGTTATGCCCCCTTATAATCACTATCTCCAAAAAGATTGACCAATTTTTCTGATTTTTAGCAGTGTAGATTAGTTGTGCCTTTTTCTACATATTACATAAATGGAATGGTACAGCATGTGCTTTTTTCTGTTTCTTTTTTTTCCACTCAACACATGTATTTGCTAGAGCATTCTATATTGTGAGTGTTGCTATAGAACATTCATTTATTGTAGTGTATTCTGTGGTATAAATATAAAACAGTATATTTATTTATTTTACTGTTGATGGACATTTGGATAGTTTCCAGTTTAGGAATATTTAGGAATAGTCTTCTGGAATGTATCTTTCGGAAAACATGACTTCACTTCTTTGGGGTATATACCCAAGAGTAGTATTCCTGGTCACAGAGTATGCCCATTTTCCTTTTCATTAGATAACTGCCAAGTGGTTTTGCAAAGTGCTCATACCAATTTATACTTTAACTAGAATTTATGAGCCTTCTGGTTGTTCTACTTCCTCCAACACTTTATATATATATATTTTTTATTTTAGCAATTCCGTTGGGTGTTTAGTGATATTAAATTGTAGCTTTAATTTGTATTTCTCTGGTAACAGTAAAGTGCAGCACTTTCTGCAGTGTTTATTGGCCGTTTGTATACTTTGTGAAGTTCATACTCTAGTTCTTGTGTAATTTTCTACTGGGTTGACCAGCTTTTTCTTACTAATTAGGAAAATCTCCCTATATATTATATGCATATACAATATACATATATATTATAAATATATTTTTCCACTCTGGCTTACCTTTTTATTCTTTCTAATGGTCTTTGACATATAGATATTTTTAATTTTAATATTGTCCAATTTATAAATATTTTTCTTTATGGTTAATATTTGTGTCGTGTTTAAGACACTCCAAATATTTTCCTCTGTTTTATTCTAAAACTCTGTTGTGTGACCTTTCACACATATCTACTATTCATCTAGAATAAATTAGGTTATATTATGTGAGGTAGGAGTCATGATTTTTTATTTTTAATACACATACAGTTGACTAAGTACATAATTGAAAGGACTTTTGTCATAAATCAGGTGATTATATATGAGTTTGTTTCTGGATACCATATTCTGTTCCATTGGTATACTTATCCTTGCTCCAATACTATACTGCAAAAATTATTGTAACTGTAATAAATTTGCTGTCTGATAGTACAAATCTTTCAACTTTGTTCTTCTTAATATTGGCCTAGGTACATTGTATTTTCATATAAATTTTAGAATCAGTTTATATATAAACTTTTTTTAAAAGTGAAGCAGCCCACTGAGGGGGCAGTGGCACAGTGGATAGAGCGTTGAACTGGGATTCAAAGGACCCAGGTTCAAGACCTCGAGGTTGCCAGTTTGAGTGTGGACTCATCTGGTTTGAGCAAAGCTCACAGCTTGGAACCAAGGTCGCTGGCTTGAGCAAGGGGTTACTCGTTCTGCTGAAGGCCCACAGTCAAGGCACATATGAAAAAGCAATTAATGAACAACTAAGGTGTCACAACAAAAAACTGATGATTGATGCTTCTCATCTCTTTTTGTTTCTGTCTGTCCTGATCTATCCGTCTCTCTGACCCTCTCTCTGTCTCTGTAAAAAAAAAAAAAAAATGAAGAAGAAGAGCTCTGGTCAGGTTGCTCAGTGGATGGATTGTCATCCCAGCGCACTGAGGTCATGGGTTCAATCCCTGATCAAGGCACATAGGAAAAACAACCAATGAGTGCCCAACTAAGTGGAACGACGAGTCAGTTCTTCTCTCTCCCTGCCCCTCTCTCTCAAATCAGTGGGGGAGGGCAGGATTCATAGTAGGATTTCAGTAACTATAGAGTAATTTGAGGTGAACTGAATCTTTTTAATATTGAACCTTCTAGACCTTGAATATGGTATATTCTTCCACTTATTTGAAGTGTCCTTATTTTCACTGTGTGTTAGTATTATACATTTGGGCTGCTATAGCAGAATACCAAATAGGTAACTTATAAACAACAGAAATGCATTTCCACAGAGTTCTAGAAGCCAGAAGTTCAAGATCAAGGTGCCAGCATGATCACCTTCTGTTGAGGATCCTGTTCCTGGTTCAAAGCTGGTGCCTTCTCACTGTGTCCTCACATGTTAGAAGGGGCAAGGGGTCTCTAATTCCATTCGTGGGAGCTCTGTTCTCATGACCTGAGCATCTTCCACAGGCTTTACCTCCTAATACTATTATTTTCAGGGGTTTCAACATGGGAATTTTGAGAGGACACAAATATTCAGACCAGAGCAATCAATGTTTAAAAATTTTCAGTGTCAGTATCTTACACATCTTCCATTAGATTAAAAAAAAATTAATTCCTAGGTATATGAAGTTTGGGGATGGTAATTTTATTTTTGTTATTTTAATATATTTTACTGGTACTTGTCATATCAGGATCACCTGTTCGTCTTTGAGCATTTGGTACTGGTTTCACACAACGTATAATTTTTCTGGATGCTGAATATTATGAGTTAAAATTGTTTAGGATCTAAATTATAGCTAATAATTTTGTTTTCCAAATATAGAGTTTATTTGTTCTCTGCTTGAAACATAGAGTGGGGGCATTGATGACCTTAATTCAGTATGGATCAGAACTGGGTGAAGGCTGGTTTATGATTTGGTGAGACCTCTAGTTGCCTGTTTTTAGGGCATATTTTTTTAGGACTTGCAGTTGAGAGCCAGGTGTGTCCTCTACCACCACTACCACTACCCTCTTGAGCTATAAAATCTCAAGAGCACAAAAAATTACACTTTCATTTCCAAAGTTTTTCAGCTTTAACTTCTCACAGCACATAGTTAAAGAATCCACCAAATATCTTGAGGTGAAACCAGCCTGTGATTGAGGCCCTTCAGGTTAATTTTTATGGCTCCAAACCGCTGAGACTGAATGATTGTGGCTCCAAACCCATTTTGAATGATCGACTGGTTTCTCTGTCTTCCATTTATGTTCCTCTGTCTGAACCAAACCCAGTTTTTCAATATTTAGTTTCTTCTCCAACTCTGCAAATGCTTCAAGGGAATAAAAGCTGTAGTTTATAAACTTCCCAACTGTTGTCCTCTTTCCAGAATCTTAGCCTCTCCTGCCTTGTTTTGCTTTAGCAGCATTTCTATGCTTTAAAACAGATGGCACATTTTAAAAAATCAAGTCTTGCCTGACCAGGCAGTGGCACAGTGGATAGAGCTTCAGACTGGGACGCAGAGGTTCAAAACCCCGAGGTCGCTGGCTTGAGCACGGACTCACCAGCTTGAGCCCAAGGTCGCTGGTTTGAGCAATGGATCACTTGGTCTGCTCTAGCTCCCCGGTCAAAGCACATATGAGAAAGCAATCAATGAACAACTAAGGTGCCGCAAGGAAGAATTGATGCTTCTCATCTCTCTCCCTTTCTGTCTGTCACTATCTGTCTCTCTCTCTGTCTCTGTCACAAAAGAAAAAGAAAAGAAATCAAGCCTTTCTAGCCTGACCAAGCAGCAGCACAGTGGATAGAGCATTGACCTGGGACATGGTGGACCCAGGTTCAAAACCCTGAGGTCACCATTTGAATGCAAGGTCACCGGCTTGAGCATGGGATCATAGACATGACCCCATGGTCACTGTCTTGAGCCCAAAGATTGCTGGCTTGAGCCCAAAGTTGCTGGTTTGAGCAAGGGGTCACTGGCTCAGCTGGAGCCCTGTGGTCAAGGCACATATGAGAAAGCAATCAGTGAACAACTAAGGTGCCACAACAACTTAAAGTGCAACAGTCTCTGTCTGTCCCTGTCTGTCTCTTGCTTAAAAAAAAAAAAAAGACTTAAAAAAAATCAAGCCTTTCTAATTCTTACAGAGAGACTATTCTGTCCTAACCAGAGTGGAAATTAATATTTTCATGTTCCACCATTGCTCAGGTTCCTCTAGTGGGGCTTTGGAGCTCAACAATAAACCAGGGCAAACAAAACAAAAAAAAATTGAAAAAGTTTAGAATAGTATTATACATTTGATTTATTATAAAAAAAGAAACAAAATGAGTGATACATTAGGATGTTACTTGATTTACTGGAGGTCATACAGTACAATTGTAGCTGTTTCTCAATTATTTCCTTAAACCTTAAGTCTGGGCTACTTACTGACCAGATGTGATGCTCTGTGCACAGAACCTAGACTTCTAGTCTTTGGTAAACTCAACAGAGAACCTTAGAATTTAAGCTCTTGCCTCTGATCAACAATATGAAGTTGAATGCTTAAAATCTTAAAGTCCCAGGTTTGTTTAAACTAGTTTTTAATTGTAATGGTCAGCCTTTGCCTTTTAATTTAATTTATTCACTTCTGTTCATATTTCACTCTGAGCTGCCCTTGTATCTCCTGTACATTATACACAAGATGCTTCTTTTTTGTTTTAATAGCAAATTTAATTTCCAATAATTACTGTGAAGGAGGTTCATCTTAACTTTGGACAAAATATTGTATAAAATGTATAGTGTTAACCTTTTGTTGTAACATTAATAGTTTGTAAATTTATGTTAAGCAAATTACATTTTCTCTTAATTGCTAAGCATTGCACCATTCAAAGGAAATATTTGGATAGAGGTTAATTTTTTTACCAAAATATTAGGACAAATATATTCTAGATATTAATTGACATTAATATGTCAGACACTATTGCCTCATTTAAGGTTACTGAGAGAGTGATAAACCATGGCAGCTTGGTTTCATGTGATGGTTTACACCTGTTGCTTAAAAATAATCATACATTTTCACTCTTGATTTGACAAAAGCAGCAAAAAATCTTTTTTCTCATAGGAGAAAATTCTCCCTTTTTTATTACGATTGAGACAAATGAAGGATGAAACTCTTCAGGCTTCAGTTAGAGAAATTTTGGCTTTAATTGGCTATGTGGATCCAGTGAAAGGAAGAGGAATCCGAATTCTCACAATTGATGGTGGAGGAACAAGGTAAGACTAGGATTGTGATTTTTAAAAACTGTAGCTCCAATTCAGCCTTAGCAGTTATTTTAACTAATTCAGTGTAATTATATTATTATAAAATCAAATTTTTAAAAGAAAACATGAAATATTTTTTCTTACTTGATCAATTTCAAAGCTTCTTTAACATACTTGAATTTTCTTTTATTTTAATTTGACCTAGTAGTTATATTTTAGTTTTGTTTTTTGGTAGTGTAGGATAGCTTATCAACCAAGATTCTTTTAAAATCTTGGCAATGTTTTATAATGTTCGCTTTTCTATATTTATCTTGCCTGTATGTCAGCTGATCATTGGTAAAGCGATGGTTATAAAAGGAGCCTCTTTCAGTAACTTCCGACTCCCTGTACCCTCCCCTGCAGAGGCCAGTTCTGGTGCTATGCCAGAACTATTAAACGCATTCTTAGTTCAGAAAGATCATTTTTGCCGTAAAGCTCCATTCTTACTACTGGCAATCCAGCCGTGCTGCTTATTCTGTCTTAGTTTGTCTAGTTTCTTTCCACTTGTTGGTTAGAATCTTTGGCCTGGTTTTATGAACATTCCCCCCAGATTTTCTAGGCTGGGTTCCAATTCCCTCTCATCTCTCCTCTTAGATTCATAGTACATACCCTGTGTATTGTTCTCAGATTTAATTTACCTTTGTGCCTTCATTCTACCTACTGTGCCCATTACTCTTCTGTATGCTCAAGTACTACCCTTATCTTCTTGTCTGTAGTCCTCTATGATAGCCACGTCCTTTAATATGAAGGGAGGAGTGAGTGATGAGATAAGGAAGCTGTTTAATGATCTAGGTAGAGGACAGTAAAATACCAGTCTTGGATGGTGGCAAGTGGGAAGCAGGAGAAAGGAATAATACGTAAAAACTTTTTTAACAGAAGCAGGAATGGATATAATAAAAAATAGGCTGAGATCACTCTTACGTATAAACCATGGGATGACTGGGACAGAATTGCAGGGATACGGGAGGAGATGACTGGTATTGAGAAAGAATTCTGTTTTGGATATGTCAAATGTAAGGTGTCACACATCCATATATTGAATAGAAGTATTTAGTTGGCAAATGAAGATAGAATTGATTGAGTGAAAAGTCTTAGAAGAAGATCTTTTGAATCTTTCTTAGTGAAGTGAAATAACTCAGGAAGGTGGACATCATTCATGTGATAAAGTGGTAATGAATTGGACAGAATCATTCTAATTCATAGAGTTGGTTCCAAGTGAGGAGAAATAGAGAGAGTGGCAGTTAAGTGAGTAAGGAATTTCACTAAGGAGTGGGAAGAGGCAGTCCTCTCTGCCATTAAGTTCAGGGGAGTTAGAAGGGGTGGTGTCATTCATTGAGTCAACTAACAAGTATTGATTGAGTACCTACCTTGTTCTAAATACTGGTTTAGATCCTGAAGTCACTGAGTAAACAAAACAGACAAAATCAAGTCCCCTTGGTCCTACTATTCTAAAGAAAGAAAGAGCCTGACCAGGCGGTGGTGCAGTGGATAGAGCATCGGACTGGGATGCGGAGGACCCAGGTTCAAGACCCTGAGGTCACCAGCTTGAGCGTGGGCTCATCTAGTTTGACCAAAGCTCGCCAGCTTGGACCCAAGGTTGCTGGCTTGAGCAAGGGGTCACTCGGTCTGCTGTAGCCCCATGGTCAAGGCACATATGAGAAAGCAATCAATGAACAACTAAAGTGCCACAACAAAAAACTGATGATTCTCTGCGTTCCTGTCTGTCTGTCCCTATCTATCCCTCTCTCTGACTCTCGCTCTGTTTCTGTAAAAAAAATAAGTAAATAAAAAATAAAGAAGGAGACAACAAATAGAAAAAAAAATTATTGAATAATAGGCGCTATGAAGAAAATAAAAAGTTAAAGTGTTAGAGAGTAACAGTGCTATTAGTGCTATTTCAAAGAGTGAACATAACTGTGGCTTCTTTTTGAAATAACATTTGAGTCGAGATCTGAAAGGACGTTAAAGAACAGTCGAATATCTGCTTAGAGTGAGGGAGATATGGTGAAAAGAGGTTTGTGACCAATAAGTATTTGACTTTCTAGAATGAGGGTTTTGATAGTTGTAGGAAATTGGAGTGAAGATATATGTGAAAACCTAGAGGTGGATTAGTATGAAGGTAGATTTAGATCAGGGATTGCCTACTGGAGGCACTTTTCCCCCTAGAAGACAGTTGTGTCTGCAGACATTTTGGTTATCACAAGTGGGGTACTGCCACTTGCATCCAGTGAGAAGAAAACAGTTGCTGCTAAGTATCTATAATGCATAGGATAGCCCCTACAACAAAGAATTATCCATCTCAAAATGTCAACACTGCTGCTGTTGAGAAACCTTGGTTTAGGGGAATGTGAGAAAGCAGCCAGAATGAGAAATTTATGTTGAAAGGAATAACATGAAGGCCTGTAAGAAAAATAATTCTTATTTTTTATTTTCTGTGTTGTGTAAGAAAAAGCCTGGTACAGTGTTAGGTATGATATATAGAACCAAGCTGGCAAATATATTTATTTTAAAATTTATCCTGAGTTAATTTATACACAGAGCATTTAAAAATAGTTTTCTTTCTCATTATATGAGTAAAACTTGGGAGAAAAAAAAGGAAAAATATGAAGTCAAACATCAAAGCTCAGAATTTCAGGATTATTTTTATTCAAATCTTTTTATGTGTGTGAATACCACATGTGCATGTTTTGTTTCTGTTTTATAAGTAATGGTGGTCACATTATTAAATATATTTTATCCAGCATTATCTTTAAATTTTCATGTCTCACCTTGAATTCATATGTTTCTTTTATAAGCCATTTTAAATTCTCTTACCACTCTTCAAATCCACATTACTTCTTGCAATTAAAAAAAACCCCACAGAAACAGCATTTTTGGTTTTCTACTTGTGTCTTACAGTATTTTTGATGACTGCCTGTTAGTAGTAGCGAAGCACAGTTTGGCACTCTAAATGTTATTTTGTGGTAAATGACTACCATTGTGTTCCAGGACTTCTCTGCCCCACACCTTGTATTGGGATTATGTTTCATTATTTTTGTATATGCTCTTAGTGTTAAGAATTATCCACATTCTAGAGGGTATTATGCTAAGTGAAATAAGTCAGACAAAGACAAATACCACATGGTTTCACTTATAGATGGAATCTAAAAAACAGTAAATGAACACACAAAACAAACTCATAGATACAGATAACAGACTGATGGTTGCCACATGGAGGGGGTTGGGGAACTGGGTGAAAAATATAAAAGGACTTAAAAGTACAAATTGGTAGTTACAAAATAATCATGAGGATATGCAGAACAACATAGGAATTATAGTCAATAATACTGTAATAACTTTATGGTGTGAGATAACATTACTAGGCTTATCGGGGTGATCACTTTGTAAGTTAAATAAGTGTCTAATTGCTTTGTTGTACACCTGAAACTAATAATTAAATAAGTGTCTAATTGCTATGTTGTACACCTGAAACTAATATAATATTGTATGTCAACTACAATTAAATAAATTTTAACAAATTTAAAAAAGAATTGTGAACCTGTTATACACACCCTGAATTGGCAAGGATCCAGAAATGAATAAAGTCAGCAGCATAAATTAACACATACTTAAAGTACAGCATTTCCTAAGATTGTTGAGAATTAAAAAAAAAATGAATAAAAGCTTAAAAACATGACTAAATATATAAAACAAAACTATATAGAAGCAGAGGTGACCAACAACGTTATTGAGAGAAGGAACCAATATATAGCATCCCCAAACTAGTGAGTAGAGGCTTTAAGTATTTTCCACAGTTGGAGTATTTGTATTTTATTTTACTTTTTTTTCCCCCCACAGTTGGAGTATTTTTTTTTTTAAATCTTACATTGGTGTATTTTTGTAGTATAGATACTAGTATAAATTTTAAAATATGCAGCTATGGTACAGGTTTTGTACCATTATTTAAATGTTGGATATTCCAAGGTGACCTTAAAAACAAACTTTTACTGATGCTAAATTATATTACTGGTTTTCATGCTACCATATAAGCTAGAAAAGCAATTTTTAGGATTGTCTTATTCAGTAACTTAACTGTTCTTGAAACAGGAATTCTCATTTTGCCTTATTTTTTCTGTAGGGGTTTGGTTGCTCTTCAGACACTGCGAAAATTGGTTGAACTTACTCAGAAGCCAGTTCACCAACTGTTTGATTATATTTGTGGCGTAAGCACAGGTGATTATTACTATGGAGATGGTACATCCTAGCATTGCATTAAGAAAAGAACATTAAGCACTTATGTTCAAAATCATTCTTTGAAATGATGGGTATTAATTTCATGTTTTGATGATGAATAATCTTTTGTTTTGCTTAACGAACTTTTAAAAATATTTATTGAGAATAAGTTAACATTCAGAAAAAAGTTTTTAATGAATTTTCTAATATTTCTTAAATAAGTCACATTGACAAGTTATGAATTATGAGTTACTGCTTTATGGTATAGTCACCTTATGGAAAGTGATAAAATGGAAGGAAGGTAGATACTCAGAAATTGTGCTTGAACCAACAGAATATTGAAAATGAACAAAATTGCACTTATTTGTGAGAGGTGTCCCTCTGCGAAGTAATTGATGCTTCTGTCATTTTTCACTAATCTGGTTGTTTGAAGCCAGAATTTAAACTGATAAATGTGAGAATCCATGTTTATTAATGGCAATTTTTAGTATTAATAGTGGATACACATTTAAAATTACAGTTTCATATTTGTATAGAAGAAATTGGCAACCTAGAATACAGTTATACGAAATAATTTCTTAGTTTTTATTGACTCACCATCAGATGAATTTTTGTTCTGTTCTGTTTGTTTGTCTATTTTCTTATGCCAGCTCTCTCACCTATTATTCCCCACCACCACCTCTCCTACCCCCCCCCCCCCCAGCACCTCAAGTCTCTCAGGATACCCAGTGCTATTGCTTACCTCCCAGGTAACCCAGAGGACCATTAAGACTGTAGATCCTGGCTATATATTTTATTGTTTGATCTAATCGTTTCTCACTTTACAATTAATCTTAATTTCTTCACAGGTTTTAAATTCTATTTTTCTTATTTTTTGAATTATGGTAGTAGTTCTAAAGACTACTAGCAACAAAAATCATATGATTTGTCTATATTACCTGTGTCAAGCATGACAAAAATTCCCAAAGGACATGCCAATTGATGCTTGTTATGAAAACGAAATGAGAGCACAGGGATGACTCAAAAACATAAGGAATCAGTGACTCCTGTGATGTTCCACTGAACACTGATTCCTCAGGGTGTTAGCAAATTTGGAAAGTACTGGGTTAAAGGAAGTTAAACAGTTTTTTTTTTAAAGAGGTATGTCCGAGATCTTTTGGTATGTTAAAAATGTATTGTGACTTTTCTGAATTGGAAAATGTTGTGTATATCCCAAATTGATATAACTATGGAAACTTCGTAAATAGACATTTCACAGGGTGAGTGTTCTTTGGTACTTGTTTTGGAACTATTACCCTATTTCTTTTACATTTTAGACTCACCCTAGCAATTCTAACATTTATGCATGTCTACAAGGTAACTTCTGCTTTGGCACTATTCTTATGGGTGGGTGCTCAAAGAGAATTTTAAATCAGAGATTTACTCATGGAGTAGAATATTCGTTCATATAATATGTATATTTTTATATTAATCACAATATATTATTTCCATTGCTTTCTAGCTTACATTAAACTTAATTTATAATACAGTATTTATAATTTTTTTCTATATTTTGTATTCTAATGTAGAAATTTTTTTCACTTATAATTATTATAAAGTTAATAAATATACTTAATTCAAGGGTAATGTCATTACTAGTTCAGTGAAATTTAGATTAATACCTTCTCATTTTTATATTAGCTCTACTTGAAAGAACCTAATATTTTGGCAAGTTACTTCTTGTGTTAATTACAACTTTCCTACAAATTGAAAAATAACTTTCTATTATATAGTTATGCCATACAGTGAATTTTAAAATATAAGCTCTTACCCTTTACTAGAATAAAACTAAGTATAATAAAATACTTACAGTAATTATGAAAGTGATTTTCTGTGTTTTTTCTCTGCAATCTGAAGTAAGCAGTGATGCTATATACCTCTTTGCCTTGTCCCACCCTTTTCCCACCCCCAAACCTTTCTCCAGTTTCTCCTGTTAGTGCAGTGTTAGGCCAGTTAAGTAGGTACACTAGGTGGCAGTGTGTCCTACCAGTTGCAGCTAGGATGGGGAATAGCTATTTAAAAGGACATTCCAGAGACCTAATTTCTTTGATTACATTAGTTCTCAGGACCAACCTGAAAGAGTAATTATTTTAATGAATTGGTTGTCAAATACACTGTATTCTGTGACCAAAACTAAGGAACTTATTAAGGTTAGAAATGACATTCTCTTCCCCAGTATCTTTTTTTTGTTTGTTTATTCAGTAAGCTTGCCCCTCATTGGGATTCACCTGGCCTGTCCACTAGGGGGAGATGCTCTGCCCATCTGGGGCATTGCTCTGTTGCTCAGCAACTGAACTCTTCTTAGAAACACCTGAGGCGGAGGCCATGGGGCCATCCTCAGTGCTTGGGGCCAACTTGCTCTACTTGAGCCATGGCTGCAGTAGGGGAAGAGAAAGAGAGAAGTGAGAGAGGAAGGGGTAGAGACAGATGGGTACTTCTCCTGAGTGTCCTTACTGGGAATTGAACCCAGGATATCCACACACCTGGTTGATGCTCTATCACTGAGCTAACCAGCCAGGGCCCACAATATCTTAATTATATATTATTTAATGTAGTGTTAAAATGACAGATTTTTATATTTTTTTAAATTGTCATAATCCTCATTGATTACCATTTATGTATCCTTAGTGAAGCCCAGTAAATAAAGCTCTTTGTATAAAGACTAGTAAATAAAGCAGATATAAGAACTTTATAAATGCCTGGCCAGGCAGTGGCACAGTGGATGGAGTGTCAGACTGGGATGTGGAGGACCCAGGTTCGAGATCCCAAGGTCGCCAGCTTGAGCGTGGGCTCATCTGGCTTGAGCAAAGCTCACCAGCTTGGACCCAAGGTCGATGGCTTGAGCAAGGGATTACTCGGCCTGCTGATGGCCCACGGTCAAGGCACATATGAGAAAGCAATCAATGAACAACTAAGGTGTCGCAACAAAAAACTGATGATTGGTGCTTCTCATCTCTCTTCGTTCCTGTCTGTCTCTGTAAAAAAAAAAAAAAAAAAAAAGAACTTTATAACTTTTAGTTGTTGTAATTACCTTTATTTTATAGATGAAAAGATTGGGGCTCTAAGAGGTTGAGTAGTCTGTCCCAGGTGACACAGTTTGAAAGTGTCAAAGGTCGAGTTTTAACCAGGTCTGTGACTCAGGTGATCTTATAAATGCTTTGACATCAACACTGAGAGAAACTAAAGATTTTTTTTTTCAGGTGCTATATTAGCATTCATGTTGGGATTATTTCATATGCCCCTGGATGAATGTGAGGAACTTTATCGAAAATTAGGAACAGATGTGTTTTCACAAAATGTCATTGTTGGAACAGTCAAAATGAGCTGGAGCCATGCATTTTATGACAGCCAGATATGGGAAAATATTCTTAAGTAAGTGATATAATTATTTTTTTGAAAAATCTAGGTAATATGTACATAGTGTAATTTGAAAATGCTGAGTAATATAAGTATAATATTAAATTATTGATCCCACTAGTTAAAGATAATCACTATAAATATTTTAGTGAATCTGTTTTAGTCACTTAACTTTATGTATGTGAAATTTACATGTAAAAGTTGCAATTGACTTTAAAAACTGAAACTGTATTCTATATAAATTATTTTGCATCCTATTGTTTTTACTTACCATATTAGTCTTTCTCAGAAGTCATCAACAAATATTTCTCTAAAACACTAAGTTTTAAACATTTTTTTTCAAAACACAACAAAGCCATTGTTTCCACTTTCCAGAAATAGAAGCATAATTTAGAAATATAAAATCATTCACAATCTCATTATTCAGAGCTCTAGAGTTTTCAGTATAGGTCAGTGTATAAGAAGCACAATTATTGACCAATGCTAATGTATTTTTAAAATAATCATATAGGAAATAGAGAACATATAAAGAAAATGGTGAAAATAACTTATAATCCTACTTGGTGATGTATTTTTTCCTATAGTTTCTTAGAGATAAATAAGTGTGTGTATGTATGGGGTTCTGAATATCCATGTGTATTTATCCCCTTCACAAAATTGTGATGGTATTGCACTTGTAATTTTGTATCCTGCGTTTTTATTTAGCACTTTATCATGATGGATTTCCTATGTCATTAAGTGTTTTCTGAGGCATGTCTTAAAGGCTAGCTGTCCTATTTTATGGACGTACTATTTTTTGTTTAAGAAATTCCCTATTGGAAAATGTCTACTTTTTAAATATTTTTACAGTTTAAAATGAAGTTTTAACTGGACATTCTACATCTCTACTTAAATCTCTAATTATATCTTTAAGGTAAATTTCTAGAGTGAAATTTTAGGTCAGAAAGTATACGTGTTTTAAAAATGCTTCAAAACAGTTATCCCAATTTATTCACCCATCAGCATCAATTTGTATTTCCATTTCATGAAATATTTATGAACACCAAACATTTTAATTTTAAAGCTGTGTCAGTTTGAGGGATTTTTAAACTGGTGTTTTAAATTTGCGTCATTTTGACTATTGATGAGTTGGAACATTATTTTATGTTTGGATTTTACGTGTGTGTGTGTGTGTGTGTGTGTGTGTGTGTGTGTGAATTTCAAAGACATAGTATTTCCTCATTTCCTTTTAGAATATTTCTCACTATACTGTAAATATATTAAAAATATTTTTATGTTGAAAATATGTTTTTTAATTAATGAGATTTTTAGTGTTACCTGACAGGGTGGACCCTGTGACCTCTGGCACACTGGGATGTGGCTTTATCCATTGAAGCACCCAGCCAGCAACTTTCTTTTATTAACTTTGCTTTTATGTTTGAGAAGTATTTTCTACATTGAAATCAAGTACAACTTTTTAGTCTTAGGATTTAATTATTTTATTTTTAATTCTTGTCATCTGAAATTTATTTTAGTATGTATCATAAGGGGATCGGACTTATTTTTTTACTCCAGTATTACTGCAAATATCCCTGTACCTTTTACCAAGTACTTTTTCCTTTTTTTTTTCACCGATTTGAAACACCAACTTTATCATATTTTAAATTAATCTACATTAGAATTTATGTCCAAGTTTCTTTTTTTCTCTATTGATTTAAACTTTTTTTGCCCAAATTGTTTATTGATCCTTTTAGTCTTTTTGTTGATTTTCAAAAATCTGTTCTCTATTTTCATTTTATCTCAAGTGAATTTTAGATTATTTTAATTACATTAAAAACATAATCCCACTGGTATTTTGATTGAAATTACATAAAATGTAGCAGTTATTTTTGCAATAATGGTATCTTTTCAATTGAGTGATCTTCCCATTCATTAAAATTATTCATTGCTTATTTTGGGGTCTTCCTTTGTGTGTATTTAAAAAATATGTCTCAGTTTTCATGAAGTCGTAAAGTCATAGTACTGGTAAACAGTGGTGGGAGTCAGCCAGTTTGCACCAGTTTAGCGGAACCAATAGCTAATTTTTGGTTGAGTTCTGTGAACCGGTTGTTAAAATGGCACTTGTAATCATGGTTCTTTCTAAGGTGGGCACCTGGGCAGCCACCCAATGTGGAAATCACAAATTTACGTTCCTTACTCTTTCTTAACGTTTGTCTGCTCAACAGCATATTCTAAGCACCTGTGGTAAGGTTCATTTTGTCCATAGGTGAAAAAAATTACAAGTGAGGATGCCAATCAAAAAGCAATATGGAAATATCTTAAATGACAATCTTACTGTTTTTTTTTGTCAGGTATTATTTAATATTTTCATTAATATTTTAAACTTTCTTATAATCTAGTTTTGTGTACCTCCTATTGTTCTTAAGTGGTAAGTACATGAAATAATAAACTACCTTTAGGTATGTCTTTTTTATATTTTAAATGGTCGTTAGGGCAGAGAATCAGTTTTTAAATTATTTGAATCCCACCACTGCTGGTAAGGTTTTTTAAATGAAGATTTAAAATTTATTATAAAACCAGCCTGTGTACTATAAAATGTTTTTTCCTTTTGTTGCTCATCAGAATCTTCATGTGTTTGCATATTTCTATTTCACTATGCTCCTTCAAGGGATTCTTTATTTTTAATCACAACATTGATAAATTTTCTAATATGGTCAATTGTTTTCTCTTTTCCTTACCTTTTCATTCAACCTTTGCTGCAAAACCAGCCATTCCAAAACTCAAGTGTTTTAAAATGACAATGACTTAGTATCATGATTCTGTGGTTTGATTGGGTGTTTCTTCTGTTCTTGTCTAAACTCACTCACATGACTGTTGGCAGTTACCAGCTCGTTAGAGATGGCTAGGATGGTTGGTCTCTCCACATGGTCAGTCTTATTGTGGACTTCATCTTGTAATGGTGGTCTCAGAGTTTCAAAAAGGGAAGCCCCAGTACAAAAGTGCTTACCAAGCCTCAGTTTATTTTATTTACATTTATCTATGTATTTGTTTATTTTTATTACTATATACATATAAATTTAAAATGAATTGATTGTAATACACCATAAATTCTTTTTGACACTCACCCAAAATAATCACCTGGAAAACCCGCTAAAATTTTGTGAAAAAGTACAGAAGTCTTGGTCACATTTAAATCACTGAGACCTAGAGAGAAATACTACTACAAACTAATAGATGTTCCAAAAGTTTTCTTGTTCTTCATTGTAATGTTTTACAAAGCACAATGCAGTTGCTACATGGCAAACTAGTGTAGCAGAGAAATAAAAGCCAAAACAAACAAACCAAAGAGAGAAAGCCACAAGTCTAAAATTGTTAAACAATAGTTCAAACTTCGTAATGAAATCTATCATTAGGTTAATTCAAACAAATCCTCCTGTTGACTTAAATGTCAGATTTATCCAAAATCACCCTCACAAAGATATCCAAAATGATGTAATATTTGACCAGATATCTGAGTACCCCATGTCCCAGTCAAGTTGACATAGGAAACACCGTGCACGTGTTTTCTAGTTTGGGCTGGTATGAGTATGCTGCTCTGAACCTTCTTGAATAGGTTTTTGGGTGAATATATGTGTGCATTTTTGCTGAGTACATATCTAGGAGTGAAATCATTCTGTCATATAGTGTAAGCATATGTATATTCAGTTTTCAAAATGGATGTGTAAGTTTACATTCCTGTCAGCAGCGTATGGAAGTTCTGGTTGCTCCACATACTTATGAAGCTATAACACTTGGCATTTGTTGTATTTTTTTATTTTAGTCATTCTAATGAGTGTGCATAGACATTGTGCTGTAACATCGATTTGCACTTCTTGATAAAGAAGCTGAACTCAAAAAATAAATCTTCCTATACCTTGCAGTGTATGGTTTAACTTTACTTAACACAAACCAAGTTTAAAATTAATACCTGAGATGTTTAAAATGAAAAGACTTTGCTAGGGCAAATTGTTTGCTCTACTACACCTACTCTCTAGCTTTTTTGGTCATTTTTTTTCTCTCCCATTGGTTATTGAGATCATTTTTATAGGTATTGGTTTATTTACTGTGATAATGATTTTGTGTTATTTTAGAGGCACTTTTTAATTACAGCTTCAGCAGAGTCTAGGAATATTGACATTATTTTTCATATTTTGACATGTCTCTGAAATAAAGTGTTTCTTACTTTTTGAATTTATATTTATAACTTAATTCACTAATGCATTTTCATTCTGTTAGTACAGTCAAGGTTTGAACAAAGTGGGAATGAATGTAAACTTTGCTTAAAATACAAAAGCAGCATGCTCCAGGATCTCTCTCCCACTTTTACAGCAAGATTCTATGGCAAAATCAAGTGAAAGACCTGTAGAAGGATAACATTTTATTGTTCTTCACGCAGAAGGAGCATATAGGTCAGGTTGGGAAAAAGAAAGACCTTGTTCGTGTGAGAAAATATTTTTATCGATAATTTTAACAGGTTGTGAAGGGCAGATCACTACTTAATTTGTACATTCTACAAATTAGCATGAATTCATTCTAGTTGAGAAACATGAGTATTATTTGAAAAAAAAATGCCATTAGAAAAATATTTTTCTTATTGAGGCAGGATGATTTAAAAATAAAAAACATAGTCTTTATATTTACTATAAGGGAAAAACATAATTTTTAAGTCAGAAAGAAATCTATACTGAAGTAAAATTCTTCTATAATGGAAAAATTGCTACCCAAGGACATTTCTATAATGTTGCAGTAATTCAACTGCTTACTTAGATGGCCTAATAAACATTTCGTGGGGGTGACATTGGCTTTGTATTGCTAAAATAAGTTTAAAGTCTAAATGTCCTGATCTGGTTTTTGTATTACTCTGTAACTAGCCTACCCATTCTGCAGTCCTATCTTGACACAGCTGCTTTATTCTGTCAGAAGGACCCTGGAAACTGTTAACAGATTTTTTCTGTTTATGTGATAACTTTCTCCTGTTTGTGTCCTAACTTTGAAGTGGTACTTTGCCATGTTTTGGTGTCCTTTTCAAGCTGCACCTCCATACATATTTCCCAGATACTGCAGCCTTTAATAATTGCCCTCCGTTAGAACTGTAGTTACTTGCAGTTTTAATCAGACATTAGTAAATAATCACAGCCCCAGGCCGAGAGCTCGATTGTGTTAGAGCATTGTTCAGAAGTGCAGAGATTGCTGGTTCGATCCTTCGTCAGGGCACATGCAGGAACAGATTACTGTCTCCCTCCCTCCCTCTCTTTCTCCATCCTTCCCTTCCTTCTTCTTCCTAAAATCAATAAAATGAACATTTAAAATAAATGAATAAATAACCACATTGTTTCATGTACATTGATTGGATGCTGAACCTCCAAGAGACTCTTAAGCTTTTTTTTTAATTTGGTTTTGTTCCCTGATGTTAGGAGATAATATTTTGATATAATTTATTCGTTCTCCTTTATTAAGGGATAGAATGGGATCTTCACTAATGATTGAAACGGCAAGAAACTCCGCATGCCCTAAGGTAAGTTTAGAGTATATAACAGCTAGTTGGAATGAAGGTCAGGTGAAAACATTTACTCTGAAGGCCCTTTATTAAACAGAAAATTTCTTAGGAACCTCATTAATAGATCATATCGATTTCTTATATAAACTATCCTATGAATATATAGGCTGTGACTCTTCAACCTTTTTTTTGTTTGTTTGTTTGTTTTGTTTTTTTTTTACTACTTTTTTTTTTAAGATTTTATTTATTCATTATAGAGAGGGGAGAGAGAGAAAGAGAGAGAGGGAAGGGGGGAGGAGCAGGAAGCATCAACTCCCATATGTGCCTTGACCAGGCAAGCCCAGGGTTTTGAACCGGCAACCTCAGCGTTTCCAGGTTCAACCTTTTTTACATATAGTAAAAGTACAGTAGTTTAATAACATGAAAGACAAGACTAAAAATAAGGAAGAATTATGAGGGTAATCAAATTCAGTGATTTAAGAAAAATTGTGGTATTTTCTTCTAGATTTTTTAAAAGAAATTATATATGCCTCTTAGATATATATTAGATTAATATACAAAAGGAATCCCAAGTTTAAAAATGTTATTGTTAACTAAAAAAAGTCTTAGCATGACTTCTCTTTATTTTGTCTGAAACACATGTCTGAGTATTGTATTCTGTGTTCTTTGATAATATTTGTTACTTGATTAAGGAATAGGATTTCTGCACCTATAATTCTGTACAGCTTTTATTTATTTTTGGATAACAAGCTAAAACTATGAAAAATCAAAAACAGCTCCCTCTATTGCTCCTTCACTCTTGCCTTTTCCTATTTTTATCTCTACTTTAGGTATTCTGCACCAAATGTGCCATAATTGTGCTAGGCATTTTGGATACATTAGTGAGTAAATGCAGACATGGAGTTGATAGTCCAGTAGGGAAAAGTAGGCGTTAATCAGTAGTCCCACAAGTGAGATACAGCATCCTGAAGTAAGTGCTATGGAGCATAAGAACAGTTCTCTGAAAGCATGTATTTATACGGACATGAGCGAAGCCTACTCCAGGAAATAAGATTTGAGATCTCAGTGTGAAGGCTGATGAGTAGGAGTGTTCCTGGCCAAGGGAATGACCGGTTCAGAAGGAATTTTGGAGAAATGCAGGACCAAGAAGAGTTACGGAAGACTAGAGCCTGAGGATCCAAGTGCAGTGTGCATTGGGGTTGGAGTGGTATGTGGACCTGACCATGCAGGCCTTAGAAGCTGTGAGAGTCAGAGGCACATAGTTCTTGTGGAGAGGAACCTAGGATGCACTCGGTACCTCTTATGTGCTCCCCTGTACCTTCAGGACTTCTTGTTCATTCTTAAATTCTGAGAATTGCCAACTTGAAGTAATAAAGAATAGGGTGGGTGTGAGGGAACTTTAGCCACCTTATAAAGTAATTCACTCATAAAGGGAATAGCCACCCATATGTTTCTTAAGTCAGCCATCTATATATGAATTAATTAAAAAGACCTTCAGTATTATAGTATATGGCCAACTCTTAATCACAGTAGCCTAGAGACATAGTTGAATCACTCATAGGAACTTGGGATATGGCCTTTGGTTTATATAATAGCAAAGTAAACAGGCCCCTGGTAGGGCTTTGGCCATCTCTGTATCTTTTACTTAAGTTTATATTTCAGACCATTTATAAATATAGCACATAATTCAGGTGACATTGATAAAATCTGAGACGTAGGGTGATGAACGTTAGTTTTTTTAGTAAAAAAAAAAAATTACTTGGCTGCCAATTATTAACTATGATCAGAAAGCCTTGAGAGTTTCTATAGTCTTAGTAAAGTCATATTTCAAAGAGCATAGAAACAAAGACTAGTTATTAGTAAATTATATTGTGAAAATAGTGTATTTTAGGTGGTTTTTATTCATGGCTACTATTACAGTATCAATTATTTTATAAGATCTATAAATTTATGCCTTCTTCAATGTCTTTAAATACTTTCAAATCATGCAGTCAAAAATATCTTATATTCTCTTATATTTCTCGAAATTATTTCAGTCCTTGTATCTACTTCTTCATAAAGAAATACCTATTTAAAAAGATCCAGTTCCTGTTGCTTAACATTATAGTTATTTTTACATGTATCTTGATGGGTAGAGTTGTAGGATTTTTGTTGAAATAATATTTAATTTTTACCTATCCCAAATATTGCTGCTTACAATGAATATTGTTCACTTTGTAATTTACTAGGTAGCTGCAGTAAGTACCATAGTAAACAGAGGAATAACACCAAAGGCTTTTGTGTTCAGAAACTATGGTCATTTTCCTGGAGTCAACTCTCACTATTTGGGAGGCTGTCAGTACAAGTTGTGGCAGGCCATCAGAGCCTCGTCTGCTGCTCCCGGCTACTTCGCTGAGTATGCAATGGGAAATGATCTTCATCAGGTGAGTTGTGTCTCTGGCTTGCTTTTTAAAACTTCACATGATTAAAAAGAATCACCACTTATTAAATGTCACTGAACAGAAAACCAACCAAGGACATGTTCTTCTTCATGTCTCCATGTGGCAGGTGTGCAGTACAAGGTATTTTCATTTATTGCTTGTTTTTCTTTAGCAAGCCTTCTGGCTTAAAGAACATATTTTAGAAAATATATTTTTGTATTTTATATAATGTAATTCATAGCCAATTGTGAACATTTGATTGATAGAAAAAATGAAGTAGTAGACTTTCCAAATGTGATAAAAATTAAGAATGAAACACAGTCCCTAAAATTGCAGAACCTAAACTGTTTAACAGTTTTGGTGGTCATTTAAAAAATATTTTTTTCAGTTATTATTGACATCCACTATTATATTAGTTTCATATGTACAACATTGTAAATTAAAAGTGATCCCCCCAAAAAAGTCTTGTACCCATATGATACCATACATAGTTACTATAATATGACTATATTTCCTCTGCTATACTTTACACTTGGTGTTCACATTTTGAAAAAGAGAATATAATAAAATGATAATGTAAACACTTAAGTTAGCTATGTGCCAGACACTTATGTAGTCCTTTGCTTGCATTATTTCATTTCATCATCACTGCTTATGAGGTAGATAAGAGTTGTTTCCATTTGATAAATAAAAAATTTAAAATCTTAAGAAAGGCTGAGTAACTGAACTAGGATTGCAGATGTTAAGTGACAGATGCTTTCTGTAATTATACTGTTTTAAAATTTGTGACTAAATGACATATAAAGTTGAATATTATTTGTAGTGATTTATTCTTTTTCTGTTACATAGACTCATTGACTTACCCATTTTTTCCTTCTCTCAAGTTTTTCTTTTTTATTTATGGAAATCTTAACTCATACTAAGTGATAAGGGCAACAAATGTTTTGAGCTGATATTTCTAAAATATCTATTTTATATGTGTTTTAATTTTTTATATGATATCCCACTTAAAATTAGTCTCATTTGATGCAATCAGTAGCCTTAGCTTTCTTCTTTAGTCACTGAAGTATGGTATGCTCTCTTTCTTTCTTTGGTACTCAGATATATGTTAAGGAAAAAAGCTAATATTTTCACAGGATTTTCAGATGTTATTCAAAACTTAATATGTAGATCTTTTGTATAAACTACATATCAACTATATAATTTTAATTTTTGTGTGTCAATGTTATAACATTTTTGTCTATTTTATTTTTTTCTTTATTTTTATAAAGTAGCTTAAATATATATTTTAAAATGTTAGCTATCTCATTTTATTTCTGTCTTTGTAGTTAGGATTTCTTTTGTCTTTGGAGTCAATTCAGATCATTTCTTTGTCAAATCAGTTATTGTTGAATTATGCAAGACACTTCCCCTTCTCAACTTTCTCTTCTTCCAACCTCTTAGGACAGAAGGTGCTAACTATAGAGTTTTTCTCACATTGATTTAGGGCATTTTGGTTAAAATAAAATTTTTATTTTAATGTTGCTTGCTATTTTTAACAACTATTTCTCCATATGTTTATCATGTCAAAGTGGTGAAGTAACTTATACAGTATAGTCAAAATATAATTCAGTAGTTAACTTTTCTAACCTTAAGATGGTTGTCATGCTATAAAGTTGGAGTTACAACAAATATTAGTGAGTCTCAAATGATAAGTCACCGAATTTCAGGACCATATGTTCTTAGACTTCAAAAGAAGTTACCTAATTTACTTTTTGTTTTTTTATCTAAGAAGAAGTAGTTCTAAAGTTTAATTCATCCCTGTAGAATACTTACAACAAACCAACTTATTTCATTTCAGATAGATCAGTGATATTTCTTTTCATGCTTAGCCTTTTTTGTATTGATGATCATATCTTTGAGCTTAGGTTGGAACAAGTTCTATAAATTATATGTAAAGTGTAAACTACTTATACAGAGAATATGTTTTCATGTAAATCAGTGACTTGACTCCAGAAAGATTGGCACATCAACTTCAATAAGAATGTTCAAATGGAATCTGGAGTCTAAACAAACCTTAAGTAAATATTTTCTTTTTTGCATATTCTCCTCCAATATTTGAACAAGAAATGAGGTATTTTTCTTTTCAAAAGATACTGTGAAAGATTGATTAGCATACCCTAAGGTGTGAATGATCTTGATTGCTTAAACAAAAAAAACATTCAAGCAGAGTTTCTTGCCAATCCTTCAGAAGTTGCCAAGAATTTTAAAACTAAAATGTGGTACTTATTATAGTCCTCTTATCCAATAAGTTCTTGGAATATTCAGTTATTTCCAGTCTCATTTCTGAAACCCTTTTTAACTGTCATGTCTGCTGAGACCAGCTCGGCAATGGCTGTGCACAAGGGGAAGGCGCTGCAGGACTTAAGAAAAAACACACAAGACACAACATAAAGAAAAGATGAGTCTTGGGGACTCCCAGCCTCTAGGACTGGAGCCAGATATCTGCAGCCTCATCGTATTTATTGGTTTCTTTGCTCATCAATCAAATTAGCAGAGCCTACGTCACATTAACCTAGAATGGATTCAGGTGCAGAGAAGGATGATTAATACCTTTCTGGCATGTAGGGAAAAGGCCATAAAGATCAGCTGTTTACTTTAAACAGTCTTATCAGTGCTTGCCTGGCAGTGTTCTGCCCCCACAGGACTTGGCATTCCAAAGTCTGCACCAAAGACTTGTTTCAGGGCAGCATCTAATCTGGCCATTTTCCTAAAATGTCTGACATGTTTTAATGTAAGTTACTTTATATCTTTTTTGGAATCAGAAGAGTATAAATTATAAATATTCTATTTGAGCAGTTTTTGAAAGTAGTGCTATAATTAAGAGGTATGAGTAGGTATGTTTTGGAAGATGGCTCTAAATGCAAAAATGGTCCCCAAATGCTGAAGGAGCCAAGAGACCAAAGAGTGAGGCAGACAAGTCCAGGTTGTAGGTGAAAGAGTTTAATAGTGGGGTTATGTACAGAAACACAGTACTGAGCAGTCACAAGACAAAATAGAGCCCTGTAACTTCCACCCCTCAGACTGTGTGCTTGTATCTTTGAAGCAATAAGACTGTGCAGATGATCAAAGGTGTCAGGTGCTGGGAAGCTCTGGTACCAGAGATAGACAACAAGTTAAGAGTTAAACAACATTGAGGGCATCTCACCCTGGGGAAAAATAATGGAAATCCTGTGATCACCTCAGAGCTCTATGTACATGATCCAGCATTCATCCAGGGGAAGCCAGGAGGCTCAAGAATCTCTGTTTAACCTGATGTCAAGATGAGTGATTGGTTTTAAGGTGGAGTCACTTATTTTCCCCACAGGTAGATTGACAGATTTCATTTGCCTTTGAGTATCAAGAGAATATTATAACGTTTATTACATGCCCTAGGAAATGAGTGTCAACCAGTGGTTATTGGAATCAATTCAACATCAACAGGATTCCCCCAATTATGGGGGGCAGTGTAGAAGGACACCTTATTCAGTACAAACAGCTCAGTTGATACAGCATGGCTATGAGAACAGCACAGCCATGGAACAGCTCAACAGTGTTACAGCTCATTTATGAAGCAGTATAGCTGTGAAACAGCATGGCTCTGAGGTCCTAGGGTCAGGCCCCTCATTGGCTAGACAGCTCTGTCTGCTCTAGTTCAGTCTGGTCAGGTCTGTTCTGCTGTGTTCTGCCCTGTCTGTCCTTCTTTGCTCTGCCCCAATGAAATGTCTTACATGTTTCAACTACATTGTGAGAAACACAGTCTTCTGTCTTTGGTGGAAAGAGAAAGTGCTCCCCAAGCTAGAGAGGAACTGACTTATATAGACAGAAGTCCCTGCCCCTGGTCCCTAATTGGTCTGTCCTCATGCAAATGAGGGCCCCAAATCCTCATAGTTTGATTGGTCTGCAAAGCACTATTCTGATTGGTCAGAATAGAGCTGGTCCGATTGGCTGATGAACATACTGATGACTGTATAGGTACATAGCTCCAATTGAATGGGGAAAGCCTCAGTCTTATTGGTTGAAATACTATTTCAGGAACTCCTTCATAAGGGCTGGCTGAGTGCCGGCAGGCAGGTCATTGCAGGATGCTCTTTGAAGTAGGGTTTGTATAAGAGGCCTCCTATGTTGAAATGGCTTGCTTGGCTCTGTTTTTAAAGTTTGAACCCAGTTAAGCCACAGAGAATTCTTCTTAGTAGGTATTTCCTTTCTCATGGTTCACATTATAATGTGGAAGAATTATTTTTGAGTAGCTTCCAATGTGTTACTTCTCACCCCCTGGCCAAGTAGTGTAGTGTCTTACACTGCTCACAAAAATGAGGGGATATTTCAAAATGAATGTTAATGATAAAAAAAGCATTTGATTTTTTTTTATTAGACAAGAACATCAGAAAAGCAAACAACAAGTCAAAGAAAGTTGTTCAATTATGCAAATGAGACACAAAACCAACTTTTATTTTGTTGGTGAGAATGCACGATACAAAAAGCGAAAAGTACTGGAGTATCTGCACATTTCCTGATCCCCTAATGTTTGTTGTCACTATGTTTATCTTGAAATAGTACTTTTTTATACAAAATTATACCTCCCTTCCCCTTCCTAATCCTCCCTTTTTCTCTCCTTTTTTTCTCTTTCTCTCTTCTCTCTCTAGCTTTTTTGAGATATAATTGATATATAAAAAAACTTCAAGATTTGATGTGTAAAACTGAATGAATTCTAGGCGTCCCCCAACTACGGCCTGCGGGCCACATGCGGCCCCCTGAGGCCATTTATCCGGGCCCAGCCACACTTCCAGAAAGGGCACCTCTTTTATTGATGGTTAGTGAGAGCAAATGGTCTGAGGGACAGTGAACTGGCCCCCTGTATAAAAAGTTTGGGGACCCCTGATTTAGGCATATGCATATCTATTTTGTCTTTTTCTTTTTCTATCTCAATCTCCAAAATTAAATCAACTCATTTTCTGTCTTTAGAGAAAAAACCTGATAAATTAGTCTGCATTAAAGGTTTTTATGACAGATTCTAATATAGTATTTCTCTTAGGCCTTATTTATATTTTAAAAGGTTATGTTTAGAACTCAGAATACATCAACCTAAAGGGAAGTATGTTATTTCATATAAGTGTTCCAGGTAAAGTGTTCTTGGAGAGCCTGCCTAGCACCTTCTAGACTGCCTGAGCCAGGACACAACTATTTCCCTTATGACTGGACAGAAATGTAGTGAGAGCTCAGTCAGTGCCAGACACTGTTTGTCTTGAGAAATAGAAAGGTTTGTAATTATCACTAGCATATGGTTTGTATTTCCTGGGTCCTATCCTCAAACCAGAAGTTATATTTATATTATAGTTATATTACACAGTTGTAGAATAAGATGATAAATTTAATAATGAAAATTAGTACAGGGGTAAGAAGTAGTAAAGAAGATGTGATTTATTCTTCTGTCAGGGTTTGCTTTACAAAGATATTTTTATCTGAGTTGATATATAAATAATGAATAATTGATTAGGATAGAAACCAGATGGGGAGGGGAGAAATTGTTTAATGGTTACAGAGTTTCTGTTTCGAGTAGATAAAAACTTATTGGAAATACAGAGTGATGATGGTTGTAAAACAATCTGAATGTAATTAATGCCAGTGAATCATATAACCTTATACTGGCAAATTGTTAAAAAGACCAATTTTATGTTATATATATATAACAGACTTTAAAAAGAAACTTTAAAAAAATAAGACGATTTGGAGGCATTTACATTGTCCGGTAGTTATTTTCTGATAGATGCTCTGAATTATGATGTGGAAAAATTATGCATTAAAAGTAATAAAAAGTACCTAAAACTTTGGCTAAGTACATGTACGATTGTACTGCAATTAAAATGTAATCCTGCATATACCTTTAAGAGATAAGTAGCAAATTGTTCAATCAGTTCATTTTTCAAGTCTTTTTTTACCTCAGCACCTAGCAGTGTGCCTGGCAAGTAGCAAGTACACAATAAATAAATAAATGTGAATGTGACTACTTAAAAGAATGGAAAGGCTATAGTAAGTACCATAGACACATAACATTGCCTAATGACTTACTGATAGAAGAGGCATCTGACAAGACTGGGCTGACTGTAAGCAGTGCTTACTGGGTGATCTGTCTTACCACTAGAGTAGAGGGAATACCAGACAGAATCTTACCTTCTGTGCATTTTTGGTGGAAAGCAGGTAAAATTTAAACAGAATTTACTTTGAAGCATGGCTATTGAATATATTGGGAATCTGGCAACTTTTTGATTTGGAATTGATCTTACTGTTATCATTTCTCGCTAAACCTTGTCTCTTATTTTTCCTCCTCTTTTTTTTCTTTTCTCATCCTTCATAATAGGAATTTATAATAATGAATAAGTGTTTCATCTAAAATACCCAGATGATTATACATTCCACAGAGTATAACTATAGAACTTAAGATAAAAATAGCTGAATAAAAGATATAACTTTTGCTGAATTAGAAATGAAATGTTAGACATCAGAGAAATGGTGGTGTGAGAGATACTTCTCATCTCTCCCCTTGAAATTTCAACAAATGCTATAACTATATGCAAAGAAAAAAAGCCAGATGAACCTGAAATACACACACACCAGATAGACAAAGGTATGATCGCACAAGAAAGTGAGCCAAAGCACAGAAGAAAAAAATAATACCAGAGGACTGAGTGTTTCTCCGTCCTCACTGACCCGGGGGAGGGAGGCACTGTTGGCACAGGTTCTGTCTCAGAACCTGGAGCCAGGAGAAGAGAGTCTGGGAGGAAGGAGCTGAGATAGGGGCAACGACCAAGATCAGGGAGCAGAGCCGTTTCCCGACGTCTGCCACAACTGTGATTGCAGGGCTGGGCTATTACAGTCCCGGGCACACACAAAGCCAGAGGCAAGCTCCCAAGAACTGCAGGTGACTAGCTTGTGGAGATCAGCCCACAGGACACTGGGGTGCACTTGATCTGCCTGCCTGATGAGCATAATTTAGCCTTGTGGCGCCAGACACCCTTGATCTGGGATCTGCATGCCACCGGCTTGGCATGCCGCTGCTGCAGCTACTCCCAAATCCCGGGGATACCGGCTTGTGGTGCACAGCCCCTGTCTTGCCCAGGGCTGTGCTTGGAATGTTTAGAGTGGTATCGCAGGAGGGACTGGACTCTATCACCCTAGCCTCCTGGTTCGTCATTACTCCCCTTGCTGTGAAAACCAGTTGTGGCGGACGCCCCTACACTAGGTATCCAGGCTGCTCTCTCCTGTGAGAGGTGGGGGGCACCCGGATAATAGATCTTCTGCTCTGTTGGGACGTGGGGGAGGACCCTGGTCAGTCATTGCTGGTACCATAAAGTTGCAAAGCCCTAGCAACAAGCTCCTCCTACCAACGTGATGACCCTGCCTGTATCATTACAAAGGAGATAGCTAAGTCTTAGCAGAACACCCAAGAATCTCGGAGTAGCAAATCTTGTAGTGCAGCGCCTTCTGCCAGAAAAAGAAATAATTATCCCTTATTGGGGTTATTAGCAATTACACTCTCAAATGCCACTAAGGAAAAAGAAATCAAGTATGGATATACAAGACAGAGGCATAGCTCAGATAAATGATGAAAAATCTCCAGGAAAAAATCTCAATTACATGGTAACCTTGGAGCTTAATGACAGAATTCAAAATTGAAGCTCTAAAAATAATAAGATACAAGAAAACACTGAAAGGCAATTTAGTGACCTCAAAAAACAACTTAATGAACAAAAAGAGTGCTTCACCAAGGAAATTGAAACTATAATAAAAGAACCAAACAGATGAAAAACTCAATACATGAACTGAAAAATGAGGTAACAAGTTTGGCCAATAGAATAAGCCAGATAGAGGAGAGAATCAGTGACAATGGAGACAGGCAACTAGAGACACTACAGAGAGAAGAAGAGAGAGACTCACATTTAAAAAAATGAGAAAGCCATACAAGAATTGTCTGACTTCATCAGGAACAACAATATAAGAATAATGGATATATTAGAAGAGGAATAGAGGGAAAAGGGAATGGAGAACATATTGAAACAAATAATCGATGAGACCTTCCCAAGCTTGTGGAAAGAGTTAGAACCTCGAATCCAAGAAGCAAACAGAACACTGAGTTACTTCAACCAAAACAGACCTGCTCCAAGGTACATCATAATGAAATTATCACAAATCAGTGACAAAGAATCCTCAAGGCAGCTAGAGAGAAGAAGGATATAACATATAAAGGAAGGCTCATTAGTCTATCATCAGATTTCTCATCAGAAACTTTACAAGCCAGAAGAGAGTGGACCCCAACATTTAAAGTATTGAAAGAGAGGAGCTACCAACCAAGAATTCTATATCCATCAAAGCTATCCTTCAAATATGAAGGGGAAATGAAAACATTTCCAGACATACAGAAGCTGAGGGAATTTATCACCAGAAAACCCCCACTACAGGAAATACTAAAGGAGGTTATCCAACCAAGTACAAAGAACAGTACAAGACAAAATTACAAGTAAAAATTTTAACAAAACCATAATAAAAAACAAGCATAATCTGTGACAATAATAACCTAAAAGGGGAGAGGATCAAGATCAGCAATAACAAAGGAGGATGGAGTGCAGAAGCACTCATGAGATAATGGACTCTAACAAATATGATAATTTTTCTTCTAACAACCTAATGGTAACCACCCCTGAAAATGCCACTGCTGAAACACATAGTTTTAAAAAAGAAGAAACACAAGATAGAAGTATGGAATACCACCAAACAAAAACGAATGACAGAAAAACAAAAAAGAGGAACCAAACAAGACCTAAAGCTATCAGAAAGCAGTATATAAAGTGGCAGTAGGAAGTACTCAAGTGTCAATAATTACACTAAATGTAAATGGATTGAACTCACCAATAAAGAGGCAAAGAGTAGCAGACTGGATCAAGAAGCAAAACCCAACAGTATGCTGCCTTCAAGAGACACATCTAAGCTACAAGGATAAAAATAGATTTGAAGAGAAAGGTTGGAAAACAATTCTCCAAGCAAATAATCTCCAAAGAAAAGCAGGAGTAGCTATACTCGTATCTGACAATGCTGACTACAAGACATCAAAGGTAACCAGAGACAAGGATGGACATTATCGGCCTTAAATGAAACACTAGAACAAATGGACATAATAGACATCTACAGGACATTTTATCCCAAAACGTCAGACTATACATTTTTCTCCAGTGTATGTGGAACATTCTCAAGAAAAGACCATATGCTGGACCACAAAACTAACACCAACAAATTTATAAAGATTGAAATTATACCAAGCATATTCACAGACCATAAGGCTTTGAAACTAGAACAAAAGCAGTAATATGAGGGAAGTTCATGTCACTACAGGCTTATATGAAAAAGCAAGAAAGACCTCAAGTAAACAACCTAACATCACATCTTAAGGAACTAGAAAAAGAACAAAGGCAACTCAAAACCAGCAGAAGAAAGGAAATAATAAAAATTACAGCAGAAATAACTGAAATAGAGAACAGAAAAACTATAAAAAAATTAATACAACAAAGCTGGTTCTTTGAAAAGATCTATAAAATTGACAAACCCTGGCAAGACTCACTAAGGAAAAAAAGAGAAAAGACTCATATAAACAAAATCGAAAATGAAAGAGGAGAAATCACCACAGATATAGATATACAAAGGATTTTCGCAGAATACTATGAAAAATTATATGCCACCAAATTCAACACTAGAAGAAAGGCATAAACTCCTAGAACAAGACAATCTTCCTAGACTGAATCAAGAAGAAGTAGAAAGCCTTAATAGACTGGTAAGCAGAGAGGAAATAGAAACAACTATCAAAATCCTCCCCCCATATAAGTCCAGGTCCAGATGGATATACTAGTAAATTCTACCAAACATTCAAAGAAGAATTGGTTCATATTTTTCTCACAGTCTTCTAAAAAATTGAAGAAGAAGCAATACTTCCAAACATATTTTATGAGGCCAACATAACCCTCATACCAAAACCTGGTATGGACAACACTAAAAAAGAAAACTACAGACCAACATCTGTAATGAATACAGATGCTAAAATCCTAAACAAAATACTAACAAATCAAATACAACAACACATTAAAAAAAAATTCATCATAATCAAGTGGGACTCATCCCAGAAACACAAGGATGGTTCAACATACGTAAAACGATTAACATAATAGACCATATCAACAAAACAAAGAATAGAAACCTTATGATCCTATCAAAAGATGCAAAAAAGGCATTCAAAAAAATACAACATCCTTTTATGTTTAAAACACTCAACAGAATGGGTATAGAAGGAAAATACCTCAACATAATAAAGGCCTTTTACGACAAACCATCAGCTAACATCATACTAAATGGTAAAAAACTGAAAACTTTTCCTCTAAAATCAGGAACATGACAAGGTTGCCCACTCTCTTCACTCCTATTCAACATAGTGCTAGAAGGTTTAGCCAGAGCAGTCAGACAAGAGAAAGAAATAAAAGGCATCAATATTGGGAAAGAAGTAATAAAGGCTTCACTTTTTGCAGATGACATGATCCTGTACATAGAAAACTCCAAAGACTCCACAGAAAAGCTATTAGAAACAATAAACCAATACAGTAAGATTGCAGGATACAAAATTAATATACAGACATCTATTGCTTTTTTATATGCCAACAATGAAACCTCAGAAAAAGAATTCAAAAAAATTAATCTTTTTTACAGTAGCAACAAATAAAAATAAAATACCTAGGAATAAATATAACAAAGAATGTAAAGGACTTATATACTGAAAACTACAAAACAATCGAAATTGAAAAAGACAATGAAATTGAAAAATATTTCTTGTTCATGAATAGGAAAAATAAATATACTTAAAATGGCCATAAAACCTAAAGCAATATACAAATTTAATGCAATTTCTATCAAAATTCTAATGTAATTTTTTAAGAACTGGTAAAAAAAAATCATCAGGTTTATATGGAACCAAAGAAAAAAAACACAAATAACCAAAGTAATCCTAAGAAAAACAAATGAACCTGGAGGCATTACAATACCTGACTTCAAACTATACTACAGAGCCATGATAAAAGAGCATGGTACTGGCAGAAAAATAGACACATTGACCAATGGAACAGAATAGAGAGTCCAGAAATAAAACCACATATATATGGTCAAATCATCTTTGATAAAGGAGCCTAAAACACACAATGGGGAAAAGCCTCTTCAATAAATGGTGCTGGGAAAACTGGAAAGCCACATGCTTTCCAATGAAAATTACACCTTGTCTCCATGCACAAAAATTAATTCAAAATGGATCAAAGACCTAAATATAAGATCTAAAACAATAAATTACAAGAAGAAAATATAGATACTAAACTCATGGACCTCGGCCATAAAGAACATTTTGAATTTGACTCCAAAGGCAACAGAAGTAATGCCAAAGATAAATGAATGGGACTACAGCAGACTAAGAAGCTTCTGCACAGCAAAAGAAACTGACAGCAAAACAGACAACCAACTAAATGGGAGATATTTTCAAACAACAGCTCAGATAAGGGCCTAATATCCAAAATATACAAAGAACTCATAAAACTCAACAACAAACAAACAAAGAATTCAATAAAAAAAATGGGAAGAGGACATGAACAGATACTTCTCCCAGGAAGAAATACAAATGGCCAACAAATATATGAAAAGATGCTCATCTTCATTAGTTATTAGAGAAATGCAAATCAAAACTACAATGAGATACACCTCACACCTGTTAGATTAGCTGTTATCAACAAGACAGGTAATAACAAGTGTTGGAGAGTCTGTGGAGAAAAAGGAACCCTCATTCAATGTTGGTGGGAATATAAATCAGTCCAACCATTATGGAAGAAAGTATGGTGGTTCCTCAAAAAATTAAGAATAGAATTACCATATTACCCAGCAATCCCTCTACTGAGTATATACCCACAAAACTTGAAAAAATGGGTATGTAAAGACATGCACTTTTCTGTTCATTGCAGCATTGTTCATGGTGGCCAAGACATGGAAACAGTCAAAATGCCTTTCATTAGAGGTTTGGATAAAGAAGTGGTACATATATACAATGGAATACTACTCAGCCATAAGAAATGATGATATAGGATCATTTATGACAACATGAATGGACCTTGATAACATATACTGAGTGAAATAAATCAGAAAAAGCTAAGAACTGTATGATTCTATATATAGGTAGGACACAAAATTGAGACTTATGGAAAGAGAAAAGTGCAATGGTTACCAGGGGGGAGAAAAAGGGGGTAGGGGAAGGGGAGAGGCTTAAAGAGAAACAAAATATAGGGTGACAAGATGATTTAACTTTGGGTGATGGGTATACAGCATAATCAACTGTCCAAATAATGTGGAGATGTTTTCTCTAAATCTATGTATTCTGGTTGACCAATGTCACCCTGTTAAATTTAATTGTCTAAATAAAAAAAAAATGAAATGTTATGTCTGTTATAGGATGGGTATCATTCTAATGTACTATTAATTGAAAACAAAGAAAAAGTTGAAAAGATTAAATTAAAATTTGTACTTAAAAAACCCTTTAGGAAATAATTATTCCTACCTGCTTTTAAGGAAACTGAGTAGTTTTCTACAAAGTTCAACATAAAAGTACCTAGCCAATTTATGACTTGCAAAAGATATATAAAGATAGCTAAATTTAAAAATAGTTCCTTTCAGCTGGTGAGTGGATAAATAAACTGGTACATCTGAATAATTATTACTCAACCGCAAAAACAAATGAACTGGCATGCACATGGATGGATGTCAGAAGCATTTCTCAGTGAAAGAAACCAGACTCAAAAGACTATATACTTACTGTGTGATTCCATTTGTTTTGATAACGAAAGCTAATGTATGACCCTGAAGAGTAGGGAAAAGAGTTCTTGTTGATAAGAGGATTCAGGAACTGAGAGTCCAGGTCTTATAAAGATGTGAAGTCATGTGGGGTGATATAAAGAATTTCTGCCTCTTTCTACATGAGGCACAAAGGAAGTCTCTGAGCCATGTGCTGACTGATTTGTTGAATGAGAAGTGACTGGGGGTTGATAGGTGACAACAGTGATGGGGAAATGGTGTAGCTGAATAGCAGAACTTGAAGGAAGTGGCCTTAGTAGGTCTAAGCACTTGTCTCGCTCTCCCAAGTGATCAGTTCCAGCAGCTATGGTCTCACTTCATCTGCTTCAAACTTAGCACACACAAGGATAGCAGTCCCCAAAATTAGTCACTACATGCTTTTTGCCTGGTATAGAGTAGGTGACTAAGTTTTTAATGAATTAACTGAAGCAATCTACTTGGTACCAGAGAAGACTGACTTCTTACAGTCTTAACTTACACTTTGATGAGTTTAGTTTAGAATTCTGGTGATTTGAATGTATTCTCTGCTACATTATTTTGAGTTTAGGAATGAGTTAATTATATCACTATAGCATTTGACCATATTACTAAGATTTACACTAAAAATTTGGCCTGCATCAAATCCATAATAAAGATAAGTCCAATGCTAGGTGATGTGTTGCTATGTCTTCATTGTGCCGCTGGTACAAACCTCCTTCCTGAGTCTGGACAAAGGGGAGAGGTTTCACTTTTCTTAGGACACCTACTTGGATGGCAAATAAGGTGAGCCCAACCCTCCCCCTTCCCACCTTTTTCTATCCCAGACCTGGGGTTAGTCACAGACCAGCTTTCTGTAACTTTTAGGTTTCAGAGGCACTCTCTATTGAAGCACATCTCAGCCACAAAGGAACATTTATGAAAAGAGCTAAAAACCTGAAATATGGTGGGCCTGTGAATAAATGTGCCCCTGATGACAGGAGCTGTGTTTTTAAAGGACAGATTTTTCTTGGGAAAATCACAAATGTGGAAACAAGACATTCTTTTGAAGAGATGTAGTTAGAGAATGGTTGGCAATATTGGATTGGAAATGGCAGCTAACAACCCGTCCTAAAGTGGAGAACAGAGCAAGCAATGAAAATGTGATAAAACAGCTATTTGAGAGTCCACACAGCCTTGTGTCCTTGTTATCCCAAGAGTGTCAAAGCTACATTTTGGGGATATGCCATAATAAAGGACCATTAACTTCTAATCCATACCTAAAGTGCCAATTAACTTTCTCTGGGAAATGTAAGTAGCATTTTGGAACATTTCTATATTGCTGCCTTCTAATATAATCTCACTAATTGAAGCAGAAAATTATTTTGAGATACCTGTTTTTGAGAAAGTTTTTTTGGTAATGTTTAAAATGATTTATTATTACCTACAATTTGGGAAATAAATTTGACCCCTCCTAAAGTACTGAACATAAATTCACAAAAAGGTAAGGAATGTTTCTCCTTTACAGTCCATGAGGAATTTTAATAACAATAGTATCCTTCGTTAGTAGAGCAAAATCCTGCATAATATTTCTAATGGGGCCTACAAGCCAGAAAACACTAATATTGACAGTGGTGGAGGTGCTTGGTAGATGACTGTCCACAAGAAAAGGAAACCACTGTGAAAAGCTTCTTTGATCCTTTGATAAACTAATTTTATAAGGAGACCGTCCTATGATCACCTCAGTAGAGGTTGAGTTGCTGCATCTTCTTTTCACCTTTATCAGAAATTTGCAAATATTTGAAAGGAAGACATAAAAGTTCTAGAGCCATTACTGAAATAAGTTGCCATTGATCCCATTTGAAATTATACTGTTATAATATTGAGTATCATAAAATTTTGGAACTGGACTGGACTTTGGAAACTACCTAGTCAAATTTTATTTTAAAAGTCATGATGCCTCAATCTATAAGCTAATAATTAGTACAAGAGCTAAGATTAGAATTATAAATATCAATATTCCTAATCTGTGTTTCCATGCAATCCTGAATCCTCAAGAAAAAATTTAAGTGCCATTATTATATTCTTTTTTTAAAAGTATACAACTTATTGCAGAAAAAAGTTTTGTTCTTAAATACAAACACAGACACGTATACACACACACTCAGCTCTAAGGAAAACCCTGCTCTGCAAAGCAGTTTATTTGCTAAAGATTCTAGATCAGAGGTCTCCAAACTTTTTACACAGGGGGCCAGTTCACTGTCCCTCAGACCGTTGGAGGGCCGGACTATAAAAAAAACCTATGAACAGGCCCTGGCCGGTTGGCGCAGTGGTAGAGCGTCAGCCTTGTGTGCAGGAGTCCCAGGTTCGATTCCCGGCCAGGACACACAGGAGAAGCGCCCGTCTGCTTCTCCACCCCTCCCCCTCTCCTTTCTCTCTGTCTCTCTCTTCCTCTTCTGCAGCCAAGGCTCCATTGGAGCACAGTTGGCCTGGGCGCTGAGGCTAGCTCTATGGCCTCTGCCTCAGGCGCTAGAATGGCTCCGGTTGCAACGGAGCGACGCCCCAGATGGGCAGAACATCGCCCCCTGGTGGGCATGCTGGGTGGATCCTGGTTGGCGCATATGGGAGTCTGTCTGACTGCCTCCTCGTTTCCAACTTCAGAAAAATACAAAAAAAAACCCCAGAAACTATGAACAAATCCCTATGCACACTGTACATATCTTATTTTAAAGTAAAAAAAACAAAACGGGAACAAATACAATATTTAAAATAAAGAACAAGTAAATTTAAATCAACAAACTGACCAGTATTTCAATGGGAACTATGGGCCTGCTTTTGGCTAATGAGATGGTCGATGTGCTCCTCTCACTCTGACCACCAATGAAAGTGGTGCCCCTTCCGGAAGTGCGGCGGGGGCTGGATAAATGGCCTCAGGGGGTCGCAGTTTGGGGACCCCTGTTCTGGATTACCATAATTTTACCATACTAATACATTAAAAAATAGTCTTGAAAAAATATATTTTACAAGAAAAAAATTTAGTTTATTACAGTGTATATCTTTGCCTGGAATGTTTGAATTAATGTAATAATGGATTGTATTAAAATATGTATCGCATTATTGCATGACAATTTAAGGTTGTATTTCTTTTCTTATCATTGTGGAAGACATTATTTCAGAATTCTGTTTTAATGAACTAGTTATAGAATGCAGTAATGTATTATGTTCCAGTAGAAATGGAGTGTTTTCTACTCGATGTATTAGTATTATTTCAGCCATGTCCTTACTAGACTGAATGACTCTTGGACTATATTTTCAGGAATCAGTGGGGGTTAATTGAGCAAAGAAAGGGGCAGGAAAAGCGTCTTTTGAGATAACGAGCTAAGGCATGAAGACAAAAAATGTGGCTCATTCAGAAAACTGCAAATAATTCATGAATGGCTACATTGTACGATTAGAAGATTACCAATTCTTTGTAACTTCAAATGCAAAGTCTAGACTTCACAGTAAAAGTTAGAGGGAGAGATTTGGGCTTATTAGAAGAAAAAATTTTTTAACAGTTTATAGCTTTTCAAAATTGAATAGATACACTAATACCAAGTGAGGTTAATCTCAGAAATGCTAGGCTGGTTTTGTACTTTCATTCTGCTACATTTTTATAGTACTCTATCATCATATTTTAACTTTCTTTCCTTTTGGATTTTTCAAAATAATATTGATTATTGATAAATGCTTAGAAATTTGTCTGCTCTGTCTAAGTTATATCTGTATTATAGTGAATGTGATACTTTGAAATTGTACTGTTAATAAAATTTCAACTTAAATTATATAGTTTAATTAATTTGGTTATATTTAACTTGGGAAAGAACTAGTTTTGTTTAGTAAAACCACAGTTCTTTCCTTAGGTTTTGTACAGAATATATATTAACTACTAAACAAGGGTAATATATCTCTTAAAAAATAGTTCAGTTCATTTCAGTAGTTTTAAGCAAAATGTGCAAAGCAGTCCAAAACGTCCAAAGAACTTTCATAATAAGAAAAGAAAGCTTAATAAGGCCAATGAGGCCAGTGAGTTTTTGCATGACTTTTTTGTTAGCTGTAATATATAAAATGAATTCACCTTAAAGGAACCTTTCATTTTTAATATGTTGTTGAATTTATTATATAGTGCAGCTTTCCCTGTGAGTAAATGTCAAACTGTTTAAAATATTTTAATCCTTGTATTTGTAAAATAGAATTTCACTTTTAAGAGTTCTACATTATATTTTTTTTACTTATATTTTGCAGGATGGGGGTTTGCTACTGAATAACCCTTCCGCATTAGCAATTCATGAGTGTAAATGTCTTTGGCCAGATGTTCCATTAGAATGTATCGTGTCCCTAGGCACTGGGCGCTATGAGAGTGATGTGAGAAACACCGTGACATATACAAGCTTGAAGACCAAACTGTCTAATGTTATCAACAGTGCTACCGACACAGAAGGTTAGTTGTTTGCTACCTTACAGCACTAAACCTCTGGAATCAGCTTTTGGTAGAATATGCTCATGCTCACTGCAAAAGAGTGTGATGTGTCTGTACTGTGGGCTTAGGAAGCACCGGGGAGCAAGCCTTCTGTTTTTATTTCTCCTCACCCAGTTCTAACTGACCCTGGAATTGAGACTGTTCTCCACGGGGAGTTCGTGCTGCCTTTGCCTGCCTTCAGTTGGAGAAGTATCTAAAGCTGAGTTAGCACAAGAGCTTGGTTGGAGACTCTTTAAGGTAGTTAAGAAATGGAAAAGAAAAGGAGTCAGGTGGATTCAAATATACATATAACAGTAAGAGAATTAGAATACTTACAGAATTAGATTATTTAGTAATGTAGAGGAATTAGAATAATTTCTTGCACTCTTGCTGCCTCTGTAATCTAGTCTTCATATAAAAGCTGAAGTGATTTTTAAAAAAAACAAATCATTTACCCTGCTCTAAAGCCTGTAGGCTTCCCATCACACCTACAACCAAATCCAAAGTCTCTTTTACTGACATTTACCAGGCCCTATAAAACCCAGCTTTTGAATAATACATCTCTTTTCCCCCTTACCCCCTCAAAATTTGTTCTTTTTCTAAAGTATGTTCAGCTACACTTAATCTTTGCTGTCCCTCAGACTTGCAACAAAATCTGCCTCAGGGTCACTGTACTTGCTGTACTCTCTCCCTGTAAGGCAGTGGTCCCCAACCCCCGGGCCATTTGGTACCGGTCCGCAGAGAAAGAATAAATAACTTACATTATTTCCGTTTTATTTATATTTGTCTGAACGATGTTTTATTTTTTAAAAATGACCAGATTCCCTCTGTTACCTACGTCTAAGACTCACTCTTGACGCTTATCTCGGTCACGTGATACATTTATCCGTCCCACCCTAAAGGCCAGTCCGTGAAAATATTTTCTAACATTAAACCGAAAAAGGCCCAAAAAAGGCTGGGGACCACTGCTGTAATGTCTTTCCAAGATGCATGCTGATTCATTCCCTTATTTCATTCAGGCGTCTGCTCAGATGTCACTTCCTCAGACCTTTCCTGACCACTTTCCAACCCCTTCTTGTCCTGCTTTCTTTTTTAAAAAAATATCTCTTAGAAATATTTTTATGTCATTTGATACCTGGTACATATTTGCCTATCTAATTGTTTATTATGTATCCTACACAAATGTAAGTCAGGACTGTATCCAGTTTACTATGTTGACTTCAGTATCTGACACATAGTAGGCAGTCAGTCAGTGTTTGTTGAATTTCTAGTTTTAGCCTAATGATCTAAATTTCCTTGTTTTACTATTTTAAGTCCTATCTGAAATCAGTTATTAAATTAAAAAAAAAAAAGAATTGTTACCACTTACCTCCTTGCTTCTGAATATCACATTTTTTATATTATCATATTATTATCTAGGTCGCTAGAGGGTCTTGAAAGACCCATTAAGGACTTTATCTATTAAATGCTAACTCAAGAAAGGCTGATGTCCTAGATTTTTCATTATGTGAAATTTTGTTATCGATTTAGTAATATTGTGTGTGTGTGTGTGTGAGAGAGAGAGAGAGAGAGAGAGAAATACGAGACAGAGAGAGGGACAGACAGACAGGAGGGAGAGAGATGAGAAGCATCAATTCTTCGTTGCGGCACCTTAATTGTTCATTGATTGCTTTCTCATATGTGCCTTGACCGCAGGCCTTCAGCAGACCGAGTAACCCCTTGCTGGAGCCAGCGACCTTAGATTCAAGCTGGTGAGCTTTTGCTCAAACCAGATGAGCCCGCACTCAAGCTGGCGACCTCGGGGTCTCGAACCTGGGTCCTCGTTCTAGTCTGACACTTCATCCACTGCGCCACTGCCTGGTCAGGCTCAATAAAATATTCTTATTGTAAGCAGTTTACTGAGAAAAAGATAACTTTAATCATTCAGTTTCATAATATTTACACACATATTTTGTGCAGACCCTGTGATGGGCTCATTTGAAATTCTCAAGAAATATGTAATGCTGCTTTTATGTACTTACACTCTAGTTAATGAAGAATTTGTATGGCTGTGCAAAGGACCTAAAATAGCCAGAAGAATTTTGAAAAGGAGCAAAGTTGAAGGGCTTGCACCCTTTGATTTCAGTACTATAAGACTACAGTAAGCAAGGGACTATGTTATTTGCATAAAGATAGACTTATAGATCAATAGTATGCAATAGAGATTACAGAAGTTGATCTATACATATAAGCTCACAAGATTTTTGGCAAAGGTAAGTCAACAAGAGAAGGATATTCTTTTCAGCAAATGGTATTGGGACAACTAGATAACTGTATTCAAAAATTGAATCTTGACCCTTTATTCCATATACAAAAATTAACTTGAATGAATCATGGACCAAACTGTAACAGCTAAAACTGTAAAACTTCTAGAAGAATACCCTGGAGAAAATCTTAATGGTCTTGAGCTAGGTGAAGACTTTTTAGATAGAACACAAAATCATGAGCCAAAAAAGAAAAAAAAAATTAGATTTTCTCTAATTCCACATTTTGCTTTCTCAAAGACACTTTTCTAATGAAAAGACAAGCTACAGACTGAAATAAAGTATTAGTAAAACATGTATCTGATCCATTATCAGAAATATATAATTATATCCAAAATATATAGACAGTTCTTACATTATAGATAAAGAATATATAAAGAAGAAAACAAATTCAGTTCAAAAAATGAACAAAATATTTGAACCAACCCTCCATGAAAGATATACAGATAACTAATAAGCACTTGAAAAATTTCTCAACATCATTAGTCATTAGGGAAATGAAAACTAAAGCCACAAGATAACACCACACATCCTCTAGAATGACTGATATTAAGAATGGTAATACCAAGTTTTGGCAAAGATGCGATGAAGCAGTGGGAACTCTGATGTATTAATGTTTGGAATGCAAAATGGTACCACTGTCGTGTTGCAGTTCTTAAAAAGATGAACATACTTTTACCATATGACCCAGCAATTTTATCACCAGCTATTTACCTGAGAGAAACGGAATCATTTATGTACAAAAATACTTAGGTGTAAATGTTTATAGGAAGATTATTTCTAATAGCTAAACACTGATGAGAACCAGACTGGAGAGAACCGATGCTATGTTAAACAATGGAATATTACTCAGCAATAAAAAAGAAGGAACTATTCATACTTGCTACAACATAGGTGAATTTAAAGAGTTTTGTTAAATATAAGAAGCTAGACATAGAAGGGCTATGTCCTTACGATTCTGTTTATATGAAATTCTAGAAAAGACAGGTAAGGAGGGCCCAACTATAGAGGTGGAAAGGAACTTTTTCGGGTGATAGTTCTGTGTCATGATTTCTGCAGTGGTTACATAAGTGTATATGTCAAAACTTGTCAAATTATATAATTAAAATTAGTGAATTTGTCCTGGCCGGTTTGCTCAGTGGTAGAGTGTCGGCCTGGCGTGCAGGAGTCCTGGGTTCGATTCCCGGCCAGGGCACACAGGAGAAGCGTCCTTCTGCTTCTCCACCCCTCCCCCTCTCCTTCCTCTCTGTCTCTCTCTTCCCCTCCCGCAGCCGAGGCTCCATTGGAGCAAAGATGGCCCAAGCCGCTGAGGATGGCTCTGTGGCCTCTCTGCCTCAGGCGCTAGAATGGCTCTGGATGCAACAGAGCAACGCCCCAGATGGGCAGAGCATCGCCCCCTGGTGGGCATGCCAGGTGGATCCCGGTCAGGCGCATGTGCAGTCTGTCTGACTGCCTCCCCGTTTCCAGCTTCGGAAAAATGGAAAAAAAAAAATAGTGAATTTTATTTTATGTAAATTATGCCCCAATAAAGATGATCCCAGAAAAATGAAAGACAACAAAAAAAAGATGGTTGGAACTGCATTTCTATAGTGGAACAGCATCACCAAAAAGAGAGAGAGAAGAGTACTGGAGCAGGCATCGTAATGAAACAGAGCTATATGAAGTATTCTGGGAGCTGAATTTTATTTAATAGGTATATTATTATGATGGATTTCTTTTCTGCTCTTAATTAACTGAAATGATGAAAAAAGCAAGGCTTTATAATTTTCCCTAAAAGAAGGTAATTTTAAAAACTGACATTGGATCACTGCAGAATACTGTTTTCTTATCCACTCTATTCTCTCTCTGTTTGTTTTAACAGAAGTCCATATAATGCTGGATGGTCTGTTACCTCCTGACACATATTTTAGATTCAACCCTGTAATGTGTGAAAACATACCTCTAGATGAAAGTCGAAATGAAAAGCTGGATCAGCTGCAGTTGGAAGGGCTGAAATACATAGAAAGAAATGAAGAAAAAATGAAAAAACTTGCAAAAATATTAAGTCAAGAAAAAACAACTCTGCAGAAAATTAATGATTGGATAAAACTAAAAACTGACATGTATGAAGGCCTTCCATTCTTTTCAAAATTGTGATGAGTGTTTGTACATTCTCTTCAGTGAAGGCCTGTTCAGGAGATCCACCAAATTCAGTGAGGGGTCGACGGGTTCACCATGAATTAACTTTGAAGTGCTTATGAATTCTGGGGGATCCTGAAAAAGATGGTGCTTGGGCCAGCTTGCACAGCACAGAGAATATACTTGGTTACAGAATTTATAAGGGAATTAGGTTTTTATGATGTTAATAATTAACTGCTTTAGGAATCTTTTGTTCTAGTTGATTTTAGTAGTTATTGGTGTTACATTGTTTGATGTTGGAAAATTCATTAATATATATGCTAAACAAGAATTGAAAAAAATATAATTACTTCAGTCACCATAATCATGTTGAATTTATTTGATGATTGATTTTCTTCCACGTGGAAAAACTAATTTCTTAAATTTACATCACATGTTTTCACGAGCTACATTCTGCAGTCCAAATGTTGCCTTTACTGTGATATCATTTAAACACATACAGAAATGTAGAATTTTCTCTCAAAGGACTTTTACATTTGAAATATGAAAAAACAGATACAGTTTTCTATTCAAACTTGTTTATTTCAACACTGTTTGATTCAAAATCACAGGTGAGATTCCAGTCAATCACTTTCTGCCCTTGAATTTCAAGATAATGCTGTATGTTAACTTTTCTAGCTGTAGCTTATTATTCACTGTTATAAAATTAATTATTTGAATTTAATAAAGTATTCCTATCATTAAAAAACTATTGAAATAATTATTGTTAAAAGGCTAATGTCATTTTAAAATTATTTATTGTTTGTAATGTAAGTCCCCATCTCTTTGTAGCATTTGAATATACTTGTTAACAGTATGCTTAAAAAAATAAGTTAAGCTTGTTTTTTTTTTTTTTTTTTTTTCTTCATTTTTCTTAAGCTGGAAACAGGGAGAGACAGTCAGACAGACTCCCGCATGCGCCCGACCGGGATCCACCTGGCACGCCCACCAGGGGCGATGCTCTGCCCACCAGGGGGCGATGCTCTGCCCATCCTGGGCGTCGCCATGTTGCGACCAGAGCCACTCTAGCGCCTGAGGCAGAGGCCACAGAGCCATCCCCAGCGCCCGGGCCATCTTTGCTCCAATGGAGCCTTGGCTGCGGGAGGGGAAGGGAGAGACAGAGAGGAAAGTGCGGCGGAGGGGTGGAGAAGCAAATGAGCGCTTCTCCTGTGTGTCCTGGCCGGGAATCGAACCCTTCCTTCCTTCCTTCCTTCCTTCCTTCCTTCCTTCCTTCCTTCCTCCCTCCCTTCCTTCCTTCCTTCCTCCCTCTCTCCCTTCCTCCCTCCTTTCCTCCCTTCCTTCCTTCCCTTCTTCCTTCCTCCCTCCCTCCCTCCTTCCCTCTCTCCTTCCCTCCCTCCCTCCCACCTTTCTTTCTTCTTTCCTTCCTTCCTTCCTTCCATTTATAGGAATATCCAGTTGTTCTAGCATCATTTGTTGAAAAAAATACCCTCTCACCACTGAATAGCCTTTGAACTTTTGTGAAAAATGTGTTGACTTTATATTTGGGAGTCTATTTTTGGACTCTCTTCTGTTTCATTGAGCTTTATGTTAATCCAATGCCAGACCACACTGTCCGAGTGCTATAGCTAATGTAAGTTTTGAAATCAGACAGTAAATCATTTTGGCTCTTCTGGTCCCTTCACATTTCCATAAAAATTTTAGAATCAGCTTGTCAGTTTACACAAACACACACAACCTGCTGGAATTCTAAGAGCACTGAATGTATAAAGTTGAGAGAACTGTCATATTAACAATATTGAGTCAGTGATGTCTGTCTTTTGAAACACAATGAATATAAACTATCCATTTAAAAGTTTTTCTCAGCAATGTTTCATAGTTTTCAATGTACAAATCTTGTGCTTTTTTGTAAAATTTATTTCCGAGTCACATTTCAATGCAATTGTGAATGGAATTGTTTTTTAAAATTCAGTTTCTGGCCCTGGCCAGTTGGCTTAGTGGTAGAGCATCAGCCCAGTGTGTGGAAGTCCCGGATTCGATTCCCAGCCAGAGCACACAGGAGAAGCACTCGTCTGCTTCTCCATCCTTCCCTTCTCTTTTCTCTCTCTTCCCCTCCCACAGTCAAGGCTCCATTGGAGCAAAGTTGGCCCAGGCACTGAGGACGGCTCCATGACCTCTGCCTCAGGTGCTAGAATGGCCCCAGTTGCAGCAGAGCAATGCCCCAGGTGGGCAGAGCATCGCCCCCTGGTGGGCATGCTGGGTGGAGCCCAGTCAGGCGCATGTGGGAGTCTGTCTGCCGCCTCCCCGCCACCCCCCCCCCCCAGCTTCTCACTTTGGAAAAATCCAAAAAAAATTCAGTTTCTGATTGACTAGTATGTAAAAGTACATGCATATAATGATTGCAGCTCTGGTGCTTTTCCAGCTCTTGAATTATCAAACTAGTAATGTCAAAGTGGTCTCATCTATGAAGTATGAACAGAGTGCTTCAAACTATGAAAAGTAATTGTATTATCACAATGGTCTTACTGATAATGCAGAACTTGTGATAGCTCTGGGTTTTTATTTTGGGTCATTGATCACCTATTAAAAATTTTTAAATTGTTTTTATAGAGAGAGGTAGGTAGAAAGAGAAAAAAAACCACATTGACTTATTCCATCTATTTAATGCATTCGTTGATTGGTTCTTGTATGTGCCCTGACTGGACCTCAAACCTGCAACATGGGCGTACTAGGATGATTCTCTAACCCACAGCTATCCAGCCAAGGCCTGAACACCTATTTTAAAGTGTTCAATTCTAATTGTGCAACTATATGTATATGTATGTATATACATTGAATATCACATTGAATTTACTGTGTTATTTTGGTATAAAGATATGAAAGTCTCTAGAAATATTTATTTAGAAAAAGTTCAATCCTGGTTTCTGGATTGAATTATATTTTATTGTTGCAGGCACTCAATATCTGGTGAGCTTCTGTGTTACATTTAGCGTTTTGTGTTATTCTTACTTGAAGTGTTTTGAGTTTATTTCTGATTAACTGTGTTGAATTGGATTAGAGTTCAGTCTCGATCGGGAGAACCCTGAATTGCAGACTGCTTGGAGAACAGCACGCAGCATGAGGTGCTCGTACACTTGTTCGATTGAGAAGTATGAACTGAGGGCGGCCTTGCTTTGTCTTCACACTTCACTGTGGATGCCGGTGCTGAATACGTACTTAATGAAACAAAACACTTTGACACAGGTTGAGCAGTTGTGAACTATTTAAAACAGGAGTAGTGATGAATCTTAAATATGACAAAATAATAAACATAAAGGCTCATCTCAGATTTTATGAATTGGTGAAAATGCATACTTTTTTTTTAACCAGTTAACAAGACAACAAACAAGACATTTCTAGTAGAAATTGTCATTTGCCTTATTTTTTAGTTATTTTGGAGGCTACTCTAATTTACCTTTGTTTTTTCTAATGTACATTATTGTGATACATTCTTGGTCCTTCTAAATTATAGCCATTGAATTCATAAACACCTGCTTCACTACCTTTATGCTTAACAGTCATAACATTGGAGTTCTAGCTGAATACCAGGAACTGAGCTAAGCAGGTAACATGTTTAGCACATATACCCCCACAGTAAGCCTATGAGGGGAATATAATCATTTGCTCTTCTGTAGAGAAGTTGCCCAAGTTATTACAACTAGGAAGTGGTAGAGCTTAGATAAATTACCAGTGTAATTTATCTCTGCCTTTTAATGAACCACAGCTCTTTCTATCACTCTTTCCTAAAATTTCCTTTCCTGGAATGTTAGAAAGTAAATTCAAATCTAGTTTAATAAACTGAATTGTTAACTTGGTTTAGTCCATGAAGAAGTACAATTTCAAAATCAAATTGTACTCCTTATGCTCTTGTTTACCACAGTGGTTCTCTACCAAGTGTGGCATTACCCATCTCCCTGGAAGGATTTGAAAATCTGGGGTAATGAGGGGATATTGTCTGGGGGTAATCAGAGATTGCAAACATCATGCAATGCACAGGTCATAGGACTGTCCCTCATAATGAACGATTTCCCACCCAAAATACCAACATTGATTGCTGCTCCCTTTTAGTAAGTATGAGCTGCTTATCCACAGAATGCAATAATTTCTTAAACAAGAAATTGAGGATATATTTTCCTCAGAGTTGGTGTGTATAAACCATTTGTAAAATTCCATTTTGATTCTATCACAACAGGAATTCTTTTTAAATTCATTGCTCCTTGTTCTTATTTTAATTTTTTTTTTATTTTTTGCCAAGTTCAAATTCAACTGAACTGTTCACTGAATCTCACTTTTTTGGACCACATCTATGTCAGTTGCTCTTTATGAGTAGGAAATGGGAAGGAGGAAGACCACATTAAAAATAGTCTGTTCTGTTCCTGACTGGAGCTACCCAGCATCCAAAAAAGACTCATAGAGTACAGCTCTCTCTGGACTAAATTATTTGCATGAGCTTGTCCAAGAGTTTGATAAATGTGTATTTTTCAGAAGTCACATTGATTGCCTTGTTCATTATAACCTTTATTCAACTGATGCAGGTAGCTTGAAATTTATCATCGTGCAGATTAATACTACTAGTTTGGATAATTAGTTAAAAATAAAGTATTGACTTACCTTCATGATGAAAATTTTTACACATCCATTCCTTGCCTGTAGACAGTATATATTATGAGATATATTTTAAAGATTTTAGTCTGATAGAATATGAACAGATTTAATGGTCTAAAAGGGTTGAGTTTCAGTAGCAGTTGTAGCTAAGATTTAGCAATTTAATCTTCACAACAACCTTATGAGTTAGGTACTATCACTGTCCCTATTTTATACTACCAGAGAGATGGTAATGAAGATGATTACTTTTCTTGCCTTCTTTTACTTTAGACTGTATCCTTCCTTAAAGAGAAGTGAATAGCCTCCTTATCACTAGGAAATTATAGATTATAGTATGAATTTGGTATATAGCAGTCTTTCTTAAATTGCATATCTAAGATAAATACTGGAATATACTTTCATATATTCTAATCTAACCCACACCACATTTAAATGCTTGATTTGTATTACTTAGGATCAAACCAAGAGAAATCTTTCTATCTTATAGAAGAATAAAATAGTAAACTAACAATTATTCTTTGTAAGCACTATTTCTTATAGCATACACTACTACTGACAATGTTTGTAAAAGACAAAATAATAGTATCCAAATCCTACCCGTTATCTGAGAAGAAAGGAAAGCTGTGTCATCTTATATTAATTATATTATATTCATAACATACCTTGCTCCAAAATAGTATTTAATGTAGCACTATAATTATCCATCAAGATAATTTTAAAAGATCTGTGAATGCAATTAAAAATATCCCATACCTACCAAACAGAACAATATTAAAAGAGAAAAAACAAAAGTCATCAAATGTTCTATGCCAAGATTCAGAGTCCCTGTGACTCAGAAATCTTTCAAAAGAAAGTCTCATCTTTTATTATGTTTTGTACAATTGGACCACATTTTTTTAAAAACAAATGTTCTAGGGTAACAAACATAATCACTCTACTTTTGTGTTTGTGGTAACATACATGAGCAACCTAAGAAATTCCTAATCAGAAGTTTCTCAAATCGAGAAAGTTAAAACCAGTGTAATTTATCTCTGCCTTTCAGATTTGTTTAAAAACTTTATTTTAAAAAACTAGAATTAAGAGCTATTTAAAATAACATTTTTCCCCTCTATATATACATATATTATAGAGGATAACAAAGAAATGTATGCTTAAAAGGTTTGGATGGAGTGATGTCAGAGAAATGGCGTCATGAGGGGTGCTCCCGATATCCTTGAAATTTCAACAAATTCAACAACTAAAGACAGAGAAAAAATCTCAGAAGCATCTGAAATATACACACACCAGTCAAAGGTATGATTGGGAAAAAAGGTGGCTGTATGGCCAGTAGCCACGGCCACCATCACAGCTGCCTGGCCCATGCAGGTTTGCATTAGATTCGGACAGTTGGTAAAGAAACAATGGAGCCAAGAACTGGTGGGCCATTACCTTTAATCCTAGCTTGCACCAGGCGGGCAAGAAATACACACAGTGGGAAAACACTTCCCTTTCCATTCAGCTCTCCCAAAGTCACTGACTTATTCAAGTTTCCTAGAATCAAAGGTTTCTAGCTCACCAGCCTTATTCACCTCTGTTCCTCATCTCCTTCTCTCTGCACAAACTCTGCACAAACTGGCTTCTCCTTCAGCACTCCATCATGTTGGCTGCTTCTCCTCTCCTCCACGTGGCCTTTCTCTGCTCTCCTACAGCATAGGCTCCTCCTAGAGCATAATCACTCTTCCTCCTTTCTCTGCTTTCCCCTCTAATGCTAATCTCAAAAACAGAGAGCAAGCTTCCGGTCTGCCCCACTTCATAGTGTAGAAATCAAAACCTTTAATCCAATATACAAACAAGGAAGTCTCTGATACAAAGTCTCCTATCTGAGGCATAATGGGATTCCTCATGAGAGTGCACCACCCCACATCATGCAATCAGTCAAGGGTGTGGGGAAAAGCTTAGTCTTAGAACTAAGCCTTAGGCTATAACCACCCTGCCTGCTTACAGCTTGTCCCCCACACACAATGCAAACTATAAGCAAGCAAACATATATCATATTTAAAAACTTATTTGATGAACAGTGGCTGAATACATAATCCACTCTGAAGGAAATAAGACAGAGAATGGAATATTTCACTTTCCTCACTGATCTGAGGAAGGGACGTTTTCTTCTGGAACTGAGCGAAGCAGAGGGTCGGAGGCAGAGGGAAGGAGCAGGGCTGGGGTGGATGATCAAGCAGAAGAAAGAACACGCTAGCTCAGCTTGAGATCACAGATGCGAGGCTAGCACGGGTGGCAGGCTCCGACAAAGGTTACTGGTGCAGGATGTCCATGGGAGCCGGTGCCAGCAGCTTTGTACACTCCTGGCTCTGCATCACAGGTGATGTGCAAGTGGCTCCACCAGGCACCACTGGTGTGGGCGCACACACATGCAGGCTGGAGGGCTTAGCCCGAGATTATCAGTGACAACTTTTGCATGGGCCAGTGTCTTTGTGCGCTCCCAGCTCCAGGACCATCAGCACAGGACGTGAGCAAAGACCGGGATCCCTGGACCTGGGACTGTCAGGCAGGGCCCTCCATGGAGCTGCATTCTGGGTTCTGACTGAGATCACAGGCACTGTGCACCTAAGTGGGTGAATACAGGTTTGTGTGCACTGCTGAAGTCCTGGGGGCTGGGCACGCATGTGGTTTGCTGCAGTCTACCAAACAGTGCACAAGGGAGAAGCTTGTGGAGGTTAGACCTGCAGAGTGCTGAGGCAAACTAGACATACCCGGGGGCCCTTAGAAACTTGATCTGCAATCAGCTCCCAGCCTACAGCACACTGAGTTGTGCTAGACCTGTCCTCCAGCCCTTTTAGAAAGGCACCAAACCTGAAATCAGCTCCCAGCCCTGCCTGCTCTCACTGGCAGCTCTGGTTGGCACAGCCTTACCCAGATCTGTGCTTTGAGCGGTACTGGAGGAAGAACCTGGCTGCTCTTAGAGCCTCTTGCTCAGCAAGCAGTGGCTGGGGCAAACCTCACAGCTAAGTCCCCGGGCTGCTAGCTCAGGTAGGAGAGACGTGGGGAGAGGAACTGGGAAAACTGAAACGTTGTTAGAGCCTCCAAACCCTAACAAGCTCCACCTACCAATGGGACTGAGGACCAACTTATATCTGCTACACAGCAAAACAACAGCAAACCTTTGCCCAAGAGCCTCACAGGGGCAAAACCTGTAGTACAGCACCACCTGCTGAAAAAAAAAGGAAGAAGCTACCTCTCAAAACCAGAAAAAATTACATTTTTATAATTTTTTTTAATTTTTTTTATTTTGGTCATTTTATCATATTTCCTTTTTATTCTTTTCTTTTCCTTTTGAACTCATTATCCATAGTTGTTACATTTTTCATTCTTATTTTTTATGAGGGTTTCATTTCAAAAACCTTGACCTTTTTTTCTCCTCTTTTTTCTTTTTCTTTTTCTCTCATTTGGTCATTTATCAACAAATTATTATATTTTGGATTTATATAGTTCTTTCTGGCATTTTGTGTGTTTTTCACTTCATTTTTTATCTCTTTTGTCATCTTTCCTGAGTTCCTGCTCCTTGTTCTCTGTAGTTTTTGTCCCACTCATCACTAATAAATTATTTTTTTATATTCTCTTTTCAATTTTTATTTTATTTTTAATTATCTCTTATTAATGTTATTAACAATACCACTCTCAAATTCCATTAAGGAAAAAGAAAGCAAATATTACAGATACAAAAGACAGAGATGTAGCTCAGATAAATGATGAAAAACCTCTAGAAAAAATTTCAATTGCTTGGCAACCTTGGAGTTAAATGACAGAAAATTATAAATTGCAGTCCTAAAAATACTCAGGGAAACACAAGAAAGCACTGAAAGGCAAGTTAGAGAGCTCAAAAAAAAAAAACAATTTAATGAACAAAAGGAATTACTTCACCAAGGAAATTGAAACTATAAAAAGGAACCAGAGATGTAAAACTCAATGCATGAACTGAAAAGTGAGGTAACAAGCTTAGCTAATAGGCTAAATAGAAGAGAGAATTGGTGACATAGAAGACAGGCAACTAGAGACACTACAGAGAGAAGGAGAGAGACTCATGAATTTAAAAAAAATGAGACAGCCCTACAGGAATTGTCTGACTTCATCAGAAAGAGCAACATAAGAATAATGGGTATATAAGAAGGACAAGAAATAGAAAATGGAATGGAGAACATATTGAAACAAATAATCGATGAGAACTTCTCAAAAACTGTGGAAAGAATTAGAGCCTCAAATTTAAGAAGCAAACAGAACACTGAGTTACCTTAACTCAAACAGACCTAATCATAGGCACATCATAATGAAATTATCACAAACCAATGACAAAGAAAAAATCCTCAAGGCAGCCAAGGAAAAGAAGGATACAACATATAAAGGAAGGCCCATTAGACTATCATCAGATTTCTCAGCAGAAACTCTACAAGCCCCAATATTTAAAGCACTAAAAGAGAGGAACTTCCAGCCAAGAATAGTATATTCATTAAAGCTATCTTTCAAATAGAAAAGGAAAGAAAAACATTCACAGATATAGAAAAGATGAGGGAATTTATCACCAGAAAACCCCCACTTCAGGAAATACTAAAGGGGATTGTTCGACTTGATACAAAGAACATAACAAAACAAAACCAAAATCACAAGTAAAAGCTCCATCAAGATCACTATAAAAACAAGATTATCTGTGACAACAAAAACAAAAAAAGGGGAGAGCACAAAGATTAAGAGTAACAAAGGAGGATGGAGTGCAGAAACACTCATGAGATACTGGACTACAATGAATATGATATATATCCTTTTTATTACCTAATGGTAACCACCACTGAAAAAAACCACTACAGAAACACATGTCTTAAAAAAGAAGAAGAAGAAACAGAGGAAAGAAGTATGGAATACTGCCAAACAAAACAAATGACAGAAAAACAAGAGAGAAGAATGAAACAAGATACAGAGCTATCAGAGAGCAATATATAAAATGGCAGTAGGAAACCCTCAAGTGTCAATAATTACATTAAATGTCAATGGATTAAACTCACCAATAAAAAGACACATAGTAGCAGAGTGGATCAAAAAAGAAAATCCAACTGTATGCTGCCATCAAAAAACACATCTAAGTTACAAGGATAAAAACAAATTCAAAATGAAAGGTTGGAAAACAATTCTACAAGCAAATAATATCCAAAGAAAATCAGGTGTAGCCATACTCATATCTAACAATGCTTACTACAAGACAGCAAAGGTAATCAGAGACAAAGATGGTAATTTCATAATGATAAAGGAGACATTGAATCAAGAAGACATAACACTCCTTAATATATGTGCACCAAACCAAGAAGCACCAAAGTATATAAGACAGCTATTAACTGATCTAAAAATAAAAAGCAACAAAAATATAATCATACTTGGAGACCTCAATACACTGCTGATGGCATTAACTCTTTTATCCAAACTGTGGTGGCGCAGTGGATAAAGCGTCGACCTGGAAATGCTGAGGTCGCCGGTTCGAAACCCTGGGCTTGCCTGGTCAAGGCACATATGGGAGTTGATGCTTCCAGCTCCTCCCCCTTCTCTCTCCCTCTGTCTCTCTCTCGCCCTCTCTCTCTCCTCTCTAAAAATGAATAAATAAAAAAAATAAAATTTAAAAAAGTAAAAAAAAAAAAAAAAAAAAAATCAATAAAGAAATATTGACCTTAAACAAAACACTAGAACAATTGGATATGATAGATATCTACAGGACATTTCATCCCAAAACACCAGAGTATACATTTTTCTCCAGTGTACGTGGAACAGTTTCAAGAATTGACCATATGTTGGGCCAGAAAACTAACATCAACAAATTCAGAAAAATTGAAATTATACCAAGCATATTCTCTTAGGTTCCATTTCTTTAACCCTGCCAGCATGAATTTTGTTTCAGGGCTTGTGGCAGGTGACCAACCACAAAGAAATGTCCAATGAAGTCGTGGATGGTTGAAACTGCTGACAACCGACACCAACAATCCATAATTGGTGAAAAGCACCCCTGCACTCAGTGATAGTGACAGCCAATCAACAAATGCCCCACTACCCTTCTTACTTCCCTATCCTTACCTTTAAAAAGTGGCCTAACGACTGTAGCCCCTGCTGCTCTCCCTTACGAGACAGCTCGGCAGGTTTCCTTTCAATAAAGCCTGTTACACTGGTCTTTTGGACTCCCATGGATTCCAACATTTGGTGCCAAAACCCGGGACAGGGTACTAACTGCCTGGATGATCCCTCTTTGCTGTCCAAACTTACAACCAGGGAAGCAATGGGCAGCGGCAGCTTGTCCCAGGCTTACTCCCTGATTCTGTTTGGACGTGTAATTGTGGGTTGATTGGCCGGCAGTCTGACCCTGTCCCGAACCCCTGCCGGACCAGAGGTAGAAAATTTCTTTGAGGTCTTCCTATCCCTGGTAGGTCCTTGTGCCTCCCATCCATCCCATCCATCCCCAGCCCAGGGTCGTGTTTCGGGAGGACTTTCATTTAAGTAGCCTGTCTCATTTCTCATTTTCTCAAAAATCTAGGTGCCTATTCAGGTCTCTCTCATTTTCATTAGGACTGAGGGCTCCAGTGATGAATGGTCACCTCACGTTCTACTCATTCCATGGGGAATAATTGAGAGAGACTGAGGACACTCGTCTCTCTCTTTATTCTCAGCCCATCATGGGCACCTCCCAATCATGACCCTCCGAGGCTACACCCCCAGGCTGTCTCTTAAAAATCTCGTTAAACTCAGTGTCTCAGACCTCTTCGTATGCAATACAGCCTGGCCCCAATATAAACTCGACAATGATTCTCATTGGCCCAAAAATGGCACATTTGACATAAACATTCTTCGGGACCTAGACAATTTTTCCCATCGGACTGGGAAGGCCTCAGAAAGTTCCTATGTACAGGCTTTCTTCTTTCTCCAATCTCGACTCTTGCTCTGTTCCTCTTGCTCGACCTACCAAATACTTTTAGCAAAAACCCCTTCTCCCCCATCCTCCTCCAACACTCCTCTAAGCTCTGATCTTTTTGACTCCTCTAACTGTGTGGTGCCACCACCAGCACCTCAACCTCCTCCTTCTCCTCCTCCTGCAGATTCTGACCCTCCTTTCCATCCAGCTGTTTATGCTGTCCATCCGTCTGCTTCCTATCTTCCTCCTCTCTATGCTGACAACTCCTTGCCATCTTGAGAAGCTTAAAAGGCAGAGTTGTCTATTGAGCTGTGTAAGTAAGTAATCTGTTTTGTCTCTTTGTCAGAAAATATTTCTAGTATAATTTTAATTGAAATAAGTAAAGCTCACTCATTTAAATTTCTTAATTTATAATTTGTATGTGAAGTCTTTGTTTAATGTGTAACTGTCTCTGTTTCTAAGGCCTTAAACCAATAATTACCCACCTCTTAAATCAAGGCTTACCCATGGACTCCCCCTGCAAAATCTCCATCCTTCCTGTTTGAAAACCTTCAGAAGCTTATCACCTCATACAAAATATACACCTAATCAATGAGGCAATAATTCTCCTCCATCCAGTAGTCCCTTATCTCTACACATTACTGGCACACATTCCCTCAGACACCAATCACTTCACCGTCCTAGACCTCAAGGATGCCTTCTTTACCATTCCTCTACACCCTGACTCTTTTTTTTTTTTTTTTTTTTTTTGTATTTTTCTGAAGCTGGAAATGGGGAGGCAGCCAGACAGACTCCCGCATGCGCCTGATCGGGATCCACCCGGCACGCCCACCAGGGGGCGATGCTCTGCCCATCCGGGGTGTCGCTCTGTCATGACCAGAGCCACTCTAGCGCCTGGGGCAGAGGCCAAGGAGCCATCCCCAGTGCCCGGGCCATCCCCTGCTCCAATGGAGCCTCGGCTGCAGGAAAGGAAGAGAGAGACAGAGAGGAAGGAGAGGAAGATGGGTGGAGAAGCAGATGGGCTCCTCTCCTGTGTGCCCTGGCCAAGAATCAAACCCGGGACTTCTGCACGCCAGGCCAATGCTCTACCACTGAGCCAACTGGCCAGGGCTACACCCTGACTCTTACTTTCTGTTTACCTTTACTTGGACTGACCCAGACACTAATGCAGCCCAGCAACTTACGTGGACTGTCTTACCCCAGGGGTTCAGAGACAGCCCACACCTGTTTAAGCAGGCACAAGCTCAGGATTTAGCAGCATGCAATCTTGAAACTAGTACTCTCTCACAATATGTAGATGACCTACTCCTCTGCAGCCCCTCCCTGCTTGCCTCAAGAAGACACACCGCCACCCTTCTTAACTTCCTCACTGTGAAGGGATATTGTGTCTTCCCTGCTAAGGCTCAACTTCACTCTCAGTCCCTAGTCTATCTAGGCATCACCTTAACCCCCACCACCTGAGGTCTCACCCTAAATTGAACTCAGACCCTCCACAATCTCTAACTACCTACCACCGCAAATCAAATTCTTTCTTTCCTCAGTCTAATAGGCTTCTTTAGACACTGGATTTCCAATTTTGCTCTCTTAGCCAAACCCCTCAATGAGATCTCCTGAGCATGGCTTTTAAGGTCTATAATAACTGAGAGGAACAGGAGAAGGCAGACAGCCCAAAAGAGATCAGGCAAAATACCAACTCTTGGTGGCTGCTCTTAGATTCTCCAACACCCCTAAGGGGCCTTGTAAAACTTCACCAGAGTCTTGCTTCAAGTATAGAAAGAAAAGTCACTGGGCAAAAGCCTGTTCATCTCCTCAGCCCTCGCCAAGGCCTTGTCCTCACTGTGGGAAAAAGGGACACTGGAAGGTTAGACTGCCCCCTCATTCCTCTAAGGGAGGGTTGTCTATTCTACCCCTACCCCAGCCACCTGTGATAACTGAAGGTGCCCAGGGCTGTTGGCCCCATCTCACATCACCATCAAAGAGCCTACGGTAGCCATCCAAGTAGCAGGTAAGACGATCTCATTTCTTATAGACACAGGGGCCACTTACTCTGCCTTGCCCAAATATTCGAGTCCTGCTCATTCCTTAAGGATATCTGTTGTGGGTGTCGATGGTCTTATTTCCTCCCTATTGGCCAAGGATCCATTTCCTTGTCTAATACATGGTGTCTCCTTTGCACACTCTTTTCTCCTCCTGCCTCAATGCCCTATGCCTATTTTAGGCCAGAACCTAGTCTCCAAATTCAGTGCCTCTCTCTCCTTTCACTTCCTGTCCTCAGAGTCAGCTCTGTTACTGCTTCTCGGCCAGCCAGATTTGCCCAATTCTGTTATAAATTTACCTTTATCCATAAGAAATGATGACATCGGATCATTTACAGCAAAATGGTGGGATCTTGATAACATTATACGAAGTGAAATAAGTAAATCAGAAAAAAACAGGAACTGCATTATTCCATACATAGGTGGGACATAAAAGTGAGACTAAGAGACATTGATAAGAGTGTGGTGGTTACGGGGGGAGGGGGGAGAGGGAGAGGGAAAGGGGGAGGGGGAGAGGCACAAAGAAAACTAGATAGAAGGTGACAGAAGACAATCTGACTTTGGGTGATGGGTATGCAGCATAATTGAACGACAAGATAACCTGGACATGTTATCTTTGAATATATGTATCCTGATTTATTGATGTCGCCCCATTAAAAAAATAAAATTATTAAAAAAATAAAAAAATAAAAATAAAAAATTTACCTTTATCACACAACATAGTGAATCCTAAAGTTCTCCTCACCACCCCTATGACAGCAAAACTCCAGGGAAAGGCCCCCTAGTTTCATATCTCCAGGTTAAAGAAAATGGAAGTTCCATCTCCACACATGCCTACAAATGACCCTTCCAGTCTACCTGAATCATCACCTAGATACGCCTGCTCCCCCTTAAGGCCCACTAAGGTCAGTCTGACTAAAATCCCAGAAGAAGAAGAACAGCCTGAGCCGTGAGTAACTATGATTACCCTTTAATAACAGACAGGATGGAGATTCCAGCTTGCTCTATTCTTTCTTATCTCCTTACTCTTAAAGGCATACTCTGCCCCCACGCCCTCCTCTCGAAATCCTCTCGTCTAGAAAGCTCTCTTCATCTTATTTAAAATCTTGTAATCAAGACTAACTCCTCCTATGCAGCCAACTGCTGGATATGTCTGCCCATGTCATCTTCAGCTTACTCAGCTCTCCCTATTCCTCTTAATAACACTCATCTCCTTCACACCACTCTTATGTACAAGATTCAGAAAGGGGCCACCTGCTGTGAGAGAGCCGGCACTCTCATAGGAGATTGCCCCACCTCAGCTGCAAACTGAACAAACAAGCTATACTAAATCTACTATTCCCAGCTTGACAAACTCCTTCCACAGCCCTTTCCAACCACGAACTCACACCTATCAATCCTCCCTGGGGACCAGGTCTACAGGAGGACACGGGGAAAAACCCCTCTCCAGCCTACCTGGACAGGGCCCCATACTGTTATCCTGTCCACCCCTACTGCCATCAAAGTGGAAGGAGACTCACACTGGACTCACCTCTCCCACATTAAGCCTTATACCACCAATACCCCTAAAACCTACATCTCCACCCCCACAGGTCCTCTGTCTCTCAAAATCTCCACATGTTCCCCTATCCAAGAAGAACCAGACCAGTTCATCTCATAATGCTCCTCCAAGAGGCCAGTCCAGCAGGCACTCACAACAGGCAACTGCCAATGACCACCTTGCCAGATTCTTCTACTTTTTTCTTCAGGCCTCTGAGGACCTCTCCTAATTTAGGCCTCACTCCAGTAAAGTGACAGACTCCTCAATTGGATGCGAGACTTGGCCTGACAAGTTTCTCTACTTGAATTTTCTCCAGAAGAAACAGTGGCTTTTCAATTTCTTCTTCTCTTCCTCTCAGTCACCTCTAAGCCCAACCACCATGCCCCCAGTTCTTGATCTCCTAACACCAGCTCTACTTTCTCTCTTACTGGGCACCACATATGCCACCCCCATCTCCTCTCTCCTAGAGGCCACATGTACAGAATGCTCTCTTAACCTCACTCAAAGACTTTTAATTAAAGCTAATTCTTCCTATGCAGTTAACTGCTGGATGTGTATGTTTATGTCTTCCTTAGCCTAATCTGCCCCCTCATCCCAAACAACAGCACCCACCTTCTATGGACAGTTCTCATATACCAAACCCAAAAAGGGGCTTCCTTCTTTGAGAGAGCTGATACTCTTATAGGGAATTATCCCACTTCAGCCGCCAACCGAGCAAATAAGCTATATCAAACCTATTATTCCCATCTTGAAAAATTAAAACCCCAAATTCCCCCTGCTTGGAGACCAGTCACCCTGAATACACCCCTCTGCTTTCACCTGCCCCTTTTTGCTTTACTGCTCAAGGTACTGTCCCAGTGGGTCACCTCCCTTCTAACCTCTGCAACACCACAATAACTATCCAATTTCCCCAAGATCATCAGAATCAACGAGTTAACTATCAAGTCTCTCCAGAAGCAAACAGATTATTTTCCAACCCCATTCAATTCACTGGACCCCCTACCCTTACTGCTTAATCTCATAAATACTTCTATCCCATGAACCAACTCTCTGGCTTTCCTCAACAGCTTCGACTACCTTATAATGCTCAAAACAATCCTCTACTCATATCTCCCCACTTATTGGGGCTGCACTTTCCTCCACCTTGACCATTTGGAGTTCAGAACTGGACTGACGAAAGCGACCCCTGTCCTTCTATTTTCTATTCACCTCTCATCTTGCTTCACCTAATCAGGGGCATTCTTCTTGTGTGGGACCAACACCTATATGTGTCTCCCTACTAATTGGACAGAAACCTGTACCCTAATCTATCTTACCGCAAATATCAACCTAATCTCACCCTATGAGCCCCTTCCAATTCCTAGTACACTATTATTCTAGCTTTTAGACCCTGCCTCTTACGTCTGTTCACTAGTTTCTTACAGAACCGCATGCAAGCCTTCACCAATCAGAAAATTGGAGAAACACACCAACCCTGAAATCTGCCCTCTTGAAACAGAAATATCTGAATCCCTGTAAATATACCTCTACCCGGCAAAAAGCCATCACTGCATCTCTCTACTCCCCACTGAGAGTAATCCTTAGAGAGGCCATAACCCCTCACTGCCCCTACTCAGCAGAAAGAAGTTACAGAAGAGGAGGACCTCCATCCCCTTTCCCTGAGCCTCTCTAGAAATCATTCTCTTTCCTTTTTATATAAATATATCAAAAGTCAGGAATCTTAGGTTCCATTTCTTTAACCCTGCCAGGATGAGTTTTGTTTCAGGGCTGTGGCAGGTGACCAACCACAAAGGAATGTCCAATGAAGTCATGGACGGTTGAAACTGCTGACGATTGAAAATGCACCAACATCCATAATTGGTGAAAACGAAATTGAAGATGATATTTTCAAACAACGGCTTAGATAAGGGCTTAATATCCAAAATATACAAAGAACTCACAAAACTCAACAACAAACAAGCAAACAATCCAATAAAAAATGGGAAGAGGACATGAACAGACACTTCTCCCAGGAACAAATACAAATGGCCGACAGATACATGAAAAGATGATCATCTTCACTAGCTATTAGAGAAATGCAAATCAAAACTACAATGAGGCCCTGGCCGGTTGGCTCAGTGGTAGAGCGTCGGCCTGGCGTGTAGAGGTCCCGGGTTCAACTCCCAGCCAGGGCACACAGGAGAAGCGCCCATCTGCTTCTCCACCCTCCCCCTCTCCTTCCTCTTTGTCTCTCTCTTCCCCTCCGGCAGCGAGGTTCCATTGGAGCAAAGATGGCCCGGGTGCTGGGGATGGCTCCTTGGCCTCTGCCCCAGGTGCTAGAGTGGCTCTGTTCGCGACAGAGCGACGCCCCGGAGGGGCAGAGCATCGCCCCCTGGTGAGCAGAGCATCGCCCCCTGGTGGACAGAGCATCACCCTCTGGTGGGCGTGCCGGGTAGATCCCGGTCGGGCGCATGCGGGAGTCTGTCTGACTGTCTCTGCCGTTTCCAGCTTCAGAAAAATACAAAAAAAAAAAAAAAAAAAAAAAAAAAACTACAATGAGATACCACCTCACACCTGTTAGATTAGCTATTATCAACAGGACAGGTAACAACAAGTGTTGGAAAGGCTGTGGAGAAAAAGGAACCCTCATTCACTGCTGGTGGGAATGTAAAGTAGTACAGCCATTGTGAAAGAAAATATGGTGGTTCCTCAAAAAATTAAGAATAGAACTACCATATGACCCAGCAATCCCTCTAATGGGTATATACTCCCAAAACGCAAAAACACTGGTACATAAAGACACATGCAGCCCCAATGTTCATCGCAGCATTGTTCACAGTGGCCAAGACATGGAAAAAACCAAAAAGCCCTTCAATAGAAGATTGGATAAAGGAGATGTGGTACATATATACTATGGAATACTACTCAGCCATAAGAAATCATGACATAGGATCATTTACAATAGGGGTCCCCAAACTTTTTACACAGGGGGCCAGTTCTCTGTCCCTCAGACCGTTGGAGGGCCGGACTATAAAAAAACTATGAACAAATCCCTATGCACACTGCACATATCTTATTTTAAAGTAAAAAAACAAAACAGGAACAAATACAATATTTAAAATAAAAAACAAGTAAATTTAAATCAAGAAACTGACCAGTATTTCAATGGGAACTATGGGCCTGCTTTTGGCTAATGAGATGGTCAATGTGCTCCTTTCATTGACCACCAATGAAAGAGGTGCCCCTTCCGGAAGTGCAGCGGGGGCCGGATAAATGGCCTCAGGGGGCCGCATGTGGCCCGCGGGCCGTAGTTTGGGGACCCCTGATTTACAACATGGATGGACCTTGATAACATTATACTGAGTGAATTAAGTAAATCAGAAAAACTAAGAACTGTATGATTCCATACATAGGTGGGACACAAAATTGAGACTCATGGACATGGATAAGAGTGCAGTGGTTACCAGGGGGAGGGGAAAGAAGAAGAGGGAGGGTGTGAGGGAGGAGAGGGGCACAAAGAAAACCAAGTAAAAGGTGACAAAGGACAATTTGACTTTGGGTGATGGGTATACAACATAATCAAATGTCAAAATGATCTGGAGATGTTTTCTCTGAATCTATGTGCTCTAATTGATCAATGTCACCCCGTTAAAATTAATTGTCTAAATAAAATTAAAAAAAGATGTTTGTTAAACTACCATAAAAAAGGTTTGGATGAAGTTTAGATACTATAGAATTTTAATATAGGCTTTGTCAACTGATGGTCACTAGACAGCAACATGAACTGGAACCCTCAGTTTGGGTAGTGGTGAAGAATACTTTCTTCAGTTCAGACAGCTCAGTTGTGATGCAGCATGGCTGTGAGACAGTACAGCTGTGAGGCAGCCCTGGGGTGAGGCCCCTCTCCTGCTAGACAACTTTGCTCTGCTCTGGTCTGCTCCATTTGCAGTAGTCCTGTCCACTCTGCTCTGCCCTGTTGCTGGTCTGTTCTGCTCTCCTCCTGTGCCAGTCTGCTCCAAGATGTCTCAGCTCTAGCCAGGGAAACACAGTGTTCAGTCTTTGGTGGAAAGATAAAGTGCACTTCCTAAGCTAGGGAAACTGACTAACAGACAAAAATCCCCTGGCCAGAGTCCCTGATTGGTCTGTTCTCATGCAGATGAGGACTCCAAGTACTTGAAGTTTGATTCAACCAAAGGCACTGTCCTGATTGGTCAGGATGGAGCTGCTCTGAGGATGCTCATGGGGATATAGGTGCGAAATTCCAATTGGATGGGGAAAGCAGTCTTATTGGCTGAAATAGGATTCCAGGAACTTCTTCTCTATAAGAGCTGGCTCAGAGGGCAGGACCACAGTGCAGGCAGATAGATCAGTGCAGGAGGCAGGCAGCTTAGTACAGACTGCCCCCTGAAACACTGTTTGCAGGAGAGACCCCTGAATAGATATGGCTGCTAGGCTGTTTTTGTTGATGTTTTTAAATTTAGACATAGCACCAGGGGCTCTCCTGAGGAGGTGTTTTCTTTCTCAGGGTACACAACTTATACCATTATCATTTACTTATCATGTGTGAGTGGCTGTGTCCTGATACTCCAACAGTGTCCCACATGTCTGCAATATGTTGCATCCACAGGGTGTGAGAACAAACGTCGGAGACTTTCAGGAGTGTAGATGGTACTTTATTGGCCATTTTAACTGTGCAGGAGTGAACTCCCAAGATGTCCGGAGACACCATACTCACAAGGAGCTGCAAATGAGAGTCACACCTGGCACTTACAGCTAGGTCCTTATATATCCTAAGTGAGCAAGCATTATACAGAAGCAGATGTGGCAGTTAGCTATTCGCTAGGGAGGTCGCACGCAGCATAGCAACAGGGGCCGGCATAGCAACAGGGACCGGATTTAGCTTAGTGGCGAATTTCAAACATAAACTTCTTTGTTCTCAGCCTCACAGGGGCCCTATCAGCACTCCCTGTTCCTGCTCCTTCAATAGTTACACTCTGGCAGCCACAGCAGGGCCCTATCAGCACCTCCCTGTTCCTGCTCCAAAAAGTTACACTCTGGCAGCCACAGCATGCCTCCCCGAATCTAACATTCCCCCATCTCTTTTGGGCATAAATCAAACCTTTGATTCTTTATCAGTGGGGAGAATGGTATAAGGTTGGGACAGAATCATTAACTTTACTACATCTACCCTCTCCTTTACAAATGCAAGGAGCTTGTTAAGGATTATTGGACTAAAGGTAAGAGCCAATAAGAATAATAGGAGGGGTCCAGCAATTGCGGATATGAGGGTAGTTAACCAAGGAGAAGTCTTGAACATAGAGGCATACCAGCTAGGGCTGTCTTCTTCTAGGTTCCTATTCTTTACTCTGTTTGCAAGTATCTTGATAGTCTCTCTAATTACTCCAGAGTGGTTAGCGTAAAAACAACATTCTTCTCTTAAGGCAGTACACAGTCCTCCTTGCTCAAGGAGGAGGAGGTCTAGCCCTCTCCTATTCTGAAGGGCTACCTCGGCTAGGGAGTCTAGTTGCTTCTCGAGATATATTACCTGGTTTTGGAGAAGCACAATATCTTTGGAGAATGTCTCCAAGCTGCTGGTGAATCACAGAACTTGTCTTCAAAGAACTTTGATAAGTCAGCTTGGAGAGTTATGGGGTTATTATTATCCTAGGTGTTATTCTGTGCTATAACTGTGCCATCTGCTATCCTAATTAAAACCTATTCCTGCAACTTTAGTCCCTTACTGGGTAAACAATAAAAAGTCATCAGTCCTAAGTGGAGGAGAAGGTGAGCTTTAGAGGCTCTCCAGGGGTCCGCTTGACTTGCTATCTCCGAGATCCTTTGTCGGGTGGTTGGGCCGGCTTCACGTGGGAGAGGTGGATCTAGTAGGGCTTTTCAGTTACCTTAATAGCTGTGGGTGTATTCAGGATCACCTGGAACAGTCTATTCCACCGCGGCTCAAGGTTGCCCCGTCTGTGGTTGAGAATCCACACCTACTGTCCAGGCTCCGGTGGCTCCGGTAGTCAGGAGCTGTGTTTCGCATTCGATTGGGCTGATCTCTAGAGGGCCTGCACCTCGCTTCTGATGTGTTGCAGGGCCTGCAAGGACTTGAGGAAATTATGATTAGAAATCTCTAGTTCCCCTCTGGTCAGTTGAGGTACAAGGGGCACAGGTTGCCCAAACAAGATTTCATAAGGGGTCCATTTATTGAGATAGGGGGTACATCTGGTTCTAAAAAGGGCGAAAGGGAGGAGCTCAACCCAGTTTTCACTGGTCTCCCCTCTCAGCTTAATTATAGTTTCCTTCTTTCTACCTGTCCTGAACTTTGGGGCCTATAAATGCAATGCAATTTCCAATTAATCCCTAACTTAGTGGCTAATTCTTGGTATATCCTGGGTATGAATGCAGGCCCATTGTCTGATCCTAGGGCTAGGGGGAATGCCATATCTAGGTATGATTTCCCTTAATAAGACTTTGCAGACTGTGGAAGCAGCCTCTCCTCGCATGGGGAATGCTTCCACCCATCCTGAGAAGGTGTCTACTAATACTAATAGATACTTATAACCTGACTTCCCAGGGGTCATATCTGTGAAATCTATTTCCCACAGTTCTCCTGGAGCTTTCCCCCAATACCTCACAAAGGGGGGGGGTAGCTTCTTATTCTGTGCATTTACTCTGGCACAGATGCTGCACCTCGAGACAATGGAGTGGACAATATCCCTGATGTTGGGCCCTACATAATACTTCCTGATAAGTTGTTCTAGCTTGTTTTGTCCTAGATGAGTACTAGTATGAATATCTCCTATTTCTCTTACTATTCCCTGGGGTAAATAGAGCCGGGAGTCAGGAAGCTCTATCTATCCCTACTGATTTTTCTTCCCTTTCAACTACATCCCTTCCTGCTCTTCTGGGGAATATCTAGGATCCGGAGGTAGCATTGGCTTAGGCAGCAATGGCAGAAGGCTTTCTTGTGGTCCAGTGGCTGCCTCTCTTGCAGCTGAGTCTGCTAGGTTGTTACCCTTTACAATAGGAGAGTCCCCGCTCTGGTGTCCTTTGCAGTGAATGATGGCAACTTTGGTAGGTAGCCAAATGGCGTTTAGGAGGGCAAGAATTTCATTGCAATTTTTAATGTCTTTTCCCCCTGCTGTCAGTAAGCCTCTCTCCTTGTATATGGCTCCGTGGACATGGGCAGTAGCGAATGCATACCGGCTGTCAGTGTAGATCAGGGGTCTCAAACTCATGGCCCACGGGCCACATGCGGCCCGCCCACCAATTTTGTGTGGCCCGCAGACTGGCCCGCAGACTAATCCACGAAGTTTGATTAGTCTGCGGTCCGCACAAAATTGGTGGGCGGGCCGCGAGTTTGAGACCCCTGGTGTAGATGTTGGCAACTTTTCCCTCTGCTATCTGTAAGGCTTGGGTTAGTCCTATTAGCTCTGCCCTTTGTGCAGATGTTCCTGCGGGCAGTACTTTCTGCCACAGGACCTTATTTTCCATGGACACTGCTGCCCCTGCATGTCGCTGTCTATCCTTAATAAAACTGCTCCCGTCTGTAAAGAGGGTCAGGTTTGCCTTCCTGTATGCTTGATCCCTTAAGTCCGGGCGGGAGCCAGTCACTGTGTCAAGGATTTGTTTGCAACTGTGGACCAAAGTGGGGTCTGGTATTGGCAACAGGGTCGCTGGGTTCAGGGCAGCAGTTTTGAGGAACTGAACAGATGGAGGGTTCAGCAGCTGAGCCTGATACTGTGTTAGCCGCGCATTAGATAGCCACCTGACAGGGGGTGCTCGCAGCACTTGCTCTATGTAGTGTTCCCTAATGACTTTGATGTCCTGCCCTAAAATCAATTTACTAGTCTCCTTGACTAGTATGGAGGTGGCAGCAAGCGCCCTCAGACATGTTGGCCATCCCGAGGCTACAGGATCAAGTTTCTTGGACAGATAGGCGACAGGCCTCTTCCCTGGCCCAAGTTCCTGGCTCAGTACCCCTAAAGCTATACCTCCCTTTTCTGCTATAAATAGCTGAAAGGGTTTGGCCAGATCTGGCAGGGTCAAAGCTGGGGCAGTCACAGGGCCTCTTTAAGCGCTTGGAATGCTTGCTTCTCCTTATCTGTCCATGTGAACTGCTCTTCCTTACCCCTGGTTAGTTCGTGCAGGGGTTTAGCTAGTTTTGCAAAGCCTAATATCCACAGTCGACAGTATCCTACTGCACCCAGGAATTCTCATACCTGTCTCTTGTTAGCAGGCTCAAGGATCTTCAAGACCGTCTGAATTCGCTGGCTGAACAATGTCCTTTGCCCTCCCTGTAAGTTATACCCCAAATAACTTACAGTTTTCATCACAATCTGGGCCTCCTTGGTGGAGACTCGATATCCCATTCGCCCGAGATCTTGAAGCAGGTCTGAGGTAGCTTCCTCACACTCTCCTTCGTCCTTGGCAGCTATGAGGATGTCATCCACATACTGGAGCAGTACGATCGACAGATGGAAGTAGCGGAAAGCCTGCAGATCTTTGCTGAGGGCTTCATTAAAAATGGTGGGGGAATTCTTAAACCCTTGTGGTAGTCTGGTCCAAGTGAACTGCCCTACTAGTCTATTATCTGGGTCATTCCATTCAAAGGCAAAGATCTCTTGGCTCTGAGGTGCCAGGGGAATACAAAAGAAGGCATCCTTCAAATCCAGGACAGAATAATAGGTATGGGTTGGGGGCAATGAGCTCAGTAAGGTGTACGGGTTGGGCACCGTGGGATGAATAGTCTCTACCTGCACATTCACTTCCCGCAAGTCCTGGACTGGACGATAGTCTTGGCTCCCTGGTTTCTGGACGGGAAGCAGTGGGGTGTTCCAGGCTGATTGGCACCTTTGAAGGATGCCTGCCTCCAGCAGGCGTTGCAAGTGCCGGGCAATTCCCTGTCTAGCTCGGGCTGGGACCGGGTACTGCCTGATCCTAACCAGTCTAGCAGTGCTAAGCAGTTGCACCAGGACAGGCGGTTGGTGAGTGGCCAAACCTGGGGGGTTGGTTTCCGCCCAAACCTCAGGTACCCGGGAACACAGGGCATCTGGAACCCCTTCCTCGGCCTCCTTACCTTCTAGGATGGTGGCAAGTAAGTGTTCTTCAGACAGTGGGACAGTTACTTCCATGCTGACCTCTGCCTCTTTGTTCCCCATAGGGCTTTCCTCCCATCGGAAGGTTATGGTGGCTTGAAGTTTCTGCAATAAGTCCCTTCCAAGCAGTGGGAAAAGGCAGTCTGGAATGACTAGGAAAGAGTGGGTGATGGTGCCTTGACCTAAGTCAGTAATTCTTGTGGTGGCCCATGGGTAGGCTTCTGCTTTGCCCATTGCCTCTATTATCTTAGTAGTTGCCTTCTGCATCTGCATCGACTAGGAAGTCTATTGGCTTTCCTTCGACTGTTAAGGTGACCATGGGCTCCTGGAAGCCGACGGGAATGGAGTCCTGGCCCCGTCAGTCTAAGGTTTGGAGCAAGACCTCCAGGCCCTGTCTTGGCCTCTGGCTGTCGGCCTTCAACCTTGGACACTCTCTTTTCCAGTGCCCTTTCTCCTTACAATAGGCACATTGATCTTTGGCTATTTGCCATCCTTGGCCCTTCCTCTGTCCCCCTTTTCCTTTGGGGGGAGATTTCTGAGCAGCAATCAGGATCTTGGCTACCTCCTTTGCTCTGCCAACCTCTGGATCATCCCTGTTAATATATACTTTCTGGGCTATTTCTAATAGCTTACTCCTATTTTCTCCTTCAAATCCCTATATCTTCTGAAGCTTTTTCCTAATATCTGAAGTGGCCTGAGTCACAAAGGCTATATTTACTAGTCTCCTGTTCTCTTCTGCCTCAGGATCTAGAGGGGTATATACTCTATAAGCCTCTATGATTCTTTCTAGAAAGGCTGCTGGGGATTCCTCTCTTCCCTGGATGACTTCACTTACCTTGCTAAAGTTGGTTGGCTTTCTAGCTGCTGCCTTGAGCCCCCTCAACAGAGCCCGGCGATACTGGAGGAGCACGTCCCTTCCCCCAGTGGTATTAGGGTCCCAGGTAGGAGGTTGAGATGGGAGAACATCTTCTATTTCCCTTCTTCCCTCCCAAGTTCCCCTTTCTTCTCCTAATACCGCCTTAGCAGCTTCTCTTATTATTCTGTCCCTTTCTTCAGAAGTGAAGAGGGTTTGTAAAATCTGATGACAATCGTTCCATGGGGGCTGATGGGTCCTAAAAATGGTCTCAAGGAGAGATATTAGTCCCTGAGGTTTCTCGGAAAATGGGGGATTCTGATGTTCCCAATTGTATAAATCACTAGTGGAAAAAGGCACATAGATGAGGCGAGGAGGTGCCCGTGGGCCAGTATCTGGTGCTGGCGGTGCCTCCTGGAGAGGCAAAATGGCTGTGCCTCCCAGAGAAGGAGGCAAAATGGCTGCGCCTCCCGGAGAAGGAGGCAAAATGGCTGCGCCTCCCGGAGAAGGAGGCAAAATGGCTGCGCCTCCCACACCATAGACCGCCCCTTCTTGGGATGGTCCTGCTGCAAGGAATCTGGTTCCTCCTGCCACTGATAGGGTGGAGGGGAATTCACCGGGTCTAGGTGGTCCTCCAGAGGTCCAGGCAAAACAGGGTAAAGTCTGAACGGTTCACCAGGCTGTGTCTGGGAATGGGCTTCTCCCTTTTCCTTTTCTTTGACCCTCCCAACTTTCCTATTTCCCGTAGTGAGACAAACCGCTCGCCTGCCTCGCTGGCTGTCCTTCAGACACTTTCTGATGTACCCAAGCTGCTTGGTGGCTATGTCTACCCACACATCTATATACAGGTATTGGTCTGGGTGGGGAGTCCTATAGACCGTGGCTCTGACAGCAAATAAAGTTGGAAGGTCAAAAGTGCCCTCTGTGGGCCATCCCACATTAAATTTAAGCCATTCCAGCTGGCTCAAGGTCCAGAGGAAACCTGGACTTGGCTGTCCCTGAGCCCTCTTCTGGAAATCAGAAAAATTCCTCAACAGGCACTCGAGCGGGGATCCCGCACAGACTCCTGTTGTCCCATCCTAGATGACTCAGGAATAATGAGGAAGGGTAGGATACAGGCAACACACACTATTAACACAAGGAACACACTTGTCTCTCTCACACTCAACTCAGTCATTCAAGCTCAGACAAAACGCAGCACAGCGTGGCGCAAAAAGGATTCCTAATGTGACCAGTCACTCCTAAAGTTAACAAATCCAAATATCCAAATTTCAGAGAGCAGCGTCCTGCTCCTGAAAGCCCTGGGTAGGTTACCGGCAGCGTCCCACCTACTACCTCAGGATTGTGTGCTCCGGAGCCCAAAAGCCAAACCAAATGAGGATCCTCAGTGAATACTTACTCAGCTTGAGCTGTCCTTCTGGTCTTCGAACCAAAACTCCGCCGAGAGAGAATCCCTGGCGAGCCCCCAAAAATGTTGCATCCACCGGGTGCGAGAACAAACGTCAGAGACTTTCAGGAGTTAAGATGTTACTTTATTGGCCAGTTTAACTTGCGCAGGGGTGAACTCCCAAGATGTCCAGAGACACCATACTCACAAGGAGCTGCAAATGAGAGTCACACCTGGCACTTACAGCTAGGTCCTTATATATCCTAAGTGAGCAAGCATTATACAGAAGCAGATGTGGCAGTTAGCTATTTGCTAGGGAGGTCACACGCAGCATAGCAACAGGGGCCGGCATAGCAACAGGGGCCGGGTTTAGCTTAGTGGCAAATTTCAAACATAAACTTCTTTGTTCTCAGCCTCACAGGGGCCCTATCAGCACTCCCTGTTCCTGCTCCTTCAATAGTTACACTCTGGCAGCCACAGCAGGGCCCTATCAGCACCTCCCTGTTCCTGCTTCAAAAAGTTACACTCTGGCAGCCACAGCACGCCTCCCCGAATCTAACACAATAGTGTGTGGAAAAATATTTTTATGTCTGTCTCATTACAAGTATAGTCATCAGCTCAAAGAATATGAGCTGAACTGCAACTCTCTTTAGAGTAATTTTCACAACCAGAGAGTTAGTTTTAGATAAAAAGTATTTTGAATGCACTGAAATCATTTGAAAACATCTGCAAAAGTCATGATTACAATTTATAGTATGTTTATAAAACTGTTATATGTGCTGCTTTATGAAGCGTAAGAGGAAAATTAAGGAAAACAGTCATTGAGCAACAACTAATTGAAATATTGTTGCTTTCTTTATTTTATCTAATTATATTACACATTTCCAACTCAACTTGCCATATGCTTCTTAAAAATGCCCCACAGCTTCTAGAACCCTGCATCATAGGTCCTTATAGGTCCTTAATAAACATTTTTCTTAAATTAGGTTTAATTGAATGGTGTGCCTTATACCATTATGGGGAGATTGGAAAAATGAAAATGCTTTACAAAGTACTTTCTGAAACACTTTTAAAATCTGAGAAAGAGGCTTGTTTTCTGTGCGCTGGTAGAATCACAGCTGCAGTCACTTTTCCTGAGTGTGAACGAAACCCTTTCCAGACAATAAAAATGGCATGGCTTACGAAGCCTGTCATTTCCTTCCACCCACCACCTGAGGAAACATTGTTCACAGTTTGCATGTCTTATATCTTGCTAGGGACTCAAATATAACCAGTTGAGCACAGAGGAAAGGTTTCTTTTGTTTTAAATGTGAGCTTTTTCTTTTTCCTACTTCTTTCTGACCAGTATCTGTTCATTCTAAAAGCATAGTTAGTCCTCTTCCTCCTCACTGCCCCCTCACTTGGGGTCTTCCTCATTTTGTCAGAATAAGGTTTTCTATTGAGGTTCTTTTGGCTACCTTGTTGCCTAAATCCTTAAAAGTACACCTTGTTTTAGTAAATTTATGGGTAGGGCGCCATTTTTATTGTCTGGAAAGGGTTTCGTTCACACTCAGGAAAAGTGACCACACGGTGACTCTACCATCGCACAGAAAACAAGCCCCTTTCTCGGATTTTAAAAGTGTTTCAGAAAGTACTTTTTAAAGCATTTTCATACCTGCAGTGAATGATAACTATATTAATACATTGGCCTACAACACTTAGTACTTATAATTACATACAGCATCTATATACTTTCCAAAACAGCTTTAAATAAAGTTTTTCATTTTCTTCTAACAGCCATCTGTGGGTTTGGCAAGGCCTGCATTTTTATTTTACAAGCATTAAATAAAAGGTCCAAAGGCCTGCATGACTAGGTGCTGGGGCCAGTGGATCTCCAGACAGGGCTCTTTCCACTTCCAAATAATTGTGGGGGGTGGGGAGACTGGATGCAATGAGTAGCTTTGACCATGGTGGTGATTTGTATTTTTTTACAATATTGCGCAAGAGTTGTAATTCTGCAAGATTAGCTTTCATATTTCTAAAGCGGGAATACTTATAATCCAAACAATATTTGTTAAGTGCCTGTTTGTATCATCAACCTTAATCTGAATGACATTTTAGTGTATTAAAGAATTTGACATCTAAATGTTCTTGATGATCTGGATTAAAAAAGATGCACTTCAGAAGTACACAAAAGGAACAAGAGTAGTATAGTGTTGTCCAGTTTTGAATTTAGTTTCTCTAAAGTCCCTGGTCTTAGCCCACGGGAGGTAATAGGTTTTATGTTTAAAATGAAGGTCTTTGTCAAAACTTGAATCGGTTCAAAGTGAAGCCTTAGATGAGTTACTTCACATCCCTGAGAGTTTCCTCACCTGAAAAAGGCAGAGTTGCCACAAGCATGAACAGTAATGGAGGTTAAAGTGCTTGAATGCTGTAGGTGCTCAAGAAATAATAGCTGTTATTTTTGTGTTCTGGGCAAAAATACTGAGGCAGCACGTCAAATCAATTTTATTGCAGTGTATTCTAAAATCAAAGTGTGTGTTTCTCAAAGACAATGTCGCAGGTCTAAGCTGTGCCACACACCTCCCCTCTTGTCCTTCAAAGGAACATGGGTTCACTTGACATGACCTCTTTATATTTCCCTACATTATCTTTTATTATTCTGTTGTACTATATAGTGCATTGATAAAAAACATTAATACTAGTGTTATACTCTGGGGATATAAATTGAGGATATAAATAATACACAGTCTTGTTTATGTGAAAATAATGGTACAGATCTTGGAGATAAGTGCCCTTTTTGCACATGAATTAATGTGTTGCATGTTATTTGATTCCAAATAATTTTTAACAATTTTCAATGTCCTAGTTGTTTAAATTAATTTTAAAATAAAATAAGTATAAACTTAGAAACTGTAAACCTTAAATATTTTATTTATGCCTAAAAAGATACTTTATGATATTCGGGAAAGTATACAGGGTGGGGCAAAAGTAGGGTTACCGTTGTTCGTGTGGAAAATAATGCGATCATTAATAATACAAGAATAAATTCTGTGTTTCACGTACTCACAACTGTAAACCTGCTTTTGCCCCACCTTGTATTTCACTTAGGTTGCAGAAGTTACTAACTGTGCAGGTCATGCTCTTTGAAATGAAATGGCCTTTCTGTTGTTACCACCTGCCTGTTGAGACTCCTGCCTGCGCATGCTCCCTTCCCACCGCAGCCACTCCATCAAGAACTCTGAGGAGGGAGGGACTTTCAGTGCAGGCCAGGCTGCAGGGCAGGGAAGGAACGGTTTCCTGAGTACACACTGATTCTTGTTGTTCTGGACCTGGGGATTTAATTCTCCTCTATAACTGAGGAAAGAAGATGTTCTGTCTTTGTGTGCCATATGTTTTGGAACTTACTGTTTCTTACTATAGTATGCTCCTTGTGCCTCATACTAGACACTCCTCTCCCCTTGACATGCCACACACATGCCATGATCATTGTTCCTGAGCTGCCCTGTGAGTTCTCTATGCTCAAATTTCATTTGTTCATCCAGTGAATATTTATTAAACATCTAATATGTGTCAGGCATATTCAAGAAATCATAATAAAACAATGAGGCAGAGTGGGGAAAACATCAAAGTGCCAGACCATGTGCATCCAAAAGAGAGTGTCTTGCCCTCAAGCCAGCACTCGGGGAAGGCTTGCAGTTCTATCAGTAACCTGCACACGAGACCTCTCTTTAGGAACTGTATTCCTGAGCCAGTGCCTTTGTATGTTTGTATATATAAAATAACTCTCTATATATGTTTAATTTTATGTAATCAATTTCTTTACTAACACTGTTGTTGAAATAACTGAGACTTTGGAACAAAACAAATTTGAGTGTGAAAGATGGCCTTTAACCTTTAACCCTTCCCAGTTTCACTTTCTTCACCTGTAAGACTGAATTAACAATGAAAAATCATATTGTTGTGAAGATTTATTTATTACTATTTAATTAATCCAAAATGGTATCAGTGGCATTGAACATCCATCTTACTTAACAAAAATATCTCTAGACAGTTAAAAAAATTAAATAAGCCTCAATCATATTGCTTTTTAATCAGAAATACCTTGTATAATAATACATAGACCTTTTATGCATTTACACAGAAGTATGCAGTGATGAGCAAGAGTATATTAAAGTATTCAGTATATTTGATTTTTATTTCTGCCTTTAGATTTTTCTTTTTCAAAATATCATGCATTTCCAAAGAGAATCATCATAGGGTCCAGTAGTTATTTGAGCAAGCACATGGTCTTTGCCTCACCCATGTGGGTCTCCTTATTGTAAGTTTGAAGGATTGTATTTCTGGAGCATCTTTTGAACATGACCAGAATGCAAAGACCCCTTCACCCCAGGGCACACCTAAATGAAACATACTATCCCTGGGCTTGTAAGTGTGAACATTAGCAACCCCAGCTCCAAGTTCCAGTGCCATGGCCAAACAATGCCCAGGAGCCCACCAGCTACCATTGTCTGGTCTAGCGTATGACAGTAGAGAAGGGAAGAAAAGAAAAATGAGAAAACAGTCAAGATTTTAATTTAAAAATATTGTATTGAAAAGATAAGTCTAGCCAAACTTTAGCCAAATTATTTTAAAATTCCCCATAATTCTGTCATCTTAATAAAACTTTCATTTACATATTATCTTTGTCTTGTAGATATTCTAGAATTGCAGTAATAGCATGCATACCATTTTGTGTTCCACTGTTTTTCCCCTGAGGTATAGCTTCTAAATATTGCTATTTCTCAATTTTTTTGATAATAATTTAAAACTATAACATGATATTTTCATGTTGTGTTACCACCAAAAGTTGCTAATCTACTAATATAAAACACTTCTAATTTTAGCAAATAGAAGTAAGCAGGAAAATGAAGTGACTTAATTGTTGCCACCTCTTCCTATCTCAAAACAATTCTTGGTAAATGACAGCCTAAACAAAACAACAAAAGATAATATCAACAACAAAAATAATAGTCCTGGACAATCAACCAACTGAATAAGCAAGACAGTAAAAGGTAGAAACACATTTATATTTAAATGTAGATTTTGGATAAAAACCATGCAAGTTTTCCTTAAGCTAAGGAACAATTAATTATAGGAAGGCACTTTCTTTATTTATATCAACAGTAGTCAATTTCAAGAAGAAAAATTTGTTTGAAGTTAAGTATACCATTATTGACTTTCTTTTTAAATTATATATTGGTTTCAGGTGTACAGCAAGAAAATTTTATTATCCCAATAATCCTACCCTCTTCTTTCCTATTTCCCCCCACATGCAAAGAATTAAAGTTAGTTTCATTTAAGTATGAACCAAAATTACTTCAATCCAGAAGTAACCTTATCATTCTAATAATATGGTTTCATACGTCAGTATGTCCATTACATTAAGAAGTAGATTCATATATGATCTTTTCTAACAAATCAAGACCGTGAAGAAAGAAAACAATTGGAGGTCCACATACTATGTGTCTAAACCTTTTAATGTTATATGTTCTGTCTTTTTACCTTAACAAAGGTACCTTCCTAAAAATCTTGATGTCCACATTTGAATTTATAGTTCAAGGAGTTCAGTGCCAGACTGGGGTGTTTTAGGGAGAGCAGCCCCAGACCCCATCCCATGGCCTACCCCTGGCTTAGTCTTGGACCTTAAAGGGCCTCACTCCAGTAGGTGAACACTCCAAACTGCATGTCTGAGTTCTGTCCACACCTCTGTATTAGCCACTTACAAGAACTCCAGTTTTTTATCTGGAGTTCTTTTATTTGGAGTTGGAGTTGTTGTTTTACCGGCTTTATTAAGATACATTTGGCAAATAACATTGTATAAGTTTAAGGTATACAATGAGATGATGTGATAGATATATTTATATATACAGTATATATACAGTGTGTCCGTAAAGTCATGGTGCACTTTTGACTGGTCACAGGAAAGCAACAAAAGACGATAGAAATGTGAAATCTGCACCAAATAAAAGGAAAACTCTCCCAGTTTCATACCTATTCAGTGCAGTTCAATGTGGGCTCACACACAGATTTTTTTTAGGGCTCCTTAGGTAGCTATCCCGTATAGCCTCTACAGATTCGTCACTGACGGATGGCCTACCAGAACGGGGTTTCTCCACCAAACTGCCGGTTTCCTTCAACTGCTTATCCCACTGAGTAATGTTATTCCTTTGTGGTGGCGCTTTGTTATAAATGCGCCGATATTCACGTTGCGCTTTGGTCACGGATTCAAATTTAGCGAGCCACAGAACACATTGAACTTTCCTCTGCGTCGTCCACATCTGGACTGGCATGGCTGCGGGCTGCTCCGCTATATACACGGTGTTACGTCATCATCTGCACATGTCACATGCTGCCACATCATCCTACAGAAACTGGGAGGGTTTTCCTTTTATTTGGTGCAGATTTCACATTTCTATCGTCTTTTGTTGCTTTCCTGTGACCAGTCAAAAGTGTACCATGATTTTACGGACACACTGTATTTCAAAATGACTAACACAAGACTAGTTAACACATCGATCACCTCACAGTTACTTTTCTTCCATTGAGATATAATTGACATATAATATTATATTAATTTCAGGTGTACAACCTAATGACTTGATATTTATATATATTATGAAATGATCACTACAATTAGTCTAGTTAAAATCCATCACCACACATAGTTACAATTGTTTTTTGTGTGTGTGAACTTTTTTGTCTTCTTAAAGAAATCCTTTTAACACTTCTTGTAATACTATTTCAGCAGTGATTAAAAATCCTTTAGCTTTTTCTTGCCTGAAAAGCTCATTATCTCTCTTTTGATTCTAATTTATAGCCTTGCTAGGTAGGTTCTTGCTTCCCATCACTTTGAATGTGTTATGCCAGTCCTTTCGGGCCTGAAAAGTTTCTGTTGAGAAAGCAGATGACAGTCTTGTGGGAGCTCCTTTGTAGGTAACCAACTACTTTTCTTTGGTCACTTTTATGATTCTCTCTTCGTCCTTTAATGCTGATGTGTCTTGGTGTAGGCCTCCTTGGGTTCATCTTGTTCAGGACTCTCTATGCTTCCTAGAATTGTGTGCCTATTTACTTCACCAGGTTAAGAAAATTTACCATCATTATTTTTTTTAAATAGATTTTCAGTCCCTTGCTCTCTTGTCCTTCTGGTACCCCTATGATTTGAATGTTGGTGCACTTGATATTGTCCCAGAAGTCTCTTATTATTTTAAATTCTTTTTTCCTTTTTTTTTCTGATTGAGTGTTTTCCACTAGCTTGTATTACAAATCATTGATTTGATCCTCTGTTTTATCTAATCTGCTGTTGAACCCTTTTAATGTAGTCTTGATTTCAGTTATTTTATTCTTCATTTTTGACTGGTTATTTCCTATAATTTCTATCTCTTTGTGTAAGTGCTCAATAAGTTCATGTATTCTTTTTCCAATTTCATTGAGCATCCTTACAACTGGTGTTTTTAACTCTGCATCTGGTAGATTGCTTACCTCAATTTTATTTAGTTTTTTCCTGGAGTATTGTCCTGTTCCTTCATTTGGGACATGTTTGTCTCCTTAGTTTGACTGCCTCTCTGTGCCTATTTTTATGTATTAGGTAGATCTGCTATGTCTCCCAGTCTTGGCTGAGTGGCCTTATGTAATAAGTGTCCTGTTGGTCCCAGTGGTGCAGTCTCCCTGATCATCTGACTGAGGGTTCTGTGTGCTCTCCTTTTGTAGTTGAGCCTTGACTGCTGTTAGCACATCAGTGGGTGGGATTGACCCTCAGACCGACTGGCTGAGAAGACTGGTTGTGACTACAGCAGAGAAGCAAAATTCAGTTTAGTGGGTCTCCAATGCCTGTTGGATGTGTCATTTATGGAACTAATTGCTTGGTGCTCTAGTGTGGTCTGAAGTGGGTGTTTTTGTTCTGGTGCTTCTTTGGAGGGGCTCTGGTGCTGGCCAAGGTCAGCTGATGCCTGTGTCTGGCCTAGGTCCACTTGGTAGGAGATACAAAGTGATCTTCAGTTGGTAGCTGTCTGTACTTGGCGTGGTAGTGCCTGGGAGAAGTTGTGCCACAAACTGAGGCTGGTTGCCACTGGTGCTAGGCCTGGGGCCACATAGCAAGAGGTATAGGACACTAAGGTCAGCCATTGCTTGTTTGGGGTTTGCCAACCTTTGAGTGAGTTTGGGGAAGTCTGCAGTACAAGCAGAAGCTGACTGGCTGTGGGAAACAACCCCTGAAAGAGGGTCAGGTTGATACACTGAGTGGGTGGGGCAGGGTCTCAGGGAATCACCAGGGTAGATCAAGAGTATTAGCCAGACTGATGTAGATTCAGACTGGACACCAGTCTGTGTCTACCAGCTATGTATGGTAAAGGGTTCACAAAGGATCAATGGTACCTTCTGTCTGAGAGAGAGCAGTCCTTCTCACCCTCATCATGAAGCCAGACAATTCAGTTCTCCCCAAATGTCCCTGGGGCTTTCTGAGCTGCTGTCCCTTTGCTGGAGCTGAGAGCAAGTATTTGAGAGTGAGAAGATTTGTGCTTGGGGTCTTTAAGAGGACACTTGAGTTTATAGCAGCCCTCATCTCACCTGGACAGAATCCCCACTGATGTTCACAATCAGGTGTTGTGGTGACTCCTCTTCCTGGAACTGGTGATTCAGGCTGGGGAACTCAGTGTGGGGCTGGGACCCCTGGCTCCTGAGAGGGACCACCACAGCTGAGATATCCACCCCCCCAATTCTTAACTGCCACACATGGGACCAGCTTGTTTCACATTTCTGGACATGGCTTCTTTATATCCTTAGTTATAAAACTTCTGTTCATCTAGTCTTCAGCTGGTTTTCAATGGTGGTGGTTCTATAATTTATTTGTAATTTTGATGTGGTTATGGGAGGACCTACTCTGCTATATTGACCAGAGGAGAACTTTTCAGATCTACTCAATTCAGGCCTCCAGTTTTGCACACCAGGAGAGCAGTCCTCTGTTAGGAGAATGAGAATGAGGCCTTTGCAGATCCTGATAGGACTCTGGAAACCTGGGTACCCAGATGAGCTCCCCGGCTGGCACGGGCTCCTGGTGAACCAGAACAGGGCTTTCTAAGCCCAGGGTTAGGGTTATTGTTTGTGTTCTATAAAAACTTTACATTTTAAAATACTGGAGACAAGGTAAACTTTAAATCAAGTTTTAAAAGAAAATATAAACAGAGTACAATATTAGTGTCTATCTACTTAACATTTTTGTTGTTCTTTTCAAAATGTGACATAAAAACAAATAAGAAAGCCTTTATGTCTACCATTAAGACCTCAGAGTATTGTATCTGAAGCCATTTTCTCTCTTTCCTCCACAATAAATTCATCTTCATTGTATCTGTCATCTGTTCCCTCCTAAGCCAGAAATGCAGGGCACATAAGCAAGACTGTGGCTCAGCATCTCTGTTTTCCAAAGCAACAGCTTTTTGTCACTGATTGTCCCAACTGCAACAGCTGCTTGCACATTGACTTTGGCTAGTCTGAGATTCATTCAGCAGAATGGATTTGTACATTCTCAAAGACAGAAATTGAAGGAAAAGATGGAGAAGTTGGCTACAATAAATATATTTATTATTACTGAGAATTTTCCTCCCCTGTCCAAGCCTGGGGATGGACAGAAGATCCTAGTGACTCATAGCTTCTAGAGAAGAAATCCACATCTAGCAACCACTAAAGTCACATTTCCCTCCAATTGCTTGAGCATTGAATTCTTTAGATAGGTGTAGAGATACTGCATTGCTAAGCACCAGGCAAGGAATGGGTTGCAATTTCTGGTTCTTGTTTAACACATGCCCAAGTGGCACCAGACAGGCACACAGAATTCTGTGGTTATTTGGCAGATGGTAAGCAGAGGCATGAGAGAACAACTGATACTTCGTATCTGTGGTAACTCTCCTCTCTGCTCACTGGGTAGGCAATGTATAACACAGCACATTTTATTATTTATATATTAGCTATAACTACATATTCTATTATTATCTATGGTGGGCAATAATCACCCACTATGATGCTTCAAGACATGTGACCCAGTTGAGCCCGTGGCTGGCATCCAAGATGAGAAAAGAGAAGCTGTGGGTGGGCACAGTGGGTGGCCAGGACAAGGCTTGGCTGTAGGAGCTAAGTGTGTTTGGGGGTGTGGAACCAGAAGCTGCTGAGGTTAACCTTGGACAAGTCACACTGGTGTCTCTTCTGTTTCCTACAATTGCTTCTTCAATCAGTACCATATCTTCATCTTTTGACAACTACCATGTAATCAATTTTCTCCTTTCCCATCCAGAAAATAGATATGATTTGTGTGATTAGATGCAGATTCAGAGTTCTGAATGCACTTACATAACTGTATCAGTGATGAATTTTGCAGCTTACAACTAGGAACATTTATTATCTCCCAACACAGATGAGCTGGGTGCTGGGCTCAGGTCTCACGAAAGGCTGCCATCAGGGAGTCAGCCTGTGCTAGGGTCATCTCAAGGCTCGGCTGAGGGGCAGTCTACTTCCAAGCTCACTTAGATGGCTGAGGCAGGATTAGCTCCTCACAGGCCATTGTTTAGATGCACCCCTCAGTTCCTCGACATGTGGACCACTCCATAGGCAGCTTACAGCATGGCAGCTGACTTCCCTCTGGGCAGGGAAGCCAAAGAGCAAGACTGCAAGACAGAAAGAACCAGAGTCTTTTTTTTTTTAAGCTGATGTCTTTTTGTAACAATATCAAAAATGACATCCCAGTACTCTTATTATATTCATTAGGAATGAGTCATAGCTCTGGTCTATACTCCAGGGATGGGTTAGGGAATAAATGTGAGGAGGAGGGGGTCACTGGGAGCCTCCTCGGAAGCTGCTCACCATAACAAATATGCTTTTTGACATATTGTGTTATAATAATAGCCTTTCAAATAGTGGTTTTTAAAAATTACTAACTTTACCACATCCTTGTCAGAAACCTAATGCATGTGGTCCAGCCATAGAATATTACCTTACTTAAGACCATGATGACACTGTGTAAGTCTCTACTGTAGCAGACAACCTTGCTATCCTACTGTAGAATGTTTTTTAGTAATCTACTCTTTCTCACCTAGAGTTCAGCTGGCTTTCATCTCAGTTTTACTACAGCAGTCAAATAAATTCTCTTGGTTACCAGCAGGATCATAAGATGACACAGCTAAAAAACCATCTCCATTTCCACCTAGCCCAACTCCTTCCTTTCACGGTATGGAAACATTAGAGAGGAAGGAACTTGCTCATGGACACACAGCTTGGTACTAGTGTGACTGGGTCCCTGTTAGGATTTGGAGAACTTAACACTGGTTTTAGGACGAGGCCAAAGACGGGGCCAATTGCACTGCCTCCCCTGCGGAGCCTGAAGCATGCATGAAGATCAATAAAACTAGGACAGAAAGTAAGGTGAGGGAAGAAAAAAGCGAAAGAGAAAAAGAGGAGAGGGAAAATTCTGAGAAAGGAACAGGGCTGCAGAGGAGAGGAGAAAATCTAAAAGCATTCTCCGCAGGTACCACTGGGGGGCTCCAAGACTTTCTGACAGAGCTGCCTTCATACAGTGACATTTTGAGGCATACGTCAGCACACACGTGTAGTGTACTGTCACTGAAAAACAGCAGAGCACCGTGTTTAAGACCATGGACCCTGGAGCCAGAATGCTCAGGCTTGAATCCCAGATCTGCCACTGGCTTGTGAGACCTCTGCAGGTTACTTGAGCCCTCTCTCGTTGTTTTCTAAAATGGGGATGATACTAGTACACACTGCATGGGCAGTCCTCATGGGATTAAATGAGTTTATCCAAGTAAGTACCAACAATAGTGGTTGGCACATGGAAAAATCTTTTATTAACAACTGATAGAGAAAGCAGACTGATGTTATCCTCTGCCCTAAGCTGAGTTTGAGGATGCGGTGAAGCTTGGGATGAGGACGTGGTAAGGCTTGAGGATGGAACAAGGAGTGGCAGTGAAGGAGGTGTGTCAATGTACACTCAAATCAGAATGCTATATGCATCGCCCAGAAAATCAAGCGGATGGTCCTTCTGCCCACTTGGGCATCTTTCTAATCCTTTTCCAGATCCTTCCTCCTTCTCCTCCTGCTCTCTTCTTCCTCATGCAGCACCTGTTTGGTTCTTCCTGTCAATCATCCTCTTGGGACACTAATCCCCAGCAATGTAGAGCTGCAATGCAATTAGATCTATATAATAATTTTTTATATTATTACAAGTATTATGTAGTAACAAAGGTATTTAATTTTATTTTTTGGTTCTGTCATTGTGGTCCCATTTCTCTCAAAGCATTTTCTCTCTTCTGTTTTTGTTCTTTTTATTGAAGTCTGTATTTATGGGACAAAACATCTGATTAAACAAATGTGTTTCAAACTAGAATTTTCTGAATATCATTTGTGTCTTGGACCCTGAGCAGTATTTTAAACTGACCCTTACAATAACTACGTGTAGTAAGTATTGCTATTCTAGCTGTAGAGATAAAGAAAACTATCCCTAGAGAAGTTGTCTGCATTCCTTCAACAACAACTGGGTGCCTCTGCATTCTAGGCAGTCTCCAAGCCACCAGACTGACCTGGACCTTGCCAGCTTCCATGTCCCAGGGCTGGGGGCCAAAGAGAAAGAATCACTCCAAGCAGACACTGGAGTTGTTTAAGAATGGTTTTTAAGAGGTTGTAACACTGAGGAACACAGTGTTTCTTTAATGGCCAGGGGGCAAATTGCTACACAGAACGAGGGCAAGAACTGAAGAGACCAGAGTGCCATCTTTCCACCTCACAGGCTTGCCAAGTAGGATGCCATGGAAGGGAATGTCAGCAGGAAATCAGTCTCTCAGTGGCCGTGGTGCCAGAGCACAGAGCAGAAGAACATGTGGGACCACCCTAGGCAGTTACAGGGGGGAGGTAGGGATTGAGTGGATTGAAGTCCTTTACATAGGTGGTAATGATGAGGTAGTGCGAGTTGAATAATTATGCTTTTCTGTGGCTCCATTTCTGTTAGTTTGGAATGTGGTCACACAAAAAATAAATGAGACAAACGGTCCTCAAAGAAGTGGTATTTTCTGGAGTCAGATATAATTGCAATGTGATAAGTACCATTATAATAAAACAAATAGGGACTTGGGAAAACTTTGCAAAGGAAGTAACAACCAAGCAAAGCTCTGAGGGATGAACAAGTTTGCCAGATGAAAAAAAGAGGGAGGAATATTCTAGATAGGAGGAATCTAACATACAGGGGGTGTTATGAAAACTCTTTTCTTTGAAGGATGCCTTAATTTATTAAAGGCAGATTGTGAAGGAGCACACCAGGAGATCTGGAATTTATTTTATAGGTAGCAGAGAACCAGCCCAGACTTTTAAGTAAGGGTATCATGGAGTCACATTCCTTTTTTTTTCTTTCTTTCTTTTTTCTATTTTTTATTTTAGTAAGATAATTTAGAGGAAAACGTGGGCAGTTACCTGAGAGGTGGAAGGGGCCCAGGTGGTCCAGGTGAGGACCAGTATCAGAGGAGTGATGGGGCTGAGGACAAACTGTGCAAAGACTGGGTAGTCAGAGATCACAGTACAGATTCAGGAATGACCATTTCAGGAACAGGAGGGTCTGTGTGGCTGGAGCACATCTGGTGGCAGGAGTAGAGGACCGCAGCAGCAAGAGAAAGAAAAGAAGGCTGCTCACTTGCATGCACAGTGCTGTGGGTTGAGGCAGCAAGTTCAACTTGAAGTTAGAGCAGAGCAGAGCTGTCAGGGTCTTGAAGAACAACCCTGTACCTTTTTTTATTCCTGAATCCCCGTCCTAGCCCTGGGGTTTGGGGCCTGGGGGTGGAGAGAGGGGACGATGGGCTCCACAAATATTTTCTTTAATTAGAGAACTGAAGGAAATGAGGCTCAGGCTGAGCAGAGTGAGTGGAGCCTACAGCAAATTGTCAAATGGTCAAGTTGTGATACCTGGCAGTTGGGAGAAAACCCAGAAAGGGGAGTCCTGAGGACCTTGAGTGCCAGGCTGGGGGTCTTGGACACCATCTGGGATAGAGTGGAGTGAGGGTTCTGGAGCTTGACCTATGCTCCTGACCTAGCATGTGTTTGCTAAAATACTACACATTTAGAAAATCGTTAACTCTCTTTTTCACATTTCAATTAATTTTCCGTAATGCTCCCAAAGCAGAAAACAGGTAAATTTGAACTAATCCTGTTTTCTGGGACCAGAAGACCGAATTCCTAGCGCGAAGAGACAGCATCTACCTTATCCTAAAGGCTCCCTTTCTGGGGCTGTTTGGAAATAACACTTGGAAAAAAGTAAATAAATGAAAGCAAAAGGAAATCATCTCAATTATTCCAGTTGGTGAGTTTCGAAGAAATTAAACGTTTTAAAAGAAAAAGAAGAAAAATAAGGGCCATAGACGTTGCACAGTAATCTAAACCTAGCAGAGTGACGTTTAAAAACCACTCATTTATTTTCTGGAACAGCTTTTGTAGCCAAACCCCAATCATCCTTGTCCCCGGAACCGCCCACCCCCCCTCCCACTCTCGGAGAATGACGTTACTTGGTGGTGGCGTGGCTCGCAGGTAAGGGGGGCCCCCAGCCCCTCGAGGCGCTGGTGGCCGGAGCCCATTCGCTGCCACAGCCACCGCAGCAGGGTGGAGGCGTGCTGGCGGGAGGGGAAGGGGCGGAGGACTCCGCGGAGTGCGGGAGTGGAGGGGGCGCAGCGGGCGGGGGCGCGCGGACGCGGGGCTGGCGCTGCTTCACCGGGTGGCCGGCTGACGCGCGCCGCAGTCGGAGCCTCAGACGCGCGGGTGCAGAGAGGGAGCGGGGCTGCCAGGGACAACAGCTTCGTCACGAAGGAAATATTCGCTCCGGGCTCCCGGGCCAGCGCGCCGAGCTGAGTGGTGGGTGCCGCTTAAGAAAGTGAGTAGCTCGATGCGCACCGGGCAGTGGCACTTGGTCCTGCACGAGGGCGACGACTGAAGCGGTGGAGGGCGCGGGGCTACTGTGTTTCGCAGAGCGCTCTCCCGGCTGGCAGGGCAAGCCTTGTCGCCAACTCCCTGCTTCTCCGCAGGCCCTGAGCCCTCCGCGGGGGCCGGGTGAGGGCACCGCTGAGGACCGCGGCCCCGGCTGCCGCGGGCGCCACCCTCCGCCTCCCGGTGTGGCCAACTTCTGCCTCCGCGCCCGAGCCCATGCGTTCCAGGAAACCCTGCTGAGCGAGCTCTGCAGAGTTGGGCCTGGAGGTGCTGCTGGGCCGGACCCTGGGATCCCGAGCACAGACCCCGGCGGGGTCACGCGCGCTGCCGCCGGGCGGGGAGCGCAGGGGCGGGCCGGCGCGCTCGGGCGTATGCGCGTGCCGGTCCCCGCGGACACTTCTGAGCGTGGGCTTTGTTCCGCTGCGCTCACACCTACGCGGATCGCTGGAGCTCTGGGGAAGGCCGACCTCCGCTCTCGCCGCTCTGGAAAGAAGTCGGGGAGACTAGGGGGACGGCAGGGTGGGGGCTTTCCTGGGCTTTGTGGCCCTACAGGTGCGGGTCCAGGGGTCCTGGCGCCCCGCACAGCCTGTGTGCGCTGGGACTTGTTGGGGCTGGCTAGCCGGGTCTGGGGGCCATCTCAGAAGAGCACCTTCTCTGCTTAGGGTGCCGGAGGCGGTATCTGGCAACAGCTTCGGCCGGGGAGGTTGTCCCTAGCCGCGAGTGACTGCTGGCTATGGAACATCCATTGCTGGGCGAGCGCCATCTGCTTCGGGCTCCTCCACGCCGCGCGGTGGGCGTGGCAGCGTGCTGGTCCCTGGCCGATTGCCGGCTCGGTCGTTCCCACCCGCCTGCGCCCGCGCGCAGAGGGAGCAGACAGGGAGCAGTGTACACCGTACACTAAGTGACGCCGGTGAGTTCCCTGAGTCCGAAGGTCTGGAGAGCACGCCACTTACTTCCCTCGGATGGTCTCTCCGCCCGCGTGCGGGTCTGCAGCCGCATGCTCTACCCCCGCAAGCTCGGAGGCGGACCCTGCAGCGGCGGGCGCTGAGAGAGGGCGTGGCTCTGAGCGGTGGCGTCTCTTTCGCCACCCGCATCTCCCCTGCCTTTTCGTACCATCAACTTTCGCAGGAGGCCCCGTCGGGGCGGAGCTGTCTGTCCTACGAGGGAAGCATTCTTTTCCGACCCAGTCCCCCTTGGTTAACACGCAAGAGGCAGGTTTCGAGGGGCTGGGGCCCTTTCTTGCCCTTGTCTCTTGCAAGAGGTAGAGGCAAGTGTAGTGGGCGGAAGGCATTCTTGCAGTCCCAGGAGCTCCCCCTCGGGGTCTTCTGGGAAGATCACGTTCGCCACTGAATACAAACCTAGGGAGACTGGGCTGGTTGGTTGGTACCAAATATTTTACTAATGCCTCGCGAGTAAATGAGACTTTTCAGAAATACTGAAATGGGTTTCAACAATTGGATGCTTTCTACTTTAATGTTCATGATAATCAAAAATTTTTGAAGAGCCTCAGTCAGATACTCTGGGTGTTGTGCACCTTACATGTGTCATCTCAAGTTCCTCCACAATCCCATTTTTAAAAACTGGGAGATGGAGAATTAGAGAAGTCAAGTAACTTTCCCAAGGCTAGAAAGTGAGGGAGCAAGGGTTAGCTTTTTGTCCTTACACTTTGTCATTCAAGACTGTGAAAATGTGGCCTTTTGGAAGCTTTTATTTCAGAAGAAGCCTGAAACCATGCAGTGTTCAAAATCAGGAACATATTTTAAAACCATTTAATTCTAAGCCCTGCAGATCTCACAGTAGCAGGCAATATAGTAATTCAGCGAATTGCATTGTGGCCTTTTATTACTCTCGAATTCCTTTACAAGTTCCTTTATTCCTGTTAGCTTTTAAGTACTTGGCTGTTAACCCACAATACAACTAGTCACAGTCACTGGACTGTCTTAGTGACTAGAGCCCCACTGCCATTACAGAGTTTGAGAGGTTCCTGGCACATCACAATTTTTGAGAAACCTTTTGTTGCCTTTTTTTTTTTTTTTAAAGAAAGGCAACATTTCCATTTGGCAGATGTTTCTATTTCAGGCTCCCAGCCTTGAATCTTTTTTGTGGACCCTTTGGTTGCGGAAGATTTACTCCTCAAATTGCATGTTGCATTTGAATAGAACCCTAGTACAAAATCTTAGAAACATTTGATGTCATCAATATATGACTGTGTGGTGCATTTACAAAAATATGTTCCATGTTGACTAGCAGAAACAAGAATTTGAACTAAAGTGAAATCAGCTATTCCTGAAATAGCTTTTAGAATGATTATAATTGACTGATCAGGTGGAAGAACAAGTTCTAAATTCTTCTGACTCATGGTCTTTTTTCAACCTGCTTTTACTTTATTACAGGAAAGTTGCTAAACATTTCACATAATCCAGGAAGTTTAGAGCTGAAAGAGAACTCTAACATTTGAGTTTCTCAAAGAAGTACAGTGGGGCCCAGGGAGGTCCCTTAGCCCTCTAATACAGGGTAGTGATGAGATCTTTGCACTGTAGGCTAGTGCCCTTACACCACATCACTTTTTATAATTGCATCAGTGACAGTAAATGAAAAACAAGTTATCTTTGGAAATGATACTTTCTGTGAGACCGATGTGACACTAGCTGGGTGTGAGCACTTCAGGAAGCTGAGAAGGCATGAGAATGTATACACCTGGGCTGTAGAAAATTTCTTTAAGAGTCACTTCAAATAATGCTTTGGTGTTGATGTTGTTTTCCTTGTGTAATTAGTTGAATACAAAAAAATCTGAAGACACTATGTTGTGTATGTACAAAGGAATTATTTTCTTTTAATTTTTCACTCATTGATTTTAGAGAGACAGGGAGGGAGGGTGGGAGGGTGGGAGCGAGAGAGAGAGAAGGAGAAAGGGAGAGAAACATCAATTTGTTGTTCCACCCATCCATGCACTCATTGGTTGACTCTTGTTTGTGTCCTGAATGGGAATCAAACCACAACCTTGGTGTATGGGGATGATGCTCTAATCAGCTGAGCTTCCTGGTGGGGGCCTCAAAGAAGTTATTTAATAGAACCTCACAGGAAGCTTTTCTGATAAAGAGATTAATTCATTCATTCTTGTTTACTGGGTGCATGGCCTACTGTTCTAGGCACTGAGGAGACAATAATGAGCAAAGCAATTCCTGTCTTCTGAGAATTAATTCTAATTTTGTGCTACATACTTCCACACACAGATTCGTTTTTCACATACTGTATATGTACAGGTTAATGAACTTGCACAAACTGAACACACTGGACTAGTGCTCAAAACAAGGAATGGAACATTATGAAGATCGGAACATTATGAACATCGGAGAAAGCCCTCCTGTGGCCCCTACCAGTCATCACTCATCCTAAGAGTTACCACTGAGATGCCTATGCTTTTTTCCTCATACTTTCATTATGAAATCACAGTACTTGTCCTAGTCAGCTCAGGCTGCCATAATGAAATACCATAGATTGGGTGGTATAAAGAACAGGCATTTATTTACTTATATTTCTGGAGTCTGGAAGTCAGAAGTCAGGGTGACAGCATGATTGGATTCCTGGCTTACAGATTACTGTCTTCTCCTTGTGTGCATGATCGTATATGCTTTCCTTAGTGAGAGAGACTGCCCCCTCCCCTGTAAGGCCACTGATCCTGTTGGATTAAGATTCACCCTTATTACTTATTCAATCTTTAAAAAAATCTTTTTTAGAGAAAGGCAGGGAGAGAGAGACAGAGAGACATCAGGCTATTCCTATATGTGCCCTGACTGTGGATCAAACTGGCAACCTCTGGGCTTTGGGATAACTCACTTAATATTTTTTTAAATTTATTGATTTTTTTAGAGAGACAGAGAGAGGAAAGGAGAGAGGGGGAGGGGGAAGGGAAGCATTCATTTACTGTTCCACTCAGTCACACACTTATTGGTTGCTTCTTGTGTGCACCCTGATGTGTACGCCCTGACATGTGCGCCCTAACCGGGAATTGAACCCACAACCTTGTCATTTCCGGACAAACCTCTTAATCGACTGAGCTAACTGGGCAGAGCCACCTTATTTAATCTAAATTACCTCCTGAAAGCCCTGTCTCCAAACACAGTCACACTGGTGTTAGAACTTCAACATATGAATTTGGAGGGGACACAGTGCAGCCCATAGGAGTTTTGATTTGTTGCCTCTGTCAGCAGCCTTTGGAGTCCTACCTTCATTTTAAAGAACAATTTCCATTTGAAAAATATGGTAACCAATAACATTTTAACAAGAATATGGAGTTCTTTTTTTCTCTCTCTCTCTTTTTTTTTTTTTGTATTTTTCTGAAGTTGGAAATGGGGAGGCAGTCAGACACTTCTGCATGCACCCGACCGGGATCCACCCGGCATGCCCACCAGGGGGCGATGCTCTGCCCATCTGGGCGTTGCTCTATTGCAACCAGGGCCATTCTAGTGCCTGAGGCAGAGGCCATGGAGGCATCCTCAGCGCCCTGGCCAACTTTGCTCCAATGGAGCCTTGGCTGCAGGAGGGGAAGAGAGAAACAGAGAGGAAGGAGAGGGGGAGGGGTGGAGAAGCAGATGGGCGCCTTTCCTGTGTGCCCTGGCCAGGAATCAAACCCGGGACTCCTGCATGCCAGGCCGACGCTCTACCACTGAGCCAACCGGCCAGGGCTTAGAGTTCTTTTTCTCTAGGAAGTTTTGTGCGGTTAGCCTTCAACTGTTGAGATGATTGACGAAGAGGAAAATGATTTGAAATGAATGCATTTAGATGTATCCCCCCACCCCTTTTTTTGAGAGAGAGGAAAGGAGATAGAAAGAGAGAGGGAGGGAAAGAGAGGGAGTGGGGAGGAGTGGGGGAAAGAGAGAGAGGAGCATCAATTTGTTGTTACATTTAGTTGTGCACCTGTTGATTGCTTCTCATGTGTGCCCTGACTGGGGCTCCAACCAATGACCTTCGGATCAAGCTGGACCCTGGGAATCACGCTGTTAAGCCAGTGCCCTCAGGATCGAACAGACAACCCTGGGATCAAGCCAGCAACTGAGATCAAACCAGCGGCCTTGGCACTCTGGGCCAACGCTCTATCCACTGCACCACTGGCCAGGACAGATGTATTACCTTTGTTTCATGCTTTCCCACCTGAAGGAGCCCTGGCTTTCCTGCCAGATGAGGATAGAGGAGATAGTAGGGATCTCCTAGCATCTAGCAATGCCAGGCATAAGAATCTCGTGGCTTCTTTTATTTAACCCTTTGTCCACCTAGGCAAACCAAAGGCCCTTTAGTTTTACAGACTCTTTTATTGGCATCAGAGGCTGAATTTTCTAAGGCTAGGAAAGTGTTCCAAAATGAACTGATAAATGTTTATTTTTTCTCTCACAATGTGAATAAGGATGTGGAAATGGCTCTGCCTCCAGTTTTAGTAACAATAACTTTCAATATCAAGTTGTCTTTAAATGGAGGAACAGATGCAATATATTTATAGAAAATATGATGTTTTTGCCAACTTACTTTTTTATTGTGGTTAAATATATATAACAAAATGTACTGTTTTAACCATTTTTAACCATATAGTTTAGTGGCATTGCATACTTTACATTGTATGTAACCATCACCACTGTCCCTCTCCAGAACTCTTCTCACCTTTCCAAACTGGAACTGTATGCCCACTAAACACTAACTTCCCATTCCCTTCCCCCCTAAACCCTGGAAAGAATCTTTCTACTTTCTGTCTCTATGAATTAAACTACTTTAAGTAACTGATATGAGTGAAATCATATAGTATCTGTTCTTTTATAACTGGCTTATTTTACTTAGTGTAATGTCTTCAAGGCTTATTCATGTGTCAGAATTTCCTTTCTTTTTAAAGCTGAATAATATTTCATTGTATATACATACCACCTTAAAAATTTTTTATTGTTATTTTACAGAGAGAGACACACACAGAGAGAAACATTGATTTGTTGTTCCACTTATTTATGCATTCTATGGCTGATTTTTGTGTGTGCCCTGACCTCGGATCAAATTCACAACCTTGGCATACTGGGACAATTCTCTAACCAACTGAGCTACCGAGCAAGAGCTTAAATACCACTTTAAAAATTTTATTAATATGTCAGTGGACAGTTGGGTTGTTTCCACATTTGGAGTATTGTGAACCATGTTACTATGAACATGGTGTACAAATATTTTTTTGAGTCACTGCTTTCAACTCTTTTGTCCATGTAGCCAGAAGTAGGATTGCTAGATCATATGGTAATTCTATTTTAATATTTTGAGGAACCACCATATTGTTTTCCATAGAAGCTACACAATATTACATTGCCATCAAGAGTGCACGAGGGCCGATTTATCCACATTATCTCCGACACTAATGTTCTCCGTTCTTGATAATAGCCATCCTGTTGGGTGTCAAGAGTTATAATTGTTACTTTTTTTTAAGTGAGAGGAGGGGAGATAGTGAGATAGACTCTGGCATGTACTCCGACTGGGATCCACCCAGCAATCCCTGTCTAGGGCCGATGCTCGAATCAACTGAGCTATATTTAGCACTTGAGGACAATGCTTGGACCGACCAAGTTATCCTCAGCACCTGGTGTTGCTCTAACCAATTGAACCATTGGCTGCAAGAGAGGAAGAGAGGGAGAAGGGTGGTATGGACAACTGATATTTGACAAAGGAGGTAAGAGCATATATTGGAGTAAAGACAGCCTCTTTAGCAAATAGTGTTGGGAAAATTGGACAGCTTCCTGCAAAAAAAAAAAAAAAAAATGAAACTAGACCAGTAACTTACGCCAATCACAAAAATAAACTCAAAATGGATAAAAAAAATTTAAATGTAAGCCGTAAAACCATAGTATCTTAGAAAAAAACATAGGCAGTAAACTCTTCGACATCTCTTGCAGCAATATGTTTGCTGATGTATCTCCACGGGCAAGTGAAATAAAAGACAGGATAAACAAATGGGACTATATCAAACTAAAAAGCTTTTGCTCAGCTAAAGACAATAAGAACAGAATAAAAAGACAAACTACACAATGGGAGAATATATTTGACAATACATCTGATAAGGGGTTAATAACCAAAATTTATAAAGAACTTGTTAAACTCAATACCAGGAAGACAAACAATCCAATCCAAAAATGGGCAAAAGAAATGAATAGACACTTCTCCAAAGAGGACATACAGATGGCCAACAGGCATATGAAAAAATGCTCAACATCACTAATCATTAGAGAAATGCAAATTAAAACCACAATGAGATATCACCTCACACCAGTCAGAATGGCGCTCATCAACAAAACAACACAGATTAAGTGCTGGCGAGGATGTGGAGAAATGGGAACCCTCCTGCACTGCTGGTGGGAATACAGACTGGTGCAGCCACTGTGGAAAACAGTACGGAGATTCCTCAAAAAATTAAAAATCGAACTGCCTTTTGACCCAGCTATCCCACTTTTAGGAATATACCCTAAGAACACCATAGCACTGTTCCAAAAGGAGAAATGCACCCTCATGTTTGTGGCAGCATTGTTCATAATAGTGAAGATCTGGAAACAGCCCAAGTGTCCGTCAGTGGATGAGTGGATTAAAAAGCTTTGGTACATATATACTATGGAATACTACTCAGCCATAAGAAATGATGACATCGGATCATTTACAACAACATGGATGGAACTTGATAACATTATACGGAGTGAAATAAGTAAATCAGAAAGAAACTTAAGTACTATATGAATCCATACATAGATGGGACATAAAAATGAGACTCAGAGACAAGGACAAAAGTGTGATGGTAAGGGGGAGGGGCGAGGAGGGAGAGAGAGGGAGTGGGGAAGGGGAAGGTCACAAAGAAAACCAGATAGAAGGTGACAGAAGACAATTTGACTTTGGGTGAGGGGTATGCAACATAATCAAATGTCAAAATAATCTGAAGATGTTTTCTCTGAACATATGTATCCTGATTTATCAATGTCACTGCATTAAAATTAATAAAAAATATATATTAAAAATATAAATAAAAACAGGAATGACAGATCAATTTTAGCTTGTCTTTTGTGCTTTCTGATTTTCTCGGTACTGCTCTGTACTACATAAAGCATTGCTGAATTGAGGTGAGAATGAAAATGACAGTTACTGTCAGATGGAAACGATCCTTTCAAAATTCTTACTAAATGTTGATAGGAAGGGCTGGAACAAGTATTTTGGACGTGTATAGATATGTATACTTACATTTTATGATGTGCATGCTATATTGGTTCAAAACCCACTGTAACCAGAAAAGTATATTCCCAGGGCAATCGGAGAGAATCCTGTAGGAGGTCTTTTACTGTGTAATATGCAATGAATTTGATTTATCTTTCTCAAGTGGGCTGAGAGAATTCAAAAAATTCAGTACATGTATTTAGTGTGTAGTGATCTTTTCTCCAAATTTCAGCATTAAAGCTACTTTCATGCCACTTTTAGATGCCCTTGGCATTTGAATGGTATGATTTTACAGCGTACATTTTTGACAAACATTACAACTCTTGTAAAACGCCAGTCACATATTCTCTGTCAAGGGAAAGGGCAGGTACTGATGTTCCATTACATAAGCCTGAAGGTAAAAATGGGCTGTGGAAAGAGTTTCCTCCTGGAGTTTTAAGGGGTGGCCTGCGAGCCAAGCCGAGCCCAGCGGTGCGGCCGTCTTACAGAGCCTGTGTGCTTTCAGCCCTCACCTCAATAGAGCTGCGGGGACAAAGTGAACAAAGGAGGCCTGTTTGCCTGCCCCACTTGCTGGGCTGTTGTCTTGGCCCTTTTCAGTGCAGGAAGGTGGGGGGGGGGGGGAGCTGGGTCAAAGTTGAAGAACACTGAAAAGGAATTCAAGCTTCATGTCGAAATTTGAATTATGGCTTCAGTTTGAGTGCCGACTAGATTAGTTTGAATGGAAATTTTTGAATCTGTGGAAGCGTAAGTGACAGATGGTGTTGGAACAACGTATATAGAACTGGATGACGTCCCCGAAATGTTGAGTGCCCAAGCAAGGCACTTGGTAAACATCTAGTTAACTGAGGAAAGTTTTCAAATGAGAGGAAGTGCAGTTTGATGCTGTGCACTGCAGGGAGACATTGGCCTGTGAAGACGGAGCGGAGGCCCCTGCAGCTGGCATGCACTCAGATGCACTCGCAGTCCTAATTGCATTGCAAATCTTCTGACTGGTCTGCTTTCGAAAGCCTCTGGTGTCTAGTCTGACAAATACAGAAATACCTAATCAGCTTCCCTTGGGAAATACCACTGCAGTGTTTTGATATTGATCACAGATTGTTTTGGTATGTGACAGATAGATCTGTCGAAAACATGGACTAACCAGTGTTTTCTCCTCTATGACTACATTTAAGAAGAGTGATTTCAGCTTTCTGCTTCTAGTGGGGATACAGCACTATTATATCTGCTATTGAAGTGTTTTGATATGCCTCACGGTTCCCCATGCAACTTGGTATATGCAGCATCCGATTTAAAACATTTCAGAAAAAAGTTAGCTGAGTGTACAACTAGAATAATAAATAGTTACTGGGGGGTTGAGGTTACTGGAGTGTAAAATAAATGAAAAATAATTTTAGATAATTTGAAATGCTTCCTAGGGATAAAACTACAATTGGAAAATTTTTCTTTGGTATTTTTGACCACTTAAATGACTTGATGGCAATAGTCTTTTGTTCTGATGTTAGTGCATGATTGCTAAAGCCATTTTTTATATGCATTTAATACATTCAAATGACTATTTCTACTTTTAGGGAAATAATCTTGACATGACAAAAAATTTCTACATGAACAAAGCAGTAAAGTAGAAATTTAGATATAATTAATACTATTAATTATGTAATGTAAACAAAAGTGAATTTATTCAGAATTGATTATATTAATTTCTATTACATGTTGTATTTTACATAAATTGTGATATACGCTTTGCATGTCTCACAAATTTTAAGGTAACTTGCATTTTAATAGTTGGAATAGGGTTTTTTAAATTACATAGCTAGTAACAGTTACTTAGTTGCAAAATTAAGTGGAAGGTAAAATATATCAGGGGTTTATTGCTGTCCTAGAACTATGAAGGGACTCATTAAACAGCAGGGAGTGAGTTCATGGTCAGATTGATTGGTAGGACTGGATTGGAAAAGTAGAAATCAGGGAGTGTGGAGGATTCAGATGGAGGGAGGCTCAGGTGGGTAATGAGATCTGTGACATCCTGGTGAAGGCAGGAAGAGCTAAAGGGATTTTAAATAATGAGAGAGTGAAGAACACAGCATTGTGAAGGTAATTACTTAAAATCTGAAAGAAAGAGAAAGAGGAGAGTAAAAATGTTTGTGGTAATTGCTTAGCTAATGGAGAATAGTCTCCGTTTTATAGCATTTAGTACGAAGCATTTTAAAGAGAATTTTTGTAGTATGTTAGCTCATTGATGTAACTTGACATCATAAAATGGAAATAACTCAAGCCATGTTTCAAAAATAAAATATGATAATAGAGAATTTACTAAGACTTAAAGCTAAAGTTATTTCAGCATAAAATTTATATTCTTTTTTTTTTTTTGTATTTTTCTGAAGCTGGAAACAGGGAGGCAGTCAGACAGAGTCCCGCATGCGCCCGACCAGGATCCACCCTGCATGCCCACCAGGGGGCAATGCTCTGCCCATCTGGGGCGTTGCTCTGCTGCAACCAGAGCCATTCTAGCACCTGAGGCAGAGGCCACAGAGCCATCCTCGGCGCCAGGCCATCTTTGCTCCAATGGAGCCTTGGCTGTGGGAGGGGAAGAGAGAGACAGAGAGGAAGGAGAGGGGGAGGAGTGGAGAAGCAGATGGGCGCTTCTCCTATGTGCCCTGGCTGGGAATTGAACCCGGGACTCCTGCACGCCAGGCCGACGCTCTACCAACCAATCAGCCAGGGCCAAAATTTATATTCTTAATCAAATGATCTCTTCTTTCAACCTATTTTGTTCCTTTATATATAGAGGGCCCTACCTTGAAAAAATTAGTCATATGAAAACATGAACTTGCCAAACATATTTGGGGTGATTATTAATATTAAACAGGATTCTTTGCTTTGTGCAAGGATTTTTTTTTTTTCTGAAGTTGGCAGTCAGACTCCGGCACGCGCCCCACCGGGATCCACCTGGCATGTCCACCAGGGGGCGATGCTCTGCCCATCTGGGGCGTCACTCTGTTGCAACCAGAGCCATTCTAGCATCTGAGTCAGAGGCCATAGAGCCATCCTCAGCGCCTGGGCCAACTTTGTTCCAATGGAGCCTCGGCTGCGGGAAGGGAAGAGAGAGACAGAGAGGAAGGATAGGGGGAGGAGTGGAGAAGCAGGTGGGCGCTTCGCCTGTGTGCCCTGGCCAGGAATCGAACCCGGGACTCCTGCACGCCAGGCCAACGCTCTACCACTGAGCCAACCAGCCAGGGCCAAAATTTATATTCTTAATCAAATGATCTCTTCTTTCAACCTATTTTGTTCCTTTATATATAGAGGGCCCTACCTTGAGAAAATTAGTCATAAGAAAACATGGACTTGCCAAACATATTTGGGGTGATTATTAATATTAAACAGGATTCTTTGCTTTGTGCAAGGATTTTTTTTTTTTCTGAAGTTGGAAACGGGGAGGCAGTCAGACTCCGGCATGTGCCCCACTGGGATCCACCCGGCATGTCCACCAGGGGGTGATGCTCTGCCCATCTGGGGCGTCACTCTGTTGCAACCAGAGCCATTCTAGCATCTGAGTCAGAGGCCATAGAGCCATCCTCAGCGCCCGGGCCAACTTTGCTCCAATGGAGCTTCGGCTGCAGGAGGGGAAGAGAGAGACAGAGAGGAAGGAGGGGGGAGGAGTGGAGAAGCAGATGGGTGCTTCTCCTGTGTACCCTGGCTGGGAATCGATCCCAGGACTCCTGCACGCCAGGCCAACACTCTACCACTGAGCCATCTGACCAGGGCCTGCGCAAGGATTATATAATGAGTGAGCTCCTATAATGTTTCAGAGTTCAATCCAGGAACTTTTCGGGGGTATCTAAGTAGAGAGATTAGTCTGTCTACTGAAAGAGCACAGCATAATAGATACCAAGTGAAACCCAAGCAAATACGGCTAAAGAAAAATCAGTAAAGAGATTAACAGGTAGTAAATGAAGAGAATGACCTCAATTTTATGAAAATATCTGATATTTCCTCTAGAGAACATTGAGAGGCCAAGTCTGTCATGGTAAAGAGAAGCAGATAACAGCCATCCAGGTAATCCAGACATTTTTGGCCTTGCTTATAATAGATTTTGGTTAAGTTTCCCAGGCTTCTGGCTGTGGAAACCCAGTCCTTGCTCTGTTCCATGAGAAGCCTGAGTGTAATTCTTCTTATTATGCATGTTCTGTGTTTTTAAGAGGCCCCTTATCTGATGCACGAGTGAATACAGGAATGAATGACTGCATACTTAAACATTGCCGAATGTCAAGTGGATCTTTTGTTTGGAAAAAAGTGGGAAATTTGGTCCTTAGCCCTGGTTTGAAGACATAGACAACATCTAGACCAGGGGTCCCCAAACTTTTTACTCAGGGGGCCAGTTCACTGTCCCTCAGACTGTTGGAGGACCGGGCTATAAAAAAAAACTATGAATAGGCCCTGGCCGGTTATCTCAGCGGTAGAGCGTCGGCCTGGTGTGCAGGAGGCCCGCGTTCGATTCCCAGCCAGGGCACACAGGAGAAGCGCCCATCTACTTCTCCACCCCTCCCCCTCTCCTTCCTCTCTGTCTCTCTCTTCCCCTCCCGCAGCCGAGGCTCCATTGGAGCAAAGTTGGCCCGGGCGCTGGGGATGGCTCTGTGGCCTCTTCCTCAGGCGCTAGAATGGCTCTGGATGCAACAGAGCAATGCCCCAGAGGGGCAGAACATCGCCCCCTGGTGGGCATGCCGGGTGGATCCCGGTTGGGCGCATGCGGGGAGTCTGTCTGACTGCCTCCCCGTTTCCAGCTTCGGAAAAATGAAAAAAAAAAAAAGTATGAATCAATCCCTATGCACACTGCACATATCTTATTTTAAAGTAAAAAAACAAAACTGGAACAAATACAATATTTAAAATAAAGAATAAGTAAATTTAAATCAACGAACTGACCAGTATTTCAATGGGAACTATGGGCCTGCTTTTGGCTAATGAGATGGTCAATGTGCTCCTCTCACTGACCACTAATGAAAGATATGCCCCTTCTAGAAGTGCGGTGGGGCCAGATAAATGGCCTCAGTGGGCCGCATGGTGCTTGCGAGCCGTAGTTTGGGGACCCCTGATCTAGACCAATGGAAATCAAACATTTATAATTTTATGCTTGGATTTTGTATGATTGTAATTTGCTTCCTGACTTGAGCAGGCAGGTTAAATCATTTAATTCAAAAGGGTGCCATTTTTTAAATTGCTGCTGTGGAGTCCTAAATGACATATATGTGTCCCGAAATTACAGAATCCCTCTGTAATTGTCTACCTTTGCTCATGGCAGATGATTCTGGATTTGCACAGGGCTTTCCTTTTCCTGCACTGTTTGAAGCTGGTGCTTGTCGTTTCCCTCAGAGGTCTCCCCGTGGCTGCACACTGATGGAGTTGAGTACTTTCTGAGATTGCTTTCTACTACCTGAATTTGAAGAAACCAGAAGTGAGACCAGAAGGACTGAAATGAAAAGTGTAAAGCAGGGGCCCCCAAACTTTTTACACAGGGGGCCAGTTCACTGTCCCTCAGACCATTGGAGGGCTGGACTACAAAAAAGACTATGAACAAATCTCTATGCACACTGCACATATCTTATTTTAAAGTAAAAAAACAAAACGGGATATTTAAAATAAAGAACAAGTAAATTTAAATCAACAAACTGACCAGTACTTCAATGGGAACTATGGGCCTGCTTTTGGCTAATAAGATGGTCAATGTGCTCCTCTCACTGACCACCAATGAAAGAGGTGCCCCTTCTGGAAGTGCGGCAGGGGCTGGATAAATGGCCTCAGGGGGTCGCATGCGGCCCGAGGGGCCGTAGTTTGGGGACACCTGGTGTAAAGGCTGGTGTGTTAAACCAGTCTCAAAAACACTTGTGGTGCAGCTTTAAGAAATAAAATTTTCTCACCATTTGGTTGGTCAATAAGTACTATCTGTTTTCTCCTTTAAAAAAACTTTTTTATTTATTCATTTTAGTGAGAGAGGAAGGGAGAGAGAGAGAGAGAGAGAGAGAGAGAGAGAGAGAAAGAGAAAGAGAAAGAGAAGGGGGAGGGGTGGAGAAGCAGATGGTTGCTTCTCCTGTATGTGCCCTGACTGGGAATAGAACCGGCAACCTCTGTGCTTCAGGATGTTGCTCTAACTAACTGAGCTATCTGGCCAGGGCTCTGTAGTTTTCTTTATATTCTAAGATGTGAGCTTATAGCCTTTCCCAGCTAGTTAATAGGCTATAGTAGTTGGGTTCAAGGCAGTGGTGCCATGTTTCAGAGACACTTGGAGTAAAAAATGTACATGAAATTTATAATTAATTACATTTTGAGAAGTACTGTTGTATGCTGCATAGACTAAGAAACCTCAGTATATGTATAAGCTTTGGAAAATAGCATACTTCTCTTCCTAGAAATAAGGTAAAAGACATAAATTTTCTCACCATCCAACCCTACCTCACAAGAGTTTGTCATTATGACAAATGATAAAAATGAAAATGATGAAAGCAACATCAATTTATGTTCTTATTAGTAGAATGGACCTGCCAGTTTTTCACGTTATTCTGCCAAATTTGTTTCAGAGATATATAGGTATCATACATCCTTAGCAACAACTATATCTACTTAATTTTGAATAAATGGTCTCATGCTGCAAATAGATTGATACCCTTTTTGATGCTGCATGGTGGGACTGTTTTCAAAACACAAACTATATTCTTAGCTGTCAACCAATGATGATATTAATGTGAAAATCAGATGAGTTGATATGATTAAAAAGTTTGTAAATTCAGCAAATACTTTCTTCCAAATGTATTCAAAGTCAGTAACAGTCTCTTGAAATCTAATTATTTCAAGCCATATCAAACTATTTATATTTTATAGAGGACAATCAGTAATTCTTTTTGTGACAGTCACAACTAACTAGCAACCCCACAAGCTAAAAGAGCATGAAACCCTTTTAATACATGAAATTAATCAAGTTCACAAATTGCGTGTGCTTAGAGATTTTACATAAAGAGAAACATATGCAGTGAGGCTTGTGAGCAGGTTTGTGTATATATCATTGTGTTTATTCTGTTCCTCTGCATCTCAGAGAAGAGATAGGCACTTAAAAATAGTAGCTGTTGCATAACCACTTTGGAAAACATTAAAAACAAACTACTAATCCAGCAATTCCACTTCTGAATATGTAGCCAAAGGAAATAAAAACAGGATATTTAAGAGACATCTGCACTCCCATGTTCATTACAGGATTATTCACAATAGTCATGATGTGAGAGCATTCTAAGTATCCATCAACAGATACATGGATAAAGATGTTTCTTGTATCTGTATATTTGCAGCAACATGAATGAACCTGAAGGGCATAGAGAAAGACCAGTAATGCACGGTATTAATGATATGTGAAATCTAAAAAGAAAAGTCAAACGTGTAGAAACAGTAGAAAAGTCGTTGCCGGGGCTGAGGAATGAGGAAATAGGGAGAGGCTGGTAAAAAGTTACAGATTTTCAGTTAAAAGATGAATAAGGTGTGAGGATCTATAAGGTGATTATAATTTATAGCACTATTTTATAATTAAATTGCCAAGAGCATAGAAGGCAAATGTTCTCAGCACCTCCAAAGAGGTGATGGTATGTTAAATAACTAGATAGGAGAAATCTTTTCACAATGTATACGTGTATCAAATCACCACAATGAACATTTAAATATGTTATGATTTTGTCAGTTATACCTCAATAAAGCTGAAAAGTATTAGTCATCATTAACCTGGGTCTAGACACAGAACATTAGAAATAGGCATGTGTTAAAGGTCAATAGTGCCCCCCCCCAAATTTATGTTGAAATTTTAACCCCTAGTATCTCAGAATATTTGATATTTGGAGAAAAGGTGTTTACAATTAAAATGAAGTCGTTATAGGGGGGCCTAATTCACTATAACTAATGTCTTCATAAAAAGAGGAAATTTGGAGGCATAGCAGGAGAAAGCCATGTGGAGATGAAGGCAGAGATTACAGACGTAAGAATGCCAAAGATCACCAACAAACCACCGGAGCCAGGGAGAGGCTGGGGCAGGTTCTCCCTCACAGCCTCAGAAGGAACGAACCCTGCTGACACCTTCACTTTGGAGTTCTAGCCTCCAGAACTGTGTTCACATGTCATATATCTATATTCATCAGTGTCTACTTGGTGTACCAAAAGAGCATGCATATATAAATCATTAACTTAGAAAACACAGAAATACTGGGAGTTGGGGAGAGTGTTCATTTTATTCCCTGGGTAATTTATGAAGTTGTTAATTTAATCAGTTGATTACTGTCTTCAGTTGTAATCACAGTGACTCCAACTTGGCTGCCTTTCTCCAGTGTAATTGTTGTCACTTGGGAACTTAAGGGAGTGCATTTTGTTCAAGCCTGTGCAGGTGTCTTTTTACTTGGAAATGGTGTGGTTGCTGATATTTCCGCATGCTGAGCAAAGGGAAGCTTGGATGAGCTGCCAGGCTAGGCCCTGTGAATGCCACTCCAGTGGCCGGGGTGAAGGATCGCACTGTGGAGAATCTTGCAGTTGAATATAATCAGGCAGCACCTCTGTCTTTTTTTTTTTTTTAAATATTTTATTTATTGATTTTTTAGAGAGAGAGCAGTGAGAGAGAGAGACAGAGAGAGAGAGAAGGGGGAGGAGCAGGAAGCTTCGACTCCCATATGTGCCTTGACCGGGCAAGCCCAAGGTTTCGAACCGGCGACCTCAGTGTTCCAGGTCGACGCTTTATCCCACTGTGCCACTACAGGTCAGGCAGCACCTCTGTCTTTTGAAGAAGCAGATGGTTAAGGGCTTTTAATCAACTTGAATATTAGTTTGGATGAATTAAAAACTCTAAAAGCATTTTGGCTGGCCTTTTTTTTTTAAAAGATTTTATTTATTGACTTTTCAGAGAGAGGAGGCAGGTGGAACAAGAAGTATCAACTCATAGTGGCTTCACTTTAGTTCATTGATTGTTTGTCATATGTGCCTTGACTGGGCAAGCCCAGGGTTTTGAACCAGCAACCTCAGCATTTCAGGTTGATGCTCTGTCCACTGTGCCACCACAGGTCAGGCTTGACTGGTCCTTAATGATGTCTGCCCACTTGGGAATGTCTCTTCATTTTCACCAGTGACAGCCTTCTCTGTCTTAGATGGTAAGCTCCTTTACAGCAGTGACCCTGCCTGTTTATTAATGTCTCTTGTGTGGCATTTAATGAGCTGCCACAGCCAAAGAAAGGCCCCTTGTTTTAAATAAAAACAATGAGATGATCTGGTAGGACGGTTTTGGGAATGAGCATTGAGGATTTTACACCTGTGAGTATGTATGATTTACTAATTCTGTTTCGATGTGTAAACCATTTGTTAATTCGGGGTTTCCTCTGGGTGATAATGTTCTTCTCTTGCTATGGACTCAAGTCAGGGGTGACCAACAAAAACCCACTGGCATCCAGCAGAAAATAGTTTGGAGTCATGGATTATGCTGTTTTAATTTTGCAGATTCTTAACAGCTGTCTTTGCCATGCAAGGCAGTGAAGTGCAGATTGACAGAGTGAAATGTCCAAGGCCTAGATAAGAGCAGAGCAGAGGCAGTGGTTTGTTTCTGTAAATTACCCCCACAGGGTAAACTCCTTTAATCTTTTAAGATAATTTTGTGAAGATGGCTTGAAAGATTTATGGCAACCATTGTGACATTTGGTGTTGACTAAAATTTATTTGCAAATATGCTAATATGGGCCTAGCAGTGCTAGTTCTAAGATAAAATACCAGCTTTACATGCATTTTATTATTTTACATTTTTATTCTAGATTTTTTTACATTAAATTCACATATGAAATTTTTATGTACAAGACTGCACTTCTCTTATTTCCTATTCTGGACAAGCAGAAGACATCCTGGGAAAGCAGTTACTTCCAGGGAGAATGGACATGGGCTCCACTCTGGTCCTCTGGCATAATTCCCCTCCCCAATCTTCCTCCAGTTTCTGACCACAGTATGGAGTGGGGCCAATGATGAATATGCATGTGCCACTCTCCTGTGACCAGGAGATCCTCCATCAAGAAATGGCAGAGTATCAGTTACTTGAAACGATGAGTTGTGGCAGCTGCTGTCTGGGGTCCACTGGGCTCACCGCCCGGCACCAACAGCTGCACATCACACTGCCCTCACACCACCTCGGCCACCTCCGTCACTGATCCCAAGGCGGGACTTCCTGGGCAGTCTGCTCCTGATGTGGGTAGGCTATATAAAGATGTCTCTAAATTTTAGGGAATAAGATCACAGTGATTTTTACAGCTTTTACTGTTAGTATCCCATGATGTCTAGTGGTTGCTTAGTTGTATGAATACCTTTTATAACATCTCATTCAGTCTTCATGACAACCCTTTATGACAGTTTATGTCAAAGGCTAGAAAATTTTTTTCTCTAAATGTCCAAATAGTAAATATTTTAGGTCTGCATGACTTTGTAGGTCATGTAGTCTCTCTCAAAACAGTCATAAAAAATGTGTAAATGAATGGGCATTTCAGTGTTGCCATAAACTTTCTTTATAAAAACTGAGGCTTAGGGAGTTAAGAGTCAAAATAGTACAGCTGCTAAATTGAAGAATGCAAAGAGTTGGACATCATTCCTTAGTCTTAATTCCTATGAGCTGCAGGTTATCTTGTCATGAGAAATGACAAGAGAGGGAATTTTAGTTTACACACATTGTGCGTTATAGATATGACCAAACTTCTAAGGGAAACTTCTACCACCTTTAGAAATGTTGTGGAGGGAGATATCAGTCCATGTCTTGAAGATGCTATTTAGGTAATATAGGTAGTCTAATCCACAGCACATTAAAGCGATGGGACTGCATCATTGAGTAATTGAATGAGCCTTTTAAGATTCTCCAAATGACCGAGTATTGAGGCCTTCTTGTCAATAGGATTACAGAAGTCAAATTACCCTAATTTTAAAATGTATGTAAATTACTACTTTTTAAATTTGCTTATGCATTGGCAGTCCCATGTTATGTAGTAAGATAACTTGGCATATTCCCAGGAAAGATTTTTATTTTTTATAAAAATAAATTATGGGCCCTGGCTGGTTGGCTCAGTGGTAGAGCATTGGCCTGGCGTGCAGGAGTCCTGGGTTCGATTCCCGGCCAGGGTACACAGGAGAGGCGCCCATCTGCTTTTCCACCCCTCCTCCTCTCCTCCCGGTCGGGCACATGCAGGAGTCTGTCTGACTGCCTCCCCGTTTCCAAGTTCAGAAAAATACCAAAAAAATCCAAAAAAAACCCCAAAAAACAAAGTATGCCGAGAATTTTCATGTTTAATATAAAACCCTTGAATGAAAATTCTAAGTAGTTTTTATTTTTTAGGATGGACGTCTTCTGTCTTTTATTTCCATTGTAAGAGTTAAGTTCTGACTTGAGAACAACCACCCTGCACGATAAGCATCCAGTCGACGTTGTTGGGCATCCCCTTAGGGAATTTTAATGCATCATGATGTTGAGACTGCACCTGAAGTAGAATAACACAGGCTTGCTGTGTTTTTTGCACAGCAGCTCTTCTTTAAAGGCTGAAGGTCCTCTGAATAGATGGAAGTTAGGAAATATTTAGTTTTAGGCAGCAGTTCAGCACATGCAAAATACCATACGTGGCCAAACTTCAAAGAAGTGCCCAGAACACCATAAAGAGCTTCAGAACTCACAGTTTCTGACTCCCCGGGTGAATGAAATTTTAGAAAGTAAGCAGCTGGCAAAATGGAGGCTTCATGTGACTAAACATTGTTGCTTGTGCTTTGTTTGAGGGAAGCTCAAAATGCAGCCACTCCCTGGTGGAGAAATCAGAAAGTGGAAACTCTTGTGGGAGGTAACCCTATTCTCTTTGAAAAATCTCCTCTTTGAATTTTAGTGAGCCTACATTCATTACTAAGAGAGCTGACGGGGGAATAAAACCCAACTAGTGGAAAAGTTGACTACTATTTTTTTGATGTGATTACTGTGAATTAGTTGGTGAAATGAATTATAAAGGGAGTGGTCGATAAATGTAGAAAAAAAAATTTTGTTGAATCCTTCCCTAGTAAAGATAACCTTAGGCTTAGTTCATTTAATGAAAAAAAATGTAACCCAAATAAAAAATGGAATTATGATACCATGGACAACGTTTTGTTTTTCTTGGCATTATTTTACATATCATATAATCTACTCATGGGAAGTATACAACTTAGTGATTTTTAAAATAAATTTTAAAATTGTGTTACTGTGTGGTAAACAGATTTCTAAGATGGCCTCTAAGATTCTCTTCCCTGGTATATGAACCCTGTGTAATGCCTTCCCTTACAGTGTGGGTAGGTAGGACCTGTGAATATGATGGGATGGCACTCCCATAATTAGGTTACACATTATATGGCAAAGGTGACGGGACTTTGCTTATGTAATTAAGATCCCAAGTCAGTCAATTAAGTGGTAGTGGAAAGAAGATAGTCTGGCTCTCCTGACTTACTTAGTTGTAAGCCCTCACGAAAAAGGATAGTCATAAGAGAAGCACTTTGCTAGTACAACCATTATGGAGGAAAGTATGGTGGTTCCTCAAAAAACTGCAAATAGAACTACCTTATGACCCAGCAATCCCTCCACTGGGTATATACCCCAAAACCTCAGAATCATTGATACGTAAAGACACATGTAGCCCCATGTTCATTGCAGCACTTTTCACAGTGGCCAAGACATGGAAACAACCAAAAAGCCCTTCAATAGAAGACTGGATAAAGAAGATGTGGCACATATACACTATGGAATACTACTCAGCCATAAGAAATGATGACATCAGATCATTTACAGCAAAATGGTGGGATCTTGATAACATTATATGGAGTGAAATAAGTAAATCAGAAAAAAACAAGAACTACATGATTCCATACATTGGTGGAACATAAAAACGAGACTAAGAGACATGGACAAGAGAGCGGTGGTTACCAGGGGTGGGGGGAGGGAGGACGCAGGAGGGAGGGAGGAAGAGAGTTAGGGGGAGGGGGAGGGGCACAGAGAAAACTAGATAGAGGGTGACGGAGGACAATCTGACTCTGGGTGAGGGGTATGCAACATAATTTAATGACAAGATAACCTAGACATGTTTTCTTTGAATATATGTACCCTGAATTATTAATGTCATCCCATTAACATTAATAAAAATTTATTAAAAAAAAAATTACTTATGGAGAAGTTCCTTGTGTTCCTTCAACTGAAAGGAACTTAGTTCTGCCAACAACCTGAATGAGCTTGGAAGGGGACCTCCAAGCTCCAGATGATAAGGCAGCTGGACCAACACCTTAGTAGGCTCAGCTCCCACATGCCTGGACTTCTGACCTGTGAGAAACTGTGAGATAATAAATGTATTGTTTTAAGAGTCTAAGTTTGTGGTAACTTGTTGCATAGCATAGGAAAATAATATAACAACTGCCTCCACAAACTGGTTTTTAACAATTTTGTCTTTCCCCCCAAATATTCTTTTCTTTTTTGTTTTTTGTATTTCTCTGAAGTGAGAAGCAGGGAGGCAGAGGACAGACTCCCACATGTGCCCAACTGGCATCCATCTGGCATGCCCACCAGGGGGCAATGCTTTGCCCATCTGAGCCATTGCTCCATTGCAACCGGAGCCATTCTAGCCCCTGAGGTGGAGGCCATGGAACTATCTTCAGCACCTGGGCCAACTTGGCTCCAATGGAGCCTTGGCTGCGGGAGGAGAAGAGAGATAAAGAGAGATTAAGAGAGATGGGGAGGGGGAAGGTGGAGAAGCAAATGGGCCCATCGAACCCAGGACTTCCACATGCCAGGCCAATGCTCTACCACTGAGCCAACTAGCCAGCCCCCTCCCCCAAATATTCTTGAAGCCATTTGTCAAACCCTTCTTCCCCAAGGCAACCAGTGATTTGCTTTATTTCTCTACAGATTTACCTTTATTGGACATTTCATATTAATGGAGTCATACAATTTGGAATCTTTTGTGTCTGGCTTCTTTCATTTAGCTTGTTTTTTTTTTGTTTTTTTCTGAAGTTGGAAACGGGGAGGCAGTCAGACAGACTCCCGCATGCGTCCGACGGGGAGCCACCCAGCATGCCCACCAGGGGGCGATGCTCTGCCCATCTTGGGACGACACTCTGCCGCAATCAGAGCCATTCTAGCGCCTGAGGCAGAGGCCACAGAGCCATCCTCAGCGCCCGGGCAAACTTTGCTCCAATGGAGCCCTGGCTGCGGGAGGGGAAGAGAGAGACAGAGAAGAAGGAGAGGGGGAGGGGTGGAGAAGCAGATGGGCACCCCTCCTGTGTGCCCCGGCCGGGAATTGAACCTGGGACTCCCGCATGCCAGGCCGATGCTCTACCACTGAGCCAACCGGCCAGGACCATTTAGCTTGTTTTGAGGTTCGTCCCTGTGGTAGCATGCATGCCTCATTGGTGTTCCGTTGTATAGAGATACCACATCATTTATATATTCAGAGTGGATGAACATTTGGGTTGTTTTCACTTTGGGAGAATTATGAATAATGTTACTGTGCACATGAGCATGATCAAAATCTTTGTACCTATGTTTTCTTTCGGGTAAATATTTAAAACTGGAATAGCTGGACAGTATGTTATATTTATGTTTAACTTTAAAGACACTGCCATACTCTTTTCTAAAATGACTATATCGTTTTACTTTCCCATCAGCAATGTATGAGGATCCCCATTTATTGACATCCTTGCATGTCTTTATTTTGGCCTTTCTAGTGGATATGTATTATCTAGTGGGTATTTCATTATAGTTTTACTTGAATTTCTCTAATGACTAATAATATTGAGCATCTTGTCATATGCTTCTTAGCAATTGATATGTCTTCTTTGGTGTAGTGTTTAAATGACTTGCCAAATTTTTCAGTTCATTCATTTATCTCATTACTGATTTGTAAGTTATATATATGTATAAATATATATATTCTGGATACAAGTTCTTTATCAAATATATGCCTTGCAAATATTTTCTCCCATTTTGTGGGTTGTCTTTTCACTTTGTTGATAGTGTATTTTGTAACACAAGTTTTTAATTTTGATGAAGTTTAATACATGTGTTTTTTCTTTTGTTGCTGTGCTCTTGGTGTCATAGCTAAGAATTCATTTCCTAGACAAAGGTCACTAAGATTTATTCCTGTGTTTTCTTCTAAAAGTTTTGTTTTAGCTTTTACATTTTATGAATTAGGTTTTTTTGCATAGAATAAGGTAAGGGTCTAAGTTTTGTTTTGTTTTGTGTTTTTTTATGTGAAAACAATTCTCCTAGCATCATCTATTGAAATATTATCCTTTTCCTATTGAAGTGCCTTAGCAACTTTATTAATAATAAATTGATTATAAATGTAGGGATTTATTTCTAGATTCTCAATTATGTTTCCTTGATCTACATGTCTACTCTTACGCCAATGCCATGCTGTTTTAATTATTGTAGCTTATAGTAACTTGTGAAATTAGGTAGTATAAATCATCCAAATGTTTCTGCTTTAATTACATCCCATAAATTTTAATGTTATTGTTTTGGTTAGGAGTATGTATGACACTTTGCAATTTATTTTCTATTTCTTTCATTTCTTGTTTGTTTCACTGATTTTCCATTACTGATTTTTTTGTTAAGTAATTTCTATATTACCATTTTAATTCCTACATTGAAGTTTTTAAACCTTGTTTTGAATTATTTCCTGAATGCATAAGATACATGCATCTTATCATGCTGTACTTCAGAAAAATACTTTTAGCAAAATATACAAACTTTGCATCAATATATCTCCTTCTCCCTCCTTTGTGTTATTATCATTTAGATTTCATTTATATATATTACAAATCCTCATTTAATGCTATATTATTGCTTCATAAAATCTTTTCTTTAGCTAAAAATCTACATATATTTTTTATGGGATATTTTCTTGGTTGACAGATTTTTGTTCTTTCAGAACTTTAATAATGTCAGTCACTGCCTTTAGGCCTCCATTGTATCCTTTTCTAAATTTTTTTTCAATTACTGTTTACATTCAAAATTATTTTGTATTAATTTAAAGTGTACAGAATAGTGGTTAGACAATCAGATACTTCATAGAGTATTCCCTACCCCCAGTATTTCCAGTGCCGACTTGACACCATACTTAGTTATTACAGTATTATTAACTCTGTCCCTATGCTGTACTTTACATCCCCATGAATATTTTGTAGTTACCAATCTGTACTTCTCAATCCCTTCACCCCTTCCATCCAGTCTCCCAACCCCACTCCCCTCCAGCAACCATCATTATAGGCCAACATTGTTTCTGATGAGAAGTCACTAAGTATTTGAATTTTTGTTCATTGTGGATTATGAGTCATTTTTCTCTTGCTGCTTTAAGGATCTTTTCTTTGCCTTTGATTTTTAACAGTTTGACCATGATGTGCCTAGATGTAGATTTTTTTGTGTTTATCCTACTTATGATTCATTAAGCTTCTTAAATATGTACATTAATGTTTCATCCAAGTTGGGAAGTTTCAGCTATTATTTTTTCAAGTATTTTTTTTCTGCCATTTCCCCCTCTCTTATCTTTTTGGTACTATCATTGCACTTATGTTGGTATGCTTGATGTTGTCCTACAGGACTCTAAGACTAAGTTATTTTTCTTCACCCTTATTTCTGTGTTTATTTTTTTAGGTTGAATAATTTCTATTGATCTGTTTTAAAGTCTACTGATTCTTTCTTCTCAAATTGGCTATGAGTGCCTCTAGTGCAGGGGTCTCAAACTCAACTCAGCATGTGGGCCGCAGAGCAAGATCACAGCCGTTTGGCGGGCCGCACTAGGTCTACAAAAGGCAACTGTTACGCAACACTTTTCAGTGTCACAAAACGACCAGAAACTGTAGTTCGTGGATTAGTCTGCGGGCCGCACAAAATTGTTCGGTGGGTCGCATGCGGCCCGCGGGCCGCGAGTTTGAGACCTCTGCTTAGTGGAATTTCATTTCAGATATTAAATATTTGAACTCCAGTTTTTTATTTGATTCTTTTTTTTATAACATCTGTCGTTTTATTGTGGTTCTTTTTTTAATTTTTAACACAACTTTTTTTAGTTTTTGAACATCATATTTATAAAAGTCGCTTTAAAGTCTTTGTGAAGTCCAACTATTAGAACCAATCAGAGACATTTTCTGTCGATGGCCCACCTTCCCATATGATTGATACCTTCTTTATCTTTGCTTATCTTAGAATTTTTAATGAATATTGATGTGTAAGATATGTAATAGCAACTCTGGGTTGTGTCTTTTTCTCCCTGAGGGATTTGTAGTTGTTGGTTATTTGTTCTGTAACTTATTTGCACTAAAAGTGTGGACGGCCTCTTCTGCTAAGAGTGACTGTTGATGTCTCCACTCAGTTTCTTTTTATTTGAAAAAAATTTTTCGCCTGGCTTCTTAGGGTTTGTTTTTGTGTCTCTGTAGCTTAGTAGTCAGCCAATGATTGATCAGACTTTGTGCTTAAACACCTCTAGCCAATAAGGCTTCTACTTTCTGCTGATGGATTTATCTGTGCCTGGGAAATGCATTTAAACTTCATGCCGTTTTCAAGTTTCCACCCCACCCCTACCCTTGGCTCATACAGTCTTCTGGACTTCCTTGTGTTTATTGTGTGCGTGTGCAAGCCCCACTGATCATATGTATGTGGGTGGCTTGTGCGCCCGAAGTCTCTGCTGTGCAATTGTACCATCTCCATCAACCCAGTATGTGTGAAGAGCTTTTTCTAGTCTCACTATGTCTCATTCACCTACTGAACGCCTTATTAAATCATGATTAATTCACGAGTTCTTTGCTCTAAGTAGGACTTCCACCCCAGGCTGTCCAAACTAGTATGCCTGCTTACTTTCCAGTAAGAACTTCCACTTCAACTGTGAATGGCCCAGTTAAGTGACCTTGCTGATTTCCCCAGTCTTCCTGTCCTGATTAAATGACTTACAGCAGCAACAGAGTCAGGATGGGGCGTGGGGAACTTGGAATGGAAGCAGATTCCGGCAACAACTGCCACTGGCTCACTGTTCTGACTCGAAGTTCAGTACGTTTTTAGGAGTAAGTGCTCAGATGGTTGTATGTCTTTGGTCAACTTCCAGAGCACTGAAAAGGTTCTGGTTTTTTGACAGTTTTATCCAGTTTTATAGTTATTTTTAGGGGGAGAGAATTTGTCAACCTCCTCACTATCCTCAATATAACTTGTTTGTTTGTTTTTTGAAGGTTTATTTATTAGAATGAATAGGCCCAAGAATAAATTTGAAGCACTTATATGGCCCCATTATCCAAAGGATAGATTTGTTTCTAAAATTCACTTATATAGGCATGGTGGTTATGAAATCGAGATAAAAGGGTGTTAAAGCCTATCTCTACTGCTTGCTAGTACTCGTATAACCTCAGACTAGTTATTTAACTTCTAGGAGCCTCAGCTTCTTCATTAGTAAAATAGAAATTATAATACCTACCTCCATAATGTGGTTGTAAGGATTAATTGAGATCACTAAAAAATACTTAGATCGGCCCTGGCCGGTTGGCTCAGTGGTAGAGCGTCAGCCTGGCGTGCAGAAGTCCCGGCTTCGATTCCTGGCCAGGGCACACAGGAGAAGCACCCATCTGCTTCTCCACCCCTCCCCCTCTCCTTCCTCTCTGTCTCTCTCTTCCCCTCCCGCAGCCGAGGCTCCATTGGAGCAAAGATGGCCCGGGCGCTGGGGATGGCTCCTCGGTCTCTGCCCCAGGTGCTAGAGTGGCTCTGGTCACAACAGAGCGACGTCCCGGAGGGGCAGAGCATCGCCCCCTGGTGGGCAGAGCGTCGCCCCCTGGTGGGCGTGCTGGGTGGATCCCGGTCGGGCGCATGCTGGAGTCTGTCTATCTCTCCCCATTTCTGGCTTCAGAAAAATACAGAAGAAAAAAAAATACTTAGATCAGGGCTCAGTATATTGGTAAAAAGCCTATTAAATACCAGGTCTTCTTGTATAAAGTTGGATCTTATAGAAGAGATTTTTTTTCTTTAAAGATTGAGACTATGGCACTTATTTTTAACAATTGGAAAATTAGACTGTTAGAAGAATGGTTAAAGGATTTGGAATGAGTCACCAGAAGAAAGAAAGCAGGGGAGACTTAAACTTAATATTAAAAAGAATACTGAATTAAATATATAGAAATCTGATGAGCTGGACACTGGCTTATAAAGAAAAACAGAGAATCTACACCAAGGCTAGTAGGCCAGTATCAAGTGTCTGCAAACAGGTCTTGAGCTCCGCCTAGTATGGGAGGACTCTGGTAATGAGGACTGTCTTCCATCTCTGTGTCCTCAGTACTGCCTTGTCCAGTGCTGGGCTTGGTGCAGGTGCTCTGATATGACTACCCTGGGAGGTAGCACCTTCCCTGAACCTTCCCCTCTCCTTCCTAGGTGTTTTTCTGAGGTTAGAATGGATCTCTGTGTGTAGTCTCTCAATAAAATTCTTACTTACCCATGTGAGACCTAAGGATGAAGAGTGACGCTAGTCACTCTTTAAAGGCCAGTGCTCCCATATTCTTAGCTTCTTTCCCCTCAGAGAGAAAAGGATTTTGATCAACTGTAGTGTCTCGATGGAAGTACAAGATGTCCAGTGCACCACCTCATAGCAGTGAGAGGAACTAAGACCCAAAGAGGGTATGTGGCTTGCCCAAGCTCATGGATTCTGTGGCAGAGCCAGCATTCAGGTAGGTCATTTGCTTTAAGATCAGCCTAACTCCTTAGATTTTCACAGTATCTATCTACAGATCTAATTACTGATTATAGATAGCTATGCAGAATGATGACTTCAAGCTGCTGAAAGATCTTTCCTCTCCAACAAAGAGCACATTCAAGGCAGGATGCCTATTTGTTCAGGAAAGTGGACCAATAAATTTTAGGAGGATTTCAGATAATTAAAACTAAATAAACTGTCAGGTTCCCTGGGTAGTCTAATTTAGAAGAGAATTATAGTATTTCTGAGATTAACTAGACAGTCAATAAATGTGACTGACAGAGGTTGCTCAGATGCCAACACAATGAAACCTCCAGCAATGAAATGTGGATTAGAACAACAGGTCAAGGATCAAGTGCCAGCATATACCTACCCATCTTCCTCTAAGTAATAACATTGAACTTTTCAGCTATTCTATTTCCTAAGCAGTCTGTTTCTAAAGCCTAAGAAATGACATGGATAAACTACTCACATTATCCAAGAAAATCCTCCTTGGGCAAATGGCTTTTCAGTTTGGGCAGCCAACACTCCTGCCCTAGGCCTGTGATTAGAGGGCTCTGCTCTGCTTCTCCTGAGTCTGGCTGTTCTGCAGGGAAAGGGTGAGGGGTCCAAAGTGGATGTCTGCTTTGCTTCTCGGACTTTACTGTGCACCTTAATCACCTGGGTGAGACCTGAGATTCTGCTTCTAATCTCCCAGATGATGATCATGCTGCTTGCCTCCAGGTCACATATTGGGAAGCAAAGTTGGTACCAGAAACCCTAGGACAGAGGTCGGGAACCTATGGCTCGCGAACCAGTTGTGGCTCTTTTGATGGCTGCATCTGGCTTGCAGACAAATCTTTAATAGAACAAATAATAACGTTAAAAATATAAAACATTCTCATGTATTACAATCCATTCATTTCCTACCGCTCATGTTCATGGTTGCGGGTGGCTGGAGCCAATCACAGCTGTCCTCCGGAACAACACCAAATTTTTATTGGATAATGTGTAACGTACACGGGTCGTTGTATGGCTCTCACGGAATTACATTTTAAAATATGTGACGTTCATGGCTCTCTCAGCCAAAAGGTTCCCAACCCCTGCCCTAGAATCTCCTGTGCAAAGAGCTGGGACCTATATCCGAGATCTGTCTGCATCTCTGAGGATGAGTTGTTACAGGTGAGCATAATTGGACTAAGGGGTAGCTGGCAGATAGCGTGTATTGGAGGGAGTGGCGGTGGCTTTGGAAGACAAAGATTGGACCTTCTGGCTGGGATTCCGTACACAGAAGTGTAAGGCCCCTCGTGGTGCAGGACTGAGATGAGGTGGGAAGAAAAGGGAGCCTCCATTTGTACTCTTGCTTCCATTTGGGAGTGGGCCTTCTTTTGGGTACCTCAGGAAAGATTTTATTAAAATTATGTTAATATTATATATATGTTTATATACATAATTACTATTTTATCTTGAGACCTAAACACTGAATGATTTCCTAGTTTTTCTCTTTTTTTAAATACATTATTGCAGTCTGAGAAAATGCTTTATTTCCCCTTTACTATGCTCACTAAATACTTGAAATATTTAGCCAACAAATTTTCAACATGTTTGTGTACTGTGTTTTTGATAACTGAGAATCCTCCATTTTTCTAGCTGGCCACTTAGTGCTGGTGCAAAAATATGTCTTATATTATGCTGTTTGTTGAAAATTGTTACTCTTGTTATTTCAATTCTGTGAACAAGAAGAAGCGTATCCTTTGGCATAACTCAAAGAATTCTAATGTTATCTCTGAAGATACAGCGGAAGCAGCCAGTAGTTGCCATTAATTGCATTTTAAGTATTCGTTTTAGAGCATCAGGAGGATCAATGCCATTAGCTTCATGCCTGATTCTTTTTTCAAAAGACTTTCTTTCTTTTCTTTTCTTTTTTTTTTTTTTTTTTTTTTTTAGCAGTTTTGGGTTTACAACTAATTTGAGAGGGAGGCACAGAGATTTTCTATATTCATCTTGTACCCACAGATGCAAAACCTCCCCCATTATCAGCCCCACTCACCAGAATGGTACATATTTTTCTTACCAAGGATAGGCCTACTTTGATAGTCATAATCACCCAAAGTCCACTGTTGACCTTAGGGTTCACTCGAGCTGTTGTACATTCCATAGGTTTGGATTAATGCACAGTGACATAATATAGCCATCATTATAATATCACGCTGAGTATTTTCTGTGTCCTAAAAATTCCCCGTGCTCTGCCTGTTCATTCCTATCCCTGCAACTATTATTTCTGTAATTGTCTCCATAGTTTTGTCTTTTCCAGAATGCCATGTGGTTGAGCCATACAGTATGCAGCCTTTGCAGCCTGGCTTCTTTCACTTAGCAATGTGCATTGGTTCCTCCTTGTTTTTCATGGCTTGATAGCTCATTTTGTTTTACAATGAATAATATTTCATTGTCTGGATGGGCCACATTTATTTACCCATTCACCTACTGAAGGACATCTTGGTTGCTATACAGATTTTGGCAATTATGAATAAAACTGCTGTAAATATCTGTGCATAGGTTTTTGGGTGGATGTAAGTTTTCAATGACTTTGGGTAAATACCAGGAAGTGCAACTGTTGGATTTTATGGTAAGAGTATATTTCGATTGTTTTTTAAAGCTTTCAGAAAAGCTGATTTAGTAGATATGAGACCAAGATTAGTGGTTGAGACTATAAACATGCTGTAAAGACAACACATGCAAACAGTGTTTCAAACAAATCTAGCAACCGAGACCAGGGCTATCCTTAGAATTCTGAATACTTTTCTTATGACATCTCCTCTTGCCTATTTCCTTCACTTCCTTGCTAACTGTCTGCCAAATTTGCATCCAGAAGCTGACTCCAAAATTGCCAGGTTAGTCAAAGAAGTGCTGTGTTATGTAAAGTAGCTTGGCTTACTAAAGCTTAGTTACCTTTACCTCCACCTCTGTCTTCTCCACCCATCCCTCTCTGCCTTCTTTCTCTCTCTCTTCTTCTCTCGTAGCCATGGCTTGATTGGTTCGAGCACATCAGTCCCAGGCACTGAGGATGGCTCCATGGAGCCTCTCCCTCAGGTGCTAAAAATAGCTTGGTTGTGAGCATGGCCCCAGATGGGCAGAGCATCAGCCCCAGATGCGGGTTACCTGGTGGATTCCTATCATGGTGCAAGCAGGTATCTATTTCCTCTCCTCTCACATGGAAAAAAAAGAATAAAAAGTAAAATTAGCATTTGGCAATATCACCTTGTTCAGATTTGGATTGTACTTCTTTTTCTTCTTCTTTTTTTTTAAGAGAGATAGGGAGAGAGAGAGACAGTAAGATTGAGGTGCTCCTGATTGTGCCCTGACTAGAGAATAGAACTGGCAACCCCAGGATGATGCTCCTATCAACCAAGCTGTCTGTCCAGGGCTTAATTTTTATTACTTTTTAGAGAGACAGAGAGAGGAAAGGAGAGAAAGGGGAGAGGGAAGGGAAGCATTTGTTGTTCCACTTAGTTGTGCATTTTTTGATTGCTTCGTTGTGTGTATCCTGACTGGGGATGGAACCTGCAACCTTGTTGTTTTGGAACAACACTCTTAACCAACTGAGCTAACTGGCCAGGGCTCATGCTTCCTTTTTAATTCGTTGGATTTAATTCTAGTCTTGTACACTGTTCTTTTGACAGCAATAATGAATCATGGTCAAAACTAACGACAGTAGTCAGTTGTTGAGGAGTTGCTTCAGCCTTTGGCCATCATGCCCCACAAGGCCTGAATTTCCCGAACACAATATGTATATAACAAAGGGGGTGCTTATGTTGGCAGTGGAAGGAGACAAGCTGGTGGAAAGAGCACTGGGTGAAGAGTCAGGAGGCTTTGGCTGGAGTTCAGTCTGCTGTGAATAATGTGACACATCACCCAGAGCAAATCAAGCATTTTCCCCACTGATGGAAACAAGGCTTCTCTCTCTTCTCAAGGTTATTATTGAGATAAAACGAGATAATAAGTCAAAGTGCCTTGAAAAAATGAAAAGCAATGGAAAATATTAGTACTGTTTTTTATTCATTTAGCACACATGTGCACATCAGACAGGGACTGTCCCCATTTAGGACACTGGGAGACACCTAGAGATCCATGAGCTGGATCTTGTGGCTTCTTGGTTAGTGGGGAGATGAGCCAACAGAACTCCTCCAACCCCTCTTGGGTCTTGTGAGAGCTCATGCAGCTATGAAAGTGTCCCAGGAGAGCCCAGGCTCTACATCCCCGCAGAGTGGGACACTCCTGCTTATCAGCAGGGCTGGCAGACTCTTCGAGACTACTTGCAAGGTGGCTATGAGGATGCTACTTATCAGTGCCGACACCAGCTGACACCGGAGGAAAGACACAACCACACACAAGTTAGTTGCAATAATCACACATGCAATTTATTACTCACAAATCTTTTTGGTGTGCCTGGGTACAGCTTAAGGGGGCCCCAGCTGTATTTGGTCAGAGCGGGGTGGAGACAGTCCACATCAACATTGGAGTCTGGGCGACTACTGCAGCAGGGGGCCCCTCAGCTATAGTACCTTTTCTGGCCAATGCCTTCTAACAGGTGTCAGTCTACAGGATTATCACCTCAAACCACCTTCTAACAGGTGTCAATCTACAGGATTATCATCTCAACCCACCTTCTAACAGGTGTCAATTTATAGGATTATCACCTCAAACCACCTTTTTAGGATTTCCTCTCAGGGATCCCTTTTTATGTTAATCTACTGAAATGTCACATCAAGCCACTTTCAAGGTGTTCCTAAAGAAGCTTCTTGTTTATGTTAACTTACAGAGTTATGACATCAAGCCATTTCTTAACTATGTATAACTTCATACACACACTAACTAGACCCTGTGCGAAAGGGAGAGTCTGCTTATCATATCTGTACACACTATGTTAATTCCTATCCAGACGGCATAACTTTAATTTTCTTAATTGCTTTTAATATTCTATCCTAATTATTTTTATATATCTTCCATATTTTTCTATATTTCTACATATTTAATTACTATAACCTTACCTTACTGCAACAGAAAGGCTATAAGAACAGAAGTGGCCCTGCTAACTAACTGCCTGGGAAAGAAGTTGACTTCATCATGGAGACTTCATCAGTGGATTTTGATATGGCTCTTGGAAATGAGAAGTACACCACACTGAAAGGGTATTCTAGGTAGAAGGACCAGCATGTGCAAAGGCATGTGTATGACATTATTATCAAATTAAGATTAACCCAACTGAGAACCTACTCCCTCTAGGCACTGCTAAGGACTGAAGAAACAACAGTGAATACAGGCTGTGGCCAGTTGGTTCAGTGGTAGAGTGTCGGCACACGTGTGGAAGGCCCTGGTTTGATTTCTGGTCAGATCACACAGGAGAAGTGACCATCTACTTCTCTACCCTTCCCCCTCCTCCTCTCTATCTCTCTCTCTTTCTCTTTCTCTCATTTCCCCTCCCACAGCCATGGCTCTAATGGTCTGAGCATAGTTGGCCTGGGTGCTGTGGATGGCTCCATGACCTTGCCTCAGGTGTTAATGTTGCTGAGGAACAAAGCAGTGGCTCCAGATGGGCAGAGCAATGCCTGGTAGGGGGCTTGCCAGGTGGATCCTGGTTGAGGCACATGTGGGACTCTGTCTCTCTGCCTCTCCTCCTCTCACTTAAAAAACAAACAAACAAACAGTGAATATAGTGGCCTCAGTCCCTATGTACTTTTGGATTTATTTGTTCATTTTATCAGTTTCCTAGGGCTGCTATAGCAAATACCATAAACCCGGTGGCTTAAAACAACACACATGTATTAGTTTACAGTCCTTTAGATCAGAAGTGCTAAAGTCAAGGTGTCATCCTGCCTGCATCCTCCGGAGACCAGGGGAGACCTTTTCCCTGGCCTTTTCCGGTGGCTAGAGGCTGCCTTCATTCCTTGGCTTGTGGACTTCCCTTTACCTGCTGAACTAGCAGTGCGGCATCTTCACAGTTCTCTCTCTCTCCGACTCTGGCCTTCCTGCCTTTTTCTTGTGATGGCATTGGATCCACTGGGAGAATCCAGGATAATCTTGACACCTCAAGATCCTTGACTTAATCACATTTGAAAATCTCTTTTGCTCCATAAGGCTACATAGTCACAGGCTCCAGGACTTAGGCCAGAGAAGTCCTCCAGGGCCAGTATTCAGCCCACCACATTCATTCAGCAGGTTTTGTTTCCCAGTATTTGGCACTAGAATAAGGTAGGTGAGCTCCTTGCTCTCATGGATTTACATGAGTGTTTGGGATAATGGAGCAAGTGCATTCACTTGTGCCCCAGGCACTAGATTGATTTAAAAGTTTTTTGTTTTTTTGTTTTTTGTTTTTGTATTTTTCTGAAGCTGGAAATGGGGAGAGACAGTCAGACAGACTCCCGCATGCGCCCGACCGACCGGGATCCACCCGGCACGCCCACCAGGGGCGACGCTCTGCCCACCAGGGGGCGATGCTCTGCCCCTCCGGGGTGTCGCTCTGCCGCGACCAGAGCCACTCTAGCGCCTGGGGCAGAGGCCAAGGAGCCATCCCCAGCGCCCACCAGGGCCATCTTTGCTCCAATGGAGCCTTGGCTGCAGGAGGGGAAGAGAGAGACAGAGAGGAAGGGGGGGGTGGAGAAGCAAATGGGCACTTCTCCTATGTGCCCTGGCTGGGAATCGAACCCGGGTCCCCTGCATGCCAGGCCGACGCTCTACCACTGAGCCAACCAGCCAGGGCCTAAAAAAGTGTTTTATAACTAATGCATCCAAAACCGATCAGCTCTCCTACCCACACCAGACTTGTTTCGTCTCAGTTGATCCTTCTAGTTGCTTATAACACATTTTTGAAGTTACTCTTGAGTCTTTTTTTTTTCTTCTGTCTACCACATCCAGTCTGTCAGGATATCATTTGTTCTATCTTTGAAATGTATTCAGAATCCAACTGCTCATCACCACTAGTTCTAACCAGGATCAAGCCACTGTCTGAATTACTCTAAGAGCCTCCCCCTGCTCTTTTTCATCCTTGCCTTGTACATTTTATTCTCAACACAGCAAACATAAGGATCCTTTTTAAAGAAAGGCAGATCATGTCACCTGTAATAACAACCCATTTCTCTCCGAGTAAAAGCACGATTACCTGGGCACTGCTTCCGCTGGAAGCTCTTGCACTGGCTGTGTCTCAGACCCAAACCTTCTTTCCCTGAGTTTACGCTCCAGTCCTCCTCCTCTATCACCTCTTTGTCCAAATGCCCCTTTAATGAGGCTAACCTGGTTACCCTACTGAAATTGCATCCCCTGTACCTTACTTCTGATTCCCCCTTAACTCGTTGTCGTTTTCCATTTTTCATAGTACTTACCACCTTTTAAATACTACATACTTTGTTTATTTAACTTGTCTACCCCAAGAGAAATCCAAGCTTCACAAGAGGAGAGATTTTGCAATCTCAAGCACATTGAACGCAGTATGTACTACGTTCCTAGCAACTATTTGTGAAGTGAAAAAATGAAAAAAGTCACTGTGTAGGCCATCAAGGAACTTATCTATTGAGGAAACCGGATGGGCACCTTGGGAACAATTGTGCACCATCTTGGATTATTTATACCTTAAGTATTGTAGCACCTTTAGTTGGGGAATCATAAAAGGTTGGCAGTTTAGAAAGTAAACATGAACTCTGGCCTTTCCTCCATGTGCAGTGTGTACTTGAGAAACGGACAGTGGGTCAGAGAGGAGACTCCTTCATATCAACTCCTTGGTCTTACTTTGCAATTCAAAAATTTAAAAATTAAATGTCACTAATTACGCTCCTGTAACATAATTCATATTTCACTAGGCCCTCTGAACAAAACAAAGCTGGCATAGAACCATTCAACTTTCCTCTTTATGGTCTGGAAAACTGGGTCATTTGGTAGTTCTTGGAACCTCTTTTAAAAAGATAAAATAAAATTTTAGTTCCAAATAGAATGTCAGAATTCCAATTTTCCTTCTTAGTCTTTGCCAAGAATTACTGTGAAATAATTTTTAAAAAAGGGATGGCATGCATTCTGCCAGCCTGCAAAGATGTGTTTCTGCTCTTCTCTGCCAACCAGAAGGAACTGAGAAGAAAGGTGTGAACGCAACGTGATCGATGAGAAAGGACGCAAAATTTCAAAGTGGGAAAGGAAGAGTTCTGCACTCTTTGAAACATGTTTGTTGAAGACTGTGTAAAATTATTTACATTGATACCAGAAAATTTTTGTAAATGTTTTTATTTTTAGTGTGTTCCTGGTTTGCCCATTGGGGTGACCCCGGCTGCTGAGCCTGGCCGTGTGTAATGACCCTGCTGCTCGGCTCTGCTTCCTTTTCCCTTTCTCTTACCCTCTCTCCTCCTCTGTCTTCCTTTTGTCCAAGGATCCCAGCAGCCTTTGTTTTGCAGCTTTTGTGAGTTTGTTGGCAAGAATATGTAGCCTTTTCCCAAGCCAAAGGTCACATGTGCAATGCCCTGGTTCTCTAACCCTTAGGACAGTGGGCTGGTCCATGTGCTTCTCTTCTTCACCAGGACATTAAATATGTCATGTATAAAACAGAGAGGTCTAAAGTAGAAATGCTTATATACTTTTATTAATATATTGAGGCAGAACTGATGCAGGCTACTTAACCAGTTAATTTTTATGATTCCAGATGGATTAGCCAAATATATTTAAAGGCCATTTTTCCTTATTCTCAACTGTCAATGGTAAAATTGTGAATGGTTTCTTATGTATATAATAGCATGGAGCTATTACTATTCTCAACAAGATGCCTATAGATTTTATATATTTTATATCCTTTTTCTTTTATTTCTATGAAGTGTTAGAAAGAATGTTTTTCTTTTTTTCTTTATCATGTCCTTTCTCTGGTTATACCCATCCATCACATAGCTCATTTGTCATTAATGACCTATGACCCCTTTTTATTAAACATACTTGAAAAGGTCATGGATCTTCACTCAGTTGTAAAGGAGACATTTCATTTTCCTAATTTGCAGATTGTGAGACCACAGGGAGTCTTACAATTTGATGGATGATTAATCACTCAAATAAAATATGGCAGTAAAATAATGAAGAGAAATTAAATCTAGAGCAAGATTAGATTAACAATGTTTTATTGGATTTCTCAAGCTTATCGTTTATTTTTAAAATAATCATATTCATTATCAGCTAACAAGTTCTTTCTGAACAAAAAATCAGTTAGCTTTCGTTAGTCTCCATCTCTTGCTGTTGAGTAAAGGATTCTATGGTTCTGATCTCTTTTTTGGAAATTCTTATATAGATGCAGGAAATATGATGGAATTCAAATATTTTAAGTGAAGTGAAAATGGTTATCATAAGTAAATTTCTCTTTTGCTCTTAACGAGAAAATTGGTTGTACTTATTGGAAGGCAGAAACTGCGGGCTAAACTGAAAACATGAGGCTAATGTGTTCCAAAAGGAAAACCTACTTTAAAAACGCCAGTGTGCAGGCGGCTGAGACCAGCAAAGGGTGTCTAATATAGGGCCTGCTGCAGACTTTTGCTGGCATGGGGTTGTGTGCACCTGGACACGCTCATATCTTGGTTTGTTGCCTTTGGTCACAGACTGTCTCCCTTTCCCAACTTTCCAGACCCTCCTGACGGCCTTGTCCCAAGGAAATTCCCCAGAGCCTTCCCAGGGTAGGGGAGTTGCTTAAGGGGAGGGGGAGGTTGGGTGAGGGAGATGCTTTTTAAAAAAAATTTTTTAAATTTAATTTAATGCGTTTATATATATTCTAGTGTCACCCCCCAAATGCACCCCCTCTCCCCCAAGGGAGATAGATGCTTAATGAAGTTGCCCTAGTGGGAGGTTGGGTGAGAGGAATTTGAGTTTAAAGGAGCTTTGGATTTAAAGGAGCCCTGAACCCAAACCTCACACTTATGAGTAATTCTCCTAAAAATTTCTCTCCAATTAGTGAAATTGTACTGAAAAATAAAATCAGTCTATTTGTCAAGAAACTTGACTTAGAAATGAAATTTTGGGCCAAATAATAATTAAGTGCAACAAATATTTACTGATGTCTCTTATGTGCCAGGTAATTTGTAAAGTGACTTACTTTACAATTTGCTTTCATATGTCTTTGATCCTCATTGTTTTCATGTGATTGCATTTGAGCCTCATAACAGTCTTAAGCCATGGAGTAGTGTTGGGCAGATAAAATATATCATGCTTACTTTGTTAAAGATGGCGCTGCCCACGTGGAAGCTGTTGCCCAGGTGATGTTAATGTGTGTTGGGGGCAGGCTGTGGGCAGGCAGGGTCCTTGTAGCCTGGAGCTTGGTTTTAGGACTAAACCTTTCCCACCCTTTTTGATGTGGGGTGGTACAATCCCACCATGTCTCAGATAAGTGACTTTGTATTAGAGACTTCCCTATTTTGTATATTGGATTAAAGGTTTTGATTTCTATACTATAAAATGGGGGCAGAACGGGAGTTTGCTTTCTTAGTTCTTGAGATTAACATTAGAGGAGAGAGCAGAGAGGAGAGCAGAGAAAGGCCACGTGGAGGAGGCCAGGAGAAGCAGCCAAGATGGTGGAGTGCTGAGTGAGAAGCCAGTTGGTGCAGAGTTTGTGCAGAGTTTGTGCAGGGAGAAGGAAGGAGATGGGGACAGAGGTGAATAAATCTGGCGAGCTAGAAACCTTTGATTCTAGGAAACTCGGATAAGTCAGTAGCTTTGTGAGCACTGAATGTGAGTGGGTTTTGGAGCCCAGTGTGTGTTTTACTTGCCCGCCAGGTGCAAGCTAGGATTAAAAATGATGGCCCACCATTTTTTGGCTCCGTTGTTTCTTTACCGACTGTCCGAATTCAATGCAAACCTGCATGGGCCAGGCTTCTGTGATGGTAGCCCTGGCTACTGGTTTCACAGCCCCTGAACTATTTTTGGGACTGCACGATTTGTGCCTACAGATGCCCCGTGTCAGCTATATGCAACTAGCATATTTAAAATTTCCTCCTCTAATAAAACTTCAAAACTTATCTAGACTGGGTGTCTCTACATGAACCTGATGAAGTGAGGTACAGTGCCTTTCAGAATCTGAGGTGCAGTACTTTATAACAATACCAGTTTATTTTTAAAAAAAATTTTAATTCATTTTCTTAACATGGATTCAAGAGTTTCACTCAATATAACACCCTCACCCCCCACCCACGTGTCCTCCATTACACTCCTTTGCCCTCCTCCCCCTAACGCCCTCACCCATTCCCTCTGGGATATGCTGTACTGTTAACTGGATCTATGTGTCGTGTGTATATAATTTTACTAATCACTTCACCTTCTCTGATCCCATTCCCTCATACCCCTTCCCTCTGACAGCTGTCCCTCTGGTCCCTGTGACCCCGCCTCTGCCTCTATTCCATTCTCAGTTCACTGTGTTCATTAGATTCCACGTACAAGTGAGGTCATATGATATCTGTCTTTTTCTTCCTGGCTTATTTCACTTAGCATAATAATCTCCAGGTCCATCCGTGCCATTGCAAAAGGTAAAATTTCCTTCTTTTTCACAGCCACATAGTTTTCCATTGTATATATATGTACCACAGCTTTTTAATCCATTGGTTCATTGATGGACACTTGGGCTGTTTCCAGATCTTTGCTATTGTAAACAATGCTGCAATAAACATGGGGGTGCATTTCTTCTTTTGAATCAGTGATTTGGTATTCTTAGGATATATTCCTAAAACTGGAATAGCTGGGTCAAAAGGCAGTTCCATTTTTAATTTTTTGAGGAATCTCCATACAGTTTTCCACAGTGGCTACACAAGTCTGCGTTCCCACCAGCAGTGCATGAGGATTCCCTTTTCTCCACACCCTCACCAGCACTTATTGTGTGTTGATTTGTTAATGAGCACAATTCTGACAAGTTTGAGGTGGTATCTTATTGTGGTTTTATTTTGTATTTCTCTGTTGATTACTGATGTTGAACATTTTTTCATATGCCTATTGGCCATCTGTATGTCCTCTTTGGAGAAGTGTCTATTCAATTCTTTCCCCCATTTTTTAATTGGGTTGTTTATCTTCCTGTTGTTGAGTTTTAGAAGTTCTCTATAAATTTTGGTTATTAACCCCTTATCAGACGTATTTGTGAATATGTTCTCCCATTGTGTGGGTTGTCTTTTTATTTTGTTAATGGTGTCTTTTTGATGTGCAGAAGCTTTTTAGTTTGATATAGTCCCATTTGTTTATTTTGTCCTTTATTTCACTTGCCCGTGGAGATAAATCGGCAAAAATATTGCTACAAGAGGTAACAGAGAATTTACTGCCTACATTTTCTTCCAAGATTAAACATCTTATGGTTTTGCAACTTACATTTAAGTCTTTTATCCATTTTGATTTTATTTTTGTGAATGGTGTAAGTTGGTGGCCTAGTTTCATGTTTTTGCATGTACCTGTCCAATTTTCCCAGCACCATTTATTAAAGAGACTGTCTTTACTCCAATGTATGCTCTTACCTCCTTTGTCAAATATCAATTGACCATAAAGGTGTGGGTTTATTTCTGGGTTCTCTGTTCTGTTCCTTTGCTCTGTATGCCTGTTTTTGTTCCAGTACCAAGATGTTTTGATTACTGTGGCCTTGTAGTATAACTTGATATCAGGAAGTGTGATACCTCCCACTTTATTCTTCATTTTCAAGTTTGCTGAGACTATCTTGTTCTTTTTTGAGTCCATATAAATTTTTGGAATATGTGTTCTATATATCTTTGAATTATGTCATTGGTATTTTAATAAGAATTGCATTGGATTTATAGATTGCTTTGGGTAATATAGACATTTTAATGATGTTTATTCTTCCTATCCATGAATACAGTATATGCTTCCACTTGTTTGTATCTTCCTTGATTTCTTTTATCAATGTTTTATAATTTTCCAAGTACAAGTCTTTAATCTTCTTGGTTAAATTTACTCCTAGGTACTTTATTTTTTTTTTTGTTGCAATAGAGACGGGGATTGTTTCCTTAATTTTTCTTTCAGACATTTATTGTTGGTGTATAAAATTGCCACTGATTTCTGAGTATTAATTTTATATCCTGCCACCTTGCCAAATTCATTTATCAGGTCTAGTAGTTTCTTGACTGAAATTTTAGGGTTTTCCATGTACAGTATCATGTCATCAGCAAATAATGATAGTTTTACTTCTTCTTTTCCAATTTGGATGCCTTTTATTTCTTCTTCTTGTCTGATTGCTGTGCCTAGCACTTCCAGAACTATGTTGAATAAGAGTGGTGAAAGGGGGCACCCCTACCTTGTTCCTGATCTTAAAGGGATTGCTCTTAAGTTTTGCTTGTTGAGTATGATACCGGCTGTCAGTTTGTCACAGATGGCCTTTATCATGTTGAGGTATGTTCCCTGTATTCTCACTTTGCTGAGAGTTTTGATCATAAATGGGTGCTGGATTTTATCAAATGCTTTTTCTGCATTTACTAATATAATCATGATTTTTTTATTCTTTTTGTTGATGTGATGAATTTGTTTTATTTGCGAATATTGTACCAGCCTTGCCTCCCTGGAATAAATCCCACTTGATCATGATCTATGACTTTTTTAATGTATTGATGGATCTGGTTTGCTAATATTTTGTTAAGAATTTTAGCATTTATGTTCATCAAGGATATTGGTCCATAGTTTTCTTTCTTTGTAGTAGTGTCTTTACTTGGTTTTGGAATGAGGATGATGTTTGCCTCATAAAATGAGCTTGGAATCCAAGTCTTACCTCCTCTTAAATTTTTTGAAATAGCTTGAGAAAGATAGATGTTAGTTATTTGAATATTTGATAAAATTCACCTGTAAAGCCATCTGGTCCCATTTCTGGGAGTGTTTTAAAGCTGTTTCAATTTTATTTGTTGTAATTGGTCATTTAGGTTTTCTGATTCTACCAGATTAGGTTTTGGAAGATTGTATATTTGGAGAAATTTATTCATTTCACCTAGGTTGTCCAATTTTTTGGCATATAGATCTTCATAGTCTTTTCTTACAATCCATTTTATTTCTGCAGTGTCAGTTGTTACTTCTCCACTTTCATTTCTAATTTTATTTATTTGAGTCCTCTTTTATTTTATTTTTTTGATGAGTCTGGTTAAAGGTTTGTCAATCTTATTTACCTTTTTAAAGAACCAGCTCTTTGTTCATTGATACTTTATATATTTTTTTAGCCTCTATGTCATTTATTTCTGCTCTGATCTTTATTATTTCCTTCCCTCTACTTCCTCTGGTCTTTATTTGTTGTTCTTTTCCCAGTTCTTTTAGATTCAGAGTTAAGTTGTTTGAGGTTTTGTGGGTTTTTTTTTTGCTTTTTAAGGTATGCCTTTAAGGCTATGAACTTCCCCCTCAGGACTGCTTTTGCTGTGTCCCATAAATTTTGAGTTGTTTTATGTTCATTTTTATTGTTTCAAGGAAATTTTTATTTGTTTCTTGATTTTGTTGTTAACTCATTCATTATTTAATAGCATGCTATTTAGCTTCCAAGTGTTTGAATGTTTTTCAGTTTTTCTATTGTAGTTGATTTCTAGTTTCATGCTATTGTGATCAGAGAAGATGCTTGATATGTTTCAATATTCGAAAATTTATTGAGACTTGATTTGTGTCCTAACATGTGGTCTATCCTAGAGAATGTACCATGAGCACTTGAAAAGAATGTATATTCTGCTGCTTTGGGGTGAAAGGTTCTGAATATATCAATTAAATCCAGTTGATCTGGTGTGTCATTTAAAGCCACTGTTTTTTTGTTAATTTTCTCTCTGGAGGATCTATCCAGTGATGTTAGTGGGCTATTGAAATCCCCTACTATTACAGTATTGCTGTTGATCTCGCCCTTTATGTCCATCAAAATCTGCTTTGTATATTTTGGTGCTCCTATATTAGGCACATAAATATTTATAATGTTTATATCCTTTTGTTGGATTGCTCCCTTGATCATTATGTAGTGACCTTTTTTATTTATTACTATAGCTTTTGTTTTAAAGTCTATTTTGTCAAATATAAGAATTGCTACCTCAGGGTTTTTTTCATTTTCATTTGCATGAAATACTTTTTTCATCCCTTCACTTTCAGTCTATGTGTATCTTTTGTTCTGAAGTGAGTCTCTTGTAGACAGCACATGTACACATCCTGTTTTCTTATCCATCTAGCTACCTTATGTCCTTTGATTGGAGCATTGAGTCCATTTACATTTAAGGTTATTATTGATATGTACTTATTTATTGCCATTTTATTCTTTAAATCTACGATCCTCTTTCTATCAATTTTCTTTTTTCCTTTGCTCTTTTTACAGCAGGCCCCTTAACATTTTTTGCAGTACTGGTTTGGTTGTAATGAATTCCTTGATGTTTGTTTGTTTTTTATTTGTCTGGGAAACATTTTATTTCTGGTTCAATTTTAAATGATAGCCCTGTTAGATAAACAAGTCTTGGTTGTAGGTTTTTGTTTTGCATCACATTGAATATTTCCTGTAAATCCCTTCTGGCCTCAAGTGTTTCTTTTGAGAAGTCTGATGTCATCCTTATGTGGGTTCCTTTGTAGGTAATTAACTGCTTTTCTCTTGCAGCTTTTAGTATTCTTTCTTTGTCTCTAAACCTTGGCACTTTAATTATGATGTATTTGGTGTAGGCCTCCTTAGGTTCCTTTTTAATGGGACTCTGTGCTTTTTTTTTTTTTTTCATCTATTTATGGAAATTTCCAGCTATGATTTCTTCAAACAAGTTCTCTATCCCTTGTTTGTTCTCTTTTCCTTCAGGAACCCCAATGATGCTGATGTTGTTTCTCTTCATGTTTTCACAGGTCTATTAGAGTTTCCTCAGTCTTTTTGAGTCTTTTCTTTTTGCTGCTCTGCTTCTGTGCTTTTGTTTATCTTGTCTTCTAAATTGCTGATTCAGTCTTCTGCTTCATCCAGCCTGCTGTTGATTCCTTCTAGTGCCGTCTTCATTTCTGATATTATATTTGTCATTTCTAACTGGTTCTTTTTTATGATTTCATTGTCCTTTTTGATGCTTGCTATCTCTTTATTTAGTTGCTCATGTCCATCCATTGTTGCTCTAAGATCCTGGAGCATCCTAAAAATCATTATTTTATACTCACATCTAGTAGTTTGGTTACTTCCATTTCATTTAGTTCTCTTTCTGGGGATTTCTCCTATTGATTCATTAGGGTCATATTTCTTTGTCTACCTATTTGTTTTGTTTATTAGGTAGTGCTGTCTGTATTTGAAATTTTTGTAGTGTGTTTATGAGGAAGATGGGCTCAGTAGTATGTACCTCCAGGCCACCTGTTTTTCTCGTTCTAGGAATGCTTCTTAAGGGTACTATTTTTTCCTCTTGTTGTCTGTGAGTTTTGAATGCAGCTGGTCCTTTCATGGGAACGGTTATCCCTTCAAGCTGGTTGGCTCTAAGGGTCCAGCTTGATCATGTGTATTACACACTGTGCAATGTCTGTCCTGTTGGGCATATTTATTCTCCACAGTGTCTGGTGTCTGCTAGACTCCTCCTTTGTGTGTTCCAGTGTAGCTAGCTGAGTCTAGCGATGGTGCTGTCTGCAACCCACTACCAGTTGTGTTGGTTCTAGATCTTCTTGGGTTTGTGTCAGCTGTTGTTTGTAATCTGCTGTGGGCTACCTGTCTGTGGCTACCGCTCTTTATACTGTTTGTGCCTGAGTATTTTGTGGCTGGGTAATGTGGGAGAAGCCAACCTTTGTATAAGGATCAGCTTCCTCCTACTTAGAGATGACAGCATCTCTGTTAAAGCCCCATGCTCAGTAAGATTTGTCTCCACTTTAAAGCTGCTCTACCTCCTCTTGCCGCTGCCTAGTCTTCTCACACAGTCTTCAGTAGAAAGACTATAATGTGGGCTCAGACTGGCCTCACCCAACCAACCTCTCTACAGGTTGCACGGTTGGTGGGTTAGGGTAGCTGAGGTTTTGAATACAATGTTAGTGAGACTTCAGAGGTTTCTTGGTCAGGAGCTCAGTATGGGGAATGTTGCTCCTATTCCAGAGTCTACCTCAGCCATTGCTGGATACTCAAATTTTATTTCTCCCTAACAAGGTGAGCAGCAAGTTCAGATCAAGTGTGGCGGACAATACCCTCTGAAGTTCTTATACCTGGTGAGACCCAGGTCTTGGGGAGGGAGACTGAGAGAGTTCTCTCCTGGGGCTGACTGTGGCCCCCCAGAAAGTGGCTAAGCCCCTCAACCAGATCCAACAATAGACTCACAGGGACCCATACTTTAAGTGTCCATGCTCCAAGCCTCTCTCCCTTTCCCCTGTGGAATCTGGCCCAGTGGGGCTGGATATCTAGACCCAGGCCAGCTGACTGTGAAGGTCTACCCTATCCAATGAACATGAGCTCCTGTGCTGGTGCTGATCACAGAAAGTGGAGCTCACCTAAGCTGGGCCAGGTATGAGGAGCCCTTCCTTAGTATACCACTCTAGCCAGGGTTGTTAGGTCCTGAACCGATGCTTTCTGCAGCTGGCCCCTGGATGTGCCAGCCCTGGGCCTCCCTGGCAGGTACCTGGCCCAGACCAGTGGGAGACATTGCACGTGACTGGCCGAGCCTCAGCAACCTTTTTGGAGCTACAAGTAATCTAGAATTTCTTGCTGCCTCTGCTGAGCCTAGGTGTACATGGAAATACCAAGCTGCACACCTATGCTGCCTTTTACTCACTCCAGGCCTGGGGAAAGGTTCGCTTAAAAGGTCAAAGTTCCCTGAGTCCTGCCTCCTGCAGCCTCTGTCTGCTGCCTGTTTGTTGGGCTCAACCACTGAAAAACCTCTGGTAGAGTCTAGAGCCTGCAGGCAATTGAGGGATTAGGAAGAGTGGTGGGTGTGGCTCTGCCCCTGGGGCCCAGGTGTCAGTCTGTCCAGACTTTATTCTGCAGACCTCAGTAGGGTGTGGCTCTGGGAGTCTGTTGGATGTGGACTCTGAGACCCTGAGGTGTTGTATGCCTACTTTCTGGACAGTTTCTACTGAGTCTCCCATGAGACAGAATTACCAGTCATAGACTCGGGATTGTGTGGGGCGGTGGGGGGAGCAGCGCTAGCCTTAACACCAGAAAACTGAGTCAATGACATGCCCCCTGCTTCCTGGCCTCTCAACAACCCAGTCTCAATGTCTGGGGTAGGAGAGACTCCCATAAGTAGAGCTGTTGCTTTACCCCAGGCTGATGCCTCTCAAAGGGGACTGCTCCACCCAAGAAAGATGGCGAATGCAGTATTGGAGAATGATTCAGCACAGGGGTTCCGGTGGCCATCCTGCACAGTGTCTCTCCCTGGGCCTCCAACTTTACACTCTCCTCACACAGCCCTAGTCCTCTCAGCTCTCTCTACCGGAGCCCAGGGGAAGTGGCTGTGAATAACATTTTCTGCATGGGCCCATTAAGATGGAGCTTGCTTCTCTGAGAGCTTTGTTTCTTCTCCCAGACAGAAACTCGGCTCTTTTCACCTCCAAATGCTGTTTGTGCACCTCTTCTAGGGTCTGGGGTTCTAATCAGGGTCCGGGCCTGGGGCTGAGAACCCATACCTCTGAGGGTGACCATTCTCACAGTGAATGTCCCTCTAGACCAAGGGTCGGGAACCTTTTTGACTGAGAGAGCCATGAATGCCACATATTTTAAAATGTAATTCTGTGAGAGCCATACAACAACCCATGTATGTTAGGCATTATCCAATAAAAATTTGGTGTTGTCCGCAAGGTCAGCTGTGATTGGTTCAAGCTACCCGTCACCATGAACATGAGCAGTAGGAAATGAATGGACTGTAATACATGAGAATGTTTTATATTTTTAACATTATTTTTTTTATTAAAGATTTGTCTGTGAGCCAGATGCAGCCATCAAAAGAGCCACATCTGGCTTGTGAGCCATAGGTTCCTGACCCTTCTCTATATTCACTGGTTTTAATTACCTTTCTTATTAAGAAAAACTTAGTTTTTCTAATAAATTCCATAATGTGTTTTTCTTTTTATTTTCTTTCTTTCTTTCTTTTTATTAAGTGAGAAGCTGGGAAGCAGAGAGACAGACTGCCACATGCGCCCCAACCGGAATCCATCCAGGATCCATACAGCAAGCTCCCTATGGAGCAGTGCCCTGTCCATGTGGGGCCCTTGCTCTGTTGCTCAAACTATTTTAGTGCCTGTAGCAAAGGCTGTGGAGCCATCCTCAGCGCCCAGGGCCAACTTGCTTGAACTGATCGAGCAATAGCTGTGGGAAGGGAAGAGAGAGAGAAAGAGAGAGAGAAGGCGGGAAGGGTGGAGAAACAGATGATCGCTTCTCTTGTGTGCCGACTGGGAATCAAACCTGGGACTTCCACATGCTGGGCCGACATTCTACCACTGAGCCAACAGGCCAGGGCCATGTTTTTCTTACTATACTAATTATGCAGAACTTGTGAAGGATTTTAAATTCACCAGACAAATAATGGTAAAATAATCTTTTACATTCTTCCTTGCTTCTCAATGCTGTTGCAGTGATGAAAACATTCTCAACAGAAAGTGTTGACTTGTTTTGTGATTGAAAAACACTTGCTCACAATTTTGGAAATTCTATTACAAAGTTTAGTAATATTTATTTTTGAACACTTTAAAATTAACATTAGTGTATTATCAATTAAATTGCAATGATCTATATATATGGAATACTCACAAGTATTTGAACATGTGATTATGAAACACATAAACAATAACAAATAACATAGAAATTATTGTAAGAAGTACCTTAGTATGACTTGTTAAAGATGAGGTTTTGTAAATTAAATGCTAATATCTAGCTCACACTAATTTCTCTCATAATTTTTCAGCCTATTTCACTTCATCTAACACAAGTTTATGATCCTTTTATGTTGTTTAATACATATACATGCTCTTTCTTAATATCTTGTTTTCCTAGCACCTACCATAATGTTGAACTCATAATAGTGATATAGTGAATCCTTAACTGTCTGTGTAGGTTTGCTTTCCTGTATGTGCTATTTTAGAGAGTGTGGGGGGGTTTAGAGTTCAGTTTTTGCTTTCAAACAGTTGTGGCTTTCATTAACCCTTAGTTAACAGATACTTTTCTTTTACCAACATGCTTTTACTGTATTAAGGAGATATTTACCATAGTTTCTTTCAATTTTATCCAAACACAATGTCCCCTTCCTTTTATCCCCTCCCCCCCATTCTGAAAGTGCTTCCTTAGAAACTCTGAGATGGTATTAAGTAATGGAAAGAACATGAAACTAAGGGTGTGGAGACTTCTGTGTTATCTGGTATTTATCTGGTTTCTACTCTGGGCTGTGGGAGATTCATTGAAGCCAAAGTTGGGAGATCAATGGTATAATTGGGGAGAGGAACCATGGATGCCTTAAAAAGTCAACTCATAACATAAATTTATATAACATATACATAAAATGAATAGTTAGTCCATAAGTGGTATGGAGGTGGGAAATATTTTGTGATTGGGGAAAATTGGTCTCATTTCTTTCTAGGTAGCTACATCGCTTCTACTATATAGGACTCCAGGATTCCCTTAATATATGTGGCCACAAGGAAGGTAGATAAGAACTTATTTGTATACTTACATACTTTAAAAATCAACAATTCATGTATTTATTCCTAAGAGCTTTGCATTCATTCAGAACACACAGATAGTTTCTTCTTATGGCATAGTGTAGCTTGTGTTTGGGATGGGGATCTTCTCAGAGGAAGAATTGCATAAAGGAGATCATCAAGTGTCTTCAAAGAGTTCTTTTGTGTGTGTTCAGAAAACACAATCTCTGCAGCAATATCTACTGCAGTAGGTATTTGTAATACTTGATGGAAGTAAATATTGACTACTGTCAAAGAAAAGTGAGACCTGTTCTTTTTCCCAGATTCCTCAATCTTCCACAGATATTATAAAAGTGTATTCTTTTCGTAGATGCAAGTGACTATAAATTGAATATGTATATGAAATTAAAATGCTGCATAAAAACTGAAGCATCAGACTTCCTGAGTTGTTGCTGTATGACTGATGATGGTTCTGTCATACATAAAAATGAAAAGACGTGAAGTTCATTCATTGGCCCCAACTTTCCCTTTTTTTTTTTACTCTTTTCTCTCTCCTGTGGTACTACTGGAGGGACATAATGCCCATTGGACACTCCCACCCCAAGTCCAAAACCTGTCCTCAAGAAAGGATCCAATTTTAATCCATTTGTGCAAAATCAAATAATTATTCACCTGCCCTGTTTTAAGCTATCTCTGTAGTTTTGGCATAAAAAGATTAAGTCTTATCTAGAGGAATTTCTGCTCTTGACACAGGAGTGGAAACATGTATGTAACTTTCTTGGAAGGAAAAGGGTGTCTTTCAACGAGAGCACCCAGGTGAGCTCTCCCTACTCTATGTCCTGGATATGTCTTGTTCATCAGGGTAATATAATATCTCAGAAATACCCTTCCAGGTTCATAGAGGAGAGACTGAGTGCTGAGTGAGCTCAGATGGGAAGAGCGACATGTAATAGACAAGCAGTTTTATTTTATTTGGATTAAAATTTAAAATCTCTTTTAAGTAGGTTAATGAGAAAATAGTGAGATTGAATTATAAACAATGTAAATCAATGTATCTTCCTTGAAATATGTTAAGAGAAGGAGGATGCACAGGAGAAAATTTTGAATGTGAGTTGGGCAGGGTTATAAAGAAAATAAGCTAATTGGAGATTATCTGAACATAAACTGTCTGCAGGTCCCCCAGGGAGATTAACTGCTGGATTAGAAATGTATTGTAAAATGCAATGAATAATCTTATCTTTTAAGGACAGTTTTGAGGGTGACAGCAGTTCTTTTACTTAAAGAAAAAAAAAACCCCATAAATCTGATTTGGTAAGCACTAACCAGGGTAGACACACTGACATTTTTTTAAGCATGCATATACCCTATTAGTGCCTCTTCTTGTCAAAGGGACTGAAATATATTTACAAGTTGTGGGGAGAGAATAATCCTGAGAAACTCTCCATGTAATTGTTACAATTCAGAGAAGAATTTTAGAAAAGATTTTATTTGCCACTGAGTTGCTTGGAAAGTGTGTCACAATCAAACACCATGGTACCAATGGTCAAATACATTTTCTTTCTAACGTAATTTAGTTTTTTAATTTATAGTTGACATAAAATATTGTATTAGTTTCAGTTGTACAACATAGTGATTAGACATTTATGTACTCTGATAAGACTAGTACCCACCTGACACCATATGTAGTTATTATATTATTGACTGTGTTCGCTATGCTGGGCTTTGCATCTCCATGACTATTTTTTTATAACTGGCAGTTTGTACTTCTTCATCCCTTCAGCTTTTCACCCATCCCCCCATACATTAATTTTCATAGTGGAAAATAAGCTAGAAAAAACCTATAAGGTCATATACAATGTTAAAATTATATTAAATGTTTTAAATCAATTAAATTAAGTATTGGCCTTGACGTAATGTGACACTGAGGGGGTGATGTACTTTCTAAGTGCTTAGGTGCTGAGTAGGTGTAGGCGGGCCAAGGCAGCTCTCATGGCTCCGGCTCTGGTGCTTACCACGTCACAACGGAGTGTCTCCGCTTGTCTGGGGACAAGACACCATACTCTTCAGTAAACTCTTGTCCTGAGATCACCGCAGCCATTCGTGCTCCCAGAGAAGCTCATCTGCCTGTATTCCATGAAAGGCTGGTCTTTTCTCTCAGAACATGCTGTGGGATGTGTGCTCGGAAGCACGGAGATGCTTGGTTTGCTCAGAGAATCAACCCCTAATGCAGAGTGTAAGGCAACAAATCCTTTTACATGGGCCTTACACTCTGGAGGAGACCGAAGGAGTGCAGATCTGTGGTACCACAGCCCTCAAAGAAGTGGGTGACATAGCTCTCCCAGTCACTTGGAGATTGTTTCTTCTGTGACACAGGTGTCTTTTCTTCGTGAATGTGGCTCTAGAGGCCATGCTTTTATCTCTCTGCTGAAATCAGTGTGGCACACACTAGCTCGTGCCCATGATGGCGTTTCAGTGCTGAAAGGCTGCTAGTGCTGTTCAGTGTGACACACCGAGGCTTGCTGCCACTTTGGGCACACATTGTCACACCCTCACTTTGGCTCAGGGCTGCCAGAATATCAAAAAGATGAGTGGCAAGTGGCTGTCAGCTAGTAGTGTTTCTCTGGGTACATACAGAAATGTTCAGAGATTTGGTGGTTGAGGGCTGAATATTTGAGTAAAAAGGAAAAACATTCTCTAAGTAATTGTAACATGACCTCCCAATTGAATTGCTGGAATATTTACCTTAGTTCCAAGAATATTATTTCTTTTCTCCACTGCAATTATAATAGGCTACTGTTGTTATCTTAAAGACTCCTAGAAGCACCGGTGTTATTTGACCAAATTGTGGAAAGCATGTTGTATGGCAAAAGCAGGGAGTCCTGAGGCGTGCTGTCCCTCTTTAAGGGAAGAAGGGAAATGAAAATAAATGGCTGATGACAGGAAGAGCAACCCCTGAAAAGTGATGTTCCCAAAGCAGGAGTCTTCTCTAGAAGGTGTGTGTTTGTCCTGTTGTCAGTTAATTGATGAGAAAAGTTAACAGCATGGAGCTGAAATGGGAGGAAACTGTCACCAAGCACAGCCTCTTGTAAGAGTTCATGAAAGTAGGTGCTACTTGATGCCATGAAGAGCCTCACTTGATTATGAATAGCAATAGTAATTACCAGATGTGAGAACTGTTGTGCAGTGACTGGAATTTCATTCGGGTTTCCTTTCCCTTCTGGTTTCCTTCTGCTTTGTTGGAGGAGATTGCAGGCCTTTACTTCCCCAGGCATGAATTCAAGTCTTGAAAGTATATTATAAAAACTCAAGATTTTCTGGGGGTAAATTCATCTGTCTAGTTAAGAAGACTATTATTGTTAGTTGTGTCTGTCCTAAAGAGGCAGGCAATTATATATAAAGTGAAAGGAGAAAGTCGCTGTATGATTGCCTACTGGCTGAATGGGCGACCTGCTGCCTTAGACACGCTCCTGTGAGCAGAGGAAAGATGACGGCACAGTCTGGGGAAGCAGGCTCTTGGCCATTCCCCAAAGGCTTCACCTCCTTCCACCCCAGCATCGTCAACCACGTCAATTTCACTGTCTCAAAACATCTGTAAAATCCCGATTAAAATAGACTCTGTGGTACTGTAAAAAGTAAGTTTTTATTGTGTCACTAGCTTTCTCCCAAAATTGCACTTACAGTTTTATTTACAGCAAATATGTCATCTAAATCTCCTGGAGTAGCCCTTGCTGCAGGAAGGTGGATATTTTGGTCACACTGGAATAGAGGGAAGGGTTCACGTGAGCTGCTGGCCCTGTTCTGTCCCAGAAGTGTCACTTTCTGGGGTACAGAAACATTGAAATGTTTCTGAAATGTTTGTGGTGCTTCTCAGAGGAAAAAAAAAACCCAGGAACTCCATGGCAGAAATATAGCCGGAGGAGGCCACTGAACAAAACACTAGAGGAGGAGAAAAATCGCAGAATAGAAACCCTTTTGGAAACCACAGACCCTGTTCAGGTCCTTTTTATGGGCAGAAATTAGGATGTGGGGCAGCCACTTAATTAAGAATCTTTTATTATCTCTTTTGTCATGCTTCTCATTGCTTCATGCTCCCCCTACTCCTTTGCTAGGGTGGGACAGGCACCCCACAGAGCCTTTCCCCCTGGGGCACGCCCACCGCTGCCACTGCTGCTGCCCCTAGGGGACTCCTGGGCAGCACACCCTCCCAGCCTCTTCCCTGGTACTTGGTTGTGGATAGGTTGGATGGTTTCCTTTAATCTATGAATACATTTGTATTTACTGTATGTCCTATAGAATACTGTATGCCCTAAAGAGTATTATAAAATAGTTCCATTTTCTAATCCTCTGCACAACTAATCCCTCATTACATTCCTTCTGTTTTTTCCTATCCTTCATTCCGTCTTCTGTGTTGTTACATGTGTAGATGTCTTGCCTCCTTAATTAGATTGTACGTTGCTGTGGATAGGATTGGTTTCTTCTGTCTTTTGTACCCTACTTAGGGCTAGTTTAATGGTTATTGTAGTGTTTATGTACATATGTGTGCCTTCACTGGGTTTCTCTGGAAAACAGCCTGAGGCAAAACTTATATGCAACTTCAGAACAGTTATAGTGCGTGAAGGAACTCAAAACAGTCTGTCACAGGGAAGAAAGGCAAGGAATTGATCTTTAGATCCTTCTTGCCTCCTGTCTCTAATTAGCCAAGGCTTTAAGTCCCTGTTTCCAAGTTCTTTTGCCTTGCCCCTCAGTCATCCTATAGGGAAGTGAGATCCTATATCCTATATGAAGTGGTGGGAGAAGCCTGAGCCTGCACAATACCAGTTAAGGTGGATTGCAGTGGTCCCCAAGCCCCGGGCCACGGACCGGTACTGGTCCGTGGGCCACTTGGTACCGGTCTGCAGAGAAAGAATACATAACTTACATTATTTCCTTTTTATTTATATTTAAGTCTGAACAATGTTTTATTTTTTAAAAATGACCAGATTCCCTCTGTTACATCTGTCTAAGACTCACTCACTCGTGTCTCGGTCACGTGATACATTTATCAGTCCCACCCTAAAGGCCAGTCCGTGAAAATATTTTCTGACATTAAACGGTCTGTGGCCCAAAAAAGGTTGGGGACCACTGGATTAGGCTACCAGAGCCTCTACAGCTCATGCCACATGTGCATGACAAAGCTGAAGCCATCACCCCAGGATACAGACGGCTGGTGGTGTTGGAGACAAGGTTGCAGCAGAGGCAGGGACTCTGTTAGGTCCAATACAATACCAAGTAAATAAATGTTGGCTGAACAACTATAATAAGTGTATAATAAACATTTATTCACTTCTGTTGGTTAATTGCTTTCTATGTTTTTACCTTACTAGTATTATTGGGAGATACAAAGGGAAATTTTAAGAGTCAGCACAAATATGTAAGTATTGAGAGATTAGAGTAGGGAAGAATAAAATGTGTGAGATAAGGGAATTAATCAAGGAAGACTTCCGGGAGGAGATGAGTTTTGAGTTGTCTTTTGAAGGCTGTAATTGTAAGGATTTATGAATAGGAAGTTGTCTGCAAAGGTCTCTTGGAATCTTAGAATCTGAGCAAAATGCCAGGTTTGGGGGTAGATTTTTGGCATATGCTATGATAGTTTAGCTTTGTTATTTTTTTAAAAAAATGTAACAACAAACTAGAAAATTGCTATTTTGCTTATATTCTAAACTTTGGCAAAATCCAAAGGTGTTTTTGATTTAGCGATTGGAAAAATTAAAATATGTAATGTTGGCAAAAAGGTAAGAGAAATTGTTTTCTTACACATTTTTATGACTGTATAAATAATCATAGCCTGTTTGGAGGTTAGACTATATTTTTTACCAAAACTTGAAATGCAAATATTGACACAGAAGTTCCATTCTTTGATATATATATATATTTACAGGATTATCCATTGCAGCTTTGTTTCTAATAGTGAAAATGGGTTGAAATGAAATATCTATGAACCGTGGAATTGATAACAAATCAATGAAATGTTTCTGAAATGATTGTGGTGTCTCTCAGAGAAAAAAAGAAACTCCATGACAGAAACAGCCAAAGGAGGCCACAGTAAAAAGCACTCAAGGATAAGAAAAAAACACAGAAGAGAAACCCCATGGAAGCCACATTCTATGTGTCTGTTAAAAGATGCAGACCTATTGTATAGGTATGGGAAAATTTCAAGACACATTATTACACTGACAAATGCAAGTTGTAAAAAAGCAAATCTAGTATCAGCTCAGTAATTTAAGAGACAAGAAAGAACAAAACAAAAACAATGAAAGTTCCAGTCAAAGGATTGGGAAATGAAGGGATGTTTTTTATTCTATTTGCTTCTCCATGTATTACCTTGTCTACATTTAAGGGGAAAAAACCCTTACAAGCATCATTCTTTATATAAAGACCAAAGTTCATCTCCCAGAAAGTGTCAGAGAAAACATTTATATTAATGGTTAAGAAGAAAAAAAAATATTTTAAAAGAAAAGAAAATTAAAAAAGGATCCATAGGTAGTTCTGTACCAATAACATTTCAAAGAACATTTAAAATGAAGAATTATTTGTTAATTGAAAGAAAAAATGCCAACTATTTTAAAAATGGCCTTTAATAGGCTGAGGTAGTAGAAAGATGGAAAAGAGTATGAAATGTTAGAATATAGGCCCTGGCTGGGTAGCTCAGTTAGTTGGAGTGTTGTCCTGATACACCAAGGTTGCAAGTTCAGTCTATGTCAGGGCACATTAAAGAATAAACTAATGAATGCATAAATAAATGGAACAATAAATTAATGTTTTTCTCTCTCCCTCCCTCCCTTCTTCTCTCTCTAAATATCAATAAATAAATTTTAAAAATGTTATCAATTCATTATGGAAGGAAAAAATTTAGTAGACTAATACTGAAAACAATAAACATTTTATTTTATTTTGTATATTAGCAAGTTTTATGTGAATAATACGAACGATTCTATACAAACTGTTTTGTTCTAAGGATGGCATTACAAATGAGGTATTTTTTTCTTATTCTGACTTAAATACTGATCCTAGGTAAGACTAGTATAGAAGGAAAAAACAATTTCAATAATTTTAGGGCTCGTTTCCTGTGTTCCCTGATTGAGGCTGAGATATGTAACCTTCCTTCCAAGCTTACTGTGACAGCGCCCTCACCCCACATAAGGTGACTGACCTGTTCTTTCCTTGAACAGTTCTGCTTGTTCTAGAGTTCCTAGTGTTCTATTTAAGTAAAATCTACCTGGGAGGAAGGCTTGCTTCTAATACACATTAGAACGGGAGCTTTAAAAATTGACCAAGGCCCAGTCCCCACCCTAGACCCATTAAGCTCCTGGGAATGGGGCCCAAGCATCCACACACACATTTGTTGATGCCCCAGCTAGCTTCCTGTGCGGACTCCTGGTGCTCACCCCCTTTTAAAGAGCACTCTCACATTTCACCTTCATCTCTTCTCGAGAGCATTGTCCTCCAGGCTTCATGCAAAATGGCTTGTGAGGTTTTAAACGTCTGTATAATGAGTATCAGTTTATACTGAAATAACTATAACAGGGCTATTCTTTATAAGAAATTTAGTGAAATAGAGTTGTAGTGATAAGAATCATATTACAAGAAAACAGACCAAGATTTAGTTGTGGACTACTTAGTATATACACATGGGATTATATTTTTGTATCTATACTTTAATGAAGTTTGCTAACTTGAAATTCAAGGTCTACTTAGTTTCAGCATTTGGACTAAAATGCACTGTAAGAATATGTATTTGGGAGTTTCCTGAGTCAGAAATATCTGATGAGCAGGCTTTTCTGAGTCTACCTCTTTTTTTTTTTAATGTTTCAGCATTCTGCTTTTGTGAGGATTTAAAAACCAATCCAGGGCAGTGGCAGAAATAAGCCAAAGGTGAGATATATACTTGGCTTGATTTAGAGGGAAATGAATCAACCAAATACTGCTATTTAAAAAGAAATATAATAGGAAGAATATACTTTTTGCTTTCAAGTTTAGTAGTAAGAACTAGAAATTATGATAGGATGATTTTAGAATCTGAGTTTCTTCCAAAAGTTTATGCATATTTCTTTATCCTGCAAGTAAGGTAAAAATAGCCTTGTGCTCACAGTTTCTATGGGACTGCTTTTGCCGGGAGAAATTTTGTTAAAGATGAATTTCTCACCACTGACGTGAGGGTCCATCCCAAGTCTTTCATAAGATGATGTTTGAACATCTAAAACAGTTTTGTTGTTGTTTTTGGGGGGGGCTAAGGCATTGTGCCTCTTCCCCCACTACCCAAAAACTGGTTTCTGACCCCCTGATCTGGGCACTGGGGTGAAGAGGGGGTGATTTGGTTCTCAGGCATAGTGCTTGGATACTGGGGTGATCTGAGAAGTGGCTTTGGGGGTGAAATAGAATTAAAGACTAATCCAGGCATGCATCTGAAGAGAGGCCAACAGTGGGTGTCAGCCAGGTGGAGAAGTTTGAGGAGGAAGAGTCAAGAGGAGCCCCAGTGTTTAGTATGAGTGTAGCTGTCTATCACAAGAAAGGAGTAGGAAGGAGCTGTGTAAGGTATTGAGCTGAGAGTAAGTTGCAAGTTGATTTTACTTTTTTTCTGTAAGGGATATAAACTAGTATTTCATCTATTTCTATTGAGGAAAAAACAAGTTCAATATTGCTTAATTTTAAGGAAAATGGTGATGTGGTCAGCAGTCTGAAAATCATACCTTTCCCCAGTTTACATTTCTCTTACTACTCTGTACACATGGACCCTGACCTTCCTTTTGAACTCCTGACTGGTGTTCGTGCATTCATAGTCACTAAAGCGGTTATATTTGTCTGGTCGTCTGCTGCTCCCCGTCCACATTTCACCTGGTCAGCTGTTCTGCATCTTGCCTCACCACAGAAAGCTATCTGGACATGTCACACCTCTTATTCCCTACCCAGAGTGCTTCATTTATCGGTGACTTCATCTTGTGGTGCCTATGGAGGCTGGAGGTGCCGAGGAACTGAGGAGGAACTGTGTGAGCCGTAGTTCTGTCCTTGCTCCCATACACAGTCATTCCAGTTAGCTTAGACCGGTTCTTTCTGAATGAGGAGGGTCGGTTCTATTTCTTCTTCTCTCTCAGAGAATGCCCAGCCTAGGTGAGTAATGAAACCCATGCTCCTTGGCCCATTTCCAGCTGGGTGCAGTTCCAAACTGCACTCAAAGCCAACACTAGTTATGTTCAACTTTTCTTACCAATAACAGTAAAGGCATATGTGAGTGAATATGGAATATTAATTTTCTTTAATAAGAGGGCTTGGCTATTTTATTATGGATGTGAAGGTACTTGGTATCTATGGGTAGAACATTGGCATAAAGCCTCAGATGGTAGGAGGGGATGATGGTGCCCTCTGGCAGGAAGTTTCCAATTTTCAAGGACAGGTTTTCCTACATTCTTGCTAAAAAGCCTGTGCCCAGCTCATTGGCTTGTCAGAGCCAAACCTCCTGGATTTGAACTGCTCTCATCTGTGATTGCTGTATGTAGCGATAGCAAGTCCATATTTTTATTTTCTATGTTTCCAGTTAATATAGTTTAAATCCATTTAAGAGAATGCTGCACTCTTCAAAAGTAGCAATCACCACATACACATGTCCAATGATCTGCCTAGAAATTAGTTGGTACACAATGGGCCCTTCAAAGTTTGATTAATGAATTATCACAAATTATTAAGGCAAGACTAAATTTATTTGCAGGGCAGCACTGTTTAAAACAGCAGTTTCTTATTTTTTGTATTTGAAAATGATAAAATCATTTCTTTAAAAATATTCTCTTATCAATTCATTACTTAATTTATAATTGGGAAGAGTCATTATATATTGGAGCAATAGTTGTTGGATTCATATTCGGAGCCCCAGTCAAAGCCAGTTAAACCAGAATCTCACATGTGTGTTTGGGGCATCTAGGGTCCTAACAACTTTACTGAAGTGTAATTAACATACAACAATGGCTTATATTTAAAATGAAGGTCCTCATAAGTTTAGACCACCTGTGATGTCATCACCACACTAAAGATAGTGACACAGCATCTGTGGATAACTCAGCACCAGCAGGGCTGAGACTATTACAGTGGAGATGCAAAAGCATGAGCTATTATTCTCATCTACTATTTAATAACAAGAACAATAATATAAAAGAAAATAGTTATTGATAATTTCACAATCTAGCCATTTGTTTCTTTAGATATATAATATTCCTCTTTTTGAGGCATAGTATGACAACATTATGACAAGAAGAAACATTAATCATTTTTTATGCCAGGCTATCTATCAGTGTCTCCACATGTAGTCTGGGATCGGGGGCCAGTTGGTTCATCTGTCTTGCTCTAGTATGTTCATTGGAAAGTTCAAGCTTTTAAAGTAATCTAAGTTAAGAGTCAGCCAGTGCCACTGATCACATGTATTGGAGCACATGACTCATTGCCCAAGTACAGATGTGTGGCCAGTGGGGAGTTGGGGCTGGGATGGGAAAGGTGTGACCACACAGGCATGTGCTGGTGCTGCCCTGAAACCCTCTCATTGAATAAATGCTCCACTTAATAATTGTGTATGAATTGTACTGGCTAGTTTTCAGTCGGTGCTAGTGAAAGAGTACATCTTTAGAAAATAATATGAAATGGTCAGCCAAGTGGAATAGCATTAATGGCCAATGTTAGGAAATTGGTTAAATGAATATAATTTTTTTTTTTTTTTTGTATTTTTCTGAAGCTGGAAACGGGGAGAGACAGTCAGACAGACTCCCGCATGCGCCCGACCGGGATCCACCCGGCACGCCCCATGGGCGACACTCTGCCCAACAGGGGGCGATGCTCTGCCCCTCTGGGGCATTGCTCTGTTGCTACCAGAGCCACTCCAGCACCTGGGGCAGAGGCCAAGGAGCCATCCCCAGTGCCCGGGCCATCTTTGTTCCAATGGAGCCTCGGCTGCGGGAGGGGAAGAGAGAGACAGAGAGGAAGGAGAGGGGGAGGGGTGGAGAAGCAAATGGGCGCTTCTCCTGTGTGCCCTGGCTGGGAATCGAACCCGGGACTTCTGCACGCCAGGCCGACGCTCTACCACTGAGCCAACCGGCCAGGGCCGAATATGATTTTTATATGGTAAAATATTATGCAGAAACTAAGATATTTTATAGACTATTTAATAACTTGGAGAAATGTTCATTTTATACAGTGTGTCCGTAAAGTCATGGTGCACTTTTGACCGGTCACAAGAAAGCAACAAAAGATGATAGAAATGTGAAATCTGCACCAAATAAAAGGAAAACTCTCCCAGTTTCTGTAAGATAATGTGGCAGCATGTGTGCATACGCAGATGATGATGTAACACTGTGTATACAGCGGAGCAGCCCACGGCGATGCTAGTCAAGATGTGAACGGTACAGAGGAAAGTTCAATGTGTTCTGTGGCTCGCTAAATTCGAATCCATGACCAAAGTGCACCATGAATATCGGTGCATTTATAACGAAGTGCCACCACATAGGAATAACATTACTCGGTGGGATAAGCAGTTGAAGGAAACCAGCAGTTTGGTGGAGAAACCCCGTTCTGGTAGGCCATCAGTCAGTGACGAGTCTGTAGAGGCTATACAGGATAGCTACCTAAGGAGCCCTAAAAAATCTGTGCGTGAACCCACATCAAACTGCACTGAATAGGTATGAAACTGGGAGGGTTTTCCTCTTATTTGGTGCAGATTTCACATTTCTATTGTCTTTTGTTGCTTTCCTGTGACCGGTCAAAAGTGCACCATGACATTACGGACACACTGTATTCATTGAGAACAGCAGGTTACTAAGTCCATGCATACTGTAAGATGCAACTTTTTAAAATCTCTGTATGCACACCCATATACATCTAGGAAAAATAAAACACTTGCAAGATAGACACCAAAATATTGACAACTCTTATTTCTGGTGGTGGAAGAAAAACATTTGCTCTTCATTTAAAAAAAAATGTTCTGTACTTTTCATATTTTGAAAAAACATTCTCTTAATCAGAAAAAAAGAGCATTTTAAAAAATTAGTTTTAAAAAGTTTCCCAAAATAGCCTGGCAAGGCAGCCCAGTTGGTTAAGATATCTTTCCAGTTTGCCAAGGTTATGAGTTTGGTTCACAGTTAGACACATACAGGAATCACCCAATGAATGTGTAAGTGGGACTACAAAATTGATAACCTGTCTGTCTGCCTGTCTCTCCCTCTTTCTTCCTTTCTCTCTCAAATCAATTTTTATTTTTTATTTTAATATTATTTTTTTATAAATAAATTTTTATTAATGTTAATGGGGTGACATCAATAAATCAGGCTACATATATTCAAAGAAAACATGTCCAGGTTATCTTGTCATTCAATTATGTTGCATACCCATCACCCAAAGTCAGATTGTCCTCTGTCACCCTTTATCTAGTTTTCTTTGTGCCTCTCCCCCTCCCCCTTACCCTCTCCCTCCTTTCCTCCTGCGCCGCCCTCCCGCCCACCCCCGGTAACCACCACACTCTTGTCCATGTCTCTTAGTCTCGTTTTTATGTCCCACCAATGTATGGAATCATGTAGTTCTGTTTTTTTCTGATTTACTTATTTCGCTTCGTATAATGTTATCAAGATCCCACCATTTTGTTGTAAATGATCCGATGTCATCATTTCTTATGGCTGAGTAGTATTCCATAGTGTATATGTGCCACATCTTCTTTATCCAGTCTTCTATTGAAGGGCTTTTTGGTTGTTTCCATATCTTGGCCACTGTGAACAATGCTGCAATGAACATGGGGCTACATGTGTCTTTACATATCAGTGTTTCTGAGTTTTTGGGGTATGTACCCAGTAGAGGCATTGCTGGGTCATAAGTTAGATCTACTTTCAGTTTTTTGAGTAACCACCATACTTTCTTCCATAATGGTTGTACTACTTTACATTCCCACCAACAGTGAATGAGGGTTCCTTTTTCTCCACAGCCTCTCCAACATTTGCTATTACCTGTCTTGTTGATAATAGCTAATCTAACAGGTGTAAGGTGGTATCACATTGTAGTTTTGATTTGCATTTCTCTAATAACTAAAGAAGATGAGCATCTTTTCATATATCTGTTGGCCATTTGTATTTCTTCCTGGGAGAAGTGTCTGTTCATGTCCTCTTCCCATTTTTTTTTTTTGGATTGTTTGTTTGCTTGTTGTTGAGTTTTATGAGTTCTTTGTATATTTTGGATATTAGGTCCTTATCTGAGCTGTTGTTTGAAAATATCATTTCCCATTTAGTTGGTTGTCTGTTTATTTTGTTGTCAGTTTCTCTTGCTGAACAAAACTTTTTAGCCTGATGTAGTCCCGTTCATTTATATTTGCCTTCACTTCTCTTGCCTTTGGAGTAAAATTCATAAAATGCTCTTTAAAACCCAGGTCCATGAGTTTAGTACCTATGTTTTCTTCTATGTACTTTATTGTTTCAGGTCTTATATTTAGGTCTTTGATCCATTTTGAATTAATTTTCGTACAATGGGACAAGCTGTAGTCGAGTTTCATTCTTTTGCATGTGGCTTTCTAGTTTTCCCAGCACCATTTGTTGAAGAGGCTTTCTTTTCTCCATTGTGTGTTGTTGGCCCCTTTATCGAAAATTATTTGACCATATGTATGTGGTTTTATTTCTGAACTTATATTCTGTTCCATTGGTCTGAATGTCTATTTTTCTGCCAATACCATGTTGTTTTGATTGTCGTGGCCCTATAATATAGTTTGAAGTTAGGTATTGTAATGCCCCCAGCTTCGTTCTTTTTCCTTAGGATTGCTTCGGCTATTCGGGGGTTTTTTATAGTTCCATATAAATCTGATGATTTTTTGTTCCATTTCTTTCAAGAATGTCATAGGAATTTTGATGGGAATTGCATTAAATTTATAAATTGCTTTGGGAAATATGGCCATTTTGATTATATTTATTCTTCCTATCCAAGAACAAGGAATATTTTTCCATCTCGTATCTTTTTCGATTTCCTTTAACAATGCTTTGTAATTTTCATTATATAGGTCGTTTACATTCTTTGTTATGTTTATTTCTAGGTATTTTTTTGTTGTTGTTGTAATCGTGAAGGGGATTTTTTTTTTTTAGTTTGTTTTCTAATATTCCATTGTTGGCATATAGAAAGGCTATGGACTTTTGTATGTTAATTTTGTATCCTGCGACATTACTGTATTGGTTTATTGTTTCTAGTAATATTTTTGTGGAGTCTTTGGGGTTTTTGATGTATAGGATCATATCATCTGCAAAAAGTGATACCTTTACTTCTTCTTTTCTGATATAGATGCCTTTTATTTCTTTCTCTTGTCTGATTGCTCTGGCCAGAACTTCTAGCACTACATTAAATAAGAGTGGAGAGAGAGGACAACCCTGTTTGGTTCCTGATTTAAGGTGGAAAGTCCTCAGTTTTATGCCATTTAATATGATGTTGGCTGATGGTTTATCATATATAGCCTTTATCATGTTGAGATATTTTCCTTCTATACCCATTTTGTTGAGTGTCTTAAACATAAAGTTGTGTTGTATTTTATCGAATGCCTTTTCTGCATCTATTGATAAGATCATGTGGTTTTTGTTCTTTGTTTTGTTGATATGGTGTATTACGTTAACCGTTTTATGTATGTTGAACCATCCCTGAGATTCTGGGATGAATCCCACTTGATCATGATGTATTATTTTTTTAATATGTTGTTGTATTCGATTTGCCAGTATTTTGTTTAGTATTTTAGCACCTGTATTCATTAGAGATATTGGTCTGTAATTTTCTTTTTTTGTGCCATCCTTGCCAGGTTTTGGTAGGAGGGTTATGTTGGCCTCATAAAATGTGTTTAGAAGTATTGTTTTTTCTTCAATTTTTTTGGAAGACTTTGAGTAGAATAGGAACCAAGTCTTCTTTGAATGTTTAATAGAATTCACTAGTATAACTGTCTGGGCCTGGACTTTTATATTTGGGGAGGTTTTAATAGTTTTTTTCTATTTCCTCCCTGCTAATTGGTCTGTTTAGGCTTTCTGCTTCTTCATGACTCAGTCTAGGAAGGTTGTATTGTTCTAGGAATTTATCCATTTCTCCTAGTTGTTGAATTTGGTGGCATATAGTTTTTCGTAGTATTCTGCAATAATTCTTTGTATATCTATGATGTTCGTGGTGATTTCTCCTCTTTCATTTTGGATTTTGTTTATATGAGTTCTTTCTCTTTTTTCCTTGGTGAGTCTTGCCAAAGGTTTGTCAATTTTGTTGATCCTTTCAAAGAACCAGCTCCTTGTTCTATTAATTTTTTCTATAGTTTTTCTGTTCTCTATTTTATTTATTTCTGCTCTGATTTTTATTATTTCCTTACTTCGGCTGGTTTTGGCTTGTCTTTGTTCTTCTTTTTCTAGTTCCTTAAGGTGTGAAGTTAAGTGGTTCAAATTGGGCTCTCTCTTGTTAGTTCATATAGGCCTGAAATGATATGAACTTTCCTCTTATTACTGCTTTTGCTGCATCGCAGAGATTCTGATATATCATATTGTCATTTTCATTTGTCTGTATATATCTTTTGATCTCTGTGCTTATTTCTTCTTTGACCCATTCATTTTTTAAAAGTATGTTGTTTAGTTTCCACATTTTTGTGTGTTTTTCCCCTCTTTTTTGCAGTTGAAGTTTAGTTTCAAGGCTTTATATTCAGAAAATATGCTTGGTACAATTTCAATTTTTCTGAATTTGCTGATGTTATTTTTGTGGCCCAAAATATGGTCAATTCTTGAGAATGTTCCATGTACACTAGAGAAAAATGTATACTCTGTCGCTTTGGGATGAAGTGTCCTGTAGATGTCTATCATATCCAGGTGCTCTAGTATTTCGTTTAAGGCCAATATATCTTTATTTGGATGAATGATCTAGAGCCATCAGAGGTGTATTGAGATCTCCAAGTATGATTGTATTTTTGTCAGTTTTTGTTTTTAGGTCAATAAGTAGCTGTCTTATATATTTTGGTGCTCCTTGGTTTGGTGCATATATATTAAGGATTGTTATGTCTTTTTGATTCAGTGTCCCCTTAATCATTATGAAATGACCATTTTTCTCTCTGAGTACTTTTTCTGTCTTACAGTCAGCATTGTTAGATATTAGTATTGCTACACCTGCTTTGTTTGGATGTTATTTCCTTTGAGTATTGTTTTTCAGCCATTCACTTTGAATTTGTTTTTATCCTTGTTGCTTAGATGTGTTTCTTGTAGGCAGCATACAGTTGGATTTTCTTTTTAAATTCATTCTGCTACTCTCTGTCTTTTTATTGGTGATTTTAATCCCTTTACATTTAGTATAATTATTGACACTTGTGGGTTCCCTATTACCATTTTATACATTGCTTTCTGTTAGTTTTGTGTCTTGCTTGATTCTTCTCTTTTGTTTTTCTATCATTTGTTTTTGTTTGTATTCCATACTTCTTTGCTATGTTGCTACCTTTTTTCTTTTTTATTGTTATTATTAAATTTAATGCAGTGACATTGATTAATCAGGGTACATATGTTGAGAGAAAACGTCTCCAGATTATTTTGACATTTAATTGTGCTGTATACCCCTCCCCCAAAGTCAAATTGTCTTCTGTCACCTTCTATCTGGTTTTCTTTGTGCCCCTCCCCTCCCCCACCCCCTCTCTCCTTCCTCGCCCCCTCCCCCCTCCACCCACCCTCCCAGCCTCGTTGCCATCACATTCTTGTTCATGTCTCTGAGTCTCATTTTTATGTCCCATCTATGTATGGATTCATATAGTTCTTAGTTTTTTCTGATTTACTTATTTTGCTCAATATAATGTTATCAAGGTTCATCCATGTTATTGTAAAAGATCCGATGTCATCATTTCTTATGGCTGAGTAGTATTCCATAGTATATATGTACCAAAGCTTTTTAATCCACTCGTCCTCTGACGGACACTTGGGCTGTTTCCAGATCGTTGTTATTGTGAAAATGCTGCCACAAACATGGGGGTGCATTTATCCTTTTGGAGCCATTCTATGGTGTTCTTGGGGTATATTCCTAAAAGTGGAATAGCTGGGTCAAAAGGCAGTTCGACTTTCAGTTTTTTGAGGAATCTCCATACTGTTTTCCAGAGTGGCTGCACCAGTCTGCCTTCCCACCAGCAGTGCAGGAGGGTTCCCTTTTCTCCACATCCTCGCCAGCACTTATTCTGTGTTGTTTTGTTGATGAGCGCCATTCTGGCTGGTGTGAGGTGATATCTCATTGTGGTTTTAATTTGCATTTCTCTAGTGATTAGTGATGTTGAGCATTTTTTCTATGCCTATTGGCCATCTGTATGTCCTCTTTGGAGAATTCTCTATTCATTTCTTTTTCCCATTTTTTGATTGCATTGTTTGTCTTTCTGGTGTTGAGATTTACAAGTTCTTTATAAATTTTGGTTATTAACTCCTTATCAGACGTATTGTCAAATATGTTCTCCCATTGCATAGTTTGTCTTTTTATTCTGTTCTTATTGTCTTTAGCTGTGCAAAAGCTTTTTAGTTTGATATAGTCCCATTTGTTTATCCTGTCTTTTATTTCACTTCCCCGTGGAGATAAATCAGCAAATATATTGCTCCGAGAGATGTCTGAGAGCTTACTGCCTATGTTTTCTTCTAAGATGCTTATGGTTTCACGGCCTACATTTAAGTCTTTTATCCATTTTGAGTTTATTTTTGTGAGTGGTGTAAGCTGGTGATCTAGTTTCATTTTTTTGCAGGTAGCTGTCCAATTTTCCCAACACCATTTGTTAAAGAGGCTGTCTTTACTCCATTGTATTTCCTTACCTCCTTTGTCAAATATCAGTTGTTCATAGAGCTGTGGGTTATTTCTCGGTTCTCTGTTCTGTTCCATTGATCTATATGCCTGCTCTTATGCCAGTACCAGGCTGTTTTGAGTATAATGGCCTTGTAGTATAACTTGATATCAGGAAGTGTGATACCTCCCACTTTATTCTTCTTTTTTAAGATTGCTGAGGCTATTTGTGTTCTTTTTTGGTTCCATATAAATTTTTGGAATATGTGATCTATATCTTTGAAGTATGTCATTGGTATTTTAATTGGTATTGCATTGAATTTATAGATTGCTTTGGGCAATATAGACATTTTGATGATGTTTATTCTTCCTAACCATGAGCACGGTATATGCTTCCACTTGTTTGTATCTTCCTTGATTTCTGTTATCAATGCTTTGTAATTTTCTGAGTAAAAAGTCTTTAGTATCCTTGGTTAAGTTTACTCCTTGGTACTTTATTTTTTTGGTTGTAATTGTGAAGGGGATTGTTTCCTTAATTTCTCTTTCTGACTATTTATTGTTGGTGTATAAAAATGCCTCTGATTTCTGAGTATTGATTTTATATCCTGCCACCTTGCTGAATTCATTTATCAGGTCCAGTAGTTTTTTGACTGAGACTTTAGGGTTTTCTATATACAATATCATATCATCTGCAAATAATGATAGTTTTACTTCTTCTTTTCCAACTTGAATGCCTTTTATTTCTTCTTCTTGTCTGATTGCTGTGGCTAGGACTTCCAGGACTATGTTAAATAAGAGTGGTGAAAGGGGGCACCCCTGCCTTTTCCTGATCTTAAGGGTATTGCTTTTAATTTTTGCCTATTAAGTATGATGTTGGCTGTGGGTTTTTCATAGATGGCTTTTATCATGTTGAGGTATGTTCCCTGTATTCCCACTTTGCTGAGAGTTTTGATCATGAATGGGTGCTGGATTTTGTCAAATGCTTTTTCTGCATCTATTGAAATTATCATATGGTTTTTCTCCTTCTTTTTGTTTATATGATGAATCACATTGATTGATTTACAAATATTGTACCAGCCTTGCCTCCCCAGAATAAATCCCACTTGATCATGGTGTATGATTTTTTCCATATATTGTTGGATCCGGTTTGCTAATATTTTGTTGAGGATTTTAGCATCTATATTCATCAGAGATATTGGACTATAATTTTCTTTCTTTATGTTGTCTTTGCCTGGTTTTGGAATCAGAATTATGCTTGCCTCATAAAAGGAGTTTAGAATTCTTCCTTTCTCTTGAATTTTTTGAAATAGTTCTTTGAATATTTGGTAGAATTCAGTTGTGAAACCATCAGGCCCCGGACTTTTCTTTGTTGGGAGTTTTTTGATAACTGTTTCGATCTCATTTTGTGTAATCGGTCTGTTTAGGTTTTCTGATTCTTCCAGATTGATTTTTGGAAGATTGTATGTTTCAAGGAATTTGTCCATTTCATCTAAGTTGTCTAGATGTTTGGCATACAGTTCTTCATAGTATTTTCTTACAATCATTTGTATTTCTGTTGTGTCAGTTGTTATTTCTTTACTCTCGTTTCTAATTTTATTTATTTGAGTCCTCTCTCTTTTTTTCTTGGTTAGTCTAGTTAAAGGTTCATCAATCTTGTTTACCTTTTCAAAGAACTAGCTCCTAGTTTCATTGATCCTCTGTATTGTTTCTTTAGCCTCTATGTCATTTATTTCTGCTCTGATCTTTATTATTTCCTTCCTTCTACTACATTTGGGCTTTACTTGCTGTTCTTTTTCTAGTTATTTTAGATGCAGGGTTAGGTTGTTTATTTGAGCTTTTTCTAGCTTCTGAAAGTGTGCCTGTAGTGCTATGAACTTCCCTCTCAGTACTGCTTTTGCTGTGTCCCATAAATTTGAGTTGTTGTATGCTCATTGTCATTCGTTTTAGGAATTTCTTTATTTCTTCTTTGATCTCATTCTTAATCCATTTGTTATTTAACAACCTGCTATTTAGTTTCCATGTGTTTGAGAATTTTTGAGCTTTTCTGTTGTGGTTCATTTCTAGTTTCATGCTGTTGTGATTGGAGAAAGTGCTTGATATGATTTCAATCTTCTTAAATTTGTTGAGACCACTTTTGTGCCCTAGCATGTGGTCTATCCTAGGAAATGTACCATGAGCACTTGAAAAGAATGTATATTCTGCTGCTTTAGGGTGAAAGGTTTGAAGATATATATTAAATCGAGTTGATCTAGTGTTTCCAATAAGTCTGCTGTTTCTTTGTTAATTTTTTTTCTTGAGGATCTATCTAGTGATGTTAGTGGGGTATTGAAATCCCCTACTATTATAGTATTGCTGTTGATCTCGACCTTTAAATCCATCAAAGTCTGCCTTATATATTTAGGTGCTCTTATATTAGGTGCATAGATATTTATAAAAGTTATATCTTCCTGTTGCATTACTCCCTTTATCATTATGTAGTGGCCTTCTTTATCTCTTACTATATTCTTTGTTTTAAAGTCCAATTTTTCTGATATAAGTATTGCTACCCCAGCTTTTTTTTCATTTCTATTTCCATGAAATGTTTTTTTTCATCCTTGTATCTTCAAACTATGTGTATCTTTTGTTCTAAGGTGTGTCTCTTGTAGACATCATATGTACGGGTCCTCTTTTCTTATCCACGCAGCTACCTTATGTCTTTTGATTGGATCATTTAATCCATTTACATTTAAGGTTATTATTGATATGTAGTTGTTTATTGCCATTTTATTCTTTAAAGCTGTATTCCTTTTTTGCTATATTCTTTTCCCACTTTGATCTGTTTACAACATGCCCCTTAACATTTCCTGCAGCATTGGTTTAGTTGTAATGAATTCCTTTAGTTGTTTTTTTTCTGGGAAGCTTTTTATTTCTCCTTTGATTTTAAACAATAGCCTTGCTGGATAAAGTAGTCTTGGTTGTAGGTTCTTGTTCTGCATTACTTTGAATATTTCTTGCCATTCCCTTCAGGCCTCAAATGTTTCTGTTGAGAAGTCAGATGTCATGATTATGGGGACTCCTTTGTAGGTGATAGCTTTTTTTCTCTTGCAGCTTTTAATATTTTCTCTTTATCGCTTAGCTTTGGTATTTTAATTATGATGTGTCTTGGTGTAGGTTTCTTTGGGTTTCTCTTTAATGGAGTCCTCTGTGCTTCTTGAACTTGTGAGAGTTTCTTGTGCATTAATTTAGGAAGTTTTTAGCTACGATATGATTGAACAAAGTCTCTATCCTTTGTTCTTCTTCTTCTTCTTCAGGAACCCCTATGATGCGGATGTTATTTCTCTTCATGTTGTCACAGCGCTCTCTAAGAGTTTCCTCAGACTTTTTGAGTCTCTTTTCTTTTTTCTTCTCTGCTTTCATGCCTTCATTCCAGTTGTCCTCCAACTCGCCGATTCGATCCTCAGCTCTATTTATCCTGTTTTTAATTTCTTCCATTGTGGTCTTTATTTCTGATATTGTATTTGTCATCTCCGACTGATTCTATTTTATACTTGCTATTTCTTTATTTAGGTGTTCATAATGACTATCCATTGTTGTTCTAAGATCCCTAAGCATCCTTACAATCATTATTTTGAACTCCTCATCTGGAAGTTTAATTATTTCCATATCACTCAGTTCATCTCCTGAAGGTGTCTCTTGTAGTTTCACTTGGATTGCATTTTTTTGTCTTCTCATTATGTCTATGTTTGGGTGTTTTGCTTATAGAGCTGGTTGAGTCTAGGCTTGGTGTTTTCTGCCTCCAGTTTTCAGTTGTGTTATTTCTAGGTCTTCTCGGGTTGGTATCAGCTATTATTTGTAATCCACTTTTGGATTTGGGCAGCTTTGAATTCTTGATTTGTTTGTTTTCTTAACAGGTGATAGTCTTGTTTACTGATCTCAACAGGGGTCTTCCTTAAAACTGTATCCAGGAATGCGATGGGTGTAACCTGAGACTCTGAAGGCCTCTTTCCCAGACAGATTTTTTTGTTAACTATGATGACATCGCAGGGTTTTATGAGGCTAGAACAAAAATTTTCCTCAGACCTGCTGTCACCACCCTGGCCCGGCGTCGCTGCCAATTTCTCTCCCACACTTGTTCCCGAGTCGCTTCTGCCGTTTGTCCCCTGGAAGATCCCTGACTCTGATCACTGAGTGCCCGGGCCGGCTGCGCGGAGCCTCCGCCTGCGGTCTTTGCATCGCGTCCCACTCTCTCACGCAGGACCCCGCTGCCACAGCCACTGCCCTGCGCCACACTGACCCTCCTGCGGCCGCCGCTGCTGCTGTCTGACTGTTGCTACCTTTTTTAAGTCATGTACTTCTGTGGTGGTTTTTTTAAGGGTGATTACCTTTAAGTAATGAAAAAGGTACCTAGCATATTCATTGTAGTACCCTATGTTATGAGTGTTTCTGCACTTCATTGTCCTTTGCTACTGTTAATCTCCGTCCTCTCCCCCTTTTTTTTGCTTTTGTTGTCACATTTTAAATTTGGTTTTATTGTGTTCTTGGTGGAGCTTTTACTTGTGGTTTTGTTTTGTTTTGTTCTTTAAACTGTTAGGAAACCCCCTTTAGTACTTCCCGGAGTGGGGCTTTTCTTATGATAAATTTCCTCATCTTTTCTGTATTTGTGAATGTTTTTATTTCTCCTTCATATTTGAAGGATAGCTTTGATGGGTATAGTATTCTTGGCTGAAAGGTCTTCTCTTTCAGGGGTTCACTCTCTTCTTGTAGAGTTTCTGCTGAGAAATCTGATGATAATCTAATAGGCTTTCCTTTATATCTTGTATTTTTCTTTTCCCTGGCTGCCTTGAGAACTTTTTCTTTGTTGTTGGTTTGTGCCATTTTCATTATGATGTGCCTTGGAGTAAGTTTGTTGTGGTTAAGAAAACTTGGTGTTCTGTTTGCTTCTTGAATTTGAGGCTTTAGTTCTTTCCACAGGCTTGGGAATTTCTCGTCTATTATTTGTTTGAATATATTCTCCATTCCATTTTCTCTCTCTCTCCCTCTGATAGACCTGTTATTCTTATGTTATTCTTTTTGATGGAGTCAGATAATTCCTGTAGGACTTTCTCATTTTTTAAAATTTTTGAGTCTCTTTCTTCTTCTCTCTGTTGTGCCTCAAGTTGTTTGTCTTCTATGTCACTAACCCTACCTTCTATCTGGCCTGTTCTATTAGCTAAGCTTGTTACCTCATTTTTCAGTTCATCAACTGAGTTTTTCATCTCTGATTTGTTTTTATAGTTTCAATTTCCTTGGTAATATATTCTTTGTGTTTGTTGAGTTGTTTTCTGAGCTCTCTAAATTGCCTTTCTGTGTTTTCTTGTATATCTCTGAGTATTTTTAGGATTTCTATTTTAAATTCTCTGTCATTTGGCTCCAAGTTTTCCAATATATTAAATTTTTTCTCTATAGATTTTTCCACATCTATCTGTGCTACTTCTCTATCTTTTGTATCCATGATATTTGATTTCCTTTTTCTTATTGGCATCTGAGGGTGGTCTTGTTAATAGCACTAATGAAAATTAATAAAGAATAAAAAGTAAAAAAAAGTGGAAAAAAAATTTGGAAAAAAACACACCAAAAAAACCAATTATTCCCCCCCTTTTTTTTCTTTTCTTCCCCTCCTCTCCCCTCCTCCTTAGGAAAATATCGTGATTAACTGTGAATTATATTATGCTAAATGGAACAAAAACTGCCTATAACGGGGAGCCTGAGTTGGGGGGAAGTGTTCAAGGGGCAAAAAAGGAAGTAGGGACCCACAAAATGCAAAAAAGAAAAAAATTTGTGTTAAGTATAAAATGATTTGCTTATAAGTGATGGTCAACTAAGAGATATAATGAGAGGGATAAGAGGGAAACAGGAAAAAGGGAAAAAAATAACTATTGTATTAAGTGGAGCAAAAACTAAATATAATGGAGACCCTGGGTTGGGGGGAATGCTAATGAGTTAAAAAGCGAGGTAAAAAGCACCCAAAATGCCACACAAAAAACACTTGAGTTTCAAATTAAATAATTTGTTTGTTATTGAAGATTGAATGAGAGGAAAAGTAAAAGGAGAAAAGAAGAAACTAATAGAGAGGAGAAATAAGAAAAAGGGGAAAAGGAAAAGAAGAAAAAAAAAGAGGGAGAGAAAGAGAGTTAAGGATTTTGGAGTGTAACCCTCATGGAGAGTAAGGAAGAAGAAAAGAAATAAAATGTAACACTTATGGGTAGTGTAGTTCAAGAAGAGGACAGAATAAGATGGGCAGAGAATAAAAGGACCAAGGTGGAGGAAATAGAAATAATAATAATAAAGGCAAGAAAATGAAAGAAACAAAAAATAGTGGAACAAGTTATAAAGTCTGTGGATTTTTCTTGATTTTGAGTGGTTAACTTCTTCCTTTTTCTTTCCTCTCCCTCTTACTGGTCAGTGACTCTGTACCCCAGGCTCTGCCCCTGTGGCATGCTTAGGTAGAGATTTGCAGTTGATGAGATGTCATATATTAGGCTTCAGTCTCATTGGTAGTCAAGGCTTGTTAGCGTTTGCAGGCTCCAACAATGAGAGAGTCCATTTTCCTGGAGCCTCTCTCCTAGTCTCTCCTTCCTAAATTAGCAGCCTGATGATCCAGCTAAGAGGCTGCTGCTGTTTCTGCCTGGGGAGTAAGAGGCTCAGAGAGCTGGCAAATTTCCACTCTATCCCCACTCAATGCAGGGTTCTGGGTAAGGCTCTGGCAGTCAGAGCTGCCAGAGTAATCAGGTGGGGCTGGGAGCCAATTGCTCTCAAGGTGACTTTCTATGAGCCTCCAGGCCTGTTCAGCATGCCTAGCACTCTGTGGGACCACTCTCCCCAGGTTTTTGGCACTTTGTAACCTGTTTTGGCTGGGAAGAAGATGCCCTAGTCACCGCCTGTAGTACAGGAGGTCTTAACATCTGCCAAGTCCCTCTTTTTAGCATATATCCCTGAGTATGAAAGTTCTGCCAATCAGAAGTTGCCCCCACCCCTTTAGCAAGAGGCACTAAAAAATATCACACCTCTTGTCTTAGATCGCTGAACTGAGAGAGATCTTGTCAATTAGAGCCACGTAGGTCAGTTGGGAGGTGAGCAGACTGTGGGTTAAGCTAATTTCAGCGATTGGAACCGCCGATCTGCTCCAGAAAGGACTGCAAGCTGCCCGCACGCCCCTCCCCCGATGCTTGATTGTTAGATTGAATGGTTGGGTGAGGCACCCCGCCAGCCTAGAGAAGCTCGGGCGTAGGGAAGTTCGCTTTGGTGCACTCCCCGCACGCCCTGCTGCTCGTGGCGTGCAGGTTTGCTCATGTGGGCTGATTTACCACAGGCACACTCTTTCCTCAGCTTGAACGAACGTCAGTGCCACAGCCTAGCCTCCTCCACACCCTTAGCCCCCCTGTCTATCAGTTCCAAGTGAAAGCAGCCTTTGCTCAGGTTAGTGAGGAAGGCATAGTGTTCCTTTGTCCGACTTATTTCCTTCAGGGTTGATTATATATTTAGTAAATTTTTCGCTCGATCCTACCTTCACCTTCAGTATGTAGAACTCCTGGACGCTCCAAGGATAGATTTTTCTGTCTCTGGTTGATGAACTTGTTGAAATTTTGGGGAGATTTGTTGGTCGCGCTCCTCACGGCATCATTTCTCTGACGTCACCTCAAATCAATTTTTAAAAAAAATTCCCCCAAATAAAAATAAAACCCTGTCTAAATCTAGTCAAAATGAGAAACAAAAATAAAATTAATTAGCATTTCAGCTTCAAAATAGGGTGCATTACTCACTAGGCACTTACTAAATTTTTTTGAGTGATTAGAATAAATGTCTGGAGCTAAACAAAATAAACAGACCCCTACTAAGGTGGGAACTAGTTCACTTGCTTTTCAGACTCATCAAAACAATTTTATTTTATTACACTGGAGTTATATGTTTCAAAACATTTGTATTATAGCTGAAATGTGTTGGCATTTCTTTTTTACTCTTTTTAATTTTTTTGACAGACTCCAACTGTTTTTAGTAAGAGGCCCACGTTTTTGCGCACGGCCTATATGCTGCCTTAGTTCTTGGAAACTAATTTTACAAGTGCTTCAGTTTGAGGCGTGTCCTCTCCCACCTGGGAGAAGAGATTAAATGAGTCCACACATGCTTCACGTTGAGGTAGTTGAACTGGTTAAGGTACCGTAGGAAGTCCATAATTCCTGGTGTGCATGCTCCCCAGAGCAAGCCTCTGCACGGAGCCTTGGCTCTGACCTCTGCTTTGGCCACTTGCAGCTTCATCCTCTGTCTCCTCTTTGCATCTATCTTCCCACCTTCCAATGTGCTCAGCTTTCCTCTGGTTCTCTCTGCTGCTCCCCGGAATCACCATGCTGTTTTCCCCTTTCCGTCACTGCCAGTGTCTTGGTGAGGTGTCTGGAGGTCCTGCCTGATCCCAGGCAGCAGTGCTTTCCTGCCTCCTCTGGGTCCCCAGGCACTCTGCTGGCCCGTCACAGTTTCTGGGTCAGCCTGTGGGATGCCAGGACATTCCTGTTTTTGACACATGCCTCAGTCTACCGCTGATTATTTAGGAACACAGCAGACCCTGTGGGAACTGATTTCTGAGACATCAGATAGAGAACATAGAAAGGTTTGTAGAGCTGGCTTTTCTCATGTGTGGGGCAGCTGTGTTAGGCTTGCTCGCGGGGTTACCAGCTGCAAGCCTTTTGCCTGATTAGTGCGTGAGCACATGGCAGCGCCACGTGTGTATGGCCTACATAAGGCTATGGGCACTTGTGCTCAGGGGGATTGGGGATCGCGGGTGCACGGATTGCCTGCCTGCGGTGCGTGGGGTCATTTTGCTGTTTGTTTGCCTGAGAGGCAGTTTCCCCTACCTGTGTCCGCCGTTGTGAGACGTTATTAAACAGAATGTCCAACCCTTTCTGGCTCTGCAGTTTCTCTACCATCTTCCCGAATCCAGTGTGGACCTGCCTGGCCTCAGCCACCGGCATTACATTGTAGAATTGAAAGAAGCACTTAGCCCTACATCTGGGCCATGAAAGTAACTCACTGAATGTGGTTTCTTTCATGCTAGTCCCCTCTTTTCGTACCTGAAAACAGGTTCAGAGCACTGCACTGAGGTGAGTGCCTAGCAGCCAGCAAATTTATGCATTTCAAGCCGGTGTGCCAGCAGACTGCCAAATCATGCTTCAGGCAATCATTGCAAAATCACCAGCCACAAACTTGAGGCCATGCATGCCAAGGGTCTCCTCTCTCTGCTCTGCTCAACCAGTGTGATCTGTCCAAAGGATTGGAGATTAGAGAAAACATACACAGCCAGTATTACAGCAGCAGGTGGCATTCATGTGCTGGGAACGCTTGGTGCTGTCGTGTTGTCCATACAGTCACAGCCTCACAGCCGTGGCGCAGGGAAGGGGGAGCATCACATTCCCCCTTTTCTTGAAATTTCCATCTTTTTCTCATCTCCAGTGCCAGTGACTTCTCACAGGATTTACAAGAGAAGAAAGGTCTCACTGTTCTGGATTTGGTGGAGAACGTTCCCAAACTGTCTTAGCATTCTTCCTAGCAACAGATCCAGTGATTTCCTCCACGCGCATGCCTTCTGGGTGGCGCTTCTCTCAGAGCGCTTGACCACTTTCTGCCACTGCTAGCCATGCAACCATGGGCCATTAGGCACTTTCTGTGCCTCAAGTTTTCTCCTCTGTTACATGGGGATAAGTGTTATGAGGACCAAACATATGCCGGCCAGTTACAAAAGTAACCACATACTCGTGTTGCTTTGTAGGCGTTTATCTGCATCAAGAATGAATGCACCTGTAGGCGGTGTCAGTAACTGGTCTAAGAATCACAAAGCTTGCCTCTGGGGTCCTGGCTTTGCCACTTACTAGCTCTGATGAACCATTTGAAGTCACCTACTCTTATTGAAACTTTATTTCTATCTGTAAAATATTTAGAAAATACTTATTTTTCAGTGTTAAGTGAGAGAACTTCTGTGCAAAATAAACCACCAACACCATATAACACAAGTGGTATTACTGAGTCTCACCTCTTTGGGCTATGAGTCTCAGTCATCTTTGTGTTTCCTGTGGCTCCCAGGGAAGCACCCTCCCCCTAGGAGATCTGAACAGTAATTGTTGAATGAACAGTTTAATAACTGAAAACAGCTGAGAAATAAGAAGCATGCAAAGAAGGCCTCTGCGTGCGGATGGAGGTGGTGTGGAACCTGCACTGACACTCTTGAGAGGACCAGGAGTGTCCAATAAGAAGCAGTGAGGACGTGTCGGTTGCTCCAGGCAGGCACATTGACCACCGTGAGAAACTGGAGTCTGACTGCCTGACAGTAATGGTGGAGACAGAAACACTAGGAAAAGCAAACACAAGAGTTTAAAAGCCCTTCAGTGTGAGGCTTTTATCTCTAAGGAGAGAGCCCACAAGTCTTAACTGAAAGGTAAATTAGACAAAGCAGCTGAGATCTTTGGAAAACAGTATCAATTTGGCAGGAGTATATCAGATGACCTAAATGACAGTCTGCTAATTTCCATGATTGTTTTAGGAAAGGATGGTGCTAACTTGGTTCTGCTTTTGCAATATGTTTCTCAAACATAACTCTTTGGTCTGGTGCACAGGTGATTTGCTAACTACAAAGTTCATGTTGCGAGTTATCTCAACTGTGGCCTAATTTTCTCTAATGATGCTGGAACGCAATTCTCCTGGGTTTTACAATCTGTACCTAGTAAATATTAAAACCTTTATTCAGCAAATGGTCATGTCAGTTTATGTAGCTACTTATACCATCAGGGTGATTTGCAGTCAATTTGGAGAACTGGTCATTACTAATTTTAAGATGACTTTGACACTAAAATAAATTCATTGTAATTTATTGACTATTTGGTTTGGACTATTTTTATACCACTATTTGCTCTGTAAAATGTAAGGACCAAGAGAAGATCAGAAAATAAGCAGGGCACTAATGGAACAGGGAACTTAAGGGTTACAGGCAGGTCCTGCTCCTGTTCTGTTAGGAGTAACATGCCCAAGGTCGTTCAAGAAGCAGAGACAGATAGGGACTCTGGGAAGCTGAGAGAGAAGAAAAAAAAAAGAAAAAGAGACAAACGTTTGCATTCTATTGGTTAAAAGACCCTTATCAGAAGTTTAGGTTTGGAATTCGCCAATGAGCTAGACCCCAGCCCCTGTTGCTGTGCTATGTGCAGCCCCCTTAGCAAATAGGTTACCGCCACATCTGCTTCTGTATTAGGCTTGCTTGCTTAGCTTATAAAAAGATTTAGCTGTGAGCGCTAGGTGCGATTCCCATCTGTAGCTCCTTGTGAACACGGTGTCTCTGGACACCTCGGGAATTTGCCCCTGCGCAGGTAAAACTGGCCAATAAAGTTACATCTATACTCCTGAAAGTCTCCGATGTTTGTTCTTGTACCCGGTGGATGCTACATAAAATACTGCCCAATTTAATGTTTTAGCATAGCATGAACATCCTTTTAGATGGCATACTTACCTCATTTGTAGATAACATGATGGTAAAAGGCTTAAAAAATATTTTAGAAGGGCAGAATGGAGAAAACAGAGTTTTGAGCAGGTTGGAATAGTTAACTTCATTCTAAAAAGGTAAAATATTCAGGGGGTGAAAATAAAGTCTTCATTAGGTTCTAACGGAAATTCCTACAAAAAGACAAGGGAGATCGTTTCAAGCCGATGTGCCACTGTAAACCTGCGGGTAAGTGAGGTGCTATAATTTTAGATCATGTTTATTAGGTATTTGGTTTGTAAAGAACAGGTGCACTCAGAGCACCAGCACCCCTGTCTGGATCTGGGAAGTGCATAGTTGTCCATGTTGTCAGAAAGTTATCAGTGGGAAGTTCTGAGGCAACTTCAGGGACTGCCTCCTCTCTCTCATGGTCTCTCTTTGGCCTCTCTGTGTACCTCTCCATATTTACTAGGTTCTCTTCTGACTGCTGATATCCAATACAGATCCCAGAGAGTTGGGTTAATTGGCTTGGATAGTTATCATTGCTTTTCTAGGACAGAGACCTGTTTATAAGTTACTTACTGGGTCATCCACCCGAGGCTATGGGCTGCCCCTGCCCTATCAGTGGCCACTGTGCTAAAACAATGGATCAGCCCTGCTTTTCAGAACAGTGGGCTGTGGTTGGGTGAAGTTCACACTAGAATGCACATCTGGATGTCTCTCTAAGGGCCAGAATTGGTACTAGTGTGTGAAAGCTACAGGAAGAGAGATTCAGGTCCACACAGAGTTCTCTGAAAATGGAATAGGCCACAGGCATGTGAGTGGTTGGGTGCTGTGACCTTCAGTCTTCTTCCAGTCCCCAAAATTGTATGGGCTTTTTTGAAATCAGTCTTTTATTTCTTCCCAGAAGTGTCTGATGAAAGCCATCTTTTCTCATTATTATTAAAATGAGCCATGAAGATAATTCCACCATAGTAGAGTGAGGATGTGCCTAAGGTGTCAGAAACAGTAACCTCTTAAATAAAATATATTTCATATGTGGAATATTTGTAAGTTAGATTTTATTTTAGTCAAGAACAATACTTTAAAGAAAGGAAATGATTTTCCATAATTTAAATGTAATGAGACAGCAAACTACAACGAAGATAATTCTCTAAGATGACTAAAAGTGAGTGTAAGAATGTTTGGTAAATTTTTGCCAAATGAATTGTAAATGACGTTCCAGAGATTTCAGCTCAGCTTTTAAACTCATATGTCATGATGGACTGTGTCTTTTAGGGAAGATTTTAGTGATGACTCTTCTGATGGTTGCCTAAGCTAAAGTCTCCAAAATAATATAATTAAATCTCAGCATTCAAACTCTACTAATGAAATACCAGGCTAATAGAATTAGCTCACTCAAAACAATTTTTCACTGTTCTGTGTTTTTCTTTCCCTTTCAGGAATCTGTGATATTCTTCCTCAGCAGCCCCTACCCATTTGCTGAAGACTTTTCCCAAAGCTGCTGTCCGCTGTTGACTTCATCCTGAGAAAAGACGGCATCAGAAATCAGGGAAACGTCCAGGCGTTCTTGGCCCAGTAGCGCTTCCAAAGGTGAGAGCCACTCAGTTCTCTTTTTGTGCTTAGAAATCTAAATTAGGTGTTCTGTCTTCCAAAACATACTTCTTAAAAAAGAGTGGATAGAGGATTAGGTTATTGAAAATTCTATATAAAGAATTAAGAGTTTTCCTTTTTTAGAAGAATTTTTTTTAGTAGTTATGAAGGAAATCAATTGGCTATTTTGATCAAATAGTAATTTATTTTCAGTTGTAGTATTGACCTATGAAGACTTATTTAAACACACACACACACACACACACACACACACACACACACACACACCCTGCCTAAAAAAAAGATCAGTAACATTTTCTCCTCAGAGCAATTTCTTATGTACAGCAGTGCCCTCTTATCTGTAGGAGAAATGGCTCAAGACTCCCAGTGGATCCTTGAAACTCCAGATAGTACCAAACCCTATACAATGTTTTTTCCTATACGTACCTGCCTTTTCACTTAAAGGAAGTGCAATATGGCTTCTTTTTGGTATATTCGAATTGTCGGCATTACCACACTTCCACTTCGGGGCCTTGTAAGTAAAATATGGGCTACTGGAGCACAATCACTGAGATACTGTCACAGTCGACCTGACAACCAGAACAGCCATGAAGAGACCAGCAGGCTTGGATGCGCTGGACAAAGGGATGACTCCCGTCCCAGGAGAAACAGATGGGGATGGCGTGCAGTTTCCTCATGCTACTTAGAACCATGTGAAATTTAAAAGTTAGAAATGGTCAGTTTCTGGATTTTTGTATTAAGCATGTTGCACCATGGTTGACTGCTGGTAACTTAAACTGAACTGTGGAAAGTGAAAGTGTGGGGGGCAACTACCAGGTGTAGAGTCTGTATCAGTCTTCAGATCTACCTTGTCTTAACCTCCAGGGTTGTTTTAAAGGTTGAACAGTATAAATGATCTGAAAGCACTTTGTAAACTCTTGAAATATTATTTGTATAAGAAAAATATGCCCTGGCCAGTCGGCTCAGTGGTAGAGCATTGGCCTGGTGTACAGGAGTCCTGGGTTCGATTCCCGGCCAGGGCACACAGGAGAAGTGCCCATCTGCTTCTCCACCCCTCCCCCTCCTTCCTCTCTGTCTCTTTCTTCCCCTACTGCAGCCAAGGCTCCATTGGAGCAAAGTTGGCCCGGGCGCTGGGGATGGCTCTTTGGCCTCGGCCTCAGGCACTAGAATGGCTCTGGTTGCAACAGAGCAATGACCCAGATGGGCAGAGCATCGCCCCCTGGTGGGCATGCTGGGTGGATCCTGGTCGGGCGCATGCGGGAGTCTGTCTGACTGCCTCCCTGTTTCTAGCTTCAGAAAAATACAAAAAAAAACCCCAAAAACAAAACAACAACAAAAAAACAAAAACCAATTACTATTTCTGAATATTTATAACCCTCCAAAATACTCTCATACCCTCCAATCTGTTTTTTTCTATAGTTTGATTCATTTTTAATTTGATTCAATAAACTTTGCTAGGATTTTAAGAAGCAAATGTGGTCAGCACTTACTTTCAATGAATATCTGTCAAATGTAGGAGACAGACACATAAATTATATGCTCAATTCCAATATGATAAAAGTCTACTGAGAGTGCATTAGGAATGGAAAGGGCATCAATTGCAGTCTGTGGTCAGAGGATGGTGTGTGAAAAGCGGTCTTCCTGGAGGATGTGACCCCTGATATAACCCCAGAGATATGACTAGGAATCAGCCTGCAACAACGCAGAGGACAGGGAGGGAGGGCCCTGTGGACAGCAGCAGGGGTGGGGATGTGAAACCAGTACGTGGAAATAGTAAGTTGTTCTAGGCATGGTGTGTGTGTGTGCGTGCATGCATGAGAGAGAGAGAGAGAGAGAGAGCACGCACTGAGGGTATTAAGCTGGCAACATTGGCATTTTGTGAGTGTTACCCTGGAGACAGTATCGAGAAAGCTGGAGGTGAGAAGATGGAAGGGAGGAAGGTTTGTTTTGTAATGATTTGGGGGAAAGCTGGAAGGGCTGGAATCTAGTAGAAGCGGTGAGGAACAGAGACAGAGAAATATGAAAAAGCTAGGCTGTGCTGGAGCTGGTGATAGCTTAGCTGCCAGGACTGAGAAGATGTTAGGATACGGGCCTCTCGGGGGTCTGACTTGGGTGACTGAGAGCATGAAGATGCCGTAAAGGGAATTTAGGATGGAAGAGGATTTATTTTTGGGGTGTACATGTGACATTTAGGTGGAAATGTCCATCAGGCAGTGGAAGTGTTAGTGTGGAGGTTGGGGGCGGTGGTTAGGGCTAGAAACATTGATTTGGGTGTTACAGGCAATAGTTAATTTTTTTAAAATATAAATTTGATTTTGTTCTTAAGCCTTCAGTATTATTCATTCCTATACTTAAAAAACAACTAACCACATTCTCAATTTCCATTTTGTTTTGATATAACCTATCATTTCATTCACATCTATACTTGTTGGTCTTAATTTCTTAGCATAATAAATTGAGATTTTTTTCTAGGGAAAAATGTGGTGTAACTTAGTTTAGTTAGGTAAAAGTAAATTTAAACCACCTGACCTGTGGTGGCGCGGTGGATAAAGTGTTGACCTGGATTGCTGAGGTTGCCAGTTCAAAAACCCCCAGCTTGCCTGGTCAAGGCCATTATGAGAAGCAACCATGAGTTGATGCTTCCCACTACTCCCTCCTACCCCTCTCTAAAAATCAAATTGAAGAAAAATAAATTTAAACCTATATTTAAAATACAATGTAAACCCTAAAATTTAAAAGAGTTATTAACCCCTTATCAAACGCAATGTCAAATATATTCTCCCATTGTGTAGTTTGTCTTTTTATTCTGTTCTTATTGTCTTTAGCTGTGCAGAAGCTTTTTAGTTTGATAAAGTCCCATTTGTTTATCCTGTCTTTTATTTCACTTGCCTGTGGAGACAAATCAGCAAATATATTGCTGCGAGAGATGTCAGAGAGCTTACTGCCTATGTTTTCTTCTAAGATGCTTATGGTTTCACGGCCTACATTTAAGTCTTTTATCCATTTTGAGTTTATTTTTGTGAGTGGTGTAAGTTGGTGGTCTAGTTTCATTTTTTTGCAGGTAGCTGTCCAATTTTCCCAACACCATTTGTTGAAGAGGCTGTCTTTACTCCATTGTATTTCCTTACCCCCTTTGTCAAATATCAGTTGTTCATAGAACTGTGGGTTTATTTCTGGGTTCTCTGTTCTGTTCCAATGATCTATGTGCCTGTTCTTATGCCAGTACCGTGCTGTTTTGAGTACAATGGCCTTATAATATAACTTGATATCCGGAAGTATGATACCTCCCGCTTTATTCTTCCTTTTCAAGATTGCTGAGGCTATTCGTGTTCTCTTTTGGTTCCATATAAATTTTTGGAATATGTGTTCTATATCTTTGAAGTAAGTCATCAGTATTTTAATCGGTATTGCATTGAATTTATAAATTGCTTTGGGTAATATAGACATTTTAATGATGTTTATTCTTCCTAACCATGAGCACGGTATATGCCTCCACTTATTCGTATCTTCCCTGATTTCTTTTATCAATGTTTTATAATTTTCCAAGTACAAGTCTTTAATCTCCTTGGTTAGATTTATTCCTAGGTACTTTATTTTTTTGGTTGCAATGGTAAAGGGGATTGATTCCTTGATTTCTCTTTCTGACAGTTCATTATTAGTGTATAAGAATGCCTCTGATTTCTGTGTATTGATTTTATATCCTGCCACCTTGCCGAATTGATTTATCAGTTCTAGTAGTTTTTTGACTGAGACTTTAGGGTTTTTTATATACAATATCATATCATCTGCAAATAATGATAGTTTTACTTCTTCTTTTCCCATTCGGATGCCTTTTATTTCTTTTTCTTGTCTGATTGCTGTGGCTAGGACTTCCAGAACTGTGTTGAATAAGAGTGGTGATAGGGGGCACCCCTGCCTTGTTCCTGATCTTAAGGGGATTGCTTTTAATTTTTGCCCATTGAGTCTGATGTTGGCTGTGGGTTTGTCATAGATGGCCTTTATCATGTTGAGGTATGTTCCCTGTATTCCCACTTTGCTGAGAGTTTTGATCATGAATGGGTGCTGGACTTTATCAAATGCTTTTTCTGCATCTATTGAAATTATCATGTGGTTTTTCTCCTTTCTTTTGTTTATGTGATGAATCACATTGATTGATTTGCGAATATTTTACCAGCCTTGCCTCCCTAGAATAAATCCCACTTGATCATGGTGTATGATTTTTTTCATATATTGCTGGATCCGGTTTGCTAATATTTTGTTGAGGATTTTTGCATCTAAGTTCATCAGGGATATTGGCCTGTAATTTTCTTTTTTTGTGTTGTCTTTGCCTGGTTTTGGAATCAGAATTATGCTTGCCTCATAAAAGGAGTTTGGAAGTTAGAAGCAGTGGTCATTGGGACTTGGACATGAGCTGCAAAGTATAGAATGGTGACAACAATTCCAGTGCCATGTGGACTTTTCCTGTGTGGACTTTTCCTGGACTCCTGCTCCCTGTGACAGCTCCTAACAGACTGAACTGTGGTTGGGTTGCATTTTTCAGGGATTTGGCATGGTGATGGGGCCAATTTGGACTTGGTGAACATGTTAAGGACACTACTCTTTTATGGATTCTTGCTGTATTGGCCAAGGGTTTGCTTAAAGGCTTTTAATCACTGTAAAAAAAATAGAGGACTGGATAAAGAAGATGGGGCACATATACACCATAGTATACTATTCAGCTAGAAGAAATGATGACATCGGATCACTTACAGCAGAATGGTGGAACCTTGATAACATTATGCAGAGTGAAATAAGCGAATCAGAAAAAAACAAGAACTGCAGGATTCCATACATTGGTGGGACATAAAAGCGAGACTAAGAGACATGGACAGAAGTGTGGTGGTTACGGGGGGTGGGGGGAAGGAAGGGGGGAGAGGGGGAAGGGGAGGGGGAAGGGTACAAAGAAAACTGGATAGAGGGTGACGGAGGACGATCTCTCTTTGGGTGATGGGTATGCAACAGAACTAAATGACAAGATAACCTGGAAATGTTTTCTTTGAATATATGTACCCTGATTTATTGATGTCACCCCATTAAAATAAAAATTTATTTATTAAAAAAAATAAAAAAATAAAAATAAAAGAGTTATTAGCTAGTACCATTCTCCAAAGGTGCTTTGCTTTGCAAATATTGTTCTTTTCTGTATAAACTGTTTTTTGTCAGTTCCTCACTTTCATTGCTCTGACCAGGATCTGAACATTGCATGTGGGAGACTAAGCAGGATCTTTCTTGCATTCTTTTTTTATTTAAGTGAGAGGAGGGGAGACAGAGAGACAGACTCCCACATGTGCCCTACCGGGATCTACCTGGCAAGCTCCCTACTGGGGGATTCTCTGCCTATCTAGGGCTCTTGCTTGGAAAACGAGCTATTTTTAGCCCCTGAGGCAGAGGCTCCATTGAGCCATCCTCAGTGTGTGGGCTCGCTTGCTCAAACCAATCAGGAGGGGAATAGAGAGAGAAGTAGGAGGGGGAGGGGTGGAGAAGCAGATGGGTGCTTCTCCTGTGTGCCCTGACTGGGAATCAAACCTGGAACATCCACATGCTGGGCTAACACTCCACCACTGAGCCAACCGGCTAGTACATCTTTCTTGCATTCTTTTTTTTTTTTAATATTTTATTTATTGATTTTTTAGAGAGAGAGGAGTGAGAGAGAGAGACAGAGAGAGAGAGAGAAGGGGGAGGAGCAGGAAGCATCAACTCCCATATGTGCCTTGACCAGGCAAGCCCAAGGTTTCGAACCGGCAACCTCAGTGTTCCAGGTTGACGCTTTATCCCACTGTGCCACCACAGGTTAGGCCATTTCTTGCATTCTTCAATGGGTAGTGCCAGGGTCCCTCCCAACATAGACACACGTTGTGTCTCCCTAGCATCAACCCAGAATGTCAGTAAGGGTCCTGTTAAAACAGGCTGCACTGTTTGAGATCAAGTCTACCCAAGTTAGACTTTTGAAATACATTACTCAGAGCCTTCTTTGAAGGAATGACATGAGTAAAAAATTTTAATTCAAATAATACAATAGTACTATTTTGAGTGAATTTTTTTAGATTATCGTGGCCTTACTGACTTTTTCCCTTAAGAACTACTGGATAGCCCTGGCCGGTTGGCTCAGCGGTAGAGCATCGGCCTAGCGTGCGGAGGACCCGGGTTCGATTCCCGGCCAGGGCACACAGGAGAAGCGCCCCTTTGCTTCTCCACCCCTCCGCTGCGCTTTCCTCTCTGTCTCTCTCTTCCCCTCCCGCAGCCGAGGCTCCATTGGAGCAAAGATGGCCCGGGCGCTGGGGATGGCTCTGTGGCCTCTGCCCCAGGCGCTAGAGTGGCTCTGGTCGCAATATGGCGACGCCCAGGATGGGCAGAGCATCGCCCCCTGGTGGGCAGAGCGTCGCCCCCTGGTGGGCGTGCCGGGTGGATCCCGGTCGGGCGCATGCGGGAGTCTGTCTGACTGTCTCTCCCTGTTTCCAGCTTCAGAAAAATGAAAAAAAAAAAAAAAAAAAAAAAAAAAAAAAAGAACTACTGGAACATTATAAAATGCTCCCTTTTTATCATCCACTTCAATACCATCTTTCCAGAAACTTTACTTTCATTTTTATATACCAGAGACTTAATGTGAAGCAAAATTAAGTAATTTACTTAATTTTAATAGCTGGATCCAGAGCCCTGGTCTGTTGAAACTCATTCTGCCCTTTTCACTTCATCATTATTTTTCTTTTATTCTATAATTTTATTGAGCTGTGAAGTTGTCTGTATATCCTAGAATAGGAACTTGAATAAAGGAAATCAGTTCATGCCAATTGCATGCCTTAGGCTGATCACTCTACATTCAACAAACAAATTTTGCATTAATAATTTTGATTCTGGTTAAGGTTTTATTTATTTATTTATTTATTTATTTATTTATTTTTTCTTGCATTTTTCTGAAGCTAGAAACAGGGAGAGACAGTCAGACAGACTCCCGCATGCGCCCGACCGGGATCCACCCGGCACGCCCACCATGGGGCGATGCTCTGCCCACCAGGGGGCGATGCTCTGCCCATCCTGGGCGTCGCCATGTTGCGACCAGAGCCACTCTAGCACCTGAGGCAGAGGCCACAGAGCCATCCCCAGCGCCCGGGCCATCTTTGCTCCAATGGAGCCTTGGCTGCGGGAGGGGAAGAGAGAGACAGAGAGGAAGGCGCGGTGGAGGGGTGGAGAAGCAAATGGGCGCTTCTCCTGTGTGCCCTGGCCGGGAATCGAACCCGGGTCCTTCGCACGCTAGGCCGACGCTCTACCGCTGAGCCAACCGGCCAGGGCTGGTTAAGGTTTTATTACTTAAACTTTTTAACATGTATTTTGCTTTTGGCATCTTTTATTTACTTATACTGGTTCCACTATTAAAATGAGGAGTTGGGAGAGAATCAAAACCACTTGTGTTTATGGCCTTGGCTGGTTGGCTCAGTGGTAGAGCATTGGCCTGGCGTGCAGGAGTCCTGGGTTCGATTCCCAGCCAGGGCACACAGGAGAGGCGCCCATCTGCTTCTCCACCCCTCCCCATCTCCTTCCTCTCTGTCTCTCTCTTCCCCTCCCACAGCCAAGGCTCCATTGGAGCAAAGTTGGCCTGGGCGCTGAGGATGGCTCTATCGCTTCTGCCTCAGGCACTAGAATGACTCTGGTTGCAACACAGCAATGCCCCAGATGGGCAGAGCATTGCCCCCTGGTGGGCATGCCAGGTGGATCTCGGTTGGGCGCATGAGGGAGTCTGTCTGACTGCCTCCCCGTTTCCAACTTCAGAAAAATACAAAAAAAAAAAAAAAAATCAAAACCGCCTGTGTTTAAAATGTACTTGAAAAAGGACTGCCATCTCAATATTCATTATCAAGCCAACTTTCCCCAGTAGGCACCTGGAATAACAATGTATTAGGCACATTCACTAACAATGCAAGTACTGGCTGCACAACCCAGTTTTATGAAACTTCCCATTTTTTTCAGTTTTATTTTCCCCTTTTAATAAAAGATAACTTTCCACACATAAAAAAGACACACATCAGTTATTATGAAACTAACACTTTTAAGCACATGATATTTCTGATTTGCTCAAGTATATTACAATACCCTATGAATTTATGTGTAGGAAATTTATGGAAATGCTGAGTTGGTGTAACTTAGAATGATATCACATGCATGCAAGTTGTAGGTGGTCGTAAGGACAATGAATTGTTCTCTGAAATCCACAGAATGGTTAGTCATTGCTGTGAAACCAGTGGGCTGTGAATCGCCAGGGTGTGTGTACAAAACATGATTCACTCCTCCCTAAAGCTTCCAGTAACAAAGGGAGTTCCCCTTGTTTTTGTGCAAGACACAGGAAATATGTCTCTCTGATTTGTTTTTCTTCTTTTCTCCTTCTTCTTTTTTTCTTTTCTTTCTTTTTTTTGCTAGATGTGAGGGAGAGGCTCTTTTTCTGCCTCTTGTGTCTCTCTGTGTCTCTCTTCCTGTCTCACTCATATTCTCTGTGTGATAGGCACATACTAATATGATGTCTCCTAACCATGAGATCCGGACAGTTAGTGTTTATGGAACTGGCAGTGGAAGCAGATGAGACCCCTTCATTTGGTAAGGGGTGACAGCTGTGGGGCATGCTTTATGATGTGTTTCCCTTCTGCATAGCTTGGCTACATGGGGCAGAATGATGACATGAACAGGAAGGACAAATATGGAGACAGTTTTGACCACTGCAGTTTGGTGGTAGGGTCTTCTGAACCATTTTACCATGGCCAAAATACAGAGTGCAACAGTATTGGGTGGCTTTTCAGATTCCAGAGCGAGTATTACAAGTACTGTCATGCAACAGAACAATAAATAGAGTTTATGTTGGCATTGGAATTGCCACTTACAAGTATTAAGAATTTGAAACAGTATTTAAGAATGCCCTACTACGCTGTGGTTAGAACACAGATTTCTGCTGGAGGAGACTTGTTCAGGGGAAACTACTACAGAGAGTTGAAGACGCTTGAGTTGCTAGGGTGATATTTTTGAATGGGCAGTCTTCCAACAGGCTCAAATCCTATTTAATAGTAAAATGTGTTACCCTATGCCTTTTTGTAGTGTGAGATTTTTAAACAGAAAGGGAAGAGGAAATGCTGAGCCACCCATTTTTGGTACAAATTCAGTCTTCTTATAGTGGTCGTAGACTGCATCAGCAATTAGAGGGTCATTTTTGCTGGAGGACAGTAACAGTGGATTTCTCACCAGATATTGTCCTACGGCATAGGAATTTTCACTCTCCACTGCCTTTTGTTGTTTGCGTACTTTCAAAATTATTCTTGATTCAGGTTTATTATTAACTTGAACTCTAGCTTGGACACTAATATCTTGCTGCTCATGTTAAAATGAGAATGGTGATTAGAGAATTTATTTTTGCATTTGTTAATAGAATAGCAAGGCAGTGTAATATGAATTGATGACTCTTCACATTTTACCATAACATAAACTGGGCTCATTATCTCCCGGGGATTTATTTCAAATTCATGCCCTAATAAACCATTCTTTCTGATTGTTGCTTTGCTAGCTTTTTTAAAGCTTCTGCATAATGGATAAATATCTAGATAACTATCAGTAATAAATAATTTTTATTTTAAACTTAAAATTTTCTATTGTTTTTATTATTAAATGGAAACTGAAATAGGACTTCCTCTTCAAAATCAATAGTATAAATATTCGTGTTGGGGTTTTTTGTTTGTTTTGGCAAGAACCATTCTGAGGCAACTGTCTTTTTAATATGGTTTCAAAATTAAAATCTATGCGGAGAGATGATAATAAAACAAATTATTGAGGATGCAAAACTACTAGTAGGATTTATTTGCTCTTTGTAATATCTTTCATTTAGAGGACATAAATGTTATCATTGACAGAATTATTCAAAAATGACAATATCTACTTGGGTAATAATTATCTGTTATCAATATTTTGAATTGTTCTCATTTATCTCATTTATGTCCTCTTTTTGCTACCAAAGTTGTCACATTTTGTTTAGAGTTGTCATATTAGTGTGTGTTGTATCACACAGACTGTGACACTGAAAGGGGAGAGGTGGAGACCAGGAGAAACAGGTGAACAGGGAGAGACTGAAAGGCGAGATAGATAGCCCTCATTTCCTACACATAAATCAAAGTTGTGTTTGTTCTTCTTCCCCCCTCAATCTTATTTCTTTGATTTTTTTGGCATTAAAGCTATGTGACTTCTGTACTTACAAACCCATAAACAGGTACACAGAACTGTATCCTAAGTTGGGGATCAGAATATAGTCACCGTAGTTGAGCTGTGAAGTGTCACCTAGAACCCTTGTCCCTTGAGGACTGAGGCACTCTTCTCCAGGTTCTGGGAGTGTCTGAGAGCTCACAGCTGGGCTCATCCTGTCAGAGCAGACTGCCCCCAGCCTTCAGCTGAATAGTTGCCTCTCCCAACCTTACACCACCGCCGCCAGGGCAGCAGCGTACATGCAATGACTGGCCTATTTGGGAACACAAAAGCCCTTATCCCAATTCAGGACAACTCTGTAGGACTTGTACGGTTGGCTGCGACTTTTGTTGTGAGTGCAGCACAGCCCAGCTTCTCCAGCTGCTTTATCTGGTTTTGTTCACTCTTCCATACATATTGAACCCAAGAGCTCTCACCAGTAAAATTCCTGCATGCAAATCCTCATCTCAGAGTCTGGTTCTAGGGAAGTCTTACCTGCAGCAGCCACCAGACTTGGACCATGCCATATGTACTTGGGATTGTGTGTCTTTATAGCACTGTGATACGGCACTAGCTCTGGAATCATAATCAAGATCTCTGGAAATCTAGTCCAGGTACTTCCTGTGAAAAGTAGGTTAATATCTATCTCTTAGAGTTGTTGCCAGAATTTGATAGCACAGTATTCAGTGCCTGGCACAACTGAAGCACTTGTGCAATTGTACCTTTTATTGTGATTACCAGTGAATAACCCACAAATAGTGCACTAGTTCTAACCAATTGGTTATGATGCAGAATGAGTTTTAATGTCATTTTTATTACAACTTTTATTTTAGTAGAGTATGGAGGTTAATAAAATATAAATCACCTGCAAATTTAAACAATTTTTCTAATTTGTTAGTCCCCTTTTATCAAGTATGTGGAGAAATTGGGCATAGTTCCATAGAAACATAAAGCAGTTAAAGAGATGAAAATACCATAAGTTTTATGACTGGAAGATTGAAGCATAAGTTGTCTTAAAAGAGGGGAAGGTTTTTGTGGGGGTCCATTACAGTTATTAGATATGTTTTGTCCATGTTCACAGAGGCTAGAATAAGAAAAAGTGGGCAGGAGGAAGGTAGTTGGGTTTATACCAAGGGAATTTCTCTGTTCTTGGCTAGGACTTTTGTTGTGACTACACCACAATAAAATACAGGAAGGAGCTTGTAGAATAAGCACTTTTAAAAAAATCTCCAGAAAAAGGCGACATGAAGTCCTGAATCACTAAGATGGTCACCAGAGAATTTCAGAGAACTCTGAACTCTTGGTCCTGTGGTTTCAGATTTCAGAAATGATGCTTCCAAGAAACTCAGACACATGTGTTCTGTTTTGCAAATAAAAGAAAATAACTACGTATATTTGTTCTCTTTATAACTAATTTCTTAGAGTATATTTGAAAATGCCCATATGTACCTATATGTGGTTTTCTGGTAGTGAAATAAATATGTTTCACTAAATAGGTGTCTTTATGTACATTTTAAAATCTGATAGCTATAATCATAATTTTCTATTTCATTGTACGTCATCTCTTTATATTCTATATAAAAATAAATTAAAGCCTACCATCATAGGCCATTTATTTGTAGCCAATGTAAATTCTTTTGAGACTCAGATCTTAGGATGACATTGTTAAAATACTAGTGAGTGTTCCATCCCTATGAAGGGCTCTAGAACAGCAGCAAGAAGTCTGGAACTCTGGAGTCGCTCACTTCTTTCAATCAATCAGTTGCTCAGAGATAAGTTGAAAGGATGGATATGGGGCTCGATTTTTACACTTAATGCTCTTTTAAGACTGCTCAGTGTCAGAAGGGAAGAGGAAACCACTAACAAGTTTCTAAATTACTAGTAACTATAATGGATTTTGCATTTTCTCTTTGGCATGTCATGTCAAATAGTAACAGAGATAGGATTTAGGTAAAAGAGCACTGGACTGGAAGCTCATGTCTGGCTCTGGTTCCGTTACAGCCGCCAATGGTTTGTTCTTCTCTCATAAAACTGTGTCTCTGTAGGTCTCCTTGGGATTTCTAGTCCCCACATCTTATCTTAGGTGCTCCTCACACTATAGTTCCTTCTTTCAAAAGAAGTCCAGCAGACCTGAGGGTTCGACCTTTGAGGGTTCAGCCTGGGAGCCCATCACTCATTAACCTAAAGTAGCTCAGCTTTAATTTTTTAGAAAATTATCATACATAGGTAGATAGCCAGAGGTTTTAAGATTTCAATTGATTAAATGGATCCGCTGCTAGAAAAATGAGTTTTAAAGGTATCTCTTCTAGTTCCCATGTTTTCAGTATTCTCCCCAATGTTTCATTTCATTCCTATTTCATTCCTTCTGTTTCTGCCAAGCTAAAACTCTTCAGACGGTTCTATGTCCCATGAGGAAAAACTTTGCCTTATACTCCAGACCCCCCTGCCTACCGTGTGGGCTGTGGTGGTCCCAGTGTTCTAACACAATATTATCTTGATCTGGTAATTGAATACCATGCCTGACACTGGGCACGCTGCCACAAGCCACTCACTCAGTTGAGCTCCCTCTCTGATTTTTCTCAGCATTGTTCTTGAGCTTCTTTCTATTCAGCTACCTAAGCCATTCTCTTCAGCACACCTCAAAACACATTACCATCCTCCAAAGAGCCTTCCTTGGTTATTCTAGTCTATATTGACCTGCCTCTCTGAATTCTTTTATGTGTTTGGATATTTATACTAGTCTATGTTACATTTTACCCAGATGACAAGGGTGTTTTGTAGACTGTGTAAACGGAGTTATTGTCGCCTCCTGGGGGTCATTGGGGAGTACTACAGCAGTGACAGTGACTGCCACCCACCTAGGGAAATATAGGTGCTCGAATCATCCCCAAATGTAAATTTTCAGTGTAATATATACATTGAGACAGGAAGGTGAATGTATTTTGGAAATAAATTTCATTATCATGGATGGAAATACAGTAAAAATGTTCTGGTCCTCATGCTACCTTAAGTTGCAAGCTCAGAGTACTTGCTGCGGATCAGATGATATAGGTTTAAGCCTAATGCTGCCTCTCACTTTGGGTTTTTCAACCAGTCATTTATTCTTTATGATTTTCTTTTTATTAACTGTGACAAGACTCCTATTCTTCGTTCTTTGCATGTTACAAGGCACTTTTGCGTGTTGTTTAATTTTAGCTTCACAATGACCCATGGGGTAACTACACTGCTCACAAAAATGAGGGGATATTTTATAGCTTTATATTCATCTTCAAATATCTCCTCATTTTTGTGAGCAGTATAGTATAAGCTAGTATCTGTCAAACAAGAAAACTGAGCTTGGAGTCATGCCCCAAATCTTAAATGTGTTGATTCAAAAGCAGGAACTAAAACACAAATCTTTTGGCTTTTAATTTAGTGCCCTGCACACATCACTAAAAGTATGTGCCATCCGCAGTTTAGCAGCATGGGCCTCAGCTGGCACTGGAAGAAATGCAGGTGCTCAGGCTCCGCCCCTGCCCTGCTCCTGCAGACTTTGCATTTTAACAATGCCCGGGGATGTCTGTGCACTTTAAATGTGCAGCAGTTTTGTAACTTAAGGACAGTGTAAGCCTCTGAGATACAAACATAAAAGGTTTATTTTTTATTCTATCACACTGCTTCTCTCAAGTCCCAGCCCCTTTGAAGAGGTTTCTAACTGATCTGATAGATACCTTTTTGTTACTTCCAGGTTTTTAAAAGTTTAATATTATATAATCTAGTCCACTTTTGAAACTTCAAACTCACGTGGAAGTAAAAGCCCACAGCCCTGCTGTGGCCTTCAGAAATGTTTCCTATTCATCAACCTGTTCTTCAACCACATGAACCACTTCTAAGCTCTGACTCTCGGTGATGTATCCTGATGATGGTCGTTTTTCAGAATGAGAAATTCCGTTGCCCCTATTCAGTCTTCAGTGAAGCTCAGACACATGTGTTCTGAGTTGGTAAAAACCAAGCACACATACCCAACATCAAATAACTAAGAAATTTCAGTCTTACTGTATTTCACCAGGTTATTGGCCCAGGATGACATAATGATTGTATTTGGCAGAACCTGAATTTGAAGTATGAGACTATATTTCATTAGGGAGAGACATTTGTTAGCCTGTTGTTCTTGATTTTTATTTAAAATTTTTAATATTTTTTGGCTAGGGAGCCAAGAGTTAGATCTACTGAACCGTGAGCCAGATGACTGCCTTAGATGTCCAAGAGGAGCCCCTTTAGAGTTCCCGGGGCTGTGTTCATTAGAATTTTAGGGGCCTGTATCACCGGTCCCAGCTATATTTATATCAAATGTCTGACTCCGTGTCTTCGTCCTGTAATGAAGTTTTGTTTTGGCTCCCCTGCTCTGTCCTCCATGTTTTGTTTGTCTTCACTTTAATGTGACAACAAATAGCAGCTTTTGTCCTTATTTCTGGTTAGCAGACTTCGTAAATAATCATTAGCAGATTCACTTTCCTACTATTGCTTTGCAATTTGTTATTTTAAAATATAATCTAGTGAAAAATAACTCCCAATTCTTGCTTAAATACATCTGAGTTGTTAACCTTGATTTTAGAGGTTGTGAACCAAACAGGAGTGATTTTTGAAGACTGTTTTCCTAGGATACATTATTCTGAAAAGGCCCAGGCTCTGTGTGTGTGCACGTGTGTGTGTGTGTGTGTGTGTGTGTGTGTGTTGGGGGGGGGGGCTTGTAGCTCGGCAGAACTAGTGAGTAAATGCAAAGGCTATCTCCAGAGCATCTGCAAGGGCGTTGTGCTAGGCAGTATATCCACAGTCCCACCATACCTTCACAGGGCACTGTGAGGCAGGTATAATTATATGTGTCCATCTTACAAGCTGGGAACCAGAGTGAAGAAAAGTTAGTGATCTCCAATTCACAAAGGGTGTAAATGAAGGAGCCATGTCAGAAGTTGTTGAAGAATGAGTGTTTCACAGTGCTCTTCTGGTGGTTCTGTACAAGTTGACAGTGGGTAGTTTTGGAGTAATTACCTTTAGAAAGTCAATATGCTCTTTACTTTGGTAGGTTACCTTGTTAAGAAAAAAGTATTAATAGGCCTGGACTACTCAGAGCAGAGCCTGCCTTTCCTGCCCTCACTTGACCCTGAGTCTGGGTGCTGGCACTTAGATGCCAGGGGGTTGATTGACCAGGTATTTCTTTGAGTTGCCCTTTCAGTTAGTGTTTTCTTTATTGGAGAATCTACCAAACTCTGTCATTATCTTTCTCTAAAGAGTTTTCCCACCTTCACGAAGGCTCTGCTTGCAGGGATGCGTTCCTTTGCCCTCCTCTGGAGAACACAGCTGATAGGTCCGCACCACACAATTAGCGTGGCCGGCACCCTCTGCAGCCTCCCAGGCTTTCCTGAATGTCAGCAGGAAATTCACACTCCATTTACGCACTCCTTTTCTAAACTTGCTAGAGCTCATCTGTGTGCTGTGAGTCTCTTTCTTCATTGTTGCATAAAATTCTGTTTCTTCGTACTCAGTGTGGCCGCTGTGGACAGAGGACTCCCCCGCCTCATCCACCGCACCAGCAGCCAGGTACCTTCCTGCCTTGGGTAGTTGGGGGATTGTCCCAAAGTCACAGAGCCACATGTTAAGAGAGCCTGAAGCAACCTTTACCAGCCTCTTAAAAAAAATTTGCCAAAATTTAAAACACTATTTGCCTTTGGACATAAAACAAAGACCTGTTTTTGGAACCCAGTAACACTTATATTTGGAAAGATGTAGTTAGAATTCCTGTGCAGTTTACCACATGATTTAGGCTTTGTGACTAAAAAAGAAAGAAAACCAAGGGTGTCTTAAAATAATGTTGATTTCCTCCCTGAGTATAAAAGTGGTACATTGTCATTACAGGTAATTTATAAAATGAATAAAAATGTGACAAGAATAAGTTAACAAGTAAAATGATTTTCATTTTTGATGCATATTTTTATATTCACACACACATATAGATACACACAATGTTTGTTACAAAGCATTTTTAATGGCATTAGTCCTTGAGACTTTCATGCCAACCATTTTTGCCTTTTTAACTCTTTCGTTTTATTTTTAAAATGGAGTATTACATAGTATATACATAAGAGAGGGAAAATAACTCATTGTTAAAGAGCAGTTACTATGGAAATACACTGCCTAGATTCTGCTGTTGGCTCTGTCATTTGCTAGTCTGGAACGTTGGGAAAGTTACTAATCTTTTTATGCCTCAGTTTTCCCATATATAAAATGGGAATAAAATAGTACTTACATCATTCATAGCATTATTGTTAGAGTTAAATAATAAATGGTTAGCTATTATTATTTTTAAAAATGAGTATAACATAGAAGAATAAAAACAAATACAACCAACATAGGAAATAAATATTATTGCCTGACCAGGCAGTGGTGCAGTAGATAGAGTATTGGATTGGGACACAGAGGACCCAGTTTTGAAACCCCAAGGTTGCCAGCTTGAGCGTGGGCTCAGCCGGCTTGAGTGGGGGATCATAGACATGACCCCATGTTCACTGGCTTGAGCCCAAAGGTCACTGGCTTGAAGCCCAAGGTTGCTGGCTTGAGTAAGGGGTCACTAGCTCTGCTGTAGCCCCTGGTCAAGGCACATATGAGAAAGCAATCAGTGAACAACTAAGGTGCTGCAACAAAGAATTGATGCTTCTCATCTCTCTCCCTTCCTGCCTTTCTGCCCCTATCTGTCCTTCTCTCTGACTCTCTGTCTCTGTTAAAAAATATATATGTATTATTTTGCTTGTGTTTTATTCCTTGATCACACCCCAAGGGTAAACATTACCCTAAATCATTGTTCAGCTTTACATATGTTGAACCTCATATAATTAATGTCATACTAATTTTTACATAACATTATGTTTGTGAGATATTTTCATGGTGATTTGTTTCCATGGCAATAGTATATTTTACAGATTTTTATCTCATTGGGTTGTTTCTAAATTTTGTATGATTACAAGCAATGCTGCTATGAACATGTCTCTTAGTGCACATGTGAAGTTTGTTCCTGCTGTTCTTTTGCAATTTGTTTTTTATAAAGGACTCTAGAAGGGTTGACGTATATGTGTATCTTCAGCTTTACTAGCTAATGAATTATTTTCCATAAATGATGTAGTGGTAAGTGTATCCTTAAACCAGGATATGTAAGAGATGAAAAGTTGGTAGGCAACTTAATTTTTGCTCTGTGTAGATGATATGCCTTTTCACTTTGATTGCTTTTAATATATACTGCTCACAAAAATTAGGGGATATTTTATCACTTCATATTCATTTTGAAATATCCCCTAATTTTTGTGAGCGGTATATACACTGTATGATCTTGTCATTGGAGATCTGTAGTTTCATTATAATATGCTGGGTGGTATTTGTTGCTATTCATCTTGGTATATACCACATTTTCTATGTCAATGAATTCATATCTTTCATCAAATCTGAAAAATTGCAGCCAGTACTTCTTTGAACATTGCCTCACCTCCACTCTTGCCCTTTGAAACTCTAACTGGACTTACTTAGACCTTCTCATTTTATTTTATTTTTTATTGAATTTATTGGGGTAACATTGGTTAATAAAATTATATGGGTTTCAGGTGTACAATTCTATAATATACAGGTGTACTGTATTCTGTGTTCACCTCCTCAAGCCAAGTCCCCTTCTATCACCATTTATCCCCCTTTACCCTCTTCTACCTCCCCCCTCTTTCCCTCTGGTAATCACCACACTGTTGTCTGTGTCTATGGATTTTCTTTTTTTGCTTAATCCCTTCACCTTTTTTACCCAGCCCCTCAACCCCTCTCCCCTCTGACAGCTGTGTCTGTTCTACTTATCTGTGAGTCTGTTTCTATGTTGTTTGTTTGTTTATTTTCTTAATTAGATTCTACATGTAAGTGAAATCATATGGTACTTGTCTTTCTCTGACTGGCTTATTTCACTTAGCATAACACTCTCCAAGTCCATTCATGCTGTTGCAAAAGGTAAGATTTCCTTCTTTTTTATAGCTTTTTTACTACTCATCTATTGATATGGGCTCTTGGGTTGCTTCCATAGCTTGGCTATTGTAAATAACACTGCAGTGAACATAGGGGTGCATATATTCTTTTAATTAGTGTTTCAGGTTTTTTTAGATATATTCCCAGAAGTGGAATTGCTGGGTTACAAGCAGTTCCATTTTTAATTTTTTGAGGTAACTTTATACTGTTTTCTAAAGTGGCTGCACTAATTAGCATTCCTACCAATAGTGCAGGAAGGTTCCCTTTTCTCCACATCCTCACCAGCACTTGTTGTTTGTTGATTTATAATGAAAGTCATTCTGACAGGTGTGAGGTGATAGCTCACTGTGGTTTTAATTTGCATTTCTCTGATGATTAATGATGTTGAATATATTTTCATATGTCTGAGGGCCATCTGTATGTCCTTTTTTGGGAAAGTGTCTATTCAGGACCTTTGCCCACTTTTTAATTAGATTGTTTGTGTTTTTGGTGTTGAGTTTTATAAGTTCTTTATAAATTTTGGATATTAACCCCTTATCAGATATGTCATTGGCAAATACATCCTCCCATTCAGTGGGTTGCCTTTTCATTTTGTTGATGGTTTCCTTTGCTGTACAAAAATTTTTTAGTTTGATGTAGTTTCATTTTCTAAATTTTTTCTTTTGTTTCACTAGCCCAACTAGATATATCAGAAAAAAATATTGCTATGAGAAATGTCCAAGATTTTATTGCCTAGGTTTTCTTCTAGGATTTTTATGGATTCAAGTATCAAGTATAACATTTAAGTCTTTAATTTATTTTTAGTTTATTCTTATGTATTGTGTAAGAAGGTAATCTAGTATCATTTTTTTGCACATTTCTTTCCAATATTCCCAATACCATTTATTGAATAGACTATTTTATACTATTGTATGTTTTTGCCTCCTTTTTGAAATATTAATTGACCATGAAGGTGTGAATTTATTTCTGGGCTTCCCATTCAATTCCATTGATCTGTGTGTCTGTTTTAATGCCAGTACTATGCAGTTTTGATTACTGTGACCTTGCAGTGTAATTTGAGACCAGATAGTATGAGTCCTTCAACTTCATTCTTCTTTCTCAAGATTGCTGTGGCCATTCTGGGTCTTTTGTAGTTCCATATAAATTTTTGGAATATTTGTCCTAGTTCTGTGAAATATGCCATTGATATCTTGATAAGAATTGCATTGAAATTATAGATTGCTTTGTGGTGGTGGAGTCATCAGGAGGTGGCCAGAGAGTTTATTAACCACAAACAGACTAATAATATCTGACTGTGTGAACGGAGGATTGTGCACCAGTGGGCCATGTGAGGGAAGAGTGTTTCTTGTCCTAAAGCTCCACAACTCAGTGTATCCCAGATTATACCCAGAGCATGATCTCAGCAGGGCTGGGCCACCAAGTATAAGGAGCATGGGGCTAGTGGATCTCCCATGAAGGAGAGGTGCTTGTTGGGCTTGGAGGATGGTGGCAGGAGTGGCCTCTGCTTCAGAGCCACATAACTGAGTCTGTGTCAGATTCTATCCAAACTATAGCAGGACAAAACCACCAAGAATCATGAGAGTGAGGCCACCATGTCCCTCGAGCATGGAGCTAGCAGGTCTCCCTTGAGGGTGAGGCACCAGCCAGGTTCACAGGATAGGGAGAGAAACAGTCCCCACCCCAAAATCACACAACTCAGTCGGTGACACTCCCTGAGTCTGCCCAGACCTCTGAACCCTGACGTAGGCAGCTGACACTTCAGCAGAGCACAAACTCTGAAAGGTGGGGCTACCAGGAGTCTTGAGGGTGAAGCCATTGCTTTCCCCCAGGCTGATACCATTTGGAGGGGAGTACTCCACCCAAGGAAGATGGTGTCTGTGGTGGGTGAGAGGGCCTCAGCTCAGATATCCTGGTAACTGTCCTTTCAGCTCTCTCTCCAGAGCCACAATTTCCAGTCTCTCCTCACACGACTCTAGTCTGCTCTACTCACCCTCCACCAGAGCCCAGGTGAGTGGCCGTGGATAAGATTTTGTGTATTGGCCCTTTAAGAGGGCACCTGTGTCTCTAGAAGACTCTTGGTTTCTCTGTGGCAGGCAGAATCCCCTCCCGTTTTCACAGCCAAATGTAATGTGGATGCCTCTTCCTTGTTATGATACTCTGGTCTGGGAAGTCTTTCTTGAGGTTGAGACCTGATGCTTCTAAAGGGGAATCCCCCACGCTGGGATATTCCTCCAGAATCTCAGCTGCCACCAGTGAGAGCAGGGCTAGCTTTTTTTCTCATCTCTCCCCTTCCTACCAGTCTTAGTGTGGCTTCTTCTATAAAACCTTGATTATAAGAGAACTTCAGCTAACCTTCTGTTGGTTATTTAGCTTGAATGTTCTGTATTTTAGCTGTCATTCTAGTTTGGTCCTGGGATAAGGTTAGAGTAATGTCCAGCTACTCTATCACCATCTTGGATCTCTCATTTAATTTTCTATTACTTTACTACTCTTTCATATTTTTCTTCTACTTGTGCTGTACTATAGATTGTTTAGTTCTATTTTCTTCCTAAAACTAATATCTTCAGCTGTGTCTAATATGTTTATTATATATTGAGTTTATAATTTTTTAAGTTAAATAGTTATATTTTTTATTTTTATAAGTTTCATTTGACTTGGAGTGGTGAATACACAATATAACATACAGATGATGTATTATAGACTAGTATAGCTAAAACCTATAGGTATAATTTCATTAACCAATGTCACCCTAATAAATTTAATTAAAAAAAAGTTTCATTTATTGTTTTATAAATCTGCCTGGTTACTTTTATAACAATATATCCTTTGCAATTAAAATTTCTCATTGTGATAAAATATGTATAAGAGAAAATTTATCATCTTAACCATTCTGAAGTATACAGCTCAGTTAATTACAATACATTCACATTGCTGTGCAACACATCTTAGAGCTCTTTTCTTCCTGCAAAGCTGAAACTCTGTCCTTTAAACAACTCGATTTCCCCTAGCCTCTTGCAACCACTTTCTGTCTCTATTAATTTGACTCTTCTAGATGTCTCAGATAAGTGGAATCATATATTATCTCTCTTTTGTGACTTACTTATTTCACTTAGCACGATGTCCTCAAGATTCATCAATGCTGTAGCATGTGTCAGGATCTTCTTACTTTTTAAAGGAGAATAATATTCCATTGGATGTTTCTTTGTGATTTTTTTTAGTACCATACTTTAAAACTATTTCAGGTATAATAATTTTCATTAGTATCTGATCATTGTAACATTTGAAGTTCTTAGGTATCTAGATCTGTTATTGTTCTATTGTTACTGTTCTGTTTTCCTTCACAGTGGCCTGTTTTCCTAAGTGTTTGGTAATACTGTTTATGAGATTATAATAGTGTGGATTTACTACCTGTGAATCCTGAGACCTAGCTCAAGAAAGATTTTCATTTGGTTCTGTCAACACCATGTCTACCAGCCAAGATCCACATTAGCCTTTCAGGCACAATGTTGGAATCTGAGGTACAGCCCCACCTTGATCACTCCCAAGGGAGTCTCTGTGTGTGAGGCAGCACCATTCTGCTTTCAGCTGGAACCATCAATTCTTAATTGCAGCATCTTAGTTGTTCATTGATTGTTTTCTCATATGTGCCTTGATGGGGGGACTCCAGCAGAGTGAGTGACCCCTTGCTCAAGCCAGCGACCCTGACTCAAGCCAGTGACCTTGGGCCCAAGCCAGTGGCCATGGGGTCATGTTTATGATCCCATGCTCAAGCTGGCGACCCTGTGCTCAAAACTGCTGAGCCTACACTCAAGCCAGATGAGCCCGCACTCAAGCCAGCAACCTCAGGGTTTCAAACCTGAGTTCTCAGCATCCCATTCCAATTCTCTATCCACTGTGTCACCTCCTGATCAGGCCTTCTTCTCTATTCTTTTCTGTGATACTCCTTCCTTTTGTTTTGTAATCATTCTTTCTCCCTCACTTTTCATGTTTTTTTCTTCGCTTTATTCACCACAGTGACTTGTCTTGATATTCCTGAGATGTTCTCTTTGCCTTTGGAATTCTGAAATTTCACTATACTTTATGTCTAGGAGTCTACTTTATATGTTTTCTTGTTTTTGTTTTGTTTAATCCTGCTTGTTATTTATCCTGATTCCTGAATCTGGGTGTTTATGAGTTATATCCATTGTGGAAAACTTTTAGTCATTCTTTTTTCACATTTTGTTTCTCCGTCATTCTCACTATTACCTCTTTCTAGAATTTCTGTTATATGTTATTCACTTATTTTTACCCTTTATGCCTCTTAATCTTTTCTACATATTTATCCTTTTTTGTTTCTGTTGCCAGATTTGGGTTCCAGTTATCTAATTCCCTAGTTTTACCTATATCTCATAGCTAGTTGGCCCATCTGATATTTTTACTTAAATCATTATATTTTTTATTTCTGGAAGTTCTATTTGGTTCTTTTTAAAATCAGCTTCATATTTTCATAGTCTCATAGTTTTCTCTTATATACTCAGTTCTCTCTTTAATATTTTTAAATAGCAGATTATTTATATTTTGATTCCTATAATTCCAATATATGAAGTTTTGGCCAGTTGTGCAGTTTATTCTTTTGCTGACTCTCATTCATGGTGTCTTGCGTTTTCATGTAACCTATTTTTTTTTTATTGTGAAATGATATTTGTTGGGATTTTATCTGGGGGAATTCTGTAAGGTCTGGTTTGAGGGTACATTTCTCCATAGAGGATTTAGGTTAATTTCTAAGGGAAAAGGGACTGGTTTAAATTTGTTCGCTTGGCGAATTATGCACATTGGGAAGTAAATTTAAAAAAAAGAGGGGCTTCTGAGTATATACTTTCAAGGGGACGTTTTCATTCTTCACTCAGTGTCACAGTCGATGGGACAGTTGCTGGCCACTCCTCTTTGTCGGAGGAGCTCTGTTTGTACTTCACCAGGGGGCACTGTTCTTGGAGACCCATGCTTTGGGCACTTGCCTCTGTTCTGACTTCTTTCCTGACACAGGCCCAAGACTTTTACTCTTAACACTTTCTCCCTCCCCCTACCTTCCCATAGATGGGCAATGGAAAATTATCCTTAAAACAACTACTGATTTCAGTCTGGCTTATTAACCTTTTTTGATTAGTGTTTTCACTTTACTGTTTTCCTCTTTAATTTATTATAGCTTAGCTATTCTTTCACTAACATGTTTTTTTGTACTTTAGATATGTTGGTGTTTACTCGGGTTTCAGAATGTGTAGTGTGCTGTATTGCTGGGAATGCAAATTCTGAACATTTGAAATCCTACCAATTCTCTAGAGCAGGGGAAACAGTATTGCTCTGTGTGGGTAAGTAATGAGAGAGGATGGCATCCTTGCTCTGCTGTGGACTGAAGGGCAGCAAAACAGCCTTTTTGACTTACTGAGTCTCTAGGAATAGTGGTATGATCATAATAATATTGTGAGGCTCCTGGGTTTGCTTTAGTTTCTGAAATATTATCTCCATTTTCTTTAGTTTGATCTTTCCCATTCTTAATTGATACTATCTACTCTCAATTTGATGATTTCCCAAAGGAAAATTCTCACTGGGGGTATTTATAGCCAGGTTTGCTAACACTCATCTCTGACTATTCTTTTCATTATGTCTTTGTCTTCACAAGACAGTAAACCAGGTTCCCAACTGTGCAAGGGCTACTGCTGTTCTGGATTTGCTTTGTTTGCTAAGTAGCTTTTTCATTTTGTTTTGTTCTGGCTAGGAGCTTCCTGTGCCTAAATTTTGTTCTGAGAACATATGCAGGTATGTTTACTGTCTGTCTGTATGTGTGTGTGTGTGACATATATATGTGTTTATATGTGTTATATGTGTTTATATATATAATAACTTTCCATTAATGTTCTATTAATTGTCTCTTTTTAGTGCTAGTAAGATAGTACCTAAGCTATCACTTATGAGAGTCCCTAGTTACATCATTTTAAAAAGAATTGCTCAACAATAGGTTTTATGTAGCCATTCATTTTTGCTAGGATTTAAGACAGATTATATTATAGAAAGAAATTGGGATGGGCCTTTCACCACTTTTCCAATATGGACTTTGCTTATACTGGACCCTAACTGGGAGAGAGAGAGAAGAAGACAGTAGGACAGGAGAATGGAAGAGGAGTTGCCCAGCGTGGTGCACACATGCCCATTGGTCAGTGTGGGCTCGCAGCAGATGGGACAGTAACCACGGACTAGGGCCCACTTCTGCAGCAGCACCTTCCTCTCCACTCGCCCTTTCCCTAAGGCAGCAAGCAGTCACCCACACTCATCTCGCATATAACAGCACTCAACCTGGACTGACTTAAAGGACAGGCAGTTTATTGGAAGGCCCCCAGGGGAGCATAGAAGTTACAGGATGACTCAGTGACCAGACTGAAATAGAGGCAGGAATGAGGTCACCTCCAAAGAGCAGGAACAATGGGTATTTTTACAAGGAGAACAGTCTGGTCAGGGTGACAGTGAACAGATGGATGAACCTCAGTCATTTCTGTCTCATAGAATTCGGCTCAGGATTTGAATTCCAGGCCGATTGATCAAGCAAGAGTTAGAGCTGCCCCAAGGCTGGGAGAGGTAAAAAACTGGATTCAGGGCCCCTCCAGATTGTATCCAAAGCTGCAATAACCCTGGAAAGAAATTTTGGCTGTGCCTAGAAACAAGTCTGGATGTGAGGCACACAAACACCCATAGATGTCCATGTCGGGTTAGCTGTGAATCACGGGCATGTTTGATGCAGTGGCAGTTCAAGGTCAAAGTCAGACTAGCCAGCTGTAGCCCCTCTGGTTGATACCGTCAGTTCTAAATGTACCGCATTTGTTAGTCATTTCTTAGATGCTTTCAGGATGTTTTCTCCTCTTCTTATTTCTTTTGCCCTTTAGCCATTTCAAGTCACATTCTTTTCTCTACAAGAGACTGGACAGATGATATTTGTTACACTTCACATTTGTGCATATTTTTGTTTGATGTATACCATATCAACAAAGGACTCAAGATGAGCTATTGTTTAATTAGCAAGTTTGAAATGCCTCCAGAGGGACAGCTGAACTTTACTGCTTGTGCTATTTTATTTTTCTGTAGGAATTGCTTATCTTAGAAAAGAGAAAAGTGGTGACTTAATGAGTGCTTCAGGACTGTGTTTCTTTTATTTCCAGGCTTATTCTGAGTAGTTTTAAACTCTCAGAGGCCCTGCAATAGAAAATGTTCTAATATCAGCCTTTTACTTAGGTGTGTCATGTAGAAAAAGATCTTCATTCTCAGAAGAAACTGGGGCAGATTCTCCCTTGAAGGACTTTAAAGGTTAGACTTGATTATTTCGGGGAGAGAGAGTGGTCTTTAGGTATAGACTTATTCACCCATTCATTCATTCATTCCTTCCTTCAGCACTCTGCTATTGAGTGCCTTCAGTATGTCATGTACTAGCTCACTGCACTAGGTAGCTCGTGGTCCACCAGGAGGAGATGAGCACGTAAATAGCTACGTGTACTGCTAGCTAGGGGTCCACAGTAAAACAGAGAGAGAGAGGGCTTGTTTTGTCAGTACTGAAAACGAGCTAAGCCTACCAAGACAGGCGGTCTGGGCTGTGTGGCCAGGTTCCCTGCCTCCTAGCTTTCATATAGGTTGTGTTATAGATAAAACGTTTAATTCCTGACAGTTCTGTGCACTGACTTTCAATAAATATTTGATATCTAAAGTTGCAGAGTTGTCATTCTTGGTAATCACTAAGGAACAAAACAGCAAGATGATATGTACTGTCTAAGAGGACTGCTACCAGAAAACTCATTGTTCGTGCCTTTTGTGGACTGACAGACCCCTCGTGGACCTCTCCCTAACACCTGAGTGTGAGCTTGTACATGCCCACCCTCATTTCTGGGTTTTGCTTTTATCACGGCATCAATTTCATCTCATTGCACCTTTTTGTTTATAGGCTTACCTTGTATTTGGAGAAGGGAATTTCTTTGTTTCATCTGTGTAACCCCAGTGTTTGGGAGAGCATCCTACACATAGCTCAGTAGAGGTTTGTTTAGCTGAAATCTCATTTGATAGTTTGGATTCATTATTTTTCTATATATGCTTAATGTCTGGTCTAATTTGAATGAACTCGATGGAAATGAGCTTCATTAAGAGAGTACTACTTCATAAATGCAGATGTCCTGCTGCTGCTCACTTTGGGAGCAGAGCATCAACCCCAGTATTCAGGTAGTGTCTTCCTTTTGCCCCATATCAGTACACTAAACACTGGTTTTACTTGGGTTGTTCTGAGACAACCATTTAGTGAGTACAGTGATACATTATACCTGTTTGCTGCAAACTGAGATCAGAGTTACAGGTTATTCTTAACCTACGTACTTTTCAAGAATACTGTTGAAGTACTAAGGGTTGGATTACCTCAGTGGGAGGCTTTCCTTTCCCCTAATACGCATGGCAAAAATCCTGGCTCCCTGCTTCTAAAATAGCTCTGTATGACGCAGTTCTCTGTCTCCATGGTCTGGATATCTTGTTTCTTATTCTGTTAAAGTTAATTTCCTAAATTAAAAAAAAAAAAGAATTAACCACCCTTTCCCCAGCCTTTCTAAAGTCCATGGCTTCTCTCAGTGCCCTTTCTCTACCATCTGTAACATGGTGGTGGAGCTCCGACTCTGGAGGGTGAACTTCTGGAACAAGTGGGGTGGTGTCTTACGCATCTCTATAACTGCAGTGGCCATTCTACTGCCTTATATCAGAGAAGTTATAATTTACAAACATATGTTTACTTACCCCAAACTTTTGAGAATGCTTTGAGAGCATCCACTTGCCTTGAACCTACAGAGTGAACATGCCATGTCCCCAAAGGAAGTCCTGGAGACACTTGTATGTCCACTATGCGCATCTCTGTGTCCTGCACTCTGTGCTGCCCACTGGCCGGCCATGTGCCATCTTGCCTGCTGGTCACATATATCACTTTGCAGAAGAGAAGAATGATTGTTTTCCTTGGTCATAGTAGGAAATGGAGTGCTATTTGATGGTTTATGTCTTGCGTGCAGGGATTCTTGAATATAGCCTTGCCATCTGGGAGATTTCCAAGGACTGTCTCAGCAGCTGGAACAAACAGAAAAAGGTTCTACTCTGTTGTGAAAAGATGGGCTTGTGATGATAATGTAATGCAAAAGATCCTAGAAATTGGGCCACAGGGCACGTGGCTTAGGCCCAAGGCCTATGTGGGACTCCTGCTTCAAATGTTACCACCCAAGGATCCTGAGGATACTACTCATGTAGGCCATGTGGAGAAGTGTAGAGAGGGCCAAACACCTTTTAATCCCTTCCTGTTTCCTCCCTTCCTCCATAGTAAGCATTTTAGAAGAATGGGATAGGGAGTTGTTGCTGATCAAGAATGAAAACAACAGAGTTCCTGTTCCCATTTTCTCAGTACGTGTCCAAGAAAATAACATTCAGCACAATTTTTCCCTTTCTTCATTGTCTTCTTACCCCAACTATTCCATGAAGGCATTTTTATGACCAACAGGTCTGGTGTCTAACATCTACTTGGTAAAATTAATTCCTTTTTTTTTTTTTTTTTTAGTGAGAGAGGGACAGACAGGGCAGACAGGAAGGGAGAGAGATGAGAAGCGGCAATTCTTCGTTGCGGCACCTTAGTTGTTCATTGATTGCTTTCTCATATGTGCCTTGACCAGGGGGCTCCAGCAGAGCAAGTGTCCCCTTGCTCAAGCAAGTGACTTTGGATTTAAGCCAGTGACCTTGGACTTCAAGTCAGTGACCTTTGGGCTCAAGTCAGTGACCATGGAGTCATGTCTATGGTTTCACGTTCAAGCTGGGGACCCTGTGCTCAAGCTGGTGAGCCCATGCTCAAGCCGGATGAACCTGCACTGAAGCCATAGACCTCAGGGTTTCGAACCTGGATCTTCAACATCCCAGGCCTGTGCTTTATCCACTGCACCACTGCCTGGTCAGGCAAAATTAATTCTTATAACTTAAGTTTACTTAAGGCCTCAGAGTCTCTGCAAAAAGAAGTAAATCTGAATTATCCCTAGTTATAATTTTGTTTTTAATTTGAAAAAACAAATTTAATCTTTATAGGTGGCAGTAGGAAATTCTATTTCATTTAGTCTGGTAGTCTGTGACATATTTCTTAGTATTTAAAGAAAGAAATCTAATTCCAGTGGATAATATCAGTGCATAAAGTTCAAGTAAACTTTGGAGGCTGATTTATGCAGAAGGTGGTTGCAAAACATCATTAGCATGATTGGAAGCATATATGAATTTTGTATGGTGTGAAGAAGCAGTTATGAAAGAATTATATTTTAAGCCTAGAAATGTGGGTGGATTACCAATTTGACTAGGCTTAAAATTAACCACAGTCTTGAAGCTTTAGCTTGTATGTATAATGGGGGAGATATGTTACAGAAATAGATACAGCAAATGTTGGAGTCTTATCCTTTCTACTCTTGCTGCTACTTTGTGGCAGGCACATAGCTATTTATTGTATATAAAGGAAAGAGGGACTAGTGAATAAAATATTTGGCTATCTGAAAAAGTTATGGTTTTATTAATGTCTGTAGAAGTAACATGATGATTACTAATGTATTGTCCCAGAAAATTTGACAAAATATCCTTATATTTACTTAGTTACTCTCAACAATTTTTTTTTTTTTTTTTTTTTTTTTTTTGGCCATTCATGCTTGATTTCTTTGGTTATGATACTTTTACAGTGGGGCTGGACAACAGTGGGAGCCATACATCACACATGAAAACATTCTCTGCTGCCGGAATCTAGTTTTATTTCTGGGGCTCTGAGACACTTGACAAAGCAAGTGAGATGAAGAGAAAGCCCCTCCCCTCCCCAGTACAAAATAATGTACTCCAAGCCCAGATCGCCTACAATAGCTTTAACTTGAAACTTTGGAAAACATGGAATGAAGGCTGGGTCTTTCCAAGATTATGTACTATATTGAATTTCTTTTTAGTAATTATTTGCATCAATTGTATCATATATTTGGGGCACTTTTGGATTTAATGTTAGAACAATAATAGTAACATAGAGAAATATGATTGAATTCTTTACCAAGTCTATAGGATAAATCAGTAGTACCACCAGAATGAATGATTCTATTTCTAAATATTTCAGATAGCCAGAGTGATTATTTTTGTAATTACCCTTTCATTTCTTTTTCTTTTTAATTTTTTATTATAGTTTTTATTGGGTTGACATTGATTAATAAACTTAGAGAGGTTTCAGGTGTACAGTTATATAATCATCATCTATATATTGCATTGTGTGTTCACCACCCAAGTCAGGTCTCCTTCTGTCACTGTTTATCCCCCTTTACCCTCCTCTGCCTCCCCCACCCCCTTCCCTCTGGTAATCACCGTTCTGTTGTCTATGAGGTTTTGTCTTTCTTTTTCCCTTAGTCTAACAAATCTAAAAAATTTCTTTTTCATTACTATAAAGTTATAAATTGAGATTGATATTTTGTTTATCAGATAATATAGTCTCCAAATGATGCTAAAGGTCAATTTCCAACCCTTGGAAACATTCTATATATTTAAAAAATTCTTGTTTCCTAAACACCTGAAACATTATGGTTGCAAAGGGAAAATTTAGTTTGAGTCTGTATGTTAAAACTAATCAACAAGGCCCTGGCCGGTTGGCTCAGCGGTAGAGCGTCGGCCTGGCATGCAGAAGTCCCGGGTTCGATTCCCGGCCAGGGCACACAGGAGAAGCGCCCATCTGCTTCTCCACCCCTCCCCCTCTCCTTCCTCTCTGTCTCTCTCTTCCCCTCCCACAGCCGAGGCTCCATTGGAGCAAAGATGGCCCGGGCACTGGGGATGGCTCCTTGGCCTCTTCCCCAGGCACTAGAGTGGCTCTGGTCGCAACAGAGCGACGCCCCAGAGGGGCAGAGCATCGCCCCCTGGTGGGCAGAGCATTGTCCACTGGTGGGCGTGCCGGGTGGATCCCGGTCGGGCGCATGCTGGAGTCTGTCTGACTGTCTCTCCCCGTTTCCAGCTTCAGAAAAATACAAAAAAACAAAACAACAAAAAAAAAAACCTAATCAACAAACAGATATCTTACAATAAGAAAATAGGTTATTTTTTGTGGGAGAATTCAAAAATGGATAATTCATTTCAACAAACATTTCAGGTAAGGCACAATAATGTTTTCCTGTTAGGACTTCTTAGTCTACTAGGGGAAGAAAAACTTGTCCATTAAGTAAAATTACCTGAAATTCAGGAAAGAATACAAATTCTACAGGGATCATATGAACAAATAGCTAAGAGACTATTTGGGAACAAAAATATATATTTGAAAGGAAGAAACATAATGAGCTAATGGCATCTATTGACATTTCTTTAGGAAAAGAATTTCATTAAGTCAATTTAAAATTTTGTTAATTTTTTTAAGAAAAATGCTTTCAAAGACTTTTCAGTAGACTGTACTTTATGAAATACTTTAAAATTTTTAATATATCATTAATAATTGATTCTATATAATATTTTGATAAATTTACAAATTTACTAATATAAATAATCAAGTATTATAAGTTAGTGTCAAAAAATTTACCTTTGTAGGCAGATCAGTATATAGATTAATAATTGTAATCCTATGAGTATAAAACTATTCATAGAATTAGGATTTCAAGATGATGACTTGTTACAATGGACTCAACTAATTGTAATCCCCTTTGCATTGTAAGCTACCCAGGACTAGCTTATACATTTGATCTATAATGAAACCAGATTCCTTAGCCTCAACATTTTACTATTTTTGTTCATTTTAGGGAAGTTATTATGCAGGCTCAACAGTCTGCCTAAATGCAGAGACATTAGTGGACCTGCAGCTGACTGTTAAGAAATTTGGACCACACAGCCAAGATTGTTAGATTGTTCTAAAGATAACCTTAGCTTAATGAGCCTATTTCACTTCTATAATCCTGTTTAGCTAGGTGCCTGTATCCTGCTCTTCTCCCCCTACCCAAAAATGTGGTTTTATACCTTTAAAAGCGAACTCCTGAGCTTGTTCGGGGCTGCATGATTTGAGTCTGTATTGAGCTCCGTGCAAGCCGCCAGCAATAAACTACTCAAAATTTTCCTGTAACTGCTCGTGTCCCTTTGGAATTCACACTTTACAATTTTGGACTAAATGAAGAGGAATCTATAACCAAGTATCACAGAAGAAGCCATAATGAGACTGGTAGGAAGGGTGGAGACATGGAAAGGGCTGCTCACTCCCAGGAGCTAGGGGCTCTTAGTGTGGGGAAGAGTGCCCTGGGAGGGGAACATCCTCAGCCTTAGGCCCAGAATCCCAGCCTAAAGCACCAGAGCCTAGAAGAAGTACCCACCCAGTGTTTGGCAGTAAAAAGAGCAGGGTTTCTGTCTATGAGAAAGAGACCGAGCTCTTGGAGATGCAGGCTACATCTTAATGGGCCAATGCACAAAATCTCATTCAAAGCCACTTATCCTGGACTCCAGTGGAGGGAGGGCTGAGAGGACTAGAGCTGTGTGAGGAGAATGTGAAGTTGATGGCTCAGGGAGAGACACCGTGGGAGATGACCACTAGAATCCATGTGCTGAGTCATTCTCTAATACTATGGTCGCTATCTTTCTTGGGTGGAGCAATCCCCTGTGAGCAGCATCACCCTGGGGGAAAGCAACTGCCCTACTCAGGAGTCTCTTCTGCCCCACCCCATGGAAACTGGGCAGTTCTGAGAAGTCAGCCAGAAAGCAGGGGGCATGTCAGTGACTCAGTTTTCTGGCATTGAGACTGGAGCTTTCCCCACATGCTCCAGAGTCTATGACTGATGCTTCCACCCCATGGGAGATTCAGTGGAAACTCTCCAAACTGTGGGCAGATCACATCTCTTGGTCTCGGAGACCACAACCACTGGACTCCTGGGGGCCATACCCTACTGAGGTCTGGGAAGAAAGTGGGGAGAAGCTACACCCACCACCCTTCCTGATCCTGAAATTTCCCCAAGATCTAGACTTTACCAGAGGTTTTATTTCAGTGGCTGAACCCATTAAGCAGCCAGCAGGGAGAGGCTGCAGGAAGCAGGACTCAGGTAACCTTGGCCTTTTGTCAGAGGCAGATTAAGTTCAGTTAAGGCTCTGGGCGCAGAATAAAATATTGGGCCCCTTAAAAAAAAGAGAGACAGGGAAAATAAAAATAAAATTGGTTAACCATATTTTTAAATAAATAAAAAATACTACGTACTATTAATGTTAAAATTGCATATATGAAACCAAACTTGGTGTCATTAGAAAAAAGTATAAAGTTGTGGTTTTGTGGGGCCCTTCAGAAGTCAGGGGCCCAGGGTGTGCACCTGGTGTGCCCACTATAAAATTTGCCTATGCCTTTTGTGAACCTTCCCCCAGGCCCAGAGTGGCTAAAAGCAAACTGAGGTATGCAGCTTGGTATTTCCAGGTGTACCTGGGCCCAGCAGAGGTAGCCACAAACTCTAGATTGCTTGTAGCTCCAAGAAGGTTGCTGAGGGCCAGTCACAGGCAGTGTCTCCCACTAGTCTGCACCAAGTTCCCTCCTGAGAGGCCTAGGGCTGGCACATCCAGTGGCCAGCTGCAGAGAGGATCAGTTCAGAACCTAATAACTCTTGCTGACAGTGTGCTATAAGGGAGGGCTCATCAGACATCAGGCCACACTGAGGCAAGTCCACTCTCTGATCAACACTGGCACAACAGTTTATGAGCATTGAATAGGGTGGAACTTCACAGCCAGCCAGCCCAGGTACTGGATATTCTGCCCCACTAGGCTAGGTTCCACAGGGGAAAGGGAGAGAGGCTTGGAACAAGGACATTTAAAGTGTGGGGTCCTAGCAAGCCTATTATTGGGTCTGGTCGAGGGGTTTAGCCAAGTTGTGGGGCACAGTCAGCCCTGGCGGAGGACTATCTCAGTCTTCTTCCCTGAGACCAGAGTCTCACCAGTTGGAAGAACATCTATAAAGGGGACTGACGGCCTCATCCAATCAAAAACTGCTGCTCACCTCACTTGGTAGAAATAGAATTGGAGCATACAGCAGTATCTGAGGGATTAGGCTCTGGAGTAGGGGGCCACTTTTCCCTTACTGAGTTCCTGGCCAAGAGCCCCTGAAGTAGGGGGTCCCACTAATGTTGTATTCCCAACCTCAGCTTTCCTAACCCTCCAAGCTTGCAGCCTGAGGGGTTGGGTGGCTGAGGCTAGTCTGAACCCACACTACAGTCTTTCTACAGAAAACTCTGTGGGAAGACCAGGCAGCGACAAGAAGAGGTAGAGCAGCTAAAAAGCAGAAGGAAATCTTACAGAGGTTGGGGCTTTTATGGAGCTGCTGTCATCCCCAAGCAAGAGAAAGCTGATCCTTATACACAGAGTATCCAGGCACAGAAAATGCAGACACAAACAGCCAACAGAGCAGTAGCTCCAGACAGGTAGCCTACAGCAGGTTACAAACAATGGCTGATGCTCACCCAAGAAGATGTAGAACCAACACAACCAGTATCAGATGGCAGACAGCACAAATGCTAGACTCAGTTAGCTACACAAGCAGCGAACCCAAAGGAGGAATCCAGAAGGCACCAGACACTGCAAAGAATAAATATGCCCAACAGGACAAACACTGCACAGTGTCTAATACAAATGATCAAGGTTGACCCTTAGAACCAGCCAGCCTGAAGGGATAACTGCACCCACAAAAGGACTAACTGTATTCAATACTCATATACAACAGGAGGAAAAATACTATCCATAAGAAGCATTACTAGAGCATGGAACTCAGGTGGCCTGGGGATCAGTACTACTGAGCCCATCTTCTTCATAAAGACACCACAACAAATTTCAAAGTCAGACAGTGCTACTTAATACACAGACAAAATGGGCAAAGAAATGTGACCCAAAAGAATCAACAAGAGAAATACCCAGAAAAAGAACTAAATGAAATGGAAGTAACCAAACTACCAGAAACAGAGTTTAAAATAATTTTTAGGATGCTCAAGAATCTTAGAGCAACAATGGATGATCACAATGAGAACTTAAATAAAGAGATAGCAAGCATAAAAAAGGACATTGAAATCATAAAAAAGAACCAATCAGAAATGACAAATACAATATCAGAAATGAAGACAGCACTAGAAGGAATCAACAGCAGGCAGATGAAGCAGAGGATTGAATAAACAATTTAGGGGACAAGATAAATGTAAGCATAGAAGAAGAACAGCAAAAAGAAAAGTGACTCAAAAAGACTGAGGAAACTCTAATAGACCCCTGTGACAACATGAAGAGAAACAACATCTGCACCATTGGGGTTTCTGAAGGAGAAGAGAATGAACAAGGGATAGAAAACCCGTTTAAAGAAATCATAGCTGAAAATTTCCCTAAATTGATGAAGGAAAAAGTCACACAAGTTCAAGAAGCACAGAGAGTCCCATTGAAAGGGGACCTAAGGAGGTCAACACCAAACACACTATAATTAAAGTGCCAAGGTTAAGAGACAAAGAAAGAATACTAAAAGCTACAAGAGAAAAGCAGTTAATTACCTACAGAGAAGCCCCCATAAGAATAACATCCTACTTCTCAGCAGAAACACTTGAGGCCAGAAAAGATTGGCAAGAAATATTCAAAGTGATGTAAAACAAGAACCTACAACCAAGATCACTTTACCCAGCAAAGCTACCATTTAAAATTGAAGGATAAATAAAAAGCCTCCCAGACAAAAAAAAAAAAAAAAAAAGACTGAAGGAATTCATTACAACCAAACCAGTATTGCAAGAAATGTTAAATGCCCTGCTATAAAAAGAAAAAAACGAGAAAAGATATCGAGAAAAAGAGGATTGTAGGTTTAAAGAATAAAATGGCAATAAATAAATACATATCAGTAATAACATTAAATGTAAATGGATTAAATGCTCAGATGAAAAGTCATAGGGTAGCTGCATGCATAGGGAGACAGGACCCATATATATGCTGTCTACAATAGACCCACCTCAGGTCAAAAGATACACATAGACTGAAAGTGAAAGGTTGGAAAAAAGTATTTAGTGTAAATGGAAATGAAATAAAAGACTGAGGTAGCAATACTTATATCTGACAAAATAGCCTTTAAAATAAAGACTATAGTAAGGGATGAAGCAGTTCACTACATAATGATAAAGGGCACAATCCAACAGGATGATATATCCATTGTAAATATTTATGCAGCTATTATAGGAGCACCTAAATATATAAAGCAGATTTTGATGGACATGAAGGGTGAGATCAACAGCAAGACTATAATAGTAGGGGATTTTAATACCCCACTAACATCAATGGATAGATCATCCAGACAGAAAATTAACAGGGAAATGGCAACCTTAAATGACATAATATATCAACTGGATTTAATTGATATCTTCAAAACCTTTCACCCCAAAGCAGCAGAATATACACTCATCTCAAGTGCTCAAGGTACATTCTCTAGGATAGACCACATGTTAGGACACAAAACAAGTCTCAATAAATTTAAGAAGACTGAAATCATATCAAGCATCTTCTCTAATCACAATGGCATGAAAATAGAAATCAACTATAATAGAAAAACTGAAAAACACTCAAACACTTGGAGGTTTAAAAGAATGCTATTAAATAATGATTGGGTTAACAATGAGATCAAGGAAGAAATAAAAATTTCCTTGAAACAAATATAGGTGAACATACAAGAACCCAAAATTTATGGGACACAGCAAAAGCATTCCTGAGAGGGAAGTTAATAGCATTATGGGCATACCTTAAGATCACAGCGCTGTTTGGTTGCTCTACTACTGCCCACCATGAAAGCTGGAATGCCCACTAGTGGGCGGGAGGGACCAGGTTGACCAGCACTGCAAAAGTGGGAGGTTTTTATTAAAAGGTTTGCCATCACGGACCTTGGTGAAATGGATAAATTCCTAGAAACATACAATTTTCCAAAACTCAATCTGGAAGAATCAGAAAACCTAAACAGACTGATTAGAACAAATGAAAATGAAACAGTTATCAAAAACCTCCCAGAAAACAAAAGTCCTGGACCAGATGGCTTCACAAGCGTATTTTACGAAACATTCAAAGAAGAACTAATATCTATCATTCTCAAGCTATTTCAAAAAATTCAAGAGGAGGCAAGACTTTCAACTCATTTTATGAGACAAACATTATCCTTATTCCAAAACCAGGTAAAGATACTATAAAGAAAGAAAACTATAGGCCAATATCTCTGATGAACATAGATGCTAAAATTCTCAACAAAAAATTAGCTAACCGGATCCAGCAATACATTGAAAAAGTCATACATCATGATCAAGTGGGATTTATTCCGGGGGAGGCAATACTGGTACAATATTTGCAAATCAACAAATGTGATTTATCCTATAAAAAATGATGGGTAAAAGTCACATGATTATATCTATAGATTCAGAAAAAGCATTTGATAAGATCCAGCACCCATTTATGATTAAAACTCTGAGCAAAGTGGAAATACAGGGAATTTTTCTCAACATAATAAAGGCTATATATGACAAATTAACAGCCAACATCACACTCAATAGGCAAAAATTAAAAGCAATCTCCTTAAGATCAGGAACAAGACGGGTGCCCCCTTTCACCACTCATATTCAACATAGTTCTTGAAGTTCTAGCCACAGCAATGAGACAAGAAGAAGAAATAAAAGGCATCCAAGTTGGAAAAGAAGTAGTAAAACAGTCATTATTTGCTGATGACATGATACTGTACATAGAAAACCCTAAAAATCTGTCAGAAAACTATTAGACCTGATAAATGAATTTGGCAAGGTGGCAGGATATAAAATTAATATTCAGATATCAGTGGCATTTTTATACAACAATAAACTGTCTAAAAGAGAAATTAAGAGAACAATTTTTTTCACTATTGCAAAAAATAAAATAAAATACCTAGGAGTAAATTTAACCAAAGAGGTAAAAGACTTGTACTCAGATAATTATAAGACATTGAAAAAAGAAATCAAGGAAGATACAAACAAGTGGAAGCATATATCATGTTCACGGATAGGAATAATAAACATAATTAAAATGTCTATACTGCCCAAAGCAATCTATAGATTCAGTGCAATTCCTATTAAAATACCAATGACATACTTCACAGATCTAGAACAAATATTTCAAAAATTTATATGGAACCAAAAAAAAAAAAGCTAAAGAGCTTCAGCAATCTTGAAAATGAAGAACGAAGTGGGAAGTATCACATTTCCTGATATCAAGTTATACTACAAGGCCATTGTAATCAAAACAGTTTGGTACTGGCATAAGAACAGGCATACAAATCAATGGAACAGAACAGAGAACCCAAAAATAAACCTTTGACTTTATGGTTAATTGATATTTGACAAAAGAGACAAGAGTATATAATGGAGTAAAGACAGTCTCTTTAATAAATGGTATTGGGGAAATTGGACAGGTACGTACAAAAAAAATGAAACAAGACCACCAATGTACACAATTCACAAAAATAACTCAAAATGGATAAAAGACTTAAATGTATAATAAGTTGTGAAACCATAAAAATCTTGGAAGAAAACATAGGCAGTTAACTCTCTGATATCTCTTGTAGCAATATTTTTGCTAATATATCTCCACAGGCAAGTGAAATAAAGGACAAAATAAACAAATGGGACTACATCAAACTAAAATGCTTTTGCACGACAAAAGACACCATTAACAAAATAAAAAACCCCACACAATGGGAAAACATATTCGCCAATATGTATGATAAGGGATTAATAATCAAAATTTAGGCCCTGGCCGGTTGGCTCAGCGGTAGAGCGTCGGCCTGGCGTGCGGGGGACCTGGGTTCGATTCCCGGCCAGGGAACACAGGAGAAGCGCCCATTTGCTTCTCCACCCCCCCTCCTTCCTCTCTGTCTCTCTCTTCCCCTCCCGCAGCCAAGGCTCCATTGGAGCAAAGATGGCCCGGGCGCTGGGGATGGCTCCTTGGCCTCTGCCCCAGGTGCCAGAGTGGCTCTGGTTGCGGCAGAGCGACGCCCCAGAGGGGCAGAGCATCGCCCCCTGGTGGCCAGAGCATAGCCCCTGGTGGGCGTGCCGGGTGGATCCCCGTCGGGCGTATGCGGGAGTCTGTCTGACTGTCTCTCCCCGTTTCCAGCTTCAAAAAAATACAAAAAAAAAAAAAAATCAAAATTTATAAAGAACTTCTGAAACACAACACCAGGGAGGTAAACAATCCAATTAAAAAATGGGCAAAGGAACTGAATAGACACTTCTCCAAAGAGGACATACAGATGGCCAATAGGCATTTGGAAGAATGTTCAATTTCACTAATCGCCAGAGAAATGAGAATTAAAACAACAGTGAGATACCAGCTCACACCTATCAGAATGGTGCTCATTAACAAATCAATGCACAATAAGTGCTGGCGAGGGTGTGGAGAAAAGGGAACCCTCCTTTCTGCATTGCTGGTGGGAATGCAGACTGGTGCAGCCACTGTGGAAAAAGAGTATGACTTTTCCTCAAAGAATTAAGAATGGAACTTTCTTTTGACCCAGCTATCTCACTTTTAGAAATATATCCTATGAAAACCAAAACACTGATTCAAAAGAAGATATGCACCCCTATGTTTATGGCAGCATTGTTTACAATAGCCAAGATCGGGAAACAGCCCAAGTGTCCATCAGTGGACGAGTGGATTAAAAATCAGTAGTACATATACACAATGGAATACTGTGTGGTCATGAAAGAGAAGAAAATCTTACCTTTTGTGATGGCATGGATAGACCTGGAGATTATTATGCTAAGTGAAATAAGCCAGGCAGAAAAAGACAAATATCACATGATCTCACTTATATGTGGAATCTAATGAACACAGTGAACTGAGGGACGGAACAGAGTCAGAGGCGTGGTCGCAGCAAGCAGAGGAACAACTGTCAGAGGGAAGGGGGATGAGGGGATGGGATCAGAGAAAGTGAAGGGATTAGTGAAATTATATATACATAACACAGAGATACAGATAACAGGACAGCAAATCCCAGAGGGAAGGGAGGTAGGAGTCATGGGGAAAGGGGCAGAAAGGGTGTAATGGGGGTATGTTGTTTAGGGTTGAGGGTGTTCTATTGAGTGGGACACTTGAATCGATGTTAACACAGTAAATTAAAAAATAAAAATAATTTTTTGAAAATTATTCATATAATTAGAATTAATTGCTATAGGTGTATAGCCTTTGAAAATTCTGAAACATTTTAGCATGAATTAAATTGTTAATGTGATAAATTAAATAATTAAAATGAAATTAAAATTATACTAATTATCTATAGAACAGTTTCCTGTTATATTGAAGAATCTTTAATTTGGCTCCACAAAGGGGTAAGTATATGGAATACATTTAGAATTTTTAATATGGTTTTTCTTTTTGGTACTTTTAAAATACAATGTAAATCCAGGACCAAATTGTCTGTTAAATCAGTGGTCCCTAACCCCTGGGCCGCAGACCGGTACCGGTCCGTGGGCCATTTGGTACCGGTCCGCAGAGAAAGAATAAATAACTTACATTATTTCCGTTTTATTTATATTTAAGTCTGAACAATGTTTTATTTTTTTAAAATGACCAGATTCCCTCTGTTACATTCGTCTAAGACTCACTCTTGATGCTTGTCTCTTAAGTTCAACAATTATATTTTAAAATACCACAGTTTTTACGCCGGTCGCATAATTTTATTTTGTGCATTTATCCATCCCACCCTAAAGGCCGGTCCGTGAAAGTATTTTCTGACATTAAACTGATCCGTGGCCCAAAAAAGGTTGGGAACCACTGTGTTAAATGCTCCTTTTTAAGTTGGTGGCAAGACGGTTCAATATTTAGCTTTATAACCTGTCTTAAGCAGGTCATCCTTGTTGTACTGTTGCGGGGTTTATATCACACATTGCTTGCATGGGAGTGTGGTTCTAAAGTGCACCGGTTTTATTGACTGTAGCGGGCCTTCTAGAAAATGACTCTTCAGAATTATACGGTTTCTTATGGTATTTACTTTACTTGTTTCTGGTTTGAGGAATGGGTTCAGTGGCACATCTGTTAGATCAGCTGGCCCTCAGCTCTGCAGTGGCACAAAGTCGTACAAACAGATGGAGAAAGTCCATTTTCAGTTAGAAAAGGGTTCCATAGCAACATCTGAGTGAAGTATTGTCTGGTTACATTTAGTGGGCTATTGTTACAAACCAAACATACACATAAGTGTGATCTGGAGAGGGACATTTAAAATACATGCTGCTCATCTATTCCCTTATATTTTTTTCTCTTTTTCAATAAGGAATATTTAACTTTATTTCAGAACTACAGAATATGTGTGTGTACGCGTACTTAGCAAGTCAGATGGCTTTTGATAAGTTTTAACACACTTCGTTTGGTAAGTTAGTCACATTAAAAAACGTTTCCCCCATATTGCTGTGAGTAGCAATTAACCTCTCAGAAATAGTGCTTCAGGGTTTAGGTTATGTATTTAGTGGCAAGGGGGTGTGCAAGCATGGTTCCACGTGGCCCAGGCTGCTGCAGGAAGAGCTGGCACTAAATATACCACAGTGGGATCTGGGCAGAACATCAACGGCCTGGTGAGATCATGATAAAAATAACAGTTCTGCCAGGCCCACTCTATCTGGAAGAAAGTCAGCCTTGAAGCTCAAATAATTAGTGCACTTTCATCAAAGTGTATTTAGTGATGATTAAAGAGTGTAACAGTGATACTCAGGCACAATAAGATGTCGAACTACTTAACGCATGAAAAAAATATTGAACTGTACAGTATGTTAGTGCCTGGGTCTTTTTTATACAATTACTTGACATTGATAGATAAGCAATGTGTGATTTATATGCTAACTTTTAGAGATAAAATATTTGCTTTAATTGGATTTTCTCATTTCCCAACCATTTTCATATATATATATATAAAATATTTTGTATAAGCACTTTTCTTAACTCCTCAAAACATTTTCACTTAAAAAATGTGATCTTTCACATGATTCTTTGTTGAAAATCTCCTTTAGATATATAAGAAAAGAAAGTTGATTTTAAAGACAAGATCATATTTTCAAAAACATTAAATATGAAAAATTCCAGCAGATACCAAAGTCTGACTTAACTCAGCTTCTGAAAAAGCTGTCCAAAACTCCTGTGGAGTCCTAGTACACAGAATTATATTACTGAGCAAACAATGGATTCACTTTTTAAAAAAGATCTTAGTGGGTGCTGTAGGAGCCCTATAGATAGAACCTCAATTTTTAGATTTTTTTTTTCTATTAAGTGAGAGGTGGGGAGGCAGTGAAACAGAGAGACAGATTCCTGCATGCACCCTGACCAGGATTCACCCAACAAGCCTCCACAGGTGATGCTTTGCCCATCTGGGGCCACTGCTCCATTGCTCAGCAACTGAGCTATTTCTGCACCTGAGGTAACACCATAGAGCCCTCCTCAGCGCCTGGGGCCAAATTACTCAAACCATTCAAGCCATGGCTTCAGGAATGGAGGAGAGATAGAGACAGGGAAGAAGGAGTGGGAGGGGTAAAGAAGCAGATGATTGCTTATCCTGTGTGCCCTAACCAGGAATTGAACTGGAACTTTCACATGTGAGGCTGACACTCTACCACTGAGCCAACTGGCCAGGGCCAGAAACTCAATTTTTAATTTTTCAATTAATCGGTCTTAAAAACTGATATGTTTTGTGAGATGCCACAGAAGAAGTTAAATACCTTCTTCAAGCTTAAATCAGCTGTAAATTCAAATGCTGTGTATATAATTTCAATCTAATCCAGTTATTCAATTTTATGTGTTAAAAAAGATGGTCCTTGAGTTTTAGCAAGATAGTGTTTCAAATTGCATTATGGGTAGGGTGGTTAAAATATTGAGTCAAGTAGATGTCTTTCTCACGGGCATCTTCAGCAACTCATCATTGGCTGAGGCAGGCAATTTCACTTGCCTATTGCCTTGCTGGTTAAGGTGGTACTGCCACAGAATTGAATACATGTTTGTTTGTTTTTTAGCACTTGAGATTAGGTATATGACATCTCTCTCCAAAGTCATTTCAGCAGTTCCTTCTTGTCTATGTTTGGGTACAGTTGCTTCACGGCATAAAAATTACATGGAAGACAATGCATTCTGATCTTTGCTGGTAAGCCTGTTGTCCAAGGTTTGCTTAGTGATCTAGAGGCTTCATGCAGGGTCAGTACAGTAGAGAATGGTGTAATCCAGTGAACTGAGTCAGACAGAGCTGGTTTTGACTTCAGCTGTGGAACTGTTTTGTTAAATCCAGCTATTTAGTTTTAGGAAACTAAAACTGGGTGTAGGGCCGGTGGCACTGCCATGGCCATGCAGGTTCTCATTGGATTCGGGCAGATGGTAAAGGAACTGTGGAGCCAGAAAATAGTGGGCCGTTCCGTTTATTAAAATCTCGTAATAGTGAATGAGCAAACAGGCAGGGAAAGCAGCTTCCCTCTCACTTAGAGCTCCCAAAGCCCCAGCTTATTCTCCGGCTTCTCCCGGACTTAAAGGCCCCCACCAGCCTCAGCACCCCAGCCAAACAGGCCAGGGCAAAATCTCTCTCTCTCTCTCTCTCTCTCTTCTCCAGCAAAACTGGCTGGGGAAAAAACTCTTCTTCAGCAAATAATAGCAAATAGCAAATAATTGCCCCTCCCAAGCAGGAAGGCAGTCTGCAATTTGCAGTCTGCCACCCTGAGGACAACCACCTGCAGCCTTCCATAGACCACACACACAAGGCACTGCCCCAATATAAGAACAAACCTGAAGACATTTGCTACAAACTTATTTGCCCAACATTCCACCCCTTTTGCTCGCTTCACAATCTACATCACAGGTATCTCTGTGCAAGGAATGAGGTACATTATTACATAAACCAACAGACTACAGCAACAGCGCAAGTTATATAATTACAACATTCACAGTGTCTCCCTGAGCATTCCACCCAAGGCGCACACTGGAAGCCCATCTCCTGCCCCCTTCTACACAGTAGGTGGCAGGGATTCAGGACTGTGTCCCTGGAAACCTTAAAGTGTCCTTGGTGCGTCTCTGCAACTGAATGAGAGCAGCTTTCTGGTGCAGGAGAGCCCCCACTGGAGCTGTCCCCCCCATCAGGGTCTCTCATACTGTCCAAAGGCAGCATGTCCATTCAAAAAGAGAGCCAGTGCCCCCTCTGGTAGCAGTTCACTATAGACAGCCCAGTTGTCTGTGCAAATCACCAAGGTAAAGGTCCATTACAGTCAACAAGGTTCACAAAGGGCCTCAGGCCTCCCCCTCATCCCTGTTGTCATGGCAGCTCTGAAGACACTGCCCCAAAGAGGAGCACATGGCAACAGTGGCGAACCTCTCCACCTCTGCTCCAGAGAACATGATGCCGTCCACCCCTATGCCCTACAATCCCAGCAAGCCTACCTGGGGCTCAGTAGGTACTCTTTGCTGCTGGGTTTTTACCTTTGGGATGACCTCTGGCCAAGCTCTGAGTGTGCGAACAGCAGCTCTAGCCTGATCTCCTCATCCTCAGAAGAGAAACTGGCACCACCTGCTCCTGCTGACTCAGAGCCACTCCACTAGCACAGCTCCATCTTCAGCTCCTGCGGCTGCTGGCCCTCGGCCTGAAGCTGAACCTGCAGTTGTCTCTCCAACCACTGCCACTGCCAACGTTCAACTTCCAGGGCAAACTGCAACTCACAAACCCTTTCAGCCTCCTTTTCCAGTGTTCGTTCCAGTTCCAGGTGCTGTCAGTGTTCAGCCTGCACCCGCAGTTCTTGAACCTGGTCAGCCTTCTTCTCCAGTTCAAGCCATTGAAAAAACAGCAAGCCCAGGATCCCCAAAAGGACAGCCATGGGGAACCAAAACAACCACCAGTCCTCTATCCCACTCCTCAAGGGTGTCTGTGGCTCCATACCATTCTGATCTGAATCCTGCCACTGAGCCAGGTGTAGGGCCGGTGGCCAGCGCCATGGCCATGCGGGTTCACATTGGATTTGGGCAGACAGTAAAAGAACTGTGTAGCCAGAAAATGGTGGGCCATTCCGTTTATTAAAGTCTTATAATGGTGGACAAGCAAACAGTCTGGGAAGACCGCTTCCTTCTTACTCAGAGCTCCCAATGCCCCGACTCATTCTCTGGCTTCTCCTAGGCTCAAAGGCCCCTCCAGCCTCAGCACCCCAGCCAAACAGAAATCAATCTCTCTCTCTCTCTCCCTCTCCCTCCCCCCCCCCCACTTCTCCAGAAAAACCAGCCCAGCCAGAGTAACAATAGCCTTCTCCAGCACGCAATAGCAAACAATTGCCCCTCTGAAGCAGGAAGGCAATTGCAGTTTACAATCTGCTGCCCTGAGGGCAAGCATCTGCAGCCTTCTATAGACTATACACACAAGGCACTGCCCCAAATAAGTGAGCAAACCTACAAACATTTGTTACAAACTTTTTTTGTCCAACACTAGAAGAGGTTAAGTGGCTTGACCAGAGGCAGCGCTAAGATTTAAGTTCAGGTTAGCTGGCAGGTGCTGGCCTTTCATCTCTGCATTACATTGGCAGAACTCTGTTTAGGAAACATGGCTATCCATACAGAGCTTTTAAATAAGTCGATATTCAGTATATGTAATTTCTCAAGCCATTTATATTAGTGTCTTAATGGCAGGATTATAAAAATTATATGTCAGTTGTCTAAAATGCATATCTAAGCCCTGGCCGGTTGGCTCAGCGGTAGAGCGTCGGCCTAGCGTGCGGAGGACCCGGGTTCGATTACCGGCCAGGGCACACAGGAGAAGCGCCCATCTGCTTCTCCACCCCTCCGCCGCGCTTTCCTCTCTGTCTCTCTCTTCCCCTCCCGCAGCCAAGGCTCCATTGGAGCAAAGATGGCCCGGGCGCTGGGGATGGCTCTGTGGCCTCTGCCCCAGGCGCTAGAGTGCCTCTGGTCGCAACATGGCGACGCCCAGGATGGGCAGAGCATCGCCCCCTGGTGGGAAGAGCGTCGCCCCATGGTGGGCGTGCCGGGTGGATCCTGGTCGGGCGCATGCAGGAGTCTGTCTGACTGTCTCTCCCTGTTTCCAGCTTCAGAAAAATGAAAAAAATAAAAAAAATAAAAAAAATAAAATGCATATCTATCTGTTCTTTTAGTAACTGGGACATGAGACACAATCATGAATCTAATACCTATAATGCTTAAAATATTTGTATATTACTTAAACATCCAACAATGAAAAGCACAATTTTACCCCCCAAAAACCCCCACAAATAATCAAAGAAACTGTGTTTTCACACACAAAAAAATTAATCACCTCTGAATTGAGAAAATAAGATATTTAAATTTGAAGCCATTATCAATTTGTGTTGCACCCTTTTATTCACAGCTTCAGTATTCAGACTTTTTATATCTATAACCAAGAAGGATATGCTGTTTGTACGATTTAGCTGTTTGATTTTCATTCTGAATATGTATTTGTATAAATACAAAAAAGGATAAATTAATAATTCATCATCTAAAAAGCATTTTTGTGTTATCTAACTCGATCCTAAAGACAGTTCTATGAGGTAAAAAGGACAGTGATGAGAAATCTAACGTTTGAGAGGTTGAGCTTCCCAGAAATGTAATGGTTTAGAGCTGGCTGTGGAATGAGTCAGCCTAGTGTTCAAGCCAGCTCTGCCACTATTCTTTAAAATGCAGGTAACCATTAAATCTTTAAAATGTATGTAATAACACCTACTTCTTGGCTTGACTATGAGGACTAAATAAAATAACATATATTAAATGCTAAGCTATCAGTCAGCCGCAAGGGCAGTATGTGTAGGTCTCTTCACAGATTACACTCCTCAGCACCACAAGCACCTTGGTGCCTGATGATTGCTTTTAGCTCAGGGTGAGCTAGGGACGGGCTTCTTTCACACAGCATGATGTTTTCAAGGTTAGTTCATGCTGTAACACATACCAGCTACATGACTAAATAACATGCCATTGTGTGGATCATCACATTTTATTTATTCTTTCATCAGTTGATGGATGTTTGGGTTGCTTTCACATTTTAGGTATGATGAATAATGTTCCTCTGAACATCTGTGGACAGGTTTTTGTATGGATATATGGTTTCAGTTTATTTCGCTCTATTCTTACGAGTGGGGTTTCTGGGTTACATGGTTATTTTAAGTTTACATTTTGAAGAAGAGCCAAACTATCAAAGTGGCCTCATTATTTTACAATTTAACCAGCAATGTATGAGGATTCTAACTTCTCCGCATCCTCAGCAACACTTCTTGTTGTCTGTCCTTTTCATTACAACCATCCTAAGTAGATGTGAAGTACTCATTGTGGCTTTGATTTGCATTTCCCTAGTGACGAATGATGAGCATCTTTTCATGTGCTTATTGCCATTTCTGTAACTTTAGAAAAATTTCTTCTCAAACCCTTTGCCTATTCTATTCATTTAAACAATTTTAGATTTACAGAAAAATGGGTCAGATTGTATAGAGAAATTTCCTCAAATACCACACCCAATTTCCCTATTATTAACATCTCATGTCAGTATGGCACATATATTACAATTAATGAACCAATACACTATTACTAACTTTTATACTTATTTAGATTTTTACCTAATGTTGCTTTTCTGTTCCAGGAGTTCTATCTAGGATGTTACACAACATCTAGTCATCATAGTTCTTTAGGCTTCTCTTTACTGTGACAGTTTATTAGACTTCTCTTGCTTTTTTAAAAAAGATTATTCACTTTAGAAAGGAGAGAGAGAAAGAAGCAGGAGGAGGGGGGGACAGGAAGCATCAACTCTCAAGGTTTCAAATCGGTGATGTCAGTGTTCCAGGCCAACACTTTATCCACTGCACCACCACAGGCCAGGCATTTCTTTTGTTTTTTGATATTTTGAGGAGTACTGGTAAGAAATTTTATTAAATGTCATTCTGCTGGGATTTTTGCCTCATTTCTATCACCCACTGGACCTAGATTTATTACATGGGTGGTTGATTGGATAGAGATGAATGGAGATGGATGATGGATGGATGGATGGATTAGCTGGAGGGTATGGGCAGTGGGGAATATCAAAAAGGGGTAGCCATCTCAGCATCTTTCAAAACCTCTAAAATACCCTATGTCCTACTTGCAAAGTATAATGAATAAGATGACATATGACAAGAGATAAATAAAATTTTGGTGGCTGACAGCCAAGTCCTGAGCTTATAAATATATCCATGCAAATATGGAAAACATGACAGCTGCTGGAATGATTTGTAAACTTTTGTGCAGTCAGTCAAGCCATTTTCTCCATCATAATCCTCAGCTTCTGGGGGTTTAAAATCTCAGAGAACTGATTAGGTCAGACTACCTGTATCTGATTTAATCAGCACAGAAGGTGCAGCTACTGAAGGCAGGAGAGAGTCACCTGACATTTGTTGTTCAAGCTGCCATATGAAACTTAACAAACCAAAGCCAACATCTTCCTCCTTCCCCTTTAAAATAATTCATTTTATAGAAGAATTCTGGGGAGGTAGCAGGAAGCTTTTAAGTCCTTAAAAAGAAAGAGTAACCAAAAAACATTTGTCAGAGAAAAGTAATATTTCTGATTTTTGTCATTAGCTTATTGAGATTTCATTTATAAGGTTATTCTCTGAGATTTTACATAGTGTGTTAGGCCGGTATCATGTCTTCATCCTGGCTGTGCCTTTAGACTCAGCCTGTCCGCAGTCCAAATTCCTAACCGAGGCTTCTGGCACATTGATGGGCCCAGGGGCTGCACTTCGTTGGTTTTGCTAATGGAGTAAATAGACTTCCCTTGACAGGAGGGAATGATTTACAGCAGTGGTCCCCAAACTTTTTTGGGCCACGGACCAGTTTAATGTCAGAAAATATTTTCACGGACCAGCCTTTAGGGTGGGACGGATAAATGTATCACGTGACCGAGACAAGCATCAAGAGTAAGTCTTAGATGGATGTAACAGAGGAAATCTGGTCATTTTTAAAAAATAAACATCATTCAGACTTAAATATAAATAAAACAGAAATAAAGTAAGTTATTTATTCTTTCTATGTGGACCGGTACCAAATGGCCCACGGACTGGTACTAGTCCGCGACCCAGGGGTTGGGAACCACTGATTTACAGTGTTCAGGGAGTTTGTTGAAGCTGCAGCAAGTGAGGGCCTGGTGGTTCCACAGTCATTGGACATGGCAGCCTGGCCTGCACTCAGGAGATGCAGCTTTCGGGAGGGGCTGGTGCATCGTGGGCCCTGGGAATCTGTATCTGAGTGCGAATCCAACATCACCTGACATTTGTTGTTCAAGCTGCCATATGAAACTTAACAAACCAAAGCCAACATCTTCCTCCTTCCCCTTTAAAATAATTCATTTTGTAGAAGAATCCTGGGGAGGTAGCAGGAAGCTTTTACGTCCTTAAAAAGAAAGAGTAACCAAAAAACATTTGTCAGAGAAAAGTAATATTTCTGATTTTTGTCATTAGCTTATTGAGATTTCATTTATAAGGTTATTCTCTGAGATTTTACATAGTGTGTTAGGGCAAAGCCAGTTCTTATGGACAGTAGGCTTGCCCACCATTCCCTGTCCCTGGACGATGGGAGGGGCATAGATATTCTTTTCAAGGTCAGGGACCTTGATAGCCCAAAGAGTAACATTTTTGTCTCATTCTTTCCCTTCCAAGTATGCCATATTAGCAGGGAGAGGGAAAAACATAACTAGAGGAAATTGAATGTTTGTTCAAAATCTCAGAGAACTGATTAGGTCAGACTACCTGTATCTGATTTAATCAGCACAGGAGGTGCAGCTACTGAAGGCAGGAGAGAGAAAATGAGCCCTCCATCTCGCAGTGTGCCTAATTGTATGTGTGTATACAGTATATGTATATGTATATGTATATGTATATGTATAATTATATTTTACTGGACTTAGACATTCATATATATACTTAGACATAAGACATATACTGCTTACAAAAATTAGGGGATATTTCAAAATGAATAAGAAGTGATAAAAAAAGAAGCATTTTTTAATTATTATTAAACAAGAACATCAGAAAGGCAAATGACAAGTCAAAGGAAGTTGTTTTATTATGCAAATGAGATGCAAAGCCAGCTTTTATTTCATTGGTGAAAATGCACTGTACAAAAGGCTAACAATACTGGACTATTTGCTCATTCCCTGGCCCCCTAATTTTTCTGAGCAGTGTATATGTCTAAGTCCAGTGAAATGATGAGTTTTTTCTAAGATATTGGACCCACTTAATAAAAGAAAATATTTTAATATTCAGTTGTGTAAAGACTTAACAATGAAAATCTTGGATGAGTTTTTGAAAACTGAGCAAAAATCCATACCCCAGAAAGTATAGACATTATAGTTACAATGTTATTCACAAAGTAAAGCTCCCAACTGAGACTTTTAACCTCTCTCTTTTTCTCTGCCCTCATTGCCTGGCTAGAGTGATGACTCTGCAAAATAGTGATGCCTGCATTATAGCCCAGAGCTCTGTAGGGCTTCATGCTGGACTTGGATCCTTTCTTAACCCAGAACATGTAGCCTCCATGGAGCTCTAATTCATTGTGTTGTGCATGTGCTTTATAAACTTATGTAAGGCAAGCCTTCTGGCTCTTCTTTGATTTATATAGCTCTATTTTGTCAGACTGTAATAGTCGTATTTTAAAAAATCAATTGCCCTGGCCAGTTGACTCAGCGGTAGAGTGTCGGCCTGGGGTATGGAAGTCCCGGGTTTGATTTCTGGCCAGGACACACAGGAGAAGTGCCCATTTGCTTCTCCACCCTTCCCCCTCTCTTTTCTCTCTATCTCTCTCTTCTCCTCCTGCAGCCAAGGCTCCATTGGAGCAAAGTTGGTCTGGGCACTGAGGATGGCTCTATGACTTCCTCCTCAGGCTCTAGAATAGCTCCAGTTGCAATGGAGCAATACCCCAGGTGGGCAGAGCATAGCCCCCTCCCTGGTGGGCTTGCTGGGTCGATCCTGATCGGGCACATGTGGGAGTCTGTCTCTCTGCCTCCCTGCTTCTCACTTCAGAAAAATACCAAAAAAGATCAATCTTTTTTAGCTCCTTCAACAGATTTTCATACTGTAGCCACATAATTAACATTTTGCTGTTCAATCATTTGCAAAAAGGGAATATACAGTCATTTTTCCTCTTCATATTTTGGTTTCGAGCTAATCACTTATATAAGAATTTCTCATCACCCTTTATTATTCTTTATTGATTTTTAGAAAGAGAGCAAGAGAGAGAGACAGAGAGAAAGAGAGAGAGAAACATTGACTTGTTGTTCCACATACTCATCTGTCATTGGTGGTTTCTTGTATGTGCCCTGAGCAGGGATTGAACCGACAATCTCGCATGTTGGGATGACACTCTAACCATCAGAGGCCAGTGGCTCAGCCAGGGCCAATTTTATATATTAATCAGGTAATATGTAAATGTGCTCTTATTATTTTAAAAAATATAATCCATAATTATTCAGATGAGAAATAGAAGTTCTTTTATCTCTGTGTCCCTCACCCTCTTTAAATTTAGGCCTTCCTTTCTACAGATTACAACTGACAGCAATTTTGTGTCTGTTCTCTGAATCTTCTCCTTACTTTTACATCATATGTGTGTACATTTACAAATGCATTATTCCTTTGTTTCTCCATTTAGAATCAGCTTGTCAAGTTTCACAAAAAATTACATAGGATTTTGCTTGGAATTTTACTGAACGTATAGATTAATTTGGAGATAACTGATATGTTTAAGATAATAAAGCTTCCTATTAATGAACAGAGGGCTTTAAAAATTCTTAAATGAAGTTTTATACTTTTCTACCCAATGGTTTTACACATTGTTCATTATATTTATTTCTAGGTATCTTCTATATTGTGTTGTATTATCTTAATTTACATTTAAAATCTATTTGTTGCTGGCTTTGAAAAATAAAAATGCTTTTTTTTAAGTGTTTGTCTTATAGTCAACAAAATTGCTGAAATCTCTGTGAATTCTGTCATTGCCTGTAGTTTCTCATGAGTCTTTGCCAGAAATCATGCTGTAAAATAGTGCTGGCTCTCTGTCTTTATTTCCCTTAAAACTATCTTTTGTTTCTTTTCTTACCTGGCTACTCTGACAAGAATTTCTAGGACACCATTTATAGAGAAGTAGCAATAGTGACCATCCTGGTCCTGTTTTTGATTTTTTAAAATAGTGCTTCTAACATGGCACTATAAACTGTGATATTTTCTATAAGTTTTGATAAATTTATTTTATCAGGCTAAAGAAGTTTCCTTCTGTTTCTAGTTTTCTAAAAGCTTTTTCTTAAATGATTATTGATTTTGATTATTTCTTTGTAGGTAATGAGATGAGTATATTGTTTTTCTCCTTTAATATTTATATCAAAGTATTTCTTTAATATATTTTCTAATGTACATTGTTGGATAACTTTATTCAGCTATATTTCATGGAATTGGGATCTAGCCTGTAACGGCTGTCTATAGTAACTTGTGGCTCAGTGAGTCTCTCTCTAAGTTATTTTTAAAGACCTTTTGATTTGTGTAAAACTTTTGGAAGGATGTGTACTTGATACTTTTTCTCATGGGAGGAAGCTAGGAACACTGAATGACCAATCTAACAGCACACATCGGAAACAGAGTAATGTGGGTGGTTGTGCTTACTGCATTTTGCAGCTCTATTTACTAGTTTGTGAACCCAATTGTTCCTCAGAACAGTGGGGGTCATAGTAGTTCCCATCTCATGTCTTGTTGGAGATTAAAAGCAACAATGCATTTGAGTGCTTTGCACAATGCCTGGCACATAGTAAATAAATCATTCATTCATTCATTCTTTCAACAAACAGTTGTTGCACTCCTGCCAAGTTTGAGGATATAGCAGAAAATAAGACAGAAGAGCCCTGGCCGGTTGGCTCAGCGGTAGAGCGTCGGCCTAGCGTGCGGAGGACCCGGGTTCGATTCCCGGCCAGGGCACATAGGAGAAGCGCCCATTTGCTTCTCCACCCCTCCGCCGCGCTTTCCTCTCTGTCTCTCTCTTCCCCTCCCGCAGCCAAGGCTCCATTGGAGCAAAGATGGCCCGGGCGCTGGGCATGGCTCTGTGGCCTCTGCCTCAGGCGCTAGAGTGGCTCTGGTCGCAATATGGCGACGCCCAGGATGGGCAGAGCATCGCCCCCTGGGGGGCAGAGCACCGCCCCTGGTGGGCGTGCCGGGTGGATCCCGGTCGGGCGCATGCGGGAGTCGGTCGGGCTGTCTCTCCCTGTTTCCAGCTTCAGAAAAATGAAGAAAAAAAAAAAAAAGACAGAAGAGGTGCTTGTTTTTAAGCAGTTTATATTTTAGTAGTGAGAGACAGATAGTAAATGCATACAAAAGAAAATCGAAAATCAATAAAGGATTTCCAGAATGGGTGTAGCATGATGCGGTTTATATTTTAAAGAGATCACTGAGGTGCTCTGTGGAGAATAGACTAAACAGTAGAGGAAGCCAAAGTAGAGGCTGCTACTATCTTAAACACAAGGATGTGGAGATATGGCTGGAACTAAGGTGATAACAGCAAACCTGGTGTGAAGTGAATGGATTTGGAATATATTTTGGAAATATAATCAGTGGGATTTTCTGGTGGATTGGCTGTATAGTGACTGTTAGGGTTCTTTTTAGCTTATATTTTATAGTTGTTTGTGGCTGCTATACAGAAATTGGTGTGACAAAAGAGAACAATTCAGGATGACTCCTCATTTTTTTATTTGAACAACTGAGCCACCCTTTTTATTTTTTTTAAATAATTAAAAATATGAAAACATACATCACAACTAGAGCAGCCTTTGTGACATTCAGGCAAACCTGATATGCTTTATTTACTTTCTTTAATTCTTATGACACTGCCCGACCAAGTGTCACCTTTGAAGGAAAATTCTCTTTGGTTTTAACACAGAGCAGTGTTCGGTACCTCTTTGACTGAATTATGTGTAAAACTTTTATGTATGTCAGTCACTGGAGATTAAGTAATTAAGATGCTCTTAATATTGCAGGGGAAACAAATTCTAATTATTTTAATGGACTGGTGGACTCCAGGGATTTGATAATAGGATGCAACATCTTACATTCTAAGTTAGAAAAATTCACAATTTTGAATGTTTGGCAACATAAATTTGCAAGCTTTTGAAGACTTGCGTAGAAAGAATCGTCTCAGATAAAATCTTAGAGGAAAAGAGCATTCTTATAAATAATAACAATAATTGATGTAATGTGGCTTTATTATTAGTGCCATTCAAGCACTAATGAGTGCACAGCCAGGGAGTGAGGGGTCTTTCAGTCTTTGCACGAGAGGAGTCCCAGAGGCCCCGAGTCACTCTCATTGACTGCAGAGCTGTCTGCTCTTCATGCCCTTGTCTTTAGGGGCCTTACTGTGGATGACTAATAGATCTGTACACTCCAACAATTACACTGCAGTGTCTGCACTAGAAATACGAAAAGACAAATATTTTCTTTTGTTAAACCTATATTCCTTTTTGTTCCAAAAATAACCTTAACTAGCTTATTAAAAAACAAAATGTATGACCTGCTCTACAATCTTGAGGTACAATTTCTGATTCATCTGTATAAATCTTTAATTGATTGATTAAGCTTGTCAAACTAGCAGTAAATACAGAATCTTCCTCCACTGGGTCACCCTCCTTCTAAATTATAAAAAACTGAAGTGAGGAAGAGATGACGTCAGAGTAATGGTGGGGTAGGAAGCAATACCGATAAATCTCCCCCAAAACTCAACAAGATCTTCAACCAGAAACAGAAAAACCTATCCTTGGAACCTCCAGATGTTTCACAATACACCCGAAGGTATGGTAGAGTGGAAAATTGGCTAAATCCGCCTTCCTCACTAACGTAAACAGGGCGGCTTTCTCTAGAAACTGTGAATATAGAAACTGAGGCAGGCAAAGGGGGTGAATAGATCCAGGCCGCGGCACAAACGGCCAAACCAGGCTGTGGCACAGAGATCCAGGCCGAGGAAAAACTATTCCTGTGGCAACCCGGGCAATACAAGCTAACACTCGCACCAAACCCAGACAAAGAAAGACAAGCGGGGCAGCCATTTTACCCGATCTCCTGGTCGGCGCGCGCAGATAGTGGGCAAGAGATTCCTTCCAAAGCCCCGGGAGTGGGCGCCCGTGTTGTCCCACAGAGAGGCAGAGTCAGAGGCCTTTGTGTGGGCCGAAAGTGGAATCTCTGGGCAGCCCCAGCGCCCTGGGAAAGCCACGCATGGGAGGGAGCGAGAACTAATTCCAACGGTGGAACTTTTCCGTGCTGGTGGGGGTTTCACTCAGAGGGAAACACGGCCACCTCATATCCTGGTTTGCGTGCACAGATAGTGAGCGAGAGATTCCTCCGAGTGCCTCGGCAGTGCGCGCCCGTGTTATCACACAGAGGGGCAGAGTCAGGGGCATTTGTGTGGACCAAAGCGGAATCTCAGGCCGCCCCAGCGCCTTGCAAAAGCCACGCACGGGGACGGAGCGAGAGCCAATTCCAACGCCGGAACTTTTCCATGCAGTTGGGGGTTTCACTCAGAGTGTGAGACTGCCAGCCTGATATCCTGGTCTGCGCACGCAGAAAGTGAGTGAGAGTTTCCTCCAAGCGCCCCGGGAGTGGGCACCTGCCTGTGTTACCGGACAGAGTGGCAGAGCCAGAGGTCTTTGAGTGGGTGGAAGCCCCACCTGATTATGCTAGCAGCTCTGACTGACTGAGCCTTACCCAGAGCCCTGTGCTGAGTGGAAATAGAGTAGGGAGTTGCCAGCTTTTTGAGCCTCTTACTATCCAGGCAGAGGCAGCAGCAACCCCATAGCTGGATTATCAGGCTACTAATTGAGGAAGGAAAGACTAGGAGAGAGGCTCCAGGAACACGGACTCTCTCACTGTCGGAGCCTATAAATGCTAATGAGCCTCGACTGCCAACGAGACTAAAGCACAATACATGACATCGCCATAGAGACTTATCAACTGCAAACCTCTAACTGAGCGTGCCAAAGGGGCAGAACCTGGGGTACAGAGTCACCGACCAGGAAGAGGGAGAGAAAAAAAGAGCAAGAAGATAACCTCTCAAAATCAAGAATAATCTGCAGACTTTATAACCTATCCCATTTTATTATATTTGTTCATTTGTTTCTCTTATCTTCATTCTTGATATTTTTTTTTCCTTCTCCAATTTGGCCGATTAACTCTCTGCCAGTCTTACTCTCTCCTCTCCTTGAACTACACTACCCATAAGTGTTACATCTCCCATTATCTTTTCTTTCCTCTTCCTTTCTCTCTATGAGGGTTGCATTTGAAAACACTTAACTCTCTCTCTCTCCTCGTTTTCTTTTTTCTTCTTTTAGTGGTTCCCTCTTTTTGTTTCTCTCTCTCTTTCTTTTCTCCCTCTATATTACTTTCTTCCTTTCTCCTTTACATCTCCTCTCATTCAAACCTCAATAACGAACAAATTATTTTATCTGGGACTCAAACTTATGTTTGTGGCATTTTGGGGGGTTTTACCTCACCTTTTTAACTCACTAGCAGTGCTCCCATCCCTGGCTCTCCATTTTATCTAGTTCTTGTTCCACTAAATACAATAGTAATTTTTTAATTTGTCCCCCATTTTTCTGTTTCCCTCTTATTCCTCTCATCATAACTCTTAGTCAACCAACACCTAAAAGCAAATCATTTTATTCTTGACCCAAATTTTTTCCTTATTTGCTTTTGTGAGTCCATACCCCCTTCTTTTTTCTTTTCTTTTTTTTTTTTTTTTTTTTTTTTTTGCCCCTTTATTACTTTTCCCCAATTCAGGCCCTCCATTACAGGCATTGTTTGTTATAATTCACAGTTCACCACGAGATTTTCTCAAGAAAGAGGGAAGAGGAGAGGAGAGGAAAAAAGGAGAGGGGAATAATTTCCTTTTTTTAAAATTTTTATTTTATTTTATTTTTCTTTATTTCATTATTAATTTTTTTAAAAGAAAACAACTCTGTGATTTTTTTTCATCTTTTTATTCTTTATTAAATCTCATTAATACTATCAACAAAACCACCCTCAGATGCCATTAAGGAAGAGAAAATCGAATATCATGGATACAAAAGAAAGAGAGGTAACACAGCTAGATGAGGAAAAATCTATGGAGAAAAAATTTAATATATTGGAAACCTTGGAGCTAAATGGCAGAGAATTCAAGATAGAAATCCTAAAAATCCTCCAAGATATACAAGAAAACACAGAAAGGTAATTTAGGGAGCTCAGAAAACAACTCAATGAACACAAAGAATATATTTCCAAGGAAATTGAAACTATAAAAACAAATCAAACAGAGATGAAAAACTCAATTCACGAGCTGAAAAATGAAGTAACAAGCTTAGCTAATAGAACAGGTCAGATAGAAGAGAGGATTAGTGAAATAGAAGACAAGCAACTTGAGGCACAACAGAGAGAAGAAGAAACAGACTCAAAAATTAAAAAAAATAAGATAGCCCTACAAGAATTATCAGACTGCATCAAAAAGAATAACATAAGAATAATAGGTATATCAGAGGGAGAAGAGAGAGAAAATGGAATGGAGAACATACTCAAACAAATAATAGATGAGAACTTCCCAAGCCTGTGGAAAGAACTAAAACCTCAAATTCTAGAGGCAAACAGAACTCCGAGTTTTCTTAACCCCAACAAACCTACTCCAAGGCACATTATAATGAAACTGGCACAAACCAACAGCAAAGAAAAAATTCTCAAGGCAGCCAGGAAAAAGAAGAATACAACATATAAAGGAAGGCCCATTAGATTATTATCAGATTTCTCAGCAGAAACTCTACAAGCTAGAAGAGAGTGGACCCCAATATTTAAAGTCCTGAAAGAGAGGAACTTTCAGCCACGAATACTATACCCATCAAAGCTATCCTTCAAATATGAAGGAGAAATAAAAACAATCACAGATACAGAAACGATGAGGGAATTTATCATCAGAAAATCCCCACTCCAGGAATTACTAAAGGGGGTTCTCCAATCAGATACAAAGAACAAAAAAAAAAAACAAAGCCACAAGTAAAAGCTCCAAGAAGAACACAATAAATCCAAATTTAAACTGTGACAACAACAAAAAGAAAGGGGGGGAGAAGATGGAGATTAACAGTAGCAAAGGACAATGGAGTGCAAAAGTACTCACAAAATAGTTCGCTACAATGAACAGGGTAGGAACCCTTTTCATTACATAAAGGTAACCACCATTGAAAAAAACCCACAGAAGCACATGATTTAAAAAAGATAGCAACAGAGGAAAGATGTATGGAATACAACCAAATAAAAACAAAAGATAGAAAAACGAAAGAGAAGGATCAAACAAGACACAAAACTAACAGAAAGCAATATATAAAATGGCAATAGGGAACTCACAAGTGTCAATAATTACATTAAATTTAAATGGATTAAACTCACCAATAAAAAGGCACAAAGTAGCAGAATGGATTAAAAAAGAAAATCCAACTGTATGCTGCCTACAGGAAACTCATCTAAGTAACAAGGATAAAAACAAATTCAAAGTGAAAGGCTGGAAAACAATACTCCAAGCAAATAACATCAAAAAAAAAGTAGGCGTAGCAATACTCATATCTGATAATGCTGACTACAAGACAGCAAAAGTACTCAGAGACAAAAATGGCCATTTCATAATGGCTAAGGGGACACTGAATCAAGAAGACATAACAATTCTTAATATATATGCACCAAACCAAGGAGCACCAAAATATATAAGACAGCTACTTATTGACCTTAAAACAAAAACTAACAAAAATACAATCATACTTGGAGACCTCAATACACCGCTGACGGCTCTAGATCAGTCATCCTAACAGAGAATCAACAAAGACATAGTGGCCTTAAACAAAACACTAGAGCACCTGGATATGATAGACATCTACGGGATATTTCATCCCAAAGTGACTGAGTATACATTTTTCTCCAGTGTACATGGATCATTCTCAAGAATTGACCATATGTTGGGCCACAAAAACAACATCAGAAAATTCAGAAAAATCGAAGTTGTACCAAGCATATTTTCTGATCATAAAGCCTTGAAACTAGAATTCAACTGCAAAAAAGAGGAAAAAAATCCCACAAAAATGTGGAAACTAAACAACATACTTTTAAAAAATGAGCGGGTCAAAGAAGAAATAAGTGCAGAGATCAAAAGATATAGAGAGACTAATGAAAATGACAATACGACATATCAGAATCAATGGGATGCAGCAAAAGCAGTGATAAGAGGGAAGTACAAATCATTTCAGGCATATATGAACAAAGAAGAGAGAGCCCAAGTGAACCACTTAACTTCACACCTTAAGGAACTAGAAAAAAAGAATAAAGACGACCCAAAACCAGCCGAAGAAAGGAGATAATAAAAATCAGAGCAGAAATAAATGAATTAGAGAACAGAAAAACTATAGAAAATATTAATAAAACAAGGAGCTGGTTCTTTGAAAAGATCAACAAAATTGACAAACCCTTGGCAAGACTTACCAAGGAAAAAAGAGAAAGAACTCATATACACAAAATCCAAAATGAAAGAGGAGAAATCACTACGGACACCATAGATATACAAATTATTGTAGAATACTATGAAAAACTTTATGCCACTAAATTCAACAACCTAGAAGAAATGGATAAATTCGTAGAACAATACAACCTTCCTAGACTGAGTCAAGAAGAAGCAGAAAGCCTAAACAGACCTATTAGTAGAGAAGAAATAGAAAAAACATTAAAAACCTCCCCAAAAATAAAAGTCCAGGCCCTGACGGCTATACCAGCGAATTTTATCAAAGATTCAAAGAAGACTTGGTTCCCATTCTACTCAAAGTCTTCCAAAAAATTGAAAAAGAAGCAATACTTACAAACACATTTTATGAGGCCAACATAACCCTCATACCAAAACCAGGCAAGGATGGCACAAAAAAGGAAAACTACAGACCAATATCTCTAATGAATACAGACGCTAAAATACTAAACAAAATACTAGCAAATCGAATACAACAACATATTAAAAAAATAATACATCACGATCAAGTGGGATTCATCCCAGAATCTGAAGGATGGTTCAACATACGTAAAACGGTTAACGTAATACACCATATCAACAAAACAAAGAACAAAACCACATGATCTTATCAATAGACGCAGAAAAGGCTTTCGATAAAATACAACACAATTTTATGTTTAAGACTCTCAACAAAATGGGTATAGAAGGAAAATATCTCAACATGATAAAGGCCATATATGATAAACCATCAGCTAACATCATATTAAATGGCACTAAACTGAAGGCTTTCCCCCTTAAATCAGGAACAAGACAGGGTTTTCCACTCTCTCCACTCTTATTTAACGTGGTACTAGAGGTTCTAGCCAGAGCCATCAGACAAGACAAAGAAATAAAAGGCATCCACATCGGAAAAGAAGAAGTAAAGGTATCACTTTTTGCAGATGATATGATCCTATACATCGAAAACCCCAAAGAATCCACAAAAAGACTACTAGAAACAATAAGCCAATACAGTAAGGTCGCAGGATACAAAATTAACATACAGAAGTCAATAGCCTTTCTATATGCCAACAATGCAACAATTGAGAATGAACTCAAAAGAATAATCCCCTTCACGATTGCAACAAAAAAATAAAATACTTAGGAATAAACATAACAAAGAATGTAAAGGACTTATATAATGAAAACTATAAACCATTGTTAAGGGAAATCGAAAAAGATATAATGAGATGGAAGTATATACCTTGTTCTTGGTTAGGAAGAGTAAATATAATCAAGATGGCTGTATTACCCAAAGCAATATAGAAATTTAATGCAATTCCCATCAAAATTCCAATGACATTTTTTAAAGAAATGGAGCAAAAAATCATCAGATTTATATGGAACTATAAAAAACCCAGAATAGCCAAAGTAATCCTAAAAAAAAAGAATGAAACTGGGGGCATTACAATACCTGACTTCAAACTATATTATAGGGCCACGACAATCAAAACAGCATGGTATTGGCAGAAAAATAGACACTCAGACCAAAGGAACAGAATAGAAAGTCCAGAAATAAAACCACATAAATATAGTCAAATAATTTTTGATAAAGGGGCCAACAACACACAATGGAGAAAAGAAAGCCTCTTCAATAAATGGTGCTGGGAAAACTGGAAAGCCACATGCAAAAGAATGAAACTGGACTACAGTCTGTCCCCCTGTACTAAAATTAACTCAAAATGGATCAAAGATCTAAACATAAGACCTGAAACAATTAAGTACATAGAAGAAGACATAGGTACTCAACTCATGGACCTGGGTTTTAAAGAGCATTTTATGAATTTGACTCCACAGGCCAGAGAAGTGAAGGCAAAAATTAATGAATGGGACTACATCAGACTAAGAAGTTTTTGCTCAGCAAGAGAAACTGATAACAAAATAAACAGAAAGCCAACTAAATGGGAAATGATATTTTCAAACAACAGCTCAGATAAGGGCCTAATATCCAAAATATACAAAGAACTCATAAAACTTAACAACAAACAAACAAACAATCCAATAAAAAAATGGGAAGAGGACATGAACAGACACTTCTCCCAGGAAGAAATACAAATGGCCAACAGATATATGAAAAGATGCTCATCTTCTTTAGCTATTAGAGAAATGCAAATCAAAACTACAATGAGATACCACCTCATACCTGTTCGATTAGCTATTATTAGCAAGACAGGTAATAGCAAATGTTGGAGAGGCTGTGGAGAAAAAGGAACCCTCATACACTGTTGGTGGGAATGTAAAGTAGTACAACCATTATGGAAGAAAGTATGGTGGTTCCTCAAAAAACTGAAAATAGAACTACCTTATGACCCAGCAATCCCTCTACTGGGTATATACCCCGAAAACTCAGAAACATTGATACGCAAAGACACATGCAGCCCCATGTTTATGGCAGCATTGTTCACAGTGGCCAAGGCATGGAAACAACCAAAAAGCCCGTCAATAGATGACTGGATAAAGAAGATGTGGCACATATACACTATGGAATACTACTCAGCCATAAGAAATGATGACATCGGATCATGTACAGCAAAATGTTGAGATCTTGATAACATGATACAAAGCGAAATAAGTAAATCAGAAAAAAAGAGGAACTGCATTATTCCATATGTAGGTGGGACATAAAATTGAAACTAAGAGACATTGATAAGAGTGTGGTGGTTACGGGGGGAGGGGTAAAGGGAGAGGGAAAGGGGGAGGGGGAGGGGCACAAAGAAAACTAGATAGAAGGTGACAGAGGACAATCTGACTTTGGGTGATGGGTATGCAACATAATTGAATGACAAGATAACCTGGACTTGTTATCTTTGAATATATGTATCCTGATTTATTGATGTCGCCCCATTAAAAGAATAAAATTATTAAAAACAAAAACAAAAAAAACCTGAAGTGAAACAAATAGGAGGTCACAGGCACTCCAGTTTTGAAGTCTACCCAGAATTCTGTGCCCAAGTGAGAGAGCCTTCCTCTGACCAGTCCAGGGACGCTGTAGCTTCCTGCATACCAGCTTTGCCCATTGGGCTTCCACAGCCCAGGGATGAAGCTAGTCTACCTTCAAAAAGACCTTGAATTTCCATTTCCCTGGGGATGAGTTGTGGCTCTTGAAGGGAGGGAATGCTGTCCCCTCAGTGCCACACTTGATTAAGTATTTTAGTAAAGCATCTATGCCATGCTAGATACTTTTCATTATACTGGGAATATCACGGAGAATGGAGAATAAAAACCAAAACAGACAATTTTCTACAGGTAGCACATATTCTATTGGGGGTCCCAATCAACAAGCTACTGAGAGGAAATCTATTTTATGTAACACCATGAAAAAGAAGGATGCTGCCGATAAGTTCATTTGTATAGGAAGCCCCAAAATGGAGGCTGCCTCAGTGGCCCAGCCCATACCACAAATCTCAACCCAAGTCAGCTTGCGCTTTAGGGAAATGCCTGTTGAGGAAACTGAACAAAAACCAGTCACAACCCTCCAGCTCAGCTAAGCTGGCTTACCCTGCCCTAGAAAATGGGGCCTGCTATCCTTACAAGGAAATACCACCCTCCTCGCCAATCTTGCTCTGTTCTGTTTTGCCTCTTCTAATGTTCTATGAATCTCACTCTTGTCCAAAATCACTTGGGAAGAGTCCTCCACTGCTCGTGAGGCACTGTTTGCCCCAATGAATGGGTTGTTTCCCTACATAAAGGGCATCAAACACCTTAGTAAATTGTTTTAGTTTGGTCATTTGATACTGCTAACTAAACTCTGACAAACTGCCTACTAGATAGAAGGTGATTTTAATTTCAAAGATGTTAAATTGTAAAAAGAGAGGGAAAGTGGGAGAAGGAAGGATAGAAAAGGAATGAAGAGAGGGAAGAGGGGGAGGGAAGGAAGGAGGGAGGGAGGGAGGAAGGGAGGAAGGAATAGAAGGAAGGTTACCCGAAAAGAAGACTCTGAGATAAGAATTTGAGTGCAGATGGTTTCTCTGGGAATCGTCCCAGGAAGTATCAACCAGAGAGTGGCCATGTGAAATAGGGAAGAGAAAAAGCCAGTCAGGGTGTAGTAATGAGCAGGAGATCTTATACCTGTGGGCAGCTGGAGCTCAGTCCCACCATGAATCTCACAGTTAAGTCTTTAATCCTTTTTGAGTTTTTCTATACCAATTATTATTGGTCATTGGCTGCACCAGTGTGTCAACTCCCAGTTCTTCAGGCCTTCCCAAACAGGGGCAAGCAGTCTAGAGTAACTCTTCAGGCAGAGAGTGACAGAAGCTCGCAGTAGGAAGCATCAGTGTGGCTGAAGGACTGAGTGCCAGGGGGATACTGGAGGAACACCAACAAGCATCATTACAATGGGCACCTCAGGATTTTTGAACAGTAATTAAAATAATAATAAATACCACGAAGGAACTAAGTCAAGGAACATTGTAGAGGTGGGGAGAGAAGTGCCATTTTAGAGAGTATGGTGGGTGGGAGGTGGGAGCAGTGGGCCTCTAGAAAGTGTCAAGTGAGCAGAAATCTGCATATTGAGGACTGAAACAGAAGTAAACCTGAGGGAGTGGTCTCCAGTGGAGGGACCTGCTTGTATAAAGACTCTGAAGTGGCAGAAAGCTTGGTAGGTCTCAGGAACTGAAGAAGCCATTGTGGGTGAGGCATAGTCAATAATAGGGTAAATGGCAGGGAATGCCTTTGGTCAGGTGGACAAGGGCCCAATCTTGTGGAGCCCTGTAGCCATGACAAAAACTTTAGACTCAGTTTTGAAAATGATAAGAAGCTTTAAAGGGTTTTGAGAAGTATGTATGATTTGGTTTTGCTTTAAGCAATCACTCTGATCTCTGCATGGTAAGAAGAGTAGAAGGAGGAGATGGGTTAGGAGGTTTTCCAGGTAAAAGACGATTGTGGCTTAAAACAGAGATAGAAATATTACAATAAGAAATGTTCTTGTGATAAAGGAGAGTGCTTCCTGTTCATGAAAAAAAATGGTATTCAACCATTAATAATAGTAAAAGGATGGAGTATGTAACAAACAAGATCTAAAAACAGAATGTGTCATTGACTAAGAACAAGATTTAAGAATTCATAACTAGCCTGACCTGTGGTGGTGCAGTGGATAAAGCATCGACCTGGAAATGCTGAGGTCGCCAGTTCGAAACCCTGGGCTTGCCTGGTCAAGACACATATGGGAGTTGATGCTTCCAGCTCCTCCCCCCTTCTCTCTCTCTCTGTCTCTCTCTCCTCTTTCTCCCTCTCTGTCTCTCTCCTCTCTAAAAATGAATAAATAAAAAAAATTTAAAAATAAAAATAAAAAAGAAGTTATAAAAAAAAGAATTCATAACTAAGTGCATACTTAAAGAGCAATAACAAAGATAATGACTGAAATATGCAAGAAAGTTAAAGCCTAGAGGCTCAGAGCAATAATAGAAATAAAATGCAACCTACCCAAAACCTTAGCAAGTCTCTAGGCCATAAGGTAACATTCAATTATTCATCAACCCAATTGTGAAATTTCTGAAAAATAATGTAGATCATACTTAGGTTCTTGGGCCTCAGAAATTTTGCCCATCACATAGGGAAACTTTCTCAAAAGCCCTTTGCCAATATATCCCTCCCATCAGATCCTTGCATCTCACATTTTCTTCTTAAAGCCTTTTCCCATTTTTGGTGCAGGCCAGCAGAATAGATATAAATGGTCATAAAATAGCACAGTTACAAGTGTTAGCCTGGCATTTAGTCATTTATTGAGTGCCTACTTCATACAAACTTTGCACTTAGTGTACAAAGATGAACATAGAATGCTCCTAGCCCCAAGGAGCTCAGTTCAGTGGAAGAGATGAATGAAGAAATATACTCTTGTAGAACATGGTGAGTGGGATGATTGAAATATGAAGAAGGATTAGGGTTAGGGCTGTTCAGGCAGAACAAATAAGGCAGGGCCAGGTTAGAAGGTTTCAGCTGGTAGGTGCAGAGAGCCAAGACTGAGCTCAACCAAAGGCAGAGGTCTCAGGACCAAGGAGAGCGCCTCGTGCACCCAGCCCTGACCTATTCTTCACATTCTTTGGAAGTAGCTCAAGTCTGTCAGGTTCTATCCTGACAAGCAATAGTTTCTGGCTTAACGGAACCCTCAGACATATCCCAGAATCCTTTGTGTAAGGAAAATACTACTTCAACATAGGAACTTAGAGGGTTTGAGGATTGAAGGTTAATTGAGGAATTTATATCCTTAAAAGGTCCTTTTCAATCAAATCCTCAGAGGATGGTTTTCATTCTAGAATCTAAGATAGAAACCAGGACTTTATTTTATTGAGATTTTCTTCCTCAGACTCTGGGGGATTGGAGCCTGATCCTGACTCCTATAAGACAAAATTTATCTCCCAGTCTTACACCACACAGCTGGTAGCTCTGCTGTTATTTACATGTGCCGTGCCTTCTCAAAATACGTTGTAGATTTTTAGAATAGCACCGTCCAATAGAAATAAAATATGAGTCCTGTGTAATTTTAAAATTTCTAGTGGCCACATTAAAAAGGAAAAAGAAACAGGTAAAATTAATTTGTTTTACTTAATCTAGTAAATCTAAAATGTTATTTCAACATGTAATGAATATTAAACAGAAACCTTACGTTGTGTTTTCCATACTGCCTCTACCGAAGCCAGCGTGAGTTCTCATACAGCATGTTTCAGAGCAGATGAGCCACATGTGGTCAGTGGCTGCTGGACAGGACAGTACCACTATGGATGTTATGCAGTCTGTACTCCCACACCAGCCTGTCTGACATTTCTTCTTCCTAAATCTCATGTATATTGGTGAGACAGACACCATCACTGTTAGAGGTGATATCAAACCAAGCACATGTTGTCTTCTTTTTAAAACTGAGTAGGAGGGGGGAGAAAAGAATGTTTAAGTTTCAAAATAAATTTGTGTATTTTTTTAAAAATCAACCTAATAGAGAGACATTAGATGTGCTGACCATAATATACATGCTTACTGTTAGGTCACCCGAGGAGGGACGCACACGGCCTGAGGAGTTTTATAATAAATTTATTTGTGCATCTGTGAACAGAGGGGCTGAGACCCTAGTGGCTTCAGCAGCAAGAGGAAGAGAAACGTTAACCCACATGGGAAAGGGTTTGGTGGCGTTTCCTACCACAGGGGGAAAACTTTGTCACCTGCAGCGTTAAACAATGGGATGGGGGTGCTAAGTAAGAGAACGTTCAGATAAGTGAAGGGGAAGTACCTAACTGGCAGGATGTCTGAGGGTCGGGTGGAGCTAAGATATCAATCAGGATCGCTCAGGTAGAGAGTTATGGGAACTTCCCTGACTTAAGTGAGCTGGGTCACTTAAAGTTCAACCTGGCTAGTTGAGGCTTCTGGCAGGGGCTCTGCTCATGAACCTAACAATTCAGCCTTCTCTTGTTTAAGAGAAAGGGGTGAAGGTCTCTCCTTCCATAACTACTTCCTCCTGGGTAGGGTTGCTGAAGCATTTAGGGGGAAGGGATGAATGGGAGTCTGCTGGTTGTTAATATCAGTCTTCTGAGGTTCAGGAAAGGGCCTGGTATGGAGTGGTGGCTTGAAGTAACATAATCTCTCTGATGGACTGGTCTTTAAATGTCCCAAGGTGCTCCGGGATAAAAGAAGAGAGGTACAAGACTTTGTCCAAAAATTAAAGCAAGGATGAGAAGTGCTATAGGACCTATGAGTAGCCATGCCTACCAATTGATCTTGTCTAACCAAGCATCCCAGGTGTTGGATCGACGTTCTAAGAGACAAAGTCCCCTGTTTTGGCTATAAGGAGATCTAATTCTCGCCTGTTCTGTAAGAGTATAGTGAGGGCTATAGTTGGGTATGGTGGCCAAGAGTTAGTTTTGTCATGGTGTCAGCTTGTTGGGAAGTGGCCCCTTGAGGAAGCGACTCAACCTTGGTAGTCTGGAGAGGGAGATTATGGCATTCTCAGCTACCCGTTCCTCTTGGTATGTATAGGAGCTGCCACCAACGAATTAAGTGTGGTCGCATTAGGCAGGAGTTGGTCTGTGATGTGGGGAAAGAGAAGCGCCCTGAAATCAAGGATGTCCAAACATGAATGGGTGGTATCTTGGTCAGACAGAGGCAGGAGAGTGGTAGGATTGAGTTTTATGCATTTGGCCAAGGTGACATGAAAGGCTTGAATTCAGGAGTGAAAGGGAGTTTATATAGCTTTGTGAGATAGTAAGTAAAAAAGATTGTGGGGCCGAAAGCTGTTGTTGGTTGTCCATCCCTTAACAGCAGTCTCACGTTATCCTGATAAATAGGCCATGACATGCAGGTCTGGCCCGAGATCTTGTCTTAAAGGTGGCAGCTCTTCTCTCCCTCGCATCAGTGTAAAGTTTGAAGGGCTTGGTGAGATCAGGGAGAGGAAGGGCGGGAGCTGAGACATGGATTTATTTGAGTTTTTTAAAGGGTAGAGAGACGTTTAAGGTGGGAATCTCGGGGCTCTAATAAAGGACCCTCAGTCACCTGATAGAGGGGCTTTGCTAGAAGGCCAGACTTGGGAATCCAGATTCAAAGGTAACTGCAAGTCCAAGGAAGGATAGAAGTACTTGTTTTGAGGTTGGTGTGGATAAAGAGGAAATGAGGTAGTTTTTTGGGTTTTTTTCTTTCTGGTCAGCCATCCTAAGTAAGTGACTTGAGTAGTTAAGATTGGGCTTTCAGAGCAATCAGACAAGAGAAAGAAATAAAAGGCATTCATATTGGGAAAAAAAAAGTAAAGGTTTCACTTTTTGCAAATGATATGATCCTGTATATAGAAAACCACAAAGACTCCACAGAAAGGCTACTAGAATCAATAAACAAATACAGTAAGGTCGCAGGATACACAATTAATATACAGAAGTTCATGGCTTTCTTATATGCTAACAATGAAACTTTAGAAAATGAACAAAAAATAATAATCCCTTTTACAGTTGCAACAAAACAAAACACCTAGAAATAAACATAATAAAGAATGTAAAGGACCTATATAATGAAAACTACAAAGCATTATAAAAGGAAATTGAAAAAGACACAATGAAATGGAAAAATATTTCTTGTTGTTGGATAGAAAGAATAAATATAGTTAAAGTGGCCATATTGCCCAAACCAATATACAAATTTAATGCAATTCCCATCAAAATTCCAATGTCATTTTTTAAATAAATAAAACAAAAAATCATCAGGTTTATATGAAACCATAAAAAATCCTGAATAGCCAAAGTAATCCTAAGGGGGGAAAAGAAAACCAAGCTAGAGGCATTACAATACCTGACTTCAAATTATACTACAGAGCCACGATAATCAAAACTGCATGGTATTGGCAGAAGAATAGACACATAAACCAATAGAACAGAATAGAGAGCCCAGAAATGTAACCATGTATATATGGTCAAATCATCTTTGATAAAGGAGCCAAAAACACAATGAAGAAAAGAAAGCCTCTTCAATAAATGGCGCTAGGAAAACTGGAGAGCCATGTGCAAAAGAATGAAACTCGACTATAGTTTGTCTTCATGTACCAAAATTAATTCAAAATGGATCAAAGATCTAAATATAAGATATGAAACAATAAATTACATAGAAGAAAACATAGGTACTAAACTCATGGACCTTAGCCATGGAGAACATTTTATGAATTTGACTCCAAAGGCAAGGTAAGTAAAGGCAAAGATAAATGAATGAGACTACAGACTAAGAAGCTTTTGCACAGCAAAAAAAAACCTGTCAACAAAACAGACAGCCAACTAAATGGGAGATGATATTTTCCAACAACAGTTCAGATAAAGGCCTCATATCCAAAATATACAAAGAACTCACAAAACTTAACAACAAACAAGCAAACAATCCAATAAAAAAATGGGAAGAGGACATGAACAGACACTTCTCCCAAGAAGAAATACAAATGGCCAACAGATATATGAAAAGATGCTCATCTTCACTAGCTATTATAGAAATGCAAATCAAAACTACAATGAGATACCACCTAACACCTGTTAAATTGGCTATTATCAACAAGAAAGATAACAAGTGTTGGAGAGGCTGTGGAGATAAAGGAACCCTCATCCACTCTTGGTGGGATTGTAAAGTAGGACAACCATTATGGAAGAAAGTATGGTGGTTCCTCAAAAAATTAAGAATGGAACTACCTTATGACCCAGCAATCCCTCTACTGGGTATATACCCCCATATCTCAAAAACATTGATACGTAAAGACACATGCACCCCCTTCTTCATCGCAGCATTGTTCACAGTGGCCACGTCATGGAAACAACCAAAAAACCCATCATTAGAGGATTGGATAAAGAAGATGTGGTATATATATACTATGGAATACTACTCAGCCTTAAGAAATGATGACATAGTATCATTTATGACAACATGGATGGACCTTGATAACATTATACTGAATAAAATAAGTAAATCAGAAAAAACTAAGAACTGTATGATTCTATACATAGGTGGGACACAAAATTGAGACTCATGGACATAGATAAGAATGCAGTGGTTACCAGAGGGAGGGGAAGGGAGGGGATGGGAGGGGATGGAGGGTGTGGGGGAGGAGAAGGGGTATAAAGAAAACCAAATAAAAAGTGACAAACGATGATTTGACTTTAGGTGATGGGTATACAACATAGTTGAATGTCAAAGTGGTCTGGAGATGTTTTCTCTAAATCTGTGTACTCTAGTTGACCCATGTCACCCATTAAAATTAATTGTCTAAATAAAATTAAAGGATTTTGGGTCTTTTTAGGGGAAACTTGGTAACTGTTTTTCACTAGGAAGTTGAGAAAGACGGTGTGTTATTGTGATAATTGATAAGAATGGCTGCAAAGAAGGAGATCATCTACATATTGGAAAAGAACGCTAGGATATAGAGCTAAAGTAGATAGGTCAGAGGCCAGGGCTTGGCCAAAGAAGTGGGTGGGGGCTGTTCTTGAGAGCCCTGAGGTAGGACTGACCAAGTGAGTTGGAGAGATGGTAGTGAAACAGGATCACTCCAGGTAAAGGCAAATAAGCTTTGAGAGTCTGAGTGTGGGGAGATGGGGAAGAAGGCATCCTTAAGATTGAGGACTGGGAAGCGGGTGGCATTAGGGGGAATGAGGAGTAAGATAGTGTAGGGATTGGAACAACTGTATGAATGGGAGAACTGCCAATTAGTAATTCTTAGGTCCTGAACAAGGTGATAAGAACCATCTGGTTTTTTGACTGGTAACGTGGGAGTATTATATGGCGAATTGGTAGGCTTAGGAGGAGTCATAGGAAAAGGCGAGTGATGATGGGCTGAGGGCTCTATGGCTCTCTCAGGAAAGGGGGTATTGTGGCTGACAGGGATATGAAGTAGGGTCTTTTAACTGAATTTGTATTGGGGTATGGTGATGGCCTGCTGAGGGGGCAGATGTGTCCCAAACCAGTGGATTTACCTGGGAAGGAGGCAGTGGGAACTCTGTAGGTTCAGGGGTAGGGAGGAGGAGGAGGAGGAGGGGGGGGGAAGAGGGGGAGGAGAGGGAGCAGGGGGAGGAGGAAGAGAGAGAGACCTGCTGAGGTGTAGCATAAGGGAGGCTCTAAATTTGGATAAAATATCTTGTCCTAGGATGGGGGTTGAACAGCTGGGAATAATGAGGAAGGAGTGGGTATAGGGGTGACTTCTTAGATGACGAAGGGGTTGATCAGTGAGTAGAAGGCAATACTATGGACCCCACTAGCCGAGATGGAGGAAGGAGACATCAGCCTCCAAAATTTGGGGATTGCCAAATTAGTGGTCCCTGTATTTAGTAGGAAAGAAATGGCCATACCAGCAGCCTGTAGAGTTACTCGAGGCTCTGGCATTCAGCTGGTGGATTTGGAGGCCTGTAGCTAGGCCAGGCCCTTCCTCAGGACACCAAGAAGTGCTGCTGCATCCAGGCCAGTGCTGGGGAGAGGCTGGGACTCGGCAGGAATGGCCTCCAGTCCTGGAGGGGCTCGTGGGCAGTCTGATTTCCAGTGGCCCACATAACCACAAAGAGGGCAGGGTCTGGCTGGTGGCCTGGGATTGGGACAGGAGCTGCTCTAGTGTGCCTCCTGTCTGTAAAGCAGGCCCTTAGGGGAGGGCCAGAAAATCCCTGCTGGAAATTTGGGGGGCTTTTTGTGCTTTTACTGTCAGGGAGACCACTTTGGCAAACATCTGTAAGGCCTAGGTTTGGGCGAGTTTCTGTTCCTACTCCCAATTACTGAAGACCTTAAAGGCCAAGTTTAGAATTCTCCTTCTAATTTCCCTTTTTCCTATACTATGTATGTCCTTTTCTCACCTTTGTTCACTTCCTCATTTTCTTCTCTTTTTGCATCTTCTCTCTGCACAAACCATCTGCAACATGCACAAACCTTCTGCAACTTTCACAAACTTTCTTAACCATTCAGAAATAACCAGCTTTCACAACAACTTCCTTTCTTCCTTTTTCTTTGAAAGTACCTTCATACCCTTCAGGGACAACTAAAGGTGAGCACTCAGCATTCTTTAGACTGATACCTTTATAATTATACTTTATGACCTTTAGAAACACATTCTCTCATTGGTAAATACATTTTTTTTTTAATTTTTTTTATTTATTTATTCATTTTTAGAGAGGAGAGAGAGAGAGAGAGAGAGGAGAGAGAGACAGAGAGAGAAGGGGGAGGAGCTGGAAGCATCAACTCCCATATGTGCCTTGACCAGGCAAGCCCAGGGTTTCGAACCGGCGACCTCAGCATTTCCAGGTCGACGCTTTATCCACTGCGCCACCACAGGTCAGGCGGTAAATACATTTTTAAGAGATATACTTCTACTAAAGTATTTTTCAGCTTCTCTGTAATAAAAGGGCCAAAATTAGGTGAACTAAAATTTACCTAGCAATTAGTGTTTCAGTATTACATGCTATTTCAAAATATCCAGATATTCAATAATTTTTGTCAAAGCTCACTAATTTAGAAAGGAATACCAGATACAAGTTAAATAGATCTGCCCAAATGGCTAAGGGTTTTTGTTTAAGATTTACCTTCCAGAAACATGCTTTGTGGTGACAGAAGTTGTCAAGGTCTCATAAAATTTTGAAATCGAAAGTGCCATTCTTTGGCCATTAAGAACATTTCGGCTTTTGATATCTCCCTTAAGGCTGAGATGATTTAACAGCCTAAGAGGGAATGGCTATATGGTCTAGGGTGGTGAGTGACTGACTACGGTCCCTGGGAGTAGCTCTCTGTGCACAGGCATCTTTGTCGATAGACGAGCCACCCAGAGAGAGAGAAGGGAGTTCCTTAGGTCAGGCATCCCTGAGTCTAAGGGACCCCAAGCCCAGAGGTGGATGAGTCCTTCGGCCTAGCGCCAGGACTTTGAGATGGAGCCCGAAGCCAGAGGCCAAAGCTGAGAAAGAGCAAATGAGAAGACCCAGAGAAAGGGATCGCAGGATCACTCATCAGAATTGATGACCGGTGTGGACTGAAAAGTCAGCAATGGAGAGGAGAAATTCCTGATGTCCCGTGTCCTCCTTGGCTTTCTCAGGAAGGTCATGGGGGAAGAAGCTGGTGCAGGTCAGTCCCACGACCCCGAGCAGGATTCAGAGGTAACCCTGGGATGAGCTGTCACTACCCACACGCTCTCCGAGTTGCAAGCCTGAGGTGGTCGGGGAACGAGGGGCTGCTCTGGTCTGGCTCACGTGGGACCCTCCCGGGTTTCAGCACAACCAGGACAGCTCAGGTGGAGAGTTACAGGAACTGCCCTGGTGCTGGCTCACTTAGAGTTCAACCTGGCTAGTGTGACTTTTGGTAAGGGGCCCTGGGCCTAAACCTAACGCTTACTTTATTATTATTATTATTAATATAAATAACTTAACCTGAAAAGCCCCTTTCAGGAATTTTATCTTATTTAGTTACTTTAACTAAAATTATATCTTAATTTAGAAAAGAATCTATTTAACTGTTTGTTGTTATTTATTTGTAATTGTTTAAGAAATATGAAGTTACTGTCTTTTAGGTAAAAATGATTCCACGTTCTATTTTTTACTTGAATTTCCAATATATCTGGAAAAATTTTAAGCTGTATCAGTTTAATATATATTAGATGATATACATTAAGTTTAGTGGGTCTGCACAGAATTAGGTTGGATTTTCTCATGTAAAATCCTTTAGAGCATTTTTAAATTTCTGGGGAAACGTAGAAGGAGATGGAAAATTGTGTGAATGGGCAGCACAATGTTGAGGGTGGGAAGGCTAATCAGGAAAGTCTTGTAACTTTTAACATATTCATAGCCAAAATCCAAGACTTAAAAAAAACAAACAGTGTTGCTGAGGGGCTAATAGTTTTAGCTATTAATTCTTACACATAATGTGAAATCAGCTAATCTCTCTAGTTTGCATCCTTTTAAAAACCTTTTAGGCTTTTGATTATTATATTTTTATAAACATGCATCAGTTCTGGGTACATACAAGTGATTACAATGTACCAAATGACAGACAGCCCACTACAGAAAGCTTCAAAGTGGATTAGACAGCTAGAAGCAGGCACGGGGAGGGTGGATTGCCTGCCTCGGTTATGTAAATGAGTTGAGTGGTATTCTATAACATTTAAAATATGAGTAATTAACTATAGAAAATAAGATCAGCAAAGCCTTGAACTAGTGAGAGATAATCTGAACGAAGCAGAGGTCATGGACTGCAAGCAGTCTCTATAGACCAGACCGAACGGGGTCCGTGGGGTTTCATTTCAAATCAAATTAATGAGAGGGGCATTTTCATAATTAATGTTTTGATTAGGATAGGTATTTGAAAATATGCTTTTGTTCTTGATATTAGACTGCATCACTACAACCCTTCCTGCTACTTGTAGAAAATAGGAGGAGGGGAAAGATGCAAGCAGCGGAAGGAGACAGTGGACCATGACGGAGATGTGTTGTCATGTGTCATCTTACGTGTGAGCAGTGGTCTCCCCAGGAATTGAAATTGTGGTTTTGGAGGATACTTCAGTCAGTTTATAGCAATACTAAGATTTCTGTGCTTTGGCTGGAGGAAAAAAATAAATCTGTAAATCCCTAAAGAGCATTTTTTTTACTCCACCACTTTGGAATTAGCTCTAAAAGGACAAAACTCTACCCGATCTCTGGAGATTTCTGTGTGAGATAAGCAGTTAAGCACTTTCTGAATCTAAAAGATGGAAGAGAGATCAAAACAGTTCAATCTGGGATTGCCCAAGCATTCTCAAAATGACTTTCCGTTATTTGCCAACCAGCTGGCCTGCCAGCCCCTTGTCTTCACAGTGAAAACTCAAACAAACAAACACACACACACAAACAAAAAGAAGAAGCTGGCAGAACAGATTCACAAGACAGCCACCGGGAAGGCATTGAAAGTGGAAGTGTCCACTTTCTTGTCCTGTATTTTTGTTGTTGTTATTTTCTTATGTTACCAGGGAAAAATAAAATAGGGAATCCCTGATATGTCCTGTGAAGAAAATACATTGGTGGCAGGAGCGTTTATAGCTTTGCAGAGCTGTTGTGAGTCATGATTCGAATGGCACAGTCAATTTGAGGTTCAATACAGAGTCTGATATGATGCCTGAAGGGATGCAGGTGAACCACTAACACGAAGGTTTGTGCACTAACGAATTCCAGCTCCACTGACTTCTTGCTGTGTGACTTCAGGCCAGTTACAAAGGCTCTTTAACCATCTGTGTACTCTTCTGTAAAATGGCAGCAGCAATTGGAAATACATCATATTGTGAGGATTAAATTAATTACTAGGTGTACAGATGCCTGAAATAGAGTTACACTGATCAGCATAGGCCACCTTTTAACACATAATCATGTCAAATTTCCCCATTTTCTAATCTGTCTTTTCATTTCCTATTCCCCATCTTATATAAAATAGTAAATGTGTCAAAGGCTCTCATTTTATTATTCCTTGATTACTAGTACTGTTTTATATTTATTTTAAAATAATTGAAAGAAACCCAGGGAGGGAGAGTGAGTTTTGATAGCAAGCCTTCTCTCAGGGATGTCCGAGTCGCTCACAGGCACAGGCTGCCCAGTGGGCTGAGCCTCTGTGTTGGGTTTCTGATTAGGACTGTGATAGAATCGTGTCTGTCATCAGTGACACAGCCCCTGTCAGTCAGCTCTCTTTACTGGTCAAGCAGATCTTGTCCCTCTCTCACCTCCTATTATTTTCACCTAGGAGGACCACTCTATTCTTTCCCAGAGATGGGCACACATCTCATCATTTGCCTATTTTCTCTGTAGAGATTTTATTACTATAAAAAGGGTGGCTTTGGCCCTGGCTGGTTGGCTCAGCGGTAGAGCATCGGTCTGGTGTGTGGAATTCCCGGATTTGATTCCTGGCCAGGTCACACAGGAAAAGCGCCCATCCTCTTCTTCCCCCTCCCCCCCTCCTTCCTCACTATCTCTCTTTTCCCTCCCACAGCCAAGGCTCCATTGGAAAAAAAGTTGGCCTGGGTGCTGAGAATGGCTCCATAGCCTCTGCCTCAGGCACTAGAATGGCTCTGGTTGCAATGGAGCAATGCCCCAGATGGGCAGAGCATCACCCCCAGATGGGCTTTCCGGGTGGATCCTGGTCGGGAGCATGAGGGAGTCTGTCTGTCTGCCTCCATGCTTCTTATTTCAGAAAACTACTAAAAAAAAAGTTGGCTTTGTACAGTAGAGGGCTTTAGAAATGCCAACTATGAATACATTGTATTTGGGAGTATGGTTGTAAATAAAAGTAGTTTGCAGGTATGAAAATACATATACACACTCACACGCGCAGGCGCACACACACACACGTACAAAATAGAAGATATGCAATGAACCTGGAAAGAAAAAAGCTAGTGGAAAGTCCTGGATACAGAAGATACAGGTAAACAAAATTGCTTCCAATTTATTCTGTTAATCATTTCTGAACAGTTTTTATCAATTACATTTATTTTCCATGTTCATTTTCAGTTAATAATGAAAAAAGAGAAGAAAGGTAAAGAGGATTTGTATGATAAATAGGAAAATAAGTGATCAGAATAAGTGACAAAATTTTAAAATCATTTATAAAGCTGGCAGATTGAGATTGTTAAAAGTTAATTAACATTAAGCATTAACAAATAAATAGGATAATCCTTTGCATATATTGTAACATTTTTTCCTTGAGACTCTGTGATGTAAGTTATTACTGCTAGGTCCACTTAGAAATGGAGAAAATGGACTTTGAAGAGGCAAAATGGCCTAAGGTTACAAACTAGTTAGGGGACTGAGCCATAGTTTGAACTCAGGATTTTCTGACCCCAAAGTTCTTAACCACTAAGTCCTTGTATGAATATATAGAATAAAGGAGCTGAAAAGGAAATGGAAACATGACATAATAACTGAGGAAGAAGTAAGATTTAGAAAAAAAGAAAAATAACGACCTGTGAACTGGCGGGAGTGATTAAAAGATAAAGGGAAGACAGGAGGTATGAAGAACCAGGCGTGACAACATGTAAGAAAAGGCACAGCCAAGAACTAGTTATCTACACTGATGGATATGTGAGGAGCTGACAGTGGGTGTATCTGAATTTAATTTTTTCTCAAATTATACCTAAGTTTATGTGCAGAATCATATACAGGAAAGCTTGGCTATACGTAGACATTCACTGACTGGTCTAACAGTTAATATGTACCCGCTATATTCAAGACTCAGTGCTTGGTGTTGTAGTTAATAGAAGTAACTTATAATTCATATTGGGAAAAGAGGCAGTTACATTTTTAAAAAACAAAATCACATAAAAAATAGGTCATAAATGTAAGATAAGTGCTAGATGATAAGGTGTCAGGGCAGAGAGGCAGTTCTCTGACTGTACCTCAGTTAAATTGTCATGAGGACAAATAGAATTGATCCTAATGTTGATGGAAGGGAGAGATTTCAACAAAGGGAGAGGAGTGAGGAGCACATACCAAGAGTGATGTCTGGAAACAGCTAGTCAACAGAGATGCGAAACCAAAATGGGTAGGAACTATAGACCTCTTTAGATGGAAGAGCCTCTGTGTATTTAAGACTCACAGATATCAGCTTGGGGTCATAGGTAGGGGCTGAACTGTAAAGGAATTTGAATAACAGTCTAAGGACTTTACTCCATACGCAATGGAAATCTCTTAACATTCCGATAATACACGCTTAAATTTGGGAAGCTTAACATATCTTACATGTATTGAACTGGATACAGTATTTAAAGATAATTTCCAGTACTGCAACATGTAAAGATGACAACATCCAACATATACTTCTGGTTATACCAGAAATAACAATACAATGGTACCTTGACACACAAGCAATTTGAGAGATCAGCAGTCACTCGTAGAAGATTTGCTTTAAGTCACGAGCGGATATTTAAATCACGGGCTTCTGCCACCTTCCACTAGATGGCCTGCCAAACATTCTGAAAGGGAGGAAGAAACAAACTTCCATGGAATGGTTTTTGTTGAAACGGTCTTTAAGTGAAAGCGAGGAAAGTGTGGCGAAAAAGCCAAAAGTCAGTGAAGAAAATGATGATTAAGCAAAGTAAAAATATAACAATTAAGTTTAGTGATAAAATTACATATCATACGTAGTGTGTAAGTTAAATTTTGCAATTAAATGTAGTGTTAAGTGATAGCACATGAAATGAAAACGTCCTCCACCATTCTCCCCCCCACCGCCAGCATCTTCACCTGACCTTGAAGGTAAATACACTTCATAAACCAGTTTATTTCTTTACATTCTCTCTTATTATGTGTATATATGTGTGTGTGTGTGTGTGTGTATTTATTATTTATAATACATTTTCTTATTTAAAAGCATATAAAACAAAAAACTCGTGTGGTTTTTGGGAGCCGGAATGGATTAATTGCATTCCCATTAATTAATTAATTAATTAATTTTTTATTAACTTTACTAGGGTGACATCAATAAATCAGGGTACATATGTTCAAAGAAAACATGTCTAGGTTACCTTGTCAATCAATTATGTTGCATACCCATCACCCAAAGTCAGATTGTCCTCTGTCACCTTCTATCTAGTTTTCTTTGTGCCCCTCCCCCTCCCCCTTTTCCTCTCCCTTCCCCCCCCCCCGTAACCACCACACTCTTATCAATGTCTCTTAGTCTCCTTTTTATGTCCCACCTACATATGGAATAATGCAATTCTTGTTTTTTTCTGATTTACTTATTTCACCTCGAATAATGTTATCAAGATCCCACCATTTTGTTGTAAATGATCTGATGTCATCATTTCTTATGGCTGAGTAGTATTCCATAGTGTATATGTGCCACATCTTCTTTATCCAGTCTTCTATTGAAGGGCTGTTTGGTTGTTTCCATGCCTTGGCCACTGTGAACAATGCTGCAGTGAACATGGGGCTGCATGTGTCTTTACGTATCAATGTTTCTGAGCTTTGGGGGTATATACTCAGTAGAGGGATTGCTGGGTCATATGGTAATTCTATTTTCAGTTTTTTGAGGAACCACCATACTTTCTTCCATAATGGTTGTACTACTTTACATTCCCACCAACAGTGTATGAGGGTTCCTTTTTCTCCACAGCCTCTCCAACATTTGCTATTACCTGTCTTGTTAATAATAGCTAATCTAACAGGTGTGAGGTGGTATCTCATTGCAGTTTTGATTTGCATTTCTCTAATAGCTAGTGAAGATGAGCATCTTTTCATATATCTGTTGGCCATTTGTATTTCTTCCTGGGAGAAGTGTCTGTTCATGTCCTCTTCCCATTTTTTTATTGGATTGTTTGTTGTTTGTTGTTGAGTTTTATGAGTTCTTTGTATATTTTGGATAGTAGGCCTTTATCTGAGCTGTTGTTTGAAAATATCATTTCCCATTTGGTTGGCTGTCTGTTTATTTTGTTGTCTGTTTCTCTTGCTGAGCAAAAACTTCTTAGTCTGATGTAGTCCCATTCATTTATCTTTGCCTTCACTTCCCTTGTCTTTGGAGTCAAATTTATAAAATGCTCTAAAACCAAGGTCCATGAGTTTAGAACTTATATCTTCTCCTATGTACTTTATTGTTTCAGGTCTTATATTTAGGTCTTTGATCCATTTTGAATTAATTTTAGTACAAGGGGACAAACTGTAGTTGAGTTTTATTCTTTTGCATGGGGCTTTCCAGTTTTCCTAGCACCATTTGTTGAAGAGGCTTTCTTTTCTCCATTGTGTGTTGTTGGCCCCTTTATCAAAAATTATTTGACCATATATATGTGGTTTTATTTCTGGACTTTCTATTCTGTTCCATTGGTCTGAGTGTCTATTTTTCTGCCAATACCATGCTGTTTTGATTGTTGTAGCTCTATAATATACTTTGAAGTCAGGTATTGTAATGCCCCCAGCTTCATTCTTTTTCTTTAGGATTGCTTCAGCTATTCGGGGTTTTTTATAGTTCCATATAAATCTGATGATTTTTTGTTCCATTTCTTTAAAAAACGTCATTGGAATTTTGTTGGGAATTGCATTAAATTTGTATATTGCTTTGGGTAATATGGCCATCTTGATTATATTTATTCTTCCTATCCAAGAGCAAGGAATATTCTTCCATCTCATTGTATCTTTTTTGATTTCCCTTAACAATGCTCTGTAGTATACATTATAAAAGTCCTTTACATTCTTTGTTATGTTTATTCCTAGGTATTTTTTTTTTATTGCAATCGTAAAGGGGATTATTTTTTTGAGTTTGTTCTCAAATGTTTCATTGTTGGCATATAGAAAGGCTATGGACTTTTGTATATTAATTTTGTATCCTGCGACCTTACTGTATTGGCTTATTGTTTCTAGTAGTCTTTTTGTGGATTCTTTGGGGTTTTCGATGTATAGGATCATATTATCTGCAAAAAGTGATACCTTTACTTCTTCTTTTTCGATATGAATGCCTATTATTTCTTTGTCTTGTCTGATTGCTCTGGCTAGAACCTCTAGCACCACATTAAATAAGAGTGGAGAGAGTGGAAAACCCTGTCTTGTTCCTGATTTAAGGGGGAAAGCCTTCAATTTTGTGTCATTTGATATGATGTTAGCTGATGGTTTATCATATATGGCCTTTATCATGTTGAGATATTTTCCTTCTATACCCATTTTGTTGAGAGTCTTAAACATAAAATTGTGTTGTATTTTATCGAATGCCTTTTCTGCATCTATTGATAAGATCGTGGTTTTTGTTCTTCATTTTGTTCATATGGTGTGCTACGTTAACCATTTTACATATGTTGAACCATCCTTGAGATTCTGGGGTGAATCCCACTTGATCGTGATGTATTATTGTTTTAATATGTCGTTGTATTCGATTTGCTAGTATTTTGTTTAGTATTTTAGCATCTGTAGTCATTAGAGATATTCGTCTGTAGTGTTTTTTGTTTTTTTTTTGTGCTCTCCTTGCCCAGTTTTGGTATGAGGGTTATGTTGGCCTCATAAAATGTGTTTGGAAGTATTGCTTCTCCTTCAGTTTTTTGGAAGACTTTGAGTAGAATAGGAACCAAGTCTTCTTTGAATGTTTGATAAAATTTGCTGGTATAGCCATCTGGGCCTGGACTTTTATTTTTGGGGAGGTTTTTAATGTTTTTTCTATTTCTTCTCTACTAATAGGTCTGTTTAGGCTTTCTGCTTCTTCTTGACTCAGTCTAGGAAGGTTGTATTGTTCTACGAATTTATTCATTTCTTCTAGATTGTTGAATTTAGTGGCATAAAGTTTTTCATAGTATTCTACAATAATGCTTTGTATATCTGTGATGTCTGTCCGTGGTGATTTCTCCTCTTTCATTTTGGATTTTGTGTATATGAGTTCTTTCTCTTTTTTCCTTGGTAAGTCTTGCCAAGGGTTTGTCAATTTTGTTGATCTTTTCAAAGAACCAGCTCCTTGTTCTATTAATTTTTTCTATAGTTTTTCTGTTCTCTATTTCATTTATTTCTGCTCTGATTTTTATTATCTCCTTTCTTCAGCTGGTTTTGGGTTGTCTTTGTTCTTCTATTTACAGTTCCTTAAGGTGTGAAGTTAAGTGATTCAATTGGGCTCTCTCTTGTTTGTTCATATAGGCCTGAAGTGATATGAACTTCCCTCTTATCACTGCTCTTGCTGCATCCCATAGATTCTGATATGTTGTATTGTCGTTTTCATATTTGTCTGTGTATATCTTTTGATTTCTGTGCTTATTTCTTCTTTGACCCATTCATTTTTTTAAAAGTATGTTGTTTAGTTTCCAAGTTTTTGTGGGGGTTTTTCCTCTTTTTTGCAGTTGAATTCTAGTTTCAAGGCTTTATGATCACAAAATATGCTTGGTACAGCTTTGATATTTCTGAATTTGCTGATGTTATTTTTGTGGCCCAACATATGGTCAATTCTTGAGAATGATCCCTGTACACTGGAGAAAAATGTATACTCAGTCACTTTGGGATGAAATGTCCTGTAGATGTCTATCATATCTAGGTGCTCTAGTGTTTTGTTTAAGGCCACTATATCTTTGTTGATTCTCTGTTAGGATGACCGATCTAGAGCCGTCAGCGGTGTATTGAGGTCTCCAAGTATGATTGTATTTTTGTCAGTTTTTGTTTTAAAGTCAATAAGTAGCTGTCTTATATATTTGGGTGCTCCTTGATTTAATGCATATATATTAAGAACTGTTATGTCGTCTTGATTTAGCATCCCCTTAATCATTTTCAAATGACCATTTTTGTCTTTGAGTACTTTTGCTGTCTTGTAGTCAGCATTATCAGATATGAGTATTGCGACGCCTGCTTTTTTTTGGATGTTATTTGCTTGGAGTATTGTTTTCCAGCCTTTCACTTTGAATTTGTTTTTATCCTTGTTACTTAGATGAGTTTCTTGTAGGCAGCATGCAGTTGGATTTTCCTTTTTAATCCATTCTGCTACTCTGTGCCTTTTTATTGGTGAGTTTAATCCGTTTACATTTAGTGTAATTATTGACACTTGTGAGTTCCCTATTGCCATTTTATACATTGCTTTCTGTTAGTTTTGTGTCTTGTTTGATTCTTCTCTTTTGTTTTTCTATCTTTTGTTTTTGTTTGGTTGTATTCCATACATCTTTCCTCTGTTGCTATCTTTTTTAAATCATGTGCTTCTGTGGTGGTTTTTTCAATGGTGGTTACCATTAAGTAATGAAAAGGGTTCCTACCCTGTTCATTATAGTGCACTATCTTGTGAGTACTTTTGCACTCCATCGTCCTGTGCTACGGTTAATCTCTGTCCTCTCCCCTTTTTTTGTTGTTGTTGTCACAGTTTAAATTTGGTTTTATTGTGTTCTTGGTGGAGCTTTTACTTGTGGTTTTGTTCTTTTTTTTTTTTTTTTTTGTATTTTTCTGAAGCTGGAAATGGGGAGAAACAGTCAGACAGACTCCTGCATGCGACTGACCGGGATCCACCCGGCACGCCCACCAGGGGCGATGCTCTGCCCACCAGGGGGTGATGCTCTGCCCCTCCAGGGCATCACTCTGCTGTGACCAGAGCCACTCTAGTGCCTGGGGCAGAGGCCAAGGAGCCATCCCCAGCGCCCGGGGCACCTTTGCTCCAATGGAGCCTTGGCTGCGGGAGGGGAAGAGAGAGACAGAGAGGAAGGAAGGAGCGGTGGAGAAGCAAATGGGCACTTCTTCTGTGTGCCCTGGCCGGGAATCGAACCTGGGTCCCCCACACGCCAGGCCGATGCTCTACTGCTGAGCCAACCGGCCAGGTATTTTGTTCTTTTTATCTGGTTGGAAAACCCCCTTTAGTAATTCCTGGAGTGGGGGTTTTCTGATGATAAATTCTCTCATCTTTTCTGTATCTGTGAATGTTTATATTTCTCCTTCATATTTGAAGGATAGCTTTGATGGGTATAGTATTCATGGCTGAAAGTTCCTCTCTTTCAGGACTTTAAATATTGGGGTCTACTCTCTTCTAGCTTGTAGAGTTTCTGTTGAAAAATCTGATGATAATCTAATGGGCCTTCCTTTATATGTTGTATTCTTCTTTACCCTGGCTGCCTTGAGAATTTTTTCTTTGTCGTTGTTTTGTGCCAATTTCATTATGATGTGCCTTGGAGTAGGATTGTTGGGGTTAAGAAAACTCAGAGTTCTGTTTGCTCCTTAATTTTAGGCTTTAGTTCTTTCCATAGACTTGGGAAGTTCTCATCTATTCTTTGTTTGAATATGTTCTCCATTCCATTTTCTTTCTCTTCTCCCTCTGATATACCTATTATTCTTATGTTATTCTTTTTGATGGAGTCAGACAATTCCTGTAGGGCCTTCTCATTTTTAAAATTTTTTCAGTTTCTTTTTTCTTCTCTCTGTGTGCCTCAAGTTGCTTGTCTTCTATTTCACTAATCCTACCTTCTATCTGGCCTGTTCTATTAGCTAAGCTTGTTACCTCGTTTTTCAGCTCGTGAATTAAGTTTTTCATCTCTGTTTGATTTGTTTTTTAGTTTTAATTTCCTTGGTAATATATTCTTTGTGTTCATTGAGTTTTTTTCTGAGCTCCCTAAATTGCCTTTCTGTGTTTTCTTGTATATATCTGAGTATTTTTAGGATTTGTATTTTAAATTCTCTGTCATTTAGCTTCAAGGTTTTCAATATATTAAATTTTTTCTCCATAGATTTTTTCCTCATCTATCTGTGCTACCTCTCTGTTTTTTTTCTTCCTGAGACTCTCCTGAGTACAACCATACCATCCACCCATGCTTTTAATGCTTCATATACCTCCTCAAGCTAGCAAACCTTTCTATTCCAACATGCCAATTCATTCCAATATCCCCTTCCCACCACAGCAACTGTACCTGCTCTTCCCATTCCCCCAGTACTTCCTCCAACCCATTACCTACTCTGCATTGCTCTCTCCACTCTTTTCCACATCCACCACACCCAAACCCACTCTTAACTCTGACTCTAGATAAATGCACTCACCCTTTTAAATAATTTTACCTGCCCTATATACCCCTCACCCCCCCTTCCACATCTCCAATATTGCACCTATCCCAACTCTCCCTTCTGTACCTGTTTGCACACCTCCAGTTTCCCTCCCATACCTCTCTGTTTTTTGTATCCATGATATTTGATATTCTTTTCCTTAATAGCATCTGAGGGTGGTTTTGTTGATAGTATTAATGAGAATTAATAAGGAATAAAATGTTAAAAATATAAAAATAAAAAAATTATTATCCCCCCCCCTTTTTTTCTTCTCCTCTCCTCTCCCCTCCTTCTTGAGAAAATCTTGTGGTAAACTGTGAATTATATTGTGCTAAAACTACCTGTAATGGAGGGCCTGAGTTGGGGAGAAGTGATAAAGGGGCAAAAAAAAGTGTGTATGGATCCACAAAATGCAAAAAAGGAAAAAATTTGAGTCAAGAATAAAATTATTTGCTTTTAGGTGGTGTTTGACTAAGAGATATGATGAGAGAAATAAGAGGGAAACAGGAAAAAGGGGGAAAAATTTTAAAAATTACTATTGTATTTAGTGGAGCAAGAACTAGATAAAATGGAGAGCCAGGTTTGGGAGCACTGCTAGTACGTTAAAAAAGCGAAGTAAAAAACCCCAAAGTGCCACAAAGAAAAATTTGATTCCCAGATAAAATAATTTGTTCATGATTGAGGATTCAATGAGAGGAAAAGTAAAGGAGAAAAGAAGAAACTAATATACAGGGAGAAAAAAAAAGAGGGAGGAAAACACAAAAAGAAAAAAAGAATAAAAGGAGAGAGAGAGAGAGTTAAGAGTTTTGGAGTGCAACCCTCATAGAGAGAAAGGAAGAAGAAAGAAAAGATAATGGGAGATGTAACACTTATGGGTAGTGTAGTTCAAGGAGAGGAGAGAGTAAGACCGGCAGAGAATTAAACGACCAAATTGGAAGAGGAAGAAAATAATCAAGACAAGAAGATAAGAGAAACAAATGAACAAATATAATTAAAATGGGATATGTTATAAAGTCTGTGGATTATTCTTGATTTTGAGAGATTATCTTCTTGCTTTTTCTTTTCTCTCCCTCTTCCTGTTCAGTGACTCTGTACCCCGGGTTCTGCCCCTGTGGCACACTTAGGTAGAGGTTTGCAGTTGATAAGTCTCTATGGCGATGTCATATATTGGGCTTCAGTCTCGTTGGCAGTCGAGGCTCATTAGCATTTGCAGGTTCCGCCAATGAGAGAGTCCGTGTTCCCAGAGCCTCTCTCTTAGTCTTTCCTTCCTGAATTAGTAGCCTGATGATCCAGCTATGGGATTGCTGCTGCCTCTGCCTGGAGAGTAAGAGGCTCAAAGAGCTGGCCACTCCCCACTCTATTCCCACTCAGCACAGGGCTCTGGGTAAGGCTCAATCAGTCAGAGCCACTAGTATAATCAGGCGGGGCTTTGGTCCACACAAAGACCTCTGACTCTGCCCCTCTGTCCGGGAACATGGGCGCCCACTCCCAGGGGAATCTCTCGCCCACTATCTGTGCTCGCCGACCAGGAGATCAGGCCAGTAGCCTCTCACTCTGAGTGAGGTGCCCTGCCTGCACGGAAAAGTTCGAGCATAGGGTATTCCCATTAATTTAAATGGAGAAATTTGATTTGACACGAGCAAATTGAAACGAATTAAACTCGCGTCAAGGTACTACTGTACAACCATTTAAAAATAATGTGGAAGGCCACATCCATTAAGATGTTTCACTTATTATTTTAAAAAAGTTTTCAGCCTGACCAGGCGCAGTGGATAGAGCATCAGACTGGGAAGCAGAGGACCCAGGTTCAAAACTCAGAGGTCGCTGCCTTGAGCACTGGCTCATCCGACTCAAGCATGGGCTCACCAGCTTAAGTGCGGGGTCGCTGGCTTGAGCATGGAATTATATACAAGACCCCATAGTCTCTGGCTTGAGCCCAAGTTCACTGACTTGAGCAAGGGGTCACTTGCTTTGCTGCAGCCCCTGGTCAAGGCTCATGAGAAAGCAATCAATAAACAACTAAAGAGCTACAACAAAAAATTGATGTTTCTCATCTCTCTTCCTTCCTGCCTCTCTGTCCCTATCTATTGTTCCCTTTGTCTCTCTCTCTCTCTCTCTCTCTCTCTCACACACACACACACACACACACACACACACACACACGAAAGAAAAGTTTTCAAAAGTCCTTGGTGTCTGGTGAGAAAAGTTGTGGTGCAGCATTACAGTGGTATATTGGTTGTTCACTTGAAATGACACTTCTGAATACTATCAGCAGTATGAAAAATATTTATGACACAACATTAACTTCAAAAATTAAAAATTTCAAGATAGCAACTTTGTTGAAATCACATACAATAAGACAAGAACTGTAAGGAAATGGAAACACTGGAGATGGAGGATTTTGAAGAATTTTATTATTTCCTATAAGATTGTCTAAGAAAAAGAAAAGTAATAACTAGAATTAATTGTGACAGAAAAGGTAAAATCAGTTAAAAGACTTACATTGATCTATTAGGGATTTTTTTTTATTATAATTTTATTTTTTTAATGGGGTGACATTAATAAATCAGGATACATATATTCAAAGATAACATGTCCAGGTTATCTTGTCGTTCAATTATGTTGCATACCCATCAACCAAAGTCAGATTGTCCTCTGTCACCTTCTATCTAGTTTTCTTTGTGCCCCTCCCCCTCCCCCTTTCCCTTTCCCTCTCCCCCCTCCCCCCGTAACCACCACATTCTTATCAATGTCTCTTAGTCTCACTTTTTTGTCCCACCTACGTATGTAATAATGCAGTTCCCGGTTTTTTATGATTTACTTATTTCACTTCGTATAATGTTATCAAGATCCCACCATTTTGCTGTAAATGATCCGATGTCATCATTTCTTATGGCTGAGTAGTATTCCATAGTGTATATGTGCCACATCTTCTTGATCCAGTCTTCTATTGGTGGGCTTTTTGGTTGTTTCCATGTCCTGGCCACTGTGAACAATGCTGCAATGAACATGGGGCTGCATGTGTCTTTGCGTATCAATGTTTCTGAGTTTTCGGGGTATATACCCAGTAGAGGGATTGCTGGGTATTAAGGTAGTTCTATTTTCAGTTTTTTGAGGAACCACCATACTTTCTTCCATAATGGTTGTACTACTTTACATTCCCACCAACAGTGTATGAGGGTTCCTTTTTCTCCACAGCCTCTCCAACATTTGCTATTACCTGTCTTGTTAATAATAGCTAATCTAACAGGTGTGAGGTGGTATCTCATTGCAGTTTTGATTTGCATTTCTCTAATAGCTAGTGAAGATGAGCATCTTTTCATATATCTGTTGGCCATTTGTATTTCTTCCTGGGAGAAATGTCTGTTCATGTCCTCTTCCCATTTTTTTATTGGTTTGTTTGTTTGTTTGTTGTTGAGTTTTATGAGTTCTTTGTATATTTTGGATATTAGGCCCTTATCTGAGCTGCTGTTTGAAAATATCATTTCCCATTTAGTTGGCTGTCTGTTTATTTTGTTATCAGTTTCTCTTGCTGAGCAAAAACTTCTTAGTCTGATGTAGTCCCATTCATTAATTTTTGCCTTCAATTCTCTTGCCTTTGGAGTCAAATTCATAAAATACTCTTTAAAACCCAGGTCCATGAGTTGAGTACCTATGTCTTCTTCTATGTACTTAATTGTTTCAGGTCTTATGTTTAGATCTTTGATCCATTTTGAGTTAATTTTAGTACAGGGGGACAGACTGTAGTCCAGTTTCATTCTTTTGCATGTGGCTTTCCAGTTTTCCCAGCACCATTTATTGAAGAGGTTTTCTTTTCTCCATTGTGTGTTGTTGGCCCTTTGTCAAAAATTATTTGACTATATATATATATGGGGTTTTATTTCTGGGCTTTCTATTCTGTTCCATTGGTCTGTCTATTTTTCTGCCAATACCATGCTGTTTTGATTGTCGTGGCCCTATAATAGAGTTTGAAGTCAGGTATTGTAATGCCCCCAGCTTCATTCTTTTTCTTTAGGATTGCTTTGGCTATTCGTTTTTTTTTTTAAATTTTTATTTATTTATTCATTTTAGAGGAGAGAGAGAGAGAGATTGAGAGAGAGAGAGAGAGAGAGAGAGAGAGAAGGGGGGAGAAGCAGGAAGTTTCAAATCCCATATGTGCCTTGACTGGGAAAGCCCAGGGTTTTGAACCGGCAACTTCAGCATTCCAGGTCAACGCTTTACCCACTGCACCACCACAGGTCAGGCTACTCGGGGTTTTTTATAGTTCCATATAAATCTGATGATTTTTTGTTTTATTTCTTTAAAAAATGTCATTAGAATTTTGATGGGAATTGCATTAAATTTGTATATTGCTTTGGGTAATATGGCCATCTTGATTATATTTATTCTTCCTAACCAAGAACAAGGAATATTCTTCCATCTCATTATATTTTTTTCGATTTCCCTTAACAATGATGTATAGTTTTCATTATATAAGTCCTTTACATTCTTTGTTATGTTTATTCCTAGGTATTTTTTGTTGTTGTTGCAATCGTGAAGGGGATTATTCTTTTGAGTTCGTTCTCAAATGTTTCATTGTTGGCATATAGAAAGGCTATTGACTTCTGTATGTTAATTTTGTATCTTGCGACCTTACTGTATTGGCTTATTGTTTCTAGTAGTCTTTTTGTGGATTCTTTGGGGTTTTCGATGTATAGGATCATATCATCTGCAAAAAATGATACCTTTACTTCTTCTTTCAGATATGGATGCCTTTTATTTCTTTGTCTTCTCTGATTGCTTTGGCTAGAACCTCTAGTACCACATTAAATAAGAGTGGAGAGAGTGGAGAGAGTGGACAACCCTGTCTTGTTCCTGATTTAAGGGAGAAAGCCTTCAGTTTTCTGCCATTTAATATGATGTTAGCTGATGGTTTATCATATATATGGCCTTAATCATGTTGAGATATTTTCCTTCTATACCCATTTTGTTGAGAGTCTTAAACATAAAATTGTGTTGTATTTTATCGAAAGCCTTTTCTGCGTCTATTGATAAGATCATGTGGTTTTTGTTCTTTGTTTTGTTGATATGGTGTATTACGTTAACCGTTTTACGTATGTTGAACCATCCTTGAGATTCTGGGATGAATCCACTTGATCATGATGTATTATTTTTTTAATATGTTGTTGTATTCGATTTGCTAGTGTTTTGTTTAGTATTTTAGCATCTGTATTCATTAGAGATATTGGTCTGTACTTTTCTTTTTTTGTGCCATCCGTGCCTGGTTTTGGTATGAGGGTTATGTTGGCCTCATAAAATGTGTTTGGAAGTATTGCTTCTTCTTCAATTTTTTGGAAGACTTTGAGTAGAATGGGAACCAAGTCTTCTTTGAATCTTTGATAAAATTCGCTGGTATAGCCGTCAGGGCCTGGACTTTTATTTTTGGGGAGGTTTTTAATGTTTTTTCTATTTCTTCTCTACTAATAGGTCTGTTTAGGCTTTCTGCTTCTTCTTGACTCAGTCTAGGAAGGTTGTATTGTTCTAGAAATTTACCCATTTCTTCTAGATTGTTGAATTTAGTGGCATAATTTTTTCATAGCATTCTACAATAATGCTTTGTATATCTGTGATGTCTGTCCGTGGTGATTTCTCCTCTTTCATTTTGGATTTTGTGTATATGAGTTCTTTCTCTTTTTTCCTTGGTAAGTCTTGCCAAGGGTTTGTCAATTTTGTTGATCTTTTCAAAGAACCAGCTCCTTGTTCTATTAATTTTTTCTATAGTTTTTCTGTTCTCTATTTCATTTATTTCTGCTCTGATTTTTATTATTTCCTTTCTTCGGCTGGTTTTGGGTCGTCTTTGTTCTTCTTTTTCTAGTGCCTTAAGGTGTGAAGTTAAGTGGTTCACTTGGGCTCTCTCTTCTTTGTTCATATATGCCTGAAGTAATATGAACTTCCTTCTTATCACTGCTTTTGCTGCATCCCATAGATTCTGATATGTCATATTGTCATTTTCATTAGTCTGTATATATCTTTTGATCTCTGCACTTATTTTTTCTTTGACCCATTCATTTTCTAATAGTGTGTTGTTTAGTTTCCTCATTTTTGTGGGATTTTTTTCCTCTTTTTGCAGTTGAATTCTAGTTTCAAGGCTTTATGATCAGAAAATATGCTTGGTACAACTTCGATTTTTCTGAATTTGCTGATGTTGTTTTTGTGGCCCAACATATGGTCAATTCTTGAGAATGATTCATGTACACTGGAGAAAAATGTATACTCAGTCACTTTGGGATGAAATATCCTATAGATGTCTATCATATCCAGGTGCTCTAGTGTTTTGTTTAAGGCCACTATGTCTTTGTTGATTCTCTGTTTGGATGACCGATCTAGAGCCGTCAGCGGTGTATTGAGGCCTCCAAGTATGATTGTATTTTTTTCAGTTTTTGTTTTAAGGTCAATAAGTAGCTGTCTTATATATTTTGGTGCTCCTTCGTTTGGTGCATATATATTAAGAATTGTTATGTCTTCTTGATACAGTGTCCCCTTAGCCATTATGAAATGACCATTTTTGTCTCTGAGTACTTTTGCTGTCTTGTAGTCAGCATTATCAGATATGAGTATTGCGGTGCCTGCTTTTTTTTGGATGTTATTTGCTTGGAGTATTGTTTTCCAGCCTTTCACTTTGAATTTGTTTTTATCCTTGTTACTTAGATGAGTTTCTTGTAGGCAGCATACAGTTGGATTTTCTTTTTTAATCCATTCTGCTACTCTGTGCCTTTTTATTGGTGAGGTTAATCCATTTACATTTAGTGTAATTATTGACACTTGTGAGTTCCCTATTGCCATTTTATACATTGCTTTCTGTTAGTTTTGTGTCTTGTTTGATCCTTCTCTTTCATCTTTCTATCTTTTGTTTTTATTTGGTTGTATTCCATACATCTTTCCTCTGTTCCTATCTTTTTTAAATCATGTGCTTCTGTGGTGGTTTTTTCTTTTTTTTTTTTTTTAATTTTTATTTATTTATTTTTAGAGAGGAGAGGGAGAGACAGAGAGAGAGAGAGAAATAAAAGAGAGAGAGAAGGTGGGGAGGAGCAGGAAGCATCAACTCCCATATGTGCCTTGACCAGGCAAGCCCAGGGTTTCGAACCGGCGACCTCAGCATTTCAAGGTTGACGCTTTATCCACTACGCCACCACAGGTCAGGCATGTGGTGGTTTTTTCAATGGTGGTTACCTTTAAGTAATGAAAAGTGTTCCTACCCTGTTCATTGTAGTGCACTATTTTGTGAGTACTTTTGCACTCCATCGTCCTTTGCTACTGTTAATCTCCATCTTCTCCCCCCATTTCTTTTTGTTGTTGTCACAGTTTGAATTTGGTTTTATTGTGTTCTTTTTGGAGCTTTTACTTGTGGCTTTGTTTTTTTTTGTTTTTTGTTTTTTTTTGTTCTTTGTATCTGATTGAAGAACCCCCTTTAGTAATTCCTGGAGTGGGGGTTTTCTGATGATAAATTCCCTCATCTTTTCTGTATCTGTGAATGTTTTTATTTCTCCTTCATATTTGAAGGATAGCTTTGATGGGTATAGTATTCATGGCTGAAAGTTCCTCTCTTTCAGGACTTTAAATATTGGCGTCCACTCACTTCTCGCTTGTAGAGTTTCTGCTGAGAAATCTGATGATAATCTAATGGGCCTTCCTTTATATGTTGTATTCTTCTTTTCCCTGGCTGCTTCGAGAATTTTTTCTTTGCCGTTGGTTTGTGCCAATTTCATTATAATGTGCCTTGGAGTAGGTTTGTTGGGGTTAAGAAAACTCAGAGTTCTGTTTGCTTCTGAATTTGAGGCTTTAGTTCTTTCCATAGACTTGGGAAGTTCTCATCTATTCTTTGAGTATGTTCTCCATTCCATTTTCTCTCTCTTCTCCCTCTGATATACCTATTATTCTTATGTTATTCTTTTTGATGGAGTCAGATAATTCCTGTAGGGCTATTTCATTTTTTTAAATTTTTGAGTCTGTTTCTTCTTCTCTCTGTTGTGCTTCAAGTTGCTTGTCTTCTATTTCACTAATCCTACCTTCTATCTGGCTTGTTCTATTAACTAAGCTTGTTACCTCGTTTTTCAGCTCGTGTATTGAATTTTTCATTTCTGTTTGATTTGTTTTTATATTTTCAATTTCCTTGGAAATATATTCTTTGTGTTCATTGAGTTGTTTTCTGAGCTCCCTAAATTGCCTTTCTGTGTTTTCTTGTATATCTCTGAGTATTTTTGGATTTCTATTTTAAATTCTGTCATTTAATTCCAAGGTTTCCAATATATTAAATTTTTTCTCCATAGATTTTTCCTCATCTATCTGTGTTACCTCTCTTTCTTTTGTATCCATGATATTCGATTTTCTCTTCCTTAATGGCATCTGAGTGTGGTTTTGTTGATAGTATTAATGAGATTTAATAAAGAATAAAAAGTTATAAAAATAAAAATAAAACATTGAAGAGTTTAAAAAACATAATTAAATAAAGAAAAATAAAATAAAATAAAAATTTTTTTTTAAAAAAAGGAAATTATTCCCCCCCTCCTTTTTTCCTCTCTCCTCTCCCCTCTTTCTTGAGAAAATCTTGTGGTGAACTGTGAGTTATATTGTACTAAATAGAACAAACAGTGTCTGTACTGGAGTGCCTGAATTGGGGAGAAGTAATAAAGGGGTAAAAAAACAACAACAACAACAACAAAAAAAAACACCAAAAATAAACAACAGAAAAAAAGGGGGTATGGGCCCACAAAAAGCAAATAAGGAAAAAATTTGGGTCAAGAATAAAATGATTTGCTTTTAGGTGTTGGTTGGCTAAGAGTTATGATGAGAGGAATAAGAGGGAAACAGGAAAATTGGGGGACAAATTAAAAAATTACTATTGTATTTAGTGGAACAAGAACTAGATAAAATGGAGAGCCAGGGATGGGAGCACTACTAGTGAGTTAAAAAGGTGAAGTAAAAACCCCCCAAAATCCACAAACATAAGTTTGAATCCCAGATAAGATAATTTGTTCGTTATTGAGGTTTGAATGAGAGGAGACGTAAAGGAGAAAGGAAGAAATTAATATAGAGGGATAAAAGAAAGAGAGAGAGAGAAAAAAAGAGGGAACCACTAAAAGAAGAAAAAAGAAAAACGAGGAGAGAGAGAGAGAGAGTTAAGGGTTTTCGAGTGCAACCCTCATAGAGAGAAAGGAAGAGGAAAGAAAAGATAATGGGAGATGTAACACTTATGGGTAGTGTAGTTTAAGGAGAGGAGAGAGTAAGACCGGCAGAGAGTTAAACGACCAAATTGGAGGAGGAAGAAATGAAAAAAAAAAATCAAGAATGAAGATAAGAGAAAGAAACGAACAAGTATAATAAAATGGGATAGGTTATAAAGTCTGCGGATTATTCTTGATTTTGAGAGGTTATCTTCTTGCTTTTCCTTTTTTCTCCGTCTTCCTGGTCGGTGACTCTGTACCCCGGGTTCTGCCCCTTTGGCACGCTCAGGTAGAGGTTTGCAGTTGATAAGTCTCTATGGCGATGTCATGTATTGTGCTTCAGTCTCGTTGGCAGTCGAGGCTCATTAGCATTTATAGGCTCCACCAGTGAGAGAGTCCATGTTCCTGGAGCCTTTCTCCTAGTCTTTCCTTCCTCAATTAGTAGCCTGATAATCTAGCTATGGGGTTGCTGCTGCCTCTGCCTGGATAGTTAGAGGCTCAAAGAGCTGGCCACTCCCCACTCTATTCCCACTCAGCTCAGGGCTCTGGGTAAGGCTCAGTCAGTCAGAGCTGCTAGCATAATCAGGCAGGGCTTCTGCCCACTCAAAGACCTCTGACTCTGCCACTCTTTCCGGTAACACGGGTGGGCACCCACTCCTAGGGTGCTTGGAGGAAACTCTTGTTCACTATCTGTGTGTGCAGACCAGGATATCAGGCTGGAAGTCTCACCCTCTGAGTGAAACCCCTCCCCGCACGGAAAAGTTGCAGCGTTGGAATTGGCTCTCGCTCCCTCCCCGTGCGCGGGTCCCTCAGGGTGCTGGGGCGGCTCGAGATTCTGCTTTTGGCCCACACAAAGGCCCCTGGCTCTGCCCCTCTGTGGGATAACATGGGCGCACACTGCCGAGGCACTCGGCGGAATCTCTCGCTCACTATCTGTGCGCAGACCAGGATATCAGGTCGGCCGCCTCACCCTCTGAGTGAAACCCCTCCCGCATGGAAAAGTTGCAGCATTGGAATTGGCTCTCACTCCCTCCCTGTGCGCAGCTCCCTCAGGGTGCTGGGGCGGCCCGGAGATTCCACTTTTGGCCTACACAAAGGCTCTGACTCTGCCTCTCTGTGGGATAGCATGAGCGCCCACTCCCGGGGCTTTGGAAGGAATCCCTCACCCACTATCTGCTTGTGCCGACCAGGAGATTGGGGAAAATGTCTGCCCCGCTTGTCTTTCTTTGTCTGGGTTTGGCGCGAGTCTTAGCTTGTATTGATTGGGTTGCCACAGGCACAGTTTTTCCTCAGCTTGGATCTCCGTGCTACAGCCTGGTTCGGCCGTTTGTGCCACGGCCTGGATCTATTCACACCCTTTACCCGCCTCAATTTCTATATTCTCAGTTCCCAGTGAAAGCTTCCCAGTTAAGGTTAGTGAGGAAAGCGGAGCATTTCTTACTCCCTATTTCCCTCGGGGTTTGATTATATATTTAGCCAATTTTTCACTTGACCATACCTTCGGGTGTATTGCGAAACATCTGGAGGCTCCAAGGATAGGTTTTTCTGTTTCTGGTTGAATATCTTGTAGAGTTTTAGGGGAGATTTATCGGTATCACTTCCTACCGCACCATTATGCTGAGGTCATCTCTGATCTTTTAGGGATTTTTAACCGTGATTCTGAACTTCCTATTGTATGTGTTTAGGGGTTTCTAAATTTTTGTGGGTTTGTGTTCCATACTTTCAACAGATTCTTAAGTCATTCATGACTCAGGTATTGCTTGGACTATTAAAATATATCTAAAGGAGGTTGATTTTTAATGTGTATCACAAATATCTTTGAAACAATAGAAATGAAAGAGAATTCATTCATTTAGAATTTTTCTAAGTGGTAGATTTTACAATTTCAGTAAAGATTTGAAAATATATGATTAAAAAGATGTCTTCCAACTTGGGTGATTTTGGTGCATTTCGTTAGAGTAGACTTGGCAAACCTCTTTCTATTTTATTTTTATGAATGATTTGCTTCTGCATTATTCAAATAAGATTTCAGATTCACAAGTAATGTCATTTGGAAAATGAACTTACATGAATTATATTCTTATACAGAGATATACTCAGGGGACATTGATTCTAGAAAAGGTGTGTGTGTGTTTAAATGTATAATTAAGAAGAAGTAGGAAAAATTACTTTGCCACTCAGACACAGTTCAGCAATGTGTGGCTGTTTGAGGTCATTGATTAGAGTAACTATAACTTCCAGAAAATGGCTATGAATCTTGTTTTATGCCTGTGATAAAATGGGAATTATTTGCTCTGGGAACTAGGGTTGTATTTATGTTAAATAATTTGGCTGTTACTGGAACTGGCAAGTCCCAGGCAAGCAGTTAGGTTGAATGATGAAATTACTGATATTTGACCTTTTTTGACCTACCAAATGGCTGTTTCATATGGTTTGATTGCCAACATGTTTCCTATTTTTTACAACCTCTTTTTTTGCTCTCTTCACATCTATCCTTTGCTGTTATATCCTTCTAAATTTTAGTTATTATATTGTTGCTATTCTGTTCTTTAAAATGTTTGATAAATTTCATGTACATAATGCAATGCAGTTAGACTTATGTTTTAAATAAAATGTATCTTGTTTAATATAGTGATATATACATGAATTGCCATAGATGATCTTTATATAAAGTATTGCAAGGATATAGTGTTCAAAAATTGTGGTTCATTTTAGTACTCTTGTAAAAGGTGTCCAGTGTTTTGATCACTTCCATTTTAAAAACCATTTCTTACAGAATCATTCTTAGTTGTAATAATAACAGAGTTATTCTTAAAAAATAAATGTTTATTATCTTTAAAAATAATATATATTTTGCAAACCACTGTTTTTTAAAAAAGAACCCTGGTGTTGTTACAATTAAACACACACACATACACACACTCTAAGGTAGGGCAGGAGGAGTGGGAGGGAGATGGGGACTGAGAAAGAGAAAGGAGCTGAGAATTAATGTTTTGTTGTTTTGATGGTGCACAGATTCAGAAAGAAAAGAAAATCTCTGCTGTTCTCTTGAAATATTTAAAAATGCACCATTTGTCTTCAAAAACATTTTCTCTTCATCTCTCTCCTTGACTCAGCATCACAGTGCCTTTCTAGAATCTTGGCATTTTGTCTATCGTAAATTATGAAAAAGCAATGATGTCAGTCTGCTGTGCTATCACATTATCTGTGGGGTTTCTGGGTCTCTGTACTATGTTTGCAGAAACAGATGGCTCTTATGACACTTTCACCAAATGACATGGCACTTAAATGTCTCTACCATGCTGATTTGCGTCTTTGAGAAACATGCCCATTGATGCCTGAGAGCTTGTGGGTTCAGCATAGCATTTCAGGGCAGGGGAAAGAAACACTAATTAGTTCATTTTCCCACTCAGATTATAGGCCACTTTAGCAAAAAAATTTATCTCACATTCAACCGGCTAATTGGAATCATTTTCTTTCTGTAAGAGAATTCAAAAGGAAAACATCATTTCTGCACTGAGAGAACTTACAAAATGTTGCAGAAAACTGAGAGTGAATGTGATCTGGGCACATGTAAAAATGTATTAAATAACAGCAAAAATAAAGATCATGAAGGCAAACTAATTGTTTTAGGGTAGAGCCCTTCCATTATGGAAGAATACCTGAAAGAATGCTTGCTCATTTTCTAACTCATAGATGATATTTGATTTATTTTTATTTATTTAATACAAATACCACAGAGCATCTACTATGTGCCAGGCATTGTTCTAAGTGATTTACAAATATTAATTAATTTAACCCCTCTAGAAACTTTATGATGACAATGCTATATTATCCTCATTATACAGATGAGGAAACTGAGGCACAGAGGTTGAATCTTCTACACATGTATTATGATATTTAGAACTGTAAAATTTAGACAGAATATCCTTTTTAAACTGAAAATTTCTGCTTGTATCTATTTTAATAGGAGTCTAGATATATAAGTTTAGATTTAAATGAAGAATTATATCTGTTAAAAAAAAGAAGGGACATCTAATTTATGTACTTAAATTAAAATGACCCTGACTGTTTGGCTCAGCAGCAGAGCATGGGCCCATCTCTACTGGAAGTCTACTGTGTAAGTCACAGTTGGATTCCCAGTCAGAGCACACAGGAAAAGTGGCCATCTGCTTCTCTACCCCGCCCCCTCTCCCTTCTTGCTTTCTCTGTCTCTTCCCCTTCTGCAGCCATGGCTTGAATGGTTCAAGCAAAGTTGGCCCCCAGTGCTAAGGATGGCTCTATGGCCTTGCCTCAGGTGCTAACATAGCTCAGTTGCCCAGCAACGGAGCAGTAGATCCAGGTGGATCCACTTGCCCGGTGGATCCAGGTCAGGGCACATGCAGTCTTGTCTCTGTCTCCTCGCCTCTCAATAATAATGATAAAAAAATAAAATGAGTGTGTGATCATAGCATGTAGAAAATCAGTTACACAGCAGAAATGGATGTCTGTACAACCTGAAGGACTGAATGTGGGAAACAGAAAGTATGTACATTTTCAAACCACACATTGCCTCATCTGGTCCCCAAAATGGAACTACCTGTTTGAGACAGATGCATTAAGCCTGGATGATGAGTTTAAAATGAAATATCCACAATTACATTTTTGAAGACACACCTGCTCTTGTGGAAGGAGTATTAGCTGTCAACTTCAATTTTTCTTGATAAAAATATATTACAAAGTGAAAGAATCACCTCCAAGGGCTTTCTTCTGCCTTGCAGTCCCGATAAAACTGTTTTAAAGTGGAACGAGCCTGACCTGTGGTGGCGCAGTGGATAAAGCGTCCACCTGGAATGCTGAGGTTGCTGGTTCAAACCCTGGGCTTTCCTGGTCAAGGCTCATATGGAAGTTAATGCTTCCTGCTCCTCCCCCTTCTCTCTCTCTCTCTCTCTCTCTCTCATCTGACTCTTTAAAAAATGAATAAATAAAAGCATAGATGTTTTAAACAATAAAAATAAATAAATAAAGTGGAATGATGCCCATTCTTGTCATGAAATGAGATTGATTATGAATTTTGAGAAACCTATGAAACCCAGTACCCCTGTTTACCAAAACATGTTTTGAGAAGCCCAGTGAGGAACCACTGTTGGAAAGTAACAGGTCACAGTGGGAGGCGGGAGAAACCGGTAGCAAAAGCACTTAGCGTTAAGGGGTTTGGGTGTGAGGCGGCAGTGACGCAGTGTGCCGAGATAGTTCTGATCAGGCTCCTCCGGCAGGCTGCACCATCAGATGCGGCTGTCCTCCATGGGCCCTTACTGCTCAGAGCACAGTCACAGTGTAAAGTGCCGTTCAAGTAGTCCTTACCCTGTTCTTTAAAAGAAAGCCTTCTTTCAGATTCCTGTATGAGCCTTTTTTATACCCATGGGAATAGCTAACTAGGAAAAGATAGAAAAACAAAGTCACTTTCTACTTCCCAATGGAAATGTTTAAATTTATAAAAATTCATTCCAAAGAAATGAGGAAAATACCAAAAGGGGTAGCAGGTATGAATCCTACTTGCTAGGCTGGCTGGTCACCAGCAGTGTGTGATGTGTTTGTTGGTGACTTGGGCAGCTGATTATTTGTTTCCTGTCAGCTGGTCCACGAATAATGCATATATAGAGCAGCAGATATGTAGTCAGGAGGAAATACATTCAAAGGCTTTCCCCATACTTGTTTTACCTTTAAAAAACTAAAAAATAAATCAGAAAATTACTTTATATTTTGCAAGTTTTTGTTAACAGATTTAAAGCTAATTAGAATATCGCAAGCAGAGAGAGATGAGTAGAGGTGCACCCAGTCAGGAGTCTCTGGTGTCTCTGCTTGGTTGGGTTTCAGAGGTCATGTGGCTGTGGTTATCGTTGTTCTCCCTGACACTATGCTTTGAAGGAGATTGTGTTACATTTTAGTTGTGCTTTTGGGAAGAAAAACATTATTCTAAGCAGGTCTTAAGAAGTGCTGAAAAGAGCTTCAAATAAATAAATATACCCATCCAGTGTTCATGACAGTTACTGTAATAAATGGGGAACAGATTTTTAGGTTTGTTCTTAGGAAGTGAATAACTGTAACAAACTAGAGTAAATGGACACTTTCTAAGTTGAGTCATAGCTGGTGATTCTCTTGAAGTTTTTCCAGAGAAAATAATCATTAGAAATTCAAACAATAACAGGTAGCTTAAGGACTCATTGCAGCGTCAACAGTAAGGTTGTGCTACATACCTTCCATCGTTTTCTTTAGGTTTTCTTAACATGAAATGTGACCCTGATGTATTTCAGATTCTAATGAAAATACCTGTTCATTATTTATTATTTTTACTTTGCATACTATGTGTAAGGTTGGTGGATAATGGGGGATGGTCATGTGGGGAACCCAGACCCGCGAACTTTGGCTAGGACCGCCCACAACCAAGCGCGCCAAAAGAAGCTTCACAGGAACCATTTGGAAAAAAGCGACCATCTACCACCCAGTGGGATTTCACCATGTCATGTTAGCTCGACTTCCCTAGAGGGACCCTTTAAATATCTCCCACGTGGTTTAATCCGTGCAACTTCCCTGGCCTCCATCTGGCCTCCATCTTTCTTTCTTCGGGGCCAGGGAACATTGCCGGGCGGGATGCGCTCTGTACTCAATAAAGCCGTTTACTATTCCACACTTGGTGGCTTGAGCCCCGTTTCTTCCTTCTCGGTGGGGAAAAATATCTTACACTTATGTATCAATAAAATCTGAGTTACAAGAATAATAATAAGCAACATTTAAAAGTTTGTATAACTTGGATAGGTAAGTACTAGAGAAGCCTAAAAGAGGACTGAAATTGAGAAATAAATAGGAGAAAAGAGAGAAAGAAAAAGAATTATAGTATTTATTTTTACTAAGATCTCACATTAAATTAATTGAATTATATAGAGTTCTTAGGCTACCATGAAAGGAGAAAGGTAGAATTTATTCCTGTGAGTTATATGGATAGCAGGTAGACCTGTATGAAAATCGGTTCTGATGCTGAAATAAACAAGCCAAGCTCAAGCAGTTACTGTTTCATAAAGAAAGAATATTTAAACAGCAACCAGACAGAAATTCTAAAATGCTATTTAGAGTTAATACTAAGTTTAAAAAAAAGAAGAAATTATATGACACCTTTCACCCCATAGGTTAAAAAGCAGTTAAGTTTCTTAACATAATATTACCAAACCAGAACCTATGTGTATTTGCTAAATAATTTTGAGCAACCGAACAGATTTTTTCTTGCTTCTAAATGGATACTAGGAAATGTTTAACCTCCATTGTATTGCCACAAAGCCTGGCTGATCACCCTGGGAGTCCCCAGAGATCTAAGCAGCTTTGGATTGGCTGTCAGAGGACTTGAGCATTTTATTGCACATGGCCCTGCCACAGCAGGGTTCAGTCGCTAATGTTTTATCTGCAGAAATGTGCTGGGATGGGCACTTTGTTTAAGATTTTTCTTTTGCTACTGGAAGGAAACAGGAAGCAGTAAGATAACTTCACTTGTAAGGTAATATCTGTGCTTTTTTCTGTGCAGAGGAAAGTGGGCTGAATAATTTTGGTTTGCACTCTCAGGTATCATTTTAATGATTTGTTTAAAACTGAAGCCAAAATTAGAGGTGTATTTCAACTGTAACGGCTTGTCTGAAACATACGTTCTCTGTTCATTGGTTTGGCTTTATTTAGTGTGCTGATCTAGTTAGTAGAGTTTTTTTTTTTTCAATAAAAAATCAGTGTTTTTCACATAGCTTGTTGAATACTTAAAAGAGGGACATGGCAAAGCAATAACGGATTTAGTTCAAGTATTTTACTTGTAAAATGTTTAAATGTTAAAATGTTTAAAATAGTATAAAGAAAAATAAATGCTAGTAGGTTTAGATTTGCTATAAAGGTACAGCAACAGGGTGTGTTCACATGTAATTTCAATGTATTTTGTCATTCTGTGTATAGATATTTGTTCTTAGTGATTTCATGGGCCATTTTTTATATTGCCTGAAAACAATTTTCCAGTCAGATCTTATTCTTTCTTATCTGCTGCATTTCTATTTGTTATGTTTTTTATATTATGGTAGTGCAGTACTTTTCTGCACAAGGTGTGATTTAAGCTTTACCCACTCGTCTTTTTTATTAAAAAGAGGATTCTATTGTAATTCTTTCTGCACTAGATTGAGAGTTTCCCCCAGGTTTTCTGTATTAGTCCTTCTGTATCACAAGAGGATGAGAAAAAGATTAGGGACATATTTCTTTTTAATACCATAATTGGATCTGTTAGAGATAGTTTATGAAATACCTTTAAAGATCACCTGTAAGATTATATTCCATGTGTCAGTTTTTTGAAGCTCATGAAATGAAACAGGTTGTGATTATAATAATGCAACAAAGTTTTGCACCCTTGAAAACACCCCCAGAAACATCCATTATCGGCCTTTGTACAGGTGGACACGAGCAAGTGAGTTGGAAGACTCTCTGCTGTTTTCCTGGGGCAGTTGTCTGTTCACATTTTCCATTGACAGTAGTGAAATGGCATTAGAATTGCCATACGTTTGTATACTGCTTTTCAGTTTGCATTGTCTAGTTTGATCCTCCTAACTACTTTCTTCAGAAAGGGCAGGTCTCATTATTCTCATTTTTAGGATGAGAAAAGTGAGATTGAGGAAATTGGGTGCTGCACCCCAAGTTATTCAGCGAGAACATGCACAGCTGAATTCTGTCTCAGACTTTCGGGCCAGTGCTCTTTCCAAAACACCATGTTGGCTCCCTGTGCTGGATGTTTGCTTTTAAGATCAGACTATTTGAACTAAGCCCTTTAATAGTAAAGCTCTGGCAACAGCTGTTAGGTGGATTAAAAAAAAAAAAATCAAAGCCCTTGGTTGGAAAGTGGAGTAATCAAGAGAGTGAGAGGAAAGGGAGAAAGACACTAAAACAAGTGAGTGATGTTTAAAGTGCTGTGGGACAAGGGCACTGTGGGCCATGAGGTTCATGCCTCCTTCCTTTTCTCGCCATCTAAACAAGTCTCCTGCCCTCTGGGGCTTCTTTCCCTTGTCTGTCGTTTCTTTTGAGAAATTTGCCATGGTTCGTCACCACAGGCCACTGGTAATTACAAATAGGACTCCAGGGCACATTTCCCAAACTTCATATTATGGTTCGTTTCCAGAGACTAAGCTATCAAATCTATAAATCTTCCCTGTATGTGACATATGGCCTAGGTCTCTTGTTTACCTGAATTACATTGAGAATCCCATTTATTTCAAATTGCATTTACTTGCCAGCTCTGCCTTCTTTTCATTCTGAATTTCCTTACGCTTTAAGTAACTGTGCTCTTATGCTTCAATTCTAATACTTTGTCAGCCCACTTCTCTCTGGCTTTCCTGACTGTACTCTGGTTTCCAGGGCTTCATTTTTCTCAGGAAATCTCATTATGGATACTAAATTGTATTATAGCCTTGCCCAGAAATTCAAATGAAAACTGAAATGCTTTTCAAGCCGTGGCCCCAGTTGAAATTCTTGCCACCATGTCGTTAGTGTAAAGTTTTTTAGTCTCCAGTGTCCAGATTATTAAGAGGTCCTTCAGCTACAGTGGTCTGTGGTACTGACCAGACCTGTTAATCCTGTAATGTGTGAGATCTTCGAGCCTTGGAAAGTAGACGAGTAATTAGATATATCTTTTTGTATTACCTTTGTCCCATCAACCACATTATGCAATTATGTGGTTAACTAATTTTAAATGTACATTTGTTTTGCTATTAAAAATTATTAGAATAATTTAAAATGGCCCATAATTCATATCATTCATATACCTCTGGGTGATAATTAGAAAAATTCTAGTGATTTAAAGTTAAGGATAATACATTCAGCTATGAAATGACATGTAAACTTCTTCCTCTCAAGTCCTCCCTGAAGATAAAAATGCTGTTATCAATTTCTTATGTATCTTTCCAGAAATCTTTCTATGCATGTGCTAACCAAAATTGATCTCTTAAAGATAGCATTCAAAGTTAAGATTACTACCTGATCACTTTGTGGATTTTATTTATTCATTCTGTAGATATTTATTGATCTTCTCTCTGTGTTCTAGGCACTGGGAGTAGTGCATGAGCAAAAGCAGACAAAACTCTCTGTACTTAGGAAGACAACAAACTAAGTCAATAAAATGTGTAAATATTTTAGATGGTACTTAGTGCTAAGGAGAAAAGTAAGGCAGAGAAAAGGGATAAGAGTTGGTTGCAGGTTGCTGCTTTGGACAAGGCCAGCCACGGACGGCACCAAGACAGTGAGTGGCCTGAGGAAGTCCCTGAAGCAGGTGCAGGAACAGGCAATGCAGATAGTTGGAGGAACTAGGGCCCAAGTATGGACCCCAAGCTCAGGAAGAAACATTTTCTTTTAAATGTCAAAAGGTATTTTTTTTTTTTTGGTAAGTCAGCCAAAATGAAGAAAAAGCTGAGAATTTATTTAAATAAATAATCCATTAAGAAATCCCATATATCATTTTATTTATAGGATAGAAATTCTCATTCATACATATTCTTCAAAAAGTGAGACCCAGATAAAAAGTAAGAGTACACCCATGTGCCTAGAGAAGACAGCACTGAAACCCAGGCCTGTCTAGTGGCCAGTTCTTCCTTCACCACTGGTCCTGCAGTTGCTAAGGTCTTTTCTTTGGGGTTGGCTGTAAAGACTAATGTAACCAGACTAATGTGAGTTTCCTCCTTCTTGCACAAGGGCCATTTCCAGACTTTTCTTTGGGCAGCAGCCATGGCCACTACCCTTCTTGAGTACAGGAACTGTGCTGGGTGTAGCTGCCTCTCTTTGGCTTCTTGGCAATCAGGGCTCAGGACTTAGGCTTACCTGGTACACGTTGTCTAATTAGAGTGGTGCCTGCTAAAGATTTTTTTTTAAGTATTAATTTTATAAGCACAGGCGTTAAAAGGCAATGAGCATTTGTTTGGTTTATATGGATATACAAGCATAGAAAAACAGGATAATACTTTGCTTCAAAAAATATTCTTGTTTATTCCTAGTAGGACTTCATTAAGTCAGAATGCAAGTGGGTTTATAGAGGGTACTGAAAACCAGAGCTACTGGCCTCACCCACACTCCCGTACCCAACCCAATCACTCCTCACCCACACCCCACGTCGGACAGAGGCTCTCGCTCCACAGTCACCCATACTGTAATGTGTTGCCTGTTGGAGAGTGTTCTTACTGAGAACCTGTGCTTTTGGAGAGCAGTGTTGAAAACAAGACAACAGACCCAGACTGGAGTCACTTGTGCTAAGACTTAAATTATAGTTTCAGTTCTCCCAAAAATAGAATCTTAAACTAGTCTCAGGAATCACCTGATCATCAGTAGTTAGGTGATCTGTCTCATAGACCCCTGTAATCCTCTAAAAGAAAGTAACCTTTCTGATAACCAACCCACTTTCTTGCCTGTTATAACTTCCTTGTTTCCATTCCCTTCTGCATATGAAGAAAAAGTCTTTCATTTTGCACAGCTCCTTGGATTTTCTTTCTGTCTGCTCATTAGATGCTGTCTGATTCAAATAGACCTTTCCTCAATGTCTTAAAATTTTACAATATGCCTCAGTTTATCTTTTAACAGTAGTTTACTTGCTGATTAGACTACATTCAAATGTGGTGTGTTGTTTGTTTTTTTGTGTGTGACAGAGACTGAGAGAGACAGAGAGAGGGACAGACAGACAGGAAGGGAGAGAGATGAGAAGCATCAATTCTTTGTTGTAGCACCTTAGTTTCTCAGTGATTGCTTTCTCATATGTGCCTTGAGAAAGCAGTGCTACAGCAGACCAAGTGACCCCTTGCTCAAGCCAGTGACCTTGGGCTCGAGCTGGTAAGCCCTGCTCAAACTGGCGACCTCGGGGTCTTGAACCTTGGTCCTCAGCATCCCAGTTTGACGCTCTATCCACTGCGCCACCGCCTGGTCAGGCTAAATGTGGCGTGTTTTGATACTTTCTAAAATGGTCTGATCGGATGCAAAGTATTATTATTGACAGGGAGGGAATATAAGGGAAGGCTTTAAAGAAAAAAATACTTTTGTGTGTGTGTATGTGTGACAAAGACAGAGAGAGACAGTGAGAGGGACAGATAGGAACAGACAGGAAGAGAGAGAGATGAGAAGCATCAATTCTTCGTCATGGCACCTTAGTTGTTCATTGATTGCTTTCCCATATGTGCCTTGACCAGGGGGCTGCAGCAAAGCGAGTGACCCTCAAGCCAGCAACTTTGGGCTCAAGCCTATGGCCTCAGGGTTTTGAACCTGGGTCCTCTGCATCCTAGCCCGATGCTCTATCCAGTGCGCCACTGCCTGGGCAGGCAAAAAAATACTTTCCGGCCCTGGCCAATTGGCTCAGTGGTAGAGCGTCGGCCTGGCGTGCAGAAGTCCCGGGTTCGATTACCGTCCAGGGCACATAGGAGAAGCGCCCATCTGCTTCTCCACCCCTCCCCCTCTCCTTCCTCTCTGTCTCTCTCTTCCCCTCCCGCAGCCAAGGCTCCATTGGAGCAAAGATGGCCCGGGTGGGCACTGGGGATGGCTCCTTGGCCTCTGCCCCAGGCGCTAGAGTGGCTCTGGTCGCGGCAGAGCGACGCCCCAGAGGGGCAGAGCATCGCCCCCTGGTGGGCAGAACGTCACCCCCTGGTGGGCGTGCCGGGTGGATCCCAGTTGGGTGCATGCGGGAGTCTGTCTGACTGTCTCTCCCCGTTTCTAGCTTCAGAAAAATACAAAAAAAAAAAAAACAAGGAAAAAAAAAAAAACTTTCCTAGCCTGACCAGGCAGTGGCGCAGTGGATAGAGCGTTGGACTGGGATGCAGAGGACCCAGGTTCAAGACCCCGAGGTCGCCAGCTTGAGCACGGGCTCATCTGGTTTGAGCAAAAGCCCACCAGCTTGAACCCAAGGTCGCTGGCTCCAGCAGGGGTTACTCGGTCTGCTGAAGGCCCGCGGAAGAGGCACATATGAGAAAGCAATCAATGAACAACTAAGGTGTTGCAACACGCAATAAAAAACTAATAATTGATGCTTCTCATCTCTCTCTCTGTTCCTGTCTGTCTGTCCCTGTCTATCCCTCTCTCTGACTCACTCTCTATCTCTGTAAAAAATTAATTAATTAAAAAAAAAAAACTTTCCTAGACGTAGTTCAAATAAGAAACCTCAGCTAGGTAAGGAAGAAGGATATGATTAATAATGAAAAGTTGTGAAAATCTTCCCTTGTGACACTCTCACTGGGTCCAGCCACTAATAGCTGCCTTGGACTATTTTAATAGCCTTCCACGTGGCCTTCCTGTCTCAATGTTGCTCCCCTTCAGCCTATTCTCAATACAGCTGTTCCAGTGTTCATGTCACTCCCTGCTCAGAACCTCTCAAGGGCTTCTCAGTTCACTCAGCGTGAAAGCCAGAAGCCTTACATGATGTGCCAGCCTGGGTCGTCTGGTGCCTCATTCCATCTCTGCCTGCATCTCCTGCTTCTCTCCCCTTGCTCACTCCTTTTAACCACCCTGTTTTCAAGCATGCAAACTCCTCCCTCAGAGCCTTTGCATTTGCCTGGAACCTTCACCTTTCCTGCAAAGCCCTTTCCCAATGGCTCTCACACTCTGGTCCCTCAGATCCTGACTTATACCGTGCCTCCTCAAGGAGGTGTCATCCTGACCACCGTGTCTAAGATTGTGATTCTTCCCCAACTTTGTACTCGCATCCTCTCGCCACACTTTATTTTTTCATTCTAGCATATTACCCTTATTTACTTCTTCGTTTTACTTATTGTATGTTTTCTCCCACTAGAATATAAGCTGTGGGGGAGCAGGGACGCACTACTGTCTCCAGCACCTAGGACAGTGCCTGGTGCCTACTAGGCACTCTATAGTGACTGTCACATGAATGAATGAATCATGGGGAAGAGAACTTGCATTCTTTAAAAGTATTGAAAGTCTTGGGATCACATAATAAAACCAACTTAAAATGAAAGCAGTACAGTGCCGACACAACCCTGTTCACTGACAGGCATGTTTCCTGGGCGGGCCAGGCAGCTGGTTCAGAAAGACAAGCCTGGCCTTCTCCAATGTCATGCTCTAATGCAGGTTGTGCTGCAGTAGCAATGAGACTAATGAGGGAAAAAAAGGTGGTGGAAATTGCAAATGCTTTTTTTGCTTCCAAAGCAAAAAAATTGATAGGAAATAAATTAACAAAAAAATCTGTGTTGCTGAAAATACAAACTTCATTTATACTCTGATCTGTGCAGATATTCAAGCTCAGTGATCCCAGGTCAGAGGACTCTTATATTTGTACAGACCTTGCTCTGTTAATCACCTCTGACTAACTCTCTGAATTCCTTTTTATGATGGTGGCATTCTGATGAGAATGAAACCAAGCTCTTGTAACACCAGCAACATGTATAGAGCATTTAGCCAATTCCTAAAGGAATGGTCCCAGAGACCTTAAGAGATCAGGATTATTAACCCCATCTTGTACTCAGAGAGGAAGTCATTTACTTCATGTCACCTGGTAAGCTATTGAATTCACAATTTAACTTCTTTATTTAGAAATATCATAATTGCTAATTTAATACATGTCATGTTGCATTACAGATGACCTCTTTTTAAATGGAAAGCTTTATATTTGGATTTAACTTTGGTTAGTGACCTGGAACTATTAGTATTCCAGATTTCTCTAAGACCAGGGTTTCAGGTTCTCAAGTTGGAAGACTGATGTAGAGAACTGAGATTTTGAGAATCCTAAAGCCATTTTGGTGTGGACCAGGATTAGTCTACTCTGCTCAGGTACTGCTATGGAGACGTCTGTAATGGTAGGCTTAGGTGTGATTGGGGGTCCTCCCAAGCTATAACTTAAATCCTGTTTGATTTTTTTTTGCTCTTACTTTTTAGGTAAATGGAGTTCCCCTTGATTGAAAAAAGTCAATGTAACTAAAATGGAAAGTCAGTGCTTGCATAGATAACCGAGAAACGGTGCCAGTGCCAATCAGTGTTCTGGTAAGCAAAGGATATACATTGCTGATGCTGCATCAGAGTTGTATTTGGAGCTCATTTTCTTTTGTTTCTGTTGCGGTTCAGTTCTTTTTCCTTCCAGCACAAGATTATGAAAAGACCTCAAATTCAGTTCAGTGAACATGGCAACTAATCAGGAAGTTGTGAGGGAAAATAAAAGTGAGGGACTACTTGGGAGTTTGTGTCTGTAGCAAGAGAGACTGGAAAACTAGAGCATCTGAAGAGAAGTTGGAAGTGAAAGTGACTCTCCAACTTTGCATACCGATAGTACTGTCTAGCCTATATCCAAAGGTTTGAGAGTTTTTCAAACCTCTCTCATTTCATCTTTATAGTGAAATTTGTTTAGTTCAAACAACAGCAAAATTTCCAACCAAATGATATTTTTAATTTTTAAAAATATTTTTCTACCTCTTCCTATTATGGGAAATGCATTCATTCTCCTTTACTATTCCTAAATCTTATTTACTGCATTTTTATCCCTTTCTTTAAAGTCTGACTTATTATTTATAATATTTGCTAGGAATATAAACTACAGTTTTAATAATATTAGGTGATTTAGTTGCGTCTTTAAAACTTTGCTTTAAAAATCAGAAGAGTTCTGCATATGAAATTTAAAAACAGTTTGTATCCAAGTATATTGTTGGTCAGACCAAAGTATAAATTGATAGAACAATAAAATTGCTAAGTTTTAAATCAAATCAGATTAAACTTTACAGTTAACATCTTTGGTAAGGCTAAAGCTCAATAAGTGATGATAGTAGAGGCCTCTGTAAGCGAGCTATAATCCCAGGACCTGTGAAGTCCAGTGCCTGTGCTAGTGTGTACTACAGTGTAGCTCAGGGGTCCCCAAACTTTTTACACAGGGGGCCAGTTCACTGTCCCTCAGACCATTGGAGGGCCGGACTATAAAAAAACTATGAACAAATCCCTATGCACACTGCACATATCTTATTTTAGAGTAAAAAAACAAAACAGGAACAAATACAATATTTAAAATAAAGAACAAGTAAATTTAAATCAACAAACTGACCAATATTTCAATGGGAACTATGCTCCTCTCACTGACCACCAATGAAAGAGGTGCCCTTCCAGAAGTGTGGCGGGGGCTGGATAAATGGCCTCAGGGGGCCACATGTGGCCCGAGGGCCGAGGGACCCCTGGTGTAGCTAATGCACCCTGGGAGCACTCTTCTGGCTGTATACATTGCTTCTCAAGGTAATTTACACAGAACAACAAATTGACAGATCAGAATTGTACAAATGACAATTGTTGTGAGAAGGGGAATTATTCAAATTATATGGGTTAAGTCTATAAAACATTTCTGACTTTGAGAGATAAACTGTAATCTATTGTTCAGAGGTCAGATCAGCCCAAGACAGAATTAATAGTTTGCTCTTTCTTGCCCTTATTTTTAACCAAAATTTAAAATATAGAAATATCTGTCAGATATTTATTGAATTTTTAAATCTGCCTCAATTAGTGAGCATGTGACTAACCGGATTCTATACAAAAGGTAGAGTATTCTTATTGCCTTATATATCTGCTCTGTGCACACATTAGGCCATTCTGAGCTTTTATCTGTTCAACGGTAAATATTAGCATTGATACCATATTTTAAAGAAAGAAATACTATCTGTGCGTTGATTATTTGTTCAAGTTCTTAAATATTAATCAAATTGGTGCAACATTTAACTAAATGTCCCATTGTCACCTTATGTTAATGAAAAATGCCTAAGTAATCATATTTTGTGATGCTTAATACACTTTATTTTTTGATCAAATAATTTCATCGTTTGTCCCTCCGTCCTCATGGAAGTATTCACTTTAAACAGTATTTATCAAGTGTAAGCAACTTAATTTAATAGACTAGCATTTTCAAGCAACTCATTTTAAATCAAATTTCGCTTCATTAGTAGATTAAATAATAGAATCTTAAGAGAGTCTATGTTTTGATAAATGCTAAAGAATTAAAAATTGGAGTGATGTTTATAATTTCTTATTTGATCATAATTCTTTGATATGTTAAACACTATCTTTGATCTGAAAGCTTCAAAGAGTTTCGCCTATTTTTATAATTGTATAGGAATTCACTTACAGTTCTTGCCCTCATTTTCATTGGGCATTTTAAAATTGTTAGAGCATCAAAGTAAGTATTCTTTTCTTTTTTTTTTTTTAATAATTTTATTTTTAATGGGGCAACATCAATAAATCAGGATACATATATTCAAAGATAACAAGTCCAGGTTCTTGTCGTTCACTTATGTTGCATACCCATCACCCAAAGTCAGATTGTCCTCTGTCACCTTCTATCTAGTTTTCTTTGTGCCCCTCCCCCTCCCCCATTCCCTCTCCCTCTCCCCCCTCCCCCCCGTAACCACCACACTCTTATCAATATCTCTTAGTTTCACTTTTATGTCCCACCTACGTATGGAATAATGCAGTTCCTGGTTTTTTATGATTTACTTATTTCACTTCGTATAATGTTATCAAGATCCCACCATTTTGCTGTACATGATCCGATGTCATCATTTCTTATGGCTGAGTAGTATTCCATAGTGTATATGTGCCACATCTTCTTTATCCAATCTTCTATTGACGGGCTTTTTGGTTGTTTCCATGTCCTGGCCACTGTGAACAATGCTGCAATGAACATGGGGCTGCATGTGTCTTTATGTATCAATGTTTCTGAGTTTTTGGGGTATATACCCAGTAGAGGGATTGCTGGGTCATAAGGTAATTCTATTTTCAGTTTTTTGAGGAACCACCATACTTTCTTCCATAATGGTTGTACTACTTTACATTCCCACCAACAGTGTATGAGGGTTCCTTTTTCTCCACAGCCTCTCCAACATTTGCTATTACCTGTCTTGTTAATAATAGCTAATCTAACAGGTGTGAGGTGGTATCTCATTGCAGTTTTGATTTGCATTTCTCTAATAGCTAGTGAAGATGAGCATCTTTTCATATATCTGTTGGCGATTTGTATTTCTTCCTGGGAGAAGTGTCTGTTCATGTCCTCTTCCCATTTTTTTATTGGATTGTTTGTTTGTTTGTTATTGAGTTTTATGACTTCTTTGTATATTTTGGATAGTAGGCCCTTATCTGAGCTGTTGTTTGAAAATATCATTTCCCATTTGGTTGGCTGTCTGTCTATTTTGTTATCAGTTTCTCCTGCTGAGCAAAAACTTCTTAGTCTGATGTAGTCCCATTCATTAATTTTTGCCTTCACTTCTCTTGCCTTTGGAGTCAAATTCGTAAAATGCTCTTTAAAACCCAGGTCCATGAGTTGAGTACCTATGTCTTCTTCTATGTACTTAATTGTTTCAGGTCTTATGTTTAGATCTTTGATCCATTTTGAGTTAATTTTAGTACAGGGGGACAGACTGTAGTCCAGTTTCATTCTTTTGCATGTGGCTTTCCAGTTTTCCCAGCACCATTTATTGAAGAGGCTTTCTTTTCTCCATTGTGTGTTGTTGGCCCCTTTATCAAAAATTATTTGACTATGTGGTTTTATTTCTGGGTTTTCTATTCTGTTCCATTGGTCTGAGTGTATATTTTTCTGCCAATACCATGCTGTTTTGATTGTCGTGGCCCTATAATATAGTTTGAAGTCAGGTACTGTAATGCCCCCAGCTTCATTCTTTTTCTTTAGGATTGCTTTGGCTATTCGAGGTTTTTTATAGTTCCATATAAATCTGATGATTTTTTGCTCCATTTCTTTAAAAAATGTCATTGGAATTTTGATGGGAATTGCATTAAATTTGTATATTGCTTTGGGTAATATGGCCATCTTGATTATATTTATTCTTCCTAACCAAAGGCAAGGAATATTCTTCCATCTCATTATATATTTTTTGATTTTCCTTAACAATGGTTCATAGTTTTCATTATATAAGTCCTTTACATTCTTTGTTATGTTTATTCCTAAGTATTTTTGTTGTTGTTGTTGCAATCGTGAAGGGGATTATTCTTTTGAGTTCATTCTCAATTGTTTCATTGTTGGCATATAGAAAGGCTATTGACTTCTGTATGTTAATTTTGTATCCTGCGACCTTACTGTATTGGCTTATTGTTTCTAGTAGTCTTTTTGTGGATTCTTTGGGGTTTTCAATGTATAGGATCATATCATCTGCAAAAAGTGATACCTTTACTTCTTCTTTTCCGATATGGATGCCTTTTATTTCTTTGTCTTGTCTGATTGCTCTGGCTAGAACCTCTAGTACCACATTAAATAAGAGTGGAGAGAGTGGACAACCCTGTCTTGTTCCTGATTTAAGGGGGAAAGCCTTTAGTTTTGTGCCATTTAATATGATGTTAGCTGATGGTTTATCATATATGGCCTTTATCATGTTGAGATATTTTCCTTCTATACCCATTTTGTTGAGAGTCTTAAACATAAAATTGTGTTGTATTTTATCGAAAGCCTTTTCTGCGTCTATTGATAAGATCATGTGATTTTTGTTCTTTGTTTGGTTGATATGGTGTATTACGTTAACCGTTTTACATATGTTGAAATTCTGGGATGAATTTCACTTGATCATGATGAATTATTTTTTTAATATGTTGTTGTATTCGATTTGCCAGTATTTTGTTTAGTATTTTAGCATCTGTATTCATTAGAGATATTGGTCTGTAGTTTTCTTTTTTTGTGCCATCCTTGCCTGGTTTTGGTATGAGGGTTATGTTGGCCTCATAAAATGTGTTTGGTAGTATTACTTCTTCAATTTTTTGGAAGACTTTGAGTAGAATGGGAACCAAGTCTTCTTTGAATGTTTGATAAAATTTTCTGGTATAGCCATCTGGGCCTGGACTTTTATTTTTGGGGAGGTTTTTAATGGTTTTTTCTATTTCTTCTCTACTAATAGGTCTGTTTAGGCTTTCTGCTTCTTCTTGACTCAGTCTAGGAAGGTTGTATTGTTCTAAGAATTTATCCGTTTCTTCTAGGTTGTTGAATTTAGTGGCATAAAGTTTTTCATAGTATTCTACAATAATTCTTTGTATATCTCCGGTGTCTGTGGTGATTTCTCCTCTTTCATTTTGGATTTTATGTATATGAGTTCTTTCTCTTTTTTCCTTGGTAAGTCTTGCCAAGGGTTTGTCAATTTTGTTGATCTTTTCAAAGAACCAGCTCCTTGTTCTATTAATTTTTTCTATAGTTTTTTTGTTCTCTATTTCATTTATTTCTGCTCTGATTTTTATTATCTCCTTTCTTCGGCTGGTTTTGGGTCGTCTTTGTTCTTCTTTTTCTAGTTCCTTAAGGTGTGAAGTTAAGTGGTTCACTTGGGCTCTCTCTTCTTTGTTCATATATGCTTGAAGTGATATGAACTTCCTTCTTATCACTGCTTTTGCTGCATCCCATAGATTCTGATATGTCGTATTGTCATTTTCATTAGTCTGTATATATCTTTTGATCTCTGCACTTATTTCTTCTTTGACCCATTCATTTTCTAAAAGTGTGTTGTTTAGTTTCCACATTTTTGTGGGATTTTTTTCCTCTTTTTTGCAGTTGAATTCTAGTTTCAAGGCTTTATGATCAGAAAATATGCTTGGTACAACTTCGATTTTTCTGAATTTGCTGATGTTGTTTTTGTGGCCCAACATATGGTCAATTCTTGAGAATGATCCATGTACACTGGAGAAAAATGTATACTCAGTCACTTTGGGATGAAATGTCCTGTAGATGTCTATCATATCCAGGTGCTCTAGTGTTTGGTTTAAGGCCACTATATCTTTGTTGATTCTCTGTTAGGATGACCGATCTAGAGCCGTCAGCAGTGTACTGAGGTCTCCAAGTATGATTGTATTTTTGTTAGTTTTTGTTTTAAGGTCAATAAGTAGCTGTCTTATATATTTTGTTGCTCCTTCGTTTGGTGCATATATATTAAGAATTGTTATGTCTTCTTGATACAGTGTCCCCTTAGCCATTATGAAATGGCCATTTTTGTCTCTGAGTACTTTTGCTGTCTTGTAGTCAGCATTATCAGATATGAGTATTGCTACGCCTGCTTTTTTTTGGATGTTATTTGCTTGGAGTATTGTTTTCCAGCCTTTCACTTTGAATTTGTTTTTATCCTTGTTACTTAGATGAGTTTCTTGTAGGCAGCATACAATTGGATTTTCTTTTTTAATCCATTCTGCTACTCTGCCTTTTTATTGGTGAGTTTAATCCATTTACATTTAGTGTAATTATTGACACTTGTGAGTTCCCTATTGCCATTTTATAGATTGCTTTCTGTTAGTTTTGTATCTTGTTTGATCCTTCTCTTTCGTTTTTCTATCTTTTGTTTTTATTTGGTTGTATTCCATACATCTTTCCTCTGTTGCTATCTTTTTCATCTCATGTGCTTCTGTGGTGGTTTTTTCAATGGTGGTTACTTTAAGTAATGAAAATGGTTCCTACCCTGTTCATTGTAGCGCACTATTTTGTGAGTACTTTTGCACTCCATTGTCCTTTGCTACTGTTAATCTCCATCCTCTCCTCCCCTTTCTTTTTGTTGTTGTCACAGTTTAAATTTGGTTTTATTGTGTTCTTTTTCGAGCTTTTACTTGTGGCTTTGTTTTTTTTTTTGTTCTTTGTATCTGATTGGAGAACCCCCTTTAGTAATTCCTGGAGTGGTGGTTTTCTGATGATTAATTCTCTCATCTTTTCTGTATCTGTGAATGTTTTTATTTCTCCTTCATATTTGAAGGATAGCTTTGATGGGTATAGTATTCGTGGCTGAAAGTTCCTCTCTTTCAGGACTTTAAATATTGGTGTCCACTCTCTTCTCGCTTGTAGAGTTTCTGCTGAGAAATCTGATGATAATCTAATTGGCCTTCCTTTATATGTTGTATTCTTTTTTTCCCTGGCTGCCTTGAGAATTTTTTCTTTGCCGTTGGTTTGTGCCAATTTCATTATGATATGCCTTGGAGTAGGTTTGTTGGGGTTAAGAAAACTCAGAGTTCTGTTTGCTTCTTGAATTTGAGGCTTTAGTTCTTTCCACAGGCTTGGGAAGTTCTCATCTATTATTTGTTTGAGTATGTTCCATTCCATTTTCTCTCTCTTCTCCCTCTGATATACCTATTATTCTTATGTTATTCTTTTTGATGGAGTCAGATAATTCTTGTAGGGCTATCTCATTTTTTTTTTTTTGAGTCTGTTTCTTCTTCTCCCTGTTGTACCTCAAGTTGCTTGTCTTCTATTTCACTAATCCTCTCTTCTATCTGACCTGTTCTATTAGCTAAGCTTGTTACCTCATTTTTCAGCTCGTGAATTGTGTTTTTCATCTCTGTTTGATTTGTTTTTATAGTTTCAATTTCCTTGGAAATATATTCTTTGTGTTCGTCGAGTTGTTTTCTGAGCTCCCTAAATTGCCTTTCTGTGTTTTCTTGTATATCTTGGAGGATTTTTAGGATTTCTATATTTAATTCTCTGTCATTTAGCTCCGAGGTTTCCAATATATTAAATTTTTTCTCCATAGATTTTTCCTCATCTATCTGTGTTACCTCTCTTTCTTTTGTATCCATGATATTCGATTTTCTCTTCCTTAATGGCATGTGAGGGTGGCTTTGTTGATAGTACTAATGAGATTTAATAAAGAATAAAAAGTTAAAAAACTAAAAAAATCGAAAAGAGTTGTTTTTTTTTAAAAAAAATTAACAATGAAGAAAAATAAAATAAAATCAAAAATTTTTTAAAAAAAGGAAAATATTCCCCCCGTCCTTTTTTCCTCTCCTCTCCTCTCCCCTCTTTCTTGAGACTAAGTAGAACAAACAATGCCTGTAATCGGGGGCCTGAATTGGGGAGAAGTATTAAAGAGGCAAAAAAAAAGGGGGTATGGATCCACAAATAGCAAATAAGAAAAAAATTCGGGTCAAGAATAAAATGATTTGCTTTTAGGTGTTGGTTGACTAAGAGTTTTGATGAAAGGAATAAGAGGGAAACAGGAAAATGGGGGGACAAATTAAAAAATTACTATTGTATTTAGTGGAACAAGAACTAGATAAAATGGAGAGCCAGGGATGGGAGCACTGCTAGTGTGTTAAAAAGGTGAAGTAAAAACCCCCCAAAATGCCACAAACATAAGTTTGAGTCCCAGATAAGATATTGTTCGTTATTGAGGTTTGAATGAGAAGAGACGTAAAGGAGAAAGGAAGAAACTAATATAGAGGGAGAAAAGAAAGAGAGAGAGAGAGAAAAAAAAGAGGGAAGCACTAAAAGAAGAAAAAAGAAAAACGAGGAGAGAGAGAGAGAGAGTTAAGGGTTTTGGAGTGCAACCCTCATAGAGAGAAAGGAAGAGGAAAGAAAAGATAATGGGAGATGTAACACTTATGGGTAGTGTAGTTCAAGGAGAGGAGAGAGTGAGACTGGCAGAGAGTTAAACGACCAAATTGGAGGAGGAAAAAAAAATATCAAGAATGAAGATAAGAGAAAGAAACGAACAAATATAATAAAATGGGATAGGTTATAAAGTCTGCGGATTATTCTTGATTTTGAGAGGTTATCTTCTTGCTTTTTTTTTTTCTCTCCCTCTTCCTGGTCGGTGACTCTGTACCCCGGGTTCTGCCCCTTTGGCACACTCAGGTAGAGGTTTGCAGTTGATAAGTCTATGGCGATGTCATGTATTGTGCTTTAGTCTCGTTGACAGTCGAGGCTCATTAGCATTTATAGGCTGCGCCAGTGAGAGAGTCCGTGTTCCTGGAGCCTTTCTCCTAGTCTTTCCTTCCTCAATTAGTAGCCTGTTTATCCAGCTATGGGGTTGCTGCTGCCTCTGCCTGGATAGTAAGAGGCTCAAAGAACTGGCAACTCCCCACTCTATTCCCACTCAGCACAGGGCTCTGGGTAAGGCTCAGTCAGTCAGAGCTGCTAGCATAATCAGGCGGGGCTTCCGCCCACTCAAAGACCTCTGGCTCTGCCACTCTGTGGGATAACACGGGCGCGCACTGCCGAGGCACTTGGAGGAATCTCTGGCCCACTATCTGCGCACACAGACCAGGATATCAGGCCAGCAGTCTCACACTCTGAGTGAAACCCCCACCTGCACGGAAAAGTTCCAGCATTGGTAATGGCTCTCACTCCATCCCCGTGCGCGTCTTTTTCAAGGCGCTGGGGTGGCCCGAGATTCCGCTTTTGGCCCACACAAAGGCCCCTGACTCTGCTCCTCTGTGGGATAACACGGGCGCGCACTGCCGAGGCACTCAGAGGAATCTCTCGCTCACTATTTGCGCACGAAAACCAGGATATCAGGCCGGCCGCCTCACCTTCTGAGTGAAACCCCCACCTGCACGGAAGAGGTCCAGCGTTGGAATTAGTTCTCACTCCCTACCCGTGCGCGGCTTTCCCAGGGCGTTGGGGTGGTCCGGAGATTCCGCTTTTGGCCCACACAGAGGTCTCTGACTCTGCCCCTCTGTGGGATAACACAGGTGCCCACTCCTGAGGTGCTCGGAGGAATCTCTTGCCCACTCTCCGTGCGCGCCGACCAGGATATCAGGCCAGCTGCCTCACACTCTGAGTGAAACCCCTCCCGCACGGAAAAGTTCCAGCATTGGAATTGGCTCTCGCTCCCTCCCCGTGCGCGGCTTTCCCAGGGCACTGGGGCGGCCTGAGATTCTGTTTTCAGCCTACACAAAGGCTCTGACTCTGCTCCTCTGTGGGACAACACGGGCACCCACTCCTGGGGCTTTGGAAGGAATCTCTCACCTGCTATCTGCGCGCGCCAACCAGGATTTCGGGGAAATGGCTGCCCCACTTGTCTTTCTTTGTCTGGGTTTGGCGCGAGTCTTAGCTTGTGTTGCCCGGGTTGTCACAGGAACAGTTTTTCCTCGGCTTGGATCTCCATGCCACAGCCTGGTTCAACAGTTTGTACCGCGGCCTGGATCTATTCACCCCCTTTGCCCGCCTTAGTTTCTATATTCTCAGTTCCCAGGGAAAGCCGCCCTGTTTAGGTTAGTGAGGAAGGCGGAGCATTTCTTACTCCCTATTTCCTTCGGGGTTTGATAATATATTTAGCCAATTTTTCGCTCGACCATACCTTCGGGTGTATTGCGAAACATCTGGAGGCTCCAAGGATAGGTTTTTCTGTTTATGGTTGAAGATCTTGTTGAGTTTTGGGGGAGATTTATCGGTATCGCTTCCTACTGCACCATTACTCTGACGTCATCCAAGTATTCTTTTCTTTTTTTTTTTTTTTGTATTTTTCTGAAGCTGGAAATGGGAAGACAGTCAGACAGACTCCCACATGCGCCCGACCAGGATCCACCCGGCACGCCCACCAGGGGCGACGCTCTGCCCACCAGGGGGTGATGCTCTGCCCCTCCGGGGCATCGCTCTGCCGCGACCAGAGCCACTCTAGTGCCTGGGGCAGAGGCCAAGGAGCCATCCCCAGTGCCCACCCGAGCCATCTTTGCTCCAATGGAGCCTTGGCTGCGGGAGGGGAAGAGAGGGACAGAGAGGAAGGAGGGGGGGTGGAGAAGCAAATGGGCACTTCTCCTGTGTGACCTGGCCGGGAATCAAACTCGGGTCCCCTGCTCGCCAGGCCGACGCTCTACTGCTGAGCCAACCGGCCAGGGTCCAAGTGTTCTTTTCTATCAAATGATTTTTCTCCCACCCTCCCCGACCCCAGCCTCTGCACAGTATATCGGTGGCTTCCATTGCCCTTAGGATAAAGACTAGAAGTCCACAGAGCTCTGTGGGCCAGGCCTCCACCTGCTTCTTCAGCCTCGTTGGGACTTCTCTTCTTTCTCCTCTGCTTGCTCAGGCCATACTCGCCCTTTCCAACCCCGTTCATCAGCTCTCAGCGCAGTCATCAGTCCCTTTAGGAAGACTGACCTGCTTGACTAAGTCAGTTCACATCACCACACATTCTGAGAGCTCCGCACATCTCTCTTTTGATGACTTTTCAAAGTTGATATTTTCCTATGGTTATTTGGTCAGTCTCTCTCTCCTGCAGTAGACTATAAGCTTTACGAGGGCCAGGAAGGGTCTGGTTTGCTGAGGTTCTCATTGTTAGTTCTCAGCATTGTTTTGCTTGTGCCCAGCATAGAGACTGGCAAATGATAGACATTTTATAAATATTTGTTGAGTGAATGAGGGATTAAATAAATAAAACAATGCCATATGAGGGCAGGATTATTTTTTTATTCTGTTCACTACTGTATCTTCAGGGCCTAGAACAGTGCCTGGGCCATGAGAGTTGCTCATTAAATATGTATATATGTTGAATGAATTCATCTTTTTCTGACTTTTCAAAACCATAGAAAGTATTGATGGGATAATGTAGAATGTAACTTGAATTTTTTTGCTTGCAAACATCCTATTATATTCATTAACTCACAGAGTTAGAAGGGATCAATAGCCATGTTTCTTTTTTTTATTGTGGTAAAATATATTTAACAAAAAATTTACCATTTTAACCACTAAGTATAGAGTTCAGTGGTATTAAGTATATTCTCCAGAACTCTGTCATCATCCTAGACTGAAAGTGCCCATTTAGCAGTCACTCCCCATATAGCCATGTGGTTTCATACAATGTGTTTTATTTGCTTTAGGATCTTTTCTTCCCAGCACTTCCCAGGAGTTCAATACATAAAATGTGTGAATGTGCTTTTGCTTCTTGAATAGAGTTGGGTGCCTCTCCTTCCTGTTTTATTCTGTACCTTGGTTGGTGGTAACATTATCTGGAGACTTGGTTCCAAGTCAGGGTAGCCAGGAGAGGGTGGGGAATCTGGAGCCACACTGCAGTACAATTGCCCACCCAGCTATAAGATCTCCTCTACCCAATTCAAACCCTGAAGTAATCTTTGTTTCTTCCTTCTCCTCATCACCAGCCCCTACACACACACACACACACACACACGCACACACACACACACACACACACACACACACACACTGATACACATTCACAGTCACTCTTCTAAGACTTGGAGCTGCTTAAGGGTTGGGCTTGTGTCTTACTTGTCTAGATTCCCAGAACTCTGTACTGTTTGTTGTCAGAGTATGTTTTCCACCTTTCCCAAAACTTTTACTTTCTTCTAGGTAGGAAATTGACAGTCTCACAAAGTGGTATATCTCACTTTATTTTATCTTATTTTTCCATTGATTTGAGAGAAAGAGAGAGAGAGAGAGAGATAATAGATGGGGAGAGAGAGAGAGAAAGAGAGAGAGAAAAGCATCAACTCGTTCCACTTATGAAGTTAGTTCCATTTATTTGTGCACTTTCTGATTGCTTCTCAGATGTGCCCTGACCAGACATCAAACCCATGTCCTCAGTGTATTGGGATGATGCTCCATTAAGCCACGCAGCCAGGGTCTGTTTCACAGTTTAACCATCATTTCCCTAGAGCCATTCTTCACCGTGCTCATGGTGTGTCCCATGACCACCTGCATCAGAACCCACTGGGGCTGCCTATTAGGAGGGTGGATTTCCAGGCCCTGCCTGGACCTACTGAATCAGATTCTCTCAAAAACTTTTAGTCTTCTCCATGTTCTAGGTACAGTGTTGTTTTGTATAGTATCACATAAATCTTTTCTATTAGTTTGGTTTATATTTACTGAAGTTGAAAAATAGTTTCTCACTAGTTGCTATAAAAATTCTTAGGACTTTCATATATTTACTGGTAATTTAGCCTCCTTTAAACTTTTTCTTCCCTGGGAGAAGTATACAGTTACTTTAATTGTCTTTAATAGGACTTATTTAATATCCTTTCATCACTTTTTCTCTCCTGCTTTGAATACACTAATATTTTAAAGGTAAATCTGTTTCTTTTAGATTATAAACCCAGAAAAAGAATGAATGGAGAATAAATTCAATTAAGCTTTCTATTATGGTCATGACACTCTGACTCTACTAGGTAGGGTAGAGCTAGCCAGCATAACAAATCCCCAAATTGTAAAAACTTCACTTGATTAGATCCTACACGTGTGACAGTCCAGTGCTTATGATGTAGATCATGTGGGTGAAGGGAAAGGTCTGTGCTCATCACCCTTCAGGGACCTATGCTGACAGAGGCCATGCCATGTGCCTTCCAGTCACACTGAGCATTGACATCTAGCCCACATTGGAGAGATAAGAGGGGTGGGAAAGGCCCACTTGCTTCTTAAACATCTGGGCAAAGAAGTGATACATATTTGTTCTCTTTTTTAAATTTATTTATGATTTTAATTTGTGTTTACAAAGATTCAAGTGTCCCACCAAATATATCTCCCCCCATCACCTTATTCCCCTCAGCCCCCCCATGCCCCCTCTTCCCAACACCTTCCCCCCTTCCCTCCAGGATTTTCTGTCCTGTTCTCTATAATGCTGTTATGTATATACAATTTCATTCATCTCTTTCCCTTCTCTGATCCCCTCTTCTCTTCTCCTTTCCTCTGACGCTTTCCCTCTGGTCCCTTTGATTCCGCCTCTGCCTCTGTTCCATTGCTCAGTTCACATTATCCGTTGGATTCCTCAAATGAGTGAGGTCATGTGATATTTTTCTTTCTCTGCCTGGCTTATTTCACTTAGCATGATTGATTCTAGGTCCTTCCATGTTGTTATGAAAGGTAAGATTTCCTTCTTCCTCATGGCCACGTAGTATTCCATTGTGTATATGTACCACTGCTTTTTAATCCACTCGTCCATTCATGGACACTTGGGCTGTTTCCAAATCTTGGCTATTGTAAACAATGCTGCAATAAACATGGGGTGCATTTCATCTTTTGAATCAGTGATTTCATAGGATATATTTCTAAAAGTGGGATAGCTGGGTCAAAGGGCAGTTCCATTTTTAATTTTTTGAGGAATCTTCATACTGTTTTCCACAGTGGCTGCACCAGTCTGCATTCCCACCAGCAGTCTGGTGCAGCCACTGTGGAAAACAGTATGCAGGAGGGTTCCCTTTTCTCCACACCATCTCTAGCACTTATTATGTGCTGTTTTGTTAATATACGCCATTCTGATAGGTGAGAGGTGATCTCTCATTGTGGTTTTAATTTGCATTTCTCTAATGATTAGTGATGTTGAACAATTTTTCATCTGCCTATTGGCCATCTGTATGTCCTCTTTGGAGAAGTGTCTATTCATTTCTTTTGCCCATTTTTTGATTAGATTATCTTCCTGGTGTTGAGTTTTACAAGTTCTTTATAAATTTTGGTTATTAACCTTTATCAGATGTATTGGCAAATATATGCTCCCATTTTGTGGGTTGTCTTTTTATTCTGTTCTTATAGTTTTTAGCTGTGCAAAAAGCTTTTTAGTTTGATAAAGTCCCATTTGTTTATCCTGTCCTTTATTTCCCTTACCCGTGGAGATAAATCAGCAAAAATATTGCTACGAGAGATATCGGAGAGTTCACTGCCTATGTTTCTTTTAAGATGTTTATGGTTTCATACCTTATATTTAAGTCCTTTATCCATTTTCAGTTTATTTTTGTGAATGGGGTAAGCTAGTGATCCAGTTTCAATTTTTTGCAAATATCTGTCCAATTTTCCCAACCCCACTTATTAAAGAGACTGTCTTTACTCTAGTGTATGCTCTTACCTCCTTTGTCAAATATCAATTGCCCATATAGGTGTGGGTTTATTTCTGGGTTCTTTATTCTATTCCATTGATCTGTATGCCTGTTCTTATGCCAGTACCAGGCTGTTTTGAGTACAATGGCCTTGTAGTATAACTTGATATCAGGAAGTGTGATACCACCCACTTTATTCTTCTTTTTCAGGATTGCTGAGGCTATTTGTGTTCTTTTTTGATTCCATATAAATTTTTGGAATATTTGTTCTATATCTTTGAAATATGTCATTGGTATTTTAATAGGAATCGCACTGAATTTATAGATTGCTTTGGATAATATAGACATTTTAATGATGTTTATATTTCCTGTCCATGAACATGGTATATGCTTCCAATTCTTTGTATCTTCTTTGATTTACTTTATCAATGTTTTATAATTTTTTGAGTACAAGTCTTTAACCTCTTCAGTTAAATTTACTCCTAGGAACTTTATTTTTTTGTTGCAGTGGTGAAGGGGATTCTTTTCTTAATTTCTCTTTCAGAGAGTTCATTGTTGGTATATAAAAATGCCACTGATTTCTGAATATTGATTTTATATCCTACCACCTTGCTGAATTTATTTATCAGGTCCAGTAGTTTTTTGACTGAGACTTTAGGGTTTTCTATATACAATATCATATTATCTGCAAATAATGATAGTTTTACTTCTTCTTTTCCAATTTGAATGCCTTCCATCTCTTCTTGTCTGATTGCTGTGGCTAGGATTTCCAGAACTATGTTGAATAAGAGTGGTGAAAAGGGGCACCCCTGCCTTGTTCCTGATCTTAAATGGATTTCTTTTAATTTTTGCCCATTAATTATGATGTTGGCTGTGGGTTTGTCATAGATGGCCTTTATCATGTTTAAGTATGTTCCCTATATTCCCACTTTGCTGAGAGTTTTGATCATAAATAGGTGCTGGATTTTATCAAATGCTTTTTCTGCATCTATTGATGTTATCATGTGATTTTTATCCTTTTTTTGGTTTATGTGTTGAATCACATTGATTTGCAGATATTGTACCAGCCTTGTCTCCCTAGAATAAATTCCACCTGATCATGATGTATGATTTTTTTTTGTGTATTGCTGGATTCAGTTTGATAATATTTTGTTGAAAATTTTAGTATCTAAGTTCATCTGGGATATTGGTCTATAGTTTTCTTTCTTTGTAGTGTCTTTGCCTGGTTTTGGAATCAGTCTTATGCTCGCCTCATAAAAGGAATTTGGAAGTCTTCCCTCCTCTTGAATTTTTTGAAATAGATTAAGAAGGATAGGAGTTAGTTCTTCTTTAAATATTTGGTAAAATTTGCCTGTGAAGCCATCTGGCCAATGACTTTTGATTATTGGGAGTTTTTTTGAGAACTATTTCAATCTCATTTGATGAAATCAGTCTGTTCAGGTTTTCTGATTTTTATATATTGATTTATGAAAGATTATATGTTTCGAGGAATTTGTCCATTTTGCCTAGGTTGTCTAATTTTATGGCATACAGTTCTTCATAGTATTTTTTTACAGTCCTTTTTATTTCTGCTGTGTCAGTTGTTACTTCTTCTCTCTCATTTCTAATTTTATTTATTTGAGTCCTCTCTTTTTTTTCTTGGTGAGTCTGGTTAAAGATTCATCTATCTTGTTTACCTTTTCAAAGAACCAGTTCTTGGTTTCATTGATTCTCTGAATTGTTTTTTTAGCCTCTATGTCATTTATTTCCACTCTGATCTTTATTATTTCTTTCCTTCTACTTCCTCTGGGTTTTACTTGCTGTTCTTTTTTTAGTTCTTTTAAATGCAGGGTTAAATTTTTTATTTGATCTTTTTCTAGCTTCTTAAGATATGCCTATAATGCTATGAATTTCCCTCTCAGGACTGCTTTTGCTCTGTCCCATAAATTTTGAGTTGTTATATGTTTGTTTTTGTTTATTTCAAGGAAATTTTTTATTTCCTCCTTAATCTCATTGATAACCCATTTGTTATTCAATAACATGCTGTTTAGTTTCCAAGTGTTTGAGTGTTTTTCAGTTTTTCTATTGTAGTTGATTTCTAGTTTCATGCCATTGTGATCTGAGAAGATGCTTGATATGATTTCAATCTTCTTAAATTTGTTGAGACTCATTTTATGACATAACATGTGGTCTATCCGAGAGAATGTACCATGAGCACTTGAAAAGAATGTATATTCTGCTGCTTTAGGGTGAAAGGTTCTGAAGATATTTATTACATCCAGTTGATCTAGTCTGTCTGTTTTTTTTTGGGGTTTTTTTACAGAGCCAGAGAGAGTCAGAGAGGGAGATATATAGGGACAGACAGACAGGAACAGAGAGAGATGAGAAGCATCAATCGTTAGTTTTTCGTTGCGACACCTTAGTTGTCCATTGATTGCTTTCTCATATGTGCCTTGACTGTGGGGTGACAACAGACTGAGTAACCCCTTGCTCGAGCCAGTAATCTTGGGTCCAAGCTGGTGAGCTTTTGTTCAAACATGATAAGCCCACGCTCAAGCTGGCAAGACCTTAGGGTCTCGAACTGGGTCCTCCGCATCTCAGTCCATCGCTCTATTCACTGCACCACCACCTGGTCAGGCTGATCTAGTGTGTCTTTTAAGTCTGCTGTTTCTTTGTTAATTTTCTTTCTTGAGGATCTATTCAGTGATGTTAATGGGATATTAAAATTTCCTACTATTATAGTATTGCTGTTGATCTCACCCTTTATGCCCATCAAAATTTGCTTTATATATTCAGATGTTCCTATATTAGGTGCATACATATTTATAATGGTTATATTTTCCTGTTGGATTGCTCCCTTTATCCTTATTTAGTGACCTTCTTTATCCCTTACTATAGCCTTTGTTTTAAAGTCTATTTTGTCCGACATAAGTATTGCTACCCCAGCTTTGTTTTCATTATCATTTGCATGAAATAGTTTTTTCCATCTCTTTACTTTCAGTCTATGTGTATCTTTTGTTTTGAGGTGAGTCTCTTGTAGACAGCATATGTGGGTCCTGTTTTCTTATCCACGCAGCTACCCTATGTCTTTTGACTGGAGCATTTAATCCATTTACATTTAAGGTTATTATTGATATGTAGTTGTTTATTGCCATTTTATTTTTTAAATCTACATTCCTCTTTTACTAGATTTTCCCCCCTTTGCTCTCTTTAGAGCAGATCTTTTAACATTTCTTGTAGCATTGGTTTGGTTTTTATGAATTCCTTGAGTTTTTTTTTTCTGGGAAACTTTTTATTTCTCCTTCAATTTTAAACAATAGCCTTGCTTGATAGAGAAGTCTTGGTTTTATTCTCTTGTTTTGCATTACTTTGAATATTTCTTGCCATTCCCTTCTGGCGTCTAATGTTTCTGTCTAGTAGTCAGATGTCATCCTTATGGGGGCTCCTCTGTAGGTAATAGACTGCTTTTTTTTTTACAGCTTTTAGTATTCTTTCTTTATCTCTTAATTTTTGTATTTTAATTATGATGCATCTTGGTGTTGGCCTTTTTGGATTCTTCTTTAATGGAACTCTCTGTGCTTCTTGAACTTGTGTGACTTTTTCCTTCCTCAATTTAGGGAAGTTTTTAGCTATGATTTCTTTAATCAGATTCTCTATCCCTTGTTCTCTGCATTCTCCTTCAGGAATCTATGATGTGGATGTTATTTCTCTTTATGTTGTCACAGAGCTCTCTTAGAGTTTTCTCAGAGACTTTTTGAGCCTCTTTTCTTTTTGCTGGTCGGCTTTTGTGCTTTCGTTTATCTTGTCCTCTAACTCGCTGATTCAATCCTCAGCTTCATCCATCCTGCTTTTAATTCCTTCTAGTGTGATCTTCATTTCTGATATTGTATTTGTCATTTCTGACTGGTTCTTTTTTATTATTTCAATGTCCTTTTTTATTCTTGCTATCTCTTTTTTTAGGTGCTCATTATATCTATCCATTATTGCTCTAAGATCTTTGAGCATCCTAACAATCATTATTTTAAACTCTGCATCTGGTAATTTGGTTATTTTTGTATCATTCAAATATTTTTCTGGGGATTTCTCTTGTTGATTCATTTGGGCTGCATTTCTCTGCTTTTCTATTTTATCTGTGTATAGATGGGTGTGGCCACAGGAGTCCAATGTGTGTGGCCTCTGTGTTCCCCTCAGCCACCACCTCCGGCATTTGGGTATGGGCATTGCTGGCACCGTCCTGCTGAGGTGATCACTGCAGCTTCTGCTTCACCTCTGCAGGCAAGACTACACTCATGTGCCTGGGCTGCAAGTTTTGGCCCATCCCTGGCCTTTGCCCCGCACCCACAGGCAAAACTGCTTTCTTACATCCAGGCTTCAAGCCCTGGCCGCCCTCTGCCTTCGCCCCACCCCCATGGGCGGGACTGCGCTCTTGCAGCGGGGCCACAAGCCTTGGCCCCATGGGCAGAGCTGTCCTCCTGCACCCAGCTGCAAGTCTCAGCCAGTTCCCCGGCTTTTGCCTTGCCCCTGTGGGGGGGACTGCAGGCCAGACCACTCTCGTGTGCCCCACTCAAGTCTGACCGCTTTCATCTGCCCCTTTCACAGCCTTGGCTGCCCCTGGCCTCCACCCCCGCCTGGCGGGTCCGTCCTTTCATGTCCAGTCACTGCCCACCCTCCGGGGAGCACTCAGCAGTGTGGGGTTGGTGATGCAGCTCTGACTTTAGCACTCAATACTGCATCCCTGATGGCTCCCTGCTTCTAAGCAATTCTTTGCTCTGACTGCAGCAGGAGAGCTTCTGTTTGGCTGGTGACCTGCTTCCCTTTGCTGGTATTGCTGGTTCCAGGGGAAATATTCACTTTTGATTTGGGGAGTGACTCAGCCCAGAGGTTAGGGTGGCTGTCCCTCAAATTGTTTCTCCCTATGCCTCCTAGATTACACTCTCTTCCTGCTACTCCAGTCCTCTCAGTGCTCCCTGTCCCCCTCAGCCCTGGGTAAGTGGTTGTGACAGAGGTTTTCTGCACGGTCCCTTTAGGACAAATCCTGGGTCTGAGAAATCTTTGTCTTTCTCGCAAACAGTATCCTCCCTGACTTGTTTTGCAGCTAAATACTGTCCGTATGTCTCTTCTAGGCTCTGGGGCTGCAGGCTAGGGCTTTGTTCCTGGGGCCCAGGACCCTCCCCTCTCCACTAAACTCACCTCTCGCCACGCGAGTCACTCCAGGTTGCCGCTAGCTCCCGAGAGCTGGGCAGCCCTCTCCGCATTTCCACTTTTCCTACCAGTCTCAAAGTGGCTTATTCAATGATCCTTGGTTAAAGAGTCTTCTTAGTTCAGTACAAAGTTGGTTTTTCCAGATGATTGTTCTTAAAATTAAGTTGTAATCCACTTTGGTTCTGGGAGGTGGAAGTTGGTATGTCCGCCTGCTCCATCGCCATCTTCTATATTTGTTCTCTTACATCTCACAGTCTCACGCAGATACAGAGGGAGCTGGAAATGTAGACCCAGGACCCCTCCACCACTCCACATGTCAGAAGAGGATATGTGGCATGTCACAGCTAATTATCAGTGCACACTGGATTACAAGGCATCTATTTATAATTATAATTATTCTCCTATATAATCATAAAATATGCCATGTACTATGTCCCATGAAATGTTACAATAATGCATGAGACACCATGATGGTGAGTGCACTGACAGACTGTAAGATGGCATGTATGCAAATGCAGTTGAGCAATGTAATTTTCCCACTGTCAGTGTTTGCATCAGTCTACAACAGGGGTTTCAAACTCAACTCAGCATGTGGGCCGCAGAGCAAGATCACAGCCGTTCGGCGGGCCGCACTAGGTCTACAAAAGGCAACTGTTACGCAACACTTTTCTCACTGCAGTTGAAAACAAAAAAGAATCAGTACAACAAGCACAATCGTGCATGCAGTTTACTCAGTGTCACAAAACGACCAGAAACTGTAGTTCGCATCACAACTGCTGTTAACTAAGCTAATATCTAGCTAGGATGCTAGAGAAATGAAAAATACAAGTAGGCCCCTAGGCTTACTTAATTTTATCCAAAATATTTTGAACTTCATGGATTAGTCTGCGGGCCCCACAAAATTGTTCGGCGGGCCGCATGCGGCCCACGGGCCACGAGTTTGAGACCCCTGGTCTACAAGGTAGCAAATGATGATGTTACTTGAAATAGCCAAAAGCACCTGGGCATGGTCAGTCTTCAAACCGTTTTATTTGATTTATCAAGGGATCAGTGGTTTCCTTTCTCTGAAAGGTAAAGCAGGATACACATTGGTTCACCTGCAAGTTTCTCATCAGAATCGATCCCATCAGCCTTGCTCCCATCCTGACATTTAAGTGGTTATGGAATTGATCCCAAGTCCCAACAAATTTACTAGTCTTAAAAGAGGCTAAAATTGGGGCTGGATGCCAGGACCTTATGTCGCCAGAACACTGTGGTGGTAGATGTGGGTCCTTCTGGGCACCTTCTGGTTGAGGTACTAGTTGGAGACCATGCATTTTTTCAGACCATACTCTCTGCTTTGGAGTGTTTTATGTTTCAGAGCCTGCTGAAATGGGGGAAAACTGGGTTTCAACATAATTTGGGCTTTTTGCCACACCAAAATGAATTAAGATGCTGGGTGACAGACATACCCCAGAGAAATCAGAGATAACTGCCAATTTCAGTAGGGTTGTTTGTTTATTCTTTTCTCTCCAGCTAATAAGTATGAATGAACCCCAAATTCAGTCCAAAGATCATGTCAAAGGCAGGAAGTTAAAAAAAAAAAGTGTTTCAGGGTTAGTCTATCATTTTGATACTACTGAAGTTTTGTAAAGACCAAAGATTAAAAATAAGTTTGTATATTGCTATCATTTTATATTGATAATAGCACAAACTAATTTTACATGCTACTGAAATACAGAATGGTACAGGCATATAAGTATATTTTTACCTGTAATGTTTTCAAAATTGATGCTCTAAAAAGTGTTTCTCTGCTATGTTTATTTTTTAAGAGTATAAATGGAAAGTAATTGTCACAGTTTAAAACAGACTTGGCTTGAGAGGTCAGATGCTTGATATTTTAATGTAATTTAACCTTTGCTATATCACCAAGAAGGCCAGTTTTTAAAAATTAATGTCATAGAAGCCCTGGCTGGTTAGCTCAGTGGTAAAATGTCAACCTGGCATGTGGAAGTCCTGGGTTCAATTCCCGGCCAGGGCACACAGGAGAAGCACTCATATGGTTTTCCACCCTTCCCCTTCTTCTTCCTCTCCCAAAGCCAAGGCTCCACTAGAGCAAAGCTGGCCTGGGCACTGAGGATGGCTCCATGGCCTCTGCCTCAGGCACTAGAATGGCTCCAGTTGCAATGGAACAACAGCCCAGATGGGCAGAGGATCGCCCCCTGGTGGACATGCTGAGTGGATCCTGGTCAGGCGTATGTAGTAGTCTGTCTCTCTGCCTCCCTGCTTCTCACTTTAGAAAAAGAAAAGAAATTAAAGTCATAGAAACTGAAACATAAGCATGTTCAGTGTCCTCAGAGTTGTTTAAGAGTATAAACCTGAGATTTTGAGTGTTTTTGATTGATAATAATTTTTACCTACTAGTGTTTGCACTAACAGGTTTTCAGTTGTATTAAATATTGTAGGCTCTATTTAAAAAAAAATTCCTGCAAAAAATTCATGCCAGTCAATAGTTCACTCTACTTTGGAAAGATTAGGAGGTTCAATATTGTATTTTTCCATGAGTGGCTAAGGTAAGTATTCACTTTCTTTAATTATTGAATTTTTTATGTAATACTTATACATCATTGAATTGCTTTTATTGTAATTAGTTTATTGTGGCCTTTGAGTGTACATTTTTCTCCTACATATTATTCACCTTTTCTGAAGGCTACATCAGCTCTCATCTTGACCTTTTGACTTAAGACTGGTTTTACTTAACAGGATAAGTTGATCATATTTTGGTTAAAAAATTAAACTGTTACTTTGTTATTGGATAAATAAGCTTTAATAATGATGTGTTGCCCTATTCTGCTGATCTAACTATGTCACAGAGATGAAAGTGCCCTGACCCCATTGTCAAAGCAGGAGTAATGAATGGAATGAAAAGCGTTCCCTGGAAATGTGGGCCAATTGCTGACATGTTAATTCAATTAATATGTCATCTTTTGGTGTCTTTGCAAAGACTTGAAGGTTTACATCATCTCAGGGAGGTTACAAATGAGGATGTTCCCTATCAGAAATTACATTAGCAAGGATGAAATAATTTTTCCACAGGATGTCTGTGAGGAACCATACCTATGCAAAATTACATATGTTTTCTTTTGTTCAGGACAATTTGCCCTGAATTGAATTATACTAAAAACTATTAAACTAATCAAAAGGACTAACTACATTGACTCTCCTTTAGAATTTATGCTCAAAAACATCTTCTTCCACACCATCTCCAGTAGTATTTTCCTACCTGCCCCTTTAGTGAAACATTATTAACCAAAAATATACTTGGCCGAGGGATATAGATATGATAGTGCAGGCAAGTGTCACTGGGAGCTGGAAACCACAGCCCAGGGAGGGCATAGAGGCTGCTGGTCAGGATACGGGGCTTTCCACTGACAGCTTCTGGGTCCCCCATCTGCATCCGTCCTGCGGGCTTCGAGCCTGTGGACCGCCCTTCTCCCTTCCTGATCCTCTTACTTCGTGGCTTCTTCAGTACATCACTCTCAGTCTGACCACTCTTTCTGACAACTTCTGCTGCTGCTGCTGCTCTCCCATGATATCTCAGTAGACCCCAGTTCCAAGCTTATTCTGTCTTGTCTCAAAATTCATAGGAGGAAGTTGAAGAAGCATGAGTTTTGGATTTAAACAGAAGTGGTGTTGTATTCCAGATGTATGACTTGTTGTGTGACGAGGTCATTTACTTACCCTTCCATGCCTCAGTTTCTGCGTGAGTGTGGAAGCAAAGTGATACTTAGAGAATCAGTGCATCCACTGCACACATACACAGGGTCTCAGACACACACAGTGGCCCATTAACTGTTAGCTCGTGTCTCTCTTCTAGGTAAAAATTATAGTAAAATGATTTTTATTGATATGTGTCTTTGATTCATTCCTCAGTATTTGGCTGTAGCCTGTAGTCTGCAATATAGATTTTCCTTTTATAGCTCCACAGCAATGTGGGTAGGTTCTTCAGACACTGTGAAGAGTGCCAAATCATTAGGCTAAAGATTCCCCTAAAGGGCTTGGTTCAGCAAACTAAAGCACCTTCTAAGTTTCTTTTGATTTTACCATACATAGAAATTTGTTTTAGAAGAGATTTTAAGAAGAAAGGAATAGGCTACCATTTTGAGTTGCATATCCATCTTACCATAATTTTTGGAAATGAGGGTTGTGGTGTGCTTTGTCTAGGAAACCTTAGAATGCTTATGTTCTGTTCTGCCAATGAGGTCCTCCAAGGAGATGCTTGTAGTGGGAACACTGACAAAGCAAGACAAAGTGAAACTGTATTATTAGCTGAGGATTTGGTCTTGAGTCCCAATACAGAGCTCAATTACAATAGGCTAGAAGAGATGACAGGCTCCTGTCCCCTAACTGAGTTTGTCTTGAGTGACCAGAAGGTACTCTATTTGGCAGTCTTTGATTCCCTTAAGCTCAAACCAGTGTCAGACATTAACACTGTGATGTGAAGAGAAAGATGCATCTAGCAACAGGAAAAGAGGATGCAGAGGGATGTCCCCCAACTGTCAAGTATGGTAATGGGCTAACCCACCTGTCCAGGTCCAAGGCAGGCCCAGAAGCAGAGCTGAGCTGCTCTGGGCAAGAGAAATGGTGGGAAGATGGAGAGATGTCTAGGTGGAGAGGAGAGAAATGAAACCACAGTCACCTACTGACCTAATCAAGTTCTACTTATAAAGGTGCAATGACAAATTTATTCCATTGATAAAGTAAAAACCTGTCCAACAGTATCAGCTGTCATGGCCAGACCACTATTCTTACCCCTAAATCAGTGTTCCACCTGTGTATTCTGCTGCACCTTGGGGAGGATTTAGGTGTGTGCTTGTTGGGGGTGGGCTTAGGGTGGTGGATGTGGTTACTCCTACAAGCCAATTCAGTAATCTTGTATGTTAGTTAGTTACTGGAATATCAGCTGAATAGTCTCCTTTCCAATCTCTACAGTCTCTCAGTCAGTTACCCACATTACTCACAAGTGTTCCTTCATCTTACCTTAAAATCTTCAATAGGCCCACATTGTTTTCAAGTCCCAGCCGACACTCATAAATTGGCAGGGGCTCAGGAGGCCCTTTGCACTCTGGCTCTGAGTGAGCTGTGCAGCCTCCCCTCTTTGCCATGCTCCCCACCACCCACTTCCATCACTGTGCCTGTAGCTCTACTGAAGGGATACATCACCCACGTTGTTATTGCCGTTCCCTGTGCCTGCGCTCCCCTCTATTCAGAGAGCCCTTTTTACCTACCTTTAAGATTCAACCTGAGTGTCACCACCTGTAGAAAGCCTTCCTTGATGCCGCCTTCTGCTGTGGTCTCTGCTGCTCAGTAAGTACAGCATTCATGGTGACTGGTGGTAGTGTTCCCAGCCTCTGGAGTGAGCTTCGTTATGGTAGGAAATATGGCTTATTGACAGATACATATCAGATGTTCAGTATCTCTGTGGAATTAAAATATTATTTAAGACATAGCTTTGAATCCTTGTAGAATATTTCCTGTAGATCTCTAGAGAGTTGTTTTTTTTAATGGGGACTAAATGACAAAGGAAGAAAAAACTGTCTAAAATCTTACTGTAAAAACCTTACTATAAAATGAGTTTTAATTCCAAGGAAGTCACCAACTCACAATATTAACAATTTGTTCTGACCAATATCATTGCATCAAATCCAATGAAAATCTCTATTGATTGATTTACATGTAATTAAAATAAGGCTTTTTGCAGTTTAGTACAGAAAATACTTTATCACACATGCATAAACTAAAACATCTGAACTGATTCATATCTTTCTATTAATGGGATCATTTGAGATTCATAATTGTCTTAATATTTGAGTGCAGCCAGTAGTTCCTGAATTGACACTTGTTTCTCATCTGAGGGTTTTTCAGAGGTTGACAGTATGACTTCTGTTTCCAAAAGTCCACCAAAGTCCAAAAAAATCCTCCTTTAGAAAACTATGGATGTCACTGAGTTGGTTGTCTTAAAAAAATGAAACTTAATGTGCTCAGCTTTGATTATACTACTCTATGTCCATCCTGTCTTTTTTCTAGCTAATTCTCAGCTGGAATATTTGCAAAGGAAACATTCAGGCTGAGGAGAGGAGAGTTGGAAAGGTTCGGGCTCTGGAGCTGCCCACTGCTGAGCCTTTGTGCACGCCCAGGTGGGGCTTCTCCACTCTTGGCTGATCCCATCATCCACTTATGACCCTCATTGAAAACTTGGTGTCTTTCAGAAGCAGTCAAAAGAATTCTTACTCTACTAAGTGAAAATAAATAAATTAATAATAATAATAGGAATCAGCACACAGCAAGGAAGAATTTTAGCTACCCTGCATTACAAAAGATCCTCTATCGCCTTAAACAGAAAAGATGAAACAGACATGACTCTTTGGGGTGGGATAAACTAAGGGGATAGCCTCTCTGCTGTCACTTTTGATTGAAACCAGCAGAGATGTGTTTTGCCAAATCTATTTATAATTTGTCTTTCCTTACAGGGGTCCATCCCCCTATAATTATGTTTCCCATCAGGGAGTTAGTTGGAGCTAATGTATTGACAGTCTGCTATGATTGAGGACAAATGTCTTATTAACATTTCCCCCCACTCTTCAGTCTACATATCAACACTGAGAAGACTTTTGGTTTAAAGTATTAAAAGAAAGAACAACTTGTTCAAACCTTCTTAAAAGGTAGGAGTTTATCTTCTCAAAAGAAGGGAATTATATCATAAAATGATGTGATTATATAATGCTATTGCCATGCTTAATACTTTTTAATCTAGAGAGTATGATAAAAGACAGGGAGTAAGAATATAGATACAAAATCATCCATCATACTGCTTGTCAAAGAGGAGGGATCCAATACACAGAATACACAGTGAAGAAAACCAGTCCTCTGTGTCCTTTCATAGTAATAAGGTTCTTGTTTTACTAAATTATGAATCACAAACTTCAGGAAATAGACATCAGTATAAGAGCATTGCTAGTAAACAATATTTTCAGAAGGAATTAAAGATTTAAAAGGACAAAGAATCATTTAAAGAGTTTTCTTTTCAATTTAGTCATTTATAAATAATCTCCCCAGGACATGCTATCTGTCTGTGATTTTTCAGTCTCACAGTGAAGTCCAAGTAAAATTCCTTCTGGAGGATTTAAGTATTACTTTTATTATGTGCTTTCTGCCTTGTAAATCTCTTCCCCACCCCTCATTTCCCACCCCCACTGCTCACCCCGTTCCCACTGATTGTGTCATTTAGACTTATCAACTTTAGGATGGAGTCTGCCAGGCCTAAGATGCCTTCTGAAAGGCCATTGTTATAGTATTGACCCTCATGAAAAATATCTTGGAGATCTGCAACACAGTTCAGATAACCATATCTCAACCAATAATGGCTTTCTTAAAAAAATTATAAGAGCATGATTGTTCAGACATTTAGTCCTATACTTCAGAGGTTTCATTTCACAAATAAACTATCGTGGGCTTTAATTAAGAAAAGAAGATTGTATGCAAGATTTTGAAGTAGTAAAATATTCTAAACATGTTGTCCCTTGTCCTTGAGAAGTCTTTGATTCATTCAGATGCCGTTTTGTGTTTCAGAGGAAATGAGTCATGCCTTAGTTAAATTTGCTTCCATTGTGTTGTATTGAAACTGATTTTATATGACTAACTAGTTTTTATGGTGTTTTAAAATACCACCAGAAATCCCCAAACCTGTACCCTGGAAGCTGAGAGCACTGCTTTTTAAATCAAATAACACATATTTTGTTTGCTTGAAGAGTTCTTGGAAGTGAAAATTAGTGAAGACTAACAAAATTGCTAATTAATTTGTATAAGTGATTCTTTTAATAGAAAGCTCCCTTTATTATTGTAAAATGACTTATTTTATGTTTTGATATATCTATACATACTCCCTCCAACAAGTGTGCATATTTATAAAATAAAGAAAATCTGTGAGATAAAGCAATGTAATAGTAAAATCCAGCTGTTCTGATGGGGACATGAAAGTTAGGACCTAGGAATTAGCAGTAACGGTGTTAAGTGGCCTATCAATAAGATACTACCACCTGACCAGGCAGTGGCGCAATGGCTAGAGCGTCGGACTGGAATGCAGAGGACCCAGGTTTGAAACCCTGAGGTCGCTAGCTTGAGTGTAGGCTCATCTGGTTTGAGCAAGGCTCACCAGCTTGAGACCAAGGTGCCTGGCTTGAGCAAGGGGTTACTCGGTCTGCTATAGCCTCCAGTCAAGGCACATATAAGAAAGAAATCAATGAACAGCTAGGGTGCTGCAATGAAGAATTGATGCTTCTTATCTCTCCCTTGCTGTCTATCTGTCCCTGTCTGTCCCTCTCTTTGACTCTCTCTCTCTCTTTCAATAATAATAATAATAATAAGAAGAAGAAGAAGAAGAAGAAGAAGAAGACACTACCATCAGCAGTAAGTTATAGCCAGTTCTCCTATTAATAATATATTGTATGATCCCTAGGAGAGGTGGAAAGACAGCAAGACCAGGAGCTTATCTGTAAATGGTCATTTTAAGTGAAAGGAGGAGGTATATTAAGACAAGGCCAGGGAAGGGCACACCAGGAAGGAGTGCCTGGGATCCTTGTAAGGGGCCGCAATGGGGCTCAGTAGAGGGTGCTGTTTCACTTTTGAGGATGCCTTTAGCTGGTTTCTAAGGGGGTTTTCCTGGCTGCTTCCATTATTTTCTCTTCTTTCATTGTGTGAGAGTTATTTGACTTAAAATCTCTTCTAGAGTAATAAGTGAAAAGGTTCAATTCTAATTCTTCTCATTGATCTTTATGGCTAGTCTTTTGTTAGATGGCTAAAGCGAACTTTTAGTTGTCAGGCACACTGGAGCCACTAAAATATCTTATTTTATCTTTGTGAATGACTTAATCTGGTTGAAACTAAATACTAAGTGTCTTCCCCATTTCTTTCCTTGGTCTCACAAAGCGTCCTTAAAACTTCTTGAAATTCTAAAGTATGCTTGTGTTCAGAATGTCCTCAGGCTTTTCAAGAATTCAGCTGCTGACATTAGAAAAAGAGTTTTTGTAGCTATTTAGTGTTTTCAGTACTCTTTCCCAGGTTCACTGGTGTGCTGTGGTTTTCAAAAGATGGGAGCAGCCAAAACTGTGGTTTGTGAGCCCCCACTCCCACCCCCACATCCTCCTCTCTGGAAATTGCAACCTCTTCCAATTTCTAGTAGCATATAAAAACTGCATCCACGTCTATCACTAATGCTAATGTAAAATTCTCCCCAAGGAACATTGTCTCCTTCCACCCAAGCTTCAAACCCTCGAGCTAACACGCAGAAAAGCGATGGTGGGTGTCAGCAGTAGCCCGAGCAAGGAGTAGGGACACCCCAGAGTCACTCCTTGTGACTGATTTTCTGCTCTGGCTGCCTCTCTATAAGTTGGTTCTGTTTATGACCATAGTGAGGCTGACAACGAAGAGTCATGGCCATGCTGCACCTGAAAGCCTGCTCCCTATTGGCAGCTGTAGAAAAAGAAAACTCTGCGAAATAAGTAAATCAGAGAAAAACGGGAACTGTATTATTCCATACGTAGGTGGGACATAATAGTGAAACTAAGAGACATTTATAAGAGTGTGGTGGTTGCGGGGGGGGGGGGAGGGGGGAATGGGAGAGGGATAGGGGGTGGGGAGGGGCACAAAGAAAACAGGATGGAGGGTGACAGAGGACAATCTGACTTTGGGTGGTGGGTATGCAACATAATTGAACGACAAGATAACCTGGAATTGTTATCTTTGAATATATGTATCCTGATTTATTGATGTCACCCCATTAAAAAAATAAAATTATATATATAATAAAAAAAAAAAAAAGAATAAATCAATCCAAACTAAAAAAAAAAAAAAAAAAAAAAAAAGAAAAAGAAAACTCTGACAGGTTATTGGAGTTATTGAGTGATTGTTTCGGTTAATGATTTGAAAGTTGTTCTTTCCCTTGGACTCAAGTACTAACATTTTAAATTGTGCTTCCATCTCATGAGAATATTAATTACAGTTGACCTTTGAGCAGCACAGAGGTTAGGAGCACTGACCTTTCATACAGTCAAAAATTCATGTACAACTTTTGACTCCCTTAAGTTGTCCTTTGGAATCTACATGGGATTTATTCTAGGACCCCCCCCCCCATACACACACAGACACCCAAATCAGAGGATGCTAAAATTCCCCATATAAAATGGCACAGATCAATGCATACAGTTGGCCCTCCATATGCAAGGACTCCCAACCACTGATCAACAATCATACAGGCATTTATTGACAAAAATCCGTGTATAAGTGGACCCACACAGTTCAAACCTATATTGTTCAAGGGTCAACTGCATATATTAAGTAGATAATAGTAAAACTGATAACAGTAAAAGGACTATCTTATTAACTTGATTTGTAATGTGAATCAATATTTAATTACAAAGCCCAAACAGTTTTTAATACTGTTTGACAGTAAGGGATCTATCAGTTTTGTTCTACAGCTTCACTGTAAAGCTGAGAAGTTTTATCCCATGTAATGTGACACCAGACAAATCCAGGAAACACATATCATCCTGTAAAGCCAGTTTACATGGCCACTATCACTGCAGCCTGGCCCATGCAGGTTCACATTAGATTTGGACAGACAGTAATGAAACAATGGAGCCAAGAACTGGTGGGCCATTATCTTTAATCCTAGCTTGCACCCGGAGGGCAAGTAAAAACACATACTGGGCTCCAAAACCCACTCATTCAGCGCTCACAAAGCTACTGACTTATCCGAGTTTCCTAGAATTAAAGATTTCTAGCTCACTAGCCTCATTCTCCTTTGTTCCCCATCTCCTTCTTTCTACACAAACTCTGCACTAACTGGCTTCTCTTTCAGCACTCCACCATCTTGGCTGCCTCTCCTCTCCTCCACCTGACCTCTCTCTGCTCTCCAACCTGCTCTCTGCTCTAATGCTAATCTCAGGAACCGAGAGAGCAAGCTCCCAGTCTGCCCCACTTTATAGTGCAGAAATCAAAACCTTTAATCCAATATACAAATAAGGAAGTCTCTGATACAAAGTCACTATCTGAGGCATAATGGGATTCCTCATGAGAGTGCACCACCCCACATCAAAAAGGGTGGGAAAGGCTTAGTCCTAAAACCAGGCCCCAGGCTACAAGGATCCTGCCTGCCCACAGCCCACCCCCAACACACATTAATACAATGACGCCCATCCCAAGCAATCACCTGGGCAATGGGCTTCCATGTGGGTAGCGCCATCTTTAACATAGTGAGTATAATATATTTTATGTGCCCAACACATCCACACAAGGGATATTCACCTTGCAAAAATGGAGATAAGCTCATGAATAAAGGCAGTTACCCTGAGAAGCACAGTACTTACAAAATTAAGAAAGGGACCTAAGGCTAAGCAAAGGATATTGTAAGGCCAAAGGCTGCCACCATCATGGCCATTCACATGCAAGTTCTCATTAGATTCGGGCAGAAGGTAAAGAAACCGTGGAGCCAAAAAATGGTGGGCCATTCCTTTATTCAAGTCTCACACCGGCTAATGAGCAAACACCCAGGAAAAACACTTCCCTCTTTATTCAGAGCTCCCAAAGCACTGACACATTCTCTGGTTCCACAACCAGGAGAATCTTCTCCGGTTTCTCCTAGAATCAAAGGCCTGAGGATTCTCAGATGAGCTCACAAAAGCCCCTCACCTCTGTTCCCCATCTGCATATCTTTTCCCTTCTTTCTGCACAAACTCTGCTAAAACATGGCTTCCTCCCTTCTCTTTTCAATACTTTCTGGTGCGAAAACCTTCAGCAAACATTAGCAAGACAATGGCCCTTCCCAAGTAGGAAGGTAATTTGCAATTTCACAGACTACATACCTGGTGCTGCCCAGCACCATTTTTTAACACTAAAAGTGAGCAAACAAAACAAAACAAAACAAATTTTACAAACTTATTTGCCCAACAGATATGCACCCCTGTATGTTTTAACTTGATGAGATATCCAGTCAGCTAGAAACCAGAATGATCTTTCCTTGTACTTACCTATTCCCCCTCTACCCTGACGTCTGATGAGTGAGCACAGCTCTGGAGAGATTGCACCCTCTGCCAGCCCCTCCCTTTGGGCTTGTGGCACACTTCTCTCAGGAATGACTGCTCCTCAGCAGAGCACAGCAGCTGGGAGCTGACGAGAGAGAGAGAGAGAGAGAGAGAGAGAGAGAGAGAGAGAGAGAGAGGAGAGAGAGAGAGAAAGAGAACACGTTGTGCACTTCGATCCCTATGCACCTCGCCACCCTGTGACCTGAGGTCAGATGGAAGAATACTAAATCTATGGACAGCTATTCTGTAGGGAGGTTGAATTACAATATACTTCCTAATATTTAGGTCTGAGTTATGGCATCCATGACTGGAATGCCTTTATTGATTAAGTCCTTTCTGTCCCTTGCATCCTATCCCTGTAGTTCTTATGGGACACAGCCTTTTTTCTCTGGAAACTCACCATATTCCCCTCCCACTACTCTGGGTTGTTCAGTTTGTGGACTGTCACTGAAGGCTCAGAAAGAGCCATTGAAAAGTATCTTAATAAAGACATCAGCATGCTCTTGAGAGGTAGTGGGAGGTAGGTGATTGTGCAAGGGTGAGAGTAGTCATTAGAGGAATCCTGCAACTCTCAAGTGTCTTTCCCTCTCCTTTCACTGCGGTCTAGTGTGGAAAAATATTGGCTTTGAAATTGGAAGGAAACGATTGGCTGAGTCACTCCAGTGAGGAAATGCGAAGCAGCTAGCATGTATATACCAAGGGGCTGATGCAAACACCTTTGCAAATAGCTCTTTGCAGATACTTATTGGGTCAGATTTGTTTTCCCTGCTGCACTTTTGGCTCGTAGTTTTTAAACGTTTTCTAGTGTCACCAGCGTTAGAGCTGGTGATGAGGTAAGGTTAGATCAGTGGCCATGGATTTTAATTTGGTAGCTCACTGAAATGACTAGAACTCAGCCACCGGAGAAGGGAGTCATTGCCCTGTGACTCTTGTTCCCAAGTACAGCCTCTACTGAAATAACTCTGCCCTGAGAGGAAGCTTATTCAAAATGATAATTATAAATGGTATCCCCATTCATTCTTTATGTTCAGCCCTTTCATGACTGTAGAGCCAGGAGCCACGGCCAGGGCCACTATCACAGCCGCCCGGCCCATGCAGGTTCGCATTGGATTCGGACAGTCGGTAAAGAAACAACGGAGCCACAAACTGGTGGGCCATAGTTTTTAATTCTAGCTTGCACCCGGCGGGCAAGTAAAAACACACACTGGGCTCCAAAACCCACTCACATTCAGTGCTCACAAAGCCACTGACTTATCCGAGTTTCCTAGAATCAAAGGTTTCTAGCTCACCAGCCTTATTCTCCTCAGTTCCCCATCTCCTTCCTTATCCCAGATACAAACTCTGCACAAACTGGCATCTCACTTCGCCATCTTGGCTGCTTCTCCTGGCCACATGGCCTCTTTCTGCTCTCTGGTCTGCTCCCTCTGCTCTCTTATGCTAATCATCCCAGGAACCAAGAGAGCAAGCTCTCATTCTGCCCCCATTTTATAGTGTAGATTGCAAACCTTTAATCCAATATACAAATTAGGGAAGTCTCTAATACAAAGACACTTCTCTGAGGCATGATTGGATTGTACCGCCCCACATCAAAAAGGGTGGGAAAGGCTTAATCCCAAAACCAAGCCCCAGGCTACAAGGATTCTGCCTGCCCACAGAGACACACATTAATATCACCTGGGCAACGGCCTCCACGTAGGCAGTGCCACTTTAACAAAGTGAGCATAATACATTTTATCTGCCCAACAATGACCAAAGTCAATAGTTATTGAATTTCCTGCACCATAACCTGCTGAGTGAGATAATCTGAGTGTTGATAATACAAGAAATTCTTAGATGTTCAGGTCCATGTGACTCTGTTCACATAAAGGTAGGGATGTGTGCCTAGGCTCTGTGGGTGCTGCATCCGCTTCCTTCCTTCCAGCATCTGGACATTTCGCCCCCAGCTGCTTCTGGAGGGAGTCATATCCTAACAGGAGGGTTATCTCAGGAACTACCCAGGAGGAAAATGAAGCCCGATGTGGAGCAGGAGGCCAGCCCCAGGCCCTGCTGGCCATGCAGTATGTTACTGTCACATCTGACTGCATACACAAATAGATGCTTGGACTTTTTTGTTTCTTTGTTTTGTTTTATTTTACCTTTCACAACAGCATTCATTTTTAAGGCAAAGAAAAAGCTCTTTTGGAAGGATTCAAGAAATGCCTGCAGTAGGCATTTCTACAGCTTTTATCAAATTTAACTGGCCTGTAAAGTGTCTTTGTTTCTGGTTCACTGTAATAGAAAGCAAGTCCATAAACTAGTGCAGATACAGCAGAGAATGATTTCTATTGAAAGTGCCGAGTACGATGTGGTGCATGGGGCCCATCCTGAACGGGCCTTGTTTCTTGCAGCGTGGTTGAAATTCACATTCATATTGCTGCTTCATGTTCATTAGCATACATGGTTAAACAATGGGGCATGCCAGCCAAGAAGGCAGTGTTGATTAATGCATTCCTCGAATGTGTTGATTAATGTGTTCCTGCAATGCCTCTTCAAGCTGCCACTGCACCTGAGGTGTGTGGGATGGTGTCTCCTCATCTGCTGCTGAGTCGCTCACATGGACCCATTTGCATAAGGGTGTTCTGTGCATTTACATATTTCACACCAGTGCCTTTTAGATAAAACTGTAGATCTAGGAGGTTTTATACAGAAATATTCTCTTCTGTATGATAATATAGCAGGGACTCTATACACTATGAAGTTCCTCAAAGGAATTATCTTGTAGCTAAATGTATACACCTGGTGTCATCTGCCTGTCCAGGTATGATTCTGCCCTGATTTTAATTTTTCTTCTTCTCAAAGTTTTTGTAAACGGGAAAAGCTGCAAATACTAAGGTGCTGCTTTCACTGGAATGACACAGGAAGAGATGTGCCCATTTCCATTAGACACTTGGCAAACTTGGCATCTCATTTGGAACCGCAGCCTTCCAGAGGCAGGGATTTCCATGGGCCCAACCAGAGTAACGCCATGTCCTGTCAGCTCCACTCAGGGTGGCGACTTTTTTGGCTGTATTATGAATTCCCATTAAACCACATATGTTTTTATATTTTGTTTCCAAAAAGTCTCATCCTGATGGGGTTTGCCTATTTAATGGTTTGAAAAAAGATGAATGTTTGAGAGGTTTTTTTAAAGTATCATTTACTTGTTACTTGAGAATTCTACTGCTACTTTTTAAAATTTCTGACCCTAAAATTCTCAGCAAGATGACAAAATGATGAAAAAGCAGTGCTATAACTGTTGAGGGAAAGGCCAAGCATGGAAGAGATGGTGCAGGAGTTCCGGGATGACGGTGTTGCTCTCTGTGTCTCATGCTCCAAGGGGAACGTTTTCACAGAGGAAACCATCAGTGCTATTTGGGAAAAGTTCTCTTAATACTAAGAAAAGCAGAGCTAACACCTTCATCCTGAATAAGAGGGAACTTTTACATATTAGAGAATTAATGAAACTATTATATAAAGTTACCAATATTTTTTTTAATTTTTTTTATTTATTCATTTTAAAGAGGAGAGGGAGAGACAGAGAGAGAGAGAGAGAGAGAGAAAGAGAAGGGGGGGAGGAGCTGGAAGCATCAACTCCCATATGTGCCTTGACCAGGCAAGCCCAGGGTTTCGAACCGGCGACCTCAGCATTTCCAGGTCGACGCTTTATCCACTGCGCCACCACGGGTCAGGCATAAAGTTACCAATATTTATCCCATTGAAATACTGGATAAAATTAAAGGTGAAGGATGGCATTCTGATATTTTCAAGAACAAGACTTAAGTGAAGATTCTTTATTCCCCTCAACTTGGCAGTGATAAGACTATTCAAAGATCTGCTTTGGAGACTCATAGACTACATGACATCTAACATTTTTTGATTGAAACATTAGTTGATTAGTGACATCTAACCCCAAATTTATTATCACTCTAAAATGCTTCTTTATGTCTGTCTCACAAGGAATATTTATGGAAAATAAAAAAGGAAAATATTTAATTACTTCCTTGGCATTTGAAAAGATAAGCTTCTCTTTTGGAACTTGAGGTACATGGAATATGTGATTAAATCATTATAATACATACTTCATGGGGAAGACATATTAATATTTGGGAAAACTAATTTTATTTGATTTTTAGAGAACCTTTAATTATATGTCTAAAAGAGAAATGCACCAAAATAACTGTCTAATAGGGCATTCACATTTGTGATTAGACATGCTTTTTTTTTGTTTGTTTGTTTATTTGTTTGCTTGATTTCTACAAGAACCAAAGGGATAAACAAAGAGAAGCTGTAGTACTCCAGCCCGCTGGGAACTACCAGTGTCATGTGGAAGAAACCTACTCAAGACACAAACTGTTGTCAAGAGGAAGGGGGGAGGCTTGCCAAGGGAGGCAAAGAAGACCTGAATTTCCTTCTCCCTCAGCTTTTATTGATCAGAGCAGAACAGAGATAACAGGGCTACAAGGGAGACCAGGTGATAAGGGAAAAGAAGGACTAATGGCCATTTTGATGACATGGAGAAAGGGCTAGTTTGAGTCAGTACATTCTTTTTCTTTTGCTAATTAACAAGCACAAAGGAAGGGCAATCTGGAACCTCTAGGCTAGTTTTCTAAAGCCTGTTCATGTGTATTCCTTTGTTTCTGCACAAAGGTCACTCACACTTTCTTGGTGTTTGCATCCAAGAGACATTCACTCAGGGCTTTTAACTAAAGTTCCCCAATCCAAGTCATAGAGGGTTCAAGGTTAAATGGGTGATTCCCTACAAGAAGTAGCAGACATGATTAATCCGTTTTCCTGCAAAGCTTTTCATACTGGACGGAGTGAAAGCCATGCTGACAGACACTCTTGGCCTGGTGAGGGAAGGCCATAGGAACAGTCTGGGGAAGGAGGGCATGGAGGGCAGAGGACGGTTCCCATGGAGAGCACAGGCCAAGCAGTCTCTGCCAATTTCTATTTATTTTTTGTCAGTGAGCACAGAGAGCATGTAGTTAAAATTATTTCCTAAATGGCTTTGTTCCCTGGGGCAAAAGGAAACAAATAACAAAATCGACAAAAGAATTTGACAAATATAACTGGACAAAAAATATTAAAATTATTCAAATGACCTAGAAAATATATCTATCAAGTTCCAACTGTCCTATAAAATATGTCTTCATTGTGTAACATTTTCTTCTTATAAAGTGTAAGCCAGGAGCTGCCGCTGCCATCATGGCCATTCACAGGCAGGTTCCCATTAAATTTGGACGGACGGTAAAGAAATGGCATAGTCGGAGTGTAAGGCCAGGAGCCGCCATCGTGGCCATTCACATGCAGGTTCCCATTGGATTTGGGCAGACGATAAAGAAATGGCGGAGTCAGAGGACGGGGGGCCATCCTATTTATTGGTGTCTCACCAAGACAGGCAAACCACAAAAGAAGACAAGGGAAAAGCAGAAAACCAGCTCTTCCCATGAAGGGCAAGGGATCAGGGAAGCCCCTGCAATTGTGATAGCAGGAACTGTGTGTCCAAGCTCCTGGTCTGTCCCACTTTATAGTGTAGAAAACCAAAATCCCTTAATCCAATATACAAACAAGGAAGTCTCCGATACAAAGTCACCCATCCAAGGCATAATTGGATTCCTCACGAGAGTGCACCACCCAGATAATACAATCATTCAAGGGTGTGGGGAAAAGCTTAGTCCCAAAACCAAACCCCAGGCTACAACGACCTGGCCTGCTTATAGCCTGTCCCCCACACCCAATATAAGTCACAAGCGAGCAAACATATATATCACATTTACAAACTTATTTGACCAACATTCCACCCCTTTTGCTCGCTTTACAATCTAAACCACAGGCATCTTCCATGATGGTCACTGTGCAAGGAGTAGGATACATTGCATAAACAGAAATAGTACCAACTACAGCAATAGGATTAACAGATCAAAAACTATGGGCGAAATGAGAGAGCTGTCAGTGGCACCAAGAGAGGCAAATCTTTTCCCTCTGGCAGAATACAGGCCAGAGTTTTGTCTGCAGACAGCACCGTAGCTGGCACCAGAGGCCGCCCTGAGCGGGCATACCAAACCTTATTGGCCAATACACCAGCATCTGCTGGTTCTATGTGTAGTAAAATAGGGGAACTCATTATTGGCCATAAAGAAATTACAAAGGTGCCCTTCAAAATGCTGTCCCCTTGAGCACTCAAGGGATAATACACTTCTACCTTAGGTGGCCAGGTGCTGGTTGCCCAAGGAGTTAACTGGAGGTCCACCTCTAACCCCTTTCCCCATGGTGCCAACAAGGCCACCCATCTCAGATGGGGGGCCTGTACAGTCCAGGGCCAAGTCCATTGAAGCCGTTGTCCTTTAAGAAGGGCTGTTGGAGCAGGCAAGAGCACGTTGCCCTGCTGTCCGAAACCTGGCTTGAGTAAAATGTCCTTGGTGCGTATCTGCAACTGAATAGGGGCAGCTGTCCGATGCAGGAGGGCCTCTACTGGAGCTGGGCTTCCCCGTCGAGGTCGCTCATTCAAAATCCGAAGTACTGTCCATAAGCGGCGTGTCCATCCAGTAAGAGAGCCGGTGCCCCCCTCCTGTCGCAGTCCCTGCTTTAAGAGTCCATTATAACGCTCAATGATACCAGCAGCCTGGGGGTGGTAGGGAACATGGTACTTCCAGTCCACCCCCAGCTTTTGAGCCCATTGCCTCACCGTTGAACCAGTGAAGTGGGTACCATTGTCACTTTCAAGGACCAGCGGTCGCCCGTATGCAGCACTCAGGCGGTCCAGAGCCTGTATGACTGCCCTCTGGTCAGGGTTACGAGCGGGGTAAGCAGCAAGCAGCCCGGTGGCAGTATCTACACAAGTGACTGCATACTGGTACCCTTCTGACTTTGGTAAGGGTCCAATGATGTCTATCTGCCATCGTGTCAGTGGGACATGACCCCTCTGGATCTGTCCAGGTGACACCAGTGGTCTCCGAGGGTGTTCCTTGGAACATACTGCACATTGCTCACAGGCTGCAAGTACCTCTGCATAGGACACAGGCAAGTTCCAAGCCTTAACCGTAGCCCACATAGTTTTCTGTCCTGCATGGAGCAGGCGCCGGTGGAGCCACTGTGCCACATCACCTGCAGGTGCAGTCTCCAACCATCGCACCCTTGCCAACGTATCTGCCTCATCATTCCCAGGATGGGCTAGAGGGGCATGCCCTGTGACATGATATACTGTCACCTGCTTCTGGCGTCCTATTTCCCATAAGTCCTGCCACATGGCCTGACCCCATAATGGACGGTGCATTACCATCCACTGGTTAATGTGCCAAGTAGCAATCCAAAGGGTCAGTCCACGATAGACAGCCCAACTGTCAGTACAGATCACCAGAGGTGAAGGTTCATTATGGGCAACTAGCCAAACAGCTCTTAATTCTGCCCATTGGCTGCTTTGGCCTGTACCCGTGTCCATCCAAATAGTCTCAGTGGCCGGATGGAAGGCGATAGCCGTCCATTTGGCAGGTTGGCCCCTGCTGGAACCATCAGTATACCAGGCATCTTCGGGGATGGGCACCCGCCCCTCCTGGTAGGGACTGACCTCAGGTTCTGCCTCCTGAGCCCCAGTTGCACCTGACTCTAAAGTCGCATAGGTGACTGGACCCAAGACTTCCTGCAGTTCTGCCCTCAATGGGCTGGTGCTAAGAGCACAGCATTGTTGCAGATAGGCACCCCACTTGGCCAGGGTAGACATTTGGGCCATACCACTACGTGGTTTAGTTGCCCAATCTCTCACCCATCCAGCTATAGGGTATGTTGTTTTGACTGTAACTGGTGTTGTGGTTGTAATACTCTCAGTTGCCAGGAGGGCAGCATACACAGCTGCCAGCTGCTTCTCTACTAATGAGTAACGAACTTCAGCACCTTTCCACAATTGGGACCAAAATCCAATAGGTTGCCGTAGGCGCTCTGTCCGCTGCCACAAGCCCCATCCAAACCCCTCCGAGGTCACATGAACATCCAGCTCACAGGGCCTGGCAGGATCAAACACATTCAAGGCCTGTGCCACCTTGACAGCTCTCTTAGCAGCTGCAAATGAACCTTGCGCCTGCTCAGTCCAATCCCAGCGAACCCCCTTTCGAATAAGGTTGTACAAGGGGCGTAGTAACTGAGCCAAATGCGGTATAAATGCTCGCCAATACCCCAACAAACCTAAGAATTCCTGTAACTGTTTTACCGTAGTGGGCACGGGGTAGGCTTGAATCTTATCTATAACTGCGTCAGGGATAACTTTTGTTTTACCCGACCAGACAACTCCCAAGAATTTAACAGATAACCCAGGTCCTTGTAATTTGTTCTCGTTAACTGCCCAGCCACATGCTTTCAAATGGGATAGCAGGGTAGGGACTGCTTGCTCCAATTCTGAAAGAGAATCACTAGTTAGCATAATATCATCAATATAATGGTACATGCGGACTACCTCTGGCTGTTTCCATTTAGCCAGGTCAGCAGCCACCAGCCCATGGCACAAGGTGGGGCTATGCAAATAGCCCTGGGGTAACACTGTAAAGGTCCATTGTCTCCCTTCCCAACTGAAGGCAAATTGGTCTTGACTCTCTGCGGCTATATCAATAGAGAAAAAAGCATTGGCCAAGTCTGCCACAAAGTGGTATGTCCCCAACTCATGGCTTAGCCGATCCATCATGTTAGCTATCGAGGGAACAGCAGCGTGCAAAGGGGGAACAACTTTATTAAGTTCCCTGTAATCTACTGTCATTCTCCAGGTTCCATCTGCTTTGCGCACAGGCCATACTGGGGAGTTGTAAGGACTGTGTGCTGGCCGGATGATCCCCACCTTTTCTAGTTCAAGGATTGTCCCTGTGACTTCTTCATAACCACCTGGCAGGCGGTACTGCTTGGTGTTAGTCACACGCCGAGGGACGGGTAATTGCAAAGGGGAATGTGATGCATGTCCCCACAATACTGCCTTCACAACCCTGATCCGCAGCCGGAACTCCCCAGCTGTAGTTTCCAACCACAGTCCTTGCAAGACATCTACCCCCAAAATATATTCAGGAATAGGAGATACATACACCTTATATGGCTTAGGAGGCAGTCTCCCTATCCCCAATGGAATAGTTATTGGCTTCACTTGAACAGTTTGGCCCCCATAACCGTCAATGGCCACTGGGGTCCCAGCAAACCGCTCTGGGTTTCCATAGAGAAGGGAACATTCTGCACCTGTATCCACCAAGGCCAACACCTGTTGTACATTGGAAGGGGACCAGTGGATAGCCAGTTCCACATGTGGCCTCCGGTCCCCGCCCATCCCCGTTAGACGGGTCCCTCGGCCTTTTTCCTATTCAAACTGGTACAGTGGGTCTTGGGAGTTCCCCTCTCCCTCGGCCGTCTCTATCATATAATCTTGTAACCGAGCTGTGCGCGCACCAAAGGTTTTATTGGTAGCTGCTGGGGCCTTTCGTCTCAGTGGCTGGAACTTCTGTTCTGGTTTAAGCTGCCGCCAAAGCTCCAAAAGAATTTTATTAGACTGGCCATCCAATTTCCCCTTATCTGCTCCAGCCGCAATCAAGTCTACCCACATCTGTGTTCGGGTAACCTTTACAGGCCCGTTTCCCTTGTTAGTTGGGGGGGAAACATAGGCAGCAGCCCTCACTGCTTTATGATCCCGAGCGGCCTCCAGCTCTCCCAAATCTGCTACCATCTGTGTAACTGCATTGATGGGCTGCCCCACATAGGGGCCCAAGATAGCCACAAGTGACCCAAAAAGGGCTGATGGGGCGCTAGCAAGGACAAATTCCCTCATTTTTGCCGTAAACACTTCCTCGTCTGGCCCACGAGACCCAGGGTTGAAAACAGCATTCTTCATACCTAGTTCTCGAAGGACCTTTACTAACTCACTGTAGCACTGCCACCGACTCATTGCCCCCGGCAGTTCTCCAGCATTCTGCCAGACCATACGAATGGCAGCCATCACCCATTCTAATAGGGTATGGTCTCCTGGGTTGCCATGGCAGTTCTGAAGACGCTGCCTCAAGGAAGAGTGTGTGGTAATGGCGGCCAATTTCTCCATCTCTGTTCTGGAGAGCATGATGCCATCCACCCCTATATCCCATAATCGTAGTAACCAGGCTACCAGGGATTCAGTAGGTTTCTGCCTAAATTGTGCCCCGAACTCCATCAGCTCTGCCTGGGTATAGGGCCGGACCACAGAGTGTTCCATTACCTGGGCTGGAGGCTGTGGCTGCCCCTGAGGGACTCTTTGTTGCTGGGTTTTTACCTTCTTGGCGACAACTGGTCGGGCTCTCAGTGTGCGTATGGCAGCTTCAGCCTGAGCCTTCTCATCCTCAGAAGAGGAGTCGCAAGCGCCTGCTCCCGCTGACTCAAAGCCAATCCACCGGCACGGATGCTGCTGCTCCTTTGGTGACCGTTTAGGCTCCTGTGGCTGCTGGCTTTTGGCCAGAAGCTGAGACTCGAGCTCTTGAATCCGCAGTTGTTTCTCCAACAACTGCCGGTGAACACGTTCAACTTCCAGGGTAAACTGCAACTCGCGAACCCGTAATTCCTTCTCCAGTGCTCGCTCCAATTCCAGCCTTTTCTGCCGTTCTATTTTCAATTCATACTGAAGCTTTTGACCTCGGGCAGTTTCCTCTTGAGTAAAAAACATGTAGCCCATGGCCCCTAAAAGGACAACCATGGGGAGCCAGAGCGGCAACCAGTACTCTATCCCACCCATCAAGGGTGGTGGCTCCATACCAATCTCTGAATCCTGCTGGAAACTACGCCAGTTGTAAGGCCAGGAGCCGCCATCGTGGCCATTCACATGCAGGTTCCCATTGGATTCGGGCAGACGATAAAGAAATGGCGGAGTCAGAGGACGGGGGGCCATCCTATTTATTGGTGTCTCACCAAGACAGGCAAACCACAAAAGAAGACAAGGGAAAAGCAGAAAACCAGCTCTTCCCATGAAGGGCAAGGGATCAGGGAAGCCCCTGCAATTGTGATAGCAGGAACTGTGTGTCCAAGCTCCTGGTCTGTCCCACTTTATAGTGTAGAAAACCAAAATCCCTTAATCCAATATACAAACAAGGAAGTCTCCGATACAAAGTCACCCATCCAAGGCATAATTGGATTCCTCACGAGAGTGCACCACCCAGATAATACAATCATTCAAGGGTGTGGGGAAAAGCTTAGTCCCAAAACCAAACCCCAGGCTACAACGACCTGGCCTGCTTATAGCCTGTCCCCCACACCCAATATAAGTCACAAGCGAGCAAACATATATATCACATTTACAAACTTATTTGACCAACACGGAGGATGGTGGGCAATTCTGTTTATTGGTGTCTCACCAAGACAGGCAGCCACAAGAAAAGCCAAAGGATCCTTCTGCATCTCTCCGTGGTGGGTGCAGAATATCCCTTCCAGTAAACATTAGGAAGACAATGGCCCCTCCCAATCAGGAAGGCAACCTGCAACTTCACAGACCACTATATCTGGTGCTGCCCAGCCCTCAGTGCAAACTATACGCGAGCAAATGTACACGTCATATTTACAAACTTGTTTGACCAACACGGAGAATCTAACTACAGATACAATTTAATACCAAAAACAAGTCTTTGAATTGGTAGATTGTGCAAAATAATTTGACTGGTATACATTTTTGAAGGCCTTATAAAGCTTTCTTGCCATAAAGGAGTGGGATAAAATGAATAACATCTTAGGCAGCCTCTTGTGCCATCCAGAGCACTTAGTTTATTTTCTGTAAATATTTGTTAAATTGAAATGAATACTTATTATATGCCAACACTGGAAGTTATCCCTCAAGAAAACTTTCGCACTAATTTTCTCTGGGTCTTGCCATGTATTGTTGGTTACTCAGAGCAGCTTCATGTTGAATTGATAGGCATTTTCATTTCCCTAAAAACTGATTTTTGAAAACTAGAGTGAGCATCCCCCAAGTTCAGTGGGTAAGTAGATTTCAAACATCTACATTATAATGGATTTGTTGAATCTTCCCAAATTATTTTTATTACTGAAATGTAGCTGCCTTGATCTTCTAAGTGATTTAAGACACAGAAAGCACAAAGAAAGATCTTTATTATTAAGAGTAAGCAATTAAAAGCCTTTTTTTAATAGAACAGATTTCTCTCATCTGAGAGCCAAACCCAATTCTTCACAAATAATTATTCAGTAACCACTGAATGACTTATGAGACCATTAACCATGCTGGAAACTGGACGGTTACCACTTTACGGACAATAACTCAAAGTTTATTCTGGAGTTATTTGGGTTTTATTAATACAATAAAATACTAACTTATGGGACCTATATAGTTCCTATATGGTGATCATCTTCATTAATAAACATTGTTGGTTGCTTCTTATATATAGGGAACTGTGAGAGGTTCTAATAATGCAGTCTGAGTGAAAAGATGTAGCTTTTCACATTTTTTTGTCCTTCAGTGAGTCACACTTTAGTTATATACATAGAGATGGATTGTTCACATAATATTGAAGCCTTGCTGTCAATATACTTTGAATGTATTGGTATGACTGACTGGAGAAGTTGGAGGTGATATGAAGGCAGGTTGGAGAGTGTGGTCTGGGCCAACAGTTTGGGATAGGTGTGAGATTCTACTTAAGGATTTTGAGTAGAGGAGTTATATAATTGAATCTGAGTTTAGAACAAATACTCTGGCAACTGTATGTGGAATAGATGGATGAAATTGGAAGCCAAAATCCAGCAGTAGGCAAGAGATGATAAGCAAGAATGTCTGATCCAAGGTCTTAGCAGAAGGGCTACAGAGAATGAGTTTATATTATATTTCAGTGGATCTATCTGCCAATTAGGAATGAAGAAAAGGGAAAGCAAGGCTTCAGCTCTAACTGTAGAGACTGGGTGGGTGAATGATGGTTCTACTGACCAGATTACAAAATGTAGAAGGGCTCCTTTTGCACAGAAGATAGAGTCTGTTATAAATATGTTGAGTCTGAAATATGTCTGATTGTGAGTATTCTGTACTGAGTTTGAATTATGTTCAGTTATGAACCCATCTAGTTCTTGAGTGAGAAGTGATGTGTGCCCACCATTGTTTTTGAAAAGGTTAATTTGGCATCAATATTTTAGGAAAATGTAGTAAAAGCACGTTGAAGATGAGGAAAGCAGTTACTACAAGGACCACAGAAACTATCAGTGTGCATGAGTACTGACATTCCAACACTGGGAGAGAGGCTCTGGGAACCTAAAGTGGAGATCCAGGAGTCAAAGGAGCCACTGGAGAACAGAAGTCCCTTACTTTTCATCATATTATTTAAATTTAGCTGAGCTTCTCTTACATTATTTCATGAGTACAGTCTTAAGTGAGACATCTTTGCCTTAGTTGAATTTCACCTCTGGAACTCAGAACTGAGCTGGTCATTCCAGGTTGCCCTTAGAATTAGTGCACATTTTTTTTTTGAAGTGAGTGGTTTCCCATGGACCTCATGCAAGGAGAATTAATGCCATCAATCATCCAAGAGAAGCATAGGCTGTAGAAACCAAAAGGTCAAAAACTCTTATTAACCTAAGGACCTAGAATGCACACAATTTAGACTGAAATGACTTCCTCAAACAGTGATGTAAACAAAGAAATTTTGCCAAAGGCATAGCATTCCCAAGAGTCACTGGAAACAGTTTTTGATGCAATAACGTGGGATAATATGTCATTATTAGTAAGCAGACAAATTTGAGTGCCATGTAAGAGGGAAAAGTTGTATTATTGTTTGTTTCTGTTATTGTCATGTTTGCAGTTATTTTTTTTTTTGTTCTGTGGTCACTGGAAAGGGTGATCAGTTAGACACATGCCAAATAACCAAGGTGATATTAACATTAAACATTTTCATTTCAATAATTCTTTCAGATTTCTAGACAAAGACAGCCTGCCTGACCTTAGGGTAGGAGCCAAGATGAATCATAAGTCCCAGAAATAGTGTCCTGATGTGATGTATTTGCTGCAAAAGGAATTCATTGTATTTATGGAAAAATTCTGGCATAATTAATGCCCCAAACAATAATTTTAATGGATAGATCATAATTTATATTCAGAATTTTTTTATTTTGAGCTCCTAGGCTTGTTTTTTTTTTTTTTTTTTTGGTATTTTTCTGAAGTTGGAAACGGGGAAGCAGTCAGACAAACTCCCACATGTGCCCAACTGGGATCCACTGGGCATGCCCACCAGGGGGCGATGCTCTGCCCATCTGGGGCGTTGCTCTGTTGCAACCAGAGCCATTCTAGCGCCTGAGGCAGAGGCCATGGAGCCATCCTCAGTACCCGGGCCAACTTTGCTCCAATGGAGCTTTGGCTGCGGGAGGGAAAGAGAGAGACAGAGAGGAAGGAGAGGGGAGAGGGGTGGAGAAGCAGATGGGCGATTCTCCTGTGTGCCCTGGCCAGGAATCGAACCCGGGACTCCTGCATGCCAGGCCGACGCTCTACCACTGAGCCAACCAGCCAGGGCAGAACTGTAGTTTTTTTAAGAATAAAAATATTATCTAGTTTCTCTTCTAAGTCTTATGTACATAAGATAAGCAGGAAAAAATATCTCCAAAATTGATTGGACACGCCTTTCATTTCTCCCAGAATCAGGGATGGAACAGTAAGCAGTCATGTTTCCTGCCGCAGGGCACCCTGTTTGCTTCCCTCCACAGCTCTGCCAGTTAAGTCTTTTTTTTTTTTTTTAATTTTATTTAGAAAATTAACTTTAACAGGGTGACATAGATCAATAATAGTACATAGGTTTCAGGTGAACATTCCTATAGCATTTGAACTGTTGATTATGTTATATACCCATCACCCCAAGTCAAGTCATTTTCTGTCACCTCATATTTGTTCCTCTTTACACCCTTCCCCCCACCCCCCTCTCTATTCACTCAAGGCTCCTTCCCCCTCCCCCATATTCCCTTCTGCTGGTAACCACTTCATTCTTATCTATGTCTGTGAGTCTCAGTTTTATGTCCCACCTATGTGTGAAACCATACAGTTCTTAGCTTTTTCTGATTTACTTATTTCACTCAATATAATGGTCTCAGGGTCCATCCACGTTGTTGTAAAGGTTACCATGTCACTGTTTCTTATGGCTGAATAGTATTCCATAGTGTATATGTACCACATCTTCTTTATCCAATTCTCTATCCAGGGGCACTTTGGTTGTTTCCATGTCTTGGCCACTGTGAATAATGCTGTGATGAACATGGGGCTGCATGTGTCTTTACGTACCAATGTTTTTGAGTTTGGGAGGTATATACCTAGTAGAGGGATTGCCGGGTCATATGGTGATTCTATTCTTAATTTTTTGAGGAGCCACCATACTTGCTTTCATAATGGTTGTACTACTTTACATTCCCACCAACAGTGGATGAGGGTTCCTTTTTCTCCACAGCCTCTCCAACACTCGTTATTACCTGTCTTGTTGATAATAGCTACTCTAACAGGTGTGAGGTGGTATCTCATTGTAGTTTTGATTTGCATTTCTCTAATAGCTAGTGAAGATGAGCATCTTTTCATATATCTGTTGGCCATTTGTATGACCTCTTGGGAGAAGTGTCTGTTCAGGTCCTTCCCCCATTTTTTAATTGGATTGTTTGCTTGTTTGTTGCTAAATTTTGTGAATTCTTTATATATTTTTATATTAACCCCTTATCAGAGCTGTTGTTTGCAAATATTTCCCATTTAGTTGGTTGCCTATTTGTTTGGTTGTGAATTTCTTTTGCTGTGCACAATCTTTTTAGTTTGATATATAGTCCCATTCATTTATTTTTGCCTTTACTTCCCTTGCATTTGGGGTCAAATTCATAAATTGTTCTCTAGCCCAAGGTCCATGAGCTTATTACCTATGTTTTCTTCTATGTGATTTATAGTTTCAGGTCTTATATTTAGGTCTTTGATCCATTTTGAATTAATTTTTATGCAGGGGGACAAACTATAGTCAAATTTCATTCTTTTGCATTTGGTTTTCCAATTTTCCCAGCACCATTTATTGAAGAGGCTTTCTTGTCTCCATTGTGTGTTTTTGGCTCCTTTGTCGAAGATGACTTGTCTATATATACGTAATTTTATTTCTGGGCTCTCAATTCTGTTCCATTGGTCTGTATGTCTGTTTTTCTGCCAGTACCATGATGTTTTGATTATTGTGTCTTTGTAGTATAATTTGAAGTCAAGTAGTGTGATACTGGAGAGGCACGATAATCAAAACACTTAAGTCTTATTGTTACTGATGACTTCCCCAGTGCTTGGTACCAATTCTTCGTTAGTTCCTGTCATCCTAGAAACTATATTGGTGACCCATGTGGAGCATGGAAACTATTTTCTGGAGAACCATCTGCTACTTATTTTAATTTCTGTAAATTTTGTCTGTGGAAAAACCCTTCTGATTTCTACATTTTACTTGCATTAGTTTGAATCTGGTTGACGTATAACATACTTTGGCATCTGTGAAATTATATTTATCATCTGTCAGTAGTTTGCTTCCTTATAAAAGAAATGGGACATGTTTGTTAAGACATATAATAGCACTATATTTAAATTGTTCAAATTATATAGAATTCTTTGAAATTGATGTTAGAGCATTAATTACAATTTAAATTCATTTTCTTATCAAAATTATCCTTTCTCTTCTTGGCATTTATATAGCTGTGCCTTGCATACTTCTTCACTGTAATTAAATGTTTCACCTCTTATTTAGAGAAGATAGATAATTTGTTCATTTTTCTGTTTTTATTTTTATAAAGAACTATTTGTAATGAGAATTTAGGAGTCACTGAAACCTAGCTATGTTTAAATATATGTTCAGTGTAAATAAAATTTGTTTCCTAAGTAAAATGTAAAGTAAAACAGAGTTTATATTTTAAGAAGGATTTTTGTTACTGTTGATAGTATTATATTTTGATATTATATTTGACTTCAAAAGTTTTTTAATTTGAAAACATTCTTTTTCATGATTGAGCTTTTGTTGATTCATAACACATTTTAGTGCTACAAAATTCAGCACCATAATTTCAGTCTTATAATACATTAGGTAAGAAAGTGAAGAAATTCTAGGTCGTCAAGCCAGATCTGATACAAATTTTGTCTGGGTCTTTGTTATTATTTTTTATATTTTTCCATTGATTTGAGGGGGAGGGAGAGGAAGAAAGGAAGGGAGAGAAAGAGAGAGAGAAGCATCAACTCATTATTCCATTTAAGTTGTTACATTTAGTTGTGCACGTATTGGTTGCTTCTTCTATGTGCCCTGACTGGGGATCAAACCCTTGACCTCCACATGCCAGGGCAATGCTTGATCCACTGTGCCACCTTGCCTGGGCTGGTCCTTTGTTATTAACTTGTATTTCCCTTTGGGCTGTGTGCCTCTACCAGGGTAGATCTTTGTTGTTCTTCTTTCGATGCTCCTTTGACCTGTTTTTGTATCAGTGTTGTTCCTAGTTTAGTACAGAGAGGCAAGTTATTTTCTCAGAGGCTCTCAACTTACCAAGGGATGCATTTGTCTTATGCTTGTCTGTTTTATCAGGTTATACATGTGACACAATGACCTTTTAGAAAATAGATGTTTGTTGAAAAATTGCATCTGGGTTCCTGTAAGGCTGTATTCCATAAAGACAAATTAATTTAATTTCATATAATATACTTCAATGTCTTTGCAGTGGTGATGGCCCTTCTTTAATATTTAATAAGGTAAAATTACCAGTGTTATAATAACAATTTGGAATAGTCAAAATATGCCCTAAACAGTATTTTATTTTTAATATCAGGTTTTTCTTTTCTTTCTTTTTTTAGCCCATGCCTATAAAAAAAATGTCAACAGTAGTTTTGGGAGGATTAAATTTTTATGTAGACAGTAATATCATAATAGTGGAATTGAAAATTCCCAGTGGCACATCTCTGAAAGCCATTATGTTCTACTGTAATAACCATCACCATTTATGAAGCTTCCTATGTACTAGACATGCTTTAAGCATGTTTTATCTTATGTTATCCTCATATGTTATCCCATTATCATCCTTATTTTATAAATGAAGAAACTGAGGTACAGAGTTAAATCCATTGCCCATAGACACACAGCTAGTAAATCTTACAGGAAGGTTTCACAGCAAGTTAGTCTAATTCCAGGACCTATATGCTTCACCCCATACCCCTGCCTGGGCAAGAGATGTGCCCACCAGACACTGCATTCATTAATAAGGGAAACAGTTGGCCTTGGGAGTTGTGGTCAGTGGCTGGGTGTACATGCCAAATGAGTTCTCATATGGAAGTCATGACCATTACCCTGCTGCCCATTCACATCAGATCATAAATCTTAAGGCTGTCAGGTGATACACTGCACCCGTGGTTCTAAATTTCCATTTTGTGTCCATGCACATCGTGTGGGCTAAATGGGGGCTCTAGAATGAGAAAGAAAATTCTAGGTTAGGAATGCTTGCGTGCTACAAGGTGGTGGTGACATCAGTGTTGGCCATTTTTCTTATTTCTTGAGTGTCTGATTATATCTGGAAAAGAAAGTTCTTAGAGTTTTAGTGTCAGTGTGGTTTGCTCACAGGTATGATATTTGCCTACATTAACATAAATAGTCATAATTGAAGCTCTTTTTTTGTACCTTGTCACCACCTTCCTGTCCCACCTCTTCCTCCTAGAGGTCCTCCATGGGAGCCAAGACTTGTTTTAGGCCCCGGGCTGTCACAGGCAGTCACTGCTGCTGCTTCCAGAGACCACCTGCTAACTGCCATCACTTTGACTTCCTGCTCTGTCTCCTGCCCCTTCCCAGCCTCATCCAGTGTTCGTGTTTCAATAGAAGAATCTGAGAAATATATGGCCTTAGAGATCTAAAGGAAGGAAAAATCCTCTCATTAAAGTAGTAGTAGAATTTCATCTAGAGGGTTTATCTTTTAGGATGGGCAGAGCCCTGGCCCACAAATCCCTTAAACCACTACATTGTGAAATGCTCTACTCATGAAACCTACATAGATTATAATAATTTCAGTGATGACTTCTAGACAATGGTCATGATTAATATGTTCTTTTTTAAAAAAAATAGAATCATTAATATGAGTTTGCAACATGTATTTAAATTTGTATTTTTTATTTACTATCTTCTTTTTTATTATTAATTTTAATTTATTGTGTTTACATGGATTCAGGTTTCCCACTGAATATAACACCCTCACCCCCCAACCCCCGTGTAACCTATTTATACCCCCTTGGACCTCCTAACTCCCTCCCCCCTTCCTTCTGGGATTTGCTGTCCTGTTATCCAGTGGTCCCCAACCTTTTTTGGGCCACAGACCAGTTTAATATCAGAAAATATTTTCACGAACCAGCCTTTAGGGTGGGATGGATAAATGTATCACGTGACCGAGACAAGCGTCAAGAGTGAGTCTTAGATGGATGTAGCAGAGGGAATCTGGTCATTTTTTAAAAATAAAACATCATTCAGACTTAAATATAAATAAAATGGAAATAATGTAAGTAATTTATTCTTTCTTTGCGGACCAGTACCAAATGGCCCACAGACTGGTATCGGTCCGTGGCCCGGGGGTTGGGGACCACTGCTGTTATGTTTGTATCTTCCTTGATTTCTTTCTTCAATATTATATAATTTTCCAAGTACAAGTCTTTTACCTCCTTTGTTAAATTTACTCATAAGTACCGTTTTTTGTTGCAATAGTGAAGGGGATTGTTTCTTTAATATCTCTTTCTGGTAGTTTATTGTTGATGTATAAAAATGCCTCTGATTTCTGAATATTAATTTTATATCCTGCCACCTTGCTGATTCCTTTATCAGGTCCATTAATTTTTTGACTGAGGCTTTAGGGTTTTCTATATACAATATCATATCATCTGCAAATAATGATAGTTTTACTTCTTCTTTTCCAATTTGGATGCCTTTTATTTCTTCTTCTTGTCTGATTGCTGTGGCTACGACTTCTAGAACTATGTTGAATATGAGTCATGAAAGGGGGCACCCCTGCCTTGTTCCTGATCTTAAGTGGATTACTTTTAATTTTTACCCATTGATTATGATGTTGACTGTGGGTTTGTCATTGATGGCCTTTATCATGTTGAGGTATGTTCCCTGTATTCCCACTTTGCTGCGAGTTTTGATCATGAATGGGCGCTGGATTTTATCAAATGCTTTTCTGCATCTATTGGTATTATCATGTGATTTTTATCCATCTTTTTGTTTATGTGATGAATCACATTTCTTCATTTGCAAATATTGTACCAGCCTTGCCTCCCCCAAATTCCACTTGATCATGATGTGTGAGTTTTTTAATGTATTGCTGGATCTGGTTTGCTAATATTTTGTTGAGAATTTTAGCATTTGAGTTTATCAGGGATAGTGGCCTATAGTTTTATTTCTTTGTAGTGTCTTTACCTGGATTTGGAATGAGGATCATGCTTGCCTCATAAAAGGAGCTTGGAAGTCTTCCCTCCTCTTGAATTTTTTGAAATAGCTTGAAAAGGATAGGTGTTAGTTCTTCTTTGAATATTTGGTAAATTCGCCTGTGTAGCCATCTGATCCAGAACTTTTCTTTGCTGGGAGGGTTTTGATAACTGTTTCAATTTCATTGGTTGTAATTGATCTGTTTAGGTTTTCTGATTCTTCCAGATTAAGTTTTGGAAGATTATATGTTTCTAGGAATTGATCCATTTTGCCTAGGTTGTCCAACTTTTGGGCATACAAATCTTCATAAGTATTTTCTTATGATCTTTTGTATTTCTGCAATGTCACTTGTTATTTCTCCACTTTCATTTCTAATTTTATTTATTTGAGTCCTCTTTCTTTTTTTCTTGATGAGTCTGGTTAAAGGTTTGTCAATCTTGTTTACCTTTTCAAAGAACCAGCTCTTCGTTTAATTGATTTTTGTATTATTTTTTAGCTTCTATGTCACTTATTTCCGCTCTGATCTTTATTATTTCATTCCTTCTACTTTCTCTGTGCTTTATTTGTTGTTCTTTTCCTAGTTCTTTTAGATGCAGGGTTAAGTTGTTTACTTGGGCTTTTCATGGCTTCTTAAAATATACCTGTAATGCTATGAACTTCCCTCTCAGGACTGCTTTTGCTGATTCCCATTAATTTTGAGTTGTATATTCATTTTCATTTATTTTAAGGAAATTTTTTTTATCTCATTGTTAAATCATTTGTTATTTAATAACATGCCATTTAGCCTCCAATTGTTTGAATGTTTTTTTTGTTTTTCTATTGTAGTTGATTTTTAGTTTTATACTATTTTGATCAGAGAAGATGCTTGATTGATTTTGATCTTTTTAAATTTATTGACACTCATTTTGTGTCCTAACATGTGGTCTATTCTAGAGAATGTACCATGATCACTAGAAAAGAATGTATATCTGCTGGTTTGTGGTGAAAGGTTCTGAAGATATCAATTAAATCCAGTTGATCTAGTGTGTCATTTAAGGTCACTTTCCATGTTAATTTTCTGTCTGGATGATCTATTCATTGACGTTAGTGGGGTATTAAAATCTGCTACTATTATAGTATTGCTGTTGATCATACCCTTTATGTCCATCAAAATCTGCTTTATATATTTATATGCTCCTATATTAGGCATATAAATATGTACAATGGTTATATCCTCCTGTTGAATTGCTCTCTTTATCATTATGTAGTGACCTTCTTTATTTTTTTGTCTTCCCATTTTGTCTGTAGATTAGGTAGCGCTGTTTGAGTTTGAACTTTTTGCGGTGTCTTTATGAGGAAGATGGGCTCGATGGCACTGACATCCAGGCCATCTATTTTCTTGTTCTAAGAATGGTTCTTGAGGGTGCTATTGTCCTTCCTGTTGTCTGTGAGTACTGAATGCAGTTGGTCCTTTTATGAGTACAGTTATTCCTTTAGGCTGACTGGCTGTAAGAGTCAACTTTGATCATGAGTATTACACACTGTGCAATGCTCGTTTTGTTGGGCATATTTATTTTCCTTAGTGTCTGGTGCCTGTTAGACTCCTTCTTTTGATGTGCTGCTTGTATAGTTAGCTGAGTCTAGGGTTGGTATTGTCTGCCACCCACAACCTGTTTGTTGTGTTGCTTCTAGATCTTCTTGGGTTGGCATCAGCTGTTGTTTGTAATTCGCTGTGGGCCACTTGTCTGCAGCTACTGATCTTTTTGCTGTTTGTGTCTGTGTTTTATATGCCTCGGTAGTGTGGGAGGGGCCAACCTTTGTATAAGGATCAGATTCCTTCTGCTTAGAGATGACATAAGCTTGTAAAAGCCATAATCTACATAAGATTTGCCTCCACTTTACATCTGCTCCACCTCCTCTTGCAGGTCCCTGGTCTTCCCACATAGTTTTCTGTAGAAAGACTCTGTTGTGAGTTTAGACTGACCTCACCCAGCCAATCCCTCTGCAGGTTGCAATCTTGTTGGGTTAGTACAGCTGAGTTTGGGAATACAATGTTAGTGGGATTCCTTACTTCAGGGTTCTCTTGGTCAGTAGCTCAGTACAGGGAAAGTGGCCCCTACTCCAGAGCCTGATCCCTCAGCCACTGCTGGATACTCAAATTTTATTTCTCCTCAACAAGGTGAGCAGCAGGTTCCAATTGAAGTGGTACTTACGGTCCCCTCTGCAAAAGTTCTTTCAGCTGGTGAGAGCTTGGTCTCAGGGAGGAAGATTGAGAGAGTCCTCTTCTGTGGCTTACTATGCCCCCCCTCCAAAAGTGAGTAAGCCCCTCAACTAGATCCAACAATAGGCTCACAGGGACCCACACTTTAAATATTCATGCTCCAAGCTTCTCTCCCTTCCCTCATTAGAATCTAGCCCAGCAGGACAGGATAACCAGCACCTGGGCCAGTTGATTGTGCAACTCCACCTTATCCAATGCATATGAGCTGCAGTGATGGTGCTGATCACAGAGAGCAAAATTTACCAGATGTGAGGAACCCTTCTTTTGGATACCACTCTAGCAAAGATTGTTAGGTTCTAAACTGATGCTCTTAGCAGGTGGCTACTGGTTGTGCCAGCTCTGGGCCTCCCTGGCAGGAACCCACCATAGACTAGTGGGAGACACTGCCTGTGACTGGCCCTCAGCAACCTTCTTGGAGCTATAAGGAATACAGAGTTTGTGGCTGCCTCTGCTGGTCCCAGGTGTACATGGAAATACCAATCTGCACACCTAGGCTGGCTTTTACTCACACTGGGCCTGGAGGAAGGTCCGCTTAAAAGGCTTAGATTCCTTGAGTCCCACTTCCTGCAGCCTCTGTCTGCTGGCTGCTTGTTGGGCTCAACCACTGAAAAAACCTGTGCGAGAGTCCAGAGCCTGTGGGCATTGGGGGATTAGGAAGGATGGTGGGTGTGGCTTTGCCCCCCAGCCCCAGGTGTCAGTCTATCCAGACTTTTTCACAGACCTCAGTAAGGTGTGGTACCAGGAGTTTAGTGGATGTGGCCTCTGAGACCCAGAGGTGTTGTCCTACACACAGTCTGGAAAGTTTCCACTGAGTCTCCTATGAGGTGGAATTATTGGTCTTGGACTTAGGAGCATGGGGGATGGAGATGAAACTTCAGCCTCAACACCAGAAAACTGAGTCGCTGACACACCCCTGCCTCCTGGCTTCTCAGCACAACCCAGTCGCTATGACTGGAGCAGGATACACTCCTGAAGGCAGAGCAGTTGCTTCTCTCCAGGCTGGTGCTGGTCAGAAGAAACTGCTCCATCCAAGAAAGATGGTGACTGCCATACTGGCGAATGACTTAGCACAGGGGTTCCAGTAGCCATCCCCCCTCTCCTTGGGCCTCCAACTTTACATTCTCCTCACACAACTCCAGTCATCTCAGTTCTCCCTCCACTAGAGCCCCAGCTAAGTGGCTGTGAATGAGATTTACTGTGTGGGCCCTTTAAGACATAGTCTGTGTCTCCGAGAGCTCTATTTCTTTCTTGCAGACTGAAACCCCACTCTTTTCACCTCCAAATGCTGTTTGTGTGCTCTGGGGCTTTGGGCCTGGGGCTGAGTATCCACACCTCTCAGGGCTACTCTCCCCACAGTGAGAGTCCCTCTGGACCCTCAGCTATAGCTCACTCCTGGGAGTGGGGCAGCCCTTTCTGTGTCTCTGACCTTCTTTCCAGTCTCAATGTGGCTTCTTCTGTGATCCTTGGTCATAGACTCCTCTTTGTTTAGTCCAAAGTTGTTTTTCAAGATGATTGTTCTTAAATTAAGTTGTAATTCTGTTTGGTCCTTGGAGATGGCAGTTGGAACATCTGCCTACTCTGTTGCCATCTTTGGATCTCCCTTAACTATCTTCTTATTATCAAGTGTTTATTGTGGATATTACATCTTGTTTATCCTAATTTAGTGTGTGCAAAGCCAAAGCCATTATTTTTACCTTACCCTGTTCTTCTCCCCATCTCTGCTCTTTGTACATTGGCCACTTGATGTCCCTTAAACAAGCCAGTCACACTCTCAACCTCAGGGCCTTCCTACTATGGGTTCTTCTGTCTGGAGCATTTTTCCTGCTTATGTTCCAGTTGCTTGCTGCCTCTTCTTCAGGTCCTTGCTCAAATATCACTATTTAGTGAACTGTTTCCTGATCCTTTGGTGAGTAAGTATACCGATGCATGTATACACACACATTCACACACACACAAATCCTTGGAACCCCTACCTACTTCTCTAGTTTGCTAGTTTATTTTTTTTCTCCCTAACACTTATCATCTAACTAACTATATAATTAACAGTTATTTTGTTATAATCTGTCTACCTGAATGAGAATATGAGGGCCATGAGAGCATGAAATTTTGCTGGTTGTTTATTCCTGTATCCCAGCGCCAGGAATACTGCCTGGCATATAGTAGGTGCTTTATTTGCTCAAAAAATGAGCTAATGAATGAGTGAATGTAGATTTATAAAACTTTTAAATTTCAGTCCTTTGTCATTAGCTCAATAAATTCTGCCTCACTTTTGTATAATATTCTGACTTCCCAAGCTTTGGAAATGCCATAATTGAGAACTCAGCTTACAAACAAATTATGCTAGCAGTAGGAAAGAGTACTGTGGTTTTCCATTGTTAAATGCAGAGGTGGGCTTGGAAAACTGTCAAAAGAAATGTTCCTCTTATTTTTTGAAACAAATGAACAAATCTAGCATTTGTTTTTGAGAGGACAAATGCTCTTTGCAAAGAACAGAAACTGTTCCCAAAATCTTTGAAGTGTGTCACTGGTCCTTTAATCAGTAGCTGAAAAAGCAAGTATCTCAGTGACAAACATGGCCTTTGTTGAGATGACAGCTAATCATAAGTTTACAAAGACTGATTGGACATTTGGCTTGTGACTAATTCCTGGCAGTGACACAGAAGAAGCTCTTAACTGGCCTAGCTGCATATATTTTGAGTAAAGACCCTTGTCCTCAAAGAAATTCAATTTTTTTGCCTAGTGCTCTTATTTAGATTAAAATAATGCTTTGCTCAAGATATAAATAACATTGAGAATTCTGCCAAGGTCACAGCAATTTCTATAATGGTAGAAGGAAACAGATTGCTTAGGAACAGGGATTATCATTATTTGTTCCTTAGAGGTTGATTTTTTCAAGAATCATTTCATTTGTTCCTAATGGTCTCTCAATTTCTCTTTAGGATGCCTGGAGCCCCCCCCCCCGCCCCCCCCCCCCCGGTACTGAAACTTCAGGACTCAGTTTCCTTAATCCAGTTTTGTATTTCTTGAGTTGCTGCTGCTTCAATCACATGTTGAACATGGATTGGCACTGAGTCACCTATATACTCTCTCGCATGCCAGGGACTTTAAGCTCTAATCCTTGCGGAAATAAAACTTCTGAGGTCTCCCCCCATGTAATGCTTTAAGGACGCCATATTTCAGCTCTTTCCAGGGAGAGATATCAGGATAGCAGCACAAAACTAGAAAGCACAATAGAGAAGCTTTCCCAGCTTTAAAACTGAATAGGAGCCCAGCCTTGTCCACAAGGGCTCTGGAGCCCTTCCTGTTAAGCCCTTCCTCAGTGCACTGAGGAGGCTCTGCCCACGATGCTGTCCTTCAGCACAGGACACTGACCACAGAGGTACTTTGGTGGTTGTCAGAAACGCTGTTCTCCATTCATGGAAACAGGGCCAATTCAGTGTTGTTTTCAAGTACAGACTCAGGATTCAGATACTTAATTAGACAACATGAGTCCTGGCTTTGTCAATAACAAGTCAGGAATGCGGAGAAGTAACTTGACCACTGTCTGTGGGCTTCACTTTCTTCATCTGTAAAATGGGAAATCCTTTGGTTTTGAAGATGTGTAAAAGCGTTAACACATGCAAAGGACATGGTACAGAGTAAGCCCTTAGTAAAAAGTAGTTATGGTAGTAAAATAAATAAAAATCCCAAATGATATAAAGTGCTTCAGTTTTAGGGGAGAAAATAATAAAATCAGGAGCTTTAATAAAGGCTGAAAAAAACTGACAATCTAACAATCATTTAATCACTTTTTCTCCCACTCTTAACCCTTGGTAATTAATAGTTCTGTCCCAAATTGTGTATGTGTAGTAATTGTACCCTTTTTTGCTATAGACAAAAGGTTTCTGATGTATGGTGATGCAAATGTGGATTTAAGGAATGCTAATATTAAAACGAGCCAGAAGTTAATGAACAGGAAACTGAACAAGAATGGGGCAGACTACATGGCACCAGAGTTGGCTTCAGGGCAGGAAGTGTAAACCAAGGGTGCCCAGAAAGGGGAAGTGATTTAGAAGACCAGAGAGTGGGCTAGGTGAGGGCTGCAGCTGGGCTGTGAGCAGACTTGACTGGGTGCTGAAGGGAAAACACTCCTCACACCAAGCAAGCAGAGTTTGTGATGAAGCCGTGACTTTCCCATCGCACAAGCAGTCTGTGTGCCTTGTACCTCGGCCCTTGAATGTATCTGTTGTGTCTTATTTACTCATGGTTCACATGCGTTAGTTCTGTTACTCAGATAGATTGTAGACTTCTTCAGGGCAGGGACAGTGTCTTTTGCTTTATATCCCTCTTCCAAAGTGTCACCATATAGCAGGAATATTTGTGTAAGGCAAGTACAAAGGAAAACAAAAGCCATATTAGGTATTTTAAACAAAGGACTGTATTCAGAAGACTGGAGCTTGGAAAACAAGAAAGAGAGAGAAAAAGAGGGCCAGGTGTTGGAGGAACAAAAAGGAAGAGGTGATATCTACATCAGAAGCAGCTAACGTCCCTGGGCTGGAACCCATGAACTTGCTTTAGTGGTTGCAAGTGGGTTCAAGGCACATGCATCTGATTCTGGATCTACTCAAGAGGTAGCTATGTTAACCAGGGTTGAAACCAGTAAGAAGGTGCTGATGCTTCCTGGGCTGCTGGAGTCACACCAGCCCCACTGCTGCTATGGCAACCACCATCACTGCCTCATTCTGAGTCAGAACCAGGAATCTTCTCTTTCCTATTCTTTTGTATTGCCCACCAGTAACAATTAGCAGAACCAAATAGAAAGACAACTGCTAAAAGAGCGTGGAAATTTAGTTTGCAAACCTTTAGCCCCAGTAGTACAAAATATAGTGAGACAGATGTGGGTCAAAGACAACAGATGCATAATTATAAGGGAAAGAACATTCAATTTAAAATCAGAAAACCTGAAACCAAGCCCCTAACACTTAGTAGTCATGTGATCTTGTACAAGTTAGCGAACCTCTCTAACCCTCAGCATTCTTTCTAGTAAAATGAGAATGATAATAATATTGTCTAAATGAGTTGTTTGGAGGACTAAATGAGATAAAGCATATGGAAACTATTTAGAAATGATCAAATTCTGTGTGAATGTTAGTTACCTTACAAGAACCTGTTATGAAACAATCTAAAGAGCTTTTTCATAAACTAGAAAATATTTCTGCCAGTCTTGCATGCATTTAGACTTCCTTTATGATATTGGAGAACATTACTAAGTTGGGAGACATATGAGATCACTGGTATTTGTCAATTTAGCAGATTAAAAATTTTTTTAACAATTCTCTTTTGATGGGTCATATCCAAAGATAAGCAGCTGAGCCCTCTTAGAAGCAGGAAGGAGGGACGGCTAGCTTTGGGCTACACAAATGAACTTATTAAGGGGATTTATAAAGCCATCTAGTAATTAGAAAGGAGAGGAGTGAAAAGAGTCTTTCATAGCCACGCCATGATCAGCTGCTGGACAATTAGAGGCACAGTTTCCATTATACTGTCATAGTCCTCTGTTGGGGTCAGGCTTGTGAGCCAGGATACAGCTGGTGAGTGCATGCAGGGAGGCTGTTAATTAATCACAAGGGGGTGGAAACTGAGGATGAAGTGTTCACATCCTTTGATTTCGAATGGCCCCTGTTCCACCGCATTGACCTGCATTTCCTAAGTTGACCTCCGTTAGATTTCTGTAAACTGTGGCATGTTAGGTCCTCATTGACAAGTTGCCAGTGGAGTGGATTAGACCAGTGCTTTTCAACCACTGGTCCATGGACTGGTCTGCCAGAAATTTCATGCCTGTCTGCAAAAGAGTTAACCACCCTGATGTTGTAGAGTGAAATGCTAGTTTCACTAGTGGAAAAGAGTTGGTGGATTTAGCTATTAACATGTTTTACACTAGTAATAGATAATAACAGCTACTTCTTTTCCAAAGCTTTTTCTATGTCAGACACTATTCTATCCACTACCAAAATTCCCTTAGCCTTTGTAATAACTTTATGAGGTAGAAATTGTGATCTCCACTTTTACACATGAGGAAATTGAGGCACACAGGCCTTAGGTAGCTTGTGTAAGACAGTAAGTGGGGAAAACGGGCTTTGAACTCAGGTCAGGCTGTCTCCAGTGTGTGTTCTTGACCACCAGGAAGCACTGCCTCTCAAAGATCAAAATTTCTTTTATGTCTTCCTTTTTGGAGATTGTTCACCCAATTAGATGTGGCATATTTAACAACAGAAATTTCTGTAGATAAATCATACTCCTGAATTAGCAATCAAGTCTCTGACAGATTGTATCAGCATTTTGCGATTGTCTTTTCAGACTTCAATGTTATATATTTCAGTATTTCAACTTGCTGAGAATTAAAGTTTCTTAACAGTTTCTTTTTTTTTTTTTTTTTTGTATTTTTCTGAAGCTGGAAACGGAGAGAGACAGTCAGACAGACTCCCGCATGCGCCCGACCGGGATCCACCCGGCACGCCCACCAGGGGCGACGCTCTGCCCACCAGGGGGTGATGCTCTGCCCCTCCGGGGTGTCGCTCTGCCACGACCAGAGCCACTCTAGCGCCTGGGGTAGAGGCCAAGGAGCCATCCCCAGCGCCCGGGCCATCTTTGCTCCAATGGAGCCTTGGCTGCGGGAGGGGAAGAGAGAGACAGAGAGGAACGAGGGGGGAGGTGGAGAAGCAAATGGGCGCTTCTCCTATGTGCCCTGGCCGGGAATCGAACCCGGGTCCCCCGCACGCCAGGCCGACGCTCTACTGCTGAGCCAACCGGCCAGGGCCAACAGTTTCTTTACAAGTAAAGAAATATACTACACCAAACACCAGAACAGGCATCTGGTGCCAAGAGAACCTTGGGTATGTTTTTTCAGATAAGGAGCCACCTCAAAGAGGCCACAGCTACCTAGCAGCACAGAGTCTAGAGGGCGTCTGGCCATGGATGTGTTTCTTATCCTGGAACCACACAGCACTTTACCATGAGTTGCTACTACTTTAAAAACAGTTACTTTCACATATGAATTTGACTTTCTGGCTTTATAAAAATTAGTTGGTCTGGGTTTTTATTTCCCTGGCCACACTGTCAGCTAGACCAGCAGCAGCAGGCCCTTAGCTGTCCAACAGGCAAGGCCCGAGCCTTCATTCCTCCACAGGCAGGTTCGTTCTTTACCTCATAAGCATTTTTTTTTTTTTTTGTATTTTTCCAAAGCTGGAAACAGGGAGAGACAGTCAGACATACTCCCGCATGCGCCCGACCGGGATCCACCCAGCACGCCCACCAGGGGCGATGCTCTGCCCACCAGGGGGCGATGCTCTGCCCCTCGGGGGGGGGGGGGGGTCGCTCTGCCACGATCAAAGCCACTCTAGCGCTTGGGGCAGAGGCCAAGGAGCCATCCCCAGCGCCCGGGCCATCTTTGCTCCAATGGAGCCTTGGCTGTGGGAGGGGAAGAGAGAGACAGAGAGGAAGGAGAGGGGGAGGGGTGGAGAAGCAGATGGGCGCTTCTCCTGTGTGCCCTGGCCGGGAATCAAACCCGGGACCCCTTGCACGCCAGGCTGACGCTCTACCACTGAGCCAACCGGCCAGGGCCCCTCATAAGCATTTTAGTTTGAGGCAAAGACTTTCTTATTCCAGTCAAGTCTTTCTATACCACCACATTGTTCTTACAGAAAATGATAGCTATTTACAGTTCAGATACTTTTTAAAAAATGTTTTAGTTTAAGATGACAGTCAGAATTTAACTTCTTTATGGAGTGATAAAGTTGTCTGTTCCATCTCCTTTCCTTTTTTTCCCTCTCTACCCACCCGGTTCTCCAAGAATCTGTGGTAATGTACTAGTTACAGGCATGGTCAAAAGAAATATTGATCACTGTCCTCATTTACATGCAATAAATATATACACAGATATTTAAAAACTGGTGATACACCAAAGATATACAGATGGCAAGTAAACATAAAAAGATGCTCCAAGTCCTATGTCATAAAGAAAATGCAAATTAAACAACAGTGACTATATGAAATCAGAGAAGAGCCCAATAGCCAAAGCAATCTTGAGAAGAAGGAATAAAGCTGCAGGCACCACACATCCTGATTTCAAACTGTATTACAAAACTATAGTAATCAGTAAGAATGGTATTCTGTTCAATGGAATGGAATAAAAAGTCCAGAAATAAACCCATGCATTTATGGTCAGTTAACTTACAACAAAGGAGCCAAGCATATACAATGGGGAAAGGACAGTCTTTTCAGTAAATGGTGTTGAGAAAACTGAACAATGTACATAGAATGAAACCAGACCACTGCTTAAAACATACACAAAATTAACTCAAAATGGATTAAAGACTTGAATATGAGACCTGGAACCTTAAAACTCCTAGAAGAAAACCTAGATGGTGAGTTCCTTGACACCATCAGTCTTAGAGATGACTTTTGGATTTTACACCAAAAGCGAAGGCAGCAAAAGCAAAAACAAACAAGTGGACTACATCAATCTAAAAAGCTTCTACACAGCAGAGAAAATCATCAAGAAATATAAAAGGCAACCTACTGAATGAGAGAAAGTATTTGCAAATAATATATCTGATAAGGAGTTAATATCCAAAATATATAAAGAACACATACAATTCAACAGCAAGAAAACCTAAAAACCTCCCAACAATTCAATTAGCAAATGAACAGAGGATCTGAACAGTTGTTTTTTTCAAAGAAGATATACAGATGGCCAACATGGATAAAAAATATTACTAATCATCAAGAAAATACAAATCAAAAACACAATGAGGTGTCACCTCATACATGTTAGAATGACTACTATCAAACAGACAAGAAATAACAAATTTTGTCAAGGATGTGAAAGAAAAGTAACCTCTGTTGGTGAGAATATAAATTGGTGCCGTCACTGTGGAAAATATTAAAACTGTAACTACCATATGATCCAGCAATTCCACTTCTGGGTACTGATCAGAAGAAAATGAAAATACTAACTTTGAAATATATATGCACCCCCATGTTTATTGTAGCATATTTACAATAGCCATGATATTAGAAACTACCTAAGTGTCCATCAATCAATGAATGAATAAAGGAGATGTGATATATATAACAGAATATTATTCAGCCATAAAAATGAATGAAATTTTGCCATATGTGACAACATAGATGGACTGTGAAGGCATTATGTAAATGAAATGTCAGACGAGGAAAGAAAAATGCCAAATTATCTCACTTACATGTAGAACTGAAAATAAATTTTGTACAAAAAAACAACTACAGATACAGTGAACAGATCGATGGTTGCCAGGGCTGGGAGGTGGGTGAAATGCATGAAGGGAGCTAAAAGGCACAAAATTCCAGTTAAAAGTAAATAATAATAAATCATTAACTATAGTTAATAATCTTATATCAATATTACAATTTTAAAAGTTTCTAAGAAAATAGATCTTAAAAGTTCTTATTACAGCCTGACCAGGCAGTGGTGCAGTGGATAGACCATTGGACTGGGATGCAGAGGACCCAGGTTCGAGACCCCGAGGTCGCCAGCTTGAGCACGGGTTCATCTGGCTTGAGCAAAAAGCTCACCAGCTTGGACCCAAGGTTGCTGGCTCAAGCAAGGGGTTACTCGGTCTGCACATATGAGATAGCAATCAATGAACAACTAGTGTGTCACAATGAAAAACTGATGATTGATGCTTCTCACCTCTCTCCATTCCTGTCTTTCTATCCCTGTCTATCTCTCTCTCTGACTCTTTCTCTATCCCTGTAAAAAAATAAAATAAAAGTTCTCATTACAAGAAAATAATCTGTAATTCTGTATGATCATGAATGTTAGTTAATTAGATTTATTGTGGTGATTAATTTCACAATAGATACAAAATCAAGTCATTAAATTATACACTGGAAACTAATATAATGTATTGATATATAAATTATACCTCAATAATAAAAAAAGAAATCAAAACAACAACAGTGAGATACCAGTACACACTTATCAGAATGTCCTAACTCCAGAACACTGATAACATCAAATGCAGATGAGGATGTGGTACAACAGGAACTCTCATTCATTGCTGGTGGGAAGGTAAAATAGTACAGCCAATTTGGAAAACAGTTTGGACGTTTCTTACAAAACTAAACATACTTTTATCTGACGCAGAAATCATGTTCCTTGGTATTTATCCAATGAGTTGAACATTTATGTACACACAACTGTTTATAGCAACTTCATTTATAATAACCAAAACCTAGAAGCAAACACAGAGTCCTTCAATAGGTGAGTAGATAAATGAACGGTGGTACATTCAAACAATGGAATACTGTTTAGGGCTAAAAAGAAATGAGCTATCAAGTCATGAAAAGATATGAAGAAACCTTAAATGTATACTGTATTGCTAAGTGAAAGAAGCCAATTTGAAAAGGCTATATTACTTTCAGATTCCAAGCATATGAGATTCTGGAAAAGGCAAAACTACAGAGACAGTAAAAATATTTGTTGTTACCAGGGGTTGCAAGGGTAAAGGATGAATAGACAGAGCACAGAGCATTTTAAGACAGTAAAAATACTCTGTATATTATAATAATGGATACATATCATTATATATTTGTCCAAGCCTATAAAATGTACAACACCAAGAGTAACCCGAGATAAACTATAGACTTTGGTGACTATGATATGTCAGTCTGGGATCATCAATGCTAACTAACATCTGTACCATTCTGGTGGGGGATGCTGATAATGGGGGAGACTATTCATGCATAAGGGTAGGGAGTATATCGGAAATCTTTGTACCTTTCTCTCAATTTTGTTTTTATTCTAAAACTGCTCTAAAGTCTTCAAAAAAAATTTTAAAACCAAATCATTGGTGTGCAGTCATTAGCCAGTTTTTATGATCCATGTTTAACTGTCAAGAAAGACACATTTGATGAAGAAACAATTTCAAATTGACTTGTCTTTCTCTGTTATTATGTAAATCATTAAATTGTATTAATTTCTGGCTTTCTAATTATGTATCACAAGGCTTATGACCTCTGAGTATTTGCTTGCTATCTGGCTATTTTTAATTCAAAAATAAATTGCATAATGAAAATAATTCTATTTCCCATTGAGATAACACATTTTTAATTACTCAGAAGGGAGTCAAATTAAGTAGTGTTTACCCAAAGTAAATGCAAGATATAATAAAATATCTTATGGCATGTTTAATTAGAAACAGTCCCGCCTGACTAGGTGGTGGCACGGTGGATATAGTGTCGGATGGAGAGGACACAGGTTCTAACCCCGAGGTCATCAGCTTGAGCACGGGCTCATCTGGTTTGAGCAAGACTCACCAGCTTGAGCCCAAGGTCACCTGGTCAAGGCACATATGAGAAAGCAATCAATGAGAAACTAAGGTGCCGCAACAAAGAATTGATGCTTCTCATCTCTCTCCTTTCTGCCTGTCCCTCTCTCTCTCTGTCTCTCTCTGTCTCTGTCACCAAAAAAAAAAAAAAAAAAAAAAAAAGAAGAAGAAGAAACAGTACCGTATACAAACTAATCTGGTGTTGGAGAGGTATATGGAAGTATAAGCCAGAAATACAGATTTTATTTATTTATTTATTTGCTTGTTTGTTTATTTACTTATTTTGAGCTTGTATTTCATATGCCAACAGGTAAGCGATTAGATTCTGGATTTGCCAGTTTCTTTTCCCTTGGAACCATTGGAGATGTGAGTAATCCTAGGCGATTTTGTTCATGCTCACGTACAGATAGTCTTTGTAAGTGCCCAGATGTGAGCACTGTGATTCAGCTTTGTAATGCCGTTGATCTGGCAATAGAAGCCACTATCTTTTTTACATTTTATGGTCCAGTGGTATCACAGAGCTTTGTGGCTTCAGCAGCTAGTTGATGACAGTCAGCAGATTCTAAAGCCTTTCAGAACTCTGAAAGAATAGATGCTGATAGTGTACAATGCTGAAATGAGGAATGGAATAATGGATATTCAAATGTTGGTGCAATATAGCTTCCAAAAACGATTACAGTTCATTTTCTTTGATTAGCTTTTCAAGTTTTGTCTTTAATTCTTTATTGTTTAAGTTCTGTCAAATGACATCCAGGAAAACATTACCTCATGAAATCTGTCAGAAATGTTTAGACAGTTGTAATCACAGAGAACTGCCTCCTTTGTTCTGTGCTGGTGACCCTGCATCTGTCCTACGCTGATCGTTGCTGACTCAACTTGTTAAGGGTATAAATGATTCCTTTTTAAATGTTTGAGGGAAATGGTGTTTGGCTTTTGTGTGAGCTAGGAACAGTATTCACCTGACAGAAATTTGAAAACAAGTGAGTTAAATGAAGTAGTAGTATTTTTACTCAGATCAAAGAAGTCTGACATTTTGTAGCTCAGGGGAATATGGCGCTTCACAGATTATGATCAAGACATAAGATCCCCCTTGCTTTCTGCTCTTCCCTCCTTGGGTGGTGCTTCTAGTGCTAGTTCTGTGAACTGGACTGCTGGCAATGCCCACGTTTCATGCAGCAAGATAGGGAAGGGCAAAAGGGTGAACACTCATGACAGTGTTATTTTAACATATAACAGTTGGACTTAGCACTGAATGTGGACATTTGAGACTCTAAGATGGAAATTGGATGAGATGATGTTTAAGCCTACCTATTAACAAAACCTTCCAAGGTTATATTTAGTGGCAGCACAGCTTCACACACCCCTCCCCCCACTCTTCGCAGGCTTCCTTTCCAGAAAGGAGGAACCCTGCAGTGCCATCATCAGCTTGGTTGCAGTGTTCTCATGCTTTAGGGCAGGGGTCGGGAACCTATGGCTCATGAGCCAGATGTGGCTCTTTTGATGGCTGCATCTGGCTCACAGACAAATCTTTAATAAAAAATAATAATAACATTAAAAATATAAAACATTCTCATGTATTACAATCCATTAATTTTCTACTACTCATGTTCATGGTTGTGGGTGGCTGGAGCCAATCACAGCTGTCTTCCGGGACAACACCAAATTTTTATTGGATAATGCATAACATACACAGGTTGTTGTATGGCTCTCACAAAATTACATTTTAAAATGTGTGGCATTCATGGCTCTCTCAGCCAAAAAGGTTCCCGACCCCTGCTTTAGTGTGTATTAGAATCACCTGAAGTATGAATTGCAAATGGATTTTAATCCTACCTCCAGGGTTTCTGATACAGTGGGGTTGGGGGGGGGCAAGAATTTGACTTTCTAACAGGTTTACGGGTGATGTTGATGCTAGTGATCTAGAGACCAGGCTTAGAGCACCACTGAGTTAGAAGACTTTTATCTACAGCACATAAAAGTTCCTGCTAGTGAGGAATTCCCAGATAAGGCTCTGAAGCCTGAACTTCTGTGACTTAACTGTTGATTCAACTTAATTCAATAATCATTGCTTGAGTGCTTGGTGTGCCTGGCCCCGACAGACAGTGCTAGGATGATAAGAGAAACAAAAATGAATCAAATACTTAAAAAGCTTACAAACATTTGCCAAGTACCTAAATAACTATTGAGAGGCAGATGATCTGTACTTTTCCTCTTTATACTGTCAGCAGTGTGTATAGAATTTTAATGGAATGCCAAGTTTCAATATTTCAGTTATGCCAATGGTGAGTCTGCATTTTAATTTAAAAGAGGGAGTCATTTCCTTTGACCACGCTGAGCCCTAGATAACTTTTGTTTTGGGAAATCCCAGCCCAATTCACTGCATGTGCCGTTCCAAGCAGGCTGATCTTCATCAATCCCTATAATGCAACCCCAATAGAAATGGAGAAAAGCCATAATCAGCAGTAACAGAGACTCAAGGTCTAAATAAATCATAATCCTGCTGAAGAAATAACTCATATCTCCTTCTCACAGAAAACAAATTACACCTTCTCCAAAGAAAAAAAATAAGTAAATTCAGTAGGGATGGCTCATACGGTTAGTTATATGACATCTTTTCAGTGAGGAAAACACTTTCTCCTCCTCACCCTGGCCCCTGCAGATTGCTGATTTGCCCTGAGAATCATTTAGAGAGTGGAGGGAGTAGTAGGGAAGAATTCTAATGTAACTTAAATTGTCTAACAACCAAAGGAAGGGTTCTTCTCTCCAATAAAACAGACTGTTAAGCAAAGGTAGGGGAATACAATAAATGTGTGAATCCATGTAAAGTGAGCTAAAAATAAAAGTTTCTTATTGATTCTAAACTAATTAGAGAGGGTACAGTTATAGTGGTTTACTTACAGTTCTCAAAATACTGTACTGATAACTTGGCGCGTGGTGGTGCAGTGGATGGAGCATCGACCTGGAATGCTAAGGTCGCCAGTTCGAAACCCTGGGCTTGCCTGGTCAAGGCACATATGAGAAGCAACTATTACCAGTTGATGCTTCCTCCTCTTTTCCTCCCTTTTTCTCTTTCTCCTCTCTCTACAAATCAATAATAATAAAAATACTGTACATATATACATTTCCCATATAATTTGAGTAACCATCGCTAATACATGCAAAGAAAATGTACTTAGTAAAGAGTTTGAATGCACTATGTCTTTTATGTAGGCATGAATATTTCCTATTTAGAATTTCTTAAGATTTAAAAACTAAGTGTATTGGAACCTCACTGAATAAGATATGCCTAATTATAAAAATAATAAAAATGGCATAGCTTATTTTATAGATACCAGAGTGGAATGAAAGAGTATAGACCATGGAGTAATGTAGACCTGGCTGCCATTTAATAGCTAAGTTTGATAAAATGGGAAAAGTAATATCTACTTTACAGGGTTTGGGACGATTCAATAAAATAAGGTACATAAAGTACTTAGAAGAATGTTTGATGCATATTAATCACTCAGTGTATACTTTCTCTTTCTCCTTCAATCTTTCCTTTTTTTTCTTCCTCTTGTCCTCTTCCTCTTCTTTCTTCTTTTTCTCCTTTTTTTTCCTCCTTCTTCGTTTCAGTGAGTACTGTCCTGCTCAAAGAACCATCTCATTGAATTTCTATCATTTTCATGTGTGAGGTTGGATTTGATTTCCGAAATGTTCGTATGTCACTCACAAACACTGCCCCTGTGGATAAGGCTGCTGAGCATTGCTCTACAGCAGCAGTCTGTGAACCGTTGCTGCGGACCCGGCCCTCCGCCTGCTTTGTGTGCCTGTGAGCAGAAGATGGTTTTAACATTTTCAAATGGTTGGGGCACAAAACAGACTCTCGGGGCAGAGAGGAGGTGGCAGTGGACTGGACCTGAGTGCAGACAAAGGAGAACCAGCATGATTGGGGGAGGCATTCTGGGACAGTTCTACGGTCAAACCTGGTGGAAACCCTTCTCCTCTACCCTGAAAAAGAAAAAGAGAACATCAAAAGAATACTTCATGGAATGTGAAAATTACATGAAATTCAAATTTCAGTATCCATAAATAAAGTTTTGTTGGAACCCTACAACGAAAAACAGGCTATTTCTACAGAAAGATGCCAGAGTTGAGCTGTTGCAACAGAGAGTATAGGACCACAGAGCCTAAAATATTTATTATCTGACCCTTATGGAGGAAGGTTGCTGACCCATTCTGAAAGAACAGAACATGCGTGAATTTTAACTTGGTGCTGAAGCCAATTCTGAAGAGGACCCTCCTGGTGGGACCTCCTGCTGCAGGGTGGGAGTGAGCGCTGTACTTCTTGGGGACTGTGGAGGGAGCATTCAGGGAGAGAGGGGGGTTTCTGATAGAATTGTGTACACAGAGACAACAATCCACCCTCTGCTCTTTTCATCACTCTCTTAGCTCCTGACAAAAGTCAGTGAATGATAAGCATATACAAAGAGTTTTGTTACTGGCTCCTCAATGCTTTATAGACCACTTTATCTGGGAAGCAATCAGGGCCCTGGTGTGAGGCAGACCGGCACAGTAGGGCTTCACTGAAACACTCCCTAGGAACAGTTTGGACCTGCATGTCAGAGGATATCCAGTGACAGGGTCAATCTCTCCCTTTCTCCCCATTAGTTTGTTATTTTTGGTAAATCCATTGTCTTCCCTGAGCAAGCTGGGAATTCCATTGTACCTCTTTAGGAGAAGGACTGACCAGATCAAATATCCAGCTTGAAACCCATTATAAAGGGTTTTTTTTAGAAACATTGAAACTGATCACATATTCCTTGATGGTACCCCAAGATGGAGCCAGTACTAGCATTTGTGAACAAATGCGTATTGTTGATTTGTTTTCAATTAAATGCAACCAGCTATTCCTGGGAGGGTTGGTAGTATAGTGTTTTGCTCTAAAGGAATGGAACTGGGTGAATAAGAAAGGATAGGAGCTGGGTTTTTTTCCTGCAACCATGTCCCAGACATGATGTGACCTGGTATCCAATGACTGAGTTTGAGGGAGAAGACAGAGGAATAAAGCCATCAGGTGGACTTAAAGCTCAGATGGGCAAACTAGACAAGCCAATGAATGGGCTAAGTTAATGAATGCCAGCTGTCAAGTGCATCGGTTCTCCTGGCTTTTTGTAGTAGCATCTACTCCTCTCTTCTCCTCAAGTCTCACCCCAGCCTCTTGTTCACGTTGCTGCTTCAGTCATTCAGTGAGTAGACAAATGAGCCCCTCTCCCACATAACTCTGATTAGTCAGTCACTCATTATTAGTTGAGTGCTAATTATGTGCCAGGCAGAGTACTAAGTGCCTGAGAACAAAGCCGAACAAGTGTTTTCTGCCCTTTCCAGTTTAGCACTCCCAGGCTCCCAGCGGAGACAGACCTGTAAACAGTGTAGTCAAGTCTGGTGTGTTCCTAACAGAGGTCTGGGGGAGTGAAAATCTCGCCCAGGGGACGGACAAGTAAACTAACAGTTGCAGTTCAGTATAAACTACAAGTCAGGCACAGAGAGGAAGAACATTTGACTCAGAGCAAGAATCTCCAAAGATTTCTGGGGAGAGGACCGAGACTTGAGGAACGAGAAGGGAGGGGGATAACACAGGCCAGAGAAGCCACAATCAGGAAGACATCCAGACTTGAAACAATTGCAGGGAGGTCTGAAAGGCTAGAACTATGAGTAGGTCATGTTAGAAGTGAGCATGTGTCAGCTCATAAGGGGCTGATGTGCCAGGTAGGCAGTCTGAACATTAACGAGAGGACCCTGGGAACCTGAGCAGGGGGGTCGTGATCAGGATTTTGTAACAAAGCTCTGGAAGCATGGAGAACAGACTAGAGCAGGGGTCCCCAAACTACGGCCCGCGGGCCACATGAGGCCCCCTGAAGCCCTTTATCTGGCCCCCGCCGCACTTCTGGAAGGGGCACCTCTTTCATTGGTGGTCAGTGAGAGGAGCACTGTATGTGGCGGCACCGCAAAGTACGGCGTCACTCACGTACAGTACTACTTCCGGTGACGCAGGACGCACGCCTCACGGCTTTGAAAGCGCGTCATATCACTTGATATGGTTAGCAGTGACAAATATGGAACCAGACATCGACCATTTCATTAGCCAAAAGCAGACCCATAGTTCCCAATGAAATACTGGTCAGTTTGTTGATTTAAATTTACTTGTTCTTTATTTTAAATACTGTATTTGTTCCCGTTTTGTTTTTTTTACTTTAAAATAAGATATGTGCAGTGTGCATAGGGATTTGTTCATAGTTTTTTTTATAGTCCGGCCCTCCAATGGTCTGAGGGACAGTGAACTGGCCCCCTCTGTAAAAAGTTTGGGGACCCCTGGACTAGAGAATATTGATGCTGGAGGCAGGAAGCCTAGTTAAAGCAACTAAAGTATCCTGAGAAGGTGAGAAAAAAAAAGATTGAGGAGAAAGGCTCAACTAAACAACATGATGTCTTCAGGTAGGTGAGAAGAGTCAAGAGCAGATGGCATGTAGGTTCCAGTTTGAAGTCCTGGCACCGGAAATCACTCAAAAGCTGTACTTTTGTTGTATGAGAAATGAAGACAAGCTACAGTAGAATTCAGGGACAGGAATTTTAAGAAATGTGATAGAATTTGGGGAATGAGCAAAATGTAGGATGAGTGGAGGAAGAGAAGTCTAAAGGGGGCTGGAAAAAGACACCAGAGAGCTAGAAAAGAAGGACAGCATGGATCCTCAGGGCGGAGTTCAGGAAGGAGGGCGGCAGGTGCATAGCAGTGACACCCGGCAGCAAGGTCCAGTGAGGCCACAGCGGACCTCGATCATGTGCTGGGAGCCTCACACTGAGACATGCAGGGTTCCTCCTTTCTAGGTGGGTCACCTTTCACCTCTCGTGCTTCTGCCAAATTGAACTATTCTGGTTCCTGGGTGCATTCCTCAGTTTCAGTCTCCTGCTCTTTTTAGTTCATGGAATGAATGACTCAAAGTCCACATCAAATACCATCACCTTCAATTTTGTCTGAACTGGGATTGATTTTTTTTTTCTCTGCAGTCATAGCACTTCATTTATACTATATCTCTGTGTCATTGGTCACCTTCTACCTAATGTTAACTCATAAAATTACCCATCTTTCTGTTCATGTGCAAAGCACAGAAATTGTATTTTCAGAATACTTCAGGATTCAACTATTTGGTCATACTAAACACATGTCCATTGTCTTTTGCTGATGGTTTAAAGAATCCTAAAACCAACCTTCCCACCCCAAATTTAGCTCTTATCAGAATTTTAACTATTTGTGACATAAAATCAGTAAAGCTGACTTTCTAACAATATTTTTACATTGTTCATTTTCATTGACAATTTTAAATTTCATTATGAAACACTATTATGCTTAGGGCATATGAAGCAGAGGAGTATTTGAAATCACTGGTTCTCACCTATCAGAACCACTCAGGGAGTTACAAAAACATGGCCGGGTTCCTCGCATCCCAGACGCTGGCTTCATTGTAAGGAGTGTGGCCTGGGCACTGGGAGTCCAGGTCATCCCAGGAGGCTCTCAGGAGCAGCAGAGTTTGACAGCCACTGTTTTTCAAGCTGATTTGCGTTTGAAGTTTCCATCTTTTGCTGGTGATGACTCATTGTTCCCTATGCTGAAATCTGTGGTAGTTATATATAAGGTCTACCGGAAAGTTCTGTCCGTTTTTGGAATAAAACAAAATACAAATTTTTCTTGCCGTCAATAAACTTTATTAAATAATATAATTGCCATTATTATTAATGATTTCTTGCTGGCACGAGGGCAATTTATATATCTCATTTTTGAAAAATGTTTTACCTTTGGATGCGAAAAATTGAACCAGTGCTTGCTTGATATCTTTTTCATTTTTGAATTTTTTGCCCTTCAAAACATTTTGTAAGGACAAAAACAAGTGATAGTCGGAGGGTGCTAAGTCCGGGGAATATGGTGGATGCGACAGAATTTCCCAGCCTAGTTCTGCAATTTTTTGACGAGTCCCCAAAGCAGCATGTGACCTGGCATTATCATGATGCAGTATGATGTTCTTCCTATTGAACATCGCCGGCCTCTTTTCTAAACTTGGTTTTAGTTAATTTGCTACGTCAGTATGTATATATTAAGTGATAAAAATAGAGAGGCACACATGCGCCAAATAAACATGTACTTATGTGTCGAAACTTGTTGTGATAGAAACGGACAGAAATTTTTGGTAGACCTTATATAAAGCAGAAACTTGTTTCTAACTGCAACATAGTCTCTCCCTCTCCATCCTCTTCTCTGCTCCCAACCCCGAGAGAACAATCCTGGAAGCATGGCTGACACAGGTTTGCTTTCTGCCAGAGAGAAATGCCATTCCCTTCTATGAATGTGTTATGTTGGCCACATGCCAACAAATAACAAAACCTTGAATATATAAAAATATTTTACACTGAAATTTCGAGGTGCATGAATGCCATTAATGGTTTTAGGGCCCCATATTAGCTTTGTTCTTAGTAAGTTCTAGTGAAACAGAAATTCCTAATAAAAAATATGTTGGCGAGTGCTACTGTACAAGTGTTATATGTCTCTAGTCTTCATTTCTCAAGAAACAAAGTGTTTAAAAAGGTTTCATCATTTGCAGGGAAATGAAAGAGGAGAGACGAGCCCTCAGGGGCCTGCATTCCAGATGTTAGAAAGGACTCCTCCTGTGTTTCATGGAAGAAAGCTTTCCTGCTTACCTTCTCTGTTATATCATCATTGGGTCATTTAATTAGAAATGATGTAGTAATATCTTTTATTTTGTATAATTTACCTTGCTATGCTACTAAGTGTGTGTCTATGGCCATTTTTTTAATAGAGAGCTAGCTTTATTTTAAAATACTAAGTGAATTATAACATATGGCTGCTGGAATTGGGTTTATTATTTAACATATTTCCTTCTATGTGACAGTTATGTCAGAGAAGCAGGACTGCAGTTGCACAGCAATGTTATTTTCCCATGGCTGTCTCCACATTCTTCCTCTGGGGCCAATTCTGCTCCTGGAAAAAGTCTCCACATTTGTCCACTACTGTGTTTAATCAAAAGTCTTCCAGACACTTGAATCCCCAAAACACTCTCAGTTCTGTCATTATTGTGTCCAGTTTAGCTTATTTATCAAAACTGCCAGCTGTATTCAAAGCCAAAGCTTTGCCCCGCCCCGCTCCAGCCTGCCAGTGTGGGCAGAGCAGCCCCCAGTCAGGAGTCATTTCACACTGATCTCTGCTGAGATCTCCACAGGTACTTCCGCCCACCTCACAGTTGCCACTGGGCTCCTTTACCTGCATTTTCTGGTGCATGGATTATACCCCTTCTCACTCCTGGGCAGCCAGCTGGGCACCTCCAGCATCCTTTCAAATCCTTGCCAAGATTTTATTCAAATACTTCCTGCCCCATGAAACCTTTTGGATTCATAATTCCAACTTACTTGCCTTTCTCTGAACTCTCACAAAACATCATGCCATTTCTGAGTCATTTATCCCCTATTCCTGCATTACGGTTATTTATGTAAAAACTGTCTTACTGCCTGACTCTTGTCTTAGCTCCCCAACTATATTCACAGCTCCTTGAGAACTTTCACCATTCATTTTTATTGAACACAGTATACAGGATACAAAGATAAAATATTAAAATAACAGTAAAAGCATTTATAAAATGTGTAATTAGGTTATTATCATATAAAGTTAATATTATAGATATAAAGACGTGTATAATTGAATACATAAGGTAATTGCTCAAGTTCTTAATTTTGTTTATTTCATCAGGTTAACGGGATAAAGTAGGTTTATGTTTTTATAGTTTTCTCATAGATTTTAAAAAGGAAACATGCAATCATTTAGAGCAATTGACCTAAATATTTTAAGTTGTTCCATGAAGTAATTATCATAGTTATTGTGTTACACCAAAATGCAGACAGCAAATTACCTACTGCTTTTATCAAGGAACCTATTTCTCAAGACCATTGGGATTTAGAAGGACAGGTTTTTCATCATTTAATTTTTAAGTGTATTTAATGCCTCCATTTTAAGAGCTTTTTGCCTGATAGGCCCATTACTTCTTTGTCTACCTTCCTTGTCTTTATGAGGAAGATAATTCATAATTTTATCTTTTCTTACCTAGTTTTAGGGAGCAGGCTAAAACAGCTTATTAAGTATTTAAGAAATCAAATTAATGTAGCATTTGTGTCCTTATAACAGCTGCTAGCTACATTGCCAGATCTTCTATTCATTTTGTAAATGCATTGACATTGTTATTCCCATCAACCTAGTTAAAAATGGACAAAGCTCAAAGTATTTTCAGTAGCACCAAAGGGACTATATATAGGAGTTCTAGATTAATTGTATTGTAATTTTTGAGACAGTTCAATGAAAAATATGCTGAGATAGATTTGTGTGCATTCGTTATTGTTCAGTGGGAGGGCTCTATTCCAACTCTTACCATTCTGTGATTTCAGTAGTTCTTTTTATAAGGTGGTCGTATCACAACATACTAGGATGGGCTGACACGTGCTGGATATGCAGGGGAGCTGTTAGGCATCCCACTAATTCTCCTTGGCAAGAAAAGAGGCCTTTCCACCACATACTAAATATCTCATTTCCTCCTCACATCTGAAGCTCTGGCCTCTTCCAGCTTTTTGCAGATTGCCCTTCATTCTGCTGAAAGGAGCCAGCATTGCTGGAGCTTCAGTGCTTAATAGCCAGTAGAAAGAATAACTTTATTTTGAACTACCAAAAGAAAGATGATGCCAAATCCACGGAAGCTGAGAGGCCAGCCTCACCCCACAGGGCTCCATTGTTCTCTTTTCATCCTGATCTTTCAAAACTATATTTACTGTTAAGTTGTTTGGATATAAAAATAACCCGGAGAGACCTAAGACTTCGGGTTTTGGTACTGTGTTGGTGCTGTTGCTGAGGCTGACTATGCAGCTGAAGTGTGAGATGCCCGTGTCCCTCTGCCTCCGTGCGCAGTCACCTCTTTCAGACACTCCCTGCCCATCCTTACCTTGCTGCCAAATTACAAATGAGACCTGCCTCCTTTACAAAGCATTAAAATGGTGGTGCAAAAATCTCCCCCACCTCAAATTTCCTTTCAGAAAAAAATAACATTTTTATATATGTACATATATATATAATATATTTTTAATATTTTAAGAACGTAAATATTTAAAAGCGTATAAAATAAGCTGTGGCAATTATGAAACATAAGCCAAGGTTCTGTTTGATTTGTGAATGTAGAAAATGTTCATATTTTTTTCATGAAGATAGGAAATAAAAACAAAGTAAAAATAAAATCGATAGGCCTGGCCAGTGGATCAGTGGATAGAGCATCGGCCCAGCATACGGACATCCTAGGTTTTATTTCCAGTCAGGGACACATGAGAAGCAACCCTCTGCTTCTCTCCTCCTCCATTTCCCCCTTGTCTTTCTCTTCCCTTCCCACAGTCAGTGGCTCAGTTGGTTCCAGCGTGGCCCTGGGTGCTGAGGATAGCTCGGTTGCTCTGAGCATGTTAGCCTCAGACACTATAACTAGGTTGGTACTGGATCATCGGCCCAGATGGGGTTGCCAAGTGGACCCCAGTTGAGGTGCTTGTGGGAATCTGTTTCTCTATCTCCCCTCCTCTCCTCTCACCTAAAAAATAAATAACTAAATAAAATTGATAGAAACTGAAAATCCTACCACTGTCCTACTCCAGTAATCAGTGTCCAGCATTTCTAGTCCAGCTACACTCTCTTGTTCCAGGAAGCCCACACCAATAGCATAAGAGACTAATCTCTTATACTCTTTCCCTATTGTCTGCCATAACAGAGAAAGCAAACAGGCATTATTAAACAGACAGCCCTCCTTCAGTACCTCTGCCTTCTAATTGCTATAATGCCTTTGAAGATACCACTGCTCTCTGAGCCTCAGTTTATTCATCTGTAAAATGCAAATTCAGTTTCATGATTTGATTTCTGGAATCTTGGGACCAGATGGGTTTTAGAATTCAGGATTTTCTTAGGGTTGTTTTTTTTTTTTGGGGGGGGGGGTTGTATTTTTCTGAAGTTGGAAACGGGGAAGCAGTCAGACAGATCCTGCATGCGCCCGCCCGACCAGGATCCACCCAGTATGCCCATCAGGGGGCGATGCTCTGCCCATCTGGGACGTCGCTCTGTTGCAACCAGAGCCATTCTAGTGCCTGAGGCAGAGGCCATGGAGCCATCCCCAGCGCCCGGCCAACTTTGCTCCAATGGAGCCTCAGCTGCGGGAGGGGAAGAGAGAGACAGAGAGGAAGGAGAGGGGGAGGGGTGGAGAAGCAGATGGGCGCTTCTCCTGTGTGCCCTGGCCAGGAATCGAACCCAGGACTCCTGCATGCCAGGCCGATGCTCTACCACTGAGCCAACCGGCCAGGGCCTTTCTTAGGGTTTTTATTTTAGAAAAATAACAGTGTCACTACAAATGTTCTGGAACAGCCCAGCAGGGTCTTAAGCCACATCATATAATCGAACAAACTAATAATAATGCAGTAAAATGTGCAGATAGCCACACTTAGTGGGATAGAATATATAAATGGGTTAAAGTTGTCACCAAAATTTGGATTCTCCAGAATTTTTATATCAGTGAACCTGTGCTGATCCCTTCCTTGAGGATGTACGTGGTTGTTCAGCAAATAGCAGTTGCTCCACCAGTGGCAGCTGCTGTTTATATTAGAATTAATGGTAGATAATATGGATTTTCTCTCTTACAGAAATTAGAATGTGAATGAAAAAATTCTACTCACCATATACCTCTCATTCCCACTGAATTTCATAAAAGGCTTTAAAAAATGGTGGTGAACTTCACTCTTCAAGAAAATAGTGCAAGAGAGCCTAAATGCCTTTTCCAGTAATTTTAGACCTATTCTGTTACTCTGCTCTGAGATGATTGATAAGATCGGAATTATAGATTCAGAACAAGAAATGAGTTTCCATTACATAGTTAAAATTAGCACCAGCACACTTCTAGCTTTTTCTGTTTTTGCCCTAATTCTTACTTGAGGGGATAAGGTCCCTCACTCCACTAGCTCAGCCATGTCTGAGCATGCTGAAGTGGCCACTCCATCCCCGCGCTCACTTTCTCTGCCAGCTCAGGCTCGGTGTGACCTTAGGCCAGCAGTTTGCAACTCGCCGGTGTACCAGGATCACTGTGATGTCTCATGAGAAGTTTTACCAATAATAAAGTACAGGTTTGTAAATGACTTATTAAAAAATAAATGAGTCATTATTTCAGGTTACCCTATGGTAATGTCCTTCTCACTACCTTGGCTTCTAACATACTTTATTAAATGGAAGAGAAAAGGGAGGGAATAGTGTAGGAGAGTGTCTTTCTTTTTCTTCTTTTTTCTAAATTGAATTTATTGGGATGAAATTGATTACTAAAATTATATAGGTTTCAGGGGATTCTATATACATTTCTATAATATATCATCTATATATTGTATGTTCACCATCCCAAGTCACGTCTCCTTCCATCACCATCTATCCCCCCATGCCCTCTTCCTCCCCCACCCCCTGTCTCTCCTGCAATCTCCACACTGTTTTCTGTGTCTATGAGGTTTTTTGTTTTGATTTTTTTTGTTTTTGCTTAATTCCTTTACCTTTTTCACATAATCCCTTAATCCTCTTCTTTGACAGCTGTCAGATTGTTCTGTGTATCTATGAGTCTATTTCTGTTTTGTTTGTTTTGTTCATTAGATTCCATATATAAGTAAAATCATATGGTATTTGTCTTTCTCTGACTGGCTTATTTCACTTAGCATAATGCTCTCCAGGTCTATCATGCTGTTGCAAAATGTTAAGATTTTCTTCTTTTTCAAAGCTAACTAGTATTCCATTGTGTAAATGTACCACAGCTTTATTATTCACTCATCTACTGATAGGCACTTGGGCTGCTTTTAAATATTACCTATGGTAAATAATGCTGCAGTGAACATCGGTTTGCATATATTCTTTCAAAACAGTGTTTCAGGTTTCTTCAGATAAATTCCCAGAAGTGAATTTGCTGGGTCATAAGGCAGTTCTATTTTTAATTTTTTGAGGTAACTCCATACTGTTTTCCACAGTGGCTGCACCAATTAGTATTCTAATCAACAGTGCATGAGGATTCTCTTTTCTTCACATCCTCACCAACACTGGTTGTTTATTGATTTATTGATGAAAGGCATTCTGAAGGTGTGAGGTAATATCTCGTTGTGGTTTTAATTAGCATTTCTCTGATGATTAGGAAAGTTGAACATCTTTTCATATGTGTATTGACCATCTGTATGTCCTCTTTGGAGAAGTATCTATTCAGATTCTTTTCCCATTTTTTTAATTGGACTGTTTGGATTTTTTTGGTGTTGAGTTTTATAAATTCTTTATAAATTTGAGATATTAACCCTTTATCAGATGTATCATTAGCAATTGTGTTCTCCAATTTAGTGGGGTTTTTTATTTTGTTGATGGTTTCCTTTGCTGTGCCAAAACATTTTACTTCAATGTAGTTCCATTTCTTTCTTTTCTCTTTCTTCTTTTTTTTTTTTTTTTGTTTGTTTCTATTGCTCAAGAAGAGATATCAGAAAAAATATTGCTATAAGAAATTTCCAAGATTTTTTACTATGTTTTCTTCCAGGATTTTTATGGTTTTGAGTCTAACATTTAAGTCTTTAATTCTTTTTAAGTTTATTTTTGTGTATAGTGTAAGAAGGTGCTCTGGTTTCTTTTTTTTTTTCCTGCACATCTCTGCCCAATTTTTCCAACACCATTTATTGAGTAGACTATCTTTACTCCATTTTATATTCTTACCTCTTTTGTCAAATATTGACCATAATAGTAGTGGTTTACTTTTGGGCTATCTGTTGTGATCCATTGATCTATATGTCTGTTTTTATGCCAGTACAATGCGGTTTTGATTACTATGTACTTGTAGTATAGTTTTTTATCAGGTAGCATTCCTTCAACTTTGTTCTTCTTTCTCAAGATTGCTGTGGCCATTCTGGGTCTTTTGTGGTTCCATATAAATTTCTGGAATATTTGTTCTAGTTCTGTGAAATACTCCATTGGTATATTGATCAGCATTACATTTAATCTATGGATTGCTTTGAGTAGTATGGACATTTTAATTATGTTAATTCTTTCTATCCATGAATATGGTATATGCTTCCACTTGTTTATATCTTCTTCAGTTTCTTTCTTTACTATCTTATAATGTTCTGAATAGAGGTCTTTTACCCCTTGTTAAATTTATTCTTAAGTATTTTTTGAAGCAATTGTAAATGGGATTTTGTTCTTATTTTGCCTTTGGGATAGTTCATTACTGATATGTAGAAATGCAACTGATTATTTTGCATCCTGAAACTTTACTAAATTAATGTATCAATTCTAGTAGTTTTGGGGGGAATCTTTAGTGATCTTTATACACAGTATCATGTCATATGCACATAATGACAGTTTTACTTTCTCTCTTCAATTTCGAGACTTTAATTTTGTCTTTTTGTTTGAATGTTGTGGCTAGGACTTCCAGTACTATATTGAATACGAGAGGTGAAAGCAAACATTTCTCTCTTGTTCTGTATCTTAAAGCTAATGCTTATAATTTTGTCACTGAGTATGATGCTGGCTGTGGGTTTGTCATATATGGCCTTTATTAAGTTGAGGTATGTTCTCTTTATTCCTACTTTGTTAAAATTTTTTTCATAAATAGATGCTGGATTTTATCAAATGCTTTTTCTGCATCTGTTAATAATATTTTTATTCTTCATTTTGTACTAACCTTGCAGCCTAGGAGTAAATCCTACTTACCATGTTGTATGATATTTTTAATGTATTGCTAGGTCCAGTTTGCTATTTTCTTGGGGATTTTAGCATCTGTGTTAATCAGGGATATTGGCCTAAATTTTTTTCTTTGTAGTGTATTTATCTGGCTTTGGAATTAGGGTAATGCAAGCCTTGTAAAAAGAGCTTGATATCATCTCTCCTCTTTAATTTTTTTGTTTAGTTTGAGAAGAATATCTGATCGTTTTTCTTTTGATGTTCAGTAAAATTCTGCCTTAATTTCACTAGTAGTGATCTGTGTATTAAGATTCTCTAATTCTTAATGATTCAGTTTTGGAAAGTTGTACATTCTAGGATTTTCTCCATTTTGTTCAGATTGTCCATTATGTAGCATATAGTTTATATTTTCTTACAGTCCTTTGTATTTTTGTGGAGTAAGTTGTTACTTCTCTTCAGTGGTGGGCTTAAAAAAATTAGCAACTGGTTCTCTGCCCTAATGACTGTTTTAAGTATAAAAAATGATATACCAAATGGTAATTTATTATTTTATTCATTTAATACTTAAATAAGAACAATAAAAGAGGTACACAAAATTAGATTATGTTATAAGGAAAAGTATTAAAATATTAATGAAAAATATTAAATAATACCTGATAAAAAGCAATAAAACTGTTATTTAAGATATTTTCATATTGCTTCTTGATTGGCATCCTCACTTGCAATTTTTTTCACCTATGGACAGAATGAACATTACTACAGGCACTTAGAATATATGCTGTTGTGCAGATGAATGTAAATTTGTGATTTCCACATTGGCCAGCTGCCCAGGCATCACCTTAGAGAGAATCCTGATTACAAGTACCATTTTATAAGACTCATGGACATGGACAAGAGTGTGGTGGTTACTGTGGAAGGCAGGGGAGGGAGGAGAGGGAGGGGGTGGGGAGGGGAGGGGCACAAAGAAAACCAGATAGAAGGTGACGGAAGACAATTTGACTTTGAGTGATGGGTATGCAACATAATCAAATGTCAAAATAACCTGGAGATGTTTTCTCTGAACATATGTACCTAATTTATCAATGTCACCCCATTAAAATTAATTTAAAAAAAAACAAACAAGTACCATTTTAACAACCGGTTCATCAAACTGAATAAAAAACTAGGTATCGGTTCTGCTGAACCAGTGCGTATCAGCTAAATCCCACCACTGCTTCTCTTTTTTCACTTCTGATTTTATTTATTTGAGTCCTCTCTCTCAATTATTGTTTTGATGAGTCTGGTTAAAAGTTTGTCAATTTTATTTTTTTCTTTTCAAAAACCAGTTCTTTGTTTCATTTATCTTTTGTATTGTATTTTAGACTCTATTTTTTTATTTCTTTTCTGATCTTTATTATATCCTTTATTCCACCCACTTTGGGCTATTTGTTGTTCTTTTTCTAGTTCCTTTAAGTGTAAAGTTGTTTTGTTTTATATTTTTCCTGTTTTTTTGAAATAAGCCTGTAATGCTATGAATTTCCCTCTTAAGACTGCTTTCTCTGTATCTTATAGATTTGGGATTGTTGTGTTCTCATTTTTATTTGTTTCAAGGTATCTTGATTTCTTCATTGACCTCATTGTTGACCCATTCATTATTTAGTAAAATGTTTTTTAGCTTCCATGTCTTTTTGTCTTTTTCAGTTTTCTTCTTCTGATTGAATTCTAGTTTCATACTCTTATGGTCAGAGATGCTTCATATGATTTTAATCCTCCTAAGTTTATTGAGACTTGTTTTGTTTCCTAACATGTGGTCTATCGTAGAAAATGTTCCATGTGTACTTGAAAATAAAATATAGCCCTGGCCGGTTGGCTCAGTGGTAGAGCGTCAGCCTAGCGTGCAGAGGACCCGGGTTCGATTCCCGGCCAGGGCACACAGGAGAAGCACCCATTTGCTTCTCCACCCTTCCGCCGCACTTTCCTCTCTGTCTCTCTCTTCCCCTCCTGCAGCCAAGGCTCCATTGGAGCAAAGATGGCTCTGTGGCCTCTGCCTCAGGCGCTAGAGTGGCTCTGGTCGCAACATGGCGACGCCCAGGATGGGCAGAGCATCGCCCCCTGGTGGGCAGAGCGTTGCCCCGGGTGGACATGCCGGGTGGATCCCGGTCGGGCGCATGCGGGAGTCTGTCTGACTGTCTCTCCCTGTTTCCAGCTTCAGAAAAATGAAAAAATAAATAAAAATAAAAAATAAAATATATACTGCTTTAGGGTAAATGCTCTGAAGATGTCAATGAAATCCTTCTGATGGTAGTGTGCCACTTAAGGATGCTGTTTTCCTGTTAGCTTTCTGTCTGGAAGATCTTTCTGTTGATGACTCTATCACTGTCAATCTCTCCTTTTATGTCCATCAAGATTTGCTTTATGTATTTAGGTGATTCTGTGTTGGGTACATAAATATTTACAAGGGTTATATTCTCTTGTTGGGTTGCTCCCTTTATTATTATGTAGTGTCCTTCTTTGTCTCTTACTTTAGTCTTAGTTTTAAAATCTATTTTTTCAGATATAAATATTGTGAAGCCAGCTTTTTCTTCCTTTTCATTTGCATGAAATAGAAATTTTCCATCCCTCTATCCCTTTACTTTTAGTCTGTCTATACCTTTTACTCTGAGATGTGTCTTTTATTGACAGTATATATATGGGTCTTGTTTTCTTAGCCATTCAGCTACCTTATGCCTTTTGATTGAGCATTTAAGCCATTTACATTTAATGTGATTATTGACAGGTATGTACAGTGTGTCTGTAAAATCATGGTGCACTTTTGACCAGTCACAGGAAAGCAACAAAAGACGATAGAAATGTGAAATCTGCACCAAATAAAAGGAAAATCCTCCCAGTTTCTGTAGGATGATGTGGCAGCATGTATGTATGTGCAGATGATGACGTAACACCGTGTATACAGCAGAGCAGCCCACAACCATGCCAGTCGAGATGTAGATGGTACAGAGGAAAGTTCAGTGTGTTCTGTGGCTCACTAAATTCGAATCGGTGACCAAAATGCAAAGTGAATATTGGCACATTTATAATGAAGTGCCACCACATAGGAATAACATTACTCGGTGGGATATGCAGTTGAAGGAAACCGGCAGTTTGGTGGAAAAACCCCGTTCTGGTAGGCCATCAGTCAGTGACGAATCTGTAGAGGCTATACAGGATAGCTACCTAAGGAGCCCTAAAAAATCTGTGTGTGAGCCCACATCGAACTGCACTGAATAGGTATGAAATTGGGAGAGTTTTCCTTTTATTTGATGCAGATTTCACATTTCTATCATCTTTTGTTGCTTTCCTGTGACCGGTCAAAAGTGCACCATGACTTTACGGACACACTGTATTTTCTGCCATTCTTTTAACTATTTTCCTCTGTTTTGTTTTTCTTCTTATTCCTCTTAAGGAAGACCCCTTGACATTGCTTATAATCCCAGTTTGGTGGTAACAAACTCCTTTAGCTTTTTCTTGTCTATGAAGCTTTTTATTTTTTCTTCAGTTTACATGATAGCCTTGCTAAGTAATGTAGTCTTGGTTGCAGGTCCTTGCTTTTCATCACTTTGAATATTTCATGCCAATACCATCTGACCTGAAATGTTTCTGTTGAGAAACCAGCTGACAGGCTAATGAAAGTTTTCTTACAGGTAACTGTCATTCTCTTGCTGCTTTTAAGATTCTCTTTTTGTCTTTAACCTTTTCTATTTTAATTTGGATGTGTCTTGGTGTATACCTCTTTGGGTTCATCTTGTTTGAGACCCTCCGCACTACCTGGACTTGTGGGTCATTTTCCTTCAGCAGGTTAGGGAAGTTTTCAGTCATTATTTCTTCAAATAGGTTCTCAATCCCTTGCTCACTCTATTCTTCTCCTGGTACCCTTATGATATGGATATCAGTTTGCTTCATGTTGTCCCAAAGGACCATTAAACTATCCTGGTTTTTTTAAATTATTTTTTCTTTTGCTTCTCTGATTGGATGTGTTCTGCTCCCTTGTCTTCCAAATTGTTGATTTGATCCTCTGTTTCATCTAACCTGCTGTTTATTTATTCCAGTGTATTCTTCATTTCAGATATTCATTCTTCATTTCTGACTGGGTTTGTTTCATCATTTTATGTCCTTTTTCATTTTGTTGTAGTTTTTACCAAGTTCTTTATCATCAATCCTCTAAACTCTATGTCTAATGAGTTGCTTGCCTCCATTTCATTTAGTTCTTTTTCTGGAAATATCTTTAGTTCTTTCATTTGGAACATGTTTCTTTTTCTCCACATTTTGGCTGCCTCTTTGTTTTGTTTCTATGTACAAGGTAAATCTTTTATGACTCCCAGTCATGGTAGGCTAGCTTTATATAGTAGATGTCCAGTGGGACCCCATGACATAGTCTCCTTGATCACCTGTGCTGGGTACCCAGGAATGGCCCTTGTATGGGTTTTGTGGGCCCTCCTGTTATAACTGAGTCTTGACTTCTGTTGGCTCATTCATGTGTGGGGTTACTTTCAGGCTGGCTGTGAGAATGAACCTCAGCCACAGTGTATGAGTGGCTGTGCAGGTGCTGACCACATGAAGCAGAATTTACCTCAGCAGGGTCTGGTGCTTGCCAGAATCTCCCTTTGGATGTGCCACTAGTGAAATTAATTGGATCCTGCTCTAATGTTGTCTGAAACTGGCAACTGGGTATGTTGATTCTGGGACCTCTTTGGAGGGAGTGTCTGATACAGGCCAATATTAGATGCTACCTATGGCTGGCTCTGGGCAACCTCTTTTGAGCTACAAAGCAATCCAGTTTATAGCTGCTCTCTTCTGTGCCTAGGTTTGTGCAGGAAGGATCAAGTTGTACATCAAGGCTGGCTTTTACCAGCACCAGGCCTGGGGGTAGGTTAGCAAAAGTTACTAGGAACCTTGAGAGCTGCCTTCACCTGCCTCTGCCTTCTGGCTACCTGTTAGGCTCAGTCACTGAAAGAATCTCTGGCAGTATTTAAGTTGGATGAGGTAGGTTCTCAGTGAGTCACCAGGTAAGAATGAGTGGTGTTTACCAGATTGATACAGGATCAAACTCAGTACCTGTACAGGGTCTGAGACCACTCAGAAATGTCCGAGGGTATACCAGTCTAGCTGCCACCCACTGAGTGCTCTCATACCTTTGTTGTGGTGCAGGGTCAGGAAGTCATGAGTATGAGGCCAGCAGAATTTATCACACCCTAACAGATCAAGGTTTGGTCAAATGAAGGGAGGTCTCTACTAGTGAAGAGCGTGAAGGAAAAAATTTTCCCATCCTAGAGCTACACAACTCAGTCTGTCCCAAAGTCTGCTAGGTGAGGATCTGGATCTTAGTAGGGCAGAGCTACTGAGAGTTGGGAGAGGTGGAGGTGTTGGTCATGTTTGGGGGAAAGTGGGGTCATGTGGCCCTCGTTTCAGAGCCAAACAACTCAATCTGTCCTGGACTCTGTCCAAGCCTTGGCAGGGTAGAGACACTAAGAGTCAAGAGAGTGGGGCTTCTGGGAACTGGAAGGATGGGGTTAATGGATCTCCCATGAGGAGGAAGTACCAGTCAGGTCCACAGGAAAGTGGGGGGAGTTGCCCTCATGGCAAAGCCATACAACTCAGTCATTTATACCCCTGAGTCTGCCCAGACCTCTGCAGCCCTGTCCATGCTGCTGTCTCTTCAGCAGGGCATGAACTTCACAGGATAGGGTAACAAGGGAACTTTAGAGGATGCAGCTATTGCATTCCCCTAAACTGATGCTGTAAGGAGCAAGTTCCACCAAAGGGAGACTGTCTTTAGTGCAGCAGAGTAATTCACCACAGCAGTTCTTGGTGGCTGTGCCCTCAGCATTCTAATCTGAGCCATAAACCCCTACTCTCCTTTCAGGACTCTAGTCTGCTCTGCCCACCTTCTGCCAGAGCCAGAATGAGTGGCTGGGAAGGAGATTTTGTGCATTGACCCTTTAAGAGGGCACCTGTGTCTCTAGCAGACTTCTGTCTCTCCCTGGCAGATGTTATGTGGGTATCTTTTCCCAGTTCTGATGCTCTGAGCTGGGGAGCCCTGCTTAAGTGGAACACAATGCTTTTTTTTTAACAGAGACAGAGAGAGAGTCACAGAGAGGGATAGATAGGGACAGACAGACAGGAATGGAGAGAGATGAGAAGCATCAATCTTTAGTTTTTCGTTGAAACACCTTACTTATTTATTGATTGCTTTCTCATATGTGCCTTGACCATGGGCCTTCAGCAGACCAAGTAACCCCTTGCTCGAGCCAGTGACCTTGGGTCCAAGCTGGTGAGCTTTGCTCAAACCAGATGAGCCCGCGCTCAATCTGGTGACCTCGGGGTCTCGAACCTGGGTTGTCCACATCCCAGTCCAATGCTCTATCCACTGTGCCACCACCTGGTCAGGCTGGAACGCAATGCTTTTCTGAGGGAACACCCAAAGGTTGAAAATCCCTTTGAAATTTCAGCCCTGCTCATAGGAGCAGGGTAGCCCTTTTGCATCTCTTCCCTTCCTACCGGTTTTGATGTGGCTTCTTCTATAAATCCTTGTTTATAAGACTTCTGTATAGCTAATCTTCAGTTGGTTTTACTGGTTGACTGTTCTAAAATTTAGTTGGATTTTTTTTTTCTTTTGAGAACCTTTTTCTACCATATTTACCTGTAAATCAAATTATATAGATTTTAATCTTTTTTAAGTGTTATATTTGGCAAGATTAATTTTTAAAAATTCTTACTAGCAACTCATTGATTTCTTATTGTCAAATATATATATATATATATCATGAAATTTACTATTTTAACCATTTTTAAATGGACATATTTTGTGTCATTAAGTATATTCACAATGTTTTGCAACCATAATTACCATCCAACACCAGGACTTTTTATTTTTCCCAACTGAAACTCTGTACCCATTAAACACTTAACTCCCATCCCTCCCTTCCTCTGGCACCCAGCAACCACCATTCTAATTTTTGTTTTTCAGAATGACAACTTTAAGTACCTCATATAAGTGCAATCATACAGCATTTGTCCTTTTAAGACTGGCTTATTGTACTTAATATAATGTCTTCAAGATATATCACATAGCATCATCTGTTAGGAGGTCCTTCCTTTTTAAGGCTGAATAATGTCTCATTGTATGCATGTCTACCCATTCTGTTTATCCATTCAGTTGTTGATGGGTGCTTGCACTGATTCTACTTTTGGCTGTTGTAAATAGTTCTGCTATAAACATGGATGTAGACATAGCTGAACTTGTATTAGTATAGTTATTATTTGTGTTCAGCAATGCTCATATTATCATAAAAATAATCTGTTAATATGGTAATTTGGCTATTTAAAGTCTTGGTTGCAGAAATTCGACATAAATAGCAGTTTAAAATTTAAGATTTAACTGTGTAACCCTGATATTTCACTTGTTGCCCACCAGTGGATTATGAAGGTGCCAGCCTCTAGAAGAGAGCTGTGGAAAGAAGTTGCCATTTCTTTCTGAGTGAGGGACCACGCAGAAGCATCACAGATTTCTTGTAGAAGGCTCTGAGGGCCAGTTCTAACCTCAGAATTCAGGATGTACTGGAAAGGGAAGGGGTTGGTTTTATTGTTGAATTCTTTTTGAGTCTCAAAGTCTTGCTTTTCATACCTTGCTGCCTTTTCCCACCTGACATTTGCTTAAGTAACCAACCAAATAATCTTATAAAATAGGAATAATTAAGATTTATGAAGTAAAGAAAACTATTATTTTCCAAACTCATTATAGGTTGTTGTTGGGCAGATAAAATGTATTATGCTCACTTTGTTAAAGTGGCGCTTCCCACGTGGAAGCCGTTGCCCAGGTGATATTAATGTTTGTCTCTGTGGGCTAAAGGCAGGCAGAATCCTTGTAGCCTGGGGCTTGGTTTTGGGTTAAGCCTTTCCACCCTTTTTGATGTGGGGTGGTACAATCCAATCAGGCCTCACAGAAGTGACTTTGTATTAGAGACTTCCCTATTTTGTATATTGGATTAAAGGTTTTGAATCTACACTATAAAATGGGGGCAGAACGGGAGCTTGCGCTCTTGGTTCCTGGGATGATTAGCATGAGAGAGCAGAGGGAGCAGAGCAGAGAGCAGAAAGAGGCCATGTGGCCAGGAGAAGCAGCCAAGATGGCGGAGTGCTGAGTGAGATGCCAGTTTGTGTAGTTTTTGTATCTGGGATAAGGAAGGAGATGGGGAACTGAGGAGAAGGTGAGCTAGAAACCTTTGATTCTAGGAAACTCGGATAAGTCAGTAGCTTTGTGAGCACTGAATGTGAGTGGGTTTTGGAGCCCAGTGTGTGTTTTTACTTGCCCGCTGGGTGCAAGCTAGAATTAAAGACTATGGCCTACCAGTTTTTGGCTCCGTTGTTTCTTTACCGACTGTCCAAATCCAATGCGAACCTGCATGGGTCTGGCTGCTGTGATAGTGGCCCTGGCAGTGGCCACTGGCTTTACAGAACCAGTGTGACTGGTAATTCCAGGTCCTGAGGGAGAATGATGCGAAATTAAGATATAAAATTAAAGAGAAAAAGGATGGTATTGAGAGGCCTCTGCAAGCTGATGGCAAGAATAGAGCACGAGAGCCCCTGGTCTGCTTTATTTAGAGTAGAGAATTAAAGCCTTTAAGCCATATGCAAATAAGGAAGTCTCTGATACAAGGTCACTCATCTGAGGCATGTATGGTAATCATCATAAGAGTGCACCACCCCCCACCATGCAATCAAGGGTGTGGGGAAAAAGCTTAGTCTTAAAAAGGGTGTTGGAAAGATCTTAGTCTTAAAAAGGGTTTTGGAAAGATCTTAGTTTTAAAAGGGTGGGGAAGAGCTTAGTCTTAAATTAAGCCCTAGGCTATAAGGACCTTGTCAGTATACAGCCTGTCTCCCACATCTCTTTCAGATGTAAAATCAGGTAATTCAGAGTATGATTGCTATGTCAGGAAACTCCTCCCAAAGATATCCAGCACATTCAAAACCTTTTATACAGTTACAAATTTTTGTTTCTTTTTTCCTACCCTGTAAGGCCAGGAGCCGCCATCGTGAACATTCACATGCAGGTTCCCATCGGATTCAGGCAGACGATAAAGAAATGGCGGAGTCAGAGGATGGGGGGCCATCCTATTTATTGGTGTCTCACCAAGACAGGCAAACCACAAAAGAAGACAAGGGAAAAGCAGAAAACCAGCTCTTCCCATGAAGGGCAAGGGATCAGGGAAGCCCCTGCAATTGTGATAGCAGGAACTGTGTTTGTCCAAGCTCCTGGTCTGTCCCACTTTATAGTGTAGAAAACCAAAATCCCTTAATCCAATATACAAACAAGGAAGTCTCCGATACAAAGTCACTCATCCAAGGCATAATTGGATTCCTCATGAGAGTGCACCACCCAGATTATACAATCAGTCAAGGGTGTGGGGAAAAGCCTAGTCCCAAAACCAAACCCCAGGCTACAACGACCTGGCCTGCTTACAGCCTGTCCCCCACACCCAACACAAGTCACAAGCGAGCAAACATATATATCATATTTACAAACTTATTTGACCAACATTCCACCCCTTTTGCTCGCTTTACAATCTAAAATCTAAACCACAGGCATCTTCCATGATGGTCACTGTGCAAGGAGTAGGATACATTACATAAACAGAAATAGTACCAACTACAGCAATAGGATTAACAGATCAAAAACTATGGGCGAAATGAGAGAGCTGTCAGTGGCACCAAGAGAGGCAAATCTTTTCCCTCTGGCAGAATACAGGCCAGAGTTTTGTCTGCAGACAATACCGTAGCTGGCACCAGAGGCCGCCCTGAGCGGGCATACCAAACCTTATTGGCCAATACACCAGCATCTGCTGGTTCTATGTGTAGTAAAATAGGGGAACTCATTTTTGGCCATAAAGAAATTACAAAGGTGCCCTTCAAAATGCTGTCCCCTTGAGCACTCAAGGGATAATACACTTCTACCTTAGGTGGCCAGGTGCTGGTTGCCCAAGGAGTTAACTGGAGGTCCACCTCTAACCCCTTTCCCCATGGTGCCAACAAGGCCACCCATCTCAGATGGGGGGCCTGTACAGTCCAGGGCCAAGTCCATTGAAGCCGTTGTCCTTTAAGAAGGGCTGTTGGAGCAGGCAAGAGCACGTTGCCCTGCTGTCCGAAACCTGGCTTGAGTAAAATGTCCTTGGTGCGTATCTGCAACTGAATAGGGGCAGCTGTCCGATGCAGGAGGGCCTCTACTGGAGCTGGGCTTCCCTGTCGAGGTCGCTCATTCAAAATCCGGAGTACTGTCCATAAGCGGCGTGTCCATCCAGTAAGAGAGCCGGTGCCCCCCTCCTGTTGCAGTCCCTGCTTTAAGAGTCCATTATAACGCTCAATGATACCAGCAGCCTGGGGGTGGTAGGGAACATGGTACTTCCAGTCCACCCCCAGCTTTTGAGCCCATTGCCTCACCGTTGAACCAGTGAAGTGGGTACCATTGTCATTTTCAAGGACCAGTGGTCGCCCGTATGCAGCACTCAGGCGGTCCAGAGCCTGTATGACTGCCCTCTGGTCAGGGTTACGAGCGGGGTAAGCAGCAAGCAGCCCGGTGGCAGTATCTACACAAGTGACTGCATACTGGTACCCTTCTGACTTTGGTAAGGGTCCAATGATGTCTATCTGCCATCGTGTCAGTGGGACATGACCCCTCTGGATCTGTCCAGGTGACACCAGTGGTCTCCGAGGGTGTTCCTTGGAACATACTGCACATTGCTCACAGGCTGCAAGTACCTCTGCATAGGACACAGGCAAGTTCCAAGCCTTAACCGTAGCCCACATAGTTTTCTGTCCTGCATGGAGCAGGCGCCGGTGGAGCCACTGTGCCACATCACCTGCAGGTGCAGTCTCCAACCATCGCACCCTTGCCAACGTATCTGCCTCATCTGGTCAGGGTCAACTTTTGTCTTACCTGACCAGACAACTCCCAAGAATTTAACAGATAACCCAGGTCCTTGTAATTTGTTCTCGTTAACTGCCCAGCCACATGCTTTCAAATGGGATAGCAGGGTAGGGACTGCTTGCTCCAATTCTGAAAGAGAATCACTAGTTAGCATAATATCATCAATATAATGGTACATGCGGACTACCTCTGGCTGTTTCCATTTAGCCAGGTCAGCAGCCACCAGCCCATGGCACAAGGTGGGGCTATGCAAATAGCCCTGGGGTAACACTGTAAAGGTCCATTGTCTCCCTTCCCAACTGAAGGCAAATTGGTCTTGACTCTCTGCGGCTATATCAATAGAGAAAAAAGCATTGGCCAAGTCTGCCACAAAGTGGTATGTCCCCAACTCATGGCTTAGCCGATCCATCATGTTAGCTATCGAGGGAACAGCAGCGTGCAAAGGGGGAACAACTTTATTAAGTTCCCTGTAATCTACTGTCATTCTCCAGGTTCCATCTGCTTTGCGCACAGGCCATACTGGGGAGTTGTAAGGACTGTGTGCTGGCCGGATGATCCCCACCTTTTCTAGTTCAAGGATTGTCCCTGTGACTTCTTCATAACCACCTGGCAGGCGGTACTGCTTGGTGTTAGTCACACGCCGAGGGACGGGTAATTGCAAAGGGGAATGTGATGCATGTCCCCACAATACTGCCTTCACAACCCTGATCCGCAGCCGGAACTCCCCAGCTGTAGTTTCCAACCACAGTCCTTGCAAGACATCTACCCCCAAAATATATTCAGGAATAGGAGATACATACACCTTATATGGCTTAGGAGGCAGTCTCCCTATCCCCAATGGAATAGTTATTGGCTTCACTTGAACAGTTTGGCCCCCATAACCGTCAATGGCCACTGGGGTCCCAGCAAACCGCTCTGGGTTTCCATAGAGAAGGGAACATTCTGCACCTGTATCCACCAAGGCCAACACCTGTTGTACATTGGAAGGGGACCAGTGGATAGCCAGTTCCACATGTGGCCTCCGGTCCCCGCCCATCCCCGTTAGACGGGTCCCTCGGCCTTTTTCCTATTCAAACTGGTACAGTGGGTCTTGGGAGTTCCCCTCTCCCTCGGCCGTCTCTATCATATAATCTTGTAACCGAGCTGTGCGCGCACCAAAGGTTTTATTGGTAGCTGCTGGGGCCTTTCGTCTCAGTGGCTGGAACTTCTGTTCTGGTTTAAGCTGCCGCCAAAGCTCCAAAAGAATTTTATTAGACTGGCCATCCAATTTCCCCTTATCTGCTCCAGCCGCAATCAAGTCTACCCACATCTGCGTTCGGGTAACCTTTACAGGCCCGTTTCCCTTGTTAGTTGGGGGGGAAACATAGGCAGCAGCCCTCACTGCTTTATGATTCCGAGCGGCCTCTAGCTCTCCCAAATCTGCTACCATCTGTGTAACTGCATTGATAGGCTGCCCCACATAGGGGCCCAATATAGCCACAAGTGACCCAAAAAGGGCTGATGGGGCGCTAGCAAGGACAAATTCCCTCATTTTTGCCGTAAACACTTCCTTGTCTGGCCCACGAGACCCAGGGTTGAAAACAGCATTCTTCATACCTAGTTCTCGAAGGACCTTTACTAACTCACTGTAGCACTGCCACCGACTCATTGCCCCCGGCAGTTCTCAAGCATTCTGCCAGACCATACAAATGGCAGCCATCACCCATTCTAATAGGGTATGGTCTCCTGGGTTGCCATGGCAGTTCTGAAGACGCTGCCTCAAGGAAGAGTGTGTGGTAATGGCGGCCAATTTCTCCATCTCTGTTCCGGAGAGCATGATGCCATCCACCCCTATATCCCATAATCGTAGTAACCAGGCTACCAGGGATTCAGTAGGTTTCTGCCTAAATTGTGCCCCGAACTCCATCAGCTCTGCCTGGGTATAGGGCCGGACCACAGAGTGTTCCATTACCTGGGCAGGAGGCTGTGGCTGCCCCTGAGGGACTCTTTGTTGCTGGGTTTTTACCTTCTTGGCGACAACTGGTCGGGCTCTCAGTGTGCGTATGGCAGCTTCAGCCTGAGCCTTCTCATCCTCAGAAGAAGAGTCGCAAGCGCCTGCTCCCGCTGACTCAAAGCCAATCCACCAGCACGGATGCTGCTGCTCCTTTGGTGACCGTTTAGGCTCCTGTGGCTGCTGGCTTTTGGCCAGAAGCTGAGACTCGAGCTCTTGAATCCGCAGTTGTTTCTCCAACAACTGCCGGTGAAGACGTTCAGCTTCCAGGGTAAACTGCAACTCGTGAACCCGTAATTCCTTCTCCAGTGCTCGCTCCAATTCCAGCCTTTTCTGCCGTTCTATTTGCAATTCACACTGAAGCTTTTGACCTCGGGCAGTTTCCTCTTGAGTAAAAAACATGTAGCCCATGGCCCCTAAAAGGACAGCCATGGGGAGCCAGAGCAGCAACCAGTACTCTATCCCACCCATCAAGGGTGGTGGCTCCATACCAATCTCTGTATCCTGCCGACTACACCAGTTGTAAGGCCAGGAGCCACCATCATGGCCATTCACATGCAGGTTCCCATTGGATTCAGGCAGACGATAAAGAAATGGCGGAGTCAGAGGATGGGGGGCCATCCTATTTATTGGTGTCTCACCAAGACAGGCAAACCACAAAAGAAGACAAGGGAAAAGCAGAAAACCAGCTCTTCCCATGAAGGGCAAGGGATCAGGGAAGCCCCTGCAATTGTGATAGCAGGAACTGTGTGTGTCCAAGCTCCTGGTCTGTCCCACTTTATAGTGTAGAAAACCAAAATCCCTTAATCCAATATACAAACAAGGAAGTCTCTGATACAAAGTCACTCATCCAAGGCATAATTGGATTCCTCATGAGAGTGCACCACCCAGATTATACAATCAGTCAAGGGTGTGGGGAAAAGCCTAGTCCCAAAACCAAACCCCAGGCTACAACGACCTGGCCTGCTTACAGCCTGTCCCCCACACCCAACACAAGTCACAAGCGAGCAAACATATATATCATATTTACAAACTTATTTGACAAACATACCCCTACAAGTGTTATGATGATAAAGGCAGGATCTTGTAGTTATAAGAAGAAATAGCATCTGGATCATACTTTCAATTTTAATAAAAATTTAGTTTATTTTCAGTCCAATTTATTTTTGTAAAGCCAGAAGCCACGGCTGCCATCACAGCAGCCGCCTGGCCCATGCAGGTTTGCACTGGATTCGGACAGTCGGCAAGGAAACAACAGAGCCAAAAGCTGGTAGGCCATCATCTTTAATCCTAGCTTGTACCCGGTGGGCAAGTAAAAACACACACTGGGCTCCAAAACCCACTCACATTCAGTGCTCACAAAGCTACTGACTTATCCGAGTTTCCTAGAATCAAAGGTTTCTAGCTCGCCAGACTTATTCACCTCTGTCCCCATCTCCTTCCTTCTCCCTGCACAAACTCTGCACAAACTGGCTTCTCACTCAACACTCCACCATCTTGGCTGCTTCTCCTGGCCTCCTCCATGTGGCCTTTCTCTGCTCTTCTCTCTGCTCTCTCCTCTAATGTTAATCTCAGGAACTAAGAGCGCAAGCTCCTGTTCTGCCCCCATTTTATAGTGTAGAAATCAAAACCTTTAATCCAATATACAAAATAAGGAAGTCTCTGATACAAAGTCACTTATCTGAGGCATAATTGGATTGTACCACCCCACATCAAAAAGGGTGGGAAAGGCTTAGTCCTAAAACCAAGCCCCAGGCTACAAGGATCCTGCCTGCCCACAGCCCTCAGAGACACACATTAATATCACCTGGGCGATGGCCTCCACGTGGGCAGTGCCATCTTTAACAAAGTGAGCATAATATATTTTATCTGCCCAACAATTTTATTTTTAGCTCAGTTTCTTTTATGATTTGAGCATAAGCCTTTGATTATTTACCTGGAATGTATTCATATTCATTACAATATATCTTAGCTGTAAAGCCAGTAGCCACGGCCACCATCACAGCCGCCTGGCTCGTGCAGGTTCACATTTGATTCGGACAGACGGTAATGAAACAACGGAGCCAAGAACTGGTAGGCCATTACCTTTAATCCTAGCTTGCACCCAGCGGGTAAGAAATACACACAGTGGGAAAACACTTCTCTTTCCATTCAGGGCTCCCAAAGCCACTGACTTATCCATGTTTCCTAGAATCAAAGGTTTGTACCTCACCAGCCTTATTCACCTCTGTTCCCAATCTCCTTCTCTCTGCACAAACTGCACAAACTGGCTTCTCCTTCAGCACTCCGCCATTTTGGCTGCTTTTCCTCTCCTCCATGTGGCCTTCCTCTGCTCTCCTCTCTAATGCTAATATTAGGAACTGAGAGAGAGCAAGCTCCTGGTCTGCCCCACTTGATAGTATAGAAATCAAAACCTTTAATCCAATATACAAACAAGGAAGTCTCTGATACAAAGTCACTTATCTGAGGCATAATGGGATTCCTCATAAGAGTGCACCACCCTACATCAAAAAGGGTGGGAAAGACTTAGTCTTAAAACTAAGCCTTAGGCTATAAGGATCCTGCCTGCTTACAGCCTGTCCCCCCACATCCAATGCAAACTATAAGTGAGCAAACATATATATCTTATTTACAAACTTATTTGAACAACACTAGCTTTGTATTCATTGTCTTTCTGAGGGTTTCTCCTATCAGATATGTAATTGTATCATGTTTGAGTGTGTAACTTAAAAGAGGCATGTCCCCTTCTTCTGTGACATCCAGACAACCACCCATCATGCCCTCCTGCTTCCCAATCAGGGCCTTCTTTCAAAGCTGGTCTGAGATGAAATAGTGACCCAGGCCCAGCCCTTGCTCTCACAGAGTTTCCATCTTCTTTTTTTTTCTTTCTTTGCTGAGAATCACTCCCTCATGTGCCCCAGCCAGGATCCACCCAGCAAACCCCCTACCCTGAGATGCTCTACCCGTCTGGGGCCTTCACTCCATTGCTTGGCAACTGAACTATTTTAACACCTGAAGCAGAGGCCATGAAGCCATCCTCAGCACCTGGGGCCAACTCACTCCAGTCGAGCCATAGCTATTATAGAAGAAGAGAAAGAAAGAGAGAAGGGAGAGGGGACATGGTGGAGAAGCAAGTGGCTGCTTCTGTGTGCCCTGACTGGGAATCAAACCTGGGACTTCTACACACTGGGCTGATGCTCTACTACTGAGCCAACTGGCCAGGGCAAGTTTCCATCTTCTAAAAGGTAGTGGGGACACTAGCCCAATAAGCACACTGCATTTGTATAATTACAAACTGAAAGCAGGGCTGTGAAGGAAAGAGAGATGTTTTAAAAAGAGGTTGTTGATCATGGTTATTACAAACACAGACTCTAAAACAACGTATGCTGAGCCAGACTGGTGGGTGAGGCAGAAGGGAAAAGTAGTAATAGTGATCTTATCTGTTTTCAACCTCTCATATTGGGTTACATAAGTGATTTGCATTCATTTGTTTTCTCAGATATTGCATGAAGATATTATTTATCTTGATTGTTGAGTTTTTGGTAGCCCCTTAAGTTTTGCTGGTGCCTCACTCACCACACTCTAGTCCCAGTTCTGCTCCAAAGCCAAACTACCTGACTTCAGGTCCTGGCTTTGCCACTCACTAGTTGTGTGACATTGGCTAGTTGCTTATTCAGGGTACCTCAGTTTCCTCATCTGTAAAGGGGGTTAATAATAGTACTACCTCACAAATTTGTTAGGAGAATTATGGTAAATTACTGTTTTTAAAGCAATAGAGAAGTGCCTGGCACAGAGAGCTACGTGTGCTGAAGATGTGTGATAAAAAAAAAGCCGCCTCTAGACTGTACACGTATGGAATGAGACAGTATGAGCTGATCCCGCGGGTCTGAACACACCAGGCTGCCATCGGTGCATTTCTAACCCCCAGACTTTTCCTAAATCTACACATACACTCAGGAAGTCTTATATCTAATGTTGTATATTTTAAAAGTGAAGAACTTACTCATTGCATTTTCTTTTTTCCCCCTCTTGTTGTTGTTTTTACTCTTAAATAACCAAGGACATGGTGAGGAATTGTGTCCACCATCACCCTCAGGCACTGACATCTTTTAGGCACTTTCAGCAACGTGGAATAGTTCTGGGTTGTGTTTTTCCAGTCTGAGGCTACACCAGCCACTGCACGACTGTCGTGCTGGTTTATGAGATAAGCCTCACCTGTGTATTCTTACCCTCACTTGCTAACGCGTTTCCTCCACAGGCCTTTCCTTAAAGTGACCAACTTTTTTACAATGAAAAGGAGGACAAAAATAAAGAAAACAATATCATAAATAAAAGAAACATTTTTATTCACTGCAACAATAATATACTATAATATGATAAATGTATAATAAAAACATTTGTAATATTTTATATTGTATTTATGCTTACATGCCTATTAATTTTTAATAATTATTTTATTTTATTTTATTTTTTTCTGAAGTTGGAAACAGGGAGGCAGTCAGACTCCCACATGAGCCCGACCGGGATCCACCCAGCATGCCCACCAGGGGGCGATGCTCTGCCCATCTTGGGGTGTTGCTCTGCTGCAATCACAGCCATTCTAGCACCTGAGGCAGAGGCTACAAAGCCATCCTAAGCTCCCGGGCCAACTTTGCTCCAATGGAGCCTTGGCTATGGGAGGGGAAGAGAGAGACAGAGAGGAAGGAGAGGGGGAGGGGTGGAGAAGCAAAATACTTATTTTAAAAAGTACTCATTTAGACACAAATACGTCACATCACATACAATGGATCGACTCTGCATCGATCGAATATGGACATTTCCAGATTAGTCTTTCAATATCAAAACGGAGGACATGTAGGAGGACATTTTTCAAGGGAGGACAGAACTTACAAAAGAAGAACTGTCCTCCCTAAAGGAGGACGATTGGTCACCTTACTTTCCTAGCACTGCACAGGGTAACACACCAGCCTGCCACCAGGGTCCCCACGGTGAAGCCCATGCTGCTTTTCTTCCCTGGGGAAGCTCACAGCTTTCGTCTAGCACTTGTTTCCAGTGCCCTTTTAAATTCCGATCATGGTGATTCTGAAAAATCTAACACTTATTTATTCATGTACAAGAATTTTTTAAAAGATTTTATTCTGTTTAGAGAGGAGGGAGAGAGAGAGAGAAGGCGGGAGGATCAGGAGGCATCAACTCCTATATGTGCCTCAACCAGGCAAACCCAGGTTTTTGAACTGGTGACCTCAGTGTACCAGGTCGACGCTTTATCCACTGCGCCACCACAGGCCAGGCTTGCACAAGCATTTTTTGAAGATAGTATCATTCCCTTATCTCTTATGGCAAAGGTATTGTGTTGATACTTTAATAATATAAAGAGTAAAAAGGAAAGAAATTGCAATTTAAAAAGTGAAATTCATTAAATGTCAAAATAACCTGGAGGTGTTTTCTCTGAACATATGTACCCTGATTTATCAATGTCAGCCCATTAAAACTAATTAAAAAAGTGAAATCCATTGTAAATTAATTTTACTTATTCAAGATATTTATGTGTATATGGCTAAATACAAGTTTTAATTTAAAAAACAAACTCTGATGAACACTAATTTATTTCATAAGACTGGGGCAACTGTGTAAGAAAAGCAGGAAGTTAATTATCTGTACAGAATTCTGGTTAATGGGTAACATTTTGCTGAAGTAGATTCTATGTACAAACATAATAAGTACCCTCAGGAAAATAATGTTATACCAAGGAAAAAATGAACTTTGTCTCTGAGTGAATAAATGGATTCTTTCCTATTTTACCCTCAAGCTTTGAATTAACAATTTGTTGAAAGAGGGCCACTGGATTGTAATTAGCATTCTCCTTTGATGAGTTCTGTTCATATTCTGTCTGAGATTATACGTACATGTAACTCTCTTTCTGTCTCTTATGAAGAACCCAAATAAGCTAAACTTTAAATGCAATGTTTCAATTCAAATAATAATTAAGAAATGAAAATATTTCCCTTTAAGGATGTACGTTTTCTGGTCACACTTAACACTTGGTTAAATTTAAAGCACTTGTAGTAAAACCCTAAATAATTTTTTAAAGTTATTAGAATGTCTTTATATGGATAAATGTGGCCGAAAGTCATTATTTAGCCTGACTAGTGTTGGTACAGTAGATAGAGTGTTGACCTGGACTGCTGAGGTCCCCAAACTCCAAGTTCAATGGCTTGAGTGTGGGCTCATCCAGCATGAGTGTGGGATCATCAACATGACGCCATGGTTACTATCTTGAGGCCCAAGGTCGCTGGCTTGAGCAAGGGGTCACTTGCTTGACTGAAGCCCCACTTTCAAGGCACATATGAGAAGCAATCCATAAACAACAAAAGTGCCGCAATAAGTGGATGCTTCTCATGTTTGTCTCTTCCTGTCTTTCCCTCCCTCTCTTTCTTTCTCTCTCTCTCTCGCTTTAAAAGCAAGAAATTCACTATTTACATTCACATTCTCTTTGGAGGCCATAGATTGGCAGGATCCAAAGCCAACAGCCTTGACAGAAGCCTGAGGTAGCTGCTAAAAGAGCACTGCTGTGCTGCATAGCTGCACCGCATGCCTTCCTGCCGCAGCGGGCAGCAGCGACGTTAAAGGACTGCTGGGACAAAATTCTCCATAGGATACTTGCACATCTTACGAGCAGAAGCACTGGTTACCCTTTGTTGCAAACTCTCTTTCTGAGGATGTTTGTACAGTGAACAGCCTCAGAAGGCAGAGAAAGTATGTTCCTCTAGCAAAGGGCAGTCATGCTCACCGTCCATTATACAACATCCAGGTGCCCTAAGCTCTGAGCTCCTCTCATGTAACTCATTCTGCTGCATATACAAATGTCACCTGGTCCTTTTCATATCACCCTTAGGAACTGGAACATTGGAAATCAGGGCCAGAAAATGCTGATCATCTGGAGACTCTGGCTATTGCCGTTCCTCTACGCGATGAAGCCTTTGTCTTTGCCACAGGAGGCTGTGTCCTGACTGGCATTTATCAAATGGTAGCAAAATAACTTCTCAAACCCTTTAACCTATTCACAGGAATGACCATTAAAAGACACATAAAGGTGATAGCCTTTTGTTTCTCTTTACATGATCCCATGAGGTTTGTGGTGGGTTGATAGATAACATGGCCTGAAGTGTAGTACAGTGTGTCCATAAAGTCATGGTGCACTTTTGACCCATCACAGGAAAGCAACAAAAGACGATAGAAATGTGAAATCTGCACCAAATAAAAAGAAAACTCTCCCAGTTTCTGTAGGATGATGTGGCAGCATGTGCGCATGCACAGATGATGACATAACACTGTGTATACAGCGGAGCAGCCCGCATCCATGCCAGTCGAGATGTGGACGGTACAGAGGAAAGTTCAGTGTGTTCTGTGGCTCGCTAAATTCGAATCTGTGACCAAAGTGCAACACGAATATTGGCGGGGTTATAATGAAGCACCACCACATAGGAATAACAGTACTCGGTGGGATAAGCAGTTGAAGGAAACCGGCAGTTTGGTGGAAAAACCCCGTTCTGGTAGGCCATCAGTCAGTGACGAGTCTGTAGAGGCTATACAGGATAGCTACCTAAGGAGCCCTAAAAAATCTGTGTGTGAGCCCACATTGAACTGCACTGAATAGGTATGAAACTGGGAGAGTTTTCCTTTTATTTGATGCAGATTTCACATTTCTATCATCTTTTGTTGCTTTACTGTGACCAGTCAAAAGTGCACCATGACTTTACAGACACACTGTATGTGCATAGAGCACTGCGTGAGGTGACAAGGCATCCTATCCTAACTCCATCTGGTGGTGTGACATGCAGATAATAGCAGGTCTTTCCTAACAAGTGTAGGAGATTGTCTTTTTATGAAGACTGTGTACATTCAGGAACAAAAAGGATGCTGGCTCTAATTTGGACTTCATCTCTTATAGCTCAGATTCTCAAGAAAAACATTATCTAAATTTATGTAGAGAACATGCCATGTGCATGCGTGATTACTCTCAGAGATGGTAAATAACTGTAAGCTTCATCCTGTAATAACAGCTCGTATTTGCTGTCATGCCCAGGCTCTACCCTGCCAGGACGCTGAAGTCTGCATTGTTATGAGTTATATGACAGCAACATTTCCTCATACCTAAGAAATGTTTCTGCTAGATTGGACAGAAACGCCTTAGACTTCACCTAAAATGGTTATGTTGAGAGTACCCACCCGAATACGGGATCCACCATGTAGCCTTTCTGTTCCCTGTGAACTCATCAAAAAGAAAATGCTAAGGGATTTTACACGCCATTCAGGTGAAGGCCCAGACTGTTGATGTTGGTGTGTTTTGGCATATAAAATGGTGGAAGAGAGCAAAGGACTTCACCTAAGAGGGGTAATAAAATATTATAGAGGAGTCTTTATGATTTTGTTCTTCACAAGCAGTCAAAGAGGTTTTTCTTTGTTATTAATTGATTTGGGCCAGAAATGGCTTTGGTGTGGCTGTCCCTCCATCTGTGTGCATGGTGGCCATGGCTGGCACACCTTGGTCACACAGGACTCCAGCTCCTGGCTTCCCCACCCAGCCCTCCATGAAGCCACTGCCAATTGACTCATGATGGCCCAGAGTCTCACACTATTTGTTCCCTTTCTATAAATGTTGATCATGATTCAATAGTTTTGCAAGTCATAAAGCCTCACTGAAACAATGATATGGGGAAACTTTACAAAGAACTCTGTGAAATGCCACTTCTCATACAGAAGAGAGAATATTTAAACACACACACAATGTTAAGAATTTAAAAATGGAAAATTTTAGGAAAAACAGTAAAAGCTAGATTTGATGTATGAGAGGCATATTCCAAATGTTTTTCAACAATTGAGAACTATCTAAAATGCTAAATATTATTCTAGCATTTTCATGACCTCTGTTTCTCTTAGTCACCACTTTTCTCCTCTGACAGATATGCTTCCGTGGCTAACCATCAGTGGTGTGTTTTAGTGCAAAAGACACCACAAATAAGAAGGGCATGGTGTAAAGAGCACTGCTCTGATCAGGATACACATGGGCCAATTTATTCTCAAAGAATCTTGCACTCTTTTTGTGAACTCTGCTAAGAATCTGTGAAACTTTATATTAAGAAGCCTTTATCTGTTAATTGTAATACTTATCTCAGAGAACTACTCTGAAGATCAAACAAGGTAATGTGTACAAGTTTTTCTGCACCGGCAAAGCCTGGCACATAGTAAGTGCTCAGTAAATGTTGATTGTTATTATAGGGAAGGAACAGTTTAAAACATGACCATTTCTACATTAGGAGTTTCCAGAAGGAAGCCAAATTCTTCTGTGTGATTTGGAAAGTATAAAATATAAGCCAGATGTGAATTTATTTCTTAGTATGTGACAAGGAAATAAAAGGACCCTACCTACTTGCTAACCTGAGTCAAACTGGGATAGGTTCCAACATATAATAGATATGCTGTGAAATCATCTGTCTCCCAGAGGGATATTGGGATCCATCTACAAGATTACCTGCCATTACCACTGACTCAAGGGCGAGGTCACTGATGAGACCTTCCACCAGAGGCAGGGATATTCTGTTCTCCTGTATCCTAAGGCTCCAGGCTTGACTGTAGGACCCAGAAGAACTGTGCAGAGCACCAGAGTTCCACAGGTGATAAAGGGAGGTACAACCAAGTGTGTCCTGGGGACTGTCATATAGGTTGGCTTTCTAACCACAACTATGTCCCCTGAAGCCCTGTGTGAGCCTTAGCTGCTGCACATGCAGCCCTGAACATCTTTCAGCAGAATGGAAACATCAGCTGGCAGGGCTTCCACAGGTGCCACCATTGCTCTGGACCCACCTGATGGAGCTACGGCTCGGAGAGCTCAGCCTTCTTGAGTGAACATAAGGCGATGTTCACTACCTGTCTGGCAGGAGATCCTCGTCGTTTACCTGCTGTCAGAGGGTAGAGGAGGTGTCCAGATTGTTGCTGTTTCATTATACCTTGCCTGGAAGGAAAGAATAGCTTTTCTGCCCCTACACTCCCGCTCCCAATTCCATAGAATTAGAAACTGAATGAGGACTTGGTCCAATCAATCAGACTGGAAACAGACTAATTTCTGATTAAAGAGGACAACCGAGGGAAAGAGAGCCATACATGTCTGTTACAGGAACAGTGGTCTTCGTTTTTGTCCTAACTCTGGAGAAGCCCAGGAAAAACAATGGGTTGCCCTTGGGAGGCCAGTGAAGACAGCTGCTGTATAAAGGATTGGTGCCAGTTTTAGTTAAATGCGGTATTATTCAGAATGGAACGTGAATATGTCTCTGAAATACAAGTTTGTTACAGTGGTTGGACCTTTTTGGAGTGGTCATTTCAAGTAAAGGTAGAGAAATAATCCCAATTTGGGTGAGACCCAATGACCTTAAGGTCCTTGTTATTTCCCCCAGAGCCCCAGTTGTGCTTTATCTTTTAAAATTAAACCAGAGGACCATGTAACCCAGCTCTCAGAGAATATAAGCATTATTTAAAATGAAATAATGGGCCCTGGCCGGTTGGCTCAGCGGTAGAGCGTCGGCCTGGTGTGCGGGGGACCCGGGTTCGATTCCCGGCCAGGGCACATAGGAGAAGCACCCATTTGCTTCTCCCCCCCCCTCCTTCCTCTCTGTCTCTCTCTTCCCCTCCCGCAGCCAAGGCTCCATTGGAGCGAAAATGGCCCGGGCGCTGGGGATGGCTCCTTGGCCTCTGCCCCAGGCGCTAGAGTGGCTCTGGTCGTGGCAGAGCGATGCCCCGGAGGGGCAGAGCATCGCCCCCTGGTGGGCAGAGCTTCGCCCCTGGTGGGCGTGCCGGGTGGATCCCAATCGGGCGCATACGGGAGTCTGTCTGACTGTCTCTCCCCGTTTCCAGCTTCAGAAAAATACAAAAAAAATAAAAATAAAGTGAAATAATGTAGCATTAAATGTCTTCTTAGATAAATGAACAAAGAGCTTTACTCAAGAAATAGAAAAGAAGATGCTAATTCGTGTGATAGTCTCACATACATAGCATTAGATGCAGCACTAACATTATGGTATGTTTTAGAATAGCAGACAGTGCAATAGGGAAAGATTGCATCAGGGAAGACCTGCGTGGGTTATGAGGTAAATGAAGTTCAGGAGCTCTCTGGGCTGCTGGGCTGGTATGAGGCCTGGCCCAGGTCACTTTCAGCTGTCTGACGTGTGCTTCTCACTTATGGCACCCACCTAGCATGAAAATGAACTTTTCTGATTAAGTCATCTCATAAACCCATGAACCGAGCTTTGTGGAGTGGGTCTTCATGGGGATGAATAACTTCCAGTTTCCTAAGTGGTTCTGGGTGACAGTCGTGCTCACGGCAGGTCAGGGCTTCAGAGAAACACCCCATGATTAGAGGCAGTTACACAGCCCCATTCATGGCTGGGAAACTTTGGCACTTGCCAGATGGCACTGGCAGGAAGTGGGCCCCAGGCAGGCTCGTTCCAGCACTGCCTGGTGAAGATGCTCGGAGTTAAGGCGGGAACTGCACTTGCCCCTCTGCAGTTCTGTACCTGTTAGGGAAGGGCCGGGCTATCGTGTCGTTCATGCACAGGCATTCCCTTCTTGCTAACTTTTGCGGTTAGTGTCTGTTGTTCTCGTCCCCATGCTGAGGGAGAAAGGACATCAATTCTCATTTCTATCAGAAAGGAGGGTGGGGGGGGACTCATGAAATTCTCCCTGTGAAGACATTGAATGAACAGAATGAAATCAGGCAAACAGATACAATAACTTGATTTGATTATTTCTCCTGAAGTCTAAAATTTGAGAGGAAATTTGGGGTTTGCTGCTACAGGGCATCAAGGTAGTTCGCAAAGGGCCATAGAGAAAAGGTTCTTGCTCTACCTTAGTGCCCTGGAAATTGAGAGTTATTTTGGTGGCCTCCCAAGCTATGTTATATTTATTTTCCTTCCATTGTGTGCCCCCATGCCAAGCTGGTAAGCCAAGCTGGTAAGCCAAGCTCAAGGAGAAGTGCAAAATGTCAGAGAGGTGCCTCTCCAAGCTGTGGCTAATGCTTTCTTGCATAGAACAAAGGAATCTGCACCAAGAAGTTTAAGGTTATGGCTTCAGTGAGGCAGTGGTGAGTAAACAGCAGGGCCATGGGGCTTCACAGTACAAGAATGTGACGCAAAAGAGGAGGAAAAGGGGGGAAATTTTAGGTGATGAAGCAGAAAGCTTTCACATTATGAGAATTAACATGAGCCACTGGGACATCTTGTGTTCCCTGTGGCAATGGAGGAGACCAAACACAGAGTCTTAGGGAGAAATGGCCTCACATGAGTGAGGCAGCATGTCTAGAGATACATGTCTTGTTTAAAGTTCATTCTGAAAAAAAAAAAAAAATCATTCTGCAGATCTTCGGGGGATAAATGTGGATGGAAAAGTATGCTCAAGATTTGTAGTAATAAGGACTTGTGTACTCTTAGCATGGAAAGATTATGCCCTTTGAACCCACAGGACTGGGTTCAGATCCTAGTTTGAATTCTCTCTGTGAGATCTTGGATGAGTTATATACCTCTGTGAACCTGTTTCCTCATTGTATATAGAGGATAATAAGAAAACTAAAATAAAGCTGGGTACTAAAATAAGTGCTCAGGGAGTAGTTGTTTCTCTTTCCCGTTAGCATCAGTAAGAAGAGACAAATCAGTGCAGTTGAGGAGTCCTTATGTTGGGAGTGGGTACTCCAAGGGGCCAGTCACGGGCCCTGGAGAATGTAATACTGGAGAATGAGTCCATGGCGTGAGACCTTGCACCCACTTCTCTTATCCTACAATCTCTGAAAAGCTGAGTGGGAGACCAAACTTGTGTATAGGTAGTTTATTTGAAAATGTCATTTCAGGGAACATGAAATAGAAAGCGGAGAAGCCAACACAATGATGCATGATTGCACTGGCTGTTTCATCCCCTAAAGCAGGGGTCTCAAACTCACGGCCCGCGGGCTGCACACGGCCCGCCGAACAATTTTGTGCGGCCCGCAGACTAATCCACGAAGTTCAAAATATTTTGGATAAAATTAAGTAAGCCTAGGGGCCTACTTGTATTTTTCACTTCTCTAGCATCCTAGCTAGATATTAGCTTAGTTAACAGCAGTTGTGATGCGAACTACAGTTTCTGGTCGTTTTGTGACACTGAGTAAACTGCATGTACGATTGTGCTTGTTGTACTGATTTTTTTTTGTTTTCAACTGCAGTGAGAAAAGTGTTGCGTAACAGTTGCCTTTTGTAGACCTAGTGTGGCCCGCCGAAAGGCTGTGATATTGCTCTGCGGCCCACATGCTGAGTTGAGTTTGAGACCCCTGCCCTAAAGCCTGTGGGGGGTTATGAAATGCATCTCAGAACTATCTGCCAGGGGATAAAATGGGATGCATTTATTCACTGGTTCCTATTGGTCGAGAATGGCCTCACAGCACTCACTCCCTGGCCCTGCTGGGCTCAGAATGCCTGAATAGAGTAGGTCCCTGAGACTTTTGAGCTGCAGAATTGAGGTGCCCAGGACAAAAAACAAGTGATCCTTTGTAAGGAACAAGGTGAAGCCCTGTCACGCTGCGCCTGTGCAAAGCTGCTCAAAGTCTGCAGGGGAACAAGACCCTCACAGCTGTGGTGGAAATACAAGCAGCAGCTGAGATTGTTTTAGAGTGGTGCAGAAGAGGGGAACACACCGATCTCAGGGGAATGCCTTTTTTGTCCTTGCTAGAAGGAAGATGCTGAAATAAATATACTTGAAACCTATGTGTTCCTATGGACCAATGTCACCCCATTAAATTTAATTTCTAAATAATAATGAAAAAAGAACTCATATAACTACAGCTAAGAAGGATGGGTTTTACTGCAGGTATATTATATCTTAGTATACCTGATTTTTTAAAATAAATTTTTATTAATTTTAATTGGGTGACATTAATAAATCAGGGTACATATGTTCAAAGAAAACATGTCCAGGTTATCTTGTCATTCAATTATGTTGCATACCCGTATCACCCAAAGTCAAATTGTCCTCTGTCACCTTCTATCTGGTTTTCTTTGTGCCCCTCCCCTCCCCCTTCTCCCTCCCTCACCTCCGCCCCTCCCATAACCACCACAATCTTGTCCATGTCTCTTAGTCTCGTTTTTATGTCCCACCAATGTATGGAATCATGCAATTCTTAGTTTTTTCTGATTTACTTATTTCACTCTGTATAATGTTATCAAGATCCATCCATGTTGTTGTAAATCATCCGATGTCATCATTTCTTATGGATGAGTAGTATTCCATAGTGTATATGTGCCACATCTTCTTTATCCAGTCTTCAATTGAAGGGCTTTTTGGTTGTTTCCATGTCTTGGCCACTGTGAACAATGCTGCAGTGAACATGGGGCTGCATGTGTCTTTAAGTACCAATGTTTTTGAGTTTTGGGGATATATACCCAGTAGAGAGATTGCTGGGTCATATGGTAGTTCCATTTTTAGATTTTTGAGGAACCACCATACTTTCTTCCAAAATGGTTGTACTACTTTACATTCCCACCAACAGTGGATGAGGGTTCCTTTTTCCCCACAGCCTCTCCAACACTTGCTATTACCTGTCTTGTTGATAATAGCTAATCTAACAGGTGTGAGGTGGTATCTCATTGTAGTTTTGATTTGCATTTTTCTAATAACTAATGAAGATGAGCATCTTTTCACATATCTGTTGGCCATTTGTATTTCTTCCTGGGAAAAGTGTCTGTTCATGTCCTCTTCCCATTTTTTTATTGGATTGTTTGTTTGTTGTTGAGTTTTATGAGTTCTTTGTATATTTTGGATAGTAGGTCCTTATCTGAGCTGTTGTTTGAAAATATCATTTCCCATTTAGTTGGCTGTCTGTTTATTTTGTTGTCAGTTGCTCTTGCTGAGCAAAAACCTTTTAGTCTGATGTGGTCCCATTCATTTATCTTTGCCTTCACTTCTCTTGCCTTTGGAGTCAAATTCATAAAATGCTCTTTAAAATCCAGGTCCATGAGTTTAGTACCTATGTCTTCTTCTATGTACTTTATTGTTTCAGGTCTTATATTTAGGTCTTTGATCCATTTTGAATTAATTTTAGTATAAGGGGACAAGCTGTAGTCGAGTTTCATTCTTTTGTATGGGGCTTTCCAGTTTTCCCAGCACCATTTGTTGAAGAGGCTTTCTTTTCTCCATTGTGTGTTGTTGGCCCCTTTATCAAAAATTATTTGACCATATATATGTGGTTTTATTTCTGGACTTTCTATTCTGTTCCATTGGTCTGAGTGTCTATTTTTCTGCCAATACCATGCTGTTTTGATTGTCGTGGTCCTATAATATAATTTGAAGTCAGGTATTGTAATGCCCCCAGCTTCATTCTTTTTCCTTAGAATTGCTTTGGCTATTCGGGGTTTTTTATAGTTCCATATAAATCTGATGATTTTTTGTTCCATTTCTTTAAAAAATGTCATAGGAATTTTGATGGGAATTGCATTCAATTTATAAATTGCTTTGGGTAATATGGCCATTTAGATTATATTTATTCTTCCTATCCAATAACAAGGCATATTTTTCCATCTCATTGTATCTTTTTCAATTTCCCTTAACAATGCTTTGTAGTTTTCGTTATATAAGTCCTTTACATTCTTTGTTATGTTTATTACTACGTATTTTTGTTGTTGTTGTTGCAATCGTGAAGGGGATTATTTGTTTGAGTTCATTTTCTAATATTTCATTGTTGGCATATAGAAAGGCTATGGACTTTTGTATGTTAATTTTGTATCCTGCGACCTTACTGTATTGGTTTATTGTTTCTAGTACTCTTTTTGTGGCGTCTTTGGGATTTTTGATGTATAGGATCATATCATCTGCAAAAAGTGATACCTTTACTTCTTCTTTTCCGATATGGATGCCTTTTATTTCTTTCTCTTGTCTGATTGCTCTGGCCAGAACTTCTAGCACCATGTTAAATAAGAGTGGAGAGAGTGGGCAACCCTGTCTCGTTCCTGATTTAAGGTGGAAAGTCCTCAGTTTTATGCCATTTAATATGATATTAGCTGATGGTTTATCATATATGGCCTTTATCATGTTGAGATATTTTCCTTTTATACCCATTTTGTTGAGTGTCTTAAACATAAAGTTGTGTTGTATTTTATTGAATGCCTTTTCTGCATCTATTGATAAGATCATGTGGTTTTTGTTCTTTGTTTTGTTGATATGGTGTATTACGTTAACCGTTTTATGTATGTTGAACCATCCTTGTGATTCTGGGATGAATCCCACTTGATCATGATGTATTATTTTTTTAATATGTTGTTGTATACGATTTGCCAGTATTTTGTTTAGTATTTTAGCATCTGTATTCATTAGAGATATTGGTCTGTAGTTTTCTTTTTTTGTGCCATCCTTGTCTGGTTTTGGTATGAGGGTTATGTTGGCCTCATAAACTGTGTTTGGAAGTATTGCTTCTTCTTCAATTTTTTGGAAGACTTTGAGTAGAATAGGAACCAAGTCTTCTTTGAATGTTTGATAGAATTCACTAGTATAACCATCTGGGCCTGGACTTTTATTTTTGGGGAGGTTTTTAATAGTTTTTTCTATTTCCTCCCTGGTAATTGGTCTGTTTAGGCTTTCTGCTTCTTCATGACTCAGTCTAGGAAGTTTGTATTGTTCTAGGAATTTATCCATTTTTTTCTAGATTGTTGAATTTGGTGGCATATAGTTTTTCATAGTATTCTACAATAATTCTTTGTATATCTATGATGTCTGTGGTGATTTCTCCTCTTTCATTTTGGATTTTGTTTATATGAGTCCTTTCTCTTTTTTCCTTGGTGAGTCTTACAAGGGTTTGTCAATTTTGTTGATCTTTTCAAAGAACCAGCTCCTGGTTTTATTAATTTTTTCTATCGTTTTTCTGTTCTCTATTTCATTTATTTCTGCTCTGATTTTTATTATCTCCTTTCTTCGGCTGGTTTTGGGTTGTCTTTGTTCTTATTTTTCTAGTGCCTTAAGGTATGAAGTTAAGTGGTTCACTTGGGCTCTCTCTTGTTTGTTCATATAGGCCTGAAGTGATATGAACTTCCCTCTTATTACTGCTTTTGCTGCATCCCATAGATTCTGATATGTCATATTGTCATTCTCATTTATCTGTATATATCTTTTGATCTCTGCGCTTATTTCTTCTTTTACCCACTCATTTTTTTAAAGTATATTGTTTAGTTTTCACATTTTTGTGGGGTTTTTTACCTCTTTTTTGCAGTTGAATTCTAGTTTCAAGGCTTTCTGATCAGAAGATATGCTTGGTACAATTTCAATTTTTCTGAATTTGCTGATGTTATTTTTGTGGCCCAACATATGGTCAATTCTTGAGAATGTCCCGTGAACACTAGAGAAAAATGTGTACTCTGTCACTTTGGGATGAAATGTCCTATAGATGTCTATCATATCCAGTTGCTCTAGTGTTTCATTTATGGCCAATATTTATTGATTTTCTGTTTGGATGAACAATATAGAGCCGTCAGCGGCATTTTGAGGTTTCCAAGTATGATTGTATTTTTGTCAGTTTTTGTTTTAAGGTCAGTCAGTAGCTGTCTTATATGATATATTTTGGTGCTCCTTGGTTTGGTGCATATATATTAAGAAGTGTTATGTTCTTTTGATTCACTGTCCCCTTAATCATTGTTTAATGACCATTTTTGTCTCTGATTACTTTTGTTGTCTTGTAGTCAGCATTGTTAGATATGAGTATTGCTACACCTGCTTTTTTTTGGGTGTTATTTGCTTGGAGTGTTCTTTCCAGCCTTTTACTTTGAATTTGTTTTTATCCTTGTTGCTTAGATGTGTTTCTTGTAGGCAGCATACAGTTGGATTTTCTTTTTTAATCCGTTCTGCTACTCTGTGTCTTTTTATTGGTGAGTTTAATCTGTTTACATTTAGTATAGGTACTGACATTTGAGGGTGTCCTATTGCCATTTTATATATTGCTTTCTGTTAGTTTTTTATCTTTTTTGATTCTTCTCTTTTGTTTTTCTATCATTTGTTTTTGTTTGGTTGTAATTCATACTTCTTTCCTCAGTTACTACCTTTTTTAAGTCATGTGCTTCTGTGGTGGTTTTTTCGGGGGTGATTACCATTAAGTAATGAAAAGGGTACCTACAGTATACCCAATTTTTAAAATAGCATTTGCATCCAAACACTGTCCTCCTTTGTTGATTTTATGAATAAAAGGGAATGGACCATAAAACTGCAAAATTTTCAGTAAATTTTGGGAGTGAACAATTCTGCTCCTGATCAGACAAAATTAGCATGTTTAAATTCTGAAAATAATTTCCTGGTTGTCTTTGACCTTTCAAGTCTGTGATTAATGAAGATGGGAAACAACTAAAAATGCCTTGGTTAATAAAATGTTAATGAATGCAATAGATCACAACAGCAGCATTTATTTTCCGTAAGATATCTGCGAGCTATGGACAAAGTATGGAGAAAAACAGAGCTGTCTAGTGTCTACTTGGAAACCTGAGTAGTCAATTGTGATATACATTGAAAACAAAGAAATCAGTGCTTGGGCTCCAAGGAAATGTAGTGAAAAGTCAAGTTTATTGATTCTCAGTTCTATCACCATCATCTGGGCATTAAGTGGTTTCTGTGATTTAGGAATTCTTATTGAAGACGAATTTTTGCTTTTTTTTTTTTTAAGTGAAAGAAAGAGAGAAGGAGGGTGCGGACAGACAGGGTTAGACAAACAGGCAGGGAGAGAGATGAAAAGCATCAACTCATAGTTGTGGCACTTCAGTTGTTCATTGATTGCTTACTCATATGTACCTTGACTCCTTGCTCAAGCCAGTGACCTTAGGCTCAAGCCAACAACCTTGGGCTTTAAGCCAGCAACCTTTGGGCTCAAGCCAGCAACCATGGTGTATGTCTTATAAGATCCCACGCTCAAGCCAGCAGTCCTGCACTCAAGCTAGTGAGCCCATGCTCAAACTGGTGAGCCCACACTCAAGCTGGTGAGCCCACACTCAAGCCCTCAGAGTTTCAAACCTGGGTCCTCAGCATCCCAAGCCAATGCTCTATCCACCACCTGGTCAGGAGAAGGTGAAACTTTAGAATGGGTACCAACGTGGTTTTATTAACTTGGGATTTAAGAAGAGGACATGGGGAACCTTTTGAAGTACACTTGATTCCAGGTAGAATTTTAAAGTGGATCAGGCCCTGGTCAGTTGGGTCCACAGAACATGTAGAAGTCCTTAGTTCAATTCCCGGTCAGGGCACACAGGAAAAGCAACCATCTGCTTTTCCACTCCTCCCGCCTTTCTATAGCTCTCTCTCTCTCTCTCTTTCTTCCCCTCCCACATCCATGACACGAATGATTGGAACAAAGTTGGCCTCAAGCCCTGAGGATGGCTCCATGGCCTTGCCTCAGGCACTAAAATAGCTTGGTTGCTGAGCAAATAAGTAGCAGCTCCAGAGGAGCAGAGCATCGCCTGGTAGGGGGCTTACCAATGGATCCCTGTCAGGGTGCTTATGGGAGTCTGTCTCTCTGCCTCCTCGTCTCTCACTTAATAAATATATTGCAAAAAACTAAAGTGGTTCAGGTTTCTGCTCAGCCCTTCTCTATCCCCAGTCACCCCTAACACCCCATATCACTATCCTGCATCACATTCATCCTTTGGGAATTTGGAACCTCACTGGATTGCTCAGATGCCTCTATGTAGCCAACTGGTCCATTTTTATTGATGCTTACCATGTACCTAGAACCTTGCCAGGAGTCAAATGTGACACATGAATATTAGTCAATCTTCCCTAAATGCCTTATCCCCTTGTGTCCAAGTGCTGTCCAAGATGACTAAGTAATTGAAAGATAAGTTATGTCCATTGTGCAGACATCTCTTCTGCTCCACTTCAGCCTCATGTCTCTTGCACCAGCAGGCTGGGTTCTGACCAGTCTTGTGCCAGTACCCTTCTCACCTCTGGCACCAGGCATGGTGGGCTCTGACCAGTCCTGTGCCAGTACTCTTCTCACCTCCGGCACCAGGCGTGGTGGGCTCTGACCAGTCCTGTGCCAGTACTCTTCTCGTCTCCGGCACCAGGCTGGGTGGGCTCTGACCAGTCCTGTGCCAGTACTCTTCTCACCTCCAGCACCAGGCGTGGTGGGCTCTGACCAGTCCTGTGCCAGTACTCTTCTTGTCTCCGGCACTAGGCTGGGTGGGCTCTGACCAGTCCTGTGCCAGTACTCTTCTCGTCTCTGGCACCAGGCGTGGTGGGCTCTGACCTGTCCTGTACCAGTACTCTTCTCGTCTCCGGCACCAGGCTGGGTGGGCTCTGACCAGTCCTGTGCCAGTACTCTTCTCACCTCCAGCACCAGGCTGGGTGGGCTCTGACCAGTCCTGTGCCAGTACTCTTCTCGTCTCCGGCACCAGGCTGGGTGGGCTCTGACCAGTCCTGTGCCAGTACTCTTCTCACCTCCGGCACCAGGCGTGGTGGGCTCTGACCAGTCCTGTGCCAGTACTCTTCTCACCTCCGGCACCAGGCGTGGTGGGCTCTGACCAGTCCTGTGCCAGTACTCTTCTCACCTCCGGCACCAGGCGTGGTGGGCTCTGACCAGTCCTGTGCCAGTACTCTTCTCACCTCCGGCACCAGGCGTGGTGGGCTCTGACCAGTCCTGTGCCAGTACTCTTCTCGTCTCCGGCACCAGGCTGGGTGGGCTCTGACCAGTCCTGTGCCAGTACTCTTCTCATCTCCGGCACCAGGCGTGGTGGGCTTTGACCAGTCCTGTGCCAGTACCCTTCTCGTCTCCGGCACCAGGCTGGGTGGGCTCTGACCAGTCCTGTGCCAGTACTCTTCTCGTCTCCAGCACCAGGCTGGGTGGGCTCTGACCAGTCCTGTGCCAGGACTCTTCTCGTCTCCGGCACCAGGCTGGGTGGGCTCTGACCAGTCCTGTGCCAGTACTCTTCTCACCTCCAGCACCAGGCTGGGTGGGCTCTGACCAGTCCTGTGCCAGTACTCTTCTCACCTCCAGCACCAGGCGTGGTGGGCTCTGACCAGTCCTGTGCCAGTACTCTTCTCGTCTCCGGCACCAGGCTGGGTGGGCTCTGACCAGTCCTGTGCCAGTACTCTTCTCACCTCCGGCACCAGGCGTGGTGGGCTCTGACCAGTCCTGTGCCAGTACTCTTCTCACCTCCGGCACCAGGCGTGGTGGGCTCTGACCAGTCCTGTGCCAGTACTCTTCTCACCTCCGGCACCAGGCGTGGTGGGCTTTGACCAGTCCTGTGCCAGTACTCTTCTCACCTCCGGCACCAGACGTGGTGGGCTCTGACCAGTCCTGTGCCAGTACTCTTCTCGTCTCCGGCACCAGGCTGGGTGGGCTCTGACCAGTCCTGTGCCAGTACTCTTCTCATCTCCGGCACCAGGCGTGGTGGGCTTTGACCAGTCCTGTGCCAGTACCCTTCTCGTCTCCGGCACCAGGCTGGGTGGGCTCTGACCAGTCCTGTGCCAGTACTCTTCTCGTCTCCAGCACCAGGCTGGGTGGGCTCTGACCAGTCCTGTGCCAGGACTCTTCTCGTCTCCGGCACCAGGCTGGTGGGCTCTGACCAGTCCTGTGCCAGGACTCTTCTCACCTCCAGCACCAGGCTGGGTGGGCTCTGACCAGTCCTGTGCCAGTACTCTTCTCACCTCCAGCACCAGGCTGGGTGGGCTCTGACCAGTCCTGTGCCAGGACTCTTCTCACCTCCAGCACCAGGCTGGGTGGGCTCTGACCAGTCCTGTGCCAGGACTCTTCTCACCTCCAGCACCAGGCTGGGTGGGCTCTGACCAGTCCTGTGCCAGTACTCTTCTCGTCTCCGGCACCAGGCTGGGTGGGCTCTGACCAGTCCTGTGCCAGTACTCTTCTCGTCTCCGGCACCAGGCTCCTATGTGGACACCACTGCAGGAACTACTCAGTGCCCATACATTGGCATGCACAACCCACTGGTAACCAAGGGGAGTCTAAGATAAATTCTCCCCTTTTCTTCCACTTCATTCTAGGGTTGGTTCTTGTCTGCCATTTATATAGCTTCTTGGGGTGGTAGCCTCTGGATTGAGCAGTCATGCTCAACAACTCAGTATATTTCTTCATATTAGCTCTCCCTTCTTCTTTCCTTCATTCCCCTTGAACTTCATTCTTCCCTGAGATTGTATTCCCTAATAAAATAATAGCTCATTTATTCGTTCAACAGTATTTGTAATGGACATAGTATGTGCCAGGCACTGCTGAAGGTACTGCAAGTACAAAAATATTTCATATTCAGTGACTTATCTGGCATCAGATATTTCCCCAGAAACCATGCTGTTTAGTTTCCCTTCTAGGAGGCCAAGAAGTTCTGGTCACATGGTGTAGAGCTGGGTTTTTCCAGTGGGTTAGAGACCCAGAGTAACCAGAAACAAATGTACTCCCACAAAAGAATACAATAAATCCCACTAAAAATGCACCAGGGGGAGAATTAGGAACAGAGTGTAGCAACTGATCTGGGAAGATGCACATCAGAGAAGAGGCAAGAAGTCAGGAGTCAAGGAGGTCAGAAACCGAACTAAAGGGTTAGGAATGGATTGAGTAACGGAGGTAAAACAAGGCAGAGCCATTCTGAGCCAACTTCTGAAAACAAGGATATCAGGACCCTTCCTCCTGCTCTGTGGCCTCAGGGCAAAATCTTTTAATTGCCTGGAGATCCCCAGAGCCAGGGGTAAAGGTCCCGACATCCTCACAAAACTCAGCAACAAACAAGTAAACAATGCAATTAAGAAATGGGAAGAGGACCTGAACAGACACTTCCTCCCAAAAAGACATACAAATGTCTAGCAGATATATGAAAAATGTTCATCTTAAATAGCTATCAGAGAAATGCAATTAAACTACAATGAGATACCACCTCACACCTGTTAGATTAGCTATTATCAACAAGACAGGTAACAAGTGTTGGAGAGGCTGTGGAGAAAAAGGAACCCTCATTCACTGTTGTTAGGAATGTAAAGTAGTACAACCACTATGGAAGAAAGTATGGTGGTTCCTCAAAAAATTAAGAATGACCCAGCAATTCCTACCATATGACCCAGCAATTCCTCTACCCCCAAAACTCGAAAACATTGGTGCATAAAGACACATGCACCCCCATGTTCATCACAGCATTATTCACAGTGGCCAAGACATAGAAACAACCAAAGTGTCCCTAGATAGAAGACTGGATAAAGAAGATGTGGTACATATATACAATTGAATACTACTCAGCCCTAAGAAATGATGACATAGTGACATTTACAACAACATGGATTGTCCTTGAGAAAATTATACTGTGAAATAAGTAAATCAGGAAAAGCTAAGAACTATATGATTCCATACATAGATGCAATATAAAACTGAGACCTATGGACATAGATCAAAGTGAAGTGGTTACCCGGGAAAGGGGTCATGGGAAGTGGAGTAAATAGGGACAAATATACAGTTTTGGAAAATGATTTGATTTTGGGTGATGGGCACACAACACAATCAACAGTTTAAATGCTATAGAAATATTTATCTGAAAACAACCTTATTGATCAATGTCACCCCATTAAATTTAACTTTCTAAATAAATTTTTAAAGCTTTTTTTTTTTAGTGAGGGACAAACAGGAAGGGAGAGAGATGAGAAGCATCAGTTCTTCACTGCAGCACCTTAGTTGTTCATTGATTGCTTTCTCATATGTGTCTTGACTAGGACGTTCCAACCAAGCCAGTGACCCCGTGCTTAAGCTTGTGAGCCTGTGCTCAAGCCATTGACCTCGGAGTTTGGAACCTGGATATTCAGCATCCCAGACCAATACTATATCCACTGCACCACCACTTGGTCAGGCCAAACAAGCTTTTTTTTCAATTATTTTATCACTTATTTAGGAAACTCTTACTGATAGGGTAGTACTTCAGAAGACTTACAGTTCATAGAAACAAACAAAGATGCAACAATCAAAATATGAAACAATGAGTGCTCTTATAAAAAGTACACCTGGGTTATTTGTTCAAAGGTTAGCAAAGGCATTTTCCTCTAAGCTGCTCTGTCCAACAGAACCTTCTGTGTTCTTCAGTACCCAACACGACAGCCACTAGCCAGCTGCATGTGGCTATTGGGCACTGGAAATGTGGTTAGTGTGACTGAGGAACAAATTTCTTATTGTAGTTAGTTTTAAGTAATTTAAGTAACCACATGTGGTTAGTTGCCACTGTTTGGGACAGCAGAACTCTAGATGGTGACATCATAGCTGAGCCTCCAGGAATGAAGAGGCATTATCCAAGCCATGAGGAGGGTCAGGGTCAAGTAGAGAGTGAGAGAAGTGTTCCAGCCAGAGGGAACTGCAGTGAGAGTCATGGAGAGCAGCGTGTCAGCTTATTGGGCTTGTAATAGAGCAAGTCACGAAAAAGGCATCTAGAAAGTTACTTGGAGGCTGCGTGACAGGCCTTATCAAATTTACTAAGTCACGTTTACTAAGTATGCATGTTTCTGTGTGCATTATATCTCATCCTCTCCACAGCCCTGGAGCTGGGTTAATTGGCCCCATTTTATTGGTGGGGAGAACAAGGCACAAAGAGTTGATGTAACATAATCAATGCAACACAGCTTCTAAGTGGCAGAGCCAGGAATTACAGGAGGGTCTGACTGCACAGCCCATCTCCTTTCCACTTTACCCCACTCTGCATGCCACATGGTAGCTTGGCTTTATGCCATGGTAGGCAGGGCTGTTCTGCATTGGCATATTTCTTAGGCAGGCATGATTAAAATACAAGGAAACAAAGGAGTTGAGAGAACTGGTCAGAAAATTGGAAGGTGACCTATGGGACCCAGGCTGGGAAGAGAAGGAAGTAAAGAGAAACAAAGCCAAGGAACAGGGGTAGTGGAATAATTAAGAGAAATGCAGGCGAGGACATTGTGATGAGAGGGAGTTATTGCCATTCTTGCGGCTTTTGGCCACAGGACTACATGTTTTCAGCCCAGAGATGAACGTGTAATTGGTGGAGGAAGCCTTTGGCAGAGTTCCCGTCCGGCCAGCACACAGACAGCCTCCTCCCCTTCCAATGGGCGGAGGCCCAGATTCCTCCTTTGCGTGAGCAAATGCATTTATCAGAAACAGTCTAAATTTCAGAATACTTTTTATTTTTCTTTTTTAAAATTTCTTCTTGGTGTCTTATTGTTGCTTAGTGAGATAGAAATAGACAGCATTCACTTTTTAAATGTTTGTGCCCCTCAGCTCACCAAGTGACATAGAGCCAGGGAGGAGGCATCGGGATGTAAGCAGGTAGCCTCCGCCTCACCTGCAACTTCGTCTGCCACAGGCGCTCTCTGCTTGATGTATGCACAGACCGCATGCTGGGTAGGGAGATGGAAGTGACCGTGAAGCTAAATGTGTTTGATCTGAAACCGAGGTTATGTAGAAGTGAGTTTTAATATATCGTAAAAGCCATTTTGAAAAATATTGAAAATTGTCCTGAACTTTAGGAAACTGATTTACAAATGATGATAGAAAAATTTTTTGAAAATAACAAATGTAGCTTATTTTCATTGGCATCTATTTTAGAATAGCCCCTATTTCTACATGGCTTCTCCTAAAATGACTCTTTCAATTATTCAGTTAGTCTCATAAATTAATATATATTGTTTGCCGTTTATCTCAGTATTAGTTTTCTTTTTTCAGAAATATTGTGTGTGTGTGTGTGTGTGTATATATATATATATATATATATATATATATATATATATATATATATATATATATAATTTATTCTGGGACTAGAGTATTATATGTGGGAGCACATAGTAGGGGGGAAAACCATAAATTCATCCTCTGAAGTATATGCTGATTTGGGAAACAGGGGGTTCAAGTTATTTTTCTTTTTTATAGCTTTATTCAGGTAGGTATACCACAAACTTACTTATTTTAAATGTAGTTTGAGGAGTTTTAATAAATTTAGATGGTCATGCACACTTCATCGCAATCTAGTTTTAGAACCCTACCATTGCCCAAAAAATTACTTCCTGCCCGTTTCTGTTCAGCCTCATCTCCCAACTCCAGCCTTACGCAGCCATTGATGTTTTCTGATTCTATAGTTTTACCTTTTTAGAAAGTTCATATAAATGGAATTATAAACAGTTGAACAACATGGGTTTGAACTGAATGGCCATTAATATGCAGATTTTGTTTTAATAGATTTAGTCAACCCTCTGTGTTAGCACCCATGGATTCAATCATTTGCAGATGAAAAACTATTTTCAGTCCGCTGTTGGGAAATACGTGGAATTGGAGAGCTGACTTTTTACAGTGTTCCGTGTCATTTTATATAAGGAACTTGAGCGTCCACAGATTTGGGTACTGCAGGTGGCCCTGGAACCAACCCCCCTGCAGATACTGAGAGATGACTGTAGTTAACTTTTGGAGGAGTCAAAAGTTATACATAGATTTTTCACTACATGAGGGTTATCGACCCTAACTCACGTGTTGTTTGAGGGCCAACTGTATATGTAAGGTATTTTTCCCCCGCTGAGGAAGAAGGAAGGGCGTAGCCATGAACTGTGGAATAATAAAAGGCTTTATTTAGTACAGCGCTTCCCAGATGATGCTCCCTGGTCCCGGGGACAGAGGCCAAGGAAATCACATGGGGTAATCCGCCTGGGGGATATTTAAAGCATCTCGTCTAGGGTGGTCGAGTTAATATGATATGGTGAAATTTCACTGGCTGACAGTCGTTCTTTTCCAAAGGGCTTCTGGGAAGTTTCCTTTCCTGCGCATGTGTGTGGGTGGTTCTAGCCAAGTTCCCGGGTCTGGTTCCTCATGAGACCTTCCCCCATTGCCCACCAACCTTACATTCTGACCTTTTGTGTTAAATAGGGTTACCGATATTTGTCTGGCTGCTTCCTGCTGGTTAGGGGCATCGTAGGGAGGGGAGATCGGAAGGTGGTGGCTTTGAGGGGAGTTGGGAGGAACATCTGTGTGTGACTCGAGAAACTTCGCAGATGCGGTCCTGTAAGGATTTTAAAAAAAGGAGGAGCAATAGGAGGGTCTGCAGGGTCCAGCCTTTTGGTGAGCTGGAGATGGGTAGGACCCAGTGGTTCTGACTGATAGCAGTCCTGCATGGGGGCAAGCTTGAGGCAAAACTGCATGTCAGGAGTGGTTTACCAAGGGGAAAGGAAGGGGTCCCATCCATTCCCATAACCGAGACCTGTGAAGGAACTCGAGGTCCAGAGTGTGATGACAAAACAGAGAAGGTAGCCTCTGTGTTCACAAGAAATGAGATGGACTTACCCATTCCTGCAGCATTACCCTGGGTTTGGTGAGGGTGATGTAGTTCTCCGAGTCCAGGCCGTGTAGTTATCCATGAGGTCTAGGAGTTTGAGTGGTGGGCCCGCCTAACTGGCTTGGCCTCCCATTTGGGTGACTTGTCCTCCACGTAGAGGCACTGAGGAAAAGCCTGTTGCCCAAAGGGGAAATCGCTCAGCCAGTGATCAGGCTGCTTGCAGTTAGGGCAGGGCTTAGTGGAAAGCCGTGGGCAGGGGCACTGTCAGGACCAGTGACCCTCTTTGCCACATTTAAAGCAAGCTCCTGGTGAGGATCCTCTTTGCAGCCCAGACTTGGGTCGGGCACCTCCTGTGCCTTTCCCCTATTGCTCTGCTGGTCTTAGGGCTGCCACAAGAGCCTGGGTTTGGAGAGTTACCTTCTGCTGCATGCAGACCTGGTGAACAGCCTCAACCTTTTTCTACTAGTTGCAACCATTAAAAACTTTAAATGCCATGTTCACAGATCTCGGATAGGGGTTTTGGGATTGAGAATAAGAGGAGGGGGGCTCCTGTGGAGCCCGGCACCCAGATCCAGCCAGAAACGCTAGAGCCAGAGGCAGGAAAGGGCAGGCCTTCCTGGAAGATCAGGTTGGGCCATGGGGTCAGGAGAACTGCAAACCAGCGTGAGGGCCAATGGCTGGCAGAGGGTCTGATGGGTGAGGGTCTTAAGAACACAGTGGAGAAAGGAGGGGCCCCTGGCCAGCAGGGGAGGAGAAAGAGGGACTGGTATTTGCAAGTGGATGAGAAACAGAATCCTGCGAAGGGAGGGCAGGGGGCTCTTGGAGGGAAGAGACCCGAGTGAAACAGGTTCACAGAGGGACCAGAGAGGGGTCCCGAGAGAGGGTCACCCCCAAGGGTCATGCAGGAGGGGAAGAGAGTTGGGGGCTGGGCGAAGGAGGAAAGATCAGGAGTGAAGGGTTTAGTTGAGGTTTCTCTGGCCAAAAAGGGCCTGCGCCGTGTAGCAGGCGGCACAGAGATTAGGACGGGAGTGCAAATACTAGAGGCCCTGAATGTAAAGGATCTCCAACCAGTTCCCAGCTTCTTTTGGTGATAGTTAAATTGGTCAGGATGTTAAAACTGAAAGTCCCTTTAGGAAATCACCTGGTTCAATTATCCAGTGAGTTCTGTGGCCTGGCCACAGTGGAGAAGAAGAACAGTTTCTTCTTCTTTAGGGAGGGAAGGTACTCCAGGAGCCTGTGCCTCTATGGCTGCCTTCAGTTCTCAGAGTGGTCAGAGATGAGAATTGGCATCCTGCAATTCAAGCTCTGGACACTGGACAGTTAAGTAAAGTGGATGTGCTCAGGACATCTCCATGAGCACACACACACTCGGAATGGAAAAGAGGTCCCTGACACAGCTGCAATTTCAGACAGGGAGACTCGGCGGAAAGAATTGAGGGGAGGCTGGAGGCAGGGGACTTACCACACCATGTGCTGAAGTGGGTGGAAGGTCGGAGATCCTGGTTCTTCCTCAACTGGAAAGAGAGAGGAGCGGCTTCCAGAGGGCTTCAACTCCTCCCTGGTTTTGGCACCAAATGTAAGGTATTTTTCCTCACCGAGGAAGAAGGAAGGATGTAGCCACAAAGTGTGGAATAATAAAAGCTTTATTTAGTACAGTGCTTCCCGGACGATGTTCCCTGGTCCTGGAGACAGAGGCCAAGGAAGTCACATAGAGTGATCCGTGTGGGGGATATTTAAAGGGTCTCGTCTAGGGTGGTCAAGTTAATATGATGTGGTAAAATTTCACTGGCTGACAGAAGGTCGTTCTTTTCCAAAGGGCTTCTGGGAAGTTTCCTTTGGTGCACATATGTGTGGGTGGTTCTAGCCAAGTTCCCAGCTCTGGTTCCTCATGTGACCTTTCCCTATTGCCCACCAACCTTACAGTATATGTATAGTCTTTTGTGTCTGACATCTTTCACACGTAATTTTGAAGTTTTACCCATGTCGCTGCACTTATCGGTAACATATAACATATTATTACTGAATAATTTTCCATTGCATGACTGTACCTCATTTTTTTTTCCAGTTGGTAGACATTAGGATTGTTTCTAATTTTTTATTATTATAAAAAAAAATGCTTCTGTGTGCATTTGCATACAACTCTTTTTGTGGACATAGGTTTTTATTACTCTTAGGTGAATATTTAAGAGTATAATTGCTGGGTTGTAAAGTAAGTATATGTTTAACTTCTGAGAAACTGCCAAACTGTTTTCCAAAGTGACTATAGCTTTTTACATTTCCATAACAATGTATAAGCATTCCAGTTTCTCCACATCCTCACCAACACTTGATATGGTCAGTCTTTTTGAATATAGCTATTTAGATGAATATATAATGGTATATTATGGTTTTAATTTATATTTCCCTAGTGATAACTTATGTCAAGCATATTTTCATGTGCCTATTAGCCATTTGTATATCTTCTTTGGGAAAGAGTGTATTCATCTCTTTTGCCCTTTTTTGTTGTTGTTGTTGTTGTAGGAGTTGTGAATACAGGTCCTTTATTAGCTATATTATTTGTAAATATAATTCATAGTCTGTGGCTTGTCTGCATATTCTTTTTGGTATCTTTTGAAAAGCAAATATTTTTTATTTTGACTGTTCAATTTATCCTTTTTATGTCTTTTATGATCATACTTTTAGTATCATATCTAAGAAATTCTATCTAATCCAAAGTCATAAAGCTATTTTTTTACATTCATATATTGACTTTTATTCCTTTAAAAATGATCAAGAATTATCTGGATGCTATAACAATAGCTTGACAGTCTATGTTTCTTAGTTTTGTGGGGTTTCTTTGTCTTTAAAAAGCTACTTTGCTTTTTATTTAATAATGGTAACTTGAAAGGAAATTTTCTATTACTTTTCTTTCTTTATGCTGAGTTTTCAAAGTATGAAAATATTAATGATAAAAAAAATTTAAGCAGGCCTGACCAGGCAGTGGCGCAGTGGATAGAGCATCAGACTGGGACTCAGAGGACCCATATTTGATACCACAAGGTCACCGGCTTGAGCACAGGCTCATATGGCTTGAGTATGAGGTATGAGCTCTCCAGCTTGAGGGTAGGCTTGCTGGCTTGAGCCTGGGATCATAGACATGACCCCATGGTCGCTGGCTTAAGCCCAAAGGTCACTGGCTTGAGCAAGGGGTCACTGGCTTGAGCAAGGGGTCACTCACTCTGCTGTAGCCCCCTGGTCAAGGCACATATGAGAAAGCAATCAAAGAACAACTAAGATTCTGTAACGAAGAATTGATGTTTTTCATCTCTCTCCTTCCTCTCTGTCTGTCCCTATCTGTCCCTCTTTCTGTTTCTTTCTGTCCCTGTCACAAAAAATTATATATGTATTTAAGCAGGAAATGCCAGGAACAAACTGTCATCTGGAAATATTAAAGAAAAAAAACTGAAACTGCTGATTTGAGAATTTCAGTTTTTGAGTTTCTTAATCCCCATCCAAAAACTTATTTATATACAGTATTTGAGACATAAGTAAACATGTTAAATAGGGGGACAGACCTTTCTGTAATCCAGTCTGTTTCTCTCAGTTAAGGTATGTTTGGTTTACTGGTTGTGGTAATGATAGGGGTCAGGGGGCCTGGTGTGCTCTTGTCACTTTAAACAATCAGAACTTGGCCCCAGAGCCTCATGTCATTCCTTCTGCTGAGCACTGTACTCAGAAGAGCTCCCTCCTGCCTGTTTGCCTGTATCTCCTCTGTGACCACCCCAGCCTCAGAGAGTCATTACTGAATTAAATTGAATTGAATCCTCTAAAATTCCCTGCACATTTTACTCTTTGCATGAGAAGATGGCACTGTCCATGGTGCTTCTGAAAGAGAGGCTAACTCCCTGTGCCCAGCTAGTGCTCTAAAACTCATCTGCTATCCTGGTAAAGTCCAGACAGTAGCACAGCTCTTAGGTTCGCTCACTCCCTGGCACTGACTGGCCGTTTCTGCCCATTCCTTCCTTCACTTCACGTGTCCATCAGCCCCGCCTGGGCACTTGCCAGAAACACGCCATCCCCTTGGTGTCCTGTGGCTTTACTTTTTGTCTTCTGTGCCTGGAGGACTCTTGTTAGTCTTCCCAGGCAGAGTGAGACCCCACTCCTGCAGTCAGGGCTCAGGAATTCTCCAATCCTCAGCAGACTCACTGGCATCTCCCCACTCCTGCTCCCATCGGCTCAGGAGCATTTAACACATTGTTTTGATACTTAGTTCCTATAGAGCTCACTTCCCTCTCCAAAGCCAGATTTAAGCACTTCAAGGACATGAACTATATCAAATTCACTTTTTAATCCCCCCCCCCGAGTATCTGGGTACTCAGTGTATATAGGTATGCAATGAATATTTTAAATAAAATGTTTGAAACCAGTTCTGCAAAGAAATCTAAGTGCACTTAGACACAGCTCTAATGCTGCAGTTTTAAGGCTTCAGAAGAAAAATGAGTGTGCTCTCCTTAAGCTCTGTCATTTTTGAAGGGCCCGGCCACCCTCGCAGGCCTTTGCACCACTGGTGTGAGCTTTCTCCACAGTCTGGTAGCCTGCCCTCCAGTAGAATTTTCAGCATCCAGAATAGAGATTTTTATCACTTGTTTCCCCTTTTTTACCAAAATATATTCAGAGATGTTTCTCCTCATTTAAACCCTCGCTCACAATTTAAACCAAAAGTACATCTTTCAAACATGCATTCTGCTTCTTGCTTGTCTCTGACAGCTTTGCACTGTTTGCAGTCAGTACATAAGAACTAGGTTCTTGAACTCATTAAATATGTGAGAACAAACTGAGATTGTAAATATCATGGTGTGTTTTTTTGTTTTTATGGTTTTAAAACTTTTTATTGAATTTATTGGGATGACTTTGGTTGATAAGATTTTACAGGTTTCAGGTGCACAGTTCTGCACTACATCATCTGTGCACTGTACTGTGTGTTCACCACCTCAGATCAAGACTCCTCCATCCCCATCTAACCCTGTCCACCCTCCTCGACCTTGCTTTCACTGAGTTGCTATTGAATGTTTACAGATTGTTCTAGAATGGTACTTAACCTTCCAAAAACAAATACAAATTTCTTCTCTGCAAGGCTTGTGAAAGGAGTTGGAGACCAACAATTAATATTTTCTTCTCTAGCAATGGCTTAGAACATTCTTATTTTAAATTCTTGAAGGAAACAAAAACCTGAACTTTAAAAGCCTTCCTTAGTCAGACTAACTGGTCAGACTTAGGATGCTACCCTTGGCCTAGCGAGCATGGCAGGTGGGCCCCAGTGTTTTGTGGCTTAGTCCTGAGCCTGCTGACCTGGCAGGGACAGGCCCTTGCCCGTGTCCTCCTGATCACCACTCAGCAGCTCCCACATCACGTCCAATACCCTGGGAAAGCCCTGTGTGGTCACTCTCTCAGCCCTGGGGGTGTCTCAGGGTTTGTCTCCCTTGTCCCTTGGTCCCCGGCTCTGTACCTGCTATTCTCCCTTGGGATCCTGTTTGCTGCCTCTCACTAGATGGTGTTCTTTATCCTGCCCTTTCACTTCTAGACTCTGCTGGCTGCCCTGCCAGGCTGCTGAATGGCCTCTCCACAAGAGGTCTTCTCTCATTTTGCCCAGGTTGGCCCCACTGGACAGAGATCCATCAGGTGGTGCCCAGACCCAGAAACCACCGCTCAGCCTCGGCCCCAAGCCCCAAGGCCAGTGCTCTCTGAGAAGGCACTGGACACAGACTGGCCCTGCCTGCTCACATTCTGTTGCCCTTTGTTGTCCATTTCTGCCTTGCTTACTTCCATCAGGTCCAGTAGCCAGCACTGTCCCAGAATCTGATGCCAAACACTATTTCTAGTTTCTGGTCTTAGTGTTTTCCCTCTGCTGTGGCATCTCAATGCTGGACTGTCTATCAGTGGCTGCTTTTTGGCCCATTTACACATTACCAGATGCTGCTCTCATAATTCAAGAAGTAGGACTAGGAGAGACCTCTCAGGTATTCTGAGCAGGAACCCTTACAGAGATGCTCCTACATAAACATTTTCCTTGAAATCTTTGTGATTCCAGGCCCTGGCTGCTTGACTCAGTGGTAGTGTCAGCTTGGTGTGTGGAAGTCTTTGGTTTGATTCCCAGTCAGGGCACACAGGAGAAGCGCCCATCTGCTTCTCCACCCCTTCCCCTCTCACTTCTCTCTTTCTTTCTCTTTCTCTCCTGTAGCCAAGGCTCTATTGGAGTGAGTTGGCTCTGGGCACTGAGCTTGGCTCCATAGCCTCCACCTCAGGCACTAAGAAGAACTCAGTTGCTGAGCAATAGAGCAATGACCCTGATGGGCAGAGCACTATCCCCTAGTGGGCTTGCTCGGTGGATCCTGGTCAGGGAGCATGCAGGAGTCTGTCTCTCTGCCTCCTCTCCTCTCACTGAATAAAAAAGGATTTAAAAAAGGAAGAAAAATCTTTGTGATTCTTTTCATATTCTTAAAGTTTTTTCCATAGGTTTTTTTTTTTTTTTTTGCCCAGTTTCTTTGTGAATTACAATTTCTGAATCCCCCAAAAGTTGATGAGAATGATAATGAGGATGATGGTGTCACTTGAAAATTCCTTTCATCTTTAACATTTCTTTCATTGCTTTCTCTTCATCCTCTTATATCACTTTTCCTTCTACATCCCAACTATCTTTCCAGAAAGGCACAGTTTGTCTTTAAAAAATAAATGCTCAGTTGACCCACAAAAATTTTTCCATGAAAACCCAACTGAAGAAACACAAGGAGGTAGTAATTCTGGATTTAATGTTCTTATCAACCAACTTTGATTAAAAAAACAAACAAACTCTGAGGGGCTTTTCTTTCTTGATTCTTCCAGGAAGGTGGACACTTCCTGATGGTATTCCTAAACTGCTCTTTGAGTTGTCATTTCTTTCACACCAAAGCAATGGAATATATTCTTTCTATGGAGTCCATTTATGAAGTAGAGAAATAAAGTAGTATTCTCATAGAAGAAGTGTTCCCTGAGAAGTTATTGTCTGTTAGCACACACAGCAAATATTCTAAAGCTTTGACTGTCAGCTTGAGTAAATCTCCCATTGCAGAGAATGTGGCTCTTAACATTCACACTTTTGTATACATAGCATTTGTAGAGAACATGGACTCCTGAGGAACTAATATTTAACTTCCTGGAAACTAAATTATATTCTTAATGCTCAGGAGGAGGATATCCTTTGGAATAAATCTGATAAATTATTTCGGAAGCAAATGATGACTTACTGATTTGTTTTTTGGATTTTCACATGGCCTGTTTAAAGAGAATGAAATGCACCTGGAGTTAAATAGTATTGCATGCGTTACTCCCCTATTTTGCTGGTAAATCTTTTGTAGTACAAAATGAGTATCAGCAAGTGACTCAGATTTGTTCTTTGCATAAAATAGCCTCTAGCTGGAATGAAGGATCTGCAGCAGTTTAACTTATGATAATACACCCTCCCCAGCACTGACAAGTGGAAAACCCAGCTCCTCCTGTCATGTCTGTCTCCATTGCTCATTGTCCTGGTCCTGGTATGGTTATGCAGAACCTTCGCAAAATACATTTTGACAAGTTACTGTGGAGATTATAGTGATGTGTGACATGGAAGGAGTGTTGCATTGAAAAAATCTGGGTCTTCTCTCCGCTCACCCTGCACCTAGGCCCATGTTTGAGGGAAGCCCAAATTACAGGACAGAGTCGTTTGGAACTGAAGCTGGGAGAAGGCAGCTGCAGCCGGGAGGAGGCGGCTGCAGCCTGGAGGAGGCAGCTGCTGCCAGCCAGCCAGCACCACACAGCCCTTGCTCACCACCATTGCCCTGCCGCTCACCCCCAACTGGTCACTGAGATGAAACATGAGACAACCTCCCTATAGAATGTTACTTCTGAGACGCTTCCCAGAAAAGGCACCTTCAGATTTATTGTCACTCTGTGACAGAGAGAGAAGTGCTCACTAAACACCTCACAGGCAACTGACATTTCCTAGAGTCTCTTGTGGCTGGAGAGTGACCACACTGGTCAGTGGGTTGTGAGCAAATGAGGTGTGCGTCACCTCTGGGTGGGGGCTCAGAGAGCAGGAGTGCATCCCCTCTGGGTGAGGGCAGCAGAGAGCAGGTGTGTAACCCTCTGGGTGGGGGAAGCAGAGAGCAGGTGTGCATCCCCTCTGGATGGGGGCAGCAGAGAGCAGATGTGCATCCCCTCTGGTTGGGGCAGCAGAGAGCAGGTGTGCATCCTGTCTAGGTGGAAGCAGCAGAGTGCAGGAGTGCATTTCCTCTGGGTGGAAGCAGCAAGGAGCAGGTGTGCATCCCCTCTGGGTGGGGACAGCAGAGAACAGGTGTGCATCCCCTCTGGGTGGAAGCAGCAGAGTGCAGGAGTGCATTTCCTCTGGGTGGAAGCAGCAGAGAGCAGGTGTGCATCCCATCTGGATGGGGGCAGCAGAGAGCTGGTGTGCATCCCCTCTGGGTGGGGACTTAGCAGGTATGCATCCCTTTGGGTGGGGGCAGCAGAGAGCAGGTGTGCATCCCCTCTGGGTGGGGACTTAGCAGGTGTGCATCCCTTTGGGTGGGGGCAGCAGAGAGCAAGTGTGCTTTTTCTCTCCGTGGAGGTGGCAGAGAGCAGGACAGCATCAGAGCCCTGGGAGCCATGTGTTGGGAAAGCACCATCACACAATGGGGAGGCAGCCTCTGACAGCCTGAGGCAGAGCCCACGGCCACCTACTCTGGACTTCAGCCTAAATCAGGTCTGAACTGTTCTGAGCAAGCTCTGAGACCCTGGGATAATTTCTCAGTACAGTGTAACTCATTCACACACATTCTCTCTTCTCCCTGTAAGTGGAGGAGCTATGTTGAGATGTTGAACCATGCCATACCTCTCCATTCTGAATGGATTGCAACAGTTTGTAAACCCAGGCTTTTTATATTTGAAATGAGAAAACTTTTTGTTAATAACCAGCCTACTATTAAATGGCTGCCATTTTGCCATGTGTTGTTTACTTGATAAAGGTATAGCCCTTTTAAAATACTATTTCTGTATTTCATATGACCTTTTTGCTGAAGGTTTTAGAAAACTGTTTCTGACCCTTACATCTTTTCAGTGATATTTGTAGAAATCTGTTTATAGAGAAATCGAGTCAGAGCTTGTTTCAGTAATTCAACAAATGATTCTTAATATGTTACTATCAAGATCCATAGTCAGAAATAAATGTGCATTTCTCAGACATCAACTTTATAGTAGTTCCCTACTTTTTTTTTCATTTTTAAAGATTAGAACTTTTTTTGTTTTATAATTGGAAGAGGACCAACTGTGAAGCGGGCCTTGTGATGGAAGAATAAATTTGTCTCTAGCTTAATTTTTGCTTTTCTGCATTAAAAATAAATTGCTATAATGCCTGAGGCTCTCCGTTAGGCATAACCCACAATTATTTTAGTGTAAACAAATGTGTTAGACATCAGTGGTAACTAGCTCCTATTTATTCTGAGTTTAAATTTTGTGTGAGAAATGTGACTTGTCTGTTCCTTTTGGCTGCACCAACATAAATATAGGAAAGTATATCTAGAAAAAAAAAAACAAAGTAATGCATCATCTTAGAGGGAGAATCTTTAGCTCCATACTATTTGTTTAGAATTCCTGTGGTTCCAATCATGCTCTTGTAAAGAGATCTGTGTATTTGAATCATTAAGGATTCTCTTAAATGTGCACATTAGGGTCTTTCTGATGACACAAAACAACCAATCCTCATTTATCTTATTTCAGATAACTGAGCATGTAACAAATCACCCCCCAAATTTTTGGCTTAAAACAATAATTTATTATTTACCATAATTCTGAGGGTTTATTGGCCCTTAGATGCTAACATCTTGTTCTTTTATTCTCAGATGTTTCTTCTGTTGCATGTGGATTAACAAGTCGCTTAGCTGCCTTCAGCTGGGAGCTCAGCTGGGACCAGAAAGACCAAGATGGTCATTCTGCTTGCGTTGTTCTTGCTAAAATTCCATTGGCCAATGTATGTCACAGGCCAAGCCCAGAGTCCTTGTGAAAGGGGCTATGCAAGCATGCGGATGCTGGGAGGAGTGCTTCCTGGGGCCCACTGGGGTAACAATCCCCTACCGTGTTAATGAAGGCTTGCTTTAGAATTCACAGATAAAAGAAAGACAGGAAGATGGTTCAACCACACTCACTATTCTGGCCAAGTTCATAGAGAATGGGAACATCGCTCGGAATACCAAGAGTCTTAGAGGCCTGGTTATCATAGTGCAGCAGGAGCAGATACTTGTTGTCACCTGTCAGGTGTTTCCCCAGTGCTGCAGTCACTCAGTGACTCTACCTCTGTTTCTGCTGATCCTTTCGCTGCCCACTGGCTTCATTCTGCTCTTGATATGCATACCCCCTGCTTACACATGGTTTCTCATGCTGTCTTGCCTCTGTGTGATCTTTAACCTTTCTTCCTGCCCTAAAATGTTGACTCTTTCTGCCTCACATTCACCCTCCCCATGAGAAAGGAATTTCTTGCCACTTCATGGGCCATTCTTCAGCCTTCTAACAGCCAAGTCATAGAGGCGCCACAGGGCTGTTGCCTTTGTTCGCACACCCCCGTCCCTTATAATTTTTCTAATCTTGGTCAGGATGGTGGGCTCAGAGCAGAAAGTCAGCCTGGGAACTTGGCCAGCCTTCAGGGTACAATAGGCTTTTCTCCATTCTGTTTAGCTAATTGTGATTGCATTTTGAGGTAGGAATTGAAAGGCTTCCTTTAAGAAGCACAGTTCCTGTCTTTCTTATTCCACTCTTCCTTCCTTTCCAATTAGCTCTCTCACTTCTGAAGCTGAGGGTGACAACTGTCATCAGATATCTGGCTGGACACATGCAGAACAGGTGCCACCCATAATCAGTCACGATTAGTCATAAATTTATGGACTTTCGTTAAGCATGCTTTATCCTTTGTCTTAGATTTCTCAACTGTATCACTGTCTACTTTTACCAGGGGTGGGATTCAGTCTGTTCTCACCGGTTCAGGAAAACTGATACCTGATTTTCTGTTGAGTTCAGCGAACCAGTTGTTAAAATGGCACTTGTAATCAGGGTTCTCTCTAAGGTGGGCACCTGGGCAGTGCCCAATGTGGAAATCACAAATTTACATTCCTTACTCTTTCTTAACATTCATCTGCACAACAGTGTATTCTAAGTGCCTGTAGTAATGTTCATCTGTCCATAGGTGAAAAAAATTGCAAGTGAGGACACCAATCAAGAAGCTATCTGGAAATATCTTAAATAACAGTTTTATTGTTTTTGTCACATATTATTTAATATTTTTCATTAATATTTTAAAACAGAACATAATCTAGTTTTGAGTCCCTCTTTTATTGTTCTTACTTAAGTATTAAATGCATGAAATAATAAACCACCTTTTGGTATATCTTTTTTTATACTTAAAACAGTCAATAGTGCAGAGAACCAGTGTTAAATTATTTGAATCTAACCACTGACTATTACTACCCTGTTTCCCTGAAAATAAGACAGTGTCTTATATTAATATTTGCTCCTAAAGACACACTAGGTCTTATTTTCAGGAGGGGCTTTATATTTCTAAGTTTGAAAAAACTTGCAATAGGTCTTATTTTCGGGGAAATAGAGTATATCCTTTCTTGTACCTTCTGTGCTTAATAAAGGAGGTGCGAAAAAGCCAATATCCAACTAGGTTCCATTGAAAGACATTGGTGTGGTATTGTTGATTGTCTAACACCAATGTCAGAAAGGCTTTTAAATTTTTTCCTGAGAGTAATGGTGCAGTAGGAAGCGATACTGATAAATCTCCCCCAAAACTCAACAAGATCTTCAACCAGAAACAGAAAAACCTATCCTTGGAGCCTCCAGATGTTTCGCAATACACCCGAAGGTATGGTCGAGTGAAAAATTGGCTAAATATATAATCAAATCCCGAAGGAAATAGGGAGTAAGAAATGCTCTGCCTTCCTCACTAACCTAAACAGGGCGGCTTTCACTGGGAACTGAGAATATAGAAACTAAGGCAGGCAAAGGGGGTGAATAGATCCAGGCCGCGGCACAAACGACCAAACCAGGCTGTGGCACAGAGATCCAAGCCGAGGAAAAACTGTTCCTGTGTCAACCTGAGCAATACAAGCTAACACTTGCGCCAAACCAAAAGAAAGAAAGACAAGCAGGGCAGCCATTTTCCCCGATCTCCGGGTCGGCGCACGCAGATAGTGGGTGAGAGATTCCTTCCAAAGTCCTGGGAGTGGGAGCCCGTGTTATCCCATAGAGAGGCAGAGTCAGAGGCCTTTGTGTGGACCGGGCTGCCCCAGAACTCTGAGGAAGCCGCGCACGGGGAGGGAGCGAGAGCCAATTCCAATACTGGAACTTTTCCGTGCGGGAGGGGAATTCACTCGAGGGTGAGGCGGCCAGTTGATAGCCTGGTCTGCGCGCACTGAGAGTAAGTGAGAGATTCCTCTGAGTGCCTCAGGAGTGGGCACCCGTGTTACCCCACAGAGGGGCAGAGTCAGAGGCCTTTCTGTGGGCCAAAGGCAGAATCTCCGGGCCGCCCCAGTGCCCTGGGAAAGCCGCGCACGGGGACAGAGCGAGAGCCAATTCCAACGCCGGAACTTTTCTGTGCGGGTGGGGATTTCACTCAGAAGGTGAGGTGGCCGGCCTGATATCCTGGTCTGCGCACGCAGATAGTGAGCGAGAGATTCCTCCAAGTGCCTCGGCAGTGCGCGCCCGTGTTATCCCACAGAGTGGCAGAGCCAGAGGTCTTTGAGTGGGCAGAAGCCCCGCCTAAATATGCTAGCAGCTCTGACTGACTGAGCCTCACCCAGAGCCCTGTGCTGAGTGGGAATACAGTTGGGAGTTGCCAGGTCTTTGAGCCTCTTACTATCCAGGCAGAGGCAGCAGCAACCCCATAGCTGGATTATCAGGCTACTAATTGAGGAAGGAAAGACTAGGAGAGAGGCTCCAGGAACACGGACTCTCTCACTGGCGGAGCCTATAAATGCTAATGAGCCTCGACTGCCAATGACACTGAAGCACAATACATGACATCGCCATAGAGACTTATCAACTGCAAACCTCTACCTGAGTGTGCCAAAGGGGCAGAACCCGGGGTACAGAGTCACCGACCAGGAAGAGGGAGAGAAAAGAAAAAGCAAGAAGATAACCTCTCAAAATCAAGAATAATCTGCAGACTTTATAACCTATCCCATTTTATTATATTTATTCATTTGTTTCTCTTATCTTCATTCTTGATTTTTTTTTTTCATTTCTTCCTCCTCCAATTTGGTTGTTTAACTCTCTGCCGGTCTTACTCTCTCCTCTCCTTGAACTACACTACCCATAAGTGTTACATCTCCCATTATCTTTTCTTTCCTCTTCCTTTCTCTCTATGAGGGTTGCACTCCAAAACCCTTAACTCTCTCTCTCTCTCTCCTCTTTTTTCTTTATTCTTCTTTTAGTGCTTCCCTCTTTTTTTTCTCTCTCTCTCTCTCTTTCTTCTCTCCCTCTATATTAGTTTCCTCCTTTCTCCTTTACGTCTCCTCTCATTCAAACCTCAATAACGAACAATATCTTATCTGGGACTCAAAACTTATATTTGTGGCATTTTGGGGGGTTTTAACTTCACCTTTTTAACACACTAGCAGTGCTCCCATCCCTGGCTCTCCATTTTATCTAGTTCTTGTTCCACTAAATACAATAGTAATTTTTTAATTTGTCCCCCCATTTTCTTGTTTCCCTCTTATTCCTCTCATCATAACTCTTAGTCAACCAACACCTAAAAGCAAATCATTTTATTCTTGACCCAAATTTTTTTCTTATTTGCTTTTTGTGGGTCCATACACCCTTTTATTTTTATTTTTATTTATTTTTTTTGCCCCTTTATTACTTCTCCCCAATTCAAGCCCTCCATTACAGGCATTGTTTGTTCTATTTAGTACAATATAATTCACAATTCACCACAAGATTTTCTCAAGAAAGAGGGGAGAAGAGAGGAGAGGATAAAAGGAGGGGGGGAATAATTTTCTTTCTTTTTTTTTAATTTTTATTATATTTTTTTTATTTCATTATTAATTCTTTTTAAAAAAAACAACTCTTCGATTTTTTTATTTTTTTAACTTTTTATTCTTTATTAAATCTCATTAATACTTTCAACAAAACCACCCCCAGATGCCATTAAGGAAGAGAAAATCGAATATCATAGATACAAAAGAAAGAGAGGTAACACAGATAGATGAGGAAAAATCTATGGAGAAAAAATTTAATATATTGGAAACCTTGGAGCTAAATGACAGAGAATTCAAGATAGAAATCCTAAAAATACTCAGAGATATACAAGAAAACACAGAAAGGCAATTTAGGGAGCTCAGAAAACAACTCGACGAACACAAAGAATATATTTCCAAGGAAATTGAAACTATAAAAACAAATCAAACAGAGATGAAAAACTCAATTCACGAGCTGAAAAACGAGGTAACAAGATTAGCTAATAGAACAGGTCAGATAGAAGAGAGGATTAGTGAAATAGAAGACAAGCAACTTGAGGCACAACAAAGAGAAGAAGAAAGAGACTCAAAAATTAAAAAAAAATGAGATAACCCTACAAGAATTATCAGACTCCATCAAAAAGAATAACATAAGAATAATAGGTATATCAGAGGGAGAAGAGAGAGAAAATGGAATGGAACATACTCAAACAAATAATAGATGAGAACTTCCCAAGCCTGTGGAAAGAACTAAAGCCTCAAATTCAAGAAGCAAACAGAACTCCGAGTTTTATTAACCCCAACAAACCTACACCAAGGCATATCATAATGAAATCGGCACAAACCAACGGCAAAGAAAAAATTCTCAAGGCAGCCAGGGAAGAAGAATACAACATATAAAGGAAGGCCCATTAGATTATCATCAGATTTCTCAGCAGAAACTCTACAAGCCAGAAGAGAGTGGACCCCAATATTTAAAGTCCTGAAAGAGAGGAACTTTCAGCCACAAATACTATACCCATCAAAGCTATCCTTCAAATATGAAGGAGAAATAAAAACATTCACAGATACAGAAAAGATGTGGGAATTTATCATCAGAAAACCCCCACTCCAGGAATTACAAAAGGGGGTTCTCCAATCAGATACAAAGAACAAAAAAAAACAAAAAAAAAAGCCACAAGTAAAAGCTCCAAGAAGAACACAATAAAACCAAATTTAAACTGTGACAACAACAAAAAGAAAGAGGGGGTGGGACGATGGAGATTAACAGTAGAAAAGGACGATGGAGTGCAAAAGTACTCACAAAATAGTGCTCTACAATGAACAGGGTAGGAACCCTTTTCATTACTTAAAGGTGACCACCATTGAAAAAACCACCACAGAAGCACATAAGATAAAAAAGATAGCAACAGAGGAAAGATGTATGGAATACAACCAAATAAAAACAAAAGATAGAAAAATGAAAGAGAAGGATCAAACAAGACACAAAACTAACAGAAAGAAATCTATAAAATGGCAATAGGGAACTCAAAAGTGTCAATAATTACACTAAATGTAAACAGATTAAACTCACCAATAAAAAGGCATAGAGTAGCAGAATGGATTAAAAAAGAAAATCCAACTGTATGCTGCCTACAGGAAACTCATCTAAGTAACAAGGATAAAAACAAATTCAAAGTGAAAGGCTGGAAAACAATACTCCAAGCAAATAACATCCAAAAAAAAAGCAGGCGTAGCAATACTCATATCTGATAATGCTGACTACAATACAGCAAAAGTACTCAGAGACAAAAATGGCCATTTCATAATGGCTAAGGGGACACTGAATCAAGAAGACATAACAATTCTTAATATATATGCACCAAACCAAGGAGCACCAAAATATATAAGACAGCTACTTATTGACCTTAAAAAAAAACTGACAAAAATACAATCATACTTGGAGACCGCAATACACCGCTGATGGCTCTAGATCGGTCATCCAAACAGAGAATCAACAAAGACATAGTGGCCTTAAACAAAACACTAGAGCACCTGGATATGATAGACATCTACAGGACATTTCATCCCAAAGTGACTGAGTATACATTTTTCTCCAGTGTACATGGATCATTCTCAAAAATTGACGATATGTTGGGCCACAAAAACAACATCAGCAAATTCAGAAAAATCGAAGTTGTACCAAGCATATTTTCTGATCATAAAGCCTTGAAACTAGAATTCAACTGCAAAAAAGAGGAAAAAAATCCCACAAAAATGTGGAAACCAAACAACATACTATTAAAAAATAAATGGGTCAAAGAAGAAGTAAGTGCAGAGATCAAAAGATATATACAGACAAATGAAAATGACAATACGACATATTAGAATCTATGGGATGCAGCAAAAGCAGTGATAAGAGAGAAGTTCATATCACTTCAGGCATATATGAACAAAGAAGAGAGAGCCCAAGTGAACCACTTAACTTCACACCTTAAGGCACTAGAAAAAGAAGAACAAAGACGACCCAAAACCAGCCGAAGAAAGGAGATAATAAAAATCAGAGCAGAAATAAATGAAATAGAGAACAGAAAAACTATAGAAAAAATTAATAGAACAAGGAGCTGGTTCTTTGAAAATATAAACAAAATTGACAAACCCTTGGCAAGACTTACCAAGGAAAAAAAAGAACTCATATACACAAAATCCAAAATGAAAGAGGAGAAATCACCACCGACACTGTAGATATACAAAGAATTATTGTAGAATACTATGAAAAACATTATGCCACTAAATTCAACAACCTAGAAGAAATGGATAAATTCCTAGAACAATACAACCTTCCTAAACTGAGTCATGAAGAAGCAGAAAGCCTAAACAGACCAATCAGCAGGGAGGAAATAGAAAAAACTATTAAAAACTTCCCAAAAATAAAAGTCCAGGCCCAGATGGTTATACTAATGAATTCTATCAAACATTCAAAGAGGACTTGGTTCCTATTCTACTCAAAGTCTTCCAAAAAATTGAAGAAGAAGCAATACTTCCAAACACATTTTATGAGGCCAACATAACCCTCATACCAAAACCTGGCAAGGATGGCACAAAGAAAGAAAACTACAGACCAATATCTCTAATGAATACAGATTCTAAAATACTAAACAAAATACTAGCAAATCGAATACAACAATGTATTAAAAAGTTAATAATCATGATCAAGTGGGATTCATCCCAGAATCTCAAGGATGGTTCAACATACGTAAAACGGTTAATGTAATACACCAAATCAACAAAACAAAGAACAAAAATCACATGATCTTATCAATAGACGCAGAAAAAGCATTCGATAAAATACAACACAATTTTATGTTTAAGACTCTCAACAAAATGGGTATAGAAGGAAAATATCTCAACATGATAAAGGCCATATATATGATAAACCATCAGCTAACATCATATTAAATGGCACTAAACTGAAGGCTTTCCCCCTTAAATCAGGAACAAGACAGGGTTGTCCACTCTCCACTGTTATTTAATGTGGTACTAGAGGTTCTAGCCAGAGCAATCAGACAAGACAAAGAAATAAAAGGCATTCATATCGGAAAAGAAGAAGTAAAGGTATCACTTTTTGCAGATGATATGATCCTATACATCGAAAACCCCAAAGAATCCACAAAAAGACTACTAGAAACAATAAGCCAATACAGTAAGGTCGCAGGATACAAAATTAACATACAGAAGTCAATAGCCTTTCTATATGCCAACAATGAAACATTTGAGAACAAACTCAAAAGAATAATCCCCTTCACGATTGCAACAACAAAAAAATAAAATACTTAGGAATAAACATAACAAAGAATGTAAAGGACTTATATAATGAAAACTATAAACCATTGTTAAGGGAAATCGAAAAAGATATAATGAGATGGAAGAATATACCTTGTTCTTGGTTAGGAAGAATAAATATAATCAAGATGGCTATATTACCCAAAGCAATATACAAATTTAATGCAATTCCCATCAAAATTCCAATGACATTTTTTAAAGAAATGGAGCAAAAAATCATCAGATTTATATGGAACTATAAAAAACCTCGAATAGCCAAAGCATTCCTAAAGAAAAAGAATGAAGCTGGGGGCATTACAATACCTGACTTCAAACTATATTATAGGGCCACGACAATCAAAACAGCATGGTATTGGCAGAAAAATAGACACTCAGATCAATGGAACAGAATAGAAAACCCAGAAATAAAACCACATATATATAGTCAAATAACTTTTGATAAAGGCGCCAAAAACACACAATGGAGAGAAGAAAGCCTCTTTAATAAATGGTGCTGGGAAAACTGGAAAGCCACATGCAAAAGAATGAAACTGGACTACAGTCTATCCCCCTGTACTAAAATTAATTCAAAATGGATCAAAGATCTAAACATAAGACCGGAAACAATTAAGTACATAGAAGAAGACATAGGTACTCAACTCATGGACCTGGGTTTTAAAGAGCATTTTATGAATTTGACTCCAATGGCAAGAGAAGTGAAGGCAAAAATTAATGAATGGGACTACATCAGACTAAGAAATTTTTGCTCAGCAAGAGAAACTGATAACAAAATAAACAGACAGCCAACTAAATGGGAAATGATATTTTCTAACAACAGCTCAGATAAGGGCCTAATATCCAAAATATACAAAGAACTCATAAAACTCAACAACAAACAAACAAACAATCCAATAAAAAAATGGGAAGAGGACATGAACAGACACTTCTCCCAGGAAGAAATACAAATGGCCAACAGATATATGAATAGATGCTCATCTTCATTAGTTATTAGAGAAATGCAAATCAAAACTGCAATGAGATACCACCTCACACCTGTTAGATTAGCTATTATTAACAAGACTGGTAATAGCAAATGTTGGAGAGGCTGTGGAGAAAAAGGAACCCTCATCCACTGTTGGTGGGAATGTAAAGTAGTACAACCATTATGGAAGAAAGTATGGTGGTTCCTCAAAAAACTGAAAATAGAATTACCTTATGACCCAGCAATCCCTCTACTGGGTATATACCCCCAAAACTCAGAAACATTGATACATAAAGACACATGCAGCCCCATGTTCATTGCAGCATTGTTCACAGTGGCCAGGACATGGAAACAACCAAAAAGCCCTTCACTTGAAGACTGGATAAAGAAGATGTGGCACATATACACTATGGAATACTACTCAGCCATAAGAAATGATGACATCGGATCATGTACAGCAAAATGGTGGGATCTTGATAACATTATACGAAGTGAAATAAGTAAATCAGAAAAAAACAGGAACTGCATTATTCCATACGTAGGTGGGACATAAAAGTGAAACTAAGAGACATTGATAGGAGTGTTGGGGGAGGGGGGAAAGGGAAAGGGAAGGGGGGAGGGGTTAGGGGCACAAAGAAAGCTAGATAGAAGGTGACAGAGGACAATCTGACTTTGGGTGATGGGTATGCAACATAAGTGAACGACAAGATAACCTGGACTTGTTATCTTTGAATATATGTATACTGATTTATTGATGTCGCCCCATTAAAAATAAAATTATTAAAAAAAAATTGTTATTACAATTAGGCTTTTCATAAAAAAAAAAAAATTTCCTAAATCCAAAAGTTGCTTAAAACATTGTTTTACATATTTATTCCTCTTTACGCATGAAAAAGGGAGAAACGGGGTTTCTGAGTTGCTTACCTTTAATTATACGGTCTGTTGTACCTTATGAATACTGTAAAATGTACATTTATTGCCTACTTTTAAAATTAACTTTTTAAAATGTGTCTTATCTACACTGTCCTGACTTGCGGTCCCTCTAGAAGGACAAGGCCAGCACATGGTGCAGGTACAGCTCACCCATTCTCATAGCTCCAGCGTGAAGAAGCTGCTGAAGCTGTGTTATCTGCAACACTGTGAAGAGTTTTTGATATTCAGAAACCATTCATGGTTGTTTTTTTGTTTTTTTTAACATTAGTACCTAAGAGTGTGACAATATGAGATAGCAATTTTTATTTTATTTTATTTTTTTTTTTTACCCAAAGTGAGAAGTGGGTTGGAGGCAGACAGATTCCCGTATGTGCCCAACCAGGATCCACCTGGCATGCCCACCAGGGGGCGATGCTCTGCCCATCTGGGGCGTTGCTCCAATGCAACCGGAGCCATTCTAGTGACTGAGGCAGAGGCCGTGGAGCCATCCTCAGCACTCGAGCCAACTTTTCTCCAGTGGAGCCTTGGCTGCGGGAAGGGAAGAGAGAGACAAAGAGAAAGAGAGAAGGGAGGGTAGAGAAGTAGATCGGTGCTTCTCCTATGTGCCCTGACCGGGAATCGAACCTAGGACTTCCACACACCAAGCCAATGCTCTACCGCTGAGGCCAACCGGCCAGAGCCAGAGATAGCTGATTTTTTAAAAAATTTATTCATTTTAGAGAGGGGAAAGAGAAAGAGAGAGAAGGGGGGAGGAGCAGAAAGTATCAACACCTATATGTGCCTTGACTGGGAAAACCAGAGTTTCAAACCAGCAACCTCAGCATTCCAGGATGAGGATTTATCCACTACACCACCACAGGTCTTAATTAAACTAATTTCACCTTTTACTTGAGAGAAAAATATTTTTTTCTTTCTAATGATGACTCCTTATGTAAACAACAGAAGAGCTGTTTATTGGGCTTTATATGAGTGCTTTGTCAATTTTAGGTTTTTAAAAAATATGTGATAAATAACACAGGGGAACATTTGGTTTATGATTTAATATGAATTTTAGACAGAAAGAAGTAAAAGAACCGTGAATTGCATTTCTTTTCTAATGATGATAAATTTATTGAAGAAGGAGGATTTTTTTCCCTTTCAGAGGTCCTGAGGTCATATGTGAAAAGTTACTTTGAATGGACTTAAATTAAATATTAAATGGCTTTAGTGTTTCTCATTACTCTGGGTCCTATGTGACTTCAAATATCAGAGTGATTTATATTCCAGAAATGAACCTAACATTTGTCTTATTCAAGCATGCTTTAAAATGTCTGTGGCACACTGTTTTCCCCAAATTACAAGCTGTATTTTACTAACATACTCACTAGCCTTGACAAAACATGACTTGCTGTTTCAAATTGAGGTTTTATTCATTTTCATGTAATTACTTAAACAACTTAGTTTTAGTTCCTGACTATAGGCAGATGCCCTAGGCAGGCAGGAGCCGTGATGTTTCCTGTGAGACACGCAGAGTGTGTTACTCTTATGAGGAGCAAGCTTAATTTTTTTGTAGCTGTGTTTGCCTTTCACTTTGACTGAGTTCTGGAGACCTAATGCTGTCCTTGGGCATTGGGTTTTTCACCGACGATGGCATATGCTGGAGCAGTGGGTGGTTTTCCACGGGCAGGAGTCAGAGGGTGGGCTGGACCATTGCTCTATCCTCCTCAAACAGAACCCATACTGGAGACGGGCTTGAGGCTCCGGGTGCCGTTCACTTAAAACTTCATGGAGGAGAGGCCACATCTTCAGTGTTCACAGTGCATGGCCTCTCTCCTTGTGAGGATTTACTCATGTTCCTTTAAGTAAGTGCTTTCTCAATTTTTCTTACTATTATCCTTTATACAACACTGTGATTTAAAATGCAGTATTTTATCCCATCTGTGCTCTGAAAATGTAAAGCGGGTTGAATGATTCTTTCATATGAAGGTGTCCAATGGCTTTCTCTATGTAGAGGATGAATAGTTAAGGCATCCAGGAAAAATAAATAATAAATGAAGAACTTGTAACAGAAATGGTGTGTAGTTGCTTACAATCTTACAAGCATTACAATTTACTTGTCTCTGAGAAAATGTTTTAGTTCTCCAGCACCTGTTCTGAGAGCGAGACACTTAAACCTAATGAGCTCGATTAGCTCGATGCATCAGTCAGGCAGGTTTGCCATTTGTTTTCAGTGTTTGGGTCTGTAGTTTGCCTTCAGTGTGTGGAATGTGACATCAACTTCTTTTAGTGCCATTTATGCTTGTTATTTTATTTTCCCTGAAGCTTATAATATATAAATTCAGAATTACCATTCTAACAGAAAATTATGAGAGACTTAAGTAAATTTGGCCATTTGCTTATGCTTTACACACACAGGAAGTCTGGTTTGTGTCTTAATTAGAAATGGTGGTATGAGCTTCTGTACTTGGCTCTCAATGCGCACGGGGCCTGAGTATTTACATCGTATATTATCGAATGCCAAATTTCCTAGATCTTAAATGAAACTCCATAATATGTGTCGTTAACTAGCGTTACTAGTATTTCCAGGTCCTGAGTGGGAACGGTGCGAAATTAAGAAAATAGACTTAAATAATTAAAAAGAATGGGTTTGGGGGGGCTCTGCAAAGCTGATAGCTGACACAGAGAGCCCCGCAAGCCGCATCTTCCTTTATTTATAGGGCTACATGGGTCATTAGCTAATGAATGAGTTCTTTGATTATGTTTCCAAGGCAACCCAAGAATTTTACCAAGTGCCTTGCCTGACCTGTGGTGGTGCAGTGGATAAAGCCTCAACCTGGAATGCTGAGTTTGCCGGTTCGAAACCCTGGGCTTGCCTGGTCAAGGCACATATGGGAGTTGATGCTTCCTGCCCCTCCCCCTCTTCTCTCTCTCTTTCTATTCTCTCTCTCTAAAAATGAATAAATCCGCCCTGGCCGGTTGGCTCAGTGGTAGAGTGTCGGCCTGGCATGTAGAAGTCCCGGGTTCGATTCCCAGCCAGGGCACACAGGAGAAGTGCCCATCTGCTTCTCCACCCCTCCCCCTCTCCTTCCTCTCTGTCTCTCTCTTCCCCTCCCGCAGCTGAGGCTCCATTGGAGCAAAGATGGCCCCGGGCGCTGGGGATGGCTCCTTGGCCTCTGCCCCAGGCACTAGAGTGGCTCTGATCGCGGCAGAGCGACGCCCCGGAGGGGCAGAGCATTGCCCCCTGGTGGGCAGAGCGTGGCCCCCTGGTGGGCAGAGCATCACTCCCTGGTGGGCGTGCCAGGTGGATCCCAGACAGGCGCATGCGGGAGTCTGTCTGACTGTCTCTCCCGGTTTCTAGCTTCAGAAAAATACAAAAAAAAAAAAATACTAAAAATGAATAAATCTAAAAAAATTTTTTTAAATAAGAAAAGAATTTTACCAAGTGCAGAAAACCCCCACCATACATTAACATCTTAACTTTACACAAAGAAGAAACTTGCCTCCAGTCTTTCTGGGGAACATGGGGGGCAGGACAAGTATGAGCATCACAGCTAACATGGAGGTGTGGGGAAGGGCTTAGCCTTTTGTAACTTAATCAGGCAAGAGAGATGGGGGGTTGGGCAGACTGTTAGCTTATAGTCAGTTCCCCACACCTCTGTCCCCAAAAATCTAAAGACCAAAAACCCTGTTAGCTTTTCGGTCCCCAACAAATATGAATGTTTCATTCACAAAATATTTATAATATATAACATCTATATTTAGCATTGTAAATTCTTTCTTTGTATTTGTTTAGGAAGAAGTATCCAACTATAATTGTAATTATGTTCAAATCAGAAATCAATTGCTAGCAAAATATTTTATCAACATTGTTTCATTTTCTTTTTATACAGTTAAGCTCTATTCCACACTCAGACACATAATATGACAACTGGCCCTAGCCACATAGCTCAATTGGTTAGAGCATGGTCCTGATAGGCCAAGTTGTCATCCCTATATGCCAAGTTACTGGGTTTGATTCATGGTATGGTCAGGGCGCATACCAGTATCAACCAATGAATGCATAAATAAGTAGAACAAAAAAATGTTTTTTTCTCTCTCTCCCCCGTCTCATTTCCTCTCTGTCTAAAACCAATCAATCAATACATAAATGAAAAAATTGTGGCCACTAATTTGATCATATTGACAAGAGGCTGGTTTTCAAACCAAATAGATACAAATACAGAATTAGGTAGACTACGCTCAGCCTGCCTATATGAATAAAACCTCATCTTCACCTGACCAGGCGATGGCGCAGTGGATAGAGCGTCGGACTGGGATGCCGAGGACCCAGGTTCGAGACCCCGAGGTCGTCAGCTTGAGCGCGGGCTCATCTGGTTTGAGCAAAAAGCTCACCAGCTTGGACCCAAGGTCACTGGCTCGAGCAAGGGGTTACTCGGTCTGCTGAAGGCCTGTTGTCAAGGCACATATGAGAAAGCAATCAATGAACAACTAAGGTGTCGCAACGAAAAACTGATGATTGATGCTTCTCATCTCTCTTCGTTCCTGTCTGTCTGTCCCTGTCTATTCCTCTCTCTGACTCTCTCTCTGTCCCTGTAAAAAAAAACACAACAAAAAACAACAAAAAAAAACCCACCTCATCTTCAAAGATCTTAAGTCTCCATTTATTTTCATCTTTCCTCCCTTCATTTTTTTTTTTTAAATACTAATTTACTTCTACCTTGTGCGCTGTGATAGCTCTGGGGACAGAATGTGAAATAGGAAAGGTGCAGTCCCTATCTTTAAGAGGCTTTCAATTTTGTGCAAAAGGTACACATTTTAAAAATTCACAATTACACAAACAATAACAATCACACAAGTCATTTAGTAATTAAGCTGTTGGAACTATCCTCACTTTTAGTAATAGCATCCCTCCTGCCTTCTCGAGAGAGCCACTGGTTACCCCACCTGTCTTCCTCAATGACAAGTCATGATTAAAGGTGTCACTTCAGGTAGGCAGCTCGTGTAGGGCAGAGGCCTGTACCTGTGTTGTGCTTGGGCTCTCCTGTGCACAGGGAACACTGAGGATGCAAGGCACACCAGAGTATGTGATGGGAGAGGCATGCACAGATGGGAGAGGTGCAGTCTTTGCCTGAGGAGGAAGGGGGAGAGCACACATACTTATCTCTGTATTTATTTAATATATGTGATAATTGTAAAGGAATTCAGGAATTCTTAGAGAGTAAAATGGCTTCTAGTGTTACTGATCAGCTAATGTTTCCATTTTAACTGATCTATAAATGAATAAATTGGACCTTTTTTAAGTGAGAAGAGAGGCAATAGACAGACTCCCACTTGCACCACAATTGGGATCCACCTGGCAACCCCTATTTGGGGCTGATACTCTAATCTGCCAAGCTATTTTTAATGCCTGAGGCTGACACTGGGACCAACCAAGCTATCCACAGCGCCCGGGGCTGGCGCTCGAACCAACCAAGCCACTGATTGTGGGAAAGGAAGAGGGGGATGTTGGGCAGATAAAATGTATTATGCTCACTTTGTTAAAGAGGCCGTTGCCCAGGTGATATTAATATGTGTTGAGAATTGTTGTAGCCTGAGGCTTGGTTTTGGGATTAAGCCTGTCCCACCCTTTTTGGTGTGAGGTGGTACAATCCTATCATTCCTCAGAGAAGTGACTGTATTAGAGAGACTTCCCTATTATGTATATTGGATTAAGGGTTTGGATTTCTACACTATAAAATGGGGGCAGAACGGGACTTGCCTCTTGGTTCCTGAGATTATCATTAGAAGAGAGAGCAGAGGAGAGCAGAGAAAGGCCACGTGGAGGAGGCCAGGAGAAGCAGCCAAGATGGTAGAGTGCTGAGTGAGATGCCAGTTTTTGCAGAGTTTGTATTTGGGATGAGGAAGGAGATGGGGAACAGAGGTGAATAAGTCTGGTGAGCTAGAAACCTTTGATTCTAGGAAACTCGGATAAGTCAGTGGCTCTGTGAACACTGAATGTGACTGGGTTTTGGAGCCCAGTGTGTATTTTTACTTGCCCGCCGGGTGCAAGCTAGAATTAAAGGCTATGGCCCATCAGTTTTTGGCTCCGCTGTTTCTTTACCGACTGTCCAAATCCAATGCGAACCTGCATGGGCCGGGCTGCTGTGATAGTGGCCCCGGCCCTGCCTGCTGGCTTTACAGGGGAGAAGGGGGTACAGGAGGGGGAGAGAAGCAGATAGTCGCTTCTCCTGTGTGCCCTGAGGATCAAATCTGCAACGTCCATATGCCAGCTGATGCTCTATCCACTGAGCAACTCAGCCAGGGCATAAATTGGACTTTGATAAGGAAATAATGTGGAATGGGCATTCCAGAGAGAAAGAACAGAATAAACAAAGGAGAATTCAAGGCATTGATCCAAGAAAGAAAAACAGAAACAGACCATCAAACAGAAAAAAATAGTTATGTGGAAATATGAGGAGATAATGTTGGTTGGATAAAATGAGGTAAAATTATGTTATTTTGTTTGCTTGTTTGTTTGTTTTTACCTGTTGAAGAATATACTGAACTCTATTTGGTAGATCTCATATGGCTACTCCCAGTATTTAACCAAAGAAGGCCCTTTAGGGAGAATTACTTAGCAGTGTTCAGGAGGGTGACTTGAGTGAAGAAGGGCGGAACTCGGAGCCCAGGCATATCTGTTCCCACAGTCTAGGTAAGAAACGCGGAAGGTCTGACCTGTTCATTGTTGAGCTGTAAAATCAGTGTTTAGGGTTTGAAGCAAATCTTCAACAATGCCCTGGAGTTTCCCAGAGATAATCTCTAGAATGGAGAAGTCATTAAGCCTCCCCTCTAAAGCCACAATTTCTAATCGATTGATAAACCAAGTTTGTGTGCTCTATGAGGAGTCACAGGACAGTCTGATATAATCTCAGATATTTAAAATGGAAAAACCATAATGATAGCAATGGGGACAGGTTTTGCTTAGCACCACTACAGACACTTCCGACCTGATTTCAGCTGGCTTATGAATAAATGATTATTCTAGTCCCGAGATTTAAATATTTAAAATTCATTCACTTTTAGAGTTAATGTATAATCCAGGACTGACCTTCATTTTCAATACACTGTGATTCTTGTTTTATCCTTTTTCAGTTTCCTGCATGAAAATTATTTAGACGTTGCACACAAATCTTTTGTGAAAGAAGAAAAGGAAATTCATTTGTGGCTCTCAGCAGAGTAAAGTAATGCCAGAAAAGAAGTGCTGGTCTGCAGGCAGAGTGCCCCTGATTCTCTGCCTGTGCCAGGCGATTGGGGCCCTGGAAGTACCTCTGGATCGTAAGTACTGTTGGGAAGCTGCTAGGCCGGGAGTTCGGACCTCCCGAGCATTTGCCATCACTCTGAACTGCATGTGTAATACTGAAAGCTTATCAGAATTAATTTGGCTTTTATTTCCAGCACCTGGTGTTTATAAAGACGCACACCATAGAAATGGCCATTGAGCCAGTCAGCCACACTGTCCCCTCCCTATCATCATCTTTCTCCTCAGGTGCCTTTTGTATACCTACAGGAGGAGGTGGCCTGAGAAGGAGTGGCTGGTGGGCTCCCTGACCCTCCCAGCAGGAACTCTTTATAGAATCCGTCCAGTGAGAAAACTGTATGAATTACTTTAAAATGATCGTAGAGAACTCCCGACTCACCCCTCTCCACTTCTCCACCCTCTCCGGTGCTGACAGTGCTGTGGAAGACTGGGGGACAGTCTCTCAGACAACCCCACACCACTCCTCTGTCCCCAAACTACCCATAATACATTTCTCTTGATTCAGCCAAGGCAAAATTCACCTTTGATTTTTCAGTCTTAAATATTAATTTAGGTCTAGGAAATGCATCTTATCTAAAGCCTAGTGAAAAGTATTCTTTGTTTAAAAATGTAATCAAATATCAAGATGTAAATTTTGAAGACAAAACAAGTAATCTGCAGAAACACCGTTTAAACGAGAACAAGTAGCAGCTGCTATGTTAGCCTCCCCTTTCCCTAATACTACAGTATCTCCCGGTCGGGGTGGCCTGTTGATGGAAAAAGTAAAGATGATGCTTGTTTTCAGCTTGTTGGGCTTGACAGCTTATACTTTACCTGAATAGTGCATGAGCACGGGGCAGCACCATGTGTGTGTAGTCTATGTAAGGCTGCAGGTTCTTGCCCTCAGGGCAGCAGATTGTAGATTGTGGATTGCCTGCACCCATTAAGAGGGGCCATCTTTTGCTGTTGTTTGCCACAAAAGGGGTACCACCCACCTTGCCTCTTTGCATATCAGTCTGGGAGAGAGAGAAGGAAGCAGTTTTTCCTGCCTGTTGCTCGTCAGCCCACCATTGTGAGACTAATAAATGGAATGGCCCACCATTTTCCAGCTCCACAGTTCCTTTACCATCTACCCCAATTCAGAGTGAGCCTGCATGGCCACGGCCACCAGCCTTACACAGCTGGTCACGTGTCCTGCAGTGGAAAGCAGAACTTCAAATATGGACAATTACTATGCTTCAGAATTGATTTATTCTTTATCCCTAATCTGCATGACCTCTTTAAATCCATTAGCTTCCTGAATAGAACATCTGTTTGGCAAGCTTTCCAAGGTGCAAAGAAGATAGAACTTTCCTGGGGCTATTCAATTGTTGGGATGTCGTTTTATGCCAAAGAGGTTGCAACTGCAGATGAGGAGACATTAAGAAGAGATGTGGTTTGCCCCACACTTCGTTAAACTCCTGTGCTGTGCCACTATAGTCTAAAGCAGTGGTCCTCAACCTTTTTTGGGCCACAGACCGGTTTAATGTCAGAAAATATTTTCATGGACCGGCCTTTAGGGTGGGACGGATAAATGTATCATGTGACCGAGACAAGCCTCAAGAGTGAGTCTTAAATGGATGTAACAGAGGGAATCTGTTCATTTTTTAAAACTTAAGACATCGTTCAAACTTAAATATAAATAAAACAGAAATAATGTAAGTTATTTATTCTTTCTCTGCAGACCAGTACCAAATGGCCCACAGACCGGTACCAGTCTGTGGCCCGGGGGTTGGAGACCACTAGTCTAAAGTACAATAAAATGCAGTACTTTATTTTCAAAAAATATTTTTTCAATGACCTTAGTTTAGCTTTCAAAAATATATACATATATGATTGCTTATGCTTGCTGGAGCTGGAATGCTTAAGTAAGCATTTGCCCTAACAGATATATAGGAGAGAGAGAAAAGCACTGGAGAAAAATGCTTTTGTTCTCTTTTGTGTTAAATATATTCCCCTTTAATCTTACTGCTCAATCTAACAGAAATAGTCACCTGCAGCTAACTCAATTATCGCTGCTAATGGAGAAGAGGCATACCAGGATGAAAAGAAAGTCATAGTCAGCCCAGACTCTCTGCATTTACCTTTGCAAGTACTAGTGATATGCAACCCTGAAGAATCATTTGAATTACATGCTAATGTAATTTCTTCCCTGCCCCTAATCCTTACCTCCCTTCTCCAAGAACTGCTCCTAGGTGTGGCTACTCTGAGTGATCGAGGAGTTCTGAAAGCAGAAATATGCTAGAAGTCTAAATCATTTATTACTGACTTGGTAATTAACCATAGAAGTATAAAACCTAAAATCAGTGTTGGATTTGGCTTGGATGAAGCACTCTCATTGCAGCCATGTCCCGTTGTTAAGTATTATTACCATGTGCATAGTGATGTCTAGGATAATAGGATCAGACATTACATAGTAGGTGACAACTCGGCTTAATTGTAGATTTCAGTTGTTTTTCAAATTGAACATAATTACTTGTCCAGTGCAACCTGGATGGAATGGAATCAGCCACTCTTATTCCTGGAAGAATGGCTTTTTGCCTGCAGCATTGCCTTTGTTCTTCCCTGTGTTATAACTGCTGTGGGAATAAACAAAACCAGGAATGGAGTTTCTTTCTCCTACAACTTCACAACTTCAAGCTTTGCTATCCTAGTTTTTTAGGTCAAGTCAAATAGACTAGATGCCCCTTTCGGGGTTCTAACGTTCTTATTACTAACATCCGGTTTTCTTTAATCCTCTGCCCACTCACCTGCTGATATAGATGGGGAAAAAGCAAAACTTCTTGAAGATTGTAAGTGTCTTTCTGTAATTACTAGACAGTGTGAAAATTTGGCCATGTCTTTGTTTTTGAATGAATAGTGTGAATTAAATGCACAATTTTATGTTTGTGACTAATATGTTTTTAAGCATATGTATTTACTATGGTTTTTAACATTAAAATACCAAGAAGCAAGTGTAGTATATTCTCTGCATGAATTCTCACTCAGGTATTATTATTTTTATTTTATCTATAATATGCTCTACTAACTTCTGTGCTTTATTCACTTCTGATGTAACTCAATGAGAAAATTCACAAAATTTAAAGAGAATAACTATCTGGTTCTAAATGCTATTGAATGTTTGTTGGAATACAGACATGTCTTTTGGTATCTTTTAGAAAGTGGATGCATGTGGATGCATGCAGACACTTCATTCAAGATTCTCTTATTCTTCCTCAGGCTGTGGACTGTGTAGAGGAGTGTTTCTAGGTGTCATCAGTATGATGGCCTGAGAACTTGATATTGTTTTGAAGTGTGCGAAACACAATAAACAGCCCTTCCTCGTTGCCTTTCTGAGCGGCTGCTCTAAGCAAAAACTTCTGACAGTTAAGCAGCATCTGTCGTCCAGCTAAAAAATTTTTTTCAGACATTTGAAAAATCTTTTGATGTTGACTTAACCAGAAAAATTATGTAAAATTACCTTTTTTCCTTATTACTTCAAAGCATTTTTAAGTTACCATGTGATTTAAGCATTTTCAATTAGGTATGTCCAGACACATGAATCGAAATTATGGGTCTGAAACCTCCAGACTTGCAACTCCATTACTTGCAGAAAAGTACAAGGAATTGAGAGAAGTTGCTGCTAAGAATTCCCTCACCCACCACCTGTGTCCAACATCCCCTGGATGTGAAATCCCAGGTTTCTTCTCATTGTCCCAAACCCTGTACTCCCAGAGGCTAAAGAACCACTCAGAGGTGAAGCTCGTCCAAATAAAAGTTATTTTTGATAATAACATACACATAGCTAATGTCCCTTGACCCATTCGGACAAGAGCAGACGGCATGGACTAAGAGTTTTACGTAAATTATTTTATTTAATCCTCCAATGACTACTTTTAAACCCCATTTACTCTCTAAGGAAACTAGGCCTTACAGAAGTTAAAAAGCTTGCTTGAATTCTGAAAACTGGTAAGAAACAGACTCATTCTTAGCCACCAGACCAAACTAAACTGTTGACCAACACTGAGAACAGACAGAGCTGGAGGAACGAGGGTTCTGTGTATGGTGGAAGCTAAGAAGAGCAACTGGCTTACTGGGAGGGCAGGAGGGGATGGATCTTGCTAAAGGGAGGGGAACTCGATACTGTTCAGTATTCTACATTTAATAGGGTGCACAATAAATAATGACAATAATGGGTTCAGCTTTAGGTCTGGATTGTAGGTGTCATTAGATACTTAGTGAAAGGTGTCTGGTGGGCAGCACAAGGCTGGAGACAAAGCAAGAGGAGAAAAAACATGTTTGCAGATTTATAAGACATTGGACATGGAAGTGATAAGTTTAGCTCTGGCAACAATTCACTGCAGTAAAGGACAGGAGCAGAGGGCAGTTATCAAGCTTAGGGTAACATTTGGCTAGCAGGTGGAAGAGATTTCACAAAGGTGGCATGAAGCATGGGCAAAGAGGAAAGGGAAGATCTAAAATAGGAAGAACCTCAGTGGTTGAGGTAACTCTTTGTTCCGAGGGGGCTATGTATTGTAAGATGTTAGCAGCATCCCTGTCCTCTGCAACAAATGCCAGTATTACCACCAGCCCCAGAGGTGACAACCAGAATTGTCTCCAGATGTGGCCAGATGTACCCCTGAGGGGCAGGGGCAAAGGACCCTTGGTTGAAAACCACTGATCTATCTAAATAGCTCTCCCTAGACTTGTGCAAGTCACTGGGTTCCACCAGGAGAGTCTGGTTCTTGTCTCTGCTTTCCTAGTCAAACCTCATTGCTGCCCTGAGCCAAAACCAGGTTGAAATAGATTACTCCCTTAGTCCTTACCAGTTCTAACATACCGTGATTCTGATCCCACAGGAGAATATGGTAATTTTAGAGTGACTTGAACGTTGGATGTTTAGATTCTAGCTTTCTTCAGGTTAAATTGTTCTGGGTCATAACAGTTTCCCCCATGATTTGATAATAAGTGACCACATAATACTTTGAAAAGTGAAATGGAAATATTATCTCCTATAATAGAGAACTTCCCAAATCTAGCTTCTAAATAAGACTTTTATCTTCGTTCCTACTAGCCACCTATATCCTAGTTCTAATAAGACATGTCAAGTCCCTAATTTAGCCATCTTTTTAACATTAACTTCTCAAATTTATTTGTTCCCAATATACAGGGTGGGGCAAAAGTAGGTTTACCATTTTGAGCACACAAGCATTTATTCTTGTATCATTATTTATTAATTATTGTATTATTTTCCATATGAACAATGGTAAATCTACTTTTTCCCACCCTGTATATTAACTTTCATTAGCTCACTAACAAAGTACAAGTCAGGTACTCTTTGCTAAGAAATGCAAGTTTACTCCATAAACTAAATTTCATTGAAAGGCCTGTTTGAAACAAACAAAAAAAAATAGACAAATTTCTCATTATTACATCAGAAAAGAAACTGTTCAAACATTAAACTGGTATTGGTAATTATGTCTCTAAACTTTCCCTGGGTGAAAATGGTCTTTGGATACATACAGACTTACCAAAAGGAAGTCATGCCTTGACTTCAGAGCTTAGGAACCTGATGGTTAAAGACCAATGGGGGGTGTGCTGCCACCTTAGAAATTACCAGAAACATTTGGAGCATATTTAGTCTGGCATAAGTGGTTTTGATATAGGAAAAAATGGTTGCTACTATGATATTAAATGATTTATTTCTTTATATTGTTCTTCTTTCTACACTGAAGTGGTACAACCTCCAACCATTACTCAGCAGTCCCCAAAAGATTATGTTATTGACCCTCGAGAGAATATTGTAATCCAATGTGAGGCCAAAGGAAAGCCTCCTCCAAGGTGAGTGTGCTCTCCGCTTCGTTAGAGTACCGGAAGTCGGTGTTGACAGTGACCCTGAAGTTCATTTCAGGGCCTGCACATCTCTCACGTGTCATTTCTGGGTCCATTGTTTCCTTTCTCTGCTTCATTAGTGCCATTTGTCCTTGAAAATTCAGATGGTTGCATTTCTGTATTCATGCCCTTCTGTGAAATGCTCAAAATTTGTAGTGAGATGTGGAAAGAGCCTTCCAGTGGCTATAAAAGTCTTATGACATAGGCAAATCCCTTTTCTCTGGCCTCAGTTTCTGCCTTTGTAAAATAAGGAAGTTGAATTTAATGACTTCTAAGATTTCTCATATCTTTAGAAAGGTCTATAAAATTGGCTTCAGTGGGTTTCCAAACTTGGCCGGGTTCAGCACTCAGATTCTCCAGAAGGCTCTTGGAGTGAGCCCTGCATGGCATTTTAGAGTTGGGAGAGATATTACAGATGATCTGGTCTAACCAATATATTTTATAGATGAGAAACTGATGCCTTGTAATGCTAGATAACTTATCCAAGGCCCCATAGCTAATCAGTGGATGATTTGTAACTTGTCCAGTAACATATAGGAGTTTGGGGGAGTTGGATAATTATTATTAATATGTAATGTGGATTTTTAAGTAATAAAGAAGTGAAAGTTTCTAAATATTTGTCTATTAATGGCCTTACCAAACTGTCAAAAACTAGTCTCTGAGAAAAAGTTAACAGGTACTAAATACTAAAGTATATCAAAAACTTTCATCAAAGGTTTGCTTCAAAAACAATATATTCTGCCATATCATTATAAACCCTCTGGCAAGCAAGTGTTAACATGGTGTCATTTGATGGAGTTCCCTTTTATTTTTACATTTACCTAATACTTTCTGTAGACTCTTTTAAGGAAGAATTTCTTTATCTCAGCACTACTGATACTGTGAGCCAGATAGTTTTCTGTTGTGAGGACGGGGGCTGTCCTGAGCATAGTAGGCTATTTAGCAGCATCTCTGGCCTGTGCCTAATATATGCCGCTACCCCCCCACAGCTGCCTCCCGCCCCAGCAGCTGTGACAACTACTGCTACAGGAGGAGCAGTGGGCAGCGAAACCCAAGTGAGCCTGGAGAACAGTGAAGTGGAGAGAGTCAGGCCTTCAGATGAGCATGGTCGTTGTTGATTTGTGACTGGTTGTATGACGTATTTTAATCACATAACACTGTGGCTTTTCTATAAGGGCATCTTTTGTGTAAATAAAACTGAGGAAAAATAATTTAAGTTGATAATTTGAAATGCTTCCTAAGGAACTTACAAAATCATCTTCAGGATTAAAAATTCTCAAAATGTATATAGTATTACCACTTCTGATAACCAACCTTTAAAACACCACTGATTTTATATTTCCTCTTCTCCTCCCAACCTACACTTTGTATTTTCCTAACATGACATTTGTCTGATCACTTGTGAATGCCTCTCTTGTCACATTTCAGCCTCGAGCAAAACTTTGTAAATAGGTTGTCAACTCTATGAACAATGGTGGTTACAATAAAAATGCTAATGAAGGTCTAGGCTAGTGTGCCTAGGTCCTAGGAGACCTACTTTCTGTATTTCTTTGAAAAATGACAGGCAATCTGTGTGCATGATTTTTTTATTGAGTCAGATTTTGGCTACGTCTATTAAAGACATGTACCTTAAAATGTGTGGCCAGCATTTTTTTGTAAGTCATGATTTATTGAAACATTTTAGGTATGAAGTAAATATATTGCTCTTTTACTGGATATTAAAATCTAATAATTATTTATGGAAACTCATAAATTGCTAGGAATTTGTTAAAGAGTAAGTAATCCTGTTTTTCTGGACCATTAACAAGCTTAATCCTTTATGTGTTGGGCAGCTTCTCCTGGACCCGAAATGGGACTCATTTTGACATAGATAAAGACCCTCTCATCACCATGAAGCCTGGCTCAGGAACCCTCATAATCAACATCATGAGCGAAGGGAAAGCAGAGACCTATGAAGGAGTCTATCAGTGTACGGCTAGGAACGAACGTGGAGCTGCAGTTTCTAATAACATCGTTGTTCGTCCGTCCCGTAAGTGGGAATCACCCACCAACAGGTGGACCTTTCAGAGCATGGCTCTGAGACAGCATCTGTTACATCATCCAAACACTATTGCAAGAAAGTAATGACATTGACTCCCATGCTCTGACCTTGTTTTACATGAAAATTAGTGCTCCTTTTCATTTACCCTAAGTTCCTCAACCTAATGCTTTGTCAGTCCACTATATCTTTCATACAAGTCCAGACGAAACACCAGGGATAAGAAAACTATTTCTTTATTGAATTGAACCAGTATTAATTTCTATATGTTTTATGTATGAGCAAACTTCCTATAGCCAGATGGAAATAAATTCCATATGGAATGAGTAATTAAGGTATGTGTTATTTTTTTAAAACATTTTTGTTTCAAAATTTAGGTGGAAATAGAGTGTCCTCACCCCTTGCTATTGCTGTGGCTGTTTTGGCAGTGGTCTGTAACTCCTCTCAGTAACCCAAGAGCATGTATTTGAAGGAAAGTGACCATGGGCAGTTCTGGTCATTTTAAAAAATTTTTTTTATTACATGTGTAATATGTATTCATTATATAAAAAATTAATGCAAATAAAAAAAAATTTAAAAATTACTCACAAATCCTTCCATTCAAGAAAATAACTACTGCCCTGGCCCATTACCTCAGTGGTAGAGCGTCAGCCTGGCATGTGGATGTCCTGGGTTCTATTCCCAGTCAAGGCACATGGGAGAGGTAACCATCTGCTTCTCCTCCCCTCCTTCTACCCTTTCCTTCTCTCTCTCTCTCTCTCTCTCTCTCTCTCTCTCTCTCTCTCTCTCTCTCCCCCCCTCCTGCAGCCATGGCTCTATTGATTTGAGCGCATCGATCCCTGGCACTGAGGATAGCTCCATGGAGCCTCTGCCTTAGGTGCTAAAAATAGCTCAGTTGCAAGCATCGGCCCTAGATGAAGTTGCTGGGTGGATCCTGGTCAGGGCACAAGTGAGAGTCTGTCTCTCTATCTCTTCTCCTCTCACATAAAAAGAGAGAAAATAACTACTGCTCTTTCCACTTTTTTCTAAATATGTTTATGTGTTTAAAATGAGCTCATTTTGATTAACGGTTTTATAACTTTTTCTGACTTACCTATGATTGTATATTCTCATATCAACCTTATAAACAAGCACACTTATATAATATTTAATAATGTATGATAGTCAAAGGAGACAGACTCCCACATGCACCCTGACTGGGATCCACTTGGCAAACCCATTTGGGGCAGATGCTCAGCTCATCTAGGGCTATGCTCGTAACCAATCTATTTTTAGCTCCTGAGGCAGAGGCTCCATGAAGCCAACCTCAGCACCCAGGGCAATGCCCTCAAATCAATCAAGCCTTGGCTGTGGGAGGGGAAGAGAGGGAGAGAGAGAGAAAGAGAGAGAGAGAGAGAGAGAGTCAGAGGAGGAGAGGAGAAGCAGATGGTCACTTCTCCTGTGTGCCCTGACCAGGAATCGAACCTGGAACTTCACAGGCTAGGTTGATGCTCTACCACCGAGCCAACTGGCCAGGTTCATTTTTCTAACTTTTAACACTGTATTTAAAAATTATTTTCTTTTTATCTTATTGTACATAAATTCTGATCTCCTATTTTTCCCATAAATTTAGTTTATCTTTCTTTCTGGTGCTCTTTTTATTTTTCAATGCAGAAATAACTTAGAAGTTATTATTTTATTTCCTAGGGTCACCGCTGTGGACCAAAGAAAAACTTGAACCAATAACACTTCAAAATGGTCAGTCTTTAGTACTTCCTTGCAGACCTCCAGTTGGATTACCATCACCTATAATATTCTGGATGGATAATTGTAAGTTTTAAAAATATGAATTTTCTTTCTTCAATAGTCTTCTGGCCCTGGCCAGTGGTTCAGTGGCCAGACCGTCTGCCCAGCATATGGATGTCCCGGGTTTGATCCCCTGTCGGGGCACACAGGAGAAGCATCCATCTGCTTCTCCCCACTCCCCTTGATTTCCCTTCTCTCCTTCTTCTCCTCGGTCAGTCAGTGGCTTGATTATTTCAAGCATGGCCCCAGGCACTGAGGATAGCTCCTTGGAACACATCAGCTTCAGGCAATGAAAATAGCTCGGTATTCAAGCAGCAGCCCCAGATGGGGTTGCCAAGTAGATCCCAGTAGGGGCACATGCAAGAGTCTACCTCACTATCTCCCCTCCTCTCACCTATAAGAAAAAGTCTTATTATTAATTGCTGTCACAATAAATTATTACCTTTTGTGATTTATAAAATTATAAAATGTTTTAGAGATGCTCCAGAAAATAAATGCTCATTGTAATAAGTAATGTCATTTTATTTTATTCAGTCACTTGATTTTGTTGAGCACCTACTATGTACCAGGCACTGCTCTAAATAAACCAGGCCAACCCCCGTGTAAGGCCGGTGATGGTGGCCATGTAGGTTCCCACTGGATACGGGCTGATGGTAAAGGAACTATGGAGGTGGAGGATGGTAGGCCATTTTGTTTATGAGAGTCTTGCAGTGGCAGATGAGCAAACAGGCAGGGAATACTGCTTTTCTCTCCGTCTCAGGGCTGATGAGCAAACAGGCCGGAGGTGGGGGGGACCCTTGTCTGGCAAACAGTAGCAAAAAATGGCCCCTCCCAATGGTGGCAGGCAATCCACAGGTTACAATCTGCTGCCCTGAGGGCAAGCACCTGCAGCTTCACATAGACTGTACACACATGGTGCTGCCCTGTGCTCATGCACCGATCAGGAAAAGTGCAAGTTAGCAAGCCTGCCACACTTGTTTGGTCAACACCCCTCTTCTGCCCAAGTTTCTGCTCTATGTCGTGGGAATAGATGGGGGTGGAGAAGGAAGCAGACAGTAAGTGCGTGTAGAAAAAAATACATCAGTCATCAGTAGGTGGTATGAGGGGAAATAAACAGTTTTGAGCAGAGACTTAACGGAATGAGAGAACAAGGCAAGCCCCTCCAATATCTGGGTGGAAAGGGGAGGACTGGTGTGAGCTCCCGACACACTAGTATGTCTCAAAGGCAGTGGGAGGCCAGAGGCACCAGACTCAGCGAGTCAAAGGGAAGAGTCAGAGGAAAGGCCAGATAAGTCCACAGGCTCAGTGCAGAGGGCTTTGACTTTGCTTTGAATGAAGTAGGAGACATTGAAGGAGAATGACTTTACCTGAAACAAAACCAATAGTAGTAGCATCACTTCGGGCATGTGTGGACAGCAGAGAGGGCTAAGGAAGAGCGCCCTCCTGGTTTGGAGGCCACTGCTGTAATGTAGGCAGGAGTTGGTGGTGACGTGGACTCAGGTAGTGGCAGTTGAGTTGGGTAGGAAATGGTCAGATTCTGAAGTATTTTGGGGGTAGATTCTCTAGGATTTATTGAAGTGGAGAAGGGGCCTAAGAGAGGAATCAGGGGCATCTACAATACAAGTCAAGGCCTGAACAGCCAGTAAAATGTAACTGCCATTTCCCGAAACAGCAGAAGCCCGGAGAGGGGAAGAAATTTAGCTGTTCAGATTTTTTTTTCTGTTTTGGGTTTTTTTAAGGATATTTTTAATTTTTATTTTTTATTTATTTAGATGACATGGTTCACCAAACCATACAGGTTTCAAGTGTACAACTCAGTATAACACCTCACACCTGTCAGAATGGCTTTTATTAATAAATCAATAAAAAACAAGTGTTGGTGAGGATGTGGAGAAAAGGGAACCCTCCTGCACTGCTGGTGGGAATGCAGACTGGTGCAACCTCTGTGGAAAACAGTATGGAGATTCCTCAAGAAATTAAAAATGGAGCTGCTTTATGGCCCCACAATTATACTTCTATGAATATATCCTAAGAAGCCCAAAACACTAATTCAAAAGAATATATGCAGGGGTTTTTTTTTAGCCCCAACAGCACCTAATATTTGTTGGATATTTACTAAGTGCCCTTGCTAAATATTTTATGTTGGTTATCCCATCAATTTTTTACACAACAGCCCTATGAGGTATGGCTGGTTATTCCTTCCACTTTTTAGATGAGGAAACCAGGCACAGAGACATGACATCATCCTTTAGGCAATTTAACATTTGTCCACCCATCCCTATCCTTGAGGGAATTTTTTGTTACTCTGCCCCTTCACTCTCCAAAACCTCCTGTGCTAATAGGTTAGCATGTTACCTTACAGGTAGCACATGGTTCTACTGGAAGCCCGGAGTCAAGGCTTTGGATGTGAGAAGCCTGTGAGACATCCATGGGGAGATGCCCAGTGGGAGTCAGAGCAGCAGGCGTCAGACGAAAGAGTCAGGGCTCAAGTCAGCAGCACTGTCATGTAGGAACTTCTTAGAGCCAGGGGCTGGATGAGAGAACAGGGGGAGGGGACCAGGAGGGAGTGCAGGTGGTAAAGACCAAAGCCAGGGGACTGACACCAAGAGCCCCAGGGACCAAGAGCTTAGGGAGAAACCAGCAAGGTAGATGAGAAGGAGCTGTCACTGAGGTAAGAAGAGAACAAAGAGAGAGAGTGGTGTCCCCAGGACAAGGTGAAGAAAGAGTGTCAAGAAGACAGAACAGACTGACCACATAGCTCAGTTGGTTGGAATGTCATCCCCATGTGCCAGGGTTGCAGGTTCAATCCCCAGAAGTGGTACATACAGGGGTCAACTGGTAAATATGTGAATCAGTGGAACAGCAGGTCAATGTCTCTCTCTCTCCTGTCTCTCTCTCTCTGAAGCCAATAAATAAAAATTTTAAAGTCAGAACAATCAACTGTTTCAAATGCTGCTGATAGATATGACTTCTGATTTGACTGAGAAATGACCATTAAGTTTGGCAACCTGAAGGTAACTGTTGACCTTGACAAGAGTCCTGTAGGTGTGACAGTGGCAATGAATGCAAAATATTTGTAGGGAATATATTTTATTCTCAATGACATGATTTCCTCTGAAATCATTGGTTGTACACATTACTAAAGATAAAACTTAGTTCTAACATATAATTTCCATTTTGACCTTTCTTATTTGAAAGCACTCAGAAAGTATCACAGAGAAATGGAAAATAATATATACATGAGTAAATGAGCAAACATATTTTTCCTATTATTTTATAATAGCTTTTACAGGTTTTGAAATAACTAACAAAACAAATGTAAATAAATGGTGTATGACATTGAGAATAATAGTATCCAATGTCACTGCCAAAGTGAGGCCAGTATTTGGTCCTTGGTTCTTATTCAGAAATGATTACCTTTTCACTTAATAAAGAGAAATATACATGTAAAGTTTCAGGGTCGTGTGAATATGTAACTGATTTGTTTTATATTGCACTGCTTGCTGTGTCATTTACATACATGCTAGGCTGTTGGCATATCATCTGACTCTTTCAAATACAACTGCATATGGAATGTCAGGAAAAATTCAGATCTATATAGCATTCTTCTTGCAAGATAGCATTATCAAATTATTCCTATCTGCACATATTTTTTCCCAAACATAATGCAAAGGAGCTCAATGAGCACTTTAATTTGATCTATCAGTCCCCATCAGTAATAAAGCACAGCAGGAGAAACAGAATAAATATGTGCTTATCTTTGACTCTGTAGTCACTAAATAAATGTACATTATTTTTCTGAGTTATTTTTAAAACAATTTTGTCCCTAGGGATTAATGACTCGAAACCATGTGTTTACAACCACCAGTCAATTTCCACCTTGACCGAGAACTTGGTCAACATGGCTGACCAGCATTCTTTCTGGCTCTGCCCCGGCTCCACACTTCCCTGCCTTTTCTGCCCAGAGAGCTTGCAGGCTTTTCACCACAATTTTGCCTTTCATGACATGTTAGTAGGGCACCTGCTGAGGAGAAGCAGCTGTGACTCAGACTGGCGAAATCCTCTGGCCCCATTTTTCTTACTTCTCTCACTTCAAAGCTGACGAATTCTCACACTTTAGGCTCTGTGAGCTGAGTTATGATGCATGTGAGCCAACCAGGTGTAAATTCATGCATAGATCAGTGGCCCCACTTCCCTGAGTCCTTCACCTACTTAGAAAACCTTCCCTCCTTGCCTAAAGCTGAATCTGAGAGCAAGTCAGTTGTTCAAAAGGAATCTTCCAAGTCAGAGTGCTGTAGTTACTCACCTAACTTGAAGCCCTTGTGATGGGCAAGGTGTGGGTTCAGTGCTACAATGGTAGGCAGAGCAGATGATAGTCTCTGACCTCCTGGAGCTTCAATTCTAGCATGGCAGTCTGGAAATAGCCACGCATATGACAAGATATGCTGTATGTTAGAAGGTGGCCACTAACTCGGAGAAGAAAAAGTAAAGGTGGCAAGAGAGGGCTGAAAGGGGGCCTTCTGCAGGGCATGTCTGCAGCCTTCAGTAGTGTCATCAGTGCACCCTATTGGCAGCTGCCCATTTGCTCCCTGACTCTTTGGTTGTGCTCAGGAAGCTCAGGCAGGTAGAGGCCCTGGGGTGCCTGACACCTTGCTCAGACCCAGCTCCCAGTTAGCTGCCATCACACTGTTTGAAGTCTGACCACTTATGAAGATACAGCCCAGGTTAACAGTTTTATAAGCTTCCTAAATGCATGTTCTAAGGCATGTGAGTTTAATAATTAGGGACCAACTTAAATAATAAGAAAAGTCATACAATTTTTTTGTTTGTTTATTTGTTGGTTTACACTTGCTTCACTGTACAACTGGAATCTCACCTCTGCCCCACTCCAGAGAATTAGGGGCAACAGGTCCAATTTGAGTTTTAATGTGTCATTTTGTTGTGGTTGCTTACAGTCATATGCTTTTACTCAAAAAGCTTTATAGAGAAAAAAATATTCAGGTGAACTTTATAGAACTATTAGTAGATACATTTATCTTGCTAATTTGGAAAGTGGTCACTTTATAACAGAACGATCTGGATATCTCTCTGCCTTCTCCAGCCTTTCAAAGACTTCCACAAAATGAGAGAGTTTCCCAGGGTCTGAATGGAGACCTTTATTTTTCCAACGTTCTCCCAGAGGACACCCGCGAGGACTACATCTGCTATGCCAGATTCAACCACACGCAAACCATACAGCAGAAGCAGCCTATTTCTGTGAGGGTGATTTCAGGTAAGAGTGTAGCTTCCTGAATCTGTCTTTCAATGATGTTTACAAATATCTGTAAAACACAGTAACTATTAAATACTACTGACTAAAGTAAACAGGTTCATTGATCAGGAAACTACCTGTGCAGAGTGACTAACTAGTGTTGGTATACATGTTATAAAGAGCGTGCCTACCTACCCTAATTACTGTATTTTACATTTATTATTATTATTTATTATTATTATTAAGTGAGCATGTGCCCTGACTGGGATCCACTGGCAAGCCCTCTAGGGGCTGAATGCTTTGCCCATCTGGGGCTGTTGCTCCATTGCTCAGCAGCCAAGCTATTTTAGCACCTGAGACAAGGCCATGGTGCCATCCTCAGCACCCAGGGCCAACTTGCTCAAATGAGCCATGGCTGTGGGAGAGGGAGGGCGGATTGAGAAGCAGATGGTTGCTTCTTCTTTGTGCCCTGATCAGGAATTGAACCCCGGACTTCCACAGGTCAAGCCAACACTCTATTGCTGAGCCAACTGGCCAGGGCCTGTATTTTATATTTTTTGCTGTTATTAATTACAGTTTCCCTGGTAACTTTCTGAATCTACGTGGATCTCTGCATGTGTGCTTTATGCCCAGGACACCTTTACGTGGAGTTCTGCAATGTCAGTTATATGTGCACAGAATACTGGTTGGGGGGTGACTGCGTCCATTAACGAGTTAGTCAAGTATGATGGAAAGCACTGTGTTTAGTCGGTAGGGATGGCACTCGGTCAGTATAGCTGTATCTGTTTGCTTTTGTTGTCCAGTACTTTTTTTACAGTACCTTCTCCCCTACTTTGTACCTTCTTCATGATATTCTGTTTATTTCAGTGGATGAATTGAATGACACTATAGCAGCTAATTTGAGTGACACTGAGTTTTATGGTGGTGAGTCATGGTGATTGTAACTGATATTCTCTCCTTCACTGTAGAATTTAGTTCACTAACTTCACCTCCATGGCTATTTAACTTTATTTCTTTATGAAATTCCTAGTTACATGTTTAATACCACTAGAATAAATGTATGTTTCTTATGAAATTGAGCTATAAGATTGCAAACATTGCCACTAAAACATTTTCCATGTTGTATGTATAATAATGAAAATTATTAAAGCTTTTTTCCATGTAAAGAATCATTTCACATGATTTGGAAATTTTTTCATGTATGTTCAGAATTATATTTTTAAGTTTTTATCTTGTTCATAAATTTTTCTAATTAAATAAGAATAGGCAGGGTGCATTAATCTGCTTGAATATTAACTCTTCAAAGTCTTAGTAATCTTTGGCCACTAACACTAAATGAGTTTTGATAATAACTCATCACATTGCCTATCATTTTGCACATGACATTATCAGTATCATATAGTTAGCAAAAGTATTTCTCTTAGTGTTTTTAAAACCCATTTACTATCTTCAATGGAAGTAAATTTTTGGAAAAAAGAACATGTACCTTCATTCTTTCAAAAAGAAAAGAATTTGATTTCCTTAAGGGAAATATGGATCTCAGTATAGAGTAGATCAAAGAAAATTATGGGTTCTGAATATGGAATCTTCTTAATATCTTTAAAGCAGAATTCTTGCTGCAGTGTTTTTTTATCTGTGACATACAAAGTAAAGAAACATTACAGTTCTATCAATACCCAGAGGAGACAATACCACAACTCCTGTCTTATTTTAATGTATTCCTGAAAGGTAGGGGCCTCAAAACCATGCCCAAAGTGATTTTAGAAGGGTAAGATTTCTTCTACTATCTCTAAAATCTTATGAAAACTTTAATTGCTTTCAAGGAATACCTTTTAGTATACTCAGTTTTTTCTGCTAAGAAATGAAAATAATTAATTTATTACCTTTTATTCAGTTTTTGTGAGCATCAAATAAACATGCATTCAAGTTATGAAAACTGTAAAGGGCTACAGCATCTGAACATGATATGATTTCTAATTTAAGTTTTTCTGAGAGTTCATCAGAATAGAAGGCCACATATAGGCAACATCTCCATAAGAAAGAAGGTGGCCTGTGCAAATCTCCCCAAGATCTCTGACTTGAGCCCTCTTTATATTTTTATTGGGGAAAGCAAGTTCAATTTCTTTAACTCCACTATTAGTCCTAATTTATGGCAAATTTGCAAGACCTTTGTCAGTAACTCCCTGGTTTTATTTTGTTTTCCATAAACCTTGCAGTTTTGGAGGGTTTGATACCTTAGACATCTACCTCAGCTTTGTCTCCATGATTAATTAGTGAAATTGAATGTACTGTCCCTCATGTAAACCAGAATAACCCTCCCATAGCCATTCCTACAGAAAAATCTAACATCTTCCAGAAGGTAGACAATTTTCACTTTGTCCTGAGTACTAATTTTAAGTGATACATAGTTTGAGAACATGATTTTCTTTTCTGTGTCTACATTTTGAGCAAAGTTTTCATAAAAATCTAGCCCAAATTAAGGAAATACGTGAAAGGAGAATAGTTCTTATTGTCAGTGCTTACGCAACCCAAAGTGTCCCTATTCCTAGCTAACTGAGTGAGCAATGGCTCTTTGTAAGGCGAAGTATGCATGTGCAGTTGAACAAACTTTATGATGTTAAGTAGTTTTGAAAAGGGATTAGATTTTTAGGCAGTGACCTGTGTTTCTAGAAATACAACTTTAATGCATATTGATTTTCTCGTTTGCAGCTAAATCAAATAGAGAGAGACCACCAACATTTTTAACCCCAGAAGGCAATGCAAGTAACAAAGAGGAATTAAGAGGAAATGTTCTTTCACTAGAGTGCATTGCAGAAGGACTGTGAGTTAATAGTTTTTGTCTTCGTGGACATTTCTAATAAAAACATAATAGATCAGTGATCGGTAGAGAAGTATCAATATCATTGGGAGTCATTGTCTTGTATTAATTACATCAAAGATAAAGAAAAACTTGATAATTATTTCCAAAATAGGCCACTTGAATCTCATATAACTAAAATATTTTTAATGTAATAGTGTTCCTCCTAAAATAAGTATCAGTAATCACTCTATGATTGCTATGATTATAATTAGGGTACATTATTTTGCCACTGTGTGTAACAAACCACCTCAAAACTTAGTAGCTTAAAAAAATAGCTACTTATTGATCAGTATTCTACAGGTCTGTAGGGAAGTTGTGCCAGAATGGGCCAGATCCAACTGACTTAGGGTGAGCCTGCTCATGGCTGCTAGGTGGCTCGGCTGTGGATTCGCAGTTCTGGGGGTCTAGTGCTGGCTGTTAGGAGGGCAGCTGGGCTCTTGACCTTGAATTCCTCACATCCTCTAGCAGCTCCACCCAGGCTGATGCTCCTAACAGTGGAAGCACACATGATCCCTGGGGCCTAGCCTTGAAGCTGGCACACTCTTCCTCCACTACTTCTTCTTGCCAAGTCACAAGCCCAGCTTCTTTGCAACTGTCTCATCTGCGCATACCTCGGAATTGATGCCACCCCTAGAACCCACCTGCCCTTGACAGGAGTTCCAGAAAGGCCTCGCTCAGATTCAAAAACAGCTATTACAGCAGGCCCACATAGAAGCAAACTTCTACCTAGTCCCTTCTTATGCCTGGCACAGAGCAGATACTACTGATATGGGCACATACGCTGAGTACATTGAAACTCTCAGAAACATGTGCTTGGAATGTTGTAAAGCTAAGAGTGAAGCTCTATCACAAATTAATAAGCATAAGACTCATAGAATCAAAATTTGTCATTCTTGACACCTGCTCGGGGAAGTGGTGGCCCCTGGGACAGTTCACAGCTTGGTTAAGCTCTGGGCTCTTGCTCCTCCCCGCGTTGCCCCTCCCCTGCAGATCACGGAGATGCAGGGTAAGCTGCCTGAGGAACTTCCATGATATGCCGTCAGATTCCACATGTGTATAGCATCTTTAACTTTTCAAAATGATTTCACACTTTCTACCTCTTGTTATATTCACATCATGTTTTATTTCTGAAGCCATTTCATCAACTATATATGTTCAATTATTTTTTTTTATTTATTTATTTTTTTTCTGAAGCTGGAAACGGGGAGGCAGTCAGACAGACTCCCGCATGTGCCCAACCAGGATCCACCCGGCACGCCCACCAGGGGGTGATGCTCTGCCCATCCGGGGCATCGCTCTGTTGCGACCAGAGCCACTCTAGCGCCTGGGGCAGAGGCCATGGAGCCATCCCCAGCGCCCCGGCCATATTTTGCTCCAATGGAGCCTCGGCTGCGGGAGGAGAAGAGAGAGATAGAGAGGAAGGAGAAGGAAGGGGTGGAGAAGCAAATGAGCGCCTCTTCTGTGTGCCCTGGCCAGGAATCGAACCCAGGACCCGCACGCCAGGCTGACGCTCTACCACTGAGCCAACCGGCGAGGGCCTCAATTATTTTTATTCAACCAAATAAGCCCAAATCAATTTAAAAAAATTAATTGATCTCACTTGAATTTCTAATGACAAATATTGTGATCTTCCTGATAGCCTGGATCATTCTCTTTTCATCCTGATCTTCCAAACACACAACGCAGTGCTTGGTCTCTAGTTTAGTGCTTAGGAAATGTTTGTGTCGAATGGATTTTTGTTTTACCCTCATGGAAACCTTCTAAAGCCACTTGATCAAGTCAAGCATTATTATCCCCAAAGAGGTCAGGGAGCTGAGGTGGGAGAATAATTAGGGACAGGCTGTGGCTTTGAAACAGATCTTCAATGCTAAGCCTGTGCCTGGCTTTTCATGTAGCTCTATATTTCATAATTTAGTAAGAAACACCACAAAAAATGTTGTAATACATGAATTTACTCTCATCAATTGGTATAATGTTTTTAAATATAATAATGAAATTAAGGAACGAGCACTGTTTCTCTAGTTACTTTATTTACGTCACCAGATAGCCTCTGACGAAATAAAAAAGTTTTTCATTTGTTCTGGAAATGTGTGTAGAAGTTCCAGTGCACAAGTATGTGTATCATCTGTTTCTCTGTGCCTCTTTAATTCTAGCTGATCCACAATTCTAACTCAGTATCATTAATTTCATGGTAATTCTTTTGATAGGCATAGTACCTTCATGTGAAGTTTTCTTAGAGTGCCTCATTGATTAGAACTTTGAAGGAAACATGCAGATCCCTTCCATAAAGTAACTCTGGGGCGTTCTCACTGCACCCCTGGGGTCACAGCTGATGGTGTGTCATAAATTAGTGTGGTTCTGCTTATGTGACAGTGGTAGCTTATAGCTTTAAGTATAAGGTTTTGAGTATTATTTATAAAAGTGTGATTCTAGTGAAAGTACCTATGTATTTCTTATAGCTTTATATAAAGAATTTGTTATAAACTTGTGTGAAAGTTCATCCTCAAAAGCAGTTAGGTCAACTTCTTTTTTTTTGTATCACCATCATTTATTTATTTATCTTATCAGGCCTACCCCAGTTATATACTGGATAAAAGAAGATGGAACACTACCCATCAACCGGACATTTTATAGGAACTTCCAGAAAACTCTGCAGATCATTCTGGTTTCAGAAGCTGACTCTGGAAATTACCAATGTATAGCAAAAAATGCACTAGGAGCCATACATCATACCATTTCTGTCACAGTGAAAGGTACATATCATTGTCTAAAATGCATTGCTCTTGCATTTATTCATGAGGGGCCTTAAATCTTCAATTAGCAGACCTTTCATTATATTCTTCAACAATAATAAGTACAGATTTATACCAACATTCATGGTACCTTGAATCTCTTCATTGCTATTTATATTTTATAGTACATCTAAATCAGATTTAAAATTAGCTCTCTCAAATCTTTCTTACAAAAGAATTCCAATTAATAAATGCAGAAAGAATGAAGTGAATGGAAAATCACCATTAGAATCCTACAATTGTAATCACTGCTAGCAAGAACCAGTGGTGAGTGCTAACATTCGTGGATGAAACCTTAAGGAGATATGGGATATTTGCATAGCCTCAAGGTATTTATCCCCCCTCCCAAATTAATTACTGAGGCAGTTTTAACCTGTCTGCACATACTTTACTCCTCCTCTTTTACAGAGATGGAGCTTAATTTCTCTACCCTTGAATGTGGGCTGAACTTAGTGACTCACTAGTGAGCAGAGTGTGGAAAGTAGGCAAAAAGTAACTGCGGTAGAGAAACCTGGCAAACATCTCCTTAACCAAGTGATCAACATGAACACAATCAGTAATAGTCATGTTGATATCACGTACTCCCTGATGTGAGGGAATGAGAAGGGTCCATTATTCAAAATCTCAGTCTAACCATGGGAAAACAGACAAACGCAAGCTGAAAGACATTCTACAAAATAACTGATTGGTGTTTTTTAAAAGTCTAAAGGTCATGAAAGACACAGAAGACCAAGAAACTCTCAGATTGGAGGAAATTAGTAAGGAGATCTGACAAGTGCATGCAATGTGGTTTCCAGGACAGGGTCCTGGGACAAAACAAGACAGTAGAAAACCAGCAGAAGTTTTGTGTAGTTTAGTTAATGAGGTTGTGTCAATGTTAATTTCTTGTTTTGATGACTGTACCATGTTTATATCAGATGTTAACATTTTGAGTCCAATCTATATTAACTTTGCAGCTTTTCAAAATAACACAGTTTTTAAAACTGCTTCCTAGTTTTATAATTACATATATTCTGTGGGGCTCACAATTTAAATTCATGATTTTTTTAGCCCTATCTGTGCCTTTAAATTGCTCACCTGATAAATTTGTCACCTGTTTGATGTATGATTAATTCATGTAAAACAGCATCATAAATCTATTCACTCTAAAATATGAAACTAACAAATGTTTTGTGAAATACTTTTTATTAAACTAGTTCAATATACTAAATTTGCTAGAATACATATTTGATTCAATTTTTTGTGTTTTTTTTCTTTCCTCAACAAAGCGGCTCCATACTGGATCATAGAACCTGAGAATCTTGTGCTGTCCCCCGGAGAGAATGGGCCACTCATCTGCAGAGCTAATGGCAATCCCAAGCCCAGAATTAGCTGGTTAACCAATGGAGTCCCAATAGAAAGTAAGTGTCTTTGGCTCCCCTTGTGATGTATTTTCAGAGCATAACTACTCTTAACAGGAAACAAATAGTGATAAAATAAGTTGGAGTAAGGAAGAAAACTATGTATAAGCTAAACAGACACCAAATTACCTTGAGATTTTTACCTTACTACCTTTAGATGTTTGGAATGACTAAATATTTTGTATTATAATAGTGTGTGTTGACTGGCACTTAAAGATATTTCCGGTATTTTTTTACTTGCATCATAGGAAGAATGTCAGGGTCAGAAATAAATATTACTGAGAAATTCAGATTATTTTCTTTGTTCAAAATGTGAGCTGGTTTGTGGAAACATCCTAAGAGTCAGAAGAGGTGAGTGAGGAGGCTAGGAATAGAGTCAGTGGCTATAAGAATAAGAAACATAGCTGTCTTAATTTAATTTAAAGAGTTTTTATTCCTAAATATAGCCCAGACGTTTCCAAGTTCTCAAGGCCTCAGAAGTCACTTTCCTGATTACTACCCAAAGAAGAACATGCCCTCTCACCAGTCATATGCCAGACAGTCGGACTCTGACCAGGTCCCTTCCTGAGTGTAGCTAAGGTTGTCCCTGGGCATTTACACATGGTCTCAGCTGCTGCACAGCACCTCTTCTGCCACCTTCCCTGGACCACCTCCGGCACTTTCATCAGCCAGCTGCTCCACACTGCCGTTCTGCCTGGAACAGTCATCCAAATGTCACCACAGCCCTTCCATTAATTTCCTGACTCACAGCAAAGACCAGTTCTACAAAACTTTGTTAAAAGCTTTGGGATAGTTGGAGGAGATTGTAGCAAAGGAAAAGAAAACTGAAAAGAAATACTGCACCCCTTGGCCCTGGCAAGTGGCTCAGTGGATAGAGTGTGTATGGACATCCCAGGTTTGATTCCCAGTCAGGTCACACAGGAGAAGTGACCATCTGCTTCTCCCCCCACCCTCCTCCCCCTTTTCTCTCTCTTCCTTTCCTTCAGCCAGTGGCTCGTTTGATTCAAGCATGGCCCCAGGCACTGAGGATAGCTCCTTTGGAATGCTTCAGCCTTAGGCACTAAAAATACCTCAGTACTCAAGCATCAGCCCCAGATGAGGTGGTGGGATGGGCGCAAGTAGTGGTGCATGCAGGAGTCTGCCTCACTATCTCCCCTCCTCTCACCTAAAAAACTTAAAAAAAAATACTGCATTCTTCTGCTGCCGGGTTCCTGAGCCACAGCCCCCCACAGAGCCCGTTGACTCTCCTTGTTCTCAACCCTACTGTCTCCCAGCTGCTGCCTACAGAGCTTTGGGACATTTCCCCTGCTTGGAGTTCAGGCCGTCTCTTAGACACAAAAAGAGAGAAAATCAGTTCCTATTTAAAACCAGCCTCAGTCAATAGCAGAATGATCTGCAGAGAGTCTTTACTCACAATAAAGACAACCTGTAAACTTATGATGTAGAGCAGCTTAGATCTTCATTACCTCAAGACAGAATCAAAAGTCAGTTCTACTTTTCCATAGCCAGAAAGCTCATGACATTGGCTTACCCAAAATAGTCTTGATCTTGAGATGAATCTGAAAACTGCTGGCAGGTGAAATGACACCAATCCCTAGGTCTCACAGTCAAGGTCTTATAACTGTGGGTCTAGAATGATTAAGAGCACCTGCCCTATGAGTATTTTTAGGAGTTTCTGTCACACAGTAGCTATCATACATAGTCACGCATTGCATAAGGACTCTTCAGTCAAGGACAGAATGCATAGACAGCCCCGGTCTGCCATGCAGCCTGGGGGTGCAGGCAGCTAGACCTCTAGGCTGGCATGAGTACACTCTGTGATGTTTGCACAGCAACGAAGTCGCCTAACACTGCATTTCTCAGGGCAGATCCCTTCATCAAGCAGTGCGTGGCTGTAGTCTGAAACAGCCCATGTTTACTGTAGAAGGACATACGCTCCTGGGAGTAAGCAGATTCTGAACCCCAGCAAAAGGGTGTTTGGATATTTCCACTTCTGATTTTAACCATGATCAGAATGAGGAAGAACTGCAGAAAGTTATTTGTGGTTGTGCATTGGGAAGCCAGTACCACTCTCCGAGGCATGTGTGTGGAAACTGAGAGAGGAAGGAGCCCAGAGCTAAAGTGCAGCTGTACAGTACAGTGTCTGGCTTTCTTAGGAACACGTGGCAGCGAAGGGTGGCGCGTGCTCAGCACTGCTGCACCGTGCTCGGCAGCTCAGAGGCCTGCGCCGTTCACGGAAGGTTAAGTGTGCACCTGAGATGGACTTCAGTGGGACTGAGTGGGCGGCACCGTCCTTCTAGCCACCTGGCAGGAAAACGGGGAACTGGGGAATGCTGAAAAGATAAACCCTCAGGCTTGGCAGCCAGGATACAGTCGTAAGCAGGGAAAATCGAGACGGAGATGGGTCAGTGGCACGAGGACAAGGAGAGATTAAAGACTGAAGCTGACCTTCCCTCTGATTCACTTGGTGTGCTGCCCTTCCAAACCCTCCCAGGCTGTGCTCTCAGGGGAGCTCCAGTTGTACTAAGAGCTTTGAAATATACTCAGACACCCCTCGGTACTTGAAATTTGCGGGGGGATCAACTGTGAAAGGCCTGCTTTGGGGGTGTATCAACAGAGGGAAGGTCAGCTTCAGTCTTTAATCTCCCCTTGTCCTTGTGCCACTGACCCATCTCCGTCTCGATTTTCCCTGCTTACGACTGTATCCTGGCTGCCAAGCCTGAGGGTTTATCTTTTCAGCATTCCCCAGTTCCCCGTTTTCCTGCCAGGTGGCTAGAAGGACGGTGCCGCCCACTCAGTCCCACTGAAGTCCATCTCAGGTGCACACTTAACCTTCCGTGAACGGCGCAGGCCTCTGAGCTGCCGAGCACGGTGCAGCAGTGCTGAGCACGCGCCACCCTTCGCTGCCACGTGTTCCTAAGAAAGCCAGACACTGTACTGTACAGCTGCACTTTAGCTCTGGACAGTGGTCCCAGGAGACAAGGTAGGTCCATCTCCTGTAACCCCAAATCATTTGATTAGGTCCAGAGCAGAAAGAGAACAAAAATCTCTGTCAGGTTCTGTATTAGTTCATGTCTTCCATCTTAAAAGTATTTAAGTCCCCAGTGGCAGGAAAACAGGAGGTTGAGCAAAGATAGGATCAGGATTCTGCGGTGCCGACAGGTCCAGGGACCCGTGACCTCTGCTGGACACACCAGGAGAGCAGCAGCATGCGGCAGACAGGGCCCAGCCCACCAGGCTGGCCCCCGGTGCCAGGAATGGGCGCTATGTGTTTCTACCAAGGTGATGGGAAGCACCCTAACAGGTGTCTTTCTCCACAGTTAGTGGCCAAGCTAAATATGCACGTATGCTTTTCGGAATCTCATAGGTAAAAGTTAAAGAGCTGAGACACCTGGTGGGACCCTCTTGCTCTCTACATGTTGATACTGCAGGGAACCCGCTGTTCCCTGCCCCTGCCCTCAGTAGCTGGTTCAACTACAGCATCTGCTGAGTGGCCTTTTGGCTAAACACTAAGTTGTAAACAGCTGAGTTCAAAGCCAGCCCTACATGCCCCTGCCTTATGCTGACCTACCCTGATCCAACATACGCAGTAAATGAGGAAGAAAACTGTCAAAAATGTCATAAAAGTTCAAGGAGCTTTGTGCCTCTCCACCCTGCTGATAGTTACCCTATGGATTTAGAAACCCCTAACCAGAACTGCCTTTAAGGTTTGAGGGCCATTCTGGAGACAGAGCTGGGGAGCAGCTCTGTTTTCTCAGCAGCAGTTTTCTGAGTTGTGCACCCCAGCTGCATCAGCAGTGATGGGCCCCAGGGGGCAGGGAAGATGGCAAGAGGCAGGGGGAGGCAAGAGAGAGCCAAGTCTGCTACAGTGCACAGTGACGAGGTGGGCATGGTAAGTATTCCTAACCTCCCAGGGGGACTGGGCTGGTCCCCAGTGTTAGCTGGAGCACAAGCTGACTGGATGACAATACTTTTCACCACAGGGGCTGCAGGAACCCTGGGTAGAACAGCTGCTGCGGGGGAGGGTGGGGAGCAGCTCTGCCTGTGCCGTGTCATCGTCATCGTGCAGGGCGCTGTGTAGCATCCCACAGGGTGCCACACAACGGGGGGCCTAATCCCAGCCGCACAGCCTCCCACACCTGACCTGTGGGCAGCCCCCTGAGGACCTGGACCCTGCTCCCACCTCCACAGGCCCTGGCTCAAGTGCACCAAGTACTCTGAAGGAGAAGCAGGATCAGGGACACTATTTTGCTTTGCTAGCAAAATAGCGTTAGTGATTTGTGACTGCATTTCACACCTGGAACCTGTTTTACAAAACTGAAGAATTAAGTCAAAACTGTGTGGGCTTTCCTGAAACAAAAAATAGACTGTGTGAAATATGGAATTTGCCCAAAACTACCTAAACTATTTTTTTTTTAAACAACCTCTATAAAAGTCAGGAGAAAGGACATGGCTGCCTAGAGCTGGTGCCAAAAGAGAGCTTTGGTTTTATCGTACAACTGCAGTGTCTGGGAAGGTGTAGAACCCAGAACCAGAAAGAAAGTGTCCTCCCAGGCCAAGGTCGCGGCAATCATGGTTTCCGTCCCTGTCCTAGGAGATAGCAGGAGAGCCTAACATGCAGAGATCTGTGACTGTTCCATGTGAGTTGTGCTAGATAGACCTCAGATTCCCCCACACGGAGCATATAGGTCACACTATTAATATGTCTAAAGATTTCTTTTTCTCCAAGACATGAGGAGGGAAAGGAATGAAGAGAATGAGAACGCACAGAAGACCTCTGCCCGCCACCACTGCATATGCTGCTGACTTTGCAGGGAAAGACTGAGAACCAGTAACACTCAATAAGCAGCCAGAGGAAGAGAGAGATGGGCCAGGATATTCCCAGGGTTCCACCAGGGATCTTCCCTCTTGCTTTCCTCAACAGTAAACGGCTCAGTTCTCATCTCATTATAGTGGATGAAATAAGTCATTGAAGATTAAAATTCATCTCTTTACCTAGAGATGTTTTCCCAAATGTTCAGATTTCTGGAGATGTTTGTGGAGCACACCGACTCAGAAACTCTGATATTTGGTCTCATGTTAAACAATTATGTGCTCTAGTCCCAAGTTTCTGATCTCCTCATGCATATGCTATCTAATTAATCTGGTTCACAGAGTTCTTTTTAAAATAAAATTAGGCAATAGATATAAAATATGTTAAAAATTGATAAGCCCTGGCAGGGTAGCTCAGTTGGTTAGAGAGTTGTCCCAAAACACCAAGGTTGTAGGTTTGATCCCCTGCCAGGGCACATACAAGAAACAACTAGTGAATGTATAAGTAAGTAGAACTCTCCCTTTCTCTCACTGTCCCTCCCTCTCTCTCTCAATAAATCAATAATAAACTTTTTTAAAATTTGATAATATTCTATACAAGTAAGATAACACTAATTATAATTATAATTATTATTATTATTATTATTATTATTATCTAAGTGTTGGAAGCATTTATAGCTTGGCCAGCCATGTCAGGAGAGTTAGGATAAAAGAAAGTATTGTTGGAAGGCTACTACCCTAATTTGGAAACTTTGGGGCTTTCAGTTCTATGCAGTGACTCTGATTTTAAATTTCTCTTTCTAATACTCATTTATAGCAAATGAATTTAATTACTTTCAGAATTAATTGTTATTTTTTTGATAACTTAGATTTGGATACTGGAGAGTTACTCCCACCCATTAGCCAGCGGAGTCCAAAGGCTTTAAAGATCTCTGTACTAGCAATTTTATTCTTTGTCCAAATAACACTTGGGCCTCCATGTGACATGGGGACAGGTCCTGGGTTTGTTTACATTTCATTAGTAAGAGCCCAAAGCCCATGGAAAGAGGTCTGCTTATTCACTGCTCTTACCTAACAGGTTTATTTTATTCCTAAATACTTTGCCAGAAATATTTAAAGACTGCCGTTTAGCAAAAATAAGGCACAGACAGTTGGATGCCTTTCACGTAAAGAAAAACATCAAAAAGTGCACCTGTAGGCTGCATAAAACCTTTTTAAATGGTTTATGTTGTGATGTGATTGATGAGACCCCACTGGGAGAAGATTGTCTACTGGCTTTGTTCATTGAGCTGATCTTCCATGTTCATGGTGATATAACATTTTGTGTGTGTGTTGTTAAAAAACACATAACGGCCCAGGCCAGATAGCTCAGTTGGTTAGAGTGTGGTCCTGATATGCAAAGGTTGCAGGTTTGATCCCTGGTCAGGGCACATACAGGAACAGGAACAGACTGATGTTTCTCTCTCTTTCTGTCTCTCTCTCCCTCTCTCTCCCTCTCTCTCCCTCTCTCCACCCTGTCCTCTCTCTCTTAATTCAATAAATAAAATTTTTTAAAAAACATATAACAAAAGATTTACCGTTTTTAAATGTACATTTCAGTAGTGTTAATGTAGTCCCATAACTGTGAAAGAGATCTGCAAAACTTTTCCATCTTGCAAAACTGCACCATTAGACACCATTAGACAAGCCAGGTGGTGTCACTTCTAAGAGCACCATAAACTCAAGGAATCTGAAGAGCTCTACTCTCTCAATCCACCATCCAGAAAGCTTTGGCCCAGAGCATTCCCTGAGCGTCATCCCTGTCTGAAGTGTCCATCACTCATTCCTGGCCCTTCCCTGCCTGGCATGTCCAGAGAGGTGCAGTCCGATTGGACTTGTGGGGTCACTGAGAGTCCCCTGAGGAGTCTGAACAGTGAGTGCCCCAATGCTGGATCCAAAACTGCTAAGAGTGACTGACAGAGAAAAAGATTCAGAAGCGCTGCTGTGTTTCAGCATGCCTGGTTGAGGCAGTGGCTGGCCACCACTGAGTCAGAGGGCCTCTGACGATACTAGCCTGGGGATCTGGAGCCAGGACCATGGCTCTCCTGAGGCGTATGCATTCTCAGTGTGCCGGGCTGCCTAACTGTGGCTGTAGCCCACTTCGCAGTCAGGGCGGCATTTCTGTCCCCTGCTGCAGTTTACTGATGAAATTGACTCCCTGTTAAAAGGTTAGAACTTTTATTTGTCTTCTGATAGGAAAAACATGTTTCTTAAGGCAATTTTGAAAATAGCCATAAACAGCAGGTATGAGCTGAGAAGCTGGCTCAGATACCTTGGCACAACCCAATCACTAGTTGAACTAACTGGAGTATCGAAAATTATTTCACAGATGAGCTTTTGACTGTGATCCGAGTGTTGAACAACTACATACAGACCTGTATGATAGTAAGTGTTGGTGGCTGTAAGGTCGCACTCTAGCAGCATTAGAAAGCTAGCGCAGAAAGAATGAGCCCAGTGTTTTGCATGTGTGCAGGAAAACAAGAAATGACAACTGTTGTTTGGCTTACTTTTATTAAAGTGAGTTAAAAAATCACAAATGAACCAAATATTTGAGTTTTAAAGTGACAGAGGACTGTAAATGCAGGGATAATCATGTCTTAGATGCACATACTTTTCTGTCATCAAATGGTGTGCAGAATGAAAGCAAAGTCTACTTAAGGGCTTCACGTTGCAAGAGCCAGGCTGCTGCTGCTTAGTTTTGACTTTGATCAGCATGCTGAGGCAGATGCCTTTTACCCCTTTTGTGTACATTTACAGCAGTGTAAGGTCCGTAAGGGTTAGCATTCATGTCAAGGGTTTATCTCCAGTAACACAGCATTTCCAAATTGTTGGACATGCCCTGGACATGATTTTCACATATTATATTACCCAATCAGTTCCATTCCGCTTCAGTAAGGATTGACCTTGGTCTTAACACTTTTTTAAGTACTTGAGAGTTTAATTGAAAATACTACCTTTAAGAGAAATTTTGCACAATTTATTTCTATGTCAGCCTCGGAATTTCCAAAGAAGGAAAATAAATATCTTCACATTTGATTACTGGTTCTATATATACTTATTTATTTATGTAGTTATTTCAATAAGAGGCTATTAAAAGACAGCTTTGGATGAGCTAGAAGGTTTCTATATTTTTGACCAGCTTTTGCTGTCTCCCTTTAATAATCAACTTGCCTCCTCTTATATAATCATGGTTTCTATGTGAACAAGGCAATGTTTTCCAAACTTTGTATTGCACTTTTCACTAACTTGTGCTTTTCTGTTCCTGCATCTCTCAAAATAATATTCAGTCTTACAGAATCAATCCACTGACAATTAAATGAATATCAAGCACAATGATAACCAAATTCTGAGGAAGAAAAATTATGACTTCTGCCTCAGTTCCTGGTCTTGTCCTTCATACGGGATATGTCTAGATTGGTCTGTATTTTTTTTCTGCTTACTATAATTTAGACTTCAAGTTTTAATATATATTTTTTATTTTTACACCCAAACAGTTGCCCCTGATGACCCCAACAGAAAAATAGATGGCGATACCATTATTTTTTCAAATGTTCAAGAAAGATCCAGTGCAGTTTATCAGTGCAATGCCTCTAATGAATATGGATATTTACTGGCAAATGCATTTGTAAATGTGCTGGGTAAGCTATTCCTCTATTAAAGACATGGCAAATTAAATTAATGACCTCTGTTGTTTTCCATTAATTAGGCAAAAATACATTGAGCATCTACTATGTGCAATGCTTAGTACTTGGAGCTATAGAGCTATAAGGGATATAGAAAGATGAATAAGATACAAACCCTGCTCTAAAGGGTATTACAGTCTGCTCTTAATGTTTTTTCACACAGTATTTATCATGGGATATTCTTCATTGTACAAATAATCAAAGAGTCAGGCTGCTCCATTCACATATAGTCAGACCAAGTCTCAAACACTCATTGGAAAATAGCACTGATCTGCCATTACTAACAGCATGTTACTGCTGTTCCATCCTTAGAAACTGACAACTTGAATAAGATTCATGATTCTGATTTTTTTAAAATAAATCATTAATCACAATATTTGGCCTTTATCCAAGTCACAGATGTGAATTTATTAATTTATAATAATACATTTCAAAAACTAGAACATATTCAAACATATTCTGAAATGGTTGGTTTATGTGAACATTCCTCTAATTGGATAAAACTACCAAAATACCAAATTTGTTAAAAGTTTATGTGAGACTTGGTTTCATGGTTCTAGGGGATTATATTTCAATTCTTTAAGTGTAGCAGGCTCCCTTTCAAACAAAATTAAAGTTGGGAAGCCCATCAACACTTGGTATTTTTCCTTCATGCTTGAAATACAGGTCAGTGAATCAGATGGAAAGCTGAGCAGTGAAGGCGTTGGTCTCCAGCCGTTTGAGTCATCAGCACTCTGCTTCTTCCTGCCAGCTCCACTCCCACTGCCCGTCCCATTGTGACACTGAAGTTAAGATGGGCCAGGCATTCAGCAAAGGTGTAATTAGCCATGATCTTTGTGCAGAAACTATGCTGGTTTCTGGGGAGAAAACAATAAAAGTCTCATTTCCTACCCTCAGGGGGCTCACAGTATAGTAGAAGATATAGATAAATAAATCAATTATTACAATACTATGCCTGAAAAATATGCGATTCATGAGACAGAGGGGGGGAGACTTTTATTTTTCCCCCTTGAGTAACAGGTAGTGTCAGACCTACAGAGAAGGTAAGGGCAGAGGCACATTGGTTGTGCTTTACCATGAACTCTAATGACCTTGAAACAAATGCAATAAAATAGATGGTGGGTCTAAATGTTCATTTTATTTTCTATTTACTTTATCTTTTTAAAATGTTTCTAGCTGAGCCACCACGAATCCTCACATCAGCAAACAAAGTCTATCAGGTCATTGCAAACAGGCCCGCTTGGCTGGACTGCACCTTCTTTGGGTCCCCTCTGCCTACCATTGAGTGGTGAGTATTGGCCCTGTTTCTTTTTAAAATTTACATTTGCTGAAGTCTTCAAATTTCTCAATATGTTGGGTTTTAGTCGAAGAACAGATAGGCGAAATCCATCATATTATTAATTATTAAACTCATTCACAAATATTTATTAACTACATCCTCTGTTCTAAATTCTTTTACACATATAATCTATTTAACCACACACTTTGTCAACCACAGAGCTATATGTAAGTATTTTTTAAAACATTTAAGTCTGCTGTATTTTACAATACCATGGACATTACCTGAGACTTTAGGAATGGTGGCTGGAGGGATTGGTTGGGGGCATTCCTTGATAATCAAACATGACTTTAGGAGGAGGAGAGATTCTACGAGCTCAAAATCAGAATTTGTTATTACCAGTGTTTACCATTAATACCTCTTCCATGTGACCTTCTTGATTTGGATCCAGCCAAGCTCCCCTGTGTCCATTCACTCCCTCCATAGACCATCCTCTTTCTCATAACACTCCTGATACAAGCTCTGTCTGTTCTCCCAGCTTGCTTACTGAGCATAATTCAGAAGTTAGCAGGGCCAGCCTAAACAACAGTTCAGAAAGAAGGAGTGAAAGGAAATTGGAACATTCACTCATTGGTCCTCTATCAGGTGCCAGACACTGTGCTGGGCTCTGCCTACTGTAAGGGCACTCTCTCCGTGCTCCCCGCTCAGCCACAGAGAGGCAGGGCAGCCAGGCGGAGGAGTAAGGGCACTCTCTCCGTGCTCCCCGCTCAGCCACAGAGAGGCAGGGCAGCCAGGCGGAGGAGTAAGGGCACTCTCTCCGTGCTCCCCGCTCAGCCACAGAGAGGCAGGGCAGCCAGGCGGAGGAGTAAGGGCACTCTCTCCGTGCTCCCAGCTCAGCCACAGAGAGGCAGGGCAGCCAGGCGGAGGAGTAAGGGCACTCTCTCCGTGCTCCCCGCTCAGCCACAGAGAGGCAGGGCAGCCAGGCGGAGGAGTAAGGGCACTCTCTTCGTGCTCCCCGCTCAGCCACAGAGAGGCAGGGCAGCCAGGCGGAGGAGTAAGGGCACTCTCTCCGTGCTCCCTGCTCAGCCACAGAGAGGCAGGGCAGCCAGGCGGAGGAGTAAGGGGACTCTCTCCGTGCTCCCCGCTCAGCCACAGAGAGGCAGGGCAGCTTGGGCAGGGGATTTCCTGGGGAAGGCAGCAGGTGAACACTTAGTCCCGGCTGGCTTGGCCCTTTCATCCATGCTCACTCCTGCCTGACACTAACCAGGAGGCTAAATGTTCACAGGTTTTACATACACGCTTTGTTGTTTTTTCTTCCCTGAATATTTTCCTAGTCATGCTTTCAAAACTATAACCTTATGATCATAAAATCAAATCTCTTTAGAATTGTGCCCTGCAGATAGTTATAATACGTCACAGTAGGGAGAAATGTCAAAAAGAGCAATCTTCAGTCTGCCCACTTTATCACCTATTTAGAGATAGAGTATGTAATAATGTCTTTATAAAATTATGAATCTCTCATAGTAAAAATTACAATTTAAATACTTTGTATTGTTGCCCTAATTCTTCAAGCACCATTGATCATTGAACTGTCCAGGTTCTCATCCTGTCTTTGCGTCGACCCCGCTGGCGTACAGGCATGCCGTGTGCCGTGCAGATTCCAGACATCGCGGAACTTGATTGATTCTGTAATGCAGGTCATGGTTTGTTGACCTTGAAAGGGGGCATTTTATGTCTGACTTCAAATTATAATGTGTTTTCTTGTCATTGTGATCATTTCCATAATGAAGGTTTAAAGGAGCTAAAGGTAGTGCTCTTCACGAGGATATTTATGTTTTACATCAAAATGGAACTTTGGAAATTCCTGTAGCCCAAAAGGACAGTACAGGAGCTTATACATGTGTTGCAAGGAATAAGTTAGGAATGGCAAAGAATGAAGTTCACCTAGAAATCAAAGGTAAGGCCGAAGTGGCATAATTATTTCAAGAATCATGTGACTGTGAGCAAATTCTCTGGATTTGGCAACAGATAGCAATAACTTTAAATTTCAGATCCAACTAGGATCATTAAACAGCCTGAATATGCAGTTGTGCAGAGGGGGAGCACAGTGTCCTTTGAATGCAAAGTGAAACAGGATCACAGCTTAATTCTCACTGTCATTTGGCTGAAGGACAACGGTGAGCTGCCCAATGATGGAAGGTATTTGAAGATGATTTCTTTTTTTTCTCTCTCTTCTCTCTGTAAACTTCTATTGAATTAAAGGTTTATTGCATAATGACTTCATCATGTTTTAAAAGTTTTTGAAGTCTTCCCTCTCCAAAATGGATATGCATTTTCTCCCTGCTGCAAAATGTTCGTAGCTAAAAAGATATCGAGTTATTGAAATAAGACCTTGAGAATGTTTGTCTCTCATTGTGTGCTGGTCTCCCGTGTAATTCAGGATGAGAAAAACCTTTCAGGCTTTGGACAACATTCATTGTATTCTACCTTGTACAGTAAAGTCTCAACAGATGTTCCCATTATCGTTCTACAAATTAGGAGAAGTACAATCCGTAAACACCAGAGTGTGCCTGAATCCTTGTGTTTTAAAAGATATTCATTTTCATTTGGGTAGAGAGTTTCTTTTGATTTTAAATAAAGTCAATAAAAAGAGGAAAAGAAAGAATTTCAAACAGCTTTTAAAAGAGCCTGAGCATGTTGCAGCCCTTTAGCTTAGAATGGAAGAAAACTGGTATCTTTTCCAGGTGGGGCCCTCAGTTTGACATAGTGAGCATGTGCAGAGTTGAAGGTGTGAATTTTAGCTGTCAGAGTGCAGCTGCAAGCATTGCCCCCTGTTGGAAGGAATCCTGGATACTGGTGGATATAGTTCTGTGGTTTGCTTGCAAGCTGCCCAACTGGGACCTTGTTGCTGTTAATAGTCTCCAGGAGAACTGTGTGACTTTATTCTCTGTGCGCCCTGAGTTTCCATCTAGTTTTGTGCTTCAACTGGTCCATTTAATTTGTAGAACTGAGTGATGAAGATGAGAAGGAAATACGAAGTAAAGACCTTCAGTTTAGGTTGGCTAAAGCTTTAACTTGGAAATTCCCTGCAAAGACAGTTAATGATTTATACAGCCCAGTTAAAACCTCGCAGGAATGCTATTAACATGGAATTTTGACTTCCTGAGTCATTTTCCATGTCCACAGTAACCTCTAGAAAATGCTTCATGGTGATTGCTGATCTAAATCTTCCTGTTTCTAGTGATAAAGCTGATTATTTTTTGCATTGACATTCTTCTATGACTATTTATGCATGTGGCAAAAATGGCACATTTCTGCAGTAAATACTAAATTATTTTAAAATATATACCTTATTAGAAATTGAGCTGGCTAAGTGGTGTCCAAAGGTTTCTTAGCAGCAGAAACCACAGGAAAACCTCAAGTCAGGTGACTGGGGCTCCCCCACCCCCACCACCTCTGGATGTCCCAGGGCTTAAGGAGGCTCTAAAACTGTGGTTGAATGCCACTGGACCACATGACTCAACAGACAGCCCTTATAACCCAAGGTGATAATCCATTCTAATTGTTTCCCAATTTTAATCATTATCAAAATGACACATACAGTATAAGATTTTTCACTCTAATGTGCTGCAAATCTGTCATCTTTCTCTTTTATCGTATTCACAGTTTCTGGCCAGTAAAGCAATCTTCATATGTGGTTAGATGTTCATTTCAGTTGTTCTGAATGTGTTTTATTCACAGGTTTACTATTGACAAGGACCATTTGGTGATAGCTGATGTAAGTGACGATGATGGTGGGACTTACATGTGTGTGGCCAACACAACCCTGGATACTGTTTCCGCCAGTGCTGTGCTTAGTGTTGTTGGTAAGAACTGGAGCACACAACGCACACTGGTGGCCCAATGTTAGGTGGAAAGGAAAACTTGTCGGTAGTAATTTTTTGCTTGTTAGAGTTTTGTAGTTTTATAGGTGAGTTAAATACTTACATTTTCCTTTTTAAAAAGATACACATGAGGTAATAATTTCAGGGTGGCTCTACTCAGTAGCAGCACTGGAATAAAATGATAGTTATGCATATTAGTGATACTTGTGTAAGAAAATTGGGGAAAACCATCTACTTTTATTTAAAATGAAAGGTTTTACTCCTAAGTTGTTACTGCATGTGTGTATATGCCGTGTGTCACAACTAAGCATAAGCTTAGGTTTGTAATTTTAATCATGTTTAATCTTTGTCTTCTTGTGCAATCTTATATCTTTTCATTACTAATTGTGATTAAAATCCTTTATATTAATATCCTTTCTAGCTCCTACTCCAACTCCAGCTCCCATTTACGGTAAACTAATAAGTCTTCTTTCTCTATTTTCTAACAATTTCACATTTGCAGAAAAATTACTTTTCTCTATATCGCATCATTATGTTTCTCAAAGAAAAAAGGCTCTGTTAAATGTTCTGTTGTGTTACTCCTGTACTGCTGTACATCATGTCTTCATAATAACTCTGGAACTTTTCACTGAATATACTGCCACTCTTTTGTAAATACTTCATGTATTTTTTTTTCTTTTAGCGAGAGAGACGGAGAGGAATGATAGTACAGTCAGACAGGAAGGGAGAGAGATGAGAAGCAACAGTTCTTCATTGTGGCACCTTAGTTGTTCATTGATTGCTTTCTCATATGTGCCTTGACTGAGAGGTTCCCAGCCAAGCCAGTGACCCCTTGCTCAAGCCAGGGGACCTGGGCTCAAGCCAGCGACCTTGGGCTTCAAGCTAGTGACTTTTGGGCTCAAGCCAGTGACTATGGGATCATGTATACAATACCACCTCAAGCCAGCAACCTCACACTCAAAGTGGTGAGCCTGTACTCAAGCCATATGAGCCCACACTCAAGCTGGTGACCACAGGGCTTCAAACCTAGGCCCTCTGCCTCCCAGGCTGATGCTCTATCCACTGCACCACTGCCTGGTCAGGCACTTTATGTGTTATTATAAAGTCATTTCACTTGACAAAAGTTCTTCTTTGATATAGTTTCCCTGTAAAGAAGTGTAGTGTTTTCTCAAAAGCTGTCATCCACATATTACAGAAAGAAAAAGCTATTTCAAATACCATTCTACAAATCAGGTTTTTATTTCAGTCTGTTAATAGTTGTTTTGGAAAAATAAATGTTTGGGAGTTCCATTTTCAAGAAATTTATATAGGAAAGCCATGGATATTTAGAACAACATCTGACCTTTGTATCAGAGAAAACCAATTCACTGTGTGTTATCAGAAGATAAATCACTGAAGAAAAACCAGAGGGGAGGGCACTTAGGTTGTGGGACTTTTCTGAGTCTAGAAAATAAATCAGAAACTATTTCCAAAAATCACTTCAATTAAAGAACCCTCATCTTTAATCAGCATATAAAGACATTAATTTTGTGTCATAAACTCAGCTGGATTTTACATAGTATTATTAGTTATATTATAGAAGACCTGTCCTTTGTAGACATTTATTGCTTCTTTACTGATAGAAAAAAATGTGTCCATATTTTTATATGGCCTCTGCTCCCCCAGGAGCCAAAGTTACCCCAGAAGCAAGGTCAAGAAAAGTCCCAGGGAACAGCATCAACTCTCTGGGTCTCAGAAGCACCATTAAGAGGCAGACATGCTTCTAGGACACCTTCACACCAAAGGTGTCTGTGTCCTGTGTCCTCTGAGGGTGAACACGCCTCTCTGTGTGCCTATTGTGCTGGTATCAGCATAAGATATGCATGCTGAGGGCTACCTATAGAGCATCAATTTTAGAATTCGTTTAAAAATATAAATATTCTTCAAGAGTCCCAAAAGTCTATAATGCAGCTTCGCACGTTTCTGGAAGAACATTTGAGTCTTCCTTCATCTTTAAAGCTTACATGTCCTTGCCTCTATTTGTTTTTCAGCATTTACTGTTCTGTTTCTCATTTATTAGAAATCAAGTTTCTATATAATTTATGTGTCTTTGCTCCTTTGTATTAATGAGAAGACACACTACTGAGACTGCTGGCGAACCATCCACGCCCACGTCCCTGGTTTTGGTTACAAAACAGCAAGTAGCTGCACAGCAAGCTTGATGGGCTGTCCTGGGTGTGCTCCTGTGTTCCCAGCAACCTCAGTTCCCATTTCATTCCACTGCATGCTCATTGACCACTCAATGTGTTGAGTCTTTAGTATGTCTCCCTGAATAGAATCGCAAGTAAAGGCGAACCTCTTAAGGATGGATGGTTAATTTGATGTGTGTGTTTGGTCTACAGATGTCCCAAACCCTCCCTTTGATTTAGAATTGACTGATCAACTTGACAAAAGTGTCCAGCTGTCATGGACCCCAGGCGATGACAACAATAACCCTATTACAAGTATGTGGTATCATTTACGTTATCACTGATCAAAATAATGACCGTTTTTGAAACACTTTATCATATGCAATTGAAATGTCTTACACAGATATTTGCTGGTGTTCTCTGCTTCATTACTAATAAAAAACAAAACATTTATTTATGGCTTTATTCTCTTCAGAATTAAGAGTCATTTCTGGCTCAGCTTCTAGTACAGGACACTAATTAGTTGCTGAAGATGTTAATTAAGCAAGTACACTATCATTTTGTGTTTAAGATCCATAAGATTATGATTTGTCTCACAGAAGGAAGATGCACTGTAAGTTATTCATTTTTCCTATTAATGGAGGAGAAAAGGATAAGAGGGCCAGGTGCTATAATGCCTAATCTATGTATTAGGAAATTGAGACTTGGAGAGTAAAGTGACTTTCAGTCCTACTGTTGGTAACAGAACTGTGTGCTGACATCAGGTTGTTAACTCCCAGTCCCAGGTCTCTTTTGTCTAATTAGCCTTAACTGCGAGGTGGCAGCACAGGAAGCAATGTCAGCTCCTCCCCTTGATGGCATAACCTAGGAAGTAAAATCAGGTGAAGAGCCATACCATAAGGTACTGGCAAAGCTTTAATAAAATTAGACTATAAATAAGCTTAGAAATCTTAAAACCATAAAGATACTTGAGTATAGACACAAGCCTAAAATATATGATTGCCGGCAGGTATGTACTACAGGAAGACTAAATTCCTTTCTGACGACTACCTAAGATTACTCTGAAGTAATATGTATGTTGATTTATTGTACTACCAACTGGTAAAGCAGAATATTGTCAATGACAGTAAGCAAAGCCTTCTCACTGTCCTGTGTAATTGAGTGGTGTTCCCTTCTCAGTTGAGTTTGCAGTGACCTTGATCAGAACACTCATTCATTCACGCTGAGTCTTCCTGTTAACACATTAGCTAGATTTAGCTGCTTAGGATACTTGGAGACTCTTCTTACCTATGTTACAATGATAATATTAGATTTCAAGGCATTTCTACTCACTCCTTCATTCACCCCTTCATTCAACAGGTATTTGTTGAGTGCCTATTATGTACCAAGGATTATTCTAAAAGAAAACAATAAAAAAATTTGCCCATAGGAGCTTATATTTTTGTTGAGGATACAAATGAGATGAAATTAATAATATATATTACATTACTATAAACAATGTCATTATATACATGCAGACATATATGTTTACATATATACATGCATATCTCAGAGTTCCCTCCAAGAGAGAATCTGCTGTAAAGAGTGTTAACCGCAAGTTCTGTCTGGTGCACCTTCCCCAGAGATCTGCTGCAGTGTTCACATGAGGCACTTTCTTCCTGAGCTACTCCAGGGACCGAGCACAGAGTCCTAGAGCTCAGCCACACCCAGCCCAGAACTTTCCTCTGGGCTCCTGGATGACCCAGCTGAGACTAACTACACTGTAGTCTGAGCCTTTCCTACACTCTGCTTCTTCCCCCTCTCCTTTCACAGACACCAGACCCACCGCATGCTCTGAAGATCTTTCCTCCCTACTCCTGCTTTCTCTCCCTTTTATATTCCATAGGCATTTCCCCCAAAAGTCTCTTGCACTTCTAATTTTATCTTAGCATCTGCTTCTTAAAGGACTCAACCACATACACTGCTCACAAATATTAGGGGATATTTTATTGCTTCATATTCATTTTGAAAAATTCTCTAATTTTTGTGAGCAGTATATATATCTACACACGTATGTGTGTGTGTGTGTGTGTGTGTGTGTGTGTGTGGTATGTGTTTAGTCTGTGCAGAAAAAACAAACCATGTGAAAGAACTTAAGGAACATGGGGACACGGGTATAATTTTGAGTAGGGCGATCGGGAAAGGCCACATTAAGAAAGTAACATTTGGGTATTTCAGTAAAGACATGAAAAGGGAGAAAGTAAACACACTAGGCAGTTTCTGTGAGAAAAACTTTCCCAACGGAACAAGAAAAGAGCGAAGGCCCTGGAACAGGGCCCTGTCTGCTAGGAGGCTGGTGTAGCTGAGTGAAATGAACAGGGGGAGAGAAGGGCAGAGAGGTAGGGTTGGTGGATGGAGATGGAGTGACAAGACCTTGTAGGCCATTACGAGGGATTGGGAAGTCATTGGAAGGAGGTAAGTAGAGGAGTGCCTCGTGGGTCACTGTGGCTGTTCTATTGAAAACAGTCTCTTGGTTCTCAAAGTGCGTTGAAATGCCCTGTGGAGCCTCAGCAAACCCTCAGGGCTGCCTCAGGATGTTTTTGAAATGTTTGATTTTTTTAATTTTGCTATTTGAAAAACAGTGACATCTGTCAGACACCACATGAAATATTAGCTTGATGCAGTTTACAGCTTTCAATTAACATGATATTGCTACATCACATTATAATGATGTCATATCTCTGCAAAGCCTTTGCTGTGATCCAGAGCAAGGACCACATGAAAATCAGTGTGGAACAAGAAAGGAGTAAGGTGGTATCTGGGCTATTTGCAAGGTTTCAGAAGTTGTGTGATGCCTAATATGTTTTACGTTTTTAAGACACGAATATTTACTAAGTTATATGGGGCCTAACTACTTACATAGAAATGTTAGTTATTTCTTATGCCCTAATAGAGCCATGAAGAGAAAACAACTGAAACACTAAGTACACCGTGGACTGAGATAGTTTAGAGACTGTGACTTAGTAGGTTGTGCAATAATTCAGGCAAGAGATTGTGGAGGCTTGAAACAGGCTGGGAGATGCGGTGCTGAAAACGGTCCCATCTGCATATCTTTTAAAAAAGAGAAAACTGGTCTATTGAGAGCATGAGAGAAGGAAGGAGCCAGGCAGGACTTCAGGGTTTGACCCGAGCTGCCACTGTGATTTTGGGGAGGAAGATGGAGACCAGTGTTGGTCATAGCCAATTTGAGAGCTGTGATAGATAAACAAGTGCAGTTGTGGCATAGGCAGGTAACTCTCCAGGGGTGCAGTCCAGGGGAGGAGGGTGCTGCAGATATAAATGTGAGCCATCAGTTTATGAGATGGAGACATTCCAGATTCGGGCAGACTGAGAAGAGAACCGAAGTGCTGAGCTTCGGAGCATGGCAGCACACGCTTTCCTCGTTTGCCTCGGTGTCTCTAACTCACCTTATGGCACGTGGCATATAATAGGCAATTAATGAATATCTAAATACCTATTTGTACAGGGTAAAGCATGTACACACCACAAAATTTGGGTAGATGCAAGAAGGTATGCACTGAAAAGGGAGTCGTCCTCCCATCCCTGGTTCCCAGTTCCTCCAGTGACACCAGCAGCATGTGTGTGTCCTCTGAGAGCTAACACATGTACATCCAAGCACATGCCAATGTGTGTCTGTCACTGTAAATCTTTACACTTTACACACGCACTGTTCTCTCCCCTCATTGGTTTGACTTCACTATATATTTTAGAAATCTTTTCATTTCAGTATCTGTGGAGCAGCCTCATTCATTTTTTACATCAGCAGAGTATTCCATTGTGAGGACGCACCACAATTTACTTAGGGACTGTCCTGTTGATGAACATTTAGGTTGTTTGTAGTTTGGTTGTTTCAGCTGCAGACAGTGCTGCAGTGTGGGTTCTTTTTCATGTCTGAGCATCTATGTGAGCACATTTATTTGAAATAAATTGCTAGAAGTACAATTTCTCTTTTTTCCCTTTTTATTGAATTTACTGTGGTGACACTGGCTAATAGAATTATACAGGTTTCAGGTGCACAGTCCTACAACACATTATCTGCACACCGTATTATGTGTTCACCACCCCAAGTCAAGTCTCTGTCCATCACCATTTATCCCTTTTCCTCCTCTACTAGTTTCTCAATCAAAGGGTATCGAGTTAAATATTGTTAGATGTTCTATATTGAACTCTACAGAAGTAGTACCAGTTTGTACTTCCCAAACAGTAAGAGAATGCTTGTTTCCCTGAGTCATAGTCAACAAAGCGTGTTCAGCTTTTGATTGTTGTCAGTCTGTTTAGTGGGAAATGTTATCTCACTGTATCACGTAATAATTTTACTTCTATTATGAAAAAGAATTGACCATCTTTTCCTGTACTTAAACTTTCCTAAGGCTGTATGGAGAGCCCTACTAAAGAGTTTTAAGTAACTAAACTCAGCGTGCTAGAGAAGTGTTATTGGGCATGCTTCAGTATCAAGGATGATGGTGGAACCAGAGATCAAAATATTCTAATGAAATATTTCTTGAAAGTGAAATAATTCATGTTTGGTTACTTGTGTTACATTGTTCTCTTAGCAATCGTGACCAACTTCACTGTCTTTTGTGTGTGTGTGTGTGTGTGTGTGTGTGTGTTATGGCCAGAATTCATCATTGAATATGAAGATGCAATGCATGAGGCAGGGCTGTGGCACCAGCAAACTGAAGTCCCTGGGACGCAGACCACAGCCCAGCTGAAGCTGTCACCTTATGTGAACTACTCCTTCCGAGTGATGGCAGAGAACAGCCTTGGGAGGAGCGTGCCCAGTGAGCCATCAGAACAGTATTTGACTAAAGCTGCAGGTAAAGCAGGTCTTTGGTGATATGAAATAAAATAGAAAAGTTTTCCATTGTTTGAAAAAGACCAACGCTTACATGTATGTGGCTGCTTCACTTCTAGAGCCAGATAAAAATCCCATGACTGTGGAAGGACTAGGATCAGAGCCTGATAATTTGGTGATTACGTGGAAGGTGAGCTATGTATAAAGCCTTTAACTTTCCTCAGTATATTTTAGAGTGAAAAAAAAAACTAGCTTGAAAATAATATCTGTGTTAAAATCTCATTTTACCCATTTTGGGGGGAAATAATAATATTTATATTTTTATTTAAAAGACAGTGTTGTGTAGTAGTTAAAGTCTTGAGCCTTGGGCCCTGGCCAGGTGGCTGGGTAGATAGTGTCATCTCAGTGCACCAAGGTTCCATCCCTGTTCAGGGCACAAACAAGAAGCAATCCATGAGTGCACAAATAAGTGGAATGGCAACTTGATGTTTCTCTCTCTCCCTTTTTCTCTCTCTCTCTCTCTTCTCCCCCTTCTTCTTTCTCTCTGACTTTCTCCTCCCCCTTCTTCTCTCTTTCTCTCTTATCCCCCTTCCTCTCTCTCTCTCTTTCTTTCTTCTACCCCTTTCTCTCTCTCTCTCTCAAAGCAATGGAAAAATTTTTTTAAAAGTTAAAAAGTGTTCTGATCCTTGGAGCAAAAATGAGTGAGTGAAAACCTCAGCTTTGCCTCTTACTATGTGGCTTTAAGTCAGTTGTTTAATATCTCCATTATGTGTCTGTGTAATTGGAAAAATAATAGAACCAACCCATAAAATTAATAGTTAATATATATAATGCCCAGAACAGTGCCTGACACATACCTATGCTCAATAAATGCTAGGCAGTGTTATCATCATTACAGGGAACCATCTAGAAGACATGTACCAAGTTATTCCCAGAAGGCAACAACTTCTTTTCTTCTCTCTCTCTCTCTTTAGCTTATCTGTATTTTCTGGACTTAGAAAATTAGCATAATTTTAAAACTTATTTTAAATAGATCTGTTCATGCATACTTGTAGGCAAACATTTCTGCATACATACATACATACAGGTAGAAATAGGATAAAATGACAAACCAACTTATTTTTAATAAAGAAGCACTTCACAAGTTTCAGTCTTAAAGTGAAATGACAATGATGTACTATCACACAAACAGGGATAAATAAAGGAACCTGCATAAGTGAAGTTTCAAGTCACCCACCCTTGACTCCCATGGAGCCAGAGTTTGTGGTTGAGGTGTTATTTCTACTTCATGATAGAAATTAACAACTTTGGAAATGTTGACCTGAAATAAGCTTTGAATCTCATCAAAAATGAAAAAAAAAAAAAGGATAAAGGTCCCTGGAGAATATGTTAATAGCTTATATTTTAGTGTTTTAGGGCTCACCTTAATTAAGTCTGGGAATTGGTTTTGCTGTTCCTATAAACACTTGTACAATCGCTCGGCTTTATAAGCTCTGAATATTTGGCTTTTCTTGTAGCCTTTGAATGGTTTCGAATCTAATGGGCCAGGCCTTCAGTACAAAGTGAGCTGGCGCCAGAAAGATGGTGATGATGAATGGACATCTGTGGTGGTGGCAAATGTATCCAAATACATTGTTTCGGGCACGCCAACCTTTGTTCCATACCTGATAAAAGTTCAGGCCCTGAATGAGGTGGGGTTTGCTCCAGAGCCAGCTGTAGTTATGGGACATTCTGGAGAAGACCGTAAGTGTCTGATACTGTCTGGTTTATACTTTTTCCCAGTAAAACAGACTTACCAAAGTGCAAGGCAAGTCTATTTCCAGAGGTGCTTGGATGGGAGGAAGAGAGGTGGCAATTATTTTGTTCGGCATTTCTGAATTTAAACAGCCTGCAATGTAGAAAATGGGTTCAGAATGTTAAAAGTTATTGCTTTTCAAAAATATTTGTTATTCTTGCAAAATCAAACGAACAGATATCAAAAAATCTACTCAGAATCCTTGATAATTCATAGAATAGGGTTGAAGCATGCTTCAGTGAAGCCAAAATTAATAGATAGTCACATATTTTGCATGACATTCAAACTAACATTGATATTTCTATCTTCCTTCCCTTCCTTTCCCTAGTCCCGATGGTGGCTCCTGGGAACGTGCATGTGAGTGTGGTGAACAGCACCTTAGCTGAGGTGCACTGGGACCCGGTCCCTCTGAAAAGTATCCGAGGACACCTGCAAGGCTATCGGGTAAGTGAAGGGAGACCTCTCCTGTTCCTTCCTTGGGAACAGCCCATCAGTGAGTGCTGGAGGCACTCTTCTTGGTTGGAGGAGGCTTTGAGAGTTTCTCTGGTTCTTGCCTTGGCAGGCACCATCTAAACAACCCCAGCTAAAACTGAATCAAAATCTCACTGCATCCCAAGGGAGAAAAAAAAGTTGCTCCATTTTTCCCACAGATAATCTAGGACTACCAACTAAGCAATTGAGATATGCACAAAATAGGAAAAACTAATGTTTAAAAAACTAGGTTATATCAAAATGTACCTAGCTTAAAAATAATACTGACTACATATGTTGAATACACAACTTATCCTGAAAATAATGTAGACTTTTTAAAAAAAATAATTCAGATTATACTTTAAGATCATATATACAAACTGGGTCATTTTCATGAGCATCAGTTATCTTTGTTCTTGGGAAGCACATAAAGACTGGTTTATAGAGATTTTTTTTATTTTTTTAAATTAATTTTACTAGGGTGACATCAATAAATCTGACCAAAGAACTGTTTTTACACCCACAGAAAAGTCACTACCTTGATTTGTCAACCCTGACCCCTAGAGGTCACTTTTTGTACTGCATCATGTTCAATTTTGTTTTGTTTTGTTTTTTTCTCTAACATTGCCAGAGTCTGTATTTGTTGATTTCTCTTAAAAATGCCTTAAAACTTTTAAGAAGAATTTAAGAGGACTTAATAATAAACAACAATTCTGTATTTTTAACCAAAGTTAATCAGCACTTTGTTAATCAACTACAATATAATACAAAACAATAAATGAGAAAGCCCTGGACTTGGAGTGAAGAGTTCACTATCTCTTGGTTACCCCAGGGCATAGGACAAGTCACTTGGTAACCCAGAGGCTCAGAGAAGCTTCACTGTGGTACTGAGGGTGAAACTAAATGGTGTCTTGTACAAGAAGTCCTAGTAACTCCGGGAAACATAAATATTGGCCAGTAATTTTTACTTTTGGAATATTTTATTAGGTAAGACACAAAAGTTCTTCTATTGTCTTGTAGAGGAACTGTCTTAGTGTCGTGCTGTTACATATATTTCACTTATATTCCTCATACAAAATAGTATAGCCTAGCTTCATCACATATTCTTAATGTTCCTCATTATCTGTGGGTTTTATACTCTCTTGTCTCAGAATCAGTATTTCTCAGTTTTGCCAGTAATCTTTCAAAATGCACCAAGGGAATTTTCTGGGGGGAAAAAACCATAAAACTTACATCTTGTTTGCCTCCTTGTACATCCCTGACTTTTGTTCTTGCTGCTTCAGATTTACTACTGGAAGGCGCAGGGTGCATCAAAAAGAAACAGACACCACATTGAGAAAAAGATCCTCACTTTCCAGGGCAGCAAGGCCCACGGCATGCTGCCGGGGCTGGAGCCCTTCAGCAACTACAAACTGAACGTGCGCGTGGTCAACGGGAAGGGGGAGGGCCCCGCCAGCCCCGACAGCAGCTTTCACACTCCGGAAGGAGGTACGAGGTCACGTGTCTCGGAGACCCTAGCAACATATGGGCATGCTGAGAGGTTTCCCATGACAGAAGGTCCCCAGATAAAGTATATTTTGGGAGCCAAATGTGATTTTCCTGTAGATGAACACAGCACGCACAAAGCTGGCAATGTACCCACTCATCTGTGGAGGATATAAAGGCTTCAGCTCACACAACCTGCCCTAAATCCCTTCTCTGATGACTTTTCCTCCACACTTAGTCACACTGTCAGAAACCGTACTAATTTGATATTTATTTAGGTCACTAACTTCCTGACTCAGGATAAGTTATATGACTTCTACAAACCTCAGTCACCTCATCTGAAAAGTGTGGGAACTAAATGTGATATCCTCAGAGAAACATCTGAAAAAGAATATAATTCTTTGAATCGTAGTTACTTCTTTCTCGGTCCACCTTCATAGTTTACTCTAAGCATGAGCTGCGTTGGGTGGTTGGAAGTCCTGACAAACGGGTTGGGAAGACACGGAGAGGTCATTGCCAGGGTGGGCCCTGCGCAGCGAAGGGGAAGAGGGTGCCGCACACTTTGTGGAAGGGGCAGGAGAAGTTTGCACAGGGTCGTGGAGCCCAGTGGACAAGGGGGAGAGGGGCCACCAGTAAGAAACAGGGATTTTGAAAGGCCCTGAAAATAATGGGCCTTACCGATTTAGAATTTTGTCTCAAGCCAGTATTGAAAGTGAGCTGGATAACTTCTATGGATCCATGAGTTCTTTTAGAAAAAAGCAGTACACAGACAAATTCTGTCCTGTCTCCTGGTTGAAGGGCTCATGATGTTGGCAGCTTCCCAAAAGCCTCTGAGAGTCATCAGCTCCCATGCCATGATGATAACTGGTCCTTGATCTCATTGTTACTTAGAGGTTAAGCACTCCTTCCACTGAGGGCTTCCCCTAGTGAGACTCCATACTGGTCCTTTAGATGGGTCAGGGGAGGGTGTCATAGAATAGAAAACCAGGGGATGAGAGGATGAAGAAGAGATGAAGTGATAGTTCAAAGACCCAAAGGTAAGAAGTGACATGGCTCCTCCAGGGGACTACCAGGTGCATATCCAGGATTGGTGAGAAAAGAGGGCGGGTCAGCTAGGGGGAACCCATATTATGGATGGTCTTAGATGCTGTGCATACTAAGCCAGAGGCTCGCAACCTGGGGACTCCAGTCTCATAGGGGCTCAGTGCAGGAGTTCCATGAACACCAGTATTGTACAAAAAGGTGTATATCTTTTAGGGACTGTTTACAGCTATCATCAGTGTCTCAAAGGGGTCTGTGATCTCCCAAAGTTAGGAACTACTTATTGGTTTGGGGAAGCTTAGAACTATGTGCCAGGTATGTTCTAGGCCCAGCCAAAGGCCACAAAGGCCCTGAAATGGGGTGATGGCAGAGAGCTGAAGAGGGATTGGGTGTGGCTAAGATGAACGAGGTAGAATCAACAGAATTAATGTCCCAGAAGATGGTTCAAATGAGGCAGAAGGAGTAATTCAGGATGATTCCCTGGCTTCTGGCTAGAGTGACAGGAGGGACAGTGGTGCCATTAACGGGTCCAGGGAATATGGTAGGTTTGGTAGAGGAGGTAAAGATCATCCATCATCCTCTTGAAGGCGTGACTAACAGAAGCCCAGGCACATCTGCTCTGGTGATTTGCCAGCCTCTGCCATAGAGAACCTCCCTCCCTGAGGCCTGCCCGGGAGCCAGGTTGGCCAGCTCTGGGGCTTTGTTCATTGCCATGGATTCTGGGCATCTGTCAGCCCTCGGATGAGAACGACTCTGCACCTGAGCAGACTGGCTCCTCCTGCCCACAGCCCAACAGGCAGGATGTTCTGACTGCTCAGAGATACCTGGTTTCTTAGGGGAAACAGCCTTGAGTAGCCCAGAACACAGCTGCTTCTACTCAAAGGTCTGGTTAGAATGGTTTCACTTAGTTACTAGTTTGCTTATTCATGAAGACATCATTCATGAAACAAATAAGTACACTCTCTTTTTAAAATTTTATTAAGTTTATTATCTCAAAAATATTGGGTTCATGTAAAGGCAAAGCCTGTATGTGTTTTAAGAGAATGGTTTTAATGAATCTAAATGGAAATGGTGAGAAAAAAGAGGAAGAGAAATAAAAGGTACCTGTCACAGGTTTGTATCAGTGTATTTTCAGCTGAATAGGAACAGGAATGTGTGCAAAAAAACAAAAACCTTGATGATCTGTGTGAACATGGTGAAATATGTCATTTTCAAAAATTTTGAAACATTGAGAAACCTTTATGTTGATTGTGTTCTCATTATAAGTTCCCAGTGCCCCATCCTCTCTGAAGATTGTTAACCCAACTCTAGACTCTCTTACCTTGGAGTGGGACCCACCAAGCCATCCAAATGGCATCTTGACTGAGTACACCTTAAAATACCAGCCAAGTAAGTTACTGAAAGAAGAAAAAGGAAAAATATCATTTAAAAAGAAAAACTTAACCGTTATCTTAAAATACCAACTGGTTATTTCTTTATAGCTGTAGAATACATACATATTACCTTTAAGTGTTATTTCAGAAGGAACTTTAAATCACACTTTTTAAAGAAAAACTATATATATGTATATATAAGGTTATATATACATATATATATGTATATATAACTCATCGCAGTGGATTACTTTTGTTCTTCATTTCTCACAGCTCCCTGCGTGACAAAGATGTGTTGGGAGAATGGTGCATGGATAAGTTGTAATGTGTCTTCCACATTAGGTAGTCCCAAAGATCCCCCAGCCTTTGACCCTGGATGTTTGCTTTGGATACTGTTCTCCTGTGGAGGACCCCCACCCCTGGCCAGGGTTTTCTTGGGCTTTGAGAGACTAAATGAGTACAAGTAGCACAAACCTTATATATACATATATATATATATTATTGAAAATGAAGTATTCTGTAGTTTATACAGATGTTTTAGCATGAGATTTATTTAGGTGCTCTTGTTAGATTAGGTTAACATTAACTATAACTAGGAAATAGTAAGATTAGTTCCTTTGACACAAGTCCTCTGACAATGAGGTTTGCGGTTATTTAACAATACATGACTCCACCTGCAGAAATGCTGAGATAAAAAATGCTATCTAATTCAACTATAGTGCTCATAAAAATTAGGGGACATTTCCAAATGAATATGAAGCCATAAAATATCCCCTAATTTTTGTGAGCAGAATATATATTCCCCTAATTTAGAAGCCAAGGAAGAATGTATTTCTCCTTGTTATACTATATTATAGGAGCTGTAAGAGGTTATCAGTTATATCAGGCAGAAGGTCAGTAGTGTAGCAAAAGTCAGTGTAATCCAAGCTTGGCATTCTGGTGCACGTGTTTATTTATAATAGCTTTCCTATAGCAGTTAATGGGGATGCTTTTGTTTGTTTTTTTCTTCTCAACAGTTAACAGCACTCATGAATTAGGCCCACTGGTGGATTTAAAAATTCCTGCCAACAAGACACGTTGGACTTTAAAAAATTTAAATTTCAGTACTCGGTATAAGTTTTATTTCTTTGCACAAACATCAGCAGGATCAGGAAGTCACATAACAGAGGAAGCAGTAACAAGTGTGGATGAAGGTAAGATGGGTATATATAAAATCCATAAACCATAAGTATTGTGAAACAAAAATCCTTAACTTAAATTTATGCTTTCTCTTTTCTTCTGACCATGGAGTATTCCCTTTACCCAATTAATACAAACACGTATTTGTAATTTCCCATTCAGATATATATAAAAACAGTTATTTAATTCATATTAGAATAATGACTTGATATTTGTTTTCCAAAGCCCATATGAAATTTTTAACTTATATTAAAATATTGATGTGAGAGTGGAAAATTAATAATATTTTGTCACATTTGAATTCCAAGCTCAAGGTACTGTTTTTCCTTTCTACAACTTTACATATATGCATACATGAACATATACATACACATACATGTAGTATATATGCACACACATATACACAAATAAGTATATGTAATTCTAGTTCTAGTCATGATTCACCAGAAAATAATTTGCTAGTCCACATACTGACTGAGGTTTTCTAGCAGTGAAATTGAAATGGTTATTGAATAACCATTATTTATTTTGTGTTTGAGCATGGGACTTCGTAGCTGGTACAGAGAGAGCAAACTATCCCCATTAAAGTATCTAGAAAAGCAGGTAACACTTTTGTACTTATAAAAGTTATTCTGAAAAACTTTAGATTCAATAAAAAGGATCAAAAATATTGTAAAAAAGTTTTCTTCACATGTCTCTAAATTGTAGAATTGCTTAAGGATTATTTATCTGATTATCTTCCATAGCATAAGAAATGAACATTTCTACCCAAAATTGGTTTTAGATATCCTAAGCCATCTTACATAATAGGCAGGTATAAATAATGAACCTTAAGTAAACTGTAGATTTGATGGCTGGGTGAATTTGGGGACACCAACATGTCTTTGTCCCTGTAATGGATATGGTATGCTTCTTTCTTCTTGCATGCTTTAGCATTTTAATGTGTTTTTATATAACTTTACATGTTCATGGGTGTGTTACATTTAACTATATAGTGTCCTATTTCTGTTTCCCTTCATTGAAGCTGGTATTCTCCCACCTGATGTAGGTGCAGGCAAAGGTAAAATAATTCATCTGCATGACTTTATACATGTGTGAAGTTTGCAATGTTAAACATGGGGAAGTGCAGCATGGATTAAAAGAGAAAATAAAATAAGCTTTGAAACAAGAGAAAGAGAAGTTCTTAGCTTTAATCTGTTTTACAAATAGAAAGCCACATATTAAATTCTTCTAAGACTTTTCTCAAGACTTGTCTCTGGTGCAAATTCTAATCTTAGTTTTTAATGATGTGAAGGTGGCTCAATCAGGAAGAACCAGACTGTGCATTTGTCACAGATCCTCTATAAGGCCATGCCACATGTGAGAGGTTTAGAAATATTAGTCCTGTGATGAAAATAGCCTGTGAGAAATCAGATCAAACTGTCCATTCTAATCTGATTGAGCTGTACTCCTCATAGACACAGTATACACATTGTGGGCATTACACTCCACTGTCCGTTTGAAATTTTGGCTTAATGCTACCCTCTGATTGGCTCAGAACTAAAAGTCTCCCACCAGGATCCTTTACAAGCTGGTCTTCCTGTCCTCCTGCATCTTCTACTGCTCTACTCAGTTGTGTTACTCTACCCTGTGCTCACCAGAGTGCTCCAGGCTCCTCCTCCTGGGCAGTAGCCAATCATCGCAGTGGATTACTTTTGTTCCTCATTTCTCACAGCTCCCTGCGTGACAAAGATGTGTTGGGAGAATGGTGCATGGATAAGTTGTAATGTGTCTTCCACATTAGGTAGTCCCAAAGATCCCCCAGCCTTTGACCCTGGACGTTTGCTTTGGATACTGTTCTCCTGTGGAGGACCTCCCCCCCCCCCACCAGGGTTTTCTTGGGCTTTGAGAGACTAAATGAGTACAAGTAGCACAAAGGAAAAGACCAAGAGAAATAAAGTGCTTTGTCCAAAATTATTCAAATCTTGTGATCTTAGACCTGATATATATCTTTGATTCTTTTTTTAGAAATCTGCTTATATTCAGAGTGTTGGTAAATTATAAACTGTAGATCAGATAGATTTTGGAGTGATTAAAAAAGAACTGTAGTCACCTTTAGTAACTTAATATGTTATATATATGTGTGTGTGTGTGTGTTTTTAGACTTCAACAAAGTTGTAAAAATTCAAAATCTCAACAATATTTTAGAAAGATGTAAACCTCTTTTTTAAAATATGTAAAAATATGTATTCTTCTTTCCTGGGATAATTAGATATCAATTAAAATCCTTGGTTCTTTTACAATAACTTACTGCCATGTTCCCTCATAACCTTTCATTGAAGCATTCCAGAGGAATGCTTGTCCCTGGCTCTGTCCCTGCATGGTGGGTGTGTCACTGGCTCTGGCTCTGTCCCTGTGCGGTGGGCGCACGTCACTGTGCTCTGCCTGCATCAGGGGTAGAGTGACTGTGTAGAAGGGCCACCTATGAAGCGAGCATGCATTTCCATTGACTTGTCCTGTCAAAAGAAGACATGCAGTCCACTGGAAAAACATCACCGCCTTTTTTAATGAATCAAAACTAACTAAAATAAATCTTTATTAAAATAGTTTAGGTTTACAAGTGAATGTTACTAAATTGCATTGTGAATCTCCTATGATTATAGAGACAAATAAAATGGAGTGTTGATGGTTATTGAAGCCCCCAGTGTTGAAATCTGATGGATCTCAGATCTAGGAAGAGAAATAGAATTTAAATTTTAAAAGAAAGCTAAATCTATTCTTGTTTTCTATATTGTTTCTGTTAATATAGAAGCACCAGTAATTAAATATTGCTACATAAAATGATGTTATTTTACTGATAAGACTTAAAGCAGCTCAAAAAGAATTTGTTATCCTGAGTTTTCCTCTCTTAAAAAATTTTTTTTAATTTAAGAATAAATTTTATATTCTCTATTTTTCTTCTCCAGGCAGAGTTTAAATACTTCTGAGACAGGGGAAGAATAAAAGTGCTCCACAATCCTTCCAAATTTTAATATTTTTATACATCTTTTATATTTACTTTCAAACAACATGAAAGAATAAAGAAGAGAAAGTGCTGAGGGAAAGCGCAGGGCAGCCTGAGTCCCGGAAGCACTGCCTCGAGCGCTTTTAATTCACTTCTGGTCAAAGAGGGGAGAGGAGATGCATCTAAGTTTACATTTTTTAAATTTTCTTACAGATTTTAAGAGATGTTAATGAAACGTAAAAAGATATTTAAGCCACGAAGAAGCCAGGATAATTCAATTGGCTGTATTGTGCCTGCTTTCCCTTTTCCTAACCACTGTCCTCAGTTTGATCGTGGAAATACTCTTGAGATATTCAAGAGTTACTTATTTTGAACCATGTCCTTATTGAGAATTACAGTTGGTTGGCTGCATTTGTTTAATTTCTGTGTTCCTTTAAATAGTTTTGGGTATGGGACTCTGGCAAATAGACCAGTGAAGGAATTTGTAAAAACGAACCAAAACACGCAGGTAATGGATTTGAGCGAAGGTCTCAGTGTTGCAGAGGGATGGACACTGCTTTATCCAAAGCTGTCTTTCTCACCCTTGCAATCAGTCTTCAGAACAGTTACGAGAAGTGACTTATTTTAGTGTACAGGAATAGGAAGAAACTAAATGGCAACTCAGAAACTGAACCTGGTTCTTGACCTAATTAGCAGCTGACTGTTAATTAAAAGGAGGGCACTGGGCAGCTGCTGACAAATGCTCTCCATTGTCGAACTCTCACCCTATAATTATATCAGCATTGGTCTCACCATCACCAGTTCACACAAGAAACAGGAAAAGCTAAAGAACCAGTAAATTAAAATCAAGTTTAAAGTTCACAACTTTATTTGGCCTGAACAATAACAAAAAAAAAAATTATCTAGAAGGTTCAATCAAGTTCAACAGCTAATATCTACCTGGCACATAATAGTCTAGATGTGGAAACACACCCTGCTCTGATATGTTTGACATCTGTCAGTTAAGAGCAGTGTACGAAAAGGAGTGAATATAGGCGCTAAACTAGTCATTTGAACAAAGTTTTATGTGAGCATAGAGGAGTGAATCATTTGTTTTGCCAAACAGGATCGGGAAAAACAACAAAGAAAGTAATAATGGACTGGGCCTAGAGATGAATAGAATTAACAGATGAGTCAGGGGATTGGAGTGTTTAAATTCTTGGTAGGGTAACAAGCAAACGCAGGGGTTTAAAAACCCACAGATGTTTATGCCCGAAAGTCCAATCTGGTAGAAAATGTAGAGCGCACGGGAGAGGAACCTGAGTTGTGACTTTAGGGGTGCGTCAGGCCAGGATGACCTGTAACAGGCATGCGCGCCTTGCTTGTTTACCTCTTGGCAGAGGGAAGTCATCTCTACATTGTAAACAGAAATGACAGAATCCAGGTATGCAGTGTAGAAGCTAAGATGTAGGTAACTACACTGGCGCGATCTACAGAGAAAGACACAGTAGGAAGAGAGACTAGAGGCGGCCTCCTGAGAAAGGGCCAGCTGAGAGATGACACGAGCATGTCCCAGGAGACATTGTCTGCACTTCACAGGTGCTCAGTGAGTAGTGGTTCAGTAAGAAAGTGGGTGAGGGGAGTCAAAGCATGGAGTGCTAGAAATCTCTGATGAAAGTGCCCAGACAGCACAATCTCAGTAAACAGAGATATCTACTCTGGGTATATTTAAACTAAATGCTCTTCCGCTGGAAGTATTTCATAGTGGTTCTGCCTTGAACATCTTGCATAATTACACCAGACTAAATTCCTCAGTTCCACATTGTTTTATAGAAAATTAATATTTTGTCTGGGTTCTTTGCCACTGATCTTTTGCAAACATGTTCATATTTAGCACCTGTTTATTGATCATATTCCTATCATTATATATCCCTTTAAGAGCAAAATCAGCTCCACAGAAGCACTCTACATAATTCAGTAATCAATTTTTCTCCTGTTTCCCACCCTTAGCACGGAGGGGCACATACAGTGGTGGGATTCAGCTGGTTTGCACTGGTTCAGCAGACCTGATACCTGATTTTGGGTTCAGTTCGGCAAACCAGTTGTTAAAATGGCCCTTGTAATCAGGGTTCTCTCTCAGGTGGGTGCCTGGGCAGCCACTCAATGTGGAAATGACACATTTACATTCCTTACCCTTTCTTAATGTTCATCTGCGTAACAGCATATTCTAAGCGCCCGTAGTAATGTTCATTTGGTCCATAGGTGAAAATAATTGCAAGTGAGGATGCCAATCAAGAAGCAATATGGAAATATCTTAAATAGCAGTTTTATTGTTTTTTTTTCAGGTATTATTCAACATTTTTTCATTAATATTTTAAAATTCTTTCTTATAACATAATATGGTTTTGTGTAACTTTTATTGTTCTTATTTAAGTATTAAATGCATGAAATAATAAACTACCTTTCCATATATTGTTTTTTTATACTTAAAATGGTCATTAGGGCAGAGAACCAATTGTTAAATTATTTGAATCTCACCACTGGGCATACAATATTCATGTAGTGGTGAATTATATCTCAGAGGTCAAGTGCATTATTTAATATCTTAATATACTTCTCTTTTTGATCCTAAGAAATGCTATTTCATCACATTTTAGATTTATTAAAGTCCTTTTGGTAGAGGGCTTTAGTTTCTAAATTCTGTAACATAATTTAGAATTTAATTTTAGAGTCTGAGTAAACCTTCTGATTTACTCTCCTAGGATGTTTACTCTGGTATAATAAATTGATCTGAACAGGTTTAACTACCCAAGTGAATATATCTGTAAACATGTAATGTAGTTTAGACAATTGCAGTAAGGCTGATATAATTTTCAGCCTCAGCTGGCCAAATAACATATTTTCATAACTCTGGGTGTCATCTCTACTAACTAGCAAGTACATAGTAACACACAACCTCCGTAATTTGGTGTTTGAAGAAGCACTTAGGCTGCTCCATGATTTTTCAGAGCATGATATGTAACGGGCACTTAGCAGGTAAGATTGTCTTGCTCTTTGGGATATGTCAAGTGAAATAATTATTTTACTTCTTATTTCTCAACTTCTGATAAAAGTGTATTTGGCCATTCTTTTTGCAGCTTTTCTTCCAGCGTACCCTAACCATCCAATGACCTTCAAAGCAGTTATTCCTCACCTGGGGTCCCTGAACTCCCCAGAGGCAGATTCTTAAAGAAGTTTTTGACTCAAAAGAGATCAAAAGCCACTATTCTAAGGAGCATCCTTTCTCATCCCCAACATAAATTCTTTAAAGACCCACATTAAGATGATAAATAGAATTGAGAAGTAGCCACCTAGTATTGGGTTTTACCTTGCAGTCTCTGATAGTCTGTGACCTCTGCCCCCAGCACTGGTGAACAGCCCTATCCCCTACCATGTATCAGTAAAGGAGGACTTGATGTTTCCTGGGGCTGTATCTAATGGCCAAGCAATTCACATTATTCAGGACCCAGATAGTATAACTCATAAATTATAATATTGTGCATTACTACTTCTGATTATTGATTTATTTCCTAATGCTGTAGTTTAATAAATGAAAAACCTGTCTGTAATGAAAGTGAAGTATGAGTGAACCCTAAATTTCAGCATTAAATTCTAATTCAATTTTATTTACACAATTTCAGAGTACTTAAAATTATTTTATATTTGTGTGTATGGTGTTGCAATTTGATTGTTTGTTTTATTTTTCTATTGTATATTTATTTCAAGCAGTAAATCCCAGGATCAGCAAACTTACTGTGGCAGCTGCTGAGACCTATGCCAATGTCAGTTGGGAATATGAGGGACCCGAGCATGTCACCTTTTATGTTGAATATGGTGTAGCTGGCAGTAAGAAACAACTTCATTACCCGGGTTTAATTTGGGGACACATTTAAAGAGATTAAGAACATTTTTAGGTATTGGCAGAAAAATAGACACTCAGACCAATGGAACAGAATAGAAAGCCCAGAAATAAAACCACATATATATGGTCAAATAATCTTTGATAAAGGGGCCAACAACACACAATGGAGAAAAGAAAGCCTCTTCAACAAATGGTGTTGGGAAAACTGGAAAGCCACATGCAAAAGAATGAAACTCGACTACAGCCTGTCCCCATGTACTAAAATTAATTCAAAATGGATCAAAGACCTAAATATAAGATCTGAAACAATAAAGTACATAGAAGAAGACATAGGTACTAAACTCATGGATCTGGGTTTTAAAGAACATTTTATGAACTTGACTCCAATGGCAAGAGAAGTGAAGGCAAAGATAAATGAATGGGACTACATCAGAATTAAAAGTTTTTGCTCAGCAAGAGAAACTGATATCAAAATAAACAGACAGCCAACTAAATGGGAACTGATATTTTCAAACGACAGCTCAGATAAGGGCCTAATATCCAAAATTTACAAAGAACTCATAAAACTCAACAACAAACAAACAAACAATCCAATAAAAAAATGGGAAGAGGACATGAACAGACACTTCTCCCAGGAAGAAATACAAATGGCCAACAGATATATGAAAAGATGCTCAGCTTCATTAGTTATTAGAGAAATGCAAATCAAAACTACAATGAGATACCACCTCACCCCTGTTAGATTAGCTATTATCAACAAGACGGGTAATAACAAATGTTGGAGAGGCTGTGGAGAAAAAGGAACCCTCATACACTGTTGGTGGGAATGTAAAGTAGTACAACCACTATGGAGGAAAGTATGGTGGTTCCTCAAAAAACTGCAAATAGAACTACCTTATGACCCAGCAATCCCTCTACTGGGTATATACCCCAAAACCTCGGAATCATTGATACGTAAAGACACATGTAGCCCCATGTTCATAGCAGCACTGTTCACAGTGGCCAAGACATGGAAACAACCAAAAAGCCCTTCAATAGAGGATTGGATAAAGAAGATGTGGCACATATACACTATGGAATACTACTCAGCCATAAGAAATGATGACATTAGATCATTTATAGCAAAATGGTGGGATCTTGATAACATTATACAGAGTGAAATAAGTAAATCAGAAAAAAACAAGAACTACATGATTCCATACATTGGTGGAACATAAAAACGAGACTAAGAGACATGGACAAGAGTGTGGTGGTTACCAGGGGTGGGGGGAGGGAGGACGCAAGAGGAAGGGAGGGAGAGATTTAGGGGGAGGGGGAGGGGCACAGAGAAAACTAGATAGAGGGTGACGGAGGACAATCTGACTCTGGGCGAGGGGTATGCAACATAATTTAATGACAAGATAACCTAGACATGTTTTCTTTGAATATATGTACCCTGAATTATTAATGTCATCCCATTAACATTAATAAAAATTTATAAAAAAAAAAGAACATTTTTAAGGATTTACTATGGATTATCTTGAAAAATTAACCTGATCCAACTGTTGGATCAGATTTATATAAAAAAATTACAGTGAACTATCAATCTATATATTTATACACAATAAAAAAATCTTTTGTTCCTGTTATTAAAAACAAGAAACATAGTAAGACCCATTGCATATATTATTTTCACATTATGGCACTTAAAACTGTTCTCTACCCAGTAACATGTGAACAAGAGTAATAATGAGTAAGTATAGTTATAAATAGAGTAGGAAAGAAGAAAAGTTTGTTCAAATTGGACCTTGAAGTAACAGAAATCAAACTGACTTAAAGTAGTCATTTTGCAAGTACTATCCAAAAGAATTTTATCAGAAACAGCAGAAAATTACTATTTTTATTTCAGTGTTTAATGTATTCCTGAATAAGACTTCCTGCTTACATCCTGGCCACCTCTACCAGAAGGAAGGTAGAGCCACTTTAACTCTCATTGTGCTGGAAACCCAGTGCCCTTCCTGACACAGTGTGTCTGCACATAATGAGCTGGGTGGCCAAGGAATGTTTGTATGCAAATGTTGAGCATAGTCCAACTTGCTGTTTCTGCCTGGCCAGGCAAACATTTTTAGAAACAATTCAATTAGGAACCCTAATGCACAGGAAAGGTTGAATCTAAAACGGATAAATTTGAAGGCAGTTAAGTTTACTAAAAGGATCATCTTGTGAATCTTAAAAACAATTGTTCCCAAAGTTGATTTAAACTAATGTATAAACAGTTCTTTTTATACACATTAATAGAAAAATTCAAGTTTTATTAAGCAGGGTGTAGCTAAACAAGCTTCCTTTGTATATCTGAATATCAGTCAGTTTTTCTTTGAGGACAATTTTTATGTAGTTTTTCATTTTCATTGATTTATTTTACTTGAGCTAAAATGACATACCTAAGCATCCTAGATTTTGTCTTTAGCTTATATAGAATTTTCCTTTCTTGAAGCATTAAGTGACTTCTAGTTCCATAAAATATTATAATTTGTTGTTTTTGCAAAATTTCCATAGGCAAAGAAGAATGGAGGAAAGAAATTGTAAATGGTTCTTGGAGCTTCTTTGGGTTAAAGGGTCTAATGCCAGGAACAGCATACAAAGTTCGAGTTGGTGCAGAGGGGGACTCTGGTTTTGTGAGTTCAGAGGATGTGTTTGAGATAGGCCCAGGTGAGGTGCACCCACGCCCGTTCTGGCTCATGCTCAGAGGTGAAGCCCCCAAGCTCTCTGGCTGGAGATGGGGCTGGTGGTGCTGTTATGAGTAGAGCTATGAATGTCTTTCTGTGGGGTCCAGTTGGGTTGGGAGTGGGTTTTCCATTGTCTTTGGCTCTTTATATCAAATGGATTACAGAATTGAGGCAATCATCTTCTAACTACATTTGCCAAAACCATTACAAAAACAGAGCTAAATATGATTCTTAATTTACAGTATTTAGATAATCCAATCTTTTACTTTATTGACATATATTAACTTTCCCTTGAAGTTAGAATGGAATTTCTGAAATGCTTTTGAAGCTGAAATAACTCACTGATAAAGTCATGATTTCCATGTCAAAATGAACTGTAACCCAGCAGAACCCTGCAGTTTCTTTAGACAACTGGTATAAATATTGTTAAATTTGTATGAAACAAGAAATTGTTCAATTTATGTATTTCATTGTTATCACACCATATTAGACTGCTGTATATATTTTAGTTTTTTAAATATTATCAAAATACATAAGTAATAATTAAAGTCTCAAAAACAAAATATTTATATGAGTCAAAAATATTTATATTTACTCACAAGATGAAAAATGATCCCTGCTTACTTAAATTTAACAAAGGGTATATGGTATGTGTTCATTGTGTGGTTCATACACATGAATGTTCAGTCATTTCATGCATTCCTGAGGAAATGTTGCATTTCCTGGAGAACTGATAGCCAAAATGTATTTTTATGTCTTTCATTACACAAGCATTATGATTTTAAAGTCTTTTTTTATAACTTAGAAAATATACAATTGAGTGATTTCTAAAAAGAGAAACCAAAGGCAATAATAATATATTAAACTATATTTTTAAGTTTATGTGCTAAAATCATATTGTATGAAGAAAAAATTTTCCTGTTATTCTGTTTCTTGTATTTCGATATCCATTTGTGTATAAAGTCCTAGGAAAATACAGTATTAAACTTAACAGAGGAATATCAGTTGACAGTATGACAAGTGTTTATCAATATCTTTTCATTTCAAAATCCTAAAGCTCAAGTAGATATACTGTGCATTTAGAGCTAGAATACTAGTAATAATAATAGCACTAACATTTAATCATTTCTAATCTATACCGGATGAATGGTTTTGATGGCTTTTCTCATTCAGTCCTTACAACAATCCTATGAGTTGGCAGTGTTGTTATCACTTACACATCATGTCAGTGTGTAATGAGAGATGGGATACCTGCCTGTTACCCAGCTAGAGTGTGGGACAGCAAACGTGAGAGGCTCAGTATCCCACCAGAGGAGAGGCTCTTCCTGCACCTTTCATACCTGTCCCAAGGCCTACCTGCTAGGGGCACTGTGGTCTCAGAAGTGTCTTTCCAGCTCTATGGACCCATGGTCCAGTGCTCTGCCAGCTTGCAGATCTAGCTAGAATTAGATTCCACCCAGAATATTAAGATATGGCACTTTTTGTCCTTTTCTTTCTTTCTTTCTTTCTTTTTTTTTTTTTTTTTTTTGTCCTTTTATAGGACAAAAGGTGAACCCTTTAGAAAAATTGTTTTTCAATGTTGCTATATCTACAATTCCAGCTACAGCTGACAGGAATTTCAAGTTGAGCAGTCATAATGGGTGAGCCATTCTTTTTGCCAATGATGAAAAAATAGGCCAAGGCCACGGCCAGTTACTGTCACCTTTTCCATGTAACGTTACCACTGGGAGCAAACCTGTGTTGTTGCTCCCTCTCCCCTGTCCTGCCTGTCCCACAGCCTGATCCTGTGTGGCTGCTGGATGAGCTCAGTGTGGAAGTTTGGCTTCCGCACCCTCCCTCTCCCCCATGCTGGGTCCCCAGACTGATGGCAGCATGGGTGCAGTAGCTACCATATGGATCGTTTTGTTAACTGCAGTGATGAGCTGCTTCTCTGAGTCTTTCTCATTTCAGGAACCCAGACTCAACTTTCATCTACGCTTGTTGCCTGAATCTTCTTAACGTGACACCATCTCTGCCTTTGATAGTCTCAGTTTTTAAAATTTATTTCTTAATTTTTTCCTGTGCACACACTGAACACTAAATCAAACACAGCTGTGGACGGTGTCCTGATGCCGTGCTCTGACCCACACTCCTGGCAGGACCCCACCTGCTCCCCTGCTTTCTCACATGTTCTCGACTATCTGTCTTTTCTTCTCTTGAATCTCAAAGGACTTAAAGCAGATTTGTTTTTACTGAGGCCTGTCAGATGCCTTCAAACTTCAGCCAAAGTGATTTTCCCTCTTTTCATACATTTCTAACTATATTAATGGAACAGGGCATATTTATATGTAATGTATTCTTTATAGCCATTTATCTTACTGTCCCTTTCATGCTTCATTTGTTCTCCTGAGTGCTCAGAGCATTTCCTCAGAGTATAGACTGTCATCAAAGCTGTTGTTAAAGCTAACTTCTAGGAAACAAAGCAAACTTCATTCCTCTGGCTTACTTTTTTTTTGTATTCTTAATATTTGTCTATTTTTTAGCTTTATGGATTACTCAAGTAATTCATAAATATAATTTTATTATAAAAGTTTTAGATAAATTGGAAATCCACTTTCTCTCTTCTGCCCAATTCTACTAATAACCCACCCATTAAAAATCAGATTCAAGGCCCTGGCCGGTTGGCTCAGCGGTAGAGCGTCGGCCTGGCATGCGGGGGACCTGGGTTCGATTCCCGGCCAGGGCACATAGGAGAAGCGCCCATTTGCTTCTCCACCCCCCCTCCCTCCTCTCTGTCTCTCTCTTCCCCTCCCGCAGCCAAGGCTCCATTGGAGCAAAAGATGGCCCGGGCGCTGGGGATGGCTCCTTGGCCTCTGCCCCAGGCGCTAGAGTGGCTCTGGTCACCGCAGAGCGACGCCCTGGAGGGGCAGAGCATCACCCCCTGGTGGGCAGAGCATCACCCCCTGGTGGGCGTGCCGGGTGGATCCTGGTCGGGCGCATGCCGGAGTCTGTCTGACTGTCTCTCCCCGTTTCCAGCTTCAGAAAAATACAAAAAAAAAAAATCAGATTCAATATGAAAAAGCCCTACAGGCTTCAGTGTGTGTGTGTGTGTGTGTGTGTGTGTGTGTGTGTGTGTGTGACTGGTAGCCATGACTTCAGTTTGTAAAATCATCTGTACTTAAGATAATTTTAGAGTGTCCTAGGAATACTTGAAGCCTTTTATAGTCATTGTGGGTTTTAGATCCCTTCTTATATGGATAGGAAGTCAATAGAAGTTATTTTAAGTTACATAATTTATTATAGCAACTTCTGGTGCAGTTATGTGTGTGTGAGTATGCACCTGTTAACATTCTGTGTCTGCCTAATCTTAAACAATGGGGTAGTGAAATATTTGATGCTTTTTTTTTGTAGACATAGAGGCAAAAATCTAAGGTCATTTCGGATGTTCCCTTATGAACTGTCAAAGAAATACGTCCACTTTTTACATAGTTGCATAGTAGCAAGCTGCCAGTAGGCAATTCAGTTTTGACATTCTGCATCTCTATAAGCCAATGTTTATGCTAGTTCTTGAGTGTCTTATTGTAGTTGCCTTCATCAGTTGTATTTAATTAGAGGAAAAATGTAAAAGCAAATACTATTTATGACCAGGTGTAAATCGTTAAGTATGCTAAAAACTCTTTAACTTCAGTCAAATGCTCAATAGACTTACAACAATTGGCTTTAAGTTCAGTTTTGAAGAAAAAGCACAGAAAGATCATGTGAGAATTGACAGAAATAAATTTCCAAAGCATATATAATGATGGACTTTTAAAATATTTTTACCTGGCTCAGAATGGAAAGTCCTTATAATCTTTTATTCCATTAAAGACTGCTACAGATTTTATGTCTGGACATGTTTTTAGGAATGCATTGTAACAGTAGAGCATAATGCCTACAACCATGTGCCCCAGAGTCAGACAGAGTTGGGTCAAGCTTCAGCTCTTAGCAAGTTCTTTACCTTCTCTAGGCATAGATGGATTTATTCCTCATGCCTGCTTCAAAGGATTGTTGTGAAGATTACATGAGATTTTTTTCCTCCTTGCACAGTGCCTTGCAGACAGTAAGAGTTTTGGAATGTAAGCTCTCATTATAACTGTCTTCATATTCACCTTCATCATCATCACTGTGGTTATGGTACATGTGTAGAAGGGGAGCACTGTCTAGACTGGTGCTTCAGTTGTATCAAGTCATGATATAACTCAAGACCTCTCTGACCAGTGAGGGAGAAGGTGCCATTGGGGAAAGGCTACTGGCATTTGATTTTTATTGCAGATAATGTATTTCCACTTCTTTATTTCTTAAATATCCACACAATATTCACATTCCTCTTCACACTCGATTTTAAGCATTTCGTTTTTCTCCTTTTGTTTTGTTTGGAGAAAAAAAGGGCCATGAGGTCCATTTTTGCACATATATCAGAACCTGGGATACTTGTAGCCAAGTTTATTTCTGCATCCAGAGATCATATACACCTAACCCAACAATGTTAAATGTAGTCAAAAGAAATTCAATCAAATTAAAAGCATGACAGAGGCATCCTTATAAATCAGAAGAAGAAAATCTTTCACCTTTATTATCCTGATTATGGTCAAAAGAGAAAAATAAAGGTCCTTAAAAACACGAAGCTTTAAACCAATTTATTTAAACAAATCCTCAGGGGCATGTCTGAATAGCCATTGATGCTGCACTTTGTCCCATTTGATTGACACTTTTGAATAATACTAGAAATGCTACTTATTCTATGTTTTTCTTAGGAGGTTTGCACACTGCCACAGGTTGAAAAAGAGGCTTCACATTTACTGATTCAAACAGAATAGAAGGAGACTTAAAGAATATGTATACATGTGAATGAGTATTTTCTCTCTAAACTGGTTACTTATTCCAATGATGATGCCACTGATCAAAATATATTTCAAAGTCTTTTAAATGGATCCTAAACAACATTGAATATTGATCTTCTGAGAGTACATTTTCAGAAATTTTCAAAAGTCATTCAGAACCAATTCTTATAAATAAGGTGAATAATAAAGGAGATGAATAACAAATCTTAGAAATATTTTGAATGAAAATTGAGACATTTTAAGGCTGATTATCATATATAGACAGATTTCTTATATGAAAAGTTTTTATTTTTAACAGTTTTCAAAACATTTTGAAAACATGGCAGCATCATTGCAAAGATATTTGAGCCTCCAAAGCAGTTCCTTTGAAGGAAAAATACCAGTACTCCATTAGATGTATACATTCTGTTCTGCTTAAAATTTAGTCTTATATTCTTACCACTGTATTTAATGAACAACTTATCTTGTAAGCAGTACATTTGTTCATTGGTTTTGGACTGTGTCTCCACTGAGAAGATGTAGTTAAAATAACTCTGAATACAATGTTTAACAGAGTTTGTTAACATTTAATGGTATTAGCATTAAGATTTCTCTATTTGAATTGTTTTAATTAAGACTTTTTCAAAGTTAATTATTTAATACCCGATTGATAACTGACAGATTTCAATTTGGGGCCATATGTAAAATATATGAGTTTGGCAATTATTAATATAAGAGACTATGGCTGTTCTCACCTCTCCCTTAACCCATTCCCACTGATGTCATTCCTTTGCGTTCCAGCAATGGCAAGCCGACAGGTGGACATTGCAACTCAAGGCTGGTTCATTGGTCTAATGTGTGCCGTTGCTCTTCTTATCTTAATTTTGCTGATTGTTTGCTTCATCAGAAGAAACAAGGGTGGTAAATATCCAGGTAAGAAATAAAGATGAAAATTGCCTTATAGTGCTGCATAATTATCTATTGAAGTAAAAAGAAATCATAAGTGTAAATAATGTAGATTGCAGTAAGTATCTTACCAGAGCCATAAATTTGGACATTCAGTTCAAACAGTTTTATCTAATGGGAGCCTAAACATTGTGAAGGATCAGAAGGCATTTGGGGAAAGTAAATGAATCTGTTCTTTGACAATATTAGTGACTGCTTCCTTAGGCTCCATATAAGTCACAGGTGCTGAAATTGCACCTACAGCCCACAGGCAGAGGGGAAAGATACCGAAATCTTCCAGAGGAAACAATGCATGAATGGAGTCTTGATATCATGATGTTTAACGTTGCTTTCCCTAGAGAGTTAATATTATACAACCCATAGGTGTATTTTCCACTGCTGTGTATCCCAAAGAGAGCACTCTTAGAAACTTTGAAAAAGGAAACACAGGATCAATAGATGAGAATGTCATTTTGAATTTTTCAGTTAAAGAGAAGGAAGATGCCCATGCTGATCCTGAAATCCAGCCCATGAAGGAAGATGATGGCACTTTTGGAGAGTACAGGTGAGTCTCCACTTCCGCTTCCGCCCCATCAGCACCTCTCTGCTGTGCAGACACTGAGCTCGCCCCGCGGAAGAGGACCTGGAAGGAACAGCTCTCCCAGGTGTTCCATATTTTCCTCAAATACTAGTTTATAAACCTTTCCATGTCTAAATGTTTACACATTCCTCACAGTTAAAATAGTCTCACACTTTTCATTAAAGAACAGATGTCCATGTTAATCCCAGGTTTAGAGAGGAAGTGTCTTCCACTCTGTAGTACTCTCCCACGGCCCTTGCTGTGTGGATCACCCAGCAGAGCTGGTGGTGCACTAAAAGTCAACAGCAATAAAGACCCTACAAGGCTGCATTGTAAAGATAGTTATGCCTGTCATTTTCTAAAGTGCTTTCAAAAATCAGTGTTATTCTTTCTTAATCTTGGATTTGACACTTGTTTTTCAAAAACAGATGCCTATGATTCTACCCATTAATCATGAAATGTGACTAGTTTGTTTGAGTAGCTGTTAATTATTAGGAATATCCCAGTTCTGGAGCAGTGTGTTAGCTCGCAGAACTTTGTGATATGTTCTTGACTGGGTTCCATCATTAAGGACAAATTTTAACATAACCTATGTGTTAAATAGTTTAAATAAGGAAGGGAGGGAGGGAGGAAGGGAAGAAGGGAGGGAGGGAGGGAGGGAAGGAGGGAGGGAGGGAGGGAGGGAGGGAGGGAGGGAGGAAAGAAGGAAGGAAGGAAGGAAGGAAGGAAGGAAGGAAGGAAGGAAGGAAGGAAGGAAGGAAGGAAGGAAGGAAGGAAGGAGGGAAGGAGGGAAGGAGGGAAAGAGGGAAGGAGGGAAGGAGGGAAGGAGGGAAGGAAGGAAGGAAGGGGCTTTAACCAAGGATATTCTTGCCTAGGGGTTACATACAGGTCTTATTAAAGGGAGATAAACTATTATTTTAGAAGTTTAAAAACAAAATATATATTAACTGATGTAGAAGACTGGGATTTTGGTGTTTCAAAGAATATTTCTATTTATAAAATGCCTTTGCACCTTGTGTTTTCTTTTCTCTTGATTATATAAAATATAATCTTTTAAATAGACACTGGACCCACTTCAAGTCTTATTTTTCCAGAAGAATGGGGTTTTAGGTGAAATAAAATAATTCACTATTGTGAATTCCAAATGACTTTGTAGATATTTCTGTTAATTTTGACCTGTCCCTATAGCTCATTTTGGCGTTTCCATGTCAATATCATGAAGGGATAAAAAGTAATAATGATGCTGAAGATAAGAGGTGTGGGAACTGATTGAGAATAAAATGTGTTTTTGACAGGTTGGTTTTATACCAGTTCTCATTCAGGTATCAGTATTTTTTTTTTTTTTTTTTTTTTGCCTTTGTGTCTCAGCACCTAAGCTTTCATATTCTAACCTCTTTAACAGAGATGACTATAATCTCTAAAACTTCTCAGAATTTCTAATCTTAGGAGGGAAAACAGTGGCTAGTGAGGGTTGTCTTGATTTCAGATATTGACTCTGGGACTGAAAGTTTATGGAAAGCTCATGCAGCACTCCACCCAGTCTACCCAGAAGGCTTTATGACGCATCAGAGCAGCCGGCAGATGGCCACAGCTGAGAGTAACCATGTCTTATACTGGATGAGTTAGAATCTTTGCTGTCTTAACTCAGTCTTCTATATGTTTCTCCTATAAAACACAGGAGCTGTTTTATATAATTGTATTATTACTTGCATTCTTGTGGCTCGACTTCTACATAGGATATGCAACCACTCCCTTATTTATTGTGATGAAGCTAAATCTCTAATCTAGCCTGAAAAGACATATTCGAATGAATTGATAATAAAACATTGTACTTTACACATTCTTTGCACGATGATGGGTTTCTGTTGCACCTTGTCATGCTTAAATGGATCTGGTAATGTACTGCTCACCTGTGTGTCTCAAATGTCAAACTTGCTACAACAGTGATGTGAAACCATGATCTGATGTAATGGGACTTTCTTAGGATAACTATGCTGCCTACTCCATTAAACCTAGACTGAAATGGAGGTTGAATAAATGTGAACTAGCTTGGACTCGAGAGACTATTAGTTTTACTGTCTACTCGGCCATCACTATTGCTTTCTTTAGAATCACTTAATTTGTCTAGATGTCAGTTTTTTTCATTTATAAAATGATATAGTTGTTTGAGTATTAGAAGATCTTTGAAGGTTTCTAGTTCTATGATTTCTGTGCTCCTCTGTGGACTATCTACTGAGAACTTTTAATATGATTTTGGGTTCCAGAGCAATACATAGCAAACAAGTATTTGGTTACTGGCCTCATTATCACTGTGCTTACATTTATTTGGTCATTTTCTTTGTCTTGGTGTTAATTATATATGACCTGTTTGTGAAGTGTGTTTGTATGGCTGTCATTAGCTTGCTTGCCCTTGAGTTTCTCAGCAGAGACTTTCCTTGGGCCTATTGAGTACAAACCCGTTGGTTCAGGTGTGAAGACAAAAATCCACATCACACATGTAACTACATTGATCTGGGAAGCACAAAGGGAAATTAGATTCTGACAGATGTTCTAAATATGAAACACAACTCAATGATTTTTTTTTTTACTGAAGCTGTAAGTTCATAAGGACAATCCCACAAGTGAAATCACTTCTCCAAAAATGCCCAGCCATCCTTTGCTACAGATGTTGCTTCATCCTGTGACTTTCTGACACTACCTCAAAATCTTTTCCCTTTGGTTTCTTTTTTTACATAAAAAAAGACCTTTAGTTTCCTAGATGTCACAATTAGTGAAAATATTTCTGTTTATTACAGGATCTTTTTTTAATGATAAATTTATGAGGTCATTCCCCTCCATAAATCATGAGTTTCTTTTCTGCACCTTGGGAAGCTTTGAGTCTATATTATTTATTGATACTTATTCTTTTTCATTATTAAAATAAGATAATATCCTGATCACACACACAAAATTAGGGCTATTGCCTCAGAACAGAGCGATCAATAATTTTGTTCAGATTAGCTCATTGTCCAGATTGAAGACATGGTTGGCTCTGAGTCAGAGCATATTGCACAGTACAAAGGGATCAACTTCAGTGGCCATATTGGATTTTTTTTCATATGCTGTGCCCTCACTCCAACACCCACCCCCAAGCAGCTGTCCTCTGATGGAAGCCTGCCGCTTTCTGTTTCTTTCTTTAATTATACAGACAGTAAGATCTGCATCCTTACTAGCATGTAGAAAAATCAGAAACAATACAACTAGCCACATATTTTTTTTTATTCTTTAGATTTATTCTACTAAAAAACAGAATGAACCCAGGTCATTAATCATATGGTCCAGGTACTTGAACTCATAGCATAAATGGAGATTCTTGGCTTGGAAATCTTGTCATTCATGCGAACACAGTCCTGTTGCACCCAAGGTAACCCATGCTCATAAGGCTTGAATAAAGACGTGTCACATTTGTTATATTACTTTGGATTTATTATGCTCACAAACACAAAGTAGTGTGTGAGCAGTATAAATATGACTGACTTTTAGAGAGGGTGTTTGGAAAGTGGGTGTTTGAGTCATGAATTTCCAAACTGCAGTAGGTTTGTCCGTGGTAGGGTGGTGACCACAGGAAAACCAGACCGAATGATCACAGATTCATCTCCTGTTGCTAAGTTTTACTCAGTGCAGGCACATTTTGTATGCACAGCCCTGAGATGCTTCTGGAAGAAAGTGTGAACTCCCTGAAATACCTGCTTAGAGTAAAAGAAAGAAAAGACTATATTACAGTGCATTGTGTGATATTCTGAAATTAATTAGGATGAGATGAAAAAAATTTTAATGTTAGAATTCTGAAAAATTTCTAAAATGATTACTGTATCTTCTGTTGTTATTTTACAATGAATTTGCTCAAACTATATTCATTGAGTGCCTACTGTATTCCAGGCTGTGGGGAAAGCCAATAAAGCATTATCTCCCTGATTTATAGGCTAGTGAGGGATGTGGGAAGTAAAGGAACAGTCTGCCCACCCTGTGGGAAGCTCTGTGGAAGGGCTGCAGACGCAGCTGGGAGCAGGAGCAGAGAGCCAGAGCCAAGGGGGTGAGCAGGGTGTGCTGCACGAGGTCACCTAGAGGAAGGAGAGCGGGAACTGAATTTTAATACTGTTATCTGAAGGGAGTAAGTAGGGCAAAGACAAGTTTGCTTTTACATTTTGGAACCACTCACACTGTAGTTTTCTGGATTTAAATTGTCTATTCCTAGGCCCTGGCCGGTTGGTTCAGTGGTAGAGCATCGGCCTGGCGTGCAGGAGTCCCGGGTTCGATTCCCAGCCAGGGCACACAGGGGAAGCGCCCATCTGCTTCTCCACGCCTCCTCCTCTCCTTCCTCTCTGTCTCTCTCTTCCCCTCCCACAGCCAAGGTTCCATTGGAGCAGCGTTTGCCCGGGTGCTGAGGATGGCTCTGTGGCCTCTGCCTCAGGCGCTAGAATGGCTCTGATTGTGGCAGAGCTACGCCCCAAAATGGGCAGAGCATCGCCCCCTGGTGGGCGTGCTGGGTGGATCCCGGTCGGGCACATGCGGGAGTCTGTCTGACTGCCTCCCCGTTTCCAACTTCAAAGAAATACAAAAAAGAAAAAAAAATGTCTCTTTCTATAATAATAAATCTTTACCCATTAACTAAAATTCTTACAGGAGTAATATTGTGTATTCTCAGTGTAAGGATTTTGCTTTTCTTCTTAGGCTATTTTCATTTGTTTCTTCCGCATCCTTTTAACAGAATGTGTAGGTCTCTTGAAAGGTAAGGGTAAAATTTACAAGCCTGGTGTGCACTCAATAACAAAATTATTTGAAATGCAGGATTTTAATTCTCCTTCTTGCTCAGAAAAATATCCATATTTCACACTTAAGCAAAATCTTTTTCCATTTAACATACTAACTTCTCCACTTGCCATATTTTTTACCGCCTTTTGAATTCAAAATAGTGATGATTTTTCAGTTCATCCTTTTCTAATGCTTGTGATTATTTCTGAATTGTTTCCAAATCAGGATACCAATGCTGACACTGATATTGACACGCACAATAAGAAGCCATCCACCTACTGAGGCCTTCATGATTAAACCATTTCTGCCCCTGATTTTCATTCCAACTCACGCTGCCATCACTGGAGTCAGCCTGATGCTTAGATTTGGCTGGAGAAACTCAGCACTCCATATGCTTTATCATAACTTACATTCATGATCTTTAAGAACAAAACATTTTACTTAAATGCCAGTCTTTATGAAAATTTCTTTTTTTTTTCCCAGTGATGCAGAAGACCACAAGCCTTTGAAAAAAGGCAGTCGCACACCTTCAGACAGGACTGTGAAGAAAGAAGACAGTGACGATAGCCTAGTGGACTATGGAGAGGGGGTGAACGGCCAGTTCAATGAGGACGGCTCTTTTATTGGACAGTACAGCGGCAAGAAAGAGAAAGAGCCCGCCGAAGGGAACGAAAGCTCAGAGGCACCTTCCCCTGTCAACGCCATGAATTCCTTTGTTTAATTTGTAAGCTCTTCACCGATCCCCTTCCTCTAGAATGTTTATCCTAAGTACTTGTCAGCCTTCTCATACTGTGAACATAGAAGCAGAAAGTATATATTCTGCTGTATGTTAATATTATGAGAACAGTTAGAGCAAGAACATAACTCCGTCAAATGATATGTTAATGTGAGCTGCAGTGCAAAGTACATACTTTTCACTCAAAATAGGTATTTTTGATTTTCTCAGAACTGATAAAAACAATACAACATCATCAACAGATTGTATTGTTTCCTCCTCAGGATACAGTTCAATATGATGCATGAAAAATGCTACACAGTTAAAGGACATACCTGTGTGTGCTATTCGAACATGGTTTGAAACTTTGTTTATACTGTCCTCAGCTGAACTCCTAAATATGAATTCCATTTTCATTGTCAAGAGTGTTCCTGTAGTATTCTCTAGAACTTCAATGTCTTTGTGGACATTGTTGTGAAAGTGGTGACCCTGTGTCTAGCTGTTAGTCTTTTGGGGAGACTGTTAGAAACAGTATGTACAGCATATACTTGCTAACTGAGTGACTTGTGACAGTTGCATTCGCCGATGCTTACTGAGACTGTTACTGCTCTTTGCCCCTGTTACTGTAGCCTCTTACCCTCCCAGGTGTTACAGCAGCACAGTGTTCTTTTCACATCACCTCTATGTTCAGGTGTTTTTAGGCATAAACAATATATATTGCAATGTATTTTGGCATTTGTGCCATACTGAGAGAATCAAAAACAAATCACTCCAATTAAATTTCCAAACTTATTCCAGAAAGCACAGGGCAAGACACATGCAGTGCCTTCAGACAGGGAGCATTCCACGCGCACGCCTTCCATGGTGAAGGCACAGTGGGCTTGGAGTCCTAGCCCACGCTCATCATCCACAAGAAACTTAACAAACCGAGGGAACCAAAACCGGTAGGCTGAAAAAAGGAAATGGGAAAATAAAATCAATAAGACAACTTATCTTAAGGAGCATTTCCCCATATGTATAAAAAGGAACACTATCAACAACTGGAATGCATGATGATTTTTTTGTCTTTTATGGTTTCTACTAAGACAAGCCCTATTTAGTAAGAAAGATGTCAAGTTGGTAAAAAAAAAAAAAAATTAAATTATTCCAAAACTAAAAACATAGATATATATTATTATTCTCCTCTAAGTCTTTACCTATGTGGCAGCTTTGAAACTCTGCAGCATTAAAAGGTCTGCATGCAAACTGCATGGACAACTTTCAGAATTTAACAAACCTGATAAGAACTACCAAGGCCAAACACATGCATTATATCTGCAGTTTCAAAAAATCCCATACATCTACCATATTCGTAAATAATACCTATCAAATGTTTACCTCCAAATATGAAATTCACAACCTATGGTTGAAGGAATGTTCAATTTCATTTGCCAATAAATTGGTTTATCATAACTTGCATCAAGTTTAATTTTAAGTAAAGCTTTTTATATGTAGATATTTTGTTGGATTTGTAAATACACTTAAAATATAGATGCTATATGCTCATAGGTGTCACATACAAATAAACATGCAAACAATATATTGTACTGTATAAGAAGTTAGCTAATTAATACAGCGCATGGGATTGCAAAGCATTTAAATACCTTTGGGTTTTATTTTTGTTTTCTGCTGTGAAACTGAAATAGTGACCATATTGCCAGCAAGTTTCTGGATGAACTCTTCAGAGCTGTGCCTGTGGACTCGGTTAGCCTGCTGCCAGGGCATTTTGGATACACGTAGGTAAAGCGGAGTGTGACGTAAGCCCAGGTGAGGATGGCGCTCCATACTTCCATGTCTCCACATTCGCTTTCACGGATCGGACACAGATTTGCCTTGGTGTCCGAGAGCACAGAGGAAAGGTGCTTTACATTCACCCCTGTTTCGGGGAAGCAGTCAAAGTACACGTTTTCCTCTTCTAAACCAGTAGATGCTAAATTTGTCTGTACACGAAGGGTCACTTCTGTAATAGTGCAACAGATTGTCTATTAAAAATTAATGTGGTTTTAAAAGTCCCTCTCCTTTGTAATATATCATGTTCCCAGTGGAGTGTGAGCGTCCAAAGATACAGACGGCAATGATTGGATTTCCATCAGAAAGTAACTATCAAACACTCGTGACCTCTGTAATTTTTAACTTTTTCAACATGTATATCCTAATGTTTTCAAGCAGAACAAATTTTTATTTTTGCTTTTAGAAGTGTTCTATATGTAGAGAAAAATTAAACACAAAATTAAAAATATTATAAAACAGAGGTAATAAAATAGGGCATATCAAAAGTTTTAATGAAACACAGGAGTAGGTATCACCAGCCTCTTGAGAACCAGTCAGAGAAGTCAGGTGCTGCTTCCGTCCCAGGGGCCTGACCCCCAGGCCTGTTCCCTGGTGCACCACCAGCCTGTCTCTGCCTGCCACGGCTCCATCAGCCGGGCAACTGGGATTCCTTACCCTCTCCTTCTTTATGGATAGTTTGGGCATGTACAAGTATTATGGGCATGTCGTCCACTTGCTTCTCCCCAGCCCATTCTTGTCATTGTCTCAAACCTGTCTAGCTCTGTAAACTGCCAGCATCCGGTATGTTCCGCTGTTCCATTACCTGCCCTTACCCCGGTGCCCTGGTTCCAGCCTTCCTGCCACAAGAGCTCCTGCTGGCACGGGGCCCTCCACCAGTTACTTGGATGACAACATGTTACGGCAGCCCTCCTTTATCTACACGGGATATGTTCCAGGACCCTCTGTGGATGCCCAAAAGCTTGGGTAGTACCACATCCTACATACACTCTGTGTTTTTCATCTAGTTTGATTTATAAATTAGGCACAGCAAAAGATTAACAACAATAATTAATGATAAAATAGAGCAGTTATAGCAATATACTGTAATAAAAGTTAAGTGCATGGCTTTAGGACCACGATTAAGTAAAATTGGGGTAACTTGAACACAAGATGGCTGCTAAGTGACTGATGAGCAGGAAAGTCTGCAAAGTGGAGACGCTGGACAAGGAGAATTCGCATTTCATGCTGGACAGAGCAGACAGCTCAGATGGCTTGTGATTTAAAACTTATGAATTGTTTATTTATGGAATTCACCACTAAATATTCTTGGACCACTACTGGCCATGGGTAACTGAAACTATAAAAAGTGAAACTACAGATAAGGGGGACTGCTGTGTGTAAGTGAACAGTAAAATGCTATGTACCCTAGTATTTCCAGCACAGAGAACATTCTCTTCTGAACAGAGAATCAGGATCTCTACTTCACACTGTGGGCCAGATTCACAGTCCACATCCTCAGGACACATGATCAATCACAGCTCTGTTTAGCAATGAGGACTGGAAATTGTGAGCCTGACCCCAAAAAGCATTGGTTCATTGACACCTTTTTGTTCAAATGGTTTATAATGGCCCTGGTTTACTTTTTTAAAATTATTTTTTGACTTAAGAGAGAGAGAGAGAAAAGAAGAAACTTCAATTTGTTTCACTCACTTATGCATTCATTGGTTGGTTCTTATATGTGCCCTGACTGGGGATCAAACCCACAACCTTGTCATATCAGGTAGCTTTAATTAATCAACCCAGTAAACCTGAGCTGGCCCTGGTTTACTTTTAATGTCTGATTATGGAAATGGCTTGTGTAAGCAAGAGCCATATAAGGAACTGAGAATTCTCACCCAAACTCAGCAAATCTCTCTCTCACAAGATTTTTCTCCAAATTACCACCAGAGGGCTCCCTCTGCTCTATTCAGTGGAAAGAAGCACTGTGGGAAAACGAAGGCCCTGCAGACACTATGCAAACTGCTTCTGAATCAGACTGTGTTCTGCGGGTGCTGCCTTCTGCCACTAGGGGAGTGGGGTGTGCAGTGGTCTCTGATGGGTTCACAGCTTCCAGGGAGTAAGTGGGTGTCACCTTGAGCCTTGTTAATCTTCCTGTTAGTGTATCCTGGTGACTGCTGGATGGTCAGCAGGAGAAGGAAGAGGCACATGCCTCCTGGCTCCCACAAGTCACCCCTCACTGCTGCAAAATGGTGGGGGGAGGGGGCACTCCTTCATAAGTCCCCCCTTCTCTAGAGCACATCATTTTGACTGCCACCAGCGCTTTGATGTTTTGTGATTGGACAGCACAAAAAGCAGAGTTTACACATAACTTTTATTTCTACACTTTTTTAAAAAGCAGAAGGGGGAGAGAATACTATAACAGTATTTATATTGAGAAAATAATCAAACAAATAGTTCCCAGGTTGAGTAGAAAGAGAAGAAACCAGATTTACATTCCGGCCATCAGCTAGCTGTATAATCATGTGTAAATGAACCCCTTATGTCCAGCTCTCTAGGTCTCCATTTCTTCAATTTTAAAATGACAGGAAACAGATTATTTCCAATATCCCTTTCTATTTAAATCTCATGGGTCTGAATACCCCCCCCCAAAAAAAATAAGCTATTTTGAGCACCTAAAACAGGTGTTTTCGAAGTGGGGAGGACACACGAGGTGCAGACCCAGAGGTGGCCTCTGTCCTCATGGTACCTGGAGTCTGCTGTGAGAAAACAGACGTTGATCGAATGACCGCCTAAGTGACTGTGTCGTTCCAAACTGAAATCAGCACTAGGAAGGGAAGGCACACTGTCCATGAGAGCTGATAATGGAAGAGGCTGACCTGTGCAGAGCCGACAGGAAGGCTCCCCTGCGAAGCGAGCACTGGGAACAAGCAGGAGGAGAGAAGGCAGGACTGAGGCCAGGGTGCTGGGAGCAATCTGGGGCCAGGCTTGCTGGGGCCTGCGGTCCACGAGACAGGTTTTTGTATTCACTCAGGGTGCAGTGGAAAGTGAGGAGTGATTAAACAGTTGAAGGAAAGTTGCAGGATCAGATCTGTATTTGGGAGGAGGCAGGATTTATGGGACTCCATGTGGAGAAGGAGTTGGAGGGGAGCCAGACGGTTTGATAAGGAGGCACCGAGAAGCTCTGCAGTAAATTAGTAGTCAAGAGATGGTAGAGGCTGGGTCTGAGCTGTACCAGGGAGAAGCAGAGAGGGGTGGATTCTCCAGATAGTCAAGAAGCAAAGCGATGGGAATAAGAGGATGTGGGAAGCTGAGAGAAAGGAAAACTCTTAGATGTCTGACTGATGTAACCAGACAGGGGCTCACTTAGGTGGGAACATCAGGAAAGAACCATAATTGGGGTAAGTTATTAGTTCAAGTTAATAAATGAGTTTGAAGAGCCTCTAGGACAACCAAGTAGAAACAAATGACTGGTAGGAATTGAATATATGGGCTTAATGCTCAGAAGGAACTTCTAAGATGATGAGTAGTAAGTAAAGCACTGATGCAGTTGCCTAGGGGAAAAAGTATAGACAGAGGGCTGAGGATTATGCCCTACTGAGAAATCTCCATGTGGCCCTGGTGGGTGGCTCAGTGAATCCAGCATTGAACCAGCGCACTGTGGTCACAGATTTGATCCCTGGTCAGGGCATGTACGAGAAACAATGAGAACAAGCAACTAAATGTAAGAACTAAGTAGAACCAGTTGATGCTTGTTTCTCTCCGCTACCCCTCTCTAAATCATTGAAAAGGTGAGGGAGGGAGGGAAGGAAGAAGAAAGGAAAACCCATGTACAGATGGCCCTCTAAAGGAGACTACTAAACAGAACAGAGAAGTTCGGAAGAAATAAGGGGAGTGTGTTGTCTTGGAAGCCAGTGAAAGAGACCATTTCAAGAACAAAGAATGGTTTACAGTCTTACATTGTGCTGAAAAATCAAGTAAAATGAGGACTGAAAAATAATTTTTGACTTTGAAGGCATGGAGGTCATCTGAGACCTCAGTAAAAGCTGTTGGGTGGAGTGTGGTCACAGATGAGTGAGCCGGAGTAGAAGGGGAGGAAATGGAGATGGTGAATTTGCCGTTACCCACATGGCTCAGTTTCTGGACACCTCCACCTCATACTGTAACCTTAGCAGCCCGCTCTGCCCACAACCTTGCCTCCACATACTGTCCCCTCTGCTGTCTCTCAGCTGACTCCTTTCTTTCATCCCTTTTCCAGCAAGGATTTTATAGTTCATTATTTACTTTATTTTATTTTTCAATTACAATTCCCATTCATATAGTTCACTATTTTTGAAACACTCTTGCTTTACCCTAAAGTCCTTTGCCCTTCTGACTTTTTTAAATACTTGTGGAAGTATCTTGTTACTTAGGACCAAGCCTACTGTCTGCTTTCCACTGCTTGTGCATGTGATGAGTTGAACCATCTATAACAAAGACACCTTTGAAACCTTTGGTTCCCCACCAATACATCCCCTTCAGTTATCATACTCTCTCCTCAACTTCATGGCAAAAATTTTGAAAAAGTTGAACTAATACCAGAAAAAGTAAATGAGGATAATCGTGGAAGCTACTATTCATCAGACAGTGCACTCTTTGTTCCTTCTATAGCTGCAACACTTTCCCAGTCTCACTCAGTTTGTCCCACAGCCATTGACTTTCTTCAGCTGTAACTATGTAGCTATTACCTCAGTGAATGACTCAGAACTTTTTTAATCAGGTTCTCAGCCTGCACATTGGAATCAGATGGAGAGCTTTACAGTCTACTGCTCATGCATGCCCCCTCCGCTGTAAGTGTCTGAGACGTAGCCCGGCGTAGCTCGGCATCAGCCCCCCAAATGGTTTTTATGCGCAGGCAAGACTGATACTGTGTCAAGAAACATGTAGCCACATCCTGTGTGTGCACTCAACATAGCTAGGGAACAGTATTTTGAATGCATTTCTTCACACATGTTGATCTCCAATTCTCTTGTATTCCTCTCACTAAAAAAGAAAAAAACATGCCTAGGGGTAATGGCCCTCACATTGCTGGTGGGAATAGAAATGGTACAGCCAATTTGTAAACCAGTTTGGCAGTTTCTTAAAATGTTAAGTGTAAATTTACCATATGAGTCAGAAATCCCACTCCTAGGTATATATCCAAAAGATATGAAAAAATGTTCCCACAAAAACTTGTATGTAAATGTCCATAGATGCAGTCATCATAATAGCCAAAAAATTACTCAGTGTTCATAAACTGATGAATAAATTAATAAACTGTGGTCTATTCATACAACTAAATGATAAAGTGATGCCATTAAATGGAATACTATTTCATGTTTTTTTTTATTAAGTACTAACACCTACTACAACATGCTCAACAACATTAAGCTAAATTAAAGGAACTCTACACAAAAGGCCACACATTGCATGATTCCATCCACTTGAAATATCCAGAAAAGCAAACCTTGAAGACTGGAAGTGTGTTAGTGGTTGTCTGGAACTAGGAATGGAAACCAGGGTTAACTGTTGAATGGCAGGGGGTATGTCACTGAGTGATGGAAAGGCTCTAACACTGGCTTGTGTTGATTATTGTACAACTTGGTAAGTTTACTAAAAACCATTGAATTATATATTTAAAACTCGTGATTTGTGATGTGTGAGTTATACCTCAATAAAGCTGTTAAGATCAACTACTCCTAGGCTTCCATGTGGCTGAGAAGTGCTCAGGGCTGAGTAGAGAGGAGGCTTGTGATAGTGTATCCCCATCACAGGGCCCTCCGTGCACCTGTCCTCCTGTTTCCTCAGGCATGCATCACAAGACCAGTGGTTTTCAAAGTGTGGTCGCAGGACAGCAGCATCAACCCTACTTCTTAGAAGTGCAAATTCCTGGTCCACCCCCTCTTCAGGTCAGAAGCTGTGGGTGGGCCAGCATGTGTTTACCTGGGTGAGGCCGGTGACACTGACAGGCCAGAAACACTGCCCTCAGTCTGCGCGCCAGGCTCTCTCCTCTCCACCTGGAGGAATGGGAGCGATTTATCTGTTGAGATTAAAAGAAGAAAGGATGCTCTTTCATAACAGCAAAAAAAAGTCGAAATAACCCAAAATGCCCACCAATAAGTAACGAATGAACCAATTTTGGTGTATCACACCAATATCTATGCCAATGACATACTCATCTACAATAAAAAGGACATAAACTTCTAATAAATGTAACTCCTTCCTCCACGGAGTGAAGGATGCTAACAACAAACATGTCCTTTACATCAGTGGTCTCCAACCTTTTTTGGGCCATGGACCGGTTTAATGTCAGAAAATATTTTCACCGACTGGCCTTTAGGGTGGGACAGATAAATGTATCACTTGACCAAGACAAGCGTCAAGAGTGAGTCTTAGACGGATGTAACAGAGGGAATCTGGTCATTTTTAAAAAATAAAACATCGTTAAGACTTAAATATACTTATAAATAAAATGGAAATAATGTAAGTTATTTATTCTTTCTCTGCGGACCAGTACCAAATGGACTGGTACTGGTCCGCAGCCCAGGGGTTGGACAGAACTAATGCACAGTGATGGAGCGCCTTTGGGGCTGGTGGGGAGGGCTTCATTCAGAGGCTGAGGGAGCTCTGAGGGCTGAAGGAAATGCTCTATATTTTGATTGTGGTGTTTACAGGCTTGTATTCATTTGTCAGGACTCAAAACTACTTCAAATGGGTATGTTTTATTGTATGGGTTATATCTCAATAAAGTTGGTTTTTTAAGGAAAAGGAACTGGCTCTAAGTGATCCTCTCGGCTTTCTCTCTGGTCTGCCTACCAAGAGGGGTCAGTGGAGCAGGGACATGTTTCCGCCCCTGCCTCCGTGTGGCAAATGCACGGGCTCAGGACCCACCTGCCGGAGAAACATCTGCCAAAAGCCATCTCTCCGGAGCTGCCTCAGCCAACACTGGTTCCCGCTGTCTGCAGCATCTGAGTACACCTGTCTGTTGTCATGCACACCCCCAACTCCCTGCACAATGCCTCCAGGTCTCCGAGGCAGCCGTTCCCTAACTTGTTTCTCTGTGTGACGAGGCCACTATGGGGCTTTCTGAAAACCTCGATTGTTGCTCTCTCCAGCGTGGCACCTCATGCCATCCCTTTTCTCCTCCTTACTTTCTTTTCTCAGGTGTTCACGGTCTTCCTTACTCCCTGCCGGTATCTCTCAGTTTTTCTCTCCTGGGCCCAAACAGCATTGTGTCTCCTAGCTTCCAATTCTCCATCCAGACGAGGTCTAGTTGACATCTTAAGATTCACCTGTTTGAGTATAAATCTTTGGTTGTTTTACACTCTGTGACTCTTCTTTCCTCAATGCACCCAACTCAGCAAATGGCACCTACTAGCTCAGTACCAGTGACCCAAGGAGTCATTGTTTTTGCCTCTTCTACCCCAAGAAAGCCAACAGCCAATTCTCTAAGTTGTTTCCACAATATGCATTGAATACATCCACACTGCTTCATCTCCAGTCTCACAACTACATTGCCAACTCCTCTGCCCACTTGCACGCCAAAACCACACAGAGCAGGGTCAGCAAAGTTTTTTTTAAATGAGAGTCAGGGAGGTAGAGAGACAGGCTACAACATATGACCCAACCAGGATCCACCCAGCAAGCCCCCTACCAGGTGTTGTTTGGCCCATCTGGGGCCATTGCTCTGTTGCTCAGCAACTGAGCTATTATAGCACCTGAGGCTAGGCCATCGCGTTTACTCAGTGCCAGGCCAGCCAACTTACTTGAATCAATTGAGCCATGGCTTCAGGAGAGGAAGAGAGAGATAGAAGGGGGAGGGGAGGGGTGGAGAAGCAGATGGTCACTTCTCCTGTGTGCCCTGACAGGGAATTGAACTCAGGACATCCACATTCCAGGGTGGATGCTCTACCACTGAGCCAATCAGCCAGGGCCATAACTTTTTCTTTAAAGGATCAGATAGCAAATAATTGAGGCTTTGCAGGCCATATTTCCTATTGCAAGTACTCAGCACTGCTACTGCAGAGCAGAAGCAGCCTTGGACTCCAGAGGTGTGATGTGTAAGATATGTACACAAATGAGTGTGACTGTGCTCCAATAAAATTTTATTTACAGTAATAGCTGTGTTTGTGCTGGTCTCAGCCTATGGATAGTGATACTGTTGGCTAGAAATGCCTGGGGCAAGAATACCATCTATTTCAGAGCCATTTATCAGAAAGTGGGTTTAAAGAGTGTCTTTAAGGCAGTCGTTAGTTAGGACACGCAACGAGGCCAGCGCCTGGGTACATTTATCTGGATGGAAATTCCAAAGAATATTAGGTTGGAGAACCTGCTGATGAGTCTACCCAGAGGTCAAGTGGTTCCCTGGTCAATGTCTATCCAAAAGGAGCAACAATAAATTTAGTAAAGAAAAAGATAACCTGTTTTTGAAGAGATATTCTGGGAGGGGTTGCCAAGAAGAGTCCCATATAAGAATCGATTATCTTGACGCCAAATCAGGAAGCCCCAGCAAAGGGGGCCGCTGGTGGATGAAAACACTCTGCCCAAGGGAATAATAGGTCGCTGTCTGGATAGCCTCCACTAGTTTGGTAGCAGAAAAAGCACTTGGCTGTCATAACCTTGGCTGCCAGAGAGAGGGATTTCCCTGGCTTGAGCCCCAGTTGTCAAGGCACAAATTCTCCAGAGTCAGACCGTGTTCAGAGTTGGCGGAAAGGGGCCGCACTCTGAGGCATCAGCACTGGGCTGAGTGCGGGGGCTCCGTGAGCGACCCGCACTGTTGTTGAAGAGGGCGTCTGGTGCGGAGCAGTTCATGTGAACAGAAATGTAGGTAGCAATGACAGGAACCGGGGACTCTGCTGATTCCTTCCAGGCCTGCATACCTCAGATGGGTTGTCTTGTCTGAGGAGACTGTCCTTAGCCACTGGCCAGAGAAAACTCAAGGCCTCGCCCCTCCCGGGAGTCTGAAAATGCGGCTCTGCAGTAGAGCCGGTTCCTGGCCGCGGGCCGAGTCCTGTGCGCTCCCCAGCAGCGGGCTGAGTCCTGTGCGCTCCCCAGCAGCACGCGTCCCCGGGGACGCCGCAGCCGGCAGCCAGGCATTGCTGCCCTGCTGGGCGGCTCGGTGAGAACCACCTCCCAGTCCATCTGCCTCGGCAGCCAGCCGGGCCCCCGGTTCCCCAGGTAGCCAGAGGGGAGGCGGCGGAGAGCACTGCTATCACCTCCTCAAGGCTCTCTTCAAGGGGCTGAGCACGGGAAGAAGCCATATTCTCCTATAATTTGGAAAGGCCTCTGACATCACAACTAACCCTCTCCTGAAGGCACCATTTCTATTTCACAAAAGGGGCACCTCTATCCCGGGGTTTTGTGGGAACCTGGGTATGGAGGAGCCCTGGGGTAGGGGTCCATTAGGGCCTCAGTTTCTAAAAGAGCCTAACAGGATACCAAAAACAGGTGCATAAGGGGAATGTTTCAGGCTGCTGCTGGGGAGAGGCTTGGTCCAAACCCACGTAGGGACACCACGTGGACTTGTGTTTGGTCCATAACCTCCAGGAGGCAGAGTCAGGTGTGGCTGGTGACTCAACTCAATGTAGACAGCGGGACAAAAGATAAGGCTTGTTCACTGCCTGTTGGGCACTTTCTAAAGCCCACTCTTGAGCTTCACCTGTGAAGTGGCTGCACAAACAAGCTGAAGTAGTAGCGAGAGGTGAGGAATGTGTTGTCTCAGGAAGAGGAAAAGACTAGCACGTGACGTGGCTGTGTCACGGGTGGTGTGATATGACTGATGTTTGGCTGCTAAGCAATTTCTTGGCCCTCAGAGGACCAAACAATGCCCAGGAACTGGACGGGGGAGGCTGGGCCTTAACTCTTGTGAGGGGCACTTGCCCAGCCATGTTGGCAGGGGTAGTCTGTGAGGGTGAACACATCTGCCCATGCCGCTTCCTCAGAGGGGTCCCTCCCCATCTGTGAGCAATATAATGCCAAAAAGGACATTTCCGATTACAAGGTGCTGCAAGACTGGCTGCAGACTTTGTGAAGAATGGCAGGACTGTTTAAATACCCTGTTGGGAGCCTCATAAATGTATCCTGAGCTCCTTCTGGAGTGAAAGCAAGGTGGGCCTGGGATTCCTCCGTGATAGAACAGACTAGAACACATTGCAAGGCCAGAACCTCAAAGGGTGCTGCTCTGTCACAGCATGTCCCTGATCGACTCTGTAAGATTAGAATTAGGACCTTAGTCAAGGGACTCCGAGCACCGAAGTTTCAGTTGTCAGTGATGAGGCGCCATCATGGCTGGGTCAGGAACCAACCAAATGAGGTATTTAAAGGGAAACTATGCGGGTTCGATTCCCGGCCAGGGCACACAGGAGAAGCGCCCATTTGCTTCTCCACCCCTCCCCCTCTCCTTCCTCTCTGTCTCTCTCTTCCCCTCCCGCAGCCAAGGCTCCATTGGAGCAAAGATGGCCCGGGCGCTGGGGATGGCTCTGTGGCCTCTGCCCCAGGCACTAGAGTGGCTCTGGTCGCAACATGGCGACGCCCAGGATGGGCAGAGCATCGCTCCCTGGTGGGCAGAGCGTGGCCCCCTGGTGGGTGTGCCAGGTGGATCCCGGTCGGGCGCATGCGGGAGTCTGTCTGACTGTCTCTCCCTGTTTCCAGCTTCAGAAAAATGCAAAAAAAAAAAAAAGGGAAACTGTGGGATTAATGAGCCCGTCTCAAGTTTGCCATTAACAACAAGGCATAAGCCCTCAGCACCCTGTTTGAGCTGGCACTGGGAGCATTTACTGTCCTGAACTCAGGGGTAAGACTCACCAATGTCCATTTGCTGAGTCTCACCAGGGAAGCCAAGAACTTGGGCTTATCCAGGTAGCATGGCGATGCATCAGGGTTTCCATGTCCCTAATAAGGAAAGAGCTGGGGGGGGGGGGGGGCATCAGAGGAAGCTCTGGGAGGGGAATGGTCCCAGTAATTACAGCTGAATGGTCTGTCACCTTTGATTGTTTCACCAGCAATGCCCTGTAGGTGGAAAGGCTTCCTTTCTGGAAATTTAGAGGGATTGCCTGGAATGGCAGAGACTTGAACCCTGGTGTCCAACAGGGCCAACAAGAACTCTGCATTTTTACTTTCCAGTAGACCGCCAGAGTGGTACAGTATTATCCCGGGAGGTGGGAGGTGGGAGGAGCTCTGGGAGCTGCCAGTAGCAGGGCAGGGGCCTCGGTGGCCTCCAGCACTGGAGGTTAGGGGAGGGGACGGAGGTCATAGCAGAGCCTGGCTGGGCCAGAGAGTGAGGGGCGGCTGTGTGGGAAGAGGACCCGCAGCAGAAGATGTTGGTAGCTGGGAGAACACTGGTTTTAGGACCTGGAGTTTAGAGTGTGGATGTCCAGAGAGTAAGTGAACAGGAACCCTGAGTGTGTAACTCCTAGTGCAGGTTGGCCTGTGTATGCCCACAGGGGCAAAATTAGGTGAGGGGTTATAGGGGGGAGTGGGGAACCCTTTCTGTGGAGAGAAATTTGTTCAGAGTTAGACCGTCCTGGGCAGCAGAAGCAGAGGGGCATGAGTCTCAAGTCTCTGGGCATCTGGGAGGGCACATCCTCCACGTCCAACAGTCAAGTCAACAGCCTCAGTGCCCTTTGAGTGATTTTGGTGTCCCCATAAAATGTCCCATAATTAGGGGGAGCTCCTTGTAAAAAGAACTCTCTGGATTAAGGGTCAAATAGGGCCTCTTCAGGGTCAGAAATAAAGATGGGCCACTTGGGTCACTATGACCCACAATCCCCATCAGGTCAGGGAATAAGGACTGACAGCAGTGAGTGAAGTGGCAACATGTACCTTTGGCCTCTGCTGACCTTCCCCTGCCGTGGTGCTGCTGGTTTTCTGCTGCAAGGCTGTTTACTTGTCCGGTTAGCACACGTGGTCCAGGCATGACCCACCAAGTCGATGGTCACGAGCGAGGTCTCTAGTCCTCCTTACCTTGGGAAGTTCCTTTCCTGGTGGCTTTAGCCCCAAGCCTCTCCTTTTGCACTGATGGAAGTCTTGCGACCCAGTCCACCTTCCTTCCCTTTCTTTGGCGACGGGTTGAGTGTTTACATTCCCTAACCGGCGTTCTGGGAAGGCCACGCTTGGCTCTTACATTCACCACCATGTCGCTCACACCTAGAATAAGATGCCTCAGTTTCATTCACAAACACATACTGAGTGCCCAGATGCTGTTCCAGGCTCATAGTTGGTTGAGTGAATTAAGAAAAGAATAAGTAAAAGATACCATTCCCAGATTCTTTCTACAAGCCTCACTAAGGTGAGCACATAACCATATGTCTACATTTTTAAAGCAATCTCTTTACATTTCCATCATCCTGTTAATGTGCATCTGACCTGTATATTGACATTTAAGCAAGTACCTCCATATCCCTGCTGGAGCCCCTTTAATGAAGGTGCACTACCACATTTGCAGAGAGGGACTTTTGCATTCCCACTGTGGCCTAGGAAGCCACGTGGACGTGTTAAACTCTGGTCACACAGGGATTGGAAAATCTCTGGGTATAGAAGGACTGGTTCTTAGCTAACCTGGGAACCTTTAATTTTGCAAATTCTCCTCCCAGACAATAGATCTCACAGCCTAGGGTGCTGCTTTGCATTCAGTGGAAGTTATTAATGAAAGTGACAGACCACCAGACCACCAGGGCAAACCTAGATTCCTTCCCTCAGAAGCTCACCCCTTTTTGCTGCTCCTATCTGTGGCTCCTATCTGTGGCTCTTCCTTTGTCCCTATTCTTTTCTGGCTTCTCTAGCTAAAAAAAAAAAAGTTACAATCCTTTAAAAAAAAGAAAGGATATATTTTTATATAACACTGCTGGATACTATTATATATACATAAAACAGGCATGGAGCAGCTTTTCACAACGTGCATTTTCAAATGCATTTTTAGAATAAGGCACTGCTGCATTGAGTGAAGATATAGAGATAGCAAAATAATCAATAGAAATACAAGTAGCAGCCACTGGCATGTTGATGCTCTCAACTGACTACTGAGTAGGGAGAAAGGGATGAGGAGGAACTGCACAGTCTTTGGAGAGAAGTAATGTGAGAGGCGAGGTCTGTTGTCTGTCTCACTCCATCCTGCTCCTCAGCACCTCTCTCCAAACTGCCAGGCTAAGCTGTGGTGTGAGATTACAGAGCTTACATGAGGAGTCTCATTTCATTTGCAGTGAGCCGTGGAAACACTCATGGAGCAGGTACATCAGGCAGCTTCAAGAAGACCCCACTTGTCTCCAGCTATGGGGAAATGATGAAGGGTGAGTGATGCCACCACAGCCTCTGGTCTCCTTCCCCAGTGAAATCCAGAAGCAAAGTAGGAAAGAAAACACTTTCATAGGTCTTAACACAATTTAAGGGTAAAATCTGAAAAGACAGAAAATGCCAAGGATAAGCATGACCATGCAATCTATTATACACTGAATGTGTCCCCCAAAACTCTTAAGTTGAAACTCCAACCCCCAATGAGACTATATTTGGAGATAAGGCCTTTACTGAGGTAATTCAGATTAAACGAAGGCATTGGGGAGGAGCACCCTGAACCAACAAGCTTAGTGTCCTATATATTAGGAGACATCAGGGAGCTTGCTCGCTCACCTGGGAGACAGCCATTCACAAAGCAGGCAGCAGAATCTCACCAGCACCGAGAGGCTGATGCCAGACCGGAGACTTCTGGAGCCCTGTGAGAAAACAAATTCTGCTGTTTACACTGCCCAGTCTGTGATATTTTGTTATGCCAGCCTGAGCTAAGTCATAATCCTTTGCAAGTTACTTTCTATTCTTCCACATTCTGTCCTCTAAATGCAAATAACTTTGTGATGTTTTTCTACTTAATATGTGTTTTCAGCATTTAATACTCTCTAGCTAGTAAGAATGTGTCATGTTATAGCGAAGACAGAGAAGAAAAGACCTGACCTGTCCTTTGAACCTATTGAATGCCAGGTCCTGTACAAAGTACTGCATACCCACCATTCCCATTTCATACTCCTGTGCGTCCTATGAGGTGCACCCCATCCCTTTCCAAGTGTCACACAACTGTGAAAGAAGAGCCCGCACACGTGCACTCAGGTCTGACTCCAAAGCACAAACTCCTTCCCCCGTGGAATTATTTCTCCTTAAACCTTAACTACGTAAAATAAAACTCTTGAGGTTCAAATGGGGGGAGAGTAGGCCTATAGATGGAGGTCTGTCTAATGGTGAAATATTAATATTTAAAAATGAAATAAAAGCGTGCCTATACAGTTGAAAGGTCATAGATTCTTAGTCCCAAATCGGTAACAAAAAAAGATGCAGCTTTCTCCCTAGGTGCGGACCCACACTCAGGCGAGAACAGGATCCACGTCTCGCCTGTCCAATTTTAGCAGATAGAGCACAGTGTCAGGACAGCCTGTTTTCAAGAATCATCCTGCTCTCCTGGGGGAGAGGCTGCCAGGGGCTCTGGGAGGCAGAGCTCACACTTGCAAGTGCTTCATAAAGTCCCTAAAATGTTGTTGGGACGCGTTTGAGGTTGTCAGGGGTGCGTACTAATTATTATCTTCCATAGAGATGGGAGGGGCACCGTGGAAATGCCGAAGTTACACCTAACTGCTCCCAGTGGCAAGCTCAGGGCAGATACCGACAGTAGGCAGGGTCCTGGCGTTGCGCTCACCCCCTTGGCAGGGTCCCGGCGGTGCACTCAGCCCCCTCGGCCTCACGCCTAGCACAGGGACCAAAGGGAGGGCACAGCGGGCCAGACAGGGTCCACACGTGCCGCCTTGCACAGCTGCCCCACGTGTAATGGAGCCTCCATCCCGGCCTTTACCTCTCGAGTGTGTGGCAGTGCTCGAAGAGCCAGTGGAAAGCAACAAGGTCCCTGGGCTCGAGACACCTGGAAGCAGTTAGAGAACTTAGTGACCTTGTGTACAACAGTTTGGGACCTAGGACCAGGCGCTGTGATAGTATAGAGACTGTAATTACACAGACAGATGCCACCGTGGGCTGAGGTTAAAGGGCCCCAGGAGGGGAATGAAGGTGAATAAAATGTGGAGAAGATGAGGACGGGAAGAGGCAGGTAATCAGAACAAAGATGTCCAGAGCAGTCCATGTCCTAACCTCTGTAACTTTTGAATATAATCTTACAGGAAAAGTGTCCTTGGCAGATATGATGGAGTTGAGGGCACTGAGATGGGGACATGTCTCTGGATGATCTGAACGTGCCCGGTGTAGTCACAGGGTCCGTACAAGAGGGAGGCAGGAGGGTGGGAGTGAGAAGGAGCAGACAGGACACAGGGGCAGGGACCTGAGTGGAGCAGGGCTGGCCGGGGCATAGGCAGCCTCTACCAGGGGTCCCCAAACTTTTTACACAGGGGGCCAGTTCACTGTCCCTCAGACCGTTGGAGGGTCTCCACATACAGTGCTCCTCTCACTGACCACCAATGAAAGAGGTGCCCCTTCCGGAAGTGCAGCGGGGGGCTGGATAAATGGCCTCAGGGGGCCGTATGCTGCCTGCAGGCCATAGTTTGGGGACGCCTGCAAACACTGACAGGGGTAGGAAACGGGTCCCCTCAGAGCCTCCCAAGGAGGAAACGGACCTGCTGACACCTTGACTTTCACTAATGAGACTGATTTTAAACTTCCGAGCTCCATAACTGTGAGATAATAAGTTTGTGTTAATTTGTTGGCACAAATTGCAATAGGAAACTAATATGGGAAAGGGGTTATTCATTTCGGAAAAGCAGCATGATTAACAAACCCCAAAGGCAGTGATAACAAGCCTGCAATCCCAATATTGGGGTAAAGGAGAAGGCTGGAAAGTGTGATGCTGTGATGTAGGAGTTTGCTCGGGTTGCCATGACAAAGTACCAGAGATGGAGTGGCTTACACAACAGAAATGTATTGGTTACAGTCCTGGAGGCTGGAAGGCCACGACCAAGATGTCAGGGCCATGCTTCCTCTGAGGCACGAGAGAAGGATCTACTCCAGGACAAGAGGGTAAGTGGGAAACATTAAGAAGGGTACTCCTGGAAGCTGGACTTAGCCCTGCCCACTGGGCGGCTGGTTGAAGCTAGCCAGTCCTCCAAGGACTTTTTGACCTGTGCTCTCATCTGAGCACAGCCCACCTTCGCGGAGCCCGGTCACCAAGTCAGGCTGCAGCACACTGTTTTTCCTACTTCTACCTCCGCTGTGTCCTAGATCGTTCCGTTTCAAGGGAATTAAAAGAAATAATGATTATGTCATTTTATTTTAAAAATAGGTTGGCTTATGTTGTTGCTTTAATCACCAAAAAAAAATAATAAATAAAAATAGGTTGATAACCAATTACTAAATGCTTACTCAGAATGTTATGATATTTAAATGGCCTTGTTATCCAGTACAGGGTAAGAGAGATTTATTTAATAAATATTGAGATTCCATTATGTGCCAGAGCTGCCTTAGGCACTGGGAATGTAAGGGTGACACAATCCATGTCCTCAAGGGATACCCAGTCTAGGTATAAAGGGATGAGAAGAGTCAACACTCACAGCACAGATGGCAACTGCTACAGTAGATACACTGTGAGTGTTTTGTGTACCCACTGAGAAAGCCCAGCCCAGACTGGGGAGTTAGAAGCATCCTGAGGAGATTCTGAGACATTAGTGGCACTAAGCAGATTATGGGTGTCCTGGTCCATTCATGCTGCTACAGTGGTACCTCGAGATACGAGTTCAATTCGTTCTGTAACTGAGTTCGTAAGTCAATCAACTTGTATATCAAACAAATTTCTCCCATTTAAAATAAACTGAAATAAATTTAATCCATTCCAGCCCTGTGAAACATCCCCAAACCATCCTAAATTATGAAAAAAGATATGTTTTTAATTAAGAAACTCACATGTATACTTTACCAATGCATAACAAAATATATGAAATAAAGGAAAAAAGTGTTATTTAGTACTGTATTCTTACCTTGGAGTCAGACGAGCGCAGCTAACAAAGGTGAATGGTGGAGAAGGAGGGAGGCAGGAAGGGATGCAGGCACTGTAGACACAAAAACTAAAACTGCACTTTCTTAACACTAAATGTAAACTAAAACTGCATTTTCTTTACTTTAAACAAAACTGAAATTGCACTTTCTTTACTTAAAATGAAACCACAAAAACTTAATTGTAAAAAAATGTACTTTCTTAACTTTAAACTTAACCTAAGCTTAACATTACATGTTTTTCATTTAATCATCACCTGTGTTTGCCTTTTTGGCTGCACTTTCGGCACTTTCACTTGCAGGACTTTTGAATAAAAATCTATCCAAAGAGGTTTGCTTTTACCTGCTGTTTAAAATGTTATGGAAATGTGACAAACAAGTGTCATTAAAAAGTGCTGAAGCATGACCAGTTGAAATTTTTCTGGGTGTTTCTTTTCAATGAAATTTGAAAGCTTCTCCCACATTGCCAGCATGTCTTTAATTTCACTTGTAGAAATCACTTCCTCCGACTCTACCTCCTCCTCACTAATCTCTTGCAGAAGCTCCGTATGTTGCATCATCTATAGCTCCTTCAACTCCTCAGTTGAGAGTTCCTCCTCATGTTCCTTGATGAGCTTATTTACATCACCCTCATCTACCTCCAGGCCCATCAACTTTCCGAGGGACACAATCTCCTCCAATGCTTCTACCTTGGCCTCGGTCTCTGGTTTGAATCCTTCGAAATCCCTGTCTGCAACAACATCAGGCCATAACTTTTTCCATGCTGAGTTCAAGGTTCTTCTTGTAACCTCTTGCCATGCCAAGTCAATAATGCGTAAACATATCACGATGTTGTAGTAATCTTTCCAAAACTCTCAAAGGGTTAGATTTGTATTCTCAGTCACCTCAAAGCAGTGGCGAAACAAGTGCTTTGTGTAAAGCTTTTTAAAGTTGGAAATGACCTGCTGATCCATAGGTTGCAAGATTGAAGTCGTGTTGGGTGAGAGGTAGAGGACTTTCATGAATTTGAACTCATCGAGAATGTCATCTTCAAGACCAGATGGGTGGGCTGGAGCATTATCAAGGATTAGTAATGCTTTCATTGGGAGTTTATTTTCTTGAAGATATTTCTTCACTGCAGGACCAAAGACGAGATTTACCCATTCAATAAAAAACTGCCACGTAACCCATGCCTTAGTATTGGCATGCCACATAACCTGCAGTTTTTTTTAAGAATCTTGTGAGTCTTAAAGGCTCGAGGATTTTCAGAATGATACACTAGCAGTGGCTTTACTTTACAGTCACTGGTAGCATTTGCACACAATGCAAGGGTCAGATGGTCCTTCATGGGTTTATGGCCTGGCAGCTTCTTCTCCTCTGCGGTGATGAAAGTCCTCTGGGGCATTTTTTCTCAAAACAATCCTGTTTTGTCTCAGTTGAACACTTGTTGGGGGATATAGCCTTCCTTTGCGATAAATGCAGCAAAACATGCGATGTACTCCTCAGCTGCCTTAACGTCAGCACTCGCAGCTTCACCATGCCTCACCACCGAGTGGATGCCAGATCTCTTCTTGAAATTTTCAAACCAGCCGTGACTTGCCTTAAATGTATCTTCTGCTGCCTCTTTTGAGGTTGATGGTTCTTTCTTCTTCAAGTCACCATAAATAATACGTGCCTTTTCGCATATTACAGTCTCGGTCACTGTATCTCCTGCCAGCTGTTTCTCTTTCACCCACACCAGCAGAAGCTTCTCCATTTCTTCATGGATATTTGTTCTTAATTGGGACAGAATTTTAGTTCCTTTTGCTGGATTTGCACTTTTGATGGCATCCTTTTGTTTAAGGATGGGACAAATTGTAGATGTATTGTGGTCGTACAGCCTTGCCAGTTCAATCACTTGTACACCACACTCATGTTTTTTTTTATTATTTCTTGCTTTACTTCTATCAACATCATTCCCTTCTTCTTCTCACCACTGTCCTTTACACTCACTTTCTTCGGCCCCATGATAGTACACAAAAAAATGCAAAAATGATGCAAGAACGAATACAGTGCGCGAGGTTCGACTGGATCCTGTGGGTAATACGTGGGAAAGAACAAGATGCTGGTGTTGTGCTACCAATACTGGACCCGTGCGCCAATGCACCAACTAGCAGCAGCTTCCTGAATCACGACTCATATCTCAGAATTTCGCTTGGATCTTGAACAAAAATATGGACAGAGTCACAGCTCATATCTTAAAAAATTCGTATGTTGGTCTGTTCGTATGTCAAGGTACCACTGTATAACAAAGTCCATAGACCAGGTGGCTTATAAACAACAGCAATTTTTTTTTAACAGCAATTTATTTTTCACATTTCTGGAGATTCAAAGATCAAGGTCAGGGTACCAGCATGGTTGGGTTCTGGTGAAAACTGAACCACGCTCTTCCCAGCTGCAGACTGCCAGCTTCTTGCTGTGTCCTCACATGGTGGAAGGGTCAAGGGATCTCCATGGGGTCTCTTTAAAAAGGGCACTAATCCCATTCATGATTTAAGCAGATATGAGTTTGGAGGTAACCCAAACATGCAAACCATGCAATGGGTTGACAGATTTTCCTGAAGAGGGCCAGATAGTAAATATTTCTGTTTTTGCAGGTGGTATGTTCTCTTTCACACCTTCTCAACTCTCACTGTAGCACAGACATGGTGGCTGTGAACAATATGTATATACATGGTCAATATGGATATTTAAGTTAAACTTTATTCACGAGCACTGAAATGTGTATTTTATATCATTGTCATTGGTCACAAAATATTAACGTTTATATTTCTTTAACCCTAAAAGCCAGTCTCAGCTTGTGGGCCATTACAGAGGCAGGCGGTGGAGCAGCTGGCCTGTGTATCTGCCGTTCTGACCCACACCAGGTGAAGTGAGCAGTACCCGCCGTTCTGACCCACACCAGGTGAAGTGAGCAGTACCCGTTTTGACCCGCACCAGGTGAAGTGAGCAGTACCTGCTGTTCTGACCCGCACCAGGTGAAGTGAGCAGAGTATCACGTGAGGAGGAAGCAGCTCATGAGACAGGCACATGGGCACATTCAGGAACCACAAACTCTTCTTAAAGTTTAATTTTTTTAAAAAATGGTAAATGCGCATGGCCGGGCGGTGGTGCAGTGGATAGAGCGTCGAACTACGATGCGGAGGACCCAGGTTTGAGACCCTGAGGTCACCAGCTTGAGCGTGGGCTCATCTGGTTTGAGCAAAGCTCATCAGCTTGGACCCAGGGTCGCTGGCTTGAGCGGGGGGTCACTCGGTCTGCTGTAGCCCCCCCCCCCCTCGTCAAGGCGCATGTGGGAGGGCGGTCGATAAACAGCTAAGGTGTCACAATGAAAGACTGGTGATTGATGCTTCTCATCTCTCTCCGTTCCTGTCTGTCTATCCCTCTCTCTGACTCTCTCTCTGCCTCTGAAGAAAAAGGAAAAAAAAAAAAGGTAAATGCATTTTGTCTCATACAAATATGAAACAAACATGTGTCAAAGGTTATATTTATCATTAGTTAATGAGGAAACCAGTAAAATATAATAACCAAGTCAAAGGAAATGTTTTCTAAAACACACATAGATAAGGATCAGGAATCCTGAAATCCGTGGGTCAGTGGCTATGAGGCAGTAATCAGTTCTGTCTCCACAGGATGCAGTTTGCATTTCTATGAACAAGAGTCATTTGCATTATTACCGTATTCTAAGCCTTAGAAGAGGTAGTCAGGACAGATGTGCTACACAGGACACCAATTACTTTTTCTCTCATTTCAAAGATTTTCATAGTTTTCCTGGCACAGTTGAGCATGGTGGGAGGGATGGGCTCTGGGGATGTGTTACATGATTGGCCCCAACAACCTGGTCTTTGTTATTTCTGTTTCCTCTTCTTCCATGTTGTAGCACCTCATTTCAGGGAAATCAAAGGCAATATAACATCTGTGTAACCATGGGCAAGTTATTTAACTTCTTGTGCCTCAGTTTCTTCATCTGTAAAATGGGAATAGCTCAGTACCTACCTCACAGGGTTGAAGTGGGAATTAAATTATTTAGCATGCCTCATTATCCTACGAAAAACTTCCATGTCTCTGGACTCACTGAAACTGTCCAGTGTGCTATGTGACACTGTGCCAGGAAACACCACACCAAGAACAGGGTGACAGAACGTGGCTACCGCCACGGGCTGGTAGAGCACAGAAATGGAGTTTGGCTGTGGGTCCACGAGTGCTTTGAGCTGAATCATTTCACTGTAGACTGTAGTTTCCTCATCTGAAGGGCAAAGAGAACTATAATTGCTCATGACTCTTTGTTAACAGTTTTTACATAGAAATGACAATTTAAAATTTGGGACATTTTAACACTTCCCTATAAGTATTAAAATGCATTTAAAGATTCTGATAGGAATTACAAAAGTTCATCGAGGAATGGAGTTGCTGGGCTCTCCCTGAAGTGCCTGTGAGCTCCCTCTCCCTCAGTCTGGGCCGGCGAGTAGCCCTGGGCTGTCTGAGCTGGGGGAGGCTGGGCTGCCTCAGCCCCCCCGGGGCACAGGGGTTGATGGATTGGGCCACCCTCCTCTGCAAGGAAAGGAATGAGGAAAGTTGATTATGAAAAAACTCCGAGGGTAACTCTTCCAGAGCTTCCTCCAGGGGCCAGCAAGCTTTCTGCCTGGGGTCACTGTGAGATAACACAGGAGTTGAAATCAGTCCTGACAGGGAGGACATGATAGGCAGGCCCACCTCCTCTGTCTTCTCAGAGACTGGCAGGTGTGTCAGCTGCAGTAAGCCCTCAGATATTAGATCGTTCGGGGTCACCACATCTTCTTAAAGGCTGCTAGTTTTCTCTCTGACTAGGGAATCCTCCACAAGCCCCATGGACACATTTGAGCCTCCTGGACCACCAGGGAGAACAGGCAGGCAGGTCCCAGCTGGACAACGCCCATCAAGGAATTGTGGCCGGGGTAAGGCAGGCATCTGTTTTCTTTTCCAAAAGCAGGACAGCTTTATTGCTCATTCCTTCCTACCTTGCTTACCCAGGGGGTTGAAATATTTGCTTCTCCCACTGTGGAGTCCAACTGAGTGCATTGAGTTGTGCACCTAAAACACATGGATTTTCCAGTATGTAAATTATACCTAATGGGATCTGCCAGTTGTGAAGGTGTTGTGACTAAGGAAGCCAGGCTGGGCTTCCCACTGCTGGACGAGGACATGGGCCTGGCCTCCAGTCTGCCCTTGCCCTTGACTAGGGCAAGTGGGAGGAGAGGCCTGCGAAGACATTCACAGGAAGATGTCGGCTTTCTGGTGGTTTTTATTTCTTGATACTGCTTTATATTGTCTGATTGGAGGAAATGAGCACTTATTATTTTCAGACAAAGCAATAAAGCTATTTTCTTTTTGAAAAAGAAAACAAGAAATGCCAAGACCATTGTTTCCTAGGAGCCATACTGAAAAACTGCTCCTGATTAACTGTGGACTAACCTACTAGTTGAATAAAGAAACTATTTTGCTTGAAAACACCTTTTGTCTGACAACGCTGTAACGCTAACCTTAATCCTAAAAGGTAAATAGTTAAGCCATTCAGAGAGGGAGGCAGACAGCCTCAGAATATGGCATTAGTTTACAGGAAAGTAGCCGTGTTGTAGTAATATAATGTTATAGTAATTAAATATATAGAAATGTAAAAAACAAAAATATGGAAGATATATAAAAGTAATTAACATAATATTATAATTATTAAAATTAAATAAAGTTATGCCATCTGGATAGGAATTAATATAGTGTGTGCAGATATGATAAACAGACTCTGACTTTCAAGCAGGGAAGTTATACATAGATAAGAAGTGGCTTGATGTCATAACTCTGTAAGTTAATGTAAATAAGAACATCTTAAAAAGTGAGGGGTATGCAGCATAGTCAAATATCAAAATAATCTGGAGATGTTTTCTCGGAACATATATACCCTGATTTATCAATGTCACTGCATTAAAATTAATAAAAATAAGATAAAGAAAAGTGGTTTGATGTAAACATTTCAGTAGATTAACATAAAAGGGATTCCCTGCGAGGAACTCCCAAAAAGGTGGTTTGAGGTGATAATCCTGTAGATTGACACCTGTTAGAAGGCATTGTCCAGAAAAGGTACTACAGCTGAGGGGCCCCCTGCTGAGGTAGTTGTCCAGACTCCAACGTGAACGTGGACTGTCTCCATGCTGCTCTGAGCTCTGACCAAAGACAGCCGAGAGGAGCATGCCGATGGGGTCCCCTTAAGCCAGGGGTCCCCAAACTACGGCCCGTGGGCTGCATGCGGCCCCCTGAGGCCATTTATCCTGCCCCTGCCGCACTTCCGGAAGGGGCACCTCTTTCATTGGTGGTCAGTGAGAGGAGCATAGTTCCCATTGAAATACTGGTCAGTTTGTTGATTTAAATTTACTTGTTCTTTATTTTAAATATTGTATTTGTTCCCGTTTTGTTTTTTTACTTTAAAATAAGATATGTGCAGTGTGCATAGGGATTTGTTCATAGTTTTTTTTATAGTCTGGCCCTCCAACGGTCTGAGGGACAGTGAACTGGTCCCCTGTGAAAAAAGTTTGGGGACCCCTGCCTTAAGTTGTACCCAGGGACGCCAAAAGGATTTGTGAGTAATAAACAGCCTGTGTGATTCTTGCAACTAACTTGTGTGTCGGTTGTATCTTTCCTCCAGTGGCAGTTAGTGTCAGCACTGATCAGTAGCATACTCATAGCCGCCTCAAGAGTAGTCTCAAAAAGGCTGCCAGCCTGCTGATTGTTACATCCTGGCGAGATAGGCCGCAGCAAACTCAAAGTAAATTTTATACGTTTTATTGCAGACCTGCACAGGGACTGCAGGCAACCCATGCAAGGGAGCACTGCAGCCCCCCAAACCTGCTCAGGGATGCAGGTAACCCACACAGGGGAACACTGCAGCCCCCCAAACCTGCACAGGGACTGCAGGTAACCCACACAGGGGAACACTGCAGCCAACCAAACCTGCTCAGGGACTGCAGGTAACCCACACAGGGGAACACTGCAGCCCCCCAAACCTGCTCAGGGACTGCAGGCAACCCACGCCTCCGAAGAGACTGGAGCACTGCAGCCAACCAAACCTGCGCAGCCAAGAAACTGCGCAAGGACTGCAGCCCCTCAAACCTGCATAAGGACTGCAGCTCCGAGCTTCTAAAATGGCTCCTTTTTATAGGGTAGCTGTCTAGGATGAGCAAGCATCATACAGAAGCTGATGTGGCTGTTAGTCATTGGCTAGGGAGGTCGTGCGCAGTTACGGGGGGGGGGGTATTACTCAGTGGAGAATTTCAAACATAAACTTCTGATAAGGGTCTCTGACTCAATGCAGGATGTTGCTGAACTCTTTGTTCTCAGCGTCACAGGGACCTTGTACACTCTTGGCAGCCCCAGCATGTCAGTACTCCCTGAATCTAACACTGATAAGCAGGAGTGTCCCACTGCCCGGGGAAGTTGAATCAGGGACACCTGATCGACACAGAGCTTGGGCTCTACTAGGACAACCTGTGTTTCTTATAACATTCTTATTTGAAAGCAAATTTCTGAACTTTGAACAGTGTCATCATTTTAATTATCATTTTTATTATAAAACTGGAAATACATATATAACAGGAGAAAATTCCTCAAGATATAATAATATAACTCAAGAATGCAACCAGACTTTTAAATTATTATATTTAAAAATAATACTTTTTATGAAACTGCAGGGTTTGAGATTACTTTAAAATATATGTAAATATTTAGTGTCTAGGGTTTTACCTTTTGCACAATAATTTAAAAGACTAATATATTAGATTAATAAAGCAGATCACAGACTGATCAAATGAACAAAATGAAAAGTCCCTGTGTTTCACTTAATCTCCCTGCTGAAGTTTCTACCTAAGAAACTTGGTCTTCTGCCTCCTGGTCTTTGTGAAAGTTGTTGGTTTATAGAAAGAAATGAAACCAGTAAGCTCTGTAGAGACTGATTCCAGCTTCCTCCTCTGGGCCAGCCCTGCATGGAAAGCCATGGTTCCAGCTCACTGGGAGTTTGCTTTCCCATACACCCAGAGAAAACAAAATTAAAACCAACAGTGGCATCAATTTAAATTATAGCAATTAATAAAAACATATCACTTTATAATAGGTCAGAATCTTTGAAAAATATTTCTGAAAGCATTTAAAGGTCTATAAAATCAGTGTTTGGAGGACATTTGTTGAAACTATTCCCTAATTTTTCAATGTTGTATAAAAATTATTATCTAAGCCCTGGCCAGTTGGCTCAGTGGTAGAGAATTGGCCCAACATGTGGAAGTCCCAGGTTCAATTCCAGGTCAGGGCACACAGGAGAAGTGACCATCTGCTTCTCCTACCCCCTCTCTCCTTGTCCTGCAGCCATGGCTCAATTGGAGTGGGTTAGCCCTGGGCATTGAGGATGGCTCCCTAGCCTCTGCCTCAGGTGCTAAAAATAGCTCGAGAGTTGCTAAGCAACAGAGCAATGGCCCCAGATGGACAGAGCATAGGCCCAGACAGGGGTTGCTAGGTGAATCCTGGTTGGCGCGCACGTGGAAGTCTGTCTCTCTGCCTGCCCTCTCACTTAATTTATTTTTTTTTCTGAAGTTGGAAATGGGGAGGCAGTCAGACAGACTCCCACATGCGCCCTACTGGGATGCACCTGGCATGCCCACCAGGGGGCGATGCTCTACCCATCTGGGGCATTGCTCTGTTGTGACCACAGTCACTCTAGCACCTGAGGCAGAGGCCATGGAGCCATCCTCAGCACCTGGGCCAACTTTGCTTCAATGGAGCCTCGGCTGCGGGAGGGGAAGAGAGAAACAGAGAGGAAGGAGAGGGGGAAGGGTGGAGAAGCAGATGGGTGCTTCTCCTGTGTGCCCTGGCCAGGAATCGAACCCGGGACTCCTGCACACCAGGCCGATGCTCTACCACTGAGCCAACCAGCCAGGGCCCCCTCTCACTTAATTTTTAAAAATGATGATCTAGTTTTCCTTGGTGTACAACCATTATCTTCCATGAAGGTATTTATTCTCTGTGAACTTACAGGAATCTTAAATATGTGTTTTCAAGCAATTAATAGATTTACCTACTGAAACTGCACAGGAGGTTTGAAATGAATACTTTAATATACTGATAGGTGAATGAAATTTAAGACTCTTAGTTTCATGTTTATCCTATAAATCTGTGCAGGAGAATGAAGTCCCAGCCATATGGATTCCTGGACCATGTAAGGCTGCAGTTCCTGCAGTGGTTATAGTTACCACATCACAGGGCAAACAAGTGTTTGAGATATTTAGGATGATCCTGAGTAGGCTGGGATTTGACAGAATGCTAAAAAGCAGAAGGAATCATTCCACCTGGTTCCCCTAGAAGTAGGCTGGGGTGAATTTGGGGTCTCTTGTGTCTAAGACACAATCCCTCTAGTCCAGCACATGTTAAAGCTGACAGATATCGGGCTGCCTGAAAATGAACCAGAAAAGGTGAGTACGTAAAACAGGGAACAAAATATCCCTGCATTAGCTCTGGCAATTAAAATTGGCTTTAGAGAAAATGAGAAGGTTTAAGAGAAGAAAATTAAGAAGGTCTAAGAATGGAGAAAAAAATGAAACAAAGAAAAAATTACATTTTTGTGAAGAAAGGCAGCTGGTGATTGATAAAAGAAGTAACAGTTGAGCTAAGTTACAGAAGGGCCTTATTATGGCATGATGAAAAATATTCTAGGTATTCTAAGACATTAGACACTAGAGAAAATTGTCACGCTCTTGTCTTGCACATTTTACCCTCTGGAAGTTCCCTTTGATGACTTTCCTGTGCCATCCAACTCTGGTATTTTATTGTGACTGATAAAAAGCCAACTTAGGCCCTGGCCGGTTGGCTCAGCGGTAGAGCGTCGGCCTGGTGTGCGGGGAACCCGGGTTCGATTCCTGGCCAGGGCACATAGGAGAAGCACCCATTTGCTTCTCCACCCCCCCCCCCTCCTTCCTCTCTGTCTCTCTCTTCCCCTCCCGCAGCCAAGGCTTCATTGGAGCAAAGATGGCCTGGGCGCTGGGGATGGCTCCTTGGCCTCTGCCCCAGGCGCTAGAGTGGCTCTGGTCTTAGCTACAAAAACTGGCCCAGAGGGTAGCTTCTTAAGGAGAATCAGTCTATAAGGAGAATAAGACTAGAGTAGGGGGCAGGAAACAGACCAGATTCTTCTAAATTCCGGTATGGCCAGCTCTGTAGAGATTGGGCAAGACCAAGCAGTGGAGAATCCGCGAGACTTCCAACACTGTGGAGGTATCTGCTGAGCAGAGCAGGGATAAGAGGCTGACATAAAGGGGAACCGCCCTGAAGAAGGAGACAAAGTGCCGGTGAGAGGCTCAAGGTGGACGCAGTGAAGTCTTCATACACTGTAAAGAAAGGGACCCTTAACCCAGCCCTGCAGAATGGGAAGAGGAGAGACTGCGTGATGGTGAGAAGTGCTCCCCCCTGGCGGCCACCAGGCCCTTGGCGGGGGACTTGAGCCTGGTGCTAATGAAGGTCAGAGGGTTCACAGGCATTCACCTGCCGGAACTGAGCCGCTGGCTCTGGGCACAGGAAACAGGAGCAGCCCAGCTACTTGAGTCAGTTCAAGGGAAGTAGCAATGGGTCTCCCCTCTTCCTTGCCGTCCGGTTGCTCAGAGTACCAGGGGGAGGCTGACGCCAGCCTTCACTGAAGCAGAAAGCCTGCAGGTCTGTCATGGCATCTCGTACGGAGGAATAGGCAACTCTGCCAGGAGACGAAGAAAGCTTTACAGAAGGTGAAAGCTGAAGGTAACGTGGAAATGAGAGAACGGTGTCTCATGAGATGGAAAGGTCTGCGTGAAGGCCGCCAGGAAAGTGCAGCATCGAGTGTGGTTCTCGGGAGGAAGCATGGAAAAGGGTGTCTGTACCGGACTGTAACTAGGTCTCATTATGCTGCACTAAGGAGATCGGAGCCTGTGAGTGACAGGGAGCCCGTGAAGAGCGGTCCACATAGAAACAGCGCGTCTGAATGTGTGTTCTCGCTGACAATGAGAATGCCTCAGAAGAAGCAAGACACGATAGGGAGGCCCGATTACTGTACTGATATAAGGCTACAGAACAAAGAATAAATGGAGTAAAAAAGCCAACTTAGTATTCAGAAGCTGGGGATTCCTTTCATATTATTTGATAATCTCATTTTAGGAAAAAGCTAAGTTAAGAGTCAATCTGAAAATGTAACATTTAAAAATGTTCTGCTTTAAGTAATTGAGGTAATACAACTTTATTTTGATAATCAAGCAAAATAAAATAGTTCAGTTCATAATGTTTAGCCATCTTTCTCCATCCTCCTCCCAACCCACTGTTCTTGAAGGGATCATATGTGTAAACAAGCCAGTGAAAGGTAAGGTCCCTGACTAACAATACTGAGTAGAAGTAGTGAGAATCAGATGCCGTTTCAAACAAGGGAACACAGGAAAAAGCACTATGAGGACTTAGACTTGACATCTTCTTTCTGAAAGGACATGATGGTGTTCCGGGGCCAGAAAGCAAGTGCAAGGAGCATCACTAACAATTCCTAACAATGCAGCAATCACCAGCCATGTCCACGCCAAGGGGAAAGCACAGGACTTCGAGGGAAGCAGCAGAAGAATAGCTAAGACCATTTCTTTGTCATTGAATCTCATCCACAGTTGAAGGAGGCCAGGCTCAGGGATTTGATCCCATGTCTCAGAAGAATGAAAGGAGAGAAAGTAAGCATAGCTGAGCATCCCAACTTGACCGAATAAGTGGATAAAAATGCCATGACTGAGATGGTGCAGAAATGAGGAAGATGGACAGGTTTGAACAACTGTGAACAGTGTACATTTGAGGAGCTGGTGTGTCATCCAGTAGAGATATCAATAGATAGTTGGAAACATGAAATCTAAATTCAGGAAGTAGGTGGGATTAGAGCTCCAGAAAGAAATGGTTAAGCCATTCAACTACCCAAATGAGTTTCCTGAGGAATACACACAGAGAAAAGGAGACGCCTGGGGGACAAAAGCCAAGGAAACACCAGAGTTTAAGGGGGAGGTAGAAGAAGAGAATGTTTTCTCTTTTAGCTCCCTGGTATATGAAAATATATACAATACTGTTTGCTTGGTGACTTACTGATATATTCAAATCCAATTAAATAATGAAGCAATAAATTCCATCACACCAATCTAGGAAGCACTTAACAGTATAATTTCCAGAAATTCTATATTAGAGCATGCACTCCCAAATTATCTGGGTAATGGTAAAGATGAAGAGAAGGTTTCTAAGACTGAGCAAGTGACCTTTTCCATCGTGAGGATGAATGTATCGTGTTGCGGGCAGTAGTTACAGTAAAGGACAGCAGGGCCCAGGGCCCAGCCATGATCTCACCTGCTGGAATTTCAATTTCTTTCTTTGCTATGAGCCATTCATCTTTTTCGACAAATGCCAATATAAATTGGTGAAACAGGTTAGTTAATGTTGTCTTAATTGCTATATTTGTAAAGGATAAGTGTACTTACTACTCAGGTTTTAGAAGCCAAACCATGCCATGGACTGCTTGCTCTTCCTCCACAAGTTTCATCAGACGTGGTCTCCTTCCTGCGTCCCACCAGAGGTGTGGTTTCAGAAGGCAACACTGGATGCTCAAGCAAAGACCCTGCAAGCTAGTGAACCATGAAAACCACTCTTTCCCAGGTTGGGAGTTTGATATATAAAGCATTATTATTGCAAGTAGGAAGTAAAATGTATTTGATAGGTCCACGCTTTTCATCCAAGTGACTTAGATAATCTCCCTCAAGCAACTCATTCCTCGAGAGGGCTCTGCCCCTTCATGGCTTTTGTGAGCACAATGTCAGCTTTGAGTCTCTGCGAGTCTTTCTCCTTAATTTCATACCGTTGGAGCAGCTGCCAGTAACCTAACACGTGGTTATGAATTTGGTAGGGAGGCTGCAATGTTGCTGCGGCCCCTGTCTGCAACTCCTCACAGTCATTGCTCTCAAAATTTTGGCACGTAAATGGACATTTACTATAAAAATAGAGAGAAAGAGAGAGAGAGAGAGAGGTGTCAAAACCTAAGGCAAGCAACTTCACAAATCACCTTTTTTGGCAGGTTTTGGAATGCCTCTCATCTTTTCTCCCTTCCCATAGGTTCCTGGGGAAAACATTTTCTACTTAAGCAGACTCTCGCTTTCAGGTGTTCCCTCACACGCCCCGCTGCTGCCTGCCCCTCACAACAGACTCCTAAGCCCGGGGAAGTCTCCCTTTCCTCCTCATTGGCAACTGGGCATTTTTTTTTGGATTAAGTGAAGATCTCAGCAAGCTCAGAATTTATTGGGTAAGTAGGGAACCAGCACAGAGTATAATATATCAGAGCAGAGAGTATATTCATTACTTTTACAGAACAACCAATAATCAAATAACGTCTATATGGAGACATATATATAATACAGTATCCAATGGGAAAGTAGAAGCTTAGTGCATTGGGCTGCAACCAATGACTTGAAGTTCTTTCCTCCTTAAAAGAAGCTTCAAACATTGTAGTGTTGAGCACACAATTTTAAATTGTGTATTAAGTCAATGATTAATTTATTATGGTGATACAGCTTGTGACAATCTAGAAAAAGTTCAAATTCTATAGAACTAGCCATATCTCCAAAATATTTTTATTCATATACTAGATGTGTGTAAATACTAAGTTTTAAGAAAAATGTTATATCTTCTGTAATTGAAAGGAAAGTGAGCTTTATAGCTTTGAGTTCTGCATTCCTCATAGTGATGCAATTTAAGCCACACAGCTGAACTATCTAATATTTCCAGATGCAAAGTGGGGAAAAATATGTTACACAAATAAGGGAACACTAACATGACTTTGTTGAACTGAGCACAGCGTTCAAATGAGGACAGATGAGGTAATGTTAGTGAACAGTCAGTAAATTAAAATCAGTTAGCGATGCCAGAAAGTTATTGTCACTTTCATATATTTTACTGTTTATTGCAACACTTACTATATTTTAAGACCTGCATCATTCAACAACAGTCATTAAACAATGACAAAAATGCATCCAGCCTCATTGTGAATACATTTACATGCTTTTCATCCAAAGGAAGGGTAATATTATATTTATCATCCCAATTACTTTTACATATATCACTTAAACTCAACAATAAAGTTAGCAAGAGAAAAAAGCTCATGTACCCCTGAGAGGGTTTGCAAATGTCAGCTCTGACAAAACAACCAGAAAAGCAGCACCAATTCGACGGGCAACTTAATGAAGGAAGGTGTGGACAAGACCACATTCCACCTAACTGCTGTGTGCGCTGCGCTGGCCTTCATAATGCAGGGGAGGAGGATTTTAGATACTATGCCAGACTTCCTGTAACACTCATCACCGGGGTGTAGGACACCTGAAATGGGAAACAGAACACAGGGAGTGAGAGCAGAGCTGAGCAGCTCTGGAAAAGAAGGTGGAGTTCAAGGCCCTGCTCAGGGCCCTGAAACCACCTGTGGGTTCTCAGGCTCAGCACTATTGGTATCTTAGGTCAGGTAATTCTTTGTTGTTGGGTCTGGTGTTGTTCTGTTCCCACTCACTTAGGGGGTATCCCTATCTTCTCTCTGCTAATTGTCAGTTGTATCCCCACCCCCTCCATTGTGACAGCCAGAAATGTCTGCAGACATTGCCAAATGTTCTCTGCAGGGCAAACCAATCCACTGAGAACCATTACACAACACTTTTCTGAGAAGCAGAAAAGCTGATCTGGGCCAATGGATTTGCAGTGTAATTACAGGTATCAGCCATGATCCATACCCACTGAGAAAGAAGTCAAGTCCACTTGCAATGGGACATAGAGAAGTAAGAAAATCAGGGATGTTTTAAATCCCTCTACCACATTTCATGGAGAGTATTTTCAGCAGCCTGAATTAACCAGAATTAACTCACCTCTTCATTCGCTGTGCCTCAGGATTTCAAAGATAGCTGGACTAAAAGATTTTGAGCCTCAGTGTCGACATTCATGTGGGGCCAGTCACATTACTTGGGGGAGAAAAAAAGCTAGGGCCCCAGCCCTTTTCACCCAGCCTTCCTCAGGGCCCTGTGGAACCTTCCTATGGGTGCTGTGAACCATAGGTCACACAGCTTCTGATTCAGAAGCTGTGACGCCATCACAGGATGTGATTCAGGATTGTTTCACAAAGCATGACTCTAAGATCAGTTCTAAATGGAGAACAGGACTGGGAATAAAGACCCCTTTAGGCCCTGGATGATTGGCTCAGTGGTAGAGTGTCATCCCCGCATGTGGATGTCCTGAGTTCAATCCCCAGTCAGGGCACACAGGAGAAGCAACCATCTGCTTCTCCACCTCTCTCTCTCTCTCTCTCTCTCTCTCTCTCTCTCTTCCTCTCTCTCTCTCTCTCTCTCTCTCTCTCTCTCTCTCTCTCCCTTCTCCCACAGCCATGGCTCTATTGATTTAAGTAAGCTGGCCCTGGGTGTTGAGGATGGCTCCATGGCCTCCACCTCAGGCACTAAAAATAGCTCAGTTGCCAAGCAATGAAATGGGCAGAGCATCGCCCCATAGAGGGCTTGCTGGGTGGATCCTGGGTTGGGGTGCATGCAGGAGTCTATCTCTCTGCCTCCCCTGCTCTCGCTTAGTTTAAAAAAAACCCTTTAAAATGTGTTCCAGCTATGATATTTTTAAAAAAACTAGGACTACTGATGATCGATTAGATCTATAACCCTCTTTACCTCCCAAGCATTTCCTACTACAATAGCTGAATTTTCAGATGTAAAGACAGCCCATTTAACAGGGGGGCTCTGGAAAGAAAAAAACAACAACAACAAAACCATAAAATAGAAAGTTAAGGACTAAAAGCCATGGAAGAAGGCTATGGGGGAAGAGGCAGGTAAAAGATCAGCATGAGAGAACACCCAGGATTGGCAACTGATACAGAAACCTTAAGACCAAAGCCCAGCAAGCCCAGCAGGTAGGAGGCCTCCAGGGCCCACTGAGACACTCAAGTGGGGGCAGGTGAGGTGAGGTAGTGGAATAGTCAGTAAATAAAAATTAAGCTAGAATGCTATGAATACAGTAAGTGTCAAAGTTAGACACTGATGTATTTTAACACAAGAAATGCAAACTACATCCTGACCAGATAGGTCAGTTGGTTGGAGTATTGTCCCCAAGCTCAGAGATTGCCAGTTCAATCCCTGGTCAGGGCACTTACAGGAATAGATTAATGTTCCTCTCTCTCTCCCCCCTCCCTCCCTCCCCCCTCCCTCCCTCTCTCCCTCCCTTCCTCACTCTCTAAAATCAATAAAATAAACATTTTTTTAAATGCAAACTACAATAAATTTAAGTCAACAAATATTTTTTATATTTTTCTATACTTCCAGGGACAAAAAAATGAATGTTTGCCTTCAGGTGCTTACAAAGGAAGGTTTAGCCAAGATCATAAAGTTGTTTTCAAAGCAAAATGTTTTTACTCCTATGTATTACCTATAAAAAATGAAAATCTACATTCATACAAAACTTGTAGATAAATGTTCATGGCAGCATTATTCATAGTACCTGAAAAGTAGAAAAAAATTACCTACAAACTAATGAATGGATAAACAGAATGTGGTATAGCCATATATGAAATATTATTCAGCAATAAAAAGAATGTAGGACTGATACCTGCTATGGTAAAGATGAACTTTGAAAATATTATGCTCATTGAGAGAAGCCAGCCACAAAAGACCACCTATTGTCTGATTTTATTTATATGAAACATCTAGAAGAGGCACATCCACAGAGAGAAAGCAGATGAGTTGACGGGGCTGCAGAAAGGGGCAGCTGGGTGACAGCCAGAGGGTGTGCATTTCCTGTTTCAGTGCTGAAATGTTCTAGAATTAGATAGTGGTGATGGAGCACAACTTTGTGAAGGTATTAAAAGCCATGTTGAAGGTAATTTTTATGGTATATGAATTATCTTAGTAAAGCTGTCACCAAAGTAAATAAGTAAATAAAAAGCAGAATACACTTTGTGCCTTAAAAGACTTACTAAGAGCTGTGGAGATAAGAATATCCCCATTTAGAGAAATAAGTTTCATAGAAGAGACATCATATATGAAAGAAGGAAAGAAAGAAAGAAAGAAAGAAAGAAAGAAAGAAAGAAAGAAAGAGAGAGAGAGAGAGAGAGAAAGAAAGAAAGAAAGAAAGAAAGAAAGAAAGAAAGAAAGAAAGAAAGAAAGAAAGAAAGAAAGAAAGAAAGAAAGAAAGAAAGAAAACTCATTTTTCCTGTCTTCTCCCTACAAGCTCATGAACACTGTAAGAGCTCTTCCACTGGGAAAATTGTTTTTGGATATTGAGGGGCTGGAGAAAGAAGCCCTTCACCGAGCGAGCTCTCAGAAGAACATGCACATTCAGGCAGGAACAGATCTGCAGACCTGCCCTGTTCACCGACTTCATGGTGCAGCAGCCTGGACCTGCAGAGTCTAACCCAGAACCCCAACTGCCTAGCTAGGAAAGCACTGTATTTGAGTGGGGTCTCATTAAGTGTCAGCTGCTGTCTGTAGGGTCCAAACTTGGCTACATACTGGAGTCATTTGGAATCTTTAGAACATACTGATGCTAGGACTCACCTACCTCCAGGAACTCTAATTTAATTGGTATGACCTGGGGACAGGATGTTTAAACTTTCCCAGGTAGTCCTAATGCGCAGCAAAGTTGGGCACCATTGGGTTGTGTCCTTCTCCCAGAATGGAATCCAGGAGGAGAGCAGGCACCTGTGGCAAATAAGCAAGTTTTAGGTGTTTGTGAGCTGTCAGTGGTTCTCAGCCCTGGCTACATATTAAAATCCTCTGGAGCAGGCGTCCCCAAACTACGGCCCAGCGGGCCACATGGGGCCCCCTGAGGCCATTTATCCAGCCCCCACCGCACTTCCGGAAGGGGCACCTCTTTCATTGGTGGTCAGTGAGAGGAGCACTGTATGTGGTGGCCCTCCAACGGTCTGAGGGACAGTGAACTGGCCCCCTGTGTAAAAAGTTTGGTGACCCCTGCGTAGCGTCTTAAGCATACTGACACCTGGGTCCCAGCAATTCTGATTGAATTGACCTGGGTTGGGTCCGAGCACCAATAGTTGGAAACTCTCCCCAGATTAGTTTTAAAGATTTTACTGATTGATTTTACTGAGAAAAGAGGCTGGTGGGGGAATGAGAAGTGGTTGCTTCACTCTAGCTGTTTACTGGTTGCTTGTTGTATGTGCCTTGACCAGACAAGCACAGGGTTTCAAACTAGTGACCTCAGCATTTCAGGTCAATGCTCTATCCACTGCACCACCACAGGCCAGGCTCCCTAGAGATTTTGAAAAGCGAAGCCATGAAGCATGCAGGCAGGAGTTCTGAATCCAGGACATCAGGATTTAGGATGTCATGTTATCAAGTGTGACTGTGTGGGGCAGCTGTGTTAGGCTTGCTCTCTGGGTTACTGGCTGCAAGCACTTTGCCTGATTAGCACATGAGCACATGGCAGCACCACATGTGTATGGCCTACATAAGGCTATAGGTGCTTGCACTCAGAAAGATTAGGGATTGTGGACGGCACATTGCCTGCCCGCCACTGTGAGGGAACATGCTTTCTGTTTGTGTGCTCATCCACCATTGTGAGACTTTATTAAACAGTAATGGCCCAACGCTTTCCGGTTCTGCAGTTTCTCTACCATCTGCCTGAATCCAGTATGGACCTGCCTGGCCTCGGCCACAGTGTTGCAGGCTGGGTAATTGACCGAAGCCACATGCTCTGAGGAAAAGGCGACAAGAATGCACCACTTACAAAAGTGCTCAGGTTCCGGTGGTCCATCCAGAAAGAAGTTCTTCGGGTACCATTCTGAACTCTCCTACAGGTCCTCATAAAGGTTGGTATAAATTTATTAGTCCATAATGGGAGCCTGTCTGATTTTTGTTTTCAATAATGAATACATATTAATTGTAGATTTTAATTGTTTTCCTAAATAATAAGATGAACTTAAACTTGGTTAAAATAAAAATATGCAAAGAAATTATATTTGTTTTATATTATTTTCCACAAATGATAGTATTTTGTGATTTCAAAATAAAAATATTTGTAAAAATTGTATATATATTCTTCTTTTTTTTAAGAAGTTGGGCACTATAAGTATTTGTATCCCTAAAGGGTGAAAACCATTAGCCTGGCCAGATAGTGGCACAGGGGATAGAGTATCGTACAGGGACACTGAGGACCCAGGTTTAAAACCCTGAGGTTGCTGGCTTGAGCCTAAGATTGCTGGGTTGAAGCCCAAGCTTGGCTGGAGTTTCCTGGTCAAGGCACATATGAGAAAGCAATCAATGAATAATAACTGAGGTGCTGCAATGAAGAATTGAGCTTCTCATCACTGTCTGTCTGTCCCTATCTGTCCCTCTCTCTGTCTCTCTCAAAAAGGGTGAGGACCAATATACAAATTTTCAAATCATTGACAATTGATGCAGTTATTGAGTTTATCAGTGACTGATTTAACCTTTTTTTTTAAACCTAGCAGTATTGAATTTAATTTCCTGACAAAAGAATGCAATTTCAACTGACCTTTCTTTTGTACTTTGGTGAATATTAGTTCTCAAAAATCAATTTTCTGCTTGTATTAAATTATTCTAAAATATTTAGTAGAAATAGCTTTAAACATATTCACCTCTTTTTTTCCATACTGCTATGTATTTTCATGGCTCTTCTATTGTATAATTGTGTCAAGCAACTAAAAAATGTCACTAAAATATGTTTACATAATATCCACACACAGCTATTTCTGTCATTCTTTAATAGAATATTATCCTCAGCCGATAAGTAAGATACTAAAGGAAACAAAATACTTTCAGACTCATAATTTACAAATATAATGCATTTCAATTTTTAAAAATAGCTCTGCTTTGAATGTAGCATTTGTCCCAGTATGTGGTCTCATGAAGAATTTATAGGCAAAATTCCTTCTTCTAAGTAAGCAGCAGCTGAGCTGAAAGGCCAAATTCTCCATGCCTCTGCTGTTTGTAATATGCTGAAATAATTGACATTAGTCATAGAAAAGATGTTTCCAACAATTACTCTCTTTGATCCTGACTTTTATATGTCTATAACAGACCTGCTTTTGGTTACCAAGCACTAAGTGAATTTCTTAGAATCCTCTCTTCAAAGATTCATGCTGAATTTCTTCATGGCCACAAACTTTAAGAATCTCATCTTTTAATTTTGTAATTTGTAAAACCTGAGGCAATTTCCAGTTAGATTTACTGGTAATGGAGGAAGAACAGCTCTAGATGGGAAGTGCTCATTTGATTTCTGTTGAAAATTCCCTGCTCAGAGAGGCGCTGTCACAGCCAGTGGGAACAAAGATGCACTCCAGGACCCACAGCTTAGATAGATCTGGCCTCAGGTAGTCGGAGAAGAGTTGTTTCATCTACATTTGGCTTAGATGTTCTCTCTCGGGAGTAAACAAACACTCAAAATTAGAAGGAACCCAGCTAAGGATGACTGGCCTTCTTCCAGCCTCCACAGAGGATAACTTGCACCTTGCTCAGAGGGTCCTCTGGAGACCCCTCTCTCCCAAGGAAAGGGCTTCAGAACTGTATTAGCTAGGGCAGGAAAGGGCTTGCAGCAGTTCAGCCTGGATTTCTGAACCAGAGGTCCCTGATCTAACCCAAAGCTCTATGGTTGCCTGTGGTCAAACTATAAACCAGGTTAACCTGTGTCATCAGCTTGGGCATTTTCCGTTTTTTTCAACCATAGGCATTTATTTATACATACGCTAGAGCCTACTGAAGCACTTTGCCTTGTGTTCTAATGTAGGAAAATAAAGAGAAAGAATCATTTGCCCCAGGTTGGGGAACTGAATACTAAGTGCAGACCCTCTCTACTATACATTCTTTGTAGTTTTCCTTACCCATAATAAATGCGTGTGAGAACACAAATGCATGTTTACAGCCTCTAAAACTGAAGTGCGCTCCAAAGTATATGAAAACCTCCCACATTTCAGAAAATCATAACCATATTCAAAATTACTGAGAGATTATACAACAATGGTTATTTCTACAAAATGATCCTTTGGTTCACAGAACTTTTGCTGTGCATTTTCTTTAAATGACTAGATCTCCTACATTCATTCTTTTTTTATTTAATTAATTGTGTTTACATAGATTCTAGTCCTACATTCATTCTTAATGAGATTCTGTCTCTGTGCTGTATGCAATTTTTGAGGAATAAGTTGATGTTCTAAAGACATAAACATCTTTATTCTTCAACTTTAAGAATTAGTTCCGACCTGTTGCTCATGTAATAATCCGCAGCTGAAGCCAGCAGCCCGGGTAGCAGGTTGTCCAGCTTTCCTTTGGGCATGAAGCCTTCACTACTGATGTTTCCAGTCACTATTTACCAAGTATTTTAGACCAAAAGTTCATATTTGCACTTAGAATATTACACAAATAATAGTTAACTAAGTCCTGGAATACTTTTATTTCTGAAAAGTGCACATCTGATTAAAACAAGTTTGGCCAAGTTAGGTTATAAAAGCAAGTTAAATCTCTAAGGCAGCAATTCCAATAAAGGAATTCAGGATGGAACTTGTCTAAAAGAATAAATCCCTGGGAGGGAAGTCTTAGTTAATCCACACATCGCATTAGCAGAGGTTTATACATGACCTTGTTACAAAAACTCTGTCTACTAGAGTCCAAAATTCTAATTAGTTATTTGTCTTAGATGCCAATTCTAGGAAATAAAAGATTTGTGTTTGGATTGTTGGGTAAATAAAAGGAAAATTCATGCTAACCAATCTATGATTTATTTTACAGTGAAATGGAAAGTATATGATGGAACTAAGTTTCTTCATATAACTATCTCAAAGACAGAACGCAATGCCATGCCTTTGTTTTAGAATAATCTCTTCAGTGAGATTGAAGATAGAAAACTCCCTGCTCAAAATGATATTTGGTACCTGTGGGAAGTAAACATTATGTAATCTATTCTTAGCTGTAGAACTATGATCTACCTATGGTTATAATCTGATAATAATCACAAAATAACCAGATTAAAAGAACAGTTCATTTGGGAAATGTATGCATAAGAGAAAGAACATTATTTTTCAAAAGCCTCTATTTTTGGAGAGTAAGTTGAAAGAAAGAAATCCATTAGATACAAAAAAAGTGCATAAAAATTATTTTTACGCTTGAGAAAACTGAAAAGAAACCAAGCTTAGTTTGTATTATAGTAATTATTCTTCATTTTAGGCCAATCCTGTCACCCCTGCCTGTTGAAATCAGGTCTTGGCATAAATATCTCAAGGGAAAGTATAGACTGGCCTGTGGTGGTGCAGTGGGTAGAACATCCACCCGGAACACTGAGGTCCAAAACCCTAGGCTTGCCTGGTCCAGGCACATACAACACGCAGTCAGTGAACAACTAAAGTAAAGCAACTCTGAGTTGATACTTCTTGAGCCACCCTCTCTCCTCTCTCTGTAAAATCAATAAATAAAATCTTTTTTAAAAAAATGTCTCAAGGAAAAGTGTGTAAAGGCAGCCAGAACAGATCATGTGTGTCTTATTTTAGAGTGAGGGTATACTTGGTTCACCAGCCAGAGGCTGATGGGATGATTTTAAGGAAGAGAGGATTGTTTGAATTTTTTACTTTTCATTTTGAGAAAAATTCATGTTCTTATGCAATTGTAAGAAATAATACAGAGATATCCCATATACCTTTCACCTGATTTCCCCTGACGGTAATACCTTGCATGATGGTAGTACAAGATCACAACCAGGAAGTTGACATTGATATAGCCCATTGACCTTATTCGAATTTCACCAAGTTGTACATGCACTTATTTGTGTGTGTGTGTGTGCTGTTAATTCCATGCAATTTTATGCACCTGGCCATCATCACTGTTAAGATACATTACAGTTCCATCACCTCAAGGATCTCCAGGATTACTCCAGCATCTCTACCCCCAGCTCCCTCCCTCCCTGCCTCCCCAAACCCCCAACAATCTGCTCTCCATCTCTCTAATTTTGTCATTCAAGAAATTGAATTATACAGTACATAACTTTTTTGAGATTTGTCTTTTCCACTCCTTTGAGATTTATCCACATTGTTGTATGTTTCAATGATTTACTCCCATGGTATGGGTGTACCACACTTTCCTGAAGGAAATCTGGGTTGTTTCCAGTTTTTGACTGTTATAAATAAAGATGTGATGGACATTTGTATGCAAGTTTTTGTGTGAACATAAATTTTCATTTCTCTGGTGTAGATATCTGAGTTCAATTGCTGGGTTGTATGGTAGCTCATGCTTCGTTTTATAAGAAACTACCATACCTTTCCCCGGAGTGGCTGTGCTATTTTGCATTCCAACCAGCCATGTATGAGTGGTCCAGTTTCCTCATGTCCTCTCTGCATCTGGTGTTACTGCTATTTTTTTTTTTATTTCATTTTAACCATTCTGATAGGTATGTGGTGCTATCTTACTGTGGCTTTGGTTTGCATTTCCCTGATGGCCAATGATGTTGAGTATCTTCTCAGAGCTTATTTGCCATTTGTATATCTTCTTCAGCAAAGTGTCTATTCATGCCACTTGCCATTTTCTGGTTGGGCTGTTTTTTTAATGTTGAATTTTGAGAGCACTTTATATCTTTTAGATGAAGACCTCTGTCAGATATGTGATTTGCAATTTTTTTCTCCCAGTCTGTAGGTTGCCTTTTAACTTCTTCACAAAGTTTCTAATTTTGATGCAGTCCAATTTATCAATTTTTCTTTTTATAGATCATGCTCTTGTTGTCACTTCCAAAAATTCTTTACCTAGCCCTAAGTCCCAAATCTTTCTCCTATGTGCTATAGGAGTTTTATCATTTTATATTTTACATGGAAAACCATGATCCATTTTGTGTTAATATTTTCTAAGTCCTGATTTTAGTGACAGACCATTTTCTGGCTATGGATGGCCAATCGCCCCTGCACTATTTGTTGAAAAGGTTAACCTTCCTCCAGTCAAGTGCCTTTGCACCTCAAAACTCAGCTGGACATATTGGTGTGGATCTCTTTCTGGATTCTCTAGTCTGTTCCGTTGATCTATGGGCCTATCCATTCACTAATACATATTATACTCTTGTTTACTGAGACTATATAGAAAACTTTAATATTATGTAAAATGATTTTCAAAATTGTTTCAGCAATTCTGGGTCCTGTGTCTTTCAATCTATTTTATTTCTGCAAAATTATCATGTCTATAATTTGAATTGCAATCAAGAGGAAACTAGTACCTGGATTATAGCCTTGAGAATCAAACAGAATTCTAAACCTTTAATTAAATTTTAAAAGATACTATACTATCTTGTTCAAATATACTTTTAAAAGAAGACATTGAACTATTTTTATAAATAGCTATCACTAAAATATTACAGTAAACTCACATTGTATCTGATTTAACTTTATATGTGTGTTAACCTGAGATCTTAGCCCCAGTAAGATTCTACTTTGTTTTCTTCCATCATCCCAATAATAAACCAATCTGTTGATATGTTATGGGTTACAGAGTGTAACTTCAATATTATATATAGAGAGATTTAACAGTTATCTTAACTCAGAATTTGATATTTTAAAACAAATTGAACTTTAAAATTAGTTTTAAACTGAGATTTAAAAAGATGATCTCAGAGGCTGCACATGAAAAGTAGAGAATTAAGGTAACAGTAGAGATAGAGTTGCCCTTTAATTATGATCTTACATCTCTGTGACCAAGTCCCTTCAGGACAAATCTGTTGGACAGCATTGTCAAGCCCAGTGTTATCTAGAGCCTGGAACACCATCTCTCACTTTACCCCAAAGGGGTTCTGATTTGTTCCAAGTGCACATCTGAGCCCAACAACCATATTACAAAGGGATGAGATAAAATTACATATTTTAGGAGGAAATGCTCTCCCAAGGATTTGTTAACTTCTCCAATAGATTTTTCACAGGTTGAAACAAGTGTAAGAGCCAGAATTAGAATTCTGCCCTCTCGTGTCTGAGCATTAGCTTTCATTTTATGCCCTAAAAATGATGCATGGAGAATTCCCAGTATAGAGAAGCTGTCTGAGATCAGGTTTCTTATTTTATTTAATATTTATTTATTTATTTATTTATTTATTTATTTATTTATTTATTTAATTTATTTATTTATTTATTTATTTATTTATTTATTGAGAGAGGCAGGAAGAGAGAAAAAGGAACATGGAGCTGCTCCTGTATGTGCCCTGACTGAAGGAAACAAATTGGAAACTTCTGCACTCCAGCAGGACGTTCCAAACAACCAAATTATCCAGCCAGTGCTTAATTTTTCTTATTTATTGATTAAGACAGAGAAAGAAAGGGAGAGAGAAGGAAGGGAGAAGGGAAGCACTCAGTTGCTGTTCCACTTAGTTGTGCATTTATGGGGTGCTTCCCGTGTGTGCCCTGACCAGAGATCGAACCTGCAACCTTGTCGTTTTGGGATGATGCTCTTAACTGAGTGAACTAACCAGCCAGGAATTTCAGATCGGGTTTCTCAGAAGCAGAGCCTGAGACAGGGATTGATGTGCACCTGGTTTAGTGAGGGAGCCTCTGAGGAGTAAGGGTAAGGGAAGTACAGCGGGATGTGGTCCCAGCGGGAATCAGGCTGAAGCCTCCTACCAAAGAGAGGGTCTGAGCATAATCTGCACAGTGAAGTTGGTCCTAGCCTGCAGCAATGATCTACATATTTATCATTGGCTATAGGCTGCCCAAGGTGGAGACATGAGGGCAGATGGTATAACCCTCCAGGTTAAGAGACTTCTCAAATTGAGGGCACTGACAACACCCAGGACAAGGATCTTAATGACCAACAGAACTGGTATTAAAAATAAGTGGACTGTTAACTTTCTGACTTAACCAGTTGCTTCTTTAAGCTTTCTGATACCCTTGAACTGCCTTCTATGTAGCTGTTTCTGCTGTATTCAAGGATTGCTCAGTTATGCAAAAGCTGAAGATGAATGCAACAGTGGGACCTGCCATCCCGCCGCTGGCAACGTCCTGGTGGGACGCAGCGTGCATGCAGCACACGGCTTCTTCCACCTGTGGGCTGAACAGAGCCCACAAGTACTGCATCCTCGGCTACCTCGAGGTGGGTTGGTTCTTTGTTCACTCGTGGGCACATTATTTAATCAATGATGTAGATCAGGAGTAGTCAACCGTTTTATACCTACCGCCCACATTTGTATCTCTGTTAGTAGTAAAATTTTCTAACCGCCCACCGGTTCCACAGTAATGGTGATTTATAAAGTAGGAAAGTAACTTTATTTTATAAAATTTATAAAGCAGAGTTACAGCAAGTTAAAGCATATAATAATAATTACTTACCAAGTACTTTATGTCAGATTTTCGCTAAGTTTGGCAGAATAAATGTTTATAAAAAACTTACTATAGTTAAATCTATCTTTTTTTGTGTGTGTGTATTTTTCTGAAGTTGGAAACAGGAAGGCAGTCAGGCAGACTCCCGCATGCGCCCGACCAGGATCCACCCGGCACGCCCACCAGGAGGCGATGCTCTGCCCATCTGGGGTGTTGCTCTGTTGCAACCAGAGCCATTCTAGCGCCTGAGCCATAGGCCACAGAGCCATCCTCAGTGCCCAGGCCAACTTTGCTCCAATGGAGCCTTGGCTGTGGGAGGGGAAGAGAGAGACAGAAAGGAAGGAGAGGGGGAGGAGTGGAGAAGCAGATGGGCGCTTCTCCTCTGTGCCCTGGCCGGGAATCGAACCCAGGACTCCTGCACGCCAGGCCAACGCTCTACCACTGAGCCAACTAGCCAGGGCCTAAATCTATCTTTTTATTTATACTTTGGTTGCTCTGCTACTGCCCACAATGAAAGCTGGAACTCCCACTAGTGGGTGGTAGGGACCAGATTTACTACCACTGAAGTAGATTCTTCCAAGTACATCTGGGGCTGTTCAGACAACAGTAAAGAAGGAGATAACACTCCTTTGGAACTTCAGAGACACAGGTGATACAGTTCAAATTCCAGGAAACCTTGAGAGATCAGAAAATAGGGAAGATCTGCTTCATCTATTTCTGTGGCCTTTAGAATTAGAAAAGTCTTTCCAGTTCAGTTATTGAAGGAAATTACTATAAAATGTGGCTGCCTTAGTGACTCCCATAGAGCAGTGGCCCCCAACCCCTGGGCCGTGGAATGGTACTGGTCTGTGGACCATTTGGTACCGGTCTGCAGAGAAAGAATAAATAACTTACATTATTTCCATTTTATTTATATTTAAGTCTGAACGATGTTTTATTTTTTTAAAATGACCAAATTCCCTCTGTTACATCTGTCTAAGACTCACTCTTGGCACTTGTCTCAGTCACGTGATACATTTATCCGTCCCTAAAGACCGGTCCGTGAAAGTATTTTCTGACATTAAACCGGTCCATGGCCCAAAAAAGGTTGGGGACCACTGCCATAGAGTAAACACACTTGACTTAGCAGTGAAGATTAAGGGTCCCTCAGGGCCTCAAAGCCATCATACCAAATGTGAGTACTCACTGTCCCAGAAGGGTGTAGAACTTGGAATTCACAATGCCATTTGGAAATGGTCTTACCTAAAACCCATAAAATCCCAACATATTTTGGGGCCTTTTCCCCTTAAAGGCCAGTTTATTAAAAGGACAAGTTGCTTCGCAGTTCTTTCTTCCCGTGCACTGGGAGCGGACGAGCACCCAAGGCCGTCTGTGCACATACCTGCCGAAAAGTCTGAGGCAGTCACATCAACCCTTTAATGAAAGGATGTTCAGGAAGGAAGCTGGACACAGGCCTAATGTTAGTGGCCCAGGCCTTTCCATGTATTGTTCATTGGGGCAACTCTGTAGGTCTCTGGGAAATGCTTTGTGTTCTAATTGGTTTCTAGCAAAAAAGGATAATTATAAATAGTGGAGACACTACCTGAGTGCTTAGCATTGCTCTAAGCTGGGGAAGTACTTATGTAAGAAAGCAAATTCTCTTCATGTGCACGGAAATGACACTGTAGTTTTGCTCAACTCTAGTTCAGGTGGGACGGATGCCCCTGCAAGTAACTTTAGAGTCTGGGTCCTGTGGGAAAAGAGTGGTTCTCAGCTCTAATATTAGAAACTTTCCAACCATGGCAACACCCTGGGTGTTCTTCAATCACAACATTCACTTACAGTTCTCATAGCCAACTTATGATATACTCAGGCAATAACTAAAAATTCATGTTCCTATATCTAAATTTCACACCACCAAAAACAGAAGTAAGCTTCAGAAGGTTTTTGTTTGTTTGTTTGTTTGTTTTTTGTTGTTGTTGTTGTTTGTCTAGAGAATTCCAGAAGTCTTCAAAACTTAGAGCTGGAAAGCAATCTCAAGGTATCTTCCAGCTGACAAAGTATCACGGTGGGCCTACAAGTGCGAGGCCACACAGACTCGCATGGGGTCCCAGTCAGCTTCCCCACAGGCCACGCGGACCTCGCCCAGGACACAGGGTGGCTTCCACACAGTCCACAGGCCTCATGGGGATGCAGGACGGCTTCCCCACAGGATTCCTGGCAGCTTTCCCATTGATTATGTAACAAAGTGCTACTGAGCAAAGCTATTTTTTCAGAAACTTCAAGTCAGCATTGAGCCACAGGATTTACAAACTGGGACTCCCACTTGGTCACTACACTAAACATCCTGTGTAGCCAGTCCCAGCAAGACTGTGCTTCTGAAATGTTTACAGAAAGAATAGACCACAAGCTCTGAGTGTAAACATTTTCCCCAATGGTTGTAATAGTATTTTTGGAAATACTTTGAAGTCTGGACATCTTCAGTGGAATTACAGGGCTTCTGTTGCTCTATTAGTACAGGTCTGAGTCAAGGCACCCCACCTGCAGACTTGGTCTAGCTTCCATTGTTCTTAAATTTCCAAAGTGCATTTTGGTTTTTTTAACTAGGAGTCTTATGGTGGCTGATGATTCTAAAAAGATTATATGGATCTCTTGAAAGGCTGATATATTTTGATAGACTCTAGCTGAAATAATCACTAAGTTCATCATACATGCATTTTATTGAGCATCTATGATGTTCCAGACACTATTCTAGGTAAGGAGAATACAACCATAAACAAAACAAAGTCCTTGCCCTCATTTAAAGTCAAAAGATGGCAACAGACAGTAATCCAACAACTTTATAATGTAGTATCAAGTAGTGATTAGGGCTTAGAAAATGCCATCAGGCAGGTTAAGGGATAGAGGCTGGCAGAGGCCATAAGAATGGGAGGTGGTGGTGTTTTAGATGGAAGCCAAAGAAAATCTCTCTGAGATGATGGCATCTAAGCAGAGACCTGAAAGAAGGGAAGGAACAAGAGAGAAACAATTGGGGAGGGGTCGGGGTGCTGAGAACAGCTGTGCCATGATGATAAGGCAGGGGAGTTCTCGGTAAACTCAAGGAAAAGCAAGGTGTGGGTTTAGCAGGGCTGAGTGAGTCAGGACAGACAGGCAAGTGTAGGCCCTTGCAAGCCATGGTTGGGACGTAACTTCATAGCCCTACAACCCTCTTTCACTGAGCACCTGCTAGCGCGTTCACTGCTGCAGGCAACTGCACACAGGGGCCTGTGATAAACAGCTCCTGCTTCCTGCAAGGATTGCAGAAGCACTCCTCCAGAGTCCCACATATTAGCCAGGAACAGATAACTATGCAGGCCATTGGCAGTCTTTTGGAAATATTTGGGGATTTCCTTAGGAGTTTTCGGTAAGTACCTCTACAAGCAGACACATTAAGCAAACTCCAAGGCCATTCGTGACTGTTACTGCCTTTGAAAATCCATCTCAAGCAAAACCAGTTCCAATTCACTGATAAGATCTCCTAGTTTATGAGACAAGAGGGTGGGGCTCTCTGTTGAGAGTTTATTAAAATATTTTCCAAAATCAATCCATGTGATATAAAGGTTTTGACATTGGAAGCTTTTCTGCCGAAACTATGTCTGAGAGAAAGGATGATGGTTTCAGATAACCTCATGGTTGCTTGTTTCATTAGTTTCATGCCAAATATTATTTTGACTGAAGGAAATAAGTCACTCAAATAATTATTTCTCTATAGTTTAAAATAATCTCCAGATTATCTGCCTCTTGTATGAGAAAAAAATTAGTTCCACATATGTTTGCTTTTTGCTCCAAATATATAAATGGATAAAAATTCTGTCATATTTTAATTTCATTTGTTATTGTATTTAAGCACCTATTGATAGAAAAATTAATGTCTTGTTATTTCCTCTGCTATTTATTTTTAGCCAGATTGAATGACAAATATAGTAGTACAGCTTGTTTTTAAATTCAGATCAACAATAAGCAATTACAATTTTTATTTTAAATTTGAATGATGGCATTTTCGAGGAAGAACAAAAACACTTCATCTGACTTCAGATTTCCCCATGATCCACACTGCCACCCCGTTGAGAATGTGATAGCAACTTTGGAAGCAGATCGAGAAAAGAAATGACGGCAATCTGAAAATGGTGTTATTAAATTTCTTTCCAATTTTTTATTTCTTCATATTTTTAATAAGGCACATTTATGAATGACTTCAATAATGTCAGAGCAAGGAGTTATAATGGAATGGAACAGTGCCCACCAGAATGTGGAACCCTGTATAACAACCAATTTTCTCTTCATTTAAGGAAAGATTATTTTTTTGTAGAGAAATATAAGTGTACTTTAAGCACATAACTCAGAATGTTTCACTCTTTCCATGCAGGGGAAGAAAATGTCTCTGTATTCTTTTGTTCATTATAAAAAATAATGAAGTTTGTGAGGTATTGGTGAAGGAAGCCTAATATAGAGAGAGCACACTGGTAAGCGAAATTAGTAACACCAGGGAAGTTTGAGAGTTCACACCAGGTGCTTTTTCCTTCATTAATGCATGAAGGAAGAAAGGAAAAGGACATTCCATTTCTTGCTACAAGCTAAAGATTTTAATATAAAAATTGACTTGAAAGAATAGTCGGCCACTGACTAAAGTGCTTTCCTTTCTGGATTTATGTCCTTCTCTGGTCATGCACACCTGCAGTATTGAACCTCACACTGGCCCTGACACTCTAAGTATACACCTGAGCAGGGTTTCCTCATGTCCACCCAGCTTTGGACTTTATGTGCTTAAATTGCTGTAGACTGACTCACTGGTGACAGCCCCTCCTCAAAACTGCACTGGAACCCTTAACCCCCACAGAGTGATTCCATTTGCCACATCTCTCTGTGCTGCCCCTGGGGCCCTAACCTCTCTGTTCTCTTTAGAGGCCTATCCATATTGCCTTGAGGGGCCGAGACCATTGGAGGGGAACATGAAAATCATCATATAGGAGTGTCTGGGGCAAGTCTAGTGTGCAGCTCTTTCTCTTTCACCCATTGGGCAAGTACATGATTGGCATCTACTGAATGCCAGCTCATTTTGGATCCTCATTATTAACTCTAGTTGGGCTCTCCCTAATGAATGTGAGGTGGTTTTACCACAGACACCTGTCCTCTCAGGTAAATGACACCATTTTTGCTTTACAGCTGTTTTCCCACTTGTCCAGCATTGTTCCACACCTCCTCATAGAGGGAATGGCCCACTGTCAAGCTGATTGCATAGAACCAGGGTTCCCAATCATGAATTTTGGAGAGGGAAAAGGAGATCTCCTCTCTAGAAAGAGATAGAGCCTATAACAGAGGCTGGCACATGGCTGCTCTCTCAGCAGCATGTCTGCCCCCAGCCATTCGTCCTAGAAGGGAAGCTGCACCCAGCTCACTGCAGTCCAGCCCGTTCCAGAGAGTGGTCCTGTCCAATGTCTCAGCCCCTAGCCACAGGTGGCTACTGAGCACTTAAAACATGGTTAATTCAAATGGAGATGTGCTGTAAGTATAAATACATCCCAGATTTCTAACACTTAGTTTGGGGGGAAAATGCTAACTTTTAAAATATTGATTACATGTTGAAATAAGAATATTTCTGATTTATTGGGTTAAATATATTTAAAAAATTTTTACTTGCTTAACTGTGGCAGCCAGAACATTTTGAATGACACATGTCACTCGTGTTTCTATTGGACAGTGTACTTGAGAGAGTCATGGCTCCTTCGTGTACAGACTGGGCAGTCCTCCACATCTGTGCTGGAGCTGGTGGCAGCTAATGGCCTCAATGCCGAGTCCTGGCCAGGTCACCTCCACCTTCTCCTCAGCCACAGAGGAGCTACAGACCCTCACTCCAAAGGAAAGTTCTAAGCTGTGTTTAATGCTAAGTAACAATAAAACTAGTTCAAATGATTGTTCGCAGCTGTTGGAAGACACAGGCTTCTCGATTTTACTGTGCTCTGGCTTGCTAGCTCACACTGTGTGCATTCAAGATTTGAGTTCAAGGCGGCGAGGTCTCTTGTTCCACCTTTGAAAAGAGCCTGGAAAGTCCTTTAGTGGAATGGAGTGCTGCCACACTGTGGCCACGTGCATGGCCACCAAACACGGATGTGGACACAGCCTGGGTAAATCCTGCACTGCTCTCCTTTAGACCTTCCCTTAGTCGTGGAATGGCATGGGAAACCAGTCCAACAGACTAGGAAGGAGTGCTGGTCACCAGCCATGTGATCTCAGAGGGGTTTATTACAGAAAAGGCACAGTTAGGAGTTAGCATGGTAAACAGGGTCTCTCAAAATCACTGACTTTGTTCTTTCTGTATTTTCCTTTAGGTCTTGATCATGTCAGCATCAGATTGGTCCTGGAGGCATCATTTCAGTTCAGCCATCTTGTTCTGACCTTTAAGGTACAGATGTGGCAGTCTGCCACCCCTTCTACCTGCTTAGCTAATGCCGGGCTTACCCGAAATTCTGTTTCTGTGATCCCTTGCAGAGAACAGGAAGCTGTGTACAGCTGGTCTCCAGCTTTGTCATCTGGGTTTTTGTTCTTGCATGGAAGCAAAATATCTCTGCTCATTAATAATTAATACTTACAGGGTCAAAAAAGAAATTAAAAGATATAGTAAAAAGGGAAACACCAAGCCTGGGGGATAGAGACCACAGGTCAAGAAAGTTAACTTTCAGAAGAAAATGGACTAGAAGTTATTCAGGAACTGGAAATTATTTAGGGAAATGTGGAAAGATTGTAATCAAAAGAGGAAGGGAAATTAAAGGGTCCTTGCTAAGGTTAGTGAGATGCCAGTAAAAATCCTATGCTATTATCATTCTATAATCATTTATAAAAATTCTAATTTTGATGTCAGGCCTGGTGCTAAGTTGTGGTAGTAAAAAAAATGAATATAAAATAAAAAGTTATAAAAATGAAAAATGAAACCACTAGTCTTTGCCTCAAAGAGTTCAAGTCTAGTAATGGATACCAGCACATACATAAATTTAAAATTATAGTATAAGGTGATAGGTACATAGATGTATGGTTAGAATGCTAGGGCTAAGTCTGCTCTGGGAAATCCAGAAAGGCCTCATGGTCAATTTTCAAGGATCTATAAGAGTTGGCCAGAGGAAAATCATTCTAAATGGCCAAAAAAAAAAAGCAGCCCTAGCAAACAGCCCCAACAAGTTGGCTCAGTGGTAGAGCATTGGCCCTGCATGTGGAAGTCCCAGCTTTGATTCCCAGTCAGGGCACACAGGAGAAGTGTTCATCTGCTTCTTTACCCCTCCCTCTTCTCTCTCTCTCTCTCTCTCTCTCTCTCTCTGTTCTTCTCCTGCAGCCATGGCTTGAATGGTTCGAGCAAGTTGGCCCCGGGTGCTGAGGATGGCTCCATGGCTTTGCCTCAGGGGCTGAAATAGCTTGGTTGCTGAATGATGGAGCAGTTGCTCCAGATGGGCAGAGCATTGCCCTGTAGGGGGCTTACCAGGTGGATCCCAGTTAGGGCATATGCAGAAGTCTGTCTCTTAGCCTCCTGCCTCTCACTTCATTAAAAAAAAAAAATCCACAAGCATATTGCTATAAAACTTCCATTACATTAGCTTTTTAAAAATTAATGTGTGATCTTTTTCAATCAATAAATCATGTGGCCATTAACATTTAAAAAATGAAATTAGATTCTAGAGCAAAATATGTGTTCATAAATACCTGGCCACTTCTGGAAAGAGATTTTGGTATGGTCATTGTAAAGAGATTTTAAAGGCTACAAATAAGGTTTGAGAACATAGCATTAGAAAATAGACACATTCAATCTGAAATCGGTAATAAAATCTTTCTTTGTGAAGCATTACAGGTTTAATTCACTTTTTCCATAGACTTTTCGGCCTGCTGCAATGTTAGTTGAACTTTCCACAGACTATGGACGCACCTGGAAAGTGTCTAAATATTTTGCAGAAGACTGTGCTACTACTTCCTTTCCCAACATTATATCTGGCCAGGCCCACGGTGTGGGAGACCTCTAAATATTCAGACATAGAACCATCAATTGGCAGCAAGGTAGCATTTCCTTTCTTGGATTTCTCTGATGTAAAATAAACCCTTTTTGTTAATGTGGTTAATTTAGATGAAAACAATTTAGGTAGTGTTTGCTGGACTATAACTTAAGCTGTTGGTTTTTAAGAATGATAGAGTTTAAATTGAAATGAATCCAGAATTCATCTCAAATTCAGATCAATAATATAACACTCACAAAAATTAAGGAATATTTGCCCTGGCTGGTTGGCTCAGTGGTAGAGCGTCAGCCTGGTGTGCAGGAGTCCCAGGTTCAATTCCTGGCCAGGGCACACAGGAGAAGCACCCATCTGCTTCTCCACCCTTCCCCCTCTCCTTCCTCTCTGTCTCTCTCTTCCTTTCTCCCGCAGCCAAGGCTTCATTGGAGCAAAGTTGGCCTGGGTGCTGAGGATGGCTCCATGGCCTCTGCCTCAGGCGCTAGAATGGCTCTGGTTGCAACAGAGCGATCCCCCAGATGGGCAGAGCATCGCCCCCTGGTGGGCATGCTGGGTGGATCCCAGTTGGGTGCATGCGGGAGTCTGTCTGACCGCCTCCCCGTTTCCAACTTCAGAAAAATACAAAAAAAATTAAGGAATATTCAAAATGAATATGAAGCTATAAACTATCCCCTAATTTTTGTAAGCAGTATAAATACCTTCTAAAAAATAGTCCCACATAGAGTGCCCAGCTGAAGGTGAGCAGGGGATAAAATCCCGCTGGATAGCAGGGCACAGGGATCCAGAGGGAGGGGCACCTGTTTAACCCTTGCAAGGGCGAATATAAGCTAGTGCAACCCTAGGTCAATTGTCTAATCTCCGTGCTCTACAAACCACCACTCAAGTAGAATCTGCCAGGAACATCCCCCAGAGCACAGCTGGCAGCTGGCAAAGGGTCAGGGTAGGACTGGGGCTGGCAAGTATTATCAGGTATAGTAGAAAGAATTGGTGGCTCTAGAATTCCCTGCCAGATTCAGATTGATGATGACTTGCTGAATTGTGGCAAATAATTCCACCCAACCCAGAGCAGCGTCCTTTCACCGGTGGTATCACAGCTTCTGCCTACAGAACCACAGAACCAAAATGAATGTTTAAAACTTCCATTTTCCTTCTTGGTACTTCTATTCATATGAGAACCCAACGATAGCCTGTGTCCTATGCTAGCTCAACCTTCTTCTAAGATCAGGATCTCTGCTCTAAGAGTCTACTATCTAACAATAAGGTTTTAGGGTAAAATAGTTTAAATTTACCTACATTTGTTTTACAGGTTGTTTTAAAAGTTTTGGATCCCAGCTTTGAAATAGAAAACCTCTACAGTCCCTACATCCAGGGTATGAATTGCTTTATTCAATTCATCAATTTCTTTTCTAATGTCCCAGGTTAGCAGTATTTTTTGTTATTACATGAAGGGGATGCCAGTCAAGTATCACCTTGACCTGATACAACCTAAATGCACTTTGATCCATTATTTTTATTATTTTTCTTTTTTTTTCTAGACCTTGTCACATTAACAAACCTGAGAATAAACTTTACCAAACTCCACACCCTTGGGGATACTTTGCTTGGAAGGAGGGAAAAGGATTTCCTTGATAAATACTACTATGCTCTGTATGAGATGGTGGTTCAGGGCAGCTGTTTTGCAATGGCCATGCGAGCGAGTGTGGCCCCATGCAGCACGTGCTGGGAGACATGTACCGTCCTCCTGGAATGGTAACAGTTCAGAAGAACAGGTGCCTCCCCTGCCTGCCCGTCACTGTCCTGGTGCTTGGTGCAGACCAGACTTTCTATGTGGGGAGCAACAAAGTGCCAGGCTTGTGTTGGGGCAGGATGCTTCAGCTTAACCTGAGAGGCCATCTGGGGGGGGGGGGGGCTTCAGGTCTCTTGGGAAATTCTTGTGAATTCTACTACATATAGGCATTATTGAATGTGTGACTAGAATTTATAACTTACAATTTTAAGAGCCCTTCTTGCTCTTTCTTTTACTTTTGATTGATTTTAATTTATTGTGTTTACATAGATTCAAATGTCCCACCAAATATATCTCCCCTCCACACCCTTGTTCCCCTCGACACCCTCCTTGCCCCCTCCCCCAACGCCTTCCCCCCTTCCCTCCATGATTTGCTTTTCTGCTCTCTATAACGGTGTGTTATGTGTATATAATTTCACCAATTTCTTTCCCTTCTCTGATCCCATCTTCTCATCCCCTTTCCCTCTGACTACTTTCCCTCTGATCCCGCCTCTGTCTCTATTCCCGCCTCTGGTCACTTTGATCCTGCCTCTGTCTCTATTCCATTCCTCAGTTCACATTGTTCATTAGATTCCTCAAATACGTGAGGTCATATGACATTTTTCTTTCTCTGCCTGGCTTATTTCACTTAGCATAATAGTTTCCAGGTCTATCCATGTTGTCACAAAAGGTAAGATTTCCTTCTTTTTCATGGCCGTGTAGTATTCCATAGTGTATATGAACCACTGCTTTTTAATCCACTCATCCACTGACAGACACTCGGGCTGTTTCCAGATCTTGGCTATTGTAAACAATGCTGCCATAAACATTTTTATAATCATAATAAATTCTTTTGAATCAGTGATGTGGTGCTCTTGGGATATATTCTTAAAAGTGGGATAGCTGGGTCAAAAGGCAGTTCCATTTTTAATTTTTTGAGGAATCTCCATACTGTTTTCCACAGTGGCTGCATCAGTCTGCATTCCCACCAGCAGTGCAGGAGGGTTCCCTTTTCTCAACATCCTCGCCAGCACTTACTCTGTGTTGTTTTATTAATGAGCGCCATTCTGACTGGTGTGAGGTGGTATCTCATTGCGGTTTTAATTTGCATTTCTCTAATGATTAGTGATGTCGAATATTTTTTCATTTGTATGTCCTCTTTGGACAAGTGTCTATTCATTTCTTTTGCCCATTTTTTGATTGGATTGTTTACCTTCCTGGTGTTGAGTTTTACCAGTTCTTTATAAACTTTGGTTATCAACCCCTTATCAGACGTATTGTCAAATATGTTCTCCCATTGTGTGGTTTGTCTTTTTATTTTGTTCATATTGTCTTTAGCTGTGCAAAAGCTTTTTAGTTTGATATAGTCCCATTTTTTTTTCCTGTCCTTTATTTCACTTGCCCATGGAGAAAAATTAGCAAATATATTGCTGCAAGAGATGTCGGAGAGCTTAATGCCTAAGTTTTCTTCCGAGATGATTGTGGTTTCATGACTTACATTTAAGTCTTTTATCCATTTTGAGTTTAACTTTGTAAATAGTGTAAGTTGGTGGTCTAGTTTCATTTTTTTGCAAATATCTGTCCAATTTTCCCAACACCATTTGTTAAAGAGACTGTCTTTACTCCATGTATGCTCTTACCCCCTTTGTCAAATATCAGTTGTCCATAGAGCTGTGGGTTTATTTCTGGGTTCTCTGTTCTGTTCCATTGATCTATATGCCTGCTCTTATGCCAGTACCAGGCTGTTTTGAGTACAATGGCCTTGTAGTATAACTTGATATAAGGAAGTGTGATACCACCCACTTTATTCTTCTTTTTCAGGATTGCTGAGGCTACTCGTGTTCTTTTTTCATTCCGTATAAACTTTTGGAATATTTGTTCTATATCTTCAAGTATACCATTGGTATTTTAATAGGAATTGCATTGAATTTATAAATTGCTTTAGGTAATATAGACATTTTAATGATGTTTATTCTTCCTATCCATGAACATGGTATATGCTTCCACTTGTTTGTATCTTCCTTGATTTCCTTTATCAATGTTTTATAATTTTCCGAGTATAAATCTTTAACTTCCTTGGTTAAATTTACTCCTAGGTACTTTATTTTTTGTTGTTGCAGTAGTGAAGGGGATTGTTTTCTTAATTTCTCTTTCAGACAGTTCATTGTTGGTGTATAAAAATGCCTCTGATTTCTGAATATTACTTTTGTCTTGCTACTTTGCTGAATTCATTTATCAGGTCCAGTAGTTTTTTTACTGAGACTTTAGGGTTTTCTATGTACAGTATCATATCATCAGCAAATAATGATAGTTTTACTTCTTCTTTTCCAATTTGGATGCCTTTTATTTCTTTTTCTTGTCTGATTGCTGTGGCTAGGACTTCCAGAACTATGTTAAATAAGAGTGGTGAAAGGGGGCACCCCTGCCTAGTTCCTGATCTTAAGGTGATTGCTTTTAATTTTTGCCCATTTAGTATGATGTTGGCTGTGGGTTTGTCATAGATGGCTTTTATCATGTTTAGGTACGTTTTCTGTATTCTCACTTTGCTGAGAGTTTTGATCATGAATGGGTGCTGGATTTTATCAAATGCTTTTTCTGCATCTATTGATATTATCATGAGGTTTTTCTCCTTCCTTTTGTTTATATGATGAATCACATTGATTGATTTGCAAATATTGTACCAACATTGCCTCCTCAGAATAAATCCCACTTGATCATAATGTATGATGTTTTTTTCATGTATTGCTGGATCCAGTTTGCTAATATTTTGTTGACAATTTTAGCATCTATATTCATCAGGGATATTGGTGTATAGTTTTCTTTCTTTGTAGTGTCTTTGCCTGGTTTTGAAATGAGGATTATGCTCACCTCATAAAAGGATCTTGGAAGTCTTCCCTGCTCTTGAATTTCTTGAGAACGATAGGAGTTAGTTCTTCTTTGAATATTTGGTAGAATTCACCTGTGAAGCCATCTGGTCCAGGACTTTTGTTTGTTGGGAGTTTTTTGATAACTGTTTCTATCTCATTTGTTGTAATTGGTCTGTTTAGGTTTTCCGATTCTTCCAGATTGATTTTTGAAAGGTTATATGTTTCCATTTCACCTAGGTTGTCTAATTTTTTTGTATACAGTTCTTCATAGCATTTTTCTTACAATCCTTTGTATTTCTGTGGTGTCAGTAGTTACTTCTCCACTCTCATTTCTAATTTTATTTTTCTGAGTCCTCTCTATTTTTTTCTTGGTGAGTCTGGTTAAAGGTTCATCAATCTTGTTTACCTTTTTGAAGAAGCAGCTCTGGTTTCATTGATCTTCTGTATTGTTTCTTTAGCCTCTATGTCATTTATTTCCACTCTGATCTTTATTATTTCCTTCTGTCTACTTTCTCTGGGCTTTACTTGCTGTTTTTTTCTAGTTTTTTTTAGGTGCAGGGTTAGGTTCTTTATTTATCTTTTTCTTGCTTCTTAAGGTGTCCCTGTAATGCTATGAACTTCCCTCTCAGGACCGCTATTGCTGTGTCCCATAAATTTTGAGTGGCTGTATGCTCATTTTCATTTGTTTCAAGGAAATTTTTTTATTTCTTCCTTGATCTCATTGTTAATCCATTTGTTATTTAATAATATGCTTTATAGTTTCCAAGTGTTTAATGTTTTTCAGTTGTAGTTGATTTCTAGTTTCATGCCATTGTGATCAGAGAAGATATGTGATATGATTTCCATCTTCTTAAACTTATTGAGACTCATTTTGTGTCCTAACATGTGGTCTATCCTGGAAAATGTACCATGAGCACTTGAAAAGAATGTATGTTCTGCTACTTTCGGGTGAATCTTTCCTTGCTCTCTTTTTGATATTTGTTTTTTAGAGAATGGAGATTTGGTGGGGAGGACCCATAATTTCTCAGACATTCTCTCACAAAAATTTATGGAAGGTCTGTTGTGTTCAGTGCCAACATGTTTAAATAATATCTGATCATTGTAAAGATAGTTACTCCAACTAACAGCCTTACACTATGAGTGCTTTTGTCTTCATAGTGCAATAGACTTAAAGATCAATGTAGTAGAATTGTATTGTCATGCAGAGTCCTGAGGGGTGTCTACTAAGTAATTTAAAACTATTAGTTGTAATCAGACATGGCTTGACACCGAGGCTACTATACCTTCTTACTCAGCTGTCTCCATGTGCTCCTGGAAACAGGACTTCTCCTTGTGAACCCATTTAGGGTATCTTGTGGAAATGCATACATCTTTCTTGTTTCCTTCTGTTTTCTAATTCCTTCCTTTCCTTTATGCTTCTGAACCACCCTGGACACACACACAGACACAGACACCATCCTATCCCATGTTCCGCTGAGGGCTGCAACATGCAGTTCTGAAACTAGTATTCAGAAATACCAGAACAATTTATAGTAAATGTTTACTAAACATCTTGAATGTTTAAATTGTAAAAGCTAATTAAGCAAATAATGACAGATAGTCCTGGTTGGTATCATAACTAACAAATGGGAAACTAATACTCAGAGAGGCCAATGGCCTGGTATTTAATTTTTCATTGAAAGAACTGCAGGGTTCTCACAGATGAGCCCACTTTTAACACTGTTTATCACAAACTGCAGGCTCATGGCCGGTGTGTCTGTCAACACAATACAGATGGCCTGAACTGTGAGTGGTGCAAGGATTTCTTCCAGACGCTCCATGGAGGCTGGCTGCAGCCCCAGGACAGAACCTGCAGAGGTGAGAGGAGAGGGTTCTCAGCACAGACTGAGTGTGCTCTCTGTTCTTTTATTGAAGAATATTTAGTTCACTTGGACTGCAGGAAACAGTGGTGGTGAACTTGTGGCTTCCAGCTCTGATTGTGTGATGTGCTAATGTCTCCCATTACCTCACATGGAAGAAACACCAAGACTCAAATGTTCACACCAAGAATTACCATTAATTTGAAAAATGAAACAAAAGGAGTGGTGATCCCTTTCTAGGAAAGGGACAGAGCCGTGTAATAATAATATCAGTGGGATGGTGCCATCTAGGAATTGGGCGAGTACTAGATTCAGTACAGAGATCCCTACTATATATTTTCCTGAATATCGTACACTGCATGAATGTGACCTTAAAACAGGGGTCGGGAACCTATGGCTCACGATCCAGATGTGGCTCTTTTGATGGCTGCATCTGGCTCGCAGACAAATCTTTAATAAAAAAATAATAACATTAAAAATATAAAACATTCTCATGTATTACAATTCATTCATTTCCTACCGCTCATGTTCATGGTTATGGGTGGTTGGAGCCAATCACAGCTGTCCTGTGGGACAACATCAAATTTTTATTGAATAATACGTAATGTACATGGGTCATTGTATGGCTCTCACAGAATTACATTTTTAAAATACGTGGCGTTCGTGGCTCTCTCAGCCAAAAAGTTTCCCAACCCCTGCCTTAAACTTATAGGTCAAAAAATAGAAAAAATGAGGTCTAGGTTTGACTTTGACAGGCTGTTGTGCTTTTTATAAAATATTTAGGCTAATGAGATGGAGGTTTTTTTGTGATGTATTTGCTGCCTCTAAATTGTGATGAACTTCCAAACAAACTTGTTGTGCAGTTTCTTTTCCCAGACATGGGAAAATAAGATGAGGGAGTAAGGTCACTAGAAGAACTCATGGAAGAGGCCACCCGTGAGTCACAGTACGAAAGACTCAGCAGTGTTTATGCTGTATACCGAGAAAATATCCAGCAAGACCATGGGCATAGACATTACCAGCAAGACAAACAAATTTGTCCCAACAGCCCTTCTCCTGGATGCTGGTGGAGCCCCCAGTGGGATGAGAGCCCCCCGAGGCCCCTCTAGCTCCCAGGCCCACAGGGGAGGAAAGACCAAAGACAGTTTCAGCATCTCACATTACAATCCCTGTGCCTACAGAACACATGATGTAAAAAGTTCAAAATTACAATGCATGTGAGTAAAAGGAGTCTTTACTGAATAACAACAAAAAAATTGTACTTTAAGTCTTCTCATTTACCCAAATGATTTACTTTTGTTTACTTGATTAAAATAGTTACCTAAATATTAAACATTTGGGGAACATATTTTATGGAGAGTATATGAGCTGAGTAAGAGTACCAGACTGACCCTCTTGCAGCACCTAATGTGCCTGTGAGCTGGTGTGTCCCCTGGGCGAGGGGCATGGGAAGCAGAGGAGGGGAGACACAGGAGTCAGGGTGCAAGGCTGGCTGGGCCACTCCCAGCCCTGCATGATCTTGATCACCCTTCTCCTTCCCCAGCTTGCAGCTGTAACAGCCACTCTGACCGCTGTCACTTCGATGTGGTGGTGTACCTGGACAGTGGCGGGATCTGCAGGGGCATGTGCGAAGACTGCCAGCACCACACGGGGGGCCAGCACTGCCATCACTGCAGGCTGCTCTTCTTCAGGGACCCGCAAAAGGCCATCTCAGATCCATAGGCGTGCCTGCACAAGTCCCAGCCTGGGATGCACCTTCCCACTCTGAGCAAATGCTGGGGGAGCTTGTCCAGGGGGAGGGGAGAGGAGGGGCTTCCCCTCCCCTCTGTCTTCCCAGGAGGTGGGCCCATTGCAAAGCCATTGACCTCTAAGGGCATTTCTTTCTCTTAACAATAACTGGGCCAGAGAACCCAGGTCCACCCTGTGGTCCTGTACAAGTGGCTCATCCTGGGAACCAGGAAACTTCTGGATCCATTCAGGAGGGTGGGGGTTCCGAATATGGGCAGACACCCAGAGTGTCATGAGGTCCACTCCAGCAAGTGACTGACTTCTGAAATCGGCCACCTTTGGCCGCAGACGATTCAATTTTGTTATGATATATGTGCTATTAACATTTTTTTTAACTTTAAAATTTTTTCATTTTATCTTTAATCTTAACTTTTAAAAATAAAATATTTCAGGCATATATAAAACAGAATAATATAGTAAATGCCCTTATAACCACCACCAGCTTTGTCAAGACATAATATCTCACCCTGTCACCTCCCAGACTTTAATAAGACACAGCAGGCACTAGAGATATCCTGGGTGCACGCCCAACCTTTGCCTGCCTTTCTTTCTGGTGATAAATTAATATATTTGGAAGTTATTGCCATGCTTATTTTTATACTTTCACACATATTTTACCTACAAACAGTATATATTGCCATATTTTCAAACTTTAGGTAAACAATGTTATGCTGTATGCATCCTTGAGTATTTTGTTCAACATTATATATTTTTAAGAGTTGTCCTTATCAGGTGGTCTAGTTCTCCTACTTTAATTTCTGTGTGCAGTTCCTTCCTTCCTATAAATCAGATAAAACCTATTTGTCTGTTTTCCTTTTGGTGCTACAATAGTCACATGTGTGGCCTTGTGCACGTGCGTGAAGACTGCCCCTAAGAGTCACACCGAGCAGTGCAATTACTGGGACATAAAATGAACCTCTTCAAATTGATGAGACAATACTGACTTGTCCCCTCCGCAGCTGTGCCAATTAAAAAACTCACCAAGAGCTTAGGAGAGTTCTGTGCCAACTCTTAGTTTTATCGTGTTCTAATTTTTGCTGCTCAAAGGCACCATTATTTTAGTTTGCATTTCCCTGCAGGAGTGAAAGTAGAGTGAGGCAAACAAAGCACCTAGGCCCCCAGATTTAAGAAAGCATTCTCTCAGTCATGTACGCATGGGGCTGCCCCTTGCCACATGCACTGAGCTGACAGGGAGTGCTTCCCTATACTTTGTGCTCTCGGCACCTTGCTGGCCCCTTTCTAGTCCAAGCATTGCTAAATACTCCAACCCGATTTCGAAACCCCCGTGCTAGTTACTAGGTCTGAGATCTTAACTCTGCTTACAGACTAACAAGCTGGCCTATTATTCATTGTTCCAGGGATGCTGGAGGAGAACATGAAATTCCTGGGTCAAAGACAGAAGACTTGATTACTCGTGGCACAGCAAGCAACAAGGTGTGTATACTGGTGTGAGTTCCCCAGTCCCCAGTCCCCTGAGGCAACTCGAAGGATACCAGGTGGATTTTGTACACCGAATGAGTTCATCTCATAGCCAAAGAGCACAGAGCAGAGGGTCAGAGGATTCATTGCTTTCATAGCAATGGAAGCAGCTTGTTCTTTGTCTGGGGGAAACGTACCACAGGGCAGCTTGTGGTGAACATAGTCCTGAAACGTGGCCTGCACAGAGAGCAGTCGACACCGTGCTGCGTTCACACACACAGCAAAAACAGTCCGGAGCCCAGGACCCATGGAAAACTGCCTCTCAGGACCCAGAGGTCCTGCTTCCCAGGCTATGTCATCATTATAATATTATGTTGGGTGGGGGACTTGCTTTGACACTAGAATTTCAAACTTTATATAATCGTAATACATAAAATAAAGTCCTATACAAAAGTAATTCAGTAGCAACCCGAATACATACAATTTTCTAGATTTCAAACTTTAAATCATCTAAGAAAAGTATAAATGAATTTTGTTTTGCTCAAGATTACTTAGTAGGTACCTGATTACATAAAACTTTTCCTCAGAAGGCCTATTCAAAATTATACGAAGAACTGGATTCTCAGAAAAAAATTTCTTTTAAAATTAATGTCCTGGAGGATGACGTCAGAGTAATGGCAGGGTAGGAAGCGATACTGATAAATCTCCCCCAAAACTCAACAAGATCTTCAACCAGAAACAGAAAAAACTAACCTTGGAGCCTCCAGATGTTTCGCAATACACTCGAAGGTATGGTCGAGCGAAAAATTGGCTAAATATATAACCAAACCCCGAAGGAAATAGGGAGTAAGAAATACTCTGCCTTCCTCACTAACCTAAACAGGGCGGCTTTCTCTGGGATCTGTGAATATAGAAACTGAGGCGGGCAAAGGGGGTGAATAGATCCAGGCCGCGGCACAAACGGCCGAACCAGGCTGTGGCACGGAGATCCAAGCCAAGGAAAAACTGTTCCTGTGGCAACCCGGGCAATACAAGCTAACACTCGTGCCAAACTCAGACAAAGAAAGAAAAGCGGGGCAGCCATTTTACCCGATCTCCTGGTCGGCGCGCGCAGATAGTGGGCGAGAGATTTCTTCCAAAGCCCCGGGAGTGGGTGCCCGTGTTACCCCACAGAGAGGCAGAGTCAGAAGCCTTTGTGTGGGCCGAAAGCGGAATCTCTGGGCAGCCCCAGCGCCCTGGGAAAGCCGCGCACAGGAAGGAGCGAGAACTAATTCCAATGGTGGAACTTTTCCGTGCTGGTGGGGGTTTCACTCAGAGGGAAACGCGGCCAGCCTGATATCCTGGTCTGCGCACGCAGATAGTGAGAGATTCCTCCGAATGCCTCGGCAGTGCACGCCCGTGTTATCGCACAGAGGAGCAGAGTCAGGGGCCTTTGTGTGGGCCAAAGCGGAATCTCAGGCCGCCCCAGCCCCTTGCAAAAGCCATGCACGGGGACGGAGCGAGAGCCAATTCCAACGCTGGAACTTTTCCATGCGGTTGGGGATTTCACTCAGAGCGTGAGACTGCTGGCCGGATACCCTGGTCTGCGTGCGCAGATAGTGAGTGAGAGTTTACTCCAAGCGCCCCGGAAGTGGGCGCCCGCCTGTGTTACTGGACAGAGTGGCAGAGCCAGAGGTCTTTGAGTGGGCGGAAACCCTGCCTGATTATGCTAGCAGCTCTGACTGACTGAGCCTTACCCAGAGCCCTGTGCTGAGTGGGAATAGAGTGGGGAGTGGCCAGCTCTTTGAGCCTCTTACTATCCAGGCAGAGGCAGCAGCAATGCCATAGCTGGATTATCAGGCTACTAATTGAGGAAGGAAAGACTAGGAGAAAGGCTTCAGGAACACGGACTCTCTCACTGTCGGAGCCTATAAATGCTAATGAGCCTCGACTGCCAATGACACTGAAGCACAATACATGACATCGCCATAGAGACTTATCAACTGCAAACCTCTACCTGAGCATGCCAAAGGGGCAGAACCCGGGGTACAGAGTCACCAACTAGGAAGAGGGAGAGAAAAGAAAAAGCAAGAAGATAACCTCTCAAAATCAAGAATAATCTACAGACTTTATAACCTATCCCATTTTATTATATTTGTTCGTTTGTTTCTCTTATCTTCATTCTTGATATTTTTTTTCCTCCTCCAATTTGGCCAATTAACTCTCTGCCGGTCTTACTCTCTCCTCTCCTTGAACTACACTACCCATAAGTGTTACATCTCCCATTATCTTTTCTTTCCTCTTCCTTTCTCTCTATGAGGGTTGCACTCCAAAACCCTTAACTCTCTCTCTCTCTCTCTCTCTCTCTCTCTCTCTCCTCTTTTTTCTTTTTTCTTCTTTTAGTGGTTCCCTCTTTTTTTCTCTCTCTCTCTTTCTTTTCTCCCTCTATATTAGTTTCTTCCTTTCTCCTTTACATCTCCTCTCATTCAAACCTCAATAACAAACAAATTATCTTATCTGAAACTCAAATTTATGTTTGTGGCATTTTGGGGGGTTTTTACTTCACCTTTTTAACTCACTAGCAGTGCTCCCATCCCTGGCTCTCCATTTTATCTAGTTCTTGTTCCACTAAATACAATAGTAATTTTTTAATTTGTCCCCCCATTTTTCTGTTTCCCTCTTATTCCTCTCATCATAAACCTTAGTCAACCAACACCTAAAAGCAAATCATTTTATTCTTGACCCAAATTTTTTCCTTATTTGCTTTTTGTGGGACCATACCCCCTTCTTTTTTCTTCCTATTTTTTTTCCCCCTTTATTACTTTTCCCCAATTCAGGCCCTCCATTACAGGCATTGTTTGTTATAATTCACAGTTCACCACAAGATTTTCTCAAGAAAGAGGGGAGAGGAGAGGAGAGGAAAAGAGGAGGGGGGGAATAATTTCCTTTTTTTTTAATTTTTATTTTATTTTATTTTTCTTTATTTCATTATTAATTTTTTTAAAAAAAACCAACTCTTTTCGATTTTTTATTTTTTTAACTTTTTATTATTTATTAAATCTCATTAATACTATCAACAAAACCACCCTCAGATGCCATTAAGGAAGAGAAAATCGAATATCATGGATACAAAAGAAAGAGAGGTAACACAGCTAGATGAGGAAAAATCTATGGAGAAAAAATTTAATATATTGGAAACCTTGGAGCTAAATGGCAGAGAATTCAAGATAGAAATCCTAAAAATACTCCAAGATATACAAGAAAACACAGAAAGGTAATTTAGGGAGCTCAGAAAACAACTCAATGAACACAAAGAATATATTTCCAAGGAAATTGAAACTATAAAAACAAATCAAACAGAGATGAAAAACTCAATTCACGAGCTGAAAAATGAAGTAACAAGCTTAGCTAATAGAACAGGTCAGATAGAAGAGAGGATTAGTGAAATAGAAGACAAGCAACTTGAGGCACAACAGAGAGAAGAAGAAACAGACTCAAAAATTAAAAAAAATAAGATAGCCCTACAAGAATTATCAGACTGCATCAAAAAGAATAACATAAGAATAATAGGTATATCAGAGGGAGAAGAGAGAGAAAATGGAATGGAGAACATACTCAAACAAATAATAGATGAGAACTTCCCAAGCCTGTGGAAAGAACTAAAACCTCAAATTCTAGAGGCAAACAGAACTCCGAGTTTTCTTAACCCCAACAAACCTACTCCAAGGCGCATTATAATGAAACTGGCACAAACCAACAGCAAAGAAAAAATTCTCAAGGCAGCCAGGAAAAAGAAGAATACAACATATAAAGGAAGGCCCATTAGATTATTATCAGATTTCTCAGCAGAAACTCTACAAGCTAGAAGAGAGTGGACCCCAATATTTAAAGTCCTGAAAGAGAGGAACTTTCAGCCACAAATACTATACCCATCAAAGCTATCCTTCAAATATGAAGGAGAAATAAAAACAATCACAGATACAGAAACGATGAGGGAATTTATCATCAGAAAATCCCCACTCCAGGAATTACTAAAGGGGGTTCTCCAATCAGATACAAAGAACAAAAAAAAAAACAAAGCCACAAGTAAAAGCTCCAAGAAGAACACAATAAATCCAAATTTAAACTGTGACAACAACAAAAAGAAAGGGGGGGAGAAGATGGAGATTAACAGTAGCAAAGGACAATGGAGTGCAAAAGTACTCACAAAATAGTTCGCTACAATGAACAGGGTAGGAACCCTTTTCATTACATAAAGGTAACCACCATTGAAAAAACCCCACAGAAGCACATGATTTAAAAAAGATAGCAAAAGAGGAAAGATGTATGGAATACAACCAAATAAAAACAAAAGATAGAAAAACGAAAGAGAAGGATCAAACAAGACACAATACTAACAGAAAGCAAGATATAAAATGGCAATAGAAAACTCACAAGTGTCAATAATTACACTAAATGTAAATGGATTAAACTCACCAATAAAAAGGCACAGAGTAGCAGAATGAATTAAAAAAGAAAATCCAACTGTACGCTGCCTACAGGAAACTCATCTAAGTAACAAGGATAAAAACAAATTCAAAGTGAAAGGCTGGAAAACAGTACTCCAAGCAAATAACATCCAAAAAAAAGCAGGCGTAGCAATACTCATATCTGATAATGCTGACTACAAGACAGTAAAAGTACTCAGAGACAAAAATGGCCATTTCATAATGGCTAAGGGGACACTGAATCAAGAAGACATAACAATTCTTAATATATATGCACCAAACCAAGGAGCACCAAAATATATAAGACAGCTACTTATTGACCTTAAAACAAAAACTGACAAAAATATAATCATACTTGGAGACCTCAATACACCACTGACGGCTCTAGATCGGTCATCCAAACAGAGAATCAACAAAGACATAGTGGCCTTAAACAAAACACTAGAGCACCTGGATATGATAGACATCTACAGGACATTTCATCCCAAAGTGACTGAGTATACATTTTTCTCCAGTGTACATGGATCATTCTCAAGAATTGACCATATGTTGGGCCACAAAAACAACATCAGCAAATTCAGAAAAATCAAAGTTATATCAAGCATATTTTCTGATCATAAAGCCTTGAAACTAGAATTCAACTGCAAAAAACAGCGAAAAAAAACCCACAAAAATGTGGAAACTAAACAACATACTTTTAAAAAATGAATGGGTCAAAGAAGAAATAAGTGCAGAGATCAAAAGATATACAGACTAATGAAAATGACAATATGACATATCAGAATCTATGGGATGCAGCAAAAGCAGTGATAAGAGGGAAGTTCATATCACTTCAGGCATATATGAACAAAGAAGAGAGAGCCCAAGTGAACCACTTAACTTCACACCTTAAGGAACTAGAAAAAGAAGAACAAAGACAACCCAAAACCAGCTGAAGAAAGGAGATAATAAAAATCAGAGCAGAAATAAATGAATTAGAGAACAGAAAAACTATAGAAAAAATTAATAGAACAAGGAGCTGGTTCTTTGAAAAGATCAACAAAATTGACAAACCCTTGGCAAGACTTACCAAGGAAAAAAGAGAAAGAACTCATATAAACAAAACCCAAATGAAAGAGGAGAAATCACCATGGACACTGTAGATATACAAAGAATTATTGTAGAATACTATGAAAAACTTTATGCCACTAAATTCAACAACCTAGAAGAAATGGATAAATTCCTAGAACAATACAACCTTCCTAGACTGAGTCAAGAAGAAGCAGAAAGCCGACCTATCAGTAGAGAAGAAATAGAAAAAACCATTAAAAACCTCCCCAAAAATAAAAGTCCAGGCCCTGACGGCTATACCAGCGAATTTTATCAAACATTCAAAGAAGACTTGGTTCCTATTCTACTCAAAGTCTTCCAAAAAATTGAAGAAGAAGCAATACTTCCAAACACATTTTATGAGGCCAACATAACCCTCATACCAAAACCAGGCAAGGATGGCACAAAAAAAGAAAACTACAGACCAATATCTCTAATGAATACAGATGCTAAAATACTAAACAAAATACTAGCAAATCAAATACAACAACATATTAAAAAAATAATACATCATCATCAAGTGGGATTCATCCCAGAATCTCAAGGATGGTTCAACATACGTAAAACGGTTAACATAATACACCATATCAACAAAACAAAGAACAAAAACCACATGATCTTATCAATAGACGCAGAAAAGGCTTTCGATAAAATACAACATAATTTTATGTTTAAGACTCTCAACAAAATGGGTATAGAAGGAAAATATCTCAACATGATAAAGGCCATATATGATAAACCATCAGCTAACATCATATTAAATGGCACTAAACTGAAGGCTTTCCCCCTTAAATCAGGAACAAGACAGGGTTGTCCACTCTCTCCACTCTTATTTAATGTGGTACTAGAGGTTCTAGCCAGAGCAATCAGACAAGACAAAGAAATAAAAGGCATCCATATCAGAAAAGAAGAAGTAAAGGTATCACTTTTTGCAGATGATATGATCCTATACATCGAAAACCCCAAAGAATCCACAAAAAGACTACTAGAAACAATAAGCCAATATAGTAAGGTCGCAGGATACAAAATTAACATACAGAAGTCAATAGCCTTTCTATATGCCAACAATGAAACAACTGAGAATGAACTCAAAAGAATAATCCCCTTCACGATTGCAACAAAAAAAATAAAATACTTAGGAATAAACATAACAAAGAATGTAAAGGACTTATATAATGAAAACTATAAACCATTGTTAAGGGAAATCGAAAAAGATATAATGAGATGGAAGAATATTCCTTGTTCTTGGTTAGGAAGAATAAATATAATCAAGATGGCTATATTACCCAAAGCAATCTACAAATTTAATGCAATTCCCATCAAAATTCCAATGACATTTTTTAAAGAAATAGAGCAAAAAATCATCAGATTTATATGGAACTATAAAAAACCCCGAATAGCCAAAGCAATCCTAAAGAAAAAGAATGAAGCTGGGGGCATTACAATACCTGACTTCAAACTATATTATAGGGCCACGACAATCAAAACAGCATGGTATTGGCAGAAAAATAGACACTCAGACCAATGGAACAGAATAGAAAGTCCGGAAATAAAACCACATATACATAGTCAAATAATTTTTGATAAAGGGGCCAACAACACACAATGGAGAAAAGAAAGCCTCTTCAATAAATGGTGCTGGGAAAACTGGAAAGCCACATGCAAAAGAATGAAACTGGACTACAGTTTGTCCCCCTGTACTAAAATTAACTCAAAATGGATCAAAGATCTAAACATAAGACCTGAAACAATTAAGTACATTGAAGAAGACATAGGTACTCAACTCATGGACCTGGGTTTTAAAGAGCATTTTATGAATTTGACTCCACAGGCAAGAGAAGTGAAGGCAAAAATTAATGAATGGGACTACATCAGACTAAGAAGTTTTTGCTCAGCAAGAGAAACTGATAACAAAACAAACAGACAGCCAACTAAATGGGAAATGATATTTTCAAACAACAGCTCAGATAAGGGCCTAATATCCAAAATATACAAAGAACTCATAAAACTCAACAACAAACAAACAAACAATCCAATAAAAAAATGGGAAGAGGATATGAACAGACACTTCTCCCAGGAAGAAATACAAATGGCCAACAGATATATGAAAAGATGCTCATCTTCTTTAGCTATTAGAGAAATGCAAATCAAAACTGCAATGAGATACCACCTCACACCTGTTAGATTAGCTATTATTAACAAGACAGGTAATAGCAAATGTTGGAAAGGCTGTGGAGAAAAAGGAACCGTCATACACTGTTGGTGGGAATGTAAAGTAGTACAACCATTATGGAAGAAAGTATGGTGGTTCCTCAAAAAACTGAAAATAGAACTACCTTATGACCCAGCAATCCCTCTACTGGGTATATACCCCCAAAACTCAGAAACATTGATACGTAAAGACACAAGCAGCCCCATGTTTATTGCAGCATTGTTCACAGTGGCCAAGACATGGAAACAACCAAAAAGCCCGTCAATAGATGACTGGATAAAGAAGATGTGGCACATATACACTATGGAATACTACTCAGCCATAAGAAATGATGACATCGGAACTTTTACAGCAAAATGGTGGGATCTTGATAACATGATACGAAGCGAAATAGGTAAATCAGAAAAAACCAGGAACTGCATTATTCCATATGTAGGTGGGACATAAAAGTGAAACTAAGAGACATTGATAAGAGTGTGGTGGTTATGGGGGGAGGGGGGAAAGGGAGAGGGAAAGGGGGAGGGGTGGGGCACAAAGAAAACTAGATAGAAGGTGACAGAGGACAATCTGACTTTGGGTGATGGGTATGCAACATAATTGAACGACAAGATAACCTGGACTTGTTATCTTTGAATATATGTATCCTGATTTATTGATGTCACCCCATTAAAAAAATAAAATTATTAAAAAAAAAAATCAATGTCTTAAGTGTCCTACTTTTTCTTTTTTACCAGAATCTTCAATCGTGTGTGCTTATGCATACACACACACACACACACACACACACACACACACATACACACACACGTGTGTGCGCACGTGCAACATTTATTCATGTTTTAAAAGCTATGTGTTCACAAAAGAAGATGAAATTGCTCTCTTAGGTGGCATCAGGAAAATACTATACGTTTTGAAACAGTTCATCTAAGAATATGGAAAAAGATTGGAAATAACTAAATCAAACATTTTGAACACATTGAACAGTCTTGTTCCTTAAAAACCACTTTATTTTAACTAAATGGTGCTTTTGAAGGAAACCAAAGAAAGGAAACTAGTACCCCGATATGAAACGAAGAGGCTATTCTTTGTAAACAAGGAGTTTCCAGGAAAGTCAGATGAGGAGCTCGTGAAAACTACTACCATGACTCCCAGTTTTCCCAGTTTACCTAAGCACGTTTGTGAGTATCTAAGTATATTTTATACAAATGACGTTTATTAAAACCGACTAGCAACAATCTCATATAAATTTTCTCTAAGTTGTTTTTCTTACCCTAAATATTTACACAGTCAGATTCCAGCCATAAGAGTTGACTAATTTTAAGTCTTCTATGGTCAAATATGATACAGAAAAAAACCAAAGATTTGGTAGGCTCAACCACTGATAATAAAATTTTGTCAGAATTAAGTTGTGTGACACCAATAGATTTTATTGAAATTCTATCTTAAAGGCCATGACATAAGGTTATTTCAAAGCAAAGTTACTAACTACTCACCCACATCTCCCAAAGGATGCTTCTGTACATAATTAAATTATGCTCTGGAACTCAGTGCGGACCCTTCGAAGAGTCTCCCAAGTAAGTAAAGCTGAGCTTTTTCCTTTTGGTGACTTATAAAATGAATATAGTTTGTTACTTCCTTTCTGGAGGCAACTGGCTTTAATTAGAAGAAAATTGAGTTTTTTCCAAACTAAACAGAACCCAGTGCTGTATTTTCATAATAAGATTTTCTGACTAGTCACAATCCATCAGCAAACAGTTGTAATCACTTCAATGACACCAAACAACAGGTTTGAATGTTTTTTTTCACTAAACTCACTAAACTAAATGGTTGTTATATAAATATAGCTTTAGATCTGAGCGTTTTGTTTTTTTTAATCTAAAGCAAACATATATAAATATGACCATAATTGTTCCTTAGAAACAGGATATGCATTTTTTTATTTTTATTGCATTCCTTAAAAGTGGAATCTTTTGAAAGCACAGCACCACAAAGATATGAGAAACCAAGCTTAGTGTTCATCCAATGTCTACCAATGCACTTGTCCTCTAAACCAAAGCCACAAACAGTGCCCAGCCTCCGCCCGGATACCTGCACTGACCAGGGCTCGCTGCTTTCGTGGGCAGCCCTACCGTTGGAGAGCTCTTCCTCAGCTCAGTTAGGCTCTCCGGGTAACTGCTGCTGTCTGGAACTGCCCACGCCAGCAGCATCATTCATCATATGACACTCCTTCCTTCAGTTGTTCACGTTTCTCCTGGGAAAAGAAAGGGGGAGGAGTTGGAACTTTCGTTGCTCCTTTACTAGAGGTGACGGTGTATCTCACTTTCCAGAATCTTTCCAGATTTGCCCCACCAGCAGATGTCCAGAAAGAAACCAAGGACATGAACGTTTCTTGCTGCTGCCGCTTTCTTTCCTGGAGGTGCTCCTGTCCAGTGCCGCGCAGCAACTGTCTCTGCCTAGCTCCAAACATTTCTATCCCCCCCAAGTGATTGATCTATTCTCTCTTTTAAATTTTACTTAGAAAATTAAATTTAAAGGGGTGACATTGATGAATAAGAGTACATATGTTTCAGGTAAACATCTCTATAGCATTTGAACTGTTGATTATATTGTATATCCATCCCCCATTTTCCATCACCATATATTTGTCCCTCTTTACTCCCTCCCTCCTCCCCCACTTCCTCTGCCCCCTGGTACCACTTCACTTTTATCACGTCCATGAATCCATCTATTCTTTACATCCAGTGTTCATAATAGCTGTCTTTCTCTGGTCCTCTTACTTTAGAATCACTTAAAAGCCTTTTTACTTCTTTTTAATGTATGAACCTTCTCTTCATTTTCCAAGACCAGAGATCTGAGAGCTATTTCTGAGCAGCACTTGCCCACTTGTCTAATTATTTAAACATATTTAATGATTTAAACAAAATAAAATAGTTACAGCATGAGTAAACGCTATGCTTACGTTTCAGGTTCCCCACAGTTTGCAGTTAACTAAGATAATGCATCCTTGTGCCCCAGTTTGTGAATGTGACCCTGACGGGACCATATCAGGGGGACATTTGTGTGAGCTACTGTGAGCCTGCATTGGGGTCTGTGGCTGGCGGGTGCCTCTGGAAGGAAAATGTGGAAGGAGTCAAGTGCGACCAGTGCGAGCCCTGCCGTTACGGACTGAGCGACACTGACCCTCTGGGCTGTCAGCGGAAGTCAACAGTGGCTGGGCAACCAGCCCAGGTATTTGGAAGCTGTCTTTAGCACTGTCTCTGTCAGCTCTAAAATTTGGTCATGTTTTTATAAGTGATACAAAAACCCATCAATTATATATGGTTATTTGTTTAGTACTCTGTGGTTTGCTGAGTTTATCATAAGGGACCAGCAGGGGGAGCTCACATTTTTTCTGCTGGAGCAAACAGTGGAACATGCCAAGAAATTTAGAGCCAAATTGCAAAACCTTTAGAAAAACGGCCTCCACTAGGATTCTCCTATACAGAGTTGTTAAATCACGTTATGCATTTCTGTATAGATTGATGATTTCTTAGGCAATTTTTATGTGATAGTTTATTTTTTTACTTCTCCCTTTTCTTCTCACACCCCTCCTAGTATTTTTATGTTCTCTGACAAAGAAAAGAAAAAATTTAAGAGCCAGGAGAGGGGTTGTAAGAAAATAGAAAGAACCTCAGAGTTTTCTGGGGCCAAATAAGACCCTTGGCATTAGAGAGAGAAATATATATATCTTTTTAGAGACAGAGACAGATAGGAAGAGAGAGAGATGAGAAGCATCAACTCATAGTTGCGGCACATTAGTTGTTCATTGATTGCTTTCTCATACGTGCCTTCATGGGAGAAGGAGGGGCTCCAGCTGAGCCAGTGACCCCTTGCTCAAGCCAGCAGCCTTGGGCTTTAAGCCAGCAACTTTTGGGCTAAAGCCAGCGACCATAGGGTCATGTCTATGATCCCATGCTCAAGCCAGTGACCCTGTGCTCAAGCTGGTGAACCTGCACTCAAGCCAGATGAGCATGTGCTCAAGCCAGTGACCTTGGGGTTTTGAGCCTGGGTCCTCAGCATCTCATGTTGATACTCTATCCAGTGTACCACCTGGTCAGGCATTATAGTCTATTATTTTGTCCATATAAGAACTGTACCTTATTTCCATGTTTAGAGAGCAGTGCACTGAATCTTTCTGTAATGAAGTTTCTTCTTGGGTTTAATGGAAAAATTAAATTTTAGCATGATGCATTATATAGTCATACCAGTTTCTCACTGTACTGCAACACTGCAGACATTTCCCCTGGCTCACTAACTCTGTGCCCTCCAAGAATAAGCCAAATAGTGGTTTTAGTGGTCTGTTTCTTTTGTAACAGCTTTGTGAGGTATAATTCACATACCATGCAATTCACGTTTTAAAGTGTACAATTCAATGATTTTTAGTATATTTTGAGTTGTGTAACCATTACTACAATCAATTTTAGAATGTTTTCATTATCTCAAAATGAAACTTCATGCATTACTTCTGGTTACATTATCAAAAGTTTGAAAGCACGGTCTGGAAGAGAGGTTTGTACACTCATTCAGGATAGCATTGTTCACAATGACCAAGAGGTAGAAGGGACTCAGTATAGGTATGTACTACAGGGGTATGTACCATGTGACATGTACATTCAATGGAATAGGATTCAACCTTAGAAAGGAAGGAAATTCTGACACATACTACAATGTGAATGAACCTTAAAAGCATCATGTTAAATGAAATAAGCCAGACACAAAAGGACAAACATTGTATAATTTCACTTATATGAAATACCTAGAATAGTCAACCCCACACAAACAGAATATAGAGTGGCGATCGCCAGGTGCTAGAGGGGAGGAGAGATGGCATTCAGTGGGTACTGAGCTTCAGTTTTACAAGATGAAAAGGGTTCTGGAGATTGGATTGCACCAACATGTGAGCGTACTCACCCTCCCACATTGTACACTTAAAATGGTAAAGAGGTTAGATTGTATGTGACATGTATTCTACCATAAAAGAAAAAATAGGAACCCATACTCTCTATCCACTACCTCCTTGTCCTCCCACTCCCCCAGCCCTAGGCAGCACTAATCCACTTTCTGTTTCTACAGATTTGCCTACTATGAACATTTTATAAACTGGAATCCCATAAGTTATGGTCTTTTGTGGTTGGCTTTTTTCAGTTAGCATAATGTTTTCAAGGTTCATCCATGTTGTAGCATGAATCAGTACTTCATTTCTTTTTATTACTGAATAATATTCCACTGTATGACTACATCTCACTTCATTTATTCATTCATTAGTTGATGAACATTTGGATTTTCCCATGAACACTAGTTTTTTCTGCATGAGAAATATGTATCTTGCTCTGGTAGCATAATTTCCTAGCCTTCATAACATAAGCAGGACTCATATGTCTATGGGTAGAAGAGAAAGAGAAGGAGAAAATGAAAAGAAAACATAATAAGGCAGAAGGAAAGAGAGTAAAGGATAGATACGTCAGCCAGAGAAGGAGCCATCAGTAACAACTGTGACACTCAGAAGCCCTGCCCCTAATTAATGGCCCACCAGCATCAGTAGGATAACAGTGCTAGACCTCAGCTTGAATGACTTCCTCTGCTTTCTTGTCTCCTAATGCCATCGAATAGGTCTGCTCGAGGGCTCTGGAAGTGTTTCCTGCCCAGGGTTGTGTGCAGTACAATAATCATGCAGCCGGGCAAACAATAAACTTGGCAGGGCAAGCTGTTCTGTGTTCTTGTGGCCACGTGCTTTGCTCAGTGTGAGCTACTGAGGACATTTACAAACATGGGGAAACAGAAATGAATGATTGTGTATGCTGTGTTCTCAGCCTGCAACTGTAACCCTCTGAGGAGTCTGCCACTCTCCAGCTGTGATGGGGACACAGGCCACTGCGTGTGCTAGCCCTTTGCCACTGGACCCCACTGTGAGGCAGGCGTGGTCTGTATTTGCTTGTGTTTTCCCATGTAGGTAGTGATGCCAATTTCTACTGCTACTCCCTAGAAGAGATTCTGTCTTGTTTATTGCTTTCATTGTCCTATTGTATTTTGATACACCTGTGCTAAAAGTATTACACTACAGAAATCAGTAAACACTAGAAGTCAGCCCCCACTCTCCCTCAGAGAGCTGTTTGTTAAACATTTACCAGCACACCAACATTTACCAGATTGCATTAAACCAACCCAGATGCCCACGTCAATTTTTTTTATTCATTTTTGTTTGTTTAATTTTATGGTGTTTTGCTTTATTATGCTTCACAGATATTTCTGGGGTTTTTAAAATTTATTTTTAAATATACTTGACATATAATATTGTATTAGTTTCAGGTATACAAAATAGTGATTAGGCATACTTTGTGAAAAGATCATCACTATCAGTACAGCATAAGGAATACAGCTCGTGTCAATAGTTTTATCCTTTGTTCACCTAAAAGTGCCAAGCAGTACAGTCCAAGAGCATCGACCGCCCCTTCTTCAGGCCCACAGACCACACGGCCTCCTCTGTCTTCTACCCACGGCCCGTTCACTGCTTCGCCAGAAGCTCACTTGGCGAAGTCCCTTCCACTCCTTGCCTAAGAAATATTTTGGATGAGCTCATTAAAAAACAACAACAAACAAACAACCACCACAACAAAAAACTTTGGATTTAAATATATTGTAGATTCCTGTGGGAAATAAACTCTTGGATTTTTCACAGACTCCACTAAACATATGAGCACGTACGTCTAAAATTAGTCAAATGGAACATTTTTACTTCATAAGAAATGTGTTATACAATTAGGGAGTTCAAACCCAGCCCTCTTCTTTGCTCTTCAGTCTTGGCAGCCCACCATGACATTTTAGAAAGGAAAAACAAAAATTTAACCCAATAAAAGAACAGTGACCTTGATGCGTCTGAAGAAATGTACCTGATAAATATGAAACATATGCCTATTACGACATAGTTGTGTGCTGATATTTAAGTAATTTTACTGAAAACATATGAGGATGGAACAGAGGAGGTGCAGCAGGAAAGCAGGGAGATAAGTGTGAGGAAGCACTCTGAGATGCCAATCCTCCCCGAGCCTCACGTGGCCAGGAGGGCCGCCGCTGACCATGTGTGTCCCCCCCGGAGTCTCACTTAGCCAGGTGAGCCACCACTGACCATGTGTGGACAACATGAAGAGGCATGCAGACCTGTTCAACAGGATCCATGAAGATACCATCAGATCACTCCAATCAGCCTTAGACTCGGGCTGTTTTTGTTGGCAGGGTAACTGCTAGTTTGCAGTTAAGTGGATTGTGCTCGTAGGAGAAAAATAACAGCAGGGGCCAGCCTGTGGGGCCTCTTCCGTTGTGGCTGAGCCCATATGTCTCCCTGGTGCCCCACATCCACACCTCCCCCTAGAGCTCCTGGACCTACGCTGAGGTGGCCAACAGGACAGCACACCCTGCCAAGGAGCTGTTACAAACACGTCCCGAGGGAAGCAGTTCATTTCACAGTGTTTCTGCCTAACCTGAAATTTGGTTTGGGGAAAAATATTCAAAGTCCTTTGCTGCATTTTGTAATAAATTATGTCAATGTTTAATGTTTAAAATAAAATTTTTTGAGTAAAATTGAGCGTAAAATTTTACCAAGATGAAAAGAAAGTATGGACATTTAACAGTCCCATTTCAAACAATAGTTCCATGCCTAGTAAGAGCTTAATTTTTTCTGAGCATGTTAAATTGAGATTTGAGGGGAACGTCTTTTTCTGAGCATTTTATAGTCAGTCTTATCAGATTTAAAACATAGTTGTTTGTATCTCACCAGTTGTTTGTACTGAATAAAGGTCAAGATGTTGCAATGATGAAAAGTCTCAAATAACAGGTCTGACTCTCAGGGAGAGAGATTGTTATGCCAAAACAACTTTATTTATAAACAAGTGATATTTATATAAGAGCTCAAAATCAGTTTGATTGATTATTTTTACCCCCAAACATTTCAGTATTGTGTAAATAAAAGTCCCAAGGGACTTTGCAGTTAGTGAATTGTTGGTCATATAAAAGCAGTTTCAAATAGGCCAGTTGAAGAACCTCTCCTGACTGGCCTGACACGGTCCAGCTTGAGGCTACACTGGGTGTGTTGAAGGAGCTGTGTGCTCTTCATCACGTTTCCGCTTGAAGCAATGCCCAGAAAACCCGCCTATGTCCTTCATTTCAAGTCCTTGGAATGGGAGATAGTGTCCGTGAAGATCGTTACTAAATGCGCAGGGAAATGGCAACTGTGTGATTGTTCAGGCCATGTGGCCATCTGATAGGTGCCAACTGAATTGCAGCAACTATCTTCATACCTGAAGCAACTAGAATTTTCTCTCTGTAGGCAGGATACTGGGGACTGGAAAGCCATGTCCGTGGATGTTCTCCCTGTGACTGTGATATTGGAGGTGCTTATTCTAATGTGTAGGTCAGCGAATGAACGAAAAGCTTTGTGACAATATTCCTCACTTACATCTCTACATAAAAGCCCATTTTATTCTGAAACGTTTATGGTCATAGGTGGAGTTTATTTCATGACAAGCATAGGGCGACAAAAAGCCATGATCTAGAAACATTAACCAGAGCCTAACTGATTTATTTTACTTGGAATATTTTCAAGGGTAAGATGACAATTGTACTGCCTGGGTCTCCCATGAGATGACAGGATAGATGTCTGTGTGTCCTGTCCTGCCTAAAACCCTAGCCTTTTGCCACCCTGTAAAGAGAAGTCCTGTACTCTTCCCTTCCTAGTTTTAGAGCAGAATCTAGGCCACTAGGGAATAAGTGGCGACTTGATTTCATGGATCTGGATTAGCTCTCCGAGACCAGACTTGTAGAGCCCATGGCTTCTCACCGTCCTCCCTGAGGCAGTTGATTGATCCATTCAAAGGAAGAACCCAAACTCTGGGTAGTTAGCTCAGCACTTCCATGCTTGCATTTCACTCTTGTTGCCTCTATGTTTTTTCAGATGGGTTGGTTTTTCTCAGCTGTTCCCCCAGGGACGGGCAGTGTGAATGCCGACCACGTGCCACTGGCCGCACCTGCTCTGAACCAACCCCTGGCTATTTCTTTGCTTCTTTGAATTTCTTTGTCTATGAGGCCGAGGAAGCCACATCACCCAAGGACTTGCCCTTTGGTTTGTATTTCATTTATTCTCCTCGCAGACTTCATTTGATGGAACGTTAGTCAATACAGACAGCAGACCCTTGAGATCACGGGTGAGGTACCTGGAAAAGAATGGTTTGCCCAAAAGCACAGATCACAGTTGAGTTTGTTCTATCATAGAATTGGGGATTATATATTGTAGATTCTGGAGGGCAGAGTCTGTATTTTGTCAATCTTTGTATCCCAGTTCTAGCCCAGAGTCTGAGACATAAGTATGAATTGGATTAACTTGTGATAAAATGGACTTTGCTTTTTGATGCACCCATCAGATAGAATGTTTATTGAGCACCCACTTGCCTATCTCCCCCAGGACACTGTGACCCTGAGAGGGAAGTCAGGGTGTGCACCCCTTTGGCCATTGCTGTTCCAGTGCCTGTCTCATAGCAGGAAGCGGGCAGATCTCTGCTGATGAGTGAATGAGTGAGTACTGCACAGGAAGCTGTGTAAGAGTGCGCTCTGGCCCCCGGAAGTTGCTCTGGGGTTAGCAGTTGTCACTGAAGTCAGTGATGTTCACAGGAGCGTGTGGCTGCAGTGTCACTTGGTGCTCTACTTCATTTCTTATGAGTCACATTCCTGTGGGATATGTCAATGTAAAAACATCCAAACCTATAGGAAGTTTTATTTGAGCCAAACTGATGACAATTGCCTGGAAGCAAAATCTCAAGGGATTGAGAAAATGCTCCAGAAAATGACAGTTTTGCAGCTTCTTTTATACTTCATAATCAAAGGAGGGGTGACATACGGGGGTTACATGAAATCCATTGGTGGTAGATGAGGGGGGAGAAAGCAAAGCAGGGATAAATCTGGGACTGGATGAAAAGTAAAATGTATAGACACTTCTTTTACACAGGCAGGTATAGGTCAGCAGTCAACAATTAACACAATAACAATAACAATGAAGGATTTTGTGGTCTCTGCTCTGGTGGAGTGAAGGGTCCAGAAGAAAATGAAATTACCCTGACGTTCCAAAGGCATGTTATCCTAGATGCCAAAAGACAACTGACAGGTTCTGTTAAGGAGCAGATGGACCTTTCTCAGGGAAGATACCAGCCTTGGATGTGACTATCTGCCATGACCTGCTTTTATCTAGAAGTTTTTTATTTTAGACCCTGCTATGTGGTTACTTTACGTCCCTGAGTTTGTAAGGAATCCCCTGAGCTTGTCAGGTTTAGTATCTGCCCCTTTTAGTCCACAAATATTTTCCCTAAAAATATTTTTCTTAGAGTCCTGTTAGAAGTGCAGACACACACATGTAAAACAATTAGAGAAAGTATTATTAGACTCCCATGACATTCTCCAGCACGTGTCTGCAGCCATAGACGAGAACGGGACAAGGGGAAAGGCAATGTGAGGTGAGGACAAGGTCATGGGAGGTGGAAGTCTTCACGGAGAGAAGGAATGTACAAGTCGATCCTGAAGGCAGAATCTGGACAGAAGACGGGCACTCGTTCTCGTTTCCAGTCACTAAGTCATTATCGACGCCTCTTCCTTATCTGGACACTGATAGAAATTCAGAGATAAAGATTCATAAGTAATAAAAGAAATGCTACTACGAATCTTGGAATTTGCTCTTTCAGTGACTGAAGTCGGGGCAACAGTGGAGGCTTTCGCAGTCTGTGTCTGCTGACGTAGTGAGTGGGATCGGAATGAACAATGCTAAGTCACATTTTTCCTCGTGGTTTCTAACATTGTGTCCTTGTAATGCTGATGAAAAATAACTTTTGGAAAGGAATGTGTGTATTTATAGTTAGGCTCTACCTATCACAAAATAATAGAGGAAATATATATAGTTGTGTTGGCCCCGCAGTAGGAGGAGATAGGAGGGTGCTTTGTTCCAGTGAGGCTCCTGGGTCGCTTTGGGATGGGGACAGGTCACCAGAAAGATTAAGCCATTATTAGAAGCTTAAAACTTTCAGTCCCATTACCCTCCTCCAGGAAGGGGAGAGGGCTGGACATTGAGTTAATACCTGTGGAATGAAGCCACCATCAAAATCTCAAAAGTACTGGGTTTAGAAAGCAGCCAGGTTGGTGAACACATCTGTGTACCAGGAGCATGGTGTACCCAACTCCATGGGGACAGAAGCTCTTATGTCTGGGACCCTTCCAGGCCTCACCCTATGCATTTCTTCATCTGATTGTTTATCTGCATTTTATTATATTCTTTATTATATAATAAACCAGTAAGTGTAAGTATTTCTCTGAGCTCTATGAGCTATCCTAGCAGACTCCCTCATGAACCCCAATCAGGGTCCACCCGGCAAGCCTACTAGGGGACGATGCTCTCCCCATCTGGGGCTCTTGCACCCTTGCAACTGGAGCCATTCTAGTGCCTGAGGTGAGGCCATGGTGACATCCTCAGTGCCCGGGGCCAACTCGCTCTAATTGAGCCTTGGCTGTGGGAGGGGAGGAGAAAAGTGAGAGAATTGGGGGGGGGGGCGTAGAGAAGCAGTTAGATGCTTCTCCTGTGTGCTCCAACCTGGAATCGAACCCAGGACATCCACACACAGGGCCGACACTCTACCCTGAGCCAACCGGCCAGGGCTACAACCTCTACTTCTGATCAGTGAAAGGGGAAACAGTCTTACAGAACTTAGCTCTTAACCTGTGGCAGCTCATGCTAACTCCAGGTAGATTGTGTCAAGACTGAATTAAATTGTAGGCCAGCCAGCTGGTGTCAGAGACTGATGAACATGGGAATAAACCCACACATGTGGAGTCGGGAGTGTTGTCAGTTTGGTAATAGCATGAGAGTAAAGGAGAAACCAGAGTATTTGTTCTATACAACTGCAAATACAGTTGTTCCCATTTTCAAATAAGAACATACAAAACAAACATGATTACCGAAATAGACTGGCCCAGGCCGGTTGCTCAGTGAATAGGGCGTCGGCCCGGCATGCAGACATCCTGGGTTCCATCCCCGGTCAGAGCGCACAGGAGAAGTGACCATCTGCTTCTCTTCCTCTGCCTCTTCCACTTCTCTCTCTCTCCCCTTCTCGCAGCCAGTGGTTCAACTGTGTTGGCCTCAGGCCCTGAGGATGGTTTGGTGATTCCTGCATCAGTTGCAGATGGGGGCTACTGGGTAGATCCTGGTGAGGACACATGCAGGAATCTGTCTCTCAATCTCCCCTCCTCTTACTTAAAAATTATATATATATATATATATATATATATATATATATATATATATATATATGCACACACACACACACAAATAATAAATAAGACTGTTACTTAACATTTATTCAGTATGCACCGTGGGATGGGTGCTGACAACAGTGGTATAGGGTACTATCACATATGCTACTCCAGCTCCAAACTGTGAATGGAGTGACTTACAGAATCCTTACTCATCCCTCCATAGCTTGAAGAAAAATATTGGGGATACAGAATGGGTTTAAAAGGCAAGAAAAATTGCTTACTGAATTGGAAAGTAATACGTACAACGAAGGAAAAGAAATTAAAGATGGAGTTGATGTTAGTGTCTAAAGTTTAATAACATGAATAATTTTACTCACTGCTAAGAAAATTATATATAAAAAGGATTTAAGTTAGACATCATTTAATTATTTCCATATTTATTGAACAAATATTTATTATGTGCTGCTGTATAAATAAAACTTCTACTCTTTTAATGCTCTGTGCTTTGAAATTTATGTACATTATCTTATTCAACTTTCCAGACAGCCTAGGTATTATCATCTGTAATTTCCAGATGAGGGAAAATATCAGAGAGGTTAAGTAACTTGCCCAAAGTCAAACAGCTGGTAAACAGTGGGGCCCAGATTGAGGCCCCAGTGTGTCACTCTCAAAACTTGCACTCAACCCATCAGTATGTTGTCCATCCATATGAATAATGCTGAGCTTCAGCCTGAGAGTGGCATGGAGAGGGGTTCGAGTCCTTGCCCTCCCAGGGTTTTTAACTATAGCTACTATATTTACATAGATAGCTCAGGATGGGGGCAGCACCATCAAAAAGGAGAGTCAATTAGTGCATTCGGATTTCAGAACCATGAGTGATCCTTTATAAAACATGTAGATGATTTGGCTTGACACTTGCGAACAATAGGGTTTCAATTAATAGACTAGGTGAGAAGACAGTGCAGCCAGGAAAAGTTGTAAGGAGTGGCTCAGAGGAAAAACAATGCTGTTCTATTCTCAGGTTGAACAGGAAGTTTACATAGGGAAGGCATATTGGGAAGCGGCATTAGATTCTCCTATTAATGATGCTAAATTGTATTCTCTGGACAATGAGAATTCCTTGAAGCTTTCTGAGCAAGGGAATGATGTGCTGAAGCCTACCCTCAGGATTCCTATAAACACAATCCACCCCAAGAAGCCTGGAAGGAGGGAGAGCAGTCCTCAGGGGTCCAGACAGGAATAAATAAGGGGCTAAGTCAAGAAGGAGCAGAGCAAAGACAAAAGATGGAGATGTACAATAGATATGAAAGAGCATGAATCCCAGATCACACCTGATGAGTAATTATTGTAATACTCAAATTGGAGAACTAACTCTCTTGGTGGGTCTTCAAAAGGCTGTGCACAGATATACCTCAGAGATGTTGTGGGTGCAGTTTGAGACCAGCACGATAAAGCAAGTCATAATCTTTTTGCTGGTAGAGGATCTTGTCTTCTATTTGTAAAGAATAAAATTTTTTTTTAAAAATGCAGTATCTGAGAAGCACAATAAAATGAGGTATGGCTGTATATATATTTGTCTTAGCCCATTCAGGCTGCTATAACAAAAATACCATCGATGAGGTGGCTTGTAAACAACAGAAATGTATTTCTCACAGTTCTGGAAGCTGGGAAGTCCCAGATGAAGTCACTGGCAGTGTCAGCTGAGAGCCCACTGGCAGAGGTGGCAAAGGAGCTTTCTGGGGCAGCTCTTATAAGGGCACTAATCCCATTGATGAGGGCTCCACCCTCATGACCTAATCACCTCCCAAAGCCCCCACTTCCAAATATTTCACATTGAGGCTTAGGTTTCAACATATGAATGGGGGAGGAAGGGCAGGACACAAACATTCAGTCTATAACAACATCCTTGCTACTCAAAACATGGTCTGTGGACCATTAATATTGGCAGCACCTGAGTTCATTAGACTCAGAGAATCTGAAGCCCCACCCAAGACGGAGTCAAGACTATATCTTAACAAGATCTCCAGGGATTCATATGCAGTTTGGAAAGCACTGGTTTGTTTTCTTATAGAAAGTACCTATAGTCACAAAAGTGAATATCGATTGAATTTAACAAAGTATAGAATTTAATATGGATTACTATTAACTATGTACTAAACCATAATGTGTTTTCTGTATAAGATTATTTAACGTGTTTATAATTTTGTGTGACAAGATGGACATAATAGGTGAGGAGAAGAAAAAAGAGGAGGACCAGTAAATAATCTTAGTGTGGCCTGTCAAAAGGGTCCCCCTCACAGGGCTGGAGGAGCTGGTCAGCAAGCGTGGCTGAGACTCTGAGCAGCAAACACTAGCCTTAGAAGTTCTTCAAGCGGCACTGCCAACCTCGGGGCTGCATGACCATGCTGAGCAGCTGAGGCACCTGTGAAATTTAAAATCTCATTTATAAAACAAACAATGAAACATCAACCAAGTGAACACCAATGTCCATGGTACAGTGAAAACTTGGACACGAGCAAATGGAGAGTCTAACTGGGTTAGCAGCTGAGTGACTAAGGAGAAGATACAAATGAGAAGCCCACAAAACCCAGGATTTTAAGGAAACTGGAGTTGCGGGAACGGTCCTCTGCTTCAGTCTGTCTGGTGCAGCTTGGCTATCCTGGCATAACTCTCGTGGGAACTCACAAGGCCAGATCCTACCAAGTGGCAGAACTGAGAGGCCAAAGTTACAACAGCTAACAATATTGGAATCTTTGTACTGTGGCTATTGTTGATTTTCTACAACTTTCTTGACATTTCATATTAAAACATAGTGTTTGTCCTCAGAAACATTGATACGTAAAGACACATGTAGCCCCATGTTCATTGCAGCACTATTCACAGTGGCCAAGACATGGAAACAACCAAAAAGCCCTTCAATAGAAGACTGGATAAAGAAGATGTGGCAAATATACACTATGGAATACTACTCAGCCATAAGAAATGATGACATCAGATCATTTACAGCAAAATGGTGGGATCTTGATAACATTATACGGAGTGAAATAAGTAAATCAGAAAAAAACAAGAACTACATGATTCCATACATTGGTGGACTATAAAAACGAGACTAAAAGACATGGACAAGAGTGTGGTGGTTACCAGGGGTGGGGGGAGGGAGGACATGGGAGGAAGGGAGGGAGAGAGTTAGGGGGAGGGGGAGGGGCACAGAGAACTAGATAGAGGGAGGCGGAGGACAAGCTGACTTTGGGCGAGGGGTATGCAACATAATTTAATGACAAAATAACCTAGACATGTTTTCTTTGAATATATGTACCCTGATTTATTAATGTCATCCCATTATCATTAATAAAAATTTATTAAAAAAAATAATAATAAAACATAGTGTTTGTACTCTTTCTTAAGCACCCTGAACCCATTAGAGAAGAATAAACATTGTCCCAGTTTAGAATTTCACTAGTGTAGCATCCTTTAAAAAGAAAACTCAGGTCTTAGAACAACCAAAATTTTCCCATTTTCAAAGAAAAAAACAAAAATTCATAAGCTGCCTCCGTGGCTGCTTAGAACAACCAAAATTGTCTTAGAACAACCAAAATTTTCCCATTTTCAAAGAAAAAAACAAAACATCTTAAGCTGCCTCCGTGGCTGCTTCCTGAGCTATTAAGTGAAAATCATAATTCCTTTTTTTTAAATGGTCTAATCTGAAATTCTTGATCTATGATATAAATGGGTCTTTTGTTGCTTGCTTACACTCCCATTTCTTTTCTAAGATATTAGCAACAGTTTTGCCTACATGTGTTGTGTATTTACAGCAACAAGGAAACGATTTCATACTTGACAAAGGAAATATCATATAACCCGAGGAGCAGTGAGAAACAGGGCGGACTTGCTGAGGAGCAGAGGGAGGTAAGCACGTCCTCACATCACCGTCTGTCGCGTGGAAAACAGCTAGCCCGGTGAGGCGCTGCGGATGGCACTGGAGGCCCTCGGTAATGTCTGCTCTTGTTAGCCTCAGGAATAGAATGCAGGAAAGAAGGCGCAGCTCAAGCACACTGCTCATAAAAATTAGGGGATATTTTATCACTTCATATTCATTTTGAAATATCCCGTAATTTTTGTGAGCAGTATAGTTACAGCCCCCGCATAAAACGTCAATACTTTTATTTCTTTTCACAAGTTTCTGGAAAGCTGGATTCTGCAGAGTTGGAGAGTCAGGTACTGTGAATTCACAATTTCTTGTCATTTTAGTGAGAAAAGGCACAGTGCTGAGGAATGGCTCTCCTCCTAGTCGGTGAAAAAAACCACGTGACGTCCCTGGGGATGGTGCCTGACTACACACTCGATTCCCAGGCGATGTAATCAGTCAGTGCTGGTGTGAGTGCCAGGACATGCCACCCCCTCAGGTCCTGCCTCCAGGGGCTTCAGAGGCTGGAGGACACCTGAGGACCTTACAGCCAGCCAGCTCTTATCCACTCAAAGTTGGGGCTGCTTTAGCCCAGTGTGTTGGTCCGTTCATTCACTACACTGGGCTCTTCACCCAGAGTTCTGTGTGCATGTGCATGAATGGGCTTGCTGGGAAAGCAAATGCAAACAGGCACTGGCTGTCTTGTTTACAAACCTAGCACCTGAAACAGTTCATTTCATATGAGACCTTAAGTGAATGGAATGGTTGAATGGATGATGACAGAAGTATTTAGCCATGGAAACTGTCCTTAGATTGTTGCTGGGAAATGAGCCCTGTACACAAACAGTGTGTGCCAAAGAGGCCAGGGGCATAAAAGAGGTGCACACACACGATGCGACTGCAGGTGAGCGAGAACACTTCCAGCTGACAGGGTCAGCAAAGGCTTCGTGGTGGCATTCCGCCTTCTGTGCCCTGCGCACCAGTCACGGGGGCTTTGCTCTTTCTCCTGTTTCTGTCACGACACTGTGTGCCCACAAAACCTTCTCTGGCTCTCTGGGCTTCTCAGTCTGAAGTCCATCTGAATGAGAAGAGTAAGGAAGGAGTCACTGTTCCCGTCCCCAGCTCCCTGTGACACAGATCAGTCCACCTCAAATTTTACTGTGTGTAAGTATAACCCAGGGAGCTTGTCTCAAATGCATATTGCATGGACTTACCCTTGAGATGCTGAATCAGAGATTCTGAGACTGGTCAGGAAATGTGCAGTTTGCCAAGCACCCCAGGGTGATTGTGATACAATGGTCCCTGGCAGCACCTGGAGAAGCACTGCTCTAAGCCTTCATAAGCTACTCTCCTAACTCTTGCCTGAATTGACACTTTTGTATTATTGATTTGCAGACATCAACCCATCCCTTAAGACCCAGTTCAGAGTCATCCTTCTCTGCAACTCCCTAACCTGCCATCTGTACATAATTAATTGCTTCCATTTCTGAGGTCTCACAGATCATTAGTTTTCAAACTATAGGTCATGCCTTTTAATAAGAAGGTGATGAAATCGATGGACAGGGTCAGTTTAGCACAACAGAAGAATACAAAAGATGGGCATATTTTTTGTGAACTTGTGTTTCAGTTTTACATAAACATGCGCATGCCTGTGTGCTGACTTATTGTCTCAGGTTGGGCTCCCTAGAAGCAGAGATTACAACAGATTCACATGAATGTGTATTATCATGGGATCACTCAGCAGGAGAAATCTGAGAGAAAGTGGGGCAGTAGGATGGGGAGAAAGAGAAACAAGAATGGGGTCTGGGGTTCCCCAGGGAACCCTAGAAGCATAAATTGGCACCACAGAGTTGTCCTCCCTTGGGCCACCTGTTATATTCCCATATCAGTCTGTCAGGATGGTGGGCTGCCAGGGCAGACGAAGGTCACATCCCAGGTGGCTCCCATCAGCCAAGAGCAATTGTCAAGAGAAGGGAGCAGCAGTAATAACCGCTAACGGTCACAGGAGCTGGTGGCTATATAGAGTGGCATCAACTAAAGTCCACTCCTTGAATGCTCATACCCATATACAAACAGGGCTCAGGGCAAAATAAAAGTTAATGCTTCTCTCTCTCTTCTTCTTTCTCTATATCAATGGAAAAAAAATTTGTGTGTGTGACAGAGACAGAGAGAGGGACAGATAAGGACAAACAGACCAGAAGGGAAAGAGATGATAAACATCAATTCTTCATTGAGGCACCTTATTTTCTCATTGATTGCTTTCTCATATAAGCCTTGACCAGGGGGCTACAGCAGACCTACTGACTCCTTGCTCAAACCAGCAACCTTGGGCTCAAGCTGGTGAGCTTTGCTCAAACCAGATGAGCCCACGCTCAAGCTGGTGACCTCGGGGTTTCAAACCTGGGTCCTCCTTGTCCCAGTCCGATGCTCTATCACTGTGCCACCACCTGGTCAGGTGGGAAAAAATTTTTTTAATAATTTTTTAAAAATTAGAGAAAGGGACCATCGAAGTTAGTAAAATATAAAGCGTTTTACTTTCTTCCATAGCCTCGCTCTTGTCAAAGTGTTTTATTTGCTATTTAGTGTTGTTCTATGTAAAGAAATACTAAAATTTTAAATTATTAACATGAGTTACACTAGTCATCACTGTATTAGTAATGCCAGTTTTATCTGCAAACATAAGAGCATTTAACTTCTATGCATCACCACTGAAATTACACAACTTGTAGTTTGTAGTCAGATATGCATGTGTATTTTTTTCCTCCCAGAACAACAGGACTGAACACAAAACTGAGTCTGCTGTTCCGATCTCACTGCTCGGAATGTATACTTGGTATCAGTACTCTTACCTTCACTCCCTGATGAGTCAGGGGCCCGGGAGCAAAAGAAGCTAAGAGTTGTCTGTGTCTCCTTCTTCTCTCGTCTGGTCTCCAGTGTAAGTTGTGGCTCGGTGGCTGACACACGGCGTAGATGAATAATGTGTTTCTTGGAATGCCTTCGCCTTCTTTCTGCTTTCAAGTTCTGGCTGGAACAGAAAGCTGGGCTTCCTGGAGCTGTCCATGCCCCTGCTACTCAATCAGAAAGGTAACACGCTTCCTTTTCCCTCCCTGTGAGTCTCCCTGAATGCCCATGAATAGTAGGTGCACTTAAATTCTATGCTCATGGGCATCACGGCCCTGCATGGGAGCAAGGCAGCAAGGAAGCAGACACACACTGTGCATATTCCTTCTGCTCCTGTGCAAGCCCCACCACCCCAGAGACTCCACTTACAGGACAACTTTAAAGATAAAATTATTATTTTAACATAGGACCTTCTGTGTGTGGGGCCTATGCTCCTCCACGGGTTGCAGGCCCAGGAAGCTGACCCTACCCATTTGCTTCTTATGTTAAGTACATCCCATGCAGGCCCAGCTTCTCCAGGACTCTCACTGGTCACAATTCCTGGGAAAATTTACAAAAGGAGATTATCCCCCCCCACACTGCAGTTGATCCCAAGGTTGCAACTTGATAGTACCTTCCTCCTTTGCTTCCAGCCATTCTAGATTCCCCTGTCTTCAACTAGCATTTCAAGGGTGGGATGGTCTAGACCAGGGGTCCCCAAACTACGGCCCGTGGGCCGCATGTGGCCCCCTGTGGCCATTTATCCGGCCCCCGCCGCACTTCCGGAAGGGGCACCTCTTTCATTGGTGGTCAGTGAGAGGAGCATAGTTCCCATTGAAATACTGGTCAGTTTGTTGATTTAAATTTACTTGTTCTTTATTTTAAATATTGTATTTGTTCCATTTTGTTTTTTTTACTTTAAAATAAGATATGTGCAGTGTGCCTCTGAAATTTAGATTTCACAGGCAGCTAAGAGGAACAGGAGGGCCAGTGCATAGGGATTTGTTCATAGTTTTTTTTTATAGTCCGGACCTCCAATGGTCTGAAGGACAGTGAACTGGCCCCCTGTGTAAAGAGTTTGGGGACCCCTGGCCTAGACCCTCATCTCCAGGGTTGAGCCCCAGGTCGCCATGCCCTTATCAGGCCACCTGTGTGGGAGCTCCGGAAGTGCCTCAGGGGCTCACCTCAGTACCTTACACATTCCTTGTGTTCTCATTATACAGCAACAGCCCTACTAGCTCTGGGGATTCCTTCCATGCTTGCTGGTCTACGGGCATGAGAAGCCCAAGGGACTATACAGCAGCCATAGCTTTACGGTTAGTGGACTTCTTTGTCCCTGCCCAAGAATCAGGGCGTCTAGACCCACAGAGCCTAATGTTGCAAGGACAAGAAGCCCAAGTTCTCATGGTCACTGGAAGTGATAATGAACTTGGCTACTCCTGTTTGGTTCCCAGACCCATGTTTTTTCCCTTTGGGGGACACAGCATCACATAAACGCCATTGATTCAAGGAGTAAATGACATTCTAAAGAATACTTTCCCACCTCACAGGGTGCCACTTCTCAGCTAGTGAAACCGATGCATCTTTACGGGACCCCACTCTACCCGGCATTTTCACAGGTCAGCATTTTCTGGGTGGCACAGCTGTGGAGGAGCAGTGGTTCCCAAAGTAAGGTGGCAACTGCTATACATCTTTTGCTGTAAATTGGGTCCCTTGGGTTGAGGAGATGTGGCGTTTTCCCGAATCAGATTATCTGAGTCCTCAGAGAGTTAGTGCTAAGGCCATGGTGTGTCTGATTCTCACTGTGGAAGACCACATAATATCACCTTGGACCAAAGGACCCAGTTCACAGTCCTTCAATACAGGGGACCAGTGTACTGTTTTGTGAACTCTCTGTATGGTCCAGATCATTTTGGGCTGTATTGCTACAGAGAGCAGAGAAGGCAAAACTGAATCACACTACTGCTCGTTTGAAGTAAATGCAAATTGCTTCTGTTCCATCCATGGGGATGGAAAAGAACACATTTTGCATTTCCACAGCTGCATATCATAGACCAGGATGGTGTTGATCTACTCTGATAAAGATATTCCATCTAGCAAAACAATACAAGCAAGGACTACAATTTGGTTATGTTTGTGTTAAGTTTGTAGTGGGAATATGATCAGAACCACCACCAAGTCTTGAGAGTGACAATTTGAAGATGGCTATGACTTGAAATATTGTTTTTTATTTACTATCTTGGCTTGGTAGGGGTGGGTGTAGGTTGACCATGTCACAAGCTTACACTTGACGTTTCCTACTGTAAGGGTTCATACCCTACAGGTCAAAGGATCAACATCCACTACTAAGGAGGTGCACTCAAATGACATATTCAGGAACTGGAGGAAACAGCCAGTGTGTGGTTCAGTAAACCAGAGACCCACTGTGAAAAGGGCCTGGGCCAGGACTCCACTTACCAATGACCCTGATGTGTCTCTCTATTCCCATAGGGGGACTGTCCTGGCACTTTGGGAACCTGACTCTGCTCCTTTATCCACCAACCCTTAGAAAAACCTAGATATTTTCCCTTCCCCAGAAGACTCAAGTAAATAACTATAGATCTTTGGGAAATAAGTGAGAGGGACACGCTTCCTGTGGTGTTGAAGCATCGTTCCTCAGTTCTCTGCGGCTGCACACCAGGCGTCCTCAGTGCCATCACGCATGGGGCTCCGCTGCCAGCCGACAGTCAGAGAGCCACCCCCAGAACTGCATCTCAGACCTACTTTCAGGTGAACTGGCATCAGCTGTCTCAGGTCAGGTGCCATGGAAACAGAGCCTGACTGGATTACGGTGCAGGTGATTTATTAAGGAAGTGTTTTCAGGAAAACTCTGAGTGAAGAAAGCAAGATAGCATAGAGGAAAGTGTAAGATATGGTCTCAGGTAAAACAAACTTCGGGTCAATCCCCAGGGATTTCAGAAGTATTAACTGCAGACAAAGTTGTCCTGCTACTTGAGACAACCAGGCCAGCCTTTGGGTGCCAGCTATCTTGGGGGCGGGGGTGGGGTGGGGCAATGGGGGAGTGTAGCAGGACAATTGCAGAGGTCCCCAAACTTTTTACACAGGGGGCCAGTTCACTGTCCCTCAGACCGTTGGAGGGCCACCACATACAGTGCTCCTCTCAGTGACCACCAATGAAAGAGGTGCCCCTTCCGGGAGTGCGGCGGGGGCGGATAAATGGCCTCAGGGGGCCACATGCGGCCCGAGGGCCGTAGTTTGGGGACGTCTGCTCTAGAGAAGGGAGCAATCCACAGCAAGTGGGTGATGGGTGTACCAACCAAGTAAAGGGGATCTCAGAGAGGCACCTGCAGCATCTGCTGCAATTGTGAAAGTGTGTTTATACTATTTAAAAAATGTTGCATATACATGACTTTACACATACTGCTGTCTATTGAAGCCTGGGGGTATAGCTTCTTATTCACATTTCTATTTCCAATGCAAGATTCTAAACTGCTCTGTGGCAGGGACTCTGCTCTGTCCTATTCATCCTTGCATTCCTAATTCAGAGGCTGACATTGAGTTGTTTCTAAATAAACATTTAGCAAATGAGAAGCAGTTTGGGATAGATCACGAAAACTTGAACTCCAGGCTAAGTAATCTGGGCATGATTCTGTGGCAGTTGGAGTTAGAAATGCTCATTGGCAGTATTGTAGAGTCTGTATTGGACTTGGGAAAGGAGAGAGAAAACAGCCAAGAGGCTGTCGCAGCACTGCAGGCAGAATCCCACGGGGGCTGTGAGTCTGGATAGGCAAATGCAAAAGCCATTAAAATAATTATCTACAGGATCCAGAGGGCCCCAGGCTGACATCTAGCACAGAGCCTTTCAGAGATGTTAATCAATCTAGTGAGTGAGTTTTGTACTTATCTGCCCCCAAGCAGATAGAAGACCATTTCTTATGTTTGCATGGAAGAAATATCTAAATAATCAATCCATGTGGGTTTTCTCATTGTCATCACACACATTTAGGAAAATCCATGAAGTAGGCATGGGAATATTTTCTTTCTCTCCACATTTTGTCCAGAATCCTACAATCACATCTGAGAAACCTGAGGTCATCAGTATGAAATTTGCTCAATTCGTTAGCACATGGAATACTTAAAATTTAGGTGGTTTCCAGTGACAGTGCTTTCAAATCAAGCATTCTACATGTGACATCTGTTCTAAAGCTGCAGAGCGAACATATTACTCTAGGCTGTGTCTTGGACTGTATCCTGGGGGGAATAATTTGTCCATGACTCAGATGGATATACACATCAGGAAATGCTTGAGTTTCTTTTCCTTTTTTCTCTGAACTCTTACAAGCCTTGAATGTAGGCAAAGCTGTATGCATTTCCCTCTAATTTTAGGGCTCAGTAACTCTTGGCCAGGTGCCTGCTGTTCACATTGTTTTCCGAGAGCCAGTTCCCTGGATGCCTGTTACATGAACTGGACCCGGATTTGCCAGGGTCCTCCCTGGAGCTGGCTTAAGATTTGCTGTCAGCAATATTCCCTCTCCCACGGACTTCACCATGGCCGTTCGCTATGAGATTCAGGTATCCTTTCAGTCCAGCATATTCAGTGGTGAAAAGCTGAAATACATTCTCGCACTGTTTTCATTCTAGTCTTGCTAGATATGTTTATCCTAAAATGACTTGCAAAAAAAATAGAACATCCAGAGAGCATTCTTCACCAAAGGGTTTTTTAAAGATATTAAAGCAACATAGTGAGCCATGTGCACACATGCTTTACTCCAGGGAGAGAAGCTAAAGTTGGAGTTATATATTCAAGGCACTGGGTTTAAGGAAGTGGTGATGGAATGTTTGTATAAGAATAATGAATAACTAAAATAACACAAATCCTGCTCTCCTGGGACATTTTTCCTAAAAATTTAATAAACTAACATATGTGCAGAGATTCAGGCTCAAGAGATGCAGAAGAGGCATTTGTTTGAATTTGATTTTTCCCTGAAACAAGAGAAAAACTAAAAGTCAGCGGCTTCTCTTGCCTTGTACTGCTTTACTACCCTTCCCCTGCCTTTTGAGAAATAGCTGAGACAGAACAGAAAACAAATGAGAAACTTTTCTTTGATAATCGGAAATCCTGCAGACCCTCTTCCCCTATAAAATGTTTTCTGTGGCTTGGGGGAAAGTGGAGCCCCGAGTCTCTCTGGAGACCACGTTTTGGAAGTGCTCACTGTGCATTACATGGCCAGAGCTGCTGACCCATTATGAAACTTGAGATGCCATAATTTTCCATCTCCCACTTACAAATGAAAGTCCAGGGACATCAATGAACTTTGACCTAGTTAGTATGACAAGAAAGTTGTTAAAAATATATATATTTATATATATAAATTTTTCCATAGAGAAGACACATCTGACAGCTTTAAAAAACTTTTCCAAATGTTAAGGCTTTCAGAGCATATACTATAAATTTTTATATATATTTATGTATATATGTATATATTATACACATATTAACACATCTAGTATATGATAATTTTTAAATCATATAATTTATATAATAATATTTATGTAATAATACAAATACATATCCTTTTGTGAAGGATTCTAAATTTTAATTTTTGTTCTGTGACTCATGAGCATGATGAATTAACTGATGCTTTGGGTGACAGGGGTTAAAGATAAAACATGGCAGAGTACTGGGGCTTTTTCAGGCTCATGATTTATACAGCTGTGGCCAGAAACAACATTCCTCTACCTGGATGACTATTCAGACACCAGTGAACTGAGCCTGAGAGTGAACCTCTAAGGCTTTTTCAACTAGAAAATTCTGTTTTTCACGTGGGCTGTGGGTTGCAAATTCGATTCCATGCTGTTTTCATCAAGTATATGTTTACACGTGCAGACAGGCCCCCAGGCCGTCACGGTGACATGATCTGTGTCGTGCCTGCCTAGCCTGCAGCTGACTGGGCTGTCCGGGTTGTGGTGAGCCCCCCTGGAGGGAGTGAGCCTGTGCACACGAGCCCCTGCCGCAGAGGTGCAGCCTTTGGCTTGGCTGGCAACCGCCAGGTACACGTAGGCCCTGACTCAAACGTGGAGGTTTCTGAGAATTTTGTTCATCCATTAATCATGTGTATCCAGGAACTAATAATGGGAAAAGAGATGTGGTAAGGAGACTAAGGCATGCTCCTTTCCTTGTCCCCCATGATGAGATGTGAGCAAATGTAAGCCACCTCAGTCAGGGTGAAACACCCAGCCTAGCTTATTTCAGTCACATCTGTGAGGCAGAGGTTCCAGTTTTAAGGCCACTTATTTGCTTCATCAGAGATTTGTGGCAAAATAAAACAGAGAGCCTACTGATATCGTCAGGTAGACAGGATGAAGACATTCGTATTATTCTTTCCCCACGGCAATCATGACAACGCATGGCCAGTAGTTTCCAAGGCTTTGCTCCTTGGTGCAACCCACAGAAGAGCCCTGGAGAATCTGAGCATGCACTCCCTGTCCGCCCAGCCCACCTCCACCTGGCCACCGCCCCCAGCGGAACCCAATTGCAGCATAGGTGGGATGCTACCAAACACTATGGTCACTTTGTTATTTAACTGTACCATTGTCACTGAGTTTTTGCTTTGCTTCTCTTCCTACAGAATCGCGCTGCTTCCCACATCCATCTGTTTAGAACCAGATGTACAACATTCCATTGATGTCTGTTTCTCCCAGCCTTTGGAGGGAGCATCCTACACTCATTCACACATCCTTGTGGATTCTGTGAGTATCATGAGCTTTGTGGGTGCTTCCTTCTGAACCAAGCCCCAATATAATTCTACTATTACACCGTCTGGTGAAATGTTTCTTGAGAAGTGTAAATGTATGTCTCATTATAAAAATCAACTCCTCTCCATAAAAGTCACCTAATAACAGTTGCAAATCTTGCAGAACAACAGTATATGCGGGTAATGGTTTGAAGTGTTTTACATATTCTACTATTTGGTCTTATAGAGTCAACAACTCCATAAAGTACACACTGTTATTATCCTCATTTACAGATGACAGAACTGAGGCACAGGGCCACAGAGCTAGCAGCGAAGAGTCTGACTTCAGCACCCTTGCTCCGAGCCATGACAGCACATTGGCATTACAGAGACTTTAGGGGGAGATCCCACCACTTACTTATTCTTGTTTTGCATGTTCCCATATGCTTTTTATACTGTTGTAATCAGAGTGTTTATACAAGAATGTATATAAATGGTTTTCATTTCATATTATATCATGAGCATTTTCTTATCATGTTTATGAAGTTTTATTTTTAGGAAGTATGCATAGTATTTCTTTGAGTGACTTTTTTTAGCAAGAGAGAGATAGAGACAGAGACAGAGAGAAAGAGACAGAATGGGAGACAGACAGAGAGACAGGAAGAGAGAGAGGTGAGAAACATCAACTTATAGTTGCATCACCTCATTGATTGCTTTCCCATATGTGCCTTGACCTGTGGTCTTCAGCAAAGCCAGTGACCCCTTGTTCAAGCCAGGGGCCCTAGGCTCAAGCCAGAGATCTTGAGCTTCAAGTCAGTGTCCTTGGGCTCAAGCAAACAACCATGAGGCCATGTCTATGATCCCACGCTCAAGCCGGTGACCCAGTGCTCAGGTTGGTGAGCCCGCGCTCAAGCCAGATGAGCCTGCGCTTAAGCCAGCAACCTCAGGATCTTGAACTGGGTCCTCTGCATCCCAGGCTGACACTAAATCTACTGCACCAGCACTAGTCAGGCTCTTTGATTGACTTTTAAAATTTTTATTTTTCAGGTACAATTTACACTCAGTGTTATTTTATATTAGTCTCAGGTATACAGCATAGTAGTTAGATAATCATATTCTTTACAACGTGCTCCTCACCAAGCATTCCAGTGCCCACCTGGTACCATACATAGTTATTACAATATTGTTGACAATACTCCCTGTGCTGTACTTTACATCCCATGACTGTTCTGTAACTACCAATTTGTACTTCTGATTCCCTTCATCTTTTCACCCAACTCGCTAAACCCTGTCCCCTTTGGCAGCCATCAGTCTATTCTCTGTGTCTATGAATGTGTTTCAATTTTGTTTTTTCATTTATTTTGTGTGACATCTTTCAGCATCTTTCCCCCAGAGTTGGCCACAGGCAGTCCTTTCAAACCTCTCTCTGTGCACAGCTTCAGAGCCAGGCTTGTCCCTGGCAGAGCTTGGCACTGAGTAAACTTACGTAGTTTCCTTACCTCTACCCCTACTTGTGGAAGAGTTGCTTCTAGTTTTCACTATGTACAATTGGTACATATTTTGTTTAATTTTATTTCTTTATTTTTCAGAGAGAGGAAGGTAAAGAGAGAGAGTAAAAGAAACATCAATTTGTTGTTCCACTTATTTATGCATTCACAGGTTGATTCTTATATGTGCCCTGACCAGGAGTCAAACCCGCAACCTTGGCAGGGATGACACTCTAACCAATTGAGCTAACCAACATTTTTCAATGTTTTAAAATATAGTCCCATTTACCCAGGGCTTTATGGCTCTTGAATTAACTTTATTGATTTCTGAAAGCTATTTTTCAATTAATTGTCAGGATTATCAGTAATGTATGAAAGTATCAGTTTCATCCCATCTTCAGAAGAATTGTATAGAATTGTTTAGGATTTTTTTAAGTAATTTTGCATATAAATATAAAATTGTATTTTTAGTCCTGGGTGGGTAGTTCAGTTGGTTAGCTCATCGTCCTGAAGTGCAGAGGTTGCTGGTTCAATCCCCAGCCGGGGCACATACAGAAACAGATTGATGTTCTTCTCTCTCTCTCTCTCTCTTTCTCTCTCTCTCCTTTCCTCTCTCTCTAAAATCAATAAATAAAAATTTTTCAAAAAATCAAATTATATTTTTAAATATTTGTGAGGATCTTCTAATATCATAATTTAACTGGCAAACGACACCTACGAAAGCACCTACGAAAGTCGCTGGAACCCCGCAAACCCCGCCGTGCCCTTGTTTACGGTTGTCTTCTGCCTCCAAGCTGCCAGGGCAGAGCTGAGTGCTTCTGACAGAGCCTTAGGGCCTCGACTCCAAAAACATTTACTATCTGGCCTTTTATAAGAAGTTTGTTGACCCTTGACTTAATTAGCCATGTATCCATATTTTGTAAATGTGTCTTCAAAGTTCAATTTTTCACCATTGAATGTTTTAAATTTATACCCTGGAGCTTTGTTATTTCACCGTCTACTCTAGAATTCCATATAAGGTAGCTATATCTTGGATTTTATTCAACAATGTCAACTATTACAACATCAAAGATAACCATTGTTTTAAGATCATTATACCAATAGCAGGTTGTAAGATTTAACTGAAAAGGGAAGGGGGGAAGGAAGGAAGGAAAGGAGGGAGGGAAGGAGGAAAAGGGAGTTAAAGAAAAAGGGAGGGAGGGAAGGATGGAAATAAAGAAAGAAACAAGACATGCAGTTATATTTGACGGTGGTATAAATAGTCTCAAATAGTGCCCTAAGATATTGCATGAAACATGCTTATACTAAATAAAAGTTATTCATTGTTTCTCTGAAATTCCAGTTTAATTAGGTGATTTGTATTTTATATAACAGTTTTAACCAAAGTGGCCTAAAGCCTCTGCACCTGGAAGGCCATACAATACTGTGGGAGTTCTACCGTATTATGGTAGAAAAGAAGTAGAAAGTAGAAACAAACTCTTGAGGAGGAAATTCAAACTATATTGATTCCCCTGGCCACACAATTTATATTCTCTGCTGAGAAGCTTTAAATAGAACTGTGCTCATGAACCAACATGTGAATTACAGAGAAAGAAAATCATATCAAACCAGTTTACTTCAGAGGGAAAAAAAGCTAAAAATTGGGAACCAGTCAGAGTAAAGAAAGGGAAAGGAGGAAAATAAGGAAGTCTTACCTCACTAAGAACTGCTATAATAATAATGGTCATAAAACTCCAATTTATAAGAGGCAAATACTCCTCATTTTAAACCCATATCATAAATATTTCTAAACTTCTTGAACTCCAGAGATTATCACTTGCTGCTACATTAAATGCCTCCATTCAAGTCACTCATTCGTCACCCACTCACTGAGTGTGTACAGCTAGGCACTGAGCTGGCCCCTCCAAGAGCACTCAGCCTGATACAGAAGACAGCCATGTAAACAACATTGTGTCAGTGATGTTTGATAGATACATAATACAGATAGGTAATTTGAAATTAACTTAAAAAATATGTCCTTTTGATCAGTTTTCAAGCAGTTGTTCTCTTATATAAGTATGAAACCCCTAAAACCTAAATAAAAATTGAGTAAGCTGAGCTTTGCAAATTGTCAGAAATGTCAGAAATGGCTGTAGATCCCTGTTTTAGGTCCCAGTCCTGAGAAGTAGAAGCTGAAACGGGACTTGGGGATGTGAAGAAGAGTGAGGGGGACTAGAGAAGACAGGGAAGGGCCGGAGCAAGGATGAGTCCCCACTGAAGTGCAGCTGCCGCCCCAGCCCCAGTGAGCTCTGGAACATGGTGCAGCAATTACACCCCAGACCCAGTTCCACCTAGAGGCAAAGCAGCGTGCCCAAGTCATTGGCTACACTGGATCCTGGTGACCCGGACAAGGTGGTGTACTCCAATATTCAGGAGAAGGGGACAGCTGTGAGCCTTTAGCAGCCACTGCCATAATAGCTGGCAGGTGGGAAGACCTGAGCAGGGCACAGTGTCCCCTATAAATCCCAGACCGAAGATGTCCTGTAGGAAAAAATCATTGCGCATTTTATGATTACAGACTATCGACTGTTGCCAAAGCACTGAGTTTCCTGCTCTGGGAAGACACTTGACAGCTTGGGAGTTGGTCTTTCAAAGGTTGTTCCTTTCTGCAGCCAGATGAACATTTGCATCTGAAATTGTGATGAATTACCAAGAAGACCAGATGAAAGTTCGGTTCATCCCTGGATGCTCCTTCTGCATAAATTCCTTTTGTTTGGCAAGCATAGTGAATCAGTTAAACTTCCTTTCAGTCTCCTTGATTACATGATATGTGCTTTCATAAAAGTGTGTTTAGAGTCAAAAGTATATTAGGTGTCCTAGAATATAAAACTGCCATTCTTCTTTTAAACTCTGGGATGAACTGCACTTCTTAGAAGTTTCTAGAAGTGAGTCATGGCATTACAAAATGCTATAGCTGATAGGGACTCATCATTTGGTCCAACTCTAATCTGGGCTTAGACCAATAACTCTGAATAATTACCCCCTAACTGGCTGCCCACGGGCCCACCTCTAGCCCATCTGGCCCCTTCTGTGTCTCTCCCCACCTGGTTTGTGTTTAGAGGCAGTAGAGTTATTTAAGTATCAGCTTACAGATGCAATACTAGAAATGTATATATGCTTATTAAACAGATTTGTACGCAGCACATACTATAAATGAGATACTGTGGTAGGCACAGGAGTAAATAAAACAATCACCTGCCCGCCCGCCGAGGCCTCCTGTCTAAGAGGAGGTGCAGACATGATACGGGACACAGCAGCGTGCTGCTGGAGGTCCTGGGGGCTGTGATGGTGCAGTGAGCTGAGCAGGTCAGCATGGCTTCAGCAGTGCGTCCCAACATCGCTGACTCAGCTTTCCCTTTGTTACAAAATTCTGAAACACTTTTCACTATCCTGAAGTGAAATTCAGAGGTATTGGCCTACCTGCACACAGAACTTCCTAATAGTATCAATGTAATGTGCAAATGCAAAGGAAAAATGAAAGTCACTTATGAAGCAATAGCATGCACTTTAATATGTATATGCACGGCGTGATGCACCAGAGGACACAATGAAGTAGGAGACATACATGTAGAATCACTGTATTCAAGACAGCCATGAAAGGCCTGACCAGGCGATGGTGTAGTGGATAGAGCATCAGACTGGGATGCAGAGGACCCAGGTTTGAAACCCCAAGGTCGCCAACTTGAGTGCCAGCTCATCTGGTTTGAGCAAGGCTCACCAGTTTGAGCCCAAGGTCACTGGTCTAAGCAAGGAGTCACTTGGTCTGCTGTAGCCCCCCGGTCAAGGCACATATGAGAAAGCAATCAATGAACAACTAAGATAGTGCAATGAAGGCCCTGGCCGGTTGGCTCAGTGGTAGAGCGTCGGCCTAGCGTGCGGAGGACCCGGGTTCGATTCCCGGCCAGGGCACACAGGAGAAGCGCCCATTTGCTTCTCCACCCCTCCGCCGCGCCTTCCTCTCTGTCTCTCTCTTCCCCTCCCGCAGCCAAGGCTCCATTGGAGCAAAGATGGCCCGGGCGCTGGGGATGGCTCTGTAGCCTCTGCCTCAGGCGCTAGAGTGGCTCTGGTCGCAACATGGCGACGCCCAGGATGGGCAGAGCATCGCCCCCTGGTGGGCAGAGCGTCGCCCCATGGTGGGCGTGCCGGGTGGATCCCGGTCGGGCGCATGCGGGAGTCTGTCTGACTGTCTCTCCCTGTTTCCAGCTTCAGAAAAATGCAAAAAAAAAAAAAAAAAAAAAAAAAAGATAGTGCAATGAAGAATTGATGCTTCTTATTTCTCTCCCTTCCTGTCTGTCCCCATCTATCTCTCTTTCTGTCTCTCTGTCTCTGTGACAAAAAAAAAAAAAGATAGCCATTAAAGGAGGTATGTTAAAATCATATTTAACATGTTTTTAAAACACAGAGTAAAGCTTCCAACTCATACTTATAAATAGGTATTTCTTCTTCATGAGTTTTCAGTGGGACATTCACAGCCTACTGTAGAAGACATGGAATGAGTTTTCTTTTTGTGAGAATGTATAGCATTTTTTATCCTACCCTCTAAATGCTAGTAACACACCTCACCCAATTGTGGTGACAACCAAAACTACCCTTTGGAATTTCCAAAATGCCCCCTAAGTTTCTCAGATATTGAGCCCCACAAAACTGAGAGGAATGAATGAACGAATGAGTGAATGATAAAGTTTAGATTTTATCCTGAGGCAATGGGAAGCCACTGAAAAATTTTAAGATGGGCGTTACCTGAACAAGTGGCCTTTTAAAGGATCACTATGACTATTCAGTAGAATATTGATGGGTAAGAGAGGATAGAGTGAAAGATGAGACATTTATTTATTGGGCTGCCACTGTAGTAATCTGTTGGCCCTTAATCTGTCATTAAGGAAATGACAAGGAAACAAAGAGCAATAATACATCCTAGACACATTCAAGAGGTCAGCCTGACCTGGCTTGTGGTGTATGGCGATGTGGGGTGGGTGTGGAGAACAGAGGACAAAGAGGCAGAAATGACCTTCTTCAGGTCTCTGCACTGAGCAGGCTGGTGGATGGTGGCATTGTTTCCTGGCAGTAGGCACAGAAAGGAAGTCAGGTTTCAGGTGTGCTTGTTTGGTGGTACCTGTGGGACAACCAATAGGCTTGTCTGTGCAGATCTATGCAGATCGAGAGCCCGTGATTGAGATGTGGGCAAGAGCCGTAAATTCCCACATGGATGGTAACCAAAGACACAGCACTGTCAAGGTCACCCAGGAAGTGGGTTTGGAGTAGGAATGGGGCCAGTGAGAGAACCCTGAGGACTCAAACATTTAGGGATATATGAAGGGAGAGATAGTGCATTGGCATGAAAAGTGAATGAGAGAGGTAGTGAGAGTGGCGGAGAAACAAGTGTTCAAGAAATATGGCTATCAGGGAGACAGACCAGGCATGGCAGGAGAACCCAGCAAGGTCAAGAAGGTGATTGTACAGATGGAGAGACGTGAGCACATCGAAGTGCCAGCTGAGAGAGAGAGATTAAAGAAAGACAGCATAATCCACAAAAAATTGTCCTGAGGGCAGAGGGACTAGCGGTGGGACATCCCTGCCATGGGGGGTCCTTCTTCCTTGGGCAGCACAAAGAATCAAGAACAGTAGTAATCCCTGTGAGACAGGAGTTTGGGAGGCAGGGATTAGGAGGCTCCTGTGCCTTTGTTGGGTCTATTTTCTCTGTGAAGTAAGAGAACAAGAAGCAACTGCACGTGCTGAGAGTACAGGGAAAATGAAGTTAGCAGCTTTAAGAGCAGAGACACTTTGATAGAGTCATCTAGTCCCTGACCAGAAAGCTCAATTGGTTGAAGCATTGTCCAGAAACAACAAGGTTGAAGGTTCAGTCCACAGTCAGGACAGACACAGGAAGCAACCAATGAAAACACAAGTAAGTGGAACAACCAATGAATACTTCCCTTCCCCCTTTTCCCTCTCTCCTTCTTCTGTCTCTCTACAAAAATCAATAAATTTAAAAAAAAATTAAGTGCTGGCCAGACAGCTCGGTTGATCAGAGCATAATCCAGAAGTGCAGATGTTGCCAGTTCAATTCCCCAGTCAGGGTACACAGAGTAATAGCTCGATGTTTCTGTCTCTCTGTCTCTCCCTGCCTCTCTCTTAAAGAAAAAAAAAAAAAAAAAAAGAGCCTGACCAGGCTGTGGCTCAGGGGATAGAACATAGGTCTGGGATGCTGAGGAATCAGATTCAAAACCCTAAATTCGCCAGCTTGAATATGGGCTCATCCAGTTTAAGTGCAGGCTCACTAGCTTGAGTGCAGAGGCGCCAGCTTCAGTGTGGGATTATAAACATGACCCCATGGTCATTTAAAATCCAGTTGTCACTGGCTTGAGCCCAAGGTTGCTGGCTTGAGCAAGGGGTTGCTGGCTCAGCTGGAGCCCCCAGTTAAGGCACATATGAGAAAGCAATCAATGAACAACTAAGGTGCCACAACTATGAGTTGATGTTTCTCATCTCTCTCCCTTCCTGTCTGTCCCTGTCTGTCTGTCTGTCTCTCTCTCTCTCTCAAAAAAAAAAAAAATATATATATATATATATTAAAAAGAAAAAGAAAATAGTCATCTAGGGATCTAGGGTTAAATTTACCCTTTGGTGTGTCAAAGGACAAATAGAGGAAGACTGGAGAAGGTTGAAGGTATAGGACCATGGAAGTAGTTGCAGTATGGACAAAGCAAAGAGATCAAAGGAGAGTTGTCTGTGCCACCAGGTTCACTCTCCTAGTACAACCTGCTGAATTAAAACTTATTGACAAAGCTGTTTTTCTGTCATTTGAAATAGCCAAATTAGTGTGATTAACCTGCTATACCAACACTTCTCTACCATATTATTGAAGCTATAAACTTTCCAAATAGTATTAGGCTATAACTTAGATAAAATCTTCTCAAAAAATATAACCATAAAGCTTTTCTTCACAGAGATGTTAAACTATAGATTATTTCTCCTTGAGAATAAATGTATGATGCATTTGTTCCCATAATAGCTGTATGATCTAAACCGGCAATTCCCAAGATGCATCTGTGACTTACTGATTTTATTTGAATATAGGACCAAATGGTTCAATGAGTCTGAAAACACTGAGTTTAAAGAGTATCTTTCTTGCAGGACTTCTCAGAGTCTTTGGTATATTAATCTAAGTCTGTGAATCTCCAAGTGGCAGAAAACCACTTCCATATGTAATTGAAAAAGACAAAACTTAAAAAAAAAATTTGTGGAATTAAAGTTCCACAGTAACACTATGGAATACCCTAAGCCATAATTTCTTATTACAAGTAGCCTAGTTAAACATCTTTCAAGTCTAAGACAAATTTATTAGCAAATTAAAATATAGTAATAAGGGCAATAAAAAGATATGGGCTCTTTTGTTTTCTTTACTGTTAGTCAATAAATAAAAATATTTAGCTGAAGACTTCTTAAATCAGTTGAAAATCTTAAAATATTTAGTCATAAGCAATTTAAAGAATTGAATTGAGTCTGAGTCTCTTTTCAATCATTATTCTCAATACGGATCTGTTTTTTTATAACTGGAATCAGAACAGCAGACAGTTGTGAACATGTCTTCTTTTCTCATTATTTTTAAAAGGTTGGTCTTCTTCCCCAAATCAGTGCATTGGAGGCTTTCTGCAGCAAGCCAGATTTAGATGAATATCAACTGTACACCTGTGTTGAAATTGCCTTGGAAATGAGAGCTCAGGTGCTCCCTGGAGCATGTGAAAGGCTTGTAGCCAGCATGTCTGCCAGGCTGCACAATGGGACAGTGGCTGAGTATCCATTGAGTCAGCTCTACATAGCACTGCTGCCTGTAAAAACACTTTTTGAATCATGAGTGAATCTATCTAATTTATTTTAGCATCTAGTTCAAACAACCAATCACTTGCCCAACGATTAGATACACAGAGCAGTCTGTTGGAATCATACTGTGCAGTATAGGAACCTCCTAGAAAGAGGAGCCTTGGAGTAGCATTAAGATGCTAGATAGCTGGAGCAATAGTCCTAAAATATTTATTTAGAATCTGGGGAATTTAGTTCTGAAATGAACTCTAAACAACTTCTTTCATCCCCAAACCTTCATTTAATAAGTGAGACAATTAGGGTCCAAAACTATTAGTTAGCTTGCCCGTGTCACTAAACTGTAGAACAGGGTCCTCACCCACAGTTTTGAAATTTTGGGCTGGATAATACTTTGTTGTGAGGGTGGGGTGGGGTCTTCTCTGTGCATTATAAGGTATTTATCAACATCCCTGCCTTCTACCCACCTGATACTAGTAGCAGCCTTGTCCCAGTTGTGACATCCAAAAATATCTCCAAATTGTGTCATAAGTCCCCTGGGGGCAAAATTCCCCCCAGTTAAGACCCACTGCTATAGACTGACAGCTACAGTGAGAGCCTGGGCTTTCAGGGTCCAAGCAAATGTTTTTCCATTACACTGAAGGACTATGGCTTCAGGGTGTCCACAGTCTCATGAAAAATATGGAATAAGAAAAATTAAAAGTATAGTCCAGCACCAAAATAGATCATCAGGAATTGAAGTAACATTAATATCAATAATAATAATTACATTGGAACAACTAATTATTAAAATAATTTAAGCCTTCAATGAACTTAAGTAATGTTTATTGTTGTTACATTTATTAAATGTTTATTGAGCACTTACTACATGCCAAACACTGTTCTAAGTATTTCACAGGCATTATGACCTTTAATCCTCATAATCCCATGAGGCAGGTCCTATATTATCACCCTTTCACAGAGAAGAGATAATAATCCCTTCTAGTTTTTAAGGACTAGAAAGGTTCCAAATGAAAGCGAGGTGCACTAAACAGGATGAGGTGCTTCTCTGTCACTTCCTTCACCTCTAACTTACTTCTTTCATTCCCTGCAGCCTGCAAATGTCACCCCGAGGGTTTGGTGGGGACCAGCTGCAGCCGCTTTGGAGGCCAGTGACAGTGTAAGCCTCATGTGGCTGGATGCTGCTGTAACAGGTCTCAGCAGGAAGCTACAGTTTGGGGTGCCACGGCTGTCACTGGACGTAACAAAAACCAGTTAAGGGAAACACTCTTGTGCACAACCTTGCAGTTTCCTAGGCAGGAAAAACTGCTTTGGGGAGTCTAAAAGGGGAGAGGATTGAGAATTTGACTACTTTATTCAGACTGTGCAGATAAAACGTACTGACACCTTTTCTGCCGTACCTCATGCATCCATTCACTGGACACTGACTGTGCAGAGCTGTGCTGGGAAGTGTGGTGATAAAACCATGGTCCATGCTTCTGGGAGCTTGCAGCCTGTATTGAGTAGCTGGTGGTCCAAGTAGGACATAGAACACCATGATGGGAAATCAGCGGTGTGACCCAGCAAGTGAGCCCTGTGTCTGGGAAGGCTGAAACAGTGACATTGGTTGATTGAGAAAGAGGACAACACTGGGACCAGGATATTACGCTTCTTGATGCTGAGGTCACAAACAGTCTTTGAACTTATTTTAAAAGCTGCCCATTAATAAGGGTTTAGATGAGGTTTCATCCACAGTTGTAAATTCAGTTAGCATGGCCATCATGTTCAGGGTCTATAGTTCTGTTCACAATGTAAACCATTCGTGAAAACACTGTTTCTCGCAGAAACCTACCTTGGGAACCATGAAAACCACGAGATCCATAAATCTCCTTTCAGGCAGGAAAATATATCTTTTCAGTCCTGATTCCTGGTCACTGCCTGTCTAGCAAAGAGCCCATGAAACAGCTTAGATCCATCATCACTATTTTTTTCCTTTCCTTTAAAAAAATATAAAGTACTGGAAATACACAAAGGAATATACACAAGGAGCAAACCTTTATTCCATGTAGCACCTGTCAAACAAGCAGGTATCACATTCTTTTTTCTTTGTATAGGGAAGATCAGCACAAAGGATTCAACAATTTAGGAGAAAAGGATTGAGCCTCTACTGTCTTGTCTAGGAGAAAGAAAATCTGACCATTTGGGCGGGGGGGGGGGGGCTGTCTTATATTTTTTAGTCTTAAAGTTTGACTTTCATGATACATGAAAGTTCAAGTCATTAAAAACATGGTACTGGCCATGGGCGGTTGGGTCAGTGGTAGAGCGTTGGCCTGGTGTGCAGGAGTCCCAGGTTCGATTTCCGGCCAGGGCACACAGGAGAAGTGCCCATCTGCTTCTCCACCCCTCCCCCCTCTCCTTCCTCTCTGTCTCTCTCTTCCCCTCCCACAGCCAGGGCTCCATTGGAACAAAGTTGGCCTGGGTTCTGGGGGTGGCTCTATGGCCTCTGCCTCAGGCGCTAGAATGGCTCTGGTTGCAACAGAGCAACGCCCCAGATGGGCAGAGCATCCCCCCCTGGTGGGCATGCCGGGTGGATCCCGGTCGGGCGCATGTGGGAGTCTGTCTGACTGCCTCCCCGTTTCCAACTTCAGAAAAATACCAAAAAAAAACAAAACACGGTACTTGTTCAGTTCCTCTGTATAAACAATGTTTACCAAACACGGTTGTTCACAACCTGCTGTTTATTGAGTGAAGCTGTGAATTGTTCTTGACCATTCACCTGGTACTCCACAGTAGGTCCTGCCCAGGCATGGCAGCGACTCACCTTGTTCACCTTGGGTAGGAGAGGGCAGGAAGTTAGGGATGGCAAGGTTAGAACTGTACATCTTTCACCAGCACAGCACTTGTCCCCACCCCAACAGGCTTCTCTCTGCTTTATCTAGCATGTCACTGCCACCCTCAAGGCTCAAAGGGCATGTGTATGACCAAATAACAGGACAGCGCCCTGCCAGCAGTTGGTGGCTGGCCACCATTGTGACCGGTGCCTGCAGGGCTATTTTGGGGTTTCCCAACTGCCACCCTTGCCTTTGTAATGGGATTGCAGAGCTTTGTGATCCAGAAACAGGATTGTGCTTCAGTTGTGGTAGGTTTACAACTGGAAGAAACTGTGAAAGATATGAAATTCATATGTACTTTTATTTTTAATTTTTTTGTGTGTGTTTTTCCGAAGTGAGAAGTGGGGGGCAGAAGACTCCCTTAAGCGGCCGACCGGGATCCACCCGGCATGCCCACCAGGGGATGATACTTGGCCCATCTGGGGCATTGCTCCTCTGCAACCATTCTAGAGCCTGAGGCAGAGGCCATGGAACCATCCTCAGCGCCTGGGCCAACTTTGCTCCAATGGAGCCTTGGCTGCGGGAGGGGAAGAGAGAGCCAGAGAGGAAGGAGAGGGGGAAGGGTGGAGAAGCAGATGGGCGCTTCTCCTGTGTGCCCTGGTCAGGAATGAAACCCCAGACTCCCACATGTCAGGCTGACTCGCTTCTGCTGAACCAACCGGCCAGGGCCTAATTTTTTTGTCTTGTTTTAATCTCACAATGCTCTCCAAAAGACGACTGCATAGACATGCAGCAGTTTTAAGTGTGGAATGACTGCTCTGGGTGGGAAGGTAGAGGGTCATGCTATCACCCTTCAAATCTTCTTTTTTTTTTTTTTTTTTTTGTATTTTTCTGAAGCTGGAAACGGGGAGAGACAGTCAGACAGACTCCCACATGCACCCGACCGGATCCACCCGGCACGCCCACCAGGGGGCGATGCTCTGCCCCTCCGGGGCATTGCTCTGTTGCGACCTGAGCCACTTTAGCCCCTGGGGCAGAGGCCAAGGAGCCATCCCCAGTGCCCGGGCCATCTTTGCTCCAATGGAGCCTCGCTGCGGGAGGGGAAGAGAGAGACTGAGAGGAAGGAGAGGGGGAGGGGTGGAGAAGCAGATGGGCGCTTCTCCTGTGTGCCCTGGCCAGGAATCGAACCCAGGACTTCTGCACGCCAGGCCGACGCTCTACCACTGAGCCAACTGGCCAGGGCCCCTTCAAATCTTGTTACTGATTTAACAGCCACTGTTAAATCAATAACAGGCATTTGCCTGGCACTTTGCTTTTTATATTCCTAAAATAAAACATGTAAACTAACTGCTATTATATTGAGTTTAATGATTACATCATGGGACTTTCAATAGCAAAAATCCTTGTGCAGAGCAAATAAGCGTCTCCTAAACTATTGAGTTTTCAGAGTTGCATGGCCCTAATGCATAGCAAATTCACACTGGCTAATATGTAAGCTTTTCCTGGAACATTTTTGGTAAAAAGAAATTGCCTTGACAGATGCATCGACAGTTACTATGGAAATCTTTCTTCAGGACAGCCTTGCCATCCTTGGTCATGTCCAGATGTTCCCTCAAGCAATCAGTATTTTGCCCATTCCTGTTATCAGAGTCCTTGGAACTCAGATTTACTGTGCAATTGTCGTCAAGGTTATGCAGGTGAACAGTGTACTATATGATGGTTGTTTTCCTTCTGGTTCACACTGCTGTGTGAAAAATAACCACATATTAATAGTTTATCTGCCTTAGCCAAGTGGGTGTTGCAGAAAATAAATTAATGGTAAGAAGATAAAATTTGGTAAATTGCTGCTTTACAAATAAAGAATTTCAACAATTCAAAACCAATGACAATTTAAAATCTATCCTACTGAGCTATAATTTTTAATACTATTCTGGAAAACTAACTGACCCAATGGGTTTAAACCAAAATAATCTCTTTATAATAAGATCATCATATGTTAAGATATATATGTGATTAAGTAAATATGTTAATATATTACATATAACATAAGCAATTAAAAAGTAAAAAAATTTAACAAGTCAAGTCTTTTATTTGTATAATCCGAAGCAATCAATTTGACTGGTATGTGACAGACACAACTAAGTTTTTCAGAAGTCTGGAAGCACTGATTTGGGCATTGAATAGAAACCATATAAGTTAATTCAATATTTGTGTCTGTTGTTCAATGAAAAATTTTATTTTGCATAGTTTTAGCATGAGTGTAAATATCTAATATAAACAAGGGGAAAAGTTTATAAAGTACACTTGATTTAATCACACTTTAAAAATATGGTACTCTTATTTTCTTCTGTGATAATTACCATCATGATAATGAATTACATTGTTAATTTTTTTATTATTTGTTACCTCTAAGGTTACACATGTCTCTAGTTAAGTCTCACCTCTTCCCTTACAGTCTCTTCTCCATGTATACTTTGGCTTGGTTGGTTGGTTTTTTAAGAACCGAGACCATGATTGGCTACCAGAGCATTTCTAAATGGGATGAACCAAAATGTAGCTAGTGGACCATAGTTTGGGCACCTAAACAAGTGCTGTTACCTTGGGGTTGGCAGGGTAAAGAGTATAGGAGGGAAGGGAGATTTCTTCCTGCAGTGTTAACTAAGAGCACCCTCGGGCTCAGACATCAAGGGAACCTCTCTTACCCATCTTCACTTCTGGACATGTCTCTCAGGCTGCTGCTCTGTGACCTCGAGGATGGGGAGGGCTGGGCCTAGGGAGGGGAGGAACTGAAAGAAGCTTTGGGTCCTGGGGATCACTACAGTGGCCCTGGTTCTATAAGAATCCAGTCCTGGGCCCACAACTCTAGGTTCTTAAGAATGATTAGCATCCATTCTTCACCAAGGACTTTAAAGCTCTGAATAATCACTTCATTCTCTAGATGAATAATAAATTAAAGGGAATGTTTTGTTTTAAATTAGAACACTTTTTCTTATTCCTCCTCAATGTGTGACCTCTCATTACCCCTAGAAGAGCCCAGTTATTCTCTATCTATTCCAATCTGCACCCCCCCCCCTCCTCCAACATACACACACACAGACACACACACCTCATCTCATTTCCTTTTCCTCTCCTCATCTTTCAGGTAAGCACTGTGAAAGATGTTCTGCTGGTTTCTATGGAAATCCAGAAATTTCTGGAGTGCCTTGCCAGCCATGTGCCTGCAACAACAACACCGATGTGACTGACCCAGAGTCCTGCAGCCGAGTCACAGGGGACTGCCTGAAGTGTCTGCACAACACTGGGGCCCAGCTGCCAGCTCTGCACACCCGGTCACTTTGGGTCAGCCCTCAATCAGACCTGCAAAATAAGTGTGCAGGGCTCCCAAGGGACTCACGGCCACCAAGTGGCAGCTCTCCCGTGCATCTTCAGTCAGGCCAGCTGGGTCAGTGCCCACTGAGTGCCGAGCTAGGGGCTGAACTCATCATCAGGAAGGGCTACGGCTGCAGCATGCTCACTGGTGTTACTGGTTTGCCCTTGCCAGCTGTTGCCTTCAGCTCCTGCTTAGTGGGTTTTGAGCATTGTTTGGCAGAATACAGTCCAAGGTGCACTGTGCCAGTCACTGGGGTGCAGCTGGGGTATTCACATGTGGACTCCTGGGCTGTCCCTCAGATCCACGGCATTGACTCTTTGGGAGTGAGGCCCAGGGGTCTGCACTGTGACATGCTCATCAAGTGACTTTAATGTGTAAGTACAAGAATCCTGATACAGAAGAGAACACAGGTCTAATTCAGGATAAAGAAAGAGGAGAAATAAACTGTTCTTTTTTAGGAGAGATCTTAACTCTTTCAGGTCACCCATGTCAATTTAGGAAACCATTTTTTTTTTTCAGATCTTTTACATAATGGAACTTTGGTGAATGGTGTGAGAGAAAAAGTGAGAAAGTGGGGTCTTTCTAATTGTGAGCTCACGGAACATAATAGGCACAACCATATGAAACTGCTGTTTGGGGAGCTCAACAGCAGTTGAATGGATTCGACTTCTTAAGAATCTTTGATAAAGTTTGTACTATTGTAAGGTGTTATGTCCTTGAGCTCTTTGGAGAAATGATACATACAGGTCTAAAAAACTGTTTGCAGAGATTGTTGAAAGCCAGACTTATCACTGAATTTACCTCCTGTAATCTCAGGATGCTCCTATCATCCTTCTGGCGTGAATACCACTGCTTGTTCCCCTGGTCAGGGAGCTTGCCTCTGTGACCCTGACACTGGCACATGCCCTTGTCTGCCCAGTGTCACAGGTCAGACCTGTGACCATTGTGCTGATGGATACTGGAACCTGGTCCCCGGCAGAGGATGTCAGCCCTGTGACTGTGACCCCCGGAACTCTCATGGTACCCACTGTGACCAGGTAAAATACTTTAAAGTTACTAAGCTCATCTTGAGTATTTCCTGCCCTTTTCTAGAATCACCTATTTCTTCAAGGAGTGCTAGTTCTTTTTGTTGGATAATTACAGTATTAGCAACCAAGATCCAGGCACCAGGTGGCTGTGCCTGTTCTATGTGCTCCCCTCCACTCTTCACACCTGCAGCACCAACCACAAGACGAACTGGTAGACCTCCACATGACTGCTTGGCTTCCTAAGTCAGGAGGAACTCCTCATGTTCATTACATAACTCCCTGGCATGCTTCTTAGGCCTTTTGGGAAGCATATTGGTAATAGCACTCAACAAGGAGCACAGTTCCATCACGGAGACCGAGGAAGCCTGTGATGCCGAAGACCAGCTGGCATTGGTTTGACCAGGGAGCCCTCAGAACAAGAAGATGTGGGTTGTCTGGTCCATAGGGAATGCAGAGGGGAATTGGGAAATACTTTCATTGGAGTACAGAGGAGGCATGTGAACATTTAGATTCTCAGCTGTTCAAACAACTGTGATAAATGTCTCTATCTCAGCTAGTAGGTGGGCCCCAGGGTAATCTTACAGAGACACTAAACTTTCCGTCCAAAATTTTCATCAAGAGCTTAAGATGGAGTTAGAGAAAAATGTTTATCAGATTTGCAGATATTGCAAAGTTGCGATAAAGACAGAACAAGAGTCAAGATACCCTAATAGGCTGCCTTGTCTGGAAATAAGATGAGATGTTAATAGATACAAGTCAAATATTGCAGTTGTGTTTTTAAAATTTGCATAACTACAGGGTGGGAGTAATAACTTGGCAACAGCTCATGTGAAAAACATCTGAGGGTTTTCCCTGTGTGCTGCACACGAGCCAGCTGTGTGGAGGGGCTGTTTGGGCGGGAGCAGGGAGAGCGCCAGCCCCAGCTTCAGGACAGTCGTTGTCCCAATGTCGTCTGGACTAGCCAGACATCTCTGTGAACATTGTCATTTCTGAGTACCACATTATAGATACTATATTAACAAACTAACTTGTGTCTGAAAGAAGACAACCAGGATAGTGGATAGAACCATATTACTCTGTGAGGAAGGCTTGAAGGAATTAAGGGTGGTCAGCCCGAAGAACAGCAGCAAACACAAGTTGAGAATGACTGTCTGCAGGTGGGAAAAGGAATGTCAGAGGAAAGAGGGAGTCTGCCTGTCTTGTGTAGCCCATAAGAGAGGCTAGAATGATGGGAACAAATTACAAGGAGCAGATTCTGCATCAGTGAAATAAAGCATTGCCCAACAACTAAGGACAACCAGCAATATGACAGCCCTCGGGAGCAACAAGCTCCCCATAACTCTCTGTATTGAGCAGAAGCTAGTGGTTGCCCCAAAGATGGGTAGAAACATAATAGCTCCAGTCCCTTCTCCAATCTGGCACTTATTCACTAGAAGCACAGTGGTAGAGTGCTTGCTGTTTAAGCCGGTTTGGTCAAGTATAACCTAGGACCGCTGCAATAGTGATTTGCTTCTGAATTTTTCTCTCGTTAATTTTGCAACCTCCTCAGTTTTCAAAAAAGCTGGTAAAGAATCCAGTTGGGAGAGTAAAGTTCAGCCTGTTCCCAAAAACACAGTTAAATAACTGTCATTAAATGACCAACCCTCAAGTGCAAAAAATGTTTTGTTGAGCAAAACACACTGGCCCAACTAGGAGAAACTCGATCAGACATTCCATCATGGAAACATTATTTGCCGAATGAATTGATGAATGTCAGTCCGGGTCTTTCCTCCCTGTGTTTTGGGAGAACTCCCTTAACTGAAGAGGAAAAGAATAAGAATGTGGCCGTCTCCCATGACTTGTTTTGTTTTCATTTACATCTGTGTATGTTTCCCAGCTGGAGGCCACCTGGCCTTGAACAGCTAGAAGCAGGCGGTATAGTTGAGAGCCCTAAGCCAAAACTCATGAACTCCTGATCCTGGGTACTGTCGGGTGGCTGCTGGCCATGGGAATCACCCTTCCCCTGCCTTCGCACAGCTGTATGTTCTAAATCATTGGGAGAGAGAACTGTTTTGTATTAAAACGTATAATTTTTTTTTAGATCAGAAAGCTGATCTAATTCCTTACCCCTGCATGTTTCCACAGGTTACGGGCCAATGTCCGTGGAGACTGGGCTGTGGTGGGAAGCACTGCACTGAGAGCGGGAGGGTTATTATGGAGCTCCACTGGGGCCCTGTGCTCGTGAGTATTGGTGTCTCTAACCACACGGGTACAGCCAGCCTGGCCCTAACACGAGTGTGCTAGGAGCCAACCAATGTCAAACTCCTGTATTTGGTAGAACACTCACAAAGTTTAATCCTAGTTTTGAAAATAACAGTTTTTGTAGCCCTATAAAATACTTTTATCTCCCGTATTAAAACTTTGGGCTGTATTAAATGTTAGCCTATATTCAAACTTGTAGTCTATTTTAACATTCCTCAAAGTTATTAAAATGGAACAGACCTCTGAGATCATGACTTGTAGCCAGTTTCCTGCTATTCAGAAACATCTTGACAAAAACAGCTGCTCTGGATTGAGATACAGGCTGAGAGGGGATCGCAGGAAACCAGCAGAGGCCGCCTCAGCACGGTCCGCGCCAGGTCTATCCCATACCCACGTATTCGTTTACTTTATCGCACTCACAGAGTACCCCGGATACTCTAGGGCAGTGGTTCTCAAACTTTTTGAAGTCAGGGCGCATTTAAAATCCTACAAATAATTGTAGGCGCACTATATACAAATTTCTGAGAAATATGTTATAATAATTAAGTCAAATATTAAAGAAAAAATATATAAAGTCCAAGTGTGCTTTAATGGTAATTAAGTGAAATAAATAACGACAAATTTAAATTTATTCTGACATTAAAAAACATTTTTGTTACATTTTTTGAGTTATGCTTTTTAGAATTTGTAAAAAAGAGGTTAAAAATAAAATAAAATAAAAAAAGGTTATCTTTTTATATATATAAATACATTCTTAGTAAGATTTAGTAAATTTGGCAGGTCCTGGCACGAATGTGTTAAATTATTTCATTCTTATGTTTATAAGAAACATGAGCCTGATGTGTCCTAGTAATTTCTTCAATGTTTGGGCATATATTTGAAAAGCAAACTCTCATTTCCTCATCAATACATTGAAGACTTCCTCACTTTTTACTCTTAATTGTGTTGAGGGTAGAAAATCCTAATTCACATAAATAGGATGTTGAAAATTGTAGTAAAATGTTCAAAGCTTTTCCAGATATTGCCACATATTCTTCTTTTATAGAAATTCAAAAGATTTCAAGAGACAATTCCTTATGTTTAATCATCAATCCAAAATCCCCACCATACATATCATCTTAGCTTTACACCAAACAAAGGATAGAAGAAACTTGCCTCCAATCTTTCCAGGGAACTTGGGGGGTCGTGTAAACAATCCAGCACCACAGCTTAACAGCCTTTTGCAATCTAATCAGGCAAGTGAGGTGGGGGGTTGGGCAGACTTTCAGCTTACAGCCAATTCCCCACACCTCTGTCCCCCAAAATTCTAAACTCCAAAAACCCTGTTGGTTTTTTGGTCCCCAACAGGCACATATTTCTCTGGAATACCATAGGGCGCACCTGGAAATCTTCTAGGGCATACCAGTGTGCCCTGGCGCACACTTTGAGAACCACTGCTCTAGGTAGAGAACAAACAAGACAGTCCCCTAACGTCAGGGCATCTGTGTCCAAGTGCCTCCCAGGCCACGTCTCAGCACTCGCTGAAGGACTTAGAGTCGTGCTACCCAGTGTAATTTTCTGCGAAGATGAAAATGCCTACATCTGCGCCACCCAGGGCAGGGCCACACCCACATTTAGCTGTGGAGCATTTGCAGCGTGGCTGGTGCAAATGAGAAAAAGAATGGTTTGTTCTATTTAATTTGGTTAAATCTAAACAGCCACATGTGGTCATTAGCTACCATATTAGACAGTACAGAATTGAAACCTGGGTGAAGTTCTAGGAGAAGGGATGTTTGAATCTCTATTTAGGGTCAGCTACTGAAAGAAGTCATGTAAAGGAATGACAAGTATGATGGGGGTTGTCACCGTGGCCACCTCAGCATACACTGTAACTCTTTCTTCCTTTCCATTCCTTTATAAATGTGCTTTTGTAATTTTAAAAGTAAAAAAAAAATTTTAACTTTCATTTCCTTGTCCTATTCAAATACATAGTCTGAATGGTCTTCCCCAGTCCTGCTCAGTTTTCTAAATTGAATTGCTACTTTAAATACCAGGGAGGGATTATGGCCCTTAGAAAATCTGTTTCAGCCTCTTTCCTTGTGTTCCTCTAATATTTCAGTAATCTCATTTTATATAAATGCTTTCATCTTTTATAGAGAAAACTTTGCAAATGGCCAACGCAGGACGCAGACCCTGCTGAGAACCCTGGAGAGGAGCAGCTAACAAGGAGAACTCTGGCTTTCCTCTGGGCAGGTGACCGTGCCGTCCCCAAGTGCTTCTTGCCAAGGCTCTGGACCAAAGTGAACATGCCAGACAGATGTCTAGTTGAGGAGCCTAATATGTTAATCAGTTTTTATTTGTAATGGGCATTATTTCTATTGAAGCTGTCAAAAGCATTTTTAAATCTCTTGTTCCTTGCAGTTAGCTCAATTATACACACAGGCCAATGATTCACTGGCCTTTTGGAAATTGAAGTTACTTCAGTAGTTCTCCCAGCCTCCATCCTTAGGCTTACAATCAAAAACCTACTTAACTAAAGTGCATGGTTTTATTTTTTTATTAGGACAAAATAAGGTTAATTTTCTTCCTTTTAAAAAAGACGATTTTTAGAGTAATTTTAGGTTCACAGAAATATTGAGAGGCAAGTACAGAGATTTCCCATATGCCTCCTGCCCCCACACATGCATTTCCTTCCCAAGATCAACATCCCCAAGAGAGTGGTACATCTATCACAACCGATGACCCTGCACTGAAGCAGTGTAATCACCAAAGTCCATAATTAACGGTATAGTCCACTCCTGGCATTGCCCATTTTATGGGTTTGGACAAATGGATAATGACATGTAGCCATTATTATAGTAGCATACAGAGTATTTCCGCTGCCCTACAGATCCTCTCTGGTCTACCTGTTCTATCTGCCTCACTCCACCTCTGCCAACCACAGATTTTTTTATTGTCTCACTAGTTTTACATTTTCTAGATTGTTCTATAGTTGGAATCATAAAGTATGTAATCTTTTCAAATTGGCTTATTTCATTTAATTAATAAGCATTTAATTTTCCTCCACATCTTTTCATAGCTTGAAGCTCATTTGTTTTTAACACTGAATATTTTTATTTTAAAATTAAATTTAATGGGGTGACATTCATCAATAAGAGTACATAGGTTTCAGGTGAACATTTCTGTAGCATTTGAACTGTTAATTGCATTGTGTGCCCATCACCCAAAGTCAGATCATTTTCCATCACTGTATATTTGTCCCTCTTTACTCCTCTCCCCACCCCCTCCCTTGGGTAACCATTATGAATTATATTTTTTATTGTTTAATTGCACTACAGTTTATTTATCTCATCACCTACTAAAGGACCTCTTGGTTACTTCCAAGTTTTTTCAGTTATGAATAAAGCTGCTATAAGCATTTATGTGTAGATTTTGGGTAAATACCAAAAAGTAATCCTCCCCAATCCACTTTGTTTGAGAATAGGATCGTCCTCCTTATATAATGGAAAAATTCTTAGAGAGTCTTTGACATGCCTGAGTCACCCTTGGGGACACTAACAGTGGTCACTAGTGTGCCGCCAATATCAGATCCATGTTCCTCATTGAAATAGGTAAAATACCACCCCCCACACACTCACACTCACATTAAAGACACTTGATTTTTTCCATATAGAAACCATGAACTGATTTGTTAGTGGGATGAAAAGAAGAATGGTCTATTTTAATGGCCATTGCATGGATCTCTGGAATTATAACAGTTTTAAATGTTCGCCTTAGAAATGGGAGTTGGGAGAGTCTCAGGAGAAGAAAGAATTTTTTATTCTGGAGGTAGTCATCAGCAAAGATAAGGTGAGTGACATCTCTGCTCATTCTCTCTTCCTCTTTAGCATATGAAAGCAACAGGGAAGGTACCGAGAAGCCCATGTGTGATCAGGACACAAGCACGTGACACTGCCGGGAAGGTGTCAGCAGCCAGCGATGTGATCGCTGTGCACGGGGTCACAGCCAGGAAATTCCTGCTTGTCCTCGGTGTCATTTGTGCTTTGATCAATGGAACCACACCATTTCTTCCCTCTCCAGAGCAGTGCAAGGGTTAATTAGGCTGACAACTAATGTGGAAGATAAAAGAGAGACCCTGTCTGTCTGTGAGGCTGACTTCAAAGGCCTCAGAGAGAACATGTCTGAAATAGAAAGAATTTTGAAATATCCTGTTTTCTCATCTGGGGAATTCTTAAAAGTCAAGGATTATCATGACTCTGTTTGGTAAGATTTGTGCTCAAGCAATAGATAGTGAAGTTCCTGATTTATCTTAACTTCTACTGAGCTTTAATAACCTTCAGTTTAGAAATGTACTCAAATGTATGTGCAAGTTAGGGAAATGATAATTGTTAATAGTCATTTATGATAAGTTAATAATCAGGCTGGTAATTATCTTTGTCTCTTTCTTTTTTTAATAATTTTTATTCTTAAATTACAGTTGACATACAATATTATATTAGTTTTAGGTTTACAACCCAGTGGTTAGACACATTATATAACTTATAAGTGGCCTGACCAGGTGGTAGTGCAGTGGATAGAGCATCGGACTGGGATGTGGAGGACCCAGGTTCGAGACCCCAAGGTCACCAGCTTGAGCATGGGCTCAACTGGTTTGAGCAAAGCTCACCAGCTTGGACCCAAGGTCGCTGGCTCAAGCAAGGGATTACTCAGTCTGCTGAAGGCCCATGGTCAAGGCACATATGAGAAAGCAATCAATGAACAACTAAAGTGCCCCAGTGAAAAACTGATGATTGATGCTTCTCATCTCTCCGTTCCTGTCTGTCTGTCCCTATCTATCCCTCTCTCTGACTCTCGCTCTGTCTCTGTAAAATAAATAAATAAATAAATAAATAAATAAATAAATAAATAATAAATAACTTATAAGTGATCATCCTGATAAGTCTCATACCCATCTGACACCATACTTAGTTATTAGAATGTTATTGACTATATTCCTTATGCTGTACTTTTACATCCCCATGACTATTCTGTAACTACCAATTTGTACTTCTTTTTTTTTTGTAACTACCAATTTGTACTTCTAAATCCCCTCACCTTTTATCTACTCTATATTCTGTTTCTGATCTGATTGTTTATTTTGTTTTTTAGATTCCACATATAAGTAAAATAAAATGGTATTTTTCTTTCTCTCTATGACTTATTTCACTCAGCACAATACCCTAATTAGGTTAATCCATGTTGTTGCAGATGGCAAGATTTCATTTATTTTTTTTATGGCTGAGGCATATTTCATTGTATATATGCACCATTTCTTCATCCATTCATCTGTTGATGGTCACTTATGCTGCTTCCATATCTTGACTATTATAAATAATGCTGCAATGAATATACCGATACATATGTCTTTTCAATTTAGATTTGAAATTCTTCACCATAAATAGAGTTGATGGGTTTTTCACTGTCTCTAATTATAGACTTTAGTTTAAAGTCTATTTTGTGGCCCTGGACAGTTGGCTCTGTGTATAGATCATCAGCCCTGTATGCAGACATCCCAGGTTCAATCCTTGGTCAGAGTACTCATGAGATATGACCATCTGCTTCTCTTCCCCTCCCTCTCCCCCTTCTCTCGCTATTCCCCTCTCACAGCCAGTGGCTCAGTTGGTTTGAGTGTTACCCCCAGGCACGAAGGATAGCTTGGTTGATTTGAACATTAGCTCCAACAGGTGTTGCCGAGTGGATCCCAATCGGGATGCATGTATGATATGAGTCTGTCTCTCTGTCTCCCCTCCTCTCACTTAAGAAAAAAAAGTTTATTTCTTCTGGTACAAATATTGCTACCCCAGCTTTTTATTTCTCATTTCCATTTTCTTGAAATATCTTTTTCTATCCCTTTACTTTCAGTCTCTGTGTGTCTTTCTATCTAAAGTGAGTCTCTTATAGACGACATATGTAAGGGTATTGCTTTGTTATCCATTCAGTCACTGTATGTCTTTTGATTGGAGCATTTAATGTATTTAAAGTAATATAAAATAATTGCATTTAAATTAAGAGCATTTAAAGTAGTTGTTGATAAGTATGTAGATATTGACATGTCACTATTCACATGTTTTATCTCTTCTTCTCCTCTTCCTCCTCCTTCCCCTTCTTCCTCTTCTTCTCCTTTTTCCCCTTCTCCTTCTCCTCCTCCCACTCTTCCTCTTCTTCTTCCTCCTCCTCCTCCTCTTCTTCCTCCTTCTCCTACTCCTTCTTCTTCCTCTTCCTTCTCCTCTTCCTCCCCCTCCTCCTCTTCCTCCTTCTCCATCTCTTCCTCTTCCTTCTTCTTCTTCTCTTTCAAGAAGCCTTTATCATTTCTTGTAATACTGTTTGGTGGTGATGAACTCCTTTGGCTTTTTCTTTATCTGCTTTTTGATTTATCATACTTTGAATATCTCATGCCGGTCCCTTCTGCCATGTTGAGAGATCATCTGACAGTCTTATGGGAGCTCCCTTGTAGGTAATTAACTGCTTTTCACTTTTTGCTTTTATAATTCTCTCTTTGTCTTTATCTTTACCTTTGGCATTTTAATTATGATGTGTCTTGGTGTGGCCCTCTTTGGGTTCATCTTGATTTGCAGCATCAGAGAAGAAGGTGATGGCAAATGAACATGCCCCTAGCATACTCACCAACAAGGAATCTCTTTGTCACTTGTGGGCATTAAAAGTTAAGACCATGTACATAAGTAATACTAAAAGGAACCTTGATGGAAGCAGATTTATTCTGAATGAAAAACTGATCTTACCCTAGGCTGGGCAGGGGTTCTGTGTTGAGAGCTGAATATAGATTTGTTCTCTTAGACTGATTTAAATGAGCCATGTCTGAATATATGTTCTTGAAAACCCAAAGCATAGAGAGACAGAGTAAAACAATTGATATTGAAATTTTCAAAAACTTTTATTCTACTAGACCTTGTATGCTGAGCATATTTTAAGTGAGTGATGAAATATTCCAGGAAGCTAAATTAATAAGGAAGATATAAGTCATAAAAAGAATTATAAAATGTCAAATGAAAAATGGGGGAGGGGGCAATACATTCTACTTATAAGGTAATAGCCCTAATAATGAGGACAATATTTTTACATGTGTTTTTCCACCAATCTATCAAATATAATATAAGCTTTACTGTGTTTACTCTCATTTTCCTCTGTAGGAGACAGATTATAAAGCTGAGTGAGCAACTGAAAACAGTGTATGAATTCCAAGATCTGAAAGAAAAAATAGTAAAAATTAGGAATGACTCAGACCTCTTACTTGAAAATGTTCAGGAAAAAATGGATTTGTACTCTAGTGCCCATAATGCAAGCATTGTGGGTAAGAGAAAATACATTTCAACTGACTGTTTTTGGGCAAAGGTTTTTAAAAGCCATAGTGCATTCCATTAGTGAGCCACCCTGTGCTTACTGCCATAGTGCCCAAGCATTTCAGAATATGAAAACACACCCCATGAAGGTATTTTTGTATATGAATATTTCAACTTTTTAAACATTGCAAAATCTAGATAGCATTCGCTCAAAATAATGAGTAAAGCTAACAATTTCTGATACAAAGCAAATACCAAAGTAACCTTCTAGAGCCAAACCATGCAAAGGATCTTGTGAAATCAGCAACTTAGAAAGTCTAACATGCATAAGGGAATAGGAGATGTTTCTATACCATCCTGCATATAAACCACTCCATTTCTAGCAACTGCAAATGCAAAGAAACATGAGGCAAAAATTACTTTCTCATAAGAACTTTGTAGGGGTTTGGAGTCATGTAACATACTAGAAACCACAATTCATATGGCATAGTTCTCTGAAATGAATGGTAGCTGTATCAAAGCCAAAGTCAACTTGGAGGAAAATAGGACTATGAAGCAAAACTTGGATTATCTCTTCTCCTGATTTCCAATGAGTTCTCCGTTACATTTGAAATGGACAACTTGCTACCAGGAGAGGCACTGAATTTATTCATACCTAATCCATCTAATTGAAAGGTAAAGCAGAAATATAAATGGAACCCATTTCAAGGTCAAAACATTGTATGCTTTTCTGCTTTTCTTTGTCCTGGGTGTATGCTCCTGTTTTTCATCTGATCTTGACCTAAAGAAGAAAAAAAAAATAGATGACAATTATCCTAAAGCAGCGGTTCTCAACCTGTGGGACGCGACCCCGGCGGGGGTCGAACAACCAAAACACAGGGGTTGTTCAACCCCCGCCGGGGTCACGACCCACAGGTTGAGAACCGCTGCCCTAAAGAAAAACCCAGCTTTTTTCCGGTGTGGGCGCCGCGCGGTGAGGATCTCCTGTGTGTTCTCGCAGCAATGCCATCCAAGGGTCCTCTGCAGTCCCTGCAGGTCTTCGGACGCAAGAAGACGGCCACAGCCGTGGCGCATTGCAAATGGGGCAATGGCCTCATCAAGGTGAACCGGCGGCCTCTGGAGATGATTGAGCCGCGCACACTGCAATACAAGCTACTGGAACCTGTTCTGCTTCTGGGGAAGGAACGATTTGCTGGCGTGGACATTCGAGTCCGCGTGAAGGGTGGTGGTCATGTGGCCCAGATTTATGCAATCCGTCAGTCCATCTCCAAAGCCCTGGTGGCGTGTTACCAGAAATATGTGGATGAGGCTTCCAAGAAGGAGATCAAGGACATCCTCATTCAGTATGACCGGACCCTGCTGGTAGCTAATCCCCGTCGCTGCGAATCCGAAAAGTTTGGAGGTCCTGGTGCCCGTGCTCGCTACCAGAAATCCTACCGATAAGCCCATCAGGTTCCACCTTTATAATAAACAGTGGTTATTGAAAAAAAAAAAGAAAGAAAGAAAAACCTAAATTTTGTAAAATAACTATTGATGGTGCTCAATAAATGCTATGTCAAGAGTAAGGATTTTGCTCCGATTTCTAATCTGGAAGACAGTGCCCACTGAAAGAACTGGAGATCTACCAGTGGTCACTGAAACCAGGTAGAAATGGAGTAGCAGTTACTGAGCATTCTCCCCATGCTGACACTGTGCTGGGGAGATGAACACTGCAAATCTTGCCCTTAAGTTATTCCAACCTAGTGGGAAGACAGGCATAGAAACAATGGCAAACAGAAAGACTAAATTAGAGCATCTTCAACTGTTTCAGGAATAGAAGACTAGTGAAAACAGAATCCTTCTGAGTTTATTAGGGAAGGCTTCAGGGAGTAAGTGACTATTGAATTTAGCTTCACAGAATAAAGATAAATTTACCAGACACAGGAAGAAAATCATTTCAAGCAATAGGAATGGTTTTGTTTTGTTTTATAATAAAAGAAAATCACGTATGTTAAGAGTTTGATAGTGTAAGAACCAGGAAGCTTTAAAAGATAAGGTGTGGTTGGTCCCTAGATTATGTTTCTGTAGGGAATAAAGCATAGGACCTCAGGACTTGGGTTTCTAAAATACGAAGTCTCAGTTTAAAGCCCTGATATACCATAATTTACATTAAATATACCATACTACTTCATGAATTTGTATTTTAATAAAAATATAGAAAATAGAGAGACATGCTTAAGACACAGTTTCTGTAGTCAGACTACCTGGCATTGAACCCTGGCTTCACCTCTGACTAGCAGTGAGACCTCAGGCAAATCGCTTATCCCATCAGAGCCTCGTTTACTCACTTCTAAAATGAGAGTGATCATACCAGTACATGCCGCATGGCATTTTGTGAAGGTTAAGGAAGAAAATTGATGGGAAGTACAAACACAGAAAGCACTCGACTAATAGAGCAATTCATCAGCCTTGACATCAGAGGTCCGCAAACAACAGTTTGCCAGCCAATTCTGTTTTTGTAAATAAAGTTTCATTAGAAGATAATGTCTCCTATTTATTCATGTAATGTCTGCTGCTGACTTCACACAATATGGCAGAATTGAGCTGTTGGCAGAAGCACTGTGGCAGACAAACCTAAAACATTCGTCCCCCTGGCTCTTGGCAGAACAGCCTGTCCACTCCCATTCTATACAATTAGGTAAATTTAGTTGGCTTATTGTAGTATTAGGATTCATAACTAATACATTTGTAGAACACTTCACAGAGTGTTTTCATACCTCATTAGTCCTCACAAATTATTATCATGTATTTACAGAGAAGGATGCACAGTCTAAGAGTGTAACCAGTTTGCTCAAGGGTGTGTCCAGACCGTGAAAGGAGAACTACTAGCACTCCAACCCACGTCTGCAGCCTCAGCTCAATGTTCTACATGCAGTGTGTCTATATTTATGATACTACATCTAGTCCTTCCTCGTTAAGTACAAACTCAAGGAACAGAATGTTGACTTTTTGTACTGCCATTAAGACAGAGAGTGGTCAGATTGTGAAATAATTATCTTGATAGCCAATGTATAATTTTCTTTGTTTTTACAACATTTATCTTACTTCAATTTGTGTTGGTGTAAATTCCTCAGAGAGCATCAGGAAGTATTATCACAGATCATCATCTGCTGAAAAGAAAACCAATGAAACTACTTCCCTCATAAATAACTCTGAGAAAACCAGGGCTGACTTACTCAGCATCTTAGATACATTAACCTCAAAAGAAAACTTGTTGTTGGAAAATTTAAAACAGATGAAGATACCAGATATTCAAATATTGAAGGAAAAGATAAATATTCATATAGTGTCATAAAAATGTTTGGTACACAGGTCTCTTCAATTTTATTTTTCTATCTTACATTTTATTTCTTCTTTATTTTATTTTATAAATGTATAAATATATGTAACATATATATGCTCTGTTATCTAATGTATAAATAATATATATATATTTATTTACATCTTAAGTCAAAGTTTGAGAAAAATCAAAAGGTAAAACTTGTGACTTCATTTTATTATTTTATATTACTTACTATTTCCAAAAGGGTACAGATTTCTACTTTTGCCTCATTATAAGTAAAAGGTAATTTTTATTTATTTTTTAATAAAATTAACATGGAAATGCTAGAGATTTGACAATTTTCAAAAAAAATATGTATATATAAGTATAAAAATGGCATTGATTGGGCCCTGCCTGGTTGGCTCAGTGGTAGAGCATCAGCCCAGTGTGTAGATGTTCTGGGTTCAATTTCCAGTCATGGCATACAGGAGAGGTGACCATCTGCTTCTCTGCCCCTCCCCCCCTCTATTTCCCTCCTGCAGCCATAGCTCGATTGGTCCAGCGCATTGGCCCCAGGTGCCAAGGATGGCTCCGTGGAGCCTCCACCTCAGGTGCTAAAAATAGCCTGGTTGCGAACATGGCCCCAGATGGGCAGAGCATCAGCCCCAAACAGAAGTTGCCAGGTAGATCCCAGTTGGGGCACATGCGAGAGTCTGTCTATCTCCCCTCCTCTCGCTTGGAAAAGAAGAAAAAAAAAAAGGCATTGATTAACACAGTGCTGATAACAAATAATTCAGATATGGGTTCAGTTACCTAGGAAACATTTAATGGGGCACCTGCATATACTGAGCATGCACAACTACTGAAGAAGCACATGTTCTAGAGCAGTGCCTTCCCTCAGTGAGCCTGGACGGCATTCAAAAACAATCTGCCAGCAAGTTGCTTTTTAACATAATTTCTCCTGTCAGGTATGTGGAGAACGAGGGAACATGCCATGTGTGCTCTCATCATGTGGTGGCCTGAGCTGTCGTGACTCCCTGGCCCTCCCGAGGAATGCCCTTTCAGAAAGCTCGAGAAGCAGAGTCCATAATTCACTATTTGAGCAGCCAGGCTAAGAGACTGAAGAGTCATGTAAATAATGTCCTCTCTTGCTTTATTTGTAAAGTGGTAGCAATAAAGAAAGCAAACTACTTGAAGCTGCCTTTTAGCTTCTAAGTGAAAGGATGATTCTAGTATTAGGCATTATTATGCTTGGAAATATGTATAGGGTAAAACTATAGATATAAATATAAATTTTGATTTAGAAGTAGGTGTGAATATTGACATTTTCTATTTCTGTAATATTTCTATTACTCTATGTTGTAGGACATAGACTTGTATGGACATATTTCTTTTATAGCAGACACTACATGGAAATGCAAAGACTACTACTAGTCCTGAAGGTTTGAAAACTATAGAGCTCCCAAAGTAAAGAATATTTTTTTATTCATTCAAGGGCATATTTGAAATTCTACCAAATACCATATACAAATTTTGATGTTAGAATTTAATTTAATGGTAGAAAATAATTTAATACAAATATACCCTTATTCCTTGAATTCCTTCCTAGGTTGATAAACATGGTAAAACTGGTTTAATATTTAAGTACTTGATAGTTGAATTTCTAGTAATTTTAAAAGATTTCATTTATTTCTCTTGTCATATTGATGAGTGTAATTTAATTACCTAGTTTACTTTATTATTTTTGTGTGTCTATGAGTACATTGTATCCATCTTAGAAGGATGAACAGATTTTAGGTATTCTGTGCATACATTGTATTCCTCTGGAGAACAAGATGATGACACGCTCCCTAGCTCTCTCCTCTTCTGACAGTCTACACTGAGCCTTTGAGGAAAAAAAAATTCTTAAAAAGTGGAAGGTTTTTGTTTTTTTTCACCAATGTAAGTTAAATATTACATCAGTCAGCATTCCTGTTTTCAAGTAACAGAAACACGGAGACATCTCAGAATGTAGAGGAAGACAGAGGGCCGAGCTTGGGAAAGGGGTGAGAACCACCTATGACACATGCGTGTCCACCCCCCACACAGACACACACAGAGCAACAGTTTGCTCTGGGAGCCCCACTTCCGTGGACCTGAGCCCCAGCTGGGCCTGCACTCTTGCTCCACATGCCCCAGAATCCAAGTCTGGAGCAAACCTCTGATTAACCAACTGGAAGGTCTCCCTATAGATTTCAAATGTTGAAAAATTTTATTTGCATACTCATAATTCTGTATCGCTATGTGGTTTTCCAATTATGTTATTCTTCATTACTTTAATAAGTATTTCGGAGTGCCTACTATATGCCAGGCATTTATCTAGATGTTGGAAGTGCAGCAGTGAACATAACAAATGCAAACTCTCGCCTGGCATCCTAGTGGTTAAAACAATCCTTAATTGTTTAATATCATTTTAAACTATTATATTGACCCTTCTTAAAAACAGAAATTTCACACCATTTAAACAAGTCACATTAAACTATACTTTAAAAATATGGCCCCTGAAATACAGATAAGCAGACTCTGGTTCACTCAGCACATAAAAGGAGAATGGGAAGAGGGTGAGGGTAGTGTTGTCATGTTGATAGAATAGTGTGCTCTTTTCCTCCTGATTAGAGGAGGGCAGAGTGCCAGAGAGATTCTGAGAGAATTCTCAGGCGTCAGTTGTGACAGAGGATGGATTGCAGAAAGCTGTTTTAGGAATGAAGTGATTTAGCAATCTCTTTCTTTCTGAATATGGCATCAACTAATCTCTGCTGAGACTTCATCTGTGTAATTTGACCCTTGCCTGTCCAGAGTATTTATTTCTATAATTCTTATTTTATTGTTATGTTTTGTTTCTTACTACTATACATTTTTTTACTACTATACATTTTTTATGTTGAGATACAATTGCATTAGTTTTAGACATACAACATAATGAGTTGATTATGTATATAATGCTAAATGATAATTTATATATAAAAATATAATCATAATAAGTTTAGTTAACATCACCATGCAGTTGCATTATTTTACTTGTGAGAACTTTTAAGATCTGTTCTCTTAGCCACTGCTATCTATTTTATAGTTTAAAATGTTCTAGAGAATCAAGAAACAACTCAAAAAATTAAGATACATATTGTTACTTATATAAATATTTTTTTGTTTCATCATTTGCCAATGATATAATTACATCCTCGTCCACAAAAATGTGTAGCTCTATTAAGCAGGCTTCTTTGTGGGGAAATGAAGAAAGATTTTTTTCCCCCATTAATTATGTTTGGTCCTAATTAGTCCTTCTTCTGTCACAATTTACTCAACACAGTTTAGCTGCCTGGTGATATTGTCCTATTGCTTTATGTTTTTTTTATTTCCTCAAATTTGTTGGAATCCCCAGAAGAAGTCCATGATCGTTCTCGAGTAACACATTTAAGAATTTACATTTCTAGATCACAGCCTTTTAACACTACCATCCCTCCACCAAGTATACACAATATTTGGAATTTATCATTGTAGCTTCCCTGCACTGAGTTCAAACTCACTTCTTTTTTTTTTTAATTTTTAAATTTTATTTATTTTTTTACAGAGACAGAGAGAGAGAGAGTCAAAGAGAGGGATAGACAGGGACAGACAGACAGGAATGGAGAGAGATGAGAAGCATCAATCATCAGTTTTTCGTTGCGCGTTGCGACACCGTAGTTGTTCATTAATTGCTTTCTCATATGTGCCTTGACTGCAGGCCTTCAGCAGACCTAGTAACCCCTTGCTCGAGCCAGTGACCTTGGGTCCAAGCTGGTGAGCTTTTGCTCAAACCAGATGAGCCCGCACTCAAGCTGGTGACCTCGGGGTCTCAAACCTGTGTCCTTCCGCATCCCAGTCCGACGCTCTATCCACTGTGCCACCGCCTGGTCAGGCCAAACTCACTTCTTAATAGAAGCAATACTTTCTTTTAAACTTGCAAAGAAAGTACATTATTTGAATTTGAGGAATGTTTAGAACAATAATTCTTTCAACTTATAATAAAAGAAAATGCTCTCGACTTGTTAAACATAATAGCCACTTTAAGTTAGTAGTCCTAAGTAATTTCTATGAAATGTATTGTTATTATGGAATGCTAAAGTCTCATTAAAACAGGATTTGTGTCAGGAAAAGTCATTAATATTAGGTCAATATTGTGTCAGATAATGATTTTGAATACTAACAATGTTTTAAGAGATTAATTTGCATTATTAAGAAAACTTAATTATGAAAACAATATCTTTTAAAAGAATCTTTAAAATGAATTTATTGGTTAATTATCTGCACTTCTATTTTGTTTCTGGTGATAGTTTTATGTGGTCCAACTAAATAATTAAATGTCACAGAGCATGCATAATCATTGTAAGTTTTCCTTATTGAATTTTTTTTCTTATTACAGATCAAAAATATAAGTAACTTGGCAGAAGTCTCCAAAAATGATGCCTTACAGTTAAGTGAGAAACTGTATAACATGAAAAACCAAAGTGAATCTGAAGAAGAGAAAATGAATCTTTTAATCAAAAAACTAAAAACATTTCTGTTAGGTAATTTTTTTTAAATATTAGGACTAGCTAGGCCCAAACCCAATGCTTCTCCATTATCTCATTCACTGTGTTTGAATCTAAATAACAGGCATCTAAACATTTTTAACTGCTTTTCACTCTGTGCTTGTAATAATCAATTTTTGCAAGGGCATTTTGTAGAACATGCTCTATACCCCAAATCAGTAGTTTTTTACTTTTCCAACAAGTATTTGTGCAGCATGCAATCAGCCCTACATTGGCAGTGTTTCTTCCAGAGCAAAAGGGATATTTAGCATGAAGAGGACACTCTGGGACATACACAATCTAATCCCTGTATTCCAGGGACACATAATCAGATGCAAGTGCGTTAGACCTAGAGTTCATTATGGTTATACTTAAAAGATGCAGTGTTTAATAAGAAGATATAATAACCTAAAACCTACCTTTTTATTTAAGATGAAAATGTGCCACCAGAAGACACAGAGAGAGTGCAAATCATGTACTTGAAATCCAATTGCCAATAACATCACAAAATCTAACACATGAACTTGACAAAATACAGAAATGTATGCAACTCTGTGAGGACTACGGGACAGATGAGGACAAGTTAAATAAAGCAACAGATGAAGCCCAAAAGATTTTGGTGAAGCAGAACACACTGAGTAAGTACAGTATTAATATTCTCACCTTTCTCTAACAGGTCAGCTGCTACAAGGCCATCTGAAAAATATTTGCCTAAAAAGCTATAACATTCAAATGAAATTACCGTCTAGTAACTTGGTGCCCAAACTGAGGGCTCAGTGATGTATGGAGGCCCCAGGAATCTGGGAAACTAGGAGGCCCTTCCCGTTCTCCTCAGACTCGGCATGCCTTTCCATGGTCGGCTACCTCTATACCAGCACACACCAATAAATGCCACACACGAATTCTATGCCAGTATTCTAACAAGTCCTGGGACTATCAGAGCATTTTCCTCTTTTTGTTTACCTATTCTTGGTACTTTCCAAATTTATGATAATAAGCAGTACTTTGACTATCTAAATTTAAGAAATGATTATAATAAAAAGATATATGATAAGGAGTAGAAGAAATGAACACTAGTGCCTCAGGAATAATCCAGGAGTAAAGTTATATACACGGCACACAGAGTTAACTAAATCGTGCTTCCTTTTGCCCTTGTTGACTTAGCCAAGCAGAAGGGAAAAGTTATCTTAATGTTTTATGAGCATGAGGCACTGGGGGTCAGGATCACAGGGTTGGTTGGATGGTGGTAATATCAACAACCACGGCCACTCTGGCTGCCCTGTGGGCCAGAGACCTGAGCCGCCCTCTCCACCTGATGCCCCACTTATCATATATAGAGAAAGTGGACCAGGTTCAACTGTAAGTTCAACCCCTTCCAGTTTTAATATTTAAAACTGAAAACATCAAGTAACGGCAGCACAGTCACAGAGCTGTTAAAATGATGTGGGTGCAGGAATGTTAATAACATACAGACATCCTTACAGTATAATGTTAATGCTTTTAAAAGAAGGTAACAGATAATATATGGAAGAGGATCTCAATCATGAGAAGAAAACATTCTGCGGGATGAAAATTGTAGAATATACCAGTATTTTAAAAGATGGTAGGATTACTGGTAAACTTCTCTCTTCCTGATTTTTTTCTTCTTCCTTCTCTTTCCTCACTTTGTATTTTCTAAATTTACTATAATAAACAGTATATTGAAAACCCAAAGGAAAAAAGGCTATAGTAAAAAGCTATGGTGTGTGTGTGTGTGGAGGGTGTTATGAGAAGGAAGGGCTCCTGAACCCCACTGTAACAATGGGGAAAGAAGTATAGAATGCAGGCTACATCCTGCATGATTTTAACTACAGGACATTCTGGGAAACATATAAGTATGTGCTAGTGTTGCAGGCAGGGGCCACGACCCCCTCTTCTCTTAAGTAGATGAAGGGACATTAAAAAACTGGACATTCCTGATCACCTCCCCTCAGGCATCTGGACTGACTCACCTGGGTGTGGAAGGTCCCCTAGCTTAATTACAGTTAATCTTACATAAATCAGTAAAAACTACGTTTTTCCTCACCCCCTCCCCCGGGCCGACTACCAGCCCCCACCCTCGAATCCCCTTATTTAACACTACCTGTTAGAGACCTGTTGCTGACCTCTGCCTTAGAAGTCAGCCTGGCAGATGACCCCCCTAATAAACTTTTCTTACCTGAACTGAGTGTCCTCCTTCGGCCGACCTTACACTATGGGGACAGTAAAAAAAGACCAGTGTTTGCCAGGGGGTTGGAATGAATAGGCAGAGCACAGGGGAATTTTAGGACAGGGGAAATACTCCGTATGGCACTGTCTCGATGGATTCATGTCATTACACACTTGTCCAGACCCACAGAATGTGCAGCACCAGAGTGAGCCCTAAGGTGAACTATGCACTTGGGTGATTATGATGTGTCAGTGCAGGTTGATTCGTTGTAACAAGCGTGCCTTCTGGTAAGGCATGCTGATAGTTGGGGGTAAGGGGCGGATTTGCATGTGTGGGGGAGAGGGAGGAACTAATGGCAAGTCTCTGTGCCTTCTTCTCAATTTTGCTGAAAACCTACAACTGCTCTTAAAAAAAAAGGTTTTGTTTCTCTTTTTTTAAAGAGAGAGATTACCACTGGGAGGAGAGATAGGTTGGAGAGGGAAGGGGATGTTTTGCAATTTAGCTGTTTTTGTTCTGGGCACAAGCATTTCTAATTATGCCTCTGCAGAGGTCTTTCTGATCTTTTACTCACCTGGTGCATTGTGAACCCATAGATCTAAGTATCTGGCAAATGTTGACTTGAGGTGAGCTTATTTCTACAAAACCGCCCATCACTTGGAATGCTTGTGATTTTAGCCTCCGAAAGGCCCCTGGGCGCTGGAATGTCAGGCTACTTAAGTAAACCTGAGTAAACACGGCCTAAAATGCAGACCCTGGGCTGGCTCTGCTCTCCGGGAGCCTCTTGACTCTACCCCCACTTAGGTCTGAGAAATTACAAACCCGGAATTGGCTGAGGATAGTTTTTTTGTTTAAAGCTTGGCAGTTACAGCCTGCAAATCTCTCTGTTTATGACAATTTAAGAAGAAATAGCCTGCATTCTTGCTGTCCGGACCTGATTACATCTGCCTCTGCACAGGCATACATACACGTTTTTACTGCATTTGGTACACCTGTTTCTAAGAATGAAAACTTCAGCATTTTGCTTTGCTTAAGAGTAATTTAAATATACTTTATAAATAATTCAGTAAAATTTTTGGTTGAGTCGAATGAATTCTCAAGATGAAATAAATGAATAATGGCATATTTATCTAATCTGATATGTTAATATTTTACCTGAGGAAAGCAGCAAATATTCTATTGAATCTTAACAAAACGTTGAATAAGTTGCAACAAGTTCAAGTCACTCAAGGATGGGCCAATTCTACTGTCACACAGCTGACTGCTGAGATAACAAAAATGAAGAAGAATGTACTGCAGGTATTCCTCTATTTTCTTTGAAGCGAACCTGAAGCATTTGGTGTGTGGAAACAGCCCTGTTTGTCCCTATGTAATGTCATGCTTGCCTTGCCTGTCCGACAGGATTACTGTAAGGGTGCAATCAGGGGATGGTAGTACTGTGCATGTAATTAATGTTCTGCAGAGCTCTCCCAGCGTCTTGCCACTCTGTTGTTGACCAGTTCTGGGTGATAAGGCAGGTACTACCGCCAGTTTATAAATAGAAAATTAAGACTTGGGGAGGGTAAGTGATTTGCCAAAGGTCACACAGATAATTAAAGGTAGATTTGAGCTCAGAGTTTACCCCTTTGATACCAAGGAGAGCAATTGATTCTTTAAAGCTCACATACCAGATAAAGTTCATTGCTGCCAGGTGTTTGTAACTAAATGTGCATAATTCTCATCAGAGTATCCTAAAACTGAAAGAACATTACCCAAAAGAAAGGGTTCCATCCAGTGTTCAGAGGGAGTGAGACCATGGTTTGGCACACGGTCGGATCCAGGAGAGGAAGCCTGCAGACTGGAGGGCGGGATGGGGCCAGTCGCAGAGTGTGCATGCGCACATCCCTTCCCTGCAGATGCATATTACTCAGTCTCCATTCTTCAGCTGTGTCTCAGAGCTCTAGACACAGGCTTTTTGGAAAGAGAAGCAGAAAGCGGACTAGGAAGTGGTGACCCGGGGAATCAAGGGGTTGCATACGAAGAGGTTGCACACACAGGGCAGCAAAAGAAGGTCACCTCGTTTTCCTCCTTCTGGGGTTTTCTAGACAGGGGTTGACAACATAGAGACCCTGGGCCAAATAGGCACACCGCCTGTTTCTGTCTCCAAAGTCTACTGGAACACAGCCACGCATTGTCCTGGCTGCTCCTGTGCTGCAGTGGCACAGGGTCAAAGGGTGGCAACAGAGACTTCATGGACTAGAAAGTGTAAAATATTTACTATTGGGTCCTTTACAAGAAGAGTTGTAGATCCCTGCTCTAAAATACTCTGACGTATGCTCAAGGGCACAGAAATGGACTTCTATTTCTAAAAATATGGTGTGCCAGTACCCCAATGAACCCTCCTTGCAGGAGAAAAAATGTTAGATGGACATTTTTAAATGCATAGCTGATTTGGAAAGAAAAAGAGAAAAACACCAGACACCAAAGTGGCAGGAAAGCATGAATCCCGAAAGGTGAGTAAGCATGGACCTGACAGCAGATGGAGGGCACCAGCCAGTCCCTGGTGCATTCGAGCTGCTAGTGTTAATGCTCCCTATGCACAGCAGACAGAAGATGAGGCCCATGCAGGGAGCGAACCCTGTGTGCAGTGGTGGGGTTCAAATATATAATTTAACAACCGGTTCTCTGCCCTAATGACCATTTTAAGTATAAAATAATGGTATACCAAAAGGTAGTTTATTGTTTCATGTATAATATTTAATACTTAAATAAGAACAATAAAAGAGGTACACTAAACTATATTATGTTATAAGAAAAAAATTTTAAATATTAATGAAAAAATATTAAATAATACCTGACAAAAGCAATAAAGCTGTTTTTTAAGATATTTCCATATTGCTTCTTGATTGGCATCCTCACTTGCAATTTTTTTCACCTATGGACCAAATGAACAGGTGCTTAGAAAATGCTGTTGAATGGATAAACATTAAAAAAGAGTAAGGAATGTAAACTTGTGATTTCTACATTGGGCAACTGCCCAGGTGCCCCCACCTTAGAGAGAACACTGATTACAAGTGCCATTTTAACAACTAGTTCGCTGAACTCAATAAAAATTTAGGTATCGATTCTGCTGAACTGGTGCAAACTGGCTGAATCCCACCACTGCCTGTATAGAGCTGGGACCCCAAAAGCAAAATCCTCAGTGAAATATTAAACTATTACTTATAGACGAGAGAGACAAAGACAGAGAGAAGACCAGTAAAGGCACTTGCTTCTTATCCCCTGGGTGGAGGAGAAAGTCTTCACTAAGAATTGTTAACGCCTGACCTGTGGTGGCGCAGTGGATAAAGCGTCAACCTGGAAATGCTGAGGTCGCCGGTTCGAAACCCTGGGCTTGCCTGGTCAAGGCACATATGGGAGTTGATGCTTCCAGCTCCTCCCCCACTTGTCTCTTTCTGTTTCTCCTCTCTGTCTCTCCCTCTCCTCTCTAAAATGAATAAATAAAAAAAAATAAAAAAAATAAAAGAATTGTTAACCACAAGCTGGCTCTCTCAGGAGTTTAGGAGTAGGGTTCATACTTCCTGGGTGGCCCTAACTACCCAAGCTAAAAGTATCATTTAAAGTGGTCCTGGGTTGGTACTACCCTCAGATGCCTGACAGAGGCAAACAGAAAATCCCCTCCAAAGAAATATACCTTAAAGTCAAGCCTCAAAGAATTCCCCCTAAACATGTAAAGAAACACATTGCCTTAACAAAGACAGTAAGCAACAGTCAAAATGCACTAAACTGCAGCTATTACCTTTATTGGATATCAAATACAAAATAAGAACATTTCCTATGTTTCAAAAAATAAAAAAGGTATGACCAAAGAGTAAGAGACAAGAGACAACAAATGACCAGTTAGATTTGAAAAATATTTAAATAAAACTTCTAGATATAGCAAGTATAGTCATTGAAATAGGAAATGAGCATAGCATGTTCATTATTATTTGTAAGGAGAAAAATTAGAAACCACCTGCATCAACTGGAAAATAAAAATAGAATAAAATAATGATATATTTGTATAAAGTTAAAAATAGTGAATACTGTATATTGTTAGAAATACTGCAGAGGAAAATAGGAAAAAGCACATAGAAGAATGGGATAAAAACAGCCATCACTGGTTGGCTTAACAAGAGAGCATCAGCCCAGCATGTGGAAATCTCAGGTTCGATTCCTGGTCAGAGCACACAGGAGAAGCAACCATCTGCTTCTCTACCCCTCCCCTCCCCTTGTCTCTCTCTCTCCCCCTCCTACAGCCTTGGCTCTAATGGTTCGAGCAAAAATTGGCCCTGGGCACTGAAGATGGCTCCATGGCCTCGCCTCAGGTACAAAAATAGCCTGGTTGTGCCTGAACTGTGGTGGCTGGCACAGTGGATAGTGTTGACCTGGAATGCTGAGGTTGCTAGTTTGAGGCACTGGGCTTGCCTAGTCAAGGCACATATGGGAGTTGATGCTTCCTGCTCCTCCCCCCATGCTCTCTCTCTCTCTCTCTCTGCCCTCTCTAAAATGAAAAATAAATAAATAAATAATAAAAATAAAACAAAGTAGCTTGGTTGCCAAGTGAGCAATGGAGCAGCAGCCCCAGATAGAGCATCACCTGGTAGAGGGCTTGCCAGGTGGGTCCCGGTCAGGGCGCATGTGAGAGTTCGTCTCTCTGCCTTTCTGCCTCTCACTTTATAAAAAAGGAAAAAGGAAACGATTAGCTTCAGGGTAGTGGCTACCTTCAGTGGGAGAGAGAAAGGAGATACAATGGGAGTAGTACAAGAACTGTGGCCATTGGCCAGGCTTTATGTTTAAACTGGCGGGTAGGTATGTGGACATGCACCATATTTTCTCTTAGACCCTTTTGTATGTCTGAAATATTTTATCGTCACATTTTTCTTTTGTAAAACCAAATTAACAACATCCTTTCCCTTTATAGCTAGCCTATTTTCTGAGAGGTGATTATATCATTTCTTTTTGTGTTTGTTTCTTGTTACATAAGGAGACTTTCTCCTTTCTGGTCTTTCGATCAACAGCAGACAGAAAATCAAGGCAAGGAGACTAAGAATGAACTAGACTTAGCAAAGCAACAGTCGACACTGGAGGCTGGACTCTCCCTGCTGCAGATCAAGTTGCGAAGGAACCGGAGCAGGCTGTCCACGTGGGCGCTCAGGCTCAGTGGGCGACGCCAGGCTGGGGCCTTGAGGAGGCCGTTGGTCCTTCCACCACCACCAGTAGCAACACAATGCTTCTTTGGAGGCTAATTAACCCCATATTTTTGTGCCACTTATCAGCATTTCCCATAGCAGCTGGTCCCTGCTCAGTGGTGTGTCTGCCGGGATCCAATGGGCATGAAGGCAGAGGAGAGCTGTTTCTGCAGAAAAGAAGTTCTCTAGTCAAATCATGTTGGAATGTTTACTGTCCATCTATTCATGCTAGGGTTCTCAGTGATCCCCTGGTCAAATTCTTTCTGAACTCCCAAACTCTCACAATTTAAGTCACTATGTTATATGTATTTACCTTTTACTCTAATTAAGTCACATAACATACAAGAACAACAGGAAGTGAAAGTCACCTGCCAGAGAATAGATGAAATTGCAAAATCAGCATGAGTTACTTAAACAGTTGTGGGAAGTGGTCCATTACTTTAGGTTGCTGAAATAATCTATCAACTTATTTTCTTAGCAGGATATCTTTGGTGGCTAGCATTAATATCGAATTTTTTTCTTTTAATTTTTTTTTTGTTTTATTTTTGGGTTTTTTTTTTGGATTTTTCCGAAGTTAGAAGTGGGTAGGCAGTCAGACACACTCCCGCATGCACCCAACAAGGATCCACCTGGCATGCCCACCAGGAAGCGATGCTCTGCCCATCTGGGGCGTTGCTCAGCTACGGCCAGAGTCATTCTAGCACCTGAGGCAGAGGCCATGTAGCCATCCTCAGTGTCCGGTCCAGTGGATCCTTGGCTGCAGGAGGGGAAGAGAGAGATAGAGAAGAAGGAGAGGGGGAAGGGTGGAGAAGCAGATGGGCGCGTCTCCTGTGTGCCCTGGCCAGGAATCCAACCTGAGACTTCCACACGCCAGGCCGATGCTCTACTGCTGAGCCAACTGGCGAGGGCAAAGAGAAACTTTTAGACAGCCTAAAATAAGAGGCCAAATACGAAGAATATAATATGGTAGTTTAAACAAAAGAAAAATATTAAAATGTTTTTTATAGTGGTTTATTATCTTGCTTTTAATCCCTGATATGCTAGGTAAAAATTCCACTGACTTGGGAGTTGAGAACATTTTCTATGGAACAGAGGTTGAGCAAGTGCTTCCTGCCCTCCCTCTTCCCACCTCCATGTTCCATTCCTGGGTCTGGCTCTTGTTCATCTATTTCACATCGGAAGTTATCAAGTGCACAGGCTGACCCCAAAGACTTCCATTCTAATTCTGAGGGTGATCTTCATGCTAACTCTTCTTCTCTTCCTGCTTTTTCTGCCTCATTTCTCGCTCACCTTTTTGCCAACCAAACCATGTATCCTTGCTGCCTCTACATCCTCACCACGTACTCTGTCCTCATCTTGCACGTGCAGCTTCCCACCCAGCCGACCATTGTCATGGGTGAGACTGAGTTGTTCTGCCTCCTGTGTCTCCCTCCTTCACTGAATTCAGGACAAGCAATGGGTACATCTTAAAGAGTTGCCTTAACATGGAGTAATGATTGATATTTTGAAACAAGTTTTATTGTTAATTTTCTAAAGGCGAGATTTATTTCATCCTGAAAAAAGTGCAAATAATAGCCCTGCTGGAAATATCAGCGTTAATTCAAGCATATTGACTGGATATGGTTTCCTCTTGTTCCCTTTATGAACTTTATCAGACAAATATCATGTATGTGTACGTGCTTTGTAACGATTTTCTGATGATGGGTGTGTTGCTGTGTTACAAGAGTTTATTGAGCTGAAAAATCAATATGCTGTTTTTCAACATAAGACAAGCAGGACAGGACTGACAAAGAAAACATTAGGAAAAGTAAAACTGCTGAGAGATGCAGTCCAAAAACTGGCTGGCGACACCAAGGACAAGATAAGAAGAATAACAGGTATCTCCTCTTGCCCAGCTTTATTCAGGTATCACTGACAAATAGAATTGTATATATTTTAAATGTACAGTGTATGCAATAGACATGTACATTGTGAAATTATTACCAGAATTATTTTCTTTTTTAAAAATTTTTATTAATTTTAGTTTATTGTGTTAACATGGATTCAAGTTTCCCACTCAGTATAACACCCTCACCCCCCCACCCCCATGTTCCTCATTACAGCCCCTTTACCCCCCACTCCCTAGCTCCCTCCCACCTGCCCTCTGGGATTTGCTGTCTTGTAATCTGGATCTATGTGTTATGTATATATAATTTCACTAATCTTCACCTTCTCTGATTCTATCCCCTCATCTCCTTTCCTCTGACTGCTGTCCCTCTGCTCCCTATGACCCTGCCTCTGTCTCTATTTCGTTCCTCAGTTCACTGTGTTCATTAGATTCTCATAGAAATGAGATCATAATAACAATTAAATTAATTAATATATGTCACCTCACATGAACACCTTTTTTCTTTAAAAAAAAAAAATTTTTTTATTCACCTGATCAGGCAGCGGTACAATGGATAGAGCATTGGACTGGGACACAGAGGACCCAGGTTCAAAACCCCGAGGTCACTGGCTTGAGCAAGGGGTTGCTGGCTTGAGCGTAGGATCATAGACATGAACCCATGGTCACTGGTTTGAGCCCAAAGGTCGCTGGCTTGAGCCAGGGGCCACTTGCTCTGCTGTAGGCTCATGGTCAAAGCACATATGAGAAAGCAATCAATGAACTGCTAAGGTGCCACAACAAAGAATTGATATTTCTCATCTCCCTTCCTGTCTGTCCCTATCTGTCCCTCTCTCTGTCTCTCTCTCTCTGCCTCTGTCAAAAAAATTTATTTTATTCATTGATTTGAGAAAGAGAAATACATCAATTTGTTGTTCTACCCATTTATGCATTCATTGGCTGACTACTGTAGGAGCCTTGAATGGGAATCGAACCCACAACCTTGTTGAATTCAGACCATACTCCAACCAACTAAGCAACCCAGCCAGGGACCTTTTTTCTTTTTGCTACCTTTGAGAATGCTTAAGATCTACTCACCTGCACAATACAGTATTATTAACTATAGTCAGCACCATGCTGTACATTAGATCCTCAAAACTTATTCATCTTAGAACTTAAAGGTTATACCCTTTAACCAACATCTCCCCATTTCAATTAGTTTCCAACCCCTGGCAGCCAGCCAGCTTTCCATTCCTCTCTGTGTTTTGGAATTCAACTCTTTTTTTTTTTTTTTTTTAAGATTCCACATATGAGGGGAATGAGTAAGATCATACAGTATTTGTCATTTTCTGTCTGGCCTATTTCATTTAGCATAATGTCCCCTAGGTTCGTCCATGTTGTTGCAAATGATGGAATAATATAATATTATTTTCTTTACCCATCTATCCATTGACAGAGACTCAGTTTGTATCCACATCTTGTCTATTGTGAATAGTGCTGCAATGAACATGGGGGTGCAGATCTCTTTTCAAGATAAAGATTTTGTGTCCCTTGAATATACACTCAGAAATGAGATTGCTGGATCTTGTAGTAGTTCTATCCATTCTTTTACCCACTCCATTAATTTGACAATAACACTGTCATACTCCATATCAGGAGATAGGATTTATACCTATTTCAATTTATCATTGGCACAGTTGAACCACATATGAGTCCACTGAGGAAAAAGGTAGGAATTGGGTTTCTGCTTTGGGGACTGCAAAGTAACAAGCCTCTTGTATGGTTTTACTTTAAAGGGTATTAACTAGCATTCACTATGTATTAATCAGAACAAACTAAGAATTATGGTACCTTTAGTCACTGTGAAACACCCTTTTCTTAACCCAGTGGTTCCCAACTTGGTGTTTTTATCTCCTTCTATGGGGACAAAAATGTCTGAAGATATTTCTGCTTGTCACAACAAGGGAGTACAACTAGCATCTAGAAGATGGAGGCCAGGGATGTTGCAAAACATCATATAATACACAGGATATCCCCCATTCCCCCCATGACAAACAGTTATCTTGCCTGAGATATCAATGGTACTAAGGTTGAGAAAACCAGTCCTAACTTATGCTGCTTACTTTCTCCCCTTGTGCAAATCACTCTTGGAGTGAGTCTGATCTAGACTCTAGGGCACTAGGTCACCTAGCAAGGCTACAAGTACCAATCCAAAAGGACAAAGATTTTTATCAAAACAGAAATTCTGATGCACACAAAGTGTGCACACAGGGAATATGTACAATCAGAAAGTTCTTTAGGATCTTTGCCTTTCACACTGATACTCATGATTTTTCTGGGTAATCATCATGTCCTTAACTACCTCTAAATCAAGAAGTATCAAATGAGGAGTGGTCTAGTTTTACTTCTGTTTGTATGTATTGTCTCCCAAAATTTTAAAATAATCATATTCATTGGTAATATAGGTACCTTTCAAAGTTTTTAAATAACCCAACTCTTCACTTATAAATGCTTCTTATATCATCACAATGACATGAAAAAAAATTAAAATGCAACATTAGTGTGGGCCAAAGCAAAAAAGATACATACTAAAAGTTAACATTCGTTACTTCGGGGTGGAGGGTGAAGAGGAAAACACACCTTTTACATATATAATTTTCTTAAAGGTAGTGAACTTGTGGACAGTCTTTTTTCATTTTCAGTATTTTCCTAATAATTTTAAAAGGGAGGTAGTAGGAACAAGTCAGGAAGACAGACACAGTATGTTTTACCTCATACTCTGCTACATAGGCGATGCCGTGGAATTTGGTTTCTATCATTCTCAGACCTTGATCCTCTCTGTAGGAGCAAATCCATGGGTGAATACTTCCTGTCTTATATTTTATGTCAGGGTTCAAATTGTTTCCTCTTACTTCGAGACTAAAGCTTTCATATTTCTTGAATTGGGCTGGAAGAGGAGTTTAAGTTCAGGAACTTTTCCTCAGAAAGGTCTAAAATAATACACATTCCATTTTTCTTCTTTTCATGTTAAGGCTGTTTCCACAACTCAACCAGATAGGAAAAGCAAGCATTGGTTCAGCCACCTTCCTGACTCTGCCACTTGGGAGGCACTGAACCACAGGGCTGTGTGCTGGTCCCATCTGTCCAGAAGAGACCTGGGGAGACCCAGGAAGTGGCCCTTACTTACCTCGGAGGATCAAAACTGAGAGAGTCGAGAACTCTCTCAGAATGCAGTCCCAAACTGCAGCCAGGGACCCTCCATAGAACTGTGTCAGCCAGGGTCCCAGAAAGAAATGGAAAGCACAATTGGACAGGATTCTGGATAGTGTATTCACAGGCAGAGTGGTCTTGGCTCTCTATCCAAGCAGCTGCATTCAGCCAATGGGTCAGCCAGAGGTCCACCTGGGCCAGTGTGGCTGAGAGGCTGGACCTGTCTCTGGGGTGTCTCATCCCAGGCTACTCTGCAGCATGGTTGTCTCAGGTCCCATGAGAATAAGTGCAGAAGCTGTGAGGCTCTTGGAGTGCTACAACATCGTTTCTTCCACTCTCTACTGCTCAAAATAATTTGCAACGGCAGACCTGGTTTGGGGGGAAAGGATAAGTAGACTGTACTTCTTGATGGGAGGAACTACAGAAAATGCACAGGAATTAAGGAAAATGACTAGGGGCTGGAGGTTCTGGGTGACAGCAGCCATTAGAAACCACCAGTGTCCCTGAGCCTGAAGGATCAGGGGAAGCAGGGCTGTGAGCACTGCATAGACCTGTGGGCATGCGGAGAGGAAGAGCTGCCCTGTAGGAGCTGGAGCTGCTGGAGGTGAAGAACACAGAACTGCCGCTCAGCTTAGTGGGGAGGAGCCTTCCCTACCCCCACCACTTCTCAGAACAGAGCAGTGGCCCAATGTGAATGACAGCCAAGGGTCAGGGAACTAGATGATGTCCTCCGTTCCTGACTGCTTTCCAGGACACAGGGCAGGGTGGAGACTGCATCTGGTGGGGCAAATAGAAAGTAACCAGGACAATCTTGTTAACTCATGTAGCAAAAGCATGGGGGTCCTGTCTTTATTTAGAAATATGCTTCCAGTGCTGAATCCCCTTTTCAGTCCCAAATGACCGACATTTGAACGTTTTTACTGACAGAACTCTCACCACCTTCCACAGCAGCTCTTTAGTCTTACAGAGCTGTGACTACTAGAGAATTCTTTATACTCAGACAAAATCTTCACATTGCTTTTACTTGCTGGTTTCATTCTATTTCCTCAGGCTGATAAAAGAAAACCAAAATAAAAACAACCCCCCTTCCAAAAAAAAAACAACAGCAGCAACAATACACCCCACAGTCACTCTGCCTTTCCAATCTTCCAACGTTTGGCAACAGCTGCAGCACACGCCCTGAATCTTCTTTCCTTTATGGGAAAATTACATGTTAATTTGGTTTTTGTTCTCAGAACAGTTTCAAATTTCTTCACAATCAGTTCCTCCCTCTAAACACATGCCACGCGCATGACAGGGAGAGCCAGAGAGAGGAACGGGTAAGGACAGACAGACAAGAAGGGAGAGAGATGAGAAACATCAATTCTTCGTTGCGGTTCCTTAGTTGTTCATTGATTGATTTCTCATATGTACCTTGACTGGGGGGCTACAGCAGACCAAGTGACCCCTTGCTTGAGCCAGCTACCTTGGGCTCAAGCTGGTGAGCTTTGCTCAAACCAGATGAGCCCGTGTTCAAGCTGGCGACCTCGGGGTCTCGAACCTGGGTCCTCCACATCCCAGTCGGACACTCTATCCACTGTGCCACCACCTGGTCAGGCTGTCTCTTCATTTCTAATAAATTCTAACTAGGGCTGACCAGGCGGTGGCGCGGTGGATAGAGTGTCGGACTGGGATGCGGAAGGACCCAGGTTTGAGACCCCAAGGTCGCCAGCTTGAGCACGGGCTCATCTGGCTTGAGCAAAAAGCTCACCAGCTTGGACCCAAGGTCACTGGCTCCAGCAAGGAGTCACTCAGTCTACTGAAGGCCCCGGTCAAGGCACATATGAGAAAACAATCAATGAACAACTAAGGTGTCACAACGAAAAACTGATGATTGATGCTTCTCATCTCTCTCCGTTCCTGTCTGTCTGTCCCTATCTATCTCTCTGTCTGACTCTCTCTCTGTGCCTGTAAAAAAAATAAAATAAAATTCTAACTAGATACAAACTTACATTAATAAGTACCTTTAGATATAAAATATTTTAGTTAAAAATGTTGATTTGTCTGCTTTGATTTCTGTGAAAACATTGAAAATCTAGTGAAAATAAATGTTTTATATATTAAATCAAAACACAAAATTAAATATCCCTTTAAAAGACACATAAATTCCTGCGTTTGGTATCATGTGGGCATCTAAGAGGAATCTATCAAAATTAAAATATGTTATGCACTTCATTTTTTTTTTTTTTTTTAGATTTAGAAAAGAAGATCCAAGAATTGAATCTAAGTAGACAAGAAAAAGCTGATCAACTGAAACAGCTGGAAGATGAAGTCATTGCCGTTAAAAATGAAATTGTTGAGCAAGAAAATAAGTATAGCTGCTAAAGTTAGGCAATTGAAGTACAAAAGCCTCTGCCTTCATTTTCGGTTCCTGGTGAGCAAGCCTGAGGAGCTGTGCGAACTTGGGGAACAGAGCAGTCGTCCCCTCCAGCTCCTCGCCCGGACAACTCGGTGTGGCAGTGGTGAGACTGGCCCAGAGCTGCTTCCTCACATGAATAGAAGGAGGGAGTCCAGGCATGTCTCTGGTTTCAGAAACTGTTCCTTTTGCCTTTCATCACTTAAAAGTAATGAGTTACACATGACAAGTACAAATCTAAATGTATATTCTATTTCCCAATAATTATGTAACTCAAATGAACGTAAATGTAAATTGTCAGAGGCTGGAGGCGGGGGGAAGTGGGGAGTTACTAATCGGCTGACAAAGTTTCCGTTAAGCCAGATGTATAAGTTCTAGAGATCTGCTGTTAATATGTATAATTAACAATGATGCACTGTATACTTAAAAATATGTTAAGAAGTTAGATCTCTAATTAACTGCTCTTACCATATAAAATAAAAGTAAATATTTATTTATTCATTTGTATTTTTCGGAAGCTAGAAACGGGGAGAGACAGTCAGACAGACTCCCACATGCGCCCGCCCGGGATCCACCAGGCACGCCCACCAGGGGGCGACGCTCTGCCCACCAGGGGGTGATGCTCTGCCCCGCCGGGGCATCGCTCTGTTGCGACCAGAGCCACTCTAGCGCCTGGGGCAGAGGCCAAGGAGCCATTCCCAGCGCCCGGGCCATCTTTGCTCCAATGGAGCCTCGGCTGCGGGAGGGGAAGAGAGAGACAGAGAGGAAGGAAAGGGGGAGGGGTGGAGAAGCAGATGGGCGCTTCTCCTATGTGCCCTGGCCGGAAATCGAACCCAGGACTTCTGCACGCCAGGCTGACGCTCTACCACTGAGCGAACCGGCCAGGGCTAAAAGTAAATATTTAAACAAAATAAATCAGTATCTAATACTAGAATGGAATAAATATGTATGGTATGTACTACTTTGCCTTTATTTTATTTTATTTTTTTATAAATAAATTTTTATTTTAATGGGGTGACATCAATAAATCAGGGTACATACATTCAAAGAAAACATTTCCAGGTTATCTTGTCATTTAGTTCTGTTGCACACCCATCACCCAAAGAGAGATCATCCTCCGCCACCCTCCATCCAGTTCTCTCTGTGGCCCACCCCCTCCCCCTCTCCCTCCTTCCCTCCCCCTCTCCCTCCTTCCCTCCCCCCACCCCCCGTAGCCACCACACTCCTGTCCATGCCTCTTAGTCTCGCTTTTATGTCCCACCAATGTATGGAATCCTGCAGTTCCTGTTTTTTTCTGATTCGCTTATTTCACCCCGCACAATGCTACCAAGACTCCACCATTCCACTATAAGTGATCCGATGTCACCATTTCTCCTAGCTGAATAGTATACCACGGTGTATATGTGCCCCATCTTCTTCATCCAGTCCTCTATTTTTTTTTTACAGTGATTAAAAGCCTTTAAGCAAACTCTTGGCCAATACAGCAAGAATCCCTAAAAGAGTAGTGTCCTTAACATGTCCCCCAGTCCAAGTTGGCCCCATCACCATGCCAAATCCCTGAAAAATGCAACCCAACCACAGTTCAGTCTGTTAGGAGCTGTCACAAGGAGCAGGAGTCCAGGAAATTTCCCCACAGGAAAAGTCCGCATGGCACTGGAATTGTTGTCACCATTCTATACTTTGCAGCTCATGTCCAAGTCCCAATGACCGCTGCTTCTAGCTGGTAATGATTCAGGTAGACTGGAAAAAGCCATGTGCAGCATGCGTGGATATGGAGCTTCTGTTCTCCTCTGCCTGGAGAGTTGAGACCAGGTTGCTTTTCCCTGGAGCTCTGTGACTGTGGCCTGGTAAAGAGAACCTTGGGATACACTAAGCTGGGTGGCAAAGGTAAATTCATTATACAAGTTGGCAAAAGGAAGAAAGAGAGCTCTAAATTAGGAGTAGGTCCCAGCCTGAAATATGAGTGGGGCATTGAGGTAGGAGGGATAAAAGAAACACTAATATTAAGCAAAGCAGCAGAAAATAGGACTATCAACACCCACAACAGAGATCTTTGAGGGAAGAATAAAAGACCTGACTATTCAGGCAAAACATAGTTAAGTGGCCCTTGTGCAAATGAGATCAGTTTACCTGCTTCATGGAAGAAATACCCTAGGCTCATCCACAGTGTCGTAGATGGGGCCGACGGCCCTGGGTACCTTCAGCCTTCAGTGGCAAACCCCAGCTTTCTGGGCAAGGTTAGGTCATAGGTGGCTGGAGCAGGGCTGGAAGAGACTGAACCCTCCCTTAGAGGAGCGAGGGGGAAGCCCACCTTCCAGTGTCCCTGTTTCCTCACAGCAGAGGCGTGTAAGCCTGGCAGGCTTTAGCTCAATGACCTTCCTTTCCACCATTGAAGCAGGACCCAGAAGGCATCCTATGAGACCCCTTTGGGGTGTTGGAGCCTTTAAGGGTGTATCCTAAAAGTTGGTAGTTCCCCTGATCTCTATTGGGCTTTTTCTGCCTCTAGGTATCTTAAAAGCCATTCTCAGAAGATCTCGCTGAGGGGTTTGAGGATCCCCATCCGCCTATATAAATCTTTTCCATATATCTGGAGCTATTTGGAAAAAAGACAGAACAGTGTTATTAGCTAGATCTAATAAAGAAGGTAGTAGTTTGCAGGAGAAAAAGATTTGGTGTCTCCTGTTCATCAGCATTCAAAAGAAATGTAAATTTTTTTTTTTTTTTTTTTTTTTTTTTTTTTAAGTAAAAAGCATGATATAGTAGACCCATCGGAGTCATTGGCCTGGTGTGCAGGATTCCCGGGTTTGATTCCTGGCCAGAGCACACAGGAGAAGCGCCCTCCCCCTCTCCCTCCTCTCCGCCTCTCTCCTCCCGCCCGCAGCCAAGGCTCCACTGGAGCAAAGCCACCTTGGGCACTAAGGATGGCCCCATGGCCTCTTCCCCAGTCGCCAGAATGGCTCCAGTTGTAACAGAGCAACACCCCAAATGGGCAGAGCATTCCCCCCCGGTAGGCATGCCAGGCGGATCCCAGTCAGGCGCATGCAGGAGTCTGTCTGACTGCCTCCCCATCCCCATCCTCAGAAACATACAAAAAATAAATAAATAAAAGAAAAAATACTAAAAAAAAGGGGGGGGGGCATTCCCTTGTGCTAAAGCTCCAGGGAGCATGGAGTGCACTTGAGTATGTCCTATGAAACATGGAGCTCTATGTTGACATATATGTCTTTGAAGAAGGAGGAACTGCTGAAATAGTTTATCAGCATTTGTCCCTAAGACAGCAGTCTTTATAGTGGGAACACCATACGTAAATATTTGCTGTCTGTCTATAGATTAAGGGGGGAATATGGCAAATGCTGAAAAGCCATGATCTTTGTGCCCCTCCCCTCCCCCAACCCCCTCCCCCTCCTCCCCCCACCCTGTAACCCCAACACTGTTGTTCATGTCTCTGAGTCTCATCTTTATGTCCCACCTATGTATGGAAACATATAGTTCTTAGTTTTTTCTGATTTACTTCTTTCACTCAGTATAATGTTATCTAGGCCCATCCATGTTGTTGTAAAAGATCCTATGTCATCATTTCTTATGGCTGAGTAGTATTCCATAGTATATATATACCAAAGCTTTTTAATCCACTCGTCCTCTGATGGACACTTGGGCTGTTTCCAAATCTTTGCTATTGTGAACAATGCTGCCATAAACACGGGGGTGCATTTCTTCTTTTCAAACAGTGCTATGGTGTTCTTGGGGTATATTCCTAACAGTGGTATAGCTGGGTCAAAAGGCAGTTCAATTTTCAGTTTTTTGAGGAATCTCCATACTGTTTTCCACAGTGGCTGCACCAGTCTGCATTCCCACCAGCAGTGCAGGAGGGTTCCCTTTTCTCCACATCCTCGCCAGCACTTATTCTGTGTTGCTTTATTGATGAGCGCCATTCTGACTGGTGTGAGGTGATATCTCATTGTGGTTTTAATTTGCATTTCTCTAATCATTAGTGATGTTGAACATTTTTTCATATGCCTATTGGCCATCTGTGTGTCCTCTTTGGGAAGTGCCTATTCGTTTCTTTTGCCCATTTTTGGATTGGATTGTTTGTCTTCCTGGTATTAAGTTTTACAAGTTCTTTATAAATTTTGGTTATTAACCCCTTATCAGACGCTATGTCAAATATATTCTCCCATTGTGTAGTTTTTCTTTTTATTCTGTTCTTATTGTCTTTAGCTGTGCAGAAGCTTTTTAGTTTTATAAAGTCCCATTTGTTTATCCTGTCTTTTATTTCACTTGCCTGTGGAGACAAATCAGCAAATATATTGCTGCAAGAGATGTCAGAGAGCTTACTGCCTATGTTTTCTTCTAAGATGCTTATGGTTTCACAGCTTACATTCAAGTCTTTTATCCATTTTGAGCTTATTTTTGTGAGTGGTGTAAGTTGGTGGTCTACTTTCATTTTTTTGCAGGTAGCTGTCCAGTTTTCCCTACACCATTTGTTGAAGAGGCTGTCTTTACTCCATTGTATTGTCTTACCTCCTTTGTCAAATATCATTTGTCCATAGAGCTGTGGGGTTTTTTCTGAGTTCTCTGTTCTATTCCATTGATCTATGTGCCTGTTCTTATGCCAGTACCATGCTGTTTTGAGTACAATGGCCTTATAATATAACTTGATATCTGGAAGTGTGATACCTCCCGCTTTTTTCTTCCTTTTCAGAATTGCTGAGGCTATTCGTGTTCTTTTTTGGTTCCATATAAATTTTTGGAATATGTGTTCTATGTCTTTGAAGTAAGTCATTGGTATTTTAATTGGTATTGCATTGAATTTATAAATTGCTTTGGGTAATATAGACATTTTAATGATGTTTATTCTTCCTAACCATGAGCACGGTATATGCCTCCACTTATTCGTATCTTCCCTGATTTCTTTTATCAATGTTTTATAATTTTCCAAGTACAAGTCTTTAATCTCCTTGGTTAGATTTATTCCTAGGTACTTTATTTTTTTGGTTGCAATGGTAAAGGGGATTGATTCCCTGATTTCTCTTTCTGACAGTTCATTATTAGCGTATAAAAATGCCTCTGATTTCTGAGTATTGATTTTATATCCTGCCACCTTGCCAAATTCATTTATCAGGTCTAGTAGTTTTTTGACTGAGACTTTAGGGTTTTCTATATACAATATCATGTCATCTGCAAATAATGATAGTTTTACTTCTTCTTTTCCAATTTGGATGCCTTTTATTTCTTTTTCTTGTCTGATTGCTGTGGCGAGGACTTTCAGAACTATGTTGAATAAGAGTGGTGAAAGGGGGCACCCCTGCCTTGTTTCTGATCTTAAGGGGATTGCTTTTAATTTTTGCCCATTGAGTATGATGTTGGCTGTGTGTTTGTCATAGATGGCCTTTATCATGTTGAGGTATGTTCCCTGTATTCCCACTTTGCTGAGAGTTTTGATCATGAATGGATGCTGGACTTTATCAAATGCTTTTTCTGCATCTATTGAAATTATCATGTGGTTTTTCTCCTTTCTTTTGTTTATGTGATGAATCACATTGATTGATTTGAGAATATTGTACCAGCCTTGCCTCCCAAGAATAAATCCTACTTGATCATGGTGTATGATTTTTTCCATATATTGCTGGATCCGGTTTGCTAATATTTTATTGAGGATTTTTGCATCTAAGTTCATCAGGGATATTGGCCTATAATTTTCTTTTTTGTGTTGTCTTTGCCTGGTTTTGGAATCAGAATTATGCTCACCTCATAAAAGGAGTTTGGAAGTCTTCCTTCCTCTTGAATTTTTTGAAATAGCTTGAGAAGGATAGGAGTTAGTTCTTCTTTGAATATTTGGTAGAATTCACTTGTGAAGCCATCAGGCCCAGGACTTTTCTTTTTTGGGAGTTTTTGATAGCTGTTTCAATCTCATTTGTTGTAATTGGTCTGTTTAGGTTTTCTGATTCTTCCAGATTGATTTTTGGAAGATTATATGATTCAAGGAATTTGTCCATTTCATCTAGGTTGTCTAGTTTTTTGGCGTACAGTTCTTCATAGTATTTTCTTACAATATTTTGTATTTCTGTTGTGTCAGTTGTTATTTCTCCACTCTCATTTCTAATTTTATTTATTTGAGTCCTCTCTCTTTTTTTCTTGGTGAGTCTCGTTAAAGGTTCATCGATCTTGTTTACCTTTTCAAAGAACCAGCTCCTGGTTTCATTGATCCTCTGTATTGTTTCTTTAGCCTCTATGTCATTTATTTCTGCTCTGATCTTTATTATTTCCTTCCTTCTACTAGCTCTGGGCTTTACTTGCTGTTCTTTTTCTAGTTCTTTTAGATGCAGGGTTAAGTCGTTTATATGAGCTTTTTCTAGCTTCTTGAGGTATGCCTGTAATGCTATAAACTTCCCTCTCAGGACTGCTTTTGCTGTGTCCCATAAATTTTGAGTCGATGTATGCTCATTATCGTTTGTTTCTAGGAATTTTTTAATTTCTTCTTTGATCTCAATGTTAACCCATTCATTGTTTAATAACGTGCTATTTAGTTTCCAAGTGTTTGAATGTTTTTCAATTTTTCTATTGTGGTTGATTTCTAGTTTAATGCCATTGTGATCATAGAAAGTGCTCGATATGATTTCAATCTTCTTAAATTTGTTGAGCCCTTTTTTGTGCCCTAACATGTGGTCTATTCTAGAGAATGTACCATGAGTGCTTGAAAAGATTGTATATTCTGCTGTTTTAGGGTGAATGGTTCTGAAGATATATATTAAATCGAGTTGATCTAATATGTCCTTTAAGTCTGCTGTTTCTTTGTTAGTTTTCTTTCTTGAGGATCTATCTAATGATGTTAATGGGGTATTGAAATCCCCTACTATTATAGTATTGCTGTTGATCTCGCCCTTTAAGTCTATCAAAGTCTGCTTTATATATTTAGGTGCTCCTATATTAGGTGCATAGATATTTATAATGGTTATATCTTCCTTTTGGATTGCTCCCTTTATCATTATGTAGTGACCTTCTTTATCTCTAACTATGGTCTTTGTTCTAAAGTCCATTTTGTCTGATATAAGTATTGCTACCCCAGCTTTTTTTTCATTTCCATTTGCGTGAAATATTTTTTTCCATCCTTTTATCTTCAGTCTGTGTGCATGTTTTGATTTAAGGTGTGTCTCTTGTAGACAGCATATGTATGGGTCCTGTTTTCTTATCCACGCAGCTACCCTATGTCTCTTGATCGGATCATTTAATCCATTAACATTTAAGGTTATTACTGATATGTAATTGTTTATTGCCATTTTTTTTCTTTAAAACTGTTTTTCTCTTTTGTTATATTCTTTTTTTCCTTTGATCTGTTTACAACAGGTCCCTTAGCATTTCTTGCAGCCTTGGTTTGGTTGCAGTGAAATCCTTGAGTTTTTTTTTTGTCTGTAAAGCTTTTTATTTCTCCTTCAATTTTAAATGATAGCCTTGCTGGATAAAGTAGTCTTGGTTATAGGTTCTTGTTCTGCATTACTTTGAATATTTCTTGCCATTCCCTTCTGGCCTCAAGTGTTTCTGTTGAGAAGTCAGAAGTCATCCTTATGGGGGCTCCTTTGTAGGTGATAGTCTTTTTTTCTCTAGCAGCTTTTAATATTTTCTCTTTATCATTTAGCTTTAGTAATTTAATTATGATGTGTCTTGGTGTTGGTTTCTTTGGGTTTCTCCTTAATGGAGTTCTCTGTGCTTCCTGAACATGTGAAATGTTTTCCTGCCTTAATTGGGGGAAGTTTTCCGCTATATGTTTGAACAAATTCTCTATCCCTTGTTCTTTCTCTTCTTCTTCAGGAACCCCTATGATGCGGATGTTATTTCTCTTCATGTTGTCACAGAGCTCTCTTAGAGTTTCCTCAGACTTTTTGAGTCTCTTTTCTTTTTTCTGCTCTGTTTCCGTGCCTTTATTTATTGTGTCCTCTAACTCACTGATTCGATTCTCTGCTTCATCCATCCTGCTTTTAATTCCTTCCATTATATTCTTTATTTCAGATATTGTATTTGTCATTTCTGTCTGATTCTTTTTTATTATTTCAATGTCCTTTTTTATATTTGTTATCTCTTTATTTAGGTTTTCGTAATGGCCATCTATGGTGGTTCTAATATCTTTGAGCATCCTAACAATCGTTATTTTAAACTCTGCATCTGGTAATTTGGTTATATCTGATTCACTTAGGTCCCTTTCTGGGGATTTCTCTTGGTTTATTTGTGTTGTATTTCTCTGCCTCCGCATTTTCTCTTCACGGGAGTGGCTGTGATCACGTGCTTGGGTGCACAAGGGTTGGTGGCCTTGGCCTTTGCCCCACTCCCATGTGTGACGTTATGCTCGGTCCTGAGGGCACTGGCGAGCACCTTTGCTCAGCTGGGGGTCTCCGCCTGTTTCCAAGCTTTCGCCCTGCCTTTGCAGGATGATCCCACTTAAGGAACAGCTGCTAGCCTTGGCTCTACCGCCAGGCAGGGCTGCGTGCCCAAGCTCAGCTCCATAGCGGAACTCCGCCTCTTCTGGGCTTTTGGCTCCACCCCCGTGGGAGGAGCCAGCTACCAAGTCAGACCACAAGCCTGGGTTGCATGGGTGGGGCAGGGCAGTGCTCCTCTGCCCTTGCTCCGGGGCTGGTTTCTACCCTTTCCGGGGTTCCTGCCCTTCTCCCGGAGGCTGGATTACAGGCTGCCGGCAGCTGAGCTTGACCGCTTTTGCACGCCCCCTTCTCCCCATCCAGGCAAGATTGAGCTCACACCTGAGCCCAGTGGTGGCCAGCCAGCTTCCGCCCCTGCCAGCTGAACCGCGCTTTTGTCTCCCGCTGCCGCCTGCTCTCTGGTGCTCCCTCAGCCGCGTGGGTCGGGGTGTTGCAGCTCGGACCCTAAGACTCACTACTGTAGACCCGAAAGCTCCCTCCTTCTATGCGACTCTGCTCTGAATGCTGCGGGGGAGCTTGTTTGGCTGCTCACCTGCTTCCCTTTGCTGGTATTGCTGTTTCCGGGGGAAATATTCACTTCAGCTTTGGGGAGTGACTCGTCCCAGGGGTTAGGGTGGCTATCTCCCAAAATGTTTCTCCCTATGCCTCCTAGATTGCACTCTCTTCCTGTTACTGTGGTCCTTTCCCCTCTCCCTCCGTCCCCAGGAGCCCCGGGTGAGTGTTTGTGAGAGAGATGTTCTGCATGGTCCCTTTAAGAAGGATCCTGGGTCTGAGAAATCAGACTCTCTCACAAACAGTATCCTGACTTGTTTCCAGCTAAATACTGTCCTTACGCCTCTTCTGGGCTCTGGGGATGCAGGCTGGGGCTTTGTTCCTGGGGCTCAGGACCCTTTCCCCTCTGCTAAACTCACTTCCCGCCACACGAGTCTCTCCCTGCTGCCGTTCGCTCTGAGGAGCTGGGCAGCCCTCTCCGTGTTTCCGCTTTTCCTATCAGTCTCTGTGTGGCTTCTTCAGCGTTCCTTGGTTGAAGAGTCCTTTTAGTTTAGTCCAAACTTGGTTTTTCCAGATGATAGTTCATAAAATTAGTTTGTAATCCACTTTGGTTCTGGGAGGTAGATGCTGGTACATCCGCCTACTCCAGCGCCATCTTGTCTCTCCCAGTCTGTGACTCTTGACAGCCTGAATAGGAGGCCATAAACCTAACCCGCCTGTAGCCCCAAACTACTTTGCCTTTATTTTTATTTTCTTTATTTGTACAACTATTATTCTATTCTGAATAAAATGCATACAATTCAAAATGTAACTTGTTTTTATGCCTACTTTTCTACATATTTATTCTCTCAGCCAAAGAATTCTGTTTCCCTCAAATGGCACTGGAAAAATATTCAAAAACTAAATATTGATCTACTTTTCATAATTTGCCGTAAGCATTTCTGTTGTAAATCTACTTATTTTTAAAAGACTAGCAATTATGTAGTTATTGGTCAGTATAAAGGATCAGATTGTCTCATTCAAGTGGGCCTATGATTTCACATTAACATTTCGCATGTGTGACATATAACAGAGCACATTGCTTCCATGCACTGTCTTGCAGTGGGGTCACTTTCAGGGAATTTGACCTCACAATTTTAAGAAATAATATGTATCAACACTGATATACGAAAGAGGAAAGGTGGATAGAATCAGTTCTGTTAGAACTGACTTGTAAAAGATGGACTTCAACTGTTAACAAAGGCACTTTAGGGTTATACATAATTTTGAAATTTTTTAAAATGTAATTTATTAAAGAAAATTGCAATTTCTCTGGAAAGTCTGAAGAATAGATGAGGCTTTCCTATGGGAAGGGCCACCCAGAACTCTTCCTTGAAATAGAAGCCTGTAATGCAGCATACACCCAGCACTCAGACCTGAGCACCTCAGCCCACGAATGGCGCACAGAACGAACCAGAGAATGAAAAATACGGCTGTCACAAAGTCTGCGTTGTTTACTCTCATGTAGAGGGTGGAACACACTCCAGCTTTCCCACCGGGATCCTGACTTTCAACTTTGAAAAAGTGATAAACTTAAATTTTACAAGCGTGGTTGTCTGTCTGCAATACCAACACTCAGTTGCTCTACCTGTGAAGAGGTCAGAGACTATAAAGTCACAGGCAAGAGAGTGTGGGAAGGATTAAAGAAGAAGTCATTTCTGTCCTCTCTAACTGGGAGGCGGTTGAGTTCCGGAGAGACAGAAAATTCCCTAGCCATAGGAAAGTACAGTAATCTGAGAAATCAAGGGTAAGGGCAAAATGAACCATCCTCTCCACAGGCTCCAGGGATCGCAGTGTGATGAGGCTAGAAAGTATGTGATACACTTTGAAAAGATTGCAATTAAAAAGTGGTTGTTTGTATACAGACAGCAATTATTTACTTATGGTGTTTCCACTATAAAGACTGCTGTCTTAGGGACAAATGCTAATAAACTATTTCAGCAATTCCTCCTTCTTCAAAGACTTGTATGTCAACATAGAGCTCCATGTTTTATAGGACATACTCGAGCTCACTCCATGCTCCCTGGAGCTTTAGCACAAGGGAATGCCCTTTTTTTTTTTTGGTATTTTTTTTCTCTTTTTTTTTGGTATTTTTCTGAAGTTGGAAACAGGGAGGCAGTCAGACAGACTCCCCGCATGTGCCCGACCGGGATCCACCCGGCACGCCTACCAGAGGGGGATGCTCTGCCCATCTGCGGTATTGCTCTGTTGCAACCAGAGCCATTCTAGCGCCTGAGGCAGAGGCCGCAGAGCCATCCTCAGCGCCCAGGCCAACTTTGTTCCAATGGAGCCTTGGCTGTGGGAGGGGAGGAGAGAGACAAAGGGGAGGGAGAGGGGGAGGGGTGGAGAAGCAGATGGGCGCTTCTCCTGTGTCCCCTGGCCAGGAATCAAACCCGGGACTCCTGCACACCAGGCCGATGCTCTACCACTGAGCCAACCGGCCAGGGCCTAGGAATGCCCTTGTTGATCAAGCTACCCAAAAGAAAATTATTTGGAGCAACCATGACAGATCGAGCAATTCAGTCTCATACTATTCATCACCAGAACGCTGCAGCCCTGTGTAAACAGTTTCAACTTTCTCGGGAGGCAGCACGGCAGATTGGGAAATCCTGTCCAAGGAGTCCTGTACTACAATCTGCCCCTTCATTTGGAGTTAACCCTCAAGGGCCCATACCAGGACAACTTTGGCAAATGGATGTTACTCATATACCTTCATTTGGCAAACAGTCCTATGTCCACGTTACAGTGGATACATATTCTGGATTTATAGTAACCTCTGTCAGAACAGGAGAGGCTGCTAAGCATGTTATAGCTCATTGTCTGTATGCACTGTTCTATTATTGGATTTCCTAAACTGGTTAAACTGACAATGCTCCTGCATATGGAGCAAAAGCATTTACTGTATTTTGTCATTCTTACAATCTTTAAAGTCAAGGTATTATTAAAGTGTACTCAGTAAATATTTTAAGGTCAATTTAAAAAAATTTAAAAGGGGGGAGTCATATCCTGGAACTCCTGCGGGTCTACCATATCATGATTTTTACTTAAAAATTTTTTAAATTTCTTTTGAATGCTGATAAACAGGAGACGCCAAATCTTTTTCTCCTGCAAACTACTACCTTCTTTATTTGATCCAGCTAATAACACTGTTTTGTCTTTTTTCAAATAGCTCCAGATATATGGAAAAGATTTGTATAGGCAGATGGGGATCCTCAAACCCCTCAGCGAGATCTTCTGAGCATGCCTTTAAGATACCAAGAGGCAGAAAAAGCCCAATAGAGATCAGGGGAACTACCAGCTTTTAGGATATGCCCTTAAAGGCTCCAGTGCCCCAAAGGGGTCTCATAGGATGCCATCAGGGTCCTGCTTCAATAGTGGAAAGGAAGGTCATTGAGCTAAAGCCTGCCAGACTTACACGCCTCTGCTGTGAGGAAACAGGGACACTGGAAGGTAGGCTTCTCCCTTGCTCCTCTAAGGGAGGGTTCAGTCTCTTCCAACCCTGCTCCAGCCACCTATGACCTAACCTTGCTCAGAAAGCTGGGGTTTGCCACTGAAGGCTGAAGGTGCCCAGGGCCGTCAGCCCCATCTACGACACTGTGGACGAGCCTAGGGTATTTCTTCCAAGAAGCAGGTAAACTGATCTCATTTGCACAAGGGCTACTTAACTATGTCTTGCCTGAATAGTCAGGTTTTTTATTCTTCCCTCGAAGATCTCTGTTGTGGGTGTTGATAGTCCTATTTTCTGCTGCTTTGTTTAATATATAGTGTTTCCTTTATCACTCCTACCTCAATGCCCCACTCATATTTCAGGCTGGGACCTACTCCTAATTTAGAGCTCTCTTTTTCCCTTTTGACAACTTCTATTATGAATCTACCTTTGCCACCCAGATTAGTGTATCCCAAGGTTCTCTTTACCAAGCCACAGTCACAGAGCTCCAGGGAAAAGCAACCTGGTCTCATCTCTCTAGGCAGAGGAGAACAGAAGTTCCATCTCCACACATGCTGCAGATGGCTTTTCCAGTCTACCTGAATCATTACCAGCTAGAAGCAGCAGTCATTGGGACTTGGACATGAGCAGCAAAGTATAGAATGGTGACAACAATTCCAGTGCCATGCGAACTTTTCCTGAATGTGGACTTTTCCTGGACTCCTGCTCCTTGTGACAGCTCCTAACAGACTGAACTGGGGTTGGGTTGCATTTCTCAGGGATTTGGCAAGGTGTTGGGGCCAACTTGGACTTGGTGAACATGTTAAGGACACTACTCTTTTATGGATTCTTGCTGTATTGGCCAAGAGTTTGCTTAAAGGCTTTAATCACTGTAAAAAAAAAAAAGAGGACTGGATAAAGAAGATGGGGCACATATACACCTTGGTATACTATTCAGCTAGAAGAAATGATGACATTGGATCACTTACAACAAAATGGTGGGATCTTGATAACATTATATGGAGTAAAATAAGTAAATCAGAAAAAAACAAGAACTGCAGGATTCCATACATTGGTGGGACATAAAAATGAGACTAAGAGACATGGACAAGAGTGTGGTGGTTACGGGGGGCGGGGGTAGGGAAGGAGGGAGAGAGGGAAGGGGTGGGGGAGGGGCACAAAGAAAACTAGATAGAAGGTGACAGAGGACAATCTGACTTTGGGTGATGGGTATGCAACAGAATGGAATGACAAGATAACCTGGACCTGGACATGTTTTCTTTGAATATATGTACCCTGATTTATTGATGTCACCCCATTAAAATAAAAATTTATTTATAAAAACAAAACAAAACAAAAACAAACAAAAAAATAAATTAATCACCACCAGTAACAAAAAAAAATGAATGAAGTGTAACTATTTGTGTAAACATGGATAAAAGTAAAAAAAAATGAATACTGAATGAGAAAGCAAGTTGCAGAATATCTATTCCATAATTTCCTTTACAGGAAGTTTAATGAAGCAAAATTAAATGATTCATTGCTTAGGATACCTATATATGTAATGAAACTATAAAGAAAAAGAAAGGAATGATTAACTCAAAAATCAGATTGATGTTTGCCTGCTCTGGCTGGGGGCTAGGGAAGGGCCAAGAATCACAGGAGGACACAAGGACTTCAAAGATACTGACTTTACTCGCTAAAACTCTGGGATGGGTGTGTGGGTATTTCATTATTGTTCTTTTATTTGAAATGTGTGTACATGTTACGTACATTCTTTTTGTTCTTTTATTTGAAATGTTCGTACCTGTTACATTCTTTTTGTTCCTTATTTCACACATACAAAGAAACAAATACACAAGAAAACAATAAGTATACAATACACAAGAATACAATAAAAATAAAGCAAGATGTTGTGTGATACCAAATTTAAAAAAAAAAAGTGGTTGTTTGGTTGTTTTTTACACTTTGGTGCACCAGCTCTACAACTAGTCTCCACTGCACTCCATTCCTTTTCCACCTTTGTGACAATTCATTTTAAAATACTGCAACTTGTCGTGAAATTGATAGCATTTATCACCAATATCCACCAAGTATTGAATATAGGGGAAAGAAGGGAGATAAAAAAAAAATAAACATATTTTAATTTTTGGAATAAAAAAATCTAAGTATGTTCAAAGCATCGCACATTGAGAAACAGGTTGAGCTCCATTTCTGTAACTTCAAGAGGCTGTAGTTGGGATCACAAACCTTACTCTTCCTCCTGTGTTCCCTCTGCCTTCAGCAAGCACTTCTTCACTGGGGAGGGGACTGTGCCTTCCTCCCCGAGGGTCTGAGCCTCTGGAGGTCTGGCACAAGAAGGTAGAGTGTGCTCATGCTACATTTTTTCTGGACATGGCAGGACCAGATTGTCTAGATTCCAGGTACACCCCCTCCTGCCAGCACTGTGTTGCAGTTTCCCTTGAAAAGTAGAAATAATCACGTTAATCAAAAGTATAATCCCTACTTTCTTGGACCTGTTTATCCTTTAGCATGCAGAGCCTGAAATAGCTGGGTCTGTATTTCAATTCAGTGGAACAACTATTGTGTCATCTAGTTAAAACATACTTCTTGAGACACCGGACCCCAACATGATTGGGACAGGAAGCAAATTTTGCCTCTGAGTCATTTACATAGAATTATGGGCAGTGTCACATATTTTCCCTCTTGGTTTTAGGTCCGTGTATTCTGCCTATGGGACCCTCCATCAGCTTTTATGGTGGAAGGCCTGGCTCTGCCTGCCGTCCAAGAAAGATAATTTAATGTGCATAGCAAAAAATAAGTTAAATAAATTAAACGAGTAAAGCACCTATATGTGGTTGTCAACTGATTGTAATTAGAAGATAAATTTGAACTCATCACATAAAACATTTACATGGATCAACATGCAAACATTTTCTTTGCCTCTGTCATAATTATTTTATTGGTTTCCTAATTTGAGCTCTGCTGAGGTGCGTGGGAGACCAGCACAGAGATATCCAGGGGGAATTCTGCGCATCTCCGAGCAGGGGCCGGGTGAGGCAGGAATAGAAGTGCCCAGGTTGGAACCGAGAGCAGCGACCGGGCCTGTAGGGACTGAGACACAATAACCAGGCAGGCAGACAGGATCTAAGACACTGAATTTGGAAGATAGAGCAAGACAGTGGACAAGACTAGGGCGATCACACATGATGTGGGCAGGACACTCAGCTGAGAAAACCTGTTACCAGAGGTAGAAACATTGGCAGCCCAGCCAGTCACATCAGAAAATCATTATAAGTTCAAGAAACAGTGTGGTCCATGAGGAAAACAATTCTGTCTTCTCCTAAATTAGAAACCAATTCCAGGTGAAGGGCAGCTCAGGGTCAATAGGTGAGCAGAACTAGCCAATGGCACTGTGGGCAAAATGAAGTGAAGGCAAGGACCAACGAGCCTGCCGGGGCACAGGCTAGAGATGACTGTGCAACATCCATTCTCCCCCTGCTCTCTTTTGTTGACAGAACTCCCCATATTTTAACTGGGCACATGGCTGCTTACTTTGACTATATTTCTCAACCTCTCTGGCAGGTTCAGTGTGACCATGCGACTAAATTCTGGCCAACAGAATGTTAGTGAGCCAGTTGTGTGCAACTTCAATGGCACAGCCTTAAAAGGAAGCTGTTTGTCTGCTGTGATAGGCAGAATAATAGCCCAAAAGATGTTCATGCCCTAATCTTTGTAATCCCTATGTTATACTACATGGCGAAGAGAAATGATGGTGACAGATGGAATTTAGGTACCAACCAGCTGACTCTGAGATGGGAACAATGAGCCTGGACTATCCGGGTGGGCCAATGTAATCATGAGGGTTCTTAAAAGCAAAAGAAGGAAGCAGAAGAGAGTCAAAGAGACGTCAAAATGAGAAGGGCTTGGCCTGGTGTGCTGGCTTCAAAGGTGGAAGAAGAAGACTGTGAAGCCAAGAATGTGAGTGGCCCCTGGAAGCTGAGCAAAGCAAAGAAAGGAACTCTCCTCCACTGCTCTCAGGACCGATACAGCCATGCAGCACCTTAATATCCCAATGTTAGCCCAGTGAGACCAGTATTAGACTTCTCACCTACAGAGCAGTAAGATGAAGTTGGGTTATTTAAGCCATTGTGTTTGCCAAAATAGTTACAATAGTAATAGGAAATCAATATACCCTCCATTTGTTTTCTTCCCTTCAATTGGGCTGGAATATGGTGAGCCAGCTGTAGCCCATAGATGACAATAATACTGGTGACACAAAATAGAACTCTAGGTCCCTGGTTGACTATACCATCAGGCTCCCAGCAGGAGAGGAGGATATGAGCTGGGACATTGTATTAAGGGGATTATCTACAAAGATGTGGACAAAATGGAGGGAAATAATAAAGGACAGTGAAGCATCCCAAAGCCAGCTCTGGGCAGGGTCATCAGCACCCTTAAACAGGGACAACTGTATATTGAAGACAGACTGTAGGAGCCACTTAACAGGAACAGTGATGTCTGATCAAGGGATGCACCAGCCAGACAGCAGCAGCTCTGGAGAGGATCTTGGGGCATAAACACCCTGATGTCACTCTCCTCCTCCATCCAATCTCTTGTGAGTGCTTCTCATTGCTAACCCAAGGAACCAGGCTGATGTTTCCATGTAGATCAGCCTCCTGGGGCATAAAAGGGTAAGTTCATCTGCAGAGGCACAATGACCAGTGGGTTAAAGCTATGTGTGCCTAACTCCCCTGGACTACCTGGTCCACACAGCCCTCGGCCCATGGCTGAATTACAGTTTTTTTCAAACATAACATAAAATCAATCATCATATGGTTCAGGTCCTCTAAAAATGTAATTGAGAACAATTTAAATATTTACCTCAACATTTACAGAGAAAATATCAGAAGGGAATAAAACCCATGCATGACAAAAATTATTTTCCCCATCTCCAGCACTCTCAATAACTACTATTGTCTAGAGCAGCTGTTGAAAATCCTCTCCTCTCCCTGCAAAGTCCTCCCACTAAAAACCCCACAAACCATGGAGTCGTTCTCACACAATGCTCCATTCTCTTGGGCTCCCTCTTTCTTTTTCCCCTCTCAGATCTAGTCTCTCCCCTTTGCGTTGGTCACTTTTGCTGTTCCCTGTCATTGTGTTTGTTTACACAACCGTTGATAGTTTTTAAGTCACGCAGTGAAGAATTAGGGTGAGCCACTCCCGGATCAAGGTCCTGGCCCCACAGACAAGCAACAGCTACACTCCCCAGGCCGACCTTGCGAGCTGACTGCAGAAAAGCCTCTCCCTTTCATTCAATTAGGTTTTGTCTAGGAATAAGCAATTGCATTAAGTGGCTAAGCAGAACACATTAAAGGACACATTTGAAAATATTTTATGTATAAATACAAAGGCGTATGTCTTTATATATATTTAAGATTATGCAAAATTTACATAAACATAACTATAGGTTTCTCTAATTAAACAAATTAGTTTTTGTCTTTTTGTGACAGAGACAGAGAGAGGGACAGATAGGGACAGACAGACAGGAAGGGAGAGAGATAAGCATCAATTCTTCCTTGCTGCACCTTAGTTGTACATAGACTGCTTTCTCATATGTGTCTTGACCGGAAGGCTATAGCAGACTCTTGCTCAAGCCAGAGACCTTGGGTTCAAGCTGGTGAGCTGTGCTCAAACTAGATAAGCCTGAGCTCAAATCGGCAATCTCAAGGTTTCGAACCTGGGTCCTCCACGTCTCAGTCTGACGCTCTATCCACTGAGCCACTGCCTGGTCAGGCTAAACAAATTAGTTTAATCAAACCCTCCTGCAGGCAACCCTGGGCACATACACACTCATTCTTCCTCCTCTCCCAGTCCCCAGACCAAGCTTGAATAGCACTTTTTTTTCCCATTCACTTTATGCTTTTAACTAAAAGGTTTTTTTCAGCCCTGATTCTGGTACTTTAGAAAATTTTAGAATTTAAGAACTTTGGTCAAAGAGTTCTCACAGGCTTTTCCCATTATGAGCTTTATGGCTTTTAACTACAGAACTGCCGGCCCTCAGCCTGGTTCTTCCAGCTCGTTGTGGTGGAGTAAAAGGAGCTTTCCACCTCTCTCTCCAACATAAAGCAGCCAAAGCAGAACTATCTTAAATACCTGCTCGTCCATCGGCACCTAGCTTTTCTTCTTGGACATAACCTGAGCCCACCTGTGATCTTTAGCTGTATTCAGTAGATGATGTGAGTGACCATTCTACAAGGCTTCTACTGCCCCACCCACCTGCCTCGGATTAAGCCTGACAACTGAACAAACTTTGTTAGACAAAGCAAGCTTATCACAACTTATATCAAGCATATTAATCAGAACATCCAGGAGATTTCATTTATTTTTAATAGAAATGTTAGTGGTTTCTTCATGTTCATATAAATTCTGTAATTTTTAAGAGTCAAGTGTTTGATTCATAATGATATATGACATAGTTCCACACAAAACCATAATTCTCTTTAATAACAAATGCCAAGACTAGGGAACAAGTGGCTGGTGCATTTAAAAAATATATTTTATTTATTCATTTTAGAGAGAAGAGAGAGAGAAGGGGGAAGAAGTGGGAAGTATCAACTCTCATATGTGCCTTGACCTGGCAAGCCCAGGGTTTCAAACTGGCGACCTCAGCGTTCCAGGTCAACGCTTTATCCACTGCACCACTACAGGTCTGCATTTTCTTATATTTACTAGGTGACCAAAGATTAAATACACTGCATTGCAAAGCTCTCTCTATTCACCTCAAAATGGCACCAAGAATTAAAATCTAATGTTTGGTACTAGTACTTCTTTGCAGTGAAAACTTTTAAATATTTTGCCTACAAAACATTCACAGTCAAACATTAAAATCCACCAATGGAAAGTATTACCCTGGTGGAAAAAAATATAAAATGGTTGTGTCAGAAAGTAAAATTTTTATTAATTTTAATGGGGTAACATCAATAAATCAGGGTCCATATGTTCAAAGAAAACATGTCCAGGTTATCTTGTCATTCAATTATGTTGCATACTCATCACCACTTGATATAATCAGATGGCCACGTGATATAATCAAAATGGCCATATTACCCAAAGCAATATACAGATTTAATGCAATTCCCATCAAAATTCCAATGACATTTTTTAAAGAAATGGAACAAAACATTATCAGATTTATATGGAACTATAAAAAAACCCTGAATAGCCAAAGCAATCCTAAGGAAAAAGAATGAAGCTGGGGGCATTACAATACCTGACTTCAAGCAAACTTTTAGAGATAGGAGGTGCAGGCACCTCAGGGAGCTCTCACACGTGGTGTGCACTCTCCTTGGGGGAAGAGGTTGCAGAATTCCGGAGTTCCAGACCCTCATTTTCCTAAGACTAATGGGGATAACTTCTGCCAGGGTCACATAGCCATAGCTGGAAGAAATGTGAAGGCAGGTGTGATTGGAAATATATCTTGTGACAATACTCATTCTATCGCACCCTTTTCTCTACGACAGCTTGCTCTTGTTTACTGGTATTCTGTTCTATTAAAAGGACCATTGCCTGACCAAGCGGTGGCGCAATGGATAGAGTGTCGGACTGGGATGCAGAAGGACCCAGGTTCGAGACCCCGAGGTCGCCAGCTTGAGCACGGGCTCATCTGGTTTGAGCAAAAGCTCACCAGCTTGGACCCAAGGTTGCTGGCTTGTGTAAGGGGTTACTCAGTCTGCTGAAGGCCTGTGGTCAAGGCACATATGAGAAAGCAATCAAAATAACTAAGGTGTAGCAATGTGCAACAAAAAACTAATGATTGATGCTTCTCATCTCTCCGTTCCTGTCTCTCTGACTCTCTCTGTTTCTGTAAAAAAAAGAAAAAAGAAAAAAAAAAAAGGACCATCAAATATAGAAGAACTATTGCCTGACCTGTGGTGGCGCAGTGGATAAAGCGTTGACCTGGAAATGCTGAGGTCACCGGTTCAAAACCCTGGGCTTGCTTGGTCAAGGCACATATGGGAGTTGATGCTTCTAGCTCCTCCCCCCTTCTCTCTCTCTGTCTCTCTCTCCTCTCTCTCCCTCTCTGTCTCTCTCTCCTCTCTAAAAATGAATAAATAAATAAATAAAATTAAAATATAGAAGAACTATCTTAAATTGACTAAGCTATTTCTTTAAATAAATGGCCTATTTTACAACTCAGATATTTTGAACCTGTTAATACATATTTCACAGAAAGTAATTCAGCTTGAAAGAAAACAAAGGTCAAAGTAGCTAACCAAATGGAAAAACTTTATCCTTAAAGTTGTGAAAGAAAATATATAATCTTTTGGGATTAATTTGCCTTGAGACTAAACTTAGCATATAGTTGTAGTTATTAGAACATTCAATGGAATTATTTTCAGTCCTCAAATCCTTCCATGTAGTTTTTTAAAAATAGGGCTACAATTAAATTATAAGTAAAAAAGTAGGCCAAATTTTAGATATTAAGATTTATTATATCTAAGATTTATTACAGTATATATTTATTCAACAAAATTCATTTAATAATGATGGAAAACAAAATAAGCCTAACTACTAAAAGAACTACTTGATTGGGAGTATTAGTTTTATATGATATACAACCAATTTCTAGGACTCTGCAAACTAAACAGCTATCTATTACCTCTTTTAAAATATCTAAATTAATGGAAGGTTTTTTTTCTTAATTCTCAGTTAAAGATATCACCATAATATGAACTTTCCATAAAGGAGTAGAAATGGAAATTAAATGAAGACTGAAAATCTAACAAACTAGTGGTTGAGGATTCCAGAGATTCATATGCAAGAAGCCCAAAGCTTGGGAAAGCTGTATAAACAGTCCGTATCTAAAGATAAACACTTGGAGATCTTTATGACATTTGGGTGTAGCTTTGTGTTGGCCATACTGCATTCTGACTCATCTAGGGAAGGGAAAATATGAATGGAAAAGATAAAATATTCAAGATTAAGAGAACAATTGCTTTCATTTCAAAAGAGAAAGTCTAATATTTCTTACAAATAAATGTAAAAGGTCAATCTAGTTAGATATGATACATTTTAAGTTATATTTTTACTTCATAAAATCCAATCTGTTCTTCAGTTTTTCAGATCACCATACCAAATATATATATATATATATATATAGAGAGAGAGAGAGAGAGAGAGAGAGAGAGATCTGTGTAACACATATATAGAAATGTATATACTAAATTTCCTCCTAAACTCAACTTTCTTTTTTGTTTCCACTGAGGATTCTTTCTTAATTTTCTATTGAATTTATTGGGTGACATTGGTTAAAAAGTTACATAAGTTTTAGGGATTAAATTTTATAATATATCATCTGTATATTGTATTCTGTGATCTCCACCCCAAGTCAAGTTTCTGTCCACCAACATTTATCCCCCTTTACCCTCTTCTACCTCCCCACCCCCCTTTCCCTCTGGTAATCACCATACTGTTGTCTGTATATGAGGTTTATTATTATTTTCTCTCTGCTTAATCCCTTCACCGTTTTCACCCAGCCCTCCACCCTCTCCCCTCTGACAGCTGTCAGTCTGTTCTCTGATTCTATGAGTCTGTTTCTATTTTGTTTGTTAGTTCATTTTGTTCATTAGATTCCACATGTAAGTGAAATCATATGGTACTTGTCTTTCTCTGACTGGTTTATTTCACTTAGCATAACAATTTCCAGGTTCGTTCGTGCTGCAGCAAAGGGTAAGATTTCTTTATTTTTTATGGTCAAATAGTATTCCATTGGTTAAATGTACCACAGCTTTTTTATCCATTCATCTACTGATGGATATTTGGGCTGCTTCCAAATCTTCACTATTGTAAATAACACTGCAATGGACATAGGGGTGCCTATACTCTTTATAATTAATGTTTGGGGTTTCCTCAGATATATTCCCAAAAGTGGATTGGCTGGGTCATAAAGCAGTTCCAATTTTAATTTTTTGAGGAATCTCCATACTGCTTTCCACAGTGGCTGCACCAGTCTGCATTCCCACCAGCAGTGCACGAGGGGTCCCATTTCTCCACATCCTCGACAACACTATTGTTCGTAGATTTATTCCATTGTGGTTTTAATCACGTATCATATGATTTCACTTACATGTGGAATCTAATGAACAAAATAAAGTAATAAACTAAATAGAAACAAACTCTTGGAATCAGAAAACAAACGGACAGCTGTCAGAGGGGAGGCGAGTTAGGGAGCAGGGTGAAAAAGGTGAAGGGATTAAGCAAAGAAAAATCTTAGACACAGACAACAGTGTGGAAATTACCACAGGGAAAGGGGGTGGAGGAGGTAGGAAGGGGTAAGGGGGGCTATAAATGGTGATGGAAGAAGACTTGATTTGGGGTGGTGAACACAGAATACAATATACAGATGATGTGTTATAGAATTGTATACCTGAAATGTATATAATTTTATTAAACAATCTCACCCAAATAAATTCAATAAAAATTTTTAAAATTTTATTTCTCTGATGATTACTGATGCTGAATCTTTTTATATATATACATCTATTAGCCATCTGTATGTCCCCTTTGGAGAAGTGTTTATTCAGGTCCTTTGCCCATTTTTTAATTGGCTTGTTTTGTTTGTTTTTTTGCTCTTGAGTTTTATAAGTTATTTATAAATTTTGGGTATCAACCCCTTATTACATGTATCATTGGTAAATATTTCCTCCCATTCAGTGGATTGTCTTTTCATTTTGGTGATGGTTTCCTTTGCTATGCAAAAATGTTTCCGTTTGATATAATACCATTTGTTTATTTTTCCTTTGGTTTCCCTTGCCTGAGGAGATACATCATAAAAACATAGGAATGTCTAAGATTTTACTGCCTGTATTTTCTTTTAAAATATTTATGGTTTCAAGTCTAACATTTAAATCTTAAATCTATTTTTGAGTTTATTCTGTGTATGGTGTAAGAAGGTGGTCTAGTTTCTTTTCTTTTTTTTTTTTTTTTGTATGCATCTAGTTTCATTTTGTATGCATCTGTCCAGTTTTCCCAATACCATTAATTGAAGAGACTATCTTTACCCCACTGTATGTTCTTGCCTCCTTTGTCAAATATTAATTGACCACAGAGGTATGGGTATATTTCTGGACTCTCTATTCTGTTCATTGACCTATATCTTTTTTATGTGTGTGTGACAGAGAGAATGACAGTTAGGGACAGACAGACAGGAAGGGAGAGAGATGAGAAGCATCAATTCTTCATTGTGGCACCTTAGTTGTTCATTGATTGCTTTCTCATATGTGCCTTGACCGGGGGCTACAGCAGAGCAAGTGACCTCTTGCTCAAACCAGTGTGACCTTGCGATCAAGCCAGTGACCTTGGGTTTCAAACTAATGACCTTTGGGTTTAAGCCACTGACCATGGGGTCACATTTTTGATCCCATGCTCAAGCCAGCAACCCTGCATTCAAGCTGGTGAGCCCACGGTCAAACCAGATGAACCCGTGCTCAAGCCGATGGCCCAGGGGTTTTGAACCTGAGTCTTTTGTGTCCCCAGTTCAATGCTTTATCCACTGCTGCCTGGTCAGGTCCATTGATTTATATCTTTGCTTTTATGCCAGTACCATGTTGTTTTGATTACTATGTCCTTGTAGCATATTTTGATATCAGGTACCATGATTCCTCCAACTTTGTTCTTCTTTTTTAAGATTGCTATGGCTATTTGGGGTCTTTTGTAGTTCCATATAAAATTTTGGAATATTTGTTCTAGTTCTTTGAAATACACCATTGGTATATTGATAGGCATTGCATTGAATCTATAGATTGCTTTGAGTAGTATGGACATTTTAATGATATTAATTCTTTCTATCCATGAACATAGTATATGCTTCCACTTATTTGTATCTTCTTCAGTTTCTTTCTTTAGTGTCTTATAATTTTCCAAGTACAGGTCTTTTACATCCTTGGTTAAATTTATTCCTAAGTATTTTATATTTTTTGATGCACTTGTAAATAGTGTTTTTTCTTAGTGTCCCTTTCTGATAGCTCATTATTGATGTATAGAATTGCAACTAACTTTTGGATATTTATTTTGAATCCTGCCACTTTGCTGAATTCATTTATCAGTTCTAATAGTTTTCTGATAGCCTATTTAGAGTTTTTTATATACAGTATCAAGTCATCTGCAAATAATATCAGTTTCACTTCTTTCTTTCCAATTCAATGCTTTTTAGTTTTTTTTTGTTTGTTTTTTTGGTTTTGTTTTGTTTTGTTTTTTGTCTAATTGCTGTGGCTAGAACTTCTGGTACTATGTTGAATAAAAGTGGTGAAAGCAGACATTCCTGTCTTTCCCCTGATCTTAAAGAAAATGCTTTTAGTTTTGTCTGTTAAGTGTGATGTTGGCTGTGGGATTGTCACATATGGCCATTATTCTGTTTATTCACTCTATTCCCACTTTGTTGAGAACTTAGTTTTCTTTTAAGCCATGTTGGGGCAACTCTAATATACAGATACTTTTAAAGAAATAACATTTATATAAACACATTTCTCTAAGAAAAAAAATCAACTTTCAACTGTGAACACAGCTTAGCATATTTTGATTAGCACATAAGAAGAAAGAAAATAGTTAATCATGGTGACTCTAACATTGCATTCAAACCCAGATAGACCATAGTATAGTACTTCCTACTCAATGCAAACTCAAGTTTCTATCAAGTAGCTGCATGTTTTAAGAGATATCAGCAAACTTGGTGTATTTTTCCTAGTCTCTGCTGGTCAGACCCTTTTCTTAAGGATGTAAACATTGCCCAATATTTCCATCTAGGCTACATAGTCTATTAAAGTGAACTAAACATTTTTCTTTTTAAAATTATATTTATTCATTTTAGAGATGAGAGAGAGACAAAGACAGAGAGAGAAGGGAAAGGAGCAGGAAGCATCAACTCCCATATGTGCCCTGACCAGGCAAGCCCAGGGTTTTGAACTGGCAACCTCAGCCTTCCAGGTCAACACTTTATCCACTGCGCCACCACAGGTCAGGCCTAAAGTGAACTAAACTTTTATACTTAAAAGCAGGGGTCTCAAACTCAACTCAGCATGTGGGCCGCAGAGCAAGATCACAGCCGTTCGGCGGGCCGCACTAGGTCTACAAAAGGCAACTGTTACTCAACACTTTTCTCACTGCAGTTGAAAACAAAAAAAAAATCAGTACAACAAGCACAATCATACATGCAGTTTACTCAGTGTCACAAAACAACCAGAAACTGTAGTTCGCATCACAACTGCTGTTAACTAAGCTAATATCTAGCTAGGATGCTAGAGAAATGAAAAATACAAGTAGGCCCCTAGGCTTACTTAATTTTATCCAAAATATTTTGAACTTCATGGATTAGTCTGTGGGCCGCACAAAATTGTTCGGCGGGCCGCAAGTTTGAGACCCCTGCTTAAAAGATCACTTTTGAGAATGCAATAACAAGAAACTACCTTAATTTTAAAATAATTTTTTAGGACAAGGGTTATACATGTTCATTATGCGGGGGAAATAATAAAATAAGAGAGGAAAAACTATTTGATATTTTGGGTATATATACAGAGAATTCCTGGGTAGTCCTTTTTTTTTTTTTTTTTTTTTCTGAAGCTGGAAACAGGGAGAGACAGTCAGACAGACTCCCGCATGCGCCCGACCGGGATCCACCCGGCACACCCACCATGGGGCGACGCTCTGCCCACCAGGGGGCGATGCTCTGCCCATCCTGGGCGTCGCCATGTTGCGACCAGAGCCACTCTAGCGCCTGAGGCAGAGGCCACAGAGCCATCCCCAGAGCCCGGGCCATCTTTGCTCCAATGGAGCCTTGGCTGCGGGAGGGGAAGAGAGAGACAGAGGAAAGCGCGGCGGAGGGGTGGAGAAGCAAATGGGTGCTTCTCCTGTTTGCCCTGGCCGGAAATCGAACCCGGGTCCTCTGCACGCTAGGCCGATGCTCTACCGCTGAGCCAACCGGCCAGGGCGGTAGTCCTTCTTTTAATCCATCAAGAAATATATACAGCTTGACCAGGTGGTGGCGCAGTGGATCAAGTTTCGGACTGGGACTTGGAAGACCCAGGTTTGAAACCCCGAGGTCGCTAGCTTGAGCATGGACTCATCTGGTTTGAGTAGGGCTCACCAACATGAGCCCAAGGTTGCTGGCTTGAGCAAGGGGTCCCTTGGTCAGCTGTAGCCCCCTCCCTCCCTGCGTCAGGGCCATATGAGAAAGAAATCAATGAATAACTAAGGTGCCACAACGAAGAACTGATGCTTCTCATCTCTCCCCCTTCCTTTCTGCCTGTCCCTATCTGTCCCTCTCTCTGTCTGTCTCTGTCTCTGTCACACACACACAAAAAGGAAAAAAATATATACATACAACACACATTTTTTGATCATTGGGGCTTACTCCCTCACTCCCCTTATATCATAGAAACAGGCCCCACTGTTTTTAGGCAACTGTTTGCATTCCATTACTGGGGTTTAGCTTAATTACTTAACTAATCCACTACTGATGATCATTTGGGTTATTTCTAGTTTTTCTCTTGTTGTAAATTGTAGTGTATAGAGTTAAAGTTAAATACTGTATTTTAAAATGTTTAATACATTTCAGATTTTTCAGCTTGCCCTTTAGAAAAGCACAATTTTACTTTCCCAAGGGTCACTTATTCTAGTGTTCTCACAAACCTCAATACAGGTGAGGTAAAAAAAATTTGGGGACATTGAGTTACCATTATATCATTACCACCTTGCAGCTTCTCACATGACTATAAAAGTGCAGTTTGATTCTTGGTAATCCTCATGTATATGTATACTCTGCACATTACAGTGCAGAACAGTCCGGAGCAAATTTGTTAACGCTGTATTTCTGGTATCTAAATCAGAACACTTTTTTCATTTTAAGTGAGAGGAAGGAAGATAGAGTGACTGGCTCCTGCATGGACCCCAACAGGGATCCACCTGGTAAGTCCCATCTGGGGCCAATGCTCAAATCAGTCGAGCTATCTTCAGCTCCAAGGTTGACACTCGAACCAATCGAGCCACTTGCTGCGAAAGGGGAAGAGAGAGAAAAGAGGCAGAGGGTGGGGAAAAGAAGCAGATGGTCACTTCTCCTGTGTGCCCAGATCAGGGATCAAACCCAGGACATCTGCACACCAGGCCAACACTCTATCTACTAAGCCAACCCGCCAGGGTCACTTCTCACTTTTTTGTATTTCCCATGGAAGAAAATAAAACATGCTTTCTGCTCTTTTTATGTACTAATTGTGAATTGGAATGACTCATTTTGACTAAATAATTACCTGTGAATATTTTCTTTCCCAGTGAGTACAATGAGCATAGTTCTAGGCATGTGCTAAATGAATGCATTCAACAAATATCTAGTGAGCTCTGTGCTCAGTGCTAAGGAAACTGGGATGCTCACAAGGTATTTGCAATTTAGCCCAGATGAAAAATATGTAAACACACTAACCATGTATTTGGGGAGTACTCACTGCACATCTACAATGTGCTCTGTGCCGTGCTGGTGCTAGGTACACAGTGAGTACAAGAACAGGACTCATGTGTAGCAAATCTGTTTTAGAAAACTCATGCCTGGCCTCATGTGTAGCACATCTGTTTTAGAAAACTCAAGAAGGCCTTCTCCAATAGATGTATGCCCAAGCATTGTACCCAGGCAGTGAGATTGAGAAGTGTCATAGAGGTGGACTTTAATGTAAGTAAAAGCTGGGTTGGCAGAAAAGAGTGATAAGGCATTCCAGGCAGAAGGAACTGGATGGACCAAAATACAAGGTCTGGTTTTTGAAAATGGTGAGTATATTTAGAGAAGGCCAGGGTTATCTTAAATGTCCTCAATATTGGTAAAGATCAACAACGGTTAAAGCCTAAAATAAAAGAAGGACAGTATAATTTCCTATTTCCATACACACAGATCTATACATACATGAGTAGACAGTGACAAAATTCTAGAAGGAGGTATAGCAAGTGGATAATATTGGGTACTGTAAGAGAAGGTACAGGGATTGTGTTGGGGTTGGGGGTTAGAGGGAACTCTTGCCTTATCTGTAATGTTTTAACTTTTTTAGAATAAGGGGAATGTATTTGTCTACAACTGATGTAATTAAAAACAAAAATTTTAACCAAAAGTCATTTTGAAGAATAAATATTTGTTATGCTTTGAATAAAGCCTATTATAAATGTTGACGATGTCTGGGTTTTTACCTATTTCTCATGTATAGGTTAGGTGAGAAGTGCTTTTTCATTCAATAAACATATCCCAAGGACCTACTATGTGTCAGGCAACAGACAAGGAACTCATGGGGAGATGTGTTCAGCAGTTTACTGAGAGCTGAACTTGACCTTTCAAATGTAGAAAGACAGAGTATGGATAAGAAAGTCCAGTAAAGGAGGATTTATAAAATCTAAAATACCAGAATACAGGAAGTCCTTCTTTCCTCCTCTGGTCATTACTAGATTTCAGCGTACTTACAAAGCTGAGAAAAGGAGCACCTTCAGCTAAAGTAAAGCTTTCAAAATAATCTCTAAAACACAATTTTAGGTGGGTCGCTATAAAAGGTGAACTGAATTTAATTAAGAAAATTTTTCTAAAACTGATCAACCACTGAGTGTTAGCTGCCTGCTCAATTTGACATTGGTAATTTTTAATAAGCATTTTAAAACAAAAAGCAGTCTTAACACACCTCAAATTTTAGATGTCAATGTATATTGTCCAAGTATATAGCTTAGATAAAAAAAGAACATTTTAAATATTTCTATAGTAAATAGTTGTAATATCTTAAACTTCTAGCAATACAAATGTAAAGAGTTTGTGACTATAACTATTATAGGTAACAAAAGCTGACCAAAACCCCTTATTTTTGAAGGTGTTAAATTTCATTATCTGTGAACTGACAAGTCTTTGTACTTTTAAAATTCTTACTGCCCTTCCTGCTTTAGGTAAGGAACTTATAAAAGAAGGTAAAGATACGCCAGAAAAATGGAACTCGTGTTCACGACTAGTATTCAAATCTTAAGGTGTTTAACTGACTACATTTAAGTTAATCCTGCTGTGAATCTGATGAAATGTTTAAAGAGCTTCCCTAAAGCTCTCTGACCTTACTGTAGTTACCCTCTCTCCTACTCACTTTTAAAGTGTCAGGTTAGCAATAAATGCTAAAATCCATAAGTGAAGAACAAATGGTGAACTTCAAAAACTTGTCCCACTTCAAGTATTATATGTGGATTAGAAATATTTTTAAAAAAATGGTTTGGAGTTCATGGGCATGAATGGGTAGGGAGAAAGTGCTGCCATATTTACAGTACCATCTATAGTACCATCTTGAGCCTGCACTACCATCCAGCCACCTTTGACTCGAATAGATGGCAGCCATCTTGCCATCTATTTGGAAGGTGAAATGCAATAGATATGCATCCTTGCAGAAGGCCTGGAAGGAGCATGGATGAGGCCTTCTTACACCTGTTTTAGTGACTATCTTAAAACACTAAAATAAAGACTTTTGTACACACTCAGGTGACCATTTTTAAGACCGTGTTGATAAAGATGTGCCTAAATCAGCCAGGATAAACTAGGCCATGTTGAAGTATAAAACAAAAGAAAACTTCCAAAATTTCAGGCAAAAACAACAAAAGTTTAATAACTCTCTCATGTTACATATCCAGAAAATTAGTTGGCTAATATATGTAGTAAGCTTGCTTCAGGCACGGCTAGATCAAGACACTCCAAGGTGTTCCTTCAGGATCTGTCCTCTTGCTTCCCTCAGTTCTGTTGCCCCTGTGTTGGCCCCAGCCCCAAGCAGCCACTGCCATTTCCAAATGACATACATATAACTCCAAGTCAAGCGGGAAAGAAAGGTTTTCTTCTCTCCCCTGAAAATCCCAGTAATTCCTACAGAAGTTTGAGAAGTCACCTAATGAAATAGTTGAGTTGCACACCCATCCTTGAACCAATTGCTGGGAAGAGGGAAATGGAAATGCACTGATGAGCCTGGAGCCATGCAAGGATTAGCCCCATCTTCATTATGCAGGTTGACAATGTGAAAGGATTAGTCCCCTCAAAAAAATCTAGGTGCTGTTACCAGACAAAGGGAGGTTAACACGAGCCCAAACAGCAGTTTCTATTTTATGGTCCAAGACGAAAAATGCTATGACTCCCACCTGACTCAGGCCTTGATGGTTTCCATATTATAGGGTGACAGTAAAAACCCGTCTGTGCCCCCTTTGAAGGTAAAGACACTGCAAAAATATGAACAATAGTTAACTTCAGAGCAGGGGTTACTTGGAGACAGGAGAAGATCTTGGAGTGTATTAACCATACAGGAGACTGGCCTGTGGTCACTTGAATGCAAGTACACGGGATTCTTGGAGGAATGCCATCAGGAACTAGATGTCCTTTATGGTTGATAAACTCTGAGACTGATTCTTCTCGTGACCTTGCTCATAAAAGAAACAGTAGATGAGCAGAATTAAGGATGGTTTAGTTTGGAAAAAAGATTTTTGTAGCTTTCTAGTTTTATCTGCTGAGCTATGGCTTTTGGAACTCAATAAATATGCAGTGGTGCAGCTTCTCGGGGCGGATTCCACTTCTGAGTTTCATCCCTCTGCTTGTACTATTTTCATCTGATGTGTCTTATTCTCCTTGTGAGTCTGAACCATAAAAGAAAAATCGTAACATCTGGCGCCCAATGTGGGGCTCAAAAAGGAGTAAGTTGAAGTCTCAGGATCATCAGACTGAAGGGGAAAAAATCTGCTCAGTGGTAAGCAAAACCTTCAGGATATTTTAAGCAGAGTCATGGGGAATTCCCATCTGTTGAGACCCAAGCATTTAAAATACTGCAAGCATTGTTAAAGGGGTCCAGTATAACTGTTAAAGACAAGATTTTTTAAGTTACTTTCTAAAAATGTTAGGAAGCAGTTATTGGTTCCAGCTATAAGGAAAAGCTGCTTTAAGTTTGAAAACATGGAAAGAAGTAACAAGAGCTTTACGACGTGCTCATCAACAAGGAGACACTATTCGTCTTTCTGTTTGGTCTCTTTGTAATTCAATTTCCTTGGCTTTGCAACCATTACAGCAGGGGTTCCCAAACTACAGCCTGTGGGCTGCATGCAGCCCCCTGAGGCCATTTATCTGGCCCCTGCTGCATTTCCAGAAGGGGCACCTCTTTCACTGGTGGTCAGTGATGCATCCTGTGCTCCTGGAGTACTGTATGTGGTGGCATTGCAAAGCGCGGCATCGCTCATGTACAGTCCTACTTCCAGTGACGCAGGACTCACGCATCACAGATCCAGAAGCACGTCATATCACTTGTTACAGCTAGCAGTAACAAATATGGAACCAGACATTGACCATCTCATTAGCCATCTCACTGACCAACTATAGTCTAAAAGCAGGCCTATAGTTCCCATTGAAATACTGGTCAGTTTGTTGATTTAAATTTACTTGTTCTCAGCAGAAACTCTACAAGCTAGAAGAGAGTGGACCCCAATATTTAAAGCCCTGAAAGAGAGGAACTTTCAGCCAAGAATACTATACCCATCAAAGCTATCCTTCAAGTATGAAGGAGATATAAAAACATTCACAAATACAGAAAAGATGAGAGAATTTATCAACAGAAAGCCCCCACTCCAGGAAATACTAAAGGGGGTTTTCCAACCAGATTCAAAGAACAAAAGAAAACAACACCACAAGTAACAGCTCCACCAAGAACACAATAAAACCAAACTCAAACTGTGACAACAAAGGAAAAAAAGGGGGGAGAGAATGGAGATTAACAGTAGCAAAGGACGATGAAGTACAGAAATACTTATAAGATAGGGTATTACAATGAATATGGTAGGTACCCTTTTCATTACTTAATGGTAACTACCCTAGAAAAAACCACCACAAAAACACTTGACTTAAAAAAGGTAGCAACAGAGGAAAGAAGTATGGAACACAAACAAACAAAAACAAATGATAGAAAAACAAAAGAGAAGAATCAAACTAGATACAAAACTAACAGAAAGCAATTTATAAAATGGCAGTAGGGAACCCACAAGTGTCAATAATTACACTAAATGTAAATGGATTAAACTTACCAATAAAAAGACACAGAGTAGCAGAATGGATTAAAAAAGAAAATCCAACTATATGCTGCCTACAAGAAACACATCTAAGCAACAAGGATAAAAACAAATTCAAAGTGAAAGGCTGGAAAACAATACTCCAAGCAAACAACACCCAAAAAAAAGCAGGTGTAGCAATACTCATATCTGATAATGCTGACTACAAGACAGAAAAAGTACTCAGAGACAAAAATGGTCATTTCATAATGATTAAGGGGACACTGAATCAAGAAGACATAACAATCCTTAATATATATGCACCAAACCAAGGAGCACCAAAATATATAAGACAGCTACTTATTGACCTTAAAACAAAAACTAACAAAAATACAATCATACTTGGAGACCTCAATACTCCGCTGACGGCTCTAGATCGGTCATCCAAACAGAGAATCAATAAAGATATAGTGGCTTTAAACGAAATACTAGAACACCTGGATATGATAGACATCTACAGGACACTTCATCCCAAAGCGACAGAATATACATTTTTCTCTAGTGTACATGGAACATTCTCAAGAATTGACCATATGTTGGGCCACAAAGACAATATCAGCAAATTTAGAAAAATTGAAATTGTACCAAGCATATTTTCTGATCATAAAGCCTTGAAACTAGAATTCAACTGCAAAAAAGAGGGGGAAAAACCCACAAAAATGTGGAAACTAAACAACATACTTCTAAAAAATGAATGGGTCAAAGAAGAAATAAGCGCAGAGATCAAAAGATATATACAGACAAATGAAAATGAAAATACGACATATCAGAATCTCAGGGATGCAGCAAAAGCAGTAATAAGAGGAAAGTTCATATCACTTCAGGCCTATATGAACAAACAAGAGAGAGCCGAAGTAAACCACTTAACTTCACACCTTAAGGAACTAGAAAAAGAAGAACAAAGACAACCCAAAACCAGCCGAAGAAAGGAGATAATAAAAATCAGAGCAGAAATAAATGAAATAGAGAACAGAAAAACTATAGAAAAAATCAATAAAACAAGGAGCTGGTTCTTTGAAAAGATCAACAAAATTGACAAACCCTTGGCAAGACTCACCAAGGAAAAAAGGCACAGGACTCAAATAAATAAAATCCAAAATGAAAGAGGAGAGATCACCACAGACATCATAGATATACAAAGAATTATTGTAGAATACTATGAAAAATTATATGCCACCAAATACAACAATCTAGAAGAAATGGATAAATTCCTAGAACAATACAACCTTCCTAGACTGAGTCAAGAAGAAGCAGAAAGCCTAAACAGACCAATAAGCAGGGAGGAAATAGAAAAAACTATTAAAAACCTCCCCAAAAATAAAAGTCCAGGCCCAGACGGTTATACTAGTGAATTCTATCAAACATTCAAAGAAGACTTGGTTCCTATTCTACTCAAAGTCTTCCAAAAAATTGAAGAAGAAGCAATACTTCCAAACACATTTTATGAGGCCAACATAACCCTCATACCAAAACCTGGCAAGGATGGCACAAAGAAAGAAAACTACAGACCAATATCTCTAATGAATACAGATGCTAAAATTCTAAACAAAATACTGGCAAACCGAATACAACAACATATTAAAAAAATAATACATCATGATCAAGTGGGATTCATCCCAGAATCTCAAGGATGGTTCAACATACGCAAAACGGTTAACGTAATACACCATATCAACAAAACAAAGAACAAAAACCACATGATCTTATCAATAGATGCAGAAAAGGCTTTTGATAAAATACAACACAATTTTATGTTTAAGACTCTCAACAAAATGGGTATAGAAGGAAAATATCTCAACATGATAAAGGCCATATATGATAAACCATCAGCCAACATCATTTTAAACGGCATAAAACTGAGGACTTTCTACCTTAAATCAGGAACAAGACAGGGTTGTCCACTCTCTCCACTCTTATTTAACGTGGTGCTAGAAGTTCTGGCCAGAGCAATCAGACAAGACAAAGAAATAAAAGGCATCCATATCGGAAAAGAAGAAGTAAAGGTATCACTTTTTGCTGATGATATGATCCTATACATCGAAAACCCGAAGGACTCCACAAAAAGATTATTAGAAACAATAAACCAATACAGTAAGGTCGCAGGATACAAAATTAACATACAGAAGTCCATAGCCTTTCTCTATGCCAACAATGAAATATTAGAAAACGAACTCAAAAAAAGAATCCCCTTCACGATTGCAACAAAAAAAATAAAATACCTAGGAATAAACATAACAAAGAATGTAAAGGACCTATATAATGAAAATTACAAAGCATTGTTAAGGGAAATCGAAAAAGATACAATGAGATGGAAAAATATTCCTTGTTCTTGGATAGGAAGAATAAATATAATCAAAATGGCCATATTACCCAAAGCAATATACAAATTTAATGCAATTCCCATCAAAATCCCTATGAGATTTTTTAAAGAAATGGAACAAAAAATCATCAGATTTATATGGAACTATAAAAAACCCCGAATAGCCAAAACAATCCTAAGGAAAAAGAATGAAGCTGGGGGCATTACAATACCTGACTTTAAACTATATTATAGGGCCACGATAATCAAAACAGCATGGTATTGGCAGAAAAATAGACACTCAGACCAATGGAACAGAATAGAAAGCCCAGAAATAAAACCACATATATATGGTCAAATAATCTTGATAAAGGGGCCAACAACACACAATGGAGAAAAGAAAGCCTCTTCAACAAATGGTGTTGGGAAAACTGGAAAGCCACATGCAAAAGAATGAAACTCGACTACAGCCTGTCCCCGTGTACTAAAATTAATTCAAAATGGATCAAAGACCTAAATATAAGACCTGAAACAATAAAGTACATAGAAGAAGACATAGGTACTAAACTCATGGACCTGGGTTTTAAAGAACATTTTATGAACTTGACTCCAATGGCAAGAGAAGTGAAGGCAAAGATAAATGAATGGGACTACATCAGAATAAAAAGTTTTTGCTCAGCAAGAGAAACTGATATAAAAATAAACAGACAGCCAACTAAATGGGAAATGATTTTTTCAAACAACAGTTCAGATAAGGGCCTAATATCCAAAATTTACAAAGAACTCATAAAACTCAACAACAAACAAACAAACAATCCAATAAAAAAATGGGAAGAGGACATGAATAGACACTTCTCCCAGGAAGAGATACAAATGGCCAACAGATATATGAAAAGATGCTCATCTTCATTAGTTATTAGGGAAATGCAAATCAAAACTACAATGAGATACCACCTCACCCCTGTTAGATTAGCTATTATCAACAAGACGGGTAATAGCAAATGTTGGAGAGGCTGTGGAGAAAAAGGAACCCTCATTCACTGTTGGTGGGACTGTAAAGTAGTACAAACATTATGGAGGAAAGTATGGTGGTTCCTCAAAAAACTGCAAATAGAACTACCTTATGACCCAGCAATCCCTCTACTGGGTATATACCCCAAAACCTCAGAAACATTGATACGTGAAGACACATGTAGCCCCATGTTCATTGCAGCACTGTTCACAGTGGCCAAGACATGGAAACAACCAAAAAGCCCTTCAATAGAAGACTGGATAAAGAAGATGTGGCACATATACACTATGGAATACTACTCAGCCATAAGAAATGATGACATCAGATCATTTACAGCAAAATGGTGGGATCTTGATAACATTATAAGGAGTGAAATAAGTAAATCAGAAAAAAACAAGAACTACATGATTCCATATATTGGTGGAACATAAAAATGAGACTAAGAGACATGGACAAGAGTGTGGTGGTTACCAGGGGTGGGGGGAGGGAGGACAGGGGGAGAGTTAGGGGGAGGGGGAGGGGCACAGAGAACTAGATAGAGGGTGGCGAAGGACAATCTGACTTTGGGCGAGGGGTATGCAACATAATTTAATGACAAAATAACCTAGACATGTTTTCTTTGAATATATGTACCCTGATTTATTAATGTCATCCCATTACCATTAATAAAAATTTATTTTAAAAATAAATAAATAAATAAATAAATAAATTTACTTGTTCTTTATTTTAAATATTGTATTTGTTCCCGTTTTGCTTTTTTACTTTAAAATAAGATATGTGCAGTGTGCATAGAAATTTTTTCATAGTTTTTTTTAAGTCTGGCCCTCCAATGGTCTGAGGGACAGTGAACTGACCCCCTGTGTAAAAAGTTTGGGGCCCCTGCATTACAGTCTGATTCTGAATCCTCATGGCCTCCAGCTCATTAGGTAATGTCTGATATTGATAATGGTTAAGTAAAAAACCAATACAGGTCAAGCAGTGGCCACTAAAAGGAGAGAACCTTTTACATCAATTGGTACAGACTCAATTAGAATTAGGACATATGAATCACAAAGTCCTGGAAATTCTCCAGTTTTTGTAATAAAGAGAAAATCTGGAAAATGTAGAATGCTTACTGATTTTCTTTAATGTTTTGGCTACAATCCTCTGAACTATCATTTTGTTTCTTTCTTATTCTTTGCCTGGAAATTTAGACAGGGGGCTCCTGATGAATCCAATTATGAAATCTCCCAGCAGCTGAGAGTTTTTTGTCTCAGGGAGATTTTACTTAGTTCCATCCATCATTAGTCTCTCTGAAAATGCCCTAAGATCAGGCAGGCAACTTTCTAGTCTGATTCTACTCTGAAATCCCAGGTTTCTCTCTGGTTTGTCTGATTCTAGTTTCTGTTTAGTTTTTGTTTGATGTTGTCTAAAATGGGATTTTTTTAAAGGCCTGAATTAAGTTCTTGCATGCAAAAGTTGGAAATGCCAGCTTTTATATTGAAGAGAATAGTTTCATCCCTACATTTTTTGCTTTAAAATTGGAACTTGTAAGGAGTGCTTATTTAAATTTAAATTGAATAGAATGTAGATCCAAAAGACCTGCTAATTTGTTTAGTACATTGTAAGGTATATTTGGAGTTAGAAGCCAAATAGTAATTCAAGTATTAGGATTAATCAAAGTTATGTATTATACTTGTGTTTCTGTGCTGAAAATTGTCTTGTTTGTGTGTAAAGATGTGCTCAGATCTGTAAAACAAAGGAATAAGCAAAATTAAGCAGGGCCCTGATAAGTCGTTTCAAGAATTTGTCTCAAGCTGCTTCAGGTGTTGGCTGCTTGTCAGGCCACATCCTGCAAAAGGGGCCTGGAGGAAAGAGGGAATTGGCTCCTCTGATGCCCTGAAATAGACCTAACAATACAAGACTTTTAGATATAAAAGCTAGTGCATCTGTTACTGTTACTGCTAAGCAACATTGATTTTCTTCCTGGCCCATTTATGCAGTGGTCACTAAGCCACAAGCCTTAGGGCAAAGTAAATTTCCCTAACAAAGCTCTAAGGTTTTTTTTTTTTTGTATTTTTCTGAAGCTGGAAATGAGGAGAGACAGTCAGACAGACTCCCGCAAGCGCCTGACCGGGATCCACGTGGCACGCCCACCAGGGGGCGATGCTCTGCCCACCAGGGGGTGATGCTCTGCCCCTCTGGGGCATCGCTCTGTCGCGACCAGAGCCACTCTAGTGCCTGGGGCAGAGGCCAAGAAGCCATCCCCAGCACCCGGGCCATCTTTGCTCCAATGGAGCCTTGGCTGTGGAAGGGGAAGAGAGAGACAGAGAGGAAGGAGAGGGGGAGGGGTGGAGAAGCAGATGGGTGCTTCTCCTGTGTGCCCTGGCCGGGAATCAAACCCAGGACCTCTGCACGCCAGGCCGATGCTCTACCACTGAGCCAACCGGCCAGGGCCTCTAAGTTTTTTGTTATTGTTGTTTTTCTACAATGGGAAGATAACGAGGGTCATTTGGCCTCTGATGAAGAAAAACATTTATCTTCTAAACAATTAAAGGAGTGACTTTTTAAATTACAGTCTAAACTTTCTGACAAAGAGGTTCGACATAGTATTAACCCTTTCAGAACTGACCAAGATAATTAGCCTCCGCCTCCTCCTTCTGTTACTCCCCCTACTCCACCACCATTTCCTTGCATCCAGACCTACCCACAGAAGCCCCCTCTGCTAATTCATTTCTAGATTCAGTACCTGCTGTTGTACCTGAAAAACAAGCTAAGGGACCTAGTCTTACACTTCTTATAAAAGGAATAATGCAGGCTAGACAAAAAGGGAATTTAGAATTCATAAGTCCAGCATTAGAAGCTTTTCCTGTCACACTCACTCCATTTGGACCTAATCCACAATTCCTTTAAAGGAGGTTTTTATACTCAATATAACCAAATCCCTGTCAAAACTCTTAAGTTAAAAATGGCTTGCTCCCAGTATAGAACTAACTCTCCTTATACACAGGGACTGCTATCCTCCTTCATGGACTCTGAATGTTTTATCTCAAAAAATTTAGAGATGTTAGCTTGGACTGTTCTTTCAAAAGTAGAATATTTATAATTTATGACTTAGTAGAAGGATCAGGCTCATATTCAAGGTATTCAGAATGCTAACGCTAACCCTCCTGTTAATATTACACAAGATAAACTTTTTAGACAGGGACAGTTTGCTGATTTACAACAGCAATGTAGAAAAAATATAGGAGTGAGGATTTGCTCTTATCTCCACAGATACAGGAGACCAGTGGATACCTTCCAGAAGATTAAAGCTTCGGCATGAGTTGGAAATAGAAGAAAGGGAGATTTGACATCTTTGAGCCATCAGAAGAAGAAATAAAGAGACTAAGCCTAGAGCCAAAGGTTATTAGAGAAATAAAGATGAAGGCAATTATAACATAAAAATCTGAACTGCCTACTTGGGGGCAACTAAAGAAACTTACCCAGGAGGCAAGAAATGTTTTAATTAGGACTAAGGCTCCAAAAACATTATTGACTCTGTTTCTAGCAATGTTGACTGTTGTGTCTATAACAATAAGCAGAATTAACTATTCTTACTAAGTTTATATTCCTCCCACAAGGAATATTGGATAGCCCAACACTGTATCAAAATTATGTAAGTCAACCTTTAGAAAAAATTTGTCAGAAATATCCTCAATCTTCGATATACAGTGTGTTCATAAAGTCATGGTGCACTTTTGACCGGTCACAGGAAAGCAACAAAAGACAATAGAAATGTGAAATCTGCACCAAATACAAGGAAAACTCTCCCAGTTTCATACCTATTCAGTGCAGTTCAATGTGGGCTCATGCACAGATTTTTTAGGGCTCCTTAGGTAGCTAACCTGTATAGCCTCTACAGACTCATCACTGACTGATGGCCTACCAGAATGGAGTTTCTCCACCAAACTGCCAGTTTCTTTCAACTGCTTATCCTACCAAGTAATGTTATTCCTATGTGGTGGTGCTTCATTATAAATGCGCCAATATTCATGTTGCACTTTGGTCACGGATTCAAATTTAGCGAGCCACAGAACACACTGAACTTTCCTCTGTACCGTCCACATCTCGATTGGCATGGCCGTGGGCTGCTCCGTTGTATACATGGTGTTATGTCATCATCTGCGTAGGTGCACATGCTGCCACATCATCCTACAGAAACTGGAAGGTTTTCCTTTTATTTGGTGCAGATTTCACATTTCTATCATCTTTTGTTGCTTTCCTGTGACTGGTCAAAAGTGCACCATGACTTCACGGACACACTGTACATGACATATTGATAGCTTGTGAGAATAATGCTGAACTTTCAGTCCTCCTTAAAGATGCTTCTGAAGCTTTGAATCAATACGGCTTAATCATAGCTGAAGACAAAATTCAAATATCTTGTCCTTTTAAGTATTTAGGGCATATAATTAAAAATCAAGAATTATTCCTCAAAAAGTCAATTTATGAACTGACTCCTTAAAAACCTTAAATGACTTTCAAAAATTATTGGATGATTTAATTGGTTGAGACCCTCCCTAGGAATCCCTACTTATGCACTAAGAAATTTATTTAATATTCTTCAAGAAGATTCTGATTTAAACACTCCTAGACAGTTACCAGAAATGACAAAACAAGAGCTATCACTTATTGAAAAAAATATGCATACTGCTTATTTAGATCAAATTAATACACATCAACCTATTTAGTTAATTCTTTTGCCCTCAGAACATTCTCCTTCTAGCATCATATAGCAAGAAAACAAGATATTAAAATGGCAATTTCTGCCACATAAGACTCAAAAGAAATTATGTACATACTTAGAGAAAATCTGTACTTTAATTACTAAAAGTAGACTTAGGATAAGACAACTGACTAGAAATGATCCGAATAAAATCATTTTACCCTTAACATGTTATCAGATTTCAGACAACTAGAAATTAAATATTAATTGGCAGATTGGGTTAGCTGATTATTTTAGCACTATGAACAATCAGTATTCTACAGATAAAAGAATTCAATTTCTAAAAAGAACACATTGGATTTTGCCAACTAAAATACTGGCTCAGCCATTCAAAAGGCTTCTACTTTTTATACTGATACAAATAAATTAGGTGTAAGGTATTTTTCCCCTCTGAGGAAGAGGAAGGGGTGTGGCCACAAAGTGTGGATAAGCAAAAGCTGTGTTGAGCACAGCACCTCCCAGACAATGTCCCCTGGTCCCAGGGACAGAGGCCAGGGAAGTCGCATGGGGTAATCCACGTGGGGGATATTTAAAGGTTCTCTAGGGTGGTCGAGCTAATATGACGTGATGAAAACTCACTGGCTGGCAGACAGTCGCTCTTTTCCAAGGGACTCCTGGGAAGTTTATTTTGGTGCGCATGGGTATGGGCAGTTCCAGCCAGAGTTCCCGGGTCTGGTTTCTCACGTGACCTTCCCACATTGCCCACCACCTTACATTCTGACCTTTTGTGTTAAACAGGGGTGCCACTATTCATCTGGCTACTTCCTGTTGGTTAGGGGTGTTGTGAGGAGGGGAGATTGGAAGGTGGTGGTTTTGAGGAGAGTTGGGGGGGGACAGGACATCTGTTTGACCATGACTGGAGAAACTTCACAGATGCAGTCCTGTAAAGATTTTTTAAAAAGAGAGAGGCAATAGGAGGATTTGCAGGGCACAGTATTCCGATTGCCAGCGGTCCTGTGTGGGGGCAAGCTGGAGGCAAAACTGCATGTCAGGAGTGGTATACGAAGGGGAAACAAAGGCGTCCCATCCACTCCTATAACCAGGACCTGTGAGGAAACTAGAGGTCCAGAGTTGATGGCAAAACAGAGAAAGTAGCCCCATATCCACAAGGAATGAGATGGACTTACCCGCTAGTTGTAGCATTACCCTGGGTTTGGTGAGGATGATGTGGGTCTCTGAGTCCAGACCACATCAGTCGTCCATGAGGTCTAGGAGTTTGAGTGGTGGGCCCATCTGGCTGGCTTAGCCTCCCATTTGGGTGGCTTGTCCTCTACGTAGAGGCGCTGAGGAAAAGCCTTTTGCCCAAAGGGGAAATTGCTCAGCCAGTGATTGGGTTGCTTACAGTTAGGGCAGGGCTTAGTGGGCAGTCGCAGGCAGGAGCACTGTTGGGCACAGTGACAGGGTTCTTCTTTTCAGCCTGAACTTGGGTCAGGCACTTCCTGTGCCTTGCCCCTGTTGCTCTGCCAGCCTGAGGGCTGCCACAAGAGCCTGGATTTGGAGTGTTACCTTCTGCTGCATGTGGGCCTGGTGAACAGCCTTGGCCTTTTCCTACTAGCTGTGACCATTAAAAACTATAAATGCCATGTTCACAGGTCTCGGATAGGGGTTTGGGGATTGAGAATAAGAGGAGGTGGGCTCCTGGGGAGCCCGGCACCCAGATCTGGCCAGAAACGCCAGAGCCAGAGGCAGGACAGGGACAGGGCTTCCTGAAAGAAGCTCAGGGTTGGGCTTAAGAATACAGTAGAGAAGGGAGGGGCCCCTGGTCAGCAGGGGAGGAGAAAGAGGGACTGGTATTTGCAAGTGAATGAGAAACAGGATTCTGTGAAGGGAGGGCAGGGGGCTCCTGGAGGGAAGAGACCCAAGTGGAAGAGGTCTGCAGAGGAACCAGAGAGGAGTTCTGAGAGAAGGGTGCCCCCGAGGGTCAGGCAGGAGGGGGAGAGAGTTGAGTGTTGGCAAAGGAGGAAAGATTAGGAGCGGAGGGTTTAGGTGAGGTTTCTCTGGCCAAAAAGGGCCTGTGCCATTTAGTAGGCAACACAGAGATTAGGACAGGAGCGTGAATAATTAGAAGCCCTGAATGTAAGAGATCTCCAATCAGTTCCCAGCTTTTTTGGTGATAGTTAAATTGATGAAGGTGTTAAAACCAAAAGTCCTTTCAGGAGGCTACCTGGCTTGATTATCCAGTGGGTTCTGTGGCCTGACCACAGTGGAGAAGAAGAACAGTTTCTTCTTCTTTAGGGAGGGAGGGATTTCAGATAAGGCAACTCCCGGAGTGTTTTTAGATTAGGTTTAGATTCCTGTGCCCCCACAGCCGCCCTCAGTCCTCGGAGTGGTCAGAGTTGATCATTAGCATCCCGCTCTGGCCAACCGGATGATTAAGTAAAGTGGATGTGCCCAGGACGTCTCCACGGTTACACACGCACTCGGAACAGAAAAGAGGTCACTGACGCAGCTGTGGTTTTGGACAGGGAGTCTTGGCGGAAAGAATTGAGGGGAGGCTGGAGGCAGGGGACTTATTGCACCATGTGCTGAAGTGGGTGGAAAGGAGCAGTCTTTGTGGACTTCTAACTCCTCCCGGTTTTTGGCACCAAATGTAAGGTATTTTTTCTCACCAAGGAAGAAGGAAGGGTCATAGCCATGAAGTGGATAAGCAAAAGCTTTATTGAGTACAGCGCCTCCTGGACAATGTTCCCTGGTCCCAGGGACAGAGGCCAGGAAAGTCGCATGGGGTGATCCGCGTGGGGCATATTTAAAGGGCTTTTAGGGTGGTCGAGCTAATATGATGTGGCAAAATCTCAGTGGCTGGCAGATGATCGTTCTTTTCCCAAGGACTCCTGGGAAGTTTATTTTGGCGTGCATGGGTGTAGGCGGTTCCAGTCAGAGTTCCTGGGTCTGGTTTCTCATGTGACCTTCCCCCATTGCCCACCACCTTACATTAGGTATAGCTGGGTATACTGGACCAGTGATAAAAGTAAAAAAACTCCATATAACATCAGTTCAAAAAGCAGAGTTATCTGCCGTATTATTACTTCTTAATAATTTTCCTTGCCTTATTAACATTGTTACTGATTCACAATGCAAATATTGATCGATTTACGACCTATGCAACTTATGACCATTCGACTTTACGACCACAATAGCTAGCCACGACTGCTCCGCATCTGGCAGTGCAAGTGTTGCCCAGCTGGGCGTACAACAGTGTGGACCAGCTTCCAGCAGCACTACCATCTCCGCGTGCACCATTTCAACTGTTATCCCAGACTCGGTACAGCAATTTGTGTTTTGTGTCTTGGATATTTTTCATCGAATCCCTCCCAAGATGTCTACCAAGAGGAAATTGTCTTTGCAAATATTAAACCAGTTGTACTGGTAATGCAGTGTTTTACTTAAACCTGATGAATGTAAAAATAAGAAACAAAATGGTGTAGAGATGATACAAATGGCATAAAATGAACAAAGAAAATTATGATATATAACAATAATAAAAAAAATTATAATAAAATATGACTTAAAGATTTTTTTTTTTTGTATTTTTCTGAAGCTGGAAACGGGGAGAGACAGTCAGACAGACTCCCGCATGCGCCTGACCGGGGTCCACCCGGCACGCCCACCAGGGGCGACGCTCTGCCCACCAGGGGCTCTGCCCCTCTGGGGCGTCGCTCTGTCGCGACCAGAGCCACTCCAGCGCCTGGGGTAGAGGCCAAGGAACCATCCCCAGCGCCCAGGCCATCCCTGCTCCAATGGAGCCCCGGCTGCGGGAGGGGAAGAGAGAGACAGAGAGGAAGGAGGGGGGTGGAGAAGCAAATGGGCGCTTCTCCTGTGTGCCCCGGCCAGGAATTGAACCCGGGTCCCCCGCACGCCAGGCCAACGCTCTACCACTGAGCCAACTGGCCAGGGCCGACTTAAAGATTTTTATAACATCATTTCACAGTACTGTACATATAGCTTATTCAATTTACAAATAAATCATGTTACGATCAGTTTGTAGGAACCAATCGTGGTCATAAGTCGAGCACTAGCTGTATGTAGAACATCCAGTTAAACTTATAGCTGTTTACATTTCAAATGATGGTTCTGAATTACACAAATTGTTTCAAGAGTTACAACTTTTATTGTGGGAATGAAATTCGCCTATCTATATAACTCACATTCATTCTCATACAGCTTTACCAGGCCCTATGTCTACTGCAAATAATAAAATTGATCAATTACTTATTGGATCAGTACAAATAGCCACTAAATTTCATGCAGAGACAGATACGAATAGAAAAGGTTTAATGCAAAAATTTAAGATAACCAGGTGAGAGGCTCAAAATATTGTTAGAAAATGTCCTCAGTGCAGTATTATAAATGCTCCTTCCATGGGGGACAAATCTTAGAGGACAGCACAGTAATGACCTGTGGCAAATGGTTGTAACTCGTATTTCTTCCTTTGGAAAACTATCTTATGTACACTGTTCTACTGATACTTATTCTTCCTTTTGATGGGCCACACCTTTGCCTGGAGAAAAGGCTGATTGTGTCATTCAACATCTTATAAAAGCTATTAATGTTATGGGCATTCCTAAAGCACTTAAAACTGACAATGGTCCTGCCTATACCTCTGCTAAGTTTCAACAATCCTTAACACTTTAGAATATTAACTATACTCCTAGAATTCCATATAACCTACAAGAATAGGCAATCATTAAGCACAGCAATCGCACTCTGAAAAATATGTTACTTAAACAAAAGGGGGAGAAGGAGGAGACTATCCCCTAGAATTATGTTACACAAAGCTTTATTTACTTTAAATTTCTTAAATACAGGAGAGGATAATTTGACTGCTGCAGACAGACATTGGACAATAAATAATAGTTCTAAGATTAATCAACCTGTGCATTATAAAAATGAGTTGGATCAATGGGTACCTGGTATAGTACAACATTGGGGAAGAGGGTTTGCTTGTGTCATTGCAGAATCCGGTGAAGTCCTCTGGATGCCTGCCCACAGAATTAAACTAACAACATGAGCAAGAGAAACAGAGTCTCTCCATATCCGCCCATTGCCAAGATGGAAGCATTGAACCTTGGAAGAAGAACCCTTAAAGTTGTCGCTGCCGAGTATTGAGAAGGCTAAAATACCAAGGTGGGGTCAACTTAAAAAGCTGACCTTTGAGGGTAAAAAGATGCTACAAGCTCCTGGAAAAGAATAAAATGCTACTAATCTGTTCTTAGCAATGATTGCTTTGGTAACAATTCCAGTAAGTAAGGCTGAAAATTTTAGTTACTGGGTATATATCCCTAATCCTCCATTAAGTAGAGCTATTCATTGGGAAGATAGAGCCATTCCTATATTTGTTAATGATTCTAATTGGCTTCCAGGACCTTTTGATGATATAAACCCCTTAGTATCTTCAGAAGAGAAATAAGATTAGAAAATTGTACAACAGGAGTTGAGGGATTACTTATATGTGTAGGATATGAGCCACATTGTATAAAAATAGAAGCTCAAACTTGGGTCTCTATTGTAAAAAAAAAAAATAACAGAAAAAGAGGAGGAAAAAAACATTTGTTTTTGTTACAAGGATACAGATTTAAAGGTAATACATCTGTAAATGGTTCATGGTCCTGAACCTCTGCCTGATATACCACCCTGTCATACTGCAATTGTTAATCAGCTAAGTGAATGGATACATTGGGAAGATTGCAGAGGTGAAACTGCTCAGGTTTTACTTAATATTTCCTATGGAAACATCATCAATTGGAGCCCTCATGGTTGTGCCTGAGTTAAAGGGCAGGGTGCTGATTTAAGGTGGCATAATAACAATGGTTCAATTACAGCCATTAGGAGTGGAGGGTTTAGGGTGAGTTCTAAGAGTTCGAGTGGTGGGCCTGCCTGGCTGGCTTAGCCTCCCATTTGGGTGGCTTGTCCTCCATGAAGAGGCACTGAAAATTTATAATACTATCGTACGGCATAGAGGAGGGATGTCACCTCAAGCTCCTCACATAAACTTTGGTCCTATACAATATCATTTGTAGAAAATAGCTACAGCACTTAAACATATGTCAGCATGGAAAGGAGAAATCTAGAGAAATCATCCTTCTAATCATACTGTGTTAACCTTTAAAAAGAATGAGATGTATTTTATATCTGCTTGTGTTAGATTGCCTTATATGTTTATTATCGGTGAAACCAAATGGATAGCTGAAAATTATTCTATAACTTGCAACAACTGTACTTTTTATGCATGTATTAACTCTTCCATTCCTTTTAATAAAAGTAGTCAAAGTCTATACATTATAAGAGCCAGAACAGGAGTATAGATTCCAGTACAAATGCATTGGATGTGGCAAGATTTTCTTTCTATGATGCTGTTACAACATCTTATTTAGTCTTTGAAGCAAACCAGAAGACTAGTTGGACTGATCATCGCCATCATTATAGGATTAATAGCTGTAACCACCATGGCTGCTGTATCTGGAGTTGCATTACATCAAAGTATAAAGACTGTGGACTTTGTAAAAAGTAGCATGAAAATTCTGAACAACTGTGGATTTCTCAACAACATATAGATAGTGAAATTAATGTTAAGGTTAATGATTTAGAACAGACTGTGATTATGTTAGGAGATCAAATTGTTAGTCTTCAAAGACAAATTAAACTAAAATGTGATTAGAATTTAACTACTTTTTGTATTACCTCTATTCCTTGGAATCATACTGATTTCCCTTGGGAAAATGTTAAAAAACACTTGTTAAATTATAGAAATTTAACTATAGAAATATTAGATCTACAAAAGCATGTTGACACTATTTTTAAGGATCAGTTGAAATTGAGTGATAGAGAAAATTTAGTAACTGCTATTTCTGATGGAATCAGTAATTTAAATCCTCTAAAACAGTGGTCCCCAACCCCCGGGCCGTGGACCGGTACCGGTCCATGGGCCATTTGGTACCAGTCCACAGAGAAAGAATAAATAACTTACATTATTTGTTTTATTTATATGTAAGTCTGAACGATGTTTTATTTTTTAAAAATGACCAGATTCCCTCTGTTACATCCGTCTAAGACTCACTCTTAATGCTTGTCTCGTAAGTTTGACAATTATATTTTAAAATACCACAGTTTTTACACCAGTCACATAATTTTATTTTGTGCATTTATCTGTCCCACCCTGAAGGCCGGTCCGTGAAAATATTTTCTGACATTATACCAGTCCATGGCCCAAAAAAGGTTGGGGACCACTGCTCTAAAATAGTTTAAGATTTTTGGAGGAATTGTAGGAGGCATTATACTAATCATTTGTTTTATATTTCTTTTATTATATATAGTCAGAAGAAGAGAAAATTGGCATCAAAGCAAAATAGAGCAGCAATCTGCCTGTTCACTCTTAAATAAGGTGCAAGCTAAACAAAAAGGGGGAAATGAAGGGAAAGACCCTGCACAAATATGAATGATAGTTAACTTCAGAGCAGGGGTTACTTCAAGACAGGAGGAGATCTTAGAGTGTATTAACCATACAGGAGACTGGCCTGCGGTCACTTGAATGCCAGTACGTGGAATTCTTGGAGGAATGCCATCAAGAACCAGATGTCCTTTATGATTGATAAACTCTGTTCTTGTGACCTTGCTCATAAAGAAAACAGTAGACAAGCAGGATTAAGGATGGTTTAGTTGGGAAAAAAGATTTTTGTAGCTTTCTATTGTAGTTTTATCTGCTGAGCTGTAGCTTTTGGAACTCGATAAATATGCAGTGGCGCAGTTTCTTGGGGCTGATTCCACTTCTGAGTTTCATCCCTCTGTTTGTACTACTTTCATCTGATATGTCTTATTCCTTGTGAATCTGAACCATAAAAGAAAAATGGTAACACCCCTTAATGGTTATAAGGAAGGGTTATTCAATTTACTTCATCCAAGAAGTCGACATTGAGTGTTTGCAATACATTGGAAACTTTGTCCCCTGATAGAAATACAAATTCTAATAAAATATAATCCTTGCCCCCAAAGGTCTTTTAGGGGCAAGGACATTTAACACAAAATTAGAAATTACTGTCCTGCATATTATAAAAGAGATATGTAGAAAGGACTGTAAAACACTTGTCCTGAATTTTACTGGTCATTGAACTTACTTTTTGAGATCAATTCTGAACTCATGAAATACATCTAAATCTATTTTAAAATTGAAAAAACCTAGTATTTTTCATGAGAGTTGCATTAAATAATTAGCCATATTTTAGGACCTAAAATTCAAAGTCACATCCTTGTTTTACTGTCAACCAGCATTTAAAATGAGATGCCTAAGTGGCAGTCTAAGATTGTGTGAAGGTGACCTTGAAAGCAGTCCTCCCCCCCACCCCAACCTAATAAGAATAAGTGCCTCAGGGAGATTACTGTCACACATTCTTTGTGAGAACAGTCAACAATTTGCAATCCCATCTGCCATTCAAAATCTACAGAATTCTCCAGGAAAGACTCCTTGTACAGAAGCAGGTAATGCTATGCAAGCACCAGTGGGGACAAGAGTCATATCAGTAGAAATAAAGCCTCGATGGACTTTCCTAACAAAGGATTCATTCCTCCTGAATTTCAGAAAACACAGGAAGGTGTATGAAGTAGAAAAAAAAGAAAGGCTTCATTCATAAGTGAAATTTGGAAGTATTCCTCAAGTGAACTCGAATCTGTTGATTTATTTTTCTCCTTGACTAGAATTCATGTCAGGTAGAGAGTGGACAATTAAGGAAGATTTTAAAATATGGAGACTTGTCTTTACCTTCATTCAAGAAACACTTATTGACACCTATAGTGCTGTTTATGTGCAAATGAAAGTTTCACAGTACTTGTCCTTGTCTCACTGTCTATTGGGGGAGATAAGGACAGATTATGTCATTCATGCTGTAACAGGGTTTTAACAAAGTGCTAGTACAGGCACAGCCAACATATGGCCCGCGGGTCGAAATGAGTTTATGAGGCCCGCAATTAAATTTTTAATATTCTCCACTACTTTAAAATCTCAGCTACTCAAAAGCGGAAGCATCTTTGATTATTGGAAATCGAGATATTTAAGAAGATAGTGATATGCGGAAGAGAATTCCACATGTGAATAATCTAGGGTTAACTTCCAATAATTGGTCAAATGGATTCGCGATACTTCTTTATCTTTTTAAAAAATTCCATTATAAATATTTACAACTTTTGTACTCGTCCGTACTTGGTATGAACTGTTTGATGTTTAGCAACGATGTGAAACCCACATTCTTTTAGGTGGAGTTTGCCAGTGCGCACCCAAGGTCAAACATTTGTTATTTTTGTGGTCAAGTGTGCTGAATTAAGTGGCATTGTAGCATAGACAATAGCTGCAGTTGATAACTGAAAAAGTGTCCAGGCTGTTTGTAAAATAAAATAATTATTTTATTTGCAATATAACCCCTTCAAGCTCATTCTATTAATTAAATATTGTTTCGATTGATTGTGATACAGTTTAAATATACGGTATGTAACTATATTTTTATTAAAATAATATTGTATATTAAAATTTTTTTCACTCATGTACATTTATTCATAAACAAATTACATAATAAAATTTTGTTTACTTAAATAAATCATTTTTGTGTTTACCATTTTTAAATTTTAATATTTTGTCCGGCCCATGAAAAAAATTTTCTTTCTAATCTGGCCCTGGGACAAAAACTGTTGGCCACGCCTGTGCTACTAGAAGGTTAGGTGGGGTGAAAAGAGAACAGAGAGAGTCATGGTTATGTGGAGGCTTCAAAGGTACATTATAGTTTACTGTGTTGATGAAGTCAAGGAGCATCTGTGTAGCAGAGAGAAGGAAATGAAAGTATAAACAGTATTTCATGTTGCTCACATGGGCACAGAGAAGCCATTGACAGCTTTTAAGCAAGGAATCAACATGATCAAAGTTGTGCCTATAAAAAAATCCTTTTGTCAATGTTATGTGATAGATATATGAGTTTACCAGAACTTCCAACTGCCCTTTTGTTGTCCCATCTGGCTGCCTGACCTCACCCTTACTTACTGGATAATCGCCCCTGAGGCAGAAAAGTTCCAGAAAGCTGATCAACCTGCCCTAAGAAGGAGCATTCCAGAAAGCTGAAATCCTAAAACCATAAAAGGGAACATACCAGAACTTCTGACTCAGTACCGCCCTCAGGCTCTCCCACACCCTATAAAATTCGCCCCTAGTCTGTAACCGCAGCCCTTCTCCCTGGAGAAGTGCTCAGCAGGGTTCCTTTCTTCCTTTTTTTTAAATATGTTTAAATTTTTATTTATTCATTTTTAGAGAAGAGAGAGAGAGAGGGAGAGAGAGGAGGGAGAGACAGAGATAGAGAAGGGGGAGGAGCTGGAAGCATCAACTCCCATATGTGCCTTGACCAGGCAAGCCCAGGGTTTTGAACCAGCGACCTCAGAATTTCCAGGTCGACATTTTATCCACTGGGCCACCACAGGTCAGGCCCTTTCTTCCTTTTAATAAAGCCTGTTACTCTGGTCTTTTCAGACTCCCATGGATTCCAACATTTGGTGCTGAAACCCGGGACAGAGTACTAACTGCCTGGACGATCCCTCTTTGCCATCCAAATTTACAACCAGGGAAGCAATGGGCAGTGGCAGCTCATCCTGGGCTTACTCCCTGATTCTGTTTGGACGTGTAATTGTAGGTTGATTGGCCGGTGACCTGTCCCTGTCCTGAACCCCTGCCAGACCAGAAAGGTAAGGAGTTTCTCCCTTCCCTCTCCCAGTTGGCTTTAATTCGACCCATAAGTCCCTAATCCATCATCGGATGGCTTTCTCTGGTTAGCCTCACATTTTGAGGGGTTTGCCATTTTTCTGTCTCAGGAGACAGCACATTCCAAAAGTCTAAATGCTTAGCTAAATCCCTCTACATTCTCTTTGAGCTCCTTCTTGAGTGGTGACAACCCCTAAGTAGGATGACTCCACATTCTCAGGAGAGCTTTCTCCTTTGAGATTGTGATTGGAGGCGGGGACGCCCTCTCTAGATCACTAATCTCCAGAATGGGCTCTTCAGAGTCAAACCCCGTTGGCTGTCTTCTACTCATTTTCCTTTGCAACACAGCCTGGCCTCAATATAGGCTCGACAATGACTTCCATTGGCCTGAAAATGGGACCTTTGATTACAACATCCTGCGAGACCTTAATAACTTTTGCCACCAGACTGGGAAAGCTTCAGAAATTCCTTATGTGCAGGCTTCCTTTACTTTCACTCCTGTCCTTAATTTCTGTGCCGCTTGTTCTACACGCAGGCCATTTTTGGCCAAAGAAACCTCACCTAAAACCTTTGCTCCTAATCTTTTCTTCTCCATGGACTCCCAACTCTCTTCCCCTCCTGCCTGACCCCCCAGGGGCACCCCTCTCTCAGGACCCCTCTCTGGTCCCTCTGCAAATCTCTTTCACTTGAGTCTCTTCCTTCCAGAAAGCCCCCTTCCTTCGCAGGATTTTCATTCACCTGCAAATACCATTCTCTCTTTCTTCTCTCCTGCTGGCCAGGGGCCCCTCCCTTTTCTACTGTGTTCTTAAACCCCTCCTCCCTCCTTACAGATGGGCGGCTCTGTCTCTTTTTCTTCTTTGACCCATTCCTCCCACCCCACCAGCTTTGGCTACAGCTATGCCATTCTCCCCCTTGTCCTCTCCCCTCTCTTCAGAGCTCCAAATCTTTTTGACTCCTCTGACCACATGGCACCACCACCAGCACTTTAATCTCCTCCTCCTCTTGTGGATTCTGACCCTCCTTCTTTTCCATCCAGCTGTTTACACTGTCCATCCATCTGCTTTCTCTCTTCCTCCTCTCTATGCTGACAACTCCCTGCCATCTCAAAAAGCTTTAAAAAGCAGAGTTGTCTATTGAGCTGTGTGAGTGAGTAATCTGTTTTTCCTCTTTGTTTGTCAGAAAAAATCCCTAGTATAATTTGAATTGAAACAAGTAAAGTTTGCTCATTTAAATTTCTTAATTTATATTTGTATGTGAAGTCTTTGTTTAATGTGTAACTGTCTGTTTCTAAGGCCTTAAACCAATAATTACCCACCTCTTAAATCAAAGCTTACTCATCCCCACAGACTCTCCCTGCAATACCCCCATCCTTCCTGTTCAAAAACTTTCAGGGGCTTATCACCTCATACAAGACTTACACCTAATCAACGAGGCAGTAATTCCCCTCCATTCAGTAGTCCCTAATCCCTACACATTACTGTCACACATTCCCTCAAACACCACTCACTTCATGGTCCTAGGCCTCAAGGATGCCTTCTTTACCATTCCTCTACACCCTGACTCTTACTTTCTGTTTACCTTTATTTAAACTGACCCAGACACTAATGCAGCCCAGCAATTTACATGGACTGTCTTATCCCAGGGATTCAGAAACAGCCCACACCTGTTTGGGCGGGCACTAGCTCAGGATTTAGCAGCATGCAACCTTGAAACTAGTAACCTACTCCTCTGCAGCCCCTCCCTGCCTGCCTCAAGGAGACACACCGCCATCCTTCTTAACTTCCTCATCATGAAGGGATATAGTGTCTTCTCTGCTAAGGCTCAACTTCACTTTCAGCCCATAGCCCATCTGGGCATCACCTTAACCCCCATCACCTGAGGTCTTACCTTAGATCAAACTCAGACCCTCCCCAGTCTCCAACCACCTACCACCGCAAATCAAATCTTTTCTTTCCTCAGTCTAATAGGCTTCTTTAAACACTGGATTCCCAATTTTGCTCTCTTAGTCAAGCCCCTCAGTGAGATCTTCTGAGCATGGCTTTTAAGGTCTATAATGGCTAAGGAAGTAACAGAAAGGCAAATAAAGGCCAAAAGAAGTCAGGAAATACCAGCTTTGGCATAAGCTCTTAAAGGCTCCAGCACCCTAAAGGGCTTCATAGGATTCCATCAGGGCCGTACTTCAAGAGTGGAAAGAAAGGTCATTGCCGGCCCCACCGGGTGACAACGTCTGTGCTGTGAAAAAGGGACACAAAAAGGTAAGCTGCCCCCTTGCTCCATGGAGGGAGGGTTCAGTCTCTTCTAGCCCTGCTCCAGCCCTGCTCCTGTGACCTGACCTTGCCCAACATGCTGGGAATTGCCACTGAAGGCCCAAGGACATTGTTCACGAGCCTAAGGTGTTTATTCTAAGTAGCAGATAAACTGATCTCATTTCTTGTAAACACAAGGGCCATCTACTATGCCTTGCCTGAATATTTGAGTTTTATTTATCCCTCAAAGATCTCTACTATGGGTACTGACAGTCTAATTTTGTTACTTATTTAATGTATAGTATCTCTTTTATTCCTCTTGTCTCAATTCCCCATGCCTATTGTAGGCTGGGACCTGCTGCTAATTCCAGCTAGAAGCAGTGGTCACTAGGACTTAAACTCTAGCTGCAAAGTGTAGAAATGTAACCACCCTTTCCCTAAGTACTTGCAGGATTTACAGGTTACTCAGCAAATTGTTCAAAGACTGTCCAAGAGGCGCTTCCAGCAGTACATCACCCAAGGACTGACTTTCACGTGGACAGGTCCACACACCATGATCCTGGCAACTCCCACTGCTGCTAAAGTAGAAAAACGGCATAACACCTATATGTGTCTCTCTACTAATTAGACAGAAACCTGTACCCTAATCTGTCTCACCCCAAATATCAACCTAATCCCATCCCATGAGCCTCTTTCAATTCCTAGTACACTGCCCATCAAGCTAAGGACCAAACAAGCTATACAGGTAATCCCTCTTCTTGTTTCTTTAAAAATTTCTATAAAAATAGGTCTAGGTGCAAGGGTACTGGCCACTTCCCTGTCTTATTCTCTCTCTCTCTCTCTCTCTCTCTCTCTCTCTCTCTCTCTCAAGCCCAGTGAATTCGTAAACATGGAATCAGTGGTTTCACACAAACTAGATGTCTTTACTATTACCTTTCATTGGTCCCCTCACTCCCCTATTTATTTTTCTAACTTTTGGACCCTGTCTCTTACATTTGTTCACTAGTTTCTTACAGAACTGCATGCAGACCTTTGCCAATCAGAAAATTGGAAAAAATCTACTTAACCCTACACACCAAACCTGAAACCTGCCCTCGTGAAAAGAAAAATCTGGAACTCTATAAAAACACCCCTACTTCGAACAACGGTGGAAAAACCCCTTATTCTCAATGCTAGCACCAATTATAGGACCAATCCTAATTTTGTACCTAATTTTAATGCTTGCTTCTTTCTTTATCAAGTTCCTCAAATGACAGAAATCTCCAGAATTACCTACAATCAAATGCTTTTACAACCCCTACTCCAACTACCCCAGGGAGGAGTTCACGAAGGAGGCCCCCAATAGGGATAACAGCAGGAAGTAGCTCTAGGAGATGGCCAGTCTGAGACAAACCTCCTTCCTGAACTCCATACTCTCTCCTTCCACCCACCTCTTTTCCTTTTTATCATACCACAGAGTTGAGAAATGATAGATATATGAGTTTACCAGAACTTCCAACTGCCCTTTTGTTGTCCCACCTGGCTGCCTGACCTCACCCTTACTTACTGGATAATCGCCCCTGAAGCAGAAAAGTTCCAGAAAGCTGATCAACCTGCCCTAAGAAGGAGCATTCCAGAAAGCTGAAATCCTAAAACCATAAAAGGGAACATACCAGAACTTCTGACTCAGTACCGCCCTCAGGCTCTCCCACACCCTATAAAATTCGCCCCTAGTCTGTAACCACTGCCCTTCTCCCTGGAGAAGTGCTCAGCAGGGTTCCTTTCTTCCTTTTAATAAAGCCTGTTACTCTGGTCTTTTCAGACTCCCATGGATTCCAACATTATGGAGGATTAGATTGGAGAAAGGGAGAGTTTGGAAGCAGGAACACCAGCCAGGGGGCTCCCATGGGCATTGGGACACAAGATTGGAGCAACAGGGGCATGGTGATGGGTGGGAAGAGGCAAAAGAGAGGGGAATGTCAGGCATGATGCCCAGGCTGGGCTGGCTTCAAAGGCATTTGATCTGGACAGTCTTCCAGAGTCCCCTACTCAGAAGAGTCCCAGGCTTGGTATAATGTGTTACTGCCACTTTCTCAAAATCATCAATTTTTGAACAAGGGTTCCATGTGCTCAATTTCATTTTGCACTGGGCCCTACAATTCTATAGCCAGTCCTGTTCCCAGGTTTCTGTCTTGAGCTAAGGGGTAGATCATAGTGCTAGTCATTGAAATTGGAAACAGAAGAACACATTTTGTTCCACAGGGGTGGAGATGAGTTCAGTTTGTAACACATGTCCTATGGGTCACCAAAGAAGGAATATTCAGTAGACTGTTAGAAATTCCATGTAAATTCCAAGCAAGGTACAAAGCTAGAGTTATAGACCAGGGGAGTACCATGGCCAAGGTGCTGGAGACCCTGAATGTGAATGAAAGTATGTAGAAGGAAAAGCTGGAGACAGAACCCTCGGGAACACTCAAGTTTAAGGGATCAGAGAAGGGAAGGAGAAGCGGAAGAGGAGGAGCCAGAGTCCTGTTGCAAAACGTGTCCTGGAAGCCAAGGAAAAGAGAGTCAGGAAGGCAGAGGGATCCTGTAAAACATGCCAAAAAGAGACCTCATAGGATCATGCCTAATGCATTTGGCAACTAGAGGTCTGGCAGTAATTACTGAGCCCACTGGTGGAGCTGGAAGTCATTACACAGGAAAAAGGGAAAGGCAGTAGGAAACTGTAAGTGCAGACTGCTTTTTCAAGAACCCGGGCTATGAAGACAAAGGGAGGATAGGAGGAAAATGGGTGTGTAGAAGAAAGGCAGGTTGCGGGTTTTTCCCCAAGATGGGGAAATGGAGCAGGTTTGTGTGTGCAAGCATTGCTTGTAGGAACTCTGATGAGGGCACACACTTCCAGGGCAGAAGCAGAAAAGATAAAGGTGGGAATGAAGGTGGACAAATTCAGATGGAGTGGGCAGAAAGTGAAAGTATTATTATACCTGCGCCCCCTGCACATATACATGCAAAAAAACCCAACAACAACCCAACAATAAATGTCTAATTTTCTTAGTAGTATTAAATTTACTACTCTGCGATATGGTCAGGAGAGCAGGGAGCTTTCGAAGAGTGATGGGGGTGAGGAACTCTGCCCCTTGGGAGGACACTGCCCAGGGACAGGTGTGACTGCCAGGTAGCCCACAGGACTCAGCCGCTGTGAGAGCAGAGGCTTGCAGTTTGCATAGATGAAGAACTGTAGGGAGCAACTCTGGCCCAGGGTATTAAAACATGACAGAGGAAAAAGAGATTTGCCTTTCCCTATTTCTTTTTTTTTTTTTTTTTTTTTTTTTTTTTTGTATTTTTCTGAAGCTGGAAACGGGGAGAGACAGTCAGACTCCCACATGCGCCCGACCGGGATCCACCCGGCACGACCACCAGGGGGCGACGCTCTGCCCACCAGGGGGCGATGCTCTGCCCCTCCGGGGCGTCGCTCTGTTGCGACCAGAGCCACTCTAGCGCCTGGGGCAGAGGCCAAGGAGCCATCCCCAGCGCCCACCCGGGCCATCTTTTCTCCAATGGAGCCTCGCTGTGGGAGGGGAAGAGAGAGAGAGGAAGGAGAGGGGGAGGGGTGGAGAAGCAGATGGGCGCTTCTCCTGTGTGCCCTGGCCGGGAATCGAACCGGGGACTTCTGCACGCCAGGCCGACGCCCTACCACTGAGCCAACCGGCCAGGGCCTATTTTTCTTAATTAAGCTCTGAAGGTCCTGCATGCAACTTTATAGCCTCAAACAGCACCTGGTTTCTCAGCACTGTTGGGGCCGCCCAGCCAGCACGGAGGCCCCTGAGCAGGTTAGAGGCTGCAGCGGGACAAGTGTGGATTTGGACAATAACTAATGCATGGCTAAGACCTGAGGCCCCTGCTTCCCTCAGCGGAAAGCATGTTTCTAAACTCATAAAGCAGCTCACTCTATGGTCTAATGATTAAACTTTCCTGGGCTCTAATTCATTACAGCAAAGTTAAAAACTGACCACTGGCCATTTAAACCTCCGTGGGTGATTAATTAGAAAAGAAGCAAAATTCCTGACTGGACTAACCACTAACTACACTTCTGTCGTTCGAGGCCCTTTTGCCCTGAACAGAACTCAAAAACGCTTCAGCCTTGACTCCATCCCTTGCTAAGGCAGCAGAATTAAGCTAATTCACAAAACCGGTGGCAGAGTTCTGGCACCTGCCTCTCTTCCCTCTCCAACCCCCAGGCTACGGGTAAGCTTACATTAACCCCTTATTTAATCAGACAGGTCACACACAGTCGTTGGAGACCCTTCCTTAGAGGCCCTCTCCCCCTCCTCATTATTTGTATATGTACCATGGAGTTTCTCTCTAGAGTTGCCAACGTGGTGCTTAGTTAAGTTTGTGGGAAAATGAATCTCATGAGAGACCTCTAACTTCGTGGCTGAGTCAACCCTGTCAAGGTGAGATAGGAAAAGGCGTCACTTAACAGAAGTGTCGGTCGAGAAATGATCTCAAGTAGAACCATCGTCTAGATTTAAGTAAGAAGTATATTTTTAAAAGTAGGTTCAGATAGGTAATTCAATGCCGTGGCCACCTGGGCAGGTCCTGGATACGTGTGTGAGCAAAGGAAGCGGTGAAAAGCAGTTTCCTTCCCTCGTGTGAAGACAAAGATGTCCCATCTAGCCCAAGCTCAGCGACATTGATACCAACGTTTCGCTTCTTTCTCAGGTATCAGCCTGACTTGTCTACCCTTTCTAAAGGGTTAACCCGCCTTTCCCGAGGGCTCAGCGCAAGAGCTAGTAGCCTTGGGCACCTTTTCTTGACTCCTTACAAATGTAAATTGCACGAGAGCGCGGGAGGTCCCAACCGCCCCCCCCCCCAAGCCTGACGATATGAACGCTTACCTCCGAGACCAGCCCACGCGCTGCCCCCACCCACCCCCCCCTGCACGCCGGGGGACACACACCCGGTGGCAGCCCCGTAGCTCCTTGCAGGGAACTGAAAAAGCTCAAACCCGGCAGCAACCGCAGACGCTTCCTTAAAACAAAAGCGTCCCGGGAGGGTGGGTCCTCACCCCCTCCAGGCCAAGTAGTGGCCTCCCGCCGCCCTCCCCCTCTGCTGGCTCTCCAAATGCGCATGAGCAGAGGCGCCTCCCTCAGTTCCTTCCAACGCGAAACTTTCTAATTCCGTTCTTTGGGTTGGGCTGCCGGTCGCTGAAGAGCGTTCGCACCTCCGGGTGAGCTGAACAAAGTGGCTGCGCGATTTTCCCCTCTCCACCCTCCCACCCCCTGCTTCCCTGGGAGCGGCAGGAAATGGAAGGGCCCCTCTCCTCTCTCTGAACATTTGCCTTTTCCCCCCACACCACCACTCCATAGAAGAATACGAGAAAGCAAGGCAGGCGACTGGGTGATCGTTCCTCTGCGGTGTCGCCTCGGCTGCAGGGACTGGACATGGGGCTGCTCCAGGTGTTCGCTTTCAGTGTCTTAGGTAATTCCGTGGAAACGGGGGGTGGGGGGCTTGAATATGGGGAAAGAAACCCCCAAAGGCGTTTGATTCAGCTTCGAGGGCACCTGGGGAATCGGGAGAGGGGCTGGAATGGAAGTTATGCCCTGGGGTTAGATGCCAGCGCTCTTGGTGGCGGCTGAAGACGGCGCGAGGATCATCGCGTACCTGCATGCCCCGGGCTCTGTCCCCAGAGCTTCGGTCGCTGTGTGGGACTTTACACCTTCCGCCCGTTCCTGCTAGGCTCTCCGGAACAGAGGTTAGGCTCCCCGGGAGCTCATTTCCCAGTAAAGTGCCGGAGCTGAGCGCAGGCTTGTCCTGGGAACTGACTGGGGCCATGTGGCTTTAATTAACCAGCGCTGTCTGCCCCCGGATGGCGCCAGAAACAGCTGGACAGGGAACTTCCCTGGAATGGCGAAGCGTTGAAGTCGCTCCAAAGCCTCAGGGATTGCCGCTCACCCCTAGCTCGAGAAAGCGGTGTCCCAGACAAGTCCTACACCTCGCTCCCCGCCCCCTACCTAGGGATTTTTGCGCGTGCACGTGCGCGCACGCACACATATGCATACACTCTCATGTGCTCCCTGGATCACAGATTTCTGAGCACACACACACTCGCACTCATAGCAAGGATGCACGGGCTGCCACGTGCACGCGGGCTCACATACGCACTCCAGCGCATTTGTACGGCGTTTGCCAGCTTCCCTGCACCCAGGTCCAGTCACGTCGAAGTGGCGGGTCTCCACATCTATCTTTTGTGCCTGGAGCTGCTCCCTCAGGGCATGGCAGGTTGGGCGCGATGCCCTTGGCTGATGGACAAACTTGAGATCCTGTTTCTTTCCGAACCCTCTCTACATCCCTGCCTTCCCCGCCTTTCCTTCACTCACCTCTCCATTGTGTCTCTTTTCTGTGCATTCTGCTTTCTTCTGAACCTACTCTATCCGGGTTCCTGCTTGTTCCTTTTGCTGGGCTCGCTCCCTACTCCCAAATCCCTAACACCTCCACCACCACCTCCACGCCGTTCCCTCACCCCTTCTGCAGCGGTGTTCGGAGTCCGAGTGAGCGCTCAAGAACCGGAGTTCAGCTACGGCTGTGCGGAGGGCAGCTGCTACCCAGCCACCGGCGACCTTCTCATTGGCCGAGCACAGAGGCTCTCGGTGACCTCGACGTGCGGGCTGCACACGCCTGAGCCTTACTGCATCGTTAGCCACCTCCAGGTGAGGGTGGAGAGCCCAGCTAGAATTTCTGCGCGCACCTCATCCGGTCCAAACTAAAGGGGCAGAGCCAGGGGACTCCGCATCCTGCTAGCTACCCAGATAGGAAGCCGGGCCAGCCAGGGAGGCCGGGATTCGGCTGGTAGCTCACCCTTTTGCTCCATCTCAGTTTGCACAGTTGCATCCGCCAAGCGTTTCCTGCCGCCACAGCCGTCGGCACAGGCGGTATGGAAAAGCAGGGCTGCAGACAGACCTGGCCCCTGCCAGTTCCAAAAGTCGCGCGTGCGCGCGCGCGTGTGTAATTTTTCCCCTTTGGAAATATGTATAAAAATAATTTTTTCTTTTCTTTCTTTCTTTCTTTCTTTCTTTCTTTCTTTCTTTCTTTCTTTCTTTCTTTCTTTCTTTTCTTTCTTTCTTTCTTTCTTTCTTTCTTTCTTTCTTTTTTTCTCTCTCTCTTTCCTTCCTTCCTTCCTTCTTTCTTTTTTCTTTCTTTCCCTCCCTCCTCCCTCCTTCCCTCCCTCCCTCCCTCCCTCCTTTCCTTCCTTCCTTCCTTCCTTCCTTCCTTCCTTCCTTCCTTCCTTCCTTCCTTCCTTCCTTCCTTCCTTCTTCTTTCTTTCTTAGTAGTGACTTTGGTTTGTTTGTTTTTCCAAATCTTGATCTCGGATAAAGGATATTCCAGCACTGACAGACACCTTGTAAGGTCACTGCGGTCATCAGACCGGTTTTTCTCACCTCATTTGGTGCTATTCCCCTATCTACATTTATTATTAGACTTTATTAGATACCAGGATAATGCTTTCTTTTCCAAAAATGCCCTGGTTGCCATGGTACCCTGATAGATGAGGACCAAACTGAAATTTCAAGGTGTTTTCTGTTTCTAAAAGTAGAACCAGATTTTAGATTTCAGAGATTACATTTTTACAAAGTCAAAACTAATTTTAAAAGATGAGAGTGTAAATTTTCAGAATGAGGAACCCTTTCCAAGACGTGACTGACATTTCTGGCCTCTCAGGCAAGCAGTCATTAGTCTCACAGTGAGGCAAGTTTCAAGCCAATTTATTGCTCTAATTTTGGTCATTCCATCCACCTGTGTACCTGCCCCTCAGGAGGAGGACATTGCGCTGTTTACACAGCATGTTCCTGAGATGGAGTCTGCTTTTACAAAGCAGAAGGAGACCCATTTTGGAAACCTGGTAAATGAAACCAAAGGAATGTGGTAAAGTGGATTCCATTCATTTGCTTCCAGGTTTATGCAAAGATGTCTAGACTGCTTCCTCCTGATTAGAAAGGAGGCTATAATTAAACACTTTTTTGTAAGTTTTGGTAATTGTTCTTCAGTAGTAGTGTCTTTGAGGACAAGTTAATGAAGACTATTTGTGTTCCCTTTTCAATATCAGCATGTAAATTTCAACTAAAATATTATGTTAACATTTACTGCAAAAAGCCAGGACATCCTGTAAATGAATCACTAGGCCCTGAAACCAGCTTTGACCAGAATAAGAACTGGACTGTTTGTGTTAAAAGCAAGTAGAGCCAGGCTCTCTGATTTACATGATTAGCCAAGAAATCGTGGAGTCCTTGCTCTCTAGGGATATCAGCGCCTGAGGAAAGGGCCTAGGCGGGATTGGTAAAAAGTGAGTCCGGAAGCTTTTGTATTTTGTTTACGGTCCCATTGTATCCCTGACTTCTGGTCTCTATATTTTCATGACTTCATCTTGCCAGGCTCTAAATTGTTTTGAGAGGAAGCAGATAAATAAATTAAATTGTAATGGTACAGGCAGTTGCTATTTTCCTTGTAAGAATATCACCCCTGCTTATATGTTGTTTGTAAGGTGTGTGTGGGTCTCTGTAGATTTCAGTCGCAGTGTCATTTTCAGACTTAAGGACAGTCTGCATTTCAGAAACCCTAGCTAGAAAGCAGACCTCTGTGTGGGAAGGGAACGATTATGTTTCGCTGTTTATGATTTGCCACGCTGGAGTACAAAGGAGGTTCTTTGAACTCTCCTGACCCAACTGGCGGGGTGGCTGTGGTTCCCATTTCAGGGGGAAGGGAAATGAGAACAGTTCGAAGCTACTCTAAACCCTAAAGTGTGCCGCGCTTCCAGCTCAGGTCCACTTTGGTGTTCTTTGAGTGGGCCCCACTTTATAGTGCTCCCAATACGCTGGGACAACCTGATAACCCTTCCCCAGGTAGCCTGAGAATTTGTGGTCCACAGGCCACCACCACGGCTACACAGCTTGGGCAGAGTAGAAGTTAAGAAGTCTTGTTCTATAGTTCCCAAATGTTCTTAAATTTGTCTGTGTAATACTTGGTGTCTGCCTTATGTAGGTTTTAGAAAATCAGGCCAAATTGGGTTTTTTTTCTTTCATTTTCTGTTTGCTTTATGTCAGCAAAAATTCTCTAATACCTTTTCTGCACTATACTTGAAGAGTAAGCTTCTCTAGCTATTTATTGAGATTAAGGCTTAAACCTAGAAATTTCATTTTGATTAAGTTAATAGCTGATGGAAACAGTACCTCCTTTTACTTTTGACCTTGAATGTGCAAAAGAGGAGGGCATTTTCAGGAGAATTTTATACTCAGTAAATTAAAGTGAAAACATGTGATATGTCATTTAAATAATTGGAGCACATTCATTTTTCTTGAAGCAAATAGGTTTGATTTTTGTATTGTGGGCTTGGTTTTTATTTGGAGGGTATATGTGCGATTGTTTCCTCAACTCATGAAACTAACTTTGCTTTCAGGAGGACAAGAAATGCTTCATATGCAATTCACAAGATCCTTATCATGAGACCCTCAATCCTGACAGTCATCTCATTGAAAATGTGGTCACTACATTTGCTCCAAACCGCCTTAAGATTTGGTGGCAATCTGAAAATGGTATGTGGTTGGTGTGGGAACAAGTTTGTGGAATGTGGTTGGTCACCTGGAAGGGGTTTACAGACTCCTAGGTGTCTGTGATCAGGACTGGTTGCTCTGTTCTGTGATCATGGCCTTTGACAGATTTATTGCCTGAAGCACTAACTTCTCTTGGTAAAATCCAATCCTTCTTCCTAAAGCGTGCACTTATAAGAAAGAAACCTTTCATACTAGACCAAAGTATCATTCTGAGGGGACCTTTGGGGAGTGAGTGCAGGTGCTGAGGAGGTCATGGGAAGGTATTATCTCAGAACCCTATTCTTCCACAAAAATTAAGCATCTTTCATTTTAATCAACCCCAAATGAAAGGGCAGAATCAGCCCCCACCACTATCTCCACCTTCTTTCTATCTAAAGAAAATTCAATAATAGTACTATAAACAAGCAAGAGATGTGATTTTTCAAAGACTTGGTCAACATGGATGACCCCGAGTTGGTTTACCTAGTGAGTGTGAAAATCAGTCCTTTGTATTTTCTTTGTCTTTTGGATTTTGGTTTAATAAATTCATCACATATAATATTACTATTGCTGTAAAATTAAATTGAAATTAGGTTTACTCTTGTTTCAAACTTGAATGCTGCACTTTGGAAAAGAGTTGTTGTGTTTGTTAGTTAACATGTATCATTAGATTTAAAAAAATATGAGAAAGGGCTCTCAAGTGAACCTAAGTCCAGCCATAGAAAGCACAGACACTACTAAATCTCTTTATGCCTACACCTGAGAGATATGCCTACACTTCAGATATATACCCTACACCAGAGAAATGTTTGAATGCTTGCCACCATTCACTCTATAAAGAAGAACTCCCTTAATAGACTTCTTCATCACTGACTGTGACATCCCACATGCTTTCTAGAAGACTGTTGGTTTCTGGGGAGGGTTGATTATTCTCTGGTTGGCCTTGGGACTCCATTGGTTACTGGCTTGATTGAGGTAGACTGGTCCCCAGAAAGCATGTATCAGTGTCTTATTAATTCTTATAGGACAATATCTTGGTTGATAGATTAGTGTGAAAGAGAATTTTCTGGCAATCTGTGCATGGACTACAGAGGACTACTGACGAGTAGCGTTTTCTGACTGCTCACATTCTTCTATTGAAAGGGAGAGAGAGAAGAGAGATGCTTTTCCCATGTTAGTAGCAGTAAAATAGTTCATCATGTACTAGAGTTCTAGAGGAACTCTAGTTGATTGCATCAGGAGTTTAAAATTTTCTACAGCTTTTCATTTGTGTGGCAAGAGTCGCCAAATGCCAGAAAGAAGGCTTTTTCCACTAGGCGGGCCGGATTTCTCTGTCACTGACATGGGATGCAATGACATGAGACTATGGAACTTGGTCTTTGGAAAGTCAGGCGGATTGTTACTGTCCCGTCATCTCTTTGTTGTCTGATAGTTTACAATTCAGGACATTTTTTTGTAAATGGGATTTTATCTATTTTTTGGGTGTTTTGTCCACAGGGAGCTTTACATGGAGGCATAAATGACTGGTTCTCAGGCATAGATTCCAGCTGGGCTTGTGCAGCTACTTTTAACTCACCTCCATGATGCCTTGCCCTTGGTCTGGCAGAGATCAGACACACTGGAGTAATGGTCTGTTTCTTTCCTCCTTGGCTTTCTCTTCCCACATTAAAATGACTGTGGTACTTTATTAGGTTGTAAATTTCAAGTGGAATGTGCTTTTAGGCCACATGTTGCAGCGCATGGTCTGATGCTGCAGAAATGGCGCTCGTCCTGTGTGTATTTCATTGTTTCCTTGTCTCTTCATTTGGAACAAATATTGCTGAGTTTTAAAAGCCTGGAAAGGGGAGATGTATGGTTACTTGGCTAACATTTCACATGGAAAGAAGTGTCCAGAGGAGGTTTATCATGTAGTTCTTTTAAAAAATTTAGATAAAGCTAGTATATGACTATAATTTTTTTCTTTAACATTCCAGCTAACTCATATCCATTCCAGTGACCACTTCCCCCCCCCCCCCAATCGACTTGGTAGTCTTCCAGCAGGAGGCTTTATTTCAAAAGTCCTACTGATTTCCTGAAAATACACCAGCCCGTGACATGATTTAATCTGACACATTCCTGTCTTCTTGGATTTAAAGCCTCTTTTAATCTGGAAGATGGACCCCCAAAGCCCTCTGAAGTGCCGGAAAGGTGGAAGGCCTCCTTTGCAAACAGGCAGGGCCCAAGGGGTCAGAGGGGTTAGAGCGAGGTGTTTTCCATCTCTGAATTCCAGTGGCCCTTCCATGTGTGAGCGCCTGTGCGCTGGACCCACAGGGCGTGGAGCACAGGCTCCTGTTTGTTCAGGCCCTCCCCTCCAAAAGGGAGATGTGGGTGTTTGTTTGGGCTAGCTTGTTTATTGGACCAGCCCTTTGTCTCTCTGCCATTGTGTTTCAGTTGTAGAGATGCACCAGCCCCTTCCCCGGCAGGCTGGGCTTTTCTAAATTGGAGTGTAACCAGCGTAACTGGTAGACTCATATTTCCCTTCCTATTGCTGCCGAAGGAAAAAGAGAAGATTTGTGTTTGTCCCGAAGGAGGATTGTGACCCTGTGCTTTGGAGTGCAAGCTGAGTCCCCACTGTGCACAGGAAGTGCCCTTCTCCATTCCCCCTGGAGAGCCTCTTGGCTAGGAGGGATGGGAAGATGTCTCACTGTTTTCTAAGCAAAGATGTCTTTGATGCAGTTGGAGGCATTCTGCCAAATGTCTTATTCCAGGGAGCAGATTCAACATGTTGAACTCCAAAAAGATTTGTAGAAGACTGAAGGACCCTTCTGATTGGTGCTTTAACACCTAAACTTGAACACAGGTTTATTGTCATCTTATCTGCATCTACAGCTTAAGATAAAAAGCAAAAAGGATTTCTCTAAAGATGATAAAGATAACGTAAGAAAATAGCCTCAATTGTTCACAGATGTTCCTTTTTACCTTACTGTTTTCTTTTTTATTAAAAAACAAAATCTATAGGCGTGGAAAATGTAACCATCCAACTGGATTTGGAAGCAGAATTCCATTTTACTCATCTCATAATGACCTTCAAGGTAAGGAATCCATAAACTTTTTCACAAGTGACACACGAGAACACTATGTAATCCCCCTTTTGAAACACATGTCTGTTGTGAATTGAGCTAAATGGGAACTTAGATATTATCATTGCAATTAACTGGGACAATTGAGTAGATTTTTAAACACGGAAATGAATTACTATGCTTAACAAATACTCTATCTTCACAGCAGTAACCGAGCAAGCCACTATTCTAAGGTAATTCAACTGTAAACTTTTAATTAGGTATCTTTTTATTTCCCCATGGAGAGACAGCTCTGACTCTTCCAAACCACAATTGAACATCTGGAGAATAAATCCCTGGTCACTTGTGTTGATGATTTAATGCTGAGTTTGGTAACTGAAAAGGGAGTGTATTTTCTTTATTTAGTTGCCAAGGTTTTGCAAAATTTGTGGGAACAGTTTTACAGTTCTTTAAGAAATCTGTATGCCTTCTTAAATGTGGATTTTCTCATCATTTTTCTTTTTGAGATGTAAAATGATTCCAGTACTAGGGAATGTCTGTACAAAGTCCCTTTGTTTCTTCTTAAGCAGCTGCCTGGAAATGACAGACTCCACATGGCTTAGAGTGCACACTAAACCTATAATTTACTTATTACTTCTTAGATTAAAATCACTGGTGAATAGTTTTCATTTGAAGTTGGGGGCCTTATCTATACCCTCTCAGGTTAGAAAAAGGTACCAGGCTAGATTTACCATGCAGGCAGGTAGCCACAAAGGTCTCACTATGTCCTCTACTGAAGCCTGGCAGGCCAGGCCATGGGTGGGCGTGGAGGTCAGAATGTGGCTGGGCTGCTGGTTCCCAGGCCCTCTGCCCCTTCCCCAGGAAGCTGCTGTTACTGCTGGGGAGGAAAGTTTACACTGACACCTGATACTGAGAGGACTGGGAGGGCTTCCACTGAACACCTTCGTCACTTACTCTTTGTCCCTTCATCAATTACACAGTCAACCTGACGGTTAGAATTAAAACTCAGCTACTCATGAGGATATTGCCTTCATGTTATGTGACATTTTTATTAGTGTTTATGGTCCTTTTACTTTGGAAAGGGCATCTGTTTACATATAAAGGTAGTTCTGAGTTTCTTTACAACCACAAGTCCTTTGGGCACATATTCTGTAGTTGGAATTCATTCAAGTGAATACAATGGGCCAAAGATGAAACTCTGTGCAGAAGTGCAGAAGCTCAAATGGAGGAGGTGGTGATTTAACTGAGATGTGAAAAATGGCTGCATGCAGTCATACTTTATTTTATGGGAGAGAACTTATCCTCCGGGTCCTAGTTCATATGTGAAAAGCAACATCTATGGGGTTGGACAGATTTGGGTGTGAGTCCCCATTCTGCCCCTTACTGTTGTGTGTGGGAAGAGCTTTGGCTTCCCTGTTGGTAAAGTGGGAACAATAATGGCACCTGTGTTATAGAGTTGTGTGATATATCCCTCTGCTCCGGTTATAGGGGCAATCGTGCTACCCTGGCCTGTAGTAAAAACGTGACCATTTCCATATGTGCTGATGCTTGGCACATAATTGCTCTATAAATATTTACTGATAAATGAGTAACTGAATGAGTTAACCCAACCATCTTCTGTTTGAAAGAAACTGCTCCAGGCTTTATGGGCTATTTTAGAGGTGGTTTAGAGGTCACTGCCCTCCTGAGACTTCATTCTTCTAGGGGAGAAACTTACTTGCAGATAACTCAGATATACGACAGAGTGTGCTAACTGCTGTAGCAGAAGTTCAGATGATGTGCATTAGCACAGAGGAGCGGGAAGTTAACTGTAGCCTGGGAGATGAGAGAAAGCTTCATGAGGACAGGACTGCGGTGCGCTTGACCTGGGCCAGGAAGAGTGAGCAGGATTTAAGTGGGAAAAGATGGGGAAAAGCCATTCTAGCAGAGGGAACAGTTCGAGCACCGCTCTGGCGTGGGACCTCAGGCAAGGTGTGTTCAGCACGTGCAATGTACATTTGCCTCAAGCTTGGAGTAGCGAAGGGAGGAAGGGAAGTAAGATGACAGAAAGACCATGACTCCTTGCAGAGGAGTGTGAACTCGAGACCTGTATTTCAGGGAGGGAGTCAAGGGGAAATGCAAGGGAGGGCCTGGGACAACACTGGGGGCTCCTGTTGAGGTCTTGTTGAGAAGGACTGACTGAGGAGGGACTGCAGTCCCTGGGAGGCTGTCTGTGATCCTCGGGTGGAAAGGAGCCACCTCCTGCAGCCCAAGTGCCTTGGGAAGCAGATGGGAAGCTTTTTCAGATCAAACATGTCCCATTATCTCCCCCCCACACCATCTCTGAGAATCATCGCCGAGAGGTGGAGCCGGTTTTCTAAGAAAGTCAGGTGGGCCCCTTAGAATCAAAGGTTAAACCATAAATTGGAGAAAGATTGGAAGCAGAGCAGTGGAAGGAAGGATAAGGAAAGGAATACATCAAAGATTACTCTAAAAAAAAATTACTCTGACGTCCACACTGACTAACTAGGAGGGTGGTGATACCAATTAACAATAGGGAGGGCAGGAAGGGGTTGAGGATGGAGAGTACAAGTTGTTCTTACTTGTGTTTGCCGTAGAGATGGCCAATGGTTGAGTACATTGCATTTTCTTAAGCTAGTAAAATTTATTTAGCATATACACAGTATTTTTTTTTATATAGTCAGACAGTTCCAAACTCACAGCTCTTTTATTTCGTGTGAACTTCAGAGGCTACGCTGCAGCACAGGAGGGCCAAATAGGTTGGTGACTAAGCCAAGAGCATGGAAAAGCTTCTGTTCTGTAGGTAAAATGTGTTGTTCTCATTTCCAGCAGCTTCTTAACTCCACAGGAAATTAAGTAACCCGCCAGTGGCCCTTTGAGACTCAGAAATTTCCAGAAGGGCAGGAAGCATAGCCAGGACTGTCTGTAAGGCTTTTCCTCTCTGCTCCCTAGTGACACATGCATCAGGCAACTCTCTCTCTAAGTATCTTCACTCTTCTCATGGAGAGTTTGTTGGTTCAGTTAGCCATTAGCCATTGGGTTTTCCTCTCTTACTTTAAAATTCTAATAAAGTATCATATTTTTTATTCCTGAACATGTAAAAAAATAAAAAGACAAAGAACTTGAGCAACTAGTAAGTGAATAAGTCAAAGAATCTGTCAAAATGTGACCTTTAATTTCTTAAGATCATTGGGATTCTTAAGAGAAGCAAGAGGAGGTCTGGGAATGTACTCATTTTTCCTTTAGTTGTCACCCAAATGTGTCAAACATTGGTTTGAATTCAGAAGTGTCTGTTTAGGTTCTGTTTGCTAGGTCTGTTTAACTTTCTGACCTTCCTGCACTGTCATCTGACATCTACTTCCCAGAATGCATTGCCTGTTCATCCAGGCTGAAGCATCTGCCCACAGTTAGTGCTCATTCTGCTTCCTCTCTTATTTCCAGTTGAGCCTGTTCATCACACCCTCTAAACTTCTGCTCTCTTCTTAAGATTTTTGTCGTCTTATTCCTTCCTCTCTGGCATCCATTTTTCAGTCTTCTATTATTCCACTAGCCAATAAGGCAGAAAGACATATTTGGTCTTCATTCAGCCTGGATTTGAATCTAAGTTCCTCCAAAAGCTAGCAAGTCAGTTGGTGTCTCTGAGTTCGGTTTCCTGATCCATGAGACAAATGTGTTGTGAAGCTGTATTAGTTCCCTAGAGCCTCCATAGAAAGTATCACAGATCCGGTGGCTTAACCTGCAGTCTAGAGAACATGTCAGCAGATTTCTTCTGTGGCCTTTTCTTTCCTTCTTATAGATGGCTGGCTGTCTTCTTGTGTTTTCACATGGTCTTCCCTCTGTTCATGCCCGTCTCCTAATTTCTTCTAAAGACACCAGTCAACATGGATTGGGATGGTCTATAATGACCTCATTTTACTTAATTATCCCTTTAACGACCCTACCTCCAAATACAGTCACGGTCTGAGGTACCGGGGCTTAGTCTTCAACATAATAACTCTGGGAGGGTACAGGTCAGCCCATAACAGTATGTTAAAGGCAATCATATAGTTAAAGTCCCTGGTACCAGTCTCTTTCCTTCCTTATCTAACCCTTTGTGGATGCATTTTCTTGGAGCACTGACTTTGGCTCTCTTTTATCTTGCCCTTTGCTTTTTGGGGAAAAATGATACATTTGGGGGTTTCAAATGTTATATGGATGTAGTGATTCCTGAACCCATGTTCCCAGCTCCATTCTTGCGGCTATGTGCTGGCCACTGTCTTCAGTTGTCCAGGGGGCGTCACCACGTGGCTGCCTCACATGTCATTCGTCCAAAACCAAATGCCTTCACATCTCTTCTGTCTCTCTGTTATTAGTAACATAGTTCCCCAGCTACCCGAGCTCAGGTGCCTGTGTTTCTTTCCTCTCCCTCCCTTTCCACTGAAATCTAATTGATCACCGAATCCAATTCTATACATTTTTCTTTCACCAAATTCTCAGAGCAGTCAGTTTGGTCCCTTTATCTGTATTTAAACTGTAAGGCTTGAGTTAAGACCTTCACCTTTTTTCTGTTGCTTGGTTTCCTTGTCTCTTTTTTTCATGCACGATATCTCTGCCACAGTTATTTTTCTAAAGTGCAGTCTAACTTATACTATTTTGTCCAGTTCCATCTGTGTTTCCCTTTAATTGTCATTGTACAAAGATGAAGTAAACCCCTTAGCTCAAGTTGCTCCCTGCTCTGTGAAGAATGCTGCTGTGAATGTGCATGTACAAATATAAGTCTGAGTTTTGTTTCCAGTCTTTTGCTTGTATAGCTAGTTCCTGAGTTAGTAATTTCTTCCTCTTATTTTCTAAAGCACACCACATATGACTCTACTATAGTGTTTGCCATATTGTGTTGTAAATGATGATTTATACCCATATCGACACCTCAATGGACTACCTCCAGAATATAGACCAGTGTGTGGTACTGAGGGAAGTCTTTACACATCTACTGAATTATTAAATGAACCATCGAAAGAATAAGCACTCAAACTAACCAATCATATTATGGGTCTGTTTATAATCAGCTTCTAAAGAGAAACAGCTTACTAATCTTTAGGAGAGTGGGAGAAAGTGCAACAGTTAGAGGCTAGATACTTTCTTCACAAGGAGAGTCTCCCTAGAACAACAGCTTCAAGTATTTGAAATCTAGCTACAGTCTAAAATACCGACCACATGCAGTCAGGGCTGTTGCACACATTTGAGTGATATTTTCATCTGAGATTTAAACAATAACGTACTACAAATAAGAAACCACCAAATGAACCCTTCCCACCCTGCCCTTAGACATTCCGTCCAGCCGCCATGCTGATCGAGCGGTCGTCTGACTTTGGGAAAACCTGGGGCGTGTACAGATACTTTGCTTACGACTGTGAGAGCTCATTTCCAGGTATTTCAACTGGCCCCATGAAGAAAGTCGACGATGTAATTTGTGATTCCCGATATTCTGACATTGAACCCTCAACGGAAGGAGAGGTTTGTTTCCTTTTTTGTGTCACATTCTACTTGCAAATTGTTTTTATCATTGCAAAAATACCAATTATTCTTCTATCTATTTTTAGGTGATATTTCGTGCTTTGGATCCTGCTTTCAAAATAGAAGATCCTTATAGTCCAAGGATACAGAGTAAGCTTGTTTTCATATAAAAGTCTGATGGAAAATTGCAATCATGGAAGAACTTTTACCCAGAGAATTACTACCCAGAGTTTAACTATTCAGTACTAAATACACCCCCTTCATTTCTTTTTCTCTGCAATACCCTACCAGAAGGTTTTGAAATTGGCAGTAACGAAAGTCTTTGCTGACAAGGAACATGTTTTCATGAAAGATTTATGCCATAGGTGCTCAATCAATTATGCTTATCATAATACATTATTTATTTTATTGCTCAGTATAATGTGTGTGTATGTGTGTGTGTGTGTATTCTTAGGCTGTAGATTAAGCTTTTGTAACAAAGTGTCCCAAAAAATACATTGGCCCAAATAAAATGGAAGTTTATTTCTCTTACAAAATTACTCAGTGGGATTTTCAGAGGAGTAGCTCATTGCTACAAATAGGCTCACTAGATAGAATACAGGCTGAAACCCAGTTAAATTTGACTTGTAAATAAACAATGAACTATTTTTTAGTATAACTATGTCCCATGTAATATTTGGGATGTACTTATACTAAAAAATGATTGTTTACCAGAAATTCAGATTTATCTAAGCATTTTGTATCTTTATTTCTAAATCTTGCAGTCTTAGCCAGTAGGTCATCCAGGTCCCCAGGTTCCATCTGTCTTACTGTCTTTGTCCACATGGTTAGAGCTGGACCAATAATACCCTTTTCCCAACCTGAGGGAGGGGAGGGAGTGAAGGGCAAGTGACACAGGAGCTGTTACCACTTCTATTTGCATCCCATTGGCCACAATTAGTCACATGGCTACACTGCAGGCGACATGGTGGAACATCCCTAGTTAGGTGGCCACATGCTCTTGACTAGGGCTCTTGCTATCAAAGAAGAAAGAGAAGAAAGAGCAGTCGAGGGAAATCACAAGTCTCACCCATGCTCAATGTGCTCAGTAAGGTGAGGCTTGTTTCCTTTTTACATCTGGGTAAACTGAGACTCAGAAAGTTGGTAAACATGTAGAAGGTGGCAAATAATGTCAATCAGATCCTAAACCTGAATGTTAGGACTCTCAGTTCAGAGCTCTTAGCAGCATTCAGTAACTGTGCTATGTCTTCCAGAATTACATGTTGATCTTTTGGGGAGCAGAATGTGCACTGACTAAAGAATGGGCCTTGGAGTCAGACAGGTATAAGTTTAAGTCCCAGTACCAGCATGTTATATCTGTATGACTTAGGGCAAGTTATTTGCTTAAAGTCTTTTTAAGCCTCTGTTTTTTTACATCTGTAAATGGGAAGAGTGATTGTTGACCTTAAGGTTGTTAGAGAGGGAAGATGAGTTGATGTCTATAAACCACGCACCAAAGTACCTGACGCATAGAAAGTGTTGGAGATCCTGAAGCTGCACTGCTGTTGTTGCTGTCAGCTGTGACTAGGTCTAGTGTGCTCCTGGTCCCATGGTCAGAGTGGAGGGGGCGCTCCCCGCCTGCTCAGTTGCATGCGGTCAGGCGAGCAGCAGCAGGGCCGACTCTCACTTCCCAGCTGAGCATGGCCCTGTTGCACCCATGGGGCTACCAGCCTGAAGCACGGAAGAAAAGAAAGGAAGAAGTCCAGGAATACTGCCAAAAGAGTGCTCTTTCCCTGCTTCACTAATTTTATGTGTGGCCCTGACTGTCTGGTCTCTAATTTAATGGCATGTCCAGCACTATGCCGTTTGTGAGTGAGCTCTGTGAGGCCTTCTCTCCCTGTCCTCACAATCCACTTGTGAGAAATGTCCACCTGGGCTCCCAAGAAGACACCACCCCACCCTGCCAACGCAAGACCCTGAAAGAACCTGTGGTCTGCTCATTTTTTAAAAATGTTTATTTTTTTATTTATTATTGATTTTAGTGATAGAGGAAAAGAAAGAGAGGGAGAAAGAAAAACACTGACTCGTTGTTCCCATTATTCATTTATTCATTAGTTGATCTTACACGTGCCCAGACTGGGAATCAAACGCACAACCCTAGCATGTCAGGGGACGATGCTTTAAGCAACTGACCTACTCAGCCAGGACATAGTCTGCTTCATTTTAAGTAAAACTTGTTGGACTTGAGGACTGTGTTACCATTATAATTCAGTTGTCTTCTGTTATTAAATGGCATCAGAAAACCTATTTCTATATCAAAGAAACATCCCTTTCAGCTGTTCATGCTTTTGATTTACTTTGTAATGAAGAGAACAATATCTCTTTAATTGTTCCTATTGCTGAGACCTTTGAGACTCACTTCAAAAGTGATTTTTGCCTCTTGGAACAGCAGTCAATGCGAGGCTTAGTTGTTGTTAAATATAGCAGGAGAGTGGAGGGAAGTGTTTTTGCTCTGCTGAGGGCTTCCACAAAGATCAGTTCAAGGGTTTCTAAATACTCCAGGTGATCTTCAAGTTTGTTGTTCGGCCTCTTGTCAATAGGCACTTGGTCTCTCTGTGCAGGAGCATTTGTGCAGGAGGAAGTGTCAGCATTCATAAATTCCATTCCGCTCAGTAGACCATGATTTCTCTGTCTAGTTTCTGATTTTACAAAGAACCCAAGCTTAGTGCATAGACTCATGGACTTTCTCTTTCAACCCACAGTCTTTATTGTAAGCTATGCATATATCATAAGTATTTAAAATTGGACTTGGGCTGTGAAAGTTATCTGCTGTGCTGGGCAAATTCCCTGTTGTCCTGTGTTGTAAATGATTAGAATGCATCAGCAGAAGTGAAGTAAGGCTTGGGAGCAGTTTCAGGCTCCAGAGCTACGTGGGACAGCAGATGGACCAGTCAGTCTTTTGGGGTCCACTTTAGCAAGAGCAACTTAATAATTAGTGAAAACACTGCTCAGAAGGTCGAATGGCTCTTGGTTTATAAAGTTACTATAGAATGCAATTGACATCCTGGCTTTTATATCAGCATAGGACTACAGACCCAGGAAAAAGAAGATAAAATGAAAGAATTTGATCTATAAGTAACTTATAATTCAGAAAAAAGAACTTGTTCCAACATCCTAATACTAAGATCCTTTAACCTTCTGCCACTGTATTGTATTGGTAATTATATGGGTAAATTTTTATTATAAAACTAGGACAAAAAAGTTACAGATTGTCATGTTGCTTTAAGACTTGGTTGAGATATTCTGTACTTGGACTGTGATTGTCCTATAGTGTTATATCTAACTTAGTAACTTGGATTTCATCTAAATGGTGGGAAATTTCAGATAATATTTTCCTCTCCAAAAATAAACAAATACAAGGTGGGGCAAAAGTAGATTTACAGTTGTGAGTACATGAAGCACAATTATTTATTTATTTATTTTTGGTTTTCTTTTTGACAGAGACAGAGTCAGAGAGGGGGACAGATAGGGACAGACGTACAGTAAGGGAGAGAGATGAGAAGCATCAATTCTTCGTTTGGCACCTTAGTTGTTCATTGATTGCTTTCTCATATGTGCTTTGAGGGGGGGCTTTAGTAGAGCAAGTGACCCCTTGCTCAAGCCAGTGACCTTGGGCTCAAACCAGCGACCTTGGGCTTCAAGCCAGGGACCTTTGGGCTCAAGCTAACAACCATGGGATATCATGTCTATGATCCCATGCTCAAGCTAGTGACCCCACATGCAAACTGTTGAGTCTGTGCTCAAGCCTGATAAGCCCGCGCTCAAGCTGGCAACCTCAAGGTTTTGAACCTGGGTCTTCTGCGTCCTAGTCTGATGCTCTATCCACTGCCACCACCTGGTTAGGTGAAGCACAGTGTCTTCTTGCATTATTATTTATTAGTAATTTTATTGTTTTCCATACAAACAACTGTAAATCTACTTTTGCCCCACCCTGTATGTTTCTTTCTAACTACTTCATAATAATATTAATGAGAATTTGGGGTGCTATGATAAAGCTGTTCCCACCTGAATGGGATTTTCTGATTCTGAGGCTGACACTGACTGCTGTAGGGGCCAGGTGGCATTGCAGTAGGTGAGATTACTCTACCAATCATGCAACCACATTCTTCAGTTTCTCTGCTTCTGTAGTTCTAACTGAAACCTCAGTCTACAAACAAACACATTACAAAATAAACGTTCTCATTAAATTAATAAGAAGGTAGTAACCTTTGTTTCTTCAGAGACCATCACATTAGGTTAAAGTTTACTATTATGATCATCTAGATCAGTGGTAGTCAGCCTGGTCCCTACCGCCCACTAGTGGGCGTTCCAGCTTTCATGGTGGGCAGTAGCGGAACAACCAAAGTATAAATAAAAAGATAGATTTAACTGTAGTAAGTTGTTTTATAAAGATTTATTCTGCCAAACAGCGAAAATCTGACATAAAGTACTTGGTAAGTAATTATTATTATATGCTTTAACTTGCTGTAACTCTGCTTTATAAGTTTTATAAAGTAAAGTTACTTTCCTACTTTATAAATCACCATTACTGTGGAACCAGTGGGTGGTTAGAAAATTTTACTACTAACAGAGATACAAAAGTGGCGGTAGGTATAAAAAGGTTGACTACCCCTGATATAGATCATATAAGGAGGGCAAACTTGACTTCAGCCATTTCTATTTGTCTTGCCTTTCTGTAAAAAGAAAAGATGTATATTACAAAAAAAAACACCTTGCTTGTTTGATCAGAATTTTCTTCTTGGTGGCCTTTATAGATCTCCTGAAAATCACCAACTTGAGAATCAAGTTTGTGAAACTACATACTTTGGGAGATAACCTTTTGGATTCCAGAATGGAGATTCGAGAGAAGTACTACTATGCAGTTTACGATATGGTGGTTCGTGGCAATTGCTTCTGCTATGGCCATGCCAGTGAGTGTGCCCCTGTGGACGGAGTCAGTGAGGAGGTAGAAGGCATGGTAAGCAGGCCCCGTGTGGCTTTCTCCTTCTTACCGGTGAACCTATAAAGAAAATTGAAGCTTGTCTTACCTTAGGCCTTTCTCATTTTCTAGTCTTTTGGGGTTTTTTTCCAGACTTACAATTAGGCCTTTGCACCACAGTGATTTTCTCTGCTGACTTTCTTGGTCTATAAGTATGTAAGGACTGTTGTTAGACCCTGAATTCATTTTTGGAAATTGTTGCTGTGGGCTGATGCTATAGTGGATGTTTTAATCAATAAATAGTAAGATATTTCTAAATAACAGCACATCTTCCTTTCTTCAGGGGAAATTAAAAATCACAAGCATTCTAGTCTCCTTTCATGCTAGAAGGCATAAATTGGTCCCAGTTCAAAGAAACTGGAAATTTGAAATTAAAACCATGGACTATCATTTAGGAATCAGATGGGCCTTGTTTCCTTATATCTTCTAGTTTCATTCTTTTTCCTGTGGTTTCAAATTATGTAGTTATAAAATATTGAGATTTGGGTGATATGCAAAATGGATAGAGTATTTTACCAGTTTCTGAGTGCACTGGTAATTCTTATACCCATAAGGATTTTAACAGCAGACCGGATATATTAAACCAACTATCTTTAATAGAAGAAACCAAGAATTAAGTCATTTGCCAGAGGGCCCTAAATAAGTAAATGACAGATGTAAATTCAAATCAGCTCTCCCGAGTTTGCCCCAGGGTTCCTGTACTGGACATGAGCCTCCCTCCCTGGGGAAGGCGGGGCCTCGCTGACTTACTGTTGGCCTTTTCAAAGTTTGCTAGTAGTTCTCAGCTGAGAAGGAGCTGGATTGAGTGTAGTCTACTCAAACTTGTCTTCCTTCTACTCCAGTTAGAAATTGTTTACAAGATAAAGTAGAATTTCTAACGGAGCCTAAAGGGCAGACTCATCCTAATCTTGGTGCGGCTCCTTCTGGAGAAGGCAGCAGATGGGGTTTACTTCCAGTGTGGAGAATCTGGGGCGTGGCCCGCGTGCGGAGGGATGGCTCTGCCAGGGCCCACAGCCCCAGACTGTTCATTCAGAAACTGCAGAACAGCGATCTTCAGCCTTTCTCATCTCCTTGCACACACCAACTAATTACTAAAATTCTGCAGCACACCAAAAAAATTTTTTTTCTGACAAAAAAATGACTATAATGTTGATTCATTCACACTGGACAGCTCCTGTTGTGTTGGTCGTTGTCATTTTTTTTTATTTGACAATATGAGGGGAAGAGGTCAGTGCTCCGGTCTAAATAGTCGGGTAGTGCATGTTGTTAAAATTCTCTCGCACAGGGCTGAAGAGTCCGTGGTATGGACTTGGGGCTGTTTTCAGTCTATGTGAAGTCAACTTGTGATGACAGGATTTTAGTCTTCTGCTATCTGCATTCCTGTCAAAGTGGGTCCAGGATGAACCTGCCTGGCCAGTTCCTGAATTCCATCCCTTAGAAACTAGTGTTGAGGCTAAATGCCCAGAGGGCAGACTGAAGAAAGTGTGATTTACTACCCAGGGGCTGCTGCCTGCCCCCCCAGTGACCAGGTGGAGGAGTGCATCCTGGGCCCTCAGAGAGCAAAATAACGTGTATCTTTGTCTGAGGTATTGTATTTCCTTGCATAAAGGAAAAAAATAAATGTAAATGTAAAATAATTGACAAAAGAATTTAAGTGCTGTGCCTAAAGTCAAAGACAAAGCAAGCAAACGCAACCCTTTTATATGGTCCAGTGGTGAAACTTGAGGTCATTAGAGTGTGTTCCCAAGTGGTGGGTATGCATTTAATTCTCCATTAGAACTGCTGTTCATGTCTATCATAATACATTTTTAACCTCATGAATAACTTTTAAAAAAATTTAAGTTACTAATTTTGTTCATCTGGGTTTTCTTCATTGATAATCTAATAAAAAAATTTTTATTTTATTACATATCCATTATATAAGAGGGACAGTTCCTAGAGATGAGTGTTATAGCCATCAACAAAACAGATGGAACTTGCTGTGGGGAGGGCAAGGTATAAACAAAGAAAGCCTCACTGCTGCAGTAGGGTTAGAATAGCATGAGGAGAGATTTATACCGTCATTGGTCATGGAGAAAACCCAGTCGTGGCATACCTCTTACTCTGTTCTCTCGTGTTTACCACTGCAAGGTCCATGGACACTGCATGTGCAGGCACAACACCAAGGGCCTAAACTGTGAACTGTGCATGGACTTCTACCACGACTTACCATGGAGACCGGCTGAAGGTCGAAACAGCAATGCTTGTAAAAGTGAGTCTCAGTCAGAAGGTCATTTTGATTCAGTTCAGACTCCACTATCCATTTCTGATTAGAGGTACAACAGGGGTAGTCAACCTTTTTATACCTACTGCCCATTTTTGTATCTCTGTTAGTAGTAAAATTTTCTAACCACCCACTGGTTCCACAGTGATGGTGATTTATAAAGTAGGGAAGTAACTTTACTTTATGAAATTTATAAAGCAGAGTCACAGCAAGTTAAAGCATATAATAATAATTACTTACCAAGTACTTTATGTCGATTTTCGCTAAGTTTGGCAGAATAAATCTTTATAAAACAACTTAATATAGTTAAATCTATCTTTTTATTTATACTTTGGTTGATCCGCCACCACCCACCATGAAAGCTGGAGCACCCACTAGTGGGCAGTAGGGACCAGGTTGACTACCACTGAGATACAATAATAGTACACTATTTTGTAAAAAGAAGCAATGTTACTACCCTTTCCCAGCTTCCCTGATACAGTGGTCAGCAAACTTTTTAGTCAACAGAGCCAAATATCAACAGTACAACGATTGAAATTTCTTTTGAGAGCCAAATTTTTTAAACTTAAACTATATAGGTAGGTACATTCCTTACCGAGGTAGCGCCCACACGTGGTATTTTGTGGGAGAGCCACACTCAAGGGGCCAAAGAGCCGCATGTGGCTCGCGAGCCTCAGTTTGCCGACCACTGTAGGACCTAGGGAACCAATATTCACTCAGTTAAATTAACAAATCACTATTTACTGAGCAGCACTTGTATGTTTTGTAGATTCAGTAGGAAACAAAGACCGGCTGAAGGTTGTCCCTTACATTGTGCCTGTTTTTAAGGCAAGATGCTCAGCGATATTCTCTGGGAAGAGGTGTCACTTGAAACACCACTGCCCCTCTGACCCCACATGCAGTGATCCCTAAATACTGTGCTCCCTTCCAGCAGCGTGTCTGCCTCTACCCCCACTGAGAAGGGCAGTTCTAGAAGTTCAGAAAACAGTGAGGGCTGGATTGGTCAAGGTTTTGTTAGTAATACAATTCAGCTGGCCCTGGGTGAATAGTTATGATTGTTTAGGTAAAGAGAAAGAAGAAAAAGAAAACAGGGAAGGTGAGAGGGAGTTCAGGTAAGGAGGACAATATCTGGGACAAAGCCCCAGGGACATTCTGGTGACCACCACACACCTTGTGCTGTGAAATAATCTCGAGGTTTAACTCAACCAATCTAGCTATGGCAGTACTCTGCCAGGCGCCAAGGGTATATCAGCAGATGAGACACATCCCGTTGCCAGGACTTGTGTGTTACTGGGGGGGACAGATGGGGCTAGAATGGAAAGTCCTGTGAGAGCTAAGCTGAATTAGGCTTCACTGTGAGAAGATAAGAAGAATCCACATGGACTATTGATCATGAGAGTGAGATGCTTAAAGCCAGGGTGGACCAGGCTGCTGACCGAATAGGCTGTAGAAGGAACAGACTGACTGCGCTAAAGCTGCTCAGTGGCTGTGAAGCTGACCTTCATTCTCACTAAAGAGCCTGGCTTAGTGTGGTGGGAATAGAGATGAAGGGAATCAGGCCTTACGCCATATTCTAGGCTGGCAGCCCACACAGGCTTTTCTGGGAACATGTCACCTAGAAAATCCTCTAGAGGGATATATTCCTAGCCACCCTGGAGGGACCCAGAGGTGTCCTCTGTGCAGTGACAAACTTCCTAACAATAAGCTTCTAAGGAGTCTTTCTCCAAACATTTTCAAGTTTTTGTAGCATAATTGTCTTCCAAGGAGGGCAGATTACTGAGTTTATTTCATAAAGTTTACACTTAGAAGGTGTCCAGCATGACACAGCATTTAAATTGATATCACAGTAGGTGTGTTTTTTTCACCACAGGCGCTTTCTTGTTAATTGCCATTTTGCCTGAATTTCGTTCTTAGTTTCCAAAATGAGCTTCCTTCCTCCTAACCCCATGGTCAATGGTGAATAGACTTAAAAGGCTTTCTTGACATTGGTCTTGTCGCACAGAGTGTAACTGCAACGAACACTCTAGCTCATGCCACTTTGACATGGCCGTCTACTTGGCCACTGGAAACATCAGCGGAGGTGTGTGTGATGACTGTCAGCACAACACAATGGGACATAGCTGTGAGCAGTGCAAACCGTTTTACTACCAGCACCCGGAGAGAGACTTCCGAGACCCTCACTTCTGTGAACGTAAGTGGGGAAAGGTCATGAGGTGGCACCTACTTGAGGTCACCTTTCAATTTGAATGGTCTGACAGTCACTATCCCCTCTCAGAACCCATCCTGTGGGACTAGACCCAGCCTTCTTTTATCTGCTGTAGGATCCTAGGAATGGGGTTTACTCTGTAGTCCAGCTTTCTTTAGTCTATCTTGTGACATTTGAAGGATGAAAGGCATGTATATATGTATTTATGCAAACACGTTGTGTAACCTGGTGCTTTTCTTTCTTTTTAGACTGTACCTGTGACCCTGCTGGCTCTCAGAATGGGGGAATCTGTGACAGTTACACTGATTTTTCTGCTGGCCTCATTGCTGGTCAGTGTCGGTGTAAATTATATGTGGAAGGAGAACACTGCGATATTTGCAAAGAAGGCTTTTATGGTTTAAGTGCCGAAGATCCATTTGGTTGTAAATGTAAGTACATTTGTTGAAAGTTTGGGAGTTCTCCTATGTGTATAAGTTCTATTCTTCTTTGCAATTCTAAACTCAGACTATTGATTTATATTTCTTTATTTCATTTTGTCTTCAATAAAGCTTGTGCTTGCAATCCTTTGGGAACTATCCCAGGTGGGAATCCTTGTGACTCTGAGAGTGGTTACTGCTACTGTAAGCGTCTGGTGACAGGACAGCACTGTGACCAGTGTCTGGTAGGTATCCTGATTACATGAGATGGGTGGTTTGTGAATATGACATGTTTTAATAAAGAATCTTTTTCCCTATTGTTAATTCTATCATCACCCTTATATGTAAATGTTAAAAGACATGAGTAGATACTGCACAAAAGAGGAATTACTAAGGAATAATTTTGCTATTCACCATCACTGTTAGAATTGTAAAATAAAACCACAGTGATTATGTATATATAATTTTGGCTAATTCCTTCACCTTCTTGATCACATCCCATCTTCTCCCTTCCCTCTGGCAGCTGTCCACATACATATAAACGACAAGGTAGCAATAGCCGGAGAGAACGGAGGGATAGAGGTGGGGGAAGGGGCAATGTTGGGGGAAATGTGGGTGGAAAGAGATTCTGCATGGGGCAGCGGGGGGCACAATGCAGTGTGTGGAAGGTGTTATATTGAGTGAGACCCTTGAAACTAGGCCAACACAATAAATTAAAAATAAAAATGAGTGCTCGCTTCAGCAGCACATATACTAAAAATAAAAATGAGAATAAACCTACAGTGAAATAACATTTTTACAGACAAAATTAACAAAAGTCTTAAAAAATGAGAATGCTGACTAGTGAAGACAAAACAAGGGGCTGGTACGGTTATGCTGCTGATAGAAGTGAAAACTGGCTCATCCTTCTCTAACATTTGGGGATGTGTACCAGTAGCCTGTAGAAATGCACAGAACCTTTGACCCAGTGCTCACACTGCTGGGACTATCCTAATGGAAGAATCAGAAAATTGGACAAAGATGTATTCACCAGAGGACTTGTATTTTTTAAAAATTATTTTTCAATTACAGTTGACATACAATATTATATTAGTATCAGGTGTACAACACATAGTGATTAGACATTTCTGTACCTAATGAAGTGATCACCCAATAAATCATTGCATCTTTTATTAAACACAGCAAAATAACTTAGAAGCAATAGTGGGGTAAAATAGGTAAATTTGGGGGTGTCTACAGTGTGATAGGTGGTTGCCACTGAAAATAACAGTAACATGAGGAAATGCTCATGGTGATATAAAAGAACTCAGGATCTGAGTAGTATCTTGATAGGTAGTAAAAAAAATCATCAAAAAACCCAGAAACTGGAATGAAATACATTAAAAAGTTTACTGTACTGATTCTGGGTGGAGTAATTATGAGAGTAATTTTTAAAAGTTATTCTTTATCTTTTATAATGTTTTTGTGATTACTTTTATAATTTGGGAGAGGCAGTCTACTGAACCCAAACTGCTTTTATGATCACTAAATATGCATATTGCATATATCCTGATCAATTCTTAAAGTAAATTTCTGGAAGTCTGAGTTAAGTGGTGAGACTGGTTTTATCTGCTCATTAGGAAACCATGTAGATGTTGAGGTTCAAAGAGGTCTTTTCTCCTTTACCGATTTTGTCCCATTTCTCTTCATTTCCTTCTCCAGTGGTCTCACGACTCAGGATCTCCTTACCACTCTGTTGTGAAAATTGTCCTTGCTTGTTAGGCTATGTTTCCATGTAAACAAATCTTTGAAAAACTTTCTTTATGGAGTTTATGACAGATTGAATTTAGGGAAATTTTAAAGGCTTGCCAAGTATTTGCCAAACTCTCTTACTGCCAGAGTAATTTTATTGAAGCAAATTGGTGTCTTTGCTTCCTTCTCATGGTGATTAGTGGGTGCAGGCCATTTACAGGGCAAAGAAACGACTGAGAGCTGGCGTTACCATGCAGTTCTGTGCAGCCCTCCCTGATCTGGTGACCTGCAGCTGGGGTTCCTTATTTCAGAATACTGTACTCATTCCTTCTGTAGGCTTCTTTCTTTCATAGTGCAGTGACTGTTAGATGGAACAACCAAAGCACGTCATAACCTGTTTCTTTCTGAGTCTGTTGCGAAATTACAGGAACCCACCTTTAGATGTTTAATCTTTTGTTCTGCAGCCAGAGCACTGGGGCTTAAGCAACGATTTGGATGGATGTCGACCATGCGACTGTGACCTTGGGGGAGCCTTAAATAATAGGTGAGTGGAGCTCGCTTGCTCTCTTGTACTGGGTCCCCCAGGGAAGCCCTTATAATCCCCAGGAGAGTGACACTGAGTCTCTGGGGGAAATACGCAGAGCATGTTCACCTTTGGTTTGATGCCTGACAGTCACGTCACTTTTACCTGTGGTCTCAGTGTTTTCAGAGACTTATTCATTCCAAGAGTTGGCTCTGAAGTCTTCTAGTATGTTTATGTTTCTTGGTTTTTAATAGTGTTGTTCCTTGTTTTAGTGCTTTAACTTTACATATTTTTTAAATTATGGAAACAGTGTGTGCCCATAGTTCTAAAAACTCAGTCAAGACATATCCTGCCTTTTCTCTCCCCAAGTTCTTGTGTCTCTGTAGAAATTAATAATAGTGCTCAGAACACCTGTTTAGGATTACAATTTCTTTCTTCTCATTTCTTTTAAAACAATATATTAGGGTGTTTTTTTTTCAAACAGACAAGCACAAAAAAAAAATAGCTCATGATTTCCCACTTTGCTTTACTGACATTTTGAAAATCAAAGTAATAGATGTATGTACACAATTCTCCAACTTGCTTTTTAATCTAAAGATCTTTTATTACATCAGCGTGCATTAATCTACCCCTTTTTGTATTCTGTCATGTGAATGTGCCATGATTTATTTCTTTTCAGTCTTTTTGCTTTTTAAAAATATTGCAGTGAATATCCTTGTAGATATATCTTGAATGTTTGTAGATATAGCTATATAGATTAGGTTCCCAATGATGAAACTTTGAAGTCAAAGTGGATGTGCATTTTTTATTTTAATAGAGAGAATGTCAGGTTGTTCTGCAGACAGATTATGCTAATTTATTTTTCTAACAACTGGTTATAAAAGTACCTTTTTCTCTGTTCCCACCAGTAGTTGGTACCATCAAACATTTTATTTTTCACCAATCCAAAAGATGAAAAATAAGTCCCATTTTGACTAGTATAAAGAATCTTTTCATTTTCTTTTTATTTTTTTCAACCTCCAAGCCTATTAATGAAAATTATGTATAATAATTTTTAGTTACTTAAATATGTTGGTATTCCTTGAATAGATGAGACATGAAGCTCTACCAGAAATTATCATAATACACATCAAGTTGTTAAATTTCTGGGAGTTTAATTAACCACTTTTGAGTCAAAGAGAGTTCTGGTCCCTGTTGGTTACAGGATCGGATTCAGAAACCTGGTAAAGATAGTGTGAGTGCCGAGAGAACAGGCAGATGTATGCTTGGCCCCGAGCTTTCCCGGAGAGAACGTGCTGAATTCACTGAACAAGCTTCATGTACTCAAAACTGGTCTCTCTCATAAGATTATCTCATGATCGATGAAACACCGTAGTAGTTTGCTGGGAAGGAACGAGATTTCAGGCAACAAGAACATGTTGTATTTGGCATTTGTTTTGGGGTTTGTCCTATTCCACATTGTGTAGTAAACTCAGAACAGCGTATATGTAGCCCTTGAAACTCCAGTATTGAATGTCAGTTCTTAGAAAACCTCCAGGGGAGGAGCAAGGATAATTTCATAAAAGCTGGAAAGAGAGACAGACTGCTTGTCTCCTTAAGGAATCACTTCTTTGAATTTCTTTGTTACTCCCAGAACACTTGCTGATCCCTTTGGTAACTTATTTCTCAATTCACAGCTGTCATCACATCACACCTAGCATTCTTCTCGAGTAGGTAAAAATGGCATCCATAATTCTCCAAATTATGTCATAAACGCAGACTGTCCTATGTTCCTTTTCCCTAACTTGTTTATATTCCTTGCACCCTTTCCGCTTTTCATCAATTCCACATGTTTCCCATCTCTGAATCCACCCACACACAGCCCCTGTGTGCCCCTCATGTGTCCTGCAAAAATGTATAAAAACTAAAATGTGCTAATGAGAGAGTTTGGGAAGCAAAAATTTTTAGTGAGGATTTTAAGGCAGGTAATTTGATCTCTAATATGATTGATGAGACACTGTCTTTTGGCATGACTGATGGAAAAAAAAGAACCTTTCTAGATGCCTCTAGTCCTGTGGCTCTACAATGTTCTGTAGTGATCTTTTCCAAAGTTCCCCCTGCGCAGACTTTCTCTAGGAGCCCTGCAGGAGTGGTCAAGGCTCAGGTGTCTGAAGCACCGCTTCCACTTAGGGATGCTCCGTGCAAGGAAATTCTTCCTGAATGGATAGTTTGTTGCAACCACTCATAAATGGCTTCTATCTAATAATATTCCTTTGCCTCACCTTGGACACATAGTAGATGTTGAATAAATATTGATTGGGTTAAAGATTTTGAGAAGCAAAATATTTTTAAAATATAAAAAGCTAAATATGCACTCCTTAGGAAAAACAGTCTCTCTAAATGTGATCCAAAACATTGCTTAGTTACTTTGGACAGAGAGAGAACTAAGTGTAAAAATCATCTGAAGTGGAAAACTTTACATAATGTTTTGTATAATGAATCAAATGGATTTTTGTAGAACAATAAAAGTTTAGTAATACATGTCTATTATGTTGACAGCTAATCTGAACTTTTGAATATTTTTAAGAAGTTAGACCTAGTTAATGTAAATAATATAACCCAAGCCAGGTTAATGAAGCTTTGCCTACCAGATAACCTGCTTTAGTGAATGAATAAGAGTGGTTGCTAAGTAAACACTACCTGTAAATGTTTTAAAAACATTGAAAAATGTAAACATCTTTACATCATCCTTCAAAATTATTTCATCAGTTTATTTAGGGCTTTGATATCTGGCTTGAAGACTTCTAACTTCCTAGACTGATGTCCCCAGCCCTCACTTGGTGTTTCAACAACATACTCTTCTGCATCCCTTTCAGCATGAGTTTATTTGGCACTGTACTGTCACTGTTTGCATTGGAAATCTCTTTAAACAGGGATTGTCTTTCTTGTTCTTGTTCACAGTGAACTTTGCAGGTGCTCAATAAATCAGGAACGGAAATTTATTATACTTTGAAACAAGAGCAGAAATTAATATGTGTTTTCATCAGTGAATTGAGTGTGTATCTAACCCTTTTGTTAATTATAGGTAGCTGAGCACAGCTCCTTCCCATTAGGAAGGTATCCTACTTTGAAGGAGTGGGGCTACTCTGGATAGAATGAATAGTGCTGACTGCTAATCAATGTAGAACCAACTCTTATTTGTAGTCAGAATTATGGAGGAGAAACCAGTGTTGAACAGGGAGGTCCTTAAAAGTGATGCTCCTTAATTTCCCCCCTAACTTCTTAGTAATAGAGAGGAGTTGAAACTGTACAGTGTAGCCTTGGCCGGTTGGGTCAGCAGTAGAGTGTCAGCTCAGTGTGTGGAAGTCCCGGGTTTGATTCCTGGCCAGAGCACACAGGAGAAGCACCCATCTGCTTCTCCACCCTTCCCTCTCTCCTTTCTCTCTGTCTCTCTCTTCCCCTCCCATAGCCAAGGCTCCACTGGAGCAAAGTTGGTCCGGACACTGAGGATGGTTCCATGGCCTTCCCAACAGGTGCTAGAATGGCTCCAGTTGCAGCAGAGCAACACCCTAGATAGGCAGAGCATTTGCCCCCTGGTGGGCATGCCGGGTGGATCCCGGTCAGGCGCATGCGGGAGTCTGTCTCTGCCCCCTGCTTCTAACTTCGGGAAAATAAAAAAAAAAAAAAAAAAAAAAGAAAAACTGTACAGTGTATGCTCTGCTCATCATCAATTAAATAATATTTTCATCCCAAAACACCAAAGCAATTTTTAAACAAGTTGCTAATTTTTGTATTTATGAAAAGTCTTTGTTTTTAAGAAATAATCTTGGCCTGTACCCAAGGAGAGAAAAATAGGACTTGTATTAGTTTCCTATTGCTGCCATAGTAAACCTGACACAAACACATTTACATTATTACAGTTCTGTGTGCCAGACACTGTCTGGACTAAAATCAGATCAGCAGGCTGGGTTTATATCTTAAGGCTCTAAGGGAAAATCTGTTTCCTGCCGATTCAAGCTGTTGGCAGGCTCAGTTCCTTTCAGTTGACAGATGAGGCTCCATGTCCCAGCCGCTCTCAGTGAGGGGCTGTTCCCAGCTTCCAGTGGCTGCCCACATCCCTTGACTCATGGCCTGCTTCTTTTGTCTTCAAAGCCAACAACTGTGTGTTAAGTTCTTCTCATGTCACATCTTTTACCCACATCTTCTTCCACTTTCAAGAACTCTTGTGATTAGATTGGGCCCTTTTGGATAATCTCCCACCTCCAGTCCAAAACCCTAATCCCATCAGCAAAACCCACAGATGAGGCCATAGGCATCTTTGAAGTCATTATTCTGCTTCCCAACTCATTTGGTTTTACCTTAAATCATTACTCTACCTTATTGATCCAATGAATTAAATTTGTATCTAGTACAGGAAAATTTCTTTTCTTTTTTTTTTTTTTTTTTTTTTTTAAATACAACAACCACTTTATAAGACGCACACAGTTTTCAAACCCCACATTTTAAAAAATGATAAGTTTTATACATAGGAAAATATGGATACAACCTTCAAATGTCTCTGTGAACATTTCTTCCTTTTCTTTTTTTTTTTTTTTTTTTTAATAATTTTATTTTTTTAATGGGGTGACATCAATAAATCAGGATACATATATTCAAAGATAACAAGTCCAGGTTATCTTATCGTTCAATTATGTTGCATACCCACCACCCAAAGTCAGATTGTCCTCTGTCACCTTCTATCTTGTTTTCTTTGTGCCCCTCCCCACCTCCTTTCCCTCTCCCATTCCCCCCTCCCCCCCATAACCACCACACTCTTATCAATGTCTCTTAGTTTCACTATTATGTCCCACCTATGTATGAAATAATACAGTTCCTGGTTTTTTCTGATTTACTTATTTCGCTTCGTATCATGTTATCAAGATCCCACCATTTTGCTGTAAATGTTCCGATGTCATCATTTCTTATGGCTGAGTAGTATTCCATAGTGTATATATGCCACATCTTCTTTATCCAGTCATCAATTGATGGGCTTTTTGGTTGTTTCCATGTCCTGGCCACTGTGAACAATGCTGCAATGAACATGGGGCTGCATGTGTCTTTACGTATCAATGTTTCTGAGTTTTTGGGATATATACCCAGTAGAGGGATTGCTGGGTCATAAGGTAGTTCTATTTTCAGTTTTTTGAGGAACCACCATACTTTCTTCCATAATGGTTGTACTACTTTACATTCCCACCAACAGTGTATGAGGGTTCCTTTTTCTCCACAGCCTCTCCAACATTTACTATTACCTGTCTTGCTAATAACAGCTAATCGAACAGGTGTGAGGTGGTATCTCATTGCAGTTTTGATTTGCATTTCTCTAATAGCTAAAGAAGATGAGCATCTTTTCATATATCTGTTGGCCATTTGTATTTCTTCCTGGGAGAAGTGTCTATTCATATCCTCTTCCCATTTTTTTATTGGATTGTTTGTTTGTTTGTTGTTGAGTTTTATGAGTTCTTTGTATATTTTGGATATTAGGCCCTTATCTGAACTGTTGTTTGAAAATATCATTTCCCATTTAGTTGGCTTTCTGTTTATTTTGTTATCAGTTTCTCTTGCTAAGCAAAAACTTCTTAGTCTGATGTAGTCCCATTCATTAATTTTTGCCTTCACTTCTCTTGCCTGTGGAGTCAAATTCATAAAATGCTCTTTAAAACCCAGGTCCCTGAGTTGAGTACCTATGTCTTCTTCTATGTACTTAATTGTTTCAGGTCTTATGTTTAGATCTTTGATCCATTTTGAGTTAACTTTTGTACAGGGGGAGAGACTGTGGTCCAGTTTAATTCTTTTGCATGTGGCTTTCCAGTTTTCCCAGCACCATTTATTGAAGAGGCTTTCTTTTCTCCATTGTGTGTTGTTGGCCCCTTTATCAAAAATTATTTGACTATATATATGTGGTTTTATTTCTGGACTTTCTATTCTGTTCCATTGGTCCGATTGTCTATTTTTCTGCCAATACCATGCTGTATTGATTGTCGTGGCCCTATAATATAGTTTGAAGTCAGGTATTGTAATGCCCCCAGCTTCATTCTTTTTCTTTAAGATTGCTTTGGCTATTCGGGGTTTTTTATAGTTCCATATAAATCTGATGATTTTTTGCTCTATTTCTTTAAAAAACGTCATTGGAAGTTTGATGGGAATTGCATTAAATTTGTAGATTGCTTTGGGTAATATAGCCATCTTGATTATATTTATTCTTCCTAGCCAAGAACAAGGTATATTCTTCCATCTCATTATATCTTTTTCGATTTCCCTTAACAATGGTTTATAGTTTTCATTGTAGAAGTCCTTTACATTCTTTGTTATGTTTATTCCTAAGTATTTTATTTTTTTTGTTGCAATCATGAAGGGGATTATTCTTTTGAGTTCCTTCTCAGTTGTTTCATTGTTGGCATATAGAAAGGCTATTGACTTCTGTATGTTAATTTTGTATCCTGCGACCTTACTGTATTGGCTTATTGTTTCTAGTAGTCTTTTTGTGGATTCTTTGGGATTTTCGATGTATAGGATCATATCATCTGCAAAAAGTGATACTTCTTCTTTTCTGATATGGATGCCTTTTATTTCTTTGTCTTGTCTGATTGCTCTGGCTAGAACCTCTAGTACCACATTAAATAAGAGTGGAGAGAGTGGACAACCCTGTCTTGTTCCTGATTTAAGGGGGAAAGCCTTCAGTTTAGTGCCATTTAATATGATGTTAGCTGATGGTTTATCATATATGGCCTTTATCATGTTGAGATATTTTCCTTCTATACCCATTTTGTTGAGAGTCTTAAACATAAAATTGTGTTGTATTTTATCGAAAGCCTTTTCTGCATCTATTGATAAGATCATGTGGTTTTTGTTCTTTGTTTTGTTGATATGGTGTATTATGTTAACCGTTTTACGTATGTTGAACCATCCTTGAGATTCTGGGATGAATCCCACTTGATGATGATGTATTATTTTTTTAATATGTTGTTGTATTCGATTTGCTAGTATTTTGTTTAGTATTTTAGCATCTGTATTCATTAGAGATATTGGTCTGTAGTTTTCTTTTTTTGTGCCATCCTTGCCTGGTTTTGGTATGAGGGTTATGTTGGCTTCATAAAATGTGTTTGGAAGTATTGCTTCTTCTTCAATTTTTTGGAAGACTTTGAGTAGAATAGGAACCAATTCTTCTTTGAATGTTTGATAAAATTCGCTGGTATAGCCGTCAGGGCCTGGACTTTTATTTTTGGGGAGGTTTTTAACGGTTTTTTCTATTCTCTACTGATAGGTCGGCTTTCTGCTTCTTCTTGACTTAGTTAGGACGGTTGTATTGTTCTAGGAATTTATCCATTTCTTCTAGGTTGTTGAATTTAGTGGCATAAAGTTTTTCATAGTATTCTACAATAATTCTTTGTATATCTACGGTGTCCGTGGTGATTTCTCCTCTTTCATTTTGGATTTTGTTTATATGAGTTCTTTCTCTTTTTTCCTTGGTAAGTCTTGCCAAGGGTTTGTCAATTTTCTTGATCTTTTCAAAGAACCAGCTCCTTGTTCTATTAATTTTTTCTATAGTTTTTCTGTTCTCTAATTCATTTATTTCTGCTCTGATTTTTATTATCTCCTTTCTTCGGCTGTTTTTGGGTTTTCTTTGTTCTTCTTTTTCTAGTTCCTTAAGGTGTGAAGTTAAGTGGTTCACTTGGGCTCTCTCTTGTTTGTTCATATATGCCTGAAGTGATATGAACTTCCCTCTTATCACTGCTTTTGCTGCATCCTATAGATTCTGATATGTCGTATTGTCATTTTCATTAGTCTGTATATATCTTTTGATCTCTGCACTTATTTCTTCTTTGACCCATTCATTTTTTAAAAGTATGTTGTTTAGTTTCCACATTTTTGTGGGATTTTTTTCCTCTTTTTTGCAGTTGAATTCTAGTTTCAAGGCTTTATGATCAGAAAATATGCTTGGTACAACTTCAATTTTTCTGAATTTGCTGATTTTGTTTTTGTGGCCCAACATATGGTCAATTCTTGAGAATGATCCATGTACACTGGAGAAAAATGTATACTCAGTCACTTTGGGATGAAATGTCCTGTAGATGTCTATCATATCCAGGTGCTCTAGTGTTTTGTTTAAGGCCACTATGTCTTTGTTGATTCTCTGTTTGGATGACCAATCTAGAGCCGTCAGCGGTGTATTGAGGTCTCCAAGTATGATTGTGTTTTTGTCAGTTTTTGTTTTAAGATCAATAAGTAGCTGTCTTATATATTTTGGTGCTCCTTGGTTTGGTGCATATATATTAAGAATTGTTATGTCTTCTTGATTCAGTGTCCCCTTAGCCATTATGAAATGGCCATTTTTGTCTCTGAGTACTTTTCCTGTCTTGTAGTCAGCATTATCCGATATGAGTATTGCTACACCTGCTTTTTTTTGGATGTTATTTGCTTGGAGTATTGTTTTCCAGCCTTTCACTTTGAATTTGTTTTTATCCTTGTTACTTAGATGAGTTTCCTGTAGACAGCATACAGTTGGATTTTCTTTTTTAATCCATTCTGCTACTCTGTGCGTTTTTATTGGTGAGTTTAACCCGTTTACATTTAGTGTAATTATTGATACTTGTGAGTTCCCTATTGCCATTTTATATCTTGCTTTCTGTTAGTTTGTGTCTTGTTTGATCCTTCTCTTTCGTTTTTCTATCTTTTGTTTTTATTTGGTTGTATTCCATACATCTTTCCTCTGTTGCTATCTCTTTTATCTCATGTGCTTCTGTGGTGGTTTTTTCAATGGTGGTTACCTTTGAGTAATGAAAAGGGTTCCTACCCTGTTCATTGTAGCGAACTATTTTGTGATTACTTTTGCACTCCATCGTCCTTTGCTACTGTTAATCTCCATCTTCTCCCCCCCTTTCTTTTTGTTGTTGTCACAGTTTAAATTTGGTTTTATTGTGTTCTTCTTGGAGCTTTTACTTGTGGCTCTGTTTTTTTTTTTGTTCTTTGTATCTGATTGGAGAACCCCCTTTAGTAATTCCTGGAGTGGGGGTTTTCTGATGATAAATTCCCTCATCTTTTCTGTATCTGTGAATGTTTTTATTTCTCCTTCATATTTGAAGGATAGCTTTGATGGGTATAGTATTCGTGGCTGAAAGTTCCTCTCTTTCAGGACTTTAAATATTGGGGTCCACTCTCTTCTAGCTTGTAGAGTTTCTGCTGAGAAATCTGATGATAATCTAATGGGCCTTCCTTTATATGTTGTATTCTTCTTTTCCCTGGCTGCCTTGAGAATTTTTTCTTTGCTGTTGGTTTGTGCCAATTTCATTATGATATGCCTTGGAGTAGGTTTGTTGGGGTTAAGAAAACTCGGAGTTCTGCTTGCTTCTTGAACTTGAGGCTTTAGTTCTTTCCACAGGCTTGGGAAGTTCTCATCTATTATTTGTTTGAGTATGTTCTCCATTCCATTTTCTCTCTCTTCTCCCTCTGATATACCTATTATTCTTATGTTATTCTTTCTGATGGAGTCAGATAATTCTTGTAGGGCTATCTCATTTTTTTTAATTTTTGAGTCTCTTTCTTCTTCTCTCTGTTGTGCCTCAAGTTGCTTGTCTTCTATTTCACTAATCCTCTCTTCTATCTGACCTGTTCTATTAGCTAAGCTTGTTACTTCATTTTTCAGCTCGTGAATTGAGTTTTTCATCTCTGTTTGATTTGTTTTTATAGTTTCAATTTCCTTGGACATATATTCTTTGAATTCATTGAGTTGTTTTCTGAGCTCCCTAAATTGTCTTTCTGTGTTTTCTTATATATCTCAGAGGATTTTTAGGATTTCTATCTTGAATTCTCTGTCATTTAGCTCCCAGGTTTCCAATATATTAAATTTTTTCTCCATAGATTTTTCCTCATCTAGCTGTGTTACCTCTCTTTCTTTTGTGTTCATGATATTTGATTTTCTCTTCCTTAATGGCATCTGAGGGTGGTTTTGTTGATAGTATTAATGAGATTTAATAAAGAATAAAAAGTTAAAAAAATAATAAAAAAAATAAAAAATCGAAAAGAGTTGTTTTTTTTTAAAAAAAATTAATAATGAAATAAAGAAAAATAAAATAAAAATTTTTTAAAAAGGAAATTATTCCCCCCCTCCTTTTTTCGTCTCCTCTCCTCTCCCCTCTTTCTTGAGAAAATCTTGTGGTGAACTGTGAATTATAACAAACAATGCCTGTGATGGAGGGCCTGAATTGGGGAAAAGTAATAAAGGGGCAAAAAAAAATAAAAAAGAGCATATGGACCCACAAAAAGCAAATAAGGAAAAAATTTGGGTCAAGAATAAAATGATTTGCTTTTAGGTGTTGGTTGTCTAAGAGTTATGATGGGAGCAATAAGAGGAAAACGGAAAAATGGGGGGACAAATTAAAAAATTACTATTGTATTTAGTGGAACAAGAACTAGATAAAATGGAGAGCCAGGGATGGGAGCACTGCTAGTGAGTTAAAAAGGTGAAGTAAAAACCCCCCAAAATGCCACAAACATAAGTTTGAGTCCCAGATAAGATAATTTGTTTGTTATTGAGGTTTGAATGAGAGGAGATGTAAAGGAGAAAGGAAGAAAGTAATATAGAGGGAGAAAAGAAAGAGAGAGAGAGAAAAAAAGAGGGAACCACTAAAAGAAGAAAAAAGAAAGGAGAGAGAGAGAGAGAGAGTTAAGGGTTTTGGAGTGCAACCCTCATAGAGAGAAAGGAAGAGAAGAGAAAAGATAATGGGAGATGTAACACTTATGGGTAGTGTAGTTCAAGGAGAGGAGAGAGTAAGACCGGCAGAGAGTTAATTGGCCAAATTGGAGGAGGAAAAAAAGTATCAAGAATGAAGATAAGAGAAACAAACGAACAAATATAATAAAATGGGATAGGTTATAAAGTCTGCAGATTATTCTTGATTTTGAGAGGTTATCTTCTTGCTTTTTCTTTTCTCTCCCTCTTCCTGGTCGGTGACTCTGTACCCCGGGTTCTGCCCCTTTGGCACGCTCAGGTAGAGGTTTGCAGTTGATAAGTCTCTATGGCAATGTCATGTATTGTGTTTTAGTCTCGTTGGCAGTCGAGGCTCATTAGCATTTATAGGCTCCGGCAGTGAGAGAGTCCGTGTTCCTGGAGCCTTTCTCCTAGTCTTTCCTTCCTCAATTAGTAGCCTGATAATCCAGCTATGGGGTTGCTGCTGCCTCTGCCTGGATAGTAAGAGGCTCAAAGAGCTGGCAACTCCCCATTCTATTTCCACTCAGCACAGGGCTCTGGGTAAGGCTCAGTCAGTCAGATCTGCTAGCATAATCAGGCGGCCTTTCCGCCCACTCAAAGACCTCTGGCTCTGTCTGCCACTCTGTCCGGTAACACAGGCGGGCGCCCACTTCCGGGGCGCTTGGAGGAAACTCTCTCTCACTGGCTGCGCGCACAGACCAGGATATCCGGCCAGCAGTCTCATGCTCTGAGTGAAACCCCCAACCGCAGGGAAAAGTTGCAGCATTGGAATTGAGTCTCGCTCCGTCCCCGTGCGCGGCTTTTGCAAGGCGCTGGGGCGGCCCGAGATTCCGCTTTGGCCCACACAAAGGCCCCTGACTCTGCCCCTCTGTGCGATAACAGGGGCGCGCACTGCTGAGGCACTCGGAGGAATCTCTCATTCACTATCTGCTCGCGCAAACCAGGATATGAGGCCGGCCATGTTTCCCTCTGAGTGAAACCCCCTCCAGCACGGAAAATCTCCACCGTTGGAATTAGTTTTCACTCCCTCCCGTGCGTGGCTTTCCCAGGGTGTTGGGACTGCCCAGAGACTCTGCCCTCGGCCCACAGAAAGGCCTCTGACCCTGCCTCTCCATGGGGCAACACGGGCACCCACTCCCTGGGCCTAGGAAGAAATCTCTCGCCCACTAACTGCGCGCACGCCGACCAGGAGACCGGGTAAAATGGCCGCCCCCCTTGTCTTTCTCTGTTTCGGTTTGGCGTGAGTGTTAGCTTGTATTGCCCGGGTTGCCACAGGATCAGTTTTTCCTTGGCTTGTATCTCCGTGCCACAGCCTGGTTCGGCCGTTTGTGCCGCAGCCTGGATCTATTCACCCCCTTTGCCCGCCTCAGTTTCTATATTCACAGTTACCAGAGAAAGCCGCCCTGTTTAGGTTCATGAGGAAGGCAGAGCATTTCTTACTCCCTATTTCCTTCGGGGTTTGGTTATATATTTAGCCAATTTTTCACTCGACCATACCTTTGGGTGTATTGTGAAGCATCTGGAGGCTCCAAGTATAGGATTTTCTGTTTCTGGTTGAAGATCGTGTTGAGTTTTGGGGGAGATTTATCGGTATCGCTTCCTATCCCGCCATTACTCTGACGTCATCTCGGAAAATTTCTGAAGGTAACATAAACTTGTAAAATGTACCATTTCTAACCAATATGATTTTTACTTGAACATAGGAAAGAATAATTACATGTAATAAATCTTTTATCTCACTATGGAGGAGGTAGCATTTGAGCTTAGCTTTTAAAAAATGTGTGAGGGCCCTGGCCGATTGGCTCAGTGGATAGAGCATCAGCCTAGAATGTGGATGTCCCGGGGTCATGTCAGTGCACACATGACAAGCAGCCATCTACTTCTCTTCCTCTCCCTCTCCTCCTTCTCTCTCTTCTCTTCCTGCAGCCAGTGGCTCGATTGGCTCAAGAGTGGGCCCCAGGTGCTGAGGATAACTCGGTTGGTCTCAGACACTGAAGATAGTTCGGTTGATTTGAGTATCAGCACCAGACGAGGGTTGCTGGGTGGATCCCATTTGGGGTACATGCGGGAGTCTGTCTCTCTATCTCCACTCCTCTCACTTAAAAAAATGCATGAGATTTGAGATGTGTGACAAGTCTGCAGGAGGGCTTCTAGCTGAGAAGAAGAAGACTGCTGAGCATAGAGATGGGGATGGGTGTGGCAAGGTCAAGCTCTGGTCTGATCCTGATCTGGTCTGATCTTGCCCATCTCCATTCACATTCTTCCATTACCCGTCTTCGCTGCTATCATTCTTGTCCTCTCTCTGTTTGTCAAGATCCTCTGTGACTTTCAGAGCCACCTCTTTCATGATGCTGTCCTTAATCAGATGAACAGTGTGTTCCTCTAAACTCATAGGACTTTGCTTGTAGCTCTACATAGGTATTCACAGCATTTTGATTTATTTTTCTTTTTTTTTTTTTTTACAGAGACAGAGAGTAAGTCAGAGAGAGGGATAGACAGTGACAGACAGACAGGAATGGAGATGAGAAGTATCAATCATCAGTTTTTCGTTGCACATTGCGACACCTTAGTTGTTCATTGATTGCTTTTTCATATGTGCCTTGACCACGGGCCTTCAGCAGACCAAGTAACTCCTTGCTGGAGCCAGTGACCTTGGGTCCAAGCTGGTGAGCTTTTGCTCAAACCAGATGAGCCAGCGCTCAAGCTGGCGACCTCGAGTCTCGAACTTGAGTCCTCCGCATCCCAGTCCGATGCTCTATCCACTGCGCCACCGCCTGGTCAGGCCATTTTGATTTCTTGTATTCATCAATTGTTTTACTGTCTATCTCCCAGATTAGATCGTAAGTTCTTTAGGGCAAGGACTATTTTCCCCTCATTTTTTTTTCTCCATATCATTTAGCCAGAAATAAATGGACTTCGCAAAGGAAGTAAGGATTGAGTCAGAAGTAAGTCGACAACGGACCAAAATGTGAGAGTATGAACACCAGGAAGCACTGCTTCCAGAGCCAGTATTTGCTCAGTAAATATTTGTGGAAGAGTATGAGGAGTGTGGCTGATTTGAAAGCAGAGGGCAGGCACCAGAAAAAGCTCATGGGTTACAGAGATTGCAGAAACCAGGCAGGGGCATCGTGACGTGACGTAGGAAGATCAGTGGAAACGCTGTGGACTTTTGTGAAATGATGAAGGCAGTGCTGTGGGAAGATTGCTTTGGCAGTGTAGGCAGGATGGACGGGCAGGGGGAGTGAAGAGCTTAATTGGTCTGTTTGGAAGGTTGCTGGAGTAGCAGGTCTAGAATGATGATGTACTGGGCTAGCATAGTGGCAGTGACAATGAGCAGAAACTAGGCTGAGAAACATCTTGAAATAAGACTTGAATATTGAGGATAAAGGAAAGGGAAGGTTATGTCTCATCTATAACATCAGAAGCATTTTAAATCTGCAGACAGAAATAGCAGAGCTGATAAGAAGTCAGTGTGAGAGGTAGTAGGGACAAGATGAATTAGAGATGACAGCTGGGCACGTCCTGTTCGTGGACATGTACAACCACAGTGAGCGCTGAGAGCTGTGCGTGTGGGGACATCTGCACGGGGCTGGTACGGCCACAGGAACGAGTTCACAGAAGGAACCATGCCTAGCCATGACAGCAGTTCAGCTCTGTGGACACGAAGAGCAGTGATCGGCAGGGCTAGTGTTTAGGCACTCCCTTCACTTGACCAGCTCTTCTGAGCTGTTTCTTCGGTAGACTAGGCTGCAGGTGGGAGGCCACACCAGGGGTCTGTCGTTGTCCTTTTCCTCAGCATTATCTGCTCATTCTGTAGTGATGGCATGTGAAGAATTAAGTTGTTCCTGATTGACATGAAGGAATCCAGAGCATGGTTTCCAGGTTCTTCCTCGGTTGGTTCAGTGGTGGCAGTGTCTTCCCCCAGGAGAGAACACGGGAGGGATGAAATCTGCTGTTAGCCTCTGGGCTGGCTCAGTTAGAATTGTCCTTCTAGGAATTGGATATTTGGGTTGAAGGCCCAGGAAAGGGGTTGCAGTTGAAAATAAGGCAAACAACCTAAGTAAAAAAAAAAAAAAAGTCAAAACAAGAACATTTGTTACACCTGCAGAAAAGCCCAACATGGTGTGGGTGGAGCATCGTGAAGACAGGACAAGGGAGATAAAGTGAAGGACCAGGTCATGTAGAGCTTTCAACTGTAGAGTCTGGGATTGATTCACAGGCAATAATTTTTCCAAGCTGTTATTTTCCAAAGGAAATAAGAAAACCCTACCTGACTATTTCACCCCATTTAATGTTTAATGGCAATGTGCCACTGCCTCCTTTCTGAGTGGCGAACACCACTGACTGGCCTCTGCTCCCTTCCAGCTGCTCCGCGGGGTCAGGCCAGTGCACATGTCGACCTCACATGATCGGACGTCAGTGCAATGAGGTGGAATCCGGCTACTATTTTACCACCTTGGATCACTACCTCTATGAAGCCGAAGAAGCCAACTTTGGGCCTGTAAGTCGCGAGTGCTTGGCAGGATGGGGAAGCAGTGTTTGGGGAGTAATGGCATATACACATTATGTAAACAGACCATTTAAGAAGTATTTTCTCAGTGAGCCCAAAGTAAGGATCAGGACCACACCAACTTGAGAATAGTCACATTTTTAAAGCTAAATAAGTCTATGCCTCACAGAGATTCTGGGCCATTCTGTAATAAGGCTTTTGGTATTTGGGGGTTATTTTTGTGGTTTTTTCCTCCCGTTCTTCTCGCCACTTATTCTGCAGAGTTATTGTGGATCTGCTACAGTAAATACTCAGAGAGGATATTGTTTCCATTGTCTGCTGTGTAATAAGCCATTCAGAATTTAGTGGCTTAACTATACATCTGGCAGGTCGGCTTGGGCACTGCAGCAGCTGGTGGCAGGCTGGGCATCTTTCTCTGCGCGGCCTCCAAGCAGCTGTATTGAGCTTCCTCCCTGTGCAGTGGTTCAGGATGGTGAGACTTCTTGCACGGCATCTCATTTCCAAGGAGGCAGAAACACAAACTGTCAGGTCTCTTAAAGCCTGGCTCCAAAGTCCCAGAATGTCATTTTTGGTCAGGTCATAAGGCCAGACGAGATGAAGGGTAAGTAGGGCCCACTTCCTAATGGAGGCAGCCGCACCCACATGCGTACCAGCAGTGAGGGGCTGCACCTGTGGAGGTGACTAGTCACAGGTATCTGGTAACCCTGGGAAGACACTCACAGGCTTGCTTGAGTTAAGCAGCTTAAATTGGTCAATTCTCAGTAACACTCATCAGTAGTGAACATTCATGATTGCATCAAGTTTTTTCACTTGTGCTTGGAGCCTGAAACAGATGCCAATGAAAAAGACAGATATAAATCCATTAAATTGGACTAACTTTGTAGAAAACTTGGGAAATACCTTGTCCTCCTAAGCTTGCTTATGACCGTGTTTGGGATGTTCTTTCCGCCCACTCATCCCCCTGGTTCTATCACAGAAGAGCTGTCCTTGGCCTTTGAGTACCATCTCCAATGTCCCAAGACTACCTCAACCACAAAACTAAAAAGAAACTGATTTGCTGTTTATATGTTAAAAACATTTTACAGTCTACTCAGCAGTGGTCCCCAAACTTTTTACATGGGGCCAGTTCACTGTCCCTCAGACCATTGGAGGGCTGCGACATACAGTGCTCCTCTCACTGACCACCAATGAAAGAGGTGCCCCTTCCGGAAGTGCGGCAGGGGGCTGGATAAATGGCTTCAGGGGGCTGCACGCGGCCCGCGGGCCGTAGTTTGGGGATGCCTGGTCTACTGGGAAAATGTAACTGCAAAAAATAGGTATAATGGCCCTGGCCGGTTGGCTCAGTGGTAGAGCGTTGGCCTGGCGTTCAGGAGTCCCGGGTTCGATTCCCGGCCAGGGCACACAGGAGAAGCGCCCATCTGCTTCTCCACCCCTCCCCCTCTCCTTCCTCTCTGTCTCTCTCTTCCCCTCCTGCAGCCAAGGCTCCATTGGAGCAAAGTTGGCCCTGGGCACTGAGGATGGCTCTGTGGCCTCTGCCTCAGGCACTAGAATGGCTCTGGTTGCAACAGAGCAATGGCCCAGATGGGCAGAGCATCGCCCCCTGGTGGGCATGCCGGGTGGATCCCGGTCAGGTGCATGCGGGAGTCTGACTGCCTCCCCGTTTCCAGCTTCAGGAAAATACAAAAAAAAAAAAAAAATAGGTATAACATATACAGTTTTGGGCCTTTGGGTGACTTCAGATTTCTTTGACTGTTATGTTTTTACTGAGCTGCATTTGCAGTAAAGCATTAGGACTGTCTCCTGTCCTCAGGGGGTCACCACAGTGGAGCGGCAATACGTGCAGGACCGGGTTCCTTCCTGGACTGGAGCGGGCTTCGTCCGAGTGCCCGAAGGGGCTTATTTGGAGTTTTTCATCGACAACATACCCTACTCCATGGAGTATGACATCCTAATTCGCTACGAGCCACAGGTAAAGCCTCAATGAATTATTGGAGGTGGGAAAGATACCATCTGAGAAATCTTTCTCCTAAAGGACACTAGATATTTTGTGAAATTGGAGGTTGTCCTGGAATAGAGGAACTTCTCTCTTGAGTTTGTAGCCTCCATGGAAGTGAAAATGTACATTTTTCTTGAATTCAACTCAACTTCAGGAACATTAAGTAATCTCTCATTAGGCACATAACCTTGCTGAGAACTGAGGTGTTGATGATAATATACCAGGCCCTCTCCTCACCCTTAAGGCTGCCCTGCCCAGGGACAGATGTGCCCCTGTCTGTAGTCAGTGGCTCAGGGTGGAAAGTATAAGAGCAGAAGTACAGACACTGCAGGAAGATGACAACATCATAGAGTCAAACAAGGCCAGGCCTTAAATGTAGATGAAATTTTGACACAAGGAGGTTGGGAATAGCATGAGGATAAGAGAGTGTTCTGAGAGCCGTTCCACATAGGTAGGTAAGGGACATGGTTAGACACGCTGCTGGGAAGACATGGGCTCTATAGTAAGAGGAAGCTGTTGAAGGGTTTTGAGCAGCATGTTGTCATTATCTGAGCTATGTTTTCAGATGGGTGGGAAGGGACATTGGGAGACACAGGGAGAGCAGTTAGGATGATACTTCAGTGTCCATGTGAGATGGGGTCAGGGCCATAACTGGGACAGCAGCAGAGGAAATGGTAAAGAGGGAAGAGACGCACAAGCGAGTGTTTTCCATTTAAACTTGGCAAATGGTGAATTGGGAGAGGTCTTTATAAACAGGTAGCAGTGGGCCAGTACAGACACTCTTGTTGACTGATTGTTCTAATTCTAGCTGCCCGACCACTGGGAAAAAGCCGTCATCACGGTGCAAAGACCTGGGAAGATTCCAACCAGCAGCCGATGTGGTAACACAGTTCCTGATGATGACAACCAGATGGTATCTTTGTCACCTGGCTCGAGGTCAGTGTGACAGTGGTTTGTAGCTCAGTAAAACTAATATGCAAATAACCTTTTTTTTTTCTTTTTGTAACTTGCCTTGTGAGTTGTACAGTTACCATTTCAGAGCCAAAGCCAAACACTGTTGACTTTCGACTTTCTCCCTTTGGAATGAGCTGTGTCGTACTTTGATTGATTGATTGGATACTTAAAGGATGACTTTCATTGCTGTTCTCTTTTGATGTGGAGTAGGTATGTCATCCTTCCACACCCTGTGTGCTTTGAGAAGGGTGTGAACTACACGGTCAGGTTGGAGCTGCCCCAGTACACCTCCTCCGACAGCGGCGTGGAGAGTCCCTACACGCTTATTGATTCGGTGAGCGCAAGGCCGTTTGCAGCATGTACGGGAAAGGCAGGGCAGAGGTGTTCGCCTGCTCCCTCAGTCTGGTGGAGGGACAGTGCTAAGAAACTGGGTGGAGTCTGTCTTTCTTTTTTTTTTTTTTTTTGCCTCCAAGGCTGCTTTACTTATTTATTTTAATAAAACTCCACCCTCTGGAAAAGACTTACTCAGAGTGACTCTGAAAGTATTAATTGTCTTAAAAATGACACTTCAAAAGCCATCAAACTATGTAAGGTTTCTCTAAACTTTTTCTGGCAAGAGTATTTTAAGAATGGGGGGTTTATTGAATGAGACTAATTTTTTTTCAAGAATCAAAGAAGCATTTGGAGTTTTCATGTGTTTAACTTGCTTTAATTGATGACACGAACCCACTTCAATGGCTGTTTCTCCATAGCTTGTCCTCATGCCATTCTGTAAGTCCCTGGACATTTTCACCATGGGAGGCTCAGGAGATGGGTCCGTCACCAACAATGCCTGGGAGACCTTTCAGAGGTACCGATGTCTGGAGAACAGCAGGAGCGTTGTGAAAACGCCAATGACCGACGTTTGCCGAAACATAATCTTCAGCATCTCTGCCCTCTTACACCAGACAGCCTTGGGTGGGTATTCCTGCTGCTGCTGCCCCTTCCTTCCCGAGAGCCCAGTGTGCACTTGGTGTCACCACGTGTGTGGAAGGCAGGCCCTGGAGCTCAGAGAAAATAGTGTCTCAGCAAGAGTTTGTCTTTATTATTATTATTATTATTATTATTATTATTATTTAGACATAGTTTGTCCTTTCTTTTAAAAGAATATTTCAATGACAGAGCACCATTGCAGATGCAGTCAGTATCCAAGAAAGACACAGCCGGTGACGAGGGGAGTCCCTGAGGAGGCAGCGTTCCGTTCCCATAGCGGGGTGGGCAGCTGGGATGGAATCAGAGGCACAGCGCATAGTGAATGAAATCTGGTTTTATCTTTGGAAGATCAGACCAACCCCCAGAGGCCACTGGGCGTTTGTCGTAAGGTCCTGTGATATTTAAGCTTTGAAGGCAAGGGGAGAAAACCTTAATGGCCTTCCTCCTAGAAAAGCTGCTTGTATCTGCCAGCTGTGCGCTGCTGCCTCCCTCCTGCTCATCACGGAGATGAGACTGTTTCAGTGGGAATCCCGAACAAGCCTGCAGAGCCCGAGGGCAGGGATGAACCAGTGTGGAGACGGGTGTGACAAGCTGCCCTGTGTCACAGGGTCGGTCCTCTTTCCCCTGCAGCTTGTGAGTGCGACCCCCAGGGCTCGTTGAGCTCCGTGTGTGACCCCAATGGAGGCCAGTGCCAGTGCCGGCCGAATGTGGTTGGAAGAGCCTGTGACAGGTGTGCTCCTGGAACCTTTGGCTTCGGCCCCAGTGGATGCAAAGGTGAGTGAGTCAGTATTGTCATGTACTCGTTCAGGCTGTCTGAAAAATACTGGGGTGTTTCCTTCTGGAGGTTGGTCACGGGAGCCCGGGAGCATGCCGACTAGGCACAGGGTGCTTATAGAGGGAGGTGTTTGCACTTCGTGCATTTCTCAAAGTGGTTCCCCGGTTGCCTGTCCCTTCAGCTTGTGAGTGCCATCTGCAAGGATCCGTCAATGCTTTCTGCGACCCTGTCACTGGCCAGTGCCACTGCTTCCAGGGCGTGTACTCTCGGCAGTGTGACCGGTGCCTACCCGGGTACTGGGGCTTTCCGAGTTGCCAGCCCTGCCAGTGCAACGGCCACGCCGATGACTGTGACTCAGTGACAGGGGAGTGCTTGAGCTGCCAGGACTATACCACAGGTCACAACTGTGAAAGGTACGTGGATGCAGCCTCTTGAAAGTAGGAAGAATGAGATCATTTTGACTGAGCAAACAGCATCCTAGAGAAACCATAGGGTGGATCTCTACCAGGCTTCCGGTGGCTGGTCCCTTCTGACCACTTCAGTATTTTCTAGGAACTCACTCATTCATCGGATCCATATTTAGTTTATACCTTCCATGTGCCAGGCCTTGTGCCGGGTCGGGGGACATGTCAGAGAACAAACTCAACGTGAGTCTGCCCTCTGGGAGAATCACCAAGAGGCTGCTCAAACCTGTGCAGAGGTCATCTCTGTGTCTCAGCAGCTGCTGGCCTACGATGAGAACTGTGAAACGTTCATGCCTCGTTTCAGTCAGAGTAGAAAACCAATCCAAATTGAATTAGTTATTTTAAATAACATTGTTTTTGAAACAGTTTATATAACTACAGTTTCCAGGAGACCACAAAAAATGTACAAAAGTAGATCTGTTCCCCAGGTAGCAAATGTGAGGTGGATAATTACTATGGATGCTAGGCACTGCGCTGGATGTACTAACAATAGGACGTAGAATGTGCTTCTAATAACATTACAGCCCTCTCAGTCGATAAGAACTTGTTTATATGAGGAAGTGACATGCTGCTTACATTCTTTATCACTAATTAAGAAAGGCAGACATGCTATGAGGACCTGCTGTTTTTGGAGTACTAGTCTCCACCTTACATGTCAATAAACTTTATCTCTTTTAATATCCATCTGCTTTATACAGAATTGTTGCTTTAAAATTTTCAGCAAGTTGCTCAGTCAGTGCAAACATTACTTATCGGATGAAGGAGAAATTGTGAGTCACAATGAGTATGTGATTAACCACGGCACAAAGATATGCAGGGAGGCAAACATGTGGCCCTAGCTCTGTGCTGGAGGGGTTCAGGAACTTAGGGGTTCCAGCGGTTAGTCCTTTGAGCAAAAATTATTCCTTCCAACCACAGAACTGTGTTTTAAAAGGCTACAAGGAAACAGTTCTATAGGGTTGGAAGGAAGAAATTAGTATGTTGGTGTCATCTTCTGTTTTCATATTAAGTTTTCTATTGTTCTCCTATGGGAAATGGAAAGTAAGTCAGAGAAAAAGAGACAGATGAGAAAATCAGATTAAAAAGGGAACACAGGAAACAAAGGAGGTTGTCCACATGTGACTTGAAGTCAACACTGTGCAAGGTCTTTGCAAGAACATCTGTGGGAATGGCCTGGCTGGTCTTGGTTTTTACTTGTAAAGCATTTTGATTTCTTGCAGAATGAGAGAGGGTGTGGGATGAGAAAGACATTTAACCCTAGTTTGGCTGACAAAACTTTATTGAAATATTTGGGATTCTGCTGTCTAGTCTGAACCAATTTCTCATCATTCTTTTCCTCTTTCCAAGATAACAATCCAGTGAATTTATAAAGAAGCTGTAGGCTCAGATTATTCCTGAAGTTGGGAGCAGAGGGAGAGGCAGGAAATGAACACTCAATTTCTGTCATGTTGTACTTGGATTTATTTCACCTACAACACTTTCTCAAAAACCATTGTATGAAGTTGCTCTCTCACCACCAATTCCCCCAGCACATGATTGATTTCCTCTGAACAGCTTTCCCTTCTATGGCTCTATCCTTTCCCACGCTGATTTAAAAAATAGTACCTTTGCCTCAAAAAGAAAAAAAAACAAACATGTAAAACTAACTGAATTAGAAATCCTTAGACTTGGGTCCCAGGCCCATTCTGCTTCTGACCTGCTTTATTACTGTGAGTGTGCTATGTCATTTCTCCACATATCCAACTTTCTGTTAGTAGAATGACTAGGTTGGATTTGATGATCTTCAAATTCCTTTAAGCTTTTATGTTATAGGAAGTAAAAAGGTAGCCTAAGTTCTGTTCATGTTGAGAAGCAGCAGGACATAGTCAAAGAATTCCTTGCTAAAAATCAGGAGGCTAGATTCAAACCCTAGCTCATTACTAACGAGTCACGTAAACCTTGCAAATCACTTAATTTCTTTGGGTTCCTTATCTGTGAGGAGAGGAGAACCTGTTGGGTTTGGGCGTTGATAGATAACATCCTCATCCTTGCCCAAGTTTGAAACCACCTGAGACAGACACAAGAGGCAAGTACTAGGGGAGCATCCTCACCAGCTCTATTTCTGATCAAGGCAGGATTGCATTACATGCACCACCTTGGGCTTGCTAACATGTCACCCTCTCAGGCAGAGGCAGAGACAGACAACCACAAGCTCCCCCAGCCCCTCCCAGACTTCTTAATGCAAGGAGGGAGCTGACCAGAATGCTCAGGACAGGCAGGCAGCTGGTAGGACAGTAGGGTACTCATGAGGCAATATACCTCTTCCTCCAGGAAAGAGTGAGGGAAAGTCTGGTGATGCCAGGGGTGTCACCCTAATGAAGCAGCCCTGCAAATGGGATACCCACAGTGGCAGCATTGGCATTATCTGGGACCGCCTAACTCAGAAACGGGAGAAGTCCAGCAAGCTGAATTGAAACAAGCCCTTTCAGGGGATTTTGATAAGAGCTAACAGTGGAGAACCACTGCTCCAGCCAGGAGTGCTCCGTGTGGATATGCGAGGAACGGGAAGTTCCTAAGACTTTCTTCTTGTAGCAGCTTTTTTGCAAGTTGGGTTCATGGCCCTCTCTCTTTTGTGACTGATGTAGGTGCATGGCTGGTTACTATGGTGATCCCATCATTGGGTCAGGAGATCACTGCCGCCCTTGTCCTTGTCCAGATGGTCCCGACAGCGGACGCCAGTTTGCCAGCAGCTGCTATCAAGATCCTGTTACTTTACAGCTTGCGTGCGTCTGTAACCCTGGGTATATTGGTAAGAAATGTTGAGACTCTCGAAGAAAAAGAGGTGTCTTTATGAGTTAGTTGTTAATGAATAAAATAAATGAAGAGTGAGCCAGTTTAGTTTAGTTTTTACTATCCTTAATTGAAAGTGAAGGGAATCTAAAAAGATGCTCTTTTCTTCATTGGCAGCAAAGGTAGAGTCAGTCCTTGAGTTTCCATGACAATAATGTTACAGTACCAAGCAAGAGAGCAAGCTCATCTGAATCCATAAACGACTCCCTATGAACACTTAGTAAACAGGAGAAATTTTAATTTACATTTGACTTCTCCATTCCCTTAACCAGCTCCTAGCAGAGGAGTCTCAAAGTAGTGAAGTGGCCAGTGGACAGAAGTGAAAAGAATGTCATGTAGAGGTCCCCAGACAGCTGAATTGGTCAACACCAGACACATTCTTTTTGGTTCCATTTACAGTATCTGTCAGCACCCAATGAGTAGTGCGTTGAGAAAATGGACTCCCTCTTACGTCATGCTTGATGCACTCTTTCAGATATAGTCAGTTATGTTAGCTATACCTCAGGAAGCATTTGCCTGTGCTCTCAGGATTTCTTAGGGAATTTGGTCATCATGAAGGACCCCGTTTTCCAGGTTGCTCAGGCAAGAGCAGTGATTTTCCAGTTAACAGAATCCTTGGGTTAGGACTTAAGACACTCAGCTGAGCTTTTCCCTGTGAGCGCGTTAATTTAGCTCCTAATCTGTTCCATCCCCATGTGATGAGAAGCTCGAGCCCCATGTGCGGGGGCTGCCACAGCCGTCCAGACCCACTGTGGCCCCTGAGCCAGGCTGCAGCCATGTCACAGATGCATCATACTCTTTCCTCTTACAACTAGGAGCCTTGCTGTTCCCCTGAAGTTGTGGTCACCGGGCTCGGTAACTAGCAGGGTGGGGAGCAGGGCCGGGTTGACCCTCGGCAACAATGTGGCTGCACCGGACCTCTCTGTCAGCAAGCTAAAGGCATTGTGCTTGGTGTTTGGACAACAGGCTCCAGATGTGAAGACTGTGCCGCGGGCTTCTTTGGCAATCCCTCTGATGTTGGGGGGACATGTCAGCCTTGCCATTGTCACCACAACATTGACACAACAGACCCAGAAGCCTGCGACAAGGGGACCGGGCAGTGCCTCAAGTGCCTGTACCACACGGAAGGGGAGTACTGCCAGCTCTGCCGCGTCGGCTACTACGGGGACGCCCTCCAGCAGGACTGTCGGAGTAAGATGCTCGCTTTGCCCACTGTGCTCATTACAGTGGTTTCCACTCTCTTCATCGTCAAGGGATTTCTTTCTTCTGGTATTTGTTTCCTTTGGGAATACACTTGTCACTTGTTCAGAGAGGTAAAATTTCACTTCCGACAAAAGAAAGATGAGATTAGCCTTTTTTATATTCTTTATATCCTCATTTTCTCTCAGGACTGAAGTCTCCAAGCATGACTCAGTATCTGAGAGAGACAATCTAAAAAAAAAAGCTAGCCTGACCAGTGGTGGCACAGTGAACAAAGCATCGACCTGGGGCACTGAGGTCCCAGATTCAAAACCCCGAGGTTGCTGGCTTGAGTGTAGGCTCATCCGACTTGAGCTCATACTCACCAGCCAGAGCATACAGTCACTGGTTTGAGCATGGAATCATAAATATCATCCCATGGGGTCTGGCTTGAGCAAGGGGTCACTGACTCAGCCAGAGCCCCCTGGTCAAGACACATATGAGAAAGCAATCAATGAACAGCTAAGGTGCCATGACTATGAGTTGATGCTTCTCATTTCTCTCCCTGCCTGCCTGCCTGGCTGTCTGCTATCTGTCTGTCTACACCTCTCTCTCACTCTCTCACTAAAAAAATATGCAGCTCTCACTGTGATAGACACCATCCAGTTAATTATGAAGTATATTGATTTTATATAAGTACTGCCCAGGAAGCTGCTGATTGGCTGGGACTTGTGGATCCTAGATGCCTGCACTGCTCCACACCTTCTCTCTGTCATTGATGGACAGAGCCTTCTAGTTTTAGGAAAAGAAAGACCCACCTTTAAAGTCTGTTGTTCAGAATCCTTCTCTTATGAAGAGATCTGGGAGCATTTCCCCTACTGCCCAGCCCCGGCCTGTCCTTGTTTATACAAACATGTGTGGAATGCTGTGGACCAGCAGGACCGGATTCCTGCAGGCCCTACTAGCTTAAAGGGCTTCTGCCTGCTCTGCCTCACTCATCCATTACTACTACTCCCAGCCAAGAGTTTGAAATCATTAAATATCTCAATTCCTGTGGCATGTATTTTTATTATTTCCAGTTAAATCCTTAGTTTTAAGATGATTCACCAGCAGCTTATTAAATCTGTATGTTTGGAAAATTCTGCTAGACAGAATGTGCCATTGTACACAGCTACCTGGGAGATGCCAGGACTGGGAACATCATCAGAACTTCTGAAGAGCAGTAGTTGTAGACCTTTTTATTGCCTCTGTTTCTTTCCCTACTGATTTGCACTTCCAGGTTGAAATCTAGACAGTGAACATCTGAGCCCATGGAGTGAGCCAGCTAACCTTTGCGCTGCCTGCAAGTTTTCTGTGTAGGGCCGTTTCAGTGAGTCTGGATGTGTTCTTTTTCAGAGTGTGTCTGCAATTACCTGGGCACCATGCAGGAGCACTGCAATGGCTCTGACTGCCAGTGTGACAAAACCACAGGCCAGTGTCTGTGTCTTCCTAATGTGGTCGGGCAGAACTGTGACCGCTGCGCACCTAATACCTGGCAGCTGGCCAGCGGGACAGGGTGTGACCCCTGCAACTGCAATGCTGCTCATTCCTTTGGGCCATCTTGTAACGAGGTGAGGCACTGTGTGTGGGGGGTGAGCCCCATGGTGTGAGGAAAGATTCCTTTAGGAATCTAGATGACAACTATGTGGTTTCTTTGTCCCAGTTAGAGAGGAAAAGGTACCTTGTGCTATAGCTGCAGCCTTCCTGCCTCCGGGCACACAGCTTGGCAAACACAGCACATACTGGCTGTGAGCCTCATTTGTCCCCCTTGGCGGGGACATATTGTCCGTGAAGACCCCATCTGCTCATCCATAGCGTGTTAATCCAGGGCCCCAGACACTGACCCATATTAGAATGGGCAGAAGTGTACCAGTCCCTGGCTGCCGGACAGACTGCTCTCTGAGCCACACCACCTGAAAGGACAGTAGCCCTATGCAGCATTGTCTGGAGAGCCCGTGCTTCCTGACACACACTCAGACAAAGGGCTCCTCATGGCAGGTGAGTCCCACGTGGCCTGTTAGTGATCGGTGAGGAGACATGGAAATCAAACGTCACCTGCGCTGGGCCTTTCCAGCCTGCACAGCAGAGCCCTTAGCCCTCAGCACCAGGTAGAAGTAAGACCCCCTGCTCCTGGTCAGGACATGGGGCCATCTCAGCCCACGCTCAGTCCCACTTCCCTACCGGTGGCCAGGAAAGAGCGTGCTGGTTGCTGCCCGCAGCCTGCTGACTGAGTCTGTTCTCTGGCTGCAGTTCACGGGGCAGTGCCAGTGCATGCCTGGCTTCGGGGGCCGCACCTGCAGCGAGTGCCAGGAGCTGTTCTGGGGAGACCCCAACGTGGAGTGCCGGGGTAAGGCCGGGCACCTGGGGTGGACCTCAATCAGAGTAGACGGGACCTCTGTAAGAACTTTTTGTGATCGCGAAAGTGCAGTACAAGTTAATTTGTCTATAAGGCGTTGGAGGGGGAGGGGACATGGGGAGGCTGAAGGGGAATAAGGGGGTCGGGGGAGATATTCTGTGGGACACTTGAATCTATGTAAACACAAATTAAAATCATAAAAAAAAGTCTGTTTAGCCTGACCAGGCAGTGGCACAGTGCATAGATCATTAGACTGGGATGTGGAGGACCCAGGTTCGAAACCCTGAGGTCGCCAGCTTGAGCACGGGGCTCATCTGGTTTGAGCACAGCTCATCAGCTTGAACCCCAGGTCACTGGCTTGAGCAAGAGGTCACTCGGTCTGCTGTAGCCCCCTGGTCAAGGCACATATGAGAAAACAATCAATGAACAACTAAGGTGCCACAACAAAGAATTGATGCTTCTCATCTTTCTTCCTGTCTGTCTGTCCCTATCTGTTCCTCTATCTCTGTCACACACAAAAATTTTTTTAAATAATAATAAAATAAAAAGTCTGTTTGGGCCCTGGCCGAAACAGTGGTAGAGCATCAGCCTGGCATGCAGGAATCCTGGGTTCGATTCCCGGCCAGGGCACACAGGAGAAGCGCCCATCTGCTTCTTCACCCCTCCCTCTCTCCTTCCTCTCTGTCTCTCTCTCTCTTCCCTTCCCGCAGCCAAGGCTCCATTGGAGCAAAGTTGGCCCCGGGCACTGAGGATGGCTCTGTGGCCTCTGCCTCAGGCGCTAGAATGGCTCTGGTTGCAACAGAGCAACGGCCCAGATGGGCAGAGCATCGCCCCCTGGTGGGCATGCCAGGTGGATCCCGGTCGGGCGCATGTGGGAGTCCTTCTGACTGCCTCCCCGTTTCCAACTTCAGAAAAATACAAAAAAAAAAAGTCTGTTTAATTACAAAAGAAATTCATGTCCACTGTTTAAAAAGTCCCACACTCTAACCATAGAGAAGTGTGGGTAGTAAAATTGGACCTGCTTTGTTCATCAGGGGTGATGTTTGTCTTTGTGCAAACACACATACATATCACAAAGACACACAAAAGTGCTTTTTAAAATGCATTTAACCAAAATGGGCTCGTATTAACCATGTGTTTCAGTACATTGATTTGTTTTCCCTGTGAAAAGCATTGTGTGGCTACATCCTTGCTGGCGCATGAGAGCTAAACGGTTGTTGTGGGGATGGTTTGAGCTCAGTGTGTCTAGTGTGCTCTGCCAACAAAGAAAACCCTCAGCATTTGTGCCTTGCATAATGTCCCCACGAGTGGGACGTGGAGGGCGTTGTCATGGAGCCTTCAGCTACAACAGGGCAAAGTGATGACAAGAGCTCCGAGTCTGTCCATGTGAATAAAACCCAGAGTCCCAGTTAAGCTTCTCATAAAATGGGATGGAGAGGGAAAACTTGACATTTTCTTAAGAACAAAAACTTGTTATAATCATATGAATCATAAGGGTTACTTAATATTTATGATGTTGCAATTTCTTTGAGCTGCCAGATTACTTTTCAGATCTTAAAGGAAAAGCATTTGCAGAAAATAGTTTAGTGTGTGTTCTTATTCTGTTTTTCTATTCTTTCTTTCCTACTTGGGTTTTCTGCATTATGTTTTAAGTTTATAACTGTATATAAATATCTTCTTCAGTTCCATATGTGTTCTTTGATATATTTTCTTTGTTACATATCTGAAATTCTACATCCCTGTTGGACTCAGTTAAAAATGACCATTTTCTCTTTGGGAGGTTCAACTGCGAGAAATACCACAGATTTTCAAGTTAGCAGTACATTGTTATCTCCTACCAGGGGTCAGAAACTTAGATACCATGTGTTCTTTAAGTCAACCGACTGTTCCTTAGCAAGAAAATTTCAAACAGTGGACAAGACCAGAACAAAGGGCATATGATTTGTTTTTCCAATTGAGGCTTAGCCAGAAGGATGTGGATCAACATCTTAGATTAGGCTGAGGTTTGTTCCGTAGAGGCAATGATGTTTGCTCTGTCAATGAACAAGTGCTTTTTCATTCATCAATCCTCAGTCCAGATGTTGGTTCCTAATGGGAGCTGATTTTTCTGTTCCATGAGCTGACCCCTGGCATGCAGTGCACACTTGCACTGCAAAGACATCTTCTGTAGGAAAGACTTCTTGAAAGCTGATTTCTCCAGAGTTCTTGTCACTGTTTTGTTAAATCCCTCAGTCTCATAATGCTCCTAATGTCCTGGGGGCTTGATTTTTCTCCAGATAATGGTTCCAACATTGCTTGGAACCTGATTCTGTTGCGTGTGTCACTGGAAAAGTCGCTTTGGCTGCCAAAGCTTTCTGACCCTTTGCCCCATTTAAGCTTAGTTGGCAGGAAAGACCTGTTACCCAGAGCCAGAGTCAATAAGCAAATTGTTCGTGTAGTGCTTAGAACTTTACCCTTTTATCTTGTCTTTAAACTTTTGCCTCTAAATCTGCCAGAGAAATCTGGTTTACAGGAACCGTATCAACTTATTTAGGTCAAAAGTTGATCATGCTTTAGAAACTTTGCAAAGTGAAATCCATGGCATCAGGGTTTGCCAAGTTCTTCATTTTACCCAGAAGAAAGGTCAGTCCATTACATGAGATGCTGTTGGGACCCCCATTTTTGACATCTGTGGAGAAAGCTCATAATTTCCAGAGCACCTAGAGAGTGAGCACTAACTTGAGCCCACCCTGGGCAGTCGCCGCCAGCTGTAGAGCCTGAGTGCAGGGCGGCAGGCAGGAGCAGGACCAGGGTGATCTGCTGAAAACAAGGACAAAAACCCAGATGCAGATGGAGTTCCGGGCTCTTAACATACTGGAATGTAGTCACAGAAGGAAATGGGATGACAAGAACCTGAAGGGACCAGCCCAACAATTAGCAGGGACAAGAAAAGGTGTCATTCAAAATTAGATGAACTATGGGAAAAGAATGTGACTACTTTTCTCACATATTACATAATTGTCAAATAGTTCTCAGTTTCAGATCTCTCAGTGGAACATGCCTCAAACAGACTTTCTGGTGCCACTCATTAACAATAATCTTATAGAAAGACTGAGGTCATTGCTAAGTATTCTCCTTATGGAAAAAAATGTACTTATGTAAAAGACAAATGAGTAGAGTCTCAAACTTAGAAACTGTTGAATGTTCCTATTGTCCAGGCAGCTTGAGACTCTTGGCCCACTGTGCCAAGCCTGAACAAGCCCACCACTGTGCTGGGATGGAGAGGGAGCCCCATCCACCCACTGCAGAGCATGCCAGAGCAAAGCTCAGCTGGAGCTCAGTGCCATGCCCCTCAGGAGTCACAGGGTCACGGGAGGAATCTTTCTGTTGACTCATAGACAGCAGAGCCGCTAGCTCTTGGGAAAGGCCAGTATCTCCTACACACAGGCAACTGGAAATGTGGGGCGTGGGTGGGAAGCTCTGGGCAATGGCCATCAGGCTTATTTCTCACTTCAAATTGTTTTCATAAAAAAATTAAGTTCATTCTTTTTCAAGACATTTGTGGAATGCATGTCTTCATTTATAGCTATCTTATTCTTCTCTCATTGTCCATGTGACTCAGGAAATCAGATTTAATTTGATTCTTTAGCGAACCAACAGTACTCTTGTTGGTGGAGGGGAGGCTTGTCTTGCATAGTCCTCACCAGAATGTGGCCCTGACGCATTGAGCTCAATCAGGTAGGCCCACTGCGGCCACATGCCAAATCCAGCTCACTTCCATCTCAGTCCAGTTTCATTGAGCACAGCTCTGCCTGTCTGTTACGTACTGTCCAGGCTACCTTCATGCTACAATGCCGGAGTTGAATACTGTGGTAGAACTGTGGCCTGCAAAGCCTAAATATTTACTATCTGGGCTTTGTTATAAAAAGTTTGCTTCTCCTGGCCCAGACAACCAGCTCATGTCTACAGCTGAAATCACAGTCATTCTCCAGCTTTCATTCCAAAGTTGAAGTTACATTACCGAGGCCAAAATGGGGGATGCTGAGGGAGGTAGAGGATGGAAAGAAAAAGGAAGTCACATTTAAGAGATAAAGAGGTTTACATTTCCTGCACGTACAGTAAAATGGAAAAGCCTAGGTATCAACCGGAAAACTTTATGGCATATTACTTGGAGTACCATGTTAACTCTCAGACAAGGTTCATGGCAGAAGGGAATGGTCCCTGTTTCCTGGATGAGGGTGGAGCACTTCCTGTGTCCCAGGGCAGGTTTGATTCAGAGGAAGGTGCTTAACCAGCACAACACTGAGTGCTGCCCCTTGAGGTCTGTGGGGAGTAGACCCACAGATGAGCTGCCTCCCAACGGGATGCACTGGCAGGCTCTCTGGGAAACAGTGCATGCAGTAACAAGATGACAGGAGGCGGGAAACAGGTGGAGACCCTTTCTCCTGTCAGAAGAGGCAACCAGTAGGTAAAGAATCATTTGGCAAGGGTTCATAGAAAAGGTTAGGTCCCATGGGCATTCACAGAGAATTTGCAGTGTGCTGAGCATTTAGGGATATTATATATGTATTCTTGGTATTATCCTTACAGCAAACAACTTGTGATGTGAGTATAATCTCTACTTCACAGTGAGAACTCTCAGGCTCAGACAGGTTATGTGACTTGCCCAAAGGCAAATACAAGTGAAGACCTGGGGGGTCCTTGATGACAGTGATATTTAGAGAGAGCGAATTACTGTGTTGGCTAAAGGACAATAGTAATAATAGGTGGGAGAATGGGGCGCCCTCACTGACTGCCTTCTGGAGAGCCAGGGACAGGCCTTGGATGCTTTCTTCAGTGGGCAGAGGGGTCTGGAGAAGGAGAGCGAAGGATATAAAGGCAGCAGAAAAGTTAACCCTATGGAAGAGAGGCTCATCGCGTTTCCCAGTCTGGTATTGACTGGCCCATGCTTTCTCCAAGCCTCAATACTTGTAAAACGATGCCACAGTCTCCCTTCACCTTCCTTTCAGAGATCCTGCTTCAGATGATGAGAAAATTTAGTAAAAGAGGAAACTTGCTGGCCACAAGACCAAGAATGTATTTATAGATGAAGGTGGAGTTTTCATGGTTTATTGACATGATTGTCTCATTTTACAAATGCTATTCTTCATCTTTGTGATTTCTTCACTTTTGCTGAAGAAATAATACTCTCCTTCATTCCAAGAGACTCTAGTTTTTGATTCTCTGCCCAATAATCCCATTTCTTAAAGCAAGGCGAGCCATGGGTCCACCTGGACTCCTATCCCTTCACCGTAAGAGAGGAAAGCCTGTGGGAGACGCCCGCACAGTGAGCTGACGGTGCTGTAGAGCCCAGCGAATGTGAGGCATGACTGGAGTGTCTCATAATTCCTAGTGTCCATGAAGTTTTACACTGTCAGGTGAGAACCAACATTTCTCCTTTGGTCAGAAATATTCTTGGGGAATTTCTCTAGAAGATCATAAATGTGGGCCTTGTAGTGATCCCACTGGAGAAGCAGTCTAGAAATTCAATAGGCAGAGAAGGAAGCACATGTCCACAGGAGCTCTAGTGGGTTCCCAGCTTCGGTTTGAAATTGAAACCTTAAGCATGTTAGAGTAGCCATTGGTATTCTTCCAGAGAAAGTTCAAGACAGACTCTTTCAGTGGAAGCTGCAGTCCAGCCCTGTGTGAAATTTGATTCTCTACTTTTTAGTTGGAGGTCAGGAATGTTGGTCAGTTCAGCTGAACTGGTGCTTGTCTTCCGGGGATAGCTGAGTTTCCTCCGGCCCTTCAGAATGCTGGTCTTAAAGTGACAAGTGACAGAATCCAGAAATCAGCAAGGACAAGAATCGGTATCCTCCAGAATTGGATGGAGCTTTGGGAAATGACCATGGCCACTTTTCTCAAATTATGCAGTTAGTTGCCAAATGTGCCTTCAATTGCAAATCTTTCCATTGAAACAGTTTATTGAATAGCAGAATTTTAGACTTTCTGGTACTGCCTTGTTAACAATATGCTTATGGAAAGATTTAGGTCATAGCCAAGTGGTATCCTTACGGGCAAAAATGTGGTTATGTAAATGAAGAAAACCTTAATGGGAAGGCACTTGCCTTTTAAATCTTACAATTTGGAGTCAGTATTTTCCTCCTCAAAAATACCATGACAGAATGAAAGCAAGACATGCCTTTACCAGTGAAATAAATGAAAAATTATTAGAGAAATTAAAAATAAAGTCAACATAGACACGTATCCTTTGCCCCAAGCATGAATCCAATAAAGCTTCTTTAGGACTGAACTAAAGTATGCTTTTGCATTGTCTATGGCAAAGGGTTTTTTTAAGCAAAATAAAAGCATGTGCAAGAATCTGCCTCAGTTAGCCCAAGACTACAGGGGATGATAAAGGAAGCACAGATCTACTGGGCCTCCTGGACCTCACAGAAGCTAGCCACTGGGGCCTCCTGGGCAGGAGCAGACTGAGAATCTGATTGACTATAAATGGCCTCATTAAGGACCTCTCAACCTACATTGGCCTTAGTTATGTGCATCAGCCTACATTGGTGAGCTTCTAGTGTCATGGTTGTGCTCTGTCTGGCTCCACACATACTCACACCCTGTGCACATACAGCATGTACAAGAGAAAGGCTGGATGGCTGGGAAAATAACACAGACAGTGCTCCTCAAAATGGGGTTCAGTGACCCCTAACATCAGCTTCACATGGCAACTGTTACAAACTCTCAGGCCCCAACTGACCCCTGACTCTGAATCTGGGATGGAGAAATGAGGAGCAGTCGTATCTCATGACCCTCCAGGTGCCTAAGTTTGACAGGCTCCGCCCTGTGTGGCCTAAGTAATGTTTAGCTTTTTGGACGGTGACTGAATTTTACCAGATGATATGGAAATCCATTCCTAAAGTCATTCTGACACAGTGTTATTCAAGTTCTTCCCATTTACCCGGCCTCAGAGACTGAGGAAGCAGCTGCTGTCCCAAGCCTTTCCCCTTGTATCCTCTGGGTGTCACTGGGTGTTCCTCTCGAAGAGGATTCCCTAGCCTAATGGGTTCGGGATATGACGGAACAGTGAAACTGTTTTCCTGCAAACCTCTTCTGAATCTTTAATTCGTGATGTTTGTTTTGAATCTTAAGAAGAGGGTATAGAATTTCCTGAACCTACCTGATTCAGGAACCCTTATTTTTAGGAAGATCTAGAACTAGCAGTCTAGGGAGCACACACAAAGTTACCTCCAGCTCACCTAGCCTGTGCCCTGACTGCTGAGAATGTCCCAGAGAACACAGGAAAAACAAAACGTGTCTCTTGTGCCTGGGTAAACCCAGTGCACCAAGAATATGCTGCATGTTGTCGAGGTTGTTTCTTTTTAATTAAAACAAAATTTTTTAATTTTTTTTTAGAGAAAAAGGGAGGAAGAGACAAACAAACATTGATCAATTTCTGTTTGTGCCTTGACCAGGGATTGAACCTGCAACCTCTGTATTGGGACGCTGCCCTAACCAACTGAGCTATCTGGTCAGAGTGATAATGCTATGCTTTAAATACTAAAGTTTGAGAACTAGAATATTTCAAACTTCAAATTTTGAATAATCATGATGTTATTATTAGCAAATATACTGCTCACAAAAATTAGGGGATATTTAAAAATGAATATGAAGCGATTAAATATCCCCTAATTTGGGAGCAGTATATATGAAGATAAAAAAAAGGAAGGCCATGACAACCTCTCTTCCTTGTTAGCAAATGGAAACGTGGTCAAGCCACACTTTAAGTAGATCACCTGACATTTGCATAGACACAGAAAGTAATAGTAAACATTTACTGAATGCCTACTATAAGCCAAACACTCTTTGAAGCACTTTAGAATTATTTGATCCTGCCTGACCAGGTGGTGATGCAGTGGATAGAGCATCGGCCTGGGACGCGGAGGACCCAGGTTTAAAACCCAAGATCTCCAGCTTGAGCGTGGACTCATCTGGCTTGAGCACAGAATTGCTGGCTTGAGCATAGGATCATAGGCATGACCCCATGGCCACTGGCTTGAGCCCAAAGGTAGCTGGCTTGAAGACCAAGGTTTCTGGCTTGAGTAAGGGGTCACTGGTTCACCTGGAGCTTCTTGGGTCAAGGCACATATGAGAAAGCAATCAGTGAACAACTAAGGTATGCAATGAAGAATTAATTCTTCTCATCTCACCCTTCCTGTCTGTCTGTCCCTATCTGTCCCTCTTTCTGACTCTCTCTCTGTCTTTGTCTCCCATAAAAAAATTAAAAATAAGGAAATAAATAAAAGAATTATTCGATCCAAAAAGCAATCTTATGAGGTAGGTACAATCATTACTCCTTTTTTATATATGTGGAAACTGTGACTCAGTTTCCTTACTGCCCAGAGTCACATAGCTAGGGTGTGGGATGGGCAGGATTCACAACTAAGCAGCATGAGCCCACAGGCTGCACTCTGACCACAACACTGCACTGCTCAAACTGGCCACTGAGAATTTGGAGTGCAGCTGGCTACACAGGCAATGAAAAAATAAGCTAATAACAAGGCAGGATGTGGAAAGGGCCAGGTGAAATGTCACAGGCCTCAGGCAAACCTGTATTTAGAGGACAGAGGGGCTCTGAGCAGCTCTCAGGACCTTCGGTGAAACTTGTTCTGGAAGATGTTTATCTTAGAACAGGGGTTGGGAACCTATGGCTCGTGAGCCAAATGTGGCTATTTTGATGGCTGCATCTGGCTTGCAGACAAATCTTTAATAAAAAAAATAATAACATTAAAAATATAAAACATGGCCCTGGCCGTTTGGCTCAGTGGTAGAGCGTCGGCCTGGCGTGCGGAAGTCCTGGGTTCGATTTCCGGCCAGGGCACGCAGGAGAGTCGCCCATCTGCTTCTCCACCCCTCCCCCTCTCCTTCCTCTCTGTCTCTCTCTTCCCCTCCTGTAGCTGAGGCTCCATTGGAGCAAAAGATGGCCCGGGCGCTGGGGATGGCTCCTTGGCCTCTGCCCCAGGCGCTAGAGTGGCTCTGGTCGTGACAGAGCGATGCCCCGAATGGGCAGAGTATTGTCCCCTGGTGGGCGTGCCGGGTGGATCCTGGTCGGGCACATGCGGGAGTCTGTCTGACTGCCTCCCTGTTTCCAGCTTCAGAAAAATACAAAAAAAAAAAAAAAAAAAAAAAAAAAAAAAAAAAAAAATATATATATATATATATATATATATATATATATATATATATATATATATATAAAACATTCTCATGTATTACAATCCATTCATTTCCTACCGCTCACATTCATGGTTGGGGTGGCTGGAGCCAATCACAGCTGTCCTCCGGGACAACACCAAATTTTTATTGGATAATGTGTAACGTACACGGGTCGTTGTATGGCTCTCATGGGATTACATTTTAAAATATGTGGCGTTCATAGCTCTCTCAGCCAAAAGGTTCCCGACCCCTGACTTAGAAGGTCTTTCAGAGGCAAATCATAGCTTCTGACCCAAGCAGATTTATAAAGATATCTGACAGAGTAGGAACCTGTTGTTCTTTGTCACAGTCGATGTTTTGGGAGGATTTTCTTTTATAAGGCATGTAAATGTCCCTTTCCTGCCTGTACCACAGAGGAGGTCAGGGCCCCATTTGGCAAAGAAAACTGAACTCTGGTTGGCAAGTTAACCCTGTGCTCAGTGTTGGGAATGAAGATAGGGTTGAAGATGTACCCCTCCCCTTGGAATCCTCAGTCTAGTTAGGAGAATAAGATATGCGAGGTTTTTGTTGTTGCTGCTGTTGTTTTTAATTTTTTTATCCCCTTTTCCCAGAAAGGACTTGATCCCAGAGATAAGATATGTGTATTGGTTTTTTGTTACTTAAACATTATACAGACACTCAGAAAAGTCAAGTGTTGATATAAAAGTGAGTTAGTCACCTGAGATTTGAAATTGTATGCCAGGGTTTATAGGCACAGGCATTTTGGTAAGGAAGCTCAGCCACTGTCCATTGGCTAAGACCTCCAGTTTTACTCTGTATTCTTGGGCTCTGCCTAAGATGCCAGCCTTCCTGGGCTAGTGACACACTGGGACTTGAATGGGTCCCCACGTTCCTTCTATCTGACATTTTATGAGCCTAAGTTCTCAGTGGTTATCACGGTGGCAAACTCACAAGTTAGAGTGTACTTAATTGGAAGCTTTTGAACTATATACTTAGAATTCCTATGACTTTCTGATTTAGTTTCCTTTTTATCAACTTTATTGCATCTCTCTTAGTAGTCATCATTCTGTTTGTGACCAGGTGGGGTGAGGTGAGGTGTGTTAGGAGCTGCTCTTTAGTGTGGTATCAGGCCAGATGCCTCATGGCATCAGGATGTCATGGGCATTGTCTGTAGTGACAGCGTCTAAAGGGAAGATGGGTAAGAGGGAGGTGGAGACAGGACAGAGCTAAGAGCGCAGACTCTCGAGTTGCAAAGTATTAATTTTGAATCCTCGCTCAGCCATTTCCTTGCTGTAAGATTTAAGGCAGGTCACCTATCCAACAGGGTTATTGTGACGGTTAAATGAACACGTAAAACAATTCTGCAGGGCCAGGCACAATAAATGTTAACTTAAAAAATCACTGTGGACTATTACTGTTATTTTTAAGAAGTGGTTGGCAGCCTGGGCACAGTGGATAGAGCATTGAACTAGGACGCAGAGGATCCAGGTTTCAAACCCTGAAGTGCCCAAGGTCGCTGGCTTGAGCAAGGGGTCACTTGGTCTGCTGTAGCCTCATGGTCAAGGCACATATGAGAAATCAATCAGTGAACAACTAAGGTGCTTCATTGAAGAATTGATGCTTCTCATCTCTCTTCCTGTCTCTCTGTTTGTATCTGTCTCTTTCTGTCTCTGCCACACACACACACACACACACAAAGGAAGTGGTCAGCACGGGTTATAAGGTCATACATGTATTGGACGAAGCTGTTGAAATCTCTGTGAGAGCTGTTGTTAAATGGTCATCTGTGGTTGACGTCTTGTCACTGAGGTTGATGATCTAGTATATCAGCAAGCATTGCTGTTTCCCTTCCAGCCTGTGACTGTGATCCCAGGGGTATTGAGACGTCACAGTGTGACCAGTCCACTGGCCAGTGTGTCTGCATCGAGGGTGTCGAGGGTCCACGCTGTGACAAGTGCACTCGCGGGTACTCGGGGGTCTTCCCTGACTGCACACCATGTCACCAGTGCTTTGCTCTTTGGGATGTGATCATCTCCGAGTTGACCAACAGGACCCAGCATTTCCTGGAGAAAGCCAAGGCCTTGAAGATCAGTGGAGTGATCGGGCCATACCAGGAGACAGTGGATTCCGTGGAGAAGAAGGTCAGCGAGATCAGAGACATCCTGGCCCAGAGCCCGGCTGCAGAGCCACTGAAAAACATTGGGAATCTCTTTGAAGAAGCAGAGTAAGTAGTTAATGAGCATGAGTAAGAATTCACAGTATTGTTTCAACTTCATGAATAAACAGTAATGATATCTTGGCAAGAGGCTTCCATCAGAAGGCATGGTTCATCCTGAGTGACGCACTCACTCATTCAGACGCACACCATTCATTTTCCAGCAGTCTTTGCTCTGGGCACTGGGTGCGTGAATGTTAGCATGTCAGTGAGGACCAGAACTGCGGAGGCTGTGGTGTGGGGTGTGTGTGTATTCAAGTCAGCGATCCCTGTTGCAAATGGTGCTCATGGTAGCAGCAGGGTGGGAACACGCATGTCAAGTTGGCTCAGTCACTTGCTGGGCTTATGAACTTGAACAACTCACTATTCCTGAGCTCTTTTCTCCGGTGGAGAAGATAGTGTTAGCCTTTACCGTACAGAGTAGCAAAAAGATTGATCTATGAAATGGATAATGTAATTGCAAAAACATTATTATAACTATAAATTATTATTATATGTTCTGCCACTACCAGGAAATTCCATTACCACAGATAAGACTAATTTTCACTGCTCAGCCATCCGTCCCCCAGAACAGAGCTTCATTCCTCTAATTACACTTCTCTGCCTTGAAAACGCTCTTCTCTGGGTGATGGTCACTCTAACTGGATAGTGTTTGTTTTGCCAGTGAAAGCAGAGAGAATTGACCTGAGCGATGCTCATTTCTCAGAGCTCATTTTTCTAGTGTTTCTCCTGGCCTTATCCCTCTTGCTCTGAAACATTCCAAACTACCTTTGCCAAAAAGGGCCCCACAAACCAGCACAGTAAGATCTAGGCTGAAGGACAAAACAGGAAACGGTAGGAAGCATTTGTGTTTCCCCAAATGCTGTTTTTTTGTTTTGTTTTGTTTTTTGTTTCTTGCAGATTCACCATTTGGCATGAACAGGGGCAACGTTTCATAACTAAATCCTACACTACACTAGAGTGATTTTACATTATGACAAAACTATGGTAACAGTTTTTGATTGGACTTTAATCAGCATGTCTCAGAGGCGAGATGGACTTTCCATCTCAACACTATCTATGAGTAGCAGGAAGAGAACAGCTGACATTAGCTCAAGTACCTTATAGAAAATCCTTCCTAAGCCTTCTAGATTTAAAGTCCCTTGATGTCAAACCTCAGGTTTTGTGTCCAAGACCAAGTGGTTGACCAGGATGTGATGAAATGTCCATGTGAGGCAATAATGCATTTAATGAGGAATTTTACTTCATTAAAAAGACTGTTGCAACCTCCTAACATGTAGCAATCAGTTTTGGAAGGCCGTGTTCTAAGTGCAAGCCCATTTAGGAAATGACTCTTGGCCTTGGTCTCATGTGCTGAGGAAGAATGAGAAACTGTGGTGTCCCCTGAAAGCCTGTTGGAAGAAAGTTTACATTCCTGAAGCAGCCCTGTCTCTCCCCACACTACTCGATTTGCAGTCAGACAGGCGGCAAGCGTCTCACGGAAACTAGTTTCACTCATCTTTTCTCAACACAATATATAAGGATGCATGTTTTAGGATGCAAAGTGGCATTATTTTAAAATGTACAAAGTTAGATTTGATTTCTTTTTATTGTAATATTGTATGAGACCAAAGAAGACAGGAAAGCCTCCTGTGAATGAGCAGACTAGTAAGAGCAAAGTTCTGAAAAAAGAACAATATTATAATGGCCTCATGAAAAAAATCATCGAGTTTATAAATCGTAATTTAAACTACACAGCCTTTTAAATACTTTTTCTCCATACTGGGACATGGTATTATCTCAGCCTTAAATACCGTTTTCCTAATGGCACTCACCTTCCAGCACCTCTACATTTTCCCCCTGTTTTTTATCCCGTTCTCGCCCTGAGAAGACAATGGTGACTAGGTAGGTGACTAGTACTACCCGAGCTAAGGCCTTCTTAAAGATGACTGTGATGTATACACGTGTACCCCGTACATACAGGTAACACACAAGCAGATGTCTAACATACAGCTTTGAAGATATGAGGACACAGCACAAAATGCAGTTGGATTTGGATTCCAGTGAAATACTGTGAAAGCTGCTTTTCATACTTCCTTCTCAGTAGATACTACCTTCTTTCTTTTGTAAAACAAAAGGTCTGCTTGTTGGTGGAAGGAGACACTTCTGATGGGACCTTGCTTAGAGGGGGGATTGTGTGAAAAGTGGGGTGACTCCTCCTGCCTTCCTGCAGGCTGTGGGGCTTTCCTCAGCATGTCCCATCTTGAAGGGGATCCCTGAGGTTCAGAGAAGAGCATTTTCAGCCCTTGGCTGAGAGATGTGATTCTGCGCTGGAGTCACTTAGCCTTTGAGTTTGGGAGACTGTATGGGTTTGAGCTGTTTCCGTCTGGTCCGGAGCTGGGACTCCCCACCCTGGTCACTGGCTCATGTTACAGCAGAGGTTCGGAAGCCATAGAGGGCCCGTCCCCCACAGCACAGCTGAGCGGTGCCTCCGGGTTTTCCATCCAAGTCTTTGAAGAAAGAAAAATGGTTAGATTTAATACATTCTCTTAACGATAAGGAAAATAAAACCAGTTTTTAGAGATAAATTGTTACTAACTACTGAGTTGGTTTGTAATTATAGTATTAGTAGAAAATGTAGAAAGGTTTATTTTACTGGAGTAAAACTTACCTTTCTCTTTATAGGAAACTAACCAAAGATGTCACGGAAAAGATGGCTCAAGTCGAAGTGCAGTTTTCTGACACAGCTTCACAGAGAAACAGGAGGGACAGGGAGCTAGATGCTCTGCAGATGGAAGCAGACAGCCTGGACCACACTGTGAAAGAGATTGCTGAACAACTGGAATTTATCAAGAATTCAGATATTCGGGGTGAGCAGTTTTTGTGCAAGTACTCAGTCCTGCCTGGACAATGGGTTCAACCATCAGGGCAACCTTTTTAACACTGTACTTTCAGGGAAAAAATTAAGTGCTTTCTAATAATTTTTAAGCTTTTTCTCACTGTGTCCCTGACTGAAATGTCCACTTTACTAACGTGTACCCGGGCACAGGGTACTGGGGACACAGCCACGGTCCGGGAGCACACACCAGTCATTTCATTGGGACGGCCTTCGTGTCCTGAGTTTTCGGAGTGGTTTGAACTCCATAGCTTTTCCTGGAAGGGGTCTTGAATAGTTAGGAAGTTAAGTTGATACTTCTGTAAGTCCTTTTATTATTATTATTATTATTATTATTAAATTTAATGCAGTGACATTGATAAATCAGGGTACATATGTTGAGAGAAAACATATCCAGATTATTTTGACATTTGATTGTGCTGTATACCCCTCACCCAAAGTCAAATTGTCTTGTCACCTTCTATCTGGTTTTCTTTGTGCCCCTCCCCTCCCCACCCCTCTCTCTCCTTCCTCACCCATCCCCACTCCTCCCAACCCCCCCACCCCCATTGCCATCACATTCTTGTTCATGTCTCTGAGTCTCATTTTTATGTCCCATCTATATATGGATTCATATAGTTCTTAGTTTTTTCTGATTTACTTATTTCACTTCGTATAATGTTATCAAGTTCCATCCATGTTATTGTAAATGATCCGATGTCATTATTTCTTATGGCTGAGTAGTATTCCATAGTATATATGTACCAAAGCTTTTTAATTCAGTTGTCCTCTGACGGACACTTGGGCTGTTTCCAGATATTCGCTATTGTGAACAATGCTGCCACAAACATGGGGGTACATTTCTCCTTTTGGAGCTGTTCTATGGTGTTCTTGGGGTATATTCCTAAAAGTGGAATAGCTGGGTCAAAAGGCAGTTCGATTTTCAGTTTTTTGAGGAATCTCCATACTGTTTTCCACAGTGGCTGCACCAGTCTGCATTCCCACCAGCAGTGCAGGAGGGTTCCCTTTTCTCCACATCCTCGCCAGCACTTATTCTGTGTTGTTTTGTTGATGAGCGCCATTCTGGCTGGTGTGAGGTGATATCTCATTGTGGTTTTAATTTGCATTTCTCTAATGATTAGTGATGTTGAGCATTTTTTCATATGCCTATTGGCCATCTGTGTGTCCTCTTTGGAGAAGTGTCTATTCATTTCTTTTTCCCATTTTTTGATTGGATTGTCTTCCTGGTGTTGAGATTTACAAGTTCTTTATAAATTTTGGTTATTAACCCCTTATCAGACGTATTGTCAAATATGTTCTCCCATTGTGTAGTTTGTTTTTTTATTCTGTTCTTATTGTCTTTAGCTGTGCAAAAGCTTTTTAGTTTGATATAGTCCCATTTGTTTATCCTGTCTTTTATTTCACTTCCCCGTGGAGATAAATCCGCAAATATATTGCTCCAAGAGATGTCGGAGAGCTTACTGCCTATGTTTTCTTCTAAGATGCTTATGGTTTCACGGCCTACATTTAAGCCTTTTATCCATTTTGAGTTTATTTTTGTGAGTGGTGTAAGCTGGTGATCTAGTTTCATTTTTTTGCAGGTAGCTGTCCAATTTTCCCAACACCATTTGTTAAAGAGGCTATCTTTACTCCATTGTATTTCCTTACTTCCTTTGTCAAATATCAGTTGTCCATAGAGCCGTGGGTTTATTTCTGGGTTCTCTGTTCTGTTCCATTGATCTATATGCCTGTTCTTATGCCAGTACCAGGCTGTTTTGAGTACAATGGCCTTGTAGTATTACTTGATATCAGGAAGTGTGATACCTCCCACTTTATTCTTCTTTTTTAAGATTGCTGAGGCTATTCGTGTTCTTTTTTGGTTCCATATAAATTTTTGGAATATGTGATCTATATCTTTGAAGTATGTCATTGGTATTTTAATTGGTATTGCATTGAATTTATAGATTGCTTTGGGTAATATAGACATTTTAATGATGTTTATTCTTCCTAACCATAAGCACGCTATATGCTTCCACTTGTTTATATCTTCCTTGATTTCTTTTATCAATGTTTTATAATTTTCCGAGTACAAGTCTTTAGTCTCCTTGGTTAAGTTTACTCCTAGGTACTTTATTTTTTTGGTTGTAATTGTGAAGGGGATTGTTTCCTTAATTTCTCTTTCTGACTGTTCATTGTTGGTGTATAAAAATGCCTCTGATGGAAATGCTGAGGTTGCCGGTTCGAAACCCTGGGCTTGCCTGGTCAAGGCACATATGGGAGTTGATGCTTCCAGCTCCTCCCCGTTCTCTCTCTCTCTGTCTCTCCTCTCTCTCTCTCTCTCTCTCTCTGTCTCTCCTCTCTAAAATGAATAAATAAATAAAAATAAATAAATAAAAGTCCAAAAATATGCTTATAAAAAAATGCCTCTGATTTCTGAGTATTGATTTTATATCCTGCCACTTTGCTGAATTCATTTATCAGGTCCAGTAGCTGTTTGACTGAGACTTTAGGGTTTTCTATATACAATATCATATCATCTGCAAATAATGATAGTTTTACTTCTTATTTTCCAACTTGAATGCCTTTTATTTCTTCTTCTTGTCTGATTGCTGTGGCTAGGACTTCTAGAACTATGTTAAATAAGAGTGGTGAAAGGGGGCACCCCTGCCTTGTTCCTGATCATAAGGGGATTGCTTTTAATTTTTTCCCATTGAGTATGATGTTGGCTGTGGGTTTGTCATAGATGGCTTTTATCATGTTGAGGTATGTTCCCTGTATTTCCACTTTGCTGAGAGTTTTGATCATGAATGGGTGCTGGATTTTATCAAATGCTTTTTCTGCATCTATTGAAATTATCATATGGTTTTTCTCCTTCTTTTTGTTTATGTGATGAATCACATTGATTGATTTACAAATATTGTACCAGCCTTGCCTCCCCAGAATAAATCCCACTTGATCATGTTGTATGATATTTTCCATATATTGTTGGATCCGGTTTGCTAATATTTTGTTGAGGATTTTAGCATCTATATTCATCAGAGATATTGGCCTGTAATTTTCTTTCTTTGTGTTGTCTTCACCTGATTTTGGAATCAGAATTATGTTTGCCTCATAAAAGGAGCTTGGAAGTCTTTCTTCCTCTTGAATTTTTGAAATAGTTTGAGAAGGATAGGAGTTAGTTCTTCTTTGAATATTTGGTAGAATTCAGTTGTGAAGCCATCAGGCCCCGGACTTTTCTTTGTTGGGAGTTTTTTGATACCTGTTTCGATCTCATTTGTTGTAATTGGTCTGTTTAGGTTTTCTGATTCTTCCAGATTGATTTTTGGAAGATTGTATGTTTCAAGGAATTTGTCCATTTCATCTAGGTTGTCTAGTTTTTTGGCATACAGTTCTTCACAGTATTTTCTTACAATATTTTGTATTTCTGTTGTGTCAGTTGTTATTTCTACACTCTCATTTCTAATTTTATTTATTTGAGTCCTCTCTCTCTTTTTCTTGGTGAGTCTAGTTAAAGGTTCATCAATCTTGTTTACCTTTTCAAAGAACCAGCTCCTAGTTTCATTGATCCTCTGTATTGTTTCTTTAGCCTCTATGTCATTTATTTCTGCTCTGATCTTTATTATTTCCTTCCTTCTACTATACTACATTTGGGCTTTACTTGCTGTTCTTTTTCTAGTTATTTTAGATGCAGGGTTAGGTTGTTTATTTGAGCTTTTTCTAGCTTCTGAAAGTGTGCCTGTAGTGCTATGAACTTCCCTCTCAGTACTGCTTTTGCTGTGTCCCATAAATTTTGAGTTGTTGTATGCTCGTTGTCATTTGTTTCAAGGAATTTTTTTATTTCTTCTTTGATCTCATTCTTAATCCATTCATTATTTAACAACCTGCTATTTAGTTTCCATGTGTTTGAGAATTTTTGAGCTTTTCTGTTGTGGTTCATTTCTAGTTTCATGCCGTTGTGATCAGAGAAAGTGCTTGATATGATTTCAATCTTAAATTTGTTGAGACCACTTTTGTGCCCTAACATGTGGTCTATCCTAGAAAATGTACCATGAGCACTTGAAAAGAATGTATATTCTGCTGCTTTTGGGTGAAAGGTTCTGAAGATATCTAGTAAATCGTGTTGATCTAGAGTGTCCTTTAAGTTTTCTGTTTCTTTGTTAATTTTCTTTCTTGAGGATCTATCTAGTGATGTTAGTGGGGTATTGAAATCCCCTACTATTATAGTATTACTTCTGTAAGTCCTTTACGTTTAAGAATGTTGGATGATCAGAAGTAACATTGGCAAGCCTTTCATTTATTGTGATCATGGGCCATACATGGGACCCTCCACCAAAAGCCAAAGAAAGTATAACTCTGTCAGATCCCACTATTCGTCCTGTTTAATGCACACTCACTTCTTTTGTGGCACGGTCCTTAAAGCCAAAGCAGCCATGCATCTAAATAAATGACTGAGAAAGGAGAAGATCAGTTGGAAATGTAATCTGCAGGCTGCCTGGCACCGGCTATTGAGAAAGAACCAGAAGCTTGCCTGTATAGAAGCCACGTCTGCATGGTTGACTGCTTCTCACGCAGATGTTTGGCATCCTCCAGAGCCAGAGTAGGCACTAATGGGACAATGTGTATTCACTGATCATAACAAGAAAGTTATATTTTTAAACAAATATTTTATTTCTTGAATTTTCAAAAACCAAATATGGCTACTGCTAGATGCGGAGATTGAGTCCAAGGGGATGAACTGTGGGCAATTTCATTTCGTGCACCAGGCGCCCTCGACAGCATCACCAAGTACTTCCAGATGTCTCTGGAGGCCGAGAGGCGGGTGAATGCCTCCACCGTAGACCCCAACAACACTGTGGAGCAGTCCGTGCTAACGCGAGACAGAGTGGAGGAACTGATGTTGGAGCGGGAGTCCCATTTCAAAGAAAAACAAGAGGAACAGGCCCGCCTCCTGGATGAGCTCGCAGGCAAACTACAAAGTCTGGACCTTTCAGCAGCTGCTGAAATGGTAAGTGTCTGGGTTTGGCCTCAGGCCAGGATGCTATAAAGGAAAAAAGTACCTTGCTTTTGTCTTTAATGCTGTTGTTCATTTTGTAGATAACCAGCAGGAGTGAAACTCCCAGGCTTCCCTGTCTGGGGTGCAGTGGGTATTCGTGATGAAGCTGGGTTTAGGCAGCTGCCTGTGTTTTTCTAATCTCCCTTCTCGTCCAGTGGTTCCTCTGCAGGACAGCCAGAGAGCCATGACTGCTCTCCCCGCTGCTGTACGGACTCACTGCTGCTTATTCAGCCTTGATCTTTTTTATACTGTGGATATTTCCTTTTCACTTTGTTCTGATTTGAAGTGCAAACTCCATCCCCGTGGAACAATTCGAAATCATTCTGGGAGGGATTTCCTAAAAAAGAAAATGAAAGCGAGCTAAAGAATTTTTTCCTTGGCCGTTAGTTAAAATGTTCCTTTATTCTAGTAACTTTATCTGGTGAAGATGAACCCTGAAACCAGCCTAGAAAGTAAATTCATTTTTCAGAAGCTTTTAAAAAGGAACTCTGGAACCAAATGAAATTGAGTAGTGGCTTCAATGAGTATTGGGCAGAAAGCCAAAAAAAACCCAAAGTAAATCTGTTTCTTCCTCTTGATTCCTTATTGTTTTTCATGGAAGCGGACCTAGCTGAGAGAATTGGAAGGTATGTGCATGGCCAGAGGCCGCCGCCATCATGGCCTAGCACATGCAGGTTCCCATTAGATTTGGGCAGACGGTAAAGAAACAGTGGAGCTAGAGGATGATGGGCCACTCCTTTATTAAAGTCTCGTACTGGCCAAGGACTGGGAGCAAACACACAGGGCTCCCAGAGCCACTGACACATTATCCGGTCCCACAACCAGGAGGACCTTCTCCAGTTCCTCCACGAATCAAAGGCCTCACCAATCTCAGAGGAGCTCACAAAAGCCCCTCAGCTCTGGTTCCCTAGCTTCTCCTTCAGCACTCTGCATTCTCTCTCTGCTCTCACTCTTTTCAAACATGGCTTCTCCCTACCTCTTCTTCTCTCTTTTCAAAACTTTCTGGTGGGAAAACCTCTCCTCCAGCAACTATTCGCAAGACAATGGCCCTTCCCAAGTAGAAAGGTAATTTGCAATTTCCAGACATATACCTGATGCTGCCCAGTGTCATTTTCTAACAATAAAAGTGAGCAAACTCAAAAAATACAAAATTTACACTCATTAGCCCAACAATAGGTTTTATAGACTTGTATTTCACAAGGCTAATGTGCTCTTAGCTTAGAGCAGTGGTAGTCAACCTGGTCCCTACCGCCCCCCTAGTGGACGTTCCAGCTTTCATGGTGGGCGGGAGCAGAGCAACCAAAGTATAAATAAAAAGATAGATTTACAGTGGTAGAGCGTCGGCCTGGCATGCGGGGGACCCGGGTTCGATTCCCGGCCAGGGCACATAGGAGAAGCGCCCATTTGCTTCTCCACCCCCACCCCCTCCTTCCTCTCTGTCTCTCTCTTCCCCTCCCACAGCCAAGGCTCCATTGGAGCAAAGATGGCCTGGGCGCTGGGGATGGCTCCTTGGCCTCTGCCCCAGGCGCTAGAGTGGCTCTGGTCGTGGCAGAGTGATGCCCTGGAGGGGCAGAGCATCGCCCCCTGGTGGGCAGAACTTCGCCCCTGGTGGGTGTGCCGGGTGGATCCCAGTCGGGCGCATGTGGGAGTCTGTCTGACTGTCTCTCCCCGTTTCTAGCTTCAGAAAAATACAAAAAAAAAAAAAAAGATAGATTTAACTATAGTAAGTTGTTCAATTAAGATTTATTCTGCCAAACTTAGCGAAAATCCGACATAAAGTACTTGGTAAGTAATTATTATTAAATGCTTTAACTTGCTATAACTCTGCTTTATAAATTTTATAAAGTAAAGTTACTTCCCTACTTTATAAATCACCATTACTGTGGAACCGGTGGGCAGCTAGAAAATTTTACTACTAACACAGATACAAAAGCAGGCAGTAGGTATAAAAGGTTGACTACCCCTGGCTTAGAGACAGAGGCTCAGTGACAGGTGGTGGGGGGGTGAACACATGGAAATGTGAGAGTTCAGACTTCATTAGCATTGTCTTAGCGATGTTCCCCTTCCTGCCTCTGCCCACACCCCTTCTCTCTGAAATAGGCCAAAACAGTCTACTGTATTGTGACTAATTTAATTGATGTCTATAATAAGTGTTTATTATTTTAAGAAACTGTATACCATCTAGTGGAAATAGGAAGTAAGTAATGCTGTCACTCTTTACTAGAAAAACGGAGGCCCAGAGCGATGTGAAAACTGCACCCAAGAAGAGAAAGTTGTTATACTTAGGCACGAAATGCCAGTTCTTCCCATCGTCCTGACTCAGTGTTGATTCCTTCCAGTGAAAAACCAGTACTGTAATCACAAATTTAAAAATCTGCAAACTAAAATGGAAAGCAGCTAAGCATGCTGAAGGAAGTGTGTTTGCTACAGTGCAAGGACCTTGGGAGTGGGGGGCGGGCTGGTTCCCGCAGGCAGGTGCCCTGCCCTGTGCTCGCTTTCCCCTGGCGAGCTGCCTGGGGGCTCACCAGCTTCTCCGGCCTCTCACTCTGTTTGTCTTAGTTCAATGTTCTGTGAGAACTCCATACTGCCACTTCTTGTGCAGGGAGAGTTTGGTCCCTGTGTGTTTTTTCAAGTGCCTTCAGTTCTTTGTCCTTGTGCCTGTTTAGCTAGACCCATGCTGGTTTTTTCCTGCCTGTCCTGTGTGTTGAAACAGAACAGATCTTGTAGTGTGTTGTCAGATTGTTTAGAAAGTGCCCCTGAGGTTGGAGGCTGCTCTTCCTAATTAGAGCCCATGTTCTTCAGCACACAGAGAAATGTTATTTTCTGAAGGGTTTTATGTCCTGCAAACCAGATATATGAAATACTGTTATTTGATTTATTTTGAGATATAGTGATATTGTAATTCCCATAAAATTATTAGACTAAAGAGTTGATTGTATTAATTCAGAAACTACTTTTTTATTTTCCTTGCATGGGAGCATTCTGTTCACTGCTTTTCAATGCAGTAAATCCTTTGCCTCTTTTCAGTATGAGCATTTGCCACAAAAGGGTAGCTCTACATACAACTTTCTTCCTGTTCAGTCTTTGACCTCATGTAGCAATCCTGTCATTTACCAGTTTGCCATGTATATCATGGCCAAGCCCTGATGTGTAGGGGTTTCTAGTAGAGAAGAAAGCGGAGAGTCTATGGGGTGTTGTTTATTTGGAAAAGTTACATCCACCTTTGTTCCTACTATTTTCTCTGTCCCTCATATCTGGAATGTCCCCCCACTTCCCCTGCTCAGATCCCACCAGCAAATGCCCTTCCCCAACTACAGATACTGGCGTCCTCAGCAGCCTCTCCTCGTCTGCTTCCTTTGTACTTATTGCACCTGACCTACTCTGTTTCCTGTGGAGTGGTTCTGTCTTCTAAATAGATGGGAAGTTACTAAAAGGTCAGGTAGCGGGCCTTTTGTGTCACCCTGTTCACCAGGACATTTAACATGGTGCCCGTCTAAAGAAGGTTCTCACTCAATGCCTGCTTATTTTTTTTAATCGGACTGGTTAAAATAAGAGTAAGTACACTCTAGCCTCCTATTGGCAGACTTCAACCTAATAAAGCAGATAATGTTTGCAGCCTGTAGGGCCCATATGATATTTCAGTTCATTGGGGCAGAAGGTATTAGTGAGGGTTGTAAATGTTTGTTCCCTTGGAAATAAGCAGGTTAGCTTATTCCGAAGTTCCTTGTTCCTCTCTCTCTCCTGAGCACCCTTGCTGAGGACCACCTACATGCTGTCTGGGGCCACCCAGGCCTGCACAGCTGCTCGCTGCACGGACTCCCTCTGACCCGTGCCTGCTTTTTGGCTTGTTGCAGACGTGTGGAACGCCTCCAGGGGCCTCCTGTTCTGAGACTGAGTGTGGTGGCCCCAACTGCAGAACTGACGAAGGACAGAAGAAGTGTGGGGGGCCTGGCTGTGGTAGTCTGGTCACTGCTGCACACAATGCCTGGCAGAAAGCCATGGACTTTGACCGAGATGTCCTGAGTGCCCTGGCTGAGGTCGAACAGCTCTCCAAAATGGTAATTCAGTGGACAGCCTCAGTTTTTACAGTTTGTTTGCTTAGTATTGGAATGGAGGATCTGAAGAGGAAGAATCCATTCAAGGTGCTGACTTAAATAAAAAGGGCATTTCACACCAAGTATGAAAGTCCAGGCTTTTGTGAAGTCACAGAAAGAGCTGAGGATGTTTTTTATTCATGGATGTTCAAGAATTTGCTTTCTTCTCACAACAATAATTTGAGACACCATGTTACTTACCATGGGTGCAGGGTTATGAATACCTCCAACTGCACTATACAAATTCTGTATATAAGCAGTAGAGTATATATTCTTCTGAAGTGATACATGAAGTATTAACTTCGTATTAACTGAACTATAGATGTGGGTGCCTAAGAAAGACTAAAGAACATTTTATAGGCCACCAAACATTTTGAAGGAATTAGAAACAACTAGAACAAATGTATATGCTAGTCCTACCTATATGAGAATGCGGTATAGGAATCTGTCTACTGAATACTCTATAAAAGAATAGAATACAGTCGAGTGGGTAACACTTGATTTGAAAGCCTTGATTCCAGGTGCTAGTTTGTCAACATCATTTCCTGGACCATTTATAACATTCTCATCTGGTTTAGAAGAGTGATGTTGTTCCCTGCGTAATTTATTCCTCATATTTAGGTCTCTGAAGCAAAACTGAGGGCAGATGAGGCAAAACAGAATGCTCAAGATGTCCTGTTGAAAGCCAATGCTACCAAAGAAAAAGTGGACAGGAGCAACGAGGACTTGCGAAACCTCATCAAGCAGATCAGGGACTTTTTGACCCGTAAGAAAACTTTCATTTTACTTTTAGATATTTCTTCCAGTCTTGGAATATAAAACTGTTTTATAAGAGTCTGTGTTTGAGAGACCACAATTCAAATCTGCATTTTAGATAAAATCAATTTCTGGCAAGAATTGATATTTTCAGTTTTTTTAGATTTTATTTATTCATTTTTAGAGAGAGAGGAGAAAGAAAGAGATAGAGAAGACAGCGGGAGGCCTGACCAGGCAATGGCGCAGTGGATAGAGTGTCAGACTGGGACACTGAGGATCCAGATTCAAAACCCGAGGTCGCCTGCTTGAGCACAGGCTCATCTGGTTTGAGCAAAGTTCACCAGCTTGAATGAGGGGTCGCTGGCTTAAGTGTGAGATCATAGACATGATCCCATGGTCACAGGGATCACTGGATTAGCTGGAACCTCCCAGTCAAGGCACATATGAGAAAGCAGTCAATGAACAGTTAAGGTGCTGCAATGAAGAACTGATGCTTCTCATCTCCCTTCCTGTCTGTCTGTCCTTATCTGTCCCTCTCTCTGCCTCTCTACCTCTGCAAAAAAAAAAAAAAAAAGTAAAGAAAGAAAGAAAATGAGGAAAGGAGCAGGAAGCATCAACTCCCATATGTGCTTTGACCAGGCAGGCTGAGGGTTTTGAACCAGTGACCTCAGTGTTACAGGTCGACATTTTATCCACTGCACCACCACAGGTCAAGCCCATTTCCAAATTTAAAGAATTCCATGTTAAGAAATGCTTCCATTTCTTTAGGAGTTGATGTATGTGTCAGTGACCCTCTTCGATTCATGCAGTTATAGACACACTTGATATGATACCCAAGTAGCAAGACAAGCAGTGAGAGAGAGTATAAATGGGATCATTGAATTTGGAATTTGTTAGAGATTACATATAATGCTGTTAGAAGAGTTGAAGAAGGGTTTCTTTTGGCATTGCCTCCAATGCTTTGTAATGCTCTTATTTATAGGATATTATATCTATGGTGAGACATCTCTGTACCTTAAGTGTTTTATAGAGAAAGCAAGCCTCTAGAATTTGTGATCTAGCTTATAAGTATTGCTGGTCAGTTTGAGTGTTATTGGCAAGGATAGTTTTGGCTACAAGTTATGGGAAACTCAACTGAAATGGACTTAATCCAAAAGATGCATAACACATTACAAGAAGTTCAGTAGTAGGATAGCTCCATGGTATTGGGACTCACGTACTTTTCATCTTCCTCCTCTGCCATTTTAAGCTCATCAGTTCTGTGCCCAGGCTAGCTCCTCCTAGTTACAAGGCAGCTGCCCTAGTTCCAGGCTTCATGTAAAGACGCACAGTAATAGCTAGTGGAAGAAGAGACTGCCGTCCCTTTGTTGTATCTTTTTTTTTTTTTTAGTGAGAGGAGAGGAGGCAGAGACAGACCCCTGCATGCGCCCCAACCAGGATCCACCTGGCAAGCCCACTAGGGGTCCATGCTCTGCCCATCTGGGGCCCTTGCCCTGTTGCAAATGAAGCTATTTTTAGCACCTAAGGCAGAGGCCATGGAGCCATCCTCAGCACCTAGGGCCATGGCTGCAGGAGGAGATGAGAAGAGAGAGAGAGAAGCGAGAGGGGGAAGGGTAGAGAAGCAGATGGGCACTTCTCCTATGTGCCCTGACCAGAAATCGAACCCGGGACTTCCACACATCGGGCTGATACTCTGTCACTGAGTCAACTGGCCACGGTTGTTGTATCGTTTTTAAGGGAGGGAAATATTCCCCAGGACCCTCTGAGCAGTCATCTCCATAAATCTCCCTGGCCAGAAATGAATCTTGTGCCCATGCATAAATGTCACTGGCAGATGGAATGAGACTTGGCAGACCAAATAGGATTTATGTGGACATCACTCATTCATGGGGTCTCCAGGAGTTGGAGCCAACTCAAGGGCTTATAACACACACAATCAGGATTGAACTTTGAGTTGATAAGCTTACCTTACCTTAGAGATAGGTAGGTGCCTGAACAGAATCAGTATTCTATTAGCAAGGAGAAAGGGGAAATGGCTAATAAGTAAGGAGCTAACAGTACTTACTAAAGTGTTCTCATGGAATATTCTGTGGAAGCCATTATTATTCAATGATATATTTTTCTATACTTACAACCTTAGAGATCTAATTTGACATTGATGGGTTTAAAAAAGGGTTGAACACTAATAACTACTGACATACTTGAAGTTTAACTTTCTTTTTTTATACCTCCTTTCACATTGACATTTGAAACTCTTTGGCTTCTGATACGCCATCTTGATTCTCTTCTTTCTCCAACTGGATTTTCTTCCTGTGATTTTGTGAATCCAGACCATTTATAAGAAATAACAACTCTTTATATCTGCACTTGGCAGTAGTGACTGGTAGTTTTCATTGCCTGTCAGGGTCAAGTCCCAGCTCTCTACCCTGGCCTCTGTCGTCTTCAACAGTCTGAACCATTCACTGCACCCCACTTTCACAGAACAGGCTCTGGCCATACTGTTTCTCCATTCAAAGATGTCCTTTCTTCTCTCAAATACTTTTCCTTCAAAATCTGACTAGTTCCTCATCCTCCACAGACTCCCCCAACCACCCCGATTGCAGCAAATCCCAGTTGTCCTCATCTGCATGACTTTCTCGTTTGTAGGTCTCATCTCCCTACTCAATTAGATTATAAACTCTTAAACTGGAAGTGTCTGTCTTGGTGTACCCCCCCACCCAGTGTTAGTCACATCGTAGATGACCAGTAAGTGGTCAGATAAGTGATCCATATATGATTTTCACCCTTTTACGGGAACATCTTGTTTTTAACAGAGGATGGTGCTGATTTGGACAGCATTGAAGCAGTTGCTAATGAAGTGTTGAAAATGGAAATGCCTAGCACCCCTCAGCAGTTACAGAACTTGACAGAAGATATTCGTGAACGAGTTGAAAGCCTTTCTCAAGTGGAGATTATATTACAACAAAGTGCTGCTGACATCGCCAGAGCGGAGATGCTGTTAGAAGAAGCGAAAAGAGCCAGGTATCTGCAGCTATGGCATTTAGGGCGGCTTATTCTGTGTATCTAGGATGAAATAGAAAAGTATTTAACCAACAAACATTTCTGAGTCTCTCTGGGTCTTTTCAGGAAGGCTTTCTTTAAAAGAAATACTCTTTTCTGAAAGGAAGTACATTCTCCTTGTTCACATATATTGGTCTCATTCTTTTACTCAGCAAAAGTGCAACAAATGTTAAAGTCACTGCGGACACAGTAAAAGAAGCTCTGGAAGAAGCCGAAAAGGCCCAGGTCACAGCCGAGAAGGCAATTAAACAAGCAGATGAAGACATCCAAGGGACCCAGAATCTGCTAACTTCCGTAAGATGCTACCATTATTGTCACGTGTAGGAGAAAACACCTGTATGTGCTCATTCATCAGAAGAGTAACTGCTTTTGATAGAAAATTCTTATAGCTGAATGTTAAAGAGTTCTTTTTTTTAAAATGACTTAAATTCATTGTGTTTACATAAATTCAAGTGTCCCACCAAATACATCCCCCCACCCCCATGTTTCCCTCAACATCCCCTTTGTCCCCCTCCCCCCAACACCCGCACCCCTTTTCTCCAGGATTTGCTTTTCTGCTCTTTATAACACTATGTTGTGTATATATAATTTCACCAATCTCCTCTTCTCTGATCCCATCCTCTCATCGCCTTTCCCTCTGTTCGCTTTCCTTCTGGTTTCTTTGATCCCTCCCCTGTCTCAGTTCCGTTCCTCAGTTCACATTGTTTATTGGATTCCTCAAATGAGTGAGGTCATATGATATTTTTCTTTCTCTGCCTGGCTTATTTCATTTAGCATAATAGTTTCCATGTCCATCCATGTTCTTACAAAAGGTAAGATTTCCTTCTTTTTCATGGCTGCATAGTATTCCATTGTGTATATGTTCCACTGCTTTTTAATCCACTTGTCCACTGATGAACACCTGGGCTGTTTCCAGATATTCGCTATTATGAACAATTCTGCCATAAACATGGGGGTGCATTTCTTCTTTTGAATCAGTTATATGGTGTTCTTAGGATATATTCCTAAAAGTGGGATGGCTGGGTCAAAAGGCAGTTTCATTTTTAATTTTTTGAGGAATCTCCATACTGTTTTCCACAGTGGCTGCACCAGTCTGCATTCCCACCAGCAGTGCAGGAGGGTTCCCTTTCTCCACATCCTCACAAGCACTTATTATGTGTTACTTTATTTATGAACACCATTCTGACTGGTGTGAGGTGGTATCTCATTGTAATTTTATTTTGCATTTCTCTAATGATTAGTGATGTTGAACATTTTTTCATCTGCCTATTGGCCATCTGTATGTCCTCTTTGGAGAAGTGTCTTTTCATTTCTTTCGCCCTTTTGTTGATTGGATTATCTTCCTGGTGTTGAGTTTTACAAGTTCTTTATATAATTTTTAGTTATTAACCCCTTATGAGACGTATTGTCGAATATATTCTTCCATTGTGTGGTTTGTCTTTTTATTCTGTCTATGTTGTCTTTAGCTGTGCAAAAGCTTTTTAGTTTGATATAGTCCCATTTGTTTATCCTGTCTTTTATTTCACTTCCCTGTGGAGATGAATCAGCAAATATATTGCTGCAAGAGATGTCGGAGAGCTTACTGCCTATGTTTTCTTCTCAGATGCTTATGGTTTCATGACTTACATTTAAGTCTTTTATCCATTTTGAGTTTATTTTTTGTGACTGGTGTAAGATGGTGGTCTAGTTTCTTTTTTTTTTTCAAATACCTGTCCAATTTTCCCAACCTCATTTGTTAAAGAGACTGTCTTTACTCCATTGTATGCTCTTACTCCTTGCCAAATATCAGTTGTCCATAAAGGTGTGGGTTTATTTCTGAGTTCTCTGCTCTGTTCCATTGATCTATATGCCTGTTCTTAAGCTGTTTTCAGTACAATGGCTTTGTAGTATAACTTGATATCAGGAAGTGTGATACCACCCACTTTATTCTTCTTTTTCAAAATTGCTGAGGCTATTTGTGTTCTTTTTTGGTTCCATATAAATTTTTAGAATATTTGTTCTATAACTTTAAGGTATGTCATTGATATTTTTATGGGAATTGCATTGAATTTATAGCTTTGGGTAATATAGACATTTTAGTGATGTGTGTTCTTCCTATCCATGAACATGCTATGTGTTCCCACTTGTTTATATTTTCCCTGATTTCTTTTATCAATGTTTTATAATTTTCCAAGTACAAGTCTTTAACCTCCTTGGTTAAATTTACTCCTAGGTATTTTTGTTGTTGTTGCAATAGTGAAGGGGATTGTTTTCTTAATTTCTCTGTCAGACAGTTCATTGTTGGTGTATAAAAATGCCTCTGATTTCTGAATATTAATTTTATATCCTGCCAAGTTGCTGAATTCATTTATCAGGTCTAGTACTTTTTTGAGACTTTAGGGTTTTCTATGTACAGTATCATATCATCAGCAAATAATGATAGTTTTACCTTTTCTTTTCTAATTTGAATGCCTTTTATTTCTTCTTCTTGTCTGATTGCTGTGGCTAGGACTTCCAGGACTATGTTGAATAAGAGTGGTGAAAGGGGGCACCCCTGCCTTGTTCCTGATCTTAAAGGGATTGTTTTTAATTTTTGCCCATTGAGTATGATGTTGGCTGTGGGTTTGTCATAGATGGCCTTTATCATGTTGAGGTATGTTTCCTGTATTCCCACTTTGCTGAGAGTTTTGATCATGAATGGTTGCTGGATTTTATCAAATGCTTTTTCTGCATCTATTGATTTAATGATGTGATTTTTCTTTCTCCTTGTGTTTATGTGATGAATCACATTGATTGATTTGCAAATATTGTACCAGCCTTGCCTCCCAAGAATAAATCCCACTTGATCATGATGTATGATTTTTTTCATGTGTTACTGGCTCTAGTTTGCTAAGATTTTCTTGAGAATTTTAGCATCTAAATTCATTAGGGATATTGGCCTATAATTTTCTTTCTTTGTATTTTCTTTGCCTGGTTTGGAATCAGAATTATGCTTGCCTCATAAAAGGAGTTTAGAAGTCTTCCCTCTTCTTGAATTTTTTGAAATACCTTGAAAAGGATAGGAGATAGTTCTTTGAATATTTGGTAGAATTTGCCTGTGAAGCCATCTGGCCCAGGGTTTTTGTTTGCTCGGAGTTTTTTATAACTGTTTTGATCTCATTTGTTGTATAAGTCTGTTTAGATTTTCTTATTCTTCCAGATTGATTTTGAACAGGAATATGTCCATTTCACCTAGGTTGTCTGATTTTTTGGCATACAATTCTTTGTATTATTTTCTTACAATCTTTGTATTTCCTCTGTGTCAGTTGTTACTTCTCCACTCTCATTTCTAATTTTATTTATTTGAGTCCTCTCCCTTTTTCTCTTGGTGAGTACAGTTAAAGGTTCATCGATCTTGTTTACCTTTTCAAAGAACCAGCTCTTGGTTTTATTGATCCTCTGTATTGTTTTATTAGCCTTTATTTATTTCCACTTTGATCTTTATTATTTGCTCTGGACTTCAATTGCTGTTCTTTTTCTAGTTCTTTTAGATGCAGGGTTAAATTGTTTATTTGAGCTTTTTCTAGCTTCTTAAGGTATGCCTGTAATGCTATGAACTTCCCTCTCAGGACTGCTTTTGCTGTGTCCCATAAATTTTGAGTTGTATGTTCATTTTCATTTGTTTCAAGGAAATTTTAATTTCTTCCTTGATGTCATTGTTAACCCATTTGTTATTTAATAACATGCTATTTAGTTTCCAAGTGTTTAAATGTTTTTCAGTTTTTCTTTTGTAGTTGATTTCTACTTTCATGCCATTGTGATCAGAGAAGATGCTTGATATGATTTCAGTCTTCTTAAATTTATTGAGACACGTTTTGTGTCCTAACATGTGGTCTATCCTAGAGAATGTACCATGAGCACTTGAAAAGAATGTATATTCTGCTGCTTTAAGATGAAAGATTCTGAAGATATCTATTAAATCCAGTTCATCTAGTATGTCCTTTAAGGCTACTGTTTCTTCGTTGATTTTCTTTCTTGAGGATCTATCCAGTGATGTTAGTGGGGTATTGAAATCCCCTACATTATAGTATTGCTGTTGATCGCACCTTTTTTGTCCATCAAAATCTGCTTCATATATTTATTATTATTATTTTTTGTATTTTTCTGAAGTTGGAAACAGGGAGGCAGTCAGACAGATTCTCGCATGCACCTGACCAGGATCCACCCGCCATGCCCACCAGGGGGCAATGCTCTGCCTATCTGGGGCATTGCTCTGTTGCAACCAGAGCCATTCTAGCGCCTGAGGCAGAGGCCATGGAGCCATCTTCAGTGCCTGGGCCAACTTTGCTCCAATGGAGCCTTGGCTGCAGGAGGGGAAGAAAGAGACAGAGAGGAAGGAGAGGGGGAGGGGTGGAGAAGCAGATGGGCGCTTCTCCTGTGTGCCCTGGCCGGAAATTGAACCTGGGACTCCTGCACGCCAGGCCAACGCTCTACCACTGAGCCAACTGGCCAGGGCCTGCTTTATATATTTAGGTGCACCTATATTAGGTGCATAGATATTTATTATGGTTATCTCTTCCTGTTGGATTGCTCCCTTTATCATTATGTAGTGACCTTCTTTATCCCTTACTATAGCCTGTTTTAACATCTATTTTTTCAGATATAAGTATTGTTACCCCAGCTTTTATTTCATTTTCATTTGCATGAAATATATTTTTCCATCCCTTTACTTTCAGTCTATGTGTATCTTTTGTTTTGAGGTGGATCTCTTGTAAACAGCATATGTATGGGTCCTGTTTTCTTATCCACGCAGCTACCCTGTCTTTTGATTGGAGCATTTAATCCATTTATATTGAAGGTTATAATTGATATGTAGTTGTTTATTGCCTTTTTAGTCTTAAAATCTACATTCCTCTTTTTCTAGATTTTCCCCCCTTTGCTTTGTTTACAACAGGCCCCTTAACATTTCTTACAGCTTTGGTTTCGTTGTAATAAATTCCTTGAGTTTTTTTGTTGTTGTTGTTTGGGAATCTTTTTATTTTTCCTTCAATTTTAAATGATAACCTTTTTGAATAAAGAAGTTTTGGTTGTAGGCTCTTGTTCTTCATTACTTTGAATATTTCTTGCCATTCCCTTCTGGCTTCAAGTGTTTCTGTTGAGAAGTCAGATGTCAACTTTATGAGGGCTCCTTTGTAGGTGATTAACTGCTTTTCTCTTGCAGCTTTTAGTATTCTTTCTTTATCTCTTAATTTTGGTATTTCAATATTGATGTTTCTTCATGTAGGTCTCTCTGGGTTCCATTTTAATGGGATTCTCTGTGCTTCTTGAACTTGTGTGACTTTTTCCTTCATCAATTTAAGAAAGTTTTCAGCTATGATTTCTTCAGTCAGGTTCTCTATCCCTTGTTTTTTCTCTTCTCCTTTACGAACCCCTATGATGTGGATGTTGTTTCTCTTCATGTTGTCACAGAACTGTCTTAGGGTTTCCTCAGACTCTTTGATCCTCTTTTCTTTTTGCTGTTCTGCTTTTGTTCTTTTGCTTATCTTGTTCTAAATCGCTGATTCAGTCCTCTGCTTCATCCAGGCTGCTTTTAATTCTTTCTAGTGTAGTCTTCATTTCTGATATTGTTTGTCATTTCTGATTCTTTTTTATGATTTCAATGTCCTTTTTGATAACAGTTATCTCTTTGTTTAGGTGCTCATTTTGTCCATCTATTGTTGCTTTAAGATTCTTGAGCATCCTAACAATCATTATTGTAAACTCTGCATCCGGTATCTTGGTTATTTCCATTTCATTCATTTCTTTTCTGGAGATTTCTCTTGTTGATTCATTTGAATTGCATTTCTCTGTCTTCCCATTTTGTCTCTGTATAGACTGCTCCTTTGGATATTTTGTTTGTGTTGCTAGCTGAGTATAGGGTTGGTGTTGTCTGCCTCCAGTTTTCAATTGTTTTATTTCTAAATCTTCCTGGGATGGTTTCAGCTGTTTCTCACTGTGGGCTACCTGTCTGCTGCTACTGCTCTTTTTGCTGATTGTGACGTTTTCTATGCCTTAGCTGGGTCAGGTGTGATGAAGCTTTCCTTAAGATACCACTCTAACTATTGTTGTTAGGCCCTGAACTGATGCTCTCCATATCTGGCCACTGGATGTACCAGCCCGGGACCTCCCTGACTGGAACCTGGCACAGACCAGTGGTGGTCACTGCATTTTTGACTAGCCCTTAGCAACTTTCTTGGAGCTACAGGTGGCCCAGAATTTGTGTCTGCCTCTGCTGGGCCCTGATGGCATTGTAAATATCAGCTTCACTCTTAGGCTGGCTTTTATCCATTCTTGGCCAGGTTGTGTGGCCTCTCTATTCCTTAAGTGAGGTTTTTCTGCTGGCCCCCATCTGGTTCTGCCTCCGCAGGCACTTGGGCACCAGTGCAGGCTTGCGGCTATAGTTTGGGCTGTTTTGCGGGCATAGGGGATTCCTCACCTTGCTGGGCTCCACCCCCGCGGGCGTGAGGGACACCTCTTAGGGCTCTACCCCTCTCCTTCGCAGTGCAGGCCACCTGGCTCCGCCCCCCACAGGCGCCGGCACCTGTTGCTAGGCTCTACTTCCCACAGGTGTGCTGAGTGCCTCACCCCACTGGGGTCCACCCACCCCAACAGAGAGAATGCCTCTTCTGCAGGGTTCCGCCCCCATGGGTTTGCGGGAGTCCTCTCTGGGCTCTGCTCTCCACTGCTGCCAAGCGGGCTGCCTCACTGGGCTCTGCCCCTGTCCTCGCAGGGGCCAAGTGCCCCGGGCACTGCTGCAGTCGGGCCCTCCCACCCTTCATAGGGTACTCAGCTGGTTGGGGGGGGCCTTGTAGCTCAGACCTCAGCACTCAGATCCTGTGTCCCTAATGCACCCCCTGCTTCCAAGTGTCTCTCTGCACTGACTGCAGAGCAGGAGAGCCTCTGGTGGGCGGGATAATTGCTTCCCTTTGTTGGCTTGGTTTTCCCAGGAAGAATGGACACTTTAGGTTTGGGGAGTGACCCAGTACAGGGGTTAGGGTGCCTGTTCCCCACAGTCTCTCCCTGTGTCTCCAAGACTACACTCTCCTCTCACCACTCAAGTCCTCTTGGTGCTCCCGGCTCCCGGAGCCCCTGAAAAGTGGCTGTGAACAAGGTTTTCTGCACGGTCCCTTTAAGAGGGATCCTGGGTTGAGAATTCTGTCTCCCTCTCACAAACAGTAACCCTGCTCTTCTTTCAGCTAACTACTGTCCATAGGCCTCCCCTAGTCTCTGGGACTCCAGGCTGGGGTTCTGGTCCTGTGGCTGCGGGCCCACAACTCTCCAGGAAACCCACTCCACCATGAAGACCCTCCAGGCCGCCTCTCACTCCTGAGAGCGGGGCAGCCCTTTCTGCTTTTCCACCCTTCCTACCAGCTCAGTGTGGTTCCTTCAGTGATGCTTGGTTATAGATTCCTCTTAGTTTAGTCCAAAGTTGGTTTTTCAAGATGATTGTTCCTAAATTAAGTTGTAATCCACTTTGGTTCTGGGAGGTGGGAGTTGTAATGTCTACCTACTCCGTCGCCATTTTTCCCCAAAGAATTCTTTAAACAAATCTGAACTGTCCCCTGAGCACAGATGCTAAAAGTGATATTTTCAAAGAAGAAGAACTCAGGAGACACTGGCACATTAAGCCCCTTTCATTTCCATCCCCACCAAAAGCTTAAGATAAGTCTCCTGTTCTTCCAAGAGAATACATAGACTGTACTTAGTAGTATGAAGTATAGTACTAATTTCAAAGTCCATTGTTAGAAAACCCCTGCTACCATAAAGCAGCCTAAAAGCAGCCATGTGGATAAAACCAGCATCAACAGAATTTTTCATGTGCAATTACTACTTTTCCTAAAAATCCTGTTTGTCAAAGTAATCCAAACATAGTTCTATATATTTTTTAAATCGGTTCTATAAGCAGATCTTTTTTCTTCCAATCTTAGAAAAATTCATTTCTTTTATAAAACTGGGTAAAGAAAATTGACAGTTCATACAGCTCCTCCCCAGATCTTCTCAGAATACATTTTGACATTAGATGCTCCCAGTACCGCTAGCCCGCTCAGGCCAACTAACCCTTGCTAATACCTGGGAGATAGAGTTTCAGCCTGCTTTTCCTGCCATTATTGATACAACCCTGTCTCCCTTATTCTGTTGCTCTCAGTTCATCAGCCACTTTCTCTTTGTAGACTAGAGCACCTCCTAGAGCACCTAGGAGGTCTTTTCTTCAGGCTGCTTGTCAAGTTCTGGAAATTATGTTTTTCCACCAGGCTATGTTCTAACCCTTTAAGTTTTATTTTTTCAGTGTTTAGATTTTTCAAATTTCTCAATATGTTGCTAATACAAATGGTTGTTCGACTTTTTAAAAATTACTCTTTTGAAAAGCAAGTTAGGCCTGAACAGGCACAGTGGATAGTGTCGGACTGGGACACAGAGGACTCAGGTTTGAAACCCCAAAGTCACTGGCTTGAGCATGGTGTCACAGAAATGACCCCATGGTCACTGGCTTGAGCCCAAAGGTTGCTGGCTTGAGCAAGGGATCACTCACTCTGCTGTAGCCCACCTGTCAAGGCACATATGAGAAAACAATCAATGAACAACTAAGGTGCCGCAACGAAGAATTGATGCTTTTCATCTCTTTCCCTTCCTGTCGCTATCTGTCCTTCTCTCTATCTCTCTCTGTCTCTGTCACAAACAAAAGAAAAACAAGTTAGAAAATATTAATCAAATTATAGGTGAGGTGCCTGACCTGTGGTAGCTCAGTGGATAAAGCATTGACCTGGAAATGCTGAAGTTGCCGGTTCGAAACCCTGGGCTTGCCTGGTCAAGGCACATATGGGAGTTGATGCTTCCAGCTCCAACCCCCCTTCTCTCTCTCTGTCTTTTCCCTCTCCTCTCTAAAATGAAAAAAAAAAAAAATTATAGGTGAGGTATTTGGCTTGATGCTGCTGTTAATAATGGTGGTTGTTTCTCAGGGACCCTGGAGGACAGCAAGTGTTTCAGGTTACTCATAGTAAGGAACAAAAACAACTTCTAAGCAAACAATGCTAATGAAAAGCTTGTCAGAAACTACTCATGAGCCAGGCTGCTTGAGTAGCTTAAAAAAAAGTCACTGTTCAGTCATTAGACTTGGAAATATGGGTTTTTCACCAGTTGCCCAGATATTTTTTCCCCTAAATAACTTAATAGATTCCATCTCCCAATCCTATCGTAACTTTTCCGTCTTAACATTCCTAGTCTCCGTGTCTTCAGTAACCCCCACTATTAGAGTTTCATTTAAAGTCATTAGAAACAACTAAAAGTGACTGGAAGTTAGTTTTCCCACCCATTTTACATGGAAATCCATCTTATTTGTGAACATTGGCCAAAGTGTGCAGGTGTCCTCAAAGTGCCCCCTCAACATACCACGCTGCCTGGGGCAGTTCTGATTGCAAAGAGAAACAATGTGAATTTCAGCCTAGATCACCAGAAGTACCAATGTAATAAATATGAGATGTAGCCAAGACCATTTAAAATGAGGCACTTTATGTAAGCTATCTTGAAATTGTATCTTCTTTTTAGTAACCTTTCAGTCTAGAGTAAAATGGCATAGTGGTCTTTTAAATCTTCCTCCAAAATTGTGTTCATAGCACTTCCTTCCACTTCTTAAATAAATGGCTTGTTGGATGGCTGCCACTGTACTTTTAGATCGAGTCCGAGACAGCAGCTTCTGAGGAAACCCTGGCCAATGCCTCCCAGCGCATCAGTGAGCTGGAAAGGAGCGTGGAAGAGCTGAAGCGAAAGGCCGCCCACAACTCTGGGGAGGCAGAGTATATCGAGAAAGTGGTGTACACCGTGAAACAAAGTGCAGAAGATGTGAAGAAGGTAAGCAAATCATTGTAACGTCACAGCTTTGTCGACCAAGGAGCAACGAGTCTCCACTGCTTGCCTTGGAATTAATAAGGGACACAGCCTGAATATGGTTAGTCATCAGAAACATCCCACATGACCCGTTCTAATGTAGCAGTCTTAAGGACACTGATGGAAAAGAATGGAAGTGGAGGCCTTGGCCACTTGGCTCAGTGGTAGAGCGTCGGCCTGGCATGTTTAAGTCCCACGTTCAATACCTGGTCAGGGCACACAGAAGTAACCATCTGCTTATCCTCCCCTCCCCTTTCCCCTACACACACACTCTCTCTCTTCCCCTCCCGCAACCATGGCTCAAACGGTTTGAGCAAGCTGGAAACTTAGGATGGCTCCATGGCCTTGCTTTGCACTAAAATAGCTCAGTTGCCAAGCAGTGAAGCAGAGGCCCCAGATCAGATGGGCAGAGCATCACCTTAGGTAGAAAGCCCGCCACATGGATCTTGGTCAGATCACATGTGGTAGTCTGTCTGACTCCCTGCCTGTAAAAAAAAAAAAAAAAAAGGGAGTGGATATAGTGTCTGGTAAGCATGATGTAGGCCCCCAAATCCAAACTTGGATAAGGGTTTAGAAAACTGAAATTAACTTAGGGGTGAAGTCTTACAACAAGCATATTGAGCTTTATGATGTACAGTAATTACCTGGCCATTTGAGAAATAGTTAAAAGCAATGGAGAAAAAGTTTAGCATTCCTATCAGAACAGCCAGTAGGAAGGAACCAACATCTCACCCCCTCCACACCCACTTTGAATTAACCCCTTTGCTTCTCACTGGAAGGTACTTTGTTTCGCAGAGAAAATCTCATAGGATCCAGTTTTTTCCCTAAAAACCAAGTAATTTCTAAATGATATAGGCTTTATCTCCAAAGATATACCACTTTAAACTTTTGGGAAGAGTATTGAAATAGTTAAATGAATAATAGGAAGTTATAAACTGGAATGATTTGGCTTTGGGCATTACATTATGTGACAGTAACTTCCCTAGCCTCTGAGTTCGGGAAGAAAACAAAACAGAAAATTTTACTTCCACTTACGTCATTTCCACTCTTCCCAGTAGTTTCCTGTGGTTCTGACAGCATGAATCTCCCAAATAATGTTCTTACAGAGCATTTTGCATCAATGTATTTGATTACAATAAGAACCTCTTGACATGAAATTCCTCTTATCAATGGCTACCGTTCAAAATGTTTCTCAAAATATTCACTTGCAGCTATCTTCCCAAACCCACACCAATTCCTCCTCTCAGCCACCCATATGCTATAATCTCACCCTGCCTTTCGTTAAATCTGCCTTTTCCCAGATTTCCTGGTATCAAGTCTCCGCAAACCCTAAATGACTCAAATCCAGATGGTCCTCATTCCATTTCATCAAAATGGGCCTTTTTTGAGGTCGAAAAAATCTAGTTTTCTCTGTAGTTTTAAAAGAAAAGTGCTGAACAGCTAGAGAAAGAGGGCTTAGCCCTAATGACCTATTACAATTCCAAAATGTCTGGAAGCATGTTTTTTAAAATGTCAGTGTTGATTTAATTCATTTCAGGATGTTTTTAATTATTTACCATTAAATAGCTTGATGGTGGTCCTTAATCCAGAATGCCTGCTGTGCAAGTTGCTAGCTGTGTGATACAAGCTTACCATGATTATAGTACATACTGCTTTTAAATGTCATTGCTGACACTAACATTATCACTTTGTGTCTGAACGTGGAACTGCAGACCCTGGATGGTGAACTAGATGAAAAATACAAGAAAGTAGAAAACTTAATTGCCAAGAAAGCTGAAGAGTCAGCTGATGCCAGAAGGAAAGCTGAGATGCTACAAAATGAAGCAAAAACACTCTTGGCTCAAGCAAATAGCAAGCTGCAACTCCTGAAAGGTCGGTCTTTTCACTTATGGTCATGCTTTCATACAGAATATTAAAATTAACACATCCATAGTTTTTTATTTAAAAGGTGAAAATCCATTCACTTTCTCTTAGGCACTTAATAGAATCTTATGAGCAAACAAAATCAGTATTGGATTTTGAGATCATCTTAGTATAAATTGCTCAGACTTTTTCTTTTTGTCTCTCACAGATTTAGAAAGAAAATATGAGGACAACCAAAAATATTTAGAAGATAAAGCTCAAGAATTAGTAAGATTGGAAGGAGAAGTCCGTTCACTCCTAAAGGATATAAGCCAGAAAGTCACTATTTATAGCACCTGCTTGTAACAAAGTAGGAAGGGCTATAAGTTGGCTGAGAAGACCAAAGTAAAATAGCTCATTTTAAAACTGACTTACTGGTCTTCAAAGTAAAACTCATTGCTATTTAATGTTTTTAATCACCACATTTTGTATGGAATTTATAATAAAATACAGTGCTTTTGTATAAATAGATGTCTAGTGTTCATGAATCCCTTGAACAAATGTTATTTTCACTGTAAAGACAGGTTTATAAACAAGGTTGATTGCCTCCATGGAAATCCTAATTCCTGTTACGTCTATAAACTATTACTCATCTCCTTGCTAGGTCAATACTCCACAGATCCCTCCCAAACCACGTCCAGGTGAGTTGTGGCTGAGAGCCGGAGCTACTTTCTCAATTCCAGCAGCTGCGTCACTACTCCAATCTCCAGAACTCCCCCAAGCAGCAATTTTTGGAAAAACTGTAGCTTTTAAGTATTATCACCTATTATAGGGTTGCTGTGGAGGTTTAAATTAAAGTGGGCCAGTTTACAGACATTGCCCCTGCCAACAGAGCAGTGTTACTTCAAGTTCAGAATGCTGCTGTGATTCCTCAGCTTTTATATTGTACTTATTTCAAACAAAAGATTCTCTGCTAGGGTCAGTAGGTGAGGCCAAAGCACTCATGTGACACTACTTACTCTACAGGGCAAAGAAAATAGCTGGAACACAAGTGCCCAGCCTGTGTCAACTTTACAGCTGCACTGCTGAATTACAGGCCTGGCCCTAAGTGACTTTTTTCACACCTTCTCCTTAGAGCAAGACTATTCTGTGTACTACTTAACCACCCACATATCTAACACAGCTGTATCTGAAGCTGGGCTGAACAAAAGTTATGTCAACAACTGTAATTTAAATAAGGCAACTTCCATCTGGTTCAAGGCAATTATTTGTCACTTTTATTTAAGTAGGAATCCTAATAACAAAGTGGTTATACCACATCACCTACTAGAGCAACTTATTTTTCCTCTATTTTATTTAAAATAGAAACCATAACTACTCCCCATTTCTTTATGACGAAACAATGAAAGACCTCATTTTGAAACTGCTAATTTAATCAGTTTAATGAACTGAACAACTAACTCACCCCACTTTTCACAGGCCAAGAAAATACTGCAAACTTAGTAAACAGTAAGTTAAGTTAACATTTAAAATTTGTTCTAAACTTAGGACTTCAGTCCCACCCAGATAAAATTTGCATTCTTATATTGAATGAATTTAACTATTGTCTTATAGCTAGGACTTCATATTAAATTATATTTCTCAACCCTAGCCAGTTGGTTCAGTGGAGAGTGTTGGTTGGTGTGCAGGCATCCCGGGTTCAATCTCTGGTCAGAGCATACATGAGAAGCGACCATCTGTTTCTCTTTCCCTCCCTCTCCCCCTTCTCTCTCTTTCCTCTTGTAGCCAATGGTTCAACTGGTTCAAGTGTCAGCCCTGGGCGCTGAGGATGGCATAGTTGGTCCAATCTCATCAGCCTTAGGTGCTAAAAATAACTTGGTAGATTCAAGCATCAACCCATGATGGGTTGCTGAGGGGATCCTGGTCAGGGCACATGCAAGGGGTCTGTCTATCTCCCCTCCTCTCAGTTAAAAAATAATAAAAATACATAAATTTCACTATTCCCTAATTAAGAACTTTTTCCCTAGAGTGGGGGACGTGGTTAAGTTTAAATAAACTGGCACTTCAAGTAACATTGGGATTTTAGATTTTTTTAAAAATGCAGAGTTCATTTCCAATAATGGCAAATAGCACCTATCAGACCAACCCTCCTGCTGATATCAATTGCAAAGTCCGAACATTATTTTCCCCCTAAATATTCTAGAGAATGACCAAGCAGGCAGAAGGGAGTTGACAAGCAAGAAAGATCCGCACTGGATGAACTTCACATTTCTAACAGCTTTTCACATGAGGGGAGACCCCGGGAGTGGCAACCTAGGCAGAAGCCAGGTTTTACTGGAAAAGGTCTTGGAGCACAGAGTTTAGAGCAGGCACAGCAACTGAAGTATGAGGGAGGGAAACAGCAGAAAAGAGGCACAGGAGGACCCCCAGCTGTGTACACTCTTGGTCCAGGCTCCCGGTGACCACGGACCTGCACATGCAGGGCTGACTCTAGGCAGCAGGTACAGGTCAAGTGGAGGTCTCAGCCACTGCCCCTGACAAAGACAAGTTTGGAGTGGAGATCAGCCAAGTTATTGCCTAATGAAACAAAAATGCACTGCTTTTTCAGGTGTGTAGCAGAGTCTTTACCTTGTATCATTCACAAAAACCGTTAACATAATTCAGGACCAATGGACATACTGAGGAAAAGGAAAATGTGACCCATTTAATGCAATTAAAACCTGAAGACTACTAGATTCTCCTTTTAACTATGATCAGTAGATAGATAGCATCTTATTCCATACAGCTTTCTACTGATAAATTACTTTCTCCAAACTTTAAGACTAGAATAACCTTTAAATTGCAATCACGTGAATACCTAGTTTGTATATTTCTACCACTTTAAGATATTTTCCTCTGTAAACGTATGCTATCCCAGATTTGAAAACTACTCAATCTAAAATCTTAAATTTAGTTATTATATGCAAAAGCCTCTTTATCATTTAACACTTAAATATTTCAAGAAATGGCCATCTTAAATATTTACCAACAAATACAATTTATATTGATTTACCAAGCGAAGGACACAATGTAAACCTACATAGGAAAAGACAGCAGATTAAAGATTCCTCTACATTTTTTGACCAAAGTATAAACATTTAGTAGGTATCACTAAAACAGATGAAAAGGCAATGACCTTTTAAACGTTACTATATGATGTGGGGGAAAGATATATCCAGGCTCACAAAAGCTGTAATAGAGAAAACACACAAGTAGTCATAAAAGAACAGACTGTCTTGATATCCACTCATCATAACCAGTAAATATTTAAGAAATTTTTATTTTCATATCTTCATTTCCCACTGTAATACCTTTGAGTCACCATATAACATTTGAATTTTGCAGATATACCTCTTTTAATTAGGTTAATTATATACTTCAGACTACAAACTTAAATGGTAGCTTAAAAATCTAAACATAAATTCTACCTCTAAACTACAAGATTTGGGGATTAAATAAAACAAGAGAGACAATCACGTTTTATTTACATGAGTTGTCTATACATATTTTAACCTTTTTCTAATGACTGACTCTTATGTCCAATATGAAAACCAAGTTTAAAATAACTTGATCACCTTGCTTCAAACCCAGTGGTTCACACATCACACCCCAGCCCCATCCACATAAGCCCAGCTTCACTACCCAGAGAGAAGAGCTACTTGACATATATTCAGTGAAGGTGAACCTTTTGCAAACAGCATGGAAACAGGTGTTGAATAAAATTTTCCAGTTGCTACTATAGTGGGGTTTTTTTTTGCAATATTAACAATGTACTGAAACAAAATATTAGATTTATTTATTTAAAATATAGATATGACATTATTCCATTCTGTCCAAACCTACTGAACACCTTCCAAAAGTTTCGTAATTCAGTCCTAGCAATTCTTGGAGCTGTGAGCACTTCCTGTTCAGAAACGGGATCTCTACAGAAACTTCCAGGAAATTTCAGAAAAAATATATATAATCTTCTCATTTAAAAGTTGATTGATTTGCCAAATGATGCAGCCAGGTTTGCTTCTCTAAAAGCTTCTGATAAGGTCTGCAAAGGAAGAAATTTAATATTAAAAATCAAGGGGGTGTGTATCAGAAGAAAACTTAGTAGCCATTAATTCTATTAATAATTACCGGATGTGCATGGCAGACTCTAGCTATATCTTCACAGGATGCTCCATATTCCAGTGCAAGAGCAGCTTCATTTATCATTTCACCAGCACCCTTTAAAACAGTAAGCCAGGATGTAACTATCACCATGGCAAAAACATCTAACCACTAATGGGACACATTAGTTATAAGAACAGTTAACTAATCTCCTCCAGTCGGGAAAAGCTGGACAGAAAACGTGGCACAGAAGAGCTTGGGCTCTGGATTTAAATCCTACCAAATTATTACCTCAACCACGTAGAGCTTCTGTGTACTTCATTCTATTTACCTGCCTCAAAATTAGGAAAAGTGATTCCTTTTCCTACCCCAGAGTTGTGAAAGTTAACGCACCTATGTAAGAAAAATGACAGGGTAAGCACTCCAATATTCTACTACCATTACTGTGACATCAGAGCCCTACGGAGAGGGCATGCTCACATTCAGTAGTAGAAAAGGCTTCTCTTAGAAGGTTAACATTTGAACTTCAGACATGAATAATAAAAGCCAATCACTCAAAGATTTGGAGGCAGAGCATTCTAAGCAAAGGGGTACTACTACAAGCACACTCTACAGGGGAAAAAAGTCTGACCTGTCATGAAACTGAGAGAATGCCCATGAGGCAGGGGATTAACAAACAAAAAGGCAGAGTGGAAAGAGATGAGGTGAGAAAGGTAAGCAGGACCAGATTTAGGGGGACCTGCGTGTCGCAGATGAAAAGAACCACTGCTGTTTTAAGCAGGCATGTGGTGCATGTTTTAAAAGGATCATCATAGTTGCAGAGTGGAAAGTAGATGATACAGTGGACAAGACAGAAATGATACACAAAGAGGCCATATTCAAACTTTACTGGTAAATAACAACCTGGTGGTTTTAAATCAATTTACTAAATAGCAATGATTTCCAAAATTCCTAATGGGCTTTTCGGTTTTCAATACTCACTGGCCCTAAAATATGTGCTCCCAATACCCTGTCCGTTGATTTCTGCCCAAGAATCTTCACCATGCCATCTGTGTCAGCATTGGTCTTGGCTCTGCTATTCGCAGCAAACGGGAATTTCCCAACTTTGTACTCAATACCCTGGAAGAAACAGAAAACAAGCTTACACAAACTCTGAAGTTCACTTCCATTAGTGAAATCATCTACCATTTGTTCAGAAAATAACCCCAAAAAAGTAATTCTTTTTAAAACATGTAGAAGGAAAGACCAAAAGGGTGCTTAATGAAATATATTTTGGTATAAACATAATCAATGAAAGTTTTGGTCTGTGTACATTTCAAAGTCAAAAACAAAAGGTCTTGAGCCTGACCAGGCAGCGGCACAGTAGACAGAGCATCGGACTGGGATGCAAAGGACCCACATTCAAAACCCCGAGGTCTCTGGCTTGAGTGTGGGATCATAGACATGACCCCATAGTCACTGGCTTGAGCCCAAAGGTTGAGGCTTGAAGACCAAGGTCACTGGCTTGAGCAAGGGGTCACTGACTCTGCTGTAGCCCCCAGTCAAGGTACATATGAGAAAGCAATCAATGAACAAGCAATCAACGAACAACTAAGATGCTGCAATGAAGAACTGATGCTTTTCATCTCCCTTCCTTTCCTGTCTGTCCCTCTCTTTGACTCTGTCAAAAAAAAAAAACTCTTGAATTACTGGTTTTTTAATACAGGCAAGTAAATGATCTTTCTGATACTAAAAAAGGTAAAAATATATAAACTAAACAATAATGTTCTAATAGTAATTAAAATACAGTAATGTATTAATGAAACAATTCTCAGCCACCAGTGTCATTGCCTCAATTCACACTTTGGAGTCAAATTACCCTAGTTCAGAATTACCTCTTCTTTCAACTGCTCTTCTGATTTACCGACCCAGGCCACTTCCGGGTGTGTGTAAATCACGGAGGGCACACAATTGTAGTCTATGTGCACAGCTCCACCAGCCATTCCTTCAACACAGATAATGCCTTCATCCTCTGCTTTGTGAGCCAGCATTGGGCCAGCCACCACATCGCCAATAGCGTAGATACTGCAACAGAGGTCAAAGGCACCAGTGAACTGAAATCACAGGTTCTTTCAGTTATGCCATGGTCACAAAATTAAGTTTCTAGTTATTAAGTCACAAAAAAAATGATTAAATACAGCTCTTTAAACATCTGAGTTTGGGTCCTAATCTTGAGTAATAAAAAAATTATTTTTCTTTCACATATAACTTTACTATTTTTCCCAAAAGTCAATGCATTTTTTTAAGCATGGCAGAAGTATTATTTTCAAAGTAAAGTTTCCCATAAACTTCAAAATTATTGAAAATGCAGCTAATTATGCAACTTACTTTGGAATTTTAGTTTGAAATCTGGTATTGACTGGAATTCTACCTCTAGGATCTAGATCGATGCCAAGCTCTTCTAGTCCCAAATTCTGCGTAAAAGGTCGTCGGCCAATGCAAACCAAGAGTACATCACAGGTGATCACTTCAGCTTTACCGCCAGAAGAAGCTTCAATACTAGACAGTGACCAGTGTGACAACTGTTAAACATACATCCACACCAATAGCTTGGAAATTTATAACCAGACGTTTCTCAGTATTGATGACACTTCTAATAGTGTAAGTTTATTTTATTTTAAATAAAATCATAATGGTCAGACACTAAAAAACAATGTACTTGTTCTCTTGAGGTCTATCATTAAATTAGGGAGTACAGCACAGGTTAAGAACACAGGATTTAGAGTAAGAAAGATCCAAGTACAAGTAGTGACCGTCACTCACTAGCTGTGTCATTAGGTAAGTTACTTACTTCATTAAGTTATAAAAGGGTTTATTAAAAGAGGGCCAGGCACACGGCAATCTAATTAATAATACTGATTTCTCCATATATGTGTCTAAAAATATTGATTTCATTTTACAGAATGTTGGGAGTTTAAAGTTTCCTGGATGTATACCATGAAAAAGTACATTACAATGAGAATACTGAATTTTTCTAGCTTCAACTTAATTATGAATTTCAATAGACTGATTTGATAAGCAATACTGAGTTTTACTAAGCAATAAAATGGTCTTAAATTATAAAATCTGAAAACTATAAAATACTTCTGAAAAACTGAATGTTTTCCTTAAAGAATAAGACAAGGATATCCTATCAAAATCAAATACAGCATACTTACGAAACATCAATTTTTCCATCTGACTTCTTGGTAGCACCTGTAACTTTCGTATTCAATTTAAATTTAAATCCTTGTTTTTGAAGGATGCGCTGAAAGCTTTTAGATATCTCCATATCAATCCCAACTCCACCAACATGACCCAAAAACTCAACTGCTGTCACATCTGCACCAAGTCTCTGCCAAACTGAACCCTGAAAATAAGTTAAAAAAAACATAAAAATAAAAATAAAGGTTTCTATAGCAAATATTTACTGATTATCTTAAATAATTTATTGCTAAATATTTTCTTTTATTAATATGTCCCTATTAAGAGGCTCTGAGGTTTAAAATTAACACTGTGAGAATTACTTCTAACTTCATAAATTTACTCACTGTAGTTATTCAACATTTATTAAGCACTAATAAGTGAGGCACCATTTTAGGCGCTAGTCATATGTGCCCCAGGAACCCTATATCCCAGTAGAGGAGACCACCAAGTAAGTCAAATTCATGAGGAGGATAGTAAAGTGCTATGAAAACAATAAGGCAGAAGTAAAACCAGGACTACTGAAAGGAAAGGAAAGGAACTGCAGGTTTCAACAGCACGACTGGGGGAAGACTTTGTTGGGAGGGACATTTACACAAAGAATGAATCACACAGGTAACTGGTCCAGGAAGAGAGGAGCAAGTAGAAAGCAGGGTCCTGAGGGGCAGGACGTAGCCTCTTACTACTACTAATTACTAATGTTTGCAAAATATTAAACTGGCTTATTTTCTCAGCAGAGAAATGTTTACATTTTCATTCAAATTATAATTAAACTGAACGTTGGCTCTTTAACATTTTGATAGTTATAATTTCTGAAATACTTCTATGTACACAGGCAAAAAGACATAAGCAACAAGCACATACAAAAATTAACTCAAAATGGATCATAAACCTAAATGTAAAACAGAACTATAAATTTCAAAGAGAATCTGTGACCTTGAGTGACAAAGATTTCTTAGCTGCAATACCAAATGTACAATCCATAAAAGGAAAAAATATACATAAATTAAACCTCATCAAAATTAAACTCTTCAAAAGACAGTATTAAGAACACAAAAAGAAAAAAAGAACACAAAAAGAAGCCAGTGACGTCTGCATCAGAGTTAGAAGTACCCTTTCTAGTTCCCCTTAAAGTTACAAACTTAGAGAACTGTAATTCAACAAACGATTCCCTGCTCAACACACAAACACATCTGAGAGATCCAAGCATCAAGACATCGGCCAAGTGGATATATCAGAACGAGCATGGAGAACAGGAGGTGGAAGAACAGAGACAGGTCACAGATGCAGTCTAGCACTTGCCACAGTCCCAGCTGGTGTAGTAGTGGGCAAGGAATCAGGCTGCAGTCCTGACATGGCAATCCAGAGGGGCAGAAGTACCATTCTAGCCTGAGTAGCCAGCACACAAAGCAGTTAAACCCAGTGACAAGAGTGGAGATGCAGCACTGTAGTTTGGCAGCATGGACTAGTAGCCACCATTACTATCAAGGAAAAGCTATAAACTCACAAGCCCTCTGTCCCCTCTCCTACCCACCACGGTAGAACCTAGAAAGTCAGCAGAGATGCCTCAGACAGCACAGCTTGGCTGGCAGCTTCTGGTTACAAGGAGCCAGCACTGGGAAACTTGCAGGCCCAAGCCCCATCACCAGCCATATCCAACCACAAGGGATGGTACCTTAAGACTGAGGTGACCCTGACACACAGAGGACACCCACCTGCACAGCTAATACAAGGCATTTTTCTAGACTGAGGCCATATCAACCCACAGAGATCTTACATGAGACAGTAACACAGAGAAGAAAAAATTAAAAATTGCACTGTAGCACCATCTACTGGAAAGCAAGACAGACCTCTCCTTAACCTGCTAAACTGATAAGAGAACAGAACAGTACCTAAGAAAGAAAAGTTCACTACCTCAAATGACCAGATGGAGCAACAAGCCATTAAGTACCATATATAACATAACAGGGTAGCTCAGGATAAAAAAGAAAAGCCTCCAGAAACCAAACTCAAAGACATGGGAGACTGATTTAAATGAATGAGAATTCAAGATTAGAGTTAAGAAAAAAACTCAAGACACACATAAAAAAGCACAGCAAAGAACTTCAATGAGCTCAGGAATAAAATCAATAGGAAAAACAGTACTTAAGACATTGAAATTATAAAAAAGAACAAAACAAACTCTGGAGTGAAAGAGCTCAATAACTGAGATGAAGACCATGGAAGAGGGACCGCGAGCTGGAAGACAGAAACCTACGACTCAGGTGGAAGAAGAGAGAGAAGTCAAAGTTAAAAAAAAAATGAAAGAACAATATGAGAATTATCTGACTCCAGCAGAAAGCTCAACATAAGATTAATGGGGCCTGACCAGGCGGTGGCGCAGTGGATAGAGCGTCGGACTGGGATGCGGAAGGACCCAGGTTCCAGACCCCGAGGTCGCGCGCGGGCTCATCTGGCTTGAGCAAAGAGCTCGGCAGCTTGGACCCAAGGTCGCTGGCTCCAGCAGGGGGTTACTCGGTCTGCTGAAGGCCCGCGGTCAAGGCACATGTGAGAAAGCAATCAATGAACAACTAAGAAGTCGCAACGAGAAACTGATGATTGATGCTTCTCATCTCTCTCTGTTCCTGTCTGTCTGTCCCTGTCTATCTCTGCCTCTGTAAAAAAATAAAAATAAATAAATAAATAAATAAATAAATAAAAATAAAAAAATAACTTAAAAAAAAAAAAAAAGATTAATGGGTATATCAGGCCCTGGCCGTTTAGCTCAGCAGTAGAGTGTTGGCCTGACGTGTGAAGTCCCGGGTTCGATTACCAGTCAGGGCACACAGGAGAAGTGCCCATCTGCTTCTCCATCCCTCCCCCTCACTTCTGTCTCTCTCTTCCTCTCCTGCAGCCAAGGCTCAATTATAGTAAGTTGGCCCTGGGAGCTGAGGATGGCTCCATGGCCATTGCCTCAGGTGCTAAAAAAAAAAAATGGCTCCGGCTGCAATGGAACAGGGGCCCCAGATGGGCAGAGCATCACCCCCTAGTGGGCTTGCCATGTAGATCCTGGTAGAGGCACATGTGGGAGTCTGTCTCTGCCTCTTCTCTCACTAAAAGAAAATTTAAAAAATTAAAAAAATAATAAAAAGATTAATGGGAATACCAGAAGGAGAAGGAAACAGAGAGCCTATGTAAACAAATAATAGATGAGAACTTCCCAAAGCTATGGTAAGAGCTGGACCCTCAAATTCAACAAGTTAACAGAACACCTAATTGTCTCAATGCAAAAAGACCTTCTCCAAGACACATAAAAACTGTCAAAAGTCAATGACAATTCTCAAGGCAGCCAGGGGAAAAAGGACTGCAACCTACAAAGGAAACTGCATTAGATTATTACAGATTTTTCAACAGAAATCTTAGAAGCCAGGAGAGAATAGCATGAAATATCTAAAATATTGAAGACAGAAACCACTAACTAAGAATAATATATGCAGCAAAGTTACCCTTTAGATATGGAGGAGAAACAGAGGCTATCCCAGACCAACAAAAGCTGAAAGAATTACCACCACAAGACCTCCATTATAAGAAATGTTAAAGGAGCTTTTCTATCTGAAACAAAAAAAAGTACACAAAACTTTGAGTTAGATGCCAGAGAGAAACAGAAAATTGCAACTCTATTTCAGAAAAGAGTATTAAACACCTAATTATAAGATAAAGATTAGGCCCTGGCCGGTTGGCTCAGCGGTAGAGCGTCGGCCTGGCGTGCGGGGGACCTGGGTTCGATTCCCAGCCAGGGCACACAGGAGAAGCACCCATTTGCTTCTCCACCCCCCCCCCCTCCTTCCTCTCTGTGTCTCTCTTCCCCTCCCGCAGCCAAGGCTCCATTGGAGCAAAGATGGCCCGGGCGCTGGGGATGGCTCCTTGGCCTCTACCCCAGGCGCTAGAGTGGCTCTGGTCATAGCAGAGCGACGCCCCGGAGGGGCAGAGCATCGCCCCCTGGTGGGCAGAGCATCCGCCCCTGGTGGGCGTGCCGGGTGGATCCCAGTCAGGCGCATGCGGGAGTCTGTCTGACTGTCTCTCCCCGTTTCCAGCTTCAGAAAAATACAAAAAAAAAAAAAAAAAAAAAAGATTAAAGGGGGGAAAATTTTTTTAAAGCTATAAAACTTCCGCAATTTGGAAACAAATGTACAACATAAGAAGGGATAACCTGTGAGAAACACATACGGGAGGGTCCTGAAAGGACTGAGCTTGTACAGAGATGAAAGGACTACTGTATTTGTATTTATGACACACTTTTTTACATAACTTAATGGTAATCTGGAGTTGAGATAACATAGAAAAAGAGGAAATGGGAAAAAAAAGTAATCACAGAAGATCAACAAACTAAAATTGACAGAAACACAAAAGAAAAGAAACGGAGATACAGATCAACCAGAAAATAAGATAAAAGGACTGTAATAAGTTCCCTTATATCAATAATCCCCCTCAATGGAAGTGTACTGAACTCACCAATCAAAAGGCACAGAGTAGCGCAGGTGATAGAGTGGTGAGCACAGCTGCCTTCCAAAAGACATAGCAGTGGAATGGATTAAAAAACAAGACTCAATCACATATTGCCTTCAGGAGGCCCAGCTCAGCTGCGAAGAAAAACAGGCTCACGAAGTGGAAGATGAAACTCCAAGCAAATGGCATCCAGAAAAAAGCAGGTGTAACAATACTTTTATCAGACAACAGGATTCAAGATAGAAAAGGTAATGAGACAGAAATGGACATTTATAAAGATAAAGGGAACAATCTGTCAAGAAGATATAACACCTATCAGTATATATGCACTCAACCGGGGAGCACCAAAATATAGAGAACAATTACTAACAGATCTGAAGTGAAAAACTGGCAAAAATACAATTAGACTTGTGGGCCTGAATACCCCACTGACAATAATGGAGGGATCACCTAAACAGAAAGTCGATAAGGAAGTATTGGCCAAAAGTGACACTAGGCCAAATGGGCATAATCAATATTTATAGAACTTTATCCAAGTGCACATGAAACATTCTCAAGAATAGACCATAAGTTGAGGCAAAAAACTAATCTCAATAAATTTAAGAAGTCTAAAGTCATACCAAGTATATTTTCCAACCACATTATGAAACTAGAAATTAACTACAAGAAGAAAGCTGAGAAAACTCCAATATGTGGATGGTAACATGCTACCGAACAACTAATTGGTCAAAGAAGAAATAAGAAAAAAAGAGATCAACAGATACAGAGACAAATGAAAATGACAATATACAAAATTTGAGAGACGCAGGAAAAGCAAAACTCAGGGGGAAGTAAACAGCATTACAGGCTTACCTCAAGAAACAAGAAAAATCTCAAACAATCTGACATGCTTAAAGAACAAGAAAAAGAACAACAAATGGACCCCAAGGTCAGAAGAAAATTAAAATTAGAGCAAAAATAAATGAAACAGAGAACAAAAGGCAACAGAAAATGTTAATGAAACAAAAAGTTAGTTCTTTGAAAAGAAATAAAATCGACAAACTTCTGGCTAGACTCACTAAAGAAAAAAGGAAAAAGACTCAAAATCAGAAATAAAAGAGGAGTTACAATGAGCACTACAGAAATATAAAGAATTATACAAGATTACTACAAGAGACTATATGCCACAAAATTCGATAACCTAGAAGAAATGGACAAACCCTTAGAAATATATAACCTTTCTAGACTGAGCCATGAATAACTGGAAAACCTAAATAGGTCAAGCACTAATAATGAAATTGAAACAGCAATCAAAAACCTTCCCAAAAAGCACAAGTCCAGGAATAGATGGCTTCACTGGTGAATTCTACCAATCATTCAGACTCAATACCTATCCTATTCCAAAATGTTTCTTTTCTCTCTCTCTCTCTTTTTTTTTTTTTGTTTACAGAGACAGAGAGAGAAAGAGAGTCAGAGAGGGATAGACAGGGACAGACAGACAGGAACGGAGAGATGAGAAGCATCAATCATTAGTTTTTCGTTGCGCATTGCGACACCTTGGTTGTTCATTGATTGCTTTCTCATATGTGCCTTGACCACGGGCCTTCAGCAGACCCAGTAACCTCTTGCTGGAGCCAGCGACCTTGGGTCCAAGCTGGTGAGCTTTTGCTCAAACCAGATGAGCCTGCGCTCAAGCTGGCGACCTCAGGGTCTCGAACCTGGGTCCTCCGCATCCCAGTCCGATGCTCTATCCATTGCGCCACCGCCCGGTTAGGCTTTTCTCTTTTCCTTTTCTTTTCTTTTTTTTTGAGAGAAGCAGAGAGAGAGAGAGAGAGAGAGAGAGGAACATCAAGAACATCAAGCTGCTCCTGTATATGCCCTAACCAGGGAATTGAATTGGCAACCTCTGCACCAGGACAGTGCTCCAACCAACCAGCCAAGGTTTTTATTTATTGATTACTTTTTAGAGAGACAGAGAGGAAGGCAGTGAGAGGGGTGGGAGAAGGGAAGCATTCATCTGTTGTTCCACTCAGTCGTGCATGCACTGGTGGCTTCCCATGTGTGCTGACCAGGAATCCCACTCTTAAGCTACTGAGCGAACAAGCCAGTGCCAAACTTCTAAGAAATTTAAAAATGAATACTTCCTAACTCATTTTAGGATGCCAACATTATTACCCTGATGTCAAAACCAGTCAAGAACAACACAAAAAAAGTCAATATAGCTCTCATCAACATAGATGCAATAATCTTAAACAAAATATTAGTAAATTGAAAAAAATACATCTATTTATGATTAAAACACTCAGTAATATAAGTACAGAAGAAAAGTACTTCAATATAATAAAGACATATATGACAAACCCTCAGTTAATATTCTCAATGGTAAATCTGGAAACCTTTACTTTAAAACCAGAAACAAGACAAGAATGCCTACTCTCATCACTGTTTTTCAACACAGTACTGGAAGTCAAGAAATAAAAGATATCCAAATTGGGAAAGAAGTAAAACTGTCACTATTTGCAAACATACTTTTATATATAGAAAACCCTAAGGACTCCACCAAAAGACTATTAGGTACAATAAACAAATACCGTATTTCCCGATGTATAAGATGTACCTTAATTTGGGGGCCTGAAATATGAAAAAAAAAGTATTATATAAAGTTACTGAACTCAAGTTTTACTCATCATAAAATTCATAGAACTCCCTGTCACTGTCAAAACTCCCATCCATTAGCTTGTATTCATCTGTGTCTGATGATGACTCAACTATCTTCATATCCTCAGTTCCATCTATGGCATTTGAAATGCCACACTTCTTAAATGACTTGACAATGATCTCAATCTTGATATTATCCCAGGATCTTTTCACCCAGGTACAAACTTCTCCTATAGTTGGTTTCTTCACTCTTCCTGCTGGTGTCAAATTGTCCCCAGAAGACTTCATCCATTGGTTCCATTCGTCTCTCATGGCAGCTTCGAAGGGTCTGTTAATGCTGACATCAAGTGGTTGGAGCTGGGATATCAAGCCTCCAAGTATGACAGCAAGTTTTGTTTTTGCTCTGCAGCAATCTTCTTTGTGCTTTTGTTATGTGTGCCCTGAACTGATCAAGCACCAATTGGGCAGGTTTGTGTAAGAGCCCACCTGGTCTTCTCCAAACTTTCTCAAACCAGATCTTCATCCCATCCTGATTCATCCAACCCTTGTCATGCACGTGGACAATCACTCCTCAAGGAATATCTTCTTTTGGCATTGTTTTGCATTTGAAAATCAGCATAGGAGGCAGCTTGGTTCCGTCAGCACAACATGCTAGAACAGTGGTTGGCAAACTCATTAGTTAACAGAGCCAAATATCAACAGTACAACGATTGAAATTTCTTTTGAGCCAAATTTTTTGAACTTAAACTGTATAGGTAGGTAGATTCCTATCGTGGTAGCGCCCACACGTGGTATTTTGTGGAAGAGCCACACTACTCAAGGGGCCAAAGAGCCGCATGTGGCTCACAAGCTGCGGTTTGCTGACCACTGAGCTAGAACTGAATAATGGCTCTTTTCATGTCCACTTGTCTTCAGAGTTAGTTTTCACTTCCTTCGTATCAACAAGCCTGTTACTTGGGACATCAAATTGAAGGGGGACTTCATCCACCTTTGCAATCTGTCCCAACTCAAACTGATGGGTCTTCCAATATTGAATGACAAAATGATGAAATTTAAGGACCTGCTCATAGCTTTCAGGCAGCTTTCGGGCAAGTCGGGTGTGTGTACATATGTTCAGTCCATTCCGTTTCATGAACCTGAAGCAGTAATTGTGTCCTCCTTAGAAATCAGTAACTTCCTTTTCATCAGCAATTCTTCTTGCCTCATGCTGAACCATCTTTGTGGACACAGGATTTCTAATTGCCCTTTGATCTTCAAGAGGGAATCTTCAATTCCCTCTCTAAATCAGGCCATTTTGCTGACTTCTCATGGGCTTCTGCCGTGGCATTTTTTTTTTTTAATTCTCTTTCTTTTTGTACTTTTCTGAAGCTGTAAATAGGGAGGCAGTCAGACAGACTCCCGCATACGCCCGACCGGGATCCACCCGGCACACCCACCAGGGGGCGATGCTCTGCCCATCCAGGGCGTCGCTCTGTCGGGACCAGAGCCACTCTAGCGCTTGGGGCAGAGGCCAAGGAGCCATCCCCAGCACCCGGGCCATCTTTTGCTCCAATGGAGCCTCACCTGCGGGAGGGGAAGAGAGAGACAGAGAGGACGGAGAGGGGGAGGGGTGGAGAAGCAGATGGGCGCCTCTCCTGTGTGCCCTGGCCGGGAATCGAACCTGGGACTCCTGCACGCCAGGCCAACGCTCTACCACTGAGCCAACCGGCCAGGGCCCTGCCATGGCATTTTCAATAGGGTTTCTTCTTTCCGTAGTCATTCTCAGATTGATTTTTCAGTTGGAGGAAGACCAAACTTACATTCAACAGTACGATTTCCATTCATTTTTGCAAACTGGATCACTTTTAACTTGAATTCAGCACTGGACAAAAATCTTTTCTGAGCCATTTCTGGGCAGAATATGGCAAAACGTAACCTACCGTACTATACCGGATAACAAGTGCAAAACAATGAGTGCAAAGTCAACAGTGCAAAAAAGTGGGAAACACAAGTAAAAAAACCCTACAATCACTGTATAAAATGCACCCAGATTTTAGACTCCAAATTTTTTGAAAAGGGGTGTGTCTTATACATGGGAAATGTGTGTGTGTGTGTGTGTGTGTGTGTGTGTGTGTGTGTGTGTATATATATATTTTTTTTTTCCAGAGACAAAGAGTCAGAGAGAGGGATAGATAGGGACAGACAGATAGGAAGGGAAAGAGATGAGAAGCATCAATCATCAGTTTTTCACTGTGGCACTTAAGTTGTTCATTGATTGCTTTCTCCTTTGTGCCTTGACCATGGGGCTCCAGCAGACCGAGTAACCCCTTGCTCAAGCCAGCGACCTTGGGTCTAAGCTGATAAGCTTTGCTCAAACCAGATGAGCCCACGCTCAAGCTGGAGACCTCGGGGTCTCAAACCTGGGTCCTCCGCATCCCAATCCAACGCTCTAACCACTGCACCACCGCCTGGTCAGGTAGAAATATGGTATATTTAAAGTGTCAGGATACAAAATCAATATACAAAAATCAGTCACACATACTAATAATGAAATTTCAGAAAAAGAAAAGAATCTCATTTATAATTGCAACAAAAAGGATAAAATACCTTAGAATAAACTTAATATTAACGAAGTGAAGGACCTGTACACTGAAAACTGTAAGACACTGTTCAAAGATACAAAGAAATGGAAAGCTATTCCATGCTCATAGATTGGAAGAATTAACGCTGTTAAAAAAGGCTGTATTATCTAATGCAATATACAGATTTACTGCAATCCCCATCAAAATCTCAATGGCATTTTTCACAGAAATAGAACAAAATATCCTCAAAGTCATACTGAACCACGAAAGACCCGAAATAGACAAAGGAATCCTGAGAAAAACAGAAAAAAGCTGGAGGTATCACATTCCCAGATTTCAAAATACACTACAATTAAAACAGTATGGTACAGCAGAAAAACAGACACTAAAACCAATAAAAGAGAAATAAAAGCCCAGAAATAAACCCACACATATAAATAAGAGTAATTAATTTTCAAGGGGAGGATGAGATAAAAATGACAAAGGAGGTCAAATATATGGTGACAGAAGGAGACAAAACTTTGGCAGGAAAGCACACAGTGCCATATACAGATGTTGATTATAAAGTAGAACACCTGAAATATACATAGTATTATTAACCAATGTTACCCTAATAAATATAGAATAAAGGGAAACACACAAAAACGAAAGCCACAAATGGGGAAAAATTATTTATAAAACATCTGTGTGATAAAGGATTTATATCCAAATTTAAAGTCTCAAAACTCCAAAACAAAATAAAACTAATAAAAAAAACCCCTCAAAATATTTACTCAGGCACTTCACAGAAGAAGATACAATAAAGATGGCAAAATAAGTACATAAAAAAAATGCTCAACATTACAAGTTACTAGAAAAATGCACATTAAAACCACATGGACCACAAGTTCTAGTTAACATGCTTCCCAAATGTATGAATTACACAAAAAAAGAAAAAGCAGTTAAGTGCAGAATGACAGAATCAAGCTATTGTATAGAAAAATAGAGTGGAACAATGGGTACAAGTGAAGATTAAATCAAATTGAGATCTTAGTTTCAAAGTCCTTTATTTAGGTTTAAAAAAATCAAAATTCCTCAAAAGAATGTAAGGTTTTCATCTGACAAGCTCACTGTGTGCTTAGAAAAATAATAGAAAAAGAAACTGAGCTTAAAGAATAACATTAAAAGAAGTATCAAAAGATGTCTTCTCCAAAATCCAGATTATGCTTAATTTTAAACAGCATTTATGGTTACCAGGAGGAGAGGGTTTTAGCGAGGGGTATGAGAAGAGAGCAGTAAAGAGGAACAAATATAAGGTGATAAAAATGATTTGACTTTGGGGGACGGGTACACAACATATCAATAGTTCAAATACTATAGAAATGTTAACCTGAAACCTACGTACACTTATTGATCAATGTCACCTCATTAAATTTAATTTTCTGAATAAAATTATTAAGAATATAATAGTAATAAAAAATAAATGCCATTTACAAGTGATCCTGACAGACTAGGCGCTGGCCAAGTGGCTCAGTGGATAAAGTGTCAACCCGCACGCCAGAGGTTGTAGACTCGACCCCCAATCAGGTTACGTACAAAAGCATTATCAATTAGTTCACAACTAAATGGAACTGAGTGGAACAATGAGTTGGTACACACACATCTTTCTCTCCCTCTCTCCCCGCCCCCTTCTACTCTCCCTCTCCAATCAATGGAAAAATTAAAAAAGAAAAAAAGATGACAAAATAATGGATCTAATATCTACAGGACCTAATAAGAAGCACTAAGAAAAGGAATGGAGATTCAAATACGAATAAAACTCAGTCCCTACCTTCCGAGAATGTATGTTTCTGTAGGAAAGAGACATAAACAAATAAATGCAACATATTGTTATTAGATGGTAAAAAGATATAGACACATTACACTACAGACTCAAAGAAAGGAAGACTTAAGCTTTCTTAAAAGAAAGAAGTCTTCACCAAAAAGGTAACTTCTGACTACTGGAAGTTATATCAACAAGTGTTTTTCAAGTATTAACAAAAAAAGCTAATACATGAGTACTTATACATATATCAGCCACTATGCTAGATGCTAAAAACACAGTAAATAAACCACCGTGATCTCTGCCCTAATGGAGTTTATGATTTAATGAAAGAGAGAACAGTGAAGTAGTAGTAACAAGACAGTGAACCAGTGCTCTAAAAAGAGGTACAGGGTGTTATGGAACACTCGGCAGGACTAAGGACGTCAAGGGAAGTCAGGGAAAGGCTCATTAGAGTGTGGACGCTAGAGGGAAGAACTGTTCCAAACAGTAGGAAGGCCCACAGATAAAAGGAAACACAGCTTGTTCAGGAAGTCATTATTTCAATACACCTAGAACACAGTCTGAAAAGGAGAGGACAAGCAATGAGGCAGGAGAGCTGAGCCAGTGCAACATATGCTGACCTTTTAACAACATTAAAGAGTTTGGATTTACCCTAAGAGCTATAGTGAGTCACTGGAGGGTTTTTAGCAGGAAAGACATGATTATATTTATGTTATAGAATGATTAGCCACTATGGGGGATAAAGATTAGAAAAAGATGAAAGAAGCCAGAAAGACCTAAGGCAAGACATGATGCTTGCCTGAATGAGGACCTAAGTGGGCACAGGAACAGAAGAGGATATATTTATTCATGAGATCGCTGTTGGGTAGTATTACATGGGGAGCCAGTGAGTGGAGCATGAATGCATGGGAGAAGCATGTATAACTCCCAAACTTCTTGCTTAGGCCTTTAGATTGATGGCAGGACTACTCATTGATACAGAAAATGTTAGAAAAAAACAGGTTTTATTTTGCTTGCTTTGGGTGGCAGGAGGAGGAAGGGAAGGAAAAGGTTAAGTTACATATTTACTGAAATAAGGACCTGAAGGACCTACCAGTAGAGATGCTGGTAGACATTCAGACATAAAGTTTAGAGGCAAGCTGAAAGAATTAGGTTCCAAATATTTATAGGTCCTTAGGTAACTAAGATAGGCATGAAGAGAATATTCTGTGGAAAGACAAAAAGGGTCTAAGATGGAACCCTGAGACAGAATCTAGAGTAAAACAAACAATTCAGGGGAAGGCTGAGAAAGGGAAACCCATATAGAAAATACAGACATCAGCACAAAGGGTGGACAGAAAGCCAACAGAGCATGAAATTAGAGAAGCTAGGGAAAGTTTCAAAGTCAAGAAAATAATCCACTGGACTAAGTAATGAATCCATTCATGTCCTGTCAAGAGCAATTTGATGGCAGAAGAAGCCGTGGACTGAGGAGTGGGAAGTTGGTGAAATAGTGTGGACAACTCTTTCAAAGAAGTTTGGTTGTGAAAAGGTGAGAGAGAAATTAGTAACTGAAGGAGGACATGGGATCAATAAAAGGCTTATGTATGTGTGCACAGCCTGTGTCTACAAGTGCAAATGCATCTGAGCAAGTGGGAATGGCACATGGGTGCCCAGAGAGGCATGTTCAAATGAAACTGAGAAAAAAACAAAAGTAGGCGAAGAGTATGAAGACTAAAAAAATGCAAAAATAAAAACCACAAACCCAAGATCTTGAGAAGGCAGATGATGCAATACTAAGCAGAGGTGAAGGGCTCCATCTCAGGGAAAACAGTATTTCCACAGTTGCTAAAGAAGATGAGATCAAGACTGGGTGTAACAACAGGTAAAAACATTTTCAAATCTGGGCATCAAATCAAGGGAGTTCCAATCTGATGGTTTCTTCTATGTGCCATTTAGAAGACAAGGTCATCTGCAGGCTGGGGAAGACGGTGTACTGGCAGAGGTTTGAAACAAGTGGGCATTGAAGACACCAGAAGAGTGTACTAAAGTGATGGACTATAAAATCCAAGCTGAGCTGGACAGCCGTCAAGACAGAAAAGAGAAGACAGCAAAAATGAAGAGGGATCTATAGACCAGACAAACAGATAACCTTAAAGAGCCTGTTTACTAGAAATAACTGGTGAGAGAGAACAAGAGGTTATGGTTAGCGAATAAAATGTCTAAATTCGTGATTTTACAAGTAGAGCAATTCTTGGTGATTACAAGGTAAAATGATCCTGAGAAAGGCTATTTCCCAGAGAAGAGGACACGGGAAATACAGAAAAATTGCCAGGTAGACAAAAAGGGAGAACAAGGCAGGCAGAGGCATAAAACAACATGGTACTCAGAGAATTGTGAATAGTCTGACCGTTCTAAATACATCAGTTAAGAGAAACTGAAATGAGGCTGGAAAGGAAGGGAAGAGGCTGGTCATCAGAGTCATGGTCTTGATCCGAAATGCAATTTGCTCAGAATGAAAGCTGCCTTCTGAAAGGCTGATGAGCCCGAAAGACTGTCAAGATTTTTTTTTTTTTTTTTGTATTTTTCCGAAGTTAGAAGCTGGGAGGCAGTCAGACAGACTCCCGCATGCGCCCAACAGGGATCCACCCGGCAAGCCCACCAGGGGGCGATGCTCTGCCCATCTGGGGAGTTGCTCAGCTGCAGCTAGAGCTATTCTAGCACCTGAGGCAGAGGCCATGGAGCCATCCTCAGCACCCGGGCCAACTTTGCTCCAACGGAGCCTTGGCTGCGGGAGGGGAAGAGAGGGACAGAGAGGAAGGAGAAGGGGAGGGGTGGGAAAGCAGATGGACGCTTCTCCTCTGTGCTCTGACTGGGAATCGAACTCAGGACTTCCACACGCCAGGTCGACCTCTACCACTGAGTCAACTGGCCAAGGTAAGATTTTTTAAAAATCAGTTGAGTTCTAGGGAACAGAAAAGGTGGAAGATACAGGGAAACACATTTCAAAATAAAAGAGAATGTTCTAATGACTAATGACATAAGTTGTCTTGAAAAAGCTTGACCCTGGCTGGTTGGCACAGCAGATCACTGGCCTGGTGTGTGGAGGTCCCAGGTTCGATTCCTGGTCAGGGCACACAGAAGTAACCATCTGCTTCTCCACCCCCACTCCCACCCCACCACAGCCATGGCTCGAATGATTCTAGCAATTTGGCCCCAGGTGTTAAGGATAGCTCTGTGGCCTCACCTCAGGTGATGAAATAGTTCTGTTCCCAGCAACAGAGCAGCGGCTTCAGATGGGCAGAGCACTGCCCCCTAGTAGGCTTGCCGGGTAGATCCTGGTCAGGGCGCATGCAAGAGTCTGTCTGTTTCCCTGCCTCTCACTTAATAATAAAAAAAAAATTTAATAAATAAAAAAAGAGCCTGACCAGGCAGTGGCACAGTGGATAGAGCATCGGACTGGGAGCAGAGGACCCAGGTTTAAGACCCCAAGGTTTCCAGCTTGAGTGTGGGCTCATCTGGTTTGAGCAAGGCTCACTAGCTTGAGCCCAAGGTTGCTGGCTCGAGCAAGGGGTCACTCGGTCTGCTGTAGTCCCCCTGTCAAGGCACATATGAGAAATCAATCAATGAACAACTAAGGTGCCTCAACAAAGAACTGATGCTTCTTATCTCTCTCCCTTCCAGTCTGTCCCTATCTGTCCCTGTCTCTGACTCTGTCACAAAAACAAAACGAAAATAAATAAATAAATAAGAAAACTCCTAACTAGTAGAAGTATTTGCAACATTACTGAAAGAATCAAATAGGGGACCATTACGTCGCTTCTAACCCAACCCCATGGAGATAATAAAGAGACAGAGAAGACATCACTTACCAATTCTACACCTATTACTCCTGCACCAATGACAACCATCGTTTCTGGAACTTTTTTTAACGATAAAGCACCTGTAGATGACACTATGGTATCTTCATCAATCTATTTAAAAAAGGATACAAAATTATTTGGGAAAACCTAATTATTTATAAACTGTAATCTCAGTATAATCACTAAAAACATGAAGTCGTTTATTTTTTTCAAGGTATCTGTGACTTCTATCCATACACTCAATTAAAAATGAAAACACTTAAAATTTTATCACTTCTCATATCTAAATAAAATGGTCAATTTTTAACTGTATATTGTATTTATTGTATTCAAATACACACACACATATATATTTTTTTTTTACAGAGACAGAGAAAGAGAGTCAGAGAGAGGGATAGACAGGGACAGACAGACAGGAACAGAGAGATGAGAAGCATCAATCATTAGTTTTTCATTGCGTATTGCGACACCTTAGTTGTTCATTGATTGCTTCTCATATGTGCCTTGACCACGGACCTTCAGCAGACCAAGTAACCCCTTGCTGGAGCCAGCGACCTTGGGTCCAAGCTGGTGAGCTTTTGCTCAAACCAGATGAGCCTGCACTCAAGCTGGCAACCTCAGGGTCTCGAAACTGGATCCTCGGCATCCCAGTCCGACGCTCTATCCACTGCACCACTGCCTGGTCAGGCTGTATTCAAATATATCTTAACATAAACTGTTCTATTTCTGGCCAAACTCACTATGGAATAATGACAGGCAACTTCCCAAAACTGAATTACTGCCAACATACAGTATTTCAGTATAAGAAATCTCTCAAAGTTCTTAACCCTTTGAATAGTACGAATGTTCATGTATGTCCTCATGCCTCCGACCATCCAGAATAAGATTGATTTATTTTAAAAATGTGTAAGGGAACATTAAAAAAGGAAAATGTATGTTCTTCTTGTTTCCATAAATTAGTCATCAAACAAACATGATTTTAAGTTAATAAAACTGGAACTGGAACTAATTTCATTTTTTTAAAAACAACTCACTCCCAGGGGTCAGCGAGCATGAAAAAAACTCACTACTCAAAGGGTTAAGTAGCACAAATTCAGTAGTTTATAAAATGTACTTTTGAAGGAAGGTTTTGACAATTTAAAAAGCATAAATACCGTGATTCCAGGAAAAGGAGTAACTTCTGAACCTGTAGCTATAAGAATGTTCTTTGTATCAATAACTTGAGTACTCCCATCAGCTTTCATAACAGTGACCTGATTTTTGCCAGTTATTTTTCCATATCCATTTACATGAACAACCTTTATAAAACATGTAAATTCACAAAGGTTAGAATAAATGTTTGATAAACAAACATGATTAACAGCAAAAAACTGCTCTAATAATATACCCAATACAAAATGGTTCCTTACTTAGCACTGTAATGCTATACACAGAGCAGCAAAAAAATTGTTATATATGCTGGGAAATCTACTTTGGGCTGGAATAATGTTTTCAATTAAATAACTATCCCCTAGCAGCCAAGTTTTAGCAGCATCATTCTATCAGCACACAGCAATGTTTATATGTATATAAAATAAAGCAAAACTGTGAACATTAAGCACTGACCTTGTTCTGTTTGAATAAGTGGGCGATCCCACCTGTTAGAGCCTTCACAGCAGTGCTCTTCTGCTCCATCATCTTCTCTAAATTCAAGCGGACTTCAGACACTGTAAGTTGTTAAATAAATCTTTAGTACTTAGCTAAATTCTTGAAGCAATGTATAATTTTTTCACTAATCATGGTCTGGAAAGTTTCAGCCTAATGCTTACAGAACAGTATATAAGACAGTACTAACATTTTTAATTTTAATAACAGATATAATAATCCTACCTGACAAAAGGCCAATGGCATCATATCACAGTAATATAACCTATCAAACACTATAAAAAATCCACCTTAGGGAAATATGCAGTCCCAAATAAAACATGATTTCCCAGTGTGAGAACATAGTCTCCAAACACCTTACTATGATCATAAGTCTGGAAGAGACTTAAGTAGAAATGGCAAAGTACATCAGAAATGTTAAATAAAAGGAAATGCTAAATTTCATAAAACAAAAACTAATATGAGAAAAAAAACATGAGAAAACTCCAAATATAGAAGCTTAATATAAGAGTTTAATCACTCATTTAACTCAGAAGACCTCTGAGAAAACACTGTAAGAGGATAAAAAGAAGCTCAACTCATAGAACTGAAAAAGAAGGAAATCTTAGAAATCTGCTCACACAAGCAACACAAATCTTAGAAACAAGGACACTGAGAGATGACTTACCTCGGGTCACAGAACTAGAACATGAACCTCTGCCTACAGTGCAAGTCTCCTGACTAACCCTGTCTCTTCTTTCCTTAGTGGGTAAGGAGAGTGGGTTCTGCTCCCACTCTTCATCTAGTTAATATAGCATTTGCTTTCGTGTGTAAAACATCACCTGTATACCCAAGGGACTGCTTACATTATAGCCCATTCTTTCAAAAATCTACTGCTACAAAGAAACAAATGAAGAAAAAAACAGCCCTCAACCTGTGTTTAAGCCCTTTCTAGAACAAGCTAGTCTTCTGGATGTTATCTATCAACAACAATAACTGGAGAGAAAGAATGAAATAACAGCTCAAAAAGAATGGCAGAAGACAAAACAAACCAAATTAAAACATCATGAAATGTCCTTCTCCAGTATGTCACATCCCTCCCTCTCCTCAGCTCTTTCCACTCCCAATATCTCCGGGTGACTTTCCTTCCATCACCTGCCTATAGCACTCAGGGATCCAGCGGCCACCCCAGTGATCCCCAGGTTTCAGGAAAGTGAAAACTGATACCACGCACACACACACACACGCATGCACACACACATTAGACTTCATGCAAAGTTGACGAACAGAGCTGTCATGGTAAATATCTGGATTAAGCCTTCCTTCTTAAGGAAATCCTTCTACAGTTTTAAGAGCTTTTTCTTACTCTTCCTTCACCAAAAATTTACTACACACACACATCAGATACACAGAAGTCTTTAGGCAGAAAAGTATGGCTGGTAAATTTGCTAAATACGGAAAGTATACTTACTTTCAATTCCCCTGGATGCAAAATCTTTTCCATGGGCCATATGGTAATAATGAGAGTTATTTAATAAAGCCTAATAAAATAAAATCATTAAATTTTCAAAAGCAGACCATATACAATCATAAAAGTTATTAAATGACAATTTGTACATGGAATTACATGGGACTACACCAACTTAATTTTAATCTAAGACAAACAATAATGATTTTTAAAATGTTTAACAAATAAGAATTAAAAGAAAACATTTTTTCTTTAGAAAGATGGCATTAAGCACTCATTTCAGGGTGGCAGGTGAAAAAGGCAGTCTTGTTTACTAAATTAAAGTACCTAAAAGAATTTACTACCTGTTATCTGTTTCATGGTAAAGGATAGCTAAAGAGAAAAAACATCAACATCAGAGTCTGGCTGAATGGAAAGGCTAGGTAATGTGAGACAGGCAGCCATTTCAGAAATGTATGGCTAACTGGTGACAGCCCGCTAAATTTTACGAAGAAAAAGTATGTTTTTTATCTTCCATGTTGTTTATTTTTTAATAACTCTAGTCTCAACATGTCTTTCTATTTGGTGGTCAATGAAAAGATCTCTGCACTGTACCAAAATGTATGCTTACCTTAGAAGGAATACAACCAACATTCAAGCATGTTCCACCAAGTGTTTCATTTTTCTCAACGCAGACAGTCTACAACCAAAGAAAACATTATTTAACTGTACATAAGCAGCATGTTACAGTTCACAAAAATTCCTTAGATCTGTCTTCCTTCTTCTACAAAGTAAGCTACTCAAGCCTTGTTGGTGAGAATATAGTTCTTTGCAAATTACCATTTGAACACCAAACTCAAGCTAACCCACACCAAAAGTGAATTATTCTGAGTTATTTTTGTTTGCTTAACATTACCAAATACATGCTTTTATCTCTATTACTGTATCTTTCAAAATGTGATTACAAGCCAAAATGAAAAGCACTGGGGGAAGGGAAAAATACTGGACTTCATTTTCCACTCCTTCATGAGAATATATAACTAATGAACCCTCTCTTCATTAGTCTAAGGCTTAAATATGTATAATGTATAGAATTAAGAAATTATTTACCGTTTTTTCAATGTTTATTTTACTGATTTTAGAGAGAGGAAGGGTGAGACAGAGAAAGGAACATTAATCTGTTCCGGTGTGTGCCCTGACCGAGAATCAAACCAGCAACCTCTGTGCTTCACGACGACGTTCTAACCAATTGAGCTATCCGGCCAGGGCAAAATTATTTACCATTACTATCTACCTGAAAAGTACTTTGTAAATAGGATCAACTCTTCCCGAATAAAAACCAATCAAAACTTAGTTTCAGTCTAACCGTTACCTTGAAGCCTAACTGGGCAGCTTTAATAGCAGCAACATACCCTCCAGGACCAGAACCTACCACCGTTACATCAGCATCAACTGCAATAAAAGAAAATTGATATAAAATAATAAGTCGTTTAATATTGACCAAAAACAGTAGAGTAAAAAAACCTGATATTTTAAACCTTCAAGAAAGTGCAAATAACCAGTCTTTTCTACACGTACTATTTTATTCCTAGGTACAGTATTTGTATTTGGTGTTCCTTGATATAACTGAAAATGGCACAGATTTTTTATTACATTTTTCATTTGTTCATTATAGGGTATGCAAATACAACTGAATTTTTTATCTACTGACCGTGCTAAATTCTACACAATTTTATTTCATGACAGGCATTTAATGACACTGGAATACAGACAGTATATAATGAGCCTGAGCTTTGGGATCTGACATACCTGGGTTCAAATCTCAGCTCTGACACTTAATAGTTGTGTGACCAAATGACTTAATCTCACTGTGATGTAGAAACAATAGTAGTGCCTTAAATGATGAATGTTAGGATTAAATAAGGAAACACCTTAGTACTGTAAAAAAAATAAATTTAAGAGTGATCACCCCTTTCAAGTTCTTAACTTCAAAGATATCAGGGAAAGGAGAATCAGCTTCCCTATAACACATGGCAAATGTGTTTTGAACTTAATTTGAATACTGATAAATTTTATATAGTTTAAGGCAGTGGTAGTCAACCTGGTTCCTACCGCCCACTAGTGGGTGTTCCAGCTTTCATGTTGGGCGATGGTGGAGCAACCAAAGTATAAATAAAAAGATAGATTTAACTATAGTAGGTTTTATAAAGATTTATTCTACTAAACTTAGCGAAAATCTGACATAAAGTACTTGGTAAGTAATTATTATTATATGCTTTAACTTGCTGTAACTCTGCTTTATAAATTTTATAAAGTAAAGTTACTTCCCTACTTTATAAATCACCATTACTGTGGAACCGGTGGGTGGTTAGAAAATTTTACTACTAACAGAGATACAAAAGTGGGCGGTAGGTATAAAAAGGTTGACTACACCTGGTTTAAGGTAATAGGCTAACCAGAACATTCAATTAACTATTCCAGATATTTATATATGAAGATAAAAAAAATTAAGAATTAAATTTAAGCAGCAGCCTTAGGGATATAATAATTACTAACAGTAACATACAAAATTAGACCAATTATTCCCATTCTTCTCAATCCAACTTTTAAAAGTTAGGAGTCTCCCTTCTCCTCCCTTTCCATTATTCTTACAACTACAATTACTGTAGCAGTTAGCAGTTGTTAACACACTTTCTTTCTAAAATACGCTTTCATATATATTTTCATATTTGATTCTCAGAACTTCCTTATGAGGAAGGCAGGGACGGCATATACAGCATCAAACTTTTCACAGATAAGAAACACAGGTTCAGGGAAGTCAAATGACTTGCCCAAAGTCATCTAGCAAGCAAGTGGCAAGAGTCAAAATTAAGCTTTTTGTCTCTATTTCTAGTGGTCTTTCTACTACTCAGTACTATTCCGTTCCTCAGTTTCAACTATCTCATAAACTAAAATCCCCAGAGCAATAATCAAGCTTTATAATCTGATTTTATGTGAGTAATTTAATCTGCTTCACTTCAGTTTCCTCATCTGCAAAATAAAGACCACAAAACATGTACCTCCTAGGGTCATAATATAAAATAATGTATGTAAACAGCTTAGTATAGTCCTTGAAATACACATAACTATTCCCTACATGGTAGCTATTATTCTGACCTACAAAGACGGCAATTTAATTTCTTATCATTCCCCTCCCCCACAAAACACTGAAGGGATGAGAGTGCTATCCTTCAAAAATCCTTTCTGGCCTTGAACAGAATCATAGAACCTGTGTTGGAATATAACTAAGAAATTGTTATCCAATTATATACAGTCTAAGAATCCTTTCTATTGAATAAATGAAAAGTACTGATTCTCCTTGGTTATATCAGTGATAATCAGGATTATTCAATGCATGATCAAAATATAGCTAGTCTAATACATGAAAAAAGTATTGCTTCAAGTTTAACTGATCCATTTGTGTTTTTTGGCTATACTGTTTGGTTCACAGATTCATGTTCAGAATTAAATATGTAATAAAGTGTACTTCTATTTTCAAATCTTGAACCAAATGATGACCTAAACAATGTCCCTTAATTAGGGTTCTAATCATTAATTTCATAGTCGTAAGTAAAAGCTACCAAAATATTCTTTGCTAAATTTTAACTTTTCTATATAATATATAGATTTATTCAATAAATTTAAACACATAAGAGCAAAATCTCTTTCCCAATTTACTATGTGATCTTAGAATTTTTTTTACACTACAGAAAATACCAAAAACTCAAAACAGTTCACCACTCAGTGAAGTACCATTCCATCGGAATACTACTCAAGTGCTAGGAAACACAAAAATGAAGGGGAAAGAAAAGTCTTTATCTAAAGATTTGTAAGCTGAGAATATAGGTTATGATCCAGTACAAAACCTTCAGAAATAAGCCAGTATTTAGGGGAAATATACTGATGTCTGCAATTTACATTGAAATGCATCAAAAAAGATAGATTGATGAAGAAATGAATGGGCACATGTAATAATGTAAGTGCAGTAAAATGTTAATGGAGGAACCTATAAATGTTCACAGTAAAATTCCTACTTTTCTAATGTTTGCAATTTTTCATAATGACATGTTGGAAAAACCAACCAGCTGGCTTTCACCTGTAGCTAAGGTACATGCAAGTGCAAGTTCACAGTACTCGACTCTGCCTTACCAGCTCCTTACCAAGAAGCATTTCTCAGTTTGGCTCCATTATATAGTTTTAAAAATCAGAACACAGAAAAGCAGTTAAATGAAATACATTAAGGAATACTTGATGGAAATTTTTATAAAATTAGCATCAGTCTTTAAAGGTTAAAAGAAAAACTGAAAAGGATATACAAACTGAGAGCAGGAGAGAAAGATGATTAAGTCAGCAAAAATGGCAAAAAACAGCTGAATAGCAATCTGCATTTCAGGTGGCTGTGAAACAGCAGAAGAAAGTTATCTGACTGATAGTTCAAAAATGGTAAAATGAGAGGTAACTGACTTTATAAACGTGGCAGTTAATGCCATGAAATGAACTGGAAGGGAAAAAGCAGAAAAAAGTGCTCTACAAATTATTCTATATACAATGCTACTTATATCATTATGAGGAAAACAAAGACTACTTTATTAAAGGTTACCCCTGAGATAAAGGTGTCAGGTTACAAATAAATTGTAATCATCAACAAATTACAAGAAGTATGTTAAGAAATCAGTGTGCAATAATATCTACCATTTTGGGTAATTTACTATGTGCCAGGCATTGAGCTAAACACTTCATGCTGTTTTATTTAAACCTCATTACATCTCTATTACATAGTTATTACCTCCATTTTACAGGGAGAAACAGGGTTGAGAGTAACTACACTGCTCACAAAACTTAGGGGCTATTTTACCGCTTCATATTCATTTTGAAATATCCTCTGATTTTTGTAAGCAGTATACATAACTTGCATCAGGTTGCACAACTGGTACACGATCTTGCAAGGATTCAAACTAGATTCTTTAGATTATGAAGCCTATGCCATATGTTTTTATGTCTTCCGAAACACTCGGTTAATCCCATAATTTCCTGGGCAATCAGGAACTACAACTAAAATGACAAGAAGTTCCTTCACTTGCAGAATCAAGACAACCAAGACGGTATTTATAAATGCCTACCATATGTGGAAAACATCCCTGCCTTCAATAACCTTACTATAGAGAGGGAAAATAGGCACATACCAAATTTTGGATAAATCAAAATTATTTTTAAAAAGAAAACAGGAAAAGGAAGATACAACAAAAGGCAATAATCATTAATTACCAAATTCACTAAATGAATATAAAACTACTTGTTAAGATTTATTTGTTGTTGCCAAGGAAGGGTTGCTGTTTTAAAATTATCCATGTCCTTAATTTTCAGCCTCCTTCCATATATTTGTCACCACCCAAAACTGTTTAGCATGTGGAGTCCTTATCACAATTATAATTAGTTATTTGTTGGGTGTCTGTCTTCCCCAAATGGATTATAAACTCTATAAAAGCTGCACCTCGTCTGTCTTGTTCAATGCTATATATATCCCAGCAACTAGCCCCAACAGCCAGCACGGAGTAAATATTCCAATTTGTTGAAATAATGAATATGTATTGAGTATGTACTGTGTCACTTTAAGAACTAAACAAAAGGTCCCAGTCTTTGCCATTAAATACCTCAGTTGAACATAAATACATGAGCAAAAATACTTGTTACTTCATCCAGTGACTTTACACACTTTATCTACATAGGTACTCAGAATTTATTTTATTTTTAATTTTTTTAATTTTTGTGACAGAGACAGAGAGAGGCACAGACAGAGACAGACAGGCAGCAGGAAGGGAGAGAGATGAAAAGCATCAATTCTTCGTTGCAGCACCTTAGTTGTTGATTGCTTTCTCATATGTGCCTTGACCGGGGGGCTAAAGTAGACAGAGTGACCCCTTGCTGGAGCCAGCGACCTTGGGCTCAAGCTGGTAAGCCTTGCTCAAACCAGATGAGCCCATGCTCAAGCTGGTGACCTCGGGGTCTCAAACCTGGGTCTTCCGCATCCCAGTCCGGTGCTCTATCCACTGCGCCACCACCTGGTCAGGCAGGTACTCAGGAATTTATAATTTACTCAATGTCAAGGGATCGTTCATGAAGGCTCAGTTAAACTCATTCCATTAAAACCTAAGTTCTTGCTCTGAACTGCCTGGTAAGTAAAGGCAGTGAATAATCTCTTGGGAATAATTACAAGAGTGTAGAATTAGCCATGAAATCTTTAATCACAGGCTTTGAAAATGAAAATCTAACATTCCTATAGTGTATGAATATAACAATAAGTAATATTCCCACTTAACAAAAAAGACAAAGGATATATGCCAATTATATCTCAATAAAACTAAAAGGGAAAAAAAAGGACAAAGGGTATAATGGTCCAACTTATTTCCCCACCATCAAATTGATATTGTCTAAGGATTTCTTTAACTGTTCAAAGCTAGGATAAATCACTCACTGTTGGTCACTAGTAACTGAATCCTCCCCCTACTCTTTCTTCTAGGAATAAAATCTCCAAAATGGTAATAGTTTGACAACAGTTAAGGATACAGGATAAAATTATTTCACAGAATACAGGAGACTGATGGTCACAGTTTTCCCCAGCTAATGGTTGGTACAATGAAGCTTTAAGACATGGTGTAAGTGCAACTTTATTCAAAATCATGTGGGTGATTCCAGTAAATGTCAAAACAGACAACTGTAAATAATCAATATCCTTGGTACTCGGAGGCCAACATACCTTAGTACAAGCCCATTAACTTCCTGTTTTAAATACTTTAAAAAATAAAATACATATCCTTTATGGAAACTTCAAAAAATATAAGAAAGCATAAAGAAGAAAATACCCATTATCCACGCTTTCTTTCAGGCACACCCCTGTAGTCTTTAAAATGTGCTTTTGTACTGCCCATCAAGATTTTCATTCAGGATTTGAAAAAAGTCATCCTTTTAAACTATGTTAAACAATCAATCAGCACACTAACCAGTGGACAGAATGAATGTTTAAATATGAACACATAAGATCACCCCTCCTGTTCAAAACCCTTCTGTGGCTCCCCATCTCACTTGGAGTAAAATCCAAAGTCCCTGGCCTGGTTTACAAAACCCTGCATGCTGACTCTGCCTTCGGTGGGTCTCTGCTTCCGCCACATCAGCCTTCTTGAGATTCCTTAAGCCTCACAGTTCAATTCTCACCTCGGAGCCTTTTCACTATGTTTCCCTTTGCCTGACATAACCCTCTCACTACCTCATTTCACTCAGCACCCGCTCAGAAAAGCCCTGACACCTTATCTAAAAGTCTCTTCCTCCCAATCACCTGCTTTAACCCTGAGTAATACGAACGTTCATGTACGTCCTGTGTCTCCTGACCATCCAGAGTACAATTGACTTAAAAAATGTGTAAGGCAACATTAAAAAAAGGCAAATATACGTTCTTCTTGTTTCATAAATAGGTTATTAAACAAACATGATTTTAAGTTAATAAAACTGTAACTGGAACTAATTCCATTTTTTGAAAAAAAAACAAAAACCTCACTCCCAGGGGGTCAGTGAGCATGAAGAAAAAACTCACCACTCAAAGGGTTAATTTTTCATCATGTCCCAAAATATTTGTGTTACTTGTCTTTTATTGAACCAGACCATAAATTCCAGAACAGGGCTTTGCCTGTATCACCACCTAGATCACACCAGGTGCTCAATAAACATTTAAGTGACTAAATATATGAACAATTTTGAGGGGAAAATTGTTTTACTGTTTTACTAAGTACTTACTTGGTTGATCCGCATACGTCCTCAGAGGCACTACAGAAACTCCCTGAAGACCATGAGATAACAGACTGAAATGGCCTCTCTGGAAGAAAAAAATGTTCTTATTCAGTAAACAAAGAACTACTAAAGGTCAGTGAATGTGTAATGATTTGGGGCAGATGTATTAAGCACTGTTACTGTATCCTCCACTATCACCCAGAGAATACACACCAATTTCTCCTTTGATAACATCAGTTGTTTAAACTTTTCAACCTCAGTTTACCACATTATATTTTTATTATAAATATTCAAACATCTTATGTTTAACCTAATAAAAAATGTTATTCAATGGTGTTCATTTCTATTAAATTTTCAGAAGCATGGCTAATTTTTAGTGCCAGGGATCATTTTAATGCCAAAATTAAAGTCCTTAGACTCCTAAATACGTGAATAATCTACATTATGACAACCCTTTTACTTATCATTATTGTTTCCTAACTCAAATTTACCATGTACATCCTATGAAGATATTCCTGAAACCGCAACTAAGAACAGAAAATCAGACAGAATCATTTAGGAAAACATACTGAGTGGTGTATCCATATTGAAGGACTACTGCAATTTCACAAACTGCATCACACTTTCCACATCACTCTCTAAATAAGGATGGAGACTGTTTCCTGCAACAGCGAGGCACAAAGCAGCAGAGGAGATCCTCCTGCCACAGCGGGCAGATGGAGCAGCGACAAGACCTACACGAACCTAGGACGCTCTCTAGGCCAAGGGAGTCTCCACTGAGGTCAGGAGGGTGGACGACGGGGGCGGACCAGTCGTCAGCCCCGAGTGTCAGTCCGAGAGCTGGCCCGCCCGACTGCATGACTTCCACATGCAGCACGGGCCGCTCGTCTTGGAAACAAAGGAGTGGGAGGCTTTGCTATTAAGGTCTCCATCACAGAGCACTCGGCCGCGACCCCACGTGCGGCCATCTGGCTGTACTGGGTTGCGGATGAAAAGGGAAAGCTGTCTTGACAATAATCTGCTGCAACTAAAAATAAGCCCCTAGGAGGGCAGGCCATGACCGTCAGCTTAAAGCGGCGAGCACGGAAGGCGCCACTGAGGGATTCCTAGGCTATTCGTTGGGCCTGACTGGGTTTGGGTCTTTCCGGAAGTGGTCCCAAAGTCACCGGACCACTGCAGAAAGTTAGGCCATCAGGGCCCGGGGCTGGGAAAGAGATGGTATGAAGGGCCAGTTTCCACCTCCTCGGCAGAGGCCTCTGTGGGACCGCAGCCCCACCGCTTGGCCCGGGAACGGAGAGGACGAGCTCTGCTGGCCGTCCCACAGCCGGGCCTGCGCCGGTCCGCAGCCTGCACCCGGCCGGCTAAGGCCGGGCCCGGGAGGACCCATTCGCCCGGCCTCTCCGCTCCCACTAGGCAGGCTGCGTCCTGCATCCCGTCCGCGGGCTTCCCCGTGCCTCGGCCTCAGAACGACCACACCTCGTCGGCCTCACCTTGGCCAAGGTACAGGACACACGACTCCAGCTCTGCATTTTGCGGCCGCACCTTCCTCCTCGCGAACGCCTTCAGCTCCACCCAGCGCCTCCACCGCCTGGCCAAGGTCTTCCCGCCCTGCGCATGCACAGGCCCCACTTGCGTCATCCGTGGGGAGCAGCACGATTGGCCAGCGCTTTCTGGTCCCCGGCAAAGTGGTTCCTATCCGGCTCGGTGTGTGACACTGTCGTAAGGAGCATAGTGCTTTGTGGTGGCGGGGGTAAGGGACCGTTTGGGGGCGTGGTAAAAAAAGCGTCCGCAATTGCAATGTGATCAGCTACTCGGAAGAGGAAATAAACAAAAGAGACCGTCGTTTGCTTAATGAATTCCACAGGAAGTAAAGCTTGACAAGTTCTTGACCAGGGGTCCCCAAACTATGGCCCGCGGGCCGCATGCGGCCCCCACCGCACTTCCAGAAGAGGCACCTCTTTCATTGGTGGTCAGTGAGAGGAGCATAGTTCCCATTGAAATACTGGTCAGTTTGTTGATTTAAATTTACTTGTTCTTTATTTTAAATATTGTATTTGTTCCCGTTTTGTTTTTTTACTTTAAAATAAGATATGTGCAGTGTGCATAGGGATTTGTTCATAGTTTTTTTTATAGTCTGGCCCTCCAATGGTCTGAGGGACAGTGAACTGGCCCCCTGTGTAAAAAGTTTGGGGACCCCTGTTCTTGACTGTGTTAGGCCAGAGTCTAAACACTTTCCAGGCATTACCTCACTTTCTCTTTAAGACAATATAACGCAGGCACACAAATTACGAAAATTCTGAGACACACCAAGATATATATTTTTCAAATACTGGACAAAAAAAAGGGTATAATTTTGGTTCATTTACACCATATGGGTATTGTCGTTTTGGCTGTGTTGTCATTTTTTTAATTTGACAATCTAAGGGAAAAGAGGTCAGTACCCCTGACTAGTCAGGCATTGCATGTTTTAAAAATTCTTGCGGCACAACAATAAAATCGCCAATATAAAGCATTGTAAGTATTTGGACTTTTTGGATGAGGCTCTGAGAGTTTAAACGATACCCCCAGAGAAAGATGACTGCAGCTTTGAGGTCAAAGCCTTGGGCCTTCACTACTGCTCTATACTTACCCCTCCCCCAAAATCAAATGCTGTATAAGGAAGGGATGGAGCCACTGTCTGGCATCACCAACATCTTGCTCTGAGTAAGCTAACTGGCAATATGTAAAAAACACACTCTTCTGCCTCCTCAGTTGGGAAGCACAACTCCCTGGTGGAGTAAATATTGGGTGGAGTAGTAGATGAGATTTTAAGTTTTCATAAGAGATAAAACCATTGTACTCAAGATTAAGCAAAGAGGTCTAAGTTCTGATTCTTGCTTTGCATTGACTATATAGTGGGGATGAAGTTAATTCTACATTTCTGTGAAGGTTATGTTAGATTCAGGGAGTACTGGGGCTGCCAAAGAGTGTAACTATTGAAGGAACAGGGAGTGCTGCAAAGAGTGTAACTATTGAAGGAACAGTAAGTGCTGATATGGCTCCTGTGAGGCTGGGAACAAAGAAGGTCAGAGACCCTTATCAGAAGTTTAGGTTTGAAATTTGCCACTAAGCTAAAACCGGTCCCTGTTGCTATGCTGCGTGTGGCCTCCCTAGCCAATAGCTGAACTGCCACATCTGCTTCTGTACTATGCTTGCTCACTTAGGATATATAAGGGCCTGGCTGTAAGCTCCAGGTGCGGCTTCCATTTGCAGCTCCTGTGGGCACGGTGTCTCCGGACATCTTGGGAGTTCACCCCTGCGCAGGTTAAACTGGCCAATAAAGTAACATCTTAACTCCTGAAAGTCTCTGACGTTTGTTCTCATACCCGGTGGATGCTACATTTTGGGGGTTCGCCTGGGATTCTCCCTTGGCGGAGTTTTGGGTCAGAGACCGGAAGGACAGCTCGAGCTGAGTAAGTATTCACGGAGGATCCTCATTTGGTTTGGTTTTGGGCTCCAGAGCACACAATCCTGAGGTAGTAGGTGGGACGCTGCCGGTAACCTACCCAGGGCTTTCAGAAGCGGGACACCGCTCTCTGAAATTTGGATATTTGGATTTGTTAACTTTGGAGTGACCGGTCACATTAGGAATCCGTTTTGCGCTGCTCTGCACTGCGTTTTGTCTGAGCTTAAATGACTGAGTTGAGTGTGAGAGAGACAAGTGTGTTCCTTGTGTTAATAGTGTGTGTTGCCTGTATCCTACCCTTTCTCATTATTCCTGAGTCATCTAGGATGGGACAACAGGAGTCTGTGCCGGGATCCCTGCTCGAGTACCTGTTGAAGAATTTTTCTGATTTCCAGAAGAGGGCTCAGGGGTTCGGAGGTCCACAGCCGAGTCCAGGTTTCCTCCGGACCTTGAGCCAGCTGGAATAGCCTACATTTAATGTAGGATGGCCCACAGAGGGCACTTTTGACCTTCCAACTTTGTTTGCTGTCAGAGCCACGGTCTATAGGGCTCCCCACCCAGACCAATATCTGTATATGGATGTGTGGGTAGATACAGCCATTTTGCCTCCTCCTCCGGGAGGGCAGCCATTTTGTCTCCTCCTCCGGGAGGGCAGCCATTTTGCCTCTCCAGGAGGCGCCGTCAGCACCAGATACTGGCCCACGGGCACCTCCTCACCTCATCTATGTGCCTTTTTCCACTAGTGATGTATATAATTGGAAACATCAGAATCTCCCATTTTCCGAGAAACCTCAGGGACTAATATCTCTCCTTGAGACCATTTTTAGGACCCATCAGCCCACATGGGACAATTGTCAGCAGATATTACAAACCCTCTTCACTTATGAAGAAAGGGACAGAATGAGAGAAGCTGCTAAGGCGGTATTAGGAGAAGAAAGAGAAACTCGGGAGGGAAGAAGGGAAATAGAAGATGTTCTCCCATCTCAACCTCCTACCTGGGACCCTAATACCACTGGGGGAAGGGACGTGCTCCTCCAGTATCGCCGGGCTCTGTTGAGGGGGCTCAAGGCAGCAGCTAGAAAGCCAACCAACTTCAGTAAGGTTAGTGAAGTCATCCAGGGAAGAGAGGAATCCCCAGCAGCCTTTCTAAAAAGAATCATAGAGGCTTATAGAGTATATACCCCTCTAGATCCTGAGGCAGAAGAGAACAGGAGACTAGTAAATATAGCCTTTGTGACTCAGGCCGCTTCAGATATTAGGAAAAAGCTTCAGAAGATAGAGGGATTTAAAGGAGAGAATAGAAGCAAGCTATTAGAGATAGCCCAGAGGGTGTATGTCAATAGGGATGATCCGGAGGTTGGCAGGGCGAAGGAAGTTGCCAAAATTCTGATTGCTGCCCAGAAACCTCCTCCGAAAGGGAAAGGGGGACAGCAAAAGGGCCAGGGACGGCAAATAGCAAAAGATCAATGGGCCTATTGTAAGGAGAAAAGGCACTAGAAAAGAGAGTGTCCAAGGTTAAAGGCCAACAGCCAAGGGCCAAGACAGGGCCCAGAGGTCTTGCTCCAAACCTTAGACTGACGGGGCCAGGGCTCCATTCCCGCCAGCTCCCAGGAGCCCATGGTCACCTTAACAGTCGAAGGAAAACCAATAGACTTCCTAGTCGACACGGGAGCCACCTACTCAGTCCTAAAGAAACCACAGGGCCAGATGCAGAAGACAACTACTAAGATAATAGAGGCAACGGGCAAAGCAGAAGCCTACCCATGGGCCACCGCAAGAATTACTGACTTAGGTTGAGGCACCATCACCCACTCTTTCCTAGTCATTCCAGACTGCCTGCCCTTACCCACTGCTTGGAAGGGACTTATTGCAGAAACTTCAGGCCACCATAACCTTCCAACAGGAGGAAAGCCCTATGGGGAACAAAGAGGCAGAGGTCAGCATGGAAGTAACTGTCCCACTGCCTGAAGAACACTTACTTGCCACCATCCTAGAAGGTAAGGAGGCCGAGGAAGGGGTTCCAGACGCCCTGCGTGCCCGGGTACCTGAGGTTTGGGTGGAAACCAACCCCCCAGGTTTGGCTGCTCACCAACCGCCTGTCCTGGTGCAACTGCTTAGCACTGCTAGACCGGTTAGGATCAGGCAGTACCCGGTCCCAGCCCAAGCTAGACAGGGAATCGCCCGGCACTTGCAACGCCTGCTAGAGGCAGGCATCCTTCGAAGGTGCCAATCAGCCTGGAATACCCCGCTGCTTCCCGTCCAGAAACCGGGGAGTCAAGACTATCGTCCGGTCCAGGACTTGCGGGAGGTGAATGCACAGCCCTCAGCAAAGATCTGCAGGTTTTCCGCTCCTCCCATCCGTCAATCGTACTGCTCCAGTATGTGGATGACATCCTCATAGCTGCCAAGGATGAAGGAGAGTGTGAGGAAGCTACCTCGGACCTGCTACAAGATCTCGGGCGAATGGAGTATCGAGTCTCCGCCTAGAAGGCCCAGATTGTAACGCAAACTGTAAGTTATTTAGGTTATAACTTACAGGGAGGGCAAAGGACATTATCCAGCCAGCGAATTCAGACGGTCTTGCAGATCCCCAAGCCTACTAACAAGAGACAGGTACGAGAATTCCTGGGTGCAGTAGGATACTGCCAATTGTGGATATTAGGTTTTGCAGAACTAGCTAAACCCCTGCACGAACTGACTGGGGGTAAGGAAGAGCAGTTCACATGGACAGATAAGGAGAAGCAAGCGTTCCAAGCGCTTAAAGAGGCCCTGGCAGCTGCCCCGGCTTTGGCCCTGCCAGATCTGGCCAAACCCTTTCAGCTATTTATAGCAGAAAAGGGAGGGGTAGCCTTAGGAGTACTGAGCCAGGAACTTAGGCCATAGAAGAGGCCTGTCGCCTATCTGTCCAAGAAACTTGATCCTGTAGCCTCGGGATGGCCAACATGTCTGAGGGCACTTGCTGCCACCTACATACTAGTCAAGGAGGCTAGTAAATTAACTTTAGGGCAGGACATCAAAGTCATTGAGGAACACTACGTAGAGCAAGTGCTGCGAGCACCTCCTGACAGGTGGCTATCTAATGTGCAGCTAGTGCAGTATCAGGCTCAGCTGCTGAACCCTCCATCTGTTCAGTTCCTCAAAACTGCTGCCCTGAACCCAGCGACTCCACTTTGGTCCACAGTTGCAAACAAATCCTTGACACAGTAACTGGCTCCCACCCGGACTTAAGAAATCAAGCATATGGGAAGGCAGACCTGACCCTCTTTACAGACAGGAGCAGTTTTATTAAGGATGGACAACGACATGCAGGGGCAGCAGTAGCCACGGAAAATAAGGTCCTGTGGCAGAAAGCACTGCCTGCAGGAACATCTGCACAAACGGCAGAGCTAATAGGACTAACCCGAGCCGTACAGATAGCAGAGAGAGAAGTTGCCAACATCTACAATGACAGCCGGTATGCATTCGCCACTGCCCATGTCCACGGAGCCATATACAAGGAGAGAGGCTTACTGACAGCAGGGGGGAAAGACATTAAAAATCGCAATGAAATTCTTGCCCTCCTAAACGCCATTTGTCTACCTACCAAAGTTGCCATCATCCACTGCAAAGGACACCAGAGAGGGGCTCGCCTATTGTAAAGGGTAACGACCTAGCAGACTCAGCTGCAAGAGAGGCAGCCACTAGGCCACAAGAAAGCCTTCTGCCATTGCTGCCTAAGCCAACGCTACCTCCGGATCCTAGATATTCCCCAGAAGAAGAGCAGGAAGGGATGCAGTTGAAAGGGAAGAAAAATTAGCAGGGATAGATAGAGCTTCCTGACTCCTGGCTCTATTTACCTCAGGGAATAGTAAGAGAAATAGTAGGAAGTATTCATACTAGTACCCATCTAGGACAAAACAAGCTAGAACTTATCAGGAAGTATTATGTAGGGCCCAACATCAGGGATATTGTCCACTCCATTGTCTCGAGGTGCAGCATCTGTGCCAGAGTAAATGCACAGAATAAGAAGCTACCCCCCTTTGTGAGGTATCAGGGGAAAGCTCCGGGAGAACTGTAGGAAATAGATTTCACAGAGATGACCCCTAGGAAGTCAGGTTATAAGTATCTATTAGTATTATTAGACACCTTCTCAGGATAGGTGGAAGCATTCCCCACATGAGGAGAGGCTGCTTCCACAGTCTGCAAAGTCTTATTAAGGGAAATCATACCTAGATATAGCATTCCCCTAGCCCTAGGATCAGACAATAGACCTACATTCATATCCAGGATATCTCAAGAATTAGCCACTAAGTTAGGTATTAATTAGAAATTGCATTGCATTTATAGGCCCCAAAGTTCAGGACAGGTAGAAAGAATGAACAGGACTCTGAAGGAAACTATAATTAAGCTGAGAGGGGAGACAGGCGAAACTAGGTTGAGCTCCTCCCTTTTGCCCTTTTTAGAACCAGATGTACCCCCTATCTCAATAAATAGACCCCTTATGAAATCTTATTTGGGCAACCTGTGCCCCTTGTACCTCGATTGACCAGAGGGGAACTAGAGATTTCTAATCATAATTTCCTCAAGTCCTTGCAGGCCCTGCTCCAGAGTAGAAAGAAAGGTCATTGAACTGAAGCCTGCCAGGCTTCCCAGCCCCTACAAGGGACATGTCTGTGCTGTGGAAAGAGGGACATGAGAAGGTTTTACAGGTTACTCAGCAAACTGTTCAAAGACTGTCCAAGAGGCACTTCTAGCAGTACACCACCCAAGGACTGACTCCCATGTAGACGGGTCCACACACCATGATCCTGAGCACCCCCACTACTGCCAAGGTAGAAGGCATACCCGCCTGGGTCCACTGCAGCCGGCTGAAGCTTGAAGTCCCAGCAGAGACACCTTTGTGGACAGCGAAGACTGACCCCGCCAACCCTTATAAGCTGACCCTGAGAAGGACAGCATGCCCTGCTTCAGCCACAAACCAGAAGTTAACTGGTCCACGCATGGCTAATGCCTAGAGGAACTAACCTAGGACTCTTTTAATCAGGCTTTAGGAAAAGGGAAACTAGGATAAAAAGAAAGTCAACTTAATTGTCACTAAAGGTTAAAGATTTTTAAATCAAGAGTTTTGACTAGAAAGGAATTGTATGGTTTTGATAATAGAAAGTATGAAGTGTAGAGGTACTTTTGAAAAGAAAAGGGAAAAGCAAGTTGTTATGAAGGCCAGTTATTTCTGGATAAGAAAGTGCATAAAAGTTGAAGGTTTATGTAAGTTGCAGAAGGTTTGTGCAAGTTGTAAGAAGTTAGTGCAGAGAAGAAAAATACAAGGCAGGACACGCTCCTTGTGTATCAGCCCTGCAGATATTGCAGGAAAGTAGTTTAATATCTTAAAACAGTGTGTGCTTGTGTACTTTTGCAAAGATATTGTACAAATGTGCTGAAAACATTGTAACCTTGTAGGTTTCACCTATAAATACCCTCTCCCCCTGAGCTCATCGCTGACCATTGTGAGAGGCGTAGTAGGCTAATCACTAGCCAGTGTATAAGACCCAATTAGCTTATAGCTACAGCTAAAGTAGAAAATTCTCATGAGCCCCAGCCTTATACCATTCTCCCCACTGATGAAGAATCAAGGGTTTGATTTATGCCCAAAAGAGATGGGGGAATGTTAGATTCAGGGAGTACTGGGGCTGCCAAAGAGTGTAACTATTGAAGGAACAGGGAGTGCTGCAAAGAGTGTAACTATTGAAGGAACAGTAAGTGCTGATATGGCTCCTGTGAGGCTGGGAACAAAGAAGGTCAGAGACCCTTATCAGAAGTTTAGGTTTGAAATTCGCCACTAAGCTAAAACCAGCCCCTGTTGCTATGCCGGCCCCTGTTGCTATGCTGCGTGTGACCTCCCTAGCCAATTAGCTAAACTGCCACATCTGCTTCTGTACTATGCTTGCTCACTTAGGATATATAAGGGCCTGGCTGTAAGCTCCAGGTGCGGCTTCCATTTGCAGCTCCTTGTGGGCACGGTGTCTCCGGACATCTTGGGAGTTCACCCCTGCGCAGGTTAAACTGGCCAGTAAAGTAACATCTTAACTCCTGAAAGTCTCCGACGTTTGTTCTCATACCCGGTGGATGCTACAGGTTATTGCCCAGGCACTGTGCTGGGCTCTGAATTTAAACACTAGTTCAAAATTATGCCTTACCTCACCATGCTCAGTTTTAGGCAAGAACTCTAATTTTCAGTCTCCCTGTTCTTTTCTCTGTATATAGCCTTTTGGCTATCGTAACCATTTTCATGGCTTTAGCACCTGCTTGCATATACTAATAATTCCTAGTTCCTTGTCTCTAGTCCCTACTTCTCTCCTGATCTCCAATTCCACATTTATAGCTGTCTGCTGAACACATCCAACTGGGTGGTCCTGCCAGCACCTCAGTTTCAATTATCTAGTATATAAAACACAAATGATACATCCAAAAAGCCAATCAGACACAGTAAGAATTTATAGCCACTACCAATCCTCCCTTTATCCCAATATCTAATTGGTCACTGTTTTAGTTGACTATTCCTAGAAGCAGATGCACAGACAGCATTCAGGTGCAAAAAGTTTGTTTGAGAGACAATCCAAGGATACATCAGTTGGGGATGGAAAAGGCATGGGAATTATTTCAGATACATGTGGGTAGATTACCACTGTGGATAATCAGGACTCAGGGTTACTGAAGGCCTGTGGGAGACAGCATAGAGAATGCTTCAGAGTTGTTCTCCCCAAAATATATCCATCAACTTCCACCAGTCATTGGTTGAGGACTGATCCCAGGGATTTTAACTCTCTGGCACTTCTGACCTGCCCAATAAGTGGTCCGAATGAGCACCAAAAGCCAGAGAAATCCTGCAGCAGCTAAAGAGACCCTGGTGCTTGCTGTAAAAAGAGTTTTGGGTAAGCATGCAAGGAAATGTGAGTGCTAACAGGATATAGGCAAGACACCAATAAGGTCTTTCAAGTTCTATCCATTCTGTGTGATAATGAGAGAGAAGAAAACATTGAAGATTGCTCTGAAGCGTCTAGCTTAGATTGCTGGGTGAGTAGTGAAACCAATACAGAAATAGGCAACATAGGGGAAAGAACAACTTTGGAGATAAACTAATGAGTTAAGTTCTGGAATTTTTTATGCCAGCAGGGCAACCCAGTTGAGATCTTTGATAATTCCTGGAAACAGAAGTCTGGAGCTTAGGAACTCTAGACATGGACTTGAAAGGTTGTTGGCATGCGGGTAAATGGTTGACACTTAGAATGGATGAATTCACAAAAGATACATCTTAAAAGGCACTCAGGAAGGAAAGCAAGGAGAACTATCAAAGAGATTCTGCACTTAACAGTCTCTGGCATAGAGAAAGTCCCAATTCCTGTTGGTTGATTTACTTTTAATTGAGCTATGTGGTCCTCTAGAAGAGGTTGTTGTACAGGTAGAATCCCCATATACTGCCACTCTTCTCCAAATTGCTTCAGATGAGGGTGATAACCACACAGTGGCATTTAAGGGGTCCCTAAATGACCCTCTGCCCAAGTATTTCTACTCTACCCAATCCCTGCCCCAACTCCTAACCTGAAAGTTTTCTATTAACAGATTCACTCCTATTGTCCCTTTCCCAAACATTCTCTGTTAAAACAAGTTATCAGTTGCTGTCTACAATTTTTCCCTTAGGAAAAAGAGTAAGAAGTTAATATCTGTTGAGCAGATGTTCTAAATCAGTATTCAACTGCTGGTCTGTGCACTAGTGTTAGTCTGCCAGAAATTTTATGCAGGTCCGTGAAAGAGTTACCCACCTGATATTGTATGAAGATTATAGAGTCTGTAATCATTGGGTCTATAACTGGTGGTTGAAAACCACTATTCTAAACACTGTAGTAGAGGCTTTACATAATTTCACCATTAAATTCTCCCTCTAGCCCTGTAAACTGGTTTGTCAGTAGATCTTCTAGATAGTTGGAAAAAGAAAGAAGATCCTCAGGTGCTTAGAGGAATTACTGTGGAGGGTAAAAATCTTCCCCTACTGGGAAGATCTGGGTTGGGGGAATGGAGCAGAGTAGATGACAAGTGGACATTAGGTGAAAGCCATAGGCAGAAAGAAAAAAGAAGCCAAAATATATGAGAAGTCAAAGACTCACCCAACACTCGCCTAGAGTGTACAATAGAACCACTGCAGTGATAGTAGTGACAACTTTAACAATACCTAAATTTCTTTATAGGGTCCAATCTCTCTTTATCCATTTACTTCTGAACTTAAGAATAATCAGGCCCCAGCTAGTTGGTTCAGTGGTAGGGCATCTGCCCAGCATGTGGATGTCCTGGGTTCAATTATTGGTCAGGACACAAAAAAGAAGAGCCCATCTGCTTCTCTACCCTTCCCCCTCTCCTTTCTCTCTAGCTCATACTTCCCCTCCCACAGCCAAAGCTTCATTGGAGCAAAGTTGGCCTGGGCACTCAGGATGGTTCCATGGCCTCCCCCTCAGGTGCTAGAATGGTTCCAGTTCCAGAGCAACACCCCAGAGGGGTAGAGAATCGCCCCTAGTGGGTATGCTGGGTGGACCCCCATCTGACCCATGTGGGTCTCTTTGTCTCCCCATTTCTCAATTCAGAATAAAAAGAATAATCACTGAGGGCCCACTATGTGGTGGACACTGCCCTGTAGAAGTAACAGAGAATAAAACCAGAACTAGTCCCTGCTCTCATGGAGTTTACATCCTAGTGAGGACTTATATCAACCAAATACTTCCATAATGATATAGGAAAGTGTAATTATGATGTGTTATGGTGCCCTGGTCATGTAACTCAGTTGGTTAAAGCATCGTCCTGATACACCAAGGTTCTGAATTAGATCCCTGGTCACAGCAGATAACAAGGATCAACCAATGAATGCATAAATAAGTGGAAAAACAAATTAATATTCTTTCCCTCTTTCTCTTTAAAATTAATAAATTTTTTAAAATGATAAATCTATGATGATTTAAGAGGGAATTTGGTCTGACCAGGCAATGGTGCAGTGGATTGAGCATTGGACTGGGATATGGAGGACCCAGGTTCAAAACCTTGAGGTCTCCAGCTTGAGCACAGGCTCATCTGGTTTGAGCAAGGCTCACCAACTTGAGCCCAAGGTCACTGACTTGAGCAAGGGATCACTTAGTCTGCTGTAGACTCCCGGTCAAGGCACATATGAGAAAGCAATCAATGAACAACTAAGGTGCCACAATGAAGAATTGATGCTTCTCATCTCTCTCCCTTCCTTTCTGTCCCTATCTATCCCTCTCCCTGTCTCTGTCACACACACACACACACACACACACACACACACACACACACACAAAAGGAAAAAGAAAAAGAGGGACTTTGGACTAGTTGGACAAGTTAGGGACAGAAGGCTTCCCTAAAAATGCAATGCATGAACTAATATTTATACCATGAGAAGGAGTGTTCTAGGCAGTAAGCGTTATCATCTTGCTCATTTTTACAGATGAGAAAGAATGCCTTGAGGAGAGCTGGACTGACAATTAGGAGACCTGAGTTCTAGACCCGACAGGCTTGTACTTTCTGTGTAATCTAGCATAAATCATCTCAAGGGAGCTTGGTTTCCCAAACTTTAAAATAAGGGGCTATAAGCTCCCTTCTAGCTGCAAAGCTATGCCACCAAGTTGCAGAGTTGGCTTTCAGAGAACCACATAATAGTTACAGTAGACATTTGCAATAGATGTTTGTTATTCCAGTGGTTGTTGTCTGTTGGAACCCCCTTTATATGTTTAAGAGATCTGTTAAGATGTGAGACAAGACTCCACTAGGAAACCCAAGTTACCACCCCAGGGCCACCAACAACAGATAGAACAGACACAGGACCTAAGCTAATCAGGTGCTCTCACAAGGACCTGAATCAAAGGGGTGACACAAAAATAATCATTTAGAATCACTCCACTGACAGTTCCAGTGGCTCCAGCATCTGTGGCCTGTGGTGGCAATGGCAGTGTCCTATTCAGACATTCCTGAGGGAAATTTCAGCTACGATAGTCTAGGTTCCTGACCACTTCTCAAAACTTCACCCTGGTTCTATGCTTAGCCAATAATGGCCTGCCCATAAACTCCTTTCTGCGAAAGTGAATAGAGATTACTTCTCAGAGGTTACCTGAAATCCAATTGCACACTACCATTTACTAAAAAGTCACTCTAAATGGACTATTTTTTTAATCTCATAACTGCAAAGTAGGTATTATTAATACCATTTTTTAAGGAAGATAATGGAAGCTCAGAGAGTTTCAATAACATACCAATAGTCACACACCAGAAAACTCCAGTGTTTGCTGCTGCTCCTTCCACAATTCCATTCTACAGCCTTTCATGCCAGACATGGTACTGACTACTTTGTAAGGAACAGCGTGGTGGAAGACCATCTCTGGCACTGGCCTGCCTTGGTTGTTTAACCCAAGTTTACTGGGGTTGAATTTCCCCATCTATTATGAGACAAACTAGCTCAAATGTTCTCAAAGTCACTTTCATACAGTCTTCTCCCTTAGATATTTTGTGATTTTATTGAGGATATTACTGTACTTCATTTCAAATCATCTCCTTTGGTCCTGATAAATTTCATTTTTTTTAGATGATGCTTAAACAACAAAATTCTATCAAAAATGCTAATCAAACCTTTGTGGTTGACTGAGCCTGTAATAGCAAGTTACACTGTAGTTAACAGTATAAGTAAACAGAGTCAGAAGTTGCTAGTACCACCTGCCCTGAAGGGGACAATGTTCTCTCATATTCTTCATTCTGGAAACTTCTGAAAAAGCAGGAAACTACAAAAAGGAAATGTGTATGTTGGAGCAGGGATAAAAGGATGCTTCCAAATGATTGCAAATACAAAGATGTTAGGCCACTGATGTACATAGTCAATAAATCAATAATTACCAAGAGTTGTTTGTTAGCACCTACTAGATACAAAATATTGTATGGGACAAAAAAAGGAATGGAAAAACATTATCAGCAAATTCCCAATCTCAGAAAGCTCACAATTTAGTTGAGGCCCTCAGGCATCCCTGTATACGGGAAAGAACTATGAGACAAGAGGCTGGCTCATCGGTTTGCACCCCCACCCCAACCACCATCCAATGACTTGCCTCCTTTAAGTCATCAATCAAGTCATTTTCTCAATGAAACCTATCTGACCAACCTAATAAATATCACCTCTGCCCTTCACTCTCATTCTCCCTGATCTGACTTAATGTTTCCCACAGCACTTATCATCTTCTAACATACCACATTTTACTTGTTTGTGTGACTTTTATAAAGTTTTCTGCAACCACAAGGATGTAAGCTCACAAGGGCTAATATTTCTGTCTGTTTTGTTCCCTGATAGATCCCCAAAGCCTGAAACAGTGCCTTGCTCGTAATAGACATTCAAAAAATTGTTGAATGCATGAAAGTATGTAGAAAAGCTAATAAGTGCTTCAGGAACTTGTAGGTGGAGAGATCCTAGTGGGCTGGGGATATGAGGAAAGTCAGCCTTCATGCAAAATGTAATAACTTAAATTGGTATTCAAAAGGTGGACAGGATTTTTGTTAGAGAGGCAAGGAAAAACCAAGGAGAATGTAATTTCTGAGGCATAAAGACATCAGTGCAAATAGAAATAAAAGGACAAAAAAAAAAACAAACCCTGAATAGACACTTCTTCAAAGAGGTTGTACAGAAGGCCAATAGACATATGACAAAATGTTCAACATCACTAATCATCAAAGAAATGCAAATTAAAACTACAGTGAGGCCCTGGCCAGTTGGCTCAGTGGTCGAGTGTCAGCTGGGCATGTGGATGTCCTGGGTTTTATTCCTGACCAGGGCACAACCATGTGCTTCTCCACCTTTCCCACTCTCTCTTCTCTCTTCTCTCTCTCTCTCTCTCTCTCTCTCTCTCTCTCTCTTCCCCTCCCACAGCCAAGGCTCTATAGGAGAAAAGTTGGCCCAGGTGCTGAGGACGGTGCCATGATCTCACCTCAGGAACTAAAATGGCTCAGGTTGCAACGAAGCAACTGACCCAGATGATCAGAGCATTGCCCCCCCCCCAGAGGGCTTGCAACATAGATCCCAATTGAGCGCATGTGGGAGTCTGTCTCTCTGCCTCCTCATTTCTCACTTTAAAAAAATACAAAAAAAAAGGCCCTGGCTGGTTGGCTCAGTGGTAGAGCATCAGCCTGGCATGCAGGAGTCCCGGGTTTGATTCCCGGCCAGGGCACACAGGAGATGCGCCCATCTGCTTCTCTACCCCTCCCCATCTCTTTCCTCTCTGTCTCTCTCTTCCTCTCCTGCAGCCAAGGCTCCATTGGAGCAAAGTTGGCCCAGGTGCTGAGGATGGCTCTATGGCCTCTGCCTCAGGCACTAGAATGGCTCTGGTTGCAACAGAGCAACACCCCAGATGGGCAGAGCATCGCCTCCTGGTGGGCATGCCGGGTGGATTTCGGTTGGGCGCATGTGGGAGTCTGTCTGACTGCCTCCCCGTTTCCAACTTTAGAAAAATACCAAAAAAAAAAAAAAAAAAAAACCCAACAACACAAAAAAAAAAAAAAAACACAAAAAGACAACCAACCCATAATGAGATACCACCTCATACCTGTCAGAATGGCTCCTGTTAACAAATCAACATACAACAAGTGCTGGGAAGGATGTGGAGAAAGGTAACCCTCCTGCACTGCTGGTGGGAATGCAGACTTGTGCAGCCACTGTGGAAAACAGTACGGCATTTCCTCAAAAAATTTAAAAAGCAAATGCCCTTTGATCCAGCTCTCCCACTTTTAGGAATATATCCTAAGAATCCAAAAATACTAATTCAAAAGAAGATATGCACACCATGTTTATTGCAGCATTGTTTATAATAGCCAAGATCTGGAAATGGCCCAAGAGTCCATCAGTACCAGTGCATAAAAAAGCTGTGGTACATATACACAATAGAACACTATGTGGCCATGAAAAAGAAGGAAATTTTACCTTTTGTGATGGCATGGATGGATCTGAGATTATTATGCTAAGTGAAATAAGCCAGGCAGAGAAAGACAAATATCATATGATCTCACTTATATGTGGAATCTAATGAACAAAGTGAACTGAGAAACAGAATAGAGGCAGAGGCAGGGTCACAGGGAGCAGAGGGACAGCTGTCAGAGGGAAGGGGGATGAGGGGATGGGATCAGAGAAGGTGAGGGATTAGTGAAATTATATATACATAACACATAGATACAGATAACAGGACAGCAAATCCCAGAGGGAAGGGAGGAAGGAGTCAGGAGGAGAGGAGCAAAGAGTGTAATGGGGGGGCACATTGTTGTGGGGTGATGATGTTATATTGAGTGGGACACTTGACTATGTTTACACAATAAATTTAAAAACTTCATAATGAAAAAACAATAAAAATACTGTCATAAAATGCCAAAATTCTATCCCAATGTAGCAATTAATCAACAATCAAGTACTACCCACACTATGCCTAACACTATATACAGTACTGTAAGAAATAGAAAAACTCATTTTTCTTTTTAATTTAATTTTTATGGAAATTGTCAAATGCACACACAATAGAAAAAAATACAATAATGAATCCTATATATCCATTACCCCACTTCAACAATTGTCAACTCATGGCCAATAGTTTCATCCATATCACCACCCACATCCCTCTTCCTGTTTTTGTTTTTTTTTTTATTGATTATAATTTATTGTGTTTACATAGATTCTAGTGTCACCCGAATGCATCCCCCCTCCCCCATGTTCCCCTCAACATCTCCCTTGCCCCCCTCCTCACAGCACCCTACCCCCTTTCCTTCAGGTTTGTCCTTTCCTATCATCCCCTTTCCCTCTGTCCTCTTTGCCTCTGGTCTCTTTGATCCCTCCTCTGTCTCAATTCTGTTCCTCAGTTCACATTGTTCATTGGATTCCTCAAATGAGTGAGGTCATATGATATTGTTCTTTCTCTGCCTGGCTTATTTCCACTTAACATAATAGTTTCCAGTCCATCTGCTAGGAATGCACTCTGTGCTCCACCCACATCTCCCCCTTCTCTTTAATTAAGGCCAATTGGACTTGATGAATGACAGCTTGCTGTTGTTGTAGCTTCTGAATGCTACGCATTATGCAACAGAACCCTAGTAGAACTAAAGCAACTATAATACCTATTATACTATATGCTAATAGATTAGCTGTAATGTTTGACTAGTTAGAAAATAGAACGGGGGTCTTAAACAGGGGATTCCTCCTAGGGGTTGGGATGTCATTTCCCTCTCATTGTGTTACAGAGACCTTCTAGGTGCCGTTAAACACAGTTCCATTTTGACTGCAAAAAATGGACGTAGGTCATGCATGCCCCTTCCCACAAAGGTCTCAGCATCCAAACACGGAAGGGATGGCTTGCCGTGGGCTGCGTACTGCATACGGTTGCAAGGCACATTACACAAATTACAACAACATGACATCATACAATTTCAACAATTACAAAGGTACATTTCACCAGTCTCTGAGCACTTTGCCAAAAGCACAAAATGTCCTCAGCCTTCTTTCTAGCCATGGGAAAAGCTTCCCAGGGCAGGGGAAGGACCTCCAGCAAAGCCGTCCCCTACCCCCATCAGGGTAATTCACATTGTCCAAAATCCATAAGTCCATCCAACAAAGGAGCCAGTGCTCACTCAGGTCATAGTCCAGGAAATCAGTCCATGCACATGAGGCCTCAGCCAACCCCCCCATCCCTGCCATCCTGGCAGGTCTTACACTCTCCCAAAGAGGAGCATGTGGCAATGGCAGTCAGCATTTCCATCTCTGCTCTGGAGAGCATGATGGCATTCACCCTATGTCCCAAAATGTCAGCAAACCCACCAGCGGCTTAGCAGGCACTCCCTGCCATTCCAGTGGCCACTTAGCGATGCAAGCCTGGCTTCCATTCATCCTCCCTCTGCAGCTGCCACCGTTTCCTTTTGGAGTCTGCGAATTGCAACTCCAGCCCAATTCTGCTCATCCTCCAAAGATGAACTGAAAACACCAGCTTGTGCTGCCGGGCTCGAGCCCTGGGCTGCCGCAGCCTGAGTCTGGGAGTCAGTGGTTACTATAGCACATATAAGCAAGAACAGAGCACCAGGGCCTGGGGGCCCATCAGGGGCAATTCTCTGGGCCTGCCCGCCAAAGCCTCCACATCACCCCAGGTGATGGGGCATGCACACCGGCTGCGAAGTCTTTTTCTGGAGTGCTGAGGACCTTCTCCCCTCAGGCATAGTCGGTGTGGAGGAAGCCAGGACTGTGGCTTTGGATGGGTGAAGACTGAACCACTTAGTGGGTGCCCAAGAAACCCTGTCAAGCAGGTTGGGGGGTTCCTGGGATCCAAATTGGCTGAAAAACACAAGCATAACCTCTTCCTTGTGTTAGAAGAGTGTGATCCCCGCCACTGTGCCATGGCTGGGTCCTTCCAGCGTCATTTCAGAGAGAGGGAAGGGGGAAAGAGAGAGAGAGCGCGAGAGATACAGAAAAACAGAAAAGACAGACAGAAAGAACAAAGACACAGGGGGGCGTATAGGCTGGCCCATGGGTCTGCAGCAGGAACACGTGTTGGAGTTAAAGCTGGGGTAGAAAATGGCGTCTGAGAGGCTGGGGTGGGGCATTGAGCCCCGGCAGGAAATGCAGAAGTAGCGACTCTGCTTTTTCAGGTGGCAGAGCTGATGGCGCAATCCGGTTGGTTTTATCTCGGCGCGCTCAGCTGCAAGTCCATCAAACTCGGTGGCCCAACTCTTTTCTTCCTCTACAGGGGGAGATGAATAGGGAGGTAGGGGCTCCTCTGAAAGAGGAGTAGCCTGTAGGACCTTAGGGACCTACAGAGGGTCCTCAGCAGGAGCAATGGTCAGGCAGGCAAGTATCGCTAGCAGGGCAGGAATGAGGCCAAGAGGAAAGGTTTGTCCTTCATGTACTTCAGCCGAACGGGTGCGCCAGAAAGCTTGGGCCCAAGTATCCAGGTCCCAGAGCGGTGCGTCCTCAATCCAGGGATTGAAACCAGAGAGAATCTCCCAGTAAGTACAGGGATCCTTTTCACAAACTTCAACTCGCCTACTCTGCAATAGGGAGTGCAAGGCTCGAGCCTGCAGGGCTGGAGAGTGGGGGAGAAGGTTTCCCATTGCAGAGGGTCACTCACCCGTCCCTTGGATGCTGGTTAGGTCCCTCCCTGCCCCACGTCCGGGCGCCAGTTGTGGACAAGTCCTGCCGGGGGTGAGGATGACGGAGATGCAAAGACCCGACTCCAGAGACCAGGTTCAGTGACGCAGATCCACTTTATTCAGGAAGTAAACTAGCTTATATACACAGGTTCAGCCTATAGGGTGTTACAGCATGTCCTTCATAGCCAATGGCTGAAAAAATCAGGGAGCCACTTGGTTGGCACTGAGTCACTTCCTTATAGTGGCAAGTTCTTTTCCTGGATATTCTCAGGAGGGTTCTGGGAGCTAGAGTATTCTCACAGCATTGCATCAGCCACAGCTGCTAGGAATGTGCTCTGCGCTCCACCCTCATCCATCCATGTTATCGCAAAAGGTAAAATTACCTTCTTTTTCGTGGCTCCATAGTATTCCATTCTGTATATGTACTACTGCTTTTTAATCTACTCGTCCACTGATGGACACTTGGGCTGTTTCCAGATCTTGGCTATTGTAAACAATGCTGCCATAAACATGGGGTGCATTTCTTCTTTTGAAACAGTGATATAGTGTACTTGAAATATATTTCTAAAAGTGGAATGTCTGGGTCAAAAGGCAGTTCAATATTTTTACTTTTTGAGAAATCTCCATACTGTTTTACAGTGGCTGCACCAGTCTGCATTCCCACCAGCAGTGCAGAAGGATTCCCTTTTCTCCACATCCTTGCCAGCTCTTATTATGTGTTGTTTTGTTAAAGAGCGTCATTCTGACAGGTGTGAGGTGGTATCTCATTGTGGTTTTAATTTGCATCTCTCTAATGATTAGTGATGTTGAACATTTTTTCATCTGTCTATTGGCCATCTGTATTCCTCTTTGGAGAAGTGTCTATTCAGTTCTTTTGCCCATTTTCTGATTGGATTGTTTATCTTACTGGTGTTGAGTTTTACAAGTTCTTTATAAATTTTGATTATTAACCCCTTTTCAAACATATTGTCTAATATGTTCTCCCATTGTGTGGTTTGTCTTTTTATTCTTTTCATATTGTCTTTAGCTGTGCAAAAGCGTTTTAGTTTGATATAGTCCCATTTGTTTATCCTATCTTTTATTTCACTTGCCTGTGGAGATAAATAAGTAAATATATTGCTATGAGAGATGTTAGTGAGCTTACTGCCTATGTTTTCTTCTAAGATGCTTATGGTTTCAAGACTTACACTTAAGTCTTTTATCCATTTTGAGTTTATTTTTGTGAATGCTGTAAGTTGGTTGTCTAGTTTCATTTTTTTGCAGGTAGCTGTCCAATTTTCCCAACACCATTTGTTAAAGAGGCTGTCTTTACTTCATTGTATACTTTTACATCCTTTGTCAAATATCAATTGTCCATAAAAATGAGGGTTTATCTCTGGGTTCTCTGTTCTGCACCATTGATCTATATGCCTGTTCTTATGCCAGTACCGAGCTGTTTTGAGTACAATGGCCTTATATTTAGTATAACTTGATATCAGGAAGTGTGATACCTCCCACTTTATTCTTCTTTATCAAGATTGCTGAGGCTATTTGTGTTCTCTTTTGGTTACATATAAATTTTTGGAATATGTGTTCTATATCTTTGAAATATGTCATTGGTATTTTAATAGGTATTGCATTGAATTTATAAATTGCTTTGGGTAATATAGACATTTTAATGATGTTTATTCTTCCTAACCATGAGCACGGTATATGCTTCCACTTGTTTATATCTTCCTTGGTTTCCTTTATCAATGTTTTATAATTTTCCAAGTACAAGTCTTTAATCTCCTTGGTTAAATTTACTCCTAGGTACTTTAGGATTTTTTGTTGCAATGGTGAAGGGAATTTTTTCTTAATTTCTCTTTCAGACAGTTCATTATTGGTATATAAAAATGCCTCTGATTTCTGAGTATTAATTTTATATCCTGCCACCTTGTTTATCAGGTCCAGTACTTTTTTGACTGAGACTTTAGGGTTTTCTATATACAGTATCATATCATCTTCTTACAGTATCATTTCAATCTTCTTAAATTTGTTGAGACCCTTTTTGTGCCCTAACATGTGGTCTGTCCTAGAGAATGTACCATGAGCACTTGAAAAGAATGTATATTCTGCTGCTTTAGGGTGAAAGGTTCTGAAGATATCTATTAAATCAAGTTGATCTAGTGTGTCCTTTAAGTCTGCTGTCTCTTTGTTAATTTTCTTTCTTGAGGATCTATCTAATGATGTTAGTGGGGTATTGAAATCCCCTACTATTATAGTATTGCTGTTGATCTCACTCTTTAAATCCATCAAAGTCTGCTTTATATATTTACGTGCTCCTATATTAGGTGCATAGATATTTATAATGGTTATATCTTCCTGTTGGATTGCTCTCTTTATCATTATGTAGTGACCTTCTTTATCTCTTACTATAGCCTTTGTTTTAAAGTCTATTTTGTCAGATATAAGTATTGCTATCCCAGCTTTTTTTTTTCATTTCCATTTGCATGAAATATTTTTTTCCAACCTTTTACTTTCAGTCTATGTGTATCTTTTGTTTTGAGGTGGTGTCTCTTATAGACAGCATATGTACGTGTCCTGTTTTCTTATCCATGCAGCTACCCTATGTCTTTTGATTGGATCATTTAATCCATTTACAATTAAGGTTATTATTGAAATGTAGTTGTTTATTGCCATTTTATCCTTTAAAGCTACATTCCTCTTTTATTATATTTTTTCTCCTTTGTTCTGTTTACAACAGGCCCCTTAACATTTCTTACAGCATTGGTTTCGTTGTAATAAATTCCTTGAGGTTTTTTGTCTGGGAATATTTTTATTTCTCCTTCTATTTTAAACGATAACCTTGCTAGATAAAGAAATCTTGATTGTAGGCTCTTGTTCTTCATTACTTTGAATATTTCTTGCCATTCCCTTCTGACCTCAAGTGTTTCTGTTGAGAAGTCAGATGTCATCCTTATGGGGGTTTCTTTGTAGATGATTGACTGCTTTTCTCTTGCAGCTTTTAGTATTCTTTCTTCATCTCTTAACTTTGGTATTTTAATTATAATGAGTCTTGGTGTATGTCTCTTAGGGTTCCTTTTTAATTGGATTCTCTGTGCTTCTTGAACTTGTGTGATTTTTTTTCTGCATAAATTTAGGGAAGTTTTCAGGTATGATTTCTTTGAACAAGGTCTCTATCCCTTGTTCTTTCTCTTTCTCTTCAGGAACCCCAATGATGTGGATGTTATTTCTCTTCATGTTATCACAGAGCTCTCTTAGAGTTTCCTCAGACTTTTTGAGTCTCTTTTCTTTTTGTTGCTTTGCTTCCATGCCTTCATTTATCTTGTCCTCTAACTCGCTGATTCGATCCTCAGCTTCATTCATCCTGCTTTTAATTCTATCCATTGTGGTCTTCATTTCTGATATTGTATTTGTCATTTGTGTTTGATTCTTTTTTATTTCAATGTCCTTTTTAATACTTGCTATCTCTTTATTTTGGTGCTCATTATATCCTTCCACTGTTGCTCTAAGATCTTTGAGCATCCTAACAATCACTATTTTATTTTTTTAAATTATTTTTATTTATTCGTTTTTAGAGAAGAGAGACAGAGAGAGAGATAGAGAGAGAAAGAAAAGGGAGGGAGGAGCAGGAAGCATCAACTCCTATATGTGCCTTGATCGGGCAAGCCCAGAGTTTTGAACTGGCAACCTCAGCATTCCAGGTCGACACTTGATCCACTGCGCCACCACAGGTCAGGCACAATCACTATTTTAAACTCTGCATCCGGTAATTTGGTTATTTCTGACTCATTCAAGTCCTTTTCTGGGAATTTCTCTTGATTCATTTGGGTTACATTTCTCTGCCTTCCCATTTTGTCTGTGTATAAGAAGGGTGTGGCCACTGGAGTCCAATGGGTGTGGCCTCTGTGTTCCCTTGGCCTATCTGCAGGCTGCCACCCCCTTTGCCACTGCCTTGGGTGTTTGGGTACGGTTATTGCTGGTGACAGCCTGCTGCAGCAGTCGCTGTGGTTTCTGCCTCGCTTTTGCGGGTGGGACTATATTCACGTGCCTGGGATATAATCCTTGGCTGGCCTCAGCCTTCACCCCACCCCCTTGGGCGGAGCTACTCTCACTGCCTGGGCCTGCAAGCCTAAGCCCACAGGTGGAGCTGTGCTCCGGCGCTCAACTGCAGGCCTCAGCCAGTTCCCCAGCTTTTTCCTTGCCCCTGTGGGCGGGACTGCAGGTGGTACCATGCTTGCTCACCTGGCCCACAGCCATGAGTCAGACAGCTTTCGTGTGCCCCTTCTGCTGCCATGGCTGCCATCAGCCTCTGCCCCCACCGGGCAGGACTGCAATCATGCCAGGCCTCAGTTGCAGCTGGACCCTGGCGTCCGCCTCCGCCTACGGGACCACATTTCCGCGTCCCGCCACCACCTGCCCTCCAGCAAGCGCTCAGCAGTGTGTGGGGGGGGAAGGGCATTGCAGCTCAGACCTTAGCCCTCAACACTGTACTCCTGATGGCTCCCTCCTTCTAAGCAACTCTGCTCGGAGTGCAGCAGGAGAGCTTCTGTTCGGCTGGTGACCTGCTTCCCTCTCCTGGTATTGCTGGTTCCAGGAAAAATATTTGCTTTAGATTTGGGGAGTGACTCAGCCCGGGGGTTAGGGTGGCTATCCCTCAAAGTGTTTCTTTCTGTGCCTCCTAGATTACACTCTCTTCCTGCTACTCCAGTCCTCTAATCTCTGCCCATCCCCCAGAGTCCCGGGTGAGTGGTTGTGAAAGAAGTTTTCTGTGTGGTCCTTTTAAGAAGAATTCTGGGTCTGAGAAATCTGTCTCTTTCTCACAAACAGTATTCTGGCTTCTTTTGCAGCTAAATACTGTTTGTACGCCTCTTCTAGGCTCTGGGGCTGCGGGCTAGGGCTTCACTCCTAGGGCCCAGTACCCTCTCCTCTCCGCTAAACTCACTTCCCACTGCACAATTCCCTCTGGCTGCTGTTTGCTCCAGGGAGTTGGGCAGCCCTCTTCATGTTTCCGCTTTTCCTACCAGTCTCAGTGTGGCTTCTTCAGTGATCCTTGGTTAAAGAGTCCTCTTAGTTTAGTCCAAAGTTGGTTTTTCCAGATGATGGTTCTTAAAATTAAGTTGTAATCCACTTTGGTTCTGGGAGGTAGAAGTTGTTATGTCTGCCTACTCCATCGCCATCTTGCCACTCCTCTTCCTCCTCCTGTTTTATTTGAAAGCAAAACCCCAGTAGTCATATCATTTCATCTGTAACTATTTCAATAGGTATCTTTAAAGGATAAGAATTTTTTAAACATAAGGATTTTAAAAATAGAACATAAAAATTCCTTAATATCATCAAATACTGGTCTCTGTTTAAATTCCCATTTAGAATTTAGCATTATTAACAGTATTATTTACAGAGGTCTTCATATTTGTCAGTCGCTGTGCCAAACAGATGCAACGTAATCTTCACAGTGACACTGCAAAGAAGCTAATGTTACACTACATTTTACAGTTGAAGGAACAAAGACTCAGAGATGTTAAGGAATTTGCTCTGCATTGCAGCATAGGTGGCTTGTGGAGCTGGATCCTGGTCTGGGTGTATACAGGAGTCTCTCTGCCTCCTCGCTCCTCATTTAAGAAAAAAATTAATTAAATAAATAAATAAATAAGAAATTTGCTTTGGCTACTGCCTTCAAAATGTGTACAAGACAGTGGTAGAAGCAACCTGCAGAAACAGAAAGCAGGAACGATTGCAACAGATGATTGGCATGGATACCAAGGGTTAAAGGAGGGAGAAATCTACATCTGCTGCAGTGGGCTGAATAAAAAAAACCAAACATAGGTCTGAGAATCCAAAATACAAATTATTAAGACTTTCTGACCACTGTGTAAAGTATATAATTATCTAACCACTATGCCGTACACCTGAAACTAATACAAAATAATATTGAATGTATAGTATAATTGAAATAAATAAATAAATAAAATATTTGGAATTAGTTTTAGTAATAAATTTTATTTAGCCACCCCCTCAAAAAAAAGACTTTCCATGCTCTGGTATAAAAGACAATTCCAAAGGAAAGTCATCTCAAGATACAGTTGAAGTGTGTTGCCAGAAATTTCAAGGATTCACAACCAAAACTTCTCAGGTTTATGTGGCTGCAATATGTGCTACAACCAACAGGTGGCAGCAACATGCAAGCAACATTAAATGTCACTAATTCTCTGCTTGATCTCACCAATAACAATTGTCTTAAATCTTCAATTCCCAATTGCTCAAATATATTTCAGCAGATCTCTCAGTACTCTTACCATTACAAATGTGACTTGTGGAGCACAGGAGAAATATAAGAGCCTGTAGGACAGTGTTTTGCAAAGTATCTTTTATAGACAACCCCCAATTTGCAGTCTTCATTAGAAGCCTTACTAAAATGCTGATTTTAAAGACGTTAGTACATGAAAAGTGTGTAAAACATTTCATTAATACCATTTTATATTTATTAATGTTGAAGTGATAATAGTTTGGATATACTGGACTTTTAAAAATGTGGCTACTAAAAATTAAATAAAAAATAAAATAAAATGTGGCTACTAGAACATTTAAAGTTACATATGTGTCTTACATTTATGTCTTATATTCATGAATCCTACTATATTTTTATTGGACCTCTCTGCTTCTAAAGTTAAAAATAGAGGATGTGACTCAAGCCTGACCAATTAGAGCAACATATTCCTATGACAACAGGGATTGGTTCAGGGACTTAGGACACAATTAGAAAGTGAAACAAATTGTTGTTCTCTTTTTTGCTCATTAAACTAGTTTGGGTTGCAATTTCTATCACTTGCACCAAAAAGATTCCTAATCGTGTTATACCCTTGTATTGACATTGGTGATCTTTCATACAAATTTCAGTCAAAAAGAGGTGGAAACCATAAGTCAAGGATTGAAAACTGAGTGGTAAATAAATGTAGGCAGAAAATGTAAACGTGACTTTTTATGGTACAAAGAAGAAAGTCAGGGTCTACAAAACGGAAGAATGGGTAAAGGGGAATGGGTTTTCTGGTGGTCTGAGTGGATTTTATTTGTTTTGGTGGAGGAAGAACTGGAACTTCCTCACTGCCTTGTTTCTTGTTGATCTGGGGTCCACAAGAGCAGGGAGACTTCTCCTATCACTGTCTCGGGTGTGCGGCCTTGAAGTCGGGGCTTTCCTCACCCTGGAAGAGAGACCACCTGAAGTAACCCAGGACAAGGATGAGTGCTTGAGGGAGAGAAGAAAAACAAGTGGGGAAATACTAAGAACACACAATGAAAGGGCTCATAGTTGACTAGAGGTAAGGAATAAAAGAAGAGAAAGATAACATTGACTGTCAGTGTCCTGATTTGGACACTTGGTGGTTTGTGGTGATATTTTTCACCTGCAAAGAAGCAAAGGAGAGCAAGCAGATATGACAGGGAGTAAGGAGGTTTAGACTCACCAATCCGTTTCTGTGCCCTCCAAGGTCCGCAGGAAATAGGGGAAGAGACCCCCTAACTTTCCTCCCCATCGGTTAGGCTAGTTTCTTCTTGCCCTGCCCAGAAGGCTATTCCCAAAAGCCCTCTGTCTCTGGATATTTCTAGACAAGAATTAGACACTAGGATAGAGGAGATCCTCACCTCAGGGGACTCATTATGCTCTCCTAGCATGTTCAGCTAACATCCATCTCAGCAACGCTGGAGAGGACGGTGTGTTTGCCTACCCAGCCAGGGACCAGGAAGCAGGTCTTCTTTCTCACGCAGGACCTCAGTCTAAGTGAGGGATTCTCTTACAGACCCACAGCATATTGTTTGAGGTGAGGTGAGAAAGAACCTTCCGAAAGCTAGAAGGAAAACCTCACCACCACAAGCTCTTGATTCCTTCTCCCTCACAAATCATCTCCCCTTCCCCAGGCCTTTCCTTATTCAGAAGGGTAGAAGCCGGTGGCAACGGAGCTGTTCAGGTTGTCTCTGATCACACTTATATAAAAGTATAACATATTTCTATAAGTACTATATATCAATGCATTGAAAGGTATCTGAAAGATTATTTAACAAAATGCTAACAGTGATAACACCTCCACATTCCTCTTTTTTATTTATTCATACATTCATTTATTTATTTTGTATTTTTTGAAGTGAGAAGTGGCAGTGGGGGTGTGCAAAGAGAAAGACTCCTGCATGTACCCAACCGGGCTCTACCCAGCAAACACACCAGGGGGTGATGCTCTGCCTATCTGGGGCATTGCTCTGTTGTAACTGAAGCCATTCTAGGGCCTGAGGTGGAGGCCATGGAGCCATCCTCAGTGCCCGGGCCAACTTTGCTCTAATAAAGCCTTAGTTGCAGGATGGGAAGAGAGAGATAGAGAGAAAGGAGAGGGGGAAAGGTGAAGAAGCTGTTGGGTGCTTCTCCTGTGTGCCCGGGCCAGGAATCAAACCCAGGACATCCACACTCAGGGCTGACGCTCTACCACTGAGCCCACTGGCCAGGGCCCCCACATCCTTCTTTTTAAAAAATTCCATTGGAACAAAGATTTAGATATAAAAAATGTAAAAAATAATTAAAAGAAATATAGGTGCAATATGTGGAAGTATTCTCATAGCTTGTATAATTAAAAACTAGATTGAATACATAAATCTTTGAAATTTTTACAAGATAAATGCCATAAACACCATTGAAAAGCAAATGAAACTCTCGAGAAAATACTTGCAAAACATATGACAAACTTTCAATAGTCCTAATATTCAAAGGGCTCTCCAAAACAAACAAACAAAAATCTCCAGAACATTCTAATAGAAAACTTTGTGAATGAGCCTGACCAGGCAATGACTCAGTGGTAGAACATCGGACTGGGATGCAGAGGTCCCAGGTTTGAAATCCTGAGGTTGTCAGCTTGAGCGCAGGCTCATTGGGCTTGAGCATGGGGTCGCTGGCTTGAGTGTGGGATCATAGACATGTCCCCATGGTCTCTGGCTTAAGCCTGAAGGCTGCTGGCTTGAAGCTCAAGGTTGATGGCTTGAGCCCAAGGTCGATGGCTTGAGCAAGGGGTTACTCAGTCTGCTGTACCCCTCCCCCCAGTCAAGGCACATATGAGAAAGCAATTAAGGAACTAAGACGCTGCAACAAAGAATTGATGCTTCTCGCCCTGGCCGGTTGGCTCAGCGGTAGAGCGTCGGCCTAGCGTGCGGAGGACCCAGGTTCGATTCCCGGCCAGAGCACACAGGAGAAGCGCCCATTTGCTTCTCCACCCCTCTGCCTTGCTTTCCTCTCTGTCTCTCTCTTCCCCTCCTGCAGCCGGGGCTCCATTGGAGCAAAGATGGCCCGGGCGCTGGGGATGGCTCTGTGGCCTCTGCCTCAGGCGCTGGAGTGGCTCTGGTCGCAACATGGTGACACCCAGGATGGGCAGAGCATCGCCCCCTGGTGGGCAGAGCGTCGCCCCATGGTGGGCGTGCCGGGTGGATCCCGGTCGGGTGCATGCGGGAGTCTGTCTGACTGTCTCTCCCTGTTTCCAGCTTCAGAAAAATAAAAAAAAAAAAAAAAAAAAAAAAAGAATTGATGCTTCTCATCTCTCTCCCTTCCTGTCTGTCTATCCCTATCTGTTCCTTTCTCTGACTGTCTATCTCTGTCAAAAATAATAAAAGCATTTAAAAAAATGAAAATTTGGTGAATGACAACAGTAACAGAAAAGGCAATGTACAAAAGTCAGAATACAAATGGTCAGAAAACACATAAACTTCCTACCAAACTGTAAATGCAATAACACACTACACCTATTTAAAGTTATTGATTAGGAATTTTTAGCTCATTTTAAAATAAATTCACTTAATCCTCAAAATAAGCCTATTGTTTTATGTTATCATTTAGTACTATTCATATTTATTATGTTATACTTGTATTAATTGCTATTTTTTCCCATTTGTTAGATAAGGATGTTGAAGCATAGAGAGGTTGACAGAGAGTAAATGCTAGAGCAGGGATTTGAATCTAGATAGTCTGGATTCAGAATTTATCTCTTAACATCACATAATATTTAAGTATAGTAGTCCTCCTTTTATTCAAAGAGGAAATGCTCCAAGACCCCCAGTGGATGCCTGAATCCAGGGATAGTACCAAACCATATATATATAAAATATGATATATATATATCATACTTTTACCCATACACACATACCTATGATAAGGTTTATTTATAAATTAAGTATAGTAATAATTATAGCAATATACTGTAATAAAATGTTGTAAATGTGGTCTCTGAAAATATCTTAGTGTCCTATACTCACCTTCTTGCTTCTTGTGATGATGTGAGATGGTAAAATGTCTACATGATGATATGGAGTGAGGTGAAAGAGACATTATTAGGTAAAATAACAGTTACTCAAACACAAACACTGTGATACTGCAAGAGTTGATGTGATAACCATGATGGCTACTAAGTGACTAAGTGGTGAGGATACGCTGAACAAAGGGATGATTTCCCTCCACACATGACAAAGCAAGAGGCATGAGATTTCATTATACTACTCAGAACTGCGTGCAATTTTAAACTTAAGAATTGTTTATTTCTGAAATTTTCCATTTAATATTTTTGGATCACTATTAACCCTGGGTAACTGAAACTGTGGAAATTGAAGTGACGATAACGTGGACTACTGTTCAGCGTCTAAAAACACTGCCTCCCTCTCCCCGCTCACCTCATTTCACTGTTCCCCATGTTCTCATGCTACATGGGCCTCCTTTCTGATCCACAGACATGCAAAGATCTTTTCTACTGCGAAAGCTTTGCATTGTTAGTCCTCTGCCTGAAATATTCTTTCCCCATCTATATAGGTTACTTGCTTGCTTCATTCATTTGTTCATTCATTTATTCATTCCTGCATTCATTCATAATACATTTAAGCTTTGTACCAGACACTGTTCTTGGGGCTGGGGACACAACAGTAAACAAATCAGAAAAAAAAAAATCCTGGTTCTTTCTTATCCTTTAGGTTTCATTCCAAATGCTATCTTTTAGACAAGCCTTCCTTGATTACCAACTAATGGAGGTGTCATGGAGGAGGTCATGAGGATCGGGCCATTATGATGGTATTAGGGCCATCTTTTTCTCTCTCTGCCCACCATGACCAGACATAGAGAGAAGGTGGACATCTATCGGTCAGGAAGAGAGCTCTCACCAGAATCCAACCATGCTGGAATGTTGATCTTGAACTTCTAGCCTCTAGAACTATGAGAAAACAATCTTTTGGTAAAGCCACCCAGTCTGTGGTATTTTGTTATGGCAGCCGGCTAAGACAGATTTTGGTACCAAGAATGGCTGCTACTGTAACAACCCAAATATACAGAAGTGGCTTTGGAATTGGGCAGTGGATAGAGGCTAGAAAAGTTTTGAGCTGCATGCTGAAAAAATGGACATTAAGCATGATTTTGATGAGATCCAAGAAAAAAATGAGGAGCATGTTCCTGGAAAGTGGAGTAAATATGACCCTTGCTAAAAGGTGGAAAAGTGCTTAGCTGAAATGTGTTTTACTATTTTTTGGAAGTGGAATTTGTGACTGATTAAATTGAATGTTTAGTTTAGGACATTTCTAAGCAAAGTATTGATTCCTCCTGACTGCTTATAGTGAAATGCAAAAGGAGAGAGATGAGTAAAAGGACATTGTTACTTTGTTTAATTAACAATTTTTAAGTCCTGGGGTGTCAGATGCTGAGCCACAATGCAACAAAATACTGCAAGGGAAAGTGAAATAGACAAATTTATTACTCACAAGTCTTGGAGGAAGTACTCAACACACCTGAGGAGCCCACGTGGAAGAGGTCAAGGTAGGGTTTGGATAGAGAGAGCACAGCAGGATCTGGGGTTAATTTTTATTGTTAATTTATTGTGCTGACACGGTTTCAAGTGTCCCACTCAATGTAACACCCTCTACCTACCACATTACCCCCTGCATGCCCCATGCTAACTTCCACCCCCATTTTCCCCTTTGCCCTCCTTCTGCTACCTTTACCCCCCTTTGCCTCTGGCTGTTGCTACCTGGTTGTCTGTATATATAGGTTGTGTACATATGATTTTGGTTAATCTCTTTTCTGTTTCTTGTGACCTTGCCTCTGTTCCTATTTTGTTCTTCAGTTTATTGTGTTCATTAAATTCCACATATAAGTGAGTCATATGATATTTGTCTTTCTCTGCCTGGCTTATTTCACTTAGCATAATAATCTCCAGGTCCATCCATGCCATTGCAAAAGGTCAAATTTTCTTCTTTTTTATTTTTTTGTATTTTTCTGAAGTTAGAAGTGGGGATGCAGTCAGACAGATTCTCACATGCGCCCAACAGGGATCCACCCGGCATGCCCACTAGGGGGTGATGCTCTGCCCATCTGGGGCACTGCACCGTTGTGGCAGGAGCCATTCTAGTGCCTGAGGTGGAGGCCATGGAGCCATCCTCAGAGTCCGGGCCAACTTTGCTCCAATGGAGCCTTGGCTGCAGGAGGGGGAGAGAGAGATAGAGAAGTAGGAGAGGGGGAAGGGTGGAGAAGCAGATAGGCGCTTCTCCTGTATGCCCTGACAGGGAATCAAACCCAGGACTTCCACATGCCAGGCTAACACTCTACCACTGAACCAACTGTCCAGGGCAAGATTTTCTTTTTTTACAGCAGCATAGTATTCCATTGTGTATATGACCATAGCTTTTTTTTTACTAACTCGTCCACTGATGGAAACTTGGGCTGTTTCCAGGTCTTAGCTATTGTAAACAATGCTGCAATAAACATAGGGGTGCATATCTTCTTTTGAATTAATGTTTTGAGATTCTTAGGATATATTCCTAGAAGTGGGATAGCTGGGTCATAAGGTAGCTCCATTTTTAATTTTTTGAGGAAACACCATACTGTTCTCCACAGTGGCTGCACCAGTCTGCATTCCCACCAGCAGTGCAGGAGCATTCCTTTTTCTCTACACCCTCGCCAGTGCTTGCTGTTTGCTGGTTTATTAATGAAAGCTATTCTGGTAGGTAGAAGGTTTTAATTTGCACTTCTCTGATGGTTAGTGACATTGAGGATTTTTTCATATACCTATTGGCCATATATATTTTTTCTCTTTGGAGAAGTGTTTATTCAGGTTCTTTGTCCATTTTTTAATTGGATTGTCTTCCTGGTGTTAAGTTTTTATACATTCTTCATAAATTTTGATTATTAACCCCTTATCAGATGTATCAGTGAATGCATTCTCCCATTGAGTGTGTTGTCTTTTTATTTTATTAATAGTGTCTTTCACGTGGAAAAGCTTTTTAGTTTGATATAGTTCCATTTGTTCATTTTGTCCTTTATTTCACTTGCCCGATGAAATATATTGGCAAAAATGCTGCTTGGAGAGATGTCTGAGAATCTACCGCCTATGTTTTCCTCTAGGATTTTATGGTTTTGTGACTTACATTTATGTTTTTTATCCATTTTCAGTTTGTTTTTGTGAATGGTGTAAGTTGGTAGTCTAGTTTCATTTTTTTTGCACGCACCTGTCCAATTTCCTCAACACCGTTTATTAAAGAGACATCCTTTACTCCATTGTATTCTCTTGCCTTTGTCAAATATTAATTGACCATAAAAGCATGGGTTTATTTCTGGATGCTCTGTTCTATTCCATTGATCTGTATGCCTGTTCTTATGCCAGTACCAGGCTGTTTTGATTACACTGGCCCACAGTATAACTTGATACCAGGAAATGTGATACCTCCCACTTTATTCTTCATTTTCAAGATTGCTGAGGCTATTTAGGTTCTTTCTTAGTTTCATATAAATTTTTGGAGTATTTGTTCTAGATCAGTGAAGTATGCCATTGGTATTTTAATAAGAATTGCATTGAATCTATAGATTGCTTTAGGTAGTATAGACATCTTATGATGTTAATTCTTCCTATCCACGAACACAGTATATGCTTCCCCTTGTTTGTATCCTCCTTGATTTCTTTATTCAATGTCTTATAATTTTCCAAGTACAAGCCTTTTACCTCCTTGGTTAAATTTATTCTTAGGTACTTTTTGTTGTTGTTGTTGCCATAGTAAATGGGATTGTTTCCTTAATTTCTCTTTCTGACAGTCCATTACTGGTGTATAAAAATGCCACTGACTTCTGGATATTTTGTATCCTGCTACTCTACAAATTCATCTAATTCTAGTAGTCTTTTGGTAGAATATTTAGGGTTCTCTCTATATAGTATGACGATGTCTGCATAAAAGTGACAGTTTTACTTTTTCTTTCCCACTTGAATGCTTTTTTTTTTTTCTTATCTGATTGCTGTGGTTAGGACTTCCAGTGCTACATTGAATAAGAGTAGTGAAAGCTGACATCCCTGTCTCATTCCTATTCTTAAGGGAAGTGCTTGTAGTTTTTGTCCATTGATTATAACGTTGGTTGTGGGTTTGTCCTATGTAGTGATTATTACACTGAGGTATGTTCACTTTATATCCACTTTGCTGAGAATTTTTGTCATAAATGTATGCTGGATTTTATCATATGTTTTTTCTGCATCTCTTGATGTAATCATGTGGTTTTTCTTCATTTTGTTTATGTAGTAAATCATGTTTATTTATTTGTGCATACTGTACAAACCTTTCATCCCCAGAATCAATCTCACTTGATAATGTTGTATGATCTTTTAAATATTTTGCTGGATCTGGTTTGCTGATATTTTGTTGAGAATTTTGGCAACTATGTTCATCAGGATATTGGCCTATAATTTTCTTTCTTTGTAGTGTCTTTATCTTGTTTTATAATTAGGATAATGCTGGCTTCTTGAACTGAGCTTGGAAATGTTCCTTCCTGTTGAATTTTTTGGAAGTTTGAGAAGAATAGGTGTTAGTTCTTTAAGTGTTTGGTAAAAATCACTGGTGAAGGTCCAGGACTTTAGTTTGTGGAAGTTTATGATTACTATTTTAATTTTACTAGTTGTAACCTGTCTATTAATATTCTCTGATTCTTTCTGATTCAGTTTTGCAAGATTGTATGTTTTTAGGATGTTACTCATTTTGTCTAGATTGTCCAATTTGTTGGCATATACAGTGTGTCCGTAAAGTCATGGTGCACTGACCAGTCACAGGAAAGCAACAAAAGATGATAGAAATGTGAAATCTGTAAATAAAAGGAAAACCCTCCCAGTTTTTGTAGGATGATGTGGCAGCATGTGCGCATGTGCAGATGATGACGTTACACCATGTATATATACAGTGGAGCAGCCCACAGCCATGCCAGTCGAGATGTGAATGGTACAGAGGAAAGTTCTGTGGCTCGCTAAATTTGAATCCATGACCAAAGTGCAACATGAATATTGGCACATTTATAACGAAGCGCCACCACATAGGAATAACATTACTCGGTGGGATAAGCATTTGAAGGAAACCGGCAGTTTGGTAGAGAAACCCCGTTCTGGTAGGCCATGAGTCAATGACTAGTCTGTAGAGGCTATATGGGATAGCTACCTAAGGAGCCCTAAAAAAATCTGTGCATGAGCCCACATCGAACTGCACTGAATAGGTATGAAACTGGGAGAGTTTTCCTTTTATTTGGTGCAGATTTCACATTTCTATCGTCTTTTGTTGCTTTTCTGTGACCGGTCAAAAGTGAAGTGCACCATGACTTTACGAACACACTATAGTTGTCCATAATATTTTCTTACAATTCTTTGTCTTTCTTTGGTGTCAGTTGTTACTTCTCTTTCATTTATGATTTTACTTGTTTGGGTCCTATTTCTTTTTATTTTGATAAGTCTGGTTAAAAGTTTGTCAATCTTGTTTACCTTTTCAAAAAACCAGTCTTGATATCATTGATCTTTTGTATTTTTTTAGACTCTCATTTATTTCTGCTCTGATCTTTATTATTTTTTTATACTAACTTTGGACTTAATCTATGGGCTGTTTTTCTTCTCCTTTAAGTATAAATTTGGATTGTTCACTTGAGATTTGTCTTGATTCTTGAGGTAGGTCAGTAGTGCTATGAATTTCCCTCTTGACACTGCTTTTGCTGTATCCCATAGGTTTTGTATTGTTTTGTTCTCATTTTTATTTGTTTAAGGTATCTTTAAGGTTATTTCTGCCTTGATCTCACTGTTAACCCATTCACTGTTTAGTAACATGTTACTTAGCCTCCGTGTCTTTGTATGTTTTTCAAGTTTTGTTTCTTGTGAAAAATTTCTAGTTTCATGCCATTATGGCTAGAGAAGATGCTTGATATGATTTAATCTTCTTAAATTTATTGATACTTGTTTTGTGTTTTAACATGTGGTCTAGCTTAGAAAATGTTCCGTATGCACTTGAAAGGAAAGTATATTCTGCTGCATTGGGGTAAAATGCTCTGAAAAAATTAAATCCATCTGATCTATTGTGTCATTTAATATCACCATTTCTTTATTGATTTTCTGTCTGGAAGTTCTATCCATTGATGTCAATAAGGTGTTAAATTTTTCTACCAAAACTGTATTACTGTTCATTTCTCCCTTTATGTTCATCAAGATTTGCTTTACATATATAGATGCTCCTATGGTGGCTGCATAAATGTTTACAAGGGTTCTATCCTTTTATTGGATTGCTTTATCATTATGTAATGTCCTTCTTGTCTATTACTATAGTCTGTTTTAAAGTCTATTTTGTGTGATATAAGTATTGTTAACCCAGATTTTTTTTCCTTTTGCATGAAATTTTTTCTATACCTTTAATTTTAGTCTGTGTATATATTTCATTCTGAGGAGAGTCTCTTGTAGATAGCAGATATGGGTTTTATTTTCTTGTGCATTTAGCTATCCTATGTCTTTTGATTGAAGCAGTTAAGCCAATTACATTTAAAGTGATTTTCAGGTATACATATTTATTGCCACTTTATTCTTTTAACTATGTTTTTTATGGGTTTTTTTCTTCCTTATTTTTTTTTTCTTTTTAAAGCCAGCCCTTTAATGTTTCTTGTAAGGCTGTTTTGATGGTAACAAACTCTTCTAGCTTTTTCTTGTCTGGAAAATTCTAGATTTCTCCTCTAATTTTAAATGATAGCCTTGCTGGGTAAAGTAGTCTTGGTTGTAGGTTCTTGCTTTTCATACCAATTCCCTCTGGCCTGAAACATTTCTTTTGAGAAATCACCTGACAGTTTTATGGGTGCTCTCTTGTAGGTTCCTAACTGTCTTTCTCTTGCTGCTTTTATGATTCTTTCTTTGTCTTTAACCTTTGCCATTTTAATTACGATGTGTCTTGGTGTGTAGGCCTCTTTGGGGTCATCTTGTTTGGAACTCTCTGAACTTCCTAAAACTGTGTGTCATTTTCCTTCACCAGGTTAGTGAATTTTTCTGTCATTATTTCTTCAATAAGTTTCTGATCCCTTGCCCTCTCTCTTCTCCTTCTGATACTCCTGTGCTGTAGATGTTTTTACTCTTTTGTTGTCCCAAAAGTCTTTAAACTATTTGAAAATTTCTTTTTTCTCTTTGCTTCTCTGCTTGTGTTTTTTCTACTTTGTCTTCAAGTTGCTAATTCATTCCTTTGCTTCATCTAAACTGTTTATTCTATTCAATGTATTTGTGTTGTCTCATGTTGTGTTCTTCATTTCTGGCTGGTTGTTTTTTATGTGTTTTATGTCTCTTTTCATGCTGTTGTAGTTCTAAGTTTTTTGAATATCTTTATACCAAGTGTTTAGAACTCTGTATCTAGTAACTTGCTTCCCTCCATTTCATTTAGTTATTTTTTTCTAGAGATGTATCCCTTTTATTTCATTTAGGGCATATTTCTTTGTATCCCCATTTTTGCTGCTTCTTTCTGTTTGTTTCTATGTATTAGGTAGATCTGCTATGAATCGCAGTCTTGGTAGGGTCACCTTATATAGTAGGTGTCCTGTGCGGTCCAGTGGCATAGTCTTCTTAATTACCTGTGCTGGGTGCTCCAGGAATGTTCCCTACATAGGTTATGTGGGCCCTTCTGTTGTAATTGAGTTTTGATTGCTAATGACCTGTTCATGTGTGAGGTAGACTCTCAGGCTGGCTTACTGTGATGTTCAACCCCAACTACAGTGTGCCAGCTGCTGTGCAGGTGCTGACCACACAATGCAGAGTTCTCCTCAGCAGTCGGGTGCTTGCTGTGATTTCCCTTTGACATGCTTCTTGTGAAGATTATTGAATCCTGATATGATGTCTGAATCTGGTCACTGGTTGTATTTTTCCTGGGTCTCTGGGAGGGACTCTGGTACAGGCCAATGTCAGACACTGCTTGTGACTGGCTTTGGGCAATTTTTTTTTTTGAGATACAAAGCAATCCACAGTTTTTGGCTGCCTCTGCTAGAATTGGGTGTACACAAGAAGGACCAAGCTATGCACCAAGGCTGAATTTTACCAGCAGCAAGCCCAGGGACAAGTTAGCAAAAATTCCAAGGTACTTCAAGATCTGCCTTCACCTGCCTCTGCCTACTGGCTGCCTGTTAAGCTCAGTCATTGAGAGAGCCTCTGGCAGTACTTGAGTTGCATGAAGCAAGTTCTCAGTGAGTCACCAGATAAGGGTGAGTGGTATTCACCAGATTGATACAGGTTCAAACTCAGTGCCAGCACTAAGTCTGAGGCCACTCAGCAAATGTCTCCAGCTATATACCAAGTTTAGCTGACACCTGCTAGGTGTTCACACACTTTTGTGATGGGGCAGGAATCACAAGGAGTCTTCAGTGTGAAGCCAGCTGAGTTTATCAGGCCCAAACAGACCATGATTTGATAAAGGGAAGGCTATGCAGTGGTTGAGCATGTGAGAGGAAAATGGTCTCTGTCCTAGAGACACACAACTTAGTTTGTTCCAGATTCTGCCAGGAGGAGACAAAGCTCAGCAGGGTGGGGCCTCCAGGAGCTGGGCAGATAGGGCTATGGATTTCCTATGAGGGGGCGGTTCCCACGAGAGGTCAGGCTTTGAGCAAGGTTAGGAGTGTGGCCCCCATCCCAGGGCCACACAACTCAATCTATCCCACTAGAGAGATTCTTAAACATGCTGGAACTTGGGCCTAACCTTTGGTGATTTATGACTCAATCAGTCTTTGCTAGTGCCTAAACATTGATATTTTTAAAATATCTGTAAATGGTGCAATATTAATATGTTCAATTTGTCTGGTGCTGCATTTTGCAACTAAGTTCTCCTGTGTCTCTGAAAAGGCAGTTTGTCTCTGAAGCAAACATTCCCCCCACTCCATCCTTTCCAAGGTCCTGTGATGTCCCTCAGTGGTCTTGGCCAGCCCTGTTTCTCCCATACTTAATGATGTCAAATTCTGGGCCTCCAGCTAAGAACTTGCTCAGGCATTTGAACAGATTCCAGATGGCCTCTTAATAAAACACTAGCCCTGCCTATATCCTCTTATTGTGCCTCTGTATGATGTGACAAGGCTCCAGATCCAGGCAAGAATTCGTTTTTCTATTTTTCACAAGGTATAAACTTCCCCTCTAGCAGGCCTGAACTTTAAACCAGATGGGTCTGTATCTATACTTCAGGACCTGCTAAGGCATACAGCCTAGAATGTCTACTCTCCAGTGCCCAGCAAAAGTCTGGCTGAAATCTTAAATTTCAAGGTTCATATGCAAATCACCTTCTTGTCTGGAGTCTCTATGTTCCATCCCTGCATGGAGCTCTCAGATATTGCCACACCTGCTCTTCATTACTTTAGACTTCTATACAAACATCACTATGATGGAACATTTAATATTATGGCTTTGGATTTTTATGATGAGTTAATAAGGGGAATAGCACAGGAATTCTTGCCCTTTGATTTTCAGTAAAACTATATTTGAAGACAATAATCTCTATTTTTTCTCAAAAGACAAAGTATAAACTATTTTGTTCATATTACTCAATCAGAAAACACTTATTAAGCTCCTCTTTTGGATGGATAGGTGCTGCCCATACACAGATAAATTAGATAAGTGTCTACATTTCCAAGAAGTTACAGACAGTGTATAGAAAATAAACAAATTATAAACACAATAAGCCAGGTGCAATAAAAGAGCCAGGTACAAAGTGCAAAAAGGGGCCAAGTTCCTGCTTGGGATGGTAGGTTGAAGAAGGAGATCTGAAGGGGTAAAATAAGTTAGCCAAGCAGGTATGGTTTCTCCAAGCAGAAGGTTTCTGTTTAAATTTTAGAAAGATCATTCTTGAAGCAGCAAGGAGGTAGATTTGTATAGCGCTCAAGATGACCCAAGCACTGTTCTAAGTGTTTACATAGAGTAACTCATTTAATCCCCATAACATTGTTTGAAGTAAGAACTATTATCATGCTTGAGTTACCCATGAAGAAATAAATACACACAGAGATTCTGTAGCTTGATTGAAGTTGGGTGGCTGTTAAGGAACAAAGCCAAGATTTAGACATAGATGGTTTGGCTCCAGAATCTGTGTGCTTTACCATTTTGCTAGACTGCCTCAGGGACAGAGACAGAGAGGGGATTGGAGACAGCTGGACCAGTTGTAAGACTGATGCAATAGTCCAGGGGATATGGATATCTTGTATTTAAGAGATGAGAACAACAGAAAAATAGACCGATGCTCACTCCTTGATTTCTAGTTTGGGGAACTAGGTAAATTATTAAGCTTCTAACTGAGTTTAGGAATGCTTAAGATACAAGTTTCAGCTATGTAGGCCAGAAAGAAGAGAAAAGGGGATTATAAAACAACATTTATGTTCTAGGCACTCTAAATTGTCATTGAGCTAGTTATCATATTTAATTATTATAACTTTAAAAAGTAGGTATTAAATATGAGGAAACTGAGGTTCAGAGATGTTAAGTAAGGTCAAACAATGTGTTGGACATTCATTGGTTTGGGCTGCGTGGAGTTCTAAGAGAACTCTGATTTTGTTTGGGGGAATCACCTCCCTCCCAATGCATGTAGCATAATTTCAAGTACCTGCCTCCGAAGAGTCAAGGAAGTGTGTCATTCCTCTTTCTGGCTGATGGTATAGTCAATAGTTGGACAGTTGGCCAGAGCTGTTTTTGTTGATTGAATGTAAGAAATTCAAACTAAAACACCCACTAAGTGGCAAATACAAAATTCAAAGCCCAGTCCATCTAATGTCCTGACCATACATTTCCACAATGCCATCTTGTTCCCCAGGTCTCTGCAGGCACAATTAATACATTGAAACTGCTCACTACACATTCCATATGAGAGCCTTTCTACCATTAGATGTGTAATCAGGGTGAGTGAAGAATTTTGTCAAGTAATTAAATAAAATCAAGATTATTGGGGTATAACTTACAAACAAAAGAAATCATCCTGTTTAGTAAATAAGTCTATGATTTTAACAAACATATATAGTGGTGGTAGGCTATCAAAATTAAGATATAAAGTTTCCTGGTGCCTCTTTATACTCAATGCTTACTACACCAACTCCAACCCCTGGTAATCACTGATCTTTTTATTTTTTCAATCCCTAGAGTTTTTTCTTTTCCAGAATGCCTTGCATGTAGAATTCTATAGTATGTGGCCTTTTGAGTCTGGCTTCTTTCACTCAGCATAATGCATTTGAGAGTCGTCCATGCTATTCCATGATCATATATATCAGATAAATTTTACTGAATGTTAAATGTGTTAAGTTGTCTGACAGTTAATGGGTATTTTCTAGGCAAGGCACTGTTCCAGATACTGGGTGTACAGCAGTGACTGAAAGAGGCTGAGTCCATGCCTTCAATCAGCTGATATTCTAGTGTTGAGTAGGGAGGCAGACATGCAATAAACACATAAGCAGAACTTTTAAAATCATCCAATTCCAAGCCATCATGAGTGCTGCAACAGGATAATGAATAGAGTGGCAGAGGAGGGCGGGAGTATGATTTATCCAGAGTGATCTTTGAAGATGTCCCAAAGCTATGTGAATTGATACCCACATGATAAAATGGGGGAAGCCACACAAAGATGTGGTGAAGGAGCAAATAGCAGAAAGGACAGCAAGTGTAAAGGACCAGAGAGGGGTCAACTTTAGTGTGTTCAAGGGACAGAAGACAGACTAAAGGGACTGGAGTGCTGAGAACCAGGAGACAAGTTATGGCTTAGTTGGGGAGCCAGGCAAGATCAGGTAGGTTTGGTAAACCAAAGTTGGAATATTGGTTTTGTTCTAGTTGTAAGGGACAGCCTTGGGGTGGGGGGCAGGTTAGGCCACAGCATAATGTGATCTGATTTACACTTTGTCAAGCTCCTCTCGCTGCCCTGGCAGACAGACTGTGCTGAACGGCATGTGGGGCAGGAGTGGAGGCAGGGATATGTGTCTGGACACAGCTTCTGTGTAAAGCGGCAGTTGCATGACCTGACTGAAGTAGTGCAGATGGTGAGAAGCATTGGGATTCTCTACTTCTGTGGCATGGCAGAAATAAAGAAAATAATCCCCAAAGTTGCTCAATTTTAATATTTTTTAGAAAGCTTTGACCTTCAAAATCTGGTTAGTGCAAATGCAAAGAAATACATACCAGTTTAAAATACTCAATGTCAGTGAGCCATCTGTACTGTAAAAGTAATCTAGTCTTGATAACTGAGGTCAATGTATCCTAAACTGTGGGACTTCACATTGAGTCACTGTGTGCACTGACCAAGTTAGGCCAGCAGCTCAGCTCACTCCATAGTGCTTTGTGTTGTAAGAACAGCACACAATGAGCTCACAAGTGCCAAGGTCTGTATGCAACCGATGATCCCCATTAAAAGAACTATACAGCTGGTCCTTGAACAGTAAGGGGTATGGAACACCAACCCTATGTGCAGTCCAAAATCCATGTATAAGTTTTAATCCCTCAAAATTTAACTGCTAATAGCTTATTGTTTACCAGAAGCCTTACCAATAACACAGTTAATAATACATATTTTATATGTATTGTATACTGTATCCTTATAATAAACTACAGAAAATAAATTGTTATTAAGAAAATCATAAGGAAGAGACTGATCCAGAAGATGGCGATGGAGTAGGCAGATGTTACAACTCCCACCTCCCAGAACCAAAGTGGATTACAACTTAACTTGGGAACAATCATCTTCAAAAACCAACTTTGGACTAAACTAAAAGGAATCTATAATCAAGCATCACCAAAGAAACCACACTGAGCTAGTAGGAAGGGTGGAGATGCAGTAAGGTCTGCCCCACTCCCAGGAGTGTTGCCTGGAGAGTTGTGGGTCCTCAGCCCAGGACTGGAGCCCCAGCCTAGAGCCCCAGAGACTAGAAGAGGTGTACAGACAGTATTTGCCTGAAAGAAGAGCTGGGTTACTGTTTGTGAAAGGGAGACAGAACTCTCAGACCCAGGCTCCATCTTAAAGGGACCGCACAGAAAACCTCATTCACAGCCACTTACCAGGGGCTCCGGGAATGAGGAACACCGAGAGGACTGGAGTTGCAAAAAAAGAGTGAAGTCTCAGAGTCACAGGAAGAGACTGTGGGAGACAGCCACCCTAACCCCTGTACTGTGTCACTCCCCAAACCTAAAGTGGCTATTTTTCATGGGAGAAGCAACACCAGCAAAGGGAAGCAATTACACTGCCCACCAGAGGCTCTCCTGCTTCAGTCAGAGCAAAGAGTCACTTAGAAGCACAGGGCACATCAGGGACACAGGTTTTGAGTGCTGAGGTATGAGCTACACCCCCCCCCCATGCTGCTGAGTACCCTCTGAAGGGCAGGCGGGCCCAGCTGTGGCAGCGACGGCTGTGGCACTCATGGCATCGGGGGCAGCACCTGGCAAGGTGGCCTGTGTGGAGGCGGTGCCGGTGCCCAAGCATCTGAGGAGGCAGCAGCAGGCCAGTGGAAAGACCACACCTCGGGAATAGAGAGGCCACACCCACTGGCCAAGAGTAGATAAAAGCCAGCCTAGGAGTGTAGCTGATATTTACAGCAGCATCTGGGCCAAGCAGAGGCAGCCACAAATTCTGGATCGCCTGTAGCTCCAAGAAGGTTGCTAAGGGCCAGTCATAAGCAGTGACCCCCACTTCTGCTTTAGGTTCTGGCCAGGGAGGTCCAGGACTGGCACATACAGTGGGCAGATATGGAGAGCATCAGCTCAGGACCTAACAACCTAGTTAGAGTGGTATCTTAAGGAAGGGTTCTTCAGACCTGAACCAGCTAAGGCATAGAAAATGCTGACACAAATAGCAAAAAGAGAAGTAGCAACAGACAAGTAGCCCACAGCAGATTATAAACAACAGCTGAGGCCAACCCAAGATGATCTGGAAACAACATAACTAGAAGCTGGAGGCAGACAATACCAACTCTATACTCAGCTAGTTAAACAAGGAGGACACTCAAAAGGAGCAGTCTATATACAGACAAAATAGGAAGACAGAGAAATGCAATCCAAAATGCATCAACAAAAGAAATCACCCAAAAAAGAACCAAATGAGATGGAAATAACCAAGATACATAATGCAGAGTTTAAAATAATGATTGTTAGAATGCTCAAGGATCTTAGAGCAACAATGGACAGACATAACGAGCACCTAAATAGATATCAGGCATCAAAAAGGACATTGAAATCCTAAAAAAGAATCAGACAGAAATGACAAATACAATATCAGAAGTGAAGACTACACTAGAAGGAATTAAAAGGCTAGATGAAGCAGAGGATCAAATCAATGATTTAGAGGACAAGATAAAAAAAGTATAAAAGCAGAAAGCAAAAAGAAAAGAGGCTCAAAAAGACTGAGAAAACTAGGGCCCTGGCTGGTTGGCTCAGTGGTAGAGCGTCAGCCTGGCATGCAGGAGTCCGAGTTCAATTCCCAGCCATGGCACACAGGAGAAGTGCACATCTGCTTCTCCACCCCTCCCCCTCTCCTTCTCTGTCTCTCTCTTCCCCTGCCACAGCCAAGGCTCCATTGGAGCAAAGTTGGCCTGGGTGCTGAGGATAGCTCCATGGCCTCTGTCTCAGGTGCTAGAATAGCCCTGGTTGCAACAAAGCAATGCCCCAGATGGGCAGAGCATCACTCCCTGGTGGGCATGCCAGATGGGTCCCAGTCGGGCACATGCGGGAGTCTGTCTGACTGCCTCCCCATTTCCAACTTGAGAAAAATTAAAAAAAAGACTGAGGAAACTCTGAGAGCTCTGTGACAACATGAAGAGAAACAACATCCGCATCATAGGGTTTCCTGAAGGAGAAGAGAAAGAACAAGGGCTAGAGAACCTGATTGAAGAAATCATAGCTGAAAACCTCCTTAAATTGATGAAGGAAAAAGTCACACAAGTTTAAGAAGCACAGAAAATTCCATTAAAGAGGAACCCAAAGAGACCTACACCAAGACACATTATAATTAAAATACCAAAGCTAAAAGGTAAAGAAAGAATAATAAAAGCTGCAAGAGAAAAGCAGTCAATCACCTACAAAGAAGCCCCCATGAGGATGACATTTGACTTTTCAACAGAAACACTTGAGGCCAGAAGGGAATGGCAAGAAATATTCAAAGTAATGCAAAACAAAAGCCTACAAACAAGACTTCTTTATCCAGCAAGGCTATCATTTAAAATTGAAGGAGAAATAAAAAGCTTCCCAGACAAAAACAACAACAAAAAAACTAAAAAAAAAAACCCTCAAGGAATTCATCACAACCAAACCACTTCTGCAAGAAATGTTAAGTGGCCTGTTGTAAACAGAACAAAGGGGGAAAAAAATCTAGAAAAGGAGGAATGTTGATTTAAAGAATAAAATGGGCCCTGGCCAATTGGCTCAGTGGTAGAGTGTCGGCCTGGTGTGCGGGAGTCCCGGGTTTGATTCCCGGCCAGGGCACACAGAAGAAGCACCCATCTGCTTCTCCACCCCTCCCCCTCTCCTTCCTCTCTGTCTCTCTCTTCCACTCCTGCAGCCAAGGCTCCATTGGAGCAAAGTTGACCCGGGCCCTGAGGATGGCTCCATGGCCTCTGCCTCAGGCACTAGAATGGCTCTGAGTGTGGCAGAGTGACGGCCCAGATGGGCAGAACATCGCCCCCTGGTGGGCATACTGGGTGGAGCCTGGTTGGGCACGTGCTGGAGTCTGTCTGACTGCCTCTTCGTTTCCAAATTCAGGAAAAAAAAGAATAAAATGGCAATAAATAACTATATATCAATAATAACCTTAAATGTAAATGGATTAAATGCTCAAATCAAAAGACACAGGGTAGCTGCATGGATAAGAAAACAGGACCTGTACATACGCTATCCAAAAGAGACCCACCTCAATACAAAAGATACACATAGACTAAAACTGAAAGGATGAAAAAAATATTTTATGCAAATGGAAATGAAAAAAAACTGGGGTAGCAGACTTTAAAACAAAGGCTGTAATAAGGAATAAAGAAGGCCACTACATAATGATAAAGGGAGCAATCCAACAGGAAGATATAACCATTATAAATATCTATGTGCCTAATATAGGAGCACCTAAATATATAAAACCGATTTTGATGGACATAAAGGGTGAAATCAATAGCAATACTATAATAATGGGATTTCAATACCCCACTAACATCAATGAATAGATCCTCAAAAAAGAAAATTAACAAAGCAACAGCAGCCTTAAAGGACACACTAGATCTGTGGTCAGCAAACTCATTAGTCAAGAGAGCCAAATATCAACAGTACAACAATTGAAATTTCTTTTGAGAGCCAAATATCCAAATATTTTAAGCTTAAACTATATAGGTAGGTACATTCCTTATCAAGGTGGCACCCACACATGGTATTTTGTGGAAGAGCCACACTCAAGGGGCCAAAGAGCCGCATGTGGCTCACGAGCTGCAGTTTGTTGACCAGAGCACTAGATCAACTAGATTTAATAGATATCTTCAGAACCTTTCACCCTAAAGTAGTAGAATATACATTCTTTTCGAGTACTCATGGTACATTCTCTAGAATAGACCACATGTTAGGACACAAAACAAGTCTCAATAAATTAAAGAAAATTGAAATCATATCAAGCATCTTCTCTGATCACAGTGGCATGAAACGAAAAATCAACTACAATAGAAAAACTGGAAAACATCCAAACACTTGGAAACTAAATAGCATGTTATTAAATAACAAATGGGTTAACAATGAGATCAAGAAATAAATAAAAAATTTCCTTGAAACTAAGAAAAATGAACGTACAACAACTCAAAATTTATGGGACACAGCAAAAGCAGTCCTGATAAGGACGGTCCTAGCATTATAGGCATACATTAAGAAGCAAGAAAAATCTCAAACAAACAACTTAACCCTGCATCTAAAAGAACTAGGAAAAGAACAGCAATTGAAGCCCAGAAGAAGTAGAAGAAAGGAAATAATAAAGATCAGAGTGGAAATAAGTGACATACAGGCTAAAAACAAAATACAGAAGATCAATGAAACCAAGAGCTGGTTCTTTGAAAAGGTAAACAAGATTGATAAACCTTTAACCAGACTCACCAAGAAAAAAAAAAAGAGAAGACTCAAATAAATAAAATTAAAAATGAGAGTGGAAAGGTAGCAACTTACACAGCAGAAATACAAAGGATTGTAAGAAACTACCATGAAGAACTGTATGCCAAAAAATTAGACAACCTAATTGAAATGGACAAATTCCTTAAAATATATAATTTTTCAAAAATCAATCTGGAAGAATCAGTAAACCTAAACAGACCAATTACAACAAATGAGATTGAAACAGTTATCAAAAAACTCCCAATTAACAAAAGCCCTGGGCCAGATGGCTTCACAGGCGAATTCTACCAACTATTGAAAGAAGAACTAACTCCTATCCTTCTCAAGGTATTTCAAAGAATTCAATAGGAGGTAAGACTTCCAAGCTCCTTTTACGAGGCGAGTATAATCCTCATTCCAAAACCAGGCAAAGACACTACAAAGAAAGAATACTATAGGCCAATATCCCTGATGAATTTAGATGCTAAAATCCTCAACAAAATATTAGCAAACTGGATCCAGCAATACATGAAAAAAAATCATACATCATGATCAAGTGGGATTTATTCTGGGGAGGCAAGGCTGGTACAATATTTGCAAATCAATCAATGTGATTCATCACATAAACAAAAGGAAGGAGAAAAATCCCATGATAATATTAATAGATGCAGAAAAAGTATTTGATAAAATCCAGAACCCATTTATGATCAAAACTCTCAGCAAAGTAGGAATACAGGGAACATACCTCAACATGATAAAGGCCATCTATGACAAACCCACAGTCAACATCATATTCAATGGGCAAAAGTTAAAAGCAATCCTCTTAAGATCAGGAAAAAGGCAGGGGTGCCCCCTTTTACCACTCTTATTCAACATAGTTCTGGAAGTCCTAGCCACAGCAATCAGACAAGAAGAAGGCATCCAAGTTGGAAAAGAAGTAATACTGTCACTTGCTGATGACATGATACTGTACATAGAAAACCCTAAAGTCTCAGTCAAAAAGCTACAGGACCCAATAAATAAATTCGGCAAGGTAGCAGAATATAAAATTAATCATCAGAAATCAGAGGCATTTTTTTTCTTTTTTTTTTTTTTTTTTTTGTATTTTTCTGAAGCTGGAAACGGGGAGAGACAGTCAGACAGACTCCCGCATGCGCCCGACCGGGATCCACCCGGCACGCCCACCAGGGGTGATGCTCTGCCCCTCCGAGGCGTCGCTCTGCCGAGACCAGAGCCACTCTAACGCTTGGGGCAGAGGCCAAGGAGCCATCCCTAGCGCCCGGGCCATCTTTGCTCCAATGGAGCCTTGGCTGCAGGAGGGGAAGAGAGAGACAGAGAGGAAGGAGGGGGGGTGGAGAAGCAAACGGGCGCTTCTCCTATGTGCCCTGGCCGGGAATCGAACCCGGGTCCCCCACACGCCAGGCTGACGCTCTACCGCTGAGCCAACCGGCCAGGGCCCAGAGGCATTTTTATACACCAACAATGAACTGTCTAAAACAGAAATTAAAAAATAATCACCTTCTCTATTGCTACAGAAAAAATAAAGTACCTAGGAGTAAATTTAACCAAGGAGGTTAAAGACCTGTACTTGGAAAATTATAAGACATTGATAAAAGAAATCAAGAAAGATACAATCAAGTGGAAGCATATACTGTGTTCATGGACAGGAAGAATAAATATTATTAAAATGTCTATATTACCCAAAGCAATTTATAAATTTAATGCAATTCCTATTAAAATACCAATGACATACTTCAAAGATGTAGAACAAATATTCCAAAAATTTATATGGAACCAAAAAAAGAACATGAATAACCTCAGCAATCTTGATAAAGAAGAATAAAGTGGGAGGTATCACACTTCCTGATATCAAGTTATACTACAAGGCCATTGTATTCAAAACAGCTTGGTACTGGCATAAGAACAGGCATACAGATCAATGGAACAGAACAGAGAACCCAGAAATAAACCCACACCTTTATGGACAATTGATATTTGAGAAAGGAGGTAAGAGCATACAATGGAGTAAAGACAGTCTCTTTAACAAATGGTGTTGGGAAAATTGGACAGGTACATGCAAAAAACTGAAACTAGACCACCAACTTACACCATTCACAAAAATAAACTCAAAATGGTTAAAAGACTTAAATGTAAATCGTGAAACCATAATCATGTTGGAAGAAAACATCGGCAGTAAGCTCTTCGACATCTCTCACAGCAATATATTTGCTGATTTATCTCCACGGGCAAGTGAAATAAAGGACAGGATGAACAAATGGGATTATATCAAACTGAAAAGCTTCTGCACAGCTAAAGACAATATGAACAAAATAAAAAGACAAATCACAAAATGAGAGAACATATTCAACAATACATCTGATAAAGTGTTAATAACCAAAATTTATAAGAAACTTGTAAAACAACACCAGGAAGGTAAACAATCCAATTAAAAAATGGCAAAAGAACTGAATAGACACTTCTCCAAAGAGGACATACAGATGGCCAATAGGCAGATGAAAAAATATTCAACATCACTAATTATTAGAGAAATGCAAATTAAAACCACAATGAGATATCACCTCACATCAGTCAGAATGGCGCTCTTTAACAAAACTACACATAATAAATGCTGGTGAGAATGTGGAGAAAAGGGAACCCTCCTGCACTGCTGGTGGGAATGCTGACTGGTGCAGCCACTGTTGAAAACAGTATGGAGATTCCTCAAAAAATTAAAAATGGAACTGCCTTGGGAGGTGGGGAGGAAAGACAGGGATGGCGAGGGGGAGGGGAGGGGAAGGGGCACAAAGAAAACCAGATAGAAGGTGACGGAAGAAAATTTGACTTTGGGTGATGGGTATGCAACATAATCAAATGTCAAAATAATCTGGAGATGTTTTCTCTGAACATATATTCCCTGATTTATTAATGTCACCCCATTAAAATTAATAATATATATTAATAATTTAATAATATATATTATTAATGGCTGGAGAAAGCAGGGGGTAGAAAAAAAATAGAACTGCCTTTTGACCCAGCTATCCCACTTTTAAGAATATATCCTAACACCAAATCACTGATTCAAAAGAAGGAATACACCGCCATGTATATTGCAGCATTGTTTACAGTAGCCAAGATCTGGAAACAGCCCAAGTATCCATCAGTGGACAAGTGAATTAAAAAGCAGTGGTACATATGATATATACAATGGAATACCATTGAAAAAGAAGGTAATCTTACCATTTGCGATGGCATGAATGGACCTGGAAACTATTATGCTTAGTGAAACAAGCCAGGCAGAGAAAGAAAAATATCATATGACCTCACTCATTTGAGGAATTCAGTGAACAATGTGAACTGAGGAACAGAAAAGAGGCAGAGGCAAGATCAAAGGGACCAGAAGGAAAGGAGACAGAGGGAAAGGGGATGAGAGGATGGGATCAGAGAAGGGAAAGAAATTGGTGAAATCATATATATATATATATATATATATATATATATATATATATATATACACACACACACACACACACACACACACACACACACATACACACACACACACACACGCACACAGCATTATAGAGAGCAGGACAGCAAATCCTGGAGGGGAGTGGAGAAGGCGTTGGGGAGGGGTTAGGGGGATGTCAAGGAGAACACTGGAGTGGGGGGAGATACATTCGATGGGACACTTGAATCTATATATAAACACAATAAATTAAAATCAATAAAAAATAAAAAAGAGAAGAAAATCATAAGGAAGAAAAAATATTGGACTGAAAAGATGGCAGCGGAGTAGGCAGACGTACAGATGCCCAGCTCTCACCACCAAACTGGAATACAAATCAATTTAGGAAATATCAGCATGAAAAACCAACTCTGAACTACAAGAACAGCTCTCAAAAACCAAGGAGCAAAGAAGAAGCCACAAAAAACCTGGTAGGGAGCGCCTGAATCTCCCCTGCTTACAGGAACGGAGGGGGGTGGTGAGGCTGAGAGCCCAGAGGGGATCTCACACAAGGGAAAAGGGCAGAAACTACTGCTCACAGCCACTTGCCTGGCGACCAGAGAGTGAGGTGCGTTGAAAAGACCAGCTTATCTCCCAAGTGGAAAGGACAGGGAGAGGGACAGACTGTGAGGGGCTAGGAATGCAGGAGACGAACTAAAAAAGCTGACTCATCCATGCTGGAGGCAGCCATAGCTGGGGGAGGGACTGAACCTTTCACAAAACAGAGCTGAATTGCTTCTGGATCAGAGATCTCCGGACATCTATCCAGCTCCAATTAGCGTAACAAGACACAGCTGAAAACAAGAATTGGGGAGGAGAGGCAGTAACTCAGGTCTCCATGGAGATCTGAGATACACCTCCCCCTACTGAAGCTGAGAAAACACCCTGCCCCCAGAGAAATTAATTGGCTAAAGAGGCCTTCAGAGTCTCAGGTTACACCCACCGCATTCCTGGATACAGTTTCAAGGAAACCCCCTGCTGAGATCAGTAAAAAGACTATCACCTGTTAAGAAAACAAACAAATCAAGACTTCAAAGCTGCCCAAATCAGAAAGTGGATTACAGATAACAGCTGATACCAACCCAAGAAGACCTAGAAATAACTGAAAACTAGAGGCAGACAACACCAAGCCTAGACTCAACCAATTCTACAAATAAAAAACCCCAAAACAGACAATGAAAAGACAAAGAAGTGAAACCACAAGAGACACAAGTGAAACCAAATGAAACCACAAGAGACACCTTCAAAAGATGAACTGAGTGATATGGAAATAATCAAACTTCCAGATGCGGAGTTCAAAATAATGATTGTAAGGATGCTTAGGGATCTTAGAACAACAATGGATGGCCATTATGAACACCTAAATAAAGAAATAGCAAGTATAAAAAAGAATCAGTGGGAGATGACAAATACAATATCAGAAATAAAGACCACAATGGAAGGAATTAAAAACAGGATAGATAGAGCTGAGGATCAAATCAGCGAGTTGGAGGACAACTGGAATGAAGGCATGAAAACAGAAGAAAAGAGAAAAGAGACTCAAAAAGTCAGAGGAAACACTTAGAGACCTCTGTGACAACATGAGGAGAAATAACATCCGCATCATAGGGGTTCCTGAAGAAGAAGAAGAAGAAAAAGAACAAGGGATAGAGACTTTGTTCAATAATATCATAGCTGAAAACTTCCCTAAATTAATGCAACAGAAACTCTCACAAGTCCAAGAAGCACAGAGGACTCCATTAAAGAGAAACCCAAAGAAACCTACACCAAGACACATCATAATTAAAATACCAAAGCTAAGCGATAAAGAGAAAATATTAAAAGCTGCAAGAGAAAAAAAAGTTATCACCTACAAAGGAGTCCCCATAAAGATGACATCTGACTTCTCAACAGAAACACTTGAGGCCAGAAGGGAATGGCAAGAAATATTCAAAGTAATGCAGAACAAGAACCTACAACCAAGACTACTTTATCCAGCAAGGCTATCATTTAAAATTGAAGGAGAAATAAAAAGCTTCCCAGACAAAAAAACAACTCAAGGAATTTATTACAACCAAACCAATGCTACAGGAAATGTTAATGGGCCTGCTGTAAACAGATCAAAGTGGGAAAACAATATAGCAAAAAAGGAATGCACCTTTAAAGAATAAAATGGCAATAAACAACTTCATATCAATAATAACCTTAAACATAAATGGATTAAATGATCCAATCAAAAGACATAGGGTAGCTGCGTGGATAAGAAAACAGGACCCATACATATGCTGTCTACAAGAGACACACCTTAGAACAAAAGATACACATAGATTGAAGGTAAAAGGATGGAAAAAAACATTTCGTGCAAATGGAAATGAAAAAAAAGCTGGGGTAGCAATACTTATATCAGAAAATTGGACTTTAAAACAAAGGATATAGTAAGAGATAAAGAAGGCCACTACATAATGATAAAGGGAGTAATCCAACAGGAAGATATAACTATTATAAATATCTATGCACCTAATATAGGAGCACCCAAATATATAAAACAGACTTTGATGAATTTAAAGGGCGAGATCAACAGCAATACTATAATAGTAGGGGATTTCAATACCCCACTAACATCACTAGATAGATCCTCAAGAAAGAAAATTAACAAAGAAATAGCATACTTATTGGAAACACTAGATCAACTCGATTTAATAGATATCTTCAGAACCTTTCACCCTAAAGCAGAAGAATATACATTCTTTTCAAGTGCTCATGGTACATTCTCTAGGATAGACCACATGTTAGGGCGCAAACGTGCTCTCAACAAATTTAAGAAGACTGAAATCATATCAAGCACTTTCTCAGATCACAATGGCATGAAACTAGAAATGAACAACAACAGAAAAGCTCAAAAATTCCCAAACACATGGAAACTAAATAGCAGGTTGTTAAATAATGAATGGATTAAGAATGAGATCAAAGAAGAAATAAAAAAATTCCTAGAAACAAATGACAATGAGCATACAACAACTCAAAATTTATGGGACACAGCAAAAGCAGTAATGAGAGGGAAGTTCATAGCACTACAGACACACTTTCAGAAGCTAGAAAAAGCTCAAATAAACAACTTAACCCTGCATCTAAAAGAATTAGAAAAAGAACAGCAAGTAAAGCCCAAATGTAGTAGAAGGAAGGAAATAATAAAGGTCAGAGCAGATATAAATGACATAGAGGCTAAAGAAACAATACAGAGGATCAATGAAACTAGGAGCTGGTTCTTTGAAAAGGTAAACAAGATTGATGAACCTTTAAGTAGACTCACCAAGAAAAAGAGAGAGAGAGGACTCAAATAAATAAAATTAGAAATGAGAGAGGAGAAATAACAACTGACACAACAGAAATACAAAATATTGTAAGAAAATACTATGAAAAACTGTATGCCAAAAAACCAGACAACCTAGATGAAATGAACAAATTCCTTGAAACATACAATCTTCCAAAAATCAATCTGGAAGAATCAGAAAACCTAAACAGACCGATTACAACAAATGAGATCAAAACAGTTATCAAAAAACTCCCAACAAAGAAAAGTCCTGGGCCCGATGGCTTCACAACAGAATTCTACCAAATATTCAAAGAAGAACTAACTCCTATCCTTCTCAAACTATTTCAAAAATTCAAGAGGAAGGAAGACTTCCAAGCTCCTTTTATGAGGCAAGCATAATTCTGATTCTAAAACCAGGCAAAGACAACACAAAGAAAGAAAATTATAGGCCAATATCTCTGATGAATATAGATGCTAAAATCCTCAACAAAATATTAGCAAACCAGATCCAACAATATATGGAAGAAATCATACACCATGATCAAGTGGGATTTATTCTGGGGAGGCAAGGCTGGTACAATATTCGTAAATCAATCAATGTGATTCATCACATAAACAAAAAGAAGGAGAAAAACCATATGATAATTTCAATAGATGCAGAAAAAGCATTTGATAAAATCAAGCACCCATTCATGATCAAAACTCTCAGCAAAGTGGGAATACAGGGAACATACCTCAACATGATAAAAGCCATCTATGAGAAACCCACAGCCAACATCATACTCAATGGGAAAAAATTAAAAGCAATACCCTTAAGATCAGGAACAAGGCAGGGGTGCCCCCTTTCACCACTCTTATTTAACATAGTTCTGGAAGTCCTAGCCACAGCAATCAGACAAGAAGAAGAAATAAAAGGCATTCAAGTTGGAAAAGAAGAAGTAAAACTATCATTATTTGCAGATGATATGATATTATATATAGAAAACACTAAAGTCTCAGTAAAAAAGCTACTGGACCTGATAAATGAATTCAGCAAGGTGGCAGGATATAAAATCAATACTCAGAAATCAGAAGCATTTTTATACACCAACAATGAACAGTCAGAAAGAGAAATTAAGGAAACAATCCCCTTCACAATTACAACCAAAAAAATGAAGTACCTAGGAGTAAACTTAACCAAGGAGACTAAAGACTTGTACTCAGAAAATTACAAAGCATTGATAAAAGAAATCAAGGAAGATACAAACAAGTGGAAGCATATACCGTGTTCATGGTTAGGAAGAATAAACATCATTAAAATGTCTATTTTACCCAAAGCAATCTATAAATTCAATGCAATTCCTATTAAAATACCAATGACATACTTCAAAGATATAGACCACATATTCCAAAAATTTATATGGAACCAAAAGGGAACACGAATAGCCTCAGCAATCTTAAAAAAGAAGAATAAAGTGGGAGGTATCACACTTCCTGATATCAAGTTATACTACAAGGCCATTGTACTCAAAACAGCCTGGTACTGGCATAAGAACAGGCATATAGATCAATGGAACAGAACAGAGAACCCAGAAATAAACCCACAGTTCTATGGACAACTGATATTTGACAAAGGAGGTAAGGAAATACAATGGAGTAAAGACAGCCTCTTTAACAAACGGTGTTGGGAAAATTGGACAGCTACCTGCAAAAAAATGAAACTAGATCACCAGCTTACACCACTCACAAAAATAAACTCAAAATGGATAAAAGACTTAAATGTGGGCCGTGAAACCATAAGCATCTTAGTAGAAAACATAGGCAGTAAGCTATCCGACATCTCTCAGAGCAATATATTTGCTGATTTATCTCCACAGGGAAGTGAAATAAAAGACAGGATAAACAAATGGGACTATATCAAACTAAAAAGCTTTTGCACAGCTAAAGACAACAAGAACAGAATAAAAAGACAAACTACACAATGGGAGAACATATTTGACAACACGTCTGATAAGGGGTTAATAACCAAAATTTATAAAGAACTTGTAAATCTCAACACCAGGAAGACAAACAATCCAATCCAAAAATGGGCAAAAGAGATGAATAGACACTTCTCCAAAGAGGACATACAGATGGCCAATAGGCATATGAAAAAATACTCAACATCACTAATCATTAGAGCAAATTAAAACCACAATGAGATATCACCTCACACCATCCAGAATGGCGCTCCTCAACAAAACAATACAGAATAAGTGCTGACGAGGATGTGGAGAAAAGGGAACCCTCCTGCACTGCTGGTGGGAATGCAGACTGGTGCAGCCACTGTGGAAAACAGTATGGAGATTTCTCAAAAAACTGAAAATCGAACTGTCTTTTGACCCAGCTATCCCACTTTTAGGAATATACCCCAAGGACACCATAGAACAGCTCCAAAAGGAGAAATGCACCCCCATGTTTGTGGCAGCATTGTTCACAATAGCAAAGATCTGGAAACAGCCCAAGTGTCCGTCAGAGGACGAGTGGATTAAAAAGCTTTGGTACATATATACTATGGAATACTACTCAGCCATAAGAAATGATGACATCAGATCATTTACAATAACATGGATGGACCTTGATAACATTATATGGAGTGAAATAAGTAAATCAGAAAAAAACTACGAACTATATGAATCCATACATAGAAGGGACATAAAAATGAGACTCAGAGACATGAACAAGAATGTGATGGCAACAGGGTGGGGTTTGGGGGAGGGGGGATAGGGCGAAGAAGGAGAGAGGGGTTGGGGGAGGGGAGGGGCACAAGAAAACCAGATAGAAGGTGACAGAAGACAATTTAACTTTGGGCGAGGGGTACACAGCACAATCAAATGTCAAAGTAATCTAGAGATGTTTTCTTTCAACATATGTACCCTGATTTATCAATGTCACTGCATTAAATTTAATAAATAAATTTAAAAAAAAGAAAAGAAAAAGTATTTACAATATTTATTGAAAAAATTCACATACAAGTGGACCCACACATTTTAAACCTGTTCCATTCAAGGGTCACCTGTATGCGTGGGGCTGGGTTCCAAAGAAAAGAGCGTAGGAAGAGGCTTCTTGCTGAAGCTGCTCCTGGTCAAGGTCCCACAGCAGCCTCACTTGTGTCCCTTTCTGCTTAGACATGGAAAACATTGTAAAGTTGAGTCAGAACTATGGTGAGCCTTTAACCACAGTGAACGATTTAAAAATTCATGTTTTCCTATGGACTTCCATTTTTCTACCACCCTCGTTCCCTCAAGACATTAAGATTCACACAAAAGACACTTGCTGCTGTGTTCTGAAATGATCATTTTGTGATTATCATTTTGGTCTATATCTGAGCCCCATTTTTCCAGCCTAGACCAGCTGCCCTTATAAATAAAGATATCAGTTCAAAGGAAATGTAAGAATATATCTTCATGGAGTGAACAGCCCCTTTAGCTGTTCAAAGAATTTGAGGACCTTGTTTGTTTTCAAACAAGTAAGGAGCCTCCTGCAACCTCCCAGACAGCTCGCAGGAAGCCTGGCCTAAAGAACAGTAGGTGACCTGGTGGACACACTGTTGTTGTTCTGTCCCCATCCTTGCTCTGTTTTGTGTTTGCTTGTTTGGTTTTACTTTCAAGATGCATTTATACCTGACCTCGGTTCACCCTCAGATTTAGGTTAGTGCAGGTGTGGGCAGCAAAGACATCCAGAGCTGGGTCCACATCTATTCTGTCACTCGGCCACGAAGCAGAAAAGTGGAGGGTGGAAGTCGCTGTCTACAAGTTCCTCTCTTCCTTCTCACGTGAGCCTGCTCCAGGGGAGATGGCTGAGCCAAGGCCCTGGGGAAATCTCTGCCGGGCTTCGGAGGAGCCCAGAAGAGGACTTCCCTGAGAAGAGAGCAAAGAGAGGGTGGATGGGAGCAGCTTTCCCCACTTCACACAGGACACAGGAACTATCTCAGCATCTCCAGTGCACATGCCCATGCCATTAAAAGTACAGTGTACAGTAAGCAATCTGCAGTAAAGACTCCGATACTTCTGAAATCTTTTCACACTTTAAGAAGCTTCCAAGCAAAGCACTAGCAACTAACACCATAGCATCTGCCAATCATCTTTCTAGATGTTAAATAGTATTGAGTTGAGGACAAGGGTGGAACACTAGAGACACAGCCAGAGGAAGGAAAGAGAGAGGAAATGGGGTATTAAGTGACGAAGTGGAATAGTACCAAGGTTTCCTCAAAGTTGCCTGAGCCACACTATTTAAAAATATTTTGTAAGCAACCCTTGATATGCAATAACTTACTCATTAAACATCTTTCTTTTTGCACCTAATAAGGTAATGCAGCTGTTGCATTACTACTATTACTACTACATCATAATGTTATTACTATTACTGCTAGTATCGCTACTGTGACTATATATCATGTTAGACATTGTGCCAGGTTCTGTGTACAGAGATGAGCAAAGAGCCTAGTCTGTCCTCAGAGAACTTGCAGTTGAGAAGAAGGGACAAGTGAGTGAGTAGCCAGTCATAACATGGTGTCACTAGTGCTGAGCAGGGTGAATGAGACTTCTTTGGTGTCCAGAAGAGAAGCACAGGCCAGCAATGGGAAAGGGATGGGAGCTGCTTCTGGAGCCATAATAAGAGGCATAAGGTGTGGCTCTTCTCCCACATGAAAAAGGGTCAGGAGCTGTGAGCCGAAATGTGCCAAATGGTTTCTATACCAGGTGAAGCATGGAGGGAAAGCCATGGGGTAGTGGAGCCAGTCCAGGCTCAGGCCTGTCCTGGGGGTGAGAGACAGCACGGTGTGGTTGGAAGATCCAGGTTGACTGGAGCATGGAGTGGAGGGGACAGGGTCTAGGTTCAGGGAAAGCTCATTATGTTCTTTGCCTGCTAAGCAGTTTGCTCTTTGTTTTGTGAATAAAAGTATGATAAGTTTTTAAGTTTGGGAGTGGGGAACAGAGTGATAGAGGTGGGATGGAGACTGGCAGATAATAGGTTTTTGAAGTTTGAGCTGTGTGCTCAAAAGTCTTTTAAGAAAGAACATACTCTTTTTTTCCTGTGTCTAAATATTTTTTATTGTGGTAAAATTGTTCTACAAGAGTATATGCATTTATGTATTTCAGGTGTAGAACACTATACTTCAGTATTTGCATTCACTACATTAGTGCTCACTACTATGAGTCTAGTTACCCTCTGTCACCATATGATTGGTACTGCCCACTAACCCTGCCCCCAGACCACCAATCTGGAAAACACCTTCCTTGCAGTGTTAGATCAAGGATGTTTATTTAGCTTTTCTGGTCATCTTGCCAACCAAAGTTTTCCATTCAGCCTTTCTGTGTCATAAATTAGATCCACCTTTCCCAGATTGCAGCTATTGCAGAGGTCGTTTCTGGGCTGCACAGCATTGGAAGGAAATGGGGACATGGGCAAAGAGAAACTGGCCAGAGCTGTAAGAATCTTGTTTGATTAGATCCAGCACAGGTGAGTTCTAAACTGAAGCTAACTTCCAAAAGATGTGAACACTGTGCTGGACCATGGAGACAAATCGTTAGAAACGGGCAGCCTTTTGGTCTCCTGACCCAGAGAAGATGCTGTCTGCACATTTCACAGAGTAAATTGGAGATGTGGTGAGAATCTGGTTAATTTAAGATTGATATTCTGGTGGAATTTGTAGACTAGTGTGAAACTTTGGGAGTAGGAAAGGAATTTCTGGGCACCTAGTGTCACAGCTGTCTGGCTTTTTGGCCAGGAGAATGAAGAACATCCAGGGAGGCTGCAGCCACCAATATGACTGTCCACAGCACTGGTCGGGAAAAAGCAAAAAGTAAATCCCACTTTTGATCTATGGTGGGTGGAAGAGGGAGAAAGAAAGAAACAGTAATTCATAACTTAGTTCAGCTTGCCCTGCCAGTTCCCCACCTGCCCCCTGCCATCCCTACCACACCTGCCCACGGAATGAACCGGTGGCAACCTTGGCAAAACCCTCGCCCACTGCTCGCTCAAGGCAGTACAGCTCAGGGGAAATGTTCAGTGAGCTCAGAGTTCAGAACCTGACCGATGACACCTTTCCAGTGAGCCCCACCCTCAACCAGCAGGCCCCTCACCACTTGAGGGAGGCGATTATTGACGTCTGTCATTCCTTGGTTGTAAAGCTAATTAGGATCACAGTAACAGAGGGCGATTCGTACACACTTAAAAATGGTTAAAATGACAAATATTGTTAGCTACATTTTACCACAATTAAATAAAACAAAACTGAGTTTCAGGAGAAAAGTTGTTCTAGTCTCTGTTTTTCAAGAATACCTGGCTTTTTCTTAGTCTGGGGTCTTTGTACTCATTCTTCTCGCTTTCTGGAAGTCTCTTTACCAGCACGTCATATAATTGGTTCCTTCCACATCCAGATGTCCTTCAAGTTTCTCCTTCTCCTGTCCATATCACTTTATCCTGTTATTTGTCGATTTATTTATTATCTGTGTGTCTCCCATAACTAGAATATAAACTTCCAAGAAAATTTCACCTGTTTGTTCTCTACTACTCAGAACAGAGTCTAACCCTCAATCAGTGCTTCTTCAATACTTGTTGAATGACTGAAGGGCTGAACCAATGGATTCTGGCACTTAAAGGATCAGTGTATGTTTTCAGTAAATGGGCCTAATTTGAAGTCAAGGGCACAGTCTAGGGCTGTGATTCTATCTTCTGGAGTATACATCTTTATATTTTCTTTTCCTTCCCATTCTCCACTCCCAATTTTCCAAACCCTAATTCCAATTTAATACCTTTCAGTGAGTAATACTAAGCCTCTGGACTCTTACCCCACCCATGTTAAAGTCCATTTTTCCACACCCTCCATGTTGCCCTGCCTATATGGAGAGGCTCAGGCTTTAAGCGGGGAAGTGATTTAAAAGGGCAAAATGAAACATCACATGGGATGTTATGCAGAGGCAGATTTAACAGCTGGTGCACCGGGCATGTGCCCTGGGCCCAGACCTGAAGGGCTCCACAAAACCCCAACTTTGCACTTTTTTCAATGACACCAAGTTTGATTTCATATGTGCAATTTTAACATTAATAGTATATAATATTTTTTATTTATTTAAAAATATGTTTAACATGTATTTTTTAATAAATAAATTTTTATTAATTTTAATGGGGTGACACCAATAAATCAGGGTACATATATTCAAAGAAAACATGTCCAGGTTACCTTGTCATTCAATTCTGTTGCATACCCATCACCCAAAGTCAGATTGTCCTCCGTCACCTTCTATCTAGTTTTCTTTGTGCCCTTCCCCCTCCCCTTTTTCCTTCTTCCCTCCCCCTGCCCCCCATAACCACCACACTCTTGTCTATGACTCTTAGTCTCATTTTTATGTCCCACCAATATATGAAATCCTGCAGTTCTTGGTTTTTTCTGACTTACTTATTTCACTCTGTATAATGTTATCAAGATCACACCATTTTGTTGTAAGTGATCCGATGTCATCATTTCTTATGGCTGAATAGTATACCATGGTGTATATGTGCCACATCTTCTTTATCCAGTCTTCTATTTTTTTTTACAGTGATTAAAGCCTTTAAGTAAACTCTTGGCCAATAATACAGCAAGAATCTATAAAAGAGTAGTGTCCTTAACATGTTTGCCAAGTCCAAGTTGGCCCCAACACCTTGCCAAATCCCTGAAAAATGCAACCCAACCCCTGTTTAGTCTGTTAGGAGCTGTCACAAGGAGCAGGAGTCCAGGAAATGTCCACATCCAGGAAAAGTCCACATGGCACTGGAATTGTTGTCACAATTCTATACTTTGCAGCTCACGTCCAAGTCCCAATGACCACTACTTCTAGCTGGTAATGATTCAGGTAGACTGGAAAAGCCATCTGCAGCATGTGTGGAGATGGAGCTTCTGTTCTCCTCTGCCTGGAGAGATGAGATCAGGGTACTTTTCCCTGGAACTCTGCGACTGTGACTTGGTAAAGAGAACCTTGGGATACACTAAGCTGGGTGGCAAAGGTAGATTCATAATAGAAGTTGGCAAAAGGGGGAAAGAGAGCTCTAGATTAGGAGTAGGTCCCAGTCTGAAATATGAGTGGGGCATTGAGGTAGGAGGAATAAAGGAAACACTGTATATTAAACAAAGCAGCAGAAAATAGGACTATCAACACCCACAACAGAGATCTTTGAGGGAAGAATAAAAAACCTGACTATTCAGGCAAGACATAGTTAAGTAGCCCTTGTGCAAATGAGATCTGTTTACCTGCTTCTTGGAAGAAATACCCTAGGCTCGTCCACAGTGTTGTAGATGGGGCTGACAGCCCTGGGCACCTTCAGCCTTCAGTGGCAAACTCCAGCATTCTGGGCAAGGTTAGGTCATAGGTGGCTGGAGCAGGGCTGGAAGAGACTGATCCCTTTCTTAGAGGAGCGAGGGGAAAGCCTACCTTCCAGTGTCCCTGTTTCCTCCCAGCAGAGGCATGTAAGTCTGGCAGGCTTTAGCTCAATGACCTTCCTTTCCACTATTGAAGCAGGACCCTGATGGCATCCTATGAGACCCCTTAGGGGCGTTGGAGCCTTTAAGGGTGTATCCTAAAAGCTGGTAGTTCCCCTGATCTCTATTGGGCTTTTTCTGCCTCTTGGTATCTTAAAGGCCATGCTCAGAAGATCTCGCTGAAGGGGTTGAGGATCCCCATTCGCCTATATAAATCTTTTCCATATATCGGAGCTATTTGGAAAAAGACAAAACAGTGTTATTAGCTGGATCAAATAAAGAAAGTAGTAGTTTGCAGGAGAAAAATATTTGGTGTCTCCCGTTCATCAGCATTCATTCCTAGGTCCTGGCCGGTTGGCTCAGTGGTAGAGCATTGGCCTGGAGTGCAGGAGTCCCAAGTTCGAATTCCTGGCCAGGGCACACAGGAGAAGCGCCCATCTGCTTCTCCACCCCTACCCCTCTCTTTCCTCTCTCTCTCTCTCCTCCCCTACCACAGCCAAGGCTCCATTGGAGCAAAGTTGGCCCAGGCGCTGAGGATGACTCTGTGGCCTCTGCCTCAGGTGCTAGAATGGCTCTGGTTGCAACAGAGCAACACTCCAGATGGGCAGAGCATCCCCCCCTGGTAGGCATGCCGGGTGGATCCCAGTCGGGTGCATGCAGGAGTCTGTCTGACTGCCTCTCTGTTTCCAACTTCAGAAAAGTACAAAAAAAAACAAGAAAAAAGGGCATTCCCTTGTGCTAAAGCTCCAGGGAGCATGGAGTGAGCTCGAGTATGTCCTATAAAACATGGAGCTCTATGTTGACATACAAGTCTTTAAAGAAGGAGGAACTGCTGAAATAGTTCATCAGCATTTGTCCCTAAGACAGCAGTCTTTATAGTGGAAACACCATAAGTAAATATTTGCTGTCTGTATATAGAGTAAAGGGGGAATATGGCAAATGCTGAAAAGCCGTGATAATGGCATATAATTCTAGACTTTGAGCTGATTTTAAGTTGACCATTTCAGTATAAAGTTGTCCATTGATTTGCAAGAGCAATTTGCCATTTAGTGGAAGTTTCCCAGAGCCATTGTTGTTGATCCTTTGAAAAAAGGAACAACAATAATTTTGAGGCTCAAAATCTATAAGCTGTAAGGGTCTCTTATGCCCCTTGATAATCCAGGAGGCAAGAAGATCAAAATATGGAAGTGTATTCCATGGGCTATTAGATGGTTTAGTGTGCCCAAGCTGTAGCTGCTCTTGTACCAATTGAGCAGCTGCCCTAAGTTTCTCCTGAGAAAGGGGCCATTGGTCTACCCATACAGGATTATGTGATTTCCAAGTAATTGGGTCTGCACAATGCATTTATTGAGGTAGCAGGAGCTACCATGGTCCCTATGCTAAATTTTGATATCATAATCCACACATTCTGCTATTGGGTGCCACTTCTATGGGGGTGAGAATTCCTCGCTGTTCTTTCCCTAGTCCCTTAGTGGGCAAAAATCCCTGATCAAGCATCTGAGTACTGACTAAACTATTAGGACTGACAAGCAACACTCCCATATTTTTCAAAACATCTCTACCCCACAAATTAACTGGCCATCCAGGGAGCACATAAAACTTAAAAAATCCAGAATGACCTTCTTAATTTTCCCAATGTAGAAAACTAGAACTTTGTTGAGGGGATTTACTCTGCCCTATACCTTGTAATTCTGTGACTGCTGCATGAATGGGCCAGAAAGAAGGCCAATGTAGCTTAGGAATAACAGATACATCAGCTCCAGTATCTAAAAGACCTTTAAATTTATGCTCATGTATTGTTAGTTCCAATTCAGGGCGTTCCTGACCTATTTTTTTTTTAAATCCAATTGGCAAAATCAGAGGAACCAACTCACCAATTTGCTTGGGGCCCCTTTTGCAGGATGTGGCCTGAGAAGCAATATTAGCATCCTTATACTATTCTTCTAACTCCCTGAATTAGCCGTGAGACAAATTCTTTTTTTCTTTTTTTTTGGATTAATTTTAATGGGGTGACATTGATAAAATTGTCCTTCATCACATTCTAACTGGTTTTCTTTGTGCCCCTCCCCTCCCTCAACCCCCTCCCCTCTCCTCCCCCCACCCTGTAACCCCAACACTGTTGTCCATGTCTCTGAGTCTCATTTTTATGTCCCACCTATGTATGGAATCGTACAGTTCTTAGTTTTTTCTAATTTACTTATTTCACTCAGTATAATGTTATCAAGGTTCATCCATGTTGTTGTAAAAGATCTGACGTCATCATTTCTTATGGCTGAGTAGTAATCCATAGTATATACATACCAAAGCTTTTTAATCCACTCATCTTCTGACAAACACCTGGGCTGTTTCCAGATCTTTGCTATTGTGAACAATGCTGCCATAAACATGGGGGTGCATTTCTTCTTTTCAAACAGCACTATGGTGTTCTTGGGGTATATTCCTAACAGTGGTATAGCTGGGTCAAAAGCAGTTGGATTTTTAATTTCTTGAGGAATCTCCATACTGTTTTCCATGGAGGCTGCACCAGTCTGCATTCCCACCAGCAGTGCAGGAGGGTTCCCTTTTCTTCACATCCTCGCCAGCACTTATTCTGTGTTGTTTTATTGATGAGCGCCATTCTGACTGGTGTGAGGTGATATCTTATTGTGGTTTTAATTTGCATTTCTCTAATAATTACTGATGTTGAGCATTTTTTTATATGCCTGTTGGCCATCTGAATGTCCTCCTTGGAGAAGTGTCTATTCATCTCTTTTGCCCATTTTTGGATTGGGTTGTTTGTCTTCCTGGTATTGTTTTACAAGTTCTTTATAAATTTTGGTTATTAACCCCTTATCAGACGCATTGTCAAATATATTCTCCCATTGTATAGTTTGTCTTTTTATTCTGTTCTTATTGTCTTTAGCTGTGCAGAAGCTTTTTAGTTTGATAAAGTCCCATTTGTTTATCCTGTCTTTTATTTCACTTGCCTGTGGAGACAAATCAGCAAATATATTGCTGCGAGAGATGTCAGAGAGCTTACTGCCTATGTTTTCTTCTAAGATGCTTATGGTTTCACAGCTTACATTCAAGTCTTTTATCCATTTTGAGTTTATTTTTGTGAATGGTGTAAGTTGGTGGTCTAGTTTCATTTTTTTTCAGGTAGCTGTCCAGTTTTTCCAACACCATTTGTTGAAAAGGCTGTCTTTACTCCAATGTATGCTCTTACCCCCTTTGTCAAATATCAGTTGTCCATAAAAGTGTGGGTTTATTTCTGGGTTCTCAGTTCTGTTCCATTGATCTATATGCCTGTTCTTATACCAGTATCAGGCTGTTTTGAGTACAGTGGCGTTATAATATGACTTGATATCTGGAAGTGTGATACCTCCCGCTTTATTCTTCCTTTTCAAGATTGCTGAGGCTATTTGTGTTCTTTTTTGGTTCCATATAAATTTTTGCAATATGTGTTCTATATCATTGAAGTATGTCATTGGTATTTTAATAGGTATTGCATTGAATTTATAAATTGCTTCGGGTAATATAGACATTTTAATGATGTTTATCAGGGGTCCCCAAACTTTTTACACAGGGGGCCAGTTCACTGTCCCTCAGACCATTGGAGGGCTGGACTATAAAAAAAACTATGAACAAATCCCTATGCACACTGCACATATCTTATTTTAAAGTAAAAAAACAAAACGGGAACAAATATAACATTTAAAATAAAGAACAAGTAAATTTAAATCAACAAACTGACAGGTATTTCAATGGGAACTATGCTCCTCTCACTGACCACCAATGAAAGAGGTGCCCCTTCCAGAAGTGCGGTGGGGGCTGGATAAATTGCTTCAGGGGGCCGCATGTGGCCCGCGGACCGTAGTTTGGGGACCCCTGATGTTTATTCTTCCTAACCATTAGCACGGTATATGCTTCCACCTGTTTGTGTCTTCCTTGATTTCTTTTATCAATGTTTTGTAATTTTCTGAGTACAAGTCTTTAGTCTCCTTGGTTAAATTTACTCCTAGGTACTTTATTTTTTTGGTTGCAATGGTAAAGGGGATTGATTCCTTAATTTTTCTTTCTGACAGTTCACTGTTAGTGTATAAAAATGCCTCTGATTTCTGGGTATTGATTTTATATCCTGCCACCTTGCTGAATTCATTTATCAGGTCAAGTAGTTTTTTTACTGTGACTTTAGGGTTTTCTATATACAATATCATATCATCTGCAAATAATGATAGTTTTCCTTCTTCTTTTACAATTTGGATACCTTTTATTTCTTTTTCTTGTCTGATTGCTGTGGCTAGGACTTCCAGAACTATGTTGAATAAGAGTGGTGAAAGGGGGCACCCCTACCTTGTTCCTGATCTTAAGGGGATTGCCTTTAATTTTTGCCCATTTAGTATGATATTGGCTGTGGGTTTGTCATAGATGGCCTTTATCATGTTGAGGTATGTTCCCTGTATTCCCACTTTGCTGAGAGCTTTGATCATGAATGGGTGCTGGATTTTATCAAATGCTTTTTCTGCATCTATTGAAATTATTATATGGTTTTTCTCCTTCCTTTTGTTTATGTGATGAATCACATTGATTGATTTGCAAATATTGTACCAGCCTTGCCTCCCAAGAATAAATCCCACTTGATCATGGTGTATGATTTTTTTTATATATTGCTGGATCCAGTTTGCTAATATTTTGTTGAGGATTTTAGCATCTAAATTCATCAGGGATATTGGCCTATAATTTTCTTTTTTTGTGTTGTCTTTGCCTGGTTTTGGAATCAGAATTATGCTCGCCTCATAAAAGGAGCTTGGAAGTTTTCCTTCCTTTTGAATTTTTTGAAATACCTTGAGAAGGATAGGAGTTAGTTCTTCTTTGAATATTTGGTAGAATTCACTTGTGAAGCCATCAGGCCCAGTCTTTTCTTTTTTGGGAGTTTTTGGTAACTGTTTCAATCTCATTAGTTGTAATTGGTCTGTTTAGGTTCTCTGATTCTTCCAGATTGATTTTTGGAAGATTATATGTTTCAAGGAATTTGTCCATGTCATCTAGGTTGTCTAGTTTTTTGGCGTACAGTTCTTCATAGTATTTTCTTACAATATTTTGTATTTTTGTTGTGTCAGTTGTTATTTCTCCACTCTCATTTCTAATTTTATTTATTTGAGTCCTCTCTCTTTTTTTCTTGGTGAGTCTGGTTAAAGGTTCATCGATCTTGTTTACCTTTTCAAAGAACCAGCTCCTGGTTTCATTGATTCTCTGTATTGTTTCTTTAGCCTCTATGTCATTTATTTCTGCTCTGATCTTTATTATTTCTTTCCTTCTACTACATTTGGCTTTACTTGCTGTTCTTTTTCTAGTTCTTTTAGATGTAGGGTCAAGTTGTTTATTTGAGCTTTTTCTAGCTTCTTGAGGTATGCCTGTAATGCTATAAACTTTCCTCTCAGGACTTCTTTTGCTGTGTCTCATAAATTTTGAATTGATGTATGCTCATTATCATTTGTTTATAGAAATTTTTAAATTTATTCTTTGATCTCATTGTTTACCCATTCATTATTTAATAACATGCTATTTAGTTTCCAAGTATTTGAGTATTTTTCAATTTTCCTGTTGTGGTTGATTTCTAGTTTCATGCCATTGTGATCAGAGAAAGTGCTTGATATGATTTCAATCTTCTTAAATTTGTTGAGATCACTTTTGTGCCCTAACATGTGGTCTATTCTAGAGAATGTACCATGAGCACTTGAAAAGAATGTATATTCTGCTGTTTTAGGGTGAAAGGTTCTGAAAATATCTATTAAATCGAGTTGATCTAATATTTCCTTTAAGTCTGCTGTTTCTTTGTTAATTTTCTTTCTTGAGGATATATCTAATGATGTTAGTGGGGTATTGAAATCCCCTACTATTATAGTATTGCTGTTGATCTTGCCCTTTAAATCCATCAAAGTCTGCTTTATATATGCAGGTGCTCCTATATTAGGTGTGTAGATATTTATAACGGTTATATCTTCCTTTTGGATTGCTCCCTTTATCATTATGTAGTGACCTTCTTTATCTCTAACTATAGTCTTTGTTTTAAAGTCCATTTTGTCTAATATAAGTATTGCTACCCCAGCTCTTTTTTCATTTCCATTTGCCTGGAATACTTTTTTCCATCCTTTTATTTTCAGCCTATGTGCATCTTTTGATTTAAGGTGTGTCTCTTGTAGACAGCATATGTATGGGTCTTGTTTTCTTATCCATGCAGCTACCCTATGTCTTTTGATCAGATCATTTAATCCATTTATATTTAAGGTTATTATTGATATGTAATTGTTTATTGCCATTTTATTCTTTTTTTTTTAATTTTTTTTTTTTTCATTTTTTTTTCTGAAGCTGGAAACAGGGAGAGACAGTCAGACAGACTCCCGCATGCGCCCGACCGGGATCCACCCGGCACGCCCACCAGGGGCGGTGCTCTGCCCCCCAGGGGGCGATGCTCTGCCCATCCTGGGCGTCGCCATATTGCGACCAGAGCCACTCTAGCGCCTGAGGCAGAGGCCACAGAGCCATGCCCAGCGCCCGGGCCATCTTTGCTCCAATGGAGCCTTGGCTGCGGGAGGGGAAGAGAGAGACAGAGAGGAAAGCGCGGCGGAGGGGTGGAGAAGCAAATGGGCACTTCTCCTATGTGCCCTGGCCGGGAATCGAACCCGGGTCCTCCGCACGCTAGGCCGACGCTCTACTGCTGAGCCAACCGGCCAGGGCCCATTTTATTCTTTAAAACTGTGTTCCTCTTTTGCTATATTCTTTTTCTCCTTTGATCTGTTTACAACAGGTCCCTTAGCATTTCTTGCAGCCTTAGTTCAGTTTTAGTAAATTCCTTGAGTTTTTTTTTTTTGTCTGTAAAGCTTTTTATTTCTCCTTCAATTTTAAATGATAGCCTTGCTGGATAAAGTAGTCTTGGTTGTAGGCTCTTGTTCTGCATTACTTTGAATATTTCTTGCCATTCCCTTCTGGCCTCAAGTGTTTCTGTTGAGAAGTCAGAAGTCATCCTTATGGGGGCTCCTTTGTAGGTGATAGTCTTTTTTTCTCTAGCAACTTTTAATATTTTCTCTTTATCACTTAGCTTTGGTATTTTAATTATGATGTGTCTTGGTGTTGATTTTTGGGTTTCTCCTTAATGGAGTTCTCTGTGCTTCCTGAACATGTGAGATGTTTTCCTGCCTTAATTGAAGGAAGTTTTCAGCTATGATATTATTGAACAAAGTCTCTATCCCTTGTTCTTTCTCTTCTTCTTCAGGAACCCCTATGATGCGGATGTTATTTCTCTTCATGTTGTCACAGAGCTCTCTTAGAGTTTCCTCAGACTTTTTGCGTCTCTTTTCTTTTTTCTGCTCTGCTTTCATGTCTTTATTTATCATGTCCTCTAACTCGCTGATTCGATTCTCTGCTTCATCCATCCTGCTTTTAATTCCTTCCATTGTGTTCTTCATTTCAGATATTGTATTTATCATTTCTGACTGATTCTTTTTTATTATTTCAATGTCCTTTTTTATATTTTCTATCTCTTTATTTAGGTTTTCGTAATGATTATCTATTGTTGTTCTAATATCTTTGAGCATCCTAACAATCATTATTTTAAAGTCTGCATCCGGTTATTTGGTTATTTCTGATTCATTTAGATCCTTTCCTTTGGGATTTCTCTTGGTTCATTTGTGTTGCATTTCTCTGCCTTCGCATTTTCTCTGTGTAAATGTTTTGGCAACTGGAGTCCACTGGGTATGGCCTCTGTTCCCTAGGTATGGTCTGTCTGCAGGTCCGCCACCCCCTGTTCTGTTGCTGCCTAAGGCTTTTGGATAACATGTATTTTTATTTTTCCTGTCTCTCTTTCTTTTTTTTTTTTAAGGGGCTTAATATTTTCTTCTGTGTCTGGGGAAACTGACCTTAATCCGCCTCTGACACTATGGGATGATTCTAGAGTGAAATGAAGCAAATCTTCCTCCCATACTCATATTTTATTACAGTTATAAGCTGGCACAAGGCTCACTTCCAACTGTGAGAGGCTGCAGAAACCAGTGGGTAAGAAAAACCAGAAGCCATCTGAACTGGTCTCCATTCTGCTGCCACACAGGGATGCCTTCACCATGGCCATGCTTCCATCCCCATAGCAGGCATCACCGAGCATGCGGCACCACTTCCTGCAGAGCACCGGAAGCCTTGGAAGGTTCAAAGAGCTCTCTGCTGTTGGGGAGTATTTTTGTCCATTAATCTTAATAAGTGTTTCCATCTTCCTCTGGGAAGTCATATAGAAAATAAGACAATAAATCTTTGGGTTGGTATATTTTGATTTGAGTGGCCAGTGAGTTTTGTCTTTCAAACATTATTTCAAGTGGATATATTTTAAGTATTTGAATAATTGGATTCTTTTCATAGAAAATACAATAAAATGACACTTATTTGAAATTTCTCCAATAAGAATTGAGTTTAAAATATCAATTAAGTAAGGATATTTAAGTATGATTCTCATTTTTGAATTAATGTATAAGCTACAGATATTTATATCTTATAAATGTATGGATATGTATGTGTATATACAGATATATATATATTCTTTCTTCTTTTTATTTATTTATTTATTTATTTTTAGAGAGGAGAGAGAGAGACGTGAGAGAGAGAAGGGGGGAGGAGCTGGAAGCATTAACTCTCATATGTGCCTTGACCAGGCAAGTCCAGGGTTTTGAACCGGCGACCTCAGCATTTCCAGGTCGATGCTTTATCCACTGCGCCACCACAGGTCAGGTATATTCTTTCTTCTTGTATTTATTTTTCCATTTGAATGTATTCTGAATTTGCTGGCATGGTAAGCAGCATAATGACCCTGAAGATATCCACATCTTAATTCCTAAAACCTGTGAATATGTTACCTTACACAGCAGAGGCACCTTGCAGAAGTGATTAAGTTTAAAGAACTTGAGAGGAGAAGATCCTGGATTATCCAAGTGGGTCCAATTTAATTGCATGAGTTCTTAAAAGTGGAATAAAAATGTGTCTGAAGGATGTGATGTGAAAAGTATTCGAGAGATGACGTCAGTGTAATGGCGTGTTAGGAAGCGATACCGATAAATCTCCCCCAAAACTCAACAAGATCTTCAACCAGAAACAGAAAAATCTATCCTTGGAGCCTCCAGATGTTTCACAACACACCTGAAGGTATGGTCGAACGAAATATTGGCTAAATATATAATCAAACCCCAAAGGAAATAGGGAGTAAGAAATGCTCCACTTTCCTCACTAACCTTAACAGGGCGGCTTTCACTGGGAACTGAGAATATAGAAACTGAGGCAGGTAAAGGGGGTGAATAGATCCAGGTCGCGGCACAAACGGCCGAACCATGCTGTAGCACGGAGATCCAAGCTGAGGAAAAACTGTTCCTGTGGCAACCCGGGCAATACAAGCTAACACTCGCGCCAAACCCAGACAAAGAAAGACAAGTGTGGCAGCCATTTCACCCGATCTCCTGGTCGGCACATGCAGACAGTGGGCAAGAGATTCCTCCAACTGCCTCAGCAGTGGGCGCTCGTGTTATCCCACAGAGAGGCAGAGTCAGAGGCCTTTGTGTGGGCCGAAAGCGGAATCTCCGGGCTGCCCCAGTGCCCTGAGTGAGCCGCGCACGGGGAGGGAGTGAGAGCCAATTCCAATGCTGGAACTTTTCCGTGCGGGTGGGGGTTTCACTCAGAGGGTGAGGCGGCTGGCCTGATATCCTGGTCTGCGCACAGATAGTGAGTGAGAGATTCCTCCAAGTGCCTCGGCAGTGTGCGCCCGTGTTATCCCACAGAGGGGCAGAGCCAGGGGCCTTTGTGTGGGCCAAAGCAGAATCTCGGGCCGCCCCAGCGCCTTGCAAAAGCCATGCACGGGGACGGAGCGAGACTCAATTCCAACGCTGCAACTTTTCCCTGCGGTTGGGGGTTTCACTCAGAATGTGAGACTGCTGGCCGGATATCCTGGTCGGCGCGCGCAGCCAGTGAGAGAGAGTTTCCTCCAAGCGCCCCAGAAGTGGGCGCCCGCCTGTGTTACCGGACAGAGTAGCAGACAGAGCCAGAGGTCTTTGAGTGGGCAGAAAGCCCGCCTGATTATGCTAGCAGCTCTGACTGACTGAGCCTTACCCAGAGCCCTGTGCTGAGTGGAAATAGAGTGGGGAGTTGCCAGCTCTTTGAGCCTCTTACTATCCAGGCAGAGGCAGCAGCAACCCCATAGCTGGATTATCAGGCTACTAATTGAGGAAGGAAAGACTAGGAGAAAGGCTCCAGGAACACGGACTCTCTCACTGTCAGAGCCTATAAATGCTAATGAGCCTCGACTGCCAACGAGACTAAAACACAATACATGACATTGCCATAGAGACTTATCAACTGCAAACCTCTACCTGAGCGTGGCAAAGGGGCAGAACCCGGGGTACAGAGTCACCGAACAGGAAGAGGGAGAGAAAAGAAAAAGCAAGAAGATAACCTCTCAAAATCAAGAATAATCTGCAGACTTTATAACCTATCCCATTTTATTATATTTGTTCGTTTGTTTCTCTTATCTTCATTCTTGATACTTTTTTTCCTCCTCCAATTTGGCCGTTTAACTCTCTGCCAGTCTTACTCTCTCCTCTCCTTGAACTACACTACCCATAAGTGTTACATCTCCCATTATCTTTTCTCTTCTCTTCCTTTCTCTCTATGAGGGTTGCACTCCAAAACTCTTAACTCTCTCTCTCTCTCTCTCCTTTCTTTTTTCTTCTTTTAGTGGTTCCCTCTTTTTCTCTCTCTCTCTCTCTCTGTTTTCTCCCTCTATATTAGTTTCTTCCTTTCTCCTTTACTTCTCCTCTCATTCAAACCTCAATAACAAACAAATTGTCTTATCTGGGACTCAAACTTATGTTTGTGGCATTTTGGGGGGGTTTTACTTCACCTTTTTAACTCACTAGCAGTGCTCCCATCCCTGGCTCTCCATTTTATCTAGTTCTTGTTCCACTAAATACAATAGTAATTTTTAATTTGTCCCCCCATTTTTCCGTTTTCTTCTTATTCCTCTCATCATAACTCTTAGACAACCAACACCTAAAAGCAAATAATTTTATTCTCGAACCAAATTTTTTCCTTATTTGCTTTTTGTGGGTCCATACGCTCTTTTTTTTTCTTTTTTTTTTCTTTTTCCGTTTTTCTTTTTTTTTCCTTTCTTTTTTTTTTTTTTTTTTTTTGCCCCTTTATTACTTTTCCCCAATTCAGGCCCTCCATCACAGGCATTGTTTGTTATAATTCACAGTTCACTACAAGATTTTCTCAAGAAAGAGGGGAGAGGAGAGGAGAGGAAAAAAGGAGGGGGGGAATAATTTCCTTTTTAAAAAATTTTTATTTTATTTTATTTTTCTCTATTTCATTATTAATTTTTTTTAAAAAAAAATTCTTTTTGATTTTTTATTATTTTATTATTTTTTTAACTTTTTATTCTTTATTAAATCTCATTAATACTATCAACAAAACCACCCTCTGATGCCATTAAGGAAGAGAATATCGAATATCATGGATACAAAAGAAAGAGAGGTAACACAGCTAGATGAGGAAAAATCTATGGAGAAAAAATTTAATATATTGGAAACCTTAGGGCTAAATGACAGAGAATTCAAGATAGAAATCCTAAAAATCCTCCGAGATATACAAGAAAACACAGAAAGGCAATTTAGGGAGCTCAGAAAACAACTCAATGAACACAAAGAATATATGTCCAAGGAAATTGAAACTATAAAAACAAATCAAACAGAGATGAAAAACTCAATTCACGAGCTGAAAAACGAAGTAACAAGCTTAGCTAATAGAACAGGTCAGATAGAAGAGAGGATTAGTGAAATAGAAAAGAAGCAACTTGAGGCACAACAGAGAGAAGAAGAAAGAGACTCAAAAATAAAAAAAAATGAGATAGCCTTACAAGAATTATCTGACTCCATCAAAAAGAATAACATAAGAATAATAGGTATAACAGAGGGAGAAGAGAGAGAAAATGGAATGGAGAACATACTCAAACAAATAATAGATGAGAACTTCCCAAGCCTGTGGAAAGAACTAAAGCCTCAAGTTCAAGAAGCAAACAGAACTCCGAGTTTTCTTAACCCCAACAAACCTACTCCAAGGCATATCATAATGAAATTGACACAAAACAACAGCAAAGAAAAAATTCTCAAGGCAGCCAGGGAAAAGAAGAATACAACATATAAAGGAAGGCCCATTAGATTATCATCAGATTTCTCAGCAGAAACTCTACAAGCTAGAAGAGAGTGGACCCCAATATTTAAAGTCCTGAAAGAGAGGAACTTTCAGCCACGAATACTATACCCATCAAAGCTATCCTTCAAATATGAAGGAGAAATGAAAACATTCACAGATACAGAAAAGATGAGGGAATTTATCAGCAGAAAACCCCCACTCCAGGAATTACTAAAGGGGGTTCTCCAATCAGATACAAAGAACAAAAAAAAAAAAAAAAAAAACAGAGCCAGAATTAAAGCTCCAAGAAGAACACAATAAAACCAAATTTAAACTGTGACAACAACAAAAAGAAAGAGGGGGAGAAGATGGAGATTAACAGTAGCAAAGGACGATGGAGTGCAAAAGTAATCACAAAATAGTTCGCTACAATGAACAGGGTAGGGACCCTTTTCATTACTCAAAGGTAACCACCATTGAAAAAACCACCACAGAAGCACATGAGATAAAAAGATAGCAACAGAGGAAAGATGTATGGAATACAACCAAATAAAAACAAAAGATAGAAAAACGAAAGAGAAGGATCAAACAAGACACAAAACTAACAGAAAGCAAGATATAAAATGGCAATAGGGAACTCACAAGTATCAATAATTACACTAAATGTAAACGGATTAAACTCACCAATAAAAACGCACAGAGTAGCAGAATGGATTAAAAAAGAAAATCCAACTGTATGCTGTCTACAGGAAACTCATCTAAGTAACAAGGATAAAAACAAATTCAAAGTGAAAGGCTGGAAAACAATACTCCAAGCAAATAACATCCAAAAAAAAGCAGGTGTAGCAATACTCATATCGGATAATGCTGACTACAAGACAGGAAAAGTACTCAGAGACAAAAATGGCCATTTCATAATGGCTAAGGGGACACTGAATCAAGAAGACATAACAATTCTTAATATATATGCACCAAACCAAGGAGCACCAAAATATATAAGACAGCTACTTATTGATCTTAAAACAAAAACACAATCATACTTGGAGACCTCAATACACCACTGACGGCTCTAGATCGGTCATCCAAACAGAGAATCAACAAAGACATAGTGGCCTTAAACCAAACACTGGAGCACCTGGACATGATAGACATCTACAGGACATTTCATCCCAAAGTGACTGAGTATACATTTTTCTCCAGTGTACATGGATCAGTCTCAAGAATTGACCATATGTTGGGCCACAAAAACAACATCAGCAAATTCAGAAAAATTGAAGTTGTACCAAGCATATTTTCTGATCATAAAGCCTTGAAACTAGAATTCAACTGCAAAAAAGAGGAAAAAAATCCCACAAAAATGTGGAAACTAAACAACATACTTTTAAAAAATGAATGGGTCAAAGAAGAAATAAGTGCAGAGATCAAAAGATATATACAGACTAATGAAAATGACAATACGACATATCAGAATCTATGGGATGCAGCAAAAGCAGTAATAAGAGGGAAGTTCATATCACTTCAGGCATATATGAACAAACAAGAGAGAGCCCAAGTGAATCACTGAACTTCCCACCTTAAGGAACTAGAAAAAAAAGAACAAAGACAACCCAAAACCAGCCGAAGAAAGGAGATAATAAAAATCAGAGCAGAAATAAATGATTTAGAGAACAGAAAAACTATAGAAAAAATTAATAGAACAAGGAGCTGGTTCTTTGAAAAGATCAACAAAATGACAAACCCTTGGCAAGACTTACCAAGGAAAAAAGAGAAAGAACTCATATAAACAAAATCCAAAATGAAAGAGGAGAAATCACCACGGACACCGTAGATATACAAAGAATTATTGTAGAATACTATAAAAAACTTTATGCCACTAAATTCAACAACCTAGAAGAAATGGATAAATTCCTAGAACAATACAACCTTCCTAGACTGAGTCAAGAAGAAGCAGAAAGCCTAAACAGACCTATCAGTAGAGAAGAAATAGAAAAAACCGTTAAAAACCTCCCCAAAAATAAAAGTCCAGGCCCTGACGGCTATACCAGCAAATTTTATCAAACATTCAAAGAAGACTTGGTTCCTATTCTACTCAAAGTCTTCCAAAAAATTGAAGAAGAAGCAATACTTCCAAACACATTTTATGAGGCCAACATAACCCTCATACCAAAACCAGGCAAGGATGGCACAAAAAAAGAAAACTACAGACCAATATCTCTAATGAATACAGATGCTAAAATACTAAACAAAATACTAGCAAATCGAATACAACAACATATTAAAAAAATAATACATCATGATCAAGTGGGATTCATCCCAGAATCTCAAGGATGGTTCAACATACGTAAAACGGTTAACGTAATACACCATATCAACAAAACAAAGAACAAAAACCACATGATCTTATCAATAGATGCAGAAAAGGCTTTCGATAAAATACAACACAATTTTATGTTTAAGACTCTCAACAAAATGGGTATAGAAGGAAAATATCTCAACATGATAAAGGCCATATATGATAAACCATCAGCTAACATCATATTAAATGGCACTAAACTGAAGGCTTTCCCCCTTAAATCAGGAACAAGACAGGGTTGTCCACTCTCTCCACTCTTATTTAATGTGGTACTAGAAGTTCTAGCCAGAGCAATCAGACAAGACAAAGAAATAAAAGGTATCCATATCGGAAAAGAAGAAGTAAAGGTATCACTTTTTGCAGATGATATGATCCTATACATCGAAAACCCCAAAGAATCCACAAAAAGACTACTAGAAACAATAAGCCAATACAGTAAGGTCGCAGGATACAAAATTAACATACAGAAGTCAATAGCCTTTCTATATGCCAACAATGAAACAACTGAGAAGGAACTCAAAAGAATAATCCCCTTCACGATTGCAACAAAAAAAATAAAGTACTTAGGAATAAACATAACAAAGAATGTAAAGGACTTCTATAATGAAAACTATAAACCATTGTTAAGGGAAATCGAAAAAGATATAATGAGATGGAAGAATATACCTTGTTCTTGGCTAGGAAGAATAAATATAATCAAGATGGCTATATTACCCAAAGCAATATACAAATTTAATGCAATTCCCATCAAACTTCCAATGACGTTTTTTAAAGAAATAGAGCAAAAAATCATCAGATTTATATGGAACTATAAAAAACCCCGAATAGCCAAAGCAATCCTAAAGAAAAAGAATGAAGCTGGGGGCATTACAATACCTGACTTTAAACTCTATTATAGGGCCACGACAATCAAAACAGCATGGTATTGGCAGAAAAATAGACACTCAGACCAATGGAACAGAATAGAAAGTCCAGAAATAAAACCACATATATATAGTCAAATAATTTTTGATAAAGGGGCCAACAACACGTTTTACGTATGTTGAACCATCCTTGAGATTCTGGGATGAATCCCACTTGATCATGATGTATTATTTTTTTAATATGTTGTTGTATTCGATTTGCTAGTATTTTGTCTCGTATTTTAGCATCTGTATTCATTAGAGATATTGGTCTGTAGTTTTCTTTTTTTGTGCCATCCTTGCCTGGTTTTGGTATGAGGGTTATGTTGGCCTCATAAAATGTGTTTGGAAGTATTGCTTCTTCTTCAATTTTTTGGAAGACTTTGAGTAGAATAGGAACCAAGTCTTCTTTGAATGTTTGATAAAATTTGCTGGTATAGCCGTCAGGGCCTGGACTTTTATTTTTGGGGAGGTTTTTAACGGTTTTTTCTATTTCTTCTCTACTGATAGGTCTGTTTAGGCTTTCTGCTTCTTCTTGAACTCATAAAACTCAACAACAAACAAACAAACAATCCAATAAAAAAATGGGAAGAGGATATGAACAGACACTTCTCCCAGGAAGAAATACAAATGGCCAACAGATATATGAAAAGATGCTCATCTTCTTTAGCTATTAGAGAAATGCAAATCAAAACTGCAATGAGATACCACCTCACACCTGTTCGATTAGCTATTATTAGCAAGACAGGTAATAACAAATGTTGGAGAGGCTGTGGAGAAAAAGAAACCCTCATACACTGTTGGTGGGAATGTAAAGTAGTACAACCATTATGGAAGAAAGTATGGTGGTTCCTCAAAAAACTGAAAATAGAACTACCTTATGACCCAGCAATCCCTCTACTGGGTATATACCCCAAAAATTCAGAAACATTGATATATAAAGACACATGCAGCCCCATGTTTATTGCAGCATTGTTCACAGTGGCCAGGACATGGAAACAACCAAAAAGCCTTTCAATAGATGACTGGATAAAGAAGATGTGGCACATATACACTATGGAATACTACTCAGCCATAAGAAATGATGACATTGGAACATTTACAGCAAAATGGTGGGATCTTGATAACATGATACGAAGCGAAATAAGTAAATCAGAAAAAAACAGGAACTGCATTATTCCATACGTAGGTGGGACATAAAAGTGAAACTAAGAGACATTGATAAGGGTGTGGTGGTTACAGTGGGGAGGGGGGAATGGGATAGGGAAAGGGGGAGGGGGAGGGGCACAAAGAAAACTAGATAGAAGGTGACAGAGGACAATCTGACTTTGGGTGATGGGTATGCAACATAATTGAATGACAAGATAACCTGGATTTGTTATCTTTGAATATATGTATCCTGATTTATTGATGTCACCCCATTAAAAAAATAAAATTATAAAAAAAAAAAAAGATTCTCTCTTTGTCTTTAACCTTTGCCATTTTAGTTATGGTGTGTCTTGGTGTGGACCTCTTTCGGCTAATCTTGTTTAGAACTCCCTGTGCTTCCTGGAATTGTGTGTCTTTTTCTTTCAACAGGGTAAGAAATTTTTTAGTCTTTTTTTCAAATAGGTTCTCAATTCCTTTCTCTTATTCTTCTCTTTTTAGTACCCCTATAATGTGAATGTTGTTACATTTGATGTTGTCCCAGAGGTGGCTTAAACTATTCTCATTTTTTAAAGACTTTATTTATTCATTTTGGAGAGGAGAGAGAACAAGAGAAGATGGGAGGAGCAGGGAGCATCAACTCCCATATGTGCCTTAACCAAGCAAGCCCAGGGTTTTGAACCAGCGACCTCATTGTTCCAGGTTGATGCTTTATCCACTGTGCCACCACAGGTCAGGCAAACTATTCTCATTTTTAAAAGTACTTTTTTCTGTTTTGTTGCTATAATTGGGTGTTTTCTACTACCCTGTCTTCCAAATCACTGATTCAATTGTCTGCTTCCTCTAACCTGCTGTTGATTCCTTCTAGTGTATTCTTCATTTCACATGTTATATTCTTCATTAGTGACTGGTTCTTTTTTATAGTTTCTGTTTACTTTTTTAATGCTTACTACCTTTTTAGAGTCTCAAGGAGTTCATCCTTTCTTCTCCTAAGTTCCTTTAACATCCTTATAACCCTTATTTTGAAATCTGTATCTGGTAAAATGCTTGCCTCTATTTCATTTAGTTCTTTTTCTGGGCATTTCTCTTTTTCTTTTATTCAGGGCATGTTTCTTTGTCTCCATATTTTTGCTGGTTCTCTGTATTTGTTTCTGTGTATTAGATAGCTCTGCTATGTCTCCCAGTCTTGGTAGGTTGTTGTTATAAAGTAGGCATCTTATGGAGCCTAGCAGCACAGTCTCCCTGATCATCTGAACTAAGTGTTCCAGAAATGTCTCTTTTGTTGGTTATGTGAGCTTTCTTGTTGTAGTTGAGTCTGGATGCTGTAGACCCATATGTGGGTGGGGTTTCCCTCAGGCTGGCAGATTATGAGGATCAACACCAACCACAGTGATGAACTGTGGGGGGGGGGGGGGCTGGCCCCACAAAGTAGAATTTCCCCCAGCAGATCTGGTGCCTACTAAGATCTCCCTTTGGATATGCCACTTGTGGAGCCTATAGCTATTGTCATCACCTAGTCTCAGAGATATGATAGTATCTGTAGCATGTTGAACTGCACTGAAACCCAAACTGTGCGAAACAGAGCACTCACAAGTACATTTCTTCTCTCTTTTTAAAGATTTCTTGGGTGAATTCCGTAAAGTTTGAGTGGAACCAAATTGTGTCTATTGTGCGTTGGAACACAATGGTGATCTGTGTGTGTTCATAATATCTTTACTTGGTGCAATGCCACAGAGTAAACAAAAATAGCTCTAAAATAAGAAAGAATTGGCCCTGGCCGGTTGGCTCAGCGGTAGAGCGTTGGCCTGGCGTGCGGGGGACCCGGGTTCGATTCCTGGCCAGGGCACACAGGAGAAGCGCCCGTTTGCTTCTCCACCCCCCCCTCCTTCCTCTCTTTCTCTCTCTTCCCCTCCCGCAGCCAAGGCTCCATTGGAGCAGAGATGGCCCGGGCGCTGGGGATGGCTCCTTGGCCTCTGTCCCAGGCGCTAGAGTGGCTCTGGTCGTGGCAGAGCGACGCCCCGGAGGGGCAGAGCATCGCCCCCTGGTGGGCAGAGCATCGCCCCTGGTGGGCGTGCCGGGTGGATCCTGGTCAGGCGCATGCGGGAGTCTGTCTGACTGTCTCTCCCCGTTTCCAGCTTCAGAAAAATACAAAAAATAAAATAATAAAAAAAATAAAATAAGAAAGAATCAAGTTTGATCAATACATCATGCAAGACCTTCTTATAGTCAGTAAATTATTAATGAATAAGTTAAAGCTTTTCCTAATGAGGATGCAATGTTAAAAGATAATTTTCTACATAAACCATAGTCCAAGATTCAAATATTGATTTTTTTTTCTCTGGTAATTATCGGTCAAAACTTTAAACTGTAGGCTTATTTATTAATTAAGTATCAATCTCTCTTAATAAAAAACAACCACCAAACAACATTTCTTACTCAGGTTTTCTTAATCACTGTTAGGGTTAAATTAGCCCCTATAAAACTCATATTCCCCTCACCCATATCAATAGGTTCACCCCTGACCACATAATTTAACATGGTATCCATCATTTTCCTCACCCTGTACCCTACATTTTACTTTTCTCCAGAGCATTTATCTCCACCTGCCATTCTGTAAATGTTACTTATTTATTTTATCCATTGCATGTTTCTCTTCACTAGGATATAAGCTTGATGAGGACAGACTTTTACTCTTTTATTTACTATTACATCCCCAGGGCCTGGAACATGTCTGACACACAGTAGGTGATCAATAATATATGTTGGATGAATATTAGATAAGTTGATGTAATTTATAATATCAACTTCTCATTTCCCCACTACTGTGTTTTCTCAGTTGGCAGTTATTGGCACATGGTAGTTCACGGCTCAAGAGCTGTAAGCCGTAGGTATAAAGGGAATTTACATTTCTTGTGTATTTGCAGCTTCTGAACTGTAGGCACCCACCAGGCATTTCTATGAAATCTCAGCATAAACAAAGCAAGCCTCAGTTGGAGGCAACATGATGAAAAAAACATTGTCCTGGAACTATGTTATCAGGAAAGTCATTAATTTTCTGAGCCTCAATTGCCTCAAATGTAAAATAAAAGTGTTTGCTCTGCCTCCCTTGTCAGACTGAAGTGTGGGTGAAATGAGAACCTTTCCCTCCCTGCCTTTACTTCCCCATGCCTCCCTGCTTTTCACACCCTCTTGGCCCTATTCTGATAAACTAACCCAAAATAATGGGTGTTAAAGGGATAATATGCCTGGGTTAAAAAAATTAAATGGAGATTTTAGGAAGTCTTTGGCTTTAATCTGGATGAACAATTTCAAATTGAACCAAGAAGGGAAAGATTTCAAATAGAGTGTGGGGGTGGTCGTTAATCATTTTAGAACCAATATTTTTGGCACACTGTAAATTAGACTTCAAAATGATCCAGGAAGCAGTAGCTGCAAACTCGGGGGAATTATTTATTGGACTCTGCAATTTGCAGCATATCCTTAGCACCCACTGTGTACCTAGGACTTTGTGAACAAGAGGCTTTGCCCAGTTACCTTACCTTAGTTACCATAGACAGGGCCGCTGGCAGTCTCTCCCATTGACCAAGATGGCCAGGGGGAGGTTCGTACACCAGCACACTAAAAGCTACAAATATAAAAGAGCAGGACCCAGAGTAGGAAGATGAACAGACAAGACCCAGAGCCCACTGAAAACAAGTAATTAATTAGATAGGGGCAAAAAGCCTTCCCCTCCCAATCCCTATAAGAACCACAGGTTGAAGCAGAACAATGAGGTGGTCTTTGAGAGGGAAGTCTACCATTCTCCCAGGTTGCAGCAGCTGAATTAACCTCTTTCCCTTTTCATCAGCATCTAAGGATTTTGATTTTGTTGCAGCAGGCAGAGGAACCTGCATTTACATCCTAAGTTACACTAGGGTTTACAACCCAGTATTTTCTGCTGCAGAGTAGCAAATGATAGGACTCCTAGGGAAAGAACCCCTTCCCCACCCTCAGCAAACCTTCAGTGTTCTGTCTAGATTGATAGGTGGTCTGTTTTCAACCCTGAGGAATGTCACTACTGTCCTCATACATCAGAAGATAAAAATATTTATAGATAAAATTTACTTAAGTTTCTACATTCCTGTCTTTTGTGTCATTCCCTTTTCTTCCTGGGTGTTTTTCTCCTCTCCTGTTGAATAATCTCCCATGTTGCTGGTTGTTTTATGCTGGGAGGAGTGAGTTGGTGGATGGGCATTTAAAATCATTATCCATTGCCACACTGTGTGTCTGTTAAACCTCATAGAATCTCTGTGTGGTATTGGGTTCAGGTTTGGGCTTATTGCGTTCTTGGCCAGTCCAGCTTGTAGTTCATAAGGAGCAGGGCTGATAAGGTTCTGTAATATGTATGTTTGCGCTTTGTTAATCCTCCAAAGAACATTTAGAGCCAAATCTGCCAAGACTTCCCCAGAGAGAAAAATTTAGAAAACAAACAAACAAAACAAAACAAAAAATTAGCTCCTGTTCTGGGTTTCTAAGACTTTGCTTATGGGAGAAGAAAATTTTTTTAGCTGTAAACCTCACTCTCTTCAGACTTTCTGGGTGGCATGCACACACATGTACACACACACATACACACAAATATAATCTTAATATACAGAGCCTCAATACACAAGTTTTTTCATCTCTTCCACAAAAATTAATTGAGGTCTTTCTATGCACCTGCAGATAAAAGTGAGTAGGTCAGAATGGAGGCCAGACAGTTCTGGCTGGGGAGGGCAGAGCAAGGTTGGTGGGGCTGAGCAAGCCGGCTCTCCAAAGCCCCTGCCACACTGACCTCCTTCCCTAGCTTTTAGGCAAAGACAGTGTGATAGGACAAAGAGGTATCCTCACCCCCATATTTTAAGGGCAAGATTGATCTCTTCCCTCCAAATAGAGTTCCCAAGCTGACTCATTAACTTGGTGAGAATAAAGAAGGAGAACAGGGTACAGATATATGAAAGGTGTGCAAGAGGCATTTTAGTGTATAAGGCTACATTATCAGTTCAATTCCAATTTAATCCCATTTATTTACGTATTTATTTATTTACTTTTCTTTTGAGAGTACATTTATTAAAGCTAGGGACAGTGAAACAAGGAAGGGCTTAGGATAGAAGTAACGAGAGAAAGCTTGGGTAGAGCTGCTTGGGCTCACTGGGAAGTCAGAGAAAAGGGGACGTTGGAGACAGGTTCAGGGGGTGAGCCTGGGACAAGCTGTCACTGCCCATGGCTTTCCTGGTTGCAAGTCTCCTTAGAGTTTAGGAGATGCAAGCAAGCGTGTGGGGGAAGAAAAATATGTGGGTGTGCTCCTTCCTGGATGGAGAACATGCCCAGTTTAATCCCATTTAAACCAAAAATGCTAGGCCCTGGCTGGCTGGTTCAGTGGTAGGCCTGGCATGTGGAAGTCCAGGGTTCAATTCCTGGCCAGGGCACACAGGAGAAGCACCCATCTGCTTCTCCACCCCTCCCCCTCTCCTTTCTCTCTATCTCTCTCTTCCCCTCCTGCAGCCAAGGCTCCATTGGAGCAAAGTTGGCCTGGGTGCTGAGGATGGCTTCATGGCCTCCGCCTCAGGTGCTAGAATGGCTCTGGTTGCAATGAAGCAATGCCCCAGATGGGCAGAGCATTGCCCCCTAGTGGGCTTGCTGGGTGGAGCCTGGTTGGGCCCATGCGGGAGTTTGTCTCTCTGTCTCCCCGTTTCTCACTTCAGAAAAATACAAACAAACAAAAAAAGAAGAAAAAAAGAAACCAAAAATGCAAACGTAGTGATCCACATTTGGTGTCAGTATGTATCACTTAGATTTTTCCCTTTCTGATCTCCTAGGCTCATTCCACACCTTCAACACACACACACACACACACACACACACACACACACACACACATACACACAAACATTTTTATGTCTCCTCTGACTATATCTTATCTTTAAATGTGGTGTCAGGAGTACATGTAGAAGTTGGTGTGCTGCTGAAGTCAAAGCCCTGAAGATGTCATAATCCTTCTCTATCTTTCCCCAAGTGACCTTGGGATATCACCAGGAGAGAAGCAGAAGCCAACTTTAAGAGAGCCTTTAAGAGAGCTAAAGCCTTTATTAGATTATCTGGGTGGCAGAAATATAAGAGTGACTATATAACACCCCACCATTTCTCACACCAAGTTTGCATTTGGCTAGTGTTAGCAATCCTCCTACCCGGAGTTTATCTCCAGAGATTGTTTGTCAGGATTCCTCACACACCTCTGGGCAGCTCAGGCTTCCACATATAAGGTGGAAGAGGCAAATATTTAGCAATAATGTTTAAGCAGTTATTTCAAGCCAACTGACAGGTGACCTTGACAGCAATTAATGAAGAATAATGTAGAGCACTGTAAACACTTTCACAAGATAGCTATATCCTTATAAAGTCAGTGTGATTAACACATTGCTGCATTTATGACAAACTAGGTCTACTGCTCATTGGGGAAAGTGTTCATCCATTCCAGGGTGGGCAACAGATTTTCTCTACAGTTGGCTTGGTATTTGGCCTTAACCCTGAGCTATTAAAAAAATAACAACTCTGCATTAACTGTTAATTTTGTTGGCTTGATATTTGGCCTTAACCTTGAGCTACTGAAAACAAAAGCAAGTAGGTACTGACTCGAAGCATGAGGCACAGCCTGGGCCAACCACTTTGTCTCCTTTAATCATCTCATTCAATCCTCACAGCAGCCATAGGTGGTCAGTTCTTTCTCCATCTCAATTTTAGAGATGAGCAAAATGAGGCAGGAAAATATGAAGCTTGTGTAATTTATACCTTGATGATGTGAGACTCAAACTCAGATAGTTTGATGCCAGATCCACGTGCTCTACATTTGCTGGCACTAAAATGGGTCCTTACAGTCTCTTGAGCAGGGCGGGAGAAAGTAAATGGGAAATCACAGGACAGCAGAGGTAATCAGAGGCTGTGAGAAGAGGAGGGAAGGGTGGTCCTTAGTGCTCTCCTTGTTGCAGGAGTGAAATTGCCACGCAGAGCTCTCCATGATCATTCATGGATGTTTCTCCATTTGGGATTTATACCTGACCAATTTTTTACTTTTGGGTTGCAAGAATAGTGCTAACTATGAAAGTATGGCTTTAAAAGATCATAAAGTTTGGTTGCATGCAGCTTAATGAATTCTGTGAAAAGGAAGTGTGTGTATGTTTTATATACTGCCATTATTTAGGAAAGACAAAAATACTTGCCCCACTCTTTTAGTCCATGTTCTGCCCACAGATCATACTGAAAAGATGACCACTGAGTGACTTTCCTGTTGCCGAGCCTCACCAGCATTGACTTTCATTTCTGTCCTCTTAGAGCTCTCTTCTGGGTCATTGTTTTAATCCATACACCATGCATATGCCACATCTATGTTCCACAAGTCTTGAGCTTTGGAAGCTGTTGCAAAGTTAACTCTGAAATTATTAGACCATTTGTAACTACTCTTAGGATGGCTTTAGAAAAGAGCAACCTATCAAAATCTTCTTCCTGAGAGATGCTCCATCTGTTTATTCCAGAACCAAATGAGACCAGGCTATGGTTGGAGGTTGGGAGAGTCTGGTCCACGTGGACTTGAATTTGGCCTGTTGGAGAGAGAGGAGTTGAGGAATAGTCATTCTTCTACCATTGGCTCCATCCAGGGCATTTGTTGAGTTGAGACAGTACAGGTGATTCACAGTTTGTGAGAGTCTCCATAGGCCAGGCACTAGGCTAGGACTTGTATAAATATTTTACAATCTAATCATTACAATGTGATAGCTAAGAGCTAACATTATCAAACACACTTTTATAAGTGCTTTATAAGCATTAACTCGTTTAAGAGTCACAAGAGCTAGATAAAGCAGATTCTGTTATTATTCTCACCTAAAACATGAGGAAACTGAGTCATTAGGAGTTAAGTAACTTGCTTAAGGCCTTGCAGCTGGTGTGGTCAGAATTAGGATTTAAACTCAGGTCCAGAAACATAGCTCTTCACCTCTACACCAGACTGTCTTTCAGGAGGAGAGAAATGAATCTCAGAGAGGTCAACTGGCTCAAGGTCACATGAATAGAGTGGCAGAGCCAGGACCCAGAGCCCAGGTTTGTCTGGCATCAAAATGCATGCTTCCTACTATACCTTATTTACTGTTGCCTTAATCTTGTGATCACTGGAAATATTTTATCCTACCCTTCAGGAAAAAATTCAGGTAAGCTTCTTCCTTCTCTGTTTCCCTGTTCTCTCTTCTTCAATTTCTCTCTCCACTCTTTCCTTTCCCCTTTTTTCATCTTCTCCTATCTTCTTTCCTGTTTTCTTGCCTTCTTTCCTCCTCCTTTACTCATGCCTCAAATTTTCCAGTAATGTTCTGAAAAGACAATGAGGGTGCAAGAGTTTCCTGAGCTCTGACCTCATTAATTTAAGCATGTATTACAGAGCTTAATAGTCACTGCCAGTCTAACTGGAAGCCTGTTAATAACTGAAATATTAAATGCTTATCTCAGGAAATGTCTACATGATAAATTAGTGCAACTGTTGTTTCAAAGAGGCATGTCGATTTTCATTATGTTCAGTCTATTGACCAATTAGATTGGACTGTTAAGTGCTCACTAGATTGTCTAATGATTTGATCAAGGGTTTGGTTATTGATGTGTATTGACATGGGTGTTCAGGTTAAATTACACAGCTTTATTCTTAGGCTGGGATATGGGAAGCCAGCACACACAGAAGTATAGGCTGTCAATCGAGTTCCAAATTTGTTAGCCTGGGACGACTCGAGTTTCTAATAGATCCAACAGTCTTTCAAATAAAGGCATTTACTTTATTCATGGACTCCAGAATACTCATTCATGTCTTCCACCCTGTTGGTACACTGCACAGTTTGTATCTTCCTATTCAAGAGCCAGCACTGTCCATGTCTCTGACCTTGATTCTCTTCTCTTATCTATCTGCCTGCTTTTTCTGTTTCATACCTTCAAGTTCTATCTCTGCAGCTGACATCCAGATCTGTGTCTCTAGACTCTCAACCAACATTTCCAATAATCTCTGCAAAGTTTCTACTTGGCTATCCCTCAGACATCTTAAATTCAACCAGAACTAAATTCCTAGATTTTTCTCTGTACAATTTTTCTTTGTTAACTCAGCCACATAAGCTAAAATCCTTGATTCATCCTTAAGCCTTCCCTCTCCTACAGTCTGTATTAATAGTTCTCCAAGTTCTGTTAGGTCGTATACCCAGGAGATGTCTTCCAAATATCTTCATTTCTCTGTCCCTACTGTAACTGCCTTATTCTATCACCTCTTACAGGAGTATTGCCATAACTTTATAACAAATTTCTGGGATAAAGTATTTATTTGCTTCCATGTTTATTTCCTCCTCTTACTCTCTAAGCTATTTAAGAGCAAGAACTGTGTCTTATTCATCTTTAGATTTAGTTACTAGCAGAACTGAGCTGGTCTCGCCTCCATTTAGTCCACTATTTATGTCACTGTAGAACATGATTCTCTATAAACCAGCCATCCCTATATTTTCATTATTTCCATGTCACTTACAGAACAAAGATATAGCATATTAACTCTTTATAATTTGGCCACAATTTAATTCTCCACCTCCTTATTTCCACCATTCTTCTCCATCCACCTGACTCTCTAGCTGAGCCCAGATGATTCATTTCCTGAACACACCAGACTCCAAGTGCCCTCAATTTTCACATGTGCTGCTGTGATTGCCAGAGTGACCCCCCACACCAGCCACGCATTGCCTGGAAAATGGTTGCTTATCTCCATTTATTTATCTATTCATTTTTTAGAGAAGATAAAGAGGGAGAGAGAGAGAGAGAGAGAGAGAAGGGGGGAGGAGCAGGAAGCATCAACTCCCATATGTGCCTTGATCAGGCAAGCCCAGGGTTCTGAACCAGCAACCTCAGCATTCCAGGTCAATGCCTGATCCACTGTGCCACCACAGGTCAGGCCTGGTTGCTTATCTCTTAAAACCCAGTTTAATATATTCTCTCCTGAAACACTGTCCCAAACACCTCCCAGACAGTTCTTTATACATACATCACCTTGATTTTTATCTTTACACATGATGTCGTTCTACAAGTGTTAGCAACTTGTCTTTGTCTGCATTAGTTTCCAGTGGCTGCTGTAACAAACTATCACAGACCAGGTTTAAAATAATGTAAAGTTATTTTCTCATAGCTCTGGGGACCATAAGTCTAAAGTCAGTATCATTGGGTTAATATCACAGTGCCAGTAGGGCTGAAGCCACCCAGAAGTTCTGGGGAGACTGTTTCTCACTCTTTCAGCTCCTGGTGGCTGCCAACTTCCTCAGCAGGACCCACATCACTGCTGTCTCCTTCTCCATCTTCACATCACCTGATCTTCTATGTGGGTTGTAAAACTTACCTCTTATAGGGATACATATAATGACTCCTGAATTTTCAAAAGTCAGAACAGAAACTCCTAAGCACACTCCTATTAAAGAGGAACCCTGTGGTTCCTTCTCTGACACTGCTTCTGAATGTAAATTGAGGAACCAGGAAACTCCAGAAAAGACCCATCTTCAGTGGACACCCTGCCAAGACTTTCCAGAAGGGACCAGCACCCATCCCAAGGACAAAGCCTTCTCAAGCAACTTGGAAATTTGCTATGTCTTTCCACCACAGATATATGTTCATGTTGTTGATATCAGCCTCCTCATCCCCATTACCATTACAGGGATCTTCTCCAAAGAAAGAGGTGACTGTAGCAAGTATGGAAGTTACAGAGAACACTTGTTCTTATGTACTAGTGGTGGCTGTCAAGCTAACAAGCGTGAAAATGCCTTTGGCACTTTTTTAAAACTGCAACCAATAAAGTAGAGTTCTATCAAGAATGAGTACATGAACAACGAATGACAGACAGTGTGAAGGCATTCATTGAAAATAGATGGAATTACAGTAAAACATGCTCAATGTATTCACCTGTTTACAACACTGGATGATGTGCTTGTTAGTAAGTTGCTCATCACAAGAGCACCAGCCTTGGGGGTATAATCTCCGGCTACTTGCAAGCCCTCTGAAAGAAAGGTCTTCTGTGCTGTGAAATGCATAGAATGTATACATTGCCATGCACAACTGTTCCTGCAGTTGATAATGTGTGGAACCTGAGAGGATGGATGATCTTTGGTGTTTTCTGGGCCAATGGTAATTTTGGGGTTGGGGAATTTCACCTGAGTCTTGGCTCTTTAACTAGATAAATATTTAGTTAAATAGTTATCTGTATCTTTATGTCCCAGTCTGGGAGCGGGAGGCATCTGCCAAAGACCAACAGTCAGTCTTACTTGATCTTACTGTACTTCACAAAGGTTCTGAATGTGAAGAGTTTACTTGGATTGCAGTAGCTCATTGGTTTCCCAAATATTTAAACAAAATGGTCTACAAACTATTCAAAATATAATGTAGTGGCATTTGGGGCCAACCTACATAATCCAGGTGCTCTCCCTCTGCAAGATCTTATTTGCAAAGACAGATATGGAATGTATTTTATTCATATTTTTATTCCCAGCACTTAGCACTAATAGGTATTTGACAAATGTTTAATGGGTGGTTGGGTAAAACATTTAATTAAACACTCTCATCTTGCTAATATTGGTTGTTTATTCATTCAACAAGCACTTATTGATCATTATTAAGTATCACATTCTGCACTAAGCACATGGTGTACAAGAAATAAACAAACACAGCTCTGCCCTCATGAGCTAAAATTCTATTGGGGGGATCAGGCATAAGAAAGGGTGCATATAAATAAACATATAACCAGTATGATAAGGGTCAGCAAAGGAAAGAGCCAGGTCATTGAGAAAGAATAAAGGGGCAGAGTACAGCTAAGGCCTCTATGGAAGTAACATGAAGACTGAGAGCTGGAGGATAAATAACTATGAGTGAAGAATGGGGAGATTCTTCCAGGCAGAGGGGACAATATATGCCCAGGCTATGAGACAGTGAAGAGATTAGTGTGTTCAAGAAAAGAAAGAAATCCAGAAAGGCTGAAGTGTAATGACTTGGGGAGGCACCAGCAGGGCATGTAACACAAGCACTGGTATTACGTTATGGATTTTGAAGTTTATTTTTAACACAGTAAGAATTTAAGACCAATGAGTCACATAGCTAGATTTTAATTTCAGGTGTCTCTGGCTGCTAGTTTGAAAACATTAGAATGGTCAAGAAAGAAGAAAAAAAGAAGCTATTGGGAGGCCGCTTGCAAGAGTGCAGATGAGAGTTGAAGCGAGTTTGGACTAAAGCAGTAATAGCTGACATGAAGAGACATGTACATGCTTGAGATATATCTGGAGAATAGAATAGATAGGCTTCTCATGTTAAATCAGAAATGCTTTTCTTTTTTAAGGTGAAGTTCACATGTCCCTCTGGTCTGGTTTGGGTAGAGAAAAATGCAAGAGTCAATGGAGTATATATCTATGATTATTCTCAGTAAGGGTTTCAAGACCTTCTAATGGCAAAAGAATGGACTTTTCAAAAAATGGTGCTAGTACAACTAGATAGCCATAGTCAAGAGAATGAAGTTAGACCCCTACATTAGACCATATAAAAATTTTACACAAAATGGATCAAAGATCTAATGTAAAAGCTAAAACTATAAAAATCTTTGAAGAAAACTTTGGGGTAGATCTTTATAACCCTAGGTTTGGCTATGGATTCTTACATATGACATTAAAGGCATAAACACAAAAGAAAAAATAGATAAATGGGACTTCATCAAAATTTAAAACTATGCATCAAAGGATACTATCAAGAGAGTTAAAAGGCAGTCTGCAGAATGGGGAAAAACATATATCCAGTAAGGGTCTTGTATCCAGGATATATAAAGAACTCTTACAACTCAATAACAAAATGACAAGCAACCCAATTAAAAGTGGACAGAGAACTTGAATAGACATTTCTCTAACTTACCAATAAGCTCATGAAAAGATATGCAGCATCATCATTAGGAAAGTACAAACAAACACAACAATGAGATAGCACTTCACATACACTATGATGGCTATAAAAACAATAAAACCCCCCAAAATAACAAGTGCTGACCAGAATGTGGAGAACCTTGAAACTTGACATTGTTGGAGGGAATGTAAAATGGAGTATCTGCTATATAAAATAGTTTGTCAGTTCCTCAAAAATGTGCCACATAACCCAGTAATTCCACTCCTAGTAGATACCACAAAGAATTGAAAACAAGTATTCAAACAAATACATAAATGTTCATAGCAACACTATACACAATAACCAAAATGTGAAAACATCCTACATGTCCATCAATAGATGAATGGAGTAAAAAATTATAGTATATCCACAAAATGAAATATTGTTCAGCCATAAAAAGAATGAAGTACTGATACCAGTACAACAGGAATGGACCTTAAAAGCATTATTCTAAATGAAAAAAGACCAACAGAGAAAGTCAGATAGTGTATGACTCCAATAAATATCCAGAATAGGTAAATCCATAGAAACATAAAGCAAGTTAGTGGTTATCAAGGCCCTGGCCAGGTTGCTCAGTAGATAAAGCATCATTTCAGTGTGCCAACATTGACTGGTTCGATCCCCACTCAAGTCACATACAAGGAGCAACCAGTGAGTGCACAACTAGGTGGAGCATCTGAATGGAACAATAAGTTGGTGTTTCTCTCTTTCTCTCTCTCTCTCTCTTTCCCTCTCTCTCTCAAATCAATGGAAATTTTAAAAAGAATTACTGGTTGTCAAGGGTTTGGGAATGGGGAGTAACTGCATAATGAGTATGGGGTCTCCTATCAGAGTAATCAAAATGTTTTGGAATGAGAGAGTGATGGTGGCACATTGTGAATACACTAATACACTAAGTACTATTGAATTAGTACATTTTCAAATGATTGATTTTATGTTATGTGAATTTCACCTCAATAAAAAGAAAAAGTCAATTGAATAGACTTTTGAGTAGAATCAGCAAGGAGACAGTACTGCCAGCTTCTTTCTTGCACATTTTATAAAGAAGATATAAGCTATATCTCTGCGCATTTTAGATAGGGGGTGGAACACACAGAAAAATCTGTGTTTTATAGTTAACAGAAGGACCTTTGTGAAATGCTTTGTTTTGGGACCCCAGATTTCTAGTTATACTCAGAAACAATGACATTATAAAATGACACGTGAATGATCTCAGACAAGAATAAAAGGATTGGAAACAGAGGGTGGTGCCTATAAATATTTGTTGACTGGACTAAAAAATGAAAGCCTGACATTCCACAGTGGCAGGGGTGGAGGGAAGGGGGAGTATGTCTGTCTCTCACCAAACACACTAAAGTTTTATTGTTTTAAGGGATTGAGGGGGCCAGAAGAAAAGGGAGTTGATATAGAGGAGGGCTGGGCACTGAAGATATGTTTGCTTGTTTCTATTTCTATAATTTTCTCAGCTCCTCAAAGTCAAGTCCACTTTAGCAAAATTTTAAGAAAAAGACTTAGGACAAATATCCAGTTCGATATTTACTGAGTACCTAAAAGAAGGCAGCAGAATATAAGCAAGATGTGGGAACAATGTAAGATATGATTTCCAATAATCCTTTAATTTGTTATTTCTGATTCAGCCATGACAAATGAGGTTTATCATGCCTTTATCTATTTATTCTTAATGGTGAAAAGTAACATTTATCAAGCACCTATTGTACCTTCAGGCACTACACTAAACATTCTATACACAATATTTTGGCTTACTCTCTCCAATATCCTTTCAGGTAGATATTGCTTACAAGTTCATTGTACAGGTTAAGAAAGGAGAGCAAAAGGGGTGAGTGCCTTGCCCTAGGCCACAGAGAAAAGTTTGGATTGGAACCTGGACAGTGTGATTTCAGAACCGTGTTCTTAAAACCATTTCACTAGACTGTCTACTCCTTACATTTCTCAGATTTAAATTTTACTTTGGGTTCTTTAAAGAGAATTAGAAACATAATAGCAGATGAGACTATCAAAGTATCTTCTCTCTCAAAGAGTCATTAAAATTCTCCATTTCAAAATTATAATAGAATTTTTAAAATCAGAATATAATGTAGCAGGAGTGACCCAAAGGAGAATAGACACTCAGATAACTTAATCAATAAAGGAAGGAAGTTTATTAAAGCTGGCGGAGCACATGAGACTTGTAGCTCCAAAACACGGGCTCCCCAAGATTGACTTTCTTACAGGTTATATACCTTTACAGCATCTAAGCAATGTGCATGTAGTTTCTTCGTTTAAGGTTTCCCAGGACTCAGGGAGAGGGGAGGGAAAGTTTCAGTGGGGTCAGCAAGGGAGAAGGGGTTTCCAGATCACTGGCCATAATTACACACAGATCCTGCTATTCTTGCTTTGTATTGTAACTATGGGATACAGTTAATTTATCACTGGCTGACTCAGTTACACCAGCTGGCTCCTTTCCCTTGTATTCTTTTTGTTTCTTCCTTCTCAGGGAAGAGAGTGCCTGGCCCTCCTTCCACACTCCCTCCTTTGAGAGTTCAGAATTCCTTTTATACTGGAGTCTCACATTCTTCATCTGATCCCAAGGGTGAGGCCTGATAGTGGTAGGTAAAGTATACATGTGCTGTGGTTCGTTGCTGTACTGTGGCCTCTATCATGTTCCTTGTGCTGTTCATTAATAATGGCAACAGACATGGACCTATTAAGCAAATTTCTAGGAGTAGTAAAACTGCTCCTATTGGGGTTTTGAAACCACCAAAGGCTGAGAACCATCCCCAAAAAAGGTTACTGGGGTTCCATCCGTGCCAGACTTGCACAGGCACATATGCCAGTTTTGTCATCTTCTTGAAAAGGTCCTCAACTGCCTGGCCCTGGTCATCTATTTTCAGGCAACAATCTAGTGAGATTGAATTTTCTACACACTCCTCCTGCTGTTAGCAGATAATCTAGTGCCAATCTGTTTTGGTAGATGGAATTTGTCATCTGAGTTTGCTGATGTGCAAGGAGGGTTAGGGCTCTCCCAGTCTCATTGGTAATAACTTCCAAAACTGCCTGCAATCAGATAATCCAGTATAACATATAAATGGGATGTGATATCCCCAAGATCTGTCCTCTGCCCAGGTGGCAGGTCCATAGTATTGGATTATCTGCTGTGGGGGCCACTCAATATTTTTCTAGTCTCCTATATAGAGTTGTTGTTTTTTTACTCATTGTAAGGGCTGTGGAACTGGGTGGCCAAACAGTTCCCTTGTTTCCAGAGGCAAGAGGAAAAAGGAGGCTTTATCATATCAATTACATAGCTTCCTTCCCAATTCTTGGAAAGGCGGGTATAAGCCCTGTTCCCACAGATTCAGTAAAGTCCACGTGGTGCTATCCAGTCTCTGGCCCTGCCTGGGTCCTGCCAGGCTCCAGTTAGGTCAGGGAATCTGGCTAATGGATTTCTCTCCATCTGATTTCCCCATCACATACTCTGCTTGGAGGTGGCATTATAATACCGTGTCCAAGGCAAGTCAGTTCTCCAACTGATTCAGTCAGATCTCCTCCTCTGGCTAAGAAGTGCTGCCCTATGATACTATGTTTTAAAATCCATTGGCTGTCATCAGAGGTGCAGGGGTCGTTACATTTGGCCTAGCCTCTGTGGGAACTAGTTCCTTGGCTTCCCACAGCCATTTGTCCCCCATTAGAGTTCTCCACATACATAGCAAAAGGGGACATTTAGGGAATGGGCTATTCCCTCTGCCATCCTGAGGAACAAGTTCTTAGTTGTTGGTGGGAGTGATGGTAGGGGTCTAATTGCTTCTTCATAAAAAGATTTATATACTTGGAAGGTTTGAACTGGGTGGTTCTTGTATCTGGCCTTGGATGATGAGTTGAGCATAGGGATTTAAGCCAGCTCCATTAGTGCCAAGGGTTAATATCTCATTTTTTCTTCAACAGTGGAGATCCAGAGAATTGGTTATAACTAGCTCTAAGGGATTGCACCCATGGCTAGTGCAATTTCACAGGGCTATTCCTTTTCTCAGGTATACTTTCCTTTTCTTGGAACTCTTTCTCCTAGGTTGCCCATAAGACACATGACCGATATACACAGCTGGTTTCACAGGTGAAACTTTGTGAGCATATATACTTTTCTTCTACCCTGTAGCTTCTCTCCTAGCTGAAAGACCCACAGGCCCTTCCTCATCCATGTCGCCTGGCTATGGCTGCACATGCATCAAACCTCAGTGTAACTTGTCTGGGGTTTCCTTTAACTTTGGTCTGGGCTATTGTTGATCCTTCTACCCATTCCCCCCATCCTCCTGCTGATATTTTTATTTCAAATATTGTTGTAGTAGGAGAATCTGTAGGATTATAAAAGATATAGGGCTGGTTATTCCCTGGGTCACACACTGAATATTGAGTCTGATAATAGGTACAGGTCCCTTTCTGAGTTCTCTCACACTCATAGAAGCTATAGAAAAGGAAGGTGGTAGAGACCTTCTTGGCCTTCCTTGGCGATATGAATACACAGTTCACAGTTCAAAGTCCTCTGCCCTAGTTCTCCTCCCTCCCCAGAGTCCAATTATAAGGAGCCCCACAGCGAGATTCCTCAGGTTTCAGTTGTACATGGACCAGCCAGCTCTCGATTTGTGGCTGGAGCAAGGTATGTTGTCATTCTCAAGGTCAACTTACAAGGGTTGGCATGATTGATTTCTGCTGTCCACAAAGGTGTCTCCACCAGGGCCACTGGCTTCAGCCAGCTGTGGTGAATCCAGGCAGATATACCTTCTACCTTGGCAGCAGTGGGAGTGGTCAGGATCATGGTGTAGGGTCCCTTCCCCCTGGGTCGGAGGGGAGCTGGATTTCAATCCTTGACCCACACCTGGTCTTCTGGGTAAAAGAATGGACAGAGGCAAACAAACTGATCAGAGCCTTATCTAATACCCACTTGGATATGGTACTGGCCACCTTGCCTAAAGCTTTTAATTGCTTATGTAGTTCTGTTTCTCCTAATTCTCAGGGAGTCCCTGGCAAGCTATGTAATATTGGGGGAGGCCTATTGTATAATACCTCATAAGGTGAATACCCAGTGCTCTTGGAGTGGGTGCACTGAACCTTAAACAATATTAGAGGCAAAGTTTATACCCATTTAAGACCTATTTCCTGACATAATTTGCTAAGCCCTAAATTCAGAGTTCTATTCATGTGTTCCACCTTTTCCGAGCTCTGAGGTCTGTATGCTGCTTAAAACTTCCAGGTGATGTCCAATGCTTGAGCTGTTCCTTGTACTACCTTAGCCATAAAGGCTGGGCTGTTGCCAGAGCCTATCCAGAGTGGCAGTCCAAACCTTGGAATTACTTCTCTGAGCAATGCCCTTGTTACTTCTCTAACCTTTTCAGTCCAAGTAGGGTAGGCCTCTACCCATCCTGAGTAGGTGCACACTAATACCAACAAGTACTGGTAACCTTGACTCTTGGGCATCTTGGTGAAGTCCACCTGCATATCCTCAAAGGGGGTTGCCTCATAGGACTGGACACCTGGGGGCACTGAAGGTCCTTGTTTTGCATTATTCTGACAACAGATTGAGCAATGAAGGCTGACTTTCTTGGCTAGGATTGCCAAGAGAGGGATATAGATATATCTCCCTAGCAGTGTTTCTGTCTTTTCTTGTCCCAGATGGGTGGCAGCATGCAAAGCCTGGACTATAGCTGGCCCCAATAGGTGAGGAACGACAACTCTACCATCTGGCAGTTGCATCCAGCCGTCCTTTAATTCTTTGGCCCCTTCTTTCTCTACTTTTTCTCTCCCGGGGCCCACGGGATGAGAGGGGCTATAGTATCCTTGAGGTAAGGCAGGGTAGAAGCCCCCTTTGCCTCTGCATCTGCTCCGGCATTTCCCTGGGCTTCTACCGTTCCCCCCTTCTGGTGTCCTCGGCAGTGGATCACTGCTACTGCTTTGGCTTCCAGACTGCTTCCAGCAGCTGAAGAATTTCTCCTGGATGTTTAAGATCTTTGCCCCCAGCAGTTAGGAGTCTTCTCTCTTTGTAGATTGCCCCATGTACTTGGAGAGTGAAAAAGGCAAAAGAGAATCTGTATAGATATTCACTCTTTTTCTTTCACTGAGCTCTAAGGCTCGGGTCAGGGCAATCAGTTCCGCCCACTGAACAGAAAAGCTTTGGGATAGAGGCTGCGCCTCTATAGTCTCTGTTAGGGTCACTACAGCACATCTGCCTGCCTTTCTCCCCTTGAGTTGCCGGAGCTGTTTCTGTCCATATACAGCTACCAGTTGGGCTCCCTTAGGGGTTGACCCAGTAAGTCCGGCCTGCTGGAGTATACTGAGTCAAGTACTTCCAAGCAACTGTGCTGTGGCTTTCCCTCATTCACTGGGAGCAGCAGCAGCGTTGCTGGATTTAAATTGGTACACACCTCTATTATTAATCTTGGGTTTTCACATAAGCTCTGGTACTTAGTGAGGTATTAGTGAGCCAGTGATGTCCTTTTGCATTCATCAGAGTCACTACTGCATGTGGCACCCACACTTTCAGGTCTTGTCCTAAAATTAGTTTGTCTCCCTCTTGTACCAGCATGGCAGTGGCTGCTAGGGCTCTCAAGCATGATGGCAGCCCTTTGCAACCCTGTCTAGCTTGGAAAGACAGGCTACCAGTCTGGCCCATGACCCAAAATCCTGAGTTAATACACCCACTGCTGTCTTGCTCCTCTTTGAGACGTACAGCACAAAAGGTTTTGCTAGGTTAGGAAGACTTAGCGCTGGGGCAACTTGTAATTCCTTTTTAAAAGTCTGAAAGGCACAGTCCTGTTCTGGCCCCCAGTCCATGGGCTCTTTTTCTCTCCCCTTTGTGACTTCATAGAGGGGCTTTGTCAGTACTGCAAAGTTGGGGATCCACACATGGCAGAATCCTACTGCACCCAGAAACTCTCTAACTTGTCTCCTCGTGGTATATACAGGGAAGGTTTCAAGCCAATGGCAGCAGTGAGAAACTATTGCTAGATAGAGGTCTAGAAATGATGCTGAAACCAACTTCTGAGCCAGATCTCTGTCTATCACAGCCCAAAGATGGCGTGTGATCAGATCAAGGTTCAGAGAGCCACAGGCAAATGTTTTGTAGTTATCCTAGCACTTCAGTCATCATTTAGCATTTTCTTACCATTTCATTGGAACACTAAATGATAAATTTTGTAACTGGTGCATAGTTTTCTTTAAAATCATTAGAGATAACCATTGATTATCATTGGAGATAATCAAAGGAAAAAATGTTAGCTTCCCATTATCTAATATGATAATAATATTTATAATAGAGAAATGATAATATTCTTAGCCATGGAGAATATTTTTTTCTATCTAGATGAAGTCTTAGAGATTATTTAGTTCCATACTCAGATTTTAAAGGTTAAAATAGATTACTTAGCCAAAGTCACAAAACAAATAAAAGACAGAAGAGTAAAACCCAGACCTTGAACTTCTCCAATAATTTTTCATTCAACTTTGCTACCTGTCAGTTGAAAGACTAGTTCAGGGCTGTCCAATAAAAATATAATGCAAGCCACATGCATATTTTTGTTTTCTAATTGCCATATTTTAAAAAGTAAAATAAAAACAGGTGAAATTAATTTGATAATGTATTTTATTTAACCTAGTGTACCTAACATATTTTTATTTCAACATAAAATCTATATTTTAAAATTATTAGTGAGATATTTACATTTTTTGTATTAAGTCATTTAAATTCAATGTGTATTTTATACCTAACAGCACTATTCATTTCAGACAAGTCACATTTCAAGTGTTCAACAGTCTTATGTGGAAAAAAAGAATACATCAAACTACAAAGGTTTTACAGCAAAGGAAACCATCAACAAAATGAAAAGACAACCCACTGAATGAGAAAATTTATTTGCTGATACATCTGATAAGAGCTAAATAACCAAAAATGATAAAGAACACCTAAAACTCAATACCAAAACACCCTAAACAAGCTAATTAAGAAATAGGCAAAGGACCTGAAGACACTTCTCCAGAGACAACATACAGATGGCCAATAGACATATGAGAAGATGCTCAACATCATTAATCATCAGAGAAATGCAAATTAAAACTATAATGTAATATCACCTCATACCTGTTAGAATGGCTATATCGATAAATCAACAAAGAGTTGGCAAGGATGTAGAGAAAAGGGAACTCTTGTTCAGTGTTGGTGGGAATACAGATTGGTACAGCCACTATGGAAAGCAGTAAGGAGTTTCCTCAAAAATTAAAAATGGAACTGCCTTATGACCCTGTGATTCCACTTCTGGGAATATATTCAAAGAAACCCAAAACACTAATTCAAAAGAATATATGCATCACTCTGTTCATTTCAGCATTATTTAAAATAGCCAAGATTTAAAAGCAGTCCAAATGCCAATAGTAGATATGAGTAGGTAAAAAAGCTATGGTACATTTCCAAAATGGAATATTACTCTTCTGTAGAAAAAAAGGGGGAGGGGGCTTTTACCATTTGCAACAGCATAGCTAGACCTGGAAAGCATTATGGTAAGTGAAATAAGTCAGTCAGAGAAAGACAAGTACCATATGATTTCATTCATATGTGGAATCTAATTAATAAAATAATTTAACAAATAAAAGAGAAACAGACTCATAGATACAGAGAACAGACTGTCAGAGGGGAGAGGGTAGAAGGGCTAGATGAAAAAGGTGAAGGGATTAAGCAAAGGAAAACTTATAGACAGACTACAATACAGTAATTACCAGAGGAACAGGGGAGGTAGGAGAAGGTAATGGGAGGAAAAATGGTGATGGAAGGAGACTGGACTTGGGGTGGACAATACAATACAGATTATGTGTTATAAATTTGTACACATGAAACATAATTCTATTAACCAATTTCAGCCCAATAAATTTATTTTTTTAAAAAGGAAAAAAAAAAAACAGTTTTATGTGGTTAGTGTCTGCTGTACTGGACAATGTAAGTTTAGTTAAATAATGCATGGGTGAGTGCATTAGAGACCTGGGTCTGAGTGCAAGCCCTTCATCTGACCAGTGTAGAAAGATAACTCTGGTTTTTTTCATCCATGGCTTCTTAAATACAGTTTCTTTTTATATCAAAATACAGTGTCACCTGGCCAGGTGGTGGCACAGTGGATAGAGCATCTGACTGGGATGCCAAGGACTCAGGTTCGAGACCTCAAGGTCTCCAGCTTGAGCACGGGCTCATCTGGTTTGAGCAAAAAGCTCACCAGCTTGGACCCAAGGTCACTGGCTCCAGCAAGGGGTTACTTGGTCTGCTGAAGGCCCGCGGTCAAGGCACATATGAGAAAGCAATCAATGAACAACTAAGGTGTCACAATGCGCAATGAGAAAGTGATGATTGGGATTGATGACGTCAGAGTAATTGTGCTGTAGGGAGCGATACCGATAAATCTCCCCTAAAACTCAACAAGATCTTCAACCAGAAACAGAAAAATCTATCCTTGGAGACTCCAGATTTTCCGCAATACACGCGAAGGTATGGTCGAGCGAAAAATTGGCTAAATATATAATCAAACCCCGAAGGAAATAGGAATTAAGAAACACTCCGCCTTCCTCACTAACCTAAATAGGGCTGCTTTCACTGGGAACTGAGAGTATAGGAACTAGGGCAGGCAAAGGGGGTGAACAGATCCAGGCCGCGGCACAAACAGCCGAACCAGGCTGTGGCACGGAGATCCAAGTCGAGGAAAAACTGTGCTTGTGGCAACCCAGTCAATACAAGCTAGCACTCATGCCAAACCCACACAAAGAAAGACAAGTGGGGCAGCCATTCGCCCCAATCTCCTGGTTGGCGCATGCAGATAGTGGGTGAGAGATTCCTCCTAGAGCCCCGGAAGTGGGCGCCCGTGTTACCTGACAGAGAGGCAGAGTCAGAGGCCTTTGTGTGGGCCGAAAGCAGAATCTCGAGGCCACCCCAGTGCCCTGAAAAAGTCACGCACTTGGAGGGAGCAAGAGCTAATTTCAACGTGGGAACTTCTCCGTGTGGGCAGGGGTCTCACTTGGAGTGAGAGATGGCCGGCCTGATATCCTGGTCAGCGTGCATGGAGAGTGGGCAAGAGATTCCTCTGAGTGCCTCAGGACTGGGCGCCTGCCCGTGATAGCGGACAGAGGGGCAGAGTCAGGGGCCTTTGCATGGGCTGAAAGCAGAATCTCGGGCCGCACCAGCGCCCTGAAAAGGCCACGCATGGGGAGGGAGCAAGAGCTAATTCCAATGCTGGAACTTTTCCGTGTGGGTGGGGGTCTCACTTGGAGTAAGAGGTAACCTGCTCCATATCCTGGTCTGCGTGTGCAGAAAGTGAGCGAGAGATTCCTCTGAGCGACCCAGGAGTGGGCACCCGTGTTCCCAGACAGAGTGGCAGAGTCAGAGGTCTTTGTGTGGGCAAAAGCCCCGCCTGATTATACTAGCAGCTCTGACTGATTGAGCCTTACCCAGAGCCGTGCACAGAGGGGGAATAGAGTGGGGATTTGCCAGCTCTTTGAGCCTCTTGCTCTCTAGGCAAAGGCACCAGCAACCCCATAGCTGGATTATCAGGGTATAATTCAGGAAGGAAAGACTAGGAGAGAGGCTCCAGGAACAAGAACTCTCTCACTGTCGGAGCCTATAAATGCTAATGAGCCTCGACTGCCAACGAGACTGAAGCCCATTACATGACATCACCATAGAGACTTATCAACTGCAAACCTCTACGTAAGCATGCCACAAGGGCAGAACCTGGGGTACAGAGTCACCGACCAGGAAGAGGGAGAGAAAAGAAAAAGCAAGAAGATAACCTCTCAAAATCAAGAATAATCCACAGGCCCTGACTGGTTGGCTCAGTGGTAGAGCGTCGGCCTGGCGTGCAGAAGTCCCAGGTTCAATTCCCGGCCAGGGCACACAGGAGAAGAGCCCATCTGCTTCTCCACCCCTCCCCCTCTCCTTCCTCTCTGTCTCTCTCTTCCCCTCCCGCAGCTGAGGCTCCATTCGAGCAAAGATGGCCTGGGCGCTGGGGATGGCTATTTGGCCTCTGCCCCAGGCACTAGAGTGGCTCTGGTTGCAACAGAGTGACACCCCAGAGGGGCACAGCATCGCCCCCTGGTGGGCAGAGCATCGCCCCCTGGTGGGCGTGCTGGGTGGATCCTGATTGGGCCCATGCGGGAGTCTGTCTGACTGTCTCTCCCCATTTCCAGCTTCAGAAAAGTACAAAAAAAAAAAAAAGAATAATCCACAGACTTTATAACCTATCCCATTTTATTATATTTGTTCGTTTGTTTCTCTTACCTTCATGTCTTGATTATTTTTTTTCCTCTTCCAATTTGGTCGTTTAATTCTCTACCGGTCTCACTCTCTCCTCTTCTTGAACTACACTACCCATAAGTGTTACATCTCCCATTATCTTTTCTTTCTTCTTCCTTTCTCTCTATGAGGGTTGCACTCCAAAACCCTTAACTCTCTCTCTCTCTCTCTCTCTCTCTCTCTCCTTTTTTTCTTTTTTCTTCTTTTAGTAGTTCCCTCTTTTTTTTCCTCTCTTTCTTTTCTCCCTCTATATTAGTTTCTTCCTTGCTCTTTTATGTCTCCTCTCATTAAATCCTCAATAATGAACAAATTATCTTATCTGGGACTCAAATTTATGTTTGTGGCATTTGGGGGGGGGGGTTTCCTTCGCTTTTTTAACTCACTAGCAGTGCTCCAACCCTGGCTCTCCATTTTATCTAGTTCTTTTTCCACTAAATACAGTAGTAATTTTTTAATTTTCCCCCCATTTTTCTGTTTCCCTTTTATTACTCTCATCATATCTCCTAGTCAACCAACACCTAAAAGCAAATCATTTTATTCTAGACCCAAATTTTTTCCTTATTTGCATTTTGTGGGTCCATACCCCTTATTTGTTCCTTTATTACTTTTCCCCAACTCAGGCCCTCCATTATAGTCATTCTTTGTTCTATTTAGCACAATATAGCTCACAGTTCACCACAAGATTTTCTCAAGAAGGAGGGGAGAGGAGCAGAGAGGAAAAAAAGAGGAGGGGGAAATAATTATTTTTATTTTGAATTTTTTTAAATTCTTTTCTAGTTTTTATTTTTTTAACTTTTTATTCTTACTTAATTCTCATTAATACTATCAAAAAAACCACCCTCAGATGCCATTAAAGAAGAGAAAATCGAATATCATGGATACAAAAGAAAGAGAGGTAACACAGATGGATGAGGAAAAATATATGGAGAAAAAATTTAATATATTGGAAACCATGGAGCTAAATGACAGAGAATTTAAAATAAAAATCCTAAAAATACTCAGAGATATACAAGAAAACACAGAAAGGCAATTTAGGGAGCTCAGAAAACAACTCAATGAACACAAAAAATATATTACCAAGGAAACTGAAACTATAAAAAAAATCAAACAGAGGTGAAAAAACTCAATTTACGAGCTGAAAAACTAGGTAACAAGCTTAGCTAATAGAACAGGCCAGATAGAAGGTAGGATTAATGAAATAGAAAAGAAGCAACTTGAGGCACAACAGAGAGAAGAAGAAAGAGACTCAAAAATTTTAAAAAAATGAAATACTCCTACAGGAATTATCTGACTCCATCAAAAAGAATAACATAAGAATAATAAGTATATCAGAGGGAGAAGAGAGAGAAAATGGAATGGAGAACATATTCAAACAAATAATAGATGAGAACTTCCCAAGCCTGTAGAAAGAACTAAAGCCTCACATTCAAGAAGCAAACAGAACTCCGAGTTTTCTTAACCCCAACAAACCTACTCCAAGGCACATCATAATAAAATTGGCACAAACCAACGACAAAAAAAAATTCTCAAGGCAGCCAGGTAAAAGAAGAATACAACATATAAAGGAAGGCCCATTAGATTATCATCAGATTTCGCAACAGAAACTCTACAAGCTAGAAGAGAGTGGACTCCAATATTTAAAGTGCTAAAAGAGAGGAACTTTCACCCACGAATACTATACCCATCAAATCTATCCTTCAAATACAAAGAAAAAAAACATTCAGAGATACAGAAAAGATGAGGGAATTTATCATCAGAAAACCCCCACTCTAGGAATTACTAAAGGGGGTTCTCCAATCAGATAAAAAGAACAAAAAAAAAAACAAAACCACAAGTAAAAGCTCCAACAAGAACACAATAAAACCAAATTTAAAATGTGACAACAACAAAAAAAAGGGGGGGGGAGAGGATGGAGATTAACAGTAGCAAAGGACGATGGAGTGAAAAAGTACTCACAAGACAGTGCACTACAATGAACAGGGCAGAACCCTTTACATTACTTAATGTAGCCACCATTGAAAAAAACACCACAGAAGCACATGATTAAAAAAGATAGCAACAGAGGAAAGATGTATGGAATACAACCAAATAAAAACAAAGATAGAAAAACAAAAGAGAAGAATCAAACAAGACACAAAACTAACAGAAAGCAATATATAAAATGGCATAGGGAACTCACAAGTGTCAATAATTACACTAAATGTAAACGGATTAAACTCACCAATAAAAAGGCACAGAGTAGCAGAATGGATTAAAAAATAAATCCAACTGTATTCAGCCTACAAAAAACTCATCTAAGCAACAAGGATAAAAACAAATTCAAAGTGAAAGGCTGGAAAACAATACTCCAAGCAAATAATATCCAAAAAAAGCAGGCGTAGCAATACTCATATCTGATAATGCTGACTACAAGGCAGCAAAAGTACTCAGAGAAAAAATGGCCATTTCATAATGGTTAAGGGGACACTGAATCAAGAAGACATAACAATTCTTAATATATATGCACCAAACCAAGGAGCAGCAAAATATATAAGACAGCTACTTATTGAACTTAGAACAAAAACTGACAAAAATACAATCATACTTGGAGACCTCAATACACCATTGACGGCTCTAGATCGGTCATCCAAACAGAGAATCAACAAAGATATAGTGGCCTTAAACAAAACACTAGAGCACCTGGATATGATAGACATCTACAGGACATTTCATCCCAAAGTGACTGAGTATACATTTTTCTCCAGTGTACATGGATCATTCTCAAGAATTGACCATATGTTGGGACAAAAAAATAACATCAGCAAATTCAGAAAAATCGAAGTTGTACCAAGCATATTTTCTGATCATAAAGCCTTGAAACTAGAACTCAACTGCAAAAAGAGGAAAAAGAGATGACGTCAGAGTAATGGCGGGGTAGGAAGCGATACCGATAAATCTACCCCAAAACTCAACAAGATCTTCAACCAGAAACAGAAAAACCTATACTTGGAGCCTCCAGAAGCTTCGCAATACACCCAAAGGTATAGTCGAGTGAAAAATTGGCTAAATATATAACCAAACCCCGAAGGAAATAGGGAGTAAGAAATGCTCCGCCTTCCTCACTAACCTAAACAGGGCGGCTTTCTCTGGTAACTGTGAATATAGAAACTGAGGCGGGCAAAGGGGGTGAATAGATCCAGGCCGCGGCACAAACGGCCGAACCAGGCTGTGGCACGGAGATCCAAGCCGAGGAAAAACTGATCCTGTGGCAACCCGGGCAATACAAGCTAACACTCGCGACAAACCCAGACAAAGAAAGACAAGCGGAGCGGCCATTTTACCCGGTCTCCTGATTGGCGTGCGCACAGTTAGTGGGCGAGAGATTTCTTCCTAGGCCTCGAGAGTGGGTGCCCGTGTTGCCCCACAGAGAGGCAGGTTCAGAGGCCTTTCTGTGGGCCGGGGGCAGAGTCTCTGTGCAGCCCCAGTGCCCTGGGAAAGCCACGCACGGGAGGGAGTGAGAACTAATTCCAACGGTGGAGATTTTCCGTGCTGGAGGGGTTTCACTCAGAGGGAAATGCGGCCAGGCTCATATCCTGGTTTGCGCGCGCAGAGAGTGAATGAGAGATTCCTCCGAGTGCCTCGGCAGTGCGCGCCCATGTAATCACACAGAGGGGCAGAGTCAGGAGCCTTTGTGTGGGCCAAAGCAGAATCTCGGGCCGCCCCAGCGCCTTGCAAAAGCCACGCACGGGGACGGAGCGAGACTCAATTCCAACGCTGCAACTTTTCCCTGCGGTTGGGGGTTTCACTCAGAGCGTGAGACTGCTGGACGGATATCCTGGTCTGCGCGCACAGCCAGTGAGTGAGAGTTTCCTCCAAGCAACCCGGAAGTGGGCGCCCGCCTGTGTTACCAGACAGAGTGGCAGACAGAGCCAGAGGTCTTTGAGTGGGCGGAAAGCCCGCCTGATTATGCTAGCAGCTCTGACTGACTGAGCCTTACCCAGAGCCCTATGCTGAGTGGAAATAGAGTGGGGAGTTGCCAGCTCTTTGAGCCTCTTACTATCCAGGCAGAGGCAGCAGCAACCCCATAGCTGAATTATCAGGCTACTAATTGAGGAAGGAAAGACTAGGAGAAAGGCTCCAGGAACACGGACTCTCTCACTGTCGGAGCCTATAAATGTTAATGAGCCTCAACTGCCAACGAGACTAAAGCACAATACATGACATTGCCATAGAGACTTATCAACTGCAAACCTCTACCTGAGTGTGCCAAAGGGGCAGAACCCGGGGTACAGAGTCACCAACCAGGAAGAGGGAGAGAAAAGTAAAAGCAAGAAGATAACCTCTCAAAATCAAGAATAATCTGCAGACTTTATAACCTATCCCATTTTATTATATTTGTTCGTTTGTTTCTCTTATCTTCATTCTTGATACTTTTTTTCCTCCTCCAATTTGGCCAATTAACTCTCTGCCGGTCTTACTCTCTCCTCTCCTTGAACTACACTACCCATAAGTGTTACATCTCCCATTATCTTTTCTCTTCTCTTCCTTTCTCTCTATGAGGGTTGCACTCCAAAACCCTTAACTCTCTCTCTCTCTCTCTCCTTTCTTTTTTCTTCTTTTAGTGGTTCCCTCTTTTTTTCTCTCTCTCTCTTTCTTTTCTCCCTCTATATTAGTTTCTTTCTTTCTCCTTTACATCTCCTCTCATTCAAACCTCAATAACAAACAAATTATCTTATCTGGGACTCAAACTTATGTTTGTGGCATTTTGGGGGGTTTTTACTTCACCTTTTTAACTCACTAGCAGTGCTCCCATCCCTGGCTCTCCATTTTATCTAGTTCTTGTTCCACTAAATACAATAGTAATTTTTTAATTTGTCCCCCCATTTTTCCGTTTTCCTCTTATTCCTCTCATCATAACTCTTAGACAACCAGCACCTAAAAGCAAATCATTTTATTCTTGACCCAAAATTTTCCTTATTTGCTTTTTGTGGGTCCATACGCTCTTTTTTTATCTTTTCTTTTCTTTTTTCATTTTTCTTTTTTTCTTTTTTCTTTTTTTTTTCTTTCTTTTTTTTTTTTTTTTTTGCCCCTTTATTACTTTTCCCCAATTCAGGCCCTCCATCACAGGCATTGTTTGTTATAATTCACAGTTTAACACAAGATTTTCTCAGGAAAGAGGGGAGAGGAGAGGAGAGGAAAAAAGGAGGGGGGGAATAATTTCCTTTTTTAAAAATTTTTATTTTATTTTATTTTTTTTATTTCATTATTAATTTTTTTTTAAAAAACAACTCTTCGATTTTTTATTTTTTTTATTTTTTTTAACTTTTTATTATTTATTAAATCTCATTAATACTATCAACAAAACCACCCTCAGATGCCATTAAGGAAGAGAAAATCGAATATCATGGATATAAAAGAAAGAGAGGTAACACAGCTAGATGAGGAAAAATCTATGGAGAAAAAATTTAATATATTGGAAACCTTGGAGCTAAATGACAGAGAATTCAAGATAGAAATCCTAAAAATCCTCTGAGATATAAGAGAAAACACAGAAAGGCAATTTAGGGAGCTCAGAAAACAACTCAATGTACACAAAGAATATATGTCCAAGGAAAACGAAACTATAAAAACAAATCAAACAGAGATGAAAAACTCAATTCACGAGCTGAAAAACGAAGTAACAAGCTTAGCTAATAGAACAGGTCAGATAGAAGAGAGGATTAGTGAAATAGAAGACAAGCAACTTGAGGCACAGCAGAGAGAAGAAAAAAGAGACTCAAAAATTAAAAAAAATGAGATAGCTCTACAAGAATTATCTGACTCCATCAAAAAGAATAACATAAGAATAATAGGTATATCAGAGGGAGAAGAGAGAGAAAATGGAATGGAGAACATACTCAAACAAATAATAGATGAGAACTTCCCAAGCCTGTGGAAAGAACTAAAGCCTCAAGTTCAAGAAGCAAACAGAACTCCGAGTTTTCTTAACCCCAACAAACCTACTCCAAGGCATATCATAATGAAATTGACACAAAACAACAGCAAAGAAAAAATTCTCAAGGCAGCCAGGGAAAAGAAGAATACAACATATAAAGGAAGGCCCATTAGATTATCATCAGATTTCTCAGCAGAAACTCTACAAGCTAGAAGAGAGTGGACCCCAATATTTAAAGTCCTGAAAGAGAGGAACTTTCAGCCACGAATACTATACCCATCAAAGCTATCCTTCAAATATGAAGGAGAAATGAAAACATTCACAGATACAGAAAAGATGAGGGAATTTATCAGCAGAAAACCCCCACTCCAGGAAATACTAAAGGGGGTTCTCCAATCAGATACAAAGAACAAAAAAAAACAAAACAGAGCCACAAGTAAAAGCTCCAAGAAGAACACAATAAAACCAAATTTAAACTGTGACAACAACAAAAAGAAAGAGGGGGAGAGGATAGAGATTAACAGTAGCAAAGGACGATGGAGTGCAAAAGTACTCACAAAATAGTTTGCTTCAATGAACAGGGTAGGGACGCTTTTCATTACTCAAAGGTAACCACCATTGAAAAAACCACCACAGAAGCACATGAGATAAAAAAGATAGCAACAGAGGAAAGATGTATGGAATACAACCAAATAAAAACAAAACATAGAAAAACAAAAGAGAAGGATCAAACAAGACACAAAACTAACAGAAAGCAAGATATAAAATGGCAATAGGGAACTCACAAGTATCAATAATTACACTAAATGTAAACGGATTAAACTCACCAATAAAAACGACAGAGTAGCAGAATGGATTAAAAAAGTAAATCCAACTGTATGCTGCCTACAGGAAACTCATCTAAGTAACAAGGATAAAAACAAATTCAAAGTGAAAGGCTGGAAAACAATACTCCAAGGAAATAACATCCAAAAAAAAGCAGGTGTAGCAATACTCATATCGGATAATGCTGACTACAAGACAGCAAAAGTACTCAGAGACAAAAATGGCCATTTCATAATGGCTAAGGGGACACTGAATCAAGAAGACATAACAATTCTTAATATATATGCACCAAACCAAGGAGCACCAAAATATATAAGACAGCTACTTATTGATCTTAAAACAAAAACTGACAAAAATACAATCATACTTGGAGACCTCAATACACTGCTGACGGCTCTAGATCGGTCATCCAAACAGAGAATCAACAAAGACATAGTGGCCTTAAACAAAACACTAGAGCACCTGGATATGATAGACATCTACAGGACATTTCATCCCAAAGTGACTGAGTATACATTTTTCTCCAGTGTACATGGATCATTCTCAAGAATTGACCATATGTTGGGCCACAAAAACAACATCAGCAAATTCAGAAAAATTGAAGTTGTACCAAGCATATTTTCTGATCATAAAGCCTTGAAACTAGAATTCAACTGCAAAAAAGAGGAAAAAAATCCCACAAAAATGTGGAAACTAAACAACATACTTTTAAAAAATGAATGGGTCAAAGAAGAAATAAGTGCAGAGATCAAAAGATATATACAGACTAATGAAAATGACAATACGACATATCAGAATCTATGGGATGCAGCAAAAGCAGTGATAAGAGGGAAGTTCATATCACTTCAGGCATATATGAACAAACAAGAGAGAGCCCAAGTGAACCACTTAACTTCACACCTTAAGGAACTAGAAAAAGAACAAAGACAACCCAAAACCAGCTGAAGAAAGGAGATAATAAAAATCAGAGCAGAAATAAATGATTTAGAGAACAGAAAAACTATAGAAAAAATTAATAGACAAGGAGCTGGTTCTTTGAAAAGATCAACAAAATTGACAAACCCTTGGCAAGACTTACCAAGGAAAAAAGAGAAAGAACTCATATAAACAAAATCCAAAATGAAAGAGGAGAAATCACCACGGACATCATAGATATACAAAGAATTATTGTAGAATACATTGAAAAACTTTATGCCATTAAATTCAACAACCTAGAAGAAATGGATAAATTTCTAGAACAATACAACCTTCCTAGACTGAGTCAAGAAGAAGCAGAAAGCCTAAACAGACCTATTAGTAGAGAAGAAATAGAAAAAAACCATTAAAAACCTCCCCAAAAATAAAAGTCCAGGCCCTGATGGCTATACCAGCGAATTTTATCAAACATTCAAAGAAGACTTGGTTCCTATTCTACTCAAAGTCTTCCAAAAAATTGAAGAAGAAGCAATACTTCCAAACACATTTTATGAGGCCAACATAACCCTCATACCAAAACCAGGCAAGGATGGCACAAAAAAAGAAAACTACAGACCAATATCTCTAATGAATACAGATGCTAAAATACTAAACAAAATACTAGCAAATCAAATACAACAACATATTAAAAAAATAATACATCATGATCAAGTGGGATTCATCCCAGAATCTCAAGGATGGTTCAACATACGTAAAACGGTTAACGTAATACACCATATCAACAAAACAAAGAACAAAAACCACATGATCTTATCAATAGACACAGAAAAGGCTTTCAATAAAATACAACACAATTTTATGTTTAAGACTCTCAACAAAATGGGTATAGAAGGAAAATATCTCAACATGATAAAGGCCATATATGATAAACCATCAGCTAACATCATATTAAATGGCACTAAACTGAAGGCTTTCCCCCTTAAATCAGGAACAAAACAGGGTTGTCCACTCTCTCCACTCTTATTTAATGTGGTACTAGAGGTTCTAGCCAGAGCAATCAGACAAGACAAAGATATAAAAGGCATCCATATCGGAAAAGAAGAAGTAAAGGTATCACTTTTTGCAGATGATATGATCCTAGACATCGAAAACCCCAAAGAATCCACAAAAAGACTACTAGAAACAATAAGCCAATACAGTAAGGTCGCAGGATACAAAATTAACATACAGAAGTCAATAGCCTTTCTATATGCCAACAATGAAACAATTGAGAACGAACTCAAAAGAATAATCCCCTTCACAATTGCAGCAAAAAAAATAAAGTACTTAGGAATAAACATAACAAAGAATGTAAAAGACTTCTATAATGAAAACTATAAACCATTGTTAAGGGAAATCGAAAAAGATATAATGAGATGGAAGAATATACCTTGTTCTTGGCTAGGAAGAATAAATATAATCAAGATGGCTATATTACCCAAAGCAATATACAAATTTAATGCAATTCCCATCAAACTTCCAATGACATTTTTTAAAGAAATAGAGCAAAAAATCATCAGATTTATATGGAACTATAAAAAACCCCGAATAGCCAAAGCAATCCTAAAGAAAAAGAATGAAGCTGGGGGCATTACAATACCGGACTTCAAACTCTATTATAGGGCCACGACAATCAATACAGCATGGTATTGGCAGAAAAATAGACAATCAGACCAATGGAACAGAATAGAAAGCCCAGAAATAAAACCACATATATATAGTCAAATAATTTTTGATAAAGGGGCCAACAACACACAATGGAGAAAAGAAAGCCTCTTCAATAAATGGTGCTGGGAAAACTGGAAAGCCACATGCAAAAGAATAAAACTGGACTACAGTCTCTCCCCCTGTACAAAAATTCACTCAAAATGGATCAAAGATCTAAACATAAGACCTGAAACAATTAAGTACATAGAAGAAGACATAGGTACTCAACTCATGGACCTGGGTTTTAAAGAGCATTTTATGAATTTGACTCCACAGGCAAGAGAAGTTAAGGCAAAAATTAATGAATGGGACTACATCAGACTAAGATGTTTTTGCTCAGCAAGAGAAACTGATAACAAAATAAACAGACAGCCAACTAAATGGGAAATGATATTTTCAAACAACAGCTCAGATAAGGGCCTAATATCCAAAATATACAAAGAACTCATAAAACTCAACAACAAACAAACAAACAATCCAATAAAAAAATGGGAAGAGGATATGAATAGACACTTCTCCCAGGAAGAAATACAAATGGCCAACAGATATATGAAAAAGTGCTCATCTTCTTTAGCTATTAGAGAAATGCAAATCAAAACTGCAATGAGATACCACCTCACACCTGTTCGATTAACTATTATTAGCAAGGCAGGTAATAGCAAATGTTGGAGAGGCTGTGGAGAAAAAGGAACCCTCATACACTGTTGGTGGGAATGTAAAGTAGTACAACCATTATGGAAGAAAGTATGGTGGTTCCTCAAAAAACTGAAAATAGAACTACCTTATGACCCAGCAATCCCTCTACTGGGTATATACCCCAAAAATTCAGAAACATTGATACATAAAGACACATGCAGCCCCATGTTTATTGCAGCATTGTTCACAGTGGCCAGGACATGGAAACAACCAAAAAGCCCATCAATAGATGACTGGATAAAGAAGATGTGGCACATATACACTATGGAATACTACTCAGCCATAAGAAATGATGACATCGGAACATTTACAGCAAAATGGTGGGATCTTGATAACATTATACGAAGCGAAATAAGTAAATCAGAAAAAAACAGGAACTGTATTATTCCATACGTAGGTGGGACATAATAGTGAAACTAAGAGACATTGATAAGAGTGTGGTGGTTACGGGGGGGAGGGGCACAAAGAAAACAAGATAGAAGGAGACAGAGGACAATCTGACTTTGGGTGGTGGGTATGCAACATAATTGAACGACAAGATAACCTGGACCTGTTATCTTTGAATATATGTATCCTGATTTATTGATGTCACCCCATTAAAAAAATAAAATTATTTAAAAAAAAAAAAAAAGAGGAAAAAAAATCTCACAAAAATGTGAAAACTAAACAACATACTTTTAAAAAATGAATGGGTCAAAGAAGAAATAAGCACAGAGATCAAAAGATATATACAGACAAATGAAAATGACAATATGACATATCAAAATATATGGGATGCAGCAAAAGCAGTGATAAGAGGAAAGTTCATATCACTACTGGCCTATATGAACAAACAAGAGAAAGCCCGAGTGAACCACTTAACTTCACACCTCAAGGAACTGGAAAAAGAAGAACAAAGAAACCCCAAACCAGTCGAAGAAAGGAGATAATAAAAATCAGAGCAGAAATAAATGAAATAGAGAACAGAAAAACTATAGAAAAAATTAATAGAACAAGGAGCTGGTTCTTTGAAAAGATCAACAAAATTGACAAACCTTACCAAGGAAGGTTGGCAAGACTTACCAAGGAAAAAAGAGAAACAACTCATATAAACAAAATCCAAAATGAAAGAGGAGAAATCACCACGGACATCATAGATATACAAAGAATTATTGTAGAATGCTATGAAAAACTTTATGCCACTAAATTCAACAACCTAGAAGAAATAGATAAATTCCTAGAACAATATAACCTTCCTAGACTGAGTCAAGAAGAAGCAGAAAGCCTAAACAGACCTATTAGTAGAGAAGAAATAAAAAAAAAACCATTAAAAACCTCCCCAAAAATAAAAGTCCAGGCCCAAACGGCTATACTAGTAAATTTTATCAAACATTCAAAGAAGACTTCGTTCCTATTCTACTAAAAGTCTTCCAAAAGATTGAAGAAGAAGCAATACTTCCAAACACATTTTATGAGGCCAACTTAACCCTCATACCAAAACCAGGCAAATGGCACAAAAAAAGAAAACTACAGACCAATATCTCTAATGAATACAGATGCTAAAATACTAAACAAAATACTAGCAAATCAAATACAACAACATATTTAAAAAAATAATACATCATGATCAAGTGGGATTCATCCCAGAATCTCAAGGATGGTTCAACATACGTAAAACGGTTAACGTAATACACCATATCAACAAAACAAAGAACAAAAACCACATGATCTTATCAATAGATGCAGAAAAGGCATTTGATAAAATACAACACAATTTTATGTTTAAGACTCTCAACAAAATGGGTATAGAAGGAAAATATCTCAACATAATAAAGGCCGTATATGATAAACCATCAGCTAACATCATATTAAATGGCACAAAATTGAAGGCTTTCCCCCTTAAATCAGGAACAAAACAGGGTTGTCCACTCTCTCCACTCTTATTTAATGTGGTACTAGAGGTTCTAGCCAGAGCAATCAGACAAGACAAAGAAATAAAAGGCATCCATATCAGAAAAGAAGAAGTAAAGGTATCACTTTTTGCAGATGATATGATCCTATACATCGAAAACCCCAAAGAATCCACAAAAACACTATGAGAAACAATAAGCCAATACAGTAAGGTCGCAGGATACAAAATTAACATACAGAAGTCAATAGCCTTTCTATATGCCAACAATGAAACAACTGAGAAGGAACTCAAAAGAATAATCCCCTTCACGATTGCAACAAAAAAAGATAAAATACCTAGGAATAAACATAACAAAGAATGTAAAGGGCTTATATAATGAAAACTACAAACCACTGTTAAGGGAAATCGAAAAAGATATAATGAGATGGAAGAATATTCCTTGTTCTTGGTTAGGAAGAATAAATATAATCAAGATGGCCATATTACCCAAAGCAATATACAAATTTAATGCAATTCCCATCAAACTTCCAATGACATTTTTTAAAGAAATGGAACAAAAAAATCATCAGATTTATATGGAACTATAAAAAAACCCGAATAGCCAAAGCAATCCTAAAGAAAAAGAATGAAGCTGTGGGCATTACTATACCTGACTTCAAACTATATTATAAGGCCACGACAATCAAAACAGCATGGTATTGGCAGAAAAATAGACACTCAGACCAATGGAACAGAATAGAAAGCCCAGAAATAAAACCACATATATATGGTCAAATAATTTTTGATAAAGGGGCCAACAACACGCAATGGAGAAAAGAAAGCCTCTTCAACAAATGGTGCTGGGAAAACTGGAAAGCCACATGCAAAAGAATGAAACTGGACTACAGTTTGTCCCCTTGTACTAAAATTAATTCAAAATGGATCAAAGATCTAAATATAAGACCTGAAACAATTAAGTACATAGAAGAAGACATAGGTACTCAACTCATGGACCTTGGTTTTAAAGAGCATTTTATGAATTTGACTCCAAAGGCAAGAGAAGTGAAGGCAAAAATTAATGAATGGGACAACATCAGACTAAGAAGATTTTGCTCAGCAAGAGAAACTGATAACAAAATAAACAGACAGCCAACTAAATGGGAAATGATATTTTCAAACAATAGCTCAGATAAGGCCTAATATCCAAAATATACAAAGAACTCATAAAACTCAACAACAAGCAAACAAACAACCCAATAAAAAAATGGGAAGAGGACATGAACAGACACTTCTCTCAGAAAGAAATACAAATGGCCAACAGATATATGAAAAGATGCTCATCTTCTTTAGTTATTAGAGAAATGCAAATCAAAACTGCAATGAGATGCCGCCTCACACCTGTTAGATTAGCTATTATTAACAAGACAGGTAATAGCAAATGTTGGAGAGGCTGTGGAGAAAAAGGAATCCTCATTCACTGTTGGTGGGAATGTAAAATAGTACAACCATTATGGAAGAAAGTATGGTGGTTCCTCAAAAAACTGCAAATAGAACTACCTTATGACCCAGCAATCCCTCTACTGGGTATATACCCCAAAAACTCAGAAACATTGATACATAAAGACACATCCAGCCCCATGTTCACTGCAGCACTGTTCACAGTGGCCAAGACATGGAAACAACCAAAAAGCCCTTCAATAGAAGACTGGATAAAGAAGATGTGGCACATACACACTATGGAATACTACTCAGCCATAAGAAATGATGACATCAGATCATTTATAGCAAAATGGTGGGATCTTGATAACATTATACGAAGTGAAATAAGTAAATCAGAAAAAAACAGGAACTGCATTATTCCATACGTAGGTGGGATATAAAAGCGAGACTAAAAGACATTGATAAGAGTGCGGTGGTTACGGGGGGTGGGGGGAAAGGGAGAGGAAAAGGGGGAGGGGAAGGGGCATAAAGAAAACTAGATAGAAGGTGACGGAGGACAATCTGACTTTGGGTGATGGGTAAGCAACATAATTGATTGACAAGATAACCTGGACATGTTTTCTTTGAACATATGTACCCTGATTTATTGATGTCACCCTAGTAAAATTAATTTTAAATAAAAGAGAGAGTCAGTGATGATTGACTGCTTCTCATCTCTACATTCCTGTCTGTCTGTCCCTGTCTATCCCTCTCTCTGATTCTCTCTGTCTCTGTAAAAAAAAAAAAAAAAACATTGTCCACGTGGTGAAAGTCAATTGGGAAGTTAGCATTGGCGGTATTGTCCAATGGCAAGTATTATCTTCAGACTGACTTCCTCAAAGAACTGGTGCAAGTTGATACAGCCTAGTTTTTCTCTTCCAAAAGTTATTCAATATTAACATTACCTTTGGAGCTCCCATACTTGACCAACTCCTTTTCTACCACATCCCAGTCCGATGCTTTACCCACTGCGCCACCGCCTGGTCAGGCGACCAACTCCTTTTCTAAAGTTTATTCAAGCAGCCATGTTACTAGGACAAATTTTGGACAAGGAGAATATGTTTTCCATGTCATCAAAAATTTCCCACTAATCCAGCTTTTCCTCTTATCCATACTCCTTTAGCACCTCTGTCCTGTCAGAAAGTCTTGGAGTCCTCCTATTTTCTTTCTGTCAAAATCCACTAAAAATCAGAAATTTATTAAAATGCAACTAAGGAGGCTGATAACAAATGGAAGTGTCTCCCCAAGGGAAATTTGTATCTTTTAAAAAAATAAGCAAAGAAAACAAAACAAAACAAAAAACCCAAACCTAAGCTAACAACTCAAAAATATCCATGGTGGAATTTTAGGTTTTTAGCAGAAACAAGTTGGAAGATCGCTTAGTGTTTCTGAAATTACATTGTACAGTCAGGGCTCTGTAAACTACAGCCCCAGGGACTAAATCCAGCCCACTGCTTTTTGTTCAGCCTACATTTTTAAAAAGTTGGGAGAAAAATCAGAGAGTAGTATTTCTTGACAAGTGGATACTATTTGAAATTCAAATGTTAGTATTTATAAATAATTTTATTAGATCATATCCATGGTCTTTTGTTTCCATATTATTTGTGGTTGCTTTCAACTATAAATTGAGCATTTGCAGTAGAAATTGTTTGGTTCACAATGCCTAATATATTTGTTATTTGTCCCTTTACAGAAAAACAGTGTGCTGAACCTGGTATGAGTGATTGCCCATAACATTTCCTTATAGGTAAAAGTGCTTCTAAAACACTTTCTTAGCCTGACCAAGTGGTGACACAGTGGATAGAGTGTTGGACTGCAACATGGAAGACCCAGGTTTGAAACCCCAAGGTCACTGGCTTGAGCATGAGCTCACCAGCTTGAGCGCGGGGTTGCTGGCTTGAGCCCAAGGTCACTGGCTTGAGCAAGGGGTTACTGGCTCTGCTGTAGCCACACAGTCAAGGCACATATGAGAAAGCAATCAATGAACAACTAAGGAGCTGTAACGAAGAATTGATGCTTCTCATCTCTCTCCCTTTCTGTCTGTCTGTCCCTATCTGTCCCTCTCTCTGACTGTCTTTCTCTGTCTTTGTCAAAAAATAAATATTTTATAGTTAAAATAAAACACTTTCTTTGAACTACAAAATAGGTCTGTATTAGTCAAAGAACCATAACTTCATGCCTGTTTTGCAGGAGCTCAGGATACCTGTTAGTTGAATAAATTATGTAAAAATCTAACTTGTTCATTAAGGACTCCCACAATAACCACATCACCTTCATATTATACATGGTAGGGTGATTCTACACAGGAATTACAGCAACCTTCATACTTGTCAGCCAAGCTAATATCAGAGATTATAATAGATGGTGCTGCTTGGGTTTCCCCTCTCTTCCTTCCTCTTTCCTTCTCTTCCTCTCTTATTCCCTCCTTTCATTGCAATCTAGCTTCTCCATAGTTCAAAGAGGGGATGATCACCTTTACCTAATCAAGATGTATGTCCCTGAAGAGTCAGAAGTCTTATTTTGCAGCTGGTAAGGATTGGAAGGAACTGAGTGATAGGAAGCAAAATAGTGATGAAGTGGTTAAACAAGTCACTGAGTAATGTTTTCTCAGTGTCAATTTAGTTCAGTTTAATCCTGAGCATAAGCTAAGTGACTAATTCAAGAACAGTATGGCCCTGGCCAGTTGGCTTAATGAACAGAGTGTCAGCCCAGCATGTGGATGTCCTGGGTTCGATCCAGTCAGAGCACACATGAGACATGACCATCTGTTTCTCTTCCCTTCCCTCTCCCCCTTCTCTCTTTCCCTCTTGCAACCAGTGGCTCGATTGATTCGAGTGTCGACCCTGAGTGCTGAGGATAGCTCAGTTGATTCGAGCATCAGCCCCACACTGGGGTTGCCCGGTGGATCCTAGTTGGGGTGCATGCAAGAGTCTGTCTTTCTATCTCCCCTCCTTTTACTTGAAGAAGAAGTATAAAAGAAGGAGGAGAAGGAGGAGAAGGAGGAGGAGGAGGAGGAGGAGGAGGAGGGAAAGGAGGAGGAACAGAAGGAGGAGGAGAAGAAGAGGAAGAAGAAGAAGAAGAGGAAGAGGAGGAGGAGGAGGAGGAGAAGAAGGAAGAAGAAGAAGAAGAAGAAGAAGAAGAAGAAGAAGAAGAAGAAGAAGAAGAAGAAGAAGAAGAAGAAGAAGAAGAAGAAGAAGAAGAAGAAGAAGAAGAAAGAAGGAAGAGGAGGAGGAAGGGAGAGGAAGAGGAGGAGGAGGAAGAGGGAGGAGGAGGAGGAGAAGGAGAATATGTATAGAATCTTAAGCATCTTTGTTCACAGGGCAAGTATTATACAAGGTGAGAATGTAAATGGAATTGGCAGGCATGTGATAAATGTTCATAATATAATAATTAACATTTATAGGGCACCTGCTATGTGGCAGGACCCCTGCTAAGTGCTTTATGTATGTTACCTCACTTCACCTTCACAAAAAAATCCTGTGAAGTCGATACTATTGTTTTCTCTGCTTATCAGAGGAAGAAGTCAAAACTCAGAGAGGTTAACCTGCCCAGGGCACACAGCTGAAAGATGCAGAGCCAGGATTCTGAGCTAGGTTTGTCTATGGCATGAGGTACCCTTCTCAACTGTGTAAACATGCCTTTCCTTCACATCTTTATTTTCGTGTGTACTGTTCCGTCAGATACATACAACCTTCCTCCTGGGGCATCTACACCTGCCAGGGGCCTGAGGGAGGCAGGGGACCATGAGAGTGTACATGTTGGGATTATTGCAACGGGAATGCAGGGGGCAGGGTGAGGAGAGTTAGTATTCAACTTCTGACATCAAAAATCATATTTTCAGTTCCTTAGCACAACCATAGGCTTGAAAGCCAGGATTTTTTTTATTTTTAATTCTCTTGTCTCCTCCTTCACCATATCAGGAACCCCTTCTGGAAGACTGAGTCATAGCCTTTCTAGAGGAAAGGTCTAGGTAAGACTGACAAGCCTCCTCTTTCTCCTCTCTGTGGCCTGCCTGTCAGGGAGGCATGTGCCCCAGTCTTCCCCTCCACGCCTACGTCCTGGAGACAAGAGCAGCAGCAGGTGGGTGGAGGGAAAGCCTAGATCAGAGGGCTCCCGACTCTGCCTTCCGTGGGTAGGAACCCTGTCCTCACTGCCTGCACAGACATGGAGGCGCCATGGTCCAGGGAGAACACTTCCAGAAATGACCTCGTCAGGCAGGCCGGGGCCTTGCTTCCGCTCCCCTGAAGCCATCGGTTCCCACATGGGATATTTGGGGGAAGGGGATGGGGCAGGGGCAAGTGACACGGACATCAGTTTGCAGTCTACTAGAAGAATTTGTCAACAGTGTTAGTGTCCCGAAGCCTAGTGAAGACCAAGCAGGAGGACCTAGCCAAGCCGGGAGGAAGGCCCCGCCCCCACCAGAGCTGAAGACTCGGCCTTGGGGGCGGGGGACAGGTTCAGGCTCTGAGGATCTCACCGTCCCCACCCCGACACTCTCATCACAGCCCTCCTCGCCACCTCCACACACCACCTGGAAGAGAATGACCAGAAATCCAATATACTAAGCATAGCCTCTTCAAAAGCACAATATTTAAGTCTAAAGAATCTAAATTGCCTGACCTGTGGTGGTGCAGTGGATCAAGCGTCTACCTGGAATGCTGAGGTCGCCGGTTCAAAACCCTGGGCTTGCCTGGTCAAGGCACATATGGGAGTTGATGCTTCCTGCTCCTCCCCCCTTCTCTCTCTCTCTCTCTGTCTCTCTCTCTGTCTCTCTCTCTGTCTCTCTTCTCTAAAATGAATAAATAAAAATAATTTTAAAAAATATTTTTTTAAAAAAGAGTCTAAATTGTTGACTTGAATTAAACTACCTAATTAGACCAAATATAATTTTCTACTACTAACAAATATCATGGAAGGTTATAAAGAATTTCATATAGGGTCATATAGACTATAGAGAAAAAAATCTTTATTTTGCTGTTACAATCTGAGTGAGCATAGTGTCAGGAAATCTGTGGGGTCCCAGAGCCTGTTCTCTCACCATTGCATTCTGCTAGGTATGCTAATGGTAATGCTTCTATCAAAGTCTTAGGAAAGTGAAACGTAGCATTCCTCAAGCATGTTTCTGAGCTGATGGGGGATAGAGAGTGTATCACTTGTTATAACAAATAACAATACTTTTCTCATTGATTGGTTGTGAGAAGTAGGTGAGTGCTTAGAACAGGGCCTGCCAAGAAGGGCTATGTGCTTGTTATCATCATTACCATTACTTTCTATGGTAGCCATAGTGGGCGTTATTGGCTGACTCCCCAGTATGTGTATGTCCCATCTCCCACTGGATTACAGCCACACAGGGAAGGTTGAGCTCCAGGCTTGAGCCCTGATTTCTGAATCCATCTGCATAATCCAGCCCTGTGTTACAGTGATTGGTACAAGAGTAGACAGAGGTCCTCAAATGGTTCAACCACAGTGAAGCAGACCTTCTATTTGCTGTTTTGTACAGAAAGCTCTCTCTTCCTTTGTGTAGTACAGTGAGTGAATTTGTAATCTAAAATTGCAGCAGGCAATTTTGATACTCTACTATTTAGGATGTGTTAGTGGTTCTTAAATTTTCTGGTCTAAGGATTATTTTGCACCCTTAAAATTTTTGAGGACCACAAAGAGCTTTTATTTATGTGGAGGCCATTTACTGATATTTACTGTATTAGAAATTAAAACAGAATTTTAAAACTGCTTTTATTAATCTGTTTGAAATAATAAAAAGACCCCTTATAGGTTAATATAAATAACAGTTTTATTTTATCTTTTTTATGTCTTTTTCCCTTTTTTATTGATTTTAATTTATTGTGTTTACATAGATTCTAGTGTTGCCCCGAATGCATCCCCCCACCCCTATAATCCCCTCAACACCTCCTTTGCCCCCCTCCCAATAGCGCCCTCCCTCCTTCCCTTCAGGCTTATCCCATCTTATCATTCCCTTTCCCTCTGTCCTCTTTTCCTCTGGTCCCTTTGATCTCTCCTCTGTCTCAATTCCGTTCCTCAGTTTACATTGTTCATTGGATTTCTCAAATGAGTGAGGTCATATGATATTTTTCTTTTTCTTCCTGGTTTATTTCACTTAACATAATAGTTTCCAGGTCCATCCATGTTGTTGCAAAAGATAAAATTACCTTCTTGTTTATAGCCACATAGTATTCCATTGCATATATGTACCACTGATTTTTAATCCACTCGTCCACTGACGGACACTTGGGCTGTTTCCAGATCTTTGCTATTGTGAACAATGCTACCATAAACATGGGGGTGCATTTCTCCTTTTAAAACAGTGCTATGGTGTTCTTGAGGTATACTCCTAAAAATGGGATAGCTGGGTCAAAAGGCAGTTCAATTTTTAATTTTTCAAGGAATCTCCAAATTGTTTTCCACAGAGGCTGTACCAGTCTGCATTCCCACCAGCAGTGCAGGAGGGTTCCCTTTTCTCCACATCCTCGCCAGCACTTATTCTGTGAATAACACAGTTTAAAATGGGGGAAAAAACCCTAAATTTTCCAACACAGACAACAAAACTTAGTGAGAAAAATAGCATTGTTTATATATTTTTGCAAACTTCTTTAATATCTAACTTCATAAAAGCTGGAGTCTTATACCTGATGCATTCAATCTGTTGTGACAAAATATCATCTAATCTCCGGAAAACTACTGTATGCTTGGGAGAGAATGAGAATGAAAAAAGCAAGTAACATCTAAGTATTTGTATTTGTTTCCTATTGTTGCTATAACAAATTAACACAAATTAGTGGCTTGAAACAACACAAATTTAATCTTCCACTTCTCATATCAGAAGTCCAAAATCAGGCTCATAGAATAAAATCAAGGTGTCAGTAAGGATGGCTGCTTCTTGGGGCTCTAGTGGAGAATCCATTTCCTCATCTTTGCCAGCTTCTAGAGGCTGCCTACATTCCTTGGCCTATGGCCCCCTCCTGCACCTTCAAAGCCAGCAGTGCAGTGTTATCACGGCTTCTCTGACTCTGCTGTCCTTTGTCCTTCTTATTAGGACCCTGTGATTACACCAGAACCACTCAGATCATCCAAAGTAATCTCCTCATCTCAAGATTTTATATATATACACTGCTCACAAAAATTAGGGGATATTTTATCACTTCATATTCATTTAGAAATATCTCCTAATTTTTGTGAGCAGTATATATATATATATATATATATATATATATATATATATATATATATATTGCAGCAACAATGAGCTACCCAGAGACCAGATGCTCCAAGGGGCCGAGGAGAGGCAAGAGCCCCAGTCCACAGATCGAAGGACTGCGGCCCTGTCCCCAGCCTTACTCAGTACAAATAGCAAGTACAAATAACTCAAGGAAATAGAAGTTTTGAGAATGGACAGTGGCAAACAGACTCATTGGAGCTCTTTCTAACACCCAGTTGGAAATAGTAGTGTCCACTCTGCCTATAGCCTCTAACTGCCCGTGTAGTTCTGTCTCTCTCAGCTCTCGGGGAGTCCCTGGCAAGCTACATAATATTGGGGTAGGCCTATTGTATAAAACTTCATAAGGTGAGTAGCTAGTGTTTTTTGATGGGGTTCACTGGATTTTAAACAATATTAAAGGGAAGGCTTGCATTTAAGACCTGTTTCCTGACATAATTTACTAAGCCCTAACTTTAGGGTTTTATTCATGCATTCCACCTTCCCCGAACTGTGAGATCCTTATGTCGTGTGAAGCTTCTAAATGATGCCTAAGGCTTGAGCCATCTCTTGTACTACTGTGGCCACAAAGGCAAGGCTATGGTCAGAGTCTATCCAAAGTGGCAGTGCAAACCTTGTAGTGATTTCCTTAAGCAGTGCCCTTGTTACCTCTTTGGCCTTTTCAGTTCAGGTAGGGTAGGCTTCTACCCATCCGGAGTATGTGCATACTAGCACTAGTAAGAACCAGTAGCTTTGGCTTCTGGGCATCTTGGTGAAATCTACCTGCATGTCTTCAAAGGGAGATGCCCCATAAGACTGGATACCTGGGGACACTGAAGGTCTTTGTTTTGCATTGTTCTGACAGCAGGTTAGGCAGCACAGGCTGACCCTTCTTGGCCAGAGTTGCTAGGAGAGGGATGTAGAAATATCTTATTAGATTTTCTGTCTTTTCTTGTCCTAAGTGAGTAGCAGTATACAGAACCAGGACTACTGCTGGTCCTAACAGTGGGGAACTACCACTCTACCATATGTAGTTTCATCCAGCCATCTTTTAGTTCTTTTGCCCCTTCTTTTTTTATCTACCTTCTCTCTCCTTTAGAGGATTTGGGTGTAAGGTCTGGGCCCACGGGATGAAAGGGGGTATAGTGGCCTTGTGATAGGGTAGAGTAGAGGTCCTCTTTGCCTCCACATCTGCTCAAGCATATTGCCAGCATTGTCCTAAACAGCCTTGGCTGCCACTAGTAAATCATGCCACACCTGGCGCTGGTTAACTTTCAGGGGCCCACCATCAGTCCCACGCATTGGGGTGGCACTCCCCATCCCCTCCCCATCTCACAGCTGCAGCTTCTCGCTCACTCAATACCAGAGAGGACTGACCTTGGCAGCACATGTTCACACTGCCCAGGCACTGCTCCAAGTCTTTCCTTCACTGATCTCCAAGGCTCGAGTGAGGGCAATCAGTTCTGCTCATCAGCAGAGGTGCCTTGGGGTAGAAGCTGCACCTCCACAGTCTCTGTTAAAGTTGCTACTGCATACCCTGCCTGCCTTTCTCCCCTTGAGTTGACCAAACTGCTTCCATCTACATACAGCTCCCAGTCTGGGTCACTCAGGGGCTGGTCTAGCAAGTTCAGTAGGCTTGAATACACTGAAAGGAGCACCTCCAGGCAATTGTGCTGTGGTCACCCTTCCTGCACCAGGAGTAACATTGCTGGATTTAAAGTGGTACACACCTCTCTTACCAGCCCTGGGTTTCCACATACAGTGGTACCTTGACACACGAGTTTAATTTGTTTCATGGCCAAGCTTGTGACTCAATTTGCTCATTTGTCAAATCTAATTTTCTTATTTAAATTAATGAAAATGGAATTAATCTGTTCCAGCCCAAAAAAAACAAATGAATTTTTTGTTTTATATGCTTTTAAATAAGAAAATGTACTTTATAAATAATAATACATATATATAGAGAGAGAGAGAGAGAGAGAAAGAGAGAGAGAGAGAGAGAGAGAGAGAATAAATGTAAAAAAATAAACTGGCCTGACCTGTGGTGGCGCAGTGGATAAAGCGTCGACCTGGAAATGCTGAGGTCGCTGGTTCGAAACCCTGGGCTTGCCTGGTCAAGGCACATATGGGAGTTGATGCTTCCAGCTCCTCCCCCCTGTCTCTCTCTCCTCTCTCTCTCTCTCTCTCTGTCTCTGTCTCTCTCTGTCTCTCTCTCTCCTCTCTAAAATGAATAAATAAAATAAAATAAATTTTAAAAAAATTTTTAAATCAATTAAAAAAAAAATAAATAAACTGGTTTATGAAGTATATTTACCTTCAAGGTCAGGCAAAGATGCTGGTGGAGGGGGAGGAGACATTAGCATAACAATAGCCCTTCCTAAGCAGGAAGGTAATTAGCAATTTTACAGACAGCTACCAACTGCCATTTTTAACAATAAAAGTGAGCAAACTAAAAAAACACAAATTTTACAAACTCATTTGCCCAACATTCCACCCCTTTTGCTCACTTTGCAATTCACACCACAGACATTCCTGTGCAAGGAATTAGGCACATCACACAAACAAATTATAGCAACAGCATAAGTCATAAAATTTCAACCAGACCTGCTTCCCCCTCCATCAGGGTCTCTCATACTGTCCAAAAGCCACATGTCCCTCCAACAAGGGAGCTGGTGCCCCTGTGGTCACAATCCAAGAGTCAGTCCACACACATGGGCCTCAGGCCTCCCCCCTCATCCCTGCCATCCTGGCAGTTCTTAAGACACTGCCCCAAGGGGAAGTAAATGGCAATGGTGGCCAACATTTTCACCTCTGCTCCAGAGAGCATGCTGCCATCCACCCCTATGTCCCATAATCGTAGCAAAACTACCAGGGGCTTAGTAGGTACTCTTTGCTGCTGGGCTTTTACCTTCTGGAGTCTTTGAACAGCAATTTCAGCCCCAGTCTCCTCATCCTCAGAAGAGGAGCTTCTGCTGACTCTGAGCCACTCTGACAGCATGGCTTCAGCTTAGGCTCCTGCGGCTGCCAGCTCTCCACAACTTCCAGGGCAAACTGCAATTCACAAACCTGTAATTCCTTCTCCAGAGACTGCTCCATTTCCAGGTGCAACTTGTGAACCCAGTCGGCCTCTTTCTCCAGCACTCGCTCCAGTTCCAGGGTCTGCATCTCTTTCTCCCTTGTCCATTCCAACTCCTCCTGCTCCTCAGTTTGCAGGCCTCAGGCAGCCTCTTGCCCAGAGCTCTTGGTTTCCTCTTGCAGGGCTGTAAAAATCAGCCAGCCCACGGTCCCCAAAAGGACAGCCATGGGGAACTATAACAACAACCAGTCCTCTACTCCACCGCTCAAGGGTGGTGGTGACTCTATACTGATCTGATCTGAATCCTGCTGCAAACTATGCCAAATGTATGGCCAGTAGTGTGGCGGTTGTGGCGATATACATGCAGTTTCCCATTAGATTTGGGCAGATGATAAAGAAACAATGGAGCCAAAAAATGGTGGGCCATTCCTTTATTCAAGACTTGTACCAGCCAATGAGCAAACACACAGGGCTCCCAAAGCTACTTATACATTCTCCAGTTCCACAACCAGTAGAATCTTCTCCGGTTTTTCCTAGAATCAAAGGCCCTCACCAGTCTCAGTCACCTCTGGTTCCCCATCTGCACACATTCTCCCTTCTCCTCTCTGCACAGACTGGCTTCTCCTTCAGCACCCTGCCATCTTGGTTTCTCTCTCTTTCCCTGCCATCTTTGCTCCTCCTTCAGCACTTGGCATCCTCCCTGCTCTCACTCTGCCATCATGGCTTCTTCTATTCCTCCTTCTTCTTCTCTCCTTTATAAAACTTTTCTGGTGGAGTGACGTCAGAGAAATGGTGGTGTGAGGGGTGCTCCCGGTTGAAATTTCAACAAATTTAACAACTAAACACAGAAAAAATCTCAGGATCACCTGAAATATACACACATCAGTCAAAGGTATGATTGGGCGAAAAGGTGGCTAAATATACAATTCACTCTGAAGGAAATAAGACGGAGAACGGGGTACTTTGCTATCCTCACTGATCTGAGGAAGGGGCGCTTTTGTCTGGAGCCGAGCGAAGCCGAGGGTCTGAGGCAGAGGGAAGGAGCTGGGTGAGGGTGGATGCTCAAGCAGAAGAGAGAATATATCAGCTCTGCCTGGGATCGTGGAAGCTAGGCGGCAGGTTCCACCTAAGGTTACCAGTGCGAGGTGCCAGTGTAAGCTGGCAATGGTGCCAGCAGCTTTGTGCATTCCCGGCTCCACGATCACCAGCAGTGTGTGAGTGGCTCCATCTGGCACCACTGGCGCGTGTGTGTGTGCACAGGCTGGAAGGCTTAGCCTGAGATTATCAGTGATACGCATCTTTGTGGGCCATTGTCAGCATCTTTGTGCATTCCCAGCTCCACGATCACCAGTGTGGGTGCACACATAAGCCAGGATCCTTGGGCCTAGGGCTGCCCAGGGTAGGGGGGTGCCTCCCCAGGGCCGATGCAGGCTTTTGAGTATATTCCTGGCTCTAACTGAGACCACAGGCACAGTGCGCCTGAGTGGGCAGGTGAAGACCTCTGTGCGCGTTACTGGAGTTGTGGAGGCTAAGCATACATGTGACTTGCTGCTGGCTACCAAACAGTGCATTAGAAAGAAGCCTATGAAGGTTAGACCCTCGGCTTGCTGAAGCATGCTAGATATGCCCGGGGGCCCTTAAAAAGGCCCTTGATCTGCAATTGGCTCCCAGCCCGTGGCATGCTGAGACGTGCCAGACCTGTCCACTGGCCCTTAGAAAGGCACTAGGTCTGCAATCGGCTCCCAGCCCTGCCTGCTCTCACTGGCAGTTCTGGTTGGCACAGCCTTACCAAGAACTGTGCTTTGAGTGGTAGTAGAAGAAGGACCTGGCTTCTCCTAGAGCCTCCTGCTCTGCAAACAGATGCTGGGGCGAACCACAAAGCTAAGTCCCTAGCCTGCTAGCTCAGATGGGAGAGACATGGGGAAAGGCACCTGGAAAACTGAGACTCCCATTGTTGGAGACTCTAAGCCCTAAAAGCCCCACCTATGAACAGGACTGAGGCAAAGCCTACGTCATTGCCATAGCGACACAACAGCAAACCTCTGCCCAAGAGCCTCACAGAGCAAAACCTGTAGTACAGTGCATCCTGCCAAAAAAAAGGAAGAAGCTACCTCTCAAAACCAGGAAAAACTTACATTTTTATAAATGGATTTTTTTTTCATTTTGGTCATTTAATTTTCTTTCCTTTTTATTCTTCCCTTTTCCTTTTGAACTTCACTATCCATAGTTGTTACATTTTTCATTCTTGTTTTTTATGAGGGTTTCATTTCAGAAACCATTACTAGTTTTTTTCTTTCTTTTTCTCTCATTCGATCATAATTTATCATCAAATTATTATATTTTGGATTCATATTTTTGTGGCATTTTGCATGGTTTTTACTTCATTTTTTTATCTCTCTTGTCAGTTTTCCTCAGTTCCTGCTCCCTGTTCTCTGTAGCTTTTGTTCCACTTATCATTACATAATTTTTATTTTTTCACTGTATCTTTTAAATTTTTATTTTATTTTTTTAATTATCTCTTATTAGTGTTATTAACAATAGCACTCTCAAATGCAGTTAAGGAAAAAGAAATCAAATATCATGGATACAAAAGACAGAAATGTAGCTCATATAGACGATGAAAAATCTCTAGAAAAAAACTTCAATTACTTGGAGACCTTGGAGTTAAGTGACAGAGAATTAAAAACTGAAGTACTGGCCCTGGCCAGTTTGCTCAGTGGTAGAGCGTCGGCCTGGCGTGCAGAAGTCCCGGGTTCGATTCCCAGCCAGGGCACACAGGAGAAGCACCCATCTGCTTCTCCACCCCTCCCCCTCTCCTTCCTTTCTGTCTCCCTCTTCCCATCCTGCAGCCAAGGCTCCATTGGAGCAAAAGATGGCCTGGGCGCTGGGGATGGCTCCATGGCCTCTGCCTCAGGTGCTAGAGTGGCTCTGGTCACAACAGAGCGACGCCCCAGTTGGGCAGAGCATCGCCCCCTGGTGGGCATGCCGGGTGGATCCCGGTTGGGTGCATGCGGGAGTCTGTCTGACTGGCTCCCCATTTCCAGCTTCAGAAAAATACAAAAAAAAAACCAAAACTGAAGTACTAAAAATATTCAGGGAAATATAAGAAAGCATGGAAAGGCAATTTAGAGAGCTCAAAAAACAATTAAATGAACAAAGAGAATACTTCACCAAGAAATTGAAACTATAAAAAGGAACCAAACAGAGATGAAAAACTCAATACATGAACTGAAAAATGAGATAAAAAGCTTAGCTAATAGAACAGGCCAGATAGAGAAAAGAATAAGTGACATAAAATATAGCCAACTAGAAATACAACAGAAAAAAGAGAAGAGAGACTCACAAATTTAAAAAAATGAGAAAACCCTACAGGAATTGTCTGACTCCATCAGAAAAAGCAACATAAGAATAATGAATATATCAGAAGGAGAAGAGAGAGAAAATGAAATGGAGAACATATTCAAACAAATAATTGATGAGAACTTCCCAAACCTGTGGAAAGAATTAGAACCTGAATCCAAGAAGGAAACAGAACACCGAGTTACCGTAACCCAAACAGACCTACTCCAAGGCACATCATAATGAAATTATCACAAACCAATGACAAAGAAAAAATCCTCAAGGAAGCCAGGGAAAAGAAGAATACAACATATAAAGGAAGGCCCATTAGGCTATCATCAGATTTATCAGCAGAAACTCTACAAGCCAGAAGAGAGAGGACCCCAATATTTAAAGTACTGAAGAGAGAAACTTCCAGCCAAGAATACTATATCCATCAAAGCTATCCTTCAAATACGAAGAGAAAACAAAAACATTTACAGATATAGAAAAGATGAGGGAATTTATCACCAGAAAACCCCTACTTCAGGAAATACTAAAGGGAGTTATCTGATCATATACAAAGAACAAAACAAAATAAAATCACAAGTATAAGCTCCAACAAGATCACAATAAAAACAAGAATAATCTGTGACAACAAAAACAAAAAAGGGGAGAGGACAAAGATTAACAATAGCAAAAGGAGATGGAGTGCAGAAGCACTCATGAGATAATGGACTACAGTGAATTATGATATATACCCTTTTTATTACCTAATGTTAACCACCCCTGAAAAAACCACTATAGAAACACATAAGTTAAAAAAAAGAAGAAACAGAAGAAAGAAGTATGGAATACAACCAAACAAAAACAAATGACAGAAAAACAAAAGAGAAAAACCAAACAAGAAACAGAGCTATCAGAAAGCAATATATAAAATGGCAATAGGAAACCCTTAAGTGTCAATTACTACTTTAAATGTAAATGGATGGAACTCACCAGCAAAAAGACCGAATAGCAAATTGGATCAAAAAAGAAAATCCAACTGTATGCTGCCTTCAAGAAACACATCTAAGCTACAAGGATAAAAACAAATTCAAAGTGAAAGGTTGGAAAACGATTCTCCAAGCAAATAATATCCAAAGAAAATTAAGTGTAGCCATACTCATATCTAACAATGCTGACTACAAGACAAAAAAAGTAATCAGAGACAAAGATGGTCATTTCATAATGATAAAGGGGACATTGAATCAAAAAGACATAACACTTCTTAATATATATGCACCAAACCAAGGAATGCTAAAGTATATAAGGCATCTACTAACTGATCTAAATAAAAACAGACAAAAATACATCATACTTGGAGACCTCAATACACCACTGACAGCTCTAGATCGTTCATCCAAAGAAAAAATTAATAAAGAAATATTGGCCTTAAATGAAAGACTAGAACAATTGGATATGATAGACATCTACAAGACTTTTCATCCCAAATTGTCAGAGTATACATTTTTCTCCAGTGTACATGGAACATTCTCAAGAATTGATTGATCATATGTTGGGCCACAAAACTAACATCAACAAATTCAGAAAGATTAAAATTATACCAAGCATATTCTCTGACCATAAAGCTTTGAAACTAGAATTCAACTGCAAAAAAGAAATAAACAAAACCATGGAAATTAAACAACATACTTCTAAAAAATGAGTGAGTCAAAGAAGAAATAAGTGCAGAGATCAAAAGATATATACAGACAAAAGAAAATGACAACACGAATATCGGAATCTCTGGGATGCAGCAAAAGCAGTAAAGGCAGGCCCATTAGACTGTCATCAGATTAGCCTAATAATAATAAGAGGAAATAATAATAATTATAATAACAATAAATAAGAGGAAAGTTCATATCACTACAGGCTTATATAAACAAACAAGAGAGAGTCTGAGTATACTTAACATTAAATCTTAAGGAACTAGAAAAAGAAGAACAAAGGCAACCCAAAACCAGCAGAAGAAAGGAAATAATAAAAATCAGAACAGAAATAAATGAAATAGAGAACAGAAAAACTATAAAAAAAATCAATAAAGCAAGGAGCTGGTTCTTTGAAAAGATCAATGAAATTGACAAACCCTTGGCAAGACTCACTAAGGAAAAAAGAGAAAGGACTCATATAAACAAAATCCAAAATGAAAGAGGAGAAATCACCACAGATATCATAGATATACAAAGAATTATCATAGAATACTATGAGAAACTATATGTCACCAAATTCAACAATCTAGAAGAAATGGATAAATTCCTAGAACAATACAATCTTCTTAGACTGAGTCACAAAGAAGTAGATAACCTACACAGACAAGCAGGGAGGAAATAGAAACAACTATCAAAAACCTCCCCCAAAAATAAAAGTCCAGGGCCTGATGGCTATACTAGTGAATTCTATCAAACATTTGCAGAAGATTTGGTTCCAATTCTACTTAAAGTCTTCCAAAAAATTGAAGAAGAAGCAATACTTCCAAACACATTTTATGAGGCCCACATAACCTTCATACCAAAAACCTAGCAAGGACAACACAAAGAAAGAAAACTACAGATCAATATCTCTAATGAATACAGATGCTAAAATACTAAACAAAATACTAGCAAATTGAATATACAACAATACATTAAAAAGATAATTTATCATGATCAAGTGGGATTCATCCCAGAATCACAAGGATGGTTCAATATACATAAAACAGTTAACATAATACACCATATCAACAAAACAAAGAACAAAAACCATATGATCCTATCAATAGATGCAGAAAAGGCATTTGATAAAATACAACATCCTTTTATATTTAAAACACAACAAAATGGGTATGGAAGGAAAATATCTCAATATAGTAAAGGCCATTTAGACAAACCATCAGCTAACATCATATTAAATGGCCAAAAACTAAAAACTTTTCCTCTAAAATCAGGAACAAGACAAGGCTAGCTTCTCTCTCCACTCGTATTCAACTTCTGGCTGGAAGTTCTAGCCAGGGCAATCAGACAAGAGAAAGAAATAAAAAGCATTTATACTTGGAAAGAAGAAGTAAAGGTTTCACTTTCTGCAGATAATATAATCCTGTACATCAAAAATCCCAAAGACTCTACAAAAAGACTATTAGAAACAATAAACCAATACAGTAAGGTCACAGGATACAAAATAATATACAGAAGTCTATTGCCTTCTTATATGCCAACAATAAATCTTCAGAAAATGAACTCAAAAAAATAATCCATTTTATGGTTGCAACAAAAATAAATAAAATACCTAGGAATAAACATAACAAAGAATGTAAAGAACCTATATAATGAAAACTACAAAGTATTGTTAAAGGAAATCAAAAAATTTACAATGAAATGGAAAAATATTTCTTGTTCTTGGATGGGAGGAATAATTATAGTTAAAGTGACCATGTTACTCAAAGCAATATACAAATTTAATGCAATTCCCATCAAAATTCTAATGTCATTTTTTAAAGAAATGCAACAAAAAATCATCAGGTTTATATGGAACTATAAAAAAACCCAAATAGCCAAAATAATACTAAGGAAAAAGAATGAAGCTGGGGGCATTACAATACCTGACTTTAAATTATATTACAGAGTCACTATAATCAAAACAGCATGATATTGGCAGAAAAATAGACACTCAGACCAATGGAACAGAATAGAGAGCCCAGAAATAAAACCACATATATATGGTCAAATCATGTTTGATAAAGGAGCCAAAAACACACAATGGAGAAAAGAAAGTCTCTTTAATAAATGGTGCTGGGAAAACTGGAAAGCCACATGCAAAAGAATGAAACTCGACTACAGTTTGTCTCCTTGTACCAAAATTAATTCAAAATGGATCAATGACCTAAATATAAATATAAGATCTGAAACAATAAATTACATAGAAGAAAACTATGTTACTATGTTACATAGTTACTGAACTGATGGACCTTGGCCATAAAGAACATTTTATGAATTTGACTCCAAAGGCAAGGGAAGTGAAGGCAAAGATAAATGAATGGGACCACATCAGACTAAGAAGCTTTTGCACAGCAAAAGAAACTGACAACAAAACAGACAGCCAACTAAATGGGAGATGATTATTTTCAAACAGCAGTTCAGATAAGGGCCTAATATCCAAAATATACAAAGAACTCATAAAACTCAACAACAAACAAGCAAACAAGCCAATAAAAAATGGGAAGAGTATATGAACAGACACTTCTCCCAAGAAGAAATACAAATGGCCAATAGATATATGAAAAGATGCTCATCTTCACTAGTTATTAGAGAAATGCAAATAAAAACTACAATGAGATACCACCTCACACCTGTTAGATTAGCTGTTATCAACAAGACAGATAATAGCAAATGTTGGAGAGTCTGTGGAGAAAAAGGAACCCTCATTTACTGTTGGTGGGAATGTAAAGTATACAACCACTATGGAAGAAAGTATGGTAGTTCCTCAAAAAATTAAAAATAAAACTACCATATGACCCAGCAATCCCTCTACTGGGTATATACCCCCAAAACTCAAAAACATTGGTACGTAAAGACACATGCAGCCCCATGTTCATTGCAGCATTGTTAATGGTGCCCAAGACATGGAAACAATCAAAAAACCCTTCAATAGATGATTGGATAAAGAAGAAGTGGCACATTATACACTATGGAATACTACTCAGCCATAAGAAATGATGACATCGGATCATTTATGACAACATGGATGGACCTTGATAACATTATACTGAGTGAAATAAGTAAATCATAAAAAACTAAGAACTGTATGATTCCACACATAGATGGACACAAAATTGAGACTCATGGACATGAATAAGATTGCAGAGATTACCAGGGGCAAGGGAAGGGAGGAGAGGGAAGGGATAAGGAGAGGAGAGGGGCATAAAGAAAACCAAATATTGATAGAAGGTGACAGAGGACAATTTGACTTTGGGTGACGGGTATACAACATAATCAAATATCTCAATGATCTGGAGATGTTTTCTCTGAATTTATGTCCTTTAGTTGATAAATGTCACCCCATTAAAATTAACTGTCTAAATAAAATAAAATAAAAAACTTTCTGGTGCCAAAACCTCTCCTCCAGCCAACATTAACATAACAATTGCCTTTCCCAAGCAGGAAGGTAATCTGAAATTTGCAATCAACTGCCCTGCTCTGAGGGCAAGCACACACGTGGCTGCCCAGCGCCATTTTTAACAATAAAAATGAGCAAACCCAAAAAACACAAATTTTACAAACTCATTTGCCCAACACTTGTGATTCAAATATCCGCAAGTGTCTTAAAGCAAAAATTTCCTCAACTGACTGCTCTTCTCTCAAATTGCTCGTGATTTAAAGTGCTCGTGTGTCAAAGTACCACTGTATTAAGCTCTGGTATTTAGTGAGGCAGACATTAGTGAGCTAATGATGTCCTTTGGCATTCATCAGAGTCACTACTGCATGTGTCACCCACACCTTCAAGTCTTGTCCTAAAGTTAATTTGTCTGCCTCTTGTACTAACATAATTTTAGCTGCCAATGTTCTTAGGCATGGGTGCCAGCCTTTAGCAACCCCATCTAATTGTTTGAGAAGATTGGCAACCAGTCTAGGCCATGACCCTAGATCCTGGGTCTTTCTGAGACATACAGCACAAAAGGTTTTGCTAGATCAGTAAGGCCTAGTGCTGGGGCAACTTGAAATTCCTTTTTTAGAGTCTGGAAAGAACAATCCTGATCAGGCCTCCAGTCCATGGGTTCCTTCTCTCCCCACTTGGTGACCTCATAGAGGTATTTTGCCAGTACTGCAAAGTTGGGGATCCACAAATGGCAGAATCCTACCACACCCAGGAACTCTCTAACTTGTCTCCTCATGGTAGGGACCGTGATGTTTTGAATAACTTGCTTCTGCTCCATCCCTAGCCTCCTCTCCCCTTGCCAGAGAATGAATCCTAAGTACTTTATTTGCCTCTGACAGATATGGATCTTTTTTTTATATCCATATTTCTCTAGATGGTGTAAGAGGTCGTCCTTTCCTCGGGTGCACCCCTGGAGAGTCTCGTGGCCCAGCAACAGGTCATCTGCATACTGAAGGAAGACAAGTTCAATGTCTTCTGCTAGAAATCACTGGAGGTCGCGAGCAAGGGCTTCCCCAAAGATGGTGGGGGAGTTCTTGAACCCTTGTGGAAGTCGGGTCCACATGTGCTACACCTTTGCTCCTGTAGATGGGTCTTCCCACTGGAAGGCAAACAGCTCATGGCTCTCCAGAGCTAATGTTATACTGAAAAAGGCATCCTTTAAGTCCAAGCAAGTGAATTGGGAGACTTAAGCAGGGAGGAGACTTAGGAGAGTGTAGGGTTTTGGTACTGTTGGATGCAGGGTTACTGCTGCCTGGTTTCTGCCCTCAGGTCTTATACCAGTCCATAGTCATTGGTGCCTGGTTTCCTAACAGGAAGCAAGGGAGTGTTCTAGGGAGACTGGCATGGGATGATAATGGCATGCTCCTTGAGCCTCTGCAAATGCACCTGGATTCCTCCCAGGGCCTCTTGAGGACTCAGGTACTGTCTCTGGCTAACAGGCAAGGCCCCAGACTTTAACTCTATCCACACTGGCACTAGGTTTATTGCCAGCCCAGGAGGATTGTCCTCAACCCATCTCTGCGTCATTCTCTGGTTGGGTATTTTTACATGTTCGGTGACAAAAATTCTCCACTCCTCCTCCCTGGGAATGGTTAGGGTTAAAACAAGCCTAGGCTTCCGCACCTGCAAGTCTAGCTGGCCGTTGTCAGCAAAAGATACAGTAGCCCTTAATGTGCTCAACAGATCACATCTCAGCAGCGGCAGTGGACAGTCAGGCATATACAGGAACTGGTACATTGCTTCATGACCTCCTCAGGTGCACTTGCAGGGCTGGCAGAATGCCTGTTCAGCCTGTGCTCCAGTGGCCTCTATAATGTCCACTTTTTGGAGGATACCGGCCAAGTCACTACAGAGTATGCAGCCCCCATATCAATTAGGAAGTCTATCTGCTGGCCCTCTAAGTTCATGTGGGTAGACTATGGACTCATCAGGGGTACCTGAGTCCACTGGGCCTCAGTTGAACAGGGAATCTCCAGCTACGCTGTACAGTGTGCCTTCCTTTTGGGGTGGCCAACAAGGTCACCTCCCTCTTGTTCCAGTTTGGACACTTATTCTTCCAATGACTGGTTTCCCAACAGATGGCACACTGATTACGTCACGGGGTGGGGGGTCTGCCTGACTGCTTTTCTTCCTCTCCCTGCCTTTTTTCTGCATTGGAATGTGGGTTGGCGGAGGGCTCCCTTTGTCCTTCTGGCTGAGGTCAGCAGCTATGAGATCGGCCTTTCTTTTCATTTGGTGATCCTCCTCCCTTCTGCTTTCAGCCTCTCCCTTAACATAAACCTTATTGGCTACTTCTAGGATCTGGGAGGTGTTCATTCCTGCAAAGCCTTCTAGCTTTTGAAGCTTTCATTTTATGTCCCTGCACTCTGGCTGACAAAAGACATCATAACCATCCTCTGGTTTTCTGAACTTTCTGGATCCAAAGGAGGAAATATCCTGAAGGCCTTGTACAACCTCTCATAAAAATCACCCAGACTCTCATCATTACTTTGCAAAGTCTCAGCCACTTTGTTAATGTTCGTGGCTCTCTGGCCTCCCTTTTGTAAACCTTGAAGGAGGGCCTCCCTGTCATTTGGGTCCCACTTAGGATCTTCTCCTGGCATTTGAGCCTGTGTATACTACTGGGGGTTCTGATGTTTCTCAGGAGCATTCTCCTCTAGCCACTTAGTTGCCTCCTGGATTACTTGGTTCCTTTCCTCTGTATTGAGTAGAACAAGGAGTAACTGATGGCAATCTACCCACGTAGGATTGTGAGTCTGAAATATGGATTGCATGAGCTCTATCAAGGCCTGAGGCTTTTCTGTATCAGAAGGAGTATGGTGCTTCCAATTGAGGAGATTGGTGCTGGTAAAAGGCACATACACTAACACTTGCCATTCCACTAAGCACCCTTCCTCCTCGATCACTGTGTTCCTCACTTCTCTCAGAGGCATCTGCACACTGGGCACTGTCTTTGAGCATAACCACCCAGCCAGAGGAGGTGAACTCAGGCCTGGCTCTGACGGGGCAAAGAGGGTTGTCTCTGGCTTGGGTGAGTTCATGCTGGAGCTTGATGGACCTGGCAACAATGGGCCTGAGTCTGTGGCAGTCTCTGGGTCAGACGAGGGGCCAGCTATGGGAGAGTAATGCCTCGCCAGTATGTATGGGGGGCTGGCCAAAGTTTCTGCTACTTCTTTTGGTTCACTAGAGACTGAGCTTTCTGGTGCCAGTATCAGCAGCTTCTTGGCTTGGGTGGAACACTTCCCTGCCTTTGCTACTAGTACAGTGGATGCCTGACCTCTGAGCCAATAGAGAGGGTGCAACACTAGCATAAGCCAAGTGTTTATATAAGGAAATTGGTTGGTTGACCTAGATCCCCAGTGACTACCTGCCACAGTTTCTGCACAACGAACCTGTCCAGCTCCCTTCTGCTGGCCAGCCAATCCCAAACATGGGCCACTCCAGTTCACACAAGGTTCTCAATTTCCCTGGGGACATGGTGACTCCATAAGCTCCTGAGAACCCTTTCTTAAAATTCTTGATCATTGTGGCCAGGGTAGTGGGTTTTCCCTGTGAACCCCCCCATACTACCCATGACAGACGATGTTCATGCCACATGGAGAGATTAAGGAAACAGTAGGGGGAATTTGGAGGGAACAGCACTCGCTTTGTCTTTCTCATTCACTCTACACTCTCTCTTACTCTTTCACACAGGCTCTGCCTCCAGGACACAGCCCACGCCAGCTTTGTGGACTACACACCCAGGCAGCATGGTGAGCTGCCATGAGTGCATGACTCTTGTCCGCACCCTCACCCCACGGCTGGGGTAGCTCTCTGCCTCCGCCCCCCCCCCCTGCTTTCCACCTCTCTCTGCCCTAGGAACTTTCTCTCCCCACCCCTACCTGCCCCAGGAAGACCCCGCAGCTGGGAGCTCTGCCCAACCCTGGAAGCTGCAGCTCAGCGGGTCCAAGAATTTCTGGCCTCCCTAGGATGCCTTCCAAATGGGGGCTATGTCCCTACCCTTTCCCCACTGCACACTCCCAGAGCTGGTGAGACAGCGCCTCCACCTCAGCACCCCCACCCCTGCCCGAGAACTGGCTCCTGGTGTGCCCTGGGCCCTCCGGGATGGGCTCCAGCCACGGCTGGCCCAGAGGCCCAGGCCCAGTCCCACTCCCTACACCCCTAACCTATCCTGTGGAGGGTGCTCAGTCACTACTCTGGAGTGTGATCAAGCCTTCCTTCTGCCAAATGGGGTAGGGCATCAACTAGCTACCCTTACATGGTATGCCTTACCCTACTTGAGATGCCCCCATTCCCGTTCCTCCATTGCCTGATCCTTGCTGGGACCAGTGGAGCGGACCCTTCCCCTTCTTCCTGCAGAGGCATCTACACAGAGAAATCCCCAGTGCACAATAGGAGGGGGGGGTAGTGTCTGTAGGGTGGCCCAGGGGCTCCCCAACGGAGGTGTCCAAAGTCCATTAATCGTGGTTGTCATTCCTCCTCACTTCCCGGCCAATGACCCAGAAACTTTGTTGCAGGAACAAAGGAGCAACTCCAGAGGGCAAAGACACTCAGACAATGTGCTGGAAGAGGATATATTAGCCAGCAATGCAGGTGACCTAACAGGCACCAAGACACAAGCTCTCCAAAGTTGGCTTTCTTGAGTCTCATATACCTTTACAGCGTTCATGCAAATGACATGTGATTTCTTTGTCTGTCAACCCATGTCATGTGCTCCTTGTGTCTCCAGGAGGGGAGGCGTCATGAGGGAGTTTCAGACTGTTTGTCCTTGACTGTTCACATATCTCATTGTCCTTGATTATGTTGCAAATTGCTTCAGGAAGCTGATAGGGGAGCGCATGGTTATGCTTTGTTACTTTTTGAACTGACTTAGTCTGCTTTCCATACCCTTCCGTTCTTACTAAGAATGTTCTGATGTTCCTTTTTATTTTCCTTTCAGAACAATCCTTCTTCTAAAGTCCTTCCTTTTTTCTTTTATTTTCCTCACCTTTGTTTACTTTTTTAGTTCCTTCTCTTTTTGTTTCTTCCCTCTACACAAACCTTCTGTAACTTACACAAACCTTTTTCATTATTTAGAAAAAACCAGTTTTCAGAACTTATTTACTTTCTTCCTTTTTCTTTCAAAAGTTTCTCCATCCCTTATACATTTTATCATTAAAACCATACAATTTCTTTCTAATTAATCAGAATTCTTAACTTCTAAAAACCTTAACTAAGTTAGTAATTAGCAATTTTAGACTGATACTTTTATGAACATATTACATGACATTTAGAAACAAGTTCTTTCACTGGAAAACAAACTCATATTTTAGAAGACATGACAGAGATAACAGGAACCTTTTATAAACCTAAGGAAAGAAACATATTTGTTAAGAACTTCAACTTGGCCCTGGCCGGTTGGCTCAGCGGTAGAGCGTCAGCCTAGCGTGCGGAGGACCCGGGTTTGATTCCCAGCCAGGGCACACAGGAGAAGCGCCCATTTGCTTCTCCACCCCTCCGCCGCGCTTTCCTCTCTGTCTCTCTCTTCCCCTCCCGCAGCCAAGGCTCCACTGGAGCAAAGATGGCCCGGGCGCTGGGGATGGCTCTGTGGCCTCTGCCCCAGGCGCTGGAGTGGCTCTGGTCGCAACATGGCGACGCCCAGGATGGGCAGAGCATCGCCCCATGGTGGGCATGCCGAGTGGATCCCGGTCGGGCGCATGCGGGAGTCTGTCTGACTGTCTCTCCCTGTTTCCAGCTTCAGAAAAATTAAAAAAAAAAAAAAAAAAAAAAAAAAGAACTTTAACTTGGTCTGGTAATTGGCATAAACACAAAAATAATAACTGATATTATTGGCTTTTTACAATCACTTTGCTGGAACTTTTAAAGAAAATTTTTAGATTTAGTTTTAATTAGCCTCTCAGGGCACACACAAAAGCCAAGCTACACAGTTGTAATCTTTCTGAAAATGTCCTTCTTTCCCACAGTTGTAACAGGTTTGTGGTATTGGTCACAGACCAGCTCCCTTTCCCAACCCTTGGGGCCCTCTTGAAGGCCTTGTCTCAAGGACACTTCCCAGAACCTTCCCAGCATGGAGCGAGTTGCTTAAGGGGAGGGGAGGTTAGGTGAGGTGAATTTGAGTTGCTAAAGGGGCTCTGGATTTCAAGGAGCTCTGGACCCAAACCTAACATTCCAGCCATTTGTTGTTTAAGGAAAAGGGGCGAAGGTCTCTTCTTCTGTAGCCACTTCCTGGTCAGGGTTGGTGAAATGTTGGTCAGATAAAATATATTATGCTCACTTTGTTAAAGATGACGCCGCCCATGTGGAAGCCCATTGCCCAGGTAATAATATTAATTGCCCTTCTTGCTTGGGATGGCATGATTACATTAATGTGTGTTGGGGGAGAGCTTTTGTGCCAAAAGGTTTTAAAAGGAAGAGAAATCACGTTGTTCCGGGAAAAGAGTGATTATGTTCTAGGAAGAGCCCATGCTGTAGGAGAGCAGAGAAAGGCCACATGGAGAAGAGGAGAAGCAGCCAAGATGGTGAAGTGCTGAGGGAGAAGCCAGTTTGTGCAAAATTTGTGCAGAGAGAAGGAGATGGGGAACAGAGATGAATAAATCTGGTGAGCTAGAAACCGTGGATTCTAGGAAACTCGGAGAAGTCAGTAGCTTTGTGAGCGCTGAATGAGTGGGTTTTGGAGCCCAGTATGTGTGTTTACTTGCCCGCCAAGTGCAAGCTAGGATTAAAGCTAATGGCCCACCACTTCTTGGCTCCATTGTTTCATTACCGTCTGCCCAAATCTAATGCGAACCTGCATGGGCCAGGTGGCTGTGATGCTGGCCGTGGCTACTGGCTTTACATGAAACATCTAGGGCAGGGGTCGGGAACCTATGGCTCACGAGCCAGATGTGGCTCTTTTGATGGCTGCATCTGGCTCACAGACAAATCTTTAATAAAAAAATAATAACATTAAAAATATAAAACATTCTCATGTATTATAATCCATTCATTTCCTACCGCTCATGTTCATGGTTGCAGCTGGCTGGAGCCAATCACAGCTGTCCTCCGGGATAACACCAAATTTTTACTGGATAATGTGTAACATACACGCATTTTATGGCTCTCACGAAATTACATTTTAAGATATGTAGCGTTCATGGCTCTCTCAGCCAAAAAGTTTCCCGACCCCTGATCTAGGGGGAGCAGCGGGTCTGAGGTTCAAGCTAGGTGGTGAGAACAGTTTTTCCAAACCCTTTCTGATTCCAAGATGTCATTTCATATCCCATCCTGATTGCTTCAACCATTCCTTTGGTAAAAGTGTTTTCCCAATCTTCTAAGTCTAAACTTCCCTCCTTTGGATATCAAGGACATTGCTGTTAGATTGTGAGCAAGAGGGCAGTTAAATTTTGATGCGATACCTTGCAGCTCGAAGGAGTCCCTGTAGCTATAACTTGAGACCACTGCTCAGGGTAGAGGGAATTCCCCACAACGAAGGCAAGGTGAGAGGAAAAGAAAGGGAAATACCCTGGCCTGATCCTTAAAAATGACCTTGACGCAAGCATTCAAGGGCTGTTCCCCTGCTGCTGTGTCCCTTACCAAACAGGATGAGATGAGCAGATGTCCTTTTCCTTTGCCAGGCTTTGGGAGGTCATTTTTTCTGGTTCTTCATGTGAGGAACCACTTGTCAGTGTGATAATGAACAATGTGAAATAGTGAACCTTTGGTTCCTGATCCTCAGATGGGGGACCACTTGTTTCAGCAATGACAAACTACCCAGAGACCAGATGCTCTGAGGGGCCAAAGGAAGGCAACAGCCCTGGTCCACAGACTGAAGAACTGAAGCCCCATCCCAAGCCTTACTCAGATATTTATTAGCAAGTACAGATAACTCAAGGAAGCAGACAGAAGTATTCAGGGGAGTGAAGGAAAGGACAAGGAACATGTTGACTTCTAATCTATCTTCTGAGAGCCTAAACATTTCTGTGTTGTTGAATCTTATCCTGCCTTTTTGCTGTTTCAAGCACAGGGTCAGAGAGGCCCTGGACCCTCGTCTGCTCAGGGCCTTCACCCTAAGGCACCTTTCTGCCTCTGTTTACCTTAACTCTGCATATTTTCATAGTATATTCCTACAGAGCTATATATTAGATTGTATTTGTTCATTTTTAGAGAGAGAGAGAGAAGGAAATAGGGAGAGAAGTGGGAAGGAGCAGAAAGCTTCAACGCCCATATGTGCTTGACCAGGCAAGCCCAGGGTTTCAACCTGGCAACCTCAGAATTCCAGGTCAATGCTTTATCCACTGCGTCACCGCAGGTCAGGTTCAAGATTTTTAACTTAAGCACATTTGCATGTGCTTTCTACCACAGAAAGTAACATATTCACCAGTTCCAAAAATTAAAATGTGGACATCTTTGGTGGCTGTTATTCAACCTACAACAGTATTATTATAAATATATTCTTGGCATCAGAGATCCATAAAAAAGTTTTGAGGACCCCAGAGGTCCAAGTTGGCTGCTCTGTAGAGATCTAAAACAGGAGTGGTCTACATGATATAGTATTTTCCCCATATTACAGTTCAAGCATCAGCAGTTCAAAGCTATCATGGCAGTTCCACAGTGTCAGGGACCCAGAATCCTTTCTTCTTATTCTTCCTTAATCTGTAGGATTCAAAATGGTTTTGTCTTTTAAAGAGTTACTTTTACCTATATGATTACCATGTCCCAAACCTATTCAACTGGAAAGAGAGAAAGGTGGAAGTAATATGCACTTCATCTCACTAAGAACAAGACTCAGAAGTTGCACGCATGTCTTCTGCTCATATCCTATTGACCAGATCTGGTCATCTGGTCACACCAGCTGCTAGAGGGCTTAGAAAGGTAAATTTAACTGGGACATCATGGATTCAGCTAAAAATTCTTCTGGAATTGAGTAGTCTCACCTTGGTTCTTGTGTGAAAAATTTGACCTGATGATAGAGATTACTAAGTCCAGCAGAGCCAAGAAATTCTCAAAGGAATGAAGCCAGACCAAATCTAACCTGAAGCCATTACTTGTTTTATATTAAAAATATTTGTGCCTGACCAGTGGTGGTGCAGCGGAAAGAGCATTGACATGGGAAGCTGAGGTCCCATGTTCATAACCCAAGGTCACCGGCTTGAGTGCAGGCTTACCCAGCTTGAGTACAGGATCACCAGCTTGAGTGTGGGCCACTGGCTTGAGCATGGGAACACTGAAATAACCCTGTGGTTACTGGTGTGAGCACAATGTCATTGACTTGAAGCCCAAGGTCGTTGGCTTGAGCCCAAAGGTCACTGGCTTGAAGCCCAAGGTTGCTGGCTTGAGCCCAAGGTCACTGGTTGGAGCAATGGGTCAGTGGCTCAACTTGAGCCCCCTGGGCAAGGTACATATTAGAAACAATGAACAACTAAGGTGACACAACTATAAGTTGATGCTTCTCATCTCTTTCCCTACTGTCTGCTTCTCTCTTTCTCTAAAAAAAAATATTGTTTGGGGGTTTCAGTTTCTTGCAGCTATCTGGTTCAGTAACAATATGGTATTTTTCCAAACCAAAAATGAGAATATTGGGTTTTACAAGTTCAATTTAAAATTGGAGCTATGACAAAATAAACTAGGGGGGAAATAGTCACTGGTTTTTATACTGATTCTAATTTGAATACCAACTCCTTATTACTGAAAATTAAATCACAAACAATTTTTTGAGAAGCTTTGAGCACTATACATTAATGAGCCTAACTTCTTTACCTAGAAAAGCCATAAGCCTATAATAGAAGATGGTATCATTCAATGTGAAACTAAGACTTATTGGTACAGGGTCTTCATGGCATCAGGAACCTTGACTCTTTCCATCTCATTCTACTTTTCTTAGAGTTGATGCTGTATCCACATGACCCAAAATAACTTGCCACCACAGCTGAAGTCTCCTCAGCAGGAAAAATGAAAGGAAGATAAATTCTTGGACCCTCTAAGGAGCATGAACTTTTCTCAAGGAAAATCATCTATCACTAATCCCTTAAATTTTACAAAAGAAAGATAGGAAGGAAGGGAAGGAGGGAAGAAGGGAGGGAGGAAGGGAAGGAGGGAGAGAGGGAGGGAGGGAGGGAGGGAGGGAGGGAGGGAGGGAGGGAAGGAAGAAGGGAAGGAAGGGGGAAAAAAGAAATAAGGGTAATTATTTACATAATTTATTTTGAATTTTAAAACAATGTTTTATTCCCAAAGCTATGAAATAAAACAAAACATTAAATTATCATAGAATTTGGGAAAATGTTGAGGTGGAGGCACATTTTGAACAACCAACCAATGTTGAATGGATAGATAATAAAAGAAAGCCTGACCAGGAGGTGGAGTGGTGGATAGAGCATCGGACTAGGACACGGAGGATCCAGGTTCCAAAACCCAAGGTTGCCAGCTTGAGTGTGGGCTCATCTGGTTCGAGCAAGGCTCACCAGCTTGAGCCCAAGGTCACTGGCTTGAGCAAGGGGTCACTCAGTCTGCTGTAGCCCCCCAGTCAGGCACATATGAGAAAACAGTCAATGAACAACTAAGGTGCCTCAACGAATAATTGATGCTTCTCATCTCTCTCTCCCTTTCTGTCTGTCCTTCTCTCTGTCTTTCTCTCTGTCTCTGTCACACACAAAAAAGAAAAAGAAAAATCCCAACAAACTTCTTAGAAAATTACATGAAGAGTGAGATGCTGATTTCTGTTACATGAAGCAGGGATCTTGAATTGGTGTTGTAACTTACAATAGATAGGGGAATGTCCAGTTCACACTCTTAGATATCCAATTTTTCCCTTTACAGACACAGAAAAAAAAGTCTAAGAACTTGCATATGAATAAATGATTTTCTTAAATTAACAGGAAAGTCAGGATAAAGACAAAAATGATCACTTGCAGGCAGGAAAGGATTAACAAGGGGGTCTTAGGGTTCATTGCTGAGCTTGTTCTCGCTAATATCTTACTAGCATGCTCTGGAAGAGAAACCTTACAGTTAAATCTTTTTTTTTTTTTTTTTTTTTTTTAATAAATTTTTATTAATGGTAATGGGGTGACATTAATAAATCAGGGTACATATATTCAAAGAAAACATGTCTAGGTTATTTTGTCATTAAATTATGTTGCATACCCCTCGCCCAAAGTCAGATTGTCCTTCGCCACCCTCTATCTAGTTCTCTGTGCCCCTCCCCCTCCCCCTAACTCTCCCCCTGTCCTCCCTCCCCCCACCCCTGGTAACCACCACACTCTTGTCCATGTCTCTTAGTCTCATTTTTATGTTCCACCAATGTATGGAATCATGTAGTTCTTGTTTTTTTCTGATTTACTTATTTCACTCCTTATAATGTTATCAAGATCCCACCATTTTGCTGTAAATGATCTGATGTCATCGTTTCTTATGGCTGAGTAGTATTCCATAGTGTATATGTGCCACATCTTCTTTATCCAGTCTTCTATTGAAGGGCTTTTTGGTTGTTTCCATGTCTTGGCCACTGTGAACAGTGCTGCAATGAACATGGGGCTACATGTGTCTTCACGTATCAATGTTTCTGAGGTTTTGGGGTATATACCCAGTAGAGGGATTGCTGGGTCATAAGGTAGTTCTATTTGCAGTTTTTTGAGGAACCACCATACTTTCCTCCATAATGGTTGTACTACTTTACAGTCCCACCAACAGTGAATGAGGGTTCCTTTTTCTCCACAGCCTCTCCAACATTTGCTATTACCCGTCTTGTTGATCATAGCTAATCTAACAGGGGTGAGGTGGTATCTCATTGTAGTTTTAATTTGCATTTCCCTAATAACTAATGAAGCTGAGCATTTTTTCATATATCTGTTGGCCATTTGTATCTCTTCCTGGGAGAAGTGTCTATTCATGTCTTCTTCCCATTTTTTTATTGGATTGTTTGTTTGTTTGTTGTTGAGTTTTATGAATTCTTTGTAAATTTTGGAAATTAGGCCCTTATCTGAGCTGTTGTTTGAAAATATCATTTCCCATTTAGTTGGCTGTCTGTTTATTTTTATATCAGTTTCTCTTGCTGAGCAAAAACTTTTTATTCTGATGTAGTCCCATTCATTTATCTTTGCCTTCACTTCTCTTGCCATTGGAGTCAAGTTCATAAAATGTTCTTTAAAACCCAGGTCCATGAGTTTAGTACCTATGTCTTCTTCTATGTACTTTATTGTTTCAGGTCTTATATTTAGGTCTTTGATCCATTTTGAATTAATTTTAGTACACGGGGACAGGCTGTAGTCGAGTTTCATTCTTTTGCATGTGGCTTTCCAGTTTTCCCAACACCATTTGTTGAAGAGGCTTTCTTTTCTCCATTGTGTGTTGTTGGCCCCTTTATCAAAGATTATTTGACCATATATATGTGGTTTTATTTCTGGGCTTTCTATTCTGTTCCATTGGTCTGAGTGTCTATTTTTCTGCCAATACCATGCTGTTTTGATTATTGTGGCCCTATAATATAGTTTAAAGTCAGGTATTGTAATGCCCCCAGCTTCATTCTTTTTCCTTAGGATTGTTTTGGCTATTCGGGGTTTTTTATAGTTCCATATAAATCTGATGATTTTTTGTTCCATTTCTTTAAAAAATCCCATAGGGATTTTGATGGGAATTGCATTAAATTTGTATATTGCTTTGGGTAATATGGCCATTTTGATTATATTTATTCTTCCTATCCAAGAACAAGGAATATTTTTCCATCTCATTGTATCTTTTTCGATTTCTCTTAACAATGCTTTGTAATTTTCATTATATAGGTCCTTTACATTCTTTGTTATGTTTATTCCTAGGTATTTTATTTTTTTTGTTGCAATCGTGAAGGGGATTATTTTTTTGAGTTCGTTTTCTAATATTTCATTGTTGGCATAGAGAAAGGCTATGGACTTCTGTATGTTAATTTTGTATCCTGCGACCTTACTGTATTGGTTTATTGTTTCTAATAATCTTTTTGTGGAGTCTTTCGGGTTTTCGATGTATAGGATCATATCATCAGCAAAAAGTGATACCTTTACTTCTTCTTTTCCAATATGGATGCCTTTTATTTCTTTGTCTTGTCTTATTGCTCTGGCCAGAACTTCTAGCACCACGTTAAATAAGAGTGGAGAGAGTGGACAACCCTGTCTTGTTCCTGATTTAAGGTAGAAAGTCCTCAGTTTTATGCCATTTAAAATGATGTTGGCTGATGGTTTATCATATATGGCCTTTATCATGTTGAGATATTTTCCTTCTATACCCATTTTGTTGAGAGTCTTAAACATAAAATTGTGTTGTATTTTATCAAAAGCCTTTTCTGCATCTATTGATAAGATCATATGGTTTTTGTTCTTTGTTTTGTTGATATGGTGTATTACGTTAACCGTTTTGCGTATGTTGAACCATCCTTGAGATTCTGGGATGAATCCCACTTGATCATGATGTATTATTTTTTTAATATGTTGTTGTATTCGGTTTGCCAGTATTTTGTTTAGAATTTTAGCATCTGTATTCATTAGAGATATTGGTCTGTAGTTTTCTTTCTTTGTGCCATCCTTGCCAGGTTTTCGTATGAGGGTTATGTTGGCCTCATAAAATGTGTTTGGAAGTATTGCTTCTTCTTCAATTTTTTGGAAGACTTTGAGTAGAATAGGAACCAAGTCTTCTTTGAATGTTTGATAGAATTCACTAGTATAACCGTCTGGGCCTGGACTTTTATTTTTGGGGAGGTTTTTAATAGTTTTTTCTATTTCCTCCCTGCTGATTGGTCTGTTTAGGCTTTCTGCTTCTTCATGACTCAGTCTAGGAAGGTTGTATTGTTCTAGGAATTTATCCATTTCTTCTAGATTGTTGTATTTGGTGGCATATAATTTTTCATAGTATTCTACAATAATTCTTTGTATATCTATGATGTCTGTGGTGATCTCTCCTCTTTCATTTTGGATTTTATTTATTTGAGTCCTGTGCCTTTTTTCCTTGGTGAGTCTTGCCAAGGGTTTGTCAATTTTGTTGATCTTTTCAAAGAACCAGCTCCTTGTTTTATTGATTTTTTCTATAGTTTTTCTGTTCTCTATTTCATTTATTTCTGCTCTGATTTTTATTATCTCCTTTCTTCGGCTGGTTTTGGGTTGTCTTTGTTCTTCTTTTTCTAGTTCCTTAAGGTGTGAAGTTAAGTGGTTTACTTCAGCTCTCTCTTGTTTGTTCATATAGGCCTGAAGTGATATGAACTTTCCTCTTATTACTGCTTTTGCAGCATCCCAGAGATTCTGATATGTCGTATTTTCATTTTCATTTGTCTGTATGTATCTTTTGATCTCTGCGCTTATTTCTTCTTTGACCCATTCATTTTTTAGAAGTATGTTGTTTAGTTTCCACATTTTTGTGGTTTTTTCCCCCTCTTTTTTGCAGTTGAATTCTAGTTTCAAGGCTTTATGATCAGAAAATATGCTTGGTACAATTTCAATTTTTCTAAATTTGCTGATATTGTCTTTGTGGCCCAACATATGGTCAATTCTTGAGAATGTTCCATGTACACTAGAGAAAAATGTATACTCTGTCGCTTTGGGATGAAGTGTCCTGTAGATGTCTATCATATCCAGGTGTTCTAGTATTTCGTTCAAGGCCACTATATCTTTATTGATTCTCTGTTTGGATGACCGATCTAGAGCCGTCAGCGGAGTATTGAGGTCTCCAAGTATGATTGTATTTTTGTTAGTTTTTGTTTTAAGGTCAATAAGTAGCTGTCTTATATATTTTGGTGCTCCTTGGTTTGGTGCATATATATTAAGGATTGTTATGTCTTCTTGATTCAGTGTCCCCTTAATCATTATGAAGTGACCATTTTTGTCTCTGAGTACTTTTTCTGTCTTGTAGTCAGCATTGTCAGATATGAGTATAGCTACACCTGCTTTTTTTTGGGTGTTGTTTGCTTGGAGTATTGTTTTCCAGCCTTTCACTTTGAATTTGTTTTTATCCTTGTTGCTTAGATGTGTTTCTTGTAGGCAGCATATAGTTGGATTTTCTTTTTTAATCCATTCTGCTACTCTGTGTCTTTTTATTGGTAAGTTTAATCCATTTACATTTAGTGTAATTATTGACACTTGTGGGTTCCCTACTGCCATTTTATAAATTGCTTTCTGTTAGTTTTGTATCTAGTTTGATTCTTCTCTTTTGTTTTTCTATCATTTGTTTCTGTTTGTTTGTGTTCCATACTTCTTTCCTCTGTTGCTACCTTTTTTAAGTCATGTGTTTTTGTGGTGGTTTTTTCTAGGGTGGTTACCATTAAGTATTGAAAAGGGTACCTACCATATTCATTGTAGTACCCTATCTTATAAGTATTTCTGCACTTCATCGTCCTTTGCTACTGTTAATCTCCATTCTCTCCCCCCTTTTTTTTTTCCTTTGTTGTCACAGTTTAAGTTTGGTTTTATTGTGTTCTTGGTGGAGCTGTTACTTGTGGTGTTGTTTTCTTTTGTTCTTTGAATCTGGTTGGAAAACCCCCTTTAGTATTTCCTGGAGTGGGGGCTTTCTCGTGATAAATTCTCTCATCTTTTCTGTATTTGTGAATGTTTTTATATCTCCTTCATACTTGAAGGATAGCTTTGATGGGTATAGTATTCTTGGCTGAAAGTTCCTCTCTTTCAGGGCTTTAAATATTGGGGTCCACTCTCTTCTAGCTTGTAGAGTTTCTGCTGAGAAATCTGATGATAATCTAATAGGCCTTCCTTTATATGTTGTACTCTTCTTTTCCCTGGCTGCCTTGAGAATTTTTTCTTTGTCATTGGTTTGTGTCATCTTTATTATGATGTGCCTTGGAGTGGGTTTGTTGGGGTTAAGAAAACTCGGTGTTCTGTTTGCTTCTTGAATTTGAGGCTTTAGTTCTTTCCACAGGCTTGGGAAGTTCTCGTCTATTATTTGTTTGAGTATATTCTCCATTCCATTTTCTTTCTCTTCTCCCTCTGATATACCTATTATTCTTATGTTATTCTTTCTGATGGAGTCAGATAATTCCTGTAGGGCTTTCTCATTTTTTATTATTTTTGAGTCTCTTTCTTCTTCTCTCTGTTGTGCCTCAAGTTGTTTGTCTTCTATTTCACTAATCCTATCTTCAATCTGGGTTGTTCTGCTAGCTAAGCTTGTTACCTTGTTTTTCAGCTCGTGAATTGAATCAGGCGGGGGTGGGAGTCAATTGTTGTCAAGGTGATTGTTCAGCGCCTAGCATTCCGTTGGACCTCTCAACCCAGGCTTTCCACACTTTGTAGCCTGTTTTGGCCGGTAAGAAGAGGCACTAGTCTCTGCTTGCGACTAGTTTGGTATAGATCTTATTATCTGCCAAGTCCTTCTTGTTAGCGTTTATCCCTGAATATGGAGGCTCTATCAATCAGAAGTTGCCCCCGCCCCTTTAGCGAGAGGCACCAAAAAATATCACGCCTCTTGTCTTGGGTCGGTGAACTGAGAGAGATCTTATCAATTAGAACCGAGGGTGCGCAGATTTCACGGGTTAAGTTAATTTTAGTAATTGGGTCGCAGCTGTGCTCCCGAAGGTATTTCAGGCTGCCTGCGCGTGCCCCTCCCCCAACGCTTGATTGTTAGCTTGAATGGCTGGGTGAGGTGCCCCGCCCGCGGAGAGAATCTCCCAAGTAGGGAATACCGCCCTGGGGCCTCTCCCGCTCCCCGTGCGCGGGCCGCTGGGAACGTTAGCGGTGCTCGGTCTGCAATGCTCGGTCTGCAACCAGACCGGGAGCGCGCCAGCAGCTGCTCGCCGCTCGTTCTGCAACCGACCCGGGCGCTGCTGGCGGCGGCGGCGGCGGCGGCGGCGGCGGCGGCTTCCGAGTGCGGGATGACTTACCACAGGCGAACTTTCTCGCGGCTTGAATGAACGTCCCTGCGGTAGCTTCCTCCACACCCTCGTCTCTCAGATTCGAGCGATAACAGTCCTTTTGCTTTCAGTTTGCTCCGAAGATAAATTTTCCTGTTTCTAGTTGATAAATTTGTTGTGATTTTGGGGAGATCTGTCGGACGCGCTACTCACGGCGCCATTTCCGTGACGTCACTCCACAGTTAAATCTTGATCACACATTTCTTTGGTTGGTGAGTGAAAAGACAAGCCAATGTGGGCTCTGCAGGTGTCAGAGCAGCCACCGGGGCCAGGGTTGCTTTCCTCTTGCCCTCGGTGCCTCCTGCTAGTAGCAAGGATTTGCAGAAAGAAACAGCACCATGACTGCCCTTTTACCCCTACACACACACTCTATCTCTCTCCCTCCCCCCCCCTCTCTCATCTTCCAACCAAGGTTGAGAACCTCATGGATGGCAAGAAGACAAGAGGCTTTAGCTAGACTAAAGTAAAGGCACAGCTGAAACTGAGAGCAAATGCTCAAAATGTCCCACAGGACTCTTTCTCCCATATCTACTAGAAGGATGAAGACCATTCTCAGCAAGCAGACTGTCGACATTCCAGCAAATGTGGACACCACTCTGTAGGGATGCACAGTTATTGTGAAGGCACCCTGAGGAGGAACTTTAATCACACCCTGAGGAAGAACTTTAATCACATCAGTGTAGGCCTCAAGTCTCCCTGGAAAGAAAGTGAAGAGGCTCTGGACTGACAAATGGTGAGGAAACAGGAAGGAAGTGGCCACTGTTTGCCGCATCTACAGTCACATATAAACCATGATCAAGGGTGTGACACTGGGCTTCCTTTACAAGGCGAGGTCTGTGTACGCTCACTTCCCCATCAACAGCATTATTCAAGAGAAATCAGTAATTTCTTGCATGAAAAATATATCCACAGGATTTAGATGAGGTCAAGCATTGCCTGTTCTGTATTTCATGCCCCAAAAGATGAGCTAGTTCTTAAAGGAAACAACGTTGAACTTGAATTCAGCCATTCTGATCCAGCAAGCCACAACAATTAAAAACAAGGATATCAGAAAATTTCTGGATAGTACCTATGTTTCTGAAAAAGAAACAGTCCAGCAGGCTGATGAAGAAGAACTAAGTTATACAGTTACAGAAACAGCAGGATGCTAGATGATTCCTCAAACTTATTTGTGATTTTTTTAAAGATGCAATAAAAGCTGAGTATTAAAAAAAGTTCCACGATGGGGGAAAAAAGACAAGCCTCTGGATGGAACACTCCTTGGAGACTTTTCAGAGACCTATAAATGTGCAAAGAAGTAAAAGATGACATTTAGGGTGAGTAACTAATTACATTGAAATGTAAAACAATAAACTTTTGAGCTAACGATTAGATTTTTGAAATATATAGAATTCACAACAGCCTGTCATCTGATCTTGGCTGCTTTTTCTTGCTAGGTTAGCTTGGATCAGATAGGTGTCCTGATAAAATATATTTTTAATGTTTCTGGAACTTTAGAGAAAAGCCAGTGGGAATCTTTCTTTCTTTCTTCCTTTCTTCCTTTCTTTCTTTCTTTCTTTCTTTCTTCCTTTCTTCCTTCCTTCCTTTCTTTCTTTCTTTCTTTCTTTCTTTCTCTTTCTTCCTTCCTTCCTTCCTTCCTTCCTTCCTTCCTTCCTTTCTTTCATTTTTCTTTCTTTTTTTTTGTAATAGAACAATATAACACTAAGTGCAAATACCTAAAGTCAATTATTGATTAGAATTAGCAAATTTGTCAATAAAACTCCTTTTTCAAGAAAGGGAGTCATTTTTCCTTTCTTTTCATGCCCAAATGCCCATGATTTATGTGTTCTCCCCACTTTGTTCCTAAAGTTTTGATTACATGGTGTTAAAGCTGGTAGTAGAAATAACCTATTTAATCTCTTTATAATTAATTCAACAAACATCCAATGATTACAAATAGTAATACTAGTACAAGTAGTTTTTAAACTTACAATGGGTTGCCTTACTCAAAAATGTATAATAAATCAAAAGATTATAAATCAAATCTGATTTTTTTCATAGGAACAATGCTGTAATAGCAGGGTTATGTTTTTCATTGTTTGTTTAAGTGAGAGGAGGGGAGATAGTGAGACAGACTTCCACATGTGCCCCTATTGGGATCCACCTGGCAAAACCCATCTGGGGCTGATGCTTGGCTCAACCAAGCTATTTTTTAACACCTGGGGCTGATAGGCTAGGACCAACCAAGCTAACCTCAGTGCCCAGGACCAATGCTTGGACCAATCGAGCCACTGGCTGAGGGAGGAGAAGAGAGAGAGAAGGAGGAGAAAAGCAGGAGAGAAGCAGATGGTCACTTCTCCTATGTGCCCTCACTGGGAATCGAACTCAGGATGTCCATGTACTAGGCCAGTGCTTTATCCACCGAATCAATTGGCCAGGGGCTAACAGGGTTATGTTTTTAACCAAATGCTTGATGTTTTAGTGTTTTTTTCTAGAAATGACCACAGCATCACATAATCAATTCTAAATTATATGCTTATGTACTATACAATAATGCACTTTTTAATGTGGACATAAATCAATTGCTGATGCAGTCTAATAACCAAAATATAAGAAAAGCATGTATTTAAGAAGGCTTATGGAAATTTTTGGCAAGATGAGCAGTGAGGTTCTAAGGAAACAGTTGAGCATTCCTAGAAATGATATGCCTGGGGCTCAGGAGACAGAGAAGTTCTTTGGAAATTACCTGTGTCAGGGGAGGTAAGATAAACCCACCATTCAGTTTCACACACCAGAATGGGAATGGCCTGAGGGTTGGTCATGAGGAAAAAAGAGAGAACCTGAGGTCTTTAATACCTCCTTGTTCAAGATGGTATCTCTTTTTATCCAAGCTTTGGTCAGTTCTGGGAACCTTCTAGACCAGACTTATCTGTTATGCTCATTTTAGCTATTTGCTTCTAGTGTCTCTATTTTCAGCAATTGGAGTAGCAGTCTCTGTCTGTCCTATGAGCACATCCAGAAGAAAATGGAAGTTTTGCCTTGTTCCCACCAAACCTTTTAAAAATCTTCAAAGGCCAGTGGTTTATAAACAGCCACAAAAGGTAAAAGGTTGGTATAGTTTTTCTTCTTACTTAAATTGACAAAACCAAAAATTCTATCTTAACTATCTCTTGATTAGCTTTGTTTGTTGACAAGTAAAATTGAGATGGTGAAAAGGAACTTTCATTTTTGTTCTGTGTATTTCCATAAAATATAATATTCTTTTTTATAATAAATATATGTAACTTTTGTGCCAAAAAAAGCAAAAATAGAACATGAGCATGGGAAAGACAGTATAGAAATAAGTTAACTCAATGAAGGGAAAGTAGAAAAGAAAATGAAAAGGCGAGGATAGAGCAAGATCTTGATACAAGATTTTGAGGTTGGGTTTTTTTAGCACACGAAAGACAGACAGGAAGGGAGAGAGATGAGAAGCTTCAACTCATACTTATGGCACTTTAGTTGATCATTGATTGCTTTCTCATATGTGCCTTGACTGGGGGGCTTCAACCAAGCCAGTGACCCCTTGTTCAATCCAGCACCTTGAGTTAAAGCCAGCAACCTCTGGGCTCAAGCCAGCAACCATGGGATCACATCTATGATTCCACCCTCAAACTGGTGACCTCAGGGATTTGAACCTGGGTCCTCAGCATCCTAGGGCCACTTACCACAACCTGGTCTGGTAGATTTTGAGTTCTGAATAGAGAATTTGAGGCTTTATTTACTTACTAATTGGTTTCTACTCAAATTAGATCAATGAAAATTTATTAGAATATCTCAGGATGTGACGGCAAGGATTGTGATCATGGGAAAACTTTGTTCCATGAAGAGCCCCTAACTTCATTAGTGTGGACCTATGGTAATAGCAATCCCTCTTGCTTCCAGAAGAAATTCTCCAAGAACCTCAACAGTTCACCATGTAATGATGCTATCTACTTGTCCTGTTGTCATTTCAGGGTAGGGTTGTGGCACAAAAGAAAGCTAACAAAAGAATTTAATGATGAAGACTTTTGAAGATGGCAGTGGAGTAGGTGGATGCACAGACGCCCAGCTCCCAACACCAAACTGGAATACAAATCAATTTAGGAAAAATCAGCATGAAAAACCAACACTGAACTGCAAGAACAGCTCTCAAAAACCAAGGAGCAAAGAGGAAGCCACAATAATCCTGATAAGGAGTGCCTCAATCTCCTCTGCTTACAGAAACGGAGGGGGGGAGGTGAGGCTGAGAGCCCAGAGAGGATTTCACAGAGGAAAAAGAGCAGAAACTACTGCTCACAGCCACTTACCTGGCGACCAGGGAGCAAGGTGGGTTGAAAAGACCAGCTTATCTCCCAAGTGGAAAGGACAAGGAGAGGGACAGACTGTGAGGGGCTAAGGTATGCAAGAAACGAAATAAAAAAGCTGACTCATTCGTGCTGGAGGTGGCCATAGCTGGGGGAGGGACTGAACCTTTCACAAAACAGAGCTGAAGTGCTTCCGGATCAGAGATCTCCGGACATCTATCCAGCTCCAATCAGCGCAACAAGACACAGCTGAAAACAAGAAGTGGGGAGGAGGGGCAGCAACTCAGGTCTCCATGGAGATCTGAGATACACCTCCCCCTACTGAAGCTGAGAAAAAACCCTGCCCCCAGTGAGATTAGTTGGTGGAAGAGATCTTCAGCGTCTCAGGTTACACCCACAGCATTCCTGGTTACAGTTTCAAGGAAGCCCCCTGCTGAGATCAGTTAACAAGACTATCACCTGTTAAGAAAACAAACAAATCAAGACTTCAAAGCTGCCCAAATCCGAAAGTGGATTACAAATAATAGCTGATACCAACCCAAGAAGACCTAGAAATAACACAACTGAAAACTGGAGGCAGACAACACCAAGCCTAGACTCAAACAACTCTACAAATAAAACACCATTATGAGAAGACAAAGGAGTGCAACCCAAATGAAACCACAAGAGACACCATTGAGAGATGAGCTGAGTGATATGGAAATAATCAAACTTCCAGATACAGAGTTCAAAATAATGATTGTAAGGATGCTTAGGGATCTTAGAACAACAATGGAGGGGCAGTTTGAAAACCTAAATAAAGAAATAGCAAGTATAAAAAAGGATATTGAAATATTAAAAAAGAATCAGAGATGACAAATACAATATCAGAAATGAAGACCACAATGGAAGGAATTAAAAACAGGATGGATACAGCTGAGGATCGAATCAGTGAGTTGGAGGACAACTGGAATGAAGGCATGAAAGCAGAGAAGAAAAGAGAAAAGAGACTCAAAAAGTCAGAGGAAACACTTAGAGAGCTATGTGACAACATGAAGAGAAATAACATCCGCATCATAGGGGTTCCTGAAGAAGAAGAAAAAGAACAAGGGATAGAGACTTTGTTCAATCATATCATAACTGAAAACTTCCCTATATTAATGCAAAAGAAACTCTCACAAGTCCAAGAAGCACAGAGAACTCCATTAAAGAGAAACCCAAAGAAACCTACACCAAGACAAATCATAATTAAAATACTAAAGCTAAGCGATAAAGAGAAAATATTAAAAGCTGCAAGAGAAAAAAAAGTTATCACCTACAAAGGAGCCCCCATAAGGATGACATCCAACTTCTCAACAGAAACACTTGAGGCCAGAAGGGAATGGCAAGAAATATTCAAAGTAATGCAGAACAAGAACCTACAACCAAGACTACTTTATCCAGCAAGGCTATCGTTTAAAATCGAAGAAATAAAAAGCTTCCCAGACAAAAAACAACTCAAGGAATTCATTACAACCAAACCAACGCTGCAAGAAATGTTAAGGGGCCTGTTGTAAACAGATCAAAGTTGGAAAAGAATATAGCAAAAAAAGGAATACACCTTTAAAGAAGAAAATGGCAATAAACAACTACATATCAATAATAACCTTAAATGTAAATGGATTAAATGATCCAATCAAAAGACATAGGGTAGCTGCATGGATAAGAAAACAGGACCCATACATATGTTGTCTACAAGAGACACACCTTAGAACAAAAGACACACATAGATTGAAGGTAAAAGGGTGGAAAAAAACATTTCATGCAAACGGAAAGGAAAAAAAAGCTGGGGTAGCAATACTTATGTGACAAATTGGACTTTAAAAAAAAGGATATAGTAAGAGATAAAGAAGGCCACTACATAATGATAAAGGGAGTAATCCAACAGGAAGATATAACTATTATAAATATCTATGCACCTAATATAGGAGCACCCAAATATATAAACAGACTTTGATGGATTTAAAGGGCAAGATCAACAGCAATACTATAATAGTAGGGGATTTCAATACCCCACTAACATCACTAGATAGATCCTCAAGAAAGAAAATTAACAAAAAAACAGCAAACTTATTGGAAACACTAGATCAACTCGATTTAATAGACATCTTCAGAACCTTTCACCCTAAAGCAGAAGAATATACATTCTTTTCAAGTGCTCATGGTACATTCTCTAGGATAGACCACATGTTAGGGCACAAAAGTGCTCTCAACAAATTTAAGAAGACTGAAATCATATCAAGCACTTTCTCCAATCACAACGGCATGAAACTAGAAATAAATCACAGCAGAAAAGCTCAAAAATTCTCAAACACATGGAAACTAAATAGCAGGGTGTTAAATAATGAATGGATTAAGAATGAGATCAAAGAAGAAATAAAAAAAATCCTAGAAACGAATGACAATGAGCATACAACAACTCAAAATTTATGGGACACAGCGAAAGCAGTACTGAGAGGGAAGTTCATAGCACTACAGGCACACTTTCAGAAGCTAGAAAAAGCTCAAATAAACAACTTAACCCTGCATCTAAAAGAATTAGAAAAAGAACAGCAAGTAAAGCCCAAATGTAGTAGAAGGAAGGAAATAATAAAGATCAGAGCAGAAATAAATGACATAGAGGCTAAAGAAACAATACAGAGGATCAATGAAACTAGGAGCTGGTTCTTTGAAAAGGTAAACAAGATTTATGAACCTTTAAGTAGACTCACCAAGAAAAAGAGAGAGAGGACTCAAATAAATAAAATTAGAAATGAGAGAGGAGAAATAACAACTGACACAACAGAAATACAAAATATTATAAGAAAATACTATGAAGAACTGTATGCCAAAAAACTAGACAACCTAGATGAAATGGACAAATTCCTTGAAACATACAATCTTCCAAAAATCAATCTGGAAGAATCAGAAAACCTAAACAGACTGATTACACCAAATGAGATCGAAATAGTTATCAAAAAACTCCCAACAAAGAAAAGTCCGGGGCCCGATGGCTTCACAACGGAATTCTACCAAATATTCAAAGAAGAACTAACTCCTATCCTTCTCAAACTATTTCAAAAAATTCAAGAGGAAGGAAGACTTCCAAGCTCCTTTTATGAGGCGAGCATAATTCTGATTCCAAAACCAGGCAAAGACAACACAAAGAAAGAAAATTATAGGCCAATATCTCTGATGAATATAGATGCTAAAATCCTCAACAAAATATTAGCAAACCGGATCCAGCAATATATGGAAAAAATCATACACCATGATCAAGTGGGATTTATTCTGGGGAGGCAAGGCTGGTACAATATTTGTAAATCAATCAATGTGATTCATCACATAAACAAAAAGAAGGAGAAAAACCATATGATAATTTCAATAGATGCAGAAAAAGCATTTGATAAAATCCAGCACCCATTCATGATCAAAACTCTCAGCAAAGTTGGAATACAGGAAACATACCTCAACATGATAAAAGCCATCTATGAGAAACCCACAGCCAACATCATACTCAATGGGAAAAAATTAAAAGCAATACCCTTAAGATCAGGAACAAGGCAGGGGTGCCCCCTTTCACCATTCTTATTTAACATAGTCCTGGAAGTCCTAGCCACAGCAATCAGACAAGAAGAAGAAATAAAAGACATTCAAGTTGGAAAAGAAGAAGTAAAACTATCATTATTTGCAGATGATATGATATTGTATATAGAAACCCCTAAAGTCTCAGTCAAAAAACTACTGGACCTGATAAATAAATTCAGCAAAGTGGCAGGATATAAAATCAATACTCAGAAATCAGAAGCATTTTTATACACCAACAATGAACAGTCAGAAAGAGAAATTAAGGAAACAATCCCCTTCACAATTACAACCAAAAAAATAAAGTACCTAGGAGTAAACTTAACCAAGGAGACTAAAGACTTGTACTCGGAAAATTACAAAGCATTGATAAAAGAAATCAAGGAAGATACAAACAAGTGGAAGCATATACCGTGCTCATGGTTAGGAAGAATAAACATCATTAAAATGTCTATATTACCCAAAGCAATCTATAAATTCAATGCAATACCAATTAAAATACCAATGACATACTTCAAAGATATAGAACACATATTCCAAAAATTTATATGGAACCAAAAGAGGACACGAATAGCCTCAGCAATCTTAAAAAAGAAGAATAAAGTGGGAGGTATCACACTTCCTGATATCAAGTTATACTACAAGGCCGTTGTACTCAAAACAGCCTGGTACTGGCATAAGAACAGGCATATAGATCAATGGAACGGAACAGAGAACCCAGAAATAAACCCACAGTTCTATGGACAACTGATATTTGACAAAGGAGGTAAGGAAATACAATGGAGTAAAGACAGCCTCTTTAACAAATGGTGTTGGGAAAATTGGACAGCTACCTGCAAAAAAATGAAACTAGATCACCAGCTTACACCACTCACAAAAATAAACTCAAAATGGATAAAAGACTTAAATGTAGGCCGTGAAACCATAAGCATCTTAGAAGAAAACATAGGCAGTAAGCTCTCAGACATCTCTCGGAGCAATATATTTGCTGATTTATCTCCACGGGGAAGTGAAATAAAAGACAGGATAAACAAATGGGACTATATCAAACTAAAAAGCTTTTGCACAACTAAAGACAACAAGAACAGAATAAAAAGACAAACTACACAATGGGAGAACATATTTGACAATACGTCTGATAAGGGGTTAATAACCAAAATTTATAAAGAACTTGTAAATCTCAACACCAGGAAGACAAACAACCCAATCCAAAAATGGGCAAAAGAGATGAATAGACACTTCTCCAAAGAGGACATACAGATGGCCAATAGGCATATGAAAAAATGCTCAACATCACTAATCATTAGAGAAATGCAAATTAAAACCACAATGAGATATCACCTCACACCAGTCAGAATGGCGCTTATCAACAAAACAACACAGAATAAGTGCTGGCGAGGATGTGGAGAAAAGGGAACCCTCCTGCACTGCTGGTGGGAATGCAGACTGGTGCAGCCACTGTAGAAAACAGTATGGAGATTCCTCAAAAATCTGAAAATCGAACTGCCTTTTGACCCAGCTATCCCACTTTTAGGAATATACCCCAAGGACACCATAGAACGGCTGGAAAAGGAGAAATGCAGTCGCTTGTTTGTGGCAGCATTGTTCACAATAGCGAAGATCTGGAAACAGCCCAAGTGTCCGTCAGAGGATGAGTGGATTAAAAAGCTTTGGTACATATGTACTATGGAATACTACTCAGCCATAAGAAATGATGACATCGGATCATTTACAATAACATGGATGGACCTTGACAACATTATACGGAGTGAAATAAGTAAATCAGAAAAAAAAAAACTAAGATGAATCCATACATAGAAGGGACATAAAAATGAGACTCAGAGACATGAACAAGAATGTGATGGCAACAGGGGCGGGAGGTTGGGGGAGGGGGGAGGGGGTGAAGAAGGAGAGAGGGGTTAGGGGAGGGGAGGGGCACAAAGAAAACCAGATAGAAGGTGACAGAAGACAATTTAACTTTGGGGGAGGGGTATACAGCACGATCAAATGTCAAAATAATCTAGAGATATTTTCTCTCAACATATGTACCCTGATTTATCAATGTCACTGCATTAAATTTAATATAAAAAAAGAATTTAATGATGAAAATAGTACTTGTAGAAAATTAGCTTATTAGCTGCATGTAATATAAATTAGAAGATACAGTGGTAATAAGAAAAATCTATAGAAAAAAAGTTGGAAAATAGCACTTATTAAAAACAGACTATGTGTTGGAAACTTAAATTTCTTACATAATTTAGTACTAAAATACTCCCTCTTCTCCAGTGCAAGGGTTATCATTTCATTTTCACTTATAAGGAAATGAAATAGTGACTTTAGCCTGAACTGTGGTGGTGCAGTGGATAAAACGTAGACCTGGAATGCTGAGGTCACCAGTTCAAAACCCGGGGCTTGCCCTGTCAAGGCACATACAGGAAGCAACTATAAGTTGATGTTTCCTTCCTCTTCCCCCTGCCTTTCTCTCTCTCTCTCTCTCTCTCTCTCTCAAAAAATAAAATAAAATAGAAGTGACTTTAGTGGCTTGCCCACATTCTCACAGATAATAAGTGGTGAGGAATTGAAACCAGGACACAGGTAGCTTTACTAGAGGGCAGTATAAAGTTGAGAGACACTGAGGAGGTGGGAGAGAGTTTGATGACTCTACACAAGTTACAAATGAAAGTGGAATCAAAACTGATCCGAAACCTTTAAACCAGGTTGATAGGAGCGGGATGTGAACAAAATTAAGAAAACCAGGAGATGAATTTGTAAGAAAAAAAGAAGCTGTTATTGTTGTTGTTGTTTAATGTTATCAGTAAAAGTTTCAGTATTTTTAAAAATCAGGCAATACAACATGGTGTACATTGAAAAGTAAAATCCTCCTCCTCCTCTTCCCAATTCCACTCTCAAGACATAACGACTGTTAACTGCTTCTTGCATATTCTTTCTTGAAAGTTTCGTCTTCACAGATATGGTCATATTCTACCAACTCTTCTTTACATTGCCTTTAATAGTATATATTTAAGATAGAGATTTCCAAATGCTATTCTTTTTAAAAGGTTATATAATATTTCATGGTATGGATATATTATATTTGGTCAGTCTGATTGGTGGGATTAATGGGATTAATTAATGGATTGTTTTTGTAAGATACTGTTGCTCGTATTGTTTGCAATTACAAAACATTGCTGTGGGTTCTGGTCAGGATGGCAAAGTAGGTAAATATAGTACTCAGAACCTCCCTCAACCACATCAAAATTACAACTAAATTACAGAACAACAATCAAGCAGAACTGCCTAAAATCCAGCTGAACCGAAGTCCTATAACTGAGGACATTCAGAAGCAGCCATATTGAGACTGGTAGGAGGTGCAGAGACACAGAATGGGCTGACTCCATGCCCATCTGTGCTGGTTAGAAATCAGGAGGGCTATCTCAACTCTGAAGGTCCCTCTGAGGACCAAGGGATCCTGGCCCCACAGTAGAACCTCCAGCTCAGGGTTCCAGTGCCAAGAAGAAAGATCCCCAAAACTTCTGGCTATAAAAACCAGCTGAGATGGTAGCTGAATGAGACACAAGGCTGCTAGAGTCCCAGGCATTTCTCTTAAAGGGCCCATGCATGGGTTTATTCAGACTCACTCCTCTGAGCTCCAGTGGCAACAGCTTGCAAGGCATCAGAGACAGGGGGAGGCACTAAATTATCTGGCATCAGGACATGGCTGGAGAGATTGCTTTCTCCCAGACATAAGTGTTGGCAGAAGCCACTGGTCCTCTTCTGAGCCCTCCCCTACAGAGCTGACAGGCAGACACCATATCTTAGTTTCCACCAACTTGACTAACATTGTTCATCCTGCCCTGGTGATTGCCTGAGACACTGCTGCACCCAACTTGCAGGCCCACCCAAGCTGTTTCCAGTGGCTTTTCCTTATAAATGGCCTCTTTTGACTCATCCTGCAAGTTGAGCTTTTCTAAACTCTCTCAAACAAGCAGCATCTGGTCTCTACATACCCCATAACTCTTGTTAAGTGGTCTTAAGCTTGGTATTAGCAGTAGCCAACCTCAATTTATAGAGTTGGCCTCGCCCAGGCACATCCAAGCCCAGCACAAGAGCAGCTACCTGCAGATCATTTTGTAACTTATTCTGAGGGGCCCAGATAGGACATAGGTAGTGGCTGACTTTGTACCTCCTGGCCCCAGAGCCAGTGCACTGGGTGGACAGCTTTAGACCACACCATATTACAACCCAATTATCTCCATAAGTGACACACTCAACGGGCAGACTCAGCTGACACCAAGGCCCCACTGCAGCAAGTCCTGCTCTGTGGGGTCAGTCCCTGCACAGTAGCTCTTGTGCTATAGTCACAGCCAATCTTTGCAGCCAGTTGGCCTGAGGCGCAGACCCTCTCAGTGATGCCAACAACAATAAAGACTCAACGACAGTAGGGGAGTGCACACATCCCACATAGGAGGTGCACCTGATGTGCCAGCTCAGGTGACTCAGGAGCCTGTGCCACTTGGCCCTACAGGACACCTACTACTTAAAGCCACTCTACCAAGTCCAGGAGATGTAGCAGCTCATTTAATACATGGAAACAAACAAAGGGAAGCAGACAAAATGTGGAGACAAAAAACAGGTCCCAAATGAAAGAACAGAAGAAATCCCCCACACACACACACAAATAACTAAATGTAATGGAAGCAAGCAAATACCAGATACAGAGTTCAAAACAACAGTTATAAGGATGTTCAAGAAACTTCATGAGAACTTTAGCAGCATAAAAAAGGACATATAAACCATTTTTAAAACCCAGCCAGAAATTAAGGATACATTAATTGAAATAAAGAATAATTTACAGGGAATCAACAGTATAGTAGATGAGGCAGAGAATCAAATCAGCAATTTGGAATATAAAGAAGCAGAAAACACCTAATCAGAACAGAAAAAAAAACAGTCTAAAAAAGTGAGGACTAGGTAAAGAGCCTCTGGGACAACTTTAACTGTAACAATATTCACATCATGAAGGTGCTGAAAGGAGAAGAGAGTGAGCAAGGAATTGGAAACCTATTTTAAAAAAATGACAGAAAACATCTTCAATCTGGAGAAAAAAATAGACATATAAGTCAAGGAAGCATAGAGTCTCAAACAAGATGAACCCAATGAGGTCCATACCAAGACACACATAATTAAAAAGTAAAAGGCTAAAGCCAAAAAGAGGATCTTAAAAATAACAAGAGAAAAGCAGTTAGTAACGTATACGGGAACCCCCATAAAACTGTCAGCATATTTCTCAGCAGAAACATTGCAGGCCAGAAGGAATTGGCACAAAATAGTCAAAGTGATAAGAACCAAAGGTCTACATAAAACCAAGACTACTCTTCCCCATAAGGCTATCATTTAGAATCAGAGCACAGATAAAGAGCTTCCCAGACCAATAATAATAATACTAGTTTGTCACCAACAAATGAGCATTGCAAAAAATGTTAATGGTTTTTCTTTGAAAAGGAGAAGGAAAAAATATCAAAAGTATAAAAAATAAAATGGCAAGAAATACTTACTTATCAACAATTTCTTTAAATGCAAATAGAATAAATGCTTTGATCAAAAGACTTACGGTAACTGAATGGATAAAAAAAAAAGACCCTTACAAATACTGTCTACAAGATATTTACTTCAGATAAAAGGACACAGAGACTGAAAATAAAAGAATGGAAAAGATATTTCATGAAAATGGAAACAAAACAAAAAGCCAGGGTAGCAATACTCATACCAGGCAAAATAAACTTTAAATAAAAGCTATAACAAGAGAAAAAGAAGGACCCAGCAGCTCCACTTCTGGGTATTTATCTGAAGAAACCCAAAACACTAAATTGAAAAGACATATACATCTATGTGTTCATTGCAGGTTTATTCACAATAGCCAAGATATGGAGGCAACCTAAGTGTCCATCAGTAGATGAATGGATAAAGAAGTGGTAAAAATATAAATGGAATATGACTCAGCCATAAAAAGAATGAAATCTTGCCACCTGCAGCAACATAGACAGACCAAGAGGGTGTTGTGCTGAGTGAAATAAGTCAGTCAGAGAAGACAGTGACAGATTATTTCACTTATATGTGGAACCTACAAAACAAAATAAACAAACAAGCAGAACAGAAACAGACTCATAGATACAGAGAACATTTTGATAGTTGTCAGATGAGAGAGGGGTTGTGGATGGGTGAAAAAGGTGAAGGAATTAAGAAGTACAAATTGGTAGTTACAGAATAGTCACAGGATATAAAGTACAGCATAGGAAATACAGTCAATAATATTGTAATAACTATATATGGTGCCAAAAGGGTACTAGATTTATCAGGGTGATCACTTTGTAAATTATATAAATGTCTAACCATGAGGTTGTACACCTGAAACTAATATAATACTGTGCATCAACTTTAATTTAAAAACAAAAATATTTTAAAATATTTAAGAAAACAAAAAACATTGCTGCAATGCAAATTCTTGTATGCAATTCTTTTACATATTTGTGAACATGTATCTCTAAGATTAATTCTTAGAGAAGTAGAAAAGTCAACCCAAATAATATGTGTTAATTTTTAATAAATGTTTTATAAATATTGATAACTTGACTAGGCAGTGACACAGTGGATAGAGCATTGGCCTGGGACGCAGCGGACCCAGGTTTAAAATCCCAAGGTTGCCGGTTTGAGCGCAGGCTCACCAGCTTAAGTACAGATTGAGCATGGGATCATAGACATGACCCCATGGTTGTTGGCTTGAACCCAAGGTTGCTGGCTTGAGCAAGGAGTCACTCGCTCTGCTGGAGCCAACCCCCTCCTATCAAAGCACATATGAGAAAGCAATTAATGAACAACTAAAGGTGTTGCAATGAAGAATTGATGCTTCTCATTCCTGTCTGCCCCTGTCTTTCTCTCTCGCTCACTTAAAAAAAAAAAGATTAATATTGCCCTATAAATAATGTGTACTGGTAAATACATGTACTCACAGAACACAAGGGGTCCTGATCCTCTACCCTCTCATGAGAATGAATATTTTCAAACATTTTTATCTTGCAAGACTGACACATGAATAAAATTAAAATAATAAAATTTTAAATTGCTGCATGGTATTTTAGACATTCTGAGTTTGAGGAACCACAGAGTAGTTTATGAGGAGCATCCGTGTGGACGGTTGGAAGTATAAGATCTGCATTTGAATGAAAGGGGGGAGTAGAGAAGCTAATTTTAGAATCATGACCATAGAGAGAATAAAGTCCTCTCAAAGACTGAATCTAGAGTTAGAAAAACAGAGCAACAAAACTGAGCACTGTGGACAGAGGCAAATGCAGAAAGAAGAACCTGCTAAATGCAGACTGATAACAGAGTGAGAACTGAGGGTAGTCAAAATTGTAAAGCAAAGAATGAGAGCTCCAGGAAGGACTGGAAAGTGTAATATGTTGTATCAAGAGCTAGGAAAATAGCCAAAAGAGGCCCTTTGATTTGGCAGAGATATAGAAATGGATTAATTTAGTCTTATTATTATCCAGATGTTGGAACTCTTATGGACAACACCTATGTTGGAAGTCTTTACTGTTTACTAGAAAATCTTCCCATGATGAGGCTGGTATGAAACCCAGTCAGCTCTTTAAACGTTCCCAAAGACAACAGTTCCAAAATGGTAAGCAATATTGGCAATAGAGTGAAAAGTAATTTCAAAATGACCAGTCTGGCCATCCCATCCCAATGTCCTCTGCACACCCATGGCTTTACTGGGAGTCTCACCTCTAAAATGAAGGCTAGCAATGGGAGGGAGGCCAAGCGTAATGAGTACCAAAGGTTGCAATGTTATATTTAAATATAAAATGCAATTCTTCATTCCAATATGACTACAAGAAGTTTTATCATCAGACTGCATATAATAAAACAAATCGAAACAATAAGCAATAAAGGAAGCGTAATTTATGCCTGGAACAAGAGTCATGAGCCCCAGGTGACTGTGACTGTTCTCAAGTTTGTACAAAGTGTACTTCCTGTAAATGTTTCAGCCTCACCACCCACTCCCTTCCTCAGCCCCCCCTCACCCCCAAATGCACCAGAGGATGACTCTGACTCCACTAGGTTACTCTGATCCAAGAGTTTCTCTTAGATTATATTTTCTACAATTGTTTTTCTTTTCCTTTTATACTCTTTTCTAAATTTTCTCAAGTTTGGCCAAAATAAAAGGCATCAGACAATTTAATTTGCTTCTGATTGGCTATTACTGATAGATTTTACTTTTTTCTCTCCATTTTGAAATTTGAGTTTCCATCTGGTGTCTGGTCTCATCTTGACACTAAGAAGGATTAATAGAAACTCATGAAACTGGGAATTATTGTCTTTGATGGGTTGGAATCCTTTTGGGGTCAGTCTTTATGACATGCAAAAGAATAACTGCCTTATCTCCTAACTCCTCAAGGAACAGAAAAAGATACTCTGTATGGGCAAATTGCACCTTTGAAAAGGCGGCCTGGGTTTTATTAGAAAAATAAGTGTGATTTGAAGTCTAAGCATAACAATAAATCTAGAGGAGGTGAAGTTTTGTTTTTGTCTTCATGATGAAAGATTTGCCTCCTGGTATAATTTCTATCTGTTTTGTCAAAGACGTCTAGGGATGCACCTACATTCTGCCAGGAAATTTGAAAGATCAACTCAGAAGAAGAAATTATTATATTTAAATGAATTCATTTGTTGTTATACATAAATTGATATAGCTGACCAATCACGGCAGCCATAACATTAAATCTATTTGCTCTACAATTTGTCCTATTTCTTGGTTTTTGAAAATCTGATGAAAACTATGGACCATCTTCCCTGAAAATTTCACACTTGCACACACACATATTTTTACAGAGCTTCAACAAAGTCCTTGATTTCTAACCACAGATTCTTGATATCCAGATAGGCACTTCTGTTACATTTAAATTAAATTTGACTCAAGAAAACTTTATCCAGAGGCTCTTACTTCTAGTAAACTTTAGTACAGCCGGGAGACTATGCTTATTAGTGTGGTAAAATAGGTAATACTAGGTACTAAATATAAAAACAGCCATCTCAAAATTGTTCTGAGTCATGATATCACAACTGAAACAACCTTGTAGATGGAAAATTTGCTTTAAGGGACCATGAACAACAAAATATTTCTGATTTGTCTTTTTCAAAAATGCTAAATTACTTTTTTTTTGTGTGTGTGTGTGTGTATTTTTCCGAAGTTAGAAGTGGGCAGGCAGTCAGACAGACTCCCTCATGCGCCCGACCAGGATCCACCCAGCATGCTCATCAGGGGGCAATGCTCTGCCCATCTGGGGCATTGCTCCTCTGCAATCCAAGACATTCTAGCACCTGAGGCAGAGGCCATGGAGCCATCCTCAGCATCCGGGCCAACTTTGCTCCAATGGAGCCTTGGCTGCAGGAGGGGAAGAGAGAGATAGAGAGGAAGGAGAGGAGGAAGGGTGCAGAAGCAGATGGGTGCTTCTCCTGTGTGCCCTGACCAGGAATCAAACCCAGGACTTCCACATGCTGGGCCGACACTCTACCACTGAGCCAACCAGCCAGGGCCTAATTATCTTTTTAAATTAAGCAAATTTCTTCTATCATAAATAATGAATAGAATAAAAAGGGATTTTTATCTCAACCCAAATTTGTAACTGGGGTCCAATTAAGATTTCAGCACAGATTTGTAAACTGTGGTTTTGTATTAGAAAAGAGAGATAATTTTAATATTTTATATTTATGCTTTAAGTCAAAATTGTTTATTCACACAACTACCTTATTAAGCAATGGCTATATTTCCATCACTGTCCCATGCATTAGGACTAGAAAGATATATAAAATATAGCCCATATTCAGGAAGTGGGGAAATGTTGTAAAACCTAGAGAAGTAATTAATTCAAGGCATCATGTCAATTGCAAGGATAAATGTGACAAGAGAGGCCCATCTGGTTGGCTCAGCGGTAGAGCATCGACCTGGCCTATAGAAGTCCTGGGTTTGATTCCTGGCCAGGGCACACAGAAGCACCCATCTGCTTCTCCACCTTCCCCCTCTCCTTCCTTTTTATCTCGCTCTTCCCCTCCTGCAGCCAAGGCTCCATTGGCACAAAGTTGACCAGGACCCTGAGGATGACTAATGGCCTCTGCCTCAGGTGCTAGAATGGCTCCAGTTGCAACCGACCAATGCCCCAGGTGGGCAGAGCATCGCCCCCTGGTGGGCATGCCGGGTAGATCTCGGTTGGGTGCATGAGGGAGTCTGTCTCTCTGCCTCTCCACTTCTCACTTCAGAAAAATAAAACTTAAAAAAAAATTGGCAAGAGAGAAAAATATTTGTTTCCTAAGATATATGTGTAAATCAATACATTTGTTATATTAAGGTTCAAATGTTATTAATTTTTAAAGACAGCTTAAAGTTACAATCATCATACAATAGTATTAAAAATAGTTTGCTAACTTAACCACCAAAGTTTACTTCATGAAACTTGGGCCACCTTTTGAGGAATATTCTTTACTTTGTTATTGGTGGAGTATGCTTATTTTTTAAAAAATATAAAACAAACACTCACCTAATGGTTAGAACTGAAAAAAATCACTAATACCAAATGTTGGCAAAAATAAGGAGCAACTGGAAATCTAATACATTAATTATGGGAATTTAAACTGATAGGACCACTTTTGGAAAACAATTTAGGAGTTTCATATAGAGCTAAACATATTTCTATTCCATGACCCAGAATTCTCCTAGGTTTTCACTCAAAATAAAGTAAAACGTGTCTAAAATGTCCTTTACAAGAATGTTTATAATTGCCTCAAACTGGGAGCAACTCAAATATTCATCAACAAGAGATATACAAATGAATTTTTGCATATTCACACAATGGAATACTATTCAACAATAAAAAAGAATGGGCAACTGATACACATAATAACATAGATAAACCTGAAAAATATTATGCGATGAGACAGTAGCTACACAAAAGAGAACATACTGTCTGTTCCATTTATGTGCTGTTCTAGAACAGGCCAAATAAATCAAAAATAATAAATATCAGTTTAGAAGTTGCCTCTAGAGTTTGGCTGGGATCAACTGAGAAGAAGCAGGAAGGAGTTTTCTGGTATTCTGGCAATATTCTTTATTTTGATGGGGTGGGCATTATATGGTGCAGTAGGGAGAATAATGGCCCTAAAGACATCCATGTCCTAATGCTCCAAACCTGTGAACATATTATCTTATATGGTGAAAGGACTTTGCAGATGTTATTAAGGTTAATGGCCTTGAGATATGAAGATTAACTGGGTGGGATCAATATAGTTACATGAGCTTTTTAAAACAGAGAAATCTTTTGGGCTATAGTCAGAGAGGGAGACTGACAACAGAAGAAAGGGCAGAGAAATGTGATATTGCTGGCTTTGAAGATGGAGGAAAAGGTTATGAGCCAAAGAATGTAAGTGGTCTCTAGAAGCCAGAAAAGGCAAGGAAATAGATCCACCTCTAGAGACACCAGAAAGGAACACAGTCTTATCAACACCTTGATTTTAGCCCACTGAGACCCATGCCAGACTTCTGACCTACAGAAGTGTAAGATAATAAATTTTTGTTGTTTTAAGTAACTGTGGTAATTTGTTATAAGATCAATAGAAAACTAATGCAAGTGAGTATATACATTTGTCAAAACTTATTAAAATGTACAGGGGGTCCTTGGATTACAACAGTCTCGACATATGATGTTTAGAGTTTACAATGCTCACTCCCATAAAAACTTTAAAAAAATTGAGATGTGAATGTTTAGGCTTACTCATTTTTGTAATTTTTTCTGTTACTGCAGTACAGTGTACTGTATATTTATGTCCTTTTCTTTTTCTGTGGCTTAGTTGTGCTTTTATGTTCTAAATTATTATTTTACAACTGTGTTAGGATAGGTAAGTGACTTAGGCCAGGGTGTGTTTAGACTTACACCAAAATTCAGCTCATGTCACTGTTGTAGAAATAGAACTGTGTCATAACCCAAGAACTCTCTGTACATTTAAGAACTGTACATTTTACTGCATGCTTGTTGTAGATCAAATTGACCTCACCTCTCCACCCTTCAAAAAAGGTATGTTAAAGTCCTAACTCCCGGTATTTCAGAATGACCTTATTTGGAAATAGGGTCACTGCAGATGCAGATAGGTAAGATGAGGTCATACTGAAGTATCATAGAATGGACTCTTAATCCAAAATGACTAGGATCCTTATAATAGGAGGGAACAGAGAGTGAGAAGACTGTATGACAACAGGGGTAGAGACTAGAGTCACGCAGCAGCAAGACAAGAAACACCAAGGACTGCCAGTCACCACTGGGAGCTGGAAGGCAAGTAAGGATCCCACCCAGTGTCTCACAGGGAACAGCCCTGTGACATCTTAATGTTTGACTCCAGAACCATGGGGGAATGAAGTTCTGTTGTTTAAAGCCACTTATTTGTGGACTTTGTTATGGCATCCCTAGGAAACTAATACTGTACATATCTCCAATTTTAAAAAAGAAGAAAGAAAGAAAGAAAGAAAGAAAGAAAGAAAGAAAGAAAGAAAGAAAGAAAGAAAGAAAGAAAGAAAGAAAGAAGAAAGAAATCTTTAATTAAAAAAAATAAAATAAAATATTACAGCTATAGTAGAGGCTCTCTTCATAGTCCTCCCCAGTAAATTCCTTTCTCCACTGAGGGAACTGCTATCCTGAACGTCTTGCTTTACCATTCCATTGCTTGTTCTTGTACATTTGCTGTATATCTACAAATCATAAGCATTTTGCTAATATTTTAAATTTTATATAATTAGAATCATATTGGATTTATTCTTTCTTATTTTTTTACTCCATTTGTCTTTGTCAGAGGAGTTCATTTTGCTATGTACTGCTCTAATATATTGATTTTCATCCATTTTTTTTACAAAGCATAACTTTCTAACCCATTGTCTTGTAAATGATACTTAGGATATTTCCTTCTTGCCCTACTATTACAGACATTGATGCTTTAAACATTTTTTAATGCATCAGCATTTCTGAAGGACATATACTTAAGAGAGGAATTGCCAAGTCTTAAAAGATGTGCATCTTCAATTTGGTGATAGCGCCAAATGGCCCTCTGAAGTGACTGCCACAATTCACACACACAACAGTGGTTGACATTCCTATTATTCCACATCCTCTGTGACCCTTGGCATTTTCAGGTATTTCATACAGAAGAAATTTACTATGAAATAAATGAAGCTTGCCTGACCAGGCAGTGGAGCAGTGGATAGAGCGTCAGACTGGGATGCGGAGGATCCAGGTTTGAGACCCCGAGGTCGCCAGCTTAAGCGCGGGCTCATCTGGTTTGGGCAAAACTCACTAGCTTGGACCCAAGGTCGCTGGTTGGAGCAAAGGGTTACTCGGTCTGCTGAAGGCCCACGGTCAAGGCACATATGAGAAAGCAATCAATGAACAACTAAGGTGTCACAACGAAAAACGATGATTGATGCTTCTCATCTCTCTCCATTTCTGTCTGTCTGTCCCTATCTATCCCTCTCTCTGTATCTCTAAAAAAAAAATAAATAAATAAATGAAGCTTAATGGCAGGACCTTTCATTTGCTTGGGCTCCTTTAAAAGCCTCATAGCTAATTTTGTATTTGTATGTCGTGTTCTTTTCCTTAAAAAGAGCCCCACGAATCGCATAAACTTCAGACTCCACCAAATCTAGTTCCACCCCTTCTTGTGATAAGTGTGAAATGTATCTCATTGTGGGTATTTTTTTTAAATAATTTTATTTTTTTAATGGGGCGACATCAATAAATCAGGATACATATATTCAAAGATAACAAGTCCAGGTTATCTTGTCGTTCAATTATGTTGCATACCCATCACCCAAAGTCAGATTGTCCTCTGTCACCTTCTATCTAGTTTTCTTTGTGCCTCTCCCCCTCCCCCTTTCCCTCTCCCTTTCCCCCCTCCCCCCGTAACCACCACACTCTTATCAATGTCTCTTAGTTTCACTTTTATATCCCACCTACGTATGGAATAATGCAGTTCCTGTTTTTTTCTGATTTATTTATTTCACTTCATATCATGTAATCAAGATCCCACCATTTTGCTGTAAATGATCCGATGTCATCATTTCTTATGGCTGAGTAGTATTCCATAGTGTATATGTGCCACATCTTCTTTATCCAGTCATCTATTGACGGGCTTTTTGGTTGTTTCCATGTCCTGGCCACTGTGAACAATGCTGCAATGAACATGGGGCTGCATGTGTCTTTACGTATCAATGTTTCTAAGTTTTGGAGGTATGTACCCAGTAGAGGGATTGCTGGGTCATAAGGTAGTTCTATTTCAGTTTTTTGAGGAACCACCATACTTTCTTCCATAATGGTTGTACTACTTTACATTCCCACCAACAGTGTATGAGGGTTCCTTTTTCTCCACAGCCTCTCCAACATTTGCTATTACCTGTCTTGTTAATAATAGCTAATCTAACAGGTATGAGGTGGTATCTCATTGCAGTTTTGATTTGCGTTCCTCTAATAACTAAAGAAGATGAGCATCTTTTCATATATCTGTTGGCCATTTCTATTTCTTCCTGGAAGAAGTGTCTGTTCATGTCCTCTTCCCATTTTTTCATTGGATTGTTTGTTTGTTGTTGAGTTTTATGAGTTCTTTGTATATTTTGGATATTAGGCCCTTATCTGAGCTATTGTTTGAAAATATCATTTCCCATTTAGTTGGCTTTCTGTTTATTTTGTTATCAGTTTCTCTTGCTGAGCAAAAACTTCTTAGTCTGATGTAATCACATTCATTAATTTTTGCCTTCACTTCTTTTGCCTTTGGAGTCAAATTCATAAAATGCTCTTTAAAACACAAGTCCATGAGTTGAGTACCTATGTCTTCTTCTATGTACTTAATTGTTTCAGGTCTTATGTTTAGATCTTTGATCCATTTTGAGTGAATTTTAGTACAGGGGGACAGACTGTAGTCCAGTTTCATTCTTTTGCATGTGGCTTTCCAGTTTTCCCAGCACCATTTGTTGAAGAGGCTTTCTTTTCTCCATTGTGTGTTGTTGGCCCCTTTATCAAAAATTATTTGACTATATATATGTGGTTTTATTTCTGGGTTTTCTATTCTGTTCCATTGGTCTGAGTGTCTATTTTTCTGCCAATACCAAGGTGTTTTGATTGTCGTGGCCCTATAATATAGTTTGCAGTCAGGTATTGTAATGCCCCCAGCTTCATTTTTTTTCTTTAGGATTGCTTTGGCTATTCGGGGTTTTTTATAGTTCCATATAAATCTGATGATTTTTTGTTCCATTTCTTTAAAAAATGTCATTGGAATTTTGATGGGAATTGCATTAAATTTGTATATTGCTTTGGGTAATATGGCCATCTTGATTATATTTATTCTTCCTAACCAAGAACAAGGAATATTCTTCCATCTCATTATATCTTTTTCGATTTCCCTTAACAGTGATTTATAGCTTTCATTATATAAGTCCTTTACATTCTTTGTTATGTTTATTCCTAAATATTTTATTTTTTTTTGTTGCAATCGTGAAGGGGATTATTCTTTTGAGTCCATTCTCAATTGTTTCATTGTTGGCATATAGAAAGGCTATTGACTTCTGTATGTTAATTTTGTATCTTGCGACCTTACTGTATTGGCTTATTGTTTCTAGTAGTCTTTTTGTGGATTCTTTGGGGTTTTCGATGTATAGGATCATATCATCTGCAAAAAGTGATACCTTTACTTCTTCTTTTCTGATATGGATACCTTTTATTTCTTTGTCTTGTCTGATTGCTCTGGCTAGAACCTCTAGTACCACATTAAATAAGAGTGGAGAGAGTGGACAACCCTGTCTTGTTCCTGATTTAAGAGGGAAAGCCTTCAGTTTAGTGCCATTTAATATGATGTTAGCTGATGGTTTATCATATATGGCCTTTATCATGTTGAGATATTTTCCTTCTATACCCATTTTGTTGAGAGTCTTAAACATAAAATTATGTTGTATTTTATCGAAAGCCTTTTCTGCGTCTATTGATAAGATCATGTGGTTTTTGTTCTTTGTTTTGTTGATATGGTGTATTACGTTAACCGTTTTACGTATGTTGAACCATCCTTGAGATCTGGGATGAATCCCACTTGATCATGATGTATTATTTTTTTAATATGTTGTTGTATTCGATTTGCTAGTATTTTGTTTAGTATTTTAGCATCTGTACTCATTAGAGATATTGGTCTGTAGTTTTCTTTTTTTGTGCCATCCTTGCCTGGTTTTGGTATGAGGGTTATGTTGGCCTCATAAAATGTGTTTGGAAGTATTGCTTCTTCTTCAATTTTTTGGAAGACTTTGAGTAGAATAGGAACCAAGTCTTCTTTGAATGTTTGATAAAATTCTCTGGTATAGCTGTCAGGGCCTGGACTTTTATTTTTGGGGAGGTTTTTAATGATTTTTTCTATTTCTTCTCTACTAATAGGTCTGTTTAGGCTTTCTGCTTCTTCTTGACTCAGTCTAGGAAGGTTGTATTGTTCTAGGAATTTATCCATTTCTTCTAGGTTGTTGAATTTAGTGGCATAAAGTTTTTCATAGTATTCTATAATAGTTCTTTGTATATCTACGGTGTCCGTGGTGATTTCTCCTCTTTCATTTTGGATTTTGTTTATATGAGTTCTTTCTCTTTTTTCCTTGGTAAGTCTTGCCAAGGGTTTGTCAATTTTGTTGATCTTTTCAAAGAACCAGCTCCTTGTTCTATTAATTTTTTCTATAGTTTTTCTGTTCTCTATTTCATTTATTTCTGCTCTGATTTTTATTATCTCCTTTCTTCGGCTGGTTTTGGGTTGTCTTTGTTCTTCTTTTTCTAGTTCCTTAAGGTGTGAAGTTAAGTGGTTCACTTGGGTTCTCTCTTGTTTGTTCATATATGCCTGAAGTGATATGAACTTTCCTCATATCACTGCTTTTGCTGCATCCCATAGATTCTGATATGTCGTATTGTCATTTTCATTAGTCTGAATATATCTTTTGATCTCTGCACTTATTTCTTCTTTGACCCATTCATTTTTAAAAAGTATGTTGTTTAGTTTTCACATTTTTGTGGGATTTTTTTCCTCTCTTTTGCAGTTGAATTCTAGTTTCAAGGCTTTATGATCAGAAAATATGCTTGGTACAACTTCAATTTTTCTGAATTTGCTGATGTTGTTTTTGTGGGCCAACATATTGATTTGTGCCAATTTCATTATGATGTGCCTTGGAGTAGGTTTGTTGGGGTTAAGAAAACTTGGTGTTCTGTTTGCTTCTTGAATTTGAGGCTTTAGTTCTTTCTACAGGCTTGGGAAGTTCTCATCTATTATTTGTTTGAGTATGTTCTCCATTCCATTTTCTCTCTCTTCTCCCTCTGATATACCTATTATTCTTATGTTATTCTTTTTGATGGAGTCAGATAATTCCTGTAGGGCTATCTCATTTTTTTTTTAACTTTTGAGTCTCTTTCTTCTTCTCTCTGTTGTGCCTCAAGTTGCTTGTCTTCTATTTCACTAATCCTCTCTTCTATCTGGCCTGTTCTATTAGCTAAGCTTGTTACCTCGTTTTTCAGCTCGTGAATTGAGTTTTTCATCTCTGTTTGATTTGTTTTCATAGTTTCAATTTCCTTGGAAATATATTCTTTGTGTTCATTGACTTGTTTTCTGAGCTCGCTAAATTGCCTTTCTGTGTTTTCTTGTATATCTCGGAGGATTTTTAGGATTTCTATATTGAATTCTCTGTCATTTAGCTCCAAGGTTTCCAATATATTAAATTTTTTCTCCATAGATTTTTCCTCATCTAGCTGTGTTACCTCTCTTTCTTTTGTATCCATGATATTCGATTTTCTCTTCCTTAATGGCATCTGAGGGTGGTTTTGTTGATAGTATTAATAAGATTTAATAAAGAATAAAAAGTTAAAAAAATAAAAAATTGAAGTTTTTTAAAAATTAATAATGAAATAAAGAAAAATAAAATTAAATAAAAATTAAAAAAAAGGAAATTATTCCCCCCCTCCTTTTTCCTCTCCTCTCCTCTCCCCTCTTTCTTGAGAAAATCTTGTGGTGAATTGTGAATTATATTGTATTAAATAGAACAAACAATGCCTGTAATGGAGGGCCTGAATTGGAGAAAAGTAATAAAAGGGCAAAAAAAAAAAAAAGAAAGAAAGAAAAAAGAAGGGGGTATGGACCCACAAAATGCAAATAAGGAAAAAATTTGGGTCAAGAATAAAATGATTTGCTTTTAGGTGTTGGTTGACTAAGAATTATGATGAGAGGAATAAGAGGGAAACAGGAAAATGGGGGGACAAATTAAAAAATTACTATTGTATTTAGTGGAACAAGAACTAGATAAAATGGAGAGCCAGGGATGGTAGCACTGCTAGTGAGTTAAAAAGGTGAAGTAAAACCCCCCAAAATGCCACAAACATAAGTTTGAGTCCCAGATAAGATAATTTGTTTGTTATTGAGGTTTGAATGAGAGGAGACGTAAAGGAGAAAGGAAGAAACTAATATAGAGGGAGAAAAGAAAGAGAGAGAGAGAGAAAAGAGGGAACCACTAAAAGAAGAAAAAAGAAAAAAGAGGAGAGAGAGAGAGAGTTAGGGTTTTGGAGTGCAACCCTCATAGAGAGAAAGGAAGAGGAAAGAAAAGATAATGGGAGATGTAACACTTATGGGTAGTGTAGTTCAAGGAGAGGAGAGAGTAAGACCAGCAGAGAGTTAATCGACCAAATTGGAGGAGGAAAAAAAAATATCAAGAATGAAGGTAAGAGAAACAAACAAACAAATAAAATAAAATGGGATAGGTTATAAAGTCTGCAGATTATTCTTGATTTTGAGAGGTTATCTTCTTGCTTTTTCTTTTCTCTCCCTCTTCTTGGTTGGTGACTCTGTACCCCGGGTCTGCCCCTTTGGCACACTCAGGTAGAGGTTTGCAGTTGGTAAGTCTCTATGGCGATGTCATGTATTGTGCTTTAGTCTCGTTGGCAGTCGAGGTTCATTAGCATTTATAGGCTCCACCAGTGAGAGAGTCCATGTTCCTGGAGCCTTTCTCCTAGTCTTTCCTTATCAATTAGTAGCCGATAATCCAGCTATGGGGTTGCTGCTGCCTCTGCCTGGATAGTAAGAGACTCAAAGAGCTGGCAACTCCCCACTCTATTCCCACTCAGCACAGGGCTCTGGGCAAGGCTCAGTCAGTCAGAGCTGCTAGCATAATCAGGTGGGGCTTCCGCCCACTCAAAGACCTCTGGCTCTGCCACTCTGTCTGGTAACACAGTTGGGTGCCCACTCCCGGGGCGCTTGGAGGAAACTCTTGCTCACTCTCTGCGCGCACAGACCAGGATATCAGGCCGGCAGTCTCACACTCTGAGTGAAACCCCCACCCGCATGGAAAAGTTCCAGCATTAGAATTGGTTCTCGCTCCGTCCCCATGCGTGGCTTTTTCAAGGCGCTGGGGCAGCCCGAGATTCCGCTTTTGGCCCACACAAAGGCCCCTGACTCTGCTCCTCTGTGGGATAACACAGGCGCACACTGTCGAGGCACTTGGAGGAATCTCTCGCTCACTATCTGTGCGCGCAGACCAGGATATCAGGCCAGCCGCCTCACCCTCTGAGTGAAACCCCTACCCACACGGAAAAGTTCCAGCATTGGAATTAGTTCTCGCTCCCTCCCCGTGTGCGGCTTTTTAAGGGCGCTGGGGCAGTCCGGAGGTTCCACTTTTGGCCCACACAAAGGCCTCTGACTCTGCCTTTCTGTGGGATAACACGGGCGCCCACTCCCGGGGCTTTGGAAGGAATCTCTTGCCTACTATCTGCATGCTCTGATCAGGAGATCGGGGAAAATGGCTGCCACACTTGTCTTTCTTTGTCTGGGTTTGGCACCAGTGTTAGCTTGTATTGCCCGGGTTGCCACAGGAACAGTTTTTCCTCGGCTTGGATCTCCGTGCCACAGCCTGGTTCGGCCATTTGTGCCACGGCCTGGATCTATTCACCCCCTTTGCCCGCCTTAGTTTCTATATTCTCAGTTCCCAGTGAAAGCCGCCTTGTTTAGGTTAGTGAGGAAGTTGGAGCATTTCTTACTCCCTATTTCCTTCGGGGTTTGATTATATATTTAGCCAATTTTTCGCTCGACCATACCTTCGGGTGTATTGCGAAACATCTGGAGGCTCCAAGGATAGGTTTTTCTGTTTCTGATTGAAGATCTTGTTGAGTTTTGGGGGAGAGTTATCGGTATCGCTTCCTATCCTACCATTACTCTAATGTCATCCACCCTCATTGTGGTTTTAATCTACTTTTCCCTAATTACTAGTAAAATCAAACATTTTTTCATATGTTGTCACTTTAAGTTTTCTGTAAATTGACAGGTCATGTTGACTTTTTGCTTTTTGTCTTATTGATTTGTAGGAGTTCCTTACATATGCTGAATATTATCTTTTAAAGACTTGAGGCAAATATATTGCCTAGTCTGCACAAGATCATTTAAACTTTCCTTTATAATATACACATTTTTGTGACTTGGTTAAGAAATACCATTATTCCACCAAGGTTATAATGGTATTCTTTTTTTTTCTTCTAAAGGTTTTAAAATTTTGCTTTTTACATTTAGGTTTTCAGGTAACTTGAAAAGTTTTTTGTGTATCTGGTGTGAAGTTGGAATCTAAATTTTACTTGTTCCATGTGGATAGCCAGTTGTCTTAACTCTATTTATTAAATAGTTAGCTTGTCCTTTCTGCTGTAATATCACCTCAATCATATATCAAGTTTAAACACATGATTCTGGGCCTTCTATTCTGCTTCGCTGGTGCATTTGTCTCCATCAGCACAAATAGAGCACTGTAATAATTACTAAAGCTTTGTAATATATCTTTATATCTGAAAGAGTAAGACTCCCCACTTTTAGATTTTTTATTACATTAGCATATTATATATTAGATTAATTTGAGGGAAATGTCTTTATGATATTGAGCCTTGCATCCAGGAAAATGTTAGGCTATATGTTTTTCTTTTCATCCCTTAATGATGCTTTGCAATATTCTCCATAAAGTTCCCGTATGTCTTTAGATAAGATTCAGTCTTACTTACTTTTGGAGCTTCTGTTGCTATTACCTATGGTATCTTTTTTTCTATTATATTTCTGTTTGATTATTGCTAGTATAAAAGAATGCTTTTGATTTATCTTTATTCAGCTTGTATTCTTTTAACCTTGAAAAACTCTTATTTGTTCTAAAAATAAATCATTTTTAATCTGATCAGTGGTTCTAAGATTCTATCTTATATACATTCTTTTCCAGTTCTTTCAGCAACCAAACCTAAAAAACACAATTTGATCAATGCACAGTAGTCCTGAATAAATGCTGTACATTTGTTAAAACAATTAAAAGCTTTTCTGAGGCCCTGGCCGGTTGGCTCAGCGGTAGAGCATCAGCCTGGCGTGCAGAAGTCCCAGGTTCGATTACCGGCCAGGGCACATAGGAGAAGCGCCCATTTGCTTCTCCATCCCCACCCCTCCTTCCTCTCTGTCTCTCTCTTCCCCTCCTGCAGCCAAGGCTCCATTGGAGCAAAGATGGTCCAGGTGCTGGGGATGGCTCCTTGGCCTCTGCCTCAGGCGCTAGAGTGGCTCTGGTCACAGCAGAGCGATGCCCTGGAGAGGCAGAGCATCGCCCCCTGGTGGGCAGAGCGTCGCCCCTGGTAGGCGTGCCGGGTGGATCCCAGTTGGGCGCATGTGGGAGTCTGTCTGACTGTCTCTCCCCATTTCCAGCTTCAGAAAAATACAAAAAATATATTTTTTTTTTGAGAGAGAGAAGCATCAACTTCTTCCACTTAGTTATGACTTTGATTGCTTCTCATTTGTGCCCTGACCAGGACTCAAACTGGCACCCATGAGAATCCAGTTGGGGACCCTGGGCTTGAGCTGGCAACATTGGTGCTCTAGAGCTGCACTGTATCAACTGTGCCACCGGCTGGGGCTCCAATTAAAAGTGTTAAATGAGCCCTGGCTGGATGGCTCAGTGGATGGGGCATGGTACAGGTACACCAAGGCCAGGGTTTGATCCCTGGTCAAGACATATAGGAGAAGCAATCAATGAGTGAGTGCACAACTAAGTGAAATGGCAAGCTAGTGCTTCTCTCTCTCCCTTTCTCTCTCAAATCAATGGGGAAAAATATATTTTTTAAAAGATTTAAATTATGCCACAGCTAATTTAATTACACAGTTGGTATAAGTTTGAGCCAACTTTAAAATACAGGTTAGATTAATTTAGAACAAACTAGTGCCTTATCCAAATTCTTTCAGAGTTGTGTTATATCAACTATAATTCATTCATTTAACTGTCATTTAACTAGTTCTATTATAGATTCACTCTGGGTACTGGGGATATAGTACTGAATAAGGCAATCAAAGTCCCTGCTTATATGGAGCTTTCATTCTACCAAGGGAGCCAACCATTAAACAAGTAGTTTATTAGTTTATTTTGGAATTGCTATGCTATGTTGGAAAAGTAAAGGATGTTATGAGGGAATACCACAAGAGGAGCTAATTTAGATTAGGGGACCAAAGGAGCTCTCTCTGAGGAAGTGACACTGAAGCTAAATAATAGCCAGACAGAGGGGAGGAGAGCATTTCAGCAGAGGACATGCTGGACAGGGGCTGGCCAACTCCACAGCATCAGAGGCTGGAATGGAAAGGCGATGGTGAGGGGGGCCCACTGAGGCTGGAGAGCTGGGGAGGGCGACAGCATGCAAGACTCTGGAGGTCTGGTGTTATAGGATTAATGCTGGCTCCCTGGAGAGGACTACCTGGAAGTGATCTTTCAGACCACTGGACAGTGAAGACACGAGAAGGTTTAAGAGAGGAAGCAAGAAGGCATTGTGAGATCTGGTGGTGGGTTAAGCCAGGGAAGTAGGAGGGAGATGAAACACAATGGCTCTGTGGTACAATTGGGAGGTAGAGTCCACTGGACTTGGTGATGGTGGATTGGCTGGCATGGGCAAGAGGAAGAGTCAAGGGTGATTCCCAGGTCTCTGGCATGAGTAGAGGCAGGTGTTCTGTACTGGTATGATAAACACTAGAGCACATTTGAGGGAAAGATCAAGAGTTCATATTTGGATATTAAGACTAAGGTGCCCCCGGGACATCCAGGTGTTCAATATGTGGATCCAGAGGGCAGGAGTTAGTGACCTGAAAGTCACTGGGAACCACTGGACCATCACTTATGGCATCAAGGCAGAGAGAAAGAGCAAAAGGAAGTCCAGGATTGGACACAGGGGAGTTGGCAGAGAAGCATGAGGTGGAATATAAAGAGAATCATGGTTAAGGAAAAAAAGGTTTTTAATTTTATAGAAGATTTCCAAGTAAAGTCTTCAGCTGGTTAAATGCTAAGAGGTTAAGTAAGATAAGGACGTCAAATTCCACTGGCTGCAGTAACAAAGGGGTCACTGCTTTCATGCTTTCAGTGGGAATAGCACAAGGCAGAGGGGCAGGAATCAGAGTCCAGACAGAGGCATGTTGCCCAGAGTTGGGACAGCTTCTTAGCAAAGGCTGTTATCATACCATGAGTTCACCAGTACAGCATCCTTGTGCAGCTTCTGAGAGCTCCGTGGAGTCAGCCAGCCAAGAAGCAACCATCTAAACTCCAATCTAAAATGGTAGATAAAAGGGCAGAAAGATAACCCTTGCTGAATTTTTTTTTTACTTCTACATGCACATCAGCTGCACAAATCTCTGCAAACCAATGAAACACACACACATGTGCAGTGAGGGGTATGTTCTCACACGGAACTTGAGGAAGTTGTTATCATCCCTTCTGCAGATCATAGTCTCAAAGGTCAAGACCACACTGGAGTCTTTCCATTGTTGTAAAAGTTAATGAAAGTTAATTATTAAAGCTGACAGAACCATAATTTCCCCCATTGACTTACATATTCTATATATAGACACCTTTGTACATATGGATGCATTCAAAGGCTATAGATCTAAGAGAGTGGATACCAGCCCTTAGAACTGGATTACTTTATCTCAGAAATTGCCCACTGTTCCTGAGTGCTTCATTGAGTGCATATCAAGTAAGAACCAAATTTATGATTATTTTACTCAAACTGTTTTTCCGTTTCTTAAAAATAATGTTATTTTTATCAAAACCTATTTAAAACAATAGGCTAAGCATGAATGTATGGAGCCTTGACAATGTGAAGTAAATATTTGTGTAGAATTTGATTTGACCAAGTAAATGATTATATGCAGTGTTAAGGCTTTAATAGTTTTTCTTCAAAGATAGCAGAAGTTTTTCTTTTCAAAGTTTCTAAAATTTGTTTAAAATTTTTATTGAATTTATTGGGGTGACATTGGTTAATAAAATCATACAGGTTTCCAGCATACAACTCCATACATAACACATCACCTGTACACTATTCTGTGTGTTCATCCCAAGTCAAGTGCAGAGGTTTTTGCCTTAATTGTTCACATAATTCCTGTATTTCTGCACCCACATTTGACTTGATAGGCAGACTGTTTGTTCCAAAGCGTGGCAAATAAAGCAGGCTATTAGGAAAAGGTTTTTCCAGTAAATTGAATCATCTGTTAGAAGATATTGAGAAAAGCCTTTTAGTCCAGAAGTAAGGGATTTATCTGCCAGACACCTAAAAAGTCCAAGAAGGAAAAGGGTGGAGAATAAAAAGGAATAGAAGTCAGTAGGATAGACAGTGAAAAAGAAGAGAGTAGAGAAAAAGAATTATCTTTGGAAAACAGCAGAGTGCTGTAAGACACAAGTAATATTACAGTTGACCCTTGAACGACGCAGGTTTGAACTTTGTGGATCCACTTAATATGTGGATTTCTCTCAACAAATACTGCAAATGTATTTTTTTCTTTCTTATGATTTTCTTAGTATTTTCTTTTCTCTAACTTACTTTATTATAAGGATATAGTCTGTAATATACATATAAAGCATGTGTGAATCAGCTTTGTGTTATTGGTAAGGCTCATGATCAACAGTGGCATTAGTAGTTAAGTTTTGGGGGAGCAAAAGTTATATGCAAGGGTCAACTCTATACCATGCAGGGGTACTTATCCCACAGATAGCCAGCCCTAACAAGATGTTTGGAAAAGATCACACAACATTCTTTAAATGTGTAAGTAAGAAAAAAACTTATTAAATCATTGGACTAAATAATTATTTTTCCAAAGTAAATTTGTCATTCAGAGAAACAGTGTAGTGAAAGTTGGCCACATAAAGATCATTCTTACTGAAAAATTAGAAAGCAACTATTTGATTTCAGAAATAAGTAGTTTATAGTGGATTAATTTATACCTTACCTGCTCCACCTGGATAAATGAATAAGTATATAAATAAATAAATGTGTCATTATCTACTAAATAACTCATATTCAAGTAGAAAACAAAACAGTTCAAAAATGAGAATGGATATTTTTTAATTACTACAATAACAAAGTAATAACTTAGTCTAGCTTTTCTCCATATGGAACTTTTTGGTTCTCCAAAGAAAAAAGGAGAGCTTCCTCTAGCCTCTGTTCCAGTTTGTTAGGGAACAAAGGAGAGACTAAACCACTTTATTTCAAGAAGACTGAACTCCTGGCTACCCAGGCTCACATTTTGTGCATAGAATGTTGACAGTGGGGACTGGGGAGGGGGGGACCCTTATGTTCATGGGCAAGGGCACGGAGGCACCTCACCTGGAATCTTGTCCTCTTGCCTTGTCTCTCTTAAGATCAGGGCTCATTGTACACACACACACACGCGCGCGCGCACGCACGCACACACACACAAACTGGCAGAAAAGAGTATATATTGGAGAGAATCATTCATAAGAACTAACTTATTGTCCCAGCTCTGTCACTCGCTAGCTGTGAGACTTGGAGGAGTTACTTATCATCTCTGATCTTAATTTCTTCATATGTAAAGTTGAGGTAATAATGCCTTCCTTCTCTGTCTATGTCATAGGAAAATACTTAAGGGGGAAAAGAGAAAATGCTTAGAAAACCACAAAGCCTTACAGAAAGTCAAGTGATTACCTTTATTCTTTTGTGAGCCTTCTGGGTCTGAAACACCTTGCTAGGGCACATCTTTTTTCTTTTTTCTTTTCTTTTTTTTTTTTTTTTTTTTTTTTTTTTGTATTTTTCTGAAGTTGGAAACAGGGAGGCAGTCAGACAGACTCTCACATGCACCCGACCGGGATCCACCAGGCATGCCCACCAGGGGGCGATGCTCTGCCCATCTGGGGCGTCGCTCTGCCGCAATCAGAGCCATTCTAGCACCTGAAGCAGAGGCCACAGAGCCATCCCAGCTCCCGGGCCAACTTTGCTCCAATGGAACCTCGGTTGTGGGAGGGGAAAAAAGAGACAGAGAGGAAGGAGAGGGGGAGGGGTGGAGAAGCAGATGGGCGCTTCTCCTGTGTGCCCTGGCTGGGAATCAAACCCGGGACTTCTGCATGCCAGGCTGACGCTCTACCACTGAGCCAATTGGCCAGGACCGCTAGGGCACATCTTAACATTTCTCTGAAGTTGGCCAGCAAGGTCTTCTGTTCCAGTGCTTGGATCATTGTCCCTTAAACATGATTTTTCACATTCCTGTCTGGTTTTTTTCATCATCTCTCCCAAACTTAAGGTCTAACTGAGATCCAGTTTTTTTATTAAATCTTCCTGAATTTCAACCCAAATTCACACCCTTCTTCTCACAGTTTATTACTGTATCGACCATTTTGGGCATTCCTCCTCTGTATGCAAACTTCAGCTTTTAGGGCTACATCATTTATCATTTATCTATCTTTTGTTCATAGTTCAGTTTAGTGAAACAAACTTTTGTGAGCAATTACTATGTTACAGGCAAGAGAAAAAAAATTATTGGTCCTGGCCAGTTGGCTCAGTGGTAGAGAGTCGGCCTGGATTGCAGGAGTCCCGGGTTAGATTCCCAGCGAGGGCACACAGGAGAAGCGCCCATCTGCTTCTCCACCCCTCCCCCTCTCCTTCCTCTCTGTCTCTCTCTTCCTTTCCCACAGCCAAGGCTCCATTGGAGCAAAGTTGGCCTGGGCACTGAGGATGGCTCCATGGCCCCTGCCTCAGGTGCTAGAATGGCCCTGGTTGCAACAGAGCAATGCCCCAGATGGGCAGAGCATTGCTCCCTGGTGGGCATGCCGGGTGGATCCCAGTCGGGCGCATGCGGGAGTCTATCTGACTGCCTCCCCGTTTCCAACTTCAGAAAAATACAACAAAAAAAAAATTATTAAGATTTGGGCCTTGCTTTTCAGGAACCAAGTCTCACCAGGGAGAGAAACTTGTAAACAACAACACAGTATGATATGGGATACAAATATAGTCATGTTTCACTTAACATTCTGAGGATACATTCTGAGAAATGCATCATAGGTGATTTCATCATTGTTTGAACACTTAAGAGCCATGATGGAAAATGCAACACAAGATTAAATCAAGCATAAAAGATAATGATGCAATCATGAGGTTCAGTAAACATGGGCTATGAGAGGGCATTGCCAGGTAACACAGCACATTGTTTCACACCAAACTCTTTTATAAGCAGAAAGAGTGCACTCTAAATAAAATAACAGTAAAAAGTATAGTATAGTGAATACAGAATTCAGTAACATAGTCTTTTATTGTCATTGGCAAGCATTATGTCATATAAATGATTGTGTGTGCTATACTTTTATGTGATTGGCAGCACAGTAGGATTCTTTACACCAGCATCCATACAAATATGCACATTGTGTACAATGTTAAGGCCATGACATCACTAGACAACAATAATTTTTCAGCTCTATTACAATCTTATGAGACCACCATCATATCTGCTGTCCATCATGTACCGCAACGTTATGTGGTGCATGACAGTACAAGGTATGTACAAGAAAGAAATGACTCACTCTTCTTGAAGGATCCCACAAAGACTCCACAGCATCTTTTTATCTTACATACCTATGTTAGGAAAGTTCCTGATAAACAATAGGCCAATAGATGCTTATTGAAAGAACACGTCATCGTCTGGAACAGCAGAGTATTTTTCAGCATGAACTGGAACATGCCAGGTGTTGGAGTAGAACACAGTTAAATGTGTGCGGAGGTGTTGACATGTTAAGTATCAGAGTGGGCTGGGAAACTGCTGTGATTGTGCAGGAGGAGGAGTGAAGAAGCTTGACAGACAGGCCAGAGCCAAAACAGCAAAGGATTATTATGTCATAGACAAGCAGATGTTTTATAGTTAAGTTAAAATAAGTGGGTAAGAATGGAAAACTGCTCATTCTGGAAAAGCTCAGAGTGAACAGGAAGTCACAGAAAAGATTGCAACACTAACATTGTCAGACAGGTTCTAACTGGCTTTGGTCATATAGGTGCAGTTGTATGTTGTGTTTACACTAAGTCAACGTTAAACTCAGCCTGAGGCCTTTACCTGTGATATGAAAGCTAAGAGTCTCTCCTTACATACCTTACATTCAGTCTTGACAGCAGCCCTACAACGAAGGTCATGAGGTGCAGCCACATGCTGGGTTTACACCACGGGAAAAGGCATCACCACTGGAAGAGTCAATGTCGGACATGTGGCCCACAGCGGTGCACTGAAGCAATGGCAGAGACAGGGTGTGAGCCGGTCTGCTGAGCTGCTGCATTCTCATTCTTTCTGGCTGTACCTCCTACCTGAATTAGCTATGGCTTAGTTTTCCAGCAGTGTGGTCAATAATAATTGCCAATAAAAACAGTTGTCAACAATAATAATAAGTTTAGCACCTGAACTAAGATAAAGCTAAAACTAAGTTCCCAAAAGACATGATCAGACCATGTAAGTCGCACACACAGATGTCTTGAATAAGCAATGCAGGACATATGATATGTTCCTGCCCACTGTGGACCCGGAACTAGAGTTGTGTGAATTATCCATATTATTTTGGTAAAACAAACAAACAAACAAAAAAATCCTTCCCTTTAGTCATCTTGCCGTGGGCCTTCCTGGAAGAACTGCCTCCACACCTCCAGGATCCCCACCTCAGTCCCATCGCCTTCACTCACCTCCCTGTCAGCTGTCCCCTCTCTCCAGGGAAAGACAATGTCTTCAGAAACGATCTGGAAGCGTTTGTGAGATGCTGGTTGTTTTCAAAGGCTCGTCACTAGAGACAAGGAAGAGCAGGTGTGTTTTTTATGTTCTAAATGATAACTTATTTCTTCCAAGAAAACAGCAACTCAGTTCAGGTTCACATATATAACATAGTTTCATTAATTACTTACCCTGCTATGTTTCAAAAGTGACTGAGGCACACAGGAATCACAGGATTTATCCAGAACTTATTGCCTCAGCCCTGACCCCTCCTGCCTTCTCTTCATCAGCACCTGCACTATTACTCACCCCTCCATGGCCCACCCCCAGCACAGTCACTCTGATCACCTCCTGGACCCGCCAGTTCTGATGCCATCCTCTCCCAGTGTCTGTCCAGCTTGGCATCAGCCAGAATGTGGGATTTACATGCCCTTGATTTCTGGTCCTTTTGGTTGCTGATTGCGGTCCCTCTCAAGGTGCTCATTTTTTTCTGCTTATTCTCTTCCTTCAATTTTCAATTATTCTGCTTGTTCTCCTACTTCTCTTCTAAGTATAGCTGTCCAGATTCTGAAGTGTTTCCCACTGTCCATGGGCCAACTCATGAAATAAAACTGCTTACCTCTGCTTTTCCAGAAGTTTACTGACTGGCACGGGGTATTTTGAGAGCCTACTGAGGGGCAGACAAAGAAGAGCCCACCTTGTGAGAGTGGAGGAATCTGCTGTGAAGGGTGGGCAGGAACGCTCTGCACACCTGTGTGCCTCCCGGTTTCATGTTACCACTGGTTAGAGGAAAACACCAGCACTGCTTTTCTGAGATGTCGGCTCGCAGCTGTTCCAGCAGAAAAGGCAGACCGCTGAGAGACCAGGACGCTGAGCAGATCAAGCCGAGGAGTGGGACGGTCAGGGCCATGGCTGCCTCGCAGTGGAGTGGGGCAGGCAAAGTGCAGGCAACAAGCAGGCAGTACTCAGAACTGGCTGCTGCTTGGCCTGCAGATGGAGATGTGGAGCTGGCAGGAAAGGAGAGTTGGCCAAAACCATCTTAATCCTTAGAAATATCAAGTTATTAATAAACCAGAATAAAGTGGGGAAAAAATAAACTTCAAAAACTAATCCTAGAATTAAATTTCTGCTCGGAAAGAAAAGGAAAGCAGAGAAAGATAAGTGTATATGACTGAGCCCCAGCACGAAGATTTTATATATATAACCATATATATAATAAAACCCCCCAAATTAAAAAGAACACATCATAGGAAAGGAAATAAAAGTGGAAATGTATACAAACAAAGCTTTGAATTCTAAATTTCTTAGAAGGAAAGGTCTCTGAGAGTGAGTTTCCCCCAAGAGCCACTGACTGCCTCAGAGCTCAGGGAGAAACTTTGTGCATAAAGAGAAAGCAGAATACAGAAAGCTACACATTAATGTGGTGTCATATTTGAAACTGGAATTGTGATTCTAGAAACCAAGGGAAATTTTTCTAAGAATTTCTGGGGAAAAGGTAAATTGTTCGGGTCTTTTAATTTTTTTTAAGTTAAAAAATTAATTTTGAATTCCCAAGTAATGCAGGTCAGGAATCTCTGAGATGATGAAAAGGAGAGTAACCTGGTGGGTGTGGCAGCAGAGCCCCCATGGGGCGGTTGACTCAGTGGCTCATGTGGTTATATGTGTAATGTGAGGAGGCAGCTGTGGGGAGCAGGCATGGCGGCTAGGGGAATCCACGAGACTGGAATGTGGCCATTAAGGTCTCTCTCCGTCTTTCTCTCTAAATTCTGAAAAGATTCTGTCAGTTGCCCTGATTTCTGTCCACTCACCTTTCATTCAGCTCTTGGTGTGAGGAGGGCGAGTTCAGGCCCTTAATCCAGCCATGCAGGTGTGACAGAGCCCACTAAGGAGCCCGCCGTGGGCATCCTCAGGGAAGGAAGCTTAACAGAAAGGAAGTCATTCCTGCCATCACTGTCATTGGCAGAGCATTTAGACCATGACTTGGCAAAGAGAAAACATTCAGCAGCAAAAGGAAGGAAAGAAGTACTTTCAGGATCTTTCTTAAGGAAGAGAACTAAAGTTTTTGTGAACAAGTTGGTGAAAATATGAGTAAAACAACAACATAGTGGCAGGTTATTTTGTTTTTTGTTTTCTTTTTCTGTTCCTGACAGCATGTGATGGTACCTGAGTCTTCTTCAGCTAAGGATTAAAGGTGTTCTTGAAGGACACTCCAGACAGCCTTTGCAAGAGGGCAGAGGTGTCAAAAGGCAGTAACATGAATGAGATCTTAAGTACTAATGGCCGAACCATATTGTTGGTAATTGGAAAATTAAGACAAAATCTGTGCTGTGCCCAACAATAAGTAAGCCAACTCTACTCCATGTACAAGGGTTCCTGACAATGGGCAGAAAGTACTCTACATGAGTGAGCTGTGACAGGTGGAACTGAGGTGACAGATGGGAGAGGAGACAGACATAAGAAGCAGGGAGACCCAGCAGTGTGAGTGGGAAGAGGGTCAGAAAGAACAGGTAAGGGAGTTTACAGTCATAACAAAGCTCAAAGGGGCTCAAATTTTGAAGATCAAGCCAGAAGGTGAACAAGAAGCCCTCTGTGGTCAGGGAAGTCAGTAGAGAGTGATGGGTGGACAAAGACAGTCAGGTGGGGCCAGAACTTGAGGCTAGCATCTGATTCCTGGTCATCACTTGAGTTCTGCAAACATGCTAAAAATCCCTGAGCTATGAGAGAGCATCATGTAACAAGATACAATCTGGTTCGAGAGAATTCAATCAATAATTGTGATTGTGGTCAGAAAAGAAAACTCTGGGTAGTAATACAGAACCAAGATAAGAGAAGAAAATACTAATAGTTAGAATGTCCTTTAATTATGTTCACGTTGGACAATAGAGAAGCTGCATGTTGAAGAAAGAAGTCTGAAAACAGAAGTCACGTTTTGACACTCTACTAGCTGTGTGGCCTGAGGAAAAATACTTAGATTTTTGTGGGAAGGGGTATGTTATTATTTTCTCATTTGTAAGAAGAAGACAATAATAATAACTGCAAGTGCCTTAAAGAATTGTGAGGACTAAATAAGTAATGTGCATTAAAAGTTTTTGCAAAATCAATCTTTTTAATGAAATATAATAGATTGAGATAAGAACAAAAAATTTAAACATCTTGTGCAGAAAATGCAAATAGAATAATAACTATCATATAATGAATGTCTATTGTGTGCTAGGCACAGGCTAGACTGAGGCTTTGAAAACATTCTCATTTAATCCTCAGAATCATCCTGAAACTCAAGTTTATTATCCCAATTACATAGTCGAGACACAGAGAGGTTAAGTAAGTTGCCCAAGATCTTTCCTGAAAAAGATCTCATCACTAGTGAAGTAGGTAACCAAGTACAGTAATACTTTGCGCCAGTTTCGTCAACTATAAATTTTTCCTCTATTTAACTCTCAGAAAGAAGAGAAAAATAATTTAAATGGGCAATATTCTTTCATTTTACACTTTTTCTATGGTATTACAAAAATTCTGATGGGTGCAATGGAGCCGCCTTGATGCATTATGGGCAGTGAGTAGACTTTCGATCTACTCTGTCCCAGTACTCCAATGCCTTGTCTTTAGAAATGTTTCTAGGAAAAAAATTAAAAGTTCTTCTCTAGAGGAGATCTTACTTTACAAGTAAAAAATACACTCACTGATTAGTAAACTGAGTCAATTTCTACTGCTTTTGATGGCCTTTTAAAATAAATAAATAAATAAAAGCTCTTGTTTACTTCCCAAAGGAGCAGTGTCCAGCTCATTGGAATATTACTCTCACAAAACACAATCCAGGTCCCTTAATCCTGCCTCTTTTGATCTCAAAAGGTAGTAACATTCAGTCCAGAGCTCACTCATCTGTAAATTGCATCACATTATCTCCGAGTTATTTAAGAAGCAAGCTCTCTATGATTTCTGGCATTTTAACCTGCTAAAGGCAAGAAGAGGGTTGGCCCCATCGTTCCAAAGGTCTTCCACTTACCGCAGTGTCAGAGGAAGCAAAATGATCGAGCCCATTGGGAATCAGTACGTTGTGGCCCGGCCAGTATATTCTGCAAATGCTTTTGAGGAAGAACATAAGAAGAAACAGAGATATCATAAGACATTTCTGGATCACCTCAAAGGGTGCTGTAGGTAAGAGATTTTTTTTTTTAAGATAATGGCATTAAAAATAAATGAAACACTTTCTCCTAACTTTTCAAACTTTTAAGCTCTCCTTTCTGGCTCCAGCCCCTAGCTTTCAAAGTCTTCTTATCTTTGGTTTCCAAACTTCGCTGCCAGAGCTGGGAAGGTCAGCTCTGAAATGAACACCAGCTCAGCTCTCAGCACCATCTTCCCATATCAGAGGACTAATAGAGGAGGACAGAGCTTTCTCAATGGGAATGTTGAACAATTCAAGCTGAGGATGACAAATAAGCTTTATTATGACTGAAGAAAAGCAGCATTTTTCTTTTTAAGAATCCTTTGGTAGTGGCCAAGGGGCTGTTGGTACGGATAAGGAGGAGACAGTTCGTGGGAAAGTTAGTGAAAAGTACTACTTTGTTCTTTAATATATTATCACCTTTATCAGTTTTCCACCTACAATGAGGTACTAAACTTAAAATTTGATATTAACTGAGCTGTGGCTTTCAATGTTTTCAGCTGTTCCACACAAAAGGCCAAGAGAATTGCCCTGTCTCTGTTCCCCATAGCATCTTGGTTACCAGCATACCGGATAAAGGAATGGCTGCTCAGTGACATTGTTTCTGGAATCAGCACAGGGCTGGTGTGTGTACTGCAAGGTAAATTTTTTTTTGAAATATAATTTATTTATATACATATTTTTGAGATTTAATTCATCTGTCATAAAATTCATTTTTTAATGTGTACAATTCAGTGTTTTCTGGTATATTCACAAGGTTGTGCAACCATCATATTGAATTCCAGAATGGTTTGACTACCACCACCATCACCCCCCAAATCTCTAGCCTATTAGCAGTCTCCTCCCATTCCCCCCTCCATCAATGCCCCTTGCAACAACTTTTTGTCTCTATAAATTTGCTTATTCTGGGCATTTTATAAAAATAGATTCACAGAATAGATCTTTTGTGCCTGGTTTCCTTCCCTTAGCATCACATTCTTAAGGTTCATCCATGCTTCAGCATATATGGATCCTAATTTCCTTTTAATGGATGAATAATATTCTATTGTATGGATAGACCACATTTTGTTTATTAATTTTTTAATTTACTTATTGACTTTAGAGGAAAAAGGAAGGGAGAGACAGACAAACAGAAATATTGATCTCTTCATGTATATGCCCTGACTGGGGATCAAACCCACAACTTTCATGGATCAGGACAATGTTCCAACCACAAGTTGTTATCCAGCCAGTACCTTTTGGGTTGTTTTTGTTTCTACTTTGTCGCTATAAGGAATGAACAGGGTGTACAAGTTTTTGTGGGAACGTATGTTTCAATTCTCCTAGGAGTATAATCGCTGTGTCATATGGCAACCCACTAGCAACATATAGACTTAAATTTTCTTCACATCCTTGTGAACACCAGTTATGTCTGCCATTTTTAACTGTCCTAATAAATATAAAATGGTATCTCATTATGGTTTTGATTTGGATTCCTTGAATAACTAATGATGTTGAATATCTTTTCATGTGTTTACTGGTGATTATAAATCTTTCATGAGATGTCTGTTTAAATACAGTATTTTGCTTTTGATAATTAGGTTGTCTTTTTATTGTTGAGTTGCAAGGTTTATTTATATATTTTGGATACTAGACCCTTAGTCAAGATATTATTTACAAATACTTTCTCCCATTCTATGAGTTGTCATTTTGCTTTCCTTATAGTATCCTTTGAAGCACACATTTAATCTTTTTGAAGAAACCCATTTTATGTTTTTAATTTGATTGTTTATGTTATAGGTAGCTTTTCTAAGAAACCATTGTCTAATCTAAGATAATGAAGATTTACACCTATGTTTTCTTCAAAGAGTTTTATAGTTTTAGCTCTTACATTTATATCTTTGATACATTGAGTTAAAGTAACATTTTTAGGATCCAATCTTAAATACTTAAAGAATCTAATGAGAACTTCTATGATTCCCCTTGCATGAAATAAAGACCCTGACATTTGTGTGTATACAGGTTTAGCATATGCTCTGCTGGCCAACATCTCTCCAAGCTATGGGTTATTTGCAGCCTTTTTCCCAATCATAATCTACTTTTTCTTGGGCACCTCTAGACACATCTCTGTGGGTAAGTGAATTTCTGGGCTCATTAATGCTCACACTGCCTTTCCTTTATAAATTCCATTAGCCATACATTTTATCAGTTTCAAATTATGCATAATGCAGAAGAGTCATAGTTTCTTGTGAAAATTAGGACTGAAAGACAATTGTTTTAAGGAGACATTTATTGACCACAATTCACCCTCTATTAATTAGGTCCGTTTCCAGTTCTGAGTGTCATGGTGGGAACAACAGTTATGAGATTAGCCCCAATGGCCAATCCAGTTGCTATGAATTTCTCTAATAGCACAATGAGTGATGATGATCCGTTACTAAATGAACATAAGGTGATGGTGGCTGCCACAGTCACAGTTCTTTCTGGAATCATACAGGTGAGCACTTCCTCATGTAATCTACCCTCCCCAATCTGTGTGTCCTGACTGGCACACATTTTTTTGATTTCCCTACTTCTTGCCACCCCCTCCCCATTCTTCCATTTGATCTATAGCCCTCCTTCCATAGCCCATAAGAAATAATATAAGAAGGGTCACTCACCACAACCAGAAGTGGAAGAGCAGATTCATATTGCAAAGATGAGTGAATGTGGATCTACAGAGAGGGAAAAGTGGAAACAGCACATGTGGTGAAAAGTAAAATGCTGAATTCAATACATACCTGAGAATTAATAGTCACTAAATATAACTCTATATGCCTATATGGAAGTACCAGTGAAACTGGAAGCTTTGGAATATTTTTCTTTCTAATTCCTCAAGGACTATAATCTAGTTGGAAGGGATTGGGGTTTTGAACTTTGAACTGTCCATATCAAAGATATGGGACAAAGTTGAAGAGGTTTATGGATGTGACTAAAACCTCTCTCCCAAGCCACACCATTGCTGATAGTAAAAATGTCACAGACTCCTCAAGATGTTTCCCAAGTTAATGAATAGTGGTATTATTGGTAAGACCTTTCCTTAAAGAAAGAGTCATCTTATACAAAAGCACGAGTGGTGTGTCTTATTGACAAACAGTGTGGTCAGTTCTTTCTAAGACATTTCTGAATATAATGCCTTTGCATGTCCACTGTTCTGGCTGCATTCCGGGGACATGAATGGAAAGGAAGGCCAGGTATCCAAGGGAAGGAAAATCCATCCATTCACTTGGTTTCAAAATATGATGTTTGGAAGCATTTAATCATTTTTGCCCCCAGTTAAAACTGAGCACCTGGATGTCCAATATGCAGTTATTTATTTCTTACCAAAGTCAAGCAGCCTGTTTGAGGGAATAAGAATACAGCTAGAAAGTGTAACTTAAAATTACCTAGGAAAATTTTTGAGGACTGAGGCTAGATAAGATTCTGCTATGAAGAGTTTATAGGTAAGTCTTCTGAAGATATTGCAAGTTTAAAACGGGAGGCAGATAAGCCTGTACTTTTGGAGTGTGATAGATTTGCATGCTATTTGAACAGCATGTACCATTCCACCTTGGGGGATGAGGTGGAGGAGGGAAGGTGTTCTGGGAGGCTGGGACTCATGCTACTTTCAGACACACATGAACAGACTGAACCTTTACATTGTGATCATTTCAGTTGCCGATCTTTCAGGTTAAGGAGCTGTACTCCGAATCCATACTAACAAAGGCCTTTGCCCTTCTCCTTCCAGTTGCTCATGGGGGCTCTGCAGATTGGATTCATGGTGATATATCTATCTGAGTCCCTCATCAGTGGCTTTACCACAGCCGCCGCTGTTCATGTTTTGGTTTCTCAACTCAAATTTATTCTTCAGCTGAATGTTCTTTCATACTCTGATCCATTTTCAATTTTCAAAGTAAGTATTCCTTTTGCTTAAAAAATATTTAAGTATGTGAAATTCACTATCATGTTTCTGGGAGTACTTTCCTTTCGTGCCTTTACCGTGGGGCTTACCTACAACTTCCAAAAAACAAATGGGTTATGAAATTTATTCACATTAAGGAAAAGTTAGTACAAGAGAACAACACTGAAAATCAACCCCATCTGCTGTATAGCTAATGTGAACAACAGAAACAAAGTACTGTTTCTCTTATATTTGACTCTTAAGTATTATTAAAAAGAAAAACCTACATGCGTTATTAAAAGCTTTAATATTTTGTCCCAAGTTTTTTAAATTTCCTCAAAATCTTATTTTGAAAAAAATGTGTTAATTGAGTGATAATGCTTCTTTATTTCTAAAAGGCAGGTCTCATTCTTTTAGAATGGAAGTTCTTGTGACCATTGTAGGCATCGCTGTTTATAAAGCAAAGGAAATTGGCCAGTGTGTAAATAGGACAGCAGTTCTTTCCTCCCACAGAGGATGTGCCATGGAACAGACAGTGCTCTTATCTCTTTTGATTTTATTTATTTGAGTTCCCTCTTTTTTTTCCTTGGTGAGTCTAGCTAAACATTTGTCTATTCTGTTTATCTTTCAAAAATCCAGCTCTGAGTTTCATTAATTTTTCCTGCTGTCCTTTTAATCTCTATTTCTTTTATTCCTCTCTGATCTTTGTTGTTTTCTTCCTTTTTCTAACTTTGGGCTTATTGGTGCTTCTGTCAAGACAACCTTTAGGAGTCTGAAATAAAACTTGTGCCATATTGGAGCCAACACTCTCTCACTCCCCTCCAGAGCTGTTCCAACAGTGGATGGCTCTAGGAGCAACTCGTTTGGGTCTGCCTGAGCTGCCCGAATCCCATGGATATGAAACCCAGCTGGCTTTGAGAATTAAGGTTACTCCCGTGTAATTAGCCAGGTAACTCATTTCCAAAAGTGACACGAGGAGTAAACTAAGAAATGTGAGGGTTCTTAACTTAAAAAAGGAAAGGAATTAAGGGATAAATGCTGAGGAAAACCTATCAGGGGTCAGAGGTTATTCCCTGGATAGAGCAATAGTGATGATTGTAAAATAAAAATTGATGGCCAAAGAGACCTAAAAGCAGAAGAGGCCACTTTTTAAAATGTGAAAAGTGTCCAAGAAAATTTGACACAAGCCAAAGAGATTGCCAGCCAAGATGCAAGAAGCATCCCTAAACCCTCACGGTGCTGAGGCAGTGGTACCCTTCTCAAGAGCAGAGCAGAGACGCTGTCAGTCTATGTCAGTTCTTTTGTTTCAATGCTTATTTTTATCTATTTGGAAATAATTGAATGTCATATTTCAATTATACATTGGTATAGCACATGACTGGTTTTTGTTTTGTTTTGCTTTTATAATTTTAGGTACTAAATTCTATATTCACACAAATAGAGAAGACTAATATTGCAGACCTTGTAACATCTTTGATTATCCTCTTCATTTTATTTGTGGTTAAAGAAATAAATCAATGCTACAAAGCCAAACTTCCAGTGCCCATCCCAATTGAACTCTTCATGGTAATTGATCATCTTAAGACTTTCTTTCATAATTCTTTAGCCTCTTATTTGTATGTTGAAAGCCCTTTACCATCTGTGGATCAGGAAGTTTTAGTGGGGCAGATGACATCTCTTCAGTTTCTGGGTCTAATATTTAGTCCAGTTTTATCCTTATTCAGAATTCAAGAATTTTCTCTTATGACTTTGGTATATTCTATCCATTTAAGAGAAGGCTGGTGCTATGGTTCTCAACTCTAGTGGGATATTAGAATTGCCTCAGGACTTTTATAAAGTAGCAAAGCCTTGGCTTGAGATTCTTATCTAATAGGTCAAGGGGTGGTATTGGCAATGGTATTTTTTTGGAAAGCAAGACTCTTGGGTATATCTCACATTTCTAACTTGGGTAATTTGCAACTTTGCAGACTGTGATCGCAACAGGTATATCCTATGGCTTTGACTTTGAAAACAGGTTCAAGGTGGCTGTGGTTGGGAACATGACACGAGGGTAAGTGTGTCTTTCATGATGTTATCTCCAAGCACTAATGAGGTAGCAAGCAGTACTTACTGAAGACAACCAGCTGAAGTTCATTATCCATGTCAGAATCCTTCCTACATCTGGCATTTATAAGGAAAGCTCCATACTCTCCTTCTAGGAAGGAGCCACAAAGGTCATAAGAGTCTGCAGTATTTAATTGCAGGAAGTCCCTCCTTAGGGAAGAACTCCCAAACCAGATGAACAAGGACTCAAACACAAGTAAAAGTGAGGTAGTAAAAGTAGAAAAGTAGGCACTTGAACCTGCTTCTCCTCATAAAAAACAAAGAAGCCAGGAAGGAAGGAAGGAAAGAAGGAAGGAAGGAAGGAAGGAAAGAAGGAAGGAAGGAAGGAAGGAAGGAAGGAAGGAAGGAAGGAAGGAAGGAAGGAAGGAAGGAAGGAAGGAAGGAAAGGAGGGGAAGGAAGGGAGGGAGGGAGGGGGGAGGGAGGGAGGGAAGGAAGGAAGGAAGGAAGGAAGGAAGGAAGGAAGGAAGGAAGGAAGGAAGGAAGGGGGGAAGGAAGGAAGGAGGGAAGGAAGGAAAGAGGGAGGGAAGGAAGGAAGGAGGGAAGGAAGGAAGGAAGGAAGGAAGGAAGGAAGGAAGGAAGGAAGGAAGGAAGGAAGGAAGGAAGGAAGGAAGGGGGGAAGGAAGGAAGGAAAAGAGAGAAAGAGAGAGAGAAAGAAAGAAAGAAAGAACCAAGTGAAACCAGATTTCCTTGTCCATAAATTATTATAAACAATATGTAGTGTTTTGTTTGAGGTTACTGGAGCCAAGATCTGACAGTTCAAAAGAGACCCTGAAGGAACAGCTGGCATACTGCCCAAGCCATCCAGTTAGCACACTCTGTCCTTCCTTGTGATCAAACTCAAAACAAGATCTAAGCAACTCCTGCTACAGAAGGGTGGGAAGTCCAATTCCTATGAGGAAGTTGACAGTGTATCCCATTGCACTTATTGAATTGAGAAGGGAGATCCATACCTGTGCTCTCTCTTCTCTCTCTGCCCCCTGACTGTGGCATCAATTTCTTCTAACTTGCTTCCAACAAAGGGTTGTGTTCATGTTTAAAAAACAAAGACTTACCTCCCTTCCCAAGCTTAAGAATGCCACGAATCAGATTCTATACATATATGCATTGTTGACTTAAAAATAGTCAACTTCTTTTAAAATCAAGTTTACATTTTTTCAAGCAAAAACATGTTTTTATCAGCAGATATTCATGTGTTACACTTAGTGAATCTGAAACATCACTTTTAATTTAAAATACTTTAAAGTAAGAATTAGGTTGAAGCTGAAAGACTATTTCCAGGGTTTCTTTCCACACTGCAGTTTTCAAGTAATTACTCTTTTAAATTAAAGGAGATCTTGTCAGAAGGGTTTTGGAAATAAAAGATAAAATTAGCAGCTCTGTTACAATCTTAGAGACTTTACTTCAGGAATATATTTTAAATCTCAATAGACATCACTCCACAGTGCATGGGGGTGGGGAAGAGGGGATTCACATTTATTAATCATTATATTCTACAGAGAGGCAGTGTAGCTTGGTAGGCAAGCTCACACGTTCTAGCGGCAGAGGGCCTAGGACTTACTTCTGACTCACTTCATCACCTTGGGCTCAGGGAGTTTGGTAAATAACAGAACCAAGAAATGAACTCACTTTTTAAGAACACTCTGTCTAGGGTGTTTAGAGGCTAGAACAAATGAGTAATAGCTGATTTCTGGTTATTTTTATACAAAATACAAATTTTAATTTTAATTATATTACTAATTTTAGATTTACTTAGTAAATAGTATTCCAAGCTGACATTCTGATTCATGGTAGTTGTAGAATATGAAATAATAGTACTTCTTCAAAGTAAAGCTGAAGATTTTTTTAGCATAGATAGTCACAAAGCGCAAACAACAATTAAAACGAGTTGAATGGAGCCTTGCCGGTGGTGGTGGAGTGGATAGTGTCAACCTGGGATGCATCAGGTCCCTAGTTCGAAACCCCAGGGTCACTGGCTTGAGCATGGGATCATATAGTTGCTGGCTTGAGCCTAAAGGTCATTGTCTTGACCAAGGGGTCACTGACTTGGCTGGAGCCCCTCCCCTCCCACCCCTCCGATGTATGAGAAGCAATCGATGAACAACTAAGGTGTCGCTACTACGAGTTGATTCTTCTCATCTTTCCCCCTTTCTGTCTATCTCTCTCTCTTTCTTTCTCTTGCAAAAAAAAAGAGAGAGAGTTGAATGGAGCCAATTAACCCACCTCCAAAAAGCTTTAGATGTATACACGAGCTGTGCATTCGAATAAGTTGCTGTTGAGTTTGAGATGTATGTACCACTTATAATTAACAAATATCATTTAACAGTTCTAAGTTCATGAGGCATAAGTATAAAAGTGTCCTTTGTGAGTTGAACTTGACCCTGACGCAACATCATTTTAAATGGAAGCCTCTCCCCACCAGGCCACTGCCAGCTCCCACAGTCCTGTGGAGCCCCACAGAGTCCAAGGCCCTTCCGTTTGCTAAGGGTTTTCCACAAAAGGTTGTTATTCAAGGGAAAAAGACTTTCTTTCTTGCATTGCTTCCTGATTGTGTTTCCTCAAAAGCCTTTATCCATGGGTAACTAGTAGAAGCATCATAGGCAATGTTTTGCCACCCGGTGTAACAGTGCAAGTGCTACCTAAGATATTTTGCAAGAGGTTTATGGGGATATAAGTGTACATTATAATATGTTTACACTAACAAAATTATATCTGGTGTACCACTGTCATTGGACTGTATTTACAATCTTATATCAAATTCAAGCAGTGTTGTTTTTCAACAATAAGATAACAGATTCCAGCATTTTCTTTTGTGCTAAATTCTTGCTAGTCATGCTCCAAAGTGAGGCCCGGTTCATCCTAGATGGCATTTATTCATTGATTTTTCCCAACAATTATTGACCACCTGATATATACCATGAGGAGGGTCAGTTCTGCTCACAGAATAATAAAGCAGCCACAGTCTCCACTCAGTGTCTGGGTGGAGAGTTGGCTGAGGGTGGGTGCAGATTGGCAGGTATTAAGAGTGAGGGAAACACAGAGAATCTCTCTTTCCTTTACCTTGGTGGCGAGGGAGGAGTTTCTAGAATAAAAGATGAGGGCCCTGGCCGGTTGGCTCAGTGGTAGAGTGTCAGCCTGGCGTGCAAGAGTCCCGGGTTTGATTCCTGGCCAGGGTACACAGGAGAAGCGCCCATCTGCTTCTCCACCCCTCCTCCTCTCCTTCCTCTCTGTCTCTCTCTTCCCCTCCCACAGCCAAGGCTCCATTGGAGCAAAGTTGGCCCCAGGCACTGAGGATGGCTCTGTGGTCTCTGCCTCAGGTGCTAGAATGGCTCTGGTTGCAACAGAGCAACGCCCCAGATGGGCAGAACATCGCCCCCTGGTGGGCGTGCTGGGTGGATCCCGGTCGGGTGCATGCGGGAGTCTGTCTGACTGCCTCCCTGTTTCCAACTTCAGAAAATACAAAAAAAAAAAAAAATGAGGATGAGGGGAATGGTTCAGGCAGAGGGAACAGCAAATTAGAAGCTTCCAAGGTAAGAGAATGGGTGATGCCTCTGAGAAGCAAACAAATAAAGCTGGGTGTGGTTGGAGTGTAAATTCTGGGGAAGATAGTGATTAAATAGCAATGGGGAGAGGGGATAGACTGGGCCTTTGCTAAGGAATTTGGGCTTTTTCTGGGAGCAAATAGATGCTATGGAAGGTTTATAGGTAGGCTGGTAACATTCAGGCTTGCTTTACTTTAATTTCAGATTTCAGCCACCTATCACACCTGACATAAAGATTATTGAGGAAACCATTGGGGACAGCTTCAGCATCGCCATCGTTGGCTTCGCAGTGGCCTTCTCCGTGGCCAGTGTCTATTCCCTCAAACACGATTACCCAATTGATGGCAATCAGGTAAATCTGCAGCCCATGCTGGTCTAACTCGGCCACTTTAGATAATATTCTGTGTGCACAATATCAGTGATGCGGCTTCTGTTCCCTCTTCAGGAATTAATAGCCTTGGGACTGAGTAACATAGTCACTGGGTCATTCAGAGGTTTTGCCTCGAGCACTGCGCTCTCCAGATCAGCGATTCAGGAGAGTACTGGAGGCAAAACACAGGTATGCAGTTATCTTGGGATCCTTGTGGGGCAGGGGGTCCAGCACCAGTCCCTAGGGAATGCGAGCTGAGGAAAGTAGGCTTGTGACGGGAATGTTCTTATCCACACAGGTTGCTGGCATTCTCTCTGCCTCCATTGTGCTGATTGTCATTGTAGCCCTCGGAAGTCTTCTGGAGCCGCTACAAAAGGTAACACCCTCCTTTGGGTGCTGTTTCTCTCCTTTGGGTGATGAATCAAAGGCCCTGGTTCCCAAACTCTGGAAACATAAACTCAGTGGGAAAATGAGGTAACTGCAAACTCTCAAGTACTCTTCTCAGCCAATACACTATGGGCCAAAAAAACTTATTTTTTTCTTGGGGGCATTTTATGAATGTTAGGAATGTACATGCCCAAAAGACCTTATCTACTTTACTCTTCTCCTATCCGTAGCCCAGAGTCTGATTAATGTTTAGACATAAAGACACCTGGTACTGTTGCAATGTAACCTGCGAGTTTCATAAAGACTCCAAGTCCAGATGAATTTTTGAGGAGTTTATTAGCCAGCTAGCTACATGGGGCTATTAGCCAGCTAGCTACATGGGATACAATCCCAAATCATGTCGGGCCTAATACAGTTCTGAGCCTGCTTTTATACAAAATCAAGTACTGGTTGCAGTGGCTAAGGAGGGGCTTGTGATCCCTTTGTCTAGAGGTATATGTTACTCTCATGACTTTAGGGTGAGTCTGAGATAGGAATTCTTGATTAAGGTACATAAACATTGTTTTCTAAGGTTTTCAGATAAGTTCTATCTTCTTTGCTCTGTGGCAAGTGGCCCCAGGCACCCTTTCTGAGAATTCTAGGAATTATCTAACCATGACTAGATCACTCAGTTGCCCTTGTAAGCTAGAAAGCTCCTGCACTTTTCTCTTGCCTTTCTCCACAAAAAGGAGGGGTAAGAGGCCTGACTTTTCCTCTTTAAAATGGCGTTGCTAATGCTAAGTTGTACAGTTCTTTGGCACCTTTCACATTCCCCACTGGTTTTATATCATGGGTCAAATCCTTGACTCATTCACCTCTACGAGGTGGAGGTGGGGTGTAAGTGCCTTGGAGGATCATTAATTTGTAGTTTGTAGCTGCACAGTGATCTCTATCATGCTCTTTATGCTGTTCACTAGCAGGGGCAACAGACACAGAACTATCAGGCAAGTTCCTATAAGCAGTAAGACTGCTTCTATTAGGGTTTTGAACCCACCAAAGGCTGAGAAACACCCCCCAAAAAAGGTTATCGGGGTTCTATCCGCACAGGCACATGTGCCAGTTTTGTCATCTTCTTGACAAGGTCCTTAACCTTGACAAGGTCCTTAATAGATGCCTGGCCCTGGTCATCTATTTTCAGGCAACAATCTAGTGAGATTGAATTTTCTATACACTCCTCCTTCTGCTGCTAACAGATAGTCTAGTGCAGCGGTTCTCAACCTGTGGGTCGCAATCCCGGCGGGGGTCAAATGACCAAAACACAGGGGTCACCTAAAGCCATCGGAAAATACATATTTCCGATGGCTTTAGCCACTGAGAAGCCACGCTACCGTCTGCAGCAGCGCTATTCAGCTTGAACACACGCTGTTATGGACGTGCGTTCCAAACTGAATGCCTGCGGTCATGCGCAGAGGTGATGTGATTGCATCATCCATCCGGGGCCTAAGGGGTGGGGGAAGCGGGGAGAATGCTCCACAGCGTGGCCGCTCGTCCATAGCAGCGCATTACGTGTGTCCGGCGCTTGCTGACGTCATCAGTGGGCGGGTGCAGCAAGCGCCGGCGGAGAGGCAAGAGGTGGAGAGCCAAGAGAGCCTGCTGGTGTAAAAAAGGTTAATAATGTAAAAACAGTACACACACCATACACACAATACTGTGTAAGTGTAAGGTGCTTTGTGTGTAATCATTACACAGTACACAAAGCAGCTTACACTTACACAAAGCACCATACATTTACACAGAGTGAACTACATCGGTCTTATACTATAAGAGACCACTATCAGATGTAGTTCACACTGTTCCCCAATGTATAATTATCTCCCATATCTCCCACTATTTTCCCATATTCTGAATGAGGAAACTGCTGAAATCAGCGGTTTCCGGCATTGAATCTGCCTTCTATTGATTTCATTGGGAGTGTGGCGAATTTTGTGGAAGAGAGCTCCTGAGAATCTCGGGTTACCACACAATCCGCCACAGCCTCCTTTTTTTTTTTTTTTTTTTTTTTTTTTTTTTTTGTATTTTTCTGAAGCTGGAAACGGGGAGAGACAGTCAGACAGACTCCCGCATGCGCCTGACTGGGATCCACCCGGCAGCCCACCAGGGGCGAAGCTCTGCCTACCAGGGGGCGATGCTCTACCCCTCCGGGGTGTCGCTCTGCTGCAACCAGAGCCACTCTAGCGCCTGCACAGCCTCCTTTTGATTTCAATAAGAGGCAGAGAAATGACAGTTTCTGACACATTTCTTCCTCTCCAAGTCAATGGGAGGCCGCAGCAGATTCCGCTCAAATATAGAGCATGTTGCTCAATTTTTTTCACGCTAGAACTTTTCCTAGAGCAGAAAAATTCCAAAGGTGGAATTCACCACCCCCAATAGACTGAAAGAGGCCTCACACTGAGGAATCTGCTGTGCGGATTCTGCAATGTAAAAGATCTGCCTCCTATAGAAGTTTATTGGGGGTGGCGGATTCCACCTTTGGAATTTTTCTGCTCTAGGAAAAGTTCTAGCGTGGAAAAAAATTAAGCAACATGCTCTATATTTGAGCGGAATCTGCTGCGGCCTCCCATTGACTTGAATAGGAGAGGAAGAAATGTATCGGAAACTGTCATTTCTGCTGTACAGGGGATCTCTCTTCTGCAGAATCCACGGGTCTCTCATTGAAGTAAATGAGATGTGGATTCCACCGCAGAAACCGCTGCTTTTTAGTGTGAAAGAGCCCTGAAAGATACCATGCTGTGCAGAAACTGCAGTGTATCCTATGATGTAGTTCACACTGTTCTATATAGAAAACTTGCCACTAATCTGGAAAAAACAGATCCATTAGTTAAGCAGCTATTTACGGAATGGTAGCCCCAATACACTAGGTAAGGAGGTCCATTAGTAATAAATATTTCTCAATATATAATTAAATATTGTTTTGTGATTAATCACTATGTTTAAATTATGTTTGATTTGTAGCAATGAGAATACATAATGCATATCAGGTATTTACATTCCGAATCATAACTGTAGCAAAATTACAGTTATGAAGTAGCCACCAAAATTATTTTTTGGTTTGGGGTCACCGCAACATGAGGAACTGTATTGCAGGGTCACGGCATTAGAAAGGTTGAGAACCACTGATCTAGTGCTAATCTGTTTTGATAAATGGTGTTTCTCATCTGAGTTTGCTGATGTGCAAGGAGGGTTAGGGCTCTCCCAGTCTCATTGGTAATAACTTCCAAAACTGCCTGCAATCAGATAATCCAGTTAAACATGTAAATGGGGGTGTGGTGCCCCCAAGATCCATCCTTTGCCCAGGTGGCAGGTCCATAGTATTGGATTATCTGCTCTGGGGGCCACTCAACATTTTTCCAGTCTCCTATCTGGAGTTCTCTTTTTACCCATTGTAAGGGCTGTGGAGCTGGGTAGCCAAGAAGTTCCCCTGTTTTCAGAGGCAAGACGAAAAAGGAGGCTTTATCATACCTATTACACAGCTTCCTTCCCAATTCTTGGGGAGACAGGTATAAGCTCTGTTCCCACAGATCCAGTAAAGTCCACATGGTGCCATCCAGTCTCTGGCCCTGCCTGGGTCCCACTAGGCTCCAGTTAGCTCAGGGAACCTGGCCAATGGATTTCTCTTTGTCTGGTTTCCTCACCACACACTCTGCTTGGAGGTGGCATTATAATACCGTGTCCAAGGCAAGTCAGTTCTCCAACTGATCCAGTCAGATCTCCTCCTCCTCTGGCTAATAAGTGCTGCCCTATGATACTATGTTTTAAATGATATGATACTATGCTGCCCTATGATACCATTGGCTGTCATCAGAGGTGCAGGGGGTCGTTACATTTGGCCTAGCCTCTGTGGGAACTAGTTCCTTGGTTTCCCACGTCCATTTGTCCCCCATAAGAGTTCTCTACATACATAGAAAGAGGTGACATTTAGGGAATGGGCTATCCCCTCAGCTGTCCTTAGGAATAAGTTCTTAGTTGACTGTGGGGGTGGAGGTAGAGGTTCAGTTGCTTCCTTATAAAAAGACATATACTTGGAAGGCTTGTGCAGGATGGTCCAGTATCTGACCTCTAATAACAATTGGAACAATGGGATCTAGCCAGCCCTGTCCCATCAATGCCAAGTGTTAGCACTTCTCCAGCCTTCCAGTGGGGGGTTAGAGGATTGGTTAGGATCAGCTCTAAGGATTACACCCCTGTGTGGTGCAGTTTGACAGAGCTACCCCTCTCTTAAAATATACTTCTTTCTTTTTAGAGGTGACTTTTCCCAAGTACTCCATCAGACACATGACCAATAGTAACAGCTTATTCCACAGGAGTAGCTATGAGCACATATATACTTTTCATTTACACTATAGCTCTCTCTTACCTGGGAGACCTGCACCCCTTTTCTGTGTGATTTATAGCAGCACATGCATCAAAACATAAGGTGAATTGTTCTGGCTTTCCTTAGACCCTAGTTTGAGTCATGGTTGGCCCAACCTTCCATCCCCAAACTCCTCCTCCTTTTGCTATTTTTCCCTCAAACACTACTTCAGTAGGAGGGTCTGTGGAGCTATAACAGATATTGGTTGGTCATTCCCTGGGTCACATAATGAATATTGAGTCTGATTATAGGTACAGGTCCCTTTCTGAGTTCCCTCACACTCATAGAAGCTATAGAAAAGCAAGGTGGTGGAGACCTTTTGGCCTTCCTTTGTGATATGAATACACAGTTCACAGTCCTCTGTCCTAGTTCCCCACCCTCCCCAGAGTCTAATTATAAGGAGCCCTATGGGGAGGTTCCTCAGGCTTCGGTCATAAGTGGACCAGCCAGCTCTCGGTTCGTGGCTGGAGCAAGGCATGTTGTCCTTCTCAGGGTCAACTTACAAGGGTAGGTAGGGTCAGTCTCTGCTGTCCATGAGGGCATCTCCGCTGGGGCTGCAGGCTTCAACCGGCTGTGATGAATCCAGGCAGGTATGCCTTCTACCTTGGCAGCAATGGGAGTGGTCAGGATCACAGTGTGTGGACCCATCCACGTGAGAGTCAGTCCTTGGGTAGTGTACTTCTTTACCCAGACTGGAAGGGATATACTGGATCTCCTGGCAGTGCTGGAGGTGCCTCTTAGACAGTCTTTTGGACAGCCTGCTGAGTAATCTGCAGACCCTGTAAGTATCATATTTAAGGAAGAAGTGGTTACTTAACTCAGCTTTTATTTCTTCTCTGGGTTTTGGTGATAAGGGAGGGGGGTCTCCCAAACATTATTTCAAAAGGAGTGAATCCTTCCCTTTAGGGGGTGTACCTTGCCCTAAGGAGGGTAAGGTGGGCCTCTTTTCATCAATTTCAAAAACAAATTTGGTTAATGTTTCCTTTAAGATCCAATTCATGCATTATACCTGCCCTGAACTTTGGGGCCTGTAGGCACAATGTAATTTCCAATTAATATTGAGTGCCTTTTCTACTAGTTGTGAGATCTTGGATACAAATACAGGCCCATTATTAGACCCAATATTAATGGGCAAGCTAAATCTGGGAATAATTTAATATAGCAATTTCTTAATAACTGTTACTGTGGTCTCATTTCTAGTAGGAAAAGCTTTTATCTATTCTAGAAAGGTGTCAATTACTTCATAAAATTTATTTCTAAATGTTCACCTGGAAAAGTTCCTCTCTTCTTGTTTCTCTTTATAATTTCTTTACTTTGCTTAGTATTTATTTGGGCACAACACTAAACACTCGAACAATCTGCAGTAGATTCTAAGTCTAACTTTTCTAATTATTTCTTCTTATTTTTAGTTGTGTCTTTCCTGCTGGCAAAATCTTTTTCTAATTGGTTGCAAAAAAAACCTTTTGTAACAAGGGTTCTAGTAAAGTTACTAAAATTTCCTAAAAACTCTACTGGTTTTAGGGCTATCTTATTGGTAGTATCATCAGCTGCTTGGTTTTTCTTGAGTTTCTAGGGAGTCCCCCTCTTTTGGTGCCCTGGACAGTGAATGATGGCCACTATTTCAGGGGAGCAGACTTCTTGCATTGTTGGGGTAAGGGTTTGAGCCTCACTTTTGTTAGTTCTTAAGCCTTCTCTTGATGGCCCCTCTTCAACTGTGTCTGTCTTAGGTTGTTCCTGCCTTCAGGAATCTTACCAGTCTTTGACTAATCAGCCATCTTAGGGGCCAAAAAGAGTTATGTGAGTGAGGGAGGAGCAATGTCCCTTCCAAAATGCTTAGTTTTTTTTAGCAGCTGATGTTTCTTCCTTTTTAAAAAACTTATAATACATTTTCTTTCTAATTTCTAGAGCTGAATGCTATCTAAAGGCTAAGTAGACTGCCTTAGCATTTTCTGGTGCCTCTGGATCTAGAGGTGCATAGACTCTGTAAGCTTTCCATAGTCTAAGAAAGTTGCAGGGGTCTTTTCAGGATCCTGAATAACTTCTGACACCTTAGACAACTTTATGGTTCTTTTTCTTAGTATCTTCCCTGATCCTGGACAACAGAAACTGGTGGAAAGTGTCCAAAATTCCCTCTCTTGCTTGGGTGTTAGGGTCCCGCTTAGGCCAGGCAACCAGAAACATTTTCTTGAGGTGGTCTTGGTTGTCCTAAGTGGGGAAGTATATGTACAGTACAGATTCTAACAGTCCTGTTAGGGCTTGAGGCTTCCCCTAGAAAGGGGATTCTGAACTTTCTAATTCTATAGGTCACTTGGGAGAAAGGGATTTAAACTATGTCCTATTACATCCATGCCTCTAATTCTAAAGATCTAGTTAAAACCATCAACTGAATGACCAGTACTTCATAAAATAAATCTTATACTCTACTTCATCATAAATCCCTTTTACATTCTAAGAAAACATACCTTATTTATGCTGTAACTTTATGCACCCTAACAGAAAATGTCCAAAAAGCTCAAGAGAAACAGATTTCTGTTCATATCCCTTAGCCCTTTTAATATGGGCACAAAAGTTAAATGTTTCCTACTACCACAATTAGTCATCTATTTTCTCCTTTCCACCTACTATGTTGAGAATTCTACCATTAATCAATAGTAATATTTGTCACTCTGGGTTTGGTTACTTAATATTGAACAATAGTGCTTCCATGGTCTACATGCTCATGAGCAGACTGGACCTTACCCCTTTAACTGCTTCAGAAATGATAATAAGCTGAACATTTATACACTGTATAAAAAGATATTATTAATAATCATTACATAGCTCCTAATATTTAAACCAAGATTTTAACATCACAGGGCTATGAAATTGCAAATAAAAGGGAGAATTAACAAAAGACTTTTGAAATAGTATGCATTTCTAACATAGAAAATATTTTTTCCACAACAATGGATCCTTGGTACAAAAGGAAATCTTCATATTTGGCAGAGTATACAATTTTATATGCCTCATAGTTCAAATTTATTACAATTTACAATAGTGGATTGTAAACTACCACCCCTCAATGAACCACTAATTTACTGAGAAAAATAAGGAATGGTCAAAATGCACTCACTATTTCATAGCTATCCAGCTGGCATAAGAGATGCTAACACTCTTTTTGACCTACAGTGCTTTACACCATCAAGTCAATATAACGGCCGGCTGGGGTGCCTGGGATTCCTGGTGTGTAAGGGGGAGCAGGCGCCGGGAGCTGTGCGAGGAGTCGCCACTTGGCACCACTCCTTGGAGCATAAGTGAGCACAGCAGGGGTCTTGAACACTATGGAGGCGGCACTATCCCTGCTGCTTTTTCCCTTTTTTTTTTTTTTTCTTTTTGCAAACTTGGCTTCTTTCTCTGCCTCATCTCCAGAAGACATTAGCAAAAAAATGGCCCCTCCCAAGCAGGAATGTAATTCAATCCAAAGCAGGAATGTAAATCAATCTGCCACTTTCAATCAATTGCCCTGCTCTGAGTGACTGCCCAGCACTATTTTTAACAATAAAAGTAGCAAACTCAAAAAACACAAATTTTACAAACTCATTTTCCCAATAGCAGGCTATTCTAGTTCACATGAGGTCCTCAATTTCCACGGGGACATAGTAACCCCATAATCCCCTGAGAACCCTTTCTTACAATTCTTGACAATCATGGTTAAAGCAGTGGGTTTCCCCTGTGAACCTCATGCCTCCCATGTCAGACAACAATTATACCACACGAAGGAATTGGGGAAGGGTAGGGGAAATTTGGAGGGGATCCAATGCTCTCTTTGGCCCTGTGGGAGAGAGTCAGAACCCTCTCCTAGTGTCAGTCTCATTTATTCCGCATTCATTCTCTTTCACACAACTTCTCACACACCAGTGGAGGGCGACAAGTCACTACTCCTAACCTATGGAGGGCCTATGTGACTTTCATGTCTTAGGGAGGGGAATGAGAGAAGCAGCCAGGGGGTCTGGTTTTGATAATCCCATCTCTCATGATCTTATCACGCATAATCCTATCACTCATGATCCCATTACCCAATCTCCTTCCTGAAGCTTTAGTTCATTTCAAGGAACTGATAACCAGCAAGGTCCACATCTATGGTTTGTTATCTTCCAAACATTTCCATCTGGCCTTGTTTTCTTTTCTTTCTCTAAGATTCTTCTAAAGAAAAGTTCTAATCTTTTCTTCTCTATACTTCCTCCAGCACTCTCTTAGGTCTTTAGTTAGTTTTAGCTTTAAGCAATATAATATTTCTATAAATTTTGCTTTGCTATTTTTTATAATTTGGAGCTTTAGAATAGTTTTCTCAGAGTTGATTTTCAAAAGTGACAACCATCTGCTGAGTCCACCTTGGGATATTCACTCTCCTTAGTATAGGCCAGTCAGTATACACCCCTGACTAGGTCAGACCTGGAGATGGACAAGGTTTCCCTCAGCTTCTGGCAGACGGCCACTAAACCATATGGAGTTTACAAATTTCCTTTCACTTTGTCCTCTCATTTTAAGCCACAAATTTCCAATTGAAATCGCCTCTTTAAGACTAAGTGCCTCACACAAAAGAGAGATAGGAGCTAACAGAAAAAGCAATTTCCTCTGGGGAAAATGGGACAGAGAGCCTTAAAACTAGAGGTCTTAGATCCAAGAAAAGAGATCTAGCAAATCCAAGGAAGGTGGCTCAAACTAGAAAATGACACAAGAGATTTCTCTGACGAACAAAGAGAAACTTCAGAACAGGCCATTTACCACGTATATTTATATTAACACCTGACCTTTTAGACACAGTCTGATGAACAAGACAAACAAGAAACAGGGAATGCCTCGTGAGGAGTCACTCAGGTGTCTGCCTGGCAGTGTCCCTCATGGGAGCTTAAGCATCTCATAGTATTGGTGGAGCCACAAACTGGAAACTCAGGTGCAGGCACCAGAGATCTGCATTTACACACCAATCACTCAGGGGTTTTTAAACAGAAATAATAAGAGCGAAGAAAGAGATCTCAAAATGGACAGACAGTCCAAAGGTATCCCAGGAAGTTCGAGGAAGGACTTAACTCAGTCCCACTAATGTCTTCTCTGAGAACACAAACAGACATGTCCCAGGAAGTTTGAAGTAGGACTTAACTCTCTGCCAACATCTTGGCCTGGAGAGCCTATTGCGTAAGTCCAATCATGTCCAATCTTTTTTCACAATAGTTCCAGATTGACTAGTCACAAACAGAAAAGCTAGAATTCAAAACAGACAGAAATCTAGAATTTAATAAAGCAAAATATTTGCTTTACCTACCTCCAGAGGTAAAATTTACAATCCTTGATTTCTGTGCCAAATCATCAAATTTTAGGGACTGGGAGGTGTCTGCCAAGAAATTGTTTGAGACTCACAGGGAAACTGGAGCTCTGGAACGTCTCAGGGGGCGCCTCTCCTAGAGATTCAGCGAGATCAGGCAACCTTCCAGAGAGGCCAGCCGGTCCAGGTGTCTCTATCCAGTGACGCGGAACACCAGAATCTCGCTGGGGCCTCCAGATGTTGTCATGTAACCTGCGAGTTCCATAAAGACACCAAGTCCAGATGAATTTTTGAGGAGTTTGTTAGTTAGCTGGCTAGCTACATTGGGCACAATCCCAAATCATGTAGGGCCTAATACAGTTCTGAGCCTGCTTTTATATAAAATTAAGTACAGGTTGGAGTGGGTAAAGAGGGGTTTTTGATCCCTTTGTCTAGAGGTATACGTTACTCTCATGACTTTAGGGTGAGTCTGAGATAGGAATTCTTGATTAAGGTACATAAACATTGTTTTCTAAGGTTTTCAGATAAGTTCTAACTTCTTTGCTCTGTGTGGCAAGTGGCCCCAGGCACCTTTTCAGAGAATTCTAGGAATCAGCTAAACTGTGACGAGACGTTCTTTTAAGCTAGGAAGCTCCTGTATTCTTCTCTTTCCTTTCTCCACAGAAAGGAGGGGGTAAGAGGCCTGACTTTTCTTCTTTAAAATGGCATTGCTAATGCTAAGTTTTACAGTTCTTTGGCACCTTATCACAGCACTGTGGCTTCAGTACAAATTGACTGAAGTGGAGGTTTTTGAAAGGCTGAGGTGATCAAATCAGAGAACGGTGCTATCAGCTACACAACCCGTTCTCAGGAATCCACCCTGCAGTTCCCAGAGCTTGGCTTGACTCCAAGACCAAAGCTGTCGGATGGCAGATGGGAACATATAGCTGATCACAGACATGCTCTGTCCTTGGCTCCTCTGTCCATTCCTGAACTGAAATCTCTGAACTTTAGGTGAATGTTTTATAAACTGCTGCCACACCCAGATGACAAACCTAACATCAGACTCTGGAAAGCACAGGATCTCTAGGAAAACCAACCAACAGTTAAACACATTGTTCTTTGTGGTGTTGATATGATTGTGAAGCAGGATGTAGAACCGGCTCTAGAGTCCTGTGGACCTGCTTCTGATCCGGGCTCTGCCAAGTATCTGTGGGCTTTTGGGCAAAGCACTTAACTTCTCTCAACTTTAAGTTCCCCATTTGTAAAATAGGGAGGGAAATAGCACCCACATCACAGAGTTGCTGCAAAAATCAAATAAAATAAGTAGGTAAAGTACTTAGCTCATGGTGTGGCACATGATAAACCTTAATAGCTTATTGTTTATTATTAGTCAATGAGCATTCTATTATGCTTGTGACTACAAAGAACATAAAAATATGACAGCCAACCAGGGTTTATTGGTTGATATCTAGATCTTTTTTCTTGTGGGTTGGTAGCAGGAATATGAATTTCATCCTGGGTTTCTGGATTCCCGGTGCAGTCACCCAAAAAAGAAAGCCTCACTAGCCAAATCTGTCTTTAACAGTGCAGAGTACTGTTTGCCAAAAATAGGAATTCTCCATATGCTAACCTGATTTCCAAAGGAATGGCATAAATGGAATATTTTTATAAAATATTCTATTTTATAAAAAATAGAATAATGTGTATGTCAGTAAAATAAATGCATATACAGCCCCCATACAGAGAGAATTCTGCCCTCTTATATTTCTTCCAAGTGTGCACTGGGCTCTCCCTCACCCACATCAACTGGGAGAAACTAAAGAAACCATTGCCATATAGAATCTCATCTCTCTTGTGAATAAACAATACGCAAGGACATTGTCCAGGATGTAAATCAAAACTCTTTCCATAAATGATTCATGTGACAAAATCTTCTTAGACCATGTGTCTATAATGACCTTGTTTCACCCAACATTATGGGGGACAAAATAACCCACAATGATAGCTAATAATGAATGTTTCCTGGGCACTTACTAACTAACCATCATTAGAGTTCTAAGTATTTTACATGTATTTAATCCTTTATATTAATAACAGTGAGATACCAGTAAAATTCCTCTCTATGGCTTCTCAGTGATCTGCATCTTTATTTTTTAAGGGCTCTATTGTGTATGTATTTCATTTTAAATAGTTTCAAATTGTTTTCCATGGAATACTGACCAGGTAGGAAATGATGCCTAATAAAAAGAAAATTGTGTCTTCTGCTGTTGGTACTGGACATACTTTATGCTAAAGTCCCCCAATGCAAAAGGTTCATTATAGAGTCTTATGGAACCCTCCCCCAGCCACCATAGTGATGACATATTCTATAGTGTTGTATCAGAACAGCAAGAAACAGATGTTTTGCCATACAATTAAGCAGCCAAATTAACGAGTCTTTATTTTAAAGCCAGCGACCACACGGAGACCTAAGTTGTTCAAATCATGCGGCCCCAAACACAGTTTAGGGCTAGCTTTTAAAGACAAAATTACATACTGATTGGGGTATGGGGAGGAGGGGAAGCCTAGCAGTAAAACAAAGCAGTGAAACAAGCTTTCTTACAATGTTTATCTATAAGATTAATTCAGGGAGAAACATTCTGGGAACACCTGCAACCTTGCAGAACCAGCCCAAGGCCACAGCCTGGGAAAGCCGCCTCAAAGCCAGGGGTAGGGAGTCTTTCAGAAAAAAGTAAGTTCTGCTAAAAGTCTTTGTTTTAGGGAAAGTGAGTTCTGCTAAAAGTCACTTGTGCTAAGAGCCTTCTTTTCTACATTTCAGTAGGTATAGTATGATAATCAAAACTGTACATTGACATTGCTATAGTTCTGTTAACTAGATTACAGACTTTTTCCAGGTTTCATCATTTCTTTTTTGTTTTAAGATTTTATTTATTGATTTTACAGAGAGAGAAAGGGGATGAGAGTGAGAAGTGACAACTTATAGTTGCTTCACTTTAGTTATTCATTGATTGCTTGTCATACATGCCTTGACCAGGCAAGCCCAGGGTTTCAAACCAGTGACGTCAGCATTCTAGGTAAGCACTCTATCCACTGTGCCACCACAGGCCAAGCTCACTATTCTAATTAACATTTATTTGTGTACAATTTCTTTTTAAGGTTATTTAAAACACCATAGGTAGTCTTCTAAACAATTTCCTGTATTCACAGTGAGTAAAATGAACTAGTTAGGTATTAAATTGTGTTACTGGTAAAAATAAAAAATGCCCAGATCAGTTAAGTGATTTTTTTTTAAATTTTTCTGAAGTTGGAAATGGGGAGGCAGTCAGACAGACTCCCGCATGCGCTCGACCGGGATCCACCCAGCACGCCCAGCAAGGGGCAATGCTCTGCCCATCTGGGGCACCGCTCTGTTGCAACCAGAGCCATTCTAGCGCCTGAGGCAGAGGCCACAGAGCCATCCTCAGCACCCAGGCTAACTTTGCTCCAATGGAGCCTTGGCTGCGGGAGGGGAAGAGAGAGACAGAGAGGAAGGAGAGGGGGAGAAGTGGAGAAGCAGATGGGCTCCTCTCCTGTGTGCCCTGGCCGGGAATCGAACCCGGGACTCCTGCACGCCAGGCCGACTCTCTACCACTGAGCCAACTTGCCAGGGCCAGTTAAGTGATCTTTAGATATAAAAATAAAAACTTGTTTGGTGTTTCTTTGTACACTGTGCTTTTGTGGTATGAAAGCAATCAGCATGCAAATTCCAAGTCCATTTGGAATGGGACAGCTTGAACAGGGGGCCAGGGCTAGGGATATGTTTCTATCATTGTGTTAAAATCCAGATAAGAAAGGGAGCATTCTTGTCCAGTCAGCATTTCTCACCTTGACCATCATTGTGCCTCTGAGACTTAGGACCTCACTGGGAGCGGTGGGGAATCAGGAGCCTCCGGTGTTGCTGCAGCAGAGCCGAGTTCTTTGCCCAGATCTCTCAGTGAATCTACTCTCCAGTGGTTTCAACATCAGGGCTTTGGAAATATTAATTCATTAGCTCATGTGCTCATTCATATACTAAGCCCCTGCTGTATATATCTAACAGAGAATGTGACAGATATGGGTCATGCTGTCCCAGAGAGCATGCCTCAAACCTTTGTCAAATTCCCTGTGATCTTCGGCTTCTTCCAAAATGGCACAATTGCTGAACAGCATCAAAGTTTTTCATTCTTATTCTAGGACCCCAAACTCCCTAAACCTTTTTTTTAAACAAGGAGCACCCCCCTTTCCACCTCTAAGACCCACGTTAGACGATCTCTGATTGAGAAGACTTTATTTCCACCATATATCTTAAGATCTGCCTTTCCCTGTCCCCAGGTACAGGCTAGTGTGTGTTGTCAGCTCATCGATGGCATGTCACTGTCATTGTGGTGGGGACAAGGTCATGCATGGCAACAGGTCAGCGTCTCAGACCTGGGCACTGCACACCGGAACAGGGCGTGCCCTTTGTTCGGAGGCCCTCTGAAGGACTTGCTTATCTTCAGCCTTCACCTTTGCTTCTGCCTGGTGTGTCTGGTTATCTGAAAGCACATCTGCAGTTTATGTTTTCACAGTCTGTGTTGGCAGCTCTGGCTCTCGGGAACTTAAAGGGAATGCTGATGCAGTTCACGGAAATACGGAGACTATGGCGGAAGGATAAGTATGATTGTGTAAGTAGAGGCAGCGAAATGCTGATGTAAAATGCATGATTATGTTATTGTAAACTAAGAGAAATTTTATTTCAGTATACCTGTTAAAGTGACCTTTGTTTTATTTACTATCATTAAACTGCATACTCTAATGATCATTCTCTGGGATTTTAATTTAAAAAGATGGGCTTCTTGCAAGTAGGAAATGTTCCAGGAAACAATAGTAAACAACTTCCTTTGATCTTTTCTTCATTACATCTTATGTGAGTTACCAGAGAATCTGTGAAAAACTTAAATTACAAGCATTACTTTTGGAAATACTCTATAAAGGCTCTCATTGCTCTCAACATGACTTGCTGTGAGAAGCAGAATGCATAATTATATTAGGGTCAAAGTCTGTGGCATAAAAATGCTTAACATATACTGTAGTACTTTACAAGCATAAAGTAATAAACTACATTTGGTTTACTTTTTTATTCCTGATAGATAATTGTTGGGGGGTCTTCACACCCCTTTGGCATACTAAAATTCTTATAGAGATCATAGCCATTAATGAAATCAGCAGTACAAGAGTAAGAGATTAGTATATTATACACCAACTATTTCCTCATTTTAAGGAACAGCAGCTGGTTCTGGAATTTTATTTTATTTTAGCAAGAGAGACAAAGACAAAGAGAGAGTCAGAGGGAAGATAGGGACAGACAGACAGACCAGAAGGGAGAGAGATGAGAAGCATCAGTTCTTCATTGCAGCACTTTAGTTGTTCATTGCTTTCTCATATGTGCCTTGACTGGGAGGCCCCAGGTATTTCAGTGGCCCCTTGCTCAAGCCAGTGACCTGGGCTCAAGCCAGCAACTTTGGGCTTCAAGCCAGTGACCTTTTGGTCTCAAGCCAGTGACCATGAGGTCATGTCTATGATCCCACACTCAAGCCAGTGACCTCGGGGTTTCAAATCTGGGTCCTTGGCATCCCAGTTTGGAACTCTATCCACTGCACCACCACCTGGTCAGGATGGTTTTGGAATTTTAACTGTGATAGACTCATCCATTTCCTTACTTGGATCAGGATGGGATTAGCAATGGATACACTCTCTTTGGATTTTTAAAATATCTGCATGTGTTTCTGTGGTTCAGAACCTAAACCAGCAGAAATGACCTCTGGAGGCAGGTCCATTCTCCTGAGCACTTTCAGTCTCCACTGTGGTCTGTAGAAATTCATGCTTTCTCATAGCAATGGACCTAAGACGTTGTACTTGAACCAGACTCAATTGTAGTGTATATGTTGTCTTCTTTTTGCAGCTAATTTGGATCATGACCTTCATCTTTGTCATTGTCCTGGGACTTGCTTTAGGCCTGGCAGCTAGCGTGGCATTTCAGCTCCTGACCATCGTGTTCAGGACCCAATTGTGAGTGATTGTCACACTCTGTATCTTGGCAGACTTTGACCAACCAGTGTCAGAAAGAGAAAAAACTTGTTACTAGTTAAGGGAAAAGTAGTTGAGCTGTTAGGCATGCAAATTTATCAAGATTGGCCAGTCAGTTCTTCCTCAGGCTGTTCACCCATGAAGGGCAATAGAATGGCCTGAGCTTAGAGCATCAGCCCAGTCCCACCTGCTGATGGTCTGCTCCCTGCTGCACTCCATTCAACAAAATCATGTAAATTTCTTTGCCTTAGACTTTTTAACCACAGGAACATGTTACTGAGAAGATTGTAAAATTCTCCACATCTGGTGGAGAGCTGTTTCTCTTTACAGGTTGTAACCTTGTACTCCCACCTGAAAAACATAGAGCTGAATTAAGAAAATTTCTGAAAGGCCCCTCTCATCCTAGAATTTCACAAAAGCCACTTAGAATGATTGATTCTTAATAGTCATCCAGTCCCAACTCTTTAAACCACTGCATATAATGTTACCACTATGTGGTCACTCAGCCTATGTAGATTAGTTATGTGACAGAAAAATAAGGCTTCTAAGGAGCCTAAGGAATTCTAAAACAGAGGGTTATCATAGTTCTGTATAATGTATTGACCGATGGAATACACTTACATTGCGATGTTTCCGCATTCATTTACTCATTTATATCTTCACTCATTTTGTGGGGGTTCACCAAACATAGGGACAAACTAAGTGGTGATAGGCAAATCATTATACTTCTCTATGTCCTCATCTATTCAGCTGGGTAATCATATCTGCCTTATGTCACCAAATAACTGATATTCAGAATCAAAACGGCAGAGGCATATAGAAGCACTTTGTGAACTGGAGTATGGTCGATGGGAGGCACTGTCTTAGGAGCTGTGGAAGAATCAGTAAAACAAGACCTGCTTGGCCTGCAGGGTCTCTGATGACATGATGAATCTTTACATTTTGAAAAGTGACCCTGTTTTGGTATGCTAGAAACATCAGTGTTAGCCTCACAAACCTCCCAAATGTGTATGAGTGATTCACATGGTGTTGATTTTTTCTACAGTCCAAAATGCAGCACACTGGCTAATGTTGGAAGGAGCAACATCTACAAGAATAAAAAAGATTACTCTGATGTAAGGAAGCTCCATTTCTTACATTGATTTGCTGACTGATGCTGATATGAATCTGCTGGGCACCATCTAACACTGCTTCTCTGCCTTACAGCTGTATGAACTGGAAGGCGTGAAAATCTTCAGATGCCCATCTCCTATTTACTTTGCAAACATTAATTTCTTTAAGCAGAAACTTATTGATGCAGTAAGTTTAGAGACTATCAATTCCTTCTTGTAATTCCACTGAATATCTATATAGAAACACAATGTTTGTTTTGTGACAGGAGAAGGACATTGGCCACACACATGTTGGGGCTCAGTGGTTAGTGTCTTTGTATCCCCGTTCCCAGAGCAGGTGAAAAACTACCTTAGAAGGGCTCCATCGATATGTTGAAAAATGAGTCTTCAGACAGTGTCTAATATACAGTCATCTTTCATTAAATTCTGCTGTTGAAGTAAAAAGACAAGATTTGGGGCTACTGGTTTTTAATAGATATTATCCTACAGATTTTCTTGAGGAACCAACTTCAGAAACAGCAAGAGTACTTAATATTTGACTATCATTGAAGAGATTCAGAATAACAAACAAATTTTGTAATATAAATGAAATTAATAAATATAATATAAATGAATATTTAACACAAAATAACAACTTAGTGTCCCCGGTGGCCTGGAGAGAAGGTGACAAAGAAGCAATCTTTAAGGTTAAGAAACACAAGCTTGACACTTCCTTCGGAACCTGCATTCTGGGCAACTCTGTCCCTTGCATAGTGCTTCTGCCTTAACCCTGATTATTAGTAGTAGTAGTTTGCTATGCATCAAATATTTCTCTACCCAATTTTTTTATAATAATGGATCATATTGTGTGTGTGTGTGTGTGTGTGTGTGTGTATGGCTTTATATACTGTCCTTTTCACTTAAGCTAGTATCTTTCAATCTAATTACATTTTTTTTGTCAAGGATTTTTTTTTATTACTTAATATAATTCTCCTTAGCTGTTACTCTGGAGCTACATATTGCCACATAAAAACACCTTTCTCTTGGAAAAGGGGAAAATGAAGGTTATCCTCAGATCTAATACTAAAATTATAAAATAAAATATATTATAATAGATATCATAAAATATACATTATAATAAAATAAAATTACATAGGAGCAGAATACTAATTAGATGCCACCAATATTCAATAAATGAAATAAAATCCCTTAAGGACTCACAAACAGGTTCAAATTAGAGTTTAGGCCCTTTTGTGGATAATTTGTGGATAAATCCTGGATGGTACAGAGGTTTATAAGTGTCGATAACTGCGTAAACCATAGGTCTGGCACAATGCTCTCACTGATGTTGTTTGAACCACTTACACTTTATTCCAAATATCTCTATTATGTGTCTCAATCCCTCAGCCTCTCCCCTTAAAGTTATTAGAATTATGCTATATAATTATCAAAATATCCAGTACACTGTAACACAGCAGTGACCTTTTTCAGGTTGGCTTTAGTCCACTTCGAATTCTACGCAAGCGCAACAAAGCTGTGAAGAAAATCCGAAAACTGCAGAAGGAAGGCCTGCTGCAAGTGACGCCAGTGAGTTTCCTGACCACGTTCTGTGCGTTAGAGCTAAGGCTTAGTTAAATGCAGGTCAAGATGTTGGTTCTATTCTTTTATATAAAATGCCAGATAAATAAGGTATTTTATGTGTCAATTAGTGTGGTATTTTAAAGTGGTATCTTTGGGGGTCTTCTTAAAATTTTATTCTCTTGAAACAATTTTTTTTCTCCAAAGAAAAAAATTTACAATCTTATTTGCTTGACCCAACTTTGAATCTGTGCTTCAGAAAATCACTGGTCATCTTCGGCCTACAGATGTATTTCTTGGTCAGGATGATCATGCATGTTACTGTCCTCTCTTGCAGAAAGGATTTATATGCACCATTGCTGGCTTGAAAGATTTCGATGAGGAGCTGGACAACAATCAGATAGAAGAACTGGATCAGCCCATCAATACTGCAGACCTACCCTTCCAGATAGACTGGAATGCTGATCTTCCTCTCAATATCACGGTCCCGAAAATTGAACTGCATAGTCTCATTCTTGATTTTTCAGCAGTGTCATTTCTTGATGTTTCTTCAATGAGGGGTCTCAAAACGGTAACTTTTTTTCTTAATGGAAACAATCAATCGGTGACAAAAGGTGAAAATTGTATTTGTGGAAGGATACTCCTTTAGACCATATACCCTTAAGTAGAAGTACATTTTAATCTCAGCATACTTCATGGAAAAAGTGGGAGAGCAAGTGGACATTTTCAGTGAACTCTTTAAAAGTGCATGTCCCATGAGACTGGCAGTCAGTTTTGAAGGCAATCAAACCTACATTCTAATGTATGTTGAACCTGCTAGTAGACAACTGCTCACACTCCTTTGAAATTCCAATCCTATGGCACCCTCATAGCCTTATGGACATTGAATCTAAATTGTCCTAAAAGACGAGAAGATTTAAAAAGTTCTTGGGAGAAAGTGAAATAGGGGCTTTTATTATAAACTGATGAAATTTCATTTGGCTAAATAACAGTCTGTTTCCCAAAAAAAAAGGAGCTATGTGAAAGAATAAATGTCACAATGTCACATATCACTTAAAAGCAGGACTGAAACAATCAGGTTTCAGGTTGCAGTCTGTTTTCTTTCCACAGTTTTGTCTGCATTTCTAAAATAAATTATTTTCTAATAAAATTTCAGAAATAGATAAAAAGAAAATTTAAGAAATTCCACACTTTCCTTTTTTGCTTAGTTTTTCACATAAATCTGCCTACATAAGAACTGAACTAAGATAAGAGCTATTAAGTGTGGGTCAACTGGACACAAAATTAGAAAATAGGATCAACTTCAGTTTATTCTAACTCTTTAAAAAGAATCTTAGGCCCTGGCCTGTTAGCTCAGTCAGTTGAGTGTCATCCCAAAACGACAAGGTTGTGGATTTGTTCCCCGGTCATGGCACACACGGCAAGCAACCAAAAAATGTATGACCTAGTAGAACAACAAATGCTTCCCTTCTCCCTCCCCTCTCTCTCCCTTCCTCTTCTATCTCTCTAAAAATCAACAAAACATTAAGCCCTGATCTGATGATTCAGTTGGTTGGAGTGTCGTCCTAGAACGCGATTGCCAGTTTGATTCCCCGATCAGGGCACACACAGGAGCAGCTCGATGTTCCTGTCGCTCTCTCTCCCTTCCTCTCTCAAAAAAATATAATAGTAATAAAAATAAGTAAATAAATAAATAAACATGTGAAAAAAATAATCCTTATTTTTTTAATTTATTCATTTTATAGAGAGGAGAGGAAGAGGAAGAGAGAGAAAAGGTAGGGGAGGAGCAGGAAGCATCAACTCCCATATGTGCCTTGACTGGGCAAGCCCAGGGTTTTGAATCAGTGGTCTCAGCATTCCAGGTTGACGCTTTATGCACTGCGCCACCACAGGTCAAGCTAAAAAGAGAATCAGAACATCACATAATACTCAAGACTGCTTGCTTTTTCTTTCCTTGCTTTATTTTTGTGTTTGTGTCATCTTTAAAGGAAAAAATACACACATAATAATTTACTTTTTATTCTAGTAGGATAGCGCAAAGGACAGGGACTCTTTAAGTGTTGTGTGTTGTGTTTCTCTAAAGCTCTAATTTTTAGCTCAATGTCTCATATATCAACAATATAAACTCCTTTTCTCATCTTACATGACCTTAATGATATCACTACTGGTATTTGCTCTTAGCCTAGAGACCAAGAAGTTGGATAAAGATTTGTTGATAGTAGACACATCCAATCACTGTGGACAGGAATAATGAACAGCTTCTGGGTCCTAGGGTTCTCTTATGTTTATGTATATACAAAGCTCTAGTCAAGATCATCTCATAGAAAAAACCTTTTAAAATTAGGGAGTGACATCAGCATCCTGGCATACTGAAAAGACTCCTTTGTTTTTCCCTAAATTTAAAATTAAATCAGAGTTTAGGCAGAACATTTTTCCCTTTTAACTTTTTCATCAGGAGAGTTCTTTCATTTGGATTTATTTCTTTCTGTCACAAAGTCTTGTTTTTAACTTTAGTGTCTTTGTACCATTATCTCTTTTCAAAATATAACAGGTTCTGAAATCAATATGTGATCCATTAGGTATAATTAAGACAGTTTTCTTCACATTTCTGACAAGTGAAACTGTTTCACAAGAAGGGTCTACTTTCTTTTTGACAGATTTTACAAGAATTTATCAGGATCAAAGTAGATGTGTATATCGTTGGAACTGATGGTAAGTTGTTTTATTTTTATATTCTGACAATCCCTTCAGGTTTATTGCCAACTCTCAATCTAGAGAGTCTCTCCAAGAACAGCTGGTTTTTATGATCACCAAGAAGGGAATCTAATTTGTAGTTGAGCCTATAGAAGTCCCTCTGGAAATAGTTTCTTTATATTTTAGTTGTGTCGATTAAATTAAATTAACCTTACAATTTGAATCCTAGTTTAATAGGCAGTAAAAAGTGAATATGTAACCATTTTCTACTCTAACCTTCCTGGAAAGTAGGCTTGTTTTGTCTTCCTGGCCTCCTTTGTTCTTCAGCCCATGCTAACCTGGTTTCTGCTTCACCTCTCTGATGATGTCATCAGTAATGTCCGGATTGCCTCCATCCCAGCCTCATTTTCATCAAGCTGTAACATTTGGCCCTTTCTTTAGTATTTGTCTTTGAAAGTCTCTCCACGGCTTCTGCAAGGCCATCATGATTCACTCCGCCACTCTCACAGCTCCTTGGGGTCTGACGTGGTCCTCTCCCACTCTGTCCGTCTTTCCCAGGCTTCACCCTTAAACCTTAATCCTGTGGACTCTTTCTAGTCAGTCTGCTACATGCTTATGACTTTTGTTAATGATTTCCCAGCCCTTTTTTGAGCTGCAGATCCATGTATTCAATTGTCTGGGTGTCTCCCAGGCACCTCAGAATCACATGTTCAAAACTAAACATATCATTCTCCCCCCAGAAACTATCCTTCTCCTTTCCAATCTCAGTCATGCCATCACCACACACCCAGTTGCCCAAAGTAGAAACCCTGGAGCCATCTTTAATATCTCCTTCTCCCCTTCCTTCTACATTCAATGAGTCACCTGTAGACATTGCCTCCTGACTCAGTCTCTTCCTCTCCACTTTCCAAACCTTAATCCAGACCTTTATCATTTCTCATCTAGGCCCTGGGGAAGAAGTTTCTAACTAGTGTCCTTGTCTCTAGAATGACTTCCAATCCCACTTTCTGACTAGACAACTCCTTCAAAAGTTTATCTCTCAGCAACTGTGAGGACTTCCTTGCTTCCTCAGGCAGAGCACCATGGCCTTCGGACTTTTTGCACCTGTAGGACACACACATCACATTATTCTGCAGCTCTATGCTATCTCACTAGGTGACTTTCTCTCCCAGGGAAGGTTCTAGGTGCTAGAACACAGCTGCAAATAAGACAAGCCCCTGCCCTCGTGAATCCTACAGTCTAGAGGAAAAGCTAGATAATAAGTAAACGAAAACATATTTCAGGTAGTAAGTTCAGTGAAGGACGATGCTGGTTGAGAGACAGAGCAACAAGGATGGTGCTATTTTAGACAGGTAGGCAAGTATGACCGCCAGTGTGACATTTGCACAGGGCCTGGACTGAGTGAGGGAGTCAGCCCTGACAGGGTCCTGGGGGTACAGGTCCTGAGGAGGTGTGAAAGTGGCATCTCTAATTTTCCCTTTCTACTGGCTCCTGTCCCTAAAATCTAGATTCAAGGCTTCCTTCCACTTAAAAATATCCTCTTGATCTCAGTAGCCCTATAATCTGGTAAACAATTTTAGTCCTCCATCATCCCACATCTTTTTCAAAGTCCCTCTTCCTGCTGCCTCTGCTGCCTGGCATCCCTCTCAGTTCTCAACAAAAACTGTCACCTTCTTCCCCCCACGTGCCACCCACCTTCGTCCTGGGTTCTGGAGACTGAAGCCCCTCTCTCGCCTTCCTTCAGTCACTGCTCGGTCCTGTCAGTGTTGAAAGCTTGCCTGTGAACAGACTTTTCCACTTCCATGTTTTCATACTCTCTCTTCCTCCATTTTTCTCCAAATCTTAGTCACTTTTAAATGGTATCTGCTTGGTCAAGTTTTCCCAGACACCCACCAGGAGAAAACAATCTTTACCTTACATCCTCTGAGCGGTCATAGCACATAATCTGTACCTCTCTTATTGATCCAGCAAAATGATGAGTATGCGCTAGTCATCAATTTAAGAACTAAGAAAACACTGATGATAAAGATCAGATTGCTTCCCACCTTTCTTATTCTACACTTCTCCTTTCATTACTATAGGTATACATAAATGGTCTTTATCCTGAGGGCAAGATTCATGCATAATTTATCTTCTGACCCCTCATATTACCCAGCCAGGGCTTTGAGGTAATATTTTTTGAGTGATCTGTGCAAACAAGTGCCGCACCTACAAGAAAGAGATTCCTCCAAGGTGGCTGGAGATGGAATGTGGGGTGGCCAGCAGCTTCGGGAAATGGACTACAGAAGTAACTGGCAAATAGTAGGTCTGGCGATCCAGAATGACAGTGGAGCACTGCTTTGTGAGCATGTGTCCTATTCTGGCAGAATCCCAGTTTTTGCGAATAAGCCACATGTGATGTGCCAATCATTAACTGGGGCAAGTAACTCACTAGGCTTTCAAGAACTGCTGAAAATTTTTTTCATTTATACCTTTTCCTTCAGACATTTTACCCTAGGGCATTAAATATATACTTTTATTTATTTATTTATTTACTTTTTACAGAGACAGAGAGTGAGTCAGAGAGAGGGATAGACAGAGACAGACAAACAGGAACAGAGAGAGATGAGAAGCATCAATCATTAGTTTTTCATTGCGCATTGCAACACCCCAGTTGTTCATTGATTGCTCTCTCATATGTGCCTTGACCGTGGGCCTTCAGCAGACCAACCAAGGTTGCTGGAGCCAGCGATCTTGGGTTCAAGCTGGTGGGCTTTTGCTTAAACCAGATGAGCCAGCGCTCAAGCTGGCAACCTCAGGGTCTCGAACCTGGGTCCTCTGCATCCCAGTCCGACGCTCTATCCACTGCACCACCGCCTGGTCAGGCAATATATATACTTTTATTAGAAAGATATCCTTTAGTTTCAGAAGACTGTGCTGACAGTATCCTTTGCAGACCCCAAACACAGCCAAACACTGATGAAATATACATTTGCAAATGAAAATTAAATCCCCGGCCTCAAGTACTTCCTCCTAACTATTCTTTCTTTTCTCTCTTCAGATGATTTCATTGAGAAGCTTGTACGGTGTGAATTTTTTGATGATGAAGTCAAGGACTCAATATTTTTCTTAACAATCCATGATGCTGTCTTGCATATTTTGATGAAAAAAGATTATAGTACTGCAAAGTTTAATTCCAGTCAGGTAGTAGCTTTATTATAACATTCACATTTGTATAACCAAATATCTTTGCTTCTTAAATTTCCCTTTATTTTCCAATATTTAAAAATATTGTTCCTAATCCATTATTCTATTATGATTATTTTTTCAGGGAACAGGAATAAAGTTGGATTGTACCACAAATACATATGGAGGATTACATAATTGGGAATGTAAGGTAAGATGAGTCTCCAGCGGTAGACATCACAACACAATCAAGCATGGGAGCACTGAGGCCTGCTCCACGTGCTGCAGAGAGTCCAGCACTATTCGAGCCCCTGGGCCTCGTGCTGAGAAAACTGAAGCAACACCAATCTCACACAGGCTTTGGGAGAAACGACTCAAACCAGGACAGGATGAAAAACAGGGATTCTAGATCTCAACTAATGCAATATTGAGCATACACAAAGAAAACTTTTATATCTTCAAAGTACTTACAACCAACATCTTTTTTTGGTCTTGTAATGATCCATGAGGTAGGAAAGTATTGCTCTTTTTATTTATAGACAAATTAGTCATGGAGCTGAGACACTAACACATACCTCCTGCCTCCCAGGTACATGGGAAGGCCCTCGCACAATGTCTACCTACTCCAGCAAAGCAAGTTAAGTTTCTTCCTTTCCTGACTAGGAAAAAACTGCCAAGTTATCATTTAACTGGACAGTCCCATTCCATTCTAGAACATTTATTTTTAGAATATTCAGTCCTCTAAGAGAATATCTATAGTTTGGGAAAAGCAGAACCACAAGACAGGTATCTGCTGCAGGATAGGTACATGATGGTGCATTATATTTGTTATCTCAATCCTTACAATATTCAAAGAAGATATCTTCAATTCACAAATGAGGAAATTAGGAGGGCTTAGAGAACTTAACCAGTTTGATTAAGGTCACACACAATAGCGACAGCAACAGGATTTGAACCAAGATCGATCAACAGGATTTGATGCCAAGACCTGTGCTCTGTTCCTTTGATGGAAGATCAAAGTAAGGGTCCTGAGAAAGAATCTAATGATGGCCTTCAAGCATGGGAGGTGGCTGGTGGTATTTCTCTTATTTGAAGAAAGGTCTAAGAGAAATAGCAAATGGAATTTAGATTAGAAATAAAGAAGAAATGGTAAGAGTTACATTAAATAAAAAAAGGTTGGATAAAGAGCTAGTCCAGAAAGTCAGACAGGTGTGAAATGAGCAGAGAGCTGAGAATGAATGAGCAGTGTTTATTTCCCAAGGTGGGGTTTCCAAGAAACCCAAATTTAGCACCTGCCTAAACCCCCATGCAGACAGCCTTCCCAAGAACCCTCTGCCTAAGAGCTGGATTCAGAATCATCACCAAGTTTTAGAAGATAAAGTATAAGAACAGAATTTAAACCTGATGCCTGATTAAAGCTTTAGAACCAACTAATAGAATGTAGTCAGCACCATTTTATACTCGTTTCTCCATATGACACATTTAACCCCCACTCCTTGCACTACTGAGAGGAAGACAGATGAGCAGTCATGGGTGAGCCACCAGAGTGGCTTATGTGACAACCGAGTGTGCCTGATGGACACGCACAGCCCCTTGGAGCTTGGGTGCCACATGGAACAAATGTGAATGAATACACTGCTATGTGAAATGACATTGTTACTTTAAGTTAAATTAGGCCTTCAAAATATATTTATTTTACAACCTGGTGTCACATGGTTTTATGTTAAACAAGTAGCAATGAAAGGTATTTGACTATTAAAGTTCAAGACAAAAATTTGTTGATGACTATGGCAAATTCTAGCTCCTAGTTTTAATCAGATTGATGATATTTTAAATGCAAGATATGATTGTTGAAAGGGATAGAATTTAACACATTTTTTAAAACAAGAACTTTCTATCTTCTTCCAGGTACCAATTGAAACGAAATTCTAATCAAAATTAAATTTAGAGGGATACTCATTTGACTGTCACAGAAACTTATTGTTAACTTCAAATATTATATGAAGAATGTTTTTATTTGACAGAATTATGTTTCAAACTTTAGAACAATGTTGTTCTAGCTTGGTATATTTTTCACATATGTAGTATAAAATTATGTAAATACTCTTAATGTTATAGCTTGTAGACTTATCAAAGGAAGAAAAATTTTTGTTTATATGTATTTTTGTAGCACTGACAGATTTCTACCCAAGTCACTAATTTCATGCATGTTTTACAGTCTACTTACACTACTGCTTTGAATCTTGTAATTTATACTACTCATACTACAATAATATAGCTCCATTTAAAAAAAAATCAGTTTGTACAGTAGATGTGTCTCTTTTTTTGTTAAATTTCTTCTTTGTTTTTTGAAACATGCTTGCTGCCCGTCCCTTTTATCATGATCCAGCTGGTAGCTTGCTTGCTACATGAGAATCTTCTAAACCTTCAGCAATGAGACTTCTTTGTCCAGACTTCATGAGTATCACTACAGCTTTTTTTTTTTTTTTTTTTTTAGTTGTTTTTTTTTACAGGGACAGAGATAGAGTCAAAGAGAGGGACAGATAGGGACAGACAGACAGGAACGGAGAGAGACGAGAAGCACCAATCATCGGTTTCTCATTGTGACACCTTAGTTGTTCATTGATTGCTTTCTCATATGTGCCTTGACCGCGGGCCTTCAGCAGACCAAGCGACCCCCTGCTCGAGCCAGTGACCTTGGGTCCATGCTATTGAACTTTTTGCTCAAGCCAGATGAGCCCGCGCTCAAGCTGGCAACCCCCGGGTCTCGAACCTTGGTCCTTCGCATTCCAGTCCAACGCTCTATCCACTGCGCCACCGCCTGGTCAGGCTCACTACAGCTTTTTACAGCATCCGTTCTCCTATCCAGATTTAGACACAATCTTTTCATAACTAGCTTTAGAAGCAAATCCTTATTTTTTTCCCGCCTTTTACTATGAAAATTCTGTAAACTAAGAGAGGATAAAAACTGAAAAGGCAAGAAGGTAAAAAGTAAGGCGATAATTTGATATGTAGCCAATTCTTCTTGGTCTTCCTGGGAGAAGAGACAAGATAGCAGGAGGAGGTCTGCGTCTTCATTGCTGGTGATTATTGTAACTCACAGGCAGAATGGCAGCTCTAAGGCTCAGCTGACTGGTGGGTGAGATTCAGCACACATCTCTTTTTCACTGGCACCATTCATGGTGCAAATTGTATTTCTGTAATAATTAAAAATAAACATCAGCACTAACAGAAAAAAGATTCAGTGCCCTCTGTTCAAATCAAACCACTTTGTCAATGGGAGCTATTTCCCGGTTGTTCTAGACCTCATCTCTAAATGTTTATTCTCAAACTATCCTTCCACCCTTTATCAGTGTCTTTTTTTTTTTTTTAATTTTTTTTAAATGGTTTTTTTTATTTTTTTATTTATTTGCAGGGACAGAGAGAGAGAGTCAGAGAGAGGGATAGATAGGGACAGACAGACAGGAATGGAGAGAGATGAGAAGCATCGATCATCAGTTTTTCGTTGCGACACCTTAGTTGTTCATTGATTGCTTTCTCATATGTGCCTTGACCGCGGGCCTTCAGCAGACCGAGTAACCCCTTGCTTGAGCCAGCAACCTTGGGTCTAAGCTGGTGAGCATTTTTTATTTGCTCAAGCCAGATGAGCCCGCGCTCAAGCTGGCGACCTCGGGGTCTCGAACCTGGGTCCTCGGCATCCCAGTCCAACGCTCTATCCACTGCGCCACCGCCTGGTCAGGCCCCTTTATCAGTGTCTTTACTGAGTGCGCTTGTCTGTTGGACTTTTAAACCAATTACAGAAAGGTGAGACAAAGGTTTATTTACATAGCTACTCTTATTAAAAACCAGAGCATCAACCTTCTTTATAGCAACATTTCTTAAATTGTTTGCATCCTGAAAACCTTAGAGAGCCTCATGCATCCTGCGGTCTTTAGGAAAGAAGATACACATACACATACACATTTATAGATGATGCCCTGTGAGTCTTGTTAAGAGTGCTTTCTTTATAGAAAGCAGGAATAGAAATAAAAAACATGAGCCTATTTAATTAATCATTTGGCTTGGGAGTAAGAGGGGCCAAAGCCTTGTATAGGATTATCATTGACGCCTGCACCTTCCCAAGCAAAGGTGCCCTCTATTCCTATTGCCAAACAAAATATTATAGAGCTGGAACAAGCACTCCAGTTATCATGCTCCCGGCACAGTCCACTCAACCCTCACATCTTAGAGGTTCCCTTACCCTCACCCTTAAATGTTTTGCCTCCAAGGCCTCCGAGATGAACTTGCGTTGGGTAACGGGAACACACGGGACTGGGCCTCCACTGCCTGGCTCAGAGCAAGTACTAGAAATTGACTAGCACAAAAACCTGATCCCTGGTTTAGGAAGAGTCCAAGAGAGCGTGTTGGAAGATGAAAATAAAACAAATTAACCTGAGCCAGATGGCAGGGACAGAACAACTTGTGAAACAAAGAAAGTTTGAAGCAAATATATGTTGAGCAGTTTATCTTTAAAATTGATTTCTATAAATAGTTTCATTGCAAATTTATCTACATTTTAAGCATATCTGCTGAACATATGAATATAAAAAATAACTAGTGAATTAAAGTGGAAAATAACACTTTACAAAAATAAAATAATTTTCTAATAATTATTTAAACATTTGATATCTTGTTTAAACACAGTAACTTACCAGTTAGAAATGTAAATTAAATGTTTTAAATGCAAGCTTGACTACACTGTGTAAACAAGAACGGAGAAACAAAGCAATTCATTCGCTTTGGACCATCTACACCCGGATGTTCGTGTGTCAAACCCATCCGCTCCTCTCCTCCCAGAATCGGCTCCACCAGCACCTCTTCCACCTCAGTCAGTGCTGGTTCCGTCCTTCCAGTTGCTCAGGCTGAAAAATCAGTTGGGAAATTCTATTGATCCTACCTTTAAAGTACACCTGGAATCAATTCGTTTGATTCTCAACCTATCGTTCATAAGATGGGTACAATATTTATCCTCACTTTTTATAAAAGCAAAATAAATCAAGCCGCAAAGAGGATAAGCAATTAGACTGTTATACGGTTGATGTATCAGAGCCAGAATAAAGTTGGGACGGTTCCTCCCCAGAGCCCAGGCTCCTAACCGTTGAGAAATACTGTCTCCCAAAAGAAATTAAAATCTGTCTAAAACTGATCTAGTAAACGGCAGGACTAAAGTCAGGAACAATATAGGTGCATTTTACAGATTTGTTCCAAAGTCACTAACTTAGAATTGTACAAGTATATGTACCTAGAAAAGCTATTAGAAAATATATTATATTCAGGATTATGTAAATAAACAATATTTTCTCTCTTTATAGTTGTGTGTATGTGTGTTTTAGTGATATGTCTTTTAAAATACATTTTTTTCATGTCACTATACTTTAAAAAAGATTAGAAGAACTTTTTGAGGAAATTGAGGGATGACGACCACAAACAATTCCCAGACAAGTTAGAACATAAACTCCTAAAGAGCAGGGACTGCTTCTATCAACTCATCATCGTATATCCATGTCTAACATATATAAAGTTAGTGTTTAATTTAAATACAGAAAATTTACATTTTACATATTTTTTTTATATATTTGTCTATGATTCATATATTTATTTTATATGTGTGTGTGTGCACCTATAACACTAGTCTTGTGTAATCTACCGTACTTCCCATGTATAAGGTGCACCCTTTTTCAAAAAATTGGGGGTCTGAAAACTGGCTGCATCTTATACAGTGGTTGTAGACTTTTATGCTCGCATTTCCCGTTTTATTTGCACTCGTAGTTTTTTTACTTGCTTTTTCCACTTTTTCGCACTTGTTGTCTTTGCGCTCATTGTTTTGCACTTGTTACCGGTATATTACGGTAGGGTTATGTTTTGCCATGTTCTGCCCAGAAACAGCTCAGAAAAAGTTTTTGTACAGTGCTGAATTCAAGTTAAAGGTGAACCAGCTTGGAAAAGTGAATGGAAATCGTGCTGCTGAACATAAGTTTGGTCCTCCTCCAACTGAGAAATCAATCTGAGACTGGCTACGGGAAGAGGAAACCTACTGAAAACGCCACAACAGAAGAAGCTCATGAGAGGCAAGTCAGCAAAATGGCCTGATTTAGAGAGGGAATTGAAGATGTGGATTGAAGAGCAAAGGGCAATTGAATTCCTGTGTCCACAAAGATGGTTCAGCATGAGGCAAGAAAAATTGCTGATGAAAAAGAAATTACTGATTTCAAAGTGGAATGGACTAAGCATGCATACATGCACCAGATTTGCCCAAAAGATGCCTGAAAGCTATGAGCAAAAGGTCCTTGAATGTAATCATTTTGTCATTCAATGTCAGAAGACACATCAGGTTGAGTTGGAACAGATTGCAAAGATGGATGAAGTCCCCCTTCAATTTGATGTCCCAAGTAACAGAACTGCTGATAAGAAGGGGGTGAAGACTAACTGTGAAGACAAGTGGACATGAAAAGAGCCATTACTCAGTTGTTTTAGCTTGTTGTGCTGACAGAACCAAGCTGCCTCCTATGCTAATTTCCAAATGCAAAAACAATGCCAAAAGAAGACATTACTCGAGGAGTGATTATACACATTCATGACAAGGATTGGATAGATCAGGATGGGATGAAGATCTGGTTTGAGAAAATTTGGAGAAAGAGACTGAGTGGGCCAATTGGTGCTTGATCAGTCCAGGGCACACATAACAAAAAACACAAAGAAGATTGCTGCAAAGAAAAAAACAAAACTTGCCATCATACCTGGGGGCTTGACATCCCAGCTCCAACCAATTGATGTCAGCATTAACAAACCCTTCAAAGCTGCCATGAGAGATGAATGGAACCAATGGATGAAGTTTTCTGGGGACAATTTGACACCAGCAGGAAGAGTGAAGAAAACAACTATAAGGAGAAGTTTGTACCTGGGTGAAAAGATCCTGCAATAATATCAAGATTGAGATCTTTGTTAAGTCATTTAAGAAGTGTGGCATTGCAAATGCCATAGATGGAACTGAGGTTGGGGCAATATATGAAGACAGTGATTCATCATCAGACACAGATGAGGACAAGCTAATGACGGGAGTTTTGACAGTGATGGGGAGTTGTATGAGTTTTATAATGAATAACACTTGAGTTCAATAACTTTATGTAATACATTTTTTTCTCAAATTTCGGTCCCCAAAATTAAGTAGTGTCTTATACATGGGGAAATACAGTATTTAAGCAACTTTCTGACTGGTCTATCTTTGTGTTCCTCATCTCTTCTCAGCAGACAGATATTTCACTCCTTTGCTTAGAACCCCACAATGTCTTCCCATATAAGAGGAAGGTGTGAGTCTTATGATAGATAGCCTAGGAAGCCTGTGATCTCTGCATTCTGTTACCTCTCTGACCTCCTGCCACTAATCTCAATCATTCCACTTTACTCTGCTCAGTGTTCCTCAAATACGCCAGGTGCAACATGCTCTGGAACTGTCCTCTGGAAAGTTCTGCCCATGTTATCTGCATGGCTCTCACCTACTTACATCGTTGCCCAAATGTCTTTTCAATGAGTTCTACCCAAACCACTCTAATATATAGTTACAACACTGTCAACACCCAATTATCCTGGCTTTTCTATTCCATAGGATTTTATACTTACACAATTTAGTGAGATGTTAGTTGACTCTAGACTTGTGTATCCCAAGTGTAGAATGGTGTTTAGCATATAAATACCTGAATGAATAAATTAATCTTTATATCCCAGAGAGTAGGTGCCCAGTATGTATTTATTAAATATAAATCATAAAATACCACATTTATCATGGGTTACAATGCTCAACCAGAGCCTGGAGCCTATTTATAGATCAGCTCTGTTAACTACATATAATGACTAGGTAGAAAGTTGTAACAGTACTTATCTCAGGGAGGTAAGTGTTCATAGCATCAGTGGTCAAGGGGATCTGTAGCTTTATTTGTAATATTACATTTCCCCCCAAAGCTATATTATCACTCCTGTGACTGAAATGAATAAATTTTAAAACAAAAAACTAGAAGTTTTGAAAGTAACACAGCAAGAGAGAATTTTTCTAACTGAAGGCAGCAAGAGAACAATTTTAAAGGTAGATTAATAAGAAATGGGCTTAAATGCAATATGAAACTTAGTGCCTACTACTTAGAAATGAGATATTCTAAGGTAGTAACTTCAAAATGCTAGATTTTTAAAATATATATGGTTCTGTCCCAAGTGTAAGAGCTAAATCCACGTCCTATCATTGTTCCTTTCAATCCTGTGATTTTCTAATGCCTAAGAAGTCTGTAACATAGGGCAACAGGACAATGAAACTTTAACACTACAATGTTCCTTTAAGAATTCTACCTTGGCCCTGGCCAGTTGGCTCAGTGGTAGTGTCAGCCTGGCGTGTGAATGTCCCAGGTTCGATTCCTGGTCAGGGCACACAGAAGAGCCTATCTGCTTCTCCATTCCTCCCCTGCCTCTCTCCCTGACTCCTGCAGCCATGACTTGAAGCCACTTGGCCCTGGGCACTGAGGATGGCTCCATGGCCTCCACCTCAGGTGCTAAAAAACAGCTCTAGTTGCAATGGAGCAAGGGCCCCAGATGGGCAGTGCTTCGCCCCCTAGTGGGCTTGCTGGGTGGATCCCATTTAGGGTGCATGTGGGAGTCTGTCTCTGCCTTCCCTCCTCTCACTGAATATATATTTTTTAATCTACCTTAACATCTTTTCTCTCGATGGGAAATTAAAAGGACATTTATCAAAACAAAAAAAAGTTTGAAAATCCAAATGTTTTTATTAGTATCACTACTAAGTATTTTAACTAGCTTACCTCCCTCTCCACTTGAAGTTTAGGATATCCAGTATTGCTTTTAGATTGTGTATAAATTGCAACAAGTAAACTCTACTTGGTTTCAAGGCCACCATTTAAGTGATTACAGTTACAAACCAGTGAAAAATACATCCACTTCAGAAAATGTTTGAATGATTATGATTATGTCAAATTTCAATTAATGTCAATATACCAGTTTGATGGCTGATCTAATAAGAAGTTTTTTGTTTTAGATATTTGTGAGGGGTTTTTTTTCCATGTACTTCTAGGATTTTCACAAAATTTTTTTATCAGATAGGGCTACAGGGCTTTCCCAAAAAGATGGGTGAAAAATACTCCCAGTATGTTACAACAAAGTCTAGAGCAGCTCTGTATACTATGTGAGCTTAAATATACGGTCAAATATCTCTTCCATTTATATTGCAGCAGTGTCTAACTAGTATTTACACAATAATTTTGAGGCAGTGGATTTTACAGGGCAAAATGGATATAAGTCATTTCTTTACGGTCTTTGCAACTATTTCCCCAAAATACTAAATAATACTCTTATGTTTAATAAACATGCCACTAAGAAATTTATCGTTCAACTTGCTGGTTTTGATCTCCAAAAGTGAATCTAATTTTACTGCAAAAGTTCTTTCAACAGAAACATGAAAAATTCTGCATTTCCCCAAATGTGTCATCATTAGGTAAAAACTCATTTAGGCAAAATAGTATTTATGCTTGCATTTTATTGTTTTTAAGAATTAAACTGCCACCTCAGTAGTCTTAAGAGCAATATAATGAAACATACATACATTTAATTTAGACTATGTCCATTATAGATTCAAAGGCTTCCCTGAAATAAGGCTGGAATTCACATCTTTTTTCTTTAAGGAAAAAACAATACTAACAGTAATTTTGTTATTCTTCTACTACCCACCCACCCTCATTCAAACAATAACTGAATGAATTCAAGTCTAACACATTTAAAAATTTTGCCTACTACACATTCATCTGATTTGCCTCCCTGCATAATTTGTATTTCTTAAACCTAAATGAAATCATTTTTTAAAAGCCTCAAGAACTCCTAATATGTGGAATTTCATATTTTTTTTTTTGTCCAATGCATAGGCTACGTGGTTTCATAACCACATTCAACTCTAGTTAATTTCAATAAAAATAGAAGAGTTCTTCATAAATGAGAAGCTCAAATGAATTTGGTTATTCTATTACATGAAACCAAGAATGGTATTGGAGTTTCAACAGTGATATTTAACAGCTCCTAAATAGGGGCACAAAAGGAATCAAGTATGCAGCAGTCCAAGGACCTACAGTAATATGACAGGAGCACTCACCAGCTTTCAAGCGACTTCACTCCCATGCTTCTAGGAACAACGTCTCACTAGGAATATTACAGTAACATTGGACTCTCAAATTGATAGGTGTGAAAATTTACTTTTAAAAAAAGTGAATTATTTATGACTGGTTGAGGTTGAAATGGGGATTTATATTATTTCTAACTTCAGCTCTAGGTTCATAGATGACTTTGCATCTGATTATCCAAAATGAGAAACTGTTTTGCCTGTACCTGACAGAATTAAATGGTAAATTCACTATCAGTTCACCCTTTGTCAAAAAGAAATGTTCTAAATTTATATACTACAAACTATTCAATAAATGATATCTGCATACCACACATTTCATGTTTATATTATGCACCATTTTAGGGGGGAGGAAATACCACACAGGGGTTTATTCAAAGGATACATAATAGAATCCTAAGAATAAGGAATTGTACATGAGTTCTGTAGAAACTGAGTGGTCATCTTAGCTGGACTATGTAACAAGCCCCTATAATGCAGAAGCTGACTCTAAAGGCACCTTATAAAGCACTGAGATTCACAATTTAGTCATCACTTTTCTCCAATACAAAATTATCTGGTAGTCTTCATTGCTGATGCCACACCTAAGTACCCAAATTTTAGATTGCTTAACCAATAAAAAGAAAAAAAATCATTTAAGTTTTTAAATTTCAAGTTAGAGAATCCTTACCACACAGAAATGAAACCTGAGCAATGCAAGTTTGTGACTTTAAGAATGTCCTTCATTAATACAGTACTCAATCCCTCCATGGCATTCAATTTGTAATTTAAAACCCGAGAAACAAGACTTAAGCACAGGATCAAACTCTATCATGAAATGAGGAGTTACATAAAGCCTATTCAGCCCTAAATATTGAGTTTAAGACAATGAGCAGAGTAGAACATACTTCATTTAAAGAACACTATTTAAACAATTCTATAAAATAATGTTTCTTAAGACTAGTAAGTGGGGTGAATCATGTGATTCCAACCATTCAGTAACAAGCATCAATGAGTAACAACAGCATCCTCTCAACAGCTTGGAGCCTGTAGTCAATTACTATGGCCGCGTCTTTCCAAATAACTAGTATTGCCTTCAATGTTACAATCATATCTCAGTACTTGGAATGCCGATGTATTCTGGTGCTCCTGAGGCTGCCTAAAAATGAAAAGGCATCCATGTGAAGTGCATTATATACTTAATATACCTCAAAATTTCAGTGCCTAGAGTGTGAAATAATTCTCTACCATTTAACAGTCTGCCTAACAGTAAATTATATTTTTATTTTTAGGATTTTATTGTAACTTTGGGAAAGTAGTGGTAAAACACATGGTTTTAAAAAACAGTATGTGGCTGCACTTAAATTCACATAAAAAATGGCATTTTTACAACCATATTGAAATTTAATCCTTTTACACAGGTTAACAAAATGTATCACAAAAAAAAAAAAAACAACCTAGGTTTAACAAAAGCAATACTTTTGAAAGTGGAACAATAAAAATTTTTTCAGATTTTTACAAATGGATGCCTCTGGGTAAATTTACCACCCCCGGGGATCAGTGTTGTTAAAATATAGCTGGGCTCTACCGAGCCACGTATCTGCACAACAGTATAATACTTGAAATCAATCCTAAAGTGAAGATTTAAAACCATTTTAAGAGACCATGACCTAAGTATTCTATAGGCACCTCATAAGAGGTGTTTTCCTTCCCCAAACAGTCAAAGCTTAATTAAAAGACTGACTATGCATAAGTTTTTTCATCGTATCTTCAGTTCAAAATGCTATCATCATTGGTAATACGGTCTATATCTTGTCTGATCTGGATGATGCGGTCCAGGAAGTGGGGTCTGAGAAGGCGGGCCCTGCATTCGCGGAGGCGGCGGCGGCGGCCCTCTTGGTGCAGGCCATATACCAGGGCTCATCCCCCCCGGCTGTGTAAATGGGGGGCTCAGAGTTCCTTGGTCTTCAGTGAACTGGGGTAAAGAGTTAGGGTTATAATGGTGAGGAGGGGGTGCAGTTACAGGCGGACCACCATGTTGAGGTGGGGGAGGTCCTGGAGGAGGATGATTCATATAAGGTGGCATCTGGGCAATAATATGTCCAGGGGGAGGGGTTATTGGTGGTGGAGCAGAGGTCATTGGTGGAGGTGGAGCTTGGCTATAAACCAAGTGAGGAGTACCTGCAGCCTGGGGAGGATGTGGCATTGGATGGCTTATTGGTGGTGGAGGAGGTGGGGGTGGTGCATAATGTTGCTGTGGAGGCATAATATGATGAGGGTGCGAGACCACTGGCTGCCCCTGATACTCAGGATGATGGTGAGCAGGTGCTGGGGCAGGAGGTGGTGGTTCTCTAGCACCTGAATTTGAGTCATCCTGAATAGGGACAGTTATCAAATTGCTGTGCTTTCTTGTTGAAATACGAAAGGTTTCCTGACTGACTGAACGAGGCGGAGGTGGAGCCATGGACAACTCTGCTGGAGGAGCACGAATATCCTCGTGTGGCTGAGTATAGTGCTCATGTGACACATGTTGCAAAGGAGGTGGTGGCATCAGAATGTGCTGCTTTGGTGGAATATGGCTCATATGGTGCTTGTCTGGTGGCATGATAAAGCGATCAGGGATTTCAGCTGGTGGCGGAGCAATAGGAGGATGAACGGTTTCAAGTGCAGCCCGGGGAGCAGGCTTTCCAGCTCTCATGTGGCGGTGGTTGATATGAGCCTGTAAGTCTCTCTGAGACAGATACGTTCGCTTGCACCCTTGAACAATGCTGCACATGAAGAGAGAGCCTCGTGCACACTGCTCAATTCGCTGTACAGGGTCACTGCAGCTGAATTAGAAGCAGAAAAAGAACTGATTTACTAAAACAGACTGTAAAGAATAATGCACTTTCAAAGATATGCTTATTTTAAAATTTGTTATGGAAAATATTGCAAAAGTTCACAACAGAAATTATACTCTAAGTCACAACAGAAATTATACTCTAAGTGAGCCTTTAATCTTTCCCAATTTGCTCTGTTCACTACTATGCATCAGTATACCTATCAACTTCAGAACTCTTAATACAAGAAAAAACTGGTGTATCAAACAATGTTTTAAGAAAAACCTTATTCTTACCAAGACCTAGAATTTATCTGATTTTCTCAAACAATGCTATGCTTTGCATCCATTTGCAAAAATACAAACCCAGGAAGGGCAAACCAAATGTCACAATCACGGAACTCAAACTTGTCCGATATTTACTAAGCAACAAGCATCTCCTGTGCAAATACTACTAAGTGAAAGACAGGAAGTTGAAGAAGATGCTGCAAGGACTACAGAAACAAGTAAGAACATCCTAATTATCAATTACACAACATAAAATTTAAATTCAAACCATGGCTATCAAGAGTCTCTTAAGAATCTTTCTGGATGGTCAGTCAAATTTGCCACTAAAAAGTATTACACACTCCTGTCTTTCTAAGTTGTAAGCACTAGTTTTAACTCAACATTTTAATGACTCCAGGTCAAAATTATAACTATTCTTCATTCTCTATATTTAATCCACTCTTGCCTTTACTCTTCTGAAATAGTGGAGAAATGACTAAACTAGGAATCAGAGAACTGGGATCTGGTACCAGCTCTATAATCCTGGAGAAGACACTTAAACTGTTTCTTCATCTATAAAAGGGTTAAAACATCTACTCTACCCTACTCAATGTTTTTATATCTACTTCACCCAAGACCAATGGAACAATGAAAATGATAGTATTTAATCACTCAACACTATATATGCATCACTATAAGCTATTATCATTGAGCATGCATGCTGAGTCATTTGACACTCTATTAATTGGCTCTATGTTCTTGAATCTGAGTTGTGGCTGTATTTCCATCCTGCTGTAAGGCTGGTACTAACTGGCTTCCCTTTAGTGGCCATCTGACACACTTCTCCTTTTTTCTTCTTATTCACTGTAAGCTCAGAAGTATCTCCACAGTAACAGGATATGAGGCATTTGCTTTTGGATAATGCTTTAAAGCAGTAGTATATAACATTTACATTAACTTGGGATTGCCATCTCTTCACTTTCTGATCTGGGTCGGTTAATCCAGATAGGCTTATGTTCTAAACAGCTAAGGGCCAACCAGTGAGGTGCTTACTGGAGTTACATTTAATGCCTTGAAAATTAAATTCCATTTCAAATATTAACATTGTTCTAATCTTACAATCAAAGAAAAAAGCTTTTAATGTACTCTACCATAGTGTACATCGAAAATCCTTTATCCCAATGAAGCTAACAAAGTAAGTTTAACATATAGTAATTTAGAGTAAATGTACATCATGTTGGAAAAGTATGCATTAGAGAAAACTATGCAAACAAGCAAACATGCACTTTTAATTTTGTAATTCTTCTGAATTATAATTCTAGAGAAGAAATATTCTTTAAACTCATACCACAGATTTTAAAACTTGTGACTTTAAAGAGCTAGTTTACACCAAGAGAATCAGTTTTTACTACTGGTTTGTCAAAGCAGCACCCTTTTTCCTCTCCATGACGCCAGTCTTCCTATCCCACAAAAGGAAATCACCCCTTACAACTGTCTAGCTTTGGTTTCTTTGCTGTCAACCAAAAGTACAACTCTGGAGATAGCTTCTGACCCAGGCCAGGAGGTATCTAGGACAAAGAAGCTTCTCTCAAAGTTTTCCTCAAGCCTTCTATCAGGGGTTCCCACTGATACAAAAACTCCTAATTTAATCTGAATCCTTCAAGCCCATTCATTCCAGCATAGATCAACATATACCAATACCTCTAGATCTTTATAACTTGTCTGAGTCTATGCCATAATGGTGTTATAAGATATACTCAGGACACAATAGTCAGATTTGAAGATAATAAATAAGAAGCTTATACTTACATATAGTACTTACCATACACTATTTGCCATACATATATATTTATTTAATTCTAATAACACAAGGAGGTAGAAGCTATTAGCTCTCTTCTACAGATGAAGAAACAGTGTGTATCACATAGCCAATAAATGGCAGAACAGGAATTTGACCCAGGAATTCTAATCCCAAAGTCTTTGCTCTCAGTCACTATACAACACTATCTCTCTAGCGGCATCCTATCAAAACAAGAAAACAACTGTTTTTGGCTTACAACAAATCTTGTGATGACAAATATACTTTGCCATTTTGGACACTCTGAAGTGACTGATGACAGCTCAGTATCCTAAAGAGAAGGCAAAGGCCAACTCTGGGCTCACAGAAAAGGGGAGCCATGCCCACACATTTGTACTCTGCTTTACATCACCTCTGACCTTTAACCAAGATTATAAATCTACAGCACAAACTTTATTATTTAAAAATTTACTGATGATCTTACCCTGGACACATCTTATCTCCTTTTTTTTCATGTAAAATAGCACAGTCATAGCAAAAAACATGCTTGCATGGAATCTGTGAACAGAGACATATTACAGTGACACATTATTAGAACAAATTAAAATATTTCCAAAAAAAATAATAGTAAGAACGGTGACCTAGACATAGAAGGCACTGGAGAACTGCTTGTTAAAATGAACATTTATGAAGTACTGATTACGTCAAAGCAATAACCTTTTCAGTCACAAGTCCTTAAGAGGTTATGGTGAACACTTGGATCCTTTCCCCAATAAATGTACACACATTCACTTACACTTTCTGAAGGTATAAACCCTATAAATTGCATCCATGGTTCCTACAGGTTAAAACTCCTGAAAAAGAATACTGTAACCATGTTTTATCTAATGCTGTTCCTCCTGAAACTATTCCAAAGCAGTAAGATAACTATTTCCTACATTTAATAAAGGTTGCATTTTTCCCTGGTAGCTTTATAGTAATAAACTTATAAAATTCTAAAACTAAATCAAGAATCAGAAAAATGATGTTTGGCCATTTTAAAACTCACAGCCCATTACTGTTACTTAGCTATGTTATACTGTAAAGCAATAGTGCATAATCAATGCCCTCTACCATCAGAAATATATTATTGATTCAATTTATTTTTAAAACACTAAAGTAAAAGTACATTTTTAAAAGATTATGTCAAAAATACTATAAAATTACAGTTAGGGTTGTATTTTTTTTTTTTTTTTAAAGTGTAAGTGGGGGTTGTGGTAGGTCTCAAGGATCTCCATCTCTGATTCAACCAGAACAGTTCCACTTTAATAAGCTGGATTTCTTATGGGTTTTGTGGGGTTTTTTTTGTATTTTTCCGAAGCTGGAAACGGGGAGAGACAGTCAGACAGACTCCTGCATGCGCCCGACCAGGATCCACCCAGCACGCCCACCAGGGGCTACGCTCTGCCCACCAGGGGGCGTCGCTCTGCCGCGACCAGAGCCACTCTAGCGCCTGGGGCAGAGGCCAAGGAGCCATCCCCAGCGCCCGGGCCATTTTTGCTCCAATGGAGCCTTGGCTGCGGGAGGGGAAGAGAGAGACAGAGAGGAAGGAGGGGGGGGGGGGGGGGTGGAGAAGCAAATGGGCGCTTCTCCTATGTGCCCTGGCCGGGAATCGAACCCAGGTCCCCCGCACACCAGGCCGACGCTCTACCGCTGAGCCAACCAACCAGGGCCTAGGGTTGTATTTTTCTTAATAATTAATATTCAATTCTCAGGCCCTGGTCTGTTGGCCCAGTGGTAGAGCATTGACATGGCTGTGGAAGTCTCAGGTTCGATTCCCAATCAGAGCATACAGGAGGAACAACCATCTGCTTCTTCACCCCTCCCTCTCCCTACCCTGTTCTTTCTCTCTCTCTTCTCCTCCTGTAGCCAGGGCTTGATTGATTTGAGCACGTTGGCCCCAGCCACTGAGAATGGCTTCATGGAGCCTCAGCCTCAAGAACTAAAAATTGCTCAGTTGCGAGCACTGGCCCCAGATGCGAATCGCTGGGTGGATCCTGGTCAGGGCGCATGTGGGAGTCTATCTTCCCTACTCACACTTCAATTAAAAAAAGGAAAAGCCCTGGCCAGTTGGCTCAGCGGTAGAGCATAGGCCCGGTGTGTGGAAGTCCTGGGTTCAATTCCCGGTCAGGGCACACAGGAGAAGCGCCCATCTGCTTCTCCACCCTTCCCCCTCTCCTTCCTCTCTCTTTCTTCCCCTCCTGCAGCCAAGGCTCCATTGGAGCAAAGTTGGCTCCGGTGCTGAGGACGGCTCCATGGTCTCCGCCTCAGGCGCTAGAATGGCTCTGGTCATGGCAGAGCAAGGCCCCAAATGGGCAGAGCATCACCCCCTGGTGGGCATGCCGGGTGGATCCTGGTCGGGCATATGCGGAAGTCTGTCTGACTGCCTCCTCGCTTCTAACTTCGAAAAAATACAAAAATACAAAAATACAAAGGGGAGGGGAGGGGAGAAAGGAAGGAGGGAGGGAGGGTTGATTCAATTCTCAGAAATAACAATGCTACTAATTCAGTTTTACACTAAAAATTATAGCCTTCAGAGATGAATAACTGGGCCCTGGACAGTTTGCTCAGTGGCTAGAGAATCAGCCTGGCACGCGGGTGTCCTGGGTTCAATCCCCAGTCAGAGCACACATGAGAAGTGACCATCGACTTCTTTTCTTTTCTTTTTTTTTTTTCATCGACTTCTTTTCAATTCCCTCTTCCCCTTCTCTCCTTCTTCCCCTCTCACAGCCAGTGGCTTGACTGGTGCAAGCGTTGGCCTGGGACTCTAAGGATAGTTTGGTAGGTCCGAGCGCGTGAGTCTCAAGCACTAAAAATAGCTTAGCTGATTCAAGCATCGGACCTAGACAGGGGTTGCCAGGTGGATCCCAGTCGCGGAGCATGTGGGAGTTTGTCTCTCCATCTCCCCTCCTCTCAAAACAGGAAAAAAAAAAACAACGAAATGAAAAATTGTATATTAAACAAGGGGGAGGGGAACATTTTTCCTTAATAAACAGAGTATCAAATAGTACAAAGAAATTACTTAGTTTTCAGAAGTTAGTTCACTTAATACTTGACAAGCAATTCAAAAGTTTGTCAAGATCATTACATTAAATGAATATTACCCCAAAATTTCCCTTAACTATTTCACATTTATTTTAAATGTCACAAACTTAGCCATTAACAGTGATAAACCTATCGACTTAAATTTCAGAACAAAAATGTTTACATTTACAAAGACACTTACCATTCGACCATAGATCTTAATAGGCAATCCACATTTGTCACAGAAATGAACTGGTGTATCATCCTTTTCACCCAGGATGTTTATCTGTTGAAATGATACAATTAAAACTTTCTTTTTAAGCATTTCTAAAAATCCTACCTATAATTTATATAATAAATTTACATTTTATAAATGTCATAAAGTAATTAGAAATCAAAATTTCTTGGTATCCTCACATATTCTACACCATTGGCTGAACTACCAGGGTTTTGTTTTTCTCTTTAGTATTAATGGTTTTTTATTTTACTTGACTTTACTAAAACGGTTTCAAATTATTTTTGGAAATGGTGGAACTAAGGCATCAATAAACAAATAAGTTGTGTGTGGTGAAAGACACAGCTATTTCAAAAGTTTATGTCGCCTGACCTGTGGTGGTGCAGTGGATAAAGCGTCAACCTGGAAACGCTGAGGTTGCCGGTTCAAAACCCTGGGCTTGCCTGGTCAAGGCACATATGGGAGTTTATGCTTCCTGCTTCTCCCCCCTTCTCTCTCTCTCTCTCTCTCCTCTCTATAATGAATAAATAAAATCTTTAAAAAAAAAAAAAAGTTTATGTCGCTGCCTATGTATTTGCACTGTTCTAATATAATATTTAAAATATTTTATTGTTCTAATAAATGCTTTTATTTCAGTTATACCTGAAAGTCCCAAAAAAGGTGTCCAGGAAATCTTCGCTGACTTCCAAACAGTTCACCCCCTTTACAGTCATACCGCTCTTCTTCAGTATAATCAAATCCTTCTGAGAAAGAAAGGGTTGTCTATTAACTTTTCACATCTCAAATTTCATTCTGGAAGTACATATACATGGTAAAATAGGCCTGTTCCCTGATGCTCTTCAAAGCTCTATGACCAAGATAATCAAGAATAATTTATCCTGAAATAAGAGGGCTGCGGGTTGAATCCCTGGTCAGGGCACATACATGAAGCACCCAATGAATGCAGAATTAAGTGGAACAACAAATGAATGCTTCCCTTCCACTCCCCTCTGTCTCAATCAATAAATTAAAATAAAAAAATAAAAATAAGCCCTGGCTGGATAGCTTGGTTGGTTGAGTGCCGTGCCAGAGCACAGAGGTTGCTGGTTTGATTCCCCAGTCTGCGCACATAAAGGAGCAGCTCCCTGATCCTGTCACTCACTCTCGCTATTAAAAAAAAAAAGACCAGTTTAAACACCAGCTGGAAATTATCTTGGTGATCAATGTCTTCCAAATCTCTACTTCAAAACTGAAAATATTGCAATAAGGAGACCATAGTAACAACACAAAGAGGCCAGATCTAGAAACAGACCTCAGATCTCTCCACTACCATTCTAGTACTCTTATTACTGGTTCAACTATTTCTAGTATAAAACTTTACTAATTACCATCATCATGCTTATTATACAAGCTTTTAAGATAGATCATTTAATCTATCTACAAAAGTAGTACCATTCAGCAAGAGGCTAAGGAATATAACGAAAAATAAAAAAAATTCTTCAGGTATTCTTGTTATGACTTAATAAATTAGATATCTTCTTCTTCAGACTTAAACCGAGCCTGGTTTTAGAAATAACAGCATATTGATACTTTATCCCTCCGATTAAAACCACTCCCTGATTAATTATCCAAACTGAAGAAGCTACATCATATCTTCTTACAAGTATCCTCTCCTATACTGCATATATTAGGATCAGCATACTTAAAAAATATGAAGATTAAATGAGCTCGCTTTCTTTGAACTAATGAAAAGGGTGATGGTAATCTTGTCATTCCATACAAAACAAAATGAAAACTAATGACCAGTCTGATTAGGATTCTAAAGAATCCAATGTACTAAAGTAAAGCTGAGAAGACAAATCTATCCCTCCAAAGTGCCAGGCTTCTCACTACTTTTTTGGCCCTAAAACTAGTAAACAGAGTAGTGAAGCACACAAGTTTTAACTTTATCCACATGACTAAATTACAGCACCTGTGTACAAACACAGAAACACAAACTGGAATGAGACGGACAGATGGAGAGACAAACACAGACACACACACAAACACACACAGTGATACAAGAATTTTTTTAAAGCTGATATATATACTCCAGTATACTGCTATGTAATTATCTCCAATCAAATGTAGAGTTCAAAGAGTGTTCTATCTGAGTGACTATAGGCTCTTATATAACCTAATTATACCTTATAAAGGCCAGTGTCATCTAAAACTCAAAATAAGGCCCTGGCTGGCTGGCTCGCTCAGAGGATAGAGCATTGGCCCAGTGCATGGACATCCCAGGTTTGATTCTCAGTCAGGGCACAAGGGAGAAGTGACCATATGCTTCTCTCCCTCTCCCTCAGCCAGGGGCTCAATAGGTTTGAGGACTGGTCCCAGGTGCTGAGAATAGTATGGTTAGTCCTAGCCTGTCAGCATCAGCTGCTAAAAATAGCTCAATTGATTTGAACATCAGCCCCAGACAGTGGTTGCTGGGAAGATGCTGGTTGGGGCACATGCAGGAATCTGTACCACCATCTCTCCCCTTCTCTCAAATAAATAAATAAATAAATCTCAAAATAAAAAAATCTATTTTTCTTATTTATCTAAAACTCAAAAAATTATTGAGTAGAACAAGTGCCAAGGAAATTAGGAGTGCATTATCATTTTTCAGAGTAGTTCAACCTGCACTGCCATCTATAACTAAACCATACATATATTTGGATACATACCAGCTCAAAACACCATTATTCTGAACAATAGCTAGGAATAAAAACCAATCAGTAATTTTTATACCAAATAGGTGAATCTAATATATCCAAAAATTATCTTCAGCCTCAGTTTGCTCTATTAAGAGAGAGACTGGAAAGGGATGTAGGCTTGAGGCAGAAGGAATAACTGAGAGGTAAACAGTGATAGGAGGATTTTAGCTCTTCTGCACTGTTTGGGTTATTACTAGACATAAACATTACTGTGTAGTTTTAAAAAGTTACTTAAAAAACAATAAGGTCAAAGGGGGAGACCCGAGTGACTGATAGTGTAATAGCAACCCTAAATTGCTACCACTATGATTTACCATATTTGACTTTAAATACTTGTTCTGATGGGGAGAGATACCCTATAATAAAGGGAACAATAATATAAGGTATAACTGAAACCATTTGATTCTAAAAAAGGAAATATGGACAGGTTATTAGGAAAGAATAGAAAATCTAGAAATAGATACAAATACTTGTAGAACTTTAATATATGATAATGGTGGGATTCCCATTCAACAAGGGAAAGATAGATTATTCAATGGTTGGGAGAAGTAGCTAGCTGTTTTACAGAAAAAAATAAAGCCAAACTCCACTTTTTTTCTTAAATAGCAGAATCCATGATGCTCCAAAGCAAGGGTCAGCAAACTCTGTAAAATACCAGATAAGTAAATACTTACTTACACAATTACTCAACTATGCCACTAGAGTGTGAAAGCAGCCATACAATACGTGAAGGGGTGGGCATAGCTATGTTCCAGTAAAACTTTATCTGGCTCACAGGGCATAGTTTGCTGACACTGTAAAAAGGTAAGATGGGAAAACTGTTTTATACTCACAGAATATGAGACAGGCCTTTCTAAAAATGTCATAAAACCTAGAAGTCATGACAGAAAAGACTAGATATCTGCTACCCAGAATCTTTGAACTTCTCTACAACAAAAATTTTATATATAAAATTCAAGACATGTAATGTAAACAAAGTATGACAAAGAGCTAATTTTATTAATTTTAAAAGAACTCATAAAAATCAAGACGACGACAACTAAACAGAAAAAAAAGAAAATGAGAAAAGAATATAAACCGATAGAGCCCAGACAAAAGAAACAACCAATAATGTGAAAAGATATGTAACCCCACTCAGAATTAAAGAAATGTTTTATCAAAACAAAAATTGTGAGCCTGGCCAGGCGGTGGCGCAGTGGGTAGAGCGTCGGACTGGGATGCGGAAGGACCCAGGTTCGAGGCCCCAAGGTCGCCAGCTTGAGCGCGGGCTCATCTGGCTTGAGCAAAAAGCTCACCAGCTTGGACCCAAGATCGCTGGCTCGAGCAAGGGGTTAGTCAGTCTGCTGAAGGCCCGCGGTCAAGGCACATATGAGAAAGCAATCAATGAACAACTAAGGTGTCGCAACGAAAACTGATAATTGATGCTTCTCATCTCTCTCCGTTCCTGTCTGTCTGTCCTTGCCTATCCCTCTCTCTGATTCTCTCTCTGTCTCTGTAAAAAAAAAAAAAATTGTGAAAGGTTAGTAGTATGTACCAATATTGGTGTGTGGGAGTATAAACTGATGTACTGTTTTTGAAGAGCCATTTGACAATATCTGTCAAATTCTAAAATGCACAGTATCCAAAAAGTTCTAAAATGCAAAGTTTAAATTCTACCAAGTATACATACTAAAGTATATGTACAAGGATATTTACTGCAATATTGTTTTTAACAGCTAAAAATTAGATAAACTGTTAAATAAGTTATGGTACAGCCATAAATGATATACACAGCCTGACCGGTGGTGGTGCAATGGACAAAACACTGACCCAGAACCCTGAGGTCACTCGCTCTAAGCACACAATCTCAAAGTTCACCAGCATAAGCCCAAAAGGTCACTGGCATGAAAAGCCCAAGGTTGCTAGCCTGAACAAGGGGACACTGGAATGGTCCTGATCAAGGTACATACGAGAAGCTAAACGTACATCTAAAGCGAAAGCAGCCTGACCTGTAGTGGCGCAGTGGATAAAGCATCGACCTGGAAATGCTGAGGTCGCCGGTTCAAAACCCTGGGCTTGCCTGGTCAAGGCACATATGGGAGTTGATGCTTCCTGCTCCTCCCCCATTCTCTCCCCCCCCCCCTTTCTAAAATGAATAAATAAAAAAAATTAAAAAATTTAAAAAATAAAGCGAAAGCAACTGAGTTGATGCTTCTCACTCTCCCTTGCTGTCTTTCTCTTACTCTCTCCCTCTCTTAAAAATAAATAAAATAAATAATAATTTTTAGAAAATGAAATACCTAAGCCTATTTTCTTAAATGATGTACGTATATCTGTATGAACTGACAAGGCAAAACCTCAAATGCATCTTACATGAAAAAAAAGGCAGTTAGACCTGAAAAAATAACTATTAAAAAGTCACAACAGATCATTTTGGGGAGAAGAGTTGTGGGGGACAGAGGGACACTAATATGCTTTCTGCAATATTGTTTAGATTTTTATAAACAATAAACAGTTTTACTTCTTTTGTAAAAGAAACTGAACCAAAATACAGGGTGGAGCAAAAATTGGTTTACAGTTGTAAGTATGCAAAACAGAATTTACAGTGTATTTTTGTATTATTAATTACTGTATTATTTTCCAGAAGAACTGTAGACTTACTTTACCACCACCCTGTATGTATAAATGGACAGAAAAGTATAACATGCCCCAATGAGACATCAGTAAGACTGAAGAATGAGGAGTGTACAAGTTTTAAAAGGTACCTATAAGCAAATAACATCACATGGATTACTTGGTGAAATCAGATACAACAAAAAGACCTCTGGACCTGTTAGTTTAAACAAATTACCTTCATCACCAGGTGGAGCCTTGGTAGGCATTCTGTTTATAGTCCTTGGAGTACGAGGTACAGTTTTGGCTTTGTTCCCTTGTTTGGAGATGAGCTTTATAGGAATTCTTCTTCGAACATCAAGACCACCCAATGATCCAGAACTATTAGTGCCTTGTAAGTCATTGTCTATTTTAGGGGAAAAAAATAAGTTGTAATTTCTTTTAGTTTTTCTTTTTGAAGATTATTCTGCCACAGTTATTAAAGCAACATACTCAACATTATCAAGGGCTGAATATCTGGGTTCTGATTTTAAATACTATGTTATATAAGTTTAAGTGCTAATTTTCTCTAATTTGGAAAAACCCTTTAAGAAATGCTTTTGAGACATGGAACCTTTCAAAAAGTTGACAAGTTATAGAACTCTCTCTAAAAAAGTAGACAACAAAATTATTCGTATAATTCCAGAGGAATTTATGGAAACATAAAACCCCTCATGAGACCAAGATAAAGACTTCTGTCTTAAAATGACTAAAAGAGATATTTTAAAATAAAAAGAGCAAGAGGGAGAAGAAGAAAAAGAAAGTAAACTACCCCTATCTCCACCAAACATGCATTCAATAAATTTAGTAACTAAAACTACATCAGAGCAATCACTAAAATTGAAAACACAAAACTAACACTGACAATGGTAAAATTAAATAACACATCAATTGAAGTTTGGTTCAAGGAAAAAAAATATTCCTTTAATTATAAAACAGTTTTTCTAAGAGCAATTGGAAATATAGTAAAAATTATAGCACCATTTAGTAGAAGCACACAATAACATATCTGTGCCATAACATTTCTAGATGTACACAACTGTTACTCTTAGCACTGTAATGGAAATTAGTTTAGAAAGATACAAGGTTTCTGTACTTCAACTAGGTCTAAACAACTGACACTTTCTAAGTTCCTGCTTGCTATTAACTATGAAATAACTCTTATCCCGTAAGTAACAGGGGCACTATTTCATAGAACTGACTCCATTGGAAGCTTAAAAGTCACCTTTTCTCAAAATATTACAACACAGAAAATATTCACCTTTACCTACCAAAGACAGAAAGGGAAATGCCATGAGTAGGAAATACAAATAAAATAATTCTCTAAAACAGTAATGCTTTAAACACGGCTCGTCATTGAAGCTGTATGACTGCCATTGTAGGCAATAATACAATCGAGACTGATAGCCAAGCAGTCCACATTAATAAAGCCAAATTTGGAAATAGTAACTAATGACCTCCAAAGACATACTAAATTCACAATGATTTGCACTCCTTCTGAACAGTATATATATGAACAAAATTCAAAACGGGACCTTAATAATTAATTAAAATATCTTTCAGTCTACTTTCTATTACTTTTATACTAGTTAATCCTCAAAATAAAATTCATGAAAAAGGAATTATACGAACTAAAATCTTGAGTTCTGATAAACCCAACTTGATGAACTTTCAACACTTCACTAAATGTATTAACAAGTTAAATAATGCATTTCATCTTCTTTCACTCTAGTTGCCTATTTAAAAATAACTACCTACAAGCAATGTAATAGCCAAAAAATAGATACAACAGAACGAATCTTTTTTTTTTTTTTTGCTCAAAGGTATTCCTGATTTTCAAATAACTAAAAAAGTAAGTTGTTGCAGACAGAGGATTAACAGAACACCACCACCCTTCAGAACTCTTAATGATGTTACCTTGGTGAATGATCAAAACACCAACTTTCCAATACTAGAGTAGAGGCCTTTTCCCATCTCCCTAAGCACTTGAAGTCACTAGAGTTGCTTGCTTAGCCTACTTCGACTTTCAAGAGCCTGCTGTCCCTTAATACTTTGCTGCCAGCTTCATTCTGGGTCTAGCTTGGGTATTTGGTTTATTAGGAATCAGAATATACAGCACAATTTCCCTTTGAACATGCCAACTAAAAAACATAACGCACGTTAACACCAAGTCTTTGGATATCACAAAGAAAGAACTAAGGATATAACTGGCCAGTTAAGGCGAATCCACTTTAAAAAAGGAAAAACACTTCTATAGTCTATCATTTTCTAAAGGTGTATTTACAATTTTATCTTGAATTAAAGGAACCAAGAAATATTTTATTTTCTAAAATTTAGGTTACAGTTACAACTAGGTGCTAATTCTTAGAATGAGCCAAGAATAAATCAAATGTTAACTATGTAGAAGTTTCTTGGAATAATTTTTCCAGCAAAATTCTATTCGAACACCACCAAATAGCCTTCATTATACAATATGTTTGACTTTTTCAGCATGATCACAAAATCAGTACTTTTGCATAATTTTGCATCAATTTCCAAGAGCATCTCTTAACCCTTTGATATTAAAATCATTCTTTTGAGATGCCTATCATGGCCTAATGTCTCCAATTAACTGGCTAACTGGCATTTCCTCACTTGCCAATTATTTTATTTATAATTCAAATAGCTTGTGAATTTCATGAGAACCTGAGTCTTTTGTATGGTTTGAAACATCAAGGATGCATTAGCTAAAAAAAATAGAAAACAAGCTAGTGTTAAGCAGCAGCAGGGATTTCTGAGCAAAAATTAATTTTTAAGTGGTCAGCTCATTAGTGAATATTTTGTTAGGATGACTCTCACTTTCTTAGGCAACCTTCTAAATTTAAAATTAGGATACTAAATACACATTTACCCGTATTCCAATTTCCTAACATAACATTCTCTAAACTGTGAATGAGGCTTGAGTTCCATCTCCAGTAATATACTCAAATGAGAAATATTTTGCTAATGTATGATGTTTGCTACTCAAACATCAAGATCCTAGAATTTCAGTTCTATAGTATTTCTAGACTAGTACTGGAGTTCCTCCTCTGTATTCCCTTTCCTTAAGTAATCTTGTCCAGCCTCATGCATTAAAACATCAACTATGCAGTACCAGGTCCCAAATATGTTTTTTTCAGCTCAAATCTTTCCTCTGATCACTACCTAACATTTCCCTTTGCATGACTCAATATATATTTCATACTTAACAGTCCAAAATCTTGTTCCCAAATTCCCATGAATCACCTCTACCCTTTTAAAACGTTTTCCTCCCTTCGCCCTGGCCGGTTGGCTCAGTGGTAGAGCGTCCGCCTGGCGTGCAGGAGTCCCGGGTTCAATTCCCGGCCAGGGCACACAGGAGAAGCGCCCATCTGCTTCTCCACCCCTCACCCTCTCCTTCCTCTCTGTCTCTCTCTTCCCCTCCCGCAGCCGAGGCTCCACTGGAGCAAAGTTGGCCCAGGCGCTGAGGATGGCTCTGTAGCCTCTGATTGCCGCAGAGCGACACTCCAGATGGGCAGAACATCGCCCCCTGGTGGGCATGGATCCCGGTAGGGCGCATGCGGGAGTCTGTCTGACTGCCTCCCCGGTTCCAGCTTCGGGGGGGGAAAAAAAAAGTTTTCCTCCCTTCAATTACCTCAATTGTCTATTTTCTATTATTCTTGCCTCCCTCTCTTAAACCACTCATCATAGAAGAGTGGGCAAAAAGAGACCTACAACTGTTGAGTACTCAAAAGTTCATTCTTGTATTACTAATTGTATTATTTTCCATAAGAAAAACTGTAAACCGACTTTTACCTCACCCTGTATTTTTAAAAGAGATGTTCCTCCTCTACTTCTGTTCAAAGGCTCCATATCGCAATTAAAACAAAATCCAAATCTTTGCCATGGCCTTCAAAGTCTTGCACAAACTGACTCCTGCCCTCCTTCCCAATCTCACCTGAGAGCTCTATCCCTCTTGCTAATATAACTAAGCTCCAGCAAACTGGTCTTCTCCATTTTTTCCTATTGTGTTTGTACTTGCTTTCCTCCTGATTTATTCCATGGCTGGCTTCTTCTCAACCATCAGATCTCAAATTTAAATGTAACCTTTCCAGAAAGAACTTCCCAGACCACCATCTCTGAAGCACCCTCCAATTAGTCTTTACAACAGCATCCATTTACTGTCTTCACAGAACTTATCATGCATGATCTGTAAACATTCGGGAATTTTTTAAATTCTATTGTATCTTCCCCAATAGAATGTAACCTCCATGACAGCAGTAAGGCAGTCGGTCTTGTTTCCCATTCCATTTCCAGCCCTACAAGTATGTTTTATATGTCTACACAATATATATAAAAACACACTGAGGACATTCCAACCAAAACTTAATACAGGGAAAAGCCTTTTTCTTCTACTTGTGATATGATTGACATAACTGTATGGAGCACTAACTTAACTCATTCAATGTCCAAAACCATAAGGAAGCAAAAGCCAAAAGAGCACATAACGAAGAGTGGAACCATTCTCCTTTGGAGGAAATTTTTAAGTACTGTACCTCGATTTTAAACTCCCTTTGTAAATGTCCCCAAATGATGAGTAAGGATCACAGGGAAAGAACGCGGGGCATGCTTTGGGTTTAGATGGGAAAGCAGCTCCGGGTATCGTTCCGAAAACCACATCTGATTCATTTCTCCCACTTCTATAAGGGCCGGAGACAATAACGACAAGCGGTGACTGCAGCTGCACCCGCCCAAAGCCGACTAAGACAGCAGGAAGTCTCCAACCCACTCTCGCGCACCGACTCCCGTCGTAACGAGGATTCCCCGACGCCGAGATCGCGATCTACCAGCCAGTCCCATAACGCTGGGCAGAGTACCCGGGATGAGTTTTTGAAAAGACCCAGCGCCCTCTCCTCCCCACAAGGCCCGCGCCGCCCGCCGCTGGGGCTCGGGCTCGGAGCTCCGCAGAACGAGAGAAGCAGCGGCTACTGTAGACACGGAGGCTGTGGGTACCACACCGGAGAGTAGGCCGGGAAGCAGCAGGCGCTTGCCGGGCACCGGGAGGGGTCTGTGAGATTTCTTTCTCACCGCCACACCCCAGTGCTGTAGGTTGAGCACAACCTCTCTATGCCCGCTAAGCGACCCGTCCCAGGCCAGCCAAGGGGGCATGGTACCGGGACCCCCCACTGCCTCCGCCTCCTTACCAGTGTGATCCATGATTCGGCTCGCAGAGCACAGTGGGAGCGGAAGTCAACTGCGCCGGAGTCGCAGGGAGCGCGTGCGCGCTACCTTCCGGAGCCTGGGAGGCGGAAGTGCGCCCAGGTTGCCCCAGCTTTGGCCTGCAAGGGCCTTCGTCTCTCACGTACACTACCCTACTCCGGTGAGGGAGTCGGGCATAGCTCGGGCCGAGAGAGAAAGAGCGAGTGTGCGAAGAGCTTGGGTATCGAGGTTCCTACGGCTTCTCCTCACGTGCTTCAAGAAAGAGTAGCCTTTAACTGTAGAAAGGAGACCGACGGGAAGGGGGAAAGCGGTAGTAACCGGTGTAATAAACTCCCGGCAGGTGAGGCGGTGACCCGCCCCCGCGGCGCGTGGCCTTCTGGGACTTGTAGTACGCCGGAGCCCTCGAGCCGGTCAGGCCCACTGCGCAGGCTCGGCGGTTTGGCTGGCCCCACCCCGCGGGCGGAGTAACGGTTTGGAGTCCCCCGGGTCTGCGAGCTACTGTCTCCTCCCCGAGGTCTGGGGAAAGTGTAAACACTCGCGCTCCAGCGGGCGTCCTCCTGCGGGAGGTTTGCCCGGGGGATGGCTGAGCTGAGTGAAGCGCCCAGCTAGAGAGAAAGGCTCTATGCGTCAACTCACTGTCGCTTTGTCGTGACGAGCTGCACAGACCCACGCACAGCAGACTTGGGTTCCCACCTCCAAGTCTAACTGCGGCAACACATGTACAATGCTTGACCAGCGTCCACTGCCCGGCGGGCCGCTCGTGACTGTGCCCGTGCCGCGGGGCAGCCAGAGCGCGGCCCGGAGGACGCGTGGGTCGGACGCGGGCGTGGCGTGGCGCAGCGGGCGCTCGGGGAGGGCGGGAGGCAGAGGTTACAGAGGAAAGGCCTGGGATGAGGAAGGGAGTTACCGTAACTGACAGTACCTAGTTCCAGCTCTCGGTCCCGGAGGTTTGTGGGTGCTGCCGCTTGCATCTTCCTCTGCCAGAACAAAGGCGAAGGCCGGGGCTCCTGGGGACCCTCGGTGCAGCCTCCGCCCCGCCGACCCGCCGAGCCCGCGGTCGCTCAGCCCTTCACACCTGATGCCCTCGGACGAGTCGAGGAGCACAATTACCGGGAAACAAACTGGGGAGTCGAGGGATTTGGGTTCTATTCTTGTCTTCCCTTGGTGACGACATCGTTACCGGGTTATGCACGCTTTCAGTGCCAGAGTTCCTAGATCAATAAGAGCTTATATTGACCTCTTTACAGAAATATTTTCGTGGTACTGACGTCCAAATAAAGTGTGTGTAGCCATGTGCTCTATATGATTATACAATAACAGCTTTCAATAATAATATGAACAGTGAGTGGTTTTACTGGCATCTTTAAAAGATACACTATCTGCAGCTCTATAAACAAGTTTTTAAGTTCATTCACAACTAAGCACAATTGTGTATCAAAATTACCCCTGCTTTTGTTAAAATGTAGGTTTTTGAATTTATAAGTGGTTTTCACGATACTTTCAATTGCTTGGGCTTATTTTTTATTTTGAAGATTGGAGAAAGCTTAACCTTTCTCCCATACGTCCTTATCTCTCTAAATACGGTGCTGATGTGGTCGGACATTTAGCCAATTTGGGGTATTAAAGAAGGTAGTTTTCACCTAGAAAGGGCTCTTTATTTTTTCTATCCTCATATTAGCCTATCGACCATGCTTTAGATTGCTGCAAATTCAGGTTCTGAATAATATCGGTGTCTGCTGATGCTACTATTGAAAGAATTAGAATAAAAAAGAAACTTTAAAATGTATTTTACATAATTTAGTAAATCAGAAGTTTTGTCAGCGTTTTATGGTCCATCAAGTTATGAAAATTTACTAAAGGAAGAATCACTTATTTAGCCTTTCTGTTGATAAAATGTTAAACATTTGTTGAATTATTTGACTTGACATCGGTTTCCATGCATTGCTTTAGTATCTGTCCTCTATATCCATTTCTCCCTAGCTCTAGTTGCCTCCCTTTACCAGTGCAGTAACTTGACAAGTTATTCTCTTTGCCTAAAGTAATAAGTGAAACTATATATAGACTTTATATTTTATCACTGTGCTCTGGTATCTATGGTCAATGACCTGTATGCTGTAATCAGTCACAGGTTTCACAGGTGTTATTTTTTATTGAAAGTTGACATTCATATTTATTTTATAGCATGGTACTGTCCTAAGCTTTGTAAAAATGCAACATCACTGTAATATGTGATCTGAAGCACTGAGGTGCATACTTTCCTTTTAGTGACAGACCATTTGCCAGTATGAATCATAAGCCAATGTTCTTCAAGATGTTTTGATAGCTTTCTATTTACATATTGTTGTAAAGTAGCGTACCTTAATTCCGCAGTTAACGTAGAGACACCAAGGCAGGAAACAGAAGAATTGTTAGGAGGAGATTTATTAATAAGCCAGATGCATATGACTTACATGGGTATAACTAACCCAAATCGTGCAAAATAGCCTGCAGCTCATTATATAGACTTGATCACACACAGGTTGGGGGAAAAGGAAGGGGAGCATGACACAATAATCATTAACAAGCTTACAACATTCATCTATAGGATCCACAAAAACATTCCTGCATATTAAAACTTACAAGGTAACATAGTAGTGATGTCGTTTTACATATCAAAGACATTCACAAATCTCTTAGTGTCTACCTCCCATCCCTTTGTCTAGAGGTATATGTTACTCTCAGGACTCCAGGAAGGGAGGAAGAGTTAAAATCAGTGTAGGACATGTAAATATTGTCTTATTGAAAGGGAAAGGAAGTTTTTAAATAACCTTTATCTTCTTTGTTGTCTAGCAAGTAGTGGCCTCAGTCCTTCCAGAGAACTATAGTTAAATTATGACTAGATGACCCATTTGTCCTTGTAAGCCCGAAAGCTTCTGCATTATTCTCCCTCCATTTTCCACAGAATGGAAGGGGCAAAAAACCTGACTTTTCCTCTTTAAAATGGTGTTGCCAATACTGTACTGAAAAATAAAATAATATATGATTGTAAAGACCCTTGAAAAGTAAGATTTCAGAGTAACAATTAAGAAAGAACACTTACAGCCCTGGCTGGTTGGCTCAGTGGTAGAGTGTGGACCGATATGTGGACATCCCAGGTTCTATTCCCAGTCAGGGAACACAGGAGATCATCTACTGCTCTACCCCTACCCCCTCCTCCTCCTCCCACAGCCGTGGCTCAATTGGTTTGAGCACATTGGCCCCAGGCACTGAGGATGGCTCTTTGGAGCCTCACCTTCAGGTGCTAAAAATAGCTCAGTTGCAAGCATGGCCACAGATGGACAGAGCATCGGCCCCAGATGGGGGTTGCTGGGTGGATCCTGGTTGGGGCACATGCAGGAGTGTCTCTCTAGCTCCCCTCCTCTCACTTGGAAAAAAAGGAAAAAGAAACACATAAACAAAACCTAGCATGATATATTTATATAAACAACATAATTCAGAGATGTATATTTAAAACAATGAGCAAATCTTAAGTTTGAGGGGAGAAGTGAATACTGCTAATGTGAGAGAAAAACAAGTTGACCAAGAAGCCAGAGAGCCCTATGATGGCCAAAATGCCAGCAAGTGTGAGTGAATGTTAATAAGAGAACTGGTCAGGATAGTGTCCATATACATTAACAAGTTTGATTAAGTAAAATGGATGGGAAAGGCAGTAGGAAATGGTAGGTAGATATATGGATTTGGAGTTATAGACTGTGGGGTTCAACCCCGGCACTACCATTTACCAGCTGTGAGACTAAACAGATTACCTAATCTTTGTGGCTGACCTTCATTTGTAAAATGTGGATAATATTAGTACCTATCTTGGGGTTGTTGTGAGACTTAAATGTTATCTAAAGCACTTAGCATCCTCGGGCACACAGTAAGTCCTCATCAAATGGTAGTTATCATGACCAGGGCAGTTATTATATTCATTGCTTCTGGAGGTGATGGTGAAGATTAAATAAAGTAACACTTAGTAGAGCAGCTAGCACATTATTAAATGAGTAGTAAGTGTTAGCTACAATTTCACTGTTATTTATAGAAATGGACTGGACATAGGTTTGGAAGATAGGGTCAGTAAGGCTGCCTCAGACCTAGTAGCCTCCTGAGCCACACACAAGGCAGCCTGCTGCTCAGTCAGGACTCTGACTTCGGTCTATTGGAGCTGATTGAAGGGATCCCCTCAGACTGGGTTAGCAGGCTTAAAACTTCAGCCCCACAGAATCCCAGCTTTCTCCTCTCCCTCCCAGCTCTTGAAACTGATCCCCAACATGTTACCACAGCCAAGTATTATCAAGTAAGGCAGCGTGCATACCAAGTATAAAAAACTGGGCAAGAGACAGATCTGGGGAACGAGAAGGAAGTAAACACTGCGAGGCGAGGACTGAACATTGCTGGCTGAAGGCATCTCCCCACTTGGATAGCAGGTTTTTGGTCTAGAGGCCCTGCAGCCTTCCTCATCTGAGAAGGAAAGTTTTGCAGTGGGTATCCTTTGAACTGGACAGGCCTGCTTCTCCCTAGCCTCTCTGCTAAGAGATATTTGCCTTATTTTTTTTCTCCCCATATTTTTTTTAACTTATTGGTTTTAGCAAGGAGAATTGAAAGAGAGAGAGACAGGAACATCAATCTGTCGCTCTATGTGCCCTGACTGGGGATCAAACTAGCAACCTCTGTGCTTTGGGACGATGCTCTTAACCAACTGAGTCATCTGGCCAGGGCTCTTGCTACATTTCTATTCAGCTCACTCCTGAAAGAATGTTTAGGGTATTAAACTGCTTTATAATTAGGCCATATTTGTAAGCAAGCAGTCTGTGATGCTGTTTTCTAGATTTGAGAAAACTTTTGTACAATGGCTTTGCTGACCCTAACTCCAGCTGCCACTCCATGCCCATCAGAAAGGGCTTTCAGACTTCTCTGGTGTACATGGTTTGTAAATAGGCCCTGTTACTGTTTAAATATCTCTCATTATCAGATATATATTTTACATCATAACCCAGTACATAAACACAAACACACACATACACATATAACTGGCATGAAACGTTCTTACCCTTGCCATATACAAGGCTCTCTGCTATTTCTCTTCTATTCTGTCCATTTTTTTAAATGCCGTTTATGGCTCACTACAATGTCAGAATAGGCTAATGGCTTGGAATTTAAGTTTAAAAACCACTGCTTTATATCTCGTGGTATTTTGAAGAGCTTATGCTATTTTACAGATATCTGCCTGGAAGAATAAATCTTAACATCAGGATGATTTAATCTTTGTGTGGCTGTGCAAACTGGTGATGAGGAAGAAGACAGATAGATCCCCAAGACCAAAGAATGCCAGGAAAGTAACAAACAAGGCTACTTTGAGTTTTTTCCTGTAATCTGTATAGCTACCTTCTGAGAACTGGGTCTCCAAATAAACAAAGCTGTTTCTTGGCAGATTTAATCCCTACCAGTCCCCCCACTGAGGAAAATACTAGGCATGGATTTATGGTTCTTACTCCCACCTTAAACCCACCTATTTATTAAAACACTTTCTCATATGCCTCTTTCTCCATCAAGCCTTCTTGACTTATTCTTACAACAGGAAATATATGTAGTAGAGAAAGAGCAAGCACTTTAGAATCAGGCACGACTGGGTTAAAATGTCAACTCATCCTGTGTGATAATTTGTCAATTATTAAGCTTAATTTCTGTATCAGTAAAATGGGGATAATGATAACTTTACTTGCAGAGTTGTCCTGACGATCAAAGGGGATAACATCTGTGAAGTCTCTTTATTGCTTGACAAATAACAGGCTTTCAGTGTGTCCACCTTGGTTCATTCCTCTGTAATTACTGTCCCTCAGAACATCCAGGCACTATGTTTCCTTGAAGACAGTCCATTCTACTTCTTACTGTTGCAACATGCTTATCGTATCCACCCTACAAGACAGGCTCCTTGAGGATAGGGTTCATTGGCCATCCATAATTTGTATAATACACAGTATTTAGAAGAAAGTACTTGCAAAATACTTGTTGAATTACTGAAGAATATTATCAGATAACATGATACTGTAAAAAAATTTCTTTAAATTTTTCACACAAATAAATGTAGCACTGGATAAAAGCTGACAATAAAAAAAAATAACTAATTATGAAAGGAGGGCACTGACCATTCAGATTGTAAAGAATTAGTGACAATTCTTTACACCAATATTCAGAGTTCACTCAATCAAATGAGCAAAGAAAATCTAATGCAGAAAGTAACATCCCAATTCTTCAAACATGAAGGAACTCAGCATAGCCTGTCTGAGCTTGTTTTGAGTGAGAAAAAACCGTGTGTGTGTGTGTGTGTGTGTGTGTGTAGATATGCATGTATACAATAATGAAATCCAGCCTATTAGAAAAATTAAAAATTTTAAACTAAGTGAAGAACTGTGGTGAATAATTTATTCAAAAAGTATTTATTAGTGCCCAACACTAATAAATGACTACTAAAAGTAGTCATTTTAATATATCAGTGAACAAAGCAAATAACCCACCTTGCCTGTGTGAAACTTACCTGCTAGTGAAATATAACTGGTTCAAATATGTAACTTTACTAATACTAAGCGATTATGGAAATTGTGGTATGGACTAGAATGTGAATGTTATAAACCTAAACAATATAAATATATGTAATGAGAACTTATGGAGAGGTGACAGAAAACATGTGAGTAATTGTCTACATTTACTGTCTAAAATTGAAAAGTAGTTTAAAATCTTAAAAATTCAACTTCTGAGATGTTTTCATAATTTCTTTCCTTAACCTATAAAGAGCTCTTACAAAGTAATATCCTTCATGTGAAACAAACGAAAGAATTACCTCATGTTCTTTTGTTGTATAAAAGTCAAGTAAAATTTATTAAAATTAGAATATTTTAAAGAAGCATCTATCATAAAGTAGTCTGGATCGAATAATTTCAGTGAGATAATTTAAGGCAGGGAATTGGTTTTATAGGTAACGTAAGAGCTAAGAAGCCAAATATGACAATGAGATAACCCAGTGATTAGTGTAAGAGCCAAAAGCCTCTGAGCCCTTAGGCTGAAGGGACAAAAGGAGGAAGCAGTGTCACCTGAAGCACAGGGGACCAGAAAAAAACACAGCTGCTGTGAAGAATATACCCCGGGTTCTCTCTGTTCATCACACTCACCAGTCTTTCATCAAATGACTCAGCCAGCCGTCAGCTGAGCAGGAGCCAGGCAGCCTCCAGGAACCAAACCCCCTTGAAGTACTGATGGAGCAGAGACAGGGCAAGGATGGGCACACAGGCCTTGCACTGAATAAAGAGTACCTATTATTTTTATAAAAGAATTGCTACCTATCTGCCCATGTAGATGTACAGAGAGATAGTTGGATGTGCCCTTGTTGGGGAATAAAAGTAATTTCCTCCCACCCTTCTAAATTTTGGCTGGACTAGTGACCAAACTAACCTGAGAGAGATTAACAGGAGAAAATGACCAAATTTATTACAGATACACACAGAAGGACTTTGTAAGAATATGAGACGTAAGGACAGAAAGGGCAGGTAAGGCTCAGGTGCCATCCTGAGCTAAGGACGGGGGAGGGGTTTGTAGTTTGGGACTTGGATGGAGAGGAAGCAATTCACATGGCTGGGCCATTTTTAACAATGGGGCACAGGACTTGGATCAAATAGGCCCGATAGGTTTGTCCCCATCTATCATACACTAGTTCATATTAAACTACAATGATCTCTGATAATACCTTTCTTCCTGGAGCAGGTATTATTAATTCTTTCAGACAATTAGGAGCAAGGTCTGCAGTTCTTCCTGTCTTTTCTTTAAAAATCACCAGCTTAAAGTAATATCCCATAGGGCATATTTTTGAGTGGCAAGCTCTGCTTCACCTCACTGTTCAGCTGTTGTTCATATAGTTATTTCCGTATAGACTGATTCTGAGTGATTCTTGCAATTTTATTCTTGCATTTTTCTATATGGTTTGAGAATATTTTTAGTAAGACTTAAAAATTTTTTCATCCACATATTTTGACAAGCTGAACCATTGACATACATAAGTGTAAAACTATGGTAAATTCAAGCACAGTTCTAGAATTATGAACACATAGTGTATTTCTGTGTTATCACCATGTAACAATATGTTAACTTCTGCAGTTGATAAGCTTTCCAATTCCACTCAGGTAAGAAGTTTAAATTAAACCTGAGATAATTATGCATTGTATTTTTGTAACAGCTTTTCCCCCGTTTTCCTGGTAAATATTTCTGTATAAATCCCTAAGAGGGAGGAAGACAAGATGACGATGGAGTAGGCAGATGTACCAACTCCCACCTCCCAGAACCAAAGTGGATTACAAACTAATTTTAAGAACCATCATCTGGAAAAACCAACTTTGGACTAAACTAAGAGGACTCTTCAACCAAGGAACACTGAAGAAGCCACACCGAGACTGATAGGAAAAGCGGAAACGCGGAGAGGGCTGCTCAGCTCCCTGGAGTGAACGGCAGCCGGGAGAGACTCGCATGGTGGGAAATGAGTCTAGTGGTGAGGGGAGCGTCTTGAGTCCCAGGAACAAAGCCCAAGCCTGCAGCCCCAGAGCCTAGAAGAGGTGTATGGACAGTATTTAGCTGGAAACAAGACAGGATACTGTTTGTGAGAAAGAGACTGATTTCTCAGACCCAGGATTCTTCTTAAAGGGACCGCGCAGAAAACCTCTCTCACAACCACTCACACGGGGCTCCAAGGGACGGGGAGAGAGGAGAGTACTGGAGTAATAGGAAGAGAGTATAATCTAGGAGGCACAGGGAGAAACATTTTGAGAGACAGGCACCTTAACCTCTGGGATGAGTCACTCCCCAAATCTGAAGCGAATATTTCCCCTGGAAACAGCAATGCCAGCAAAGGGAAGCAGGACACCAGCCAAACAAGCTCTCCCGCAGCACCCAGAGCAGAGTCGCTTAGAAGGAGGGAGTTTTCGGGACTACAGTAGTTAGTGTTAGGGTCTGAGCTGCAGCGCCCCCCCCCCCACACGGCTGAGGGCTCGCTCGAGGGTGGGCGGCTGTGGGACGTGAAAGTACAGTTCTATCGGCAAGGGCAGAAGCCAGCTGGCCACCACTGAGGCCCAGGTGTGAGCTCAGTCTTGCCCAGCTGGGGAGGAGGAGACGTACAAAAGTGGTCAAGCCCAGACCCTGGTCGGTTGGCTCAGTGGTAGAGCATCGGCCTGGCGTGCATGAGTCCCAGGTCCAATTCCTGGCCAGGGACACAGGAGAAGCACTCATCTGCTTCTCCACCCCTCCCCCTCTCCTTCCTCTCTGTCTCTCTCTTCCCCTCCCACAGCCAAGGCTCCATTGGAGCAAAGTTGGCCTGGGCACTGAAGATGGCTCTATGGCCTCTGCCTCAGGCACTAGAATGGCTCTGGTTGCAACGGAATGACGCCCCAAATAAGCAGAGCATCGCCCCCTGGTAGGCATGCTGAGTGGATCCTGGTCAGGCGCATGCGGGAGTCTGTCTGACTGCCTCCCCGTTTCCAACTTTAGAAAAATACAAAAAGAAAAAAGAAAAAAGTGGTCAAGCCCAGCTGCAGGCTGCCTGCAATCCAACCTGCGGGGGAAGGGCAGGAGCCCCAGAAGGGGCAGAGACCTGCCCTTGAGCAAGGGTGCAGAAGCACAGCCTTGCCCCGCCTGTGGGACCGAGGTTTTTGGCTTGACTTGGAAGCCCGCTCCTCCTGCAGGGGTGGAGCCAAAAGCCCAGAACAGGCGGAATCCCGTTACTGAGTGTGGGCGCACAGTCCTGCCCAGCCTGTAGAGCCAAGGCTTGCAGCTGTACTGCGAGCAAACTCCTCCTGCAGGGGTAGGGTGAAAGCCTGGAATCAGGCAGAGACCCGCAGCTGAGCAAAGGTGCTCACCCCTGCCCTCAGGGCCGAGCATACGCCACCCGTGGGGGCGGGGCGAAGGCCAAGGCCACCGAGACTTGTACACCTGAGCACGTGATCACAGCCACTCCCCTGAAGGAGAGATAGAAACCACAGCAACAGCCTCACTGGGCAGGCACTGGCAATGCCCATACCTGAATGCCCTAGGCAGCAACAGCAGAGGGGGTGGTGGGCCTGTAGACAGACCACACCGAGGGAACACAGAGGCCACAACCAGTGGACTCCGGTGGCCAAAACCTTCTTTTACACAGACAAAATGAGAAGGCAGAGAAATGCAACACAAATGAATCAAGAGAAATCCCCAAAAAAGGACCTGAATGAGTCAGATATAACCAAATTACCAGATGCAGAGTTTAAAATAACAATTGTTAGGATGCTCAAAGATATTAGAACAACAATAGATGGACATTACGAACACCTAAATAAAGAGATAGCAAATATATAAAAGGACATTGAAATAATAAAAAAGATTCAGTCAGAAATGACAAATACAATATCAGAAATGAAGAACACAATGGAAGGAATTAAAAGCAGGATGGATGAAGCTGAGGATAGAATCAGCGAGTTAGAGGACAAGATAAATGAAAGCATAGAAGCAGAGCAGAAAAAAGAAAAGAGACTTAAAGAGTCTGAGAAAACTCTAAGAGAGGTCTGTGACAACATGAAGAGAAATAACATTTGCATCATAGGGGTTCCTGAAGAAGAAGAGAAAGAACAAGGGATAGAGACTTTGTTCAATCATATCATAGCTGAAAACTTTCTTAACTTAATGCAAGAAAAAGTCTAACAAGTTCAAGAAGCACAGAGAACTCCATTAAAGAGAAACCCAAAGAAATCTACACCAAGATACATCATAACTAAAATACCAAAGCTAAGTGATAAAGAGAAAATATTAAAAGCTGCTAGAGAAAAAAGATTATCACCTACAAAGGTGCCCCCATAAGGATGACTTCCGACCTCTCAACAGAAACACTTGAGGCCAGAAGGGAATGGCAAGAAATATTCAAAGTAATGCAGAACAAGAGCCTACAACCAAGACTACTTTATCCAGCAAGGTTATCATTTAAAATTGAAGGAGAAATAAAAAGCTTTCCAGAAAAAAACAAATTCAAGGAATTCACTACAACCAAACCAAGGCTGCAATAAATGCTAAGGGGCCTGTTGTAAACAGATCAAAGGAGAAAAAGAATATAGCAAAAAAGGAATGCAGTTTTAAAGAATAAAATGGGCCCTGGCCGGTTGGCTCAGTGATAGAGCGTCAGCCTGGCGTGCAGAAGTCCCGGGTTCGATTCCCAGCCAGGGCACACAGGAGAAGCGCCCATCTGCTTCTCCACCCCTCCCCCTCTCCTTCCTCTCTGTCTCTCTCTTCCCCTCTCGCAGCCGAGGCTCCATTGGAGCAAAGATGGCCTGGGCGCTGGGGATGGCTCCTTGGCCTCTGCCCCAGCTGCTAGAGTGGCTCTGGTTGTGGCAGAGCGACGCCCCAGAGGGGCAGAGCATCGCCCCCTGGTGGGCAGAGCATCGCCCCCTGGTGGGCGTGCCGGGTGGATCCCGGTCGGGCGCATGTGGGAGTCTGTCTGACTGTCTCTCCCCGTTTCTAGCTTCGGAAAAATACAAAAAAAAAAAAAAAAAAGAAAGAAAAAAAGAGAATAAAATGGCAATAAACAACTACATATCAATAATAACCTTAAATGTAAATGGATTAAATGATCCGATGAAAAGACATAAGGTAGCTGCGTGGATAAGAAAACAGGACCCATACATATGCTGTCTACAAGAGACACACCTTAAAACAAAAGATGCACATAAACTGAAGATAAAAGGATGGAAAAAATTTTTCACGCAAATGGAAATGAAAAAAAAGCTGGGGTAGCAATACTTATATCAGACAAAATGAACTTTAAAACAAAGGCTATAGTAAGAGATAAAGAAGATCACTACATAATGATAAAGGGTGAAATCCAACAGGAAGCTATAACTGTTATCAGTATCTATGCACTTAATATAGGAGCACCTAAATATATAAAGCAGACTTTGATGGATTTAAAGGGCGAGATCAACAGCAATACTATAATAGTAGGGGATTTCAATAACCCACTAACATCACTAGACAGATCCTCAAGGCCCTGGCCGGTTGGCTCAGCGGTAGAGCGTTGGCCTGGCATGCGGGGGACCCGGGTTCGATTCCCGGCCAGGGCTCATAGGAGAGGCGCCCATTTGCTTCTCCACCCCACCCCCTCCTTCCTCTCTGTCTCTCTTTTCCCCTCCCGCAGCCAAGGCTCCATTGGAGCAAGGATGGCCCGGGCGCTGGGGATGGCTCCTTGGCCTTTGCCCCAGGCGCTGGAGTGGCTCTGGTCATGGTAGAGCGACGCCCCAGAGGGGCAGAGCACCACCCCCTGGTGGGCAGAGCGTCGCCCCTGGTGGGCGTGCCGGGTGGATCCCTGTCGGGTGCATGCGGGAGTCTGTCTGACTGTCTCTCCCCGTTTCCAGCTTCAGAAAAATACAAAAAAAAAAAAAGATCCTCAAGAAAGAAAAGTAACAAAGAAACAGAAGATTTAAAGTACATACTAGATCAACTTGATTTAATAGATATCTTCAGAACCTTTCACCCTAAAGCAGCAGAATATACATTCTTTTCAAATGCTCATGATACATTCTCTAGGATAGACGACATGTTAGGGCACAAAAGCGGTCTCAACAAATTTAAGAAGATTGAAATCATATCAAGTACTTTCCCTGATCACAATGGCAGGAAACTAGAAACCACTATAACAGAAAAACTGAAAAATACTCAAACACTTGGAAACTAAATAGCATGTTGTTGAATAACAAATGGGTTAACACTGAGATCAAAGAAGAAATAAAAAAATTCCTAGAAACGAATGATAATGAGCATACATCAACTCAAAATTTATGGGACACAGCAAAAGCAGTCCTGAGAGGGAAGTTTATAGCATTATAGGCATACCTTAAGAAGCTAGAAAAAGCTCAAATAAACAACTTGATCCTGTATCTAAAAGAACTAGAAAAAGAACAGCAAGTAAAGCCCAGAGGTAGTAGAAGGAAGGAAATAATAAAGATCAGAGCAGAAATAAATGCCATAGAGGCTAAAGAAACAATACAGAGGATCAATGAAACCAGGAAATAACAACTGACACAACAGAAATACAAAATATTGTAAGAAAATACTATGAAGAACTGTACACCAAAAAACTAGACAACCTATATGAAATGGACAAATTCCTTGAAACATATAATCTCCAAAAATTAATCTGGAAGAATCAGAAAACCTAAACAGTCCAATTACAACAAATGAGATCAAAACAGTTACCAAAAACTCCCAAAAAAGAAAAGTCCTGGGCCTGATGGCTTCACAAGTTAATTCTACCAAATATTCAAAGAAGAACTAACACCTATCCTTCTCAAGCTATTTCAAAAAATTCAAGAGGAAGGGAAACTTCCAAGCTCCTTTTATGAGGCGAGTATAATTCTGATTCCAAAACCAGGCAAAGACAACACAAAGAAAGAAAATTATAAGCCAATATCCCTGATGAATTTAAATGCTAAAATCCTCAACAAAATATTAGCAAACCGGATCCAACAATATATGGAAAAAATCATACAACATGATCAAGTGGGATTTATTCTTGGGAGGCAAAGCTGGTACAATATTCACAAATCAATCAATGTGATTCATCACATAAACAAAAGGAAGGAGAAAAACCACATGATAATTTCAATAGATGCAGAAAAGCATTTGATAAAATCCAGCACCCATTCATGATCAAAACTCTCAGCAAAGTTGAAATACAGGGAACATACCTCAACATGATAAAGGCCATCTATGACAAACCCACAGCTAACATTATACTCAATGGGCAAAAATTAAAAGCAATCCCCTTAAGATCAGGAACAAGGCAGGGATACCCCCCTTTCACCACTCTTTTTTATTATTATTAATTTTAATGGGGTGACATTAATAAATCAGGGTACAGATGTTCAGAGAAAAAATCTCTAGGTTATTTTGTCATTTGATTATGCTGCATTCCCATCATCCAAAGTCCAATTGTCTTCCTTCACCTTCTAACTGGTTTTCTTGGTGCCCCTCCCCTCCCCCAACTCCCACCCTCTCCCTCCCCACCCTGTAACCCCCACACTCTTGTCCATGTCTCTGAGTCTCATTTTTATGTCCCACCTATGTATGGAATCATATAGTTCTTAGTTTTTTCTGATTTACTTCTTTCGCTCAGTATAATGTTATCAAGGTCCATCCATGTTGTTGTAAATGATCCGATGTCATCATTTCTTATGGCTGAGTAGTATTCCATAGTATATATGTACCAAAGCTTTTTAATTCACTCGTCCACTGATGGACACTTGGGCTGTTTCCAGATCTTCGCTATTGTGAACAATGCTGCCATAAACATGGGGGTGCATTTCTTCTTTTCAAACAGTGCTATGGTGTTCTTGGGGAATATTCCTAACAGTGGTATAGCTGGGTCAAAAGGCAGTTTGATTTTTAATTTCTTGAGGAATCTCCATACTGTTTTCCACAGTGGCTGCTCCAGTCTGCATTCCCACCAGCAGTGCAGGAGGGTTCCCTTTTCTCCACATCCTTGCCAGCACTTATTCTGTGTTGTTTTGTTGATGAGTGCCATTCTGACTGGTGTGAGATTATATCGTGGTTTTAATTTGCATTTCTCTAATGATTAGTGATATTGAGCATTTTTTCATATGCCTATTGGCCATCTGTAGGTCCTCTTTGGAGAAGTGTCTCTTCATTTCTTTCTTCGTTTTTTGATTGGATTATTTGTCTTCCTGGTGTTGAGTTTTACAAGTTCTTTATAAATTTTGGTTATTAACCCCTTATCAGATGTATTGTCAAATATGTTCTCCCATTGTGTAGTTTGTCTTTTTATTCTGTTCTTATTGTCTTTAGCTGTGCAGAAGCTTTTTTAGTTTGATAAAGTTCCATTTGTTTATCCTGTCTTTTATTTCACTTGCCCGTGGAGATAAATCGGCAAATATATTGCTCCGAGAGATAGCAAAGATCTGGAAACAGCCCAAGTGTCCATCAGAGGACGAGTGGATTAAAAAGCTTTGGTACATATATACTATGAAATACTACTCAGCCATAAAAAATGATGACATCGGATCATTTACAACAACATGGATGAACCTTGATAACATTATACTGAGCGAAATAAGTAAATCAGAAAAAACTAAGAACTATATGATTCCATACATAGGTGGGACATAAAAATGAGACTCAGAGACATGGACAAGAGTGTGGGGGTTACCGTGTGGGGAGGAGGAGAGGGAGAGGGTTGGGGGAGAGGAGGGACACCAAGAAAACCAGTTAGAAGGTGAAGGAAGACAATTGGACTTTGGGTGATGGAAATGCAGCATAATCAAATGTCAAAATAACCTAGGGATGTTTTCTCTGAACATCTGTACCCTGATTTATCAATGTCACCCCATTAAATTTTTTTTTTTTTTGTATTTTTCTGAAGTTGGAAACGGGGAGGCAGTCAGACAGACTCCCGCATGGGCCCAACCGGGATCCACCCGGCATGCCCACCAGGGGGCGATGCTCTGCCCATCTGTGGCGTTCCTGTGTTGCAACCAGAGCCATTCTAGCACCTGAGGCAGAGGCCATAGAGCCATCCTCAGCACCCGGGGCCAACTTTGCTCCAATGAAGCCTTGGCTGTGGGAGGAGAAGAGAGAGACAGAGAGGAAGGAGAGGGTGAGGGGTGGAGAAGCAGATGGGCGCTTCTCCTGTTTGCCCTGGCCGGGAATCAAACCTGGGACTCCTGCACGCCAGGCCGACGCTCTACCACTGAGCCAACCGGCCGGGGCCCCATTAAAATTAATTTTAAAAAAATTACTATAAACAGAAAAAAAATCCCTAAGAGATAATAAAGAAAGTCACAGCATCATTTACACAGCTTAGTCTCTTCAAAATATCAATGTCATTGTGAGGAAAGGGTAGAAGGACTTCTATAAATAAATGAGACTAAAGAGCTATAACAACTAAATGTAATGCTTGAAGCTTCATGAATTCAAATTCAGGAGAAAACAACTCTTACAGCTATTGAAAAAATTTTAATATGGATTGAATAGAAGTTGATATAATGGCATCCTTTCCTTAAGTGTAATAAGAGTATTTTACCTAGGAGATGCATGCTTACATAGTTAGGGGAAGAATATCATGATTTCAGCAATATACTTTGAACAAAACATATTTTCCCGAATAGGTATATAGACATATAGATAAGGCAAATATTCCAATTATTGAATCCAGGGAGCAGTGTTCTATTGCTCCCTTCTTTCAACTCTGCTGGTGTTTAAAATACTATATAATAAATTCCATTAAGACTCATTTGCAATAAAAAATAAATGTAAACAAAATAAAATTTTTTGTTTACATTTGTTACATAGCTGGTGTTATGGACTGAATGTGCTTCCTCTCACTTCATACGTTGTGAGAGGAAGCACATTCCTTCATACGTTGAAGCCCTACTCCCCAATGTAATGGTATTTGGAGATGGAGCCTTTGGAGAAGGAATCTAAATGGGATGAGATGAGGTCATGAGGGTGGTTCCCTCATGATAGGCTTAGGACCCTTACAAGAAGAAACACCAGAGCACATGTGTGCTCTCTCTTCCTGCACACAGAGCTAGGTACAGTGTGGTGAGAGGTCTCTTCCTGGCTGCCTTCTCATGGAATGCTCTCACAAGAACCTGACCCCGGGCCTGACCTGTGGTGGCGCAGTGGATGGTCGCCTGTTCGATACCCTGGGCTTGCCTGGTCAAGGCACATATGGGAGTTGATGCTTCCAGCTCTTCTCTCTCTCTCTCTCTCTCTCTCTCTCTCTCTCTCCCTCTCTAAAAATTAATAAATAAAATAAAATAATTAAAAAAAAAAAAAGAACCTGGCCCCCAAATCTCAGACTTTAAGCTTCCCAGAACTGTGAGGAACTAAACTTCTGTTGTTCAAACCACCCAGTTCATGGTATTTTGTTATGGAGTCTAGACTCTAGAGTGACTTAACTTTCCTTAGTTACACAGAAAATCCTTGACAGCACCTTGAAGGTAGCAATAAGGTTTACTCCACAGAGAAAAAGCGGCATTTGAGTGCATTGAATCTTTCACTGAGAGGCTAGAAAATGATACACACTTTCTTTATCAGTAATAAATACTTCAGATTGTCAGCATAGAGTCTGAGCTTTCTAATTCAGTGTATGGGAGGGAGCATGTCAGCCTGAACCCCACTTTTGTTATCCCATTTAGTGCCAATAACTGTTTATTTCTTGCAACTAAAGACAATAATAAATGGCCTAGTCCACCTGCATCCTTGTCCAGGGCACCAGAGGAATTCAGAATGAATTGTCTGCCCAGTGTTCAGCGCAGAACATTTCTGCTTGCTTGGAACCTGTTAGTATTTAAGTCTTCTTAAACCATCTCCCAGGTGCTAAACCACATCATCAACACCCCCTCACTTACCAATATATAAACACAGCATACAGAATCATCAGTAGAATTGACTGTTTTGGTATATTAATTAAGGGCATCATTAGCTGCCATTTACTTCCCGAGTGGCCTCAGGCAACTCAAGTTTTCATTGTCTCAGTTTCCATATTCTGCAAAATAGGAATGGCTGCTCCCACCTCCTAGTTGTTTTTGAGGTTAAATTAGCCAATAAATTTAAATAGATTAACATGACATCTAAAATAATGCCTAATAAATAATAAGCACTTAATGACTGTTAGTCATCTCCATCTTCATAACCACTTTGCCAGGTAGTTAAAAAATCCTGGACTTAAAGCTGTTTAGGAGATGATGACCACTAGGTGGCACCAGTTACAGGTAAATAAAATCTCCCACGCAATAAGTACTGTATATTGTATTTCACCAAAAGTTTGGAAGTCATGTGAAGAGACAGAAATAGAACTGCAATGTTAACAAGGCAATGTGCATATATGAATGTAAATATATTGTGGCCCATAAACTAAGCATTTGCTCCATAATAATTAGTGAAAGCATATCTAAAACAAGTCAAATGTGTTCTGGTTTGATTCCCGGACCCCAGTGGATTTCTCCACTGGAATCAGCAGAGAGGCTTCAAGGAAACTCTCCTATTTTGTATGGAAGTGTGGAGGTGTGGTTCTTGGTCAGGTTTGGCTAACACTGGGTCATTTGTTTTCCAGAAATTTGCTCCTCTAGCTTTGTTTTGCTGAGCAGGGTGTAATCTGGAGCATTTCTATGTGGTAAGAAAAATCTGGAGTGCTTTTGCTATATTAGCTATGCTCCTCTGACGTCTAAGAAAACAATCTCGAGATAGAGTAGGAGCAAATGAGCTGGACGTTTGAGTTACAGCATGTTTTTACTTTCCTTTCTTGTCATTCCATTCCATTATCTCTAAACCTTCAAATAAAATCTTGTTGAAAATATCTTGATTATATTTTAGGAAGTTAAGGGAGAGGTTTGTGTCCATCTTTGGGCTGGCTTATTATACCAATTGGAACCGAATTACAGAAGTAAGGTGATGAATTGTGTGGAATGTGAAAAGACTCCATGGGAATCCTCATTAAGACTTAGCAAAATCAGGTAGAAGCCAGGAAATCCTAGTTTCCTAGGATGGGAGGTTTTGTCACTTGTTATCAAAGAGCAGGGTGATTCCAGACTGGCCCCTAACCCAGCAGAAGGCCAAGGGCCTGCAGGTGGACCCAGAACAGGGAGGAGTTGACTGACAAAGCAGAAAGGGCCAAAGTGAAACAATGTAAACAGGGTGGAGCAGAATTAAATTGGGTAAGAGGAGAAATTGAAAAGGGAAATTATTTCTAAGGTCAGGTTTCTGAGCTTTCTGTTTAAAAAGAAAATAAAGCCCTGGCTGGGTAACTCAATTGGTTAGAGTGTTGCCCCTGTACACCAAGGTTGTGGGTTTGATCCTTTGTTGGGGCACATAAAGAATCAACCAATGGATGCATAAATAAGTGAAACAACCAATTGGTGTTTCTCTCTCTCTTTCTCTTTCTCTCTTTCTCTCAAAAATCAACCAATAAATTAAATTTTTTAAAAAGAAAAGAAGGCTCTGGCCGGTTGGCTCAATGGATAGAGGATTGGCCCAGCATGCGGACATCCCAGGTTCAATTCTTAGTCAGAGCTCACATCATAAGAAGCAACCATCTGCTTCTTTTTCCCTCCCTATCCCCCTCCTCCCTCTCCTCCCCTCTTGCAGTCAGTAGCTCTGTTGATTCTAGCACTGGCCCCAGACAGGGGTTACCAGGTAGATCCCAGCCTGGGGCACATGTGGGAGTCTGTCTCTCTATCTTCCCTCCTCTCACTTAAAAAAAGAAAAGAAAAGAAAAAAAGGCCAGTGGCAGGCTCATTTCCTTAGCTTCTTGGCCTCCCCCCCAACCCCTCCTTATGTCTTTGCTATCTCACAGGAAAGGGAAGTCCTTGTCCTATATATGCTAACTCTGTGCTTGTCCACCCACCATCAGTGATCTGTTCCCTCCCATACATTTTCAATTCTTTCATTACTGGTTTTATTCTTCTGAACTATAGAAGTTGAAATCTCTTCCTTCTAAAACAAAACAAAACTCTCTCGTCGTTTTTGCACCTGTCACTATTGTTTTATTCTTTCTTCCCTTTGCAACCAAGTTCCTAGAAAGATCAGTCTCCCTGGATTCACTTCCTCTCTTCTCTTTCTACCCACCTAAAATGGCCCTACTGAGTTTACCAGTGAACTTCATGTCAAAATCATTGGGTGATTTTCAGCCTGAATCTAAGCTCTCTGCAACATTTCCAACTGTTAATGTTCATTCAATAATTACTGAGCACCTACTATGTGTTTGCCACTGTTCTAGGCACTGTGATGTATAAATAGATGAGGTCCTGCCTCAAAGATGTAGCCAGGTTCTGACATCAGAGTTATATGGCCAGGGGCCAGAGCAAGGACTGGTGAGCGCCACAGCTGTGGTTGGTGTGGCAGCAAGCACTTACAAAGACGTCAGCCTTTGACTGACTATTCTGCTTGCATTGCAATCTGAATTTCAGACTGCTTGTCAATGTTATTCACATCATATTATTAACAACTCTCTTATCAACATACTATCTTTAAATTGCTGAAAAGATAATACTTTGAGAGAAAATGACCAGTCCTATGCTCCTAAACCCCCACTTTTCCCCAAACTAAGCTTTCCTTATATCCTCTTATAGCTTTCTTTCGGGGGGGGGGGGAGGTTCACAGTATATATGTAAACAATTAAACAATAACTTCAGAGCATGGTAAGTGCTTTGAAGGAAATAGAGAACAATGCAAAATGAAGTTCCTGGATGGTCTGAATATTTGTGTTTCCCCAAAATTCACTCATTGAAATCCTAACCACCAAGGTGGACATGTTAGGAGGTGGGGCCTTTGGGGTGTAATTAGGACTGAGGACAGAGCCCTGTGAGTAGGATTAGTGCCCTTATAAAAGGAACCCCACACAGACCCCTGCCCCTTTTACTACATACAAACACAGTGAAAAGCACTCTCTCTGTGAAGCAGGAAGTGAATTCTCACCAGATACCCAATCTGCCAGAACCATAGTCTGACTTCCTAGCCTCCAGAACTATGCAGAAGAAATGCTTGTTGTTTATACGCCACTAAGTTTATGGCATTTTTGTTATAGTGGCCTGCGTGGACTAGCATAAACACCCATGGCACAGGGTAGGGAAGGAGAACTGCTTCACATAGTGTGGTCAAAGAAGGCCCCTTTGGGAAGATGGCATTTAAGCTGAGACTTAACAAGTTACTCTTTAGAGAAACTTGGGGGAAAGCGTGCCAAGCAGAAGGAAGAGTAAGTGCAAAGGCACTGGAGAACTTGGTATGTTGGAGTAACTGATAGGAGAGCCATGTGCCTAAAGCTTTGTGATATGACAGTGGTTAGAAAGGCAGATGGAAGAGGTAGACATTGTTCTGTAAGACAGGATATGTCACTAGAACACGTGTAAGTGCTAATAGATACGATTCAGTAGAGAGAGGAACTGAGACACAAAAAGGGCGGGATCCATAACACAAATACAGGGGTTTGCTCTAAGAAGGAAGCACACATACCTTTTAAAGCTCTTTTCCAGCCCTGGCCAGTGGCTCAGTGGATAGAGTGTTGGCCTGGTGTGTGGATGTCCCAGGTTTGGTTCCTGGTTAGGGCACACACAAAAAGCAACCATCTGCTTCTCCCTCCCTCCCTCTCTTCCTTCTTTCCCTCTTTCTCTCCCACAGCCAGTGGCTCGATTGGTTCGAGCATCAGCCCCAGGTGCTAAGGATACCTCTGTTGAAGCACATCAGCCTCAGGCACTAAAAATAGCTCAGTACTCAAGCAACAACCCCAGATGGAGTTGCCAGGTGAATCCCCATCAAGGTGCATGCAGGATTCTGCCTCACTGTCTCCCCTCCTCTCACCTAGAAAAAAAAGCTCTTTTCCCTTAGTTTTAACAATGTCACTGTTTATTCTCCCCTTTCTTCTCTGTTCCTCGTTAGTCTCCTTCTCAGACCATTTATTTTGGTTGTCAGCAGGGTTGGTCCACAGCTGCCTTCTAATAATCCTCTCTATATTTTCCTTAAACAATCTTAGCCCTAACCATCACTCTAGACCAGTGGTCTCCAACCTGTGGGCCACAGACTGGTACCGGTCCGTGGGCCATTTGGTACCAGTCCGCAGAGAAAGAATAAATAACTTACATTATTTCCGTTTTATTTATATTTAAGTCTGAATGATGTTTTATTTTTTAAAAATGACCAGATTCCCTCTGTTACATCCGTCTAAGACTCACTCTTGACGCTTGTCTTGGTCACGTGATACATTTATCCGCCCCACCCTAAAGGCCAGTCCGTGAAAATATTTTCTGACATTAAACCGGTTCGTGGCCCAAAAAAGGTTGGGGACCACTGCTCTAAACCACTTTCTTGGGCTTTACACTTTCATATCCAACTGTAGATATATATTATTAATTTCCCAAATTATATCTCCAACCCATACCTGTCCTCTGACCTTCTGATTGAACTACTTATTTGACACCTCCGCTTGGACAGAGGCATCTTGACTTTGATATGTCCAAAACTAGGATTCTTGCATTCCCCCACCCCGAGCATACAAAGCAGTGCTGGATGGGACCCGGGGCAGGCGCGGTGGGAAGCTGGGGAGAGGGTGGTTCACACTCCACTTCTCTTCACAGCTTCTGCCCCAGTCTTTGATACAGACTTTCGAAGTTTTTCCATTCTTATGTGAAATAGCATTGTGAACATTACTAGAGCTTAGCAGCACTTCCAGCTCTCCTTTCTGTTCTAGGCGTGAGAGAGGCTTTGACCCATGTCCCTGAAGCCACACGTGGCTATGGCACTTATTGCTTCTGGATGGAAATATTTAAGAGCAGGCACATAACTCTACCTGCCATCTTTAATTCACCTTTCTTTGTTCCAGGGTTATGATTTGTTGAGGTATAGATGCCTAAGATCAAAACAGCCTGGAATGCTGAGTCATCATGTGGAAGAAAACTGCTCAGACAGTCATTTAGATCCACAGCAAACTTAGAGCAAGCAAGAAACGATAGGAGAAAAAAACCTTTGTTTTATAAATCACTGAGGCTTTGCTTTTTTAGTTTCGTGGTGTGTGTACTTGTGTGTATTTTAGGTTACTACATTATAAGCAAACGTGGCCTCACTGATATAAATGCTATGTAAATGTATATTTAAGACAAATCTCTTCTTGTTCCTCCTTCTGACTAGCTGGCCATCTCTTAGCCTCAACTAAATAGAAATTCTAGAGCTGCCAGTGCCCCCAAACAATCCCTCTTCAAGTCTCCACAATTTCAGTTTTTATCACTATCCACTGAGTTGCTCAATCTCGAATCCAAAATTAGGGATCATCTCAACTCCCCCCCCCCCCCCCACACACACACACAGTTGGATCACCAAGTTTTTCTAAGTATGTCTCAAATTTGTTCTGGACATCTGCAATGCCTTCTTCTTGCTCCTGCCTCCAGTCTCAGGATATATATGTAATACCAGCCACCCAGTCCCCTTCCTGTGGCAACCCAAATGACCAGGTCTTTGTGAACCCTGCGAGAGCTCTCTGCCCATGGACACAAACAAATCTAGGTGTCTCTCAGCATAATCTTCTGAAAACACAAAACTAGCAATGTTTCCCAGTTTAAAGCCTTTCAACACTTTCCCATTACAAACTCTTGACTTTTAGGCCCTGTGTTGGCAACCTTCCCAGTCCTGCTGATCGTCCAGCTCGACAGCCGCCTTCTCCACTGAGATCTTTCCTGTCTTGGGGCTCTCACCCATGCTGTTTCCCCTGCACAGACAGTTTCTCCAGGTCTGTGCATGCCAATTCTGTCTTTAAATATGACTTTCTCAGAGACTTCCCCCTGTTCTCTGTCAAGACAACACTCCATTTGTTGCCTTGAGGTCCCCACCACAGCAGTCATCATATGTCTTTTCGGATGTTCACTGGCCATCTCCCATACTGGACCATACGTTCATGAGGACAGAGATTGTCTAAGGCAGTGGTTCTCAAAGTGTGTGCCAGGGCACACTGCTGCGCCCTAGAAGATTTCCAGGTGCGCCCTATGGTATTCCAGAGAAATATGTGCCTGTTGGGGACCGAAAAAACCATCAGGGTTTTTGGAGTTTAGATTTTGGGGGACAGAGGTGTGGGGAATTCGCTATAAGCTGAAAATCTGCCCAACCCCCTACCTCACTTGCCTGATTAGGTTGCAAAAGGCTGTTAAGCTGTGGTGCTGGATTGTTTACACTACCCCCCATGTTCCCCAGAAAGACTGGAGGCAAGTTTCTTCTATCCTTTGTTTGGTGTAAAGCTAAGATGATATGTATGGTGGGGAATTTGGATTGATGATTAAACATAAGGAATTATCTCTTGAAGCCTTTTGGATTTCTATAAAAGAAGATTATGAGGCAATAGCTAAAAAAGCTTTAAACATTTTACTACAATTTTCAACATCCTATTTATGTGAATTAGGATTTTCTACCCTCAACACAATTAAGAGTAAAAAGAGCAGAATTCTTCAGTGTACTGACAAGGAAATGAGAGTTTGCCTTTCAAATATATGCCCAAACATTGAAGAAATCGCAAGGACACATCAGGCTCATGTTTCTCATAGACACAAGAATGAAAAGCTTAACACATTCGCTCCGGGACCTGCTGAATTTACTAAATCTTACTAAGAATGTATCTCTATATATAAAAAGATAATTTTTTGTCATTTTATTTATTTTTTAACCCCTTTTTTACAAATTCTAAAAAGCATAACTCAAAAAATGTAACATAAAAATGTTTTCTAATGTCAGAATAAATTTAATTTTGTTGTATTTATTTTGTTTAATTATCATAAAAGCATGCTTGGACTTTATATTTTTTTTCTCTAATATTTGACTTAATTATTTTAATATATTTCTCAGAAATTTGTATATAGTGCGCCTACAATTATTTGTAGGCTTTTAAATGCGCCCCGACTTCACAAAGTTTGAGAACCACTGGTCTATGTGTTTATCACTTACCATATACCCAGCTCCTAGTTCTGCGCCTATCACAAAATAGGTGCATAGTTAACAATGAGTGAATGAATGAATGAATGAATGAATGAGGAATTGATTTTAAAACTACTGTCTTGGAAAAAAAGGGCAGATGATACTAAAAGAAGAATCTAGCCTCAACTTTTTAATTGTCTGTAAAAGCCTAACTGTTTAAGGAGGTCTTCCTGTTGTTTCTGCCCCTAGGACAGATTTTTATCCCAAGCTCCCTCATAGCGTGTAGCCATGCAGCCAGCTGTGTCTCTGTTTAGGGCAACCACTCCATGTAGGAGGGAGGGATAAGGAGCGGGATATCGTTCCCAAAGGTTCAAGACCAAGAATTCTTTGTGAGACAGTGGCTGCAAGCACAGAGCTCTCCTTGCCAGACCTTGTATTTTGTCACAGGCATTTAACAACTGGTTTAAACAGAAATATTCAGCAATCACTTCTTCTTTTGTTGTAGAGGCCAAGAATTCTTTTTGTTTGACAAGCAAGTAAAACCAGAGAAGACAATGACTCTTATGTAGAAACAGCAAGATGTGTATAAGGAAATATTAACTCCACAATCTCAAATCAGTATCCATTTCTGCCCTAAGTTCTTTAATATAGCGATATTTTCCTAATTATAAAAGTAATGCCTCGTATCATTTTCAATAATAGAATATTAAAATTGTCCTTAAAAGAATAAACTAAGAAAATACAAATCACATCCACAGAACAAGTTTATTTTTTCTAAATCACAAAAGCTAATATGTCTGCGTTTGTCACTCTTTCCTTGGAAACTAAACAACAAAAGCTTCATTCATTTCTACTTTAATTACATGTTTTGAATTCATTTCTAGATATCTAGGTCAGTTGACTGGATTAGCTAAGTAATGTAACCCAGCCATTTTGCCCTTTTCTCTTATCAGAGTAAAGGATAAAATCCAAAATGCTTAATGTGGCATACAAGGTCCCTCATAATCTGGCCCCAGTCCACTCCTGACCTCACTTCTCCCCACTTCCTTCCCTTACTCATTTAAATTGGGAGCTTACTAGAGAAAGATCCAGAGCTCACACGTGTGTTCAAATGGACCAGCTCTCTCCTATTCATTGGAACACTTCTGTGCAGGGGTACAGAGGACGAACAGGCTGCCTTTGTCTGTGGCATAAGTTTGGGGGAATGGGTTAAAGGATCCTGATGTGCTAGATTTACCAGAAATTAATGCACTAGGAAGTGAATTCACTTCTCAGGGGTAAGGTTGACTGATCAACTCACAGAGATCAGAATCTGTCATCGAGGGTATGGCAGTGCCACCTAGTTCACAGGCGTTTTGAAGAGAGGACAATTAACCAAATATGCTCCCCCCCAATTATATGTTGAAATCTTAATCCCAAAGTGATGATATTTGGAGGTGGGTCCCATGGGAATAATTATATCAGGGAAGTGGAGCCCTCAATAGTATTATACTGCTCTTGCAAGAAGAGCTCAGCAAACCTGACCAGGCGGTGGCGCAGTGGATAGAGCATTGGACTGGGATGTGGAGGGCCCAAGTTCAAGACCCCGAGGTTGCCAGCTTGAGTGTGGGCTCATCTGGCTTAAGCAAAAAGCTCACCAGCTTGGACCCAGGTCACTGGCTTGAGCAAGGGGTTACTCGGTCTCCTGAAGGCCCGCGGTCAAGGCACATATGAGAAAGCAATTAATGAACAACTAAGGTGTTGCAACGAAAAACTGATGATTGATGCTTCTCAACTCTCTCCGTTCCTGTCTGTCCCTATCTATCCCTCTCTCTGACTCTCTCTCTGTCCCTATAAAAAAATAAAAATAAATTAATAAATAAATAAAGCCAGAAGAAATAGATGAATTTAAAAAAAAAGAAGAAAAAAGAAAAGCCCAGCAAGCTAGCGATGTGAGAACACAGCAAGAACGCACCCCATGCGGACGAGGAAGAGGGCACTCACAGGACCCTGGCCATGCTGGCACGCTGATCTCAGACTTCCAGCCTCCAGAACTGTGAGAAATGATGTTTGCTCTTTCAGCCCCCCACCCTCTGGTGATCTGTGACAAAAGCCTGAACTGAGACAACAGCCATACCCAATCTCCCTTCTGAAGAGCCTCCACCAACTTGCAGGGCTGATTGGTCAAGGACTTGTGCCCTTCTTTGACTCTAAAAGGTGACCTTCAGATGTTCCTCCTCTATGGCCTAGGGTTCCTCCATGACTGAGCTGGGAATGACTAGCAATGGAGAAAGTCACAAATAAATTCTAAAATGAAATATGACGTGGCCAACTTATCTTGGGCATAAGAAGTATATTTTGAGAGGTGTCCCTCCAACTCCAGCTGTCAGTCTGAGATGCCATGATGTGGAGGGTATATCTGCCCTGGAGTGCTTTTACAAAGGGCCCCAGAAGGAAATTTGTGCTAATGCTACAATTAAGCATCTTGATTTTGGTGGTGTTTATGTGAAACTATTTTAGGGATAAAATTGTATTAACACACAAACACACACATGAGTGTATATATAACTGGTGAAATACAAGTAAAATCTATGATTTGTACCAATGCCAATTTGCTAGGTTTTATGTTGCACAGATGTTAACACTGGGGAGGCTGGGTGAAGAGTGCATGGGAATCTTGCTGTGCAATTCTTTGCAAATTCTTGTCAATCTGTATTTCAAAATATAAAAGTTTTTGTTGAGGGAGGGTCTCAGAAAACTGAAGTATTTCACCTAAGCTATAAAATAGTGCAGTGGAGATGGCCTTGAAGCTAGAAGATCCTATGCAAAAACAATTCCTCTGTGTCCAGTCAAAGAAGCTCCTGAAAAAAGAATGAAGTGGGTGACCCCAGTGAGCAGACTCAGGAGTAGGATCTGGGAGGGCTAGAATAGGACTGAAAAGCCCAGGAAACTCTGGGTGTCTTACACATTCAGATGACTGCCATTCACTAACTATGTAGGCTTATTCAGCACCACTGCAGTGGAATTCAGTCTTCCAACAATATTGATTAAGCGCCAACTGTGTGTCCGGCACTCTTCACTCTTCCATTTCTAGGAATAAAAACAAAGAACCCTGCCCTGGAGAAGCTTGTGTCTAGCATAAGGGAGGAGCCAGGAAAGAAAATGAACAAGAATAAGTGAATTACAGAGCATTCTAGCTTGTGATGACTATTATGTTGGAAGAAAACAGAGCCAAGTAAAGGAGACCAAGAATTAAGAGAAAGTGTGGTGTGTGAGAAAACGAGTGATGCTAAATTCTCTGAGTTCTTTTTTTTTCTTTAATTTTTCTTAAGTAACAAGCGGAAAAGCAGAGAGACAGACTCCCACATGCACCCTGACCAGGATCCACCCGGCAAGCCCGCTACTGGGTGATGCTCTGCCCACCTGGGGCTCTGGCTCCATTGTTCAGCAACCAAGCTATTTTAGCTCCTGAAGTGAGGCCATGGAGCTATCCTCAGCACCTAAGGCCAACTTGCTCCAATGCAGGGAGAACAGAGAGATAGAGAGAAGGGAGGGGGGAAATGGAGAAGCAGATACTCGCTTCTAGTGAGTACCTTGACTGGGTATTGAACCCGGGACTTCCGCATGCTGGGCCAACGCTCTACCACTGAGCCAACTGGCCAGGGCCTCTGAGTTCTTAAATGACATGATTGTATTGAAATTAATTCTCTATTTGAATTTTCTTTGCCCACTACCAATTTCTCTCTATCGTTTCTTTCTATTTTTTCCTTATATCTTCTCTCATCTTCTCTCCACCTTTTATTTTAGCCTTCCTTTTTTCTGTTTTTTCAATTAATTCCCCTTTCTTATTTCCCTCCCTTCCCTTTCCTAATGCCTTTGGTAGATTTTTCACTTTTTTATATGTCTCTTTTCCCCCCTTTAACCTCCTTTCCTTCCCTCATTGTTTTTATTTTTCTCTCTCTACTTGTTATTATATGGCTTCTTTATGAAACTAAAGTTTATGTGATTAAAGTTAATGTGGCTTTTGTTACATTGTTCTACTTTTTGCATGATGGATACTTTCTAGACTCCTATTTCATCTTATCACATAGGTCTAAGTCCTAGAGAGAGCAACCCTCAAATATTTCTGGAAGTTCCAAAGAGTGCCTCACATGTATTCATGAGCAAGTCTATTCTATCCGGGACTGTTCTCCTCCACGCATTCTTGCTGGTCACCATCGTTAAGACATGAGGTATTCAGAGCTGCAGATGTGCCTGGAGCCAGTACAGAATGTCTTCCTTTACCTTTGGAGTTATACTTTTATGGTGGGTGCCAAGAACATTGCATGTGACCATCCTTTTATAGAGGCCTCAGTAAAGCAGCTTCTTTGGGTTGTATATTTGCAGCTTCTTTTCTTCATAGGACCCAAGCATGAGTTTATGGATCTGGCTCTAGAACATAGCCCAGAGTAACACAGCCCTATATCACCTCCAATTACCATTGTTCACCAACAACTAAGCTCTGATACTGGGTCAACTCTTTAAGCCTGATCCTTCTTGCTTTAGAATAAATTCTCTCTCTCCCTGGAGGCCCGCAATCATTAAACAAAATTCTCTTTAGCCTTGCCCTTCAGTGGCAGTATCTGGACATATCTCAAACCCAATGAGACACATGACCTCAACCCAGGAGTCTACCATGTACATTTGTGAAGCATATGAGTTGAAATTTGTATGAGAGAAGAAAGGGAGGATCAGGAAGCATCAACTCCCGTATGTGCCTTGACTGGGAAGCCCAGGGTTTCAAATGGGGACTTCAGCATTCCGGATTGACGTTTTATCCACTGCGCCACCACAGGTCAAGCAAAATTTGTATTTCTATCTAACCTAAAACAAACAAACAAATACAAAACTCAAGTTGCTTTTGCATTTTGTATCATCTAATAAAACAGCAATGATTAATTTATGTGACTTTCAATATACATTATTTATTTTTTAAAATTTTTTCATTGGTTGGAGAGGGGAGAGGGTGTGTAGAAGGGGGAAGAGAGAGAGAGAAGCATTAACTCATTGTTCTACTTAGTTGTTCTATTTAGTTGTGCACCCTTCAGTTGCTTCTTATATGGGCCCTGACCAGGGATCAAACTCACAACCTCTGGTGTGTCAGGTCAACACTTTATCCGCTGAAGCACCCAGTCAGGGCCTATTATTTTATTTCATGTAAAGCATAATTTAATTTTTTGAGGGTCATTGTCCCTCATGAAAGTTTTTGCTAATTCTAGGAAATATATTCATAGTATTTGTTAATAATAGATAGGCTATTCTAAAATATAGATAGAAATAAAGATGGCTAGGCATAAATAAATATAATAGGAAAGGAACAAACTGGAAAAATTACACTTCCAAATATATAGAGCTACTAAAAATCTGTGGTGGCCCTGGCCGGTTGGCTCAGCGGTAGAGCGTCGGCCTGGCGTGCGGGGGACCCGGGTTCGATTTCCGGCCAGGGCACATAGGAGAGGCGCCCATTTGCTTCTACACCCCCCCCTCATTCCTCTCTGTCTCTCTCTTCCCCTTCCGCAGCCAGGGCTCCATTGGAGCAAAGATGGCCCGGGCGCTGGGGATGGCTCCTTGGCCTCTGCCCCAGGCGCTAGAGTGGCTCTGGTCGCAGCAGAGCGACGCCCCGGAGGGGCAGACCATCGCCCCTGGTGGGCGTGCCGGGTGGATCCCAGTCGGGCGCATGTGGGAGTCTGTCTGTCTCTCCCCGTTTCCAGCTTCAGAAAAATGCAAAAAAAAAAAAAAAAAAGAAAGAAAAAAAAATCTGTGGTAATCAAGACAGTTAAAGTATTGGTACAAGGCCAGAAAAATAAGCCAATGAAACAGAGTAGAGAGTTCAGAAACAGACATGAACATTTACATTCAGGTGATTTATGATAAAGGTGATACTACATTGAAGAAAGAGAAAGGGTGACATTTTTATTGAAAGGTATTGGGCCAGGGGGATATCTCTTTTTGAAAAAAATGATAAGTATCGTCACCCCTTGACTCACATCATGTACAAAAATTGGCTCCAGATATATCATATAATTAAATGGAAGAGGTAAAACAAACATTTTAAACAAAACATAGGGAAGCATGACCTGTAGTGACAACAGTGGATAAAGGTCGACCTGGAACGCTGAGGTCGCCAGTTCAAAACCCTGGGCTTGCCTGGTCTTGGCACATATGGGAGTTGATGCTTCCTGATCCTCCCCCCATTCTCTCTCTCACTCCTCTCTCTATCTTTATCTATCTATCTCTCCTCTCTAAAATGAATAAAAACCTTTTTAAAAAGCCCAAAACATAGGGAAAATATCTTCATTATCTTAAGGAAGCAAAGCTCTTTTAAACTAGATACCAAAAATAAATAAATAATTAAATGGCAAACCATTAAGGTCACTAAGGGGAAAATGATAAATTGTACTACATTAAAATTAAGAACTTCTGTTCATCAAAAGAAATGATTAAAAGAGTGAAAAGTAAATCCATAGAGTAAAATATTTACAATACATAGTTTCAACAAAGGATTTCTACCCTTACTATACAAACTCTCACAGGGAATTTAGAAAAGGGCAGATGACCAAAAATAAAATAGATAAACGAGTTGGGCAGATGATTCATTAAAAAGGGAGTTAAATGATAATAAACATCTGAGAAGGTGTTCAAATTGTTTAGTTCATCAGTGACATGCAAATTAAATCACAATGTAATACTACTACACACCTACCTACAAGAAAAGCTCAAATGAAAAAGACATGCAGACCCAATATCTATAAAAATATGCAGCAACTAGAACTCTAATTCACATCCAAAAGAGGTATAAATTGGTATGATCACTTTTGATAAAAGTCTGCTGCCAATACTAAACGTCTACTATGTTATCTACTGAAGCACAACATATGTGTTTGACCCAGCAACTCCACTTTCCAGAACTGGGTGCATGTATTCACAACAAAAATGAAAAAGAATGTTCATAACAGCACTATTCATGAAAGCCAGAACCTGGAAAAAACACAAATGTCACAAAAAAATAGTGTGAATAAATAAATGGTGATAAATTCAGACAATGGAATACTATACAACAGTGAAAATTAACAAATGATTATGTGCAATAACGTGTGAATCTCACAATTGTGATGTTGAGTTTAAAGAAACAGACAAAAGAGGGGGAATAATCTTGTTTGATTTCATTTATATGAAGTTCAAAAAACAAGTGTTAGAAGTCAGGACAGTAATTACCCCTTAGGACAATTTCTGGGAGGGAGCATGAGAGGGCTTCTGGGTGCTGGTCATATTCTGTTTATTGGTCTGGGTGCTGTTTACATGGTGTGCTGTTTGGTGAAAGTTCCTCAGGCAGTGCACTATAGCTTGTATCCTTGTGATATGTCTGTTACACCAGCATGACATGCTTGTTTAAAATAAGGAAAATTATTGCATAAAAAGCTGGAAATATTTGAGTAAGAATTAAGATTTAACTGAGTTATTTGTGAGTAACATTGTTCATTGCACTATGTTTTTATAAAAAGAAATTACACACACACAGAAGATGGTTGCTCAGAAAGGACACATAAGAGTAGTTTAAAAGGTATCTTTACATTTAATAAAAAATATGTGCAATTATTTCCAAATGTATGATTTGATATTTTTACTTATTTAAATTCATATACAATACTAGAATCTTATATAGTTTAAAAACATAACAAAAGACAATTGCAATTTCAAGTAAAATTTCCTTTGGCAATACAAAATTAAAATATGCTCATTATTCAAAAAATGCCTAGAAGGGACAGTATTCCTAGAGTGTGCTTGGTAAACTAGTCAAATAGACTGGGCTTATCTAGTCACAGATGGAGCCAGGATTTCACAAAACTCTAGCCTTATTACATATAAAGGGGAACTTTGGTGTTTCATTTAACTAACAAAAAAATAAGCAGTGCATATTTCCTCTATTCAACAGAGGTATTCATCCATTTTCTGCAAGGCTTTATTATTTTTACTCTTTAGAGATAAGATTTGTTGCCATTAGAAGTAAGTACTACTATGAAAATGAGATAACATTATAATCCTGGTTATACTATATTCAACATGGGGAGAAATCTATTCTAAGGCAATTAAAGGTAGAATAACGCATGAGCAGGAAAGAATGGGATATTATCACAATCTATTACAACCCACTCAAATTCCAGTGTGCAAAATGGAGCGGGTGGTGATGATGATTCTTTTAGTTAACCAATTTGGTATGATCACTGATAATATTCCTTCAGAAGTAGAGACCTTGTTTCTTACTATATTTAAGAAGAAACAGAGATAAGACATGCGGCTTTCAGATAGCCAAACACATCTAGGGATTTCACTCATCCGTGCCAACCGTGCAAGACATTGTCTCATTTGGGGACTTGAGTATTTATTTTTCTCTAGAAATAAAATACAAGTTAATTTACTCATGAAATATATGAAAATAATCCACAGGACCACAGCCTATATATCACATGTAATACCTAGAAGATCTTTGGCCATCAGAAAAGATTAAGTAAAACTAAGAAGTATAAAATAATATATTCTGGCTCAAAATATAGATTTTAAAAAACCTATACATTTTTAATGTGTATATTTCAAAACAATTTTTTGTTCTGCTATTGAAGTCATGTAGAATGTTTTGTCTTTAAACACTAATTTTAAACATAGATTTATATCCAGGTTGTTTATTTTTCAGACTTTTTTGTTTTGGCCAGTGGTTGGAATTTAGTTAAAGGCCACTTACTTTACATACTGCTAAATTTTAGAGAAAAACATAAACTTGTTTTGATCACCACAGTCTTATAAACATACCAAAATTGTTTTCTGTTCAAAATAGCACAATTTTTGTATTAGATTTTAAATAGATCATACAACTATGTACCTGCACACAATGATTATTGTTTGAAACTAAATTAAAATTGCATTTTTAAGCTAGAGATAGTCTTTCATGTATTTTATTTGATCTTAATTGTGATCCATGATTATGATATAAAAAAAGGTTTTTATAAACCACAATAATTTTTTTGCTTCACCTCTTTAAATCAGTGTTTTTAAAATATGTCAACCCAGTTCTGTAGCTTTGAAGTGAACCATTTTTTTGATTCTGAATTCTAGTTACATATAGGGCCAATATAACATTCATTACCAGGTAATAAGAAGACCGGCATTTAAAAAACTCTTTTGATGTATTTACCACAAGTGATTTTGAGGCTTTTATTGGTAAATACATTAACAGCTATGTCATCATTTATTCCGTCAAGGGGTCAAGCTGGTCAGAAGTGAGTTTTGTTATGATAATCATTCCTGACCCAACTGGCCACAGAGGCTGTGGAGTCACACCTACCCTGGCGGAACAGAGGCACCCAGAACCCATGTGAACATTGTTACATATGTCCTGGAGCAGCAGAACATCCTAGACCTTGTAAATCACCAGGACAGTTCTCTTCACCATTTTGCACATTTTATTGTATAAGTAAGCTATTTTATAAATAAAGCTTAGAAACAATCTTAAGTGACTTTCAATGGCTAACCGATTTTTTAAAAATCCAAGATTTTAAAAAAATTTAATGAAAAAAGAATGAGTGTTTCAAGTCCAAAGAAATAATCAATGCAGAAAATGCTTGCATAGAATGATACTGGTGGTTAAATTTGGCCCTGAGGTCCTTGCTTTTAGGGACCTCCTGAGCCCACTTTCAAGAAGCAAGTCTACGCATAGCCTGTGGAGACAAAGCGGAAAGAAAGGTGTCAATACAACTGAATTCTCCTTAGATCTTTTTTACAAATGTGTTTTGATAACATTGGTTGCTTACATTTATCCTCTTAGGTGTATATCATCATAATAAAAATAAATAAAAATAGGGTAAAAACTTAATTTTGTAACTCATCATACTTTAATTAGTTTTGTTTAAAAGCAATCATTACTGTTTATTTTTAACATTTTATATATTTATTTTACAGAAAGAGGAGGGAAAGAGCTAGAAGTATCAACTCATAGTTCACTTTAGTTGTTCATTGCTTTAAAGTAATAATTACTAAATATTGAGCACTTACTATGCATCTTTTAATTTTTACAACTCTCTGAAACAGTAGTTTCTATTTACATGAAGACAGGGTAAATAATTTGCCCTGGGCTACACAGCCAGTAAGTAGCAGAATCAAGGTTGCGCTAAAACTCATCTGGTTCTAAAGCCTATGTCCTTAGAACCACTCTGCTATACCGTCACACTAACTACAGGAAGCCTACCTGAATGATTTTTTATGTGGCAATCAAAAATACTTCTATATAGCCCTTGTGGCTATATAAGTTGGGTTGCTCAGTGGATAGAGTATTGTGCTGGCATGCCAAGGTTGTGGTTCAATCAATGGTCAAGGTGCATATGAGAAGTGACCAATGAGTGCATGGATAAATGGAACTCAGTTTAGCATTAAGTTGATGTTTCTCTCTTTCTATCTCTCTATTTCTCTCTCTCTCTCTCCTTTCTTCCCTTTTTTTCTCTCAGATCAATGGAAATTTTTTTTAAATACTTTTATATAATGTGGTGATTTCTAAAGTTTCAATTTTGATAAATGGATTTGTACTCAACTAAGTTGGCCCTCTATCTATAGTCATAAACTACTGCACAGCTCACTGATGACACTCCGGGGCCTACTAAGCAAGGCCTCCAGTATTCACCCTAGCAGGGTGTTTCTTCAACAGAAGTCTTCTCTGCCTGTCATTCTCACTGCCTGGTTATAACATAGGGTTTGAATATTATGTTTTTCAACACTTTTATCAGACCAGAAACAGGGCAAAGAAGGCATGCTTCTCAGATCTGCATATGACACCAGTGATGGTGCATAATTAATATGCTGGATGATAGACTCAGAACTCAAAAGGATGTCAATAAATGGGAACAAACAAAATGTAATCTACCGGAAATGTGCAGTACTGCACAAAGGTTCAAAACCAGTTACATAAATATAAATGGGGAGCCCAACTGAATGACAATTTCTGTGAAAATGCCCCCAAGTCTTTAGTTGACCACTGCTCAACAGAAGCAAAGATTTTGATCTAGCTATTATGAAAATAAACATATTTTTAAAGTCATAGTAATAGAAATATCTTAATGAGATAAGTCATGGTTGCTTAATTGCCATGCTGGGCCGACCCTGTCTACAGTTTTGCGTCACCTTCCTTGCCAGAGAAGCATTGACAAATTTTCTGTCTCTAAGGAATGGTAAAGGGAGCTGGAGGAGTCCCACCTGGAGTGGAGTCTGAGAGAAGCTCTCAAATATTTAAGGGCTGGTCAGTGGGAGGGTTTGTATTGCTAAAGAAGGCAGATTTCAGTCACCAGTTATTAGAGAAAGGCCAAATCTAATTTTGCAAGCACAGCTAACACCTGGAGATTTCCAAACATGTAACAAACTCTCTGGAAAAACTACTAGTTGTTAATATCTGGAAATAGTCATCCAAAAGCTTAGTGAATATCCTTAGACATGGTGTAGGAGGGATCTCTGTGGGACTACTTGATTTCTAATACATCTTTCAACTTTAAAACTCTCTGATCTTCTTTTGTTAGTCCCATTTCACTCAGTGGTAGAGCTATAAAGTTTACTTGGATAACTTCAAGCTCCAGTCAAGTTTCCTAGGAATTGACTGATGCTCCCAAGAGCAATAGAAATACACAGAATCAGTCTTTTCTAAGCCATTATTAGTCAGATGAAGAAAGGTCATGAGGTCATGAGGTTTTTGTCCCTCATATACTATTTCTTAAGTTTATGAAATCCCTAGATTAGAAATTCCTTCTCCCTCTAATTGCCCTTCCTCTGGTTCTTAGGTCTCTGGAAGAGAAAGTATGCAGAGCTTGAGGTATAAAATCAGGACCAGTGAGTGTGCTGACTGCTTCCAGCTTCTGATCATACTATATGCCTGGGAGGAAGGTTCCAAGTTCTTACTGTCTTCCCATTTTCTCCTTTCTATTAGGCCATCCTTTTGGTATTTTTTTAAAGTATTTTTTCTCTGAATAGTTTGTATCAGATATACTCACCATATGTATTATTCTATTTATTCAAGATTTAATCCAAATTATTTTCTTTGAAAGAAAATAGTGCTCATACCTCATCCTCAACATTAAGTTCTTCTTCAGTCAGTTCTGCTTCCATTAATTCAAGAGGATCTTTATGGTCTTGGATGAGGGAGATCTTGACAAAGAGAACACAGACAATATTTATTGAAAATATAACATCAACCCACCTGATACTCCACTGAAAATGACTTGAAGAGCTGCTGGTGCTTCTCATTTATAATAATCTACATACTTCAAAATCCTTTTCAGCTTTCTTGTCCGTTTGTATTTCTCACTTAGAATTTTCCCTGTACCATTTCTTCACATTCAAGTGGGAACTGGCATGGTCCTCCACTGTTAACCTTCTCCTCAGCTCTCTCCCCCAGCCTCTGAAGTGCATGCCTGCTCAGGATGCGCCCCACCCTGCCTGAAAGATTCAGCAGTCAGTAACATCTTTATCTCAAGGGCTAAACTAAAAGCACTTAGTACAGCATTAGCATACACTAAATAGGCTCGTGATGATGACTATCAACAGTCCCAAGTTTGCTTGACCAGGCTGTGGTGCAATGGATAGAGCATCAGACTAGGACACAGAGGATCCAGGTTCAAAACCTTGAGGCTACCAGCTTGAACACGGGCCATCAGGCTTGAGCACAGGCTCAACAGTTTGAGTGTGGGGTCATAGACATGACCCCATGGTCGCTAGCTTGAGCCCAAGGTTGCTGGCTTAAGCAAGGGGTCACTTGCTCTGCTGTAGCCCTCCCCCAGCCCCCCATCAAGGCACATATGAGAAATCAATCAACGAACAACTAAGGAGCCACAATGAAGAATTGATGCTTCTCATCTCTCTCCTTTCCAGTCTGTCCCTGTCTGTCCGTCTCTCTGTCTTTCCTTTTCTGTCACACACACACAAACAGTCCTCAGTTAAACTGGATTGATATTAACTTGATGGGAGATAGAAACCGATCTCTATGGACCACGTTGGTTGTTCAGGAAACCGCTTTTGAGTGGCAATCAATGACAGAGGACACCAGTAACAGTTTGGGCTTTGTCTTATGCATAAAGAATATGCCCAAGCAACTCCAAATGTATATCAAAATAAGTGACATTTCAAAGAGCTTTTTAGCTATTTTTATTTTTATTATTATTACTATTATTATTATTATTTTGTATTTTTCCAAAGTGAGAAGCAGGGAGAGTCAGACAGACAGACTCCCACATATGCTGGGCCGGGATCCACCTGGCATGCCCACCGGGGGGCGATGCTCTGCCCATCTGGGGCATTGCTCGGCTGCAATTGGAGCCATTCTAGCACCTGAGGCAGAGGCCATGGAGCCGTCCTCAGCACTCAGGCCAGCTTTGTTCCAATGGAGCCTTGGCTGCAGGAGGGGAAGAGAGAGACAGAGAGGAAGGAGAGGGGGAGGGATAGAGAAGCAGATTGGTGCTTCTCCTGTGTGCCCTGGCCGGGAATCGAATCCAGGACTTCCACACGCTGGGCTGACGCTCTACCGCTAAGCCAACTGGCCAGGGCCTTAGCTACTTTTTAATCACACAAATAAATGATCCAATTCTGTGTGTTAGTGTGGAAATGAATTGGAGACTCTGCTCCTTGTGTAGATGGTCAGACACAATGGGGAAGTTAGAGAATAGGAATAACTACAAATTGGGACTTTCCTGAGATAGGTCTTGTGATGGTCATATGAAGGGTTGGGGAAAGAGTCGTATCACTGCACTCACAATACCATATCCATAATACATACAAGGCACACTTCATGAAGATTTACCATCGTTACTATACATCTAACAGGTGCAAGGCTTTGTGCTGGATACTACACAGAAGGATAAGGCTCCTGACCTGAGAGGCCACCACTAGTGCTCAACCCTCTATCCCATGTACCAGTAAGTACATAATACAAGCACTTAGTTATACTAAGTCTGACATTTGTTCAGGGTCAAAAAATTCATCCCAGCCAGTCATGATGCCTTCCTGATTACAACAATGCTGAGTCTAACGCTGGGCAGGGCACTGCTGGTTAGTGGTTCCTGTGATACTCATGGAATCTGAGACCTTGGATCAAAACACATGTTTTCATGTTGAGAAAGAACTTGATACTTTGGATCTATTTTATTTTTAATGAAGGGTCTTGATTTAGATACTTTATATGATTCTGCTTTGCTGTTACCTATGGATTAGAGAGAATTTTAAGTTACATAGAAAAAGGTTTATGAGTTTTCAGATGAGCATTTTGCATGTTGGTTTTGTTGTTGTTGTTATTGTTAGATTTGTGGTTTTACTGCTTTACTTTTTTTCTGTTTTGTATGTCAGACCCAGATGTTGGTGTTTGGGACTAGTATTCTTTCCAGCAGCATTAGTGAGCAGTCTGTCCACTAGCAGGAGCTTAGAAGAATAATGTGCTATTGTTTTCTAAATTAGTTTTACTTCAGACATTAACTTCCAGTTTATAATCAGAATCTATCTAAATTTTAGGGAGGAGAAATTTCCATTTAAAATAGAGTAGACTGTGTTGCTGAAGTAATTATTATAGTTATTTGTATAGGTATTGTTTTCATTTCCCAAATTCACTGTGACAGGTCCAGGAGAGAAGCGGTTCTTGAGTCAGGCCCAGTTGTTGGCCCATCCCACAGCAGACCACATGCGCTCAGCCCCCCAGGTATATGAGAGAGCTGACACAGTAAGGAGTCCCATAAGAAACCAGCCCACAGCAGACCACATGCGCTCAGCCCCCTAGGTATACGAGAGAGCTGACACAGTAAGGAGTCCCATAAGAAACCAGCCCACACCAGACCACATGCGCTCAGCTCCCCAGGTATATGAGAGAGCTGACACAGTAAGGACTCCCATAAGAAATCACAGTCTATCTGTTTTGTGAGGAATAGTTAACTCTGGGCTAATTCGTGGCTTTTAATTTTTTTTCTTTTTCAAAGATCTCATATGACCTAATGGGTCTTATTTCAAGACATTTATAATCAAGAGTTTCTAGACTGCTGAGAATTTAAACTGCATTTTTACACAAATCCCATAAGATCCGAGACACGGTGCCTAGATTCTAAAAAGGCACTACAGGTAACGCCTACTTTTATTAGTAAACCTGCACATTACAGAACTAATATGGACTGGGTACTTCCAGGTACTTTCCTATAAACAGTCATACTTAGTCTTCATATTGGCCCAGCAGAGTAAATGTTTTTACTCCCATTTTACTGATGAGAAAACAGAGGCTCTGAGAAGTTAACCAGGTGGCTTAACGTCTCACTAGGCTGGGATTTAAATCAATATTTGTGGAATTTTTGCCATTTATAGAAATCATGATAGTTCAGAAAAGATACGTATGTAGAAAGGTTAAATGTTTACCGTTTCTAAAATGGAATCTTGAATTTCCCGGGATTTAACCTGGGTCTGTACGTGAAGGACAGCGTCATGGACAGTCAGAAAGAATATGTCCTTTCTGTTATCATTAAAGAACCCGCACCTCTCCAGTTTTTCTATTACATGATCTTCAAAAGAAAGAAATGCTTAGTTAGGCTCTAGGAAAATATATTGTTCTAACATCAACTAATACTAAGTTTGGGGAGTACTCTTTTCCATTCTTTTTTCTCATTTCCAAAATGTGACCATGTTCTACAGCCAGGGGTCTCAAATTCGCGGCCCGCCCACCAATTTTGTGCGGCCCGCAGACTAATCAAACTTCGTGGATTAGTCTGCAGGCCAGTCTGCGGGCCGCACAAAATTGGTGGGCGGGCCGCGAGTTTGAGACCCCTGTGAGTTTCTCTTCGTGTATCACACAGCACAGTTACAGCCTAACTGGTTGTAGTAGGTGACCTTGGTTCCTGACAGGTGTCCCCTCGTCTAGCTGCTGAGGTTCTGGAGGCTATTGGGTCACAGCTGCAGCCTTCTCTGGAGAAAGTCCATGGGCTGATGTGAACTGTCTCCCCTGAGAAGGCTTGACAGGTTGCATCCCCACCCTTGGGCGGCCTGCCAGCTGATATGGGGAAAAGGCCGGCTCCTGGCCACCAGGAGGACTAACCTCTGGTGCTGTTCCTGCTGGACACCCCTGAATGCGGCCAAGGAGGACCTGTGCAACCAAATCTCTGTCCAGCTTCTTCCCCTGCCCTATGCTGCTCCCCTCAATCCATGACTTTTCTCAAGTGGACCATCTCCGTAAACCACTTATGCAGAATCCCTACCTCAGCCTCTGTTTCTAGAGAATTCAGCCTAAGTGCCAGTATTTTCCTCCACACACACACTGGTGCACAGACTCAGAGCAGGGCCGGGGACCCTCTCGTTTCAGAAGTCCCAGTACTCTCTAGTCCGCGCTTCCTATGACACTGCTTCCCTGCTGGTCTGGCACTGCCGGCAGGATTCCGTTTCTCTGTATCACCAGCGCGATGGCACAAGCTGGAGTGATATCGCCCTAGGTTCAGAAGGCCCTCAGTGGGATGGATTAATGTGTAGAGCAGAGGTCCCCAAACTTTTTTTTTTAATTGAGCATGGCTCTTTTTTTTATTATTCATTTTAGAAAGGAGAGAAAGAGGGAGAGAGAGAGAGAGAGAAACAGAGAGAGAGAAGGGGGAGGAGCAGGAAGCATCAACTTCCATATGTGCCTTGACCAGGCAAGCCCAGGGTTTCGAACCGGCGACCTCAGCATTCCCAGGTCGACGCTTTATCCACTGCGCCACCACAGGTCAGGCGGTCCCCAAACTTTTTACACAGGGGGCCAGTTCACTGTCCCTCAGACCGTTGGAGGGCCGGACTATAAAAAAAAACTATGAACAAATTCCTATGCACACTGCACATATCTTATTTTAAAGTAAAAAAACAAAACGGGAACAAATACAATATTTAAAATAAAGAACAAGTAAATTTAAATCAACAAACTGACCAATATTTCAATGGGAACTATGCTCCTCTCACTGACCACCAATGAAAGAGGTACCCTTCCAGAAGTGCGGCGGGGGCCAGATAAATGGCCTAAGGGGGCCGCATGTGGCCCGCGGGTCGTAGTTTGGGGACCCCTGGTGTAGAGTTTCTCTTCGTGGCGATGTTTGTGGTTGCACAACATTGTACATGTACTTAATGACACTGAATTAAATGCCACTTAAATGTGACTAAAAGAGCACATTTTGCTATACATCTTTTTATCACAATAAAAAATAATCTTTCGAAGGCCTTTGGTCATGATGTATCCACATTCCAGGATAGGAGAAAGGGCTTAGGGAAAATCTTAGAGATAGATACATACATATATGCATTTACCTTGAAATGATGCAAAGTACACATTTACATCAATTCTTTGGAATTCTTTGACAACCTAAAATTTTAAAAAGGAGAATTTGAGTAACTTCACATCCCAGAATTCAGTAGCATTTAGTTACTTGCTCAGGAGAAGCTTCAGTACTTCCAGGTTAACAACACTTTGAGGGAAGTTCCTTCTTGGAAAAGCACAGAGGTTGCAACCGGCGGTGACAATGTGATTAGGGATGAGAGCACCACTTCTCAAGAAACGGCAGCAAGTGCTCAATAGCACAGTGCTCAATAGCACAGAGGTGCTTAACAAATATTTGTGGAAGGGAGAAAACAAGGGTGCACAGGAAGCTTCCTGACACAGCCCCTGCAGGTCGGAGACAGAAGTATGAGTTCATATCTTTGACTGGAAGATAGGTTGGTATAGATATGTGGCCACCAGATTCTAAATGCAAAAACTGACCTAAGCACCAAGGGCTCTGCATTTTGTCTGCATCAATCTTGGTATCCCAGATTGCAATTTTAGACGATAGTTATGCAAAATGTTAGAATTGGGAAAAACCTGGTAAGGGGTACAAAGGATCTCTCTGTATCATTTCTTACAACTTCATGGGAATCTGCAATTTTCTCAAAATAAAAAGTTTAATTTATCTTTGGCTAGTGGCTCAGTGGCTAGGGAGTTGGCTCAGTGTATGGATGTCTCAGGTTTGATCTTCAATCAGGGCACACAAGAGAAGCAACCATCTGCTTCACTCCCCTTCCCTCTTCCCCATCTCTCCCTCTTCCCTTCCCTCAGCCAGTGGCTCAATTGACTCGGTGTTGGCCCCAGCACTGAGGATAGCTCAGTTGGTCAAAACATCAGCCTCACATACTAAAAATAGCTCAGTTCATTCAAGCATCGGCCCCAGACAGGTTGCCAGGTGGATCCTGGTTGGTGGCACATAATGGGAGTCTGTCTCATTATCTCCCCTTCTCTAACTTAAAGAAAAAAAGTTTAATTGAAAAAAATCAAGATGTAAGACCTATGAGCAATAATAAAATAGAACCTGACATTTCTGAGGAGATCAAGACCTCCATGTAAGTATAAACTTTGGATTTTTTTTATAATTGCCATTATAACATTTGAAAGCAATTATTTGTTAGATGTGGAAAATATTCTGGCATTAAATATGTCAAGACTCTTCCCAAAAGTAATTCATTAAACTCTTTGGCAAACACAATCTATAAGGCAGCTGAGCCAGTGCCTAGAGTGAAGTACGCATTAAAGAACAAAACTATGCTCTCAAATGAGCTGATAACCAGGTCTACTAAGACACCTGGAAGAAAACTTGTCTGCATTTTCTCACATTTTTGTTCAATACAATCACTTTTCTCCCTTACTTGTCCAGCACTTGCACCCTGGAATGATTTCCTACCCTTGCAGAGGTAGCCAAGAAGCTCAGCAAAGCTAAACCTCGGCTAAGGGTCAGTTCCACATTATTATATCTGATTATTGGTGTCTCTAACCTGCTTCACACCTACCTGAAGCCTCACCTAAACTTAACAATCCTAACCAAGATGAGACTGCAGTTAGTCTGCTTTGGAGCACTTAGTAGAGTTATTATTTAAAAGACTACTTAGGCCCTGGCTGGTTGGCTCAGTGGTAGAGCGTCGGCCTGGCGTGCAGAAGTCCCAAGTTCGATTCCCGGCCAGGGCACACAGGAGAAGCGCCCATCTGCTTCTCCACCCCTCCCCCTCTCCTTCCTCTCTGTCTCTCTCTTCCCCTCCCGCAACCAAGGCTTCATTGGAGCAAAGATGGCCCAGGCGCTGGGGATGGCTCCTCGGCCTCTGCCCCAGGTGCTGGAGTGGCTCTGGTCGCAACAGAGAGATGCCCCGGAGGGGCAGAGCATCGCCCCCTGGTGGGCGTGCCGGGTGGATCCTGGTCGGGCCCATGCGGGAGTCTGTCTGACTGTCTCTCCCCGTTTCCAGCTTCAGAAAAATACAAAAAAAAAATAAAAAATTGTCACATGCTATGACAAAACAACAGAGCCTATGCAATCAATCATCCTCTTGCAAGACTGTGTAACCCATATGGTTTTACTGTTGCTAAAGCTCCCAGTCTATGATTCAAAACACTTGGAACCTTACCACTCGCAATGATCTCACTCCAACAACATCCAAGAAAGATACAGCTCCACAGTCAAGCACAAGGCTATGGATTGGCACTTTGGGAACGTTCACTTTCACTGGTATCTCAGAATTCCAATCCACTTGAATCTCTATTTCCTTGGTTGGGATATCAAGTTCTTCTGGCTCTTCAATATCTTCATCAGGCTCAAAAGCATTATTCGCTGAACCAACATCACTGAAGATGCCATTCTAAACGAAGAAAATACTGCCAACTTAATTCTAATGATTGGGGAGGTCTTTCAACAATTTATTTCAAATTATTTAAAGTCCTACACACCATTCTTTGGTAAGCAAAACACAGAGGGGATGAACTCTTAAGAAATGAGAGTCACCTCATTACCAACTTTGATGTTCTCTAGGAAAAATAGTGGAAGAGCGGAGGAGCCAGGAAACTCTCATTTCTGGAGTGTTGTGGAATTGGCCAAGAGACACATTGGCAGGACAATCAAAGGTAATACTCTAAAATTTCATAAACTCACTCTTATCTATTAAAATTTTGTGGCATTGAATTAAATTTTTTTGTTCTTTTCAGTAAAAACAAGGTTTATTTCACAATGGAAAAAGAACTCACACCTTGTGTTTTTCTTGCTGATTTCATTTTATTTTTTCCCATTCTCTCTTGCCTATAAGAACAATTCAGCTGTTCTTTGACAAATGTGTGACATCTGCTTGTACACTTCTTGGTACAAAAGTAAATAGATTTAATTTCAGACTCCCGAATTGCTTTCATATTCACCTGAGAAAGGGAATAATTGAAGATGGGAAAGAAAGGTATTGCCTCACCTTGGTTGCTCTGAGTTGCCCTTTTTTGATGAGTTTCTGTATTTTCCTCAGTGCTTTCAGCCTCTTATTATACACTCTAATGGCATCAAATCCAACCTTTAGAAGTAAGTATCAAGTTACTTAAAACATCTGGTTCCCAATGTTCATTAATGGCAATTATTAACTGGAAAGATTATTTCCCAAGTGGTGTCATTCCTTGAGACATCTTACCAAATAGGAGATTCTTGAAGTCTCCACTACTGGGCCATCTACCCCACCCACCCAGAGACTCAAGGAAGACAGTAGCGTATCAAAGACTCCAAGACAGTAAAAGACAAAACAGCAAAAAGTAATTCTTTAGATTTAAGTCTGTGTCTTCCAAATTCCCGTGACATTACAGAGCCCTTTTGTTGCCACAAAGTCTGTGAATGCCCATCTAAACTAGTAGTTGACCCCAGAACTCATGCAGTGAAACACAGATCTAGAGACGAAACCCAACTTTGAAGCATAGTATGAAATTCAAGGCCAGAATTCCCTGCTTTCAAATGCAACTTATACTTTTTAGCTCTTTAATTAGTCAACCTCCTACCTTTTCCTCCTAGTTCTCGTAGTTCCCAAACACCTGATATAATATCTTCCTTGCTCACTGCCACACAAAGTTGGTTAAATTAGTTCTAACCAACAGGGATCACTCCCTTTTATGAACTCAATATGTACTATCTATACTAGTCATTTGGAACTTGCTCAGATTCTGCCTGGAGACAATTCTAGTGCTTTGGTCCAGCATAGTTATTACTACTAGGATTTTAACGTATGTGTATTTTTTCTCCCTATCGCCAGTAGAGCCTAAGTTATTCGAGGGCAAGAATATTATGTTATAATTCATAATGTTCTATAAGGGCATGGGGTAAAGGGCCTTATGATCAGTTTAAATCCAATAAGTATCTGTAGAATGAATGAAGTCTTAAAGGAGGTTAGCAACCAAATTTCTAAGGATAAAATACTTACTGTAGACTTGATACATTTTTTAAAACCATCGACGTTGCCATAAAATATAGGGCTAGAAAACCTAAGAATCTTCATTCCTTCAGGTTCTTCAATCTAGTATTTAAAAATAAAATGTCTGAGGTTAAATAATTTCAGGCCTCAGATATTCAATTACATTTCTGATTGTTCAACTAGAAGCTGAGTTACAATTGCTCAAAGGAGATGGGTAGCAGCACTCAACTTTTCTTGGATAGGAGCTTCATCCCAGTTGGGAGGCAGTTGGTTACCTCAAACTCCTAAACATCCACAGTCCCATGGAAAGTCATGACAGAAAGGGCCTTAGAAAGCAATTATTCAACCCTCTGATTTCCAGATGAAGAAACAGGCTCAGAACAGTTTCATGAGTTGCCTCAAGTTCATACTACTGCCCTGCCTTTTCCCCCTCAAATTCTTTTTAAAATAGAAAAAAGAGTAGAAAGTCAAGGGGATCTGCAGGAGCTGAGTCCTGTGATGTCACTTGCTTGTTCTTACTCTGGCACAGAATGGCCAGATGAAAAGTAAGACCCACAGAATCACAGGCTCACCTAGTCTTTAGCAATCATAACAGTTTTAGTTCAGCCACCTCAGAGAAGAAAACAAAGGTCCTTAGAAGCTGTGTGGCTTGGGCTAGGCCCTGCAAGACAGGGCCTAGAACTGCAGGACACAGAACCCAGAGCCAAGAGGTTCGCTAGAATCATTAGCCCTTGCTGGCCCTTAGCTCAACATAACTGAGGAAGTTTGTGGAAATAAATGTAGAAACAGCTACTGGAATTCCAGATTCAGTGTCCAACATTTTTTTTAATATTAAGGTAAAATTAGACTACAACTTCCTAAATTAATTTAAAATATTTTCTGCTAAATTAGTCTTTTCTTCATTCTGATTCTCTGAGCTTTCATCTTTGCTTCCCCTGCTGGTCACTAGCAATCTCATCTGCAGGGGCCACAAGCCCATCAGTAAGATGTTTATTTTCTCTGTTTTTTATTTCCTGTATTATATATTATTTCTTTCAATTCTAATGATAGAGCACCATGTCAAATAAGGTTTTTGGTGACAGAGAACATAAAAGTCTCTTATTAGAAATGAATGAACCTAACCAGGTTGTGGCGCAGTGGATAGAGCATTGGACTGGGACACGGAAGACCCAAGTTTGAAACCCTGAGGTCGCCAGCTTGAGCACAGGCTCGAGAAAGAGAAAGGAAGGGAGGGAGGGAGAGAGGGAGGGAGGGAGGGAGGAAGGAAGGGAGGGAGGGAGGAAGGAAGGGAGGGAGGGAGGGAGGGAGGGAGGGAGGGAGGGAGGGAGGGAGGGAGGGAGGGAGGGAAATCTTCCAAAGAGTTTAGACAATTCCATGAGAGATAAGGATTACAAAGCAGGGAAATAGAATTTGTTCTATTTGTTTAGTGCCGTGGCTTTCAGCAGTGTTTTAGTGGCCACCCAGCTGTGGGCCTTCCTGTGTACAGTGACCGGTTCAGGGAACATTTTGGATTTGTATGTGATGGCTTTTATCAATTTTGCTGAAATTTTTATATTTATTCAACTATTGTATCTATCTTTTTCCTTCATTTCCTCCTTTTTTGGGACTGTCATTATACATATATCAATATGTTTAATTTTGTGCTAGAGGTCTCTGAGGCTGTCATTATTCTTTTATTGGGGTATAATTGACATTAGCATTATTAGTTTCAGGTGGACAACATAACTTGATATTTGTATATACTGCTAATGATCATTACAGTAAGTCTAGTTAACATCTGTCACCATGCATAATTACAATTTTCCTTGTGATGAGAATTTTTAAGACTTATTCTCTTAGCAACTTTCAAATACGTAATACAATATTGACTATAGTTATCATGCTATACAATATAGCCCCATGACTTATTTATTTGACATCTAGAAATTTGTACCTTTTGATCCCCTTTATCCAGAGAAGTAGAATTTGATTCGACTTCTGGAAGTAACTGAATTGCCTATATTTAAAAATTCTTTTTACAGTGCTTTGACATTAAAAAGACACTCTGCTAGTATAGACAAAACTCATGTAAACCATGATGGCACATTTAGTCAAAGCTTCTTATAACACCCCAGTAGACTTCTGGTGTTTCCTGAAAGAAGCTCCCTCACCTGTGCCTACCTCCTCCCTAACATACCAGAGGAGAAATACAGTCCCTGAAAATCCAGTCTAGCAAACCCATGTCCAGCAAATGTCTCACAAAGGCACTTACATTTTTGTAGTTCTTGGTACTTTTGTAGATGTCTGTGCTAGGGATGCTTCCAAGGCCATTCCAGGAGGGACTAAAAGAAAATTTAAATCAGGATATTTTAGAATAGGCATGTTTTAGAACAAAAAGTTAAAAGAAATAACAGATACTAGAGTCCATCATTCTGATGTTTGGGGACTCTGTCTCTGTTGCAGATGACATGCTCCCATAGCTACCTCTGCCATGAACAGTGTGTCTGTGCACACCTAGAGGAGGAAGGGGAATGAGGACTCTTTAGATAGCTGAGAAAAATAACGAGTATCAGGCTTTTATGTGTATAACACTTTATAGGATAAGCAAAGAGCTCTCACCCCTGTTAGATCTTACTTAATCCCCAGCATAACCTGGAAAGGTGAGCAGGAATATCCTCATTTTTATTGGTGAGTAAACTGAGAATCAGAGAAGTTGGAAAGGCCCCAGAGGGCAAGGGCAGCCTAGCCCCATCTTTAACCTGTTGGTCTTCAGTGCCTGGCATGGTGCCAGGGCCTGGAACTTACTTGTGAGTTATCACAACTTTATAATGAAGTACAGAGAGTCTGGAGCGATCAAATTAGTCTCATTTTATGGAAGTAGGAGCCTGGGAGGACCCTTCCCATTTCCTATTCCTGCTGCAATCAAATAAATTCCATGATCCTTCAGATGTGATTAGGGACATATGCTAATACAACTCCTGAAGAAAGAGTGTCTGTTTGGGGCACTCTCAGCACTGTGCTCCCTGGACCGGCCTTATAATTACTAGAAATTGAACACTGTAGAGGATACTGCTTTCTGTTGGCTGAGAGCCTAGTTAAACCAACTCAGCAGCTAAAATGTGCCACTGATTTCTCCTTGGCTTACTGTGCTGTGCTGATTTTAAATTTAAAGCTCATAGAGTCTCTTCTCACAAAACCCTCTTCCAACCACACCCACACAGGACAAGTAAATGCTGAGGCAGGCAGAGCCCAAGGCAGTGTCTTTTAAGGACAGCTCCTGAGTGATTATACAGAGCACACCAGGCAGTGTGGGAGCTTGTGTACTCTTAGGGGCCCTGGGCACCATTTAAGGCCCTGAGGCAATAAACAGAAGCCTTTTGTATGTTCCTACCTGCCAGGAAGAAAAGAGGGAGAGAACTGGTTGGCGGAAAAGGAAAGGTGGCCTTATGTGAAACTGGATGTTCTTGTTGATGGTTTACCAGTTGTTGTTGTTTTTTCTTCTTTTCCAAGGGAGAGGAGGGGAGATAGTCAGACTCCCACATATATCCTGACCGGGGACCCAGCAACCCCTGTCTGGGGTCAATGCTCTGCCCATCTGGGGCCATACTCGCAACTGAGCTATTTTTAGTGCCTGAAGCAGAGGCTCATGGAGCCATCCTCAGCACTCAGGGCCAATGCTCTTGAACCAATCAATCCATGGCTGCGGTAGAAGGAGAGAGGGGTGGGGAGGGAGGGAGGGAGAGAGAGAGAGAGAGAGAGAGAGAGAGAGAGAGAGAGAGGGAGAAAGAAGGGGGAGAGGTGAAGAAGTAGACAATTGCTTCTCCTGTGTGCCGTGACCAGGAATCAACCTGGGACATCTTCACACCCAGACAGTTGGGCAGGGCCTCCAGGTGTTTTATTCCTTCACTGCCAAGCACAGGCAGAGAAGGGGCCAGAGGTCTAGAAGGTACGTTTTGAGGAGGGAGAGAAGCTCTGCTTCTCTCTGTTCAGATGATTTCACAGACCCAGAGGGCACATACCAAAAGCCTCTCATGGTCAAAACAAAATCAGCGGAAGTCAGAGCCATTCAGGCGGCTGCACAGATGGTAGTCCACAACTTAAACTGTCTTTGCTGCTTTACTCCAAAGATGGGCAAATTAGGTTTTCTCCATAACTGTGTAGCTTATTGGGCACGTGGCTTATTGGGCGCATGCTTTATTTAGAAGATTTGAATAAATTTTGGCCACAATGAACTGATCTAAAGTCTCCAGGGTCTGAGTTATATAACTTCTGGGTTACCATCTTCAAAAGAAATAAGCTAAAATATTTAGCAGCTATTTTGTCCTAAACTTTGGGCCCAGTGCCACACAGACTTCATCTTATTTTGAAAAAAAACTAAGAAGCAATCTCAGTCTTTTGCTGCATCATGGATCTTTCGGTCTTCCCATGAGCAAGAAGGGAGCACCAGCATTACAGCATGTGGCCAAGTGTATAGATGTTGAGGTGAGATGCATATGGGTTCAAATCCTGGTTCTGCCTCTTACTAGCTATGTGATCTTAAGAAACATTCTTAACCTTGCTGAGCTTCAATTTTCTTAGGTGTAGAATGAAAATAATATAACCTGTTCACAGGATTTCTTTTGAAGATTAAATATGATAATGTGTGTAAAGCATTCACTATGTGATTAACTCATAGAAGCACACAATATATAGTAACTATTATGAAAGGGAGTCATTTTACTATATTTATCAAAATGGTATAAGAAATCTCAGGGTGTGTTGTCCTGTTTATAGGAATCTGGGTCTTGTATTACTCACAACTGAACTCTCAGTACCACAGTCAGTAATCCAAATACAAGGCCAGCTAGTAAACCAAGGTCCAGCCCCAGGATGATGGACACTATGCATGTAAACACCCAGATGACCTAGGAAAAGTGGAAATAAAGTGAATCATATTAATTTATCATGTACCATCAGGTGAGAGGTTATCTGTAAAAATAATAAGCTCAATTGTTCATAACAAATTACAGTTGACCCTTGAACAACACAGGTTTGAACTTTATGAGTCTATTTATACACGGATTTTTTCAGTAAGTTCTGTAGATATATTTTCCTTACGATTTTCTTAATAACATTTTCTTTTCTCTAGCTTACTTTATTGTAGGAATGCATATATAATATAATAGCATATAAAATATGTTAATCAACTGTTTATTGGTAATTCTGGTCAACAGTAAGTTATTAGTGAAGTTTTGGGGGAGTCAAAAGTCATGTGGAATTTTGACTGTGTAGGGGTCAGTGTCCACAACCCCCAGATCACTCAAGGATCAACTGGACAGTTTTTTTTAATGTTCTGATTTCATTTGCTATGTAAGTGGTAGTAGAAATTGGCATTTCCAATATAGACCAACTATCCTATTTAAATATTTTTTATTTAGTTTTTGAATAGGTAATATATTAACATGCTCACAGTGGAATTACTATAAAAATGATATGCAGTAACAAATCTTGGGTGTAGCTCTTTCCCTTCTTCCCCCATTCCCACTCCCCTCCCCATTTGTACCCTTTTATTTCTCTCTCTGAGTGTGTGTGTGTGTATACACGTGTGCACACTTTTCACCAGCATGTCTTTTTTTGCAAATACAAGTAATTATAACTACAAAGCAAGTTATATTTTCCCATATTTCAGTAGATTATACACACTATCCTATTCTGCATTGGTCTCTTTTTCACTTAAAAATTTTGTCTCTTAGAGATCTTTCCATAGCAATATATAAGAAGTTTTCTCATTCCTTTCATCTGTTCTGATTTAAATTAGAGCATAACTCTAAAAGACTTAGTTTCTGGTGTCTATAATTCCTCAGAACAGTAGAGAAGGTTACTCTGGTCAGAAGTATAATCAGCATTGGGGTTTGTATTTGGGCGTTTTTGGTTTTGTGTTTGCTTTGTTTTGTGTTTTGTTCTTCTATATTAGAGGGGTTTTTGTTGTTTGTCTGGCTCTGGACTTTAGAAAACCACCTGTGTATGAATGAGCTTCTATATGATTTTTGCTGGAAATGGATCTTCCCGGATATGCAGGACCTTCAAAAAAAACAGTTCACCCTGACCAGGCGGTGGCGCTGTAGATAGAGCATTGGACTGGGATGCAGAGGACCCAGGTTCAAGACCCCGAGGTCGCCAGCTTGAGCACGGGCTCATCTAGTTTGAGCAAAGCTCACCAGCTTGGACCCAAGGTTGCTGGCTTGAGCAAGGGGTTACTCGGTCTGCTGAAGGCCCACAGTCAAGGCACATATGAGAAACCAATCAATGAACAACTAAGGTGTTGCAACAAAAAACTGATGATTGATGCTTCTCATCTCTCTCTGTTCTTGTCTGTCCCTATCTATCCCTTTCTCTGACTCTTTCTCTGTCTCTGTAAAAAATCAAACAAACAACAACAAAAAAAACCAGCTCATGTCGAAGATTTCAAAGCTCTGACTTATCTACACAATTTGAATTTCTATCCTAGGGCTCCCAAAATGCAACTAAGACTTAGGAGATAAGAAAATATAATGATATGGCAGAAAGCATGTAAGAACCAAATCTTATTTCAGAGAAAAGTGGGTGACTTACAGCATCAACCTTGTTTTGTCTCCATAGGCAAGGAACATCACACACCTGCATAAACATCCCTTTCAGGTTGGCGATTACAACAGCTGCCAAGACCGACTGCCAAGAGAAACAGGGGAGGCTGTGTTAGTCAGGGAAATGGTTTTCCATGTGATGATTTATTAATCTCCCGTTATTTCTCTGTTGGCAGAGCGGACGAATTATGCAATCAGTGCACCCAGAAGCAGGGATCTAGCTACCTTCTGCAAGGGTTCCAGCAGTTTCCCCAAGGCAACAATGGCGATCATCACGATCCCAGCCGAGATGAGGCCAGCAATCTGAAAGACACACATCTCCCATGAGAGAGTTCTTCTCCCTCCAGGCTCCCAGCTTGCTGGATGTGCGTGTCAGAGAGCCCATTCACAGGTGCACACAATGCTTCCTGACCTTCCCCCTTCTGCTTAATACTGTTGAGAGAAATAAGAATTCTTTGCTGAAACTCTACAAAACTGAAGAAAATGGGAACCACATATAGTAGCTATGGCAGAGAAATTAAAGAAAACGTGGAGACTGAGTCTGCTGAAGTAAAGCCAGTTTGACCTGGATTTCATCTGGATAAGTAGTTTTGGTGTCAATTCAGGAGGCTAAACTTCTCACTTGGCATACCAGGAGACATGAACCATCCGTGCCCCATAGCAGACCACGGTTATGGTTTGGGGAAGTAAGTCCTCAGAGCGCACGCTGATTCCTCTGCATTGCTGAATCAGCCGCCAGACTAACAATTCTGATAACACTTTGTACTGGTAGCACACTGTTACCACCAAAGTCTCAGAGAGACTTGTCAGTCTTACTACAAACTCAAAATGCCACGTAAGCCTCTGAGAGGTGAGACCACGTCTCCAGCTTCCTTTAACAGTTCCACAGATGCAGGCTCAGAACTTCGACCCTGGTAGCCCAAGTGATCATGGGCAATAATGGGTAAAAAAGTTTCAGAAACTTTACCTTGACAGAAAAAAACTCTCCTAAGATCCATAAATAGTTAGGAGAGAGGCTAAGGGGGGTGGGGACTATTCTCTGGTTTGAGCAGATGGCCAATGAATTCTCTGTTGACAGCAGGGCATAGCCGAGGCGAAGACTAGAAGCTCTGGAACAAAAGAGAAAAGGCGACAGGAAACCAGAAACAGAGCTATCAGAGAGGAAGCAGAAAAGGTTGCGCTGGGCACACGTGCTGCCCAGTGCAAGATGTGTGAGTTAAAGGAGATACAAAAGTCAAGGAAATTCCATAGTCGCACTCACTCACTTCACCTAGCAAATTGATCATTTGTGTTCAGAATATAACTACGTCAGACTCAGGCAATAGACTGTATTGGTTGGCAAGAAAGTAATTTCAGTTTTGTAGTGTGAAATAAAGCTTATTTTATACAAAAAAATAAACTTTAATCAATTACATATTTTCCATTTGTTCAGTGACCTTTTGCCATCTTTCTTGCAGCTTCATGATCCCACATTCATAGAAATTTTGGTCCTTATCAACAATAAACTGAACCACGTGCAATTTAAGGTCATAATCATTTGTGAAAGTTTTACCATTCAAAGAGTATTGCAAACTTCGAAATAAATGGTAATCAGATGGTGCCAGGTCAGGGCTGTATGGGAGATATAATATCACTTCCCAACAAAGTTCCAGTAATTTCCCATGAGTTGCTAAAGATGTGTGAGACTTTGCATTATCATGGTGGAACACAATTCCTTGGCGATTTGCCAATTCTGGCCGTTTTTCTTTGATTAATAGGACATTTTATTAGTTGTTGACAGTAAACATCTGAATTGATCGTCTGGTTTCTTGGAAGCTGCTCAAAATACACAACACCTTTTTAGTCCCACCAAATTGACAGCATGGCCTTTTTTGATGCAGTTCAGCTTTAGATGTGGTTTGTGCTGGTTCATCACGCTTGGACCATGATCATTTTCTAATGATGTTACTATAGATGACCCACTTTTCATCACCAGTGATGATTCTTTTCAAAAAAGGGTCGGTTTCATTGCGCTTGAGACGCATATCACAAATATTGACTCGTTGTGTTAAGTGAATCTCTTTCAATCATGCAGAACCCAAATATCGAGCTTCTTAGCAAGTCCAAGATATTTTAAGTGATTTTCAGTTGTTGTGTGAGATACATTTAACCTCTCTGCAATCTCTTGAACAGTTATATGACGATTCTCTTCAATTATGGCTTTGATTTGGTCATCATCAACTTCAGTAGGTCAACCAGAACATTGGTCATCTTTGAGTGAAAAATCTCCAGAACAGAATTTTTTAAACCAACTCTAACATGTGCATTCTGTTATGCAATCAACACCGTAAGCTTCACATACCTTTTTGTGAGCCTCAGCATCTTTCTTTCCTTTACAGAAATAAAAAAGCAAAATAGGCAGAAAATGTTTGTTTCTGCACTCCATGTTAAAATTGACCCTAAACTAAGGTGAACAACTTTAGAATGGAAAGGAAGACAAAAATAAATTGAAGAAAACAATATCATAAATAAAAGAAACATTTTATTCATTGCAACAATAATACACTATAATATGATAAATGCATAATAAAAACATTTGTAATATTTTATATTGTAATTATGCTTATATGCCTATTAATTTTTAGTAATAATTGTAAGAACTCATTTGAGTACTTTTCCATTGAATGAATATTTTTTGTCAATGTATCATCTTGTAACAATATATTGGAAATATCTGAACAAGAAATATCCTCCATATTGAATTTTATGGCAAGTACTGCAGCTAGAGTATCAACATTCAATCTCGATCTCTCACTGTCCAAAAATCATTAGCAATTGAAAAAATACTTTCAACTGCTGCATTAGTTCCAGGGCAGCACAATGTAAATTGAACAAGAATAAATAAATTTTCACATGGAATATGTTTATTTTTGAAATGGCTGAATATTTCCACCCATCTTTTATCAATTTCGATGTGTTCATTTTCCCATTGTATTAATTTTTCATTATTTAAATATACATTCAGTCTTCTAATTTCTTCAGAGACAATTGTTGTCTATTTTAATGTCTGGCATTTCTTTAGATAAAAACTCAAGACAAGATTCAATATCTGTCCAATATACTTACAATGAAGTAAAAAAACACCATTGAAAACTGTTATTTTTTGTGATTTTTGTTTCAGACCATTCTTTGATATATTGAAAACATATCTGGTAAAAATTCTGCACTTCTTTGATAAACTTTTCTGTTATGCCTGGATTTGATTTCTCTAAGCCTGACAATTTTCTTTTTATAATTAAAGGAAAAAATTTTTCTTCAAAACGAGATTTACATTGAAGGATAAAGTCATTCAAAATAAGACTAACGTCCGTAGCTGAAATGTGTTCACCTCCAATCTTTTGAATCATTTTGTGAAAAATAGATGCTTGATTATGTACAAAATACATTAATATCTCAGATATTTTATTATTATAAAACAATCGTCTAAACTTAAAAAATATGAACGGAGAAGCTCAAATAGTTTTAGAACACGCTCTATAGCAGGTGTTAGACCAAGCCATCTAACTTTTGAATATCCTAAAAGTTTTTGTATTCAACATTTGCTTCTTCACAAAATTGTTTTAAAGTAGCAACATGAATGGTAAAAAGACTAAAATGTAAATAAATTGTAGTTATTATTACTTCTACATCAATTGGCATGGCACATGACGCTGTGTTGATTGCATTTGACAAAATATGTGCATTACAACCTTCCTAGTATTTTCTTTTGGAGTAACTCTTGTAATTTTACACACATTCACTCCTTTGCGTCTTCGCCCACCAAAATTTATACTTGTATTATCAGCCGTTAGTGCAACAACTGTGGATTTCAAATTGTTTTCATTTATTACTTTGTATAGATGGTTTGACAATATTTCAGAAATTTCACCCTCAATGGATTCTAAATTTAAAATTTTTACTTAAATACCTTTGGTAACATTAAAATATCTTACTATTATTGGATACAATTTAATTTCATTATAATTTGATGCATCAGATAAAATAGTTACAAATGCAGTTTCCAAGTCCTCTGTAAGTATTTCGTCACAGTAATTTTTAAATACTGATTTCAAAATAGCCTCTCATTTTGTCCTGGCACATGAAAATTTTGCATTGTGAAACTTTTTCAATAATTTAGTTGTACAATCCATACTATGAAAACTTTGATTGTGAATTATGGTATGAAATGCAAGTGTTTCCTCTATTGCAGCCAACTGTTTTTCATCTTCAGAATAATTTGAAGTTTTTAAAACAACTTGTTAATTTACAACTGGAAGCTGATACATCTAATGATTGCTTATGTTTGTTGGTTGGTCAAGTGTTTCGTTATTGCTGCTCTGCCCCCAACTGCAATACAAAATTCTCTGCTGCAAATATTGCAGAAAATAATAGTATCTTTCTTTGATATGAGGAAGGAAATTCCTTTTTCAATTTATCATTGAAAAATGGCATTTTCTCTTTTTTGATTTTTCTATCCCTTAAATGAAATTTGAAATTAAAAATAAAATATAGGCCCTGGCTGGTTGGCTCAGTGGTAGAGCGTCGGCCTGGTGTGCAGGAGTCCCAGGTTCGATTCCCAGCCAGGGCACACAGGAGAAGCGCCCATTTGCTTCTCCACCCCTCACCCTCTCCTTCCTCTCTGTCTCTCTCTTCCCCTCCCGCAGCCAAGGCTCCATTGGAGCAAAGATGGCCCGGGCGCTGGGGATGGCTCCTTGGCCTCTGCCCCAGGCACTAGAGTGGCTCTGGTCGCGGCACAGCGATGCCCTGGAGGGGCAGAGCATCGCCCCCTGGTGGGCAGAGCATCGCCCCTGGTGGGCGTGCCGGGTGGATCCCGGTCGGGCGCATGCGGGAGTCTGTCTGACTGTCTCTCCCCGTTTCCAGCTTCAGAAAAATACAAAAAAAAATGAAAATGTTACATCATGGTAGGTGAATTTTCCAGAAGTTGTATTAACAAAACTAAATATCAAACAAAACCACTAATTTGAAGTGATATTCAAGTGTATTTATCATTTTCTAATTTAAAAACTTCTGTTTTATGCAACTATTTAATCAAAATGTGTTATTAATAGCTATGGTTTCAGGTTAGATTTCCACTTTAAAATTTGAATTTCGGGGCCCTGGCCGGTTGGCTCAGCGGTAGAGTGTCGGCCTGGCGTGCGGGGGACCGGGGTTCGATTCCCAGCCAGGGCACATAGGAGAAGCGCCCATTTGCTTCTCCACCCCTCCCCTCCTTCCTCTCTGTCTCTCTCTTCCCCTCCCGCAGCCAAGGCTCCATTGGAGCAAAGATGGCCCGGGTGCTGGGGATGGCTCCTTGGCCTCTGCCCCAGGCGCTAGAGTGGCTCTGGTCATGGCAGAGCGATGCCCCGGAGGGGCAGAGCATCACCCCCTGGTGGGCAAAGCAGCACCCCTGGTGGGCGTGCCGGGTGGATCCCGGTCGGGTGCATGCGGGAGTCTGTCTGACTGTCTCTCCCCGTTTCCAGCTTCAGAAATATACAAAAAAAAAAAAAATTGAATTTCGGGAAAATACTTGTAAATAAAATTATAGTTTTTTGAAATTATTAAATATATAATGAATTAATAAAATGTGAATTTTGCTTACCTGTCTATGATTGAATATTCACTAAGAAAGAAATAATCGTGAGTCTACAATGTGTATATGCACTGTAGTGTTTCAGTAAGAAGTACACAAAGCCATTTGCACGCTCAGTATATCACGCGCACTCTCTCAAGATCTCCCGTGCGTAGCGCATGCATCTCATAATCGCATCTTGCCGCACTGTACTGATCCTTGACAAATTGTCATCTCAAATACAAATACATCACATCACACACAATGGATTGACTCTGCATCAATTGAATATAGACATTTACAGATTAGTCTTTCAATATCAAAAAGGAGGACATGTAGGAGGACACTTTTAGAGGGAGGACAGAACTTACAAAAGAAGGACTGTCCTCCCTAAAGGAGGAGGATTGGTCACCTTACCCTAAACTAACAGGTACAAACAAAATTACACACAACTTGCTTTTTTTTTTTTTTAAACATACAGTATTTATTTTAATTTTTTATTTATTCATTTTTTGGAGAAGAGAGAGAGACAGAGAGGAGAGAGAGACAGAGAGAGAGAAGGGGGGAGGAGCTGGAAGCATCAACTCCCATATGTGCCTTGACCAGGCAAGCCCAGGGTTTCGAACCAACGACCTCAGCATTTCCAGGTCAATGCTTTATCCACTGCGCCACCACAGGTCAGGCACAACTTGCTTTTAAAGTAACCTAAATGTGACTGATATCAAATGTCAAAAGGAAAAAACCATAACACTGACAGAAGTCCTTCAAAACAATTACAACGCTCTGTGTGACAACCGAAAATACTTTCTTGCCAACACAATATGTGATGCACTATAAAGTTTGCTTTGTACACCCACATCCCTTTTCTAGGCAGTTTGTTACCTCCTGGCACCACGCCTCCAGATTCCCAGCATTGGTGAGCTTTCCTATCTACTATCTAAGCAGAGAAGCTAGTATCTTCCCTTCCTCCTTCTTCCCTTTCTTCCTTTTTTCCATGCATTTACTTAACCAATATTTATTGTCTATTATGAGACACTTGCATCTCACTCTGGATGTAGGGTTCTATGAATTGGTGAGAGTTAAGGAGATTGGAGGACAGGGGCTATAGCCAGCTGCCCAACTCATGCCAGATGGGTGGCCACCTACTCAACAAGTATATGTAATAATAAGCCTCTGATTATGGGGATCAAGACTAATTTTGGTTACTATATTAAATCTGTTAGAAGGCCCCTTATTTGTACTTATTTAATTACAGCTGGTTTGTGGAAAATGCTGTATAGATTTTGTGTTTATGTGCAGATTCAATTACTAGAAAATTCATTATTCTGTTAAGTGGAAGGGTAATCAGAGAGAGAATAGTTTGTAATTAGAATTCCTTTTTCATGAATCAGTAGGAATCAGATGGGGGTGACAGAAAAAACAGGTTCCAATGTTGAGCTCTTCTATAAATATAATGACATGTATAATATATGTATCATAGATATCATAGGTATTAAGACACTGTTCCTATCTCAAGGAGGTAATGACTGAAACCATTTATAAGTACATATGTGCCAGGACTTTACATACATTTTCTTACAACATCCCTACGAGGTGGATACATGTAAAGCCGGTAGTCGCGGCCACCATCAGAGCTGCCTGGCCCGTGCAAGTTCGCATTTAATTGGGACAGGTGGTAATGAAACAACAGAGTCAAGAACTGGTAGGCCATTACCTTTAATCCTAGTTTGCACCCTGCGAACAAGAAAATAAACACAGGGGGAAAACACTTCCCTTTCCGTTCAGGGATCCCAAAGCCACTGACTCATCCGAGTATTCCTAGAATCAAAGGTTTCTACCTCACCAGCCTTATTCACCTCTGTTCCCCATCTCCTTCTCTTTGCACAAACTCTGCAAAAACTGGCTTCTCCTTCAGCACTTTGCCATCTTGGCTGCTTCTTCTCTGCAATGCTGATGGCAGGATCTGAGCGAAAGTGCCCAGTCTCCCTTATTTTATAGTGTAGAAAATTAAAGCTTTTAAGCCAATATACAAACAAGGAAGTCTCTGATACAAAGCCACTTATCTGAGGTATAAATGGGATTCCTCATAAGAGTGCACCACCCCCCATCACGCAATAGTCAAGGGTGTGGGGAAAAGCTTAGCTTTGAAAAGATCTTCGTATTAAAAGGGTGAGAAAGGCTTAGTTTTAAAACTAAGTCTTAGGCTATAAGGACTTTGCCAGCTTACAGCCTGTCTCCTACACTAAATGCAAACTATAAGCAAGCAAACATATATATTATATTTACAAACTTATTTGACCAACAATACAATTATTAGGCCCATTGTATAGATGCTGAAACTGAGGTTTTAATGTAAAAGAAAACATGAGAACCCACACAAGGCCAGTTTATTTGGTCATGAGTCCTTGGATTTCAGTCCAAGCACTTAGACTTTTAACCCCAGAACTTAGTATACATTTCAGTAATTAAATATCAAGCTGTTTCTGTGCTTGTTTCATTCTTCAATACTAAAGGCTTGGCATCTTTCACTCTTAAATATAATACACACCAGTGTGTGGCAGGGGAGTATTAGCTTACCAGAACACCATTATCCCTAAACCTCTGCCAAGGAATCATTTTACATGGGCATTCTTACTGGGGCAGCCAGTCGGTGCCTCATTTGAACCTGGAGTTAGCAGCAGACAGTGGACATGGGCATTTGGGGATCTGCTTGTACCTGCTTTCAGCCATGTGGCTTGGAGAGCTTGTCAACGCCCCATCTCAAATGAAAGCAGCAGAAACTCTTGCTGCTGACAGCTGCCCATTGAACATGGGCGTAGCTTGGAAATCACCTCTGACCTCTTCCCCTTTGACCACAAATCTCTAGTTACACCCTCGGGTATGGGATAGAAATGTTTGCAAAAAAAAGTAAACTCAATTTTAAGAAAAATTATAAAAATTAAAATTGAATTTTTGTTCATCAGGAGCCAGGAAATTAGAAGAGGTACATTCTTCCAACCCTGTCACAAAGCCCCATTTTAAATGGGGAAGGAACATTATGTGCACTTGAGGACAATTAACATTCTCCCTGGGCAAGCCACTGTCCAAGTCAGTGTCCTCAGTTATTCTCTTTTATACATATTTGTAGTGCCTCTGCCTTAATAAAATCCTATTTGAAGACTCTGTGTGTGCGCATGCACATATGTATGATATACTATCTAATTTGGATTTGTTGTTCTCCTTTATAGATTCAAGGTACTCTTTACTCTTTACTCACAGCTCTCTCTGTGCTGGAAAGAGAAAGCCCTTCAGGCATAACAGAAACCCAATTCCTGAGCTTGCTCTTTGTCCCCAACCACTTGATTTGGCATCTCTGACTCCATGTTTGGCTGGAAAGGATGGCCTGGGAGAATAGCTCCTCAGTATTCTGACAATTAAAAAAGGTACTGTCCAGAGATTAACTAGGATGCAGGTTCTGAGGTCACCTTGTAAAGCCAACAACTTGAGAACACATGTAAAAGATTAAATCCACATTCAGAATTCAGGGGGAAAATCTTAAGAAGAAATGTCAAAATGTTTCAACAAAAATATTCTTGGCTAGCAAACTGTTATTCTGTGGGAGCAAAGGCCTCTGGAGGAAGTTCCTGATCTTTTTAAAGGAAATGTAAACATATACTATAAATTTTTCTGAAAATATAACTCTCTAAGCCAGAATGCGCTTTTAGGAGGCTTTCTCTATCTCCAGATAACAAATTGATAAGAATCAGCATTCTTCATTACCAGTTCTTTATCAGTTACCTTCCCTGGAAAAGCAGTTCAAGGAAGCCATTTGACAGCTCAGCACTGACCAGAAAGATTTGAGAATTACCACCCCAGAAAAACAAACACCATTTCGGAAGTCCTTGGTGAGGGAGACAGGCAGCCCTGTGCGACCAGATCAGGGAGCATGGCTTTCTGTTCTCCACAGCTGATTGTCCTGCTCAGGTCTTGTGCAAGCCTTCCTGAACAGCATTCCCAGCTCTATGGCAATGGACAGACATCACTGTGCTATCATTCCCTACCTGTGTCTTTCCCCCAGTGCTCTCCTGGACGGCAGTGCGAGACAGGGCGGTGGTGGCCACAAAGCAAGAGAAGAACCCCGAGAAGATGTTGCTGATCCCAAAGGCAATGAATTCCTACGGGAGAGACCGGATAACAATGGGCCTACAAATACTATCTTTTCAAGACCCTCACCAAGTGTTTTAGAACATTGAGAAAGCAAACTCCCAAACTTATCCTGCCTTATAGTCCCAAATTAGTTTTTACCATGAAAGGTCCTTGGGGTCCTGAGAAACATCAACAGTTTGGGATCCTTAAGAGCCTAAAAGAGGCCTCACTGCTCTCAGTCATGTGTAAGGCTGATGAGGAACAGTAACTGAAGTTTTGCTAAAATGTTTATTTCCCTTCCTGGTGAGTGGCATACCTGCTATACCTCTCACAAAAAACATTCTTCCACTCTCCCATAATGGCTTATTTCTATGGTTGAATATTTGCTGTGGAGTATATTATGACTAAGAAAGCTACTATTCTGCTTGATTACTAATCATTTAACTGCTGTAATTGTTATGCTGTGTTTTCAGAAACATACCATATTGAGGATTTGTGAGCTCACCTGGCAAGTATCATATGCCTACAAAAATTGTCCTGAGTACATTAATTGCAGTCAACCACCTCAATATAAAGTGGCCACAATTACTGTGTTATTAAAAGTGTTTGTTGCTGCTTTGCCATATGATAGCCACCACTAAAACATTGCCAGGAGATATGAGACTACAGGAAAATTTTTATTCTGACCTAACATGCTAACGTTAAATGTTATTTATGACCTGACTGAATTAACTCTTAAAATTCTGATCCCTTGCCTGACCATGACCGAGTGGTGGTGCAGCTGATAGTCGACCTGGGACACAAAGGACCCAGGTTAGAAATTCCAAGGTTGCTGACTTGAATGTGGGCTCACCAGCTTGAGTACGGGTTCGCTGGCTTGAGCGTGGGATCACGGACATGACCCCATGGTCTCTGGATTGAGCCCAAAGGTCACTGGCTTGAAGCCCAAGGTCGCTGGCTTGAGCAGGGGGTCACTCGTTCTGCTGGAGCCCCTGGTCAAGGCACATGTGAGAAAGCAATCAATGAACAACTAAGGAGCCATCACAAAGAATTGATGCTTCTCATCTCTCTCTCTTCTTGTCTATCTGTCCCTATCTGTCTGTCTCTCGCAAAAAAAAAAAAAAAAAAAAAAAAAAAAAAATTCTGATCCCTTCAACTAATTTCTTAAAAACTAACATGATGCAGCATGCCTATTTTAAAATACTTTCAAATTAGCACACACAAAAGGGAAACCAACTCAGTAAGGACTGATGGGAGAAACCAATCTTTTCTTTAGCAGACAACAATATCTCTCACATTTATTTATTTTTCTTATTTTCAGTGCTACAAACCATTCAGCACAAGGGTAAGCATACCTGGTTCCCATCGATGGTATAGTCATACTTGATGGCGTAGACTTTTCCTACGGACACTGCAATAGCATAAGCCACCACAGCGATGGAAAAAGAGGCAGCCAGCATCTCAGAGAACAGGTTCACAGGCGGCAGTGCGGGAGGCAAGAACCTAGTGAGTTTTTAAATGAAAAGTGCTATGAATATTTGATTATAATTTCCTTTTCCCATCTCACCAAATGCTAGTCAACCCTGCCACAAGTTAGACAAGAAAGTACACAAGTTGATCCAAGAGGGCAGGAGTACATGAGCATAAGTGGTAGCATCCACTCTTAGGATTTTTAATCAGAAGTTTGTGCCCACTCCTTGGTTGACTTCTTTGTCCTCTATTGAGAGCCTAGAGATGCTGCCTCACCAGCACCTCTGACATGAATAACCCTGTCTGTACTGGGCCTTTTTTTTTTTTTTTTTTTTTTTTTTTTTTGTATTTTTCTAAAGCTGGAAACGGGGAGAGACAGTCAGACAGACTCCCGCATGCGCCCGACCCGGATCCACCCGGCACGCCCACCAGGGGGCAACGCTCTGCCCACCAGGGGGCGATGCTCCGCCCCTCCGGGGCATCGCTCTGTTGCGACCAGAGCCACTCCAGCGCCTGGGGCAGAGACCAAGGAGCCATCCCCAGCGCCCGGGCCATCTTTGCTCCAATGGAGCCTCGGCTGCGGGAGGGGAAGAGAGAGACAGAGAGGAAGGAGGGGGGGGTGGAGAAGCAGATGGGCGCTTCTCCTGTGTGCCCTGGCCGGGAATCGAACCCGGGACTTCTGCACGCCAGGCCGACGCTCTACCACTGAGCCAACCGGCCAGGGCCTGTACTGGGCCTTTAATACCATAGAATCTTATGCCATGCTCTTTCACACATTAGTGTTTCTTCTTACACAGTTTCATCTTTAAAATTTTTTAATTTAAAAGCTATTTTAGCCATAAAATGAGATTTACCCTGTATATGAAATATGAAGTTTATTAAAGAAACAAATATAAGAGGCTAAAAGAGCTAAGTGGAAAATCCATAGCTTTAGAGCCATGATATTTAAAATCTTCTTGATTTCAAAAAAAGATTAAATTTATGTAATTATCAGAATGCTTCATAATCACAATGACTAACATATGCCAATGATCATGGTGAGGTCAACTGACTACTGTTTTATAAATTCAAAGCTACTCTACAAACTATATAAAGAAAAAACCTGGGCCTGACCTGTGGTGGCACAGTGGATAAAGCATCGACCTGGAAATGCTGAGGTCGCCGGTTCAAAACCCTGGGCTTGCCTGGTCAAGGCACATATGGGAGTTGATGCTTCCAGCTCCTCCCCCCTTCTTTCTCTCTGTCTCTGTCTCTGTCTCTCTCTCTCCCCTCTAAAAATGAATAAATAAAATAAAAATTTAAAAAAAAAAACAAAAAAAAAACCTGTAAGTTTATAATCATGTAGTTGTCTTCAAAAATGAAAATTTGGGTGATAACCTTCATGGAGTTATGTCTTAATGACTATCCATATGGTATAATTCCAGAGGCCCTAGAAAAAACAAATCTCCCTTACCTGTCTCACTTATGCCTAATGTGACCAATCATCCTCCTTTAGGGAGGACAGTCCTTATTTTATAAGTTCCGTCCTCCCTCGGAAGTGTCCTCCTACATGTTCTCCTTTTTGATATTGGAAGACTAATCTGTAAATGTCCGTATTCGATGGATGCTGAGTAGATCCATTGTGTGTGATGTATTTGTATCTAAATGAGTACTTTTTTCTTACAATTATTATTATTAAAAATTAATAGGCATGTAAGCATAATTACAATATAAAATATTACAATGTTTTTATTATACATTTATCATATTATAGTGTATTATTGTTGCAATGAATAAAATATTTCTTTTATTGATGATATTTTCTTCAATTTATTTTTGTCCTCCTTTTCATTGTAAAAAAGTTAGTCACCTTACTTACGCTTGAAGTTTCTTTTATAACAAATTACATTTTTGGCTCTGGCCACTTGCTCAATGGTTAGGGTGTCAGCTTGGTGTATGGATGTCCTGGGTTTGATTCCTGGTTAGGGCACACAAGAGAAGTGAACATCTGCTTCTCCCTACCCCTTTTCCTTCTTCCTCTCCCACAGCGAGTAGCTCTATGGGTTTGAGTGTGGCCCCAGGTGCTGAGGATAGCTCTGTTGGAGTGCATAAGCCTCAGGCACTAAAAATAGCTCAGTACTGAAGCATGGGACCCCAGATGGAGTTGCCAGTGGATCCCTGTAGGGCACATGCGAGAGTCTGCCTCACATCTCCCCTCCTCTAACTGATAAATAAATAAATAAAATTTTACAAAAAGAAGAAAGTTACAATTCCCCCTCTATAATTAGAGGGACATGGTAAAGTAGAAATAAGATTCTTATCATGTAAGATTCTTATATGGATTTATTAGGAGTCAAGTAAGCCTAACCTGTGGTATTGATCATCAACAGGATAAAAGGAAACTCTCCCCAGTGGCCTGGCTTTCGCTCCCTGATTGGAGGACTAAACGAGGACGGAGTAAGAAGGTAAGCCACCTGACCTTTCTCTGCTCCTCCTGCTTTCCTTGTACTCACCTTTGACACTCTACCTTTGCTGCTCTTTTTCAATCTCTTCACCCTTTCTTTTTCAGGTTTGTTCATGTCTTTAGCCTTGTTTCTGTGTCATCACATTAGATCAGGAAACAAAGTCCTTTCTGGGAGCTTGTTTATAATGGCATGTCATAGACTTAGCTATTTTATCTCTTCAACAAGTATTTCCTTGGACCCTACTAGGAGATAGGGACCGTGCTGGGAAGACATAGCTGAAGAGTACTGATAGGCTCCCTGCCTGTGAAGGAGGCAGGAGGGTCAGCTGATCAGCCACCAGACGGTCTGTCAGAGGATTCAACTAGATCAAACCCAGGAGCAAGAGACTAGAGATGTGTTTTCAGAGGGAAAGCAGCCAGGAAAGCTCTGGATATAGGAGGAAAGAGTGACCTAGGGCAGCAGAACTGAGTTCTCCATATCAATAAATGAAATATGGATTTACAGGATGAAGCATTTTCTGTGGACACCCTCAAAGTGTTACATCTTAGGAAGTTTGACAAAAGGGATCTGTAATATATGTTTATGTAGTTGGTTCTATCTATTCAAATAATCTGATTGTTCTGGTACGAATGCTATAACTCAAGTAATCACACTGTATCTTAATTCCTTTCAGGGCTAGAATTTATTATCAAAATGTTGATCTTCTAAGATAGAGTTTCGCAAATACACCTGATCATAAGAATCACTTGAAGCACCTTTGAAAAGCACTAATTCCTAGCTTTCATAGCTTTGGAGTGGGAAACAGGAACCTGTTGTTAACAAGGGTCTCACAGAAAGGTAAGTCTGAGAAACATTAGAATGGGTAATATGTTAATTAAGCCCCATGTAGAAATGATAATTTTTCGAATACTTTTTGAACAGATATTATAAAAAATCATAAGACTGATCAGATGGAAAGGCAACAGTCCCTGAGGAATGAGCATGGGGACTCAGCTGGCCTGGGAGTTTCCACTCAGAGCGCAGAGAAACAAAGCTTGGGCTAAGGTCCCTCAGCCTCAGTTAGGGGAGGGAAACTAGCACTTAGTGGTTCAATAGCAGCAAGTCTAGTCACAAATGCTCTAAGTTACTGTTACAAGTTTAATAAACATTTGAACTTCTTTTTAAATACCATATGATAAAATTATAGTGTAAGATACTTGGTCCACTCTGAGCATTTTATGAGAGATCTCAGAATTTCACAAGCTCAGGTTTAAGTTTTAGCAGTTGCCATTTACCCTTGTTTTATAGGAGAATCCCCCAGGGCCACAGAACTAGATGGTGTCAGAGATGGACAAAGGACCTTTGGTCTCTACTTGTCTGATTCATCAAACGACCAAACATATATAAAACTTATATTGCAGGTTGTGCGTTTTATTTAGAGGAACAAATGACACAATTATTATCTAAGATTGACTAAACTAAATGGTGGAGAATTTAGATCAGGGGTCCCCAAACTTTTTACACAGGGGGCCAGTTCACTGTCCCTCAGACTGTTGGAGGGCCGGACTATAAAAAAAACTATGAACAAATCCCTATGCACACTGCACATATCTTATTTTAAAGTAAAAAAACAAAACGGGAACAAATACAATATTTAAAATAAAGAACAAGTAAATTTAAATCAACAAACTGACCAGTATTTCAATGGGAACTATGCTCCTCTCACTGACCACCAATGAAAGAAGTGCTCCTTCTGGAAGTGCGGGGGGGGGGGGGGGCGGATAAATGGCCTCAGGGGGCCGCATGCGGTCCACGGGCTGTAGTTTGGGGACCCCTGATTTAGATCATATGTCCCTGATTCCTTAAGCAGATTGTTCTCAGTGTAAAAATATGTTACTATCCATGATTCCATTTATGTTATAATTATACATATAAGTTTAAATCAAGAGTCTGGCAGTAACAACATGTCTTGCCACTTTTTAAGAAAATTAAGGACAGCCTGACCAGGCGGTGGTGCAGCGGATAGAGCATCGAACTGGGACATGGAAGACCCAGGTTCACAACCCTGAGGTCACCACCTTGAGTGCGGACTCATCTGGTTTGAGCATGGATCACCAGCTTAAGACCAAGGTCACTGGCTTGAGCAAGGGGTCACTCAGTCTGCTGTAGCCCTCCAGTCAAGGCACATATGAAAAAGCAATGAACAACTAAAGTGCCGCAATGAAGAATTGATGCTTCTCATCTGTCTCCCTTCCTGTCTGTCTGTCCTTGTTTGTCCCTCTCTCTGTCTCTGTCACAAAAAAGAAAGGAAAGAAAATGAAGGACAAAGACAGAGCATATGGGGGCTGCTTTTAAACAAATGGATTGAACTTTATCTACATACACACTGTTTATCTTATAGTTTGCACAAATGGGTGTTTTTTTTAAGATCATACACAAATAGGACTATTGAAGGAACACCAATGAAATAAAGCTTGTAATGAATTGTGTCATTTGAATAGAAAGTACTGACTTAATGTATTAGTATTGCCTAAGAGTAATGCCATACTCACCCCCGTGGGATGGATTTAACAATGCCAGCATTGTAATTTTTTTCCAGGTTGGCTCCATATGAAATGGCAGTAGCAATTATTGTCTGAAATAAAACAAAACAGGTTTTGAAAATCCATTTGTTTTAACAATCCCTTTCTTGTCAAACTAGTTAATGCTTAATTTTCTAATTACATATTCTACTTACCACAATTACTTCTATAGGAATAGGGACTGGGATTTTGTGTTTAAATCGATCATTCACTTCCTTAACTGCCATACAGATAATAATGGTGAGTAAGCCAGCAATGAAATCAGCAAGGTTGGTGTTACCAATATTTTGAAAAATATCAACTAGAGTCTGTAAAAAAATAAAATAAAATTATATGCTTCCCATATGAAAAAATCACGATATCATCATCAAATAGCACTTAAGAGCTTTATGTGAAATAATAAAAATGTGTTGGCAAATACAGACCATTAAATCCATCCAGTCTTTGATATATATGTATGCATCTTAGATTATTTTTAAATTTATATGTATTAATTTTTAGAGAGAGAAGATAAACATTGATCTATTGTTTCACTTGTTTTGCACTCGTTGATTGGTTCTTATATGTGCCCTGACCAGAGATTAAACTCACAATGTTGGTCTATTGGAATGACACTTTAAACAACTGAGATACCTGGCCAGGGCTATCTCAAATTATTAAAGATGGTTTATTTTGAGTTATAAACTATGGGTGATTTCTAATTACTTATTTTTGCTATCTATATTTTTATAATAATAATGAGATCTCCTAAAATAAAAAATATCACCTGTACTGTCTTTTACTTGCAAGAAAACTTTAAGAGTTTGTATCTTTTTTTTTTTAGACTTTCTTTAATCATTTTAGAGAGAAGAGAGAAAGAGAGAAGGGGGGAGGAGCAGGAAGCATCAACTCCTATATGGGCCTTGACCAAGCAAGCACAGTTTTGAACCGGCAACCTCAGCATTACAGGTCAATGCTTTGTCCACTGCGCCACCACAAGTCAAGCTAAAAGTTTGTATCTTAAAGTGGCTTTACAGGTGCCATTAACTACCTAATTTTTACCATATTAATATGGTATTATTGAAACTAAAGACTGATAAACAAATAAGGCCCAATTAGTCAGTATTTTAGGTAAGGCTCTTTCCTAAACCTGAATGATACAGGTGACAATAAAATACTTCATATGTATATACATATGGACAGACTTACTCATTATAGCAAAGAAAATCTATTGAATTGGTATATAAATCAAGTATAAATTTTGGAAAGTAATTTGATACTTTGTTCAAACTTGACTAAGGTGACTTAAATAAAAGTAACTCTTTCCAAGTAGAAAGATAAGCCTGCTCAAGAAAAACTGGTTTTGTTTTGTAAATAGGAGGTTTCTGGACATAGAGGGATATTAGCAAGGGAGAATCCCAGGGAAGAACACTGCTATCTTTGTTATAGCAACCTCAGTCCTGGAGAAAGCGTGACTTGAGAAGGTATTCATCAATTCTAAGACATGTAATCTCCACTTTTCTTTAAATGATTCTTTTTATATATTTTTTATGTGATGATAAATGAATGGAGCATCTTCTAGTTTATAATATATATCTCATTTATTTTTACAGATGAACTATATTTAAAAGAATTATAATGACAATCTAACAACAATGATGTATTATGAATGTTAAGTAATCTAGGAGTCATTTTGCCAGCAACTTCAACCCTCTGGAACACATTCAAGAGTAAAAGAACGAGGGGAGAAGTTATAATGCAAGCAGAATTCATTCCACTAAGGGCTTGAACTGGAGGGCATGTGACTTGCAGGAAGCCTCTTGGACTTTCACTCAGAGAGTATTTTTACTTTTGCCTTAAACTCAATACTAAAAGGTTTACTTTGTTTTCCAGAGTCAGTGAAAATTTCTAGAGTCAGATACACTGAAAACAAAATGAGGCAAGTGATAGCAGATTGAAAAAGAAAAAGTGGAGAAACTACCACAAGCAGACACAATAACTCAAGAACTTTGAGCACCTACCATAGGAGCAAACAGCCCTAGGTCCTGAAGGGATTGCAGCATTTGGCTCCTTTCATAAGCAGTTTTCTGATGATGACCCTCATTAATTCATAAGCTAGATGTAATATTTTGATTAATTATCTACAAAATAAAGGTTTACTTTCAACTCAAGATGGAAGAATTCAAAGTTAAAAATAGACATGGTTAATTACCCTAATCATAAAAACATTTTCACCTTACAAAAGTGAATACTACAAGATTCTCATTTAATCTGAGTCATTTAGCACTTTGAATAAGAAGGTGGTGTATTAACAATGTAATGTGAATTCCAAAAAACAAAATCAGTTTATATTACACAATTGCTTCAACTAAGGTATGTGAATATATTAGTTGCCTATACAGTGAGTAATTATTCAGGATCACTTGCAAAAAATTCTGCAATAGAAAGTTAAGTTTAGCCTACATGGAAATAAAACTCATCCATATAAACTGAAATAGTCAAACTGTGCTCAAAGATATAGAAAAGAGACTCTAAGAAATCTCTAAAAAGTAATTCTATTTAAGTTTATTATTAAAATACTTTCTAAAATATGTTTAAATATACACATATAATTCCACATCCAGCCTACTATTCTAAATAATTCAAATCATAGAAATGAGTTTTGCAGTAATGGATAATGTTTTACTATATTTTCTACCATGCTTGGAGAATTTTAGGGCCATTTCATTTAGATAATTTCTTCATTCTTACCTAGCTAGCATTACCTGGGTGTATGAAGTCATAAGAAAAATTTTCCATTCACTTTTGGAGCCAAATTTATTTTACTTTGTCTTATTTCTATAAATGTAGCAGATTCTTTATAATCACCCCTTACTGTCAAGCATTTCCTGCTATCAGAACTTGTGTGTATATCTACAAATCAACGCATAAAGTGTTACCTTATTATAATGGTTTAAATTTTACAAATTTCAACAGATTCAAAGTAATGAATCTGATCAAGCTTAGGGGTGGCTTTCAAAACTCACCATCAGGGCAAAACTTTTCAATATTGTCTTCCACCTTGTTAGGGAAAAAATGGGGCATGTAGCATGAGTTTAGTAAGCATGAAGAAAATCTTCCTTTGTCTATTGAGACAAGCCATTCAAAGTAAATGATAGGAAAACATAATCACTCTTAAATAAACTTTGGGATTTAGCTACATGGTAACATGAAGAGTATTACTAATTCTGACTTTTCCTTTCTGCATCTTATACCCAGCATCATTTGTGAATTAGTGTTTATATATTTTTTCTTTCCATTTTTCATCTTCCATTTTTTTTATTCCTTATTTCTTGTTTTTTTTTGGGGGGGGGTGCCAATCCAAAGTACAACTATAACAAAAGGAATGTTAAGTTAACTACATTCCAAGGAAAGCATCTTACAACAATCTTAAAGTCTTTCTTGGAGGAATCCATTACCACTTTACATCTGTTGAAGGATTCTTTCATGAATGGTTGCAATTGGTGATGTCATAAGCAAAATTCTCTGTTCATGTCCTGAGTTGCTCATTCCACACTTACGCAATCATGTCCTGACCCACTGATTCTTTTTACTCAGAAGAGGAAGCTTTATAGTCACTATCACACAGGGATGGTTGGCATAGCTCCATCTAACTTGACAGTACTGGAAGGAATTACAGCAAAATTCTATGACAGATTGTAACCTGAGATTCTGAGATTTCAATAATAATGTTCAACAGAACATGTAACTTAATGACTGTGTTTGGTTTAAAAACTTTTTTGACCTTTTCCTAGAGTTTCCTGGTTACTTTTGTCCACATCGATAGTGGGATTGTTGGCAGCAAGCTTCATCTTAAACATAGTCTGGGGAGACCAGAAGAGCCACGTCAGTCTACAGAGGTCCAACAACAGGCCAGGAACCCAGGTTATCCATTGGCCTGGGCCTCCTGTGATCTGTGTGGATGCAGACCTAACAATATTCACACAAGGAAGTGACTACACTCAGTAAGGGATATCTTGGTGGATTCAGGGATCAGTGGGTTTGTATAGGGAATGAATGGTGAATGCCTGGCACATAGTAAGTAGTCAATAAACAGTGAATAGATTAATTGAATTAATGACAATGAAGGAATGAATGAATGAAGAGTTGATGAGGAAAGTATGAAAGCAAGAAAAAGCATGCTGTGTCAGGGACTGTAAAGTAAACAAGCCTGTCAGAAAAAGCAATCAGAAGATTTCAAAGCGAACCAAGGACCTGGAAAAAAAAAGCAACAATGACATAATTCTGAACCAAAAAAAAAAAAAAACCAGCCTGTGTTAATGTGTTCTGATAGGTTAACTGCCTGGGAAGTGAATGGTAAGCTTGATGATGTCTTTTCATCATGATAATGAAAATAACAATATTATTATGAGTTTTTACTATGTGGCAGATTTTTTTTTTTTTCAGAGACAGAGAGAGAGTCAGAGAGAGGGATAGACAGACAGGAACCGAGAGAGATGAGAAGCATCAATCATCAGTTTTTCATTGAGACACCTTAGTTGTTCATTGATTGCTTTCTCATATGTGCCTTGAGCGTGGGCCTTCAGCAGACCGAGTGAACCCTTGCTGAAGCCAGCTACCTTGGGTCCATGCTGGTGAGCTTTGCTCAAACCAGATGAGCCCACGCTCAAGCTGGTGACCTCGGGGTCTCGAACCTGGGTCCTCCGCATCCTATTCTGACGCTCTATCCACTGCGCCACCGCCTGGTCAGGCATGGCAGATATTGTGCTGAGTACTATACACAACTTTTTCTTTTCTAATCCTCACAGCTTTAAGAGGTGCTATTAGTATCCTCATTTTACAATTCAGGGCACTGAGACCTAGGGAAATATAACATGCTCAAAATCATATTGGTAGTAGGTGGTAGAACCCAGGCTACAACTCAAATTTACTGAAGTTCAAAATTTATGATCTCAATTACTGTGTTATACTGTCTCCTCTATTATTGCTTAGCATAGTACCTGGCTTGTAATAGGCACTGGATAATATTTGTTGAATGAATGGAGTAATATGAGATTATGTCACTATTGTGAAACTGATCAAATTCCTGACCACCCCACAATGTTTTAGATATAGATACATGGCCTTACATTACTTTAGAAGCTAATATATAGATCACTAAAGGGCTCCATTCTTAATGTTGACACATTATTTTTGTGTAGTATCATTCTACCCAAGCTAGAGTGACATGGTATTATTATTACCATCACTTTTCATTATTATCATCTCTTTTCAATCATCAATAACATGTCTTATTTAGAACATATATTTAGATCAAAGAGCCCTTAATCTAATTAGTGGGATCTACATCCTTCTTTTGCATGTTAAATCATCTCTGAAGCTAACATTCTTTTCATCTGTAATTGCTGAAGCATTTATATTATACATTTATGGACTCTCAGAGTTAGAAAGTGCTTTAGGGATACATGTCCAATTGTTTCATTTTACAAATAAGAAAGAAAAGAAGTCTTGAAATATAAAATAATAATTTCAAAATAACTACTTTTATTGAGTACTTGTTCTGTGCCCGCCTCTGGGCCAATCTAGCCTTATTTAACTTAGTTGGTCAATACTATTACCAATTCCACTGTACAGAGAAAGAAACTGAGGCAAGGTGATTGCTCATGACTAGTAGAGTCAGGATTTGAATCCAGGTCACTAGCTCCAACCCTGAGCTTTCAGCCACTATTGTACATTATGTGCCGGTGGTCACTTAGCTCAGCAGAGGCACGGCTGAGACTGGAACTCAAGTCTGTTGCATCCTTGATCAGCCCTAGCTTCACTAGGAATTTGTTTTCATTAATATTTTTAAGTGCAGTGACAGTTCTGAAACCATTTTGACCAATTGAAAATAATGATTTGCAAAATCTGCCTTCCTTGATGTTACTCCTGATTCTATTGTTTCTTTCAGAGAAGAATGGTTTCGGTGGCTCCTAGAGTGTGGCCTAGAGGAACACAGGCTCAGGCACAGGTTAAAGAGGAAAAAGATACACTGTTCTTAGTGAGCCATCCCTAGAGTAAGAAGAAAAACTTACGTAGATAATGGAGAGAATTCCATTATAGTTTTTGGTTGAAACATTGAGGATGATCTTTAGCTGTGAGACCAAAACCTGGAAGGCAGCGGCTGTCGTGAATCCACCAATCAAAGGATCAGCCAAGTACCTCACTATGAATCCAATCTGCAAACCCCCAAACACCAACTAGAACAAGAAAAGGAAGCAAAAATTAAAGATTTGCCTGGGGGAAGAACCTACTTTATCGAACTATTAACAAATTAAACTTAACACCCATTAAAACTCTGATAGGGCCCTGGCCGGTTGGCTCAGTGGTAGAGCGTCGGCCTGGCGTGCAGAAGTCCCGGGTTCGAGTCCCGGCCAGGGCACACAGGAGAAGTGCCCATTTGCTTCTCCACCCCTCCCCCTCTCCTTCCTCTCTGTCTCTCTCTTCCCCTCCCGCAGCGAGGCTCCATTGGATCAAAAGATGGCCCGGACGCTGGGGATGGCTCCTTGGCCTCTGCCCCAGGCGCTAGAGTGGCTCTGGTCGCAACAGAGCGACGCCCCGGAGGGGCAGAGCATCGCCCCCTGGTGGGCAGAGCATCGCACCCTGGTGGGTGTGCCAGGTGGATCCCGGTCGGGTGCATGCGGGAGTCTGGCTGTCTCTCCCCGTTTCCAGCTTCAGAAAAAAAAAAAAAAAAAAAAAAAAATCTGATAGCCTGCCAATAACAAAAAAATACTTGTAGAATACAAATCTGAATTTCTTAATGCCCTTTCTCTCCTCTCCATCACCCTAAAATTTGAAAACCATGGGTAATATGAACCTTGAAGTATTTCTAGATATGTTCTATGAAAATAAAAAAATAATAATGTCACTTATTCTGTGATCTTTTGCAATGAAAACAAGGAATCAGTTATTCTGACTACTAGACTGATGATTACTGGACTGAAAATTAAAAACATTGCTTAGATTTAACATCACTATGTTATCTGCACCTATAGAAATGCCTTCCTTCTACTGAGGTCATTGCTCCCCTTCCCCTTTACATAAACACCCATCACCTTTGTCCCCTAATTGGAACAGTATCAGGCTTCTGCCTGAATCAGTGCTTCTGGAACAGCTATTCTTATTGATCTCAGTAAATGACTGTTGCCTCTCACTTTGAAGGGCCTTTTAATTTTAGGTCAGCAATAGTTAGTTACTTCATAAAAGATCATGCTGCCTGACCAGGTGGTGACGCAGTGAACAGAGCATCAACCTAGGACACTGGAGACCCAGATTTGAGACCCTGAGGTTGCCAACTTGAGCACAGGGATGCCAGCATCAGCGTGAGATCATAGATATGACCCCATGATTGCTGGCTTGAGCCCAAGGTCTCTGACTTGAGCGAGGGGTCACTGGCTTGGCTGAAGCTCCCCCCCGCCCCCCATCAAGGCACATATTAGAAAGCAATCAATGAACAACTTAAAGAGTCACAACTATGAGTTGATGCTTCTCATCTATCTCCCTTCCTGTCTTTCTTTCTTTCTCTTGCTTAAAAAAAAATCATGCCAATTTATATTCTACTTATAAGTCCATTACCTGTATGATTCCAACCAAAAGAGTAAGGGTGCTCGCAATCAACACTCTTGCTGCATCCCTAGCCCCACTGTCTATCGTGGTGGCATTCAATGCAGTCCCATTACTGCTGGATAGGAGGAAGTGTTCGTCCGGGGCCAGGCTCAGAACAACAGATCCCACCATTAAACTGACCACTGGGAAAGGTCCTGGAGGAAAAAGTCTATCAATTAATAATTATTAATCACAAGTGTTTAGGTTTAACATTTCATTTCTACATAGGATTAAAGAGATAATGAGCTGTGATTGGGAAAATATTGTTTGTTTGTAAAAGAAGCTAATTTTTTTTTAAAGCAAATGTTTCAAGACATTCTACACCCAGAAATGAGCAAGAGAGACATTCAGGTAGGTAATTATAATACAGCATTCAGAATGCGTTCTAAGTATACAGAAAGGGTATGTTTGTGTGATCTTCATGTGTGTAGGGGGGGGGTCAAGTTGTCAGGAGAAGTTTCCTGCCAGCCGTGGCATACAACCTTGTTCTGTTTTATTCTTATCCCGTGGAGGCTCATTTCCTAGAGCATCCAGTGTCCTTCCCTTGATTGATGCGCTACCACAGGGTTAAGGATAAGGAGACAGTTAAGGGAGTACGGGTATAGTTTCCCTTTTTCTCATTCCAAGACAAATTATTTTTTTCATATCAAATGACAGTCTGTAAGATCCTACATTTAAAGAGTACTCCTTATCTTCCAGCAATTGCTGCAGACACTGCAGCTATGTTTATCCATGATGATTGTTCTATCCTTTAACCACAGAAGGACTTTACCACCTAGGACTTTACGCTCAGTACCAAAGTCCAGTAACCTGGAGTTTCTGAATGGACAAAATATCAAAGAGAAAAAATCAGCTTCTATGTTTCTTATCTCATCAAGCATTTCATACTGATCAATTCTCCCAGATGAGGAAGTTCTTTCAATCAATAGAACCTCTTACCAACCTTCCACAGACAAAGCAATATGCCAGATACTGGGGTAAATATTTATACAACTAAGGACAAGGACATGGGCTGGGGATACAGTGAACAGTTATATTTGTTTCAAGAAGACTGCCTCACCAGGCGGTGGCGCAGTGGATAGAGCGTCGGACTGGGATGCGGAAGACCCAGGTTCGAGACTCCCAGGGTTGCCAGCTTGAGCGCGGGCTCATCTGGCTTGAGCAAAAAAGAAAAGCTCACTAGCATGGACCCAAGGTCACTGGCTCGAGCAAGGGGTTACTCAGTCTGCTGAAGGCCCGCGGTCAAGGCACATATGAGAAAGCAATCAATGAACAACTAAGGTGTTGCAACGAAAAACTGATAATTGATGTTTCTCATCTCTCTCCATTCCTGTCTGTCTGTCCCTATCTATCCCTCTATCTGACTCTCTCTCTGTCCCTGTAAAAAAACAAAAAAAAACAAAGACTGTCCAGATAGACATGTCTAATCAGCAGATGGATGTAGCGCAAAATTATCTCAAGTATAAGCATCAAAGTTGCAAAGTAGCATTAAAACAGTTATTACTAGAACATTCTAGCAAGAGAATTAAAATTTTAAAAACTGCAGGAAATAAACTAATTTTGAGATATGCTGAGAAGGAAAGCAAAGCTTAGTTTCTAAATTGTTTTGGCACAATTTTGCCAGTTTTCTCATCTTAGCGACTTAAAATAAGTATGCTCTTTAATGAAATAATGAATATGTATTTGATGAACATAATTTAGAAAATGCTAAATTATTCTGGTAAAACAGTAAATCCAAAGACTTCTTGAAGATTTTTTTCCTTGTTGCATTTTGTTTCGGAAGAGAATACTTTTTAAATATGGAGTCAAATCTATTACATTTTAGAAACAAAACCAGGCTAAAATTTGAAGGTAGACTACAATTTAACAATTTTTAAATTTCCCTTCTTCATGTAAAAGGTTAAATGTAAAGCAAATGAAAGGTAAAGTATTTTAAAAGCTAAGAGGGACCATTTGTATCACTGAATAGAAAAACAGGCAAAGCACTGATGCCCTATTTCCCTGGAAACATTGACAAAAAGTTCGAAGCATGATACAAATAATATGGCCAAAATACATTAAACATGAATAATACAATTGTAGTATAGGCTTATAATTACCAACTGAGATGTGTCTTGATGTTCCAAAAATAAAATATGTCAGGATAGGGAAAAAAGCGGAGTAGAGACCGTATCCAACAGGAACTGCAGCTAGTAAAGCATACGCCATGCCTGAAAGTACATCAAAAATGAACTCACAAACAAAAGTTATGGATTACTTCTACTATAAAATGAAGGGCCTTTTCATAGAGATCCACAATTTGCAGCTTGTCCTGAGCTTCCCCTTATAGTGCATACAGACCGCGGCTATGCTAGATGCAGAACATAATTCCAATCTGCTGGGGTAATGATGGCATCCACACGAATCAACTGCTCTAGTGAATCGACTCAGCTAAGCAGTAATTCAATCAGGTCACTAGTCACACAAGTGGAAAAAGAAGCCAAGTCAGTTAAGTTCTTCATCAATTAAGTTCAAAGGCTTATACCAGTTTTGTATGTCGGTGGTTTCATCTGAATTCAGTGTTTCTCTGTGTTCTGAGGGACACAGTCATTGTTGCTCTGTCCTTTCTCCTTGCTTGTTGGGGATCAGAAATTAGATTCAAACAAAGAAAAAATAACAATTGTACATAGCAACAGGACAGACAACTCCCCTGGGCTCTCTACTAGGAGATGAGCTTCTCCACTAAGCTAACCCAAGCAGTTCTGGGCACATGAATGTCATCTGGTATGAAGAAATCTCAACCTATTTGTGTACATGAGGGTTGGAAGATGATAATAATGTGTTCTTTTCCTTAGTTAAATAATTGTTACATAGTAAGTACATCTTAGTCCATATTACCTTCCCAAATTTCATTCACTTACAGTGAGAAAAAAATAAAGCTGTTTATAACAGTAAAGAAAGAAAAAGTGTAGCAACAACATAAATATCTTGGCCCATAGGCAACCCAAATTATTTATTTATTTATTTATTATTATTATTATTATTATTATTATTATGTGTGTGTGACAGAGCTAGAGACAGAGAGACAGAGAGATGGGCAATAGGGACAGACAGACAGGAAGGGAGATAGATGAGAAGCATCAATTCTTTGTTGTGGCACCTTAGTTGTTCATTGATTGCTTTCTCATATGTGCCTTGACTGTGGGGCTATAGCAGACCTAGTGACCCCTTGCTCGAACCAGTGACCTTGGGCTTCAAGTCAGCTACTTTGGGTTTCAAGCCAGCAACCTTTGGGCTTAAGCCAGCGACCAAGGGGTCATGTCTATGATCCCATGCTCAAGCCAGTGACCCCGCACTCAAGCCAGTGACCCAGTGCCCAAGCTGGTGAGCTTGTGCTCGAGCCAGATGAGCCGGCACTCAGGCCAGCAACCTCGGGATTTCAAACCTGGGTCTTCTGCATCCCAGTCCAATGCTCTATCCACTATGCCACCGCCTGGTCAGGCCCCAATTATTTTTTTAAATGAATGCCTCAAAATAAGGAGGTGGTTAACTAAATTATACTTTACATGCTGTTATTCAACAAAATGAAATTGATGTGATATATTGAAATACATTTACATGGAGATATGTAAAGTATAAAAAAGTGAGAAAAAGCAGAATTCAAAATAATAAGTATTCATGCTTCCACTTTTGTAAAAGTAAACATGTATGTTGTATGCATAAAAATAATCTGGAAAGCCTGACCGGGCAGTGGTGCAGTGGATAGAGCATCGGACTGGGATGCGGAGGACCCAAGTTTGAGACCCCGACATCGCCAGCTTGAGCACGGGCTCATCTGGTTTGAGCAAAAGCTCACCAGCTTGGACCGAAGGTCTCTGGCTTGAGCAAGGGGTTACTTGATCTGCTGAAGGCCCGCGGTCAAGCCATATATGAGAAAGCAATCAATGAACAACTAAGGTGTTGCAACGAAAAACTAATGATTGATGCTTCGCATCTCTCTCCATTTCTGTCTGTCTATCCCTCTCTCTGACTCTGTCTCTGTAAAAAAAAAAAAAAAATCTGGAAAGATTTTTAATACAGTACAAAATAATCACATGCAAAAAGACTGTAATACAATGAACACTCATGTATCCACCATCCAGCTTAAGAAGTGATTACCAGGACAGTGAGACTTTCTGTGTGCTCTTCCTCAACCACATACATCCTTTTTCCTCTCTCCACCTCAAGGAGACAAACATGATGCTGAATTTAGTGCTTATCATTCTCGGACACGTTTTATACTTTTACATGGATAAGCATTTATGTGTCTAGTAGGACATTTACTAAAATATTAATGGGTTGTCTGTACAGTAGGATCAAAGGAACCTTTTAGTTTGTTAAAGAGGTATTTTTTCATGTATTTTCTAGTTCCCTACAATAAACATTCATTCATTCATTCAACAACTAATGATTACGCACCTACCACATGCCAGGCACTGTTCTAGGTTTGAGAGAATATAGGAGTGGAGCAAAGAAAGTCTCTGCCCTTGCAGAGTTTAGAATGTAGAAAAATCTGTATTACTGATGCAATTGTTTTAATATATAAAACTAAGACGAGAAATTAGCAATAATCAAACATCCCAAGACCATGGACTAGCAAGGTAAGTCCACAAAGGGAAGACAAGAAAAGAAGGCTCAGGGAATGAAAACAACCTATTTTTTATGTCCTTTTTCTCAAGTCTTTCTTTTTTTTTTTTTTTTTTTTTTTTTTGTATTTTTCTGAAGCTAGAAACGGGGAGAGACAGTCAGACAGACTCCGCATGCGCCCGACCCGGATCCACCCGGCACACCCACCAGGGGGCGACGCTCTGTCCACCAGGGGGCGATGCTCTGCCCCTCCGGGCGTCGCTCTGCCCCGACAGAGCCACTCTAGCACCTGGGGCAGAGGCCAAGCAGCCATCCCCAGCGCCCGGGCCATCGCTCCATTGCTCCAATGGAGTCTCGGCTGTGGGAGGGAAAGAGAGAGACAGAGAGGAAGGAGAGGGGGAGGGGTGGAGAAGCAGATGGGCGCTTCTCCTGTGTGCCCTAGCCGGGAATCGAACCCGGGACTTCTGCACGCCAGGCCGACGCTCTACCACTGAGCCAACCGGCCAGGGCTTCAAGTCTTTCTTAAACTTCCATTTCCTTAAATGGTCTGGAAAATGTTCTTAAAGGCCTGGAAAATGGGGAGTTTTTCAGTCTTCATATAGTGTCCTACTTGAGGACAATTGCTACTTAAATGTACTGCAATCTTTATTATAAAATGATTTGGTACAACAATTTTGAAATGATACAATTTGTAAAGAAATCTAAGCCACTGATTTAAACTGTGACTTCTCTGTTGTTGACACCGTTCATGTGCAGGAAGGACAGTGGCATATATTAAGAGAAGGAGTGCTAACAAACATCTGGAAGGATCTAGAAAGCAAAAGTAGAAAGAGGAGGGCAGCCTCCCATTAGTTGTAAATAGAGGTAGCACTAGGAGGGCTGCATTGATCTTTTGCTACTTGGTGAGAATTTTTTTTACTAACAGAAGTCACAACTTGCTCTTCTCTTTAGCAACAGCTGACTCCTCAGCAACTTGAGGCTGACGTCTTTGATGAGTTTCTGCACAGCTCTGCTGCCCAACACCTGGTGATATCACAGACTTGCCACCACTAGAAACTGCAGCAAAATCTCTGAGATCTCAATTTTGAGCCTCTTTCTCTTTTATTTTTTAAAATTTTTATTTATTGTATTGATTTTAGAGAGAGGGGAACAGAGAAAGAATGAGAGAGATAGAAACATTAACCTGTTTCTTCCTTTCTTTCTTTCTTTCTTTCTTTCTTTCTTTCTTTTTTGTTTTTTTGTTTTTTGTGGGTTTTTTTTGTTTGTTTTTGTTTTTTTTGAGAGGAGGGAAGATAGAGACACAGACTCCTGTATGAACCTTGACCAGGATCCAAGAATCCGCCTCTAGGGCCGATGTTTGGACCAAGCTATCCTCAGCACCTGGGGCAATCAAACCAATCGAGCCACTGGCTACAAGAGTGGAAGAGAGAGAGAAGGGGGAGAAGAAGGGGAAGAGAAACAGATGGTTGGTTCTCATTATGCCATGACCAGGGATTGAACTGGGGACTCCCACATGCTGGGCCGATGCTCTGTCCACTGAGCCAACTGGCCAGGGCCACGGTCCGTTTCTGTAAGTGCCCTGACCAGGGATTGAACTGGCAACCTTTGTGTATCGAAAGAGCCTCTTTCTCTTTAACTACAGCCACCTAGCCTTTCCATTCACCTATTCCAGTATCCTAATTGCAACATTTCTTTGTCTTCGCAAGGCTTCTAATCTATTAACTGAATACTTTCTCCCTATCCTTGGTGTCCTCCTGTCTACACTTGTCTCCTTGTCCATGGAATTTCACAAATACTCTGAACTCCCTTGCTTCACTCCCTCTCTGTCCCTTTTCTTGTCTGGCAGAACTCCATCCGGCTAAACTTAAACACCCACCTTTCCTAAGACAAGCATGTGAGCAGCTGGGTATGTGAAAGACATCTACATTCGGGCTGACCAGTTTCAGATCATCTGTGATCACAAACCCTAAGATGGACACGCAGAGTTAACTGCCTGGCAGTCCAATGACGTTTCCTCTAGAAATGTGCTTTTCTCCTCTCTGAGACAACTACTCAAACCTCACTACTTCCCTCAAACTCCCACCCCCTTCTCCACACAAGTGCAGTTCAGAGATGAATCTTGTACTTCATCCAAAACATGAAATCTGTGACATGCCCTTAATTTTTGTTTTTTATCAATATGTCAAACGTCTCTGCATCTAAACTGTGTTGTCTGTCTCTCTTCCTTTGAAAATCGTGGGGGGCTGCTCTCTCTCCTTTCTTTAAGGGGCCACTTTCCACTTCGGTCCTGGAACCCACCTCTGCTGGCCCCTTCTCGGAATTTCAGTTGTTTCTCCTCTACCTCTGGGACCACAGATCTCTTTCTTTCTACTAGATCCTTCCCACTAAGTCACAAATAGGTCCTAGTATATCTTATATTAAAAGAAAAATAAGAGTCAATAATATTGTAATAACTATGTATGGTGCCAGGTGGGCACCAGAAATATCAGGGGAAACACTTTATAAAGTATTTCATTGTCTAACCACTACGTATGTCCCTGAGACTAATACAAAATAATACTGAATGTCAACTGCAATTGAAAAAGAAAAGTAAATCGCTCTACCATCATCCCTTATTTCCTTCCTCTCGCTATTCTGCTTCACAAAAGCCTTCTTACAAGCATTGCCTGAATCCCATCATCACACTCGCCCCTCGAGAGCATTGGGCACTATCAGCACCTCATCCTTTTAAAACTAAATCTCTTCTCTTGGTTTCTGATCCCACATTTCTCCACTTGTTCTTTTTCTCGAACTGCCTGAGCCCAGTCTCCTCCTGTTTCTTTGTGGCCCCTCCACATCTTACTGACCTCTAAGTACTCCAGTAGTCCTCTCTTCCCATCTGTCCTTTCTCCCCAGGTAGTCTCAGGCATTCCCACTTTTTAAAATGTCTACATTTTAAATTCTACAGTGATGTTTTCCTGATTGTTATGTCCAACCCAGCCCTCTCCTCTGTCCTTCACATCTGTAGTACTTCCAACTATACATTTGGCATCTCTGCTTAATTGTCTAACACGCATTTCAAACTTAGCATATCCAAAAGAAAATTTTATTTTCCATCCCAAACGTCAACCAGTCTTTGCCATTGTAATAAATAACATAACCTACACAGCCTGACCAATGGTAGAGCACTGCCCCGGAACAATGAGGTCCCAGTTTGAAACCCCAAGGTCGCAGGTTTGCTACCTTGAGCACAGGGTTGCTGGCTTGAGTATGGGATCAACATGATCCCAAAGCCACTGGCTTGAAGCCAAAGGTCACTGGCTTCAAACTCAAGGTCACTGGCTTGAGCAAGGGGTCACTGGTTCGGCTTGAAACCCCCAGTCAAGACACATATGAGAAGCAATCAACGAGCAACTAAAGTGAAGTAACTACAAGTTAATGTTTCTCATTTCTCTCCTTCCCTTCTCCCCCCCATCCCCGCCCACTCTCTCAAATCAATTTAAAAAAACTAAACCATCTGTCCAGTTGCTCAAGCCAGCAACCTGAGGGCATGTGACTTTCATCTACGTGTAATCCATTGGTGTATCTCAGCGATATTTTTCAAAAACTTTTATTAGGTCTGTGCAGCTCTCTCATCTCCTGCTTTACCTGGTGTAAGCTGACACACTTATCCTCGGGGCTAAGACGAGGGTGAGCTGCCTGGAATACAACAGTTAAGGAGGGACCCTGAGAATGAGTGCTCAGCTGCCTCGCTGATCCCAGTCCTGCCTACCCTATCACACTGCTGACCCACCTTCCCCCCATTATACTCCCCCTGCACTGGATGCCTTCCTTTCCTCCCTTGAAAATACAAAACTGCTTTGGCTTTCAGTGCCTTTGCCCAATACACTCCTTTCAGATCAGTACAGGCAGCTCCTTCTCATCCTCCAGTCCCTGATTAAATTTCACCTCTGTCCCCACAGTAAGGTCTTCCTCGACCATTCTATCTAAAATCTACCCTCTCCCAAAATTAAACCCTATTATAGCATATTTAATATGACACTCTGCAATATCTATCTATTATTAATTAATTTATTTATTCCTTTTCCTTGCCCCTCCTGGAAATGAGCTCCTTGAGATCAGTGCCTGTGCCTGTCAATAACCCTTTGAATCCCCATAGCTGAACACTTAAACAGAATTGTTCTATAATGTTATTAAGTGAATGAGTCATAAATGAATGTATGAATAAAATAAGGTTAACTTCCCAGAAATTCAACTTACATAGACAAAGTTATAAAGATAATGTTTCTGGAAAACAAATTATCATAAAGAACTGTGCAGTATATAATCTTAGGAATTAGAGTCTGGGTTAAAATCTCAGCTCTACCACCTACCATACCAGCTCCATGAGCTTGGGCAAGATTGAACAGATTTCTCATCTAATAAAAAGGAGTTAATAATAGTTGTTGTGAGGACTAAATGAGATAACTGGCCTAAGCCCTTACATAGTGTCTGATAATTAATAAATAAAACTAAAATTCTTATAAGGTGCTTGTCTGTGAAAACTTGGGAGAAACCAAACTTGACATACCATTTTCATACATAAAGATGATTCATTACCAGGATACAATAGGATGATCTTCACTAATATGTAAGGCGCCATCTATTTTGTGCCAGTCTCTATGCTAGGTGCTAACTAAACAAACATGGGTTTGATGCTTCCTGTCCCCCAGGTGTGCCAGGTGCTGCCATGTCACAGATGCGAGAGTCCACTGTGCATGCAGGCACTCAGCTGTGTTTAACTTGGGGACTGCACAGCCCCACCTGAGGCACCCATCCACCTTTGTGATTGCAAACATAGCTGACCAGGATGAGACTCCACACTGGGACCATGAGCATCCTCCGTCTCCATATGAATCTACCTGGCTTGCTCTGAGTAATCTTGAGAGCTGCATGGGCAAATTTTAGCTCATGAATTGCTCAACAACTATTACTAACTTCTGAAATAGTATATTACCAAGCCATCTTTCTACACACATCCACACCCTACCCTATTTCTCTCACTCAGCAAACTCAGACTTAACTTTTAGAGAAACTCAGCTCTGACAGCTCTACCTACAGAAAGCCCTTCCCAATCTCTTAACTTACTTACCCCCACCACAGCCACAACCTGACATCTGACTGTTATCTATTCCCCATGGCTATGAGCTAGCTCCTTGAAAGCAGGTGGTGCATCCTATTCCAGTTGGCACACTTACGCCTGGCATGGCCACTTCATACTCCATAAAATTATGAGAAATAAATGGGATTTCTGTTTTCCTGATCCAGGGGCATTGTAAAGCTGGAGGAAGGGCAAAAGCAAGATGAAGGGGATGGGGGACAGAGGAGAATGTTATTCACCAACTGGGCAACAGATTTCCAAGACATTCATGGAAATGAGATATAAAACCAGTTTTTTTTAAAAAGTAACAAAAAATCTATGCTGGAACATTTTGCCAGTGATTATAATACAGGGATGATTTAAAAAGGAGGGGAAAGGGGAACAGAAAAAACCACTTATGTGAAGTCCAGGTTAAAATACCTCCTCCATTTTCCCTTACGCCAGTTTCAAACTGCTGGTCATGACCATGTGTGAGATATAAACCCTGAGGTCACTGGCTAGAGAATGGGGTCATCAGATTGAACACGGAACGGATTTGCCAGTACAGGATCATTGGCATGATCCCAAGGTCACTGGCTTGAGCCCAATGTTGCTGGCTCAGCTTGAGGCCCCCAATCAAGGCACATATGAGAAGCAATCAATAAACAACTAAAGTAAAGTAACTACAAGTTGATGCTTCAATCTCCCCCCTCACCTCTCTTTCTTCCTGTCATTCTCTCTCTCTCTAAAAACAACAACAAAAATCATGTGTGAGATGTAAAGTACCTTAACGCGCTGTAATTATATCTATAAACATAATAAAATATATAAGCATAATAACATAAAAATAAAAAATATCAGAGTGTATCATTTGTAGTGGGGTAAATGTTATTTCACAAAACTTGAGTTATGTAAGCACTGATCATGATGTGATAGATATTTCTTACTGTGGGTTATGGTCAATAAAAGTTGGCAAGCCACTGCTTAGGTAAGAGGCCTTTAGTTGCAGCCATACAGCTAAGGAAGCCAGCACCATCTCCCAGAAAGAGAACTCTAAGGAAGAGAAGGGGGAAAGAGGCAACTTTCTCCACAAAGAGGCTCTAGAGGAAAGATGAAGCCTTCAAGGGTGAGTGAACGTTCTGTGCAGCCCCCGCAGGAGCCTATAGGAAGTTAAGAACTGCTTCTGGAGACTGTGATTCACAGTAACTCAGAGCCAATCCACCATCTTACCTTGCAGCGTACCCACTAGCCCAGTGCTAACTCCCGATATGATGTCACTAAGCAACCATTCCTTGACCCGGTATTTGGGGAGCCAGTCCAAGATGGGCATGAGCGTCTTTAGCACACCAAGGGCTTTCTTTCTTGAACAACTGTCGAGAAACAAGAAAATTGGTTTCCAATCTAATCTCAGCCACAAACAATCACAAAGTTTTTAAACAAACTCTACTTATGCTTACAACTATTTAGAAAAAAATGAGAATTGCAAATACCAGCAATGAAGCGCTTACCATGATTTTGCCAAGAACTCTATCTATCCTTTTAAATGCACTAGACTAGAAAACACAGGATTAATTGCCCCCCCATACACACCTTCTTAATTCTCTGAGAAAATATCTCAACACAACCCATTTTATGACCCAGCCATACATTGATCAATGTGGACGGAGTCTCTAAATGGAGATTAATTTTCAGACTTCTACCTCTAGGTGCCTCCTCCTCCTCCTCCTTCTTTTTCCTCTTCTTCTTCCACCTCCTCTTCCTCCTCCTCCTCTCTCTCTCTCTCTCTCTCTCTCTCTCAAGAAAAATAAACACACTCTATATTTTGGCAACACAAGCTTAGAACTAGTTTTTACAAAACTCTTAACATGATATTTGTACACCTCGCTGTAACTTGCTACTTAGTATTCTTTTAATTTAACAACCAAAAGATAAAAAAATATTAACATGGGTTTCTTTAAAATGTAATCACTATATATGTGTATATAGAGAGAGAAATAGATACACTAGATGCTTCAAAAGCTGGGAGGCAAGCAGATGGCAATAAATGAAACAAGATAAATTCTGTAAATCATCATTGAAGCTAGGTGATGCACAAAAACACGGAGAGAGGTTCATTATACTACATTGCTTACTTTTCTATGTATTTGAAATGTTCTATAATACAAGTTTTTTTAAAAAAAAATACAATCTGGCAGCAGCTGCGGGTTCTCTAGTTCTTTTTGTTTGCGATATCTAATAACAGGTGGCCCATTTGGGTTTAGAGACAAGTGGAGGTTTAGCAGGGGGTCCCGCTGCCTGATGTGAGGAACAGCGCACCTCTCTCTCTGCGCTCTGGCCGTCATTCTGCATCTCTACCTGAGTGGCATCCTTCCTAAACGAGCTTGGGCTTTCAGGGACTCCTCCTTGTCAGGTGATTATCCATCACCTCCTTTTAATCGAGTCCCTTTTCTCCCCACTTTCCTCAGCCTGGACTAAACTAGAAGGCAATTAGGACCCGCTGGACCCCCCAAGGAGCACTGCAGGTGTCCCCAAAAGAGGAGGAGAGACGAGACTCCTGGAACACACTCTCCCCAAAGTTACGTTTCTGAGACTAGAGTCAACTTTGGGCGGAGAACGCGGAGCCTTCTCCCAGCAAGAAGGACTCGTGGCGGCCGCTACCTGCAGCTCTGGGCCAGGCGCTCCCGCAGCGTCCTGCGCTCCTGCAGCCGCCGCTCGTTCTGCTGCTGGAAGGCGAGCTCGCTGTAGACCGGCCTAGACACCACGTAGCTGCCGCTGTACACCGAGAGCGGCGGCGGCTCCGACCTGCGGCCCGGCGCTTCCATGACCTTCCAGGACGAGAGAGGAGACCGAGCGAAGAAGAAGAAACGGTGAAGAGGACGGGATAGGGAGAAGCGACCGCAGTTTAGCTGACTCCCGGCCCCAATTCGGATCTTGGAGAGCCTGGACCGCGCGCAGCCACTGTGGGCGCGCACCGCCCCCTGCAGGGGATCACCTGAAGACCTCCGGGTCCCGCAGCCCGAACCTGCTTCCCGACGCTCCCGAACTCTGCAAGGAGTGAGGCCCGCGTTGGGGGCTTCGTGAGCTCAACTAGTCTGTCCCTTCGGGCCGGCAGCCAGGGCGCTGTCCGCGTTCTGAAATGTCCCCAAACCCGCGCTGGGGCCGGGGCGAGGGCAAGGCTGGAAGGGGACCACCCTCCCTGCACTCAACCCAGGGCGCAGCCCCAGGCGCGCACTGGAGAGAAGCACAGCTCCGGGCTGGTCGTGGGACACTCAGGCCACGCTCCCGGGTCCCGAAGCTGTGTGCATTGTAGGCACATTCCGGGGAGGTGGCTCGCAGTTCTCCTAGGCGCATAACCTAGGGCGAGTGGGACAGATCTCTTCCCCGAGCTTGTTTTCCCAGCTTCCTTCTCACTCTCAGCTTCTCGGAAAGAAGGCCGTCTTGCCCCTCGTCCGCTGGCTCCAGGCACTCACACTAGTCCCACCTCCAACCCCAGCGGGGTAGCGTGCGCTACACCTTCAGCGGTGATCTCACCTACTGCTCCACTGTGTCCCGCCCGCAATGCCCTGGGCAGGGCTGTTTCACTGCCTTTATAGTGCTCGCAGAAGGCAGGGACACGTTTTATTTATGGAGCAATAGAGACACCTAAGTAGAAAAGAGGGACACACAGGCAGCGGTTTTTCCCCATCTATCCTACCGGGAAAGAAATCCTACCCCTTCCGCATTCTTTCTCTTTCCCGAACAGGAAAGGCTGAGAATCTTACCGGCTCCTCACTCACTCTCCAATTACTAATGGAGGCTGCGAAATCAGGGGCGCGACAACCTTGGGGAACTTGTTATAGAAGTGCAGAGCCCCACTCAGGAAACTCCACAGCCTGGCACACAGCGCTCACGCCAGGTAGGGTGTTGAAAAGGAGCAATGGCCAGTTTTGTATTTAATACGGCTTTGGATTTCTAGAAAGTGGAAGAGAATATAGGAGGGATAAATGGTGTGGACACACAATACAGTGTACAGCTGATATGTTGTTGAATTGTGCTCCTGAAACCTGTATAATTTTGTTAACCAGTGTCACCCCAATAAATTCAATAAAAATGAAAAGAAGAAGTGAAAAGTCTTTAGAAGAACGCAGTGAACGGAGGCCATGGAGTTCATAATTTATTCATAAGTTTTAGATACATAGTTTGCACTTCTCTCTGTCTCTCTCGCTCTCTCCCTCGTTTATGTTTCACAATCAATATCAAGCGTCTAGGTGGACCCCTTTCTTACTTGACTGACTCTCTGGTTCTTCCTTCTCATTTACCTGGACAATAAAGGAGGGAACAAGCTCGACTAGAGTAGAAGGGAGTGAGGGAAAGCAGATCTATCCTACCTCATCAGTGTTTTATTTCTCCTGGGAAGAATCTTGTTGAAACTGACATCTGCAGGTTAAGATAAAGGGAGGGAGCTTTGGTGAATGGGATGATTCTCCTGATTATCAGTGTTCTAAAGTAAACACAGAAGAGGTTCTAAAATATGGACCTCTGGACACCGCCCTCAGTTACCCATCTAGCTGTAAGCACAGGCCAGGACAGTCCTGTAAGCTCCCAGAAACAGAACTCTTCTCAGGAGAACCCAGTGTAAATCCCTGAAACTGTATTTGACGTGATAGGAGCATGTGTGTTTTCCTGAGGAATGAATGAGTCAAAAGCTTCCAACAGATCTTTTTTTTTTTTTTTTTCTGAAGCTGGAAACGAGGAGAGACAGACAGACTCCCGCATACCCCCGACCGGGATCCACCCGGCACGCCCACCAGGGGCGAGGCTCTGACCACCAGGGGGCGATGCTCTGCCCCTCCGGGGGGTCGCTCTGCCGCCACCAGAGCCACTCTAGTGCCTGGGGCAGAGGCCAAGGAGCCATCCCCAGCGCCTGGGCCATCTTTGCTCCAATGGAGCCTTGGCTGCGGGAGGGGAAGAGAGAGACAGAGAGGAAGGAGGGGGTGGGGGTGGAGAAGCAAATGGGCGCTTCTCCTATGTGCCCTGGCAGGGAATCAAACCCGGGTCCCGCGCACGCCAGGCCGACGCTCTACCGCTGAGCCAACTGGCCAGGGCTTCCAACAGATCTTTAAAAGCTTTCTTGACCCAGTAAGGTTATAACCCTTGAATGGAACTAAATAAAAATCCAAATCATGAGCTTTAAAATTCTTAGTGGATAAGAATTAAGTACAAATGGTTCTTAATTAAAGACTGTTTTGTCCTCCAGAAGACAATGTCTAGAGACCTTTCTGGTTGTCACACTTGGGGTCATGTTACTGAAATTTAGGGAATAGAGGCCAGGAATGCTACTAAACATCCTATGATGGACTGTATAGTTTTTCTAAGATTCTGTATGTTATTAAAATGTACATTTACTGATAAACTGCTGTGTGTGCTAAATATGCATCTCTCCATATATATGGAGACATAGGAGACACATCTATACATAGTGTACATGTATTTCTATAAGCACATTATTGTTGGATATGAAACTCAACTACACTGAAATAGAGGAAAGAATTTTTTTAATTTTTTTCTTTTACTTATTCATTTTAGGGAGGAGAGAGAGAGGGAGAGAGGGAGGGAGAGAGAAAGGGGGGAAGAGCAGAAAGCATCAATTCCCATATGTGCCTTGACCAGACAAGTGCAGGGTTTCAAACCAGAGACCTCAGTGTTCCAGGTCGATGCTTTATCCACTGCGCCACCACAGGTCAGGCCAAGGAAAGAATTCTTTAAAGTAGATTTTCATATCTTTAAGGCCCAGTTACACCACTGTCTCCTCCATTACATTCCTTGCTACTCTTCAGTCAGAATTAATTTAATTTCTTTTCTAGATTCTCTTGGTAACTTAGCTGATCCTCTCTTTTTATTTTATTTTATTTTAATTTTTTAAACACTTTATTCAATTTTCAGAAAGGAGAGAGAGAGAGAGCAAGGTGGGGAGAGAGGGAGAGAAGGGGGAGGAGCAAGACTTATAAACTCTTGTATGTGCCTTGACCAGGTAAGTCTAGGGTTTCAAATCGGCAACCTCAGTGTTCCAGGTCAACACTTTATCCCACTGCACCACCACAGGTCATTAAATAAAAATTTTTTATTGATTGAGTTTAGAGAAAGAGAAGAATAAGAAAGAGACAGAGACAGAGACATTGATTTGTTGTTCCACTTATTTATGCATTCATCAGTTGATTCTTGTATGTGCCCTGACTAAAGATCGAACTCATAATCTTGGTGTATCAGGATGATGCTCTAATCAACTGAGCTATCCAGCCAGGGTTGGTCCTCTCTTAAAAAGCCTTTTACTATCCACCTTAGTATCAAAATTTTATTTACATACAAGTCTTATCTCCCTCACTAGACAAAAATCTTCTTGAGAAAAAACACTATGACTCCTTCCAACAATTATTTCCTATGATTTCTACCAGATATATGCATAGCTCAAAGATTTTTAAAAGGACTTTAAAAATATTACGTATTGGTCTACAGCATTTGTTTTGAAATTAAAGCTATCTCACAAAATATCTTTCCATGTGAGTACATATGAATTTTTTCTAACTTTGTCAATAGCAGCCTAGGATCTAATACTATCATACAATGAGTTACACAATAATTCACCTAGAGGACTCACTATTCTTCCTTGAGTTAATTAGGAGACATTCTTATAGCTTATTCTGATAGACATTTTTGCTCCCTGTTACTTCTGTTTTGACACTTTTGGTCTGGTCCAGTAAGTTCTGTGGACCACTTTGGATCAGAACTTGGTGATGATTTGGTGGTGGTGGTGATTTCAAGGAATAAAGAGTGTTGTAAAGGTGTCAGAAGACAGAGGCAAGAAAAGATTACCAAATAACACCAAGAATAAAGTGTGTACTTTCCCTTAAAGAATACACAGAATTCTTGAACAGCATTATTCTATATAAGAATTAAATTGAAGAAAAACAACACTATATTAAGCCCTGCATGGACCTAGATGAAAATACTGCTTTCTTCTGTTACATGCCTTTTCCACAGAAGGGATAAATGCTGCATGGACAGAACAGTACCTCCCTTAGAGGTTTCTATAACAGTATAGAACTGCTTTTCTCCTAGATCTGAATTTGGCTGTCTTTTAAAAACAGAGATGAGTAGGAGGTGAAAACAGCTTGCTCTCCCCACCTAATTTACTTGTTATATTAAATACCTCAGATTACTCACTGGGTCTTTACAAATCAAGCTTCACCTGTTTCCCATAGAGGTGTGTGGTTCTTTTTTTATGATAATTTAATCATTTCCAGGACTTCTTTTCAAAGAGATAGATGTCACTTCAAAATAGTTGCTCTAGAGTACTTACTTAACAGTTAATGCTGATTTAAAATGCATTTCCTTATTTATCATTTAGTCACTTGGAATGTAAGGCAAATCACTATCAGATCTGCATACTCACTCATTCCTTTATTCACTTATTCAAGGGTTTATTAAGAATTTATTAGTGCTGGCCATGGCACAATGAGGAACAAAAGAAGCATGAACCATGGTCTCCTATCTGTGAGTGCAACAAACATTCATCAAACGGTCACTAAATGTACATCCTATTTCACTGATTCTAAAATACACATTTTTCACATTTTATCAGGACTCATCTTACAATTGATGGTGTTCTATAGTTTGACAGTTTTTTTTTTTAGTGGTTCATAAAATAATTGTGAACTTTACAGTTAATGGCATACCAGAATTGATAAAATGTGGATCTATATGTGTAAAAGTCTATGTTTTTGAGTGACTGTGTGTCACAAGAATGATTTAATTGAGTCCTATGTTAATTTAAATCAAGAGCAAGTACACTGTAGTCAGTCTTGCTACTTTTTTCTGGTCTAGAGGGCAGATTTTTATTCATATTTTCTTCCTTTTTAAAAATATAATTTTAAAAGTTCTTTAATCAGAAGAATCTTAAGTAAATAAAATTATATCTTCTTTTGTTTCCAGAATAGTTTGGCAAATTATGGCAATGTAATAGGTACTGGAAGAATACTTGTTAAATTATTAATTGATCATTTAATGATGGGATCTTAAGAAGTCATTGTGTTGGAGAGAAACTAATTTAAAAAGATGAGAGTTCATTCTTTAAAAAAAAACCACTAAACAAGAAAATTCTTTCTAAATCCATGTGGCAATTCATTTCAATTTAAAGCAACTCTCAGTATCAATAAAAATTTATTTTTATACATTATAACTTCATAAATGTCTCAGATAATAGAGGAAACACACATTATTTAATATTAATTCAAATTTGATATTTGGTTAGTAAATTTGTCACTCACTAGCATAAAATAATGGCATAGTTTTCTTTTTAAAAAATTTTTTGCCCCGGCCGGTTGGCTCAGCGGTAGAGCGTCGGCCTGGCGTGCGGAGGACCCGGGTTCGATTCCCGGCCAGGGCACACAGGAGAAGCGCCCATTTGCTTCTCCACCCCTCCGCCGCGCTTTCCTCTCTGTCTCTCTCTTCCCCTCCCGCAGCCAAGGCTCCATTGGAGCAAAGATGATGGCCCGGGCGCTGGGGATGGCTCTGTGGCCTCTGCCCCAGGCGCTAGAGTGGCTCTGGTCGCAGCATGGCGACGCCCAGGATGGGCAGAGCATCGCCCCCTGGTGGGCAGAGCATCGCCCCTGGTGGGCGTGCCGGGTGGATCCCGGTCGGGCGCATGCGGGAGTCTGTCTGACTGTCTCTCCCCGTTTCCAGATTCAGAAAAATGAAAAAAAAAAAAAAAAAATTTTTTTTTGACTGATTGATTTGAGAGAGAGAGAGAGAGAGAGAGATTTGTTGTTCCACTTATTTATGCATTCCTTGGTTGATTTTTGTATGTGCTCTGACTGGGGTCAAACCCACAATGTTGGTGTATTGGGATGATGCTTTAATCGACTGAATTACCTGACCACAGCAATGGCATAGTTTTCTAAGCAAAGAATAGTTTAAGGGTCTCCCTAAGTTTTTTATTTAAATATTTAAGTTATCCTTGCACACCATATCCCAAGAACTCTGTGGTTTGTCCATGAAGGGCGAAAAGGGAAACTTGAGGGATGTTTCAAGTAAATACTAATGTGCTATTGTTAATCCAAATTCGGAGGGACCCGAAATATGGAAGACAGGAACAAGGTCCATCGTTTACACATCAAAGCTTTATTGTCTAGCTTGGCCAAGCAGCGGGAACTCCGACAGAAATCTGACGGAGAGCGTGCCGGCCCTTTGTTCTACTTAATTTTTATAGTTTTGTAAGTGGGAAGTACAGAAGCAAAAATTGCAATTAGGAGCCCCTTACCGCTATTGGTTATAGTCATATGTCCTTTAACATGATAGGACCACGTTCAATTTGCAAACCATACATCATTTTGGAGAAAACAAAATTTACAAGTCAACACAATGGTAGAAAGATATCTCTTTACATATTAAAAGGCCTTCTTATATTTTCTAGTGTTCATCCGCCATCTCCCTGTCCAGAGTCAGACGTATTAACCACATGCATTTACATAAGAGAGGTAGTTTCCGTGGGGACAAATGTCTGCAAATGGCTCATAGTTATAAGAAAAGGTTTATTTTGGCTTTTCTCTTCCTGCACCTGGCTAGCCATTCACTCCTTTCCCCACAGGTGTGGTGGATGTCAGGGAATCTATGCTTTCCTTCCCTTTTCATTTACAATACAATGGCAAGAGCCATCCTGGTTATGCCAATCACACAGTACAGAGACTATTCTCACAATTTCTCTGCACACCTTAATCCAAATTAATAAAATGTTCTCCAAGCCTCCTAAAATATTAATATTAATTCTGTAGCCTTTTGGTACTTTACAACATCTGCAGGTGAAATGGCTCAGTGGCTCCTCACTATGTTATCCTGAATTGGATGTTTAAGTATTTCATCCATCCATTTATCCATCAATTTATTCACTCAGTGAGTATTTATTGAGCCCATTACTTGTGTCAGACACCGTTGCAAGTGTTGGGGGTACAACAGTGAACAAGTTTGCAATGTTCTGCCTTCAAAGGACTTATAGCCTAGTGGGGGTCCATGTCTCTAAGCAAGTAAATAAATCAGATAATAGTCTGTTATGATAAAAAGCTATGAGAGAAATAAGCAGAATGATATGTAGAATTACTGAAAGGGGCAATGTATAGCATGGGGAGAAGGAAGACCTCTTGCAATGGGGTTATTAGGGAAAACTTCTCTTTTCAAGGAGGTGACATCTGAAGAGAGATTTGAAGTACCAGTAGGAGAATGCCTTCCTGGGAAACACAGCAACAGCAAAATCCTGAGTCAGACTAGGGCTCACTGAGCTTGAGAAACAAAGGCAAGCAGGGCAGTGGAAGGTCAGGTGAGCCAATCTGCAGATAACAAAGCTGGAGTCCGCAGCAGCATGTGGTGATCACAACCAGGTATTTAGGGAGTGGAGAGAGCCAGGTTCCAAGGCTGGCAGCTAGCCCCAGAGAGCTCCCGGGGGAAGAGAAGGGGCTTCTTTTCTTCTGTAAGATGCAGGTAATCCATGAACTCACATGAAGAGAAAAAAAAAATTAAAAATAAAATCTTTGGAGAACAATATTATTCTCTGAATAAAATTTTTTGGCAGCTATGTTTTTTAATGACACATGTAAAAGTACAGGAAAAATTCTTAAGATTTAGAATGTATTAAATTGTTTCTAATTCCTGCATGTAGTTAGACTTTTCTGGTACTGGCAGTGCCATCCACTCAGAAAGTTCTCGGGGCTGCGGTGACACGCGAGTGGATCTGAGCAGAAGTGGGCTCAGGCAGGAAAACGAACTGCTTCCGGTGGAACACAGCCGCGTCTCTTCTGGGAAAGAGTATCTTTCTCTTTTTGGCTGGCAGACAGTCACTTGGCTTTATAAAAATGCTTTTTAAATTTATTCATACGTCTCCTATTGAACAATAAGTCAGTAAAAACACAATTAACCCTAGAATCTACTGTCTAATTCTTTGTTTAAAAATGAATGTTGCCTGATCAGGCGGTGACGCAGTAGATAGAGCGTCGGACTGGGATGCGGAGGACCCAGGTTCGAGACCCCGAGGTCGCCAGCTTGAGCACGGGCTCATCTGGTTTGAGCAAAGCTCACCAGCTTGGACCCAAGGTCGCTGGCTTGAGCAAGGGGTTACTTGGTCTGCTGAAGGCCCGCGGTCAAGGCACATATGAGAAAGCAATCAATGAACAACTAAGGTGTAGCAACGAAAAACTGATGATTGATGCTTCTCATCTCTCTCCGTTCCTGTCTGTCTGTCCCTATCTATCCCTCTCTCTGACTCTCTCTCTCTCTCTCTCTCTCTGTCTATTTTTTTTAAATGAATGTTAAATATCAGCAGAGAGAAAACCTAAGCTGCACAATGAGACAGATCAGTGCAGTGAGCAGAGAACAGGGAAGAGAGGAAGAAGCTGAGGGAGGCTGAGGAGGAAGAACCGAAGGGTCGGGGAAGGGAGGGAGATCCGAATGGAGGCCCACGGAGTAATTTCCACTCCATGTGCCATATTGCCAAGTGTGGGCTGACTAGAAAGTTGACTTGATAACTAAACTGCTTTTGAGTGTGAGTATTACCTTGAAATGAATATTGTTATCCCCATTTTACAAATGAGGACATATACACAGAAAGGTTAGGTAATTCACCCAAGTCACACAGTTGGGCTGAGCTGGAATATAAAAGTCTGCTGGAATAGGAACTGGGACATTAGCAGCATCAGTTCATCTCACCACAGTGTCAAAATTTATCATCAGTCATCACCCCATCCCAGGCTGCATGGTCCTCGGCTAATTACAGCTTTTCATTCTCCTCTTTGGACATAAGATGATCTTCATAGATGATGAGATACTAATAAAGGGGATCAATTATATATGGACAGGAAAAGAAACCCAAAGTCTTCTATAGATGAAAAAAATGTGTAAAATTGCTCATATTTGTACAGAAGGGAACACACATTTGAATATATTAATCAGAGTCATAGCAAGAAAGAGACAACACAGTGAGATAAAGTTAACACAGGGTATCTATAAAAGTGCGGAAGGGGCCAAAGAAAACTAGCAAAGCGCAGGAAGCATCTCAGGGCCAGCTGTGGAGCTTGCTGCTGTCCACCATCAGAGGAGGGAGCTGTCAGCAATCCCAGCCTGAGGGGCGGGAGGAGGGAGCTGTTACCAGAACCCAAGTGTTGATGGAGAGGGCTGACCAAGAGAAACTGCAGCCTTCAGGGGGGGAAAAAAAGAACCTCTGCTAAGTCTGAGCTGAACAAGGAAGGAACTGGGGAAACAGTCACCTGCCTTTCCCCCTTCTCCCCCTGATCTGTGAAGTAGGGGCTTCCCCTCTCCTCTCCATTGCCCTAATTCTATGGAAGGAGCCTGAGAGCTGCTGAGCATATACTGACTGCCCAAATGTCACTCTTCAGGGTACAAGGCAGAGAAAGATGGAGAGAAGGAAAAGGGGCGAATGGAGACTATCTCCAAATACGGACTATTTCTGGAGAGAATCACACTTGGTCCTGATGGAAGCAAAAGACTTAAAAAGAATACACTGGATTTTCAGAACAGTTTTAGAGTTATAGAAAAATTGAGAAGAAAGCACAGAGAGTTCACATGTACCCCATACCAGTTTCCTCTGTGAGCTCCTTAAATTTGTATGATATATTTGCCACAATTTAAAAAATAATATTGACACATTATTATTAACTAAAGTCAATAGTTTAGAATTCCTTAGTTTTTCCCTAATGTCATTTTTCTGTTCCAGAATACCACATTATGTTTGGCTGTCATGTTTTCTTTGGTTCCTCCCGGCTGTGACGTTTTTTAGACTTCCTTTGTTTTGATGGTCTTGATAGCTTTGAGAAGCACTGGCCAAGTATTGTGTAGGATGCTCCTTTGTTAGAACATGTCTGGTTTTTCTCATACTTTAACTAGAGTTACGGGCTTGGGAAGGAGAAGTACAGAGGTATTTTCATCACATCATACTAAGGATACATACTATCAACACGATTGATCGTTGTTGATCTGGATCTGGATCATCTGGCTGTGATAGTGTTTGCTAGGTTTCTCCACTATAAACAGACTCTCTCCACTTCTACCCCCTTTTTCTTTTCTTTCTTTCTTTTTTTAAAGATTTTATTTATTAATTTTACCAGGGTAGGACAGTGAGAAGTATCAACTCATAGTTGTTTCACTTTTAGTGGTTCATTGCTTACTGGTCCTACGTGTCTTGACTGGGCAAGCCCAGGGTTTGGAACTGGCAACCTCAGCAACCAGGTCCACGCTGTATCCACTGTGCCACCAAAGGCCAGGCTTTACCCTCTTTTCTATACTGTTCTCTTTAGAAGGAAGTCACTCTGTGCAGCTCATACTCAAGAACTGGGGCAAAATACAGACATAAATTACTTGAAATTCTACAAGAGATTTGTCTCCTCTGCTCCTGATTTATTTGTTCAATCTCTTATTCATGTTAGTATGGAATCATGAGTGTTTATTTTATATTTTATATCATGACCCCACACTAGGTCATTTGTTGGTCAGACTGTTCCACTTTGGCTGTCAGAAAGCTTCTTATGTGGCTCTGTGCCCCTGTGACAAGCCCTCGGTTAGTGTAGGGTGGCTCTGCTTTTTGTTTTTGCTTCCTTACTTTCTGGGACTATAAAAAGCTCCAGGCTTATTTTGGATATTTCCTGTGCCAGTCCTTGAGAATCAGCCATTTCTCCAAGGAACTCCTATTTCTTTTATCAGAGAATTTTGCTAGAAATCAAGATGTGGGCAGTAAATGTGCTCTTTGCTATTGGAATGGCATTGCTTCTAGGCCCTATCAGCTGACAGAGCAAAGAAATATATGTGTGTATATACTGTGAAATAATGTTATGTGATATTTTATGTAATATATTATTAAATATGTACATAAACATATAATAGTTCTGTATATAACCATCTTATATCTATTAAGCTAAATGAAAGTTCATACCAATGACAAGACTTACAGTATTATAAAATATTTTGTATTGTTTGAGCTTATTTTTTTACTAGATCCATATGTTTTTCAAAATTTTTCTTTTTTATTTAAAATTTTTTTTATTTAATTTATTGTGTTTACATAGATTCTAGTGTCGCCCCGACTGCATCTTCCCTCCTCCGTATTCCTCTCAACATCTCCCCTACCCCCTCCCAATAGCACCCTTCCCCCTTCCCTTCAGGTTTAATTCCATTCCTTAGTTCACATTGCTCCTTAGATTCCTCAAATGAGTGAGGTCATATGATATTTTTCTTTCTTGGCCTGGCTTATTTCACTTAACATAATACTTTCCAGGTCCATCTATGTTGTTGCAAAAGGTAAAATTTTCTTCTTTTTTATGGCCCCATAGTATTCCATTGTGTATATGTACCACTGCTTTTTAATCCACTCATCCACTGACAGACACTTGGGCTGTTTCCAGATCTTCACTATTGTGAACAATGCTGCCATAAACATGGGGTTGCATTTCATTTTTTGAATCAGTTATATGATGTTCTTGGGTATTTAAAAATTTTTTGCCTGACCTGTGGTGGCACAGTGTATAAAGTGTCAACCTGAAACACTGAGGTCACTGGTTCAAAACCCTGGACATGCTCGGTCAAGGCACATACAGGAAGCAACTACTACGAGTTGATGCTTCCTGCTTCTTCCCCTACTTTCTCTCTCTCCTGTCTCTAAAATTTAATAAATAAAATCTAAAAAAATTGTTTTACATATTGATTTTTAGAGAAAGCGAAGGAGAGAGAGAGAAAAAAACACTGATTTGTTGTTCCACTTATTTATGTATTCAGTGGTTGATTCTTGTATGTGCCTGGACTGGGGATCAAACCTGCAACCTTGGCATATCGGGACGACGCTCTAACCAACTTAGCTATCTGGTCAAGGTTCAATTATTTAAAAAGAAAAATATGGTCTGGCTTGTGGTAGTGCAATGGATAGAGAATCAACCTATATAGCAATGAGGTATCCAGTTCAAAACCCTGGGTTTGCCAGGTCAAGTCACATATAACAAGTAAGCAATGAACAGCTAAAGTGAACACTCGTTAATATTTCTTGCCCCACCACTCCTTCAGCTCCCTGTAAAATAAATGAATAAAATCTTAAAAATTTTTTTAATTTAAAGAAAGAAAGAATATTATATTTGCAAAGTCCTAGTGATAAGATAAAAAATGCATATGTATGTCTTAATAGTTGTGGATAACTAGATGCAAAAAAAAAGGTTCTATTGGAAAAATTTTGTAAAGCAAGCTTTTAAAAACATGTTAGGAAAACTAAGTGATTAAAATCACTTCCACGACTTTTTTCCCTCTCTCACTGCTTAAAGATCAGCACCATTATGAATGACACAGTAACTATCTGGACCAGGAAGTTCATGACCAACAGACTCAGCGGAAACAAATGGTCAGTGATGTCCTTCACCCTGTGAAGGCAACAGTACCCAAGACAGAAATTTGGGAAAAACTAACCAAAATGTATAGAACCACACCAGATATTATCTTTGTGTTTGGATTCAATAACAATTTTGGTGGTCACAAGACAACTGGCTTTGACATGATTTATAATTTAGATTATACAAAGAATAATGAGCCCAAACATAGACTTGCAAGATATAGCCTGTATGAGAAGACCTCAGAAAAACAGAGAAGGAGACTCAAGAACAGAATGAAGAAAGTCAGGGGGACTGAAAAGGCCAATGTTAGAACTGCGAAAGTGAGCTGGAGACTGGACAACAGAAGGAGTAAGGATACTCTGGTGACTTATCTGGTGGTTGTGCAGATTTTTTTTTTTAAGATTTCATTTATTGATTGGGAGGGGGGGGAGCATCACCTTGCTTCTAGTATATGCCTTGATCAGGCAAGCCCAGGGTCTTCAACCGGCGATCTCAGCATTACAGATCAACGCTTTATCCACTGCGCCACCACAGGTCAGGCAGTGCAGATTATTTATGAGAGGATTAATAAACTAAGAACTCTTACGTGAAAAACAAAATAACTCACAAGTTATTCTTTTATAAAGAATGATTCCCCTATGTATTTATATGTTGCATAGATACCTCAACAGAGTCAAAATGTAATTATCTTCTTTCAGCTACATTTTTGAACCTGTTTCTCTGCCTGGATTTCCCATGTTGGTGAGTGGCATCCCATCCATCCAGTTGCCCAAGGCAGAAATTTCGGATCCATCCTTGGTTCTGTCTTCTTTGTTGCCTCTGATGTCATTCTGTCATCTGCGCTGTGAGCAGCTCTCCAGTGGTCTGCTTCTCCCATGTCCACTGCTGCTGCCTTGGTTCATGCCCAAGGCAATCGTCTCCTAACAAATTCCCCTGCTTCTTTTCTTGCTTTATTCACCAGTCCTCCAAACCAGTCAAAAACAGTTTCAGAAACGCAAATCAGGTCCATCCTTAGCATACAAATCTATCAAAATGGACTAAACCTCTCCTTCCAAGCTTCGGCCCAAGCACTCTTCTCTCTGGGACACTTGCCTCTGGCACCATTTCCAGTTTCTGTCTTGGTTTAGCCATCTCTTGCATTGCTCTTCATAGCCACAAGCAAGGTCCGATGGTCTCCTACTAAGGTCTTTAGCACTTTTACTATGTATACTTACCAAACTAAAGGATACTTGTTTGAATCCACTGTCAGGTTATAAACTCCTTGAGGTTAAGGACTTTATCAACAGTGTAATAAAGTCAGACTGTCTGAATTCCATCCCTGGCTCTGTCATATTTTATCTTTTCCACCTGGGGAAGCTAACTAGCTTCCCCTTGATTCATTTCAATACGATTATGTGAAAATAGTATCTAACTCCTAATGCTGATATTACATTTAAATGTAATGCCTGGCACATAGTAAGCACTTGAAAAATGTTAGCTTAAAAAAATAAGTTAGCTGCCTGACCTGTGGTGGCGCAGTGGATCAAGCATTGACCTGGAACGCTGAGATCACTGGTTTGAAACCCTGGGCTTGCCTGGTCAAAGCACATACGGGAGTTGATGCTTCCTGCTCCTCCCTTCTCTCTCTCTCTCCTCTCTAAAATGAATAAATAAATAAAGTCTTTAAAAAAAAGTTAGCTATTATAATTGAGTTTTGGAGCCTTAAGGAGCAGTTTTAGTTAGATCTTAATATATTTTGAGCTTTGTTTCAAAAAAAGGTATGTGAGTATATGTATATATGTTATTTGAGTTTGCCAGAATTAGCTAATTTTATCTGTCAGAAATTTCTCCCTAGCACACTCTTTTTAGTCACAGATTTTGGCTTTTAAGTAAGCTAAAGGTTGTTTGTTGGGAGAACAGCCAGGAAAACTTGTCCACGGCTTTTGAATCACATGCTGAACAAATCTGGCAACATAAGCATCAAGCTGCCTTCTGTTTCTAACCGTTTTTCTTCCTAAATTAGTTCATCCCATCAAAAGGGACTATAACTGATTTTTATTGCAGAGTCCATGGAAGATGTCACAAGATGTACAAGCAATTTTTTTCAGGTGGATAGAACTCATGTTACTAACAGTCACCATTGACTTCATCCCAGGGGCTAAATAAATGGTGGCAATAGTTCCTGAGACTGGAACGAGGTACCACTGAGCTGAAGGACTGCAGACATCTTGGCTGAGAGAAATCTTTCTTCTCACCTATACCTCTAAAGTTCTTATTTTTAAAAAAGGATGACAGTATCCAATTTATGAAAACCTTTTCAAGAGCATAGAGGTCACAAAAGCTTTGAGTCCAAGACCTCTCTCAAAATAGACTTTCATCAGAGAATTTCACTTTCCTAAACTCTAATTTTTTTCCCCTTTCATCTCTTTATTTCCTGGTATTTACCCCTCCTTCCTTTGTCCTAACCTCCCTCCTTTTGAGTTCCCACACTCTGCTCTTTCATCCAGACTTCTTACCATTTTCTAAGCTTAGGCATTTGTTCCTGCTTTGAAAAAAGGGGAATCTATAAAAAGAGGGGAATCTAGAAATGATTTCTGTCAACAGAAAAGCCAACATTTTGTAAAATAATAAACATTTACAAGAAGAGGAAAATTGCAAGAACAATAACTGGGAACAATGCAGTTCACCCTCCTCTTTGACTATCCAGAATGGACCCATCAAGCCTAGGAAGTCTCACCAGCATCTCCCTTAGTTTTCAATGTACTTTCTTGGAGACCTTAACTGCACTCTTACTTACCCATACATAGGGCATCATCTGCAGTTGTGTCTCCTGTTGTTTGCATTAACTTCTAGGAGAAATAAATTTTTTGAGAGCCAAAGCTTATCTCTGGAACTCTGGGAAGGTCTCCTAACCTCTCTCACAAGTATAAGGAAGTAATAATCATTCATTACATTGTTGTGATAATAAATACAATGATAGTACTTTCTAGACCAGGGGTCCCCAAACTTTTTACACAGGGGGCCAGTTCACTGTCCCTCAGACCGTTGGAGGGCCAGACTATAAAAAAAACTATGAAAAAATCCCTGTGCACACTGCACATATCTTATTTTAAAGTAAAAAAACAAAACAGGAACAAATACAATATTTAAAATAAAGAACAAGTAAATTTAAATCAACAAACTGGCCAGTATTTCAATGGGAACTATGGGCCTGCTTTTGGCTAATGAGATGGTCAATGTGCTCTTCTCACTGACCACCAATGAAAGAGGTGCCCCTTCCGGAAGTGCGGTCGGCCGGATAAATGGCCTCAGGGGGCCGCATGTGGCCCGCGGGTTGTAGTTTGGGGACCCCTGTTCTAGACCATAGTAAAGTGCTTGGTAGTTAATTTATTTCTTTCTCTTCTTTGGTTCTGTGGTCTCCTCCACAGGCTTGATTCCCTGCTCTGCTATTTCCCAAGAAATTCAGAAAACGTACTTATTTTCTCCAAGTCTCATTTTCTTTGTCTGCAAATTGGGAATAATAAATATTTACTTCATAGTGTTCCTGTAACAATTAAGTGAGTAGGTAAAACAATTAGAACTTAGCATACTTTGAGTACTTGACTGTTGGCTGTTATTATTTTCATAATGCTCAATGCAGAGTGGGTGCCTGTAAAGCCAGTAGCCATGGCCACCATCACAGCAGCCTGGCCCATGCAGGTTCACATTTGATTTGGACAGTCGGTAATGAAACAAGGGAACCAAGAACTGGTGGGCCATTAGCTTTAATCCTAGCTTGCACCCAGCAGGCAAGTAAAAACACACACTGGACTCCAAAACCCACTCATTCAGCCTGACCAGGCAGTGGCGCAGTGGATAGAGCATCGGACTGGGATGCCGAGGACCCAAGTTCGAGAACCCGAGGTCGCCAGCTTGAGTGTGGGCTCATCTGGTTTGAGCAAAAAAAAAAAGCTCATCAGCTTGGACCCAAGGTCGCTGGCTCGAGCAAGGGGTTACTCGGTCTGCCGAAGGCCCGTGGTCAAGGCACATATGAGAAAGCAATCAATGAACAAAAGTGTTGCAACAAGAAAACTGATGATTGATGCTTCTCTCTCATCTCTCTCCATTCCTGTCGTCTGTCCCTGTCTATCCCTCTCTCTCTGACTCTCTGTCTCTGAAAAACAAAACAAAACAAAACAAAACAAAACCCACTCATACAGTGCTCACAAAGCTACTGCTTATCCAAGTTTCCTAGAATCAAAGGTTTCTAGCTCACCAGCCTTATTCACCTCTGTTCCCCATATCCTTCTCTCTGCACAAACTCTGCACAAACTGGCTTCTTTTTCAACACTCCGCCATCTTGGCTGCTTCTCCTGGCCTCCTCCACATGGCCTGCTCTCTCCTCTAATGCTGATCTCAGGAACCGAAAGAGAGCAAGCTCCATCCGGTCTGCCCCACTTTATATTATAGAAATCAAAACCTTTAATTCTATATACAAACAAGGAAGTCTCTGATACAAAGTCATTTATCTGAGGCATAATGGGATTCCTCATAAGAGGCACCACCCTACATCAAAAAGGGTGGGAAAGGCTTAGTCTTAAAACTAAGCCTTAGGCTATAAGAATCTTGCCTGCTTACAGCATGTCCCCCCACATCCAATGCAAACTATAAGCAACAAACATATACATCATTATTTACAAACTTATTTGACCAACAGTGCCTAAAAATCTTTAAAATAAATTGGAAAAGAATTCCTAGCATGGTCCTTCTAATAAATAGATCTGCGGAGGTAACCTTACTCTCTGTTTTCTACATTATGGTTGTCTTCTTTTCTATTTAGTTTGTCAATTTTTCTTACACCTGGACCTTGTAAACCATCTGCTGGACCAGTATAAACTGCGTTCACGTAATAAAAATAAAAAATTGTTTGAAAGACAAAAACCAGGAGGAATTAGTGGGCTTATAATCAAATAAGAATGGTGTTTAACAAGGGTGAATGAGAGATTTCCATCCTCATACTTACTGAAAATCTTTTTTGTTTTTTTTGTTGTTGTTGTTGTTGTTGTTTGCATTTTTCTGAAGCTGGAAACAGGGAGAGACAGTCAGACAGACTTCCGCATGCGCCCGACCGTGATCCACCCGGCACGCCCACCATGGGGTGACGCTCTGCCCACCAGGGGGCGATGCTCTGCCCATCCTGGGCATCGCCATGTTGCAACCAGAGCCACTCTAGCGCCTGGGGCAGAGGCCAAGGAGCCATCCCCAGTGCCCGGGCCATCTTTGCTCCAATGGAGCCTTGGCTGCGGGAGGGGAAGAGAGAGACAGAGAGGAAGGCGTGGCGGAGGGGTGGAGAAGCAAATGGGCGCTTCTCCTGTGTGCCCTGGCCGGAATCGAACCCGGGTCCTCCGCACGCTAGGCCGACGCTCTACTGCTGAGCCAACCGGCCAGGGCCCTTACTGAAAATCTTAATTAGGCTCTGGAAAAGGCAAAGTCATATGCTAACATAATGTTAACATAATTGCATTAGGTACAAATGGAAATGCTAATATGAGTTGAGGGCCAATATAAAGAAATTTAAATATGGCTATTTTATTTCAAAGAGTTCATAATAAATTATAGATATCTTTTTTTTTTTTTTTTTTTTTGTATTTTTCTGAAGCTGAAACAGGGAGGCAGTCAGACAGACTCCCGCATGCACCCGACTGGGACCCACCCGGCATGCCCACCAGGGGGCGATGTTCTGCCCATCCGGGGCGTTGCTCTGTCGGGACCAGAGCCAGTCTAGCGCCTGGGGCAGAGGCCAAGGAGCCATCCCCAGCGCCCGGGCCATCTTTTGCTCCAATGGAGCCTTGGCTGCGGGAGGGGAAGAGAGAGACAGAGAGGAAGGAGAGGGGGAGGGGTGGAGAAGCACATGGGCGTCTCTCCTGTGTGCCCTGGTCGGGAATCGAACCCGGGACCTCTGCACACCAGGCCAACGCTCTACCAGTGAGCCAACCGGCCAGGGCCAATAAACATCTCTTTAAACATTATTTCCAAAAAAGTAAAATAAGATTAACTCAGCAATATTGCTTTTTTTAATTTAAAATTTTAATTTTATCACTGTAACAATTTAAGGAATTGACTAGTTCCACAAGGGAGAGTAAAATAAGCGGCATTTCTCAGTCCTCCCCGAGTCCCCCTGTCCCACGGGCAGCCATTTCCAAGAGCTCTAACACGGTCCCTGACATGCAGGTCCCGTGGTCCCGTCTCTCCGCCTTCAGCCTCCCGTTCACTCCCGCTTCCTCTCTGGGGTTCACTCACCCCTTAGCTGGAGCACAGCCTCTGTCTACTAGCTCCTCAAGGAAGGGTGTGTGGGAGGTGACATTTTTGAGAATTTACAAGCCTGAAAATGCTTTTTCTTCAGGAATACTTGGTTTATAACTTGAGAGAGTACAGATTTTTTGGTTGGAAATCTTTTTCCCTCAGAAATTTGACAGCATTGCTCCATTGTCTCCTACCTTCTATTGTCCTTTTGAGAAATACAAACTCATTTGGACCCCTTAACCTTTCTGTGTGGTGTTCTCCTGCTGGGAGCTTGTAGAAACTTCTCTTCGAAGCCAGTTCAGTGTTGTGGATCTCCTTTAAGGCATTGGATTGGGTATTTGGTGGGCTTCCTTCCATTTTTCCTAAGGGCTCTTTTTATTTTCAGAAAAAAATTTACTTTGATTTCTGATTTCGTGGGTGTATTGAGTAAAATAAGAATCCATGACTTCTCTGAAGATAGTTGCTGTTATATTGTAATGTACTTTTACTTCCTGCATATTTTCTATTTTCACCACATTTTTTGGTTAGTTTTAGTCTCTAGTTTTTCATATTAGATGCTGTTCTCAGATCTCCTCATGCCTGCTTGGCTGCTCATATTTAAAGGCAAGGGCGTCAGAAGTTGCCTGGAAGCTCTGAGAGTGGGTGAGACAGCCCACCTGTAGGGTGAGTTGTTGGGGCATCTGTTGGGAATCCTCCAATGTCAACTTTCTGTCAGTGTCACTAGGCCTTTCCTCTGAGTCTGATGGTCTCCTACCTAGAAGAAGACTTGCCTAGTTTTCGGCCTGGAAGTGAGGGACTGGCTGTTGTCATTCTGAGTAGAGGAAGAAGTTTTGCAATTAGTATAAACACATCATTTACTTAACTCCTGTTCTCTGGTTACTAAAAAGACCCTCTGTTTTACTGTTTTGCCTGAGGAAACTGTTTGAGGCTTCCTCCGCTAGGCTAGGAGAACATCACCCAGCAGTCTGGAGAAGAAGAGGAACATCTAGGGATCCAACTGCTTCTCAAACAGCTTTCTTTTTTTTTTTTTTTAAGACCAACACTTTATTTATTTATTTTTATTTTATTTATTGATTTTTTAGAGAGAGAGGAGTGAGAGAAAGAGACAGAGAGAGAGAGAAGGGGGAGGAGCAGGAAGCATCAACTCCCATATGTGCCTTGACCAGGCAAGCCCAAGGTTTCGAACCGGCGACCTCAGTGTTCCAGGTCGAAGCTTTATCCCACTGCGCCACCACAGGTCAGGCCTCAAACAGCTTTCAATCACCCTCCCTAATGGCACACGCACCCACCCCATTTTGCCAGAAGGAGCTGATGCCACTCATTCCTGGACTCTGATTACTTGGTGGTTTAGATGGACTTTGCTCTTGGCCTTCTCCACTGAGGAGACAGAATTCATTCTTCATCTATTCTGTAAGTCAGTACCGCTTGTTCATCCATTTCACAGCCTCCAAAGAGTTGAAGCTGTTTCTTCTCATATACACTTTATCCTTGTAGGATTATGTCTTTAAAAATTCCTTTAGTTTTAGTAGTTTAGGAGAAAGTGAAAAGTGTGTTCAATCAGCTATCTTTTACAATTCTGTTTTCTTCAGGTAGAAATCCTACACCTGGTGTCTTCTAGTGTTGCAGTTTTGTAGCTGCCTTCAACTGGAAAAACCCAAAGGAAGCAGGCTGTGGGCATACTATCCTTGACCTGCTCCCTTTCAATTCTGAAATGTCCAAATGTGTTTTGGCTTCACTCACAGATTGTCCAATTAAAAATTCTCCAAGTTCGCCTGACCTGTGGTGGCGCAGTGGATAAAGCGTCGACCTGGAAATGCTGAGATCGCCGGTTCAAAAACCTGGGCTTACCTGGTCAAGGCACATATGGGAGTTGATGCTTCCTGCTCCTCCCCCCTTCTCTCTCTCCTCTCTCTCTCCTCTGTCTCTCCTCTCTCTCTCTCTCTCTCTCTCTCTCTCTCTCTCTGTCTCTTTCTCTCTCCCTCTCTCTCTCCTCTCTAAAAATGAATAAATAAATAAAAAATCTTTAAAAATTCTCCAAGTTCAAAAGAAGTATGCACCCCCATGTTTATTACAGCATTGTTTACAATAGCCAAGATCTGGAAACAGCCCAAGTATCTGTCAGTGGACAAGTGGATTAAAAAGCAGTAGTACATATACACAATGGAATACTACGTGGCTGTGAAAAAGAAGGAAATCTTACCTTTTGCAATGGCATGGATGTACCTGGAGATTGTTATGTGAAGTAAAATAAGCCAGGCAGAGAAAGACAAATATCATATGGTCTCACTTATATGTGTAATCTAATGAACAAAGTGAACTGAGGAATGGAATAGAGGCAGAGGCAAGATCACAGAGAGCAGAGGGACAGCTGTCAGAGGGAAGGGGGATAAGGGGATGGGATCAGAGAAGGTAAAGGGATTAGTAAAATTATATATTCATAACACGTAGATACAGATAACAGTACAGCAAATCCTAGAAGGAAGAGAGGAGAGAGTTAGGGGGAAGGGGACAAAAGGGATGTAATGGGGAATGAGGGGGTGGGGTGAGGAAATTATATTGAGTGGGACACTTGAATCCATGTTAACATAATAAATTAAAATTAATTTAAAAATTTTTTAAATAATTAAAAGAAAAAATTCTCTAAGTTCATCCCGACCTGTGGTGGTGCTGTGGATAAAACGTTAAGCTGGAATGCTGATGTCACCAGTTCCAAACTCCAGGTTTGTCTTGTCAAGCCACATATGAGAAGCAACTATAAGTTGATGCTTCCTGCTCTTCCACCACCACCTTTCTCTCTCTCTCTAAAATCAGTAAATATAATCTTAAAAACAAAACAAAACAAAAAACCATTTCTTTGCCTGACCTGTGGTGGCACAGTGAATAGAGCACTGACCTGGAACACTGAGGTCCAGTTGAAAACCCAGGCTTCCCTGGTCAAGGCACATATACAAGCAATGAACAACTAAAGTGAAGCAACTATGAGTTGAAACTTTTTGCTCCCCATCCCTCTCTTGCCTCTCTCTCCTCTCTCTGTAAAATAAAAAAGCCTAGCCTGACCTGTGGTGAGGCAGCGGATAAAGCATCGACCTAGAATGCTGAGGTCGGCAGTTCGAAAACCTGCACTCGTTTGGCCAAGGCACATACAGGAGTTAAGGCTTCCTTCTCCTCCCCCCTTTCTCTCTCTCTCTCCTCTCTAAAATTAATTTTTTTTTTTTTGTATTTTTCTGAAGTTGGAAATGGGGAGGCAGTCAGACAGACTCCCGCATGCACCTGACTGGGGTCCACCTGGCATGCTCACCAGGGGGCGATGCTCTGCCCATCTGGGGCATTGCTCTGTTGCAACCAGAGCCCTTCTAGCACCTGAGGCAGAGGCCTGGAGCCATCCTCAGTGCCCAGGCCAACTTTTTGCTCCAATGGAGCCTTGGCTGCAGGAGGGGAAGAGAGAGACAGAGAGGAAGGAGAGGGTGAAGGGTGGAGAAGCAGATGGGCGCTTCTCCTGGGTGCCCTGGCCAGGAATCGAACCTGGGACTCCTGCACACCAGGCTGATGCTCTACCACTGAGCCAATCAGCCAGGGCCTAAAATTAATTTTTTTAAAAAATATATTTCTCCAACTTCAGAACCAATACAAAGTTATAGGACGCTGATTGCAAAGGCTGTTTTCAAAAGTACTTAGTATTGGCCCTGGCCAGTTGGCTCAGTGGTAGAGTGTTGGCCTGGCGTGCAAGGGGTCCCGGGTTCAATTCCCAGCCAAGGCACACAGGAGAAGCACCCATCTGCTTCTCCACCCCTCCCCCTCTCCACCCCTCCCCCTCTCCTTCCTCTCTGTCTCTCTCTTCCCCTCTCGCAGCGAGATTCCATTGGAGCAGAGATGGCCCAGGCGCTGGGGATGGCTCCTTGGCCTCTGTCCCAGGCACTAGAGTGGCTCTGGTCGCAACAGAGCGACGCCCCGGAGGGGCAGAGCATTGCCCCCTGGTGGGCAGAGCGTCGCCCCTTGGTGGGCGTGCCGGGTGGATCCCGGTCGGGCGCATGCGGGAGTCTGTCTGACTGTCTCTCCCCGTTTCCAGCTTCGAAAAAATCCAAAAAAAAAAAAAAAAAAGTACTTAGTATTCAAATAATTTACTCACTGTGGTGGACAAAATAATGACCTCCCAGAATGAGTATATTCTAATCCCCAGAAACCGTAGGTTTATGAAATTACATGGCAAAGAAGAATTAAGGTAACAGATGAAATTAAGATAGCAAGTCAATCAACTTTTTTTAAATTGATTGATTTTAGAGAGGGGGGGAGAGAGAGAGAGAAATATATCAATTTGTTGTTTCACATATTTATGTATTTTTCAGTTGATTCTTGTATATGCCCTGACTGTGGATTAAACCCACAACCTCTGCATTTTGGGGTGATGCTCTCTAACCCACTGGGTTACCCAGCTATGGCATTTTGACCTTTAAATAAAGGGATTATCCTGGATTATGTGGATGGGCCAATGTAATCACAGTTGTCCTTAAATGTATGAGGGAATAAAAGAACAATGTCACAGAGCAGGGATGTGAGAGAAACAACAGCCACTGCTGGCTGTGCGGTAGAATGGAGCCCACACACAACAACGCAGGGAGCAAAGACCACAAAGCTGGACAAGGCAAGGAACTGCTTCTCCTCGAGGTCTCCAGGCTTTCTTGCCCTCTGATGTTAGTCCCATAACACTCATTTCAGAGTACAGAATTGTAAGAGGATGAATTTATGGTGTTGTAAGCCACAAAATGTGTGTTAATTTGTTACATCAGCAATAAGAAACTAGTGTATTTACTATAAAATAAAAGGGATTGTGATTTATATTCTTTTAAATTTTGAAGTTTTCAGCAAATAGATTGCATTCACTTTGCCATCCCATTTCACACCTAGAGGCAGATTTCTACGGGGTTAATGGAACTGAAGCTTCAAGCCTCTCCAGTGCACAGGTACCTTGGAGTCCTGGGGTTGTGCAGTGAGACAGGCAGAAAGAGGGCAGGCTCAGCCAGGACGCATTCCTGATAAGTAGCCTGAAGAGACCTTAGAAGAAAGGGATCTGCATCTCCAAGCTTCAAGCAATTTGTTGTGATTTCTGTTTTTATTCTGAATAAATTCTTATGTTCAAACCTAATTTTGTTTTGGTAATTTTATATTACCAAATTGTATCTGCTCTTGGCTGAAAAAAACCTAGATCCACCCATCTTTGCCTTATTCCTTTTAAACCAGGGGTAGTCAACCTTTTTATACCTACTACCCACTTTTGTATCTCTGTTAGTAGTAAAATTTTCTAACCACCCACCGGTTCCACAGTAATGGTGATTTATAAAGTAGGGAAGTAACTTTACTTTATAAAATTTATAAAGCAGAGTTACAGCAAGTTAAAGCATATAATAATAATTACTTACCAAGTACTTTATGTCAGATTTTTGCTAAATTTGGCAGAATAAATCTTTATAAAACAACTTACTTCAATCTATCTTTTTATTTATACTTTGGTTGCTCTGCTACCGCCCACCATGAAAGCTGGAGCGCCCACTAGTGGGCGGTAGGGACCAGGTTGACTACCTCTGTTTTAAACCATCAGACACACATACAAACACACAGTTGAAAAACAGGGGTGGGGGGTGGGGAGGAGTGTTACACTTAATGTTTGACTGGCTTCTAAAACATCCAGACCCAGCCCTTCCACAACATCAAATCTGCCACTGGGATTTGAAGGGAGTACACTAATGTCTAGGAAGGGAGACATTAATTTTTTTTTTTTTTTCTTCATTTTTCTCAAGCTGGAAACGGGGAGAGACAGTCAGACAGACTCCCGCATGCGCCCGACCGGGATCCACCCGGCACGCCCACCAGGGGCGACGCTCTGCCCACCAGGGGGCGATGCTCTGCCCATCCTGGGGGTCGCCATATTGCGACCAGAGCCACTCTAGCGCCTGAGGCAGAGGCCACAGAGCCATCTCCAGTGCCCGGGCCATCTTTGCTCCAATGGAGCCTTGGCTGCGGGAGGGGAAGAGAGAGACAGAGAGGAAGGAGCGGCGGAGGGGTGGAGAAGCAAATGGGCGCTTCTCCTGTGTGCCCTGGCCGGGAATCGAACCCGGGTCCTCTGCACGCTAGGCCGACGCTCTACCGCTGAGCCAACCGGCCAGGGCCGAGACATTAATTTTTAAAGAAAGTTGGTCAAGGTCCTGGCTAGGTGCTCAGTAGATAGAATGTCACCCTGGTGCACCACAGTCATGGGTTCAATCCCCAGTCAGGGCATGTATGAGAGACAATGATTACACAACTAAATGGAACTACGTGGAAAAGGGAACAGCAAGTTGATGCTTCTTTCTCTCTTTCTCATATTAATGGGAAAAAAAATTTTTTAAAAGAAAGGTGGTCAAATTGTAGCTGATCCTATCACAATCTTAAGACAACAGGACACACTCTAAAGACAAGGAATGAGAAGAGTCATCTGAAGAGAATCTAATACGTTAGAATTGAATTGAAATCAATCAAATTAAGGAAACATTTATTGCATTCCTAAATAAATCCTGTACTGTGCTTTGTCTGGGGCAGTAGGACGAGCTGCGGCAGGGAATGGCTGCCCACAGTTGTGAGGAAAAGTCGTCCTAAACTGCCCACAATACATTTTCATTACAGAGAGCTAAACTGTATTTATAAAATCTACTTTCCAATTATCTTTTTTAAAAATGAGGGCAAGTTATAATTGGGAACCAGTTTTGTATAATGTTCAAGTAGTTTACCACCAGAAAAAGTTCTTTTTGCTGCAAACAATCATATAAATGGAGCCACTTTAAAATGGAGCGGTAGCTGCCATGCCAGAGGAATTTCCTCCCATGTCTTTTGTCTCAAGCCTTTAGAATATTAAAACAGGGCAAAACAACCTTTACCTTTGGCCTGAGCAACCTTGTGCCTTACAAAAGAATTGTTTGCAAAGATAACAGGAAAGCAGTTATGACTACCAGACTGAGGACTACTGGACTGAACTAAAAACCCTGTTTAGAATGAACGTCATTGTGTTATCTGCACCAATGGAAATGCCTTCCTTCTACTAATGTGATTGTCTCCCTTCTCATAAATACCCATCGCCTTTGTCTCCTAATAGTAACATGATTTGGACTTCTGCATGAATCAGTGCTTCCCAAATAGCAATTCTAATCACTTCAATAAATGCTTGTTGCCTCTCTCTGAAAGGTCTTTATTTTTAGGTTAACAATGTGTATTACCTCATCTCATCCTCTCAGCAAATCCCTGAAGTAGATGCCTAGAGTTACTTTAAAGGTGAAGAAAGTAAGATTCAAAGTGGGTAGTAAGTAAAAGAAATATGATTTGCTACCAATAAGATTTGTACTGTAATCATAATATTCTACTGCTTCTGGAGCATTTTCTGCCAGTAAAGACCCTCATGAAATGTCTGACAACAGGGATACATTAAATACTCTTATATCCTAGGATTGTGGGTTTCACCCCTTCCTTCTTCTCTCACATACTGGGTGTTAGGCACGGTCCCATCACTAACACTGTGGTGGTAGTGATAGATGGGACATGTGAGTATGAGTGTATGTAGTTTGAAAAAACCCCTGACCTCTCAAGTGATGTGTACATAACCTATCAGAGGTAAGTTCTCCTATAAAGAATTCTGTTATAGAAGAATTTTATAACGGCCTGACCTGTGGTGGCACAGTGGATGGAGCACCAACCTGGAATGCTGAGGTCACCAGTTAGGGACCCAGCACTTGCTAGGCCAAGGCACATATGGGAGCGGATGCTTCCTGTTCCTCTCCACTTCTCTCTCTCTCCCTAAAAACGAGTACATAAAATCTGCAAAAAAAATTTATAACATAAATTTACACAAATAACAGAATAAAACAGGTCACAAAATAGCATAGGTCATATAATTCCATTTTTGTAAATATTTCTGCATTGTTTTACTGTAACTTCTAAATTGTCTATATATGCCATATGTCAATTTTGTTTCAAGACAAAAAAATAAACTAAAAACACTTTTCAAGAAGTAAACTCCCATGGAGGGTTACTTCAGGAACCCCTTGGCTTCTAGAAGTCATTCGCATTTCGGGAAATTGTCAGCCCTTGGAAGAAGGAGAAGGAAGTTCTTTGCCACTGCTCATGCTTCTGAGAGAACACTCTTTCTGAAGGAGCAGTGCACTCTCTGGAAAAACCTGGCTGACTGGGAGGGTGTCTGCTTCATGGCAGCAAGCCAAAACTTCAAATGCTTTTGTTGCTCAAGTTTAGGAAAAGGGGTGATCACCAAGAAAATAACTCTGTAAGAACTTAAAGTTTTCCTCATTTTATCAGAATGACACCTCAAGCTCTTGTCCACTGTGTTATCTACATGATGTAACCAACGCTCTTGAGTTTGTTCTTGTGGCAAAGTCACAGTGAAGAGGAGGAAGGAGAAGACACCGGGATCTTCTCTTGTAAACTCTGTGTGAAATGCATAAATTGGGGTACACTGAACATTGCAGATGTAGTGAAATATAAAAGTTTAAAGTGCAGGCCCTGGCCGGTTGGCTCAGCGGTAGAGCGTCGGCCTGGCGTGCGGGGGACCCGGGTTCGATTCCCGGCCAGGGCACATAGGAGAAGCGCCCATTTGCTTCTCCACCCCTCCCCTCCTTCCTCTCTGTCTCTCTCTTCCCCTCCCGCAGCCAAGGCTCCATTGGAGCAAAGATGGCCTGAGCGCTGGGGATGGCTCCTTGGCCTCTGCCCCAGGCGCTAGAGTGGCTCTGGTCGTGGCAGAGCGACGCCCCAGAGGGACAGAGCACCGCCCCCTGGTGGGCAGAGCTTCGCCCCTGGTGGGCGTGCCGGGTGGATCCCGGTCGGGCGCATGCGGGAGTCTGTCTGACTGTCTCTCCCCGTTTCCAGCTTCAGAAAAAAAAAAAAAAAAAAAAAAAAAAAAAAAAAAAAAAAAGTTGAAAGTGCAAAGTAGAGGACATAATTTACAATCATATCTTGTTGGAAAAGAGCTGTGTTAGGCTTTCTCACTTATATTTTGTATGATTAGTGTGTGAGCACATGGCATAACCACGTGTGTATAGCCTATGTAAAGCTCTGGCTACTTTTCCTCAGGGTGGATTGCCTGCTTGCCACCTCAAGGGGCCATTTGGCAGACTGCTTGCCCACCACAGTGACGGGGGCATTTTCCTGTTCATTTGCCTGCTGTGTGAGAAGCAGTTTCCCCGTGCCTGTTTGCTCATCTGCCATTGGGAGAATCTAATACACAGGAATGGCCCAAAGCTTTCTGGCTCCATAGTTCCTCTACTTTCTGCCTGAATCTACTTTGAACCTGTCTGGCTTCGACCACTGGTATTATATCTGGCATAGTGGGCAGAATTTGATACAGATTGGCATGGAGCCACCAACACCCTTGAAGAATGGAATAGAACAGTGGCTCTTCTTGAACATGTGGTTCCCTGTGGCTACCCTGTTGGGGGCCATGGGCGGGGTGGTTTTTACAGCCCTGTGAGAAGAAACTGAAAGCTCTGTGCAAGAGGCTAGCTGAGTTTGAGAGCTTCAGGATGAGCTGCAGACTGAGCGCCAATGACAACTTGAACTAGAATGGTCGCTTGAGAAGGAACTGCAAGTTTGAGAACTCCAGTTTGCCCTAAAACCTGAATGCTGACACTGGAAGCTGTTAGAGACACTGCTGTAGGTTCAGGAGCTCCAGTTTTAGCTTCAGGCCAAGAGCCAGCAGCCAAAACAGCTGAAGTAGTTGCTGAAGGAGCTGCATTTGTGTGGGTAGAGGGGCTCTGAGTCAGCAGTAGTAGGTGTTTCCAATTCCTCCCTCTCTGAGAAGGAGGTTCAGCCTGAAACTGCCACTGCAGACTCCAAGCCTGGCTGGTGTTCACACAGAAGGTAAAAAACCAGCACAACCCCCTCTACAGGTAGTGGAGCACTTTGTGGTCTGGCCCTATATCCACGCAGAGTGAATGAAGTTAGGGGCGAAATTCAAGCAGAAACCCACTGAGCCCTTGGCAGCTTGGTTGCTGCAGTTGACGGACATAGGGGTGGATTGCATCATGCTCTCCAGAACAGGGATGGAGAAATTGGCTGCCATAACCACACACTATTCCATGAGGCAGTGTCAGAACTTCCATGACAACCCAGGAAACCATACCCTATTAGAATATGCAATGTGGCCCTGGCTGTTTGGCTCAGTGGTAGAGTGTTGGCCTGGCATGTGGATATCTTGGGTTCAATTCTTGGTCAGGGCACACAGGAGAAGAAAGTACCCATCTGCTTCTCCACCTCCCCTTGCTTCTCTTTCTCTCTCTCTCTCTTCCTCTCCTACAGTCATGGCTCAATTGGAGCAAGTTGGCCCAGGCACTGAGGATGGCTCCCTGGCCCCCAACTCAGGCGCTAAGAGCTCGGTTGCTGAGCAATGGAGCAATGCCCCAGATGGGCAGAGCATTGCCCCTAATGGGCTTGCTGGGTGAATCCCAGTCATGGCATATGCGGGATTCTGTCTCTCTGCCTCCCTTCTTCTCACTGATAATAAAATAAAATAAAAAGAATGGGTAATGTCTGCCATTCATACAGTCTGGTAGAATGCTGGAGACTTGCTGGGGACAGTCAGTGGCAGTCATATACTGAGCTGTAGCAGTTCTTCCGGAACTAGGTATGAAGAATGCTACTTTTAACCTGAGGTCCTATGGCCAAATGAGAGAAATGGCGCCATAAGGAGTGATACTGATAAATCTCCCCAAAAATTCAACAAAATCTTCAACCAGAGACAGAAAAATCTAACCTTGGAGCCTGCAGAAGTTCCACACTAAATGCAAAGGTATGATCGAGCGAAAAATTGACTAAATATATAATCAACCCTGAAGGAAAAAGGAGGAAGAAACACTCCGCCTTCCACACTTGCCGGGGTCCAGCCCCGGGGGGGATCCAGGGGTCCCACAGGAAGAGACGGCGTCGGCGAAATCGAGTGAGAGAGCCGAATTCTTTTCTTTCTCTTTATTCTCCGGTTAGCATTTACTGCCAGGCATCTCTGCTCAATGCTAGTATAGCTCCCTTTTTATACACACACACTGAGTTACAATTACATGGTGTTAATCATTGCTTCTGTTTCACTATGTTTACATGTTTCTGGATAACAGTTAATTTATATCTATAAATTACAAACCAGGTAGCAAATCATTCAAAGTACAAAATAACTTGAATAGTGATAACAACATCGGTAAAAGCTTTTAAGGTATTAGTACTAAAAGTTAACTAACTTTACTGCTGTTGTGAGTTAAGGGGCAGAGAGAGATTAGCAGACGAGATTATTAAGGACTAACAATGGACAACCGTTTGCTCAGATAAATGGCTTTGAGTTTAAGCAGTGTCCTACTTTTTCTCACAAGATTCTAAAAGGCTTGCCTATAAAGAAATTGACAGAACATTAAGAATAGCTTTCACCCAAAGATATACAGAGTGCACTTGCAAGATAGCCTAGTAGCAACATAAGACATTAATTGTTATTACTTCTATGGATTTTTCTACATTTCTCTTATTATTAAAGAATTTTGGAAAGTATGTAAATTTTATGAGAACATCTCATTGAGAAAGCCTAGCAATTGCCTTTAGTCAAAAGACAATTCTCTTAGTAAAACACTCTTTTCTTGCTGACTGCGCTTTCATCCTAGGCCACACAATGGGCCATTTTATTATACCTTACCTAAGATACTATTGTCTAGTCAAATATTACTTATTTATTATATTTAAACACTAGTTAAGTTCTACCTCTATTCTTCTCAGAGTGTATCACTATCTGCAGATCAAATAAGCAAGAAGAAAGGAATGTTTCTTAACTCTATTACATGAAAAGGCTAGGAGGAAAAATGTTGAATTAAGTGAAGGCCGAGAGGTGCTCTGTACACAGCCACTGCCTCCTATCTAGTCACAAGTCACAATCTATTCTTTCTAACATGATTAAGAAGGAGTTCTTCTACAAACTTAACCCTTTATGAGGGATATCATAGCCAGCCTCTTATGTCTATGAGCCCAGTTCAAGGGGCTTACAGGCTTTTCTGTGGAACTCACACCCTCTGTCTCATTTCCAAAGAAATTACTACAAATCTACAGGGAAAGTACGGTACTATTATCCCTGTGCCACAAATAATAGCACACACCCAGAAAAAGGGGGGATATAAGGCCAGATTAATTAAAAAAATCAAAGGGGGAAGTATCGTGCCTTTCCTTTTGCAGTGACTTTGTCACCCCACAGCCATTGGTCTTCACTGCAGTGACTTTGTCACCCCGCAGCTGTTGGTCTTTACTGCGGTGACTCTATCTTCTTTTGCTGTGACTTTGTCAACCAGCAGTTGTGGATCTTCTTCTGCTGTGACCTAGTTAGCCAGCATTAGTGGATCGGCTCCCGACATCTCCCCCTTTTTTATTATTTAAATAAAGCTTTTGTATTTTCACCGTTGTTTCTCTGAGATTGCTGTTTAAGAGTCGGAACATGACTGGAAGGACAAGAAGAGTGATAATTGCCACAGCTATTATTATGCCTATATCAGTAGCCAGAGAGGTCAGGCCATGCATAGAAAACATACTTTTAATGTTTTCAACAAATTGATCAGCTACTTCTGAGGCAGAGACTAAAGAGCCTGAATGTCCTAAGTTTTGTATCTGCTGATGTAATTCCTTCAAATCTAAACTAATATCACTATTATTCCATACACCTAACAAATGATTCTGTACATTATTCCATGCTATGATAGACTGATTGTATTCTAAAGGAGTCACACATATCCACCTGAATCCTGCATGGCATCTAAGAGTCATTCTAGCTTTCATAGCTAACAGCTCATTACATATGTGAATAAAAGCCTCCTCTAAAGCATTCACTTTCAATTCTAACTTCCTATCTATAGTCTCCTGTACTGCTAATGCAAGAGATATATTACGAGATAAACTATCCACATGATTTGCAGTGTGAACTGATTGAGCTAAAGCAGTGGTGGAAGCAGCTACAGATCCTATAATAGCAATAAGAGCAGTAATTCCCAAAATCAATTCGGCAACAAATCGCTTTCCTCGATGGTGAGCAAGCGCTTCAGAAGCAGCCTGTAGTGCATGCAACCCTGGGTCATCATACCAAGGCTGAGACAGACTAACAGGTAACATCACATAAGGTGGCTGTCGCAAAATAAACATAACTTGAGCTTTGGTGTCATAAGATAGACAGTTTGTTAAAACACAGCGAGAGCAGGAAATGCTAAATATAGAATTATAAGTACTAACAGAAAGATTACTGTCCATAGTAGCAATCAAGAGTACATAAGGAGCCGGTACACAAGCCTGAACAAAAATATTCTGAGCAGGATAAGGGTAAGGCCTAACCAAATATGCTGGTGCAGCAGCTGCAATTAGCTGCCAAAGCTTTGTTTGATACCTGGTGGTTAATTCATCCTGATAAGTCAGCTGTGCAGGTATCCATCCAGCAGACTGCCAACGTGTGACGATTTTATTTAAAGGATTATATTTATTTGACCAACTGTAATCGTCTTTCATTTTCTGTACTAATTTTCTATAATCATATTCAGAATAAGGACTAGACCAATCTTGTACAGTGAAATTAACAGCATATGCAGTATAATTCATATAATTGTAATATGCACATTCTTGCCATGGGGGAAAACCAAATCTATTCTCCACAGACCACCAGTAAGGCTCTTGAGTTGCCTTTTTTGGAGGATAAAGTTTACATGGGTGAAATCCCTTAGGAGGCAATGTAACAGGATTATACTCATGGGTGTCAGGGCCTCCAGGCATTAAAATTGTGAGAGACCATAAGTCTCTTGTTGGGTGTCCAGGTTTATTACTTTTAGGAGAATCAGTCAAAATAGTCTTAAGTGTAGTAGGAAAACACCCAGAAATCTTGTGAGTATTATTAAACATAAAACATATAGGTACCTTATCCGTTTTCCCATGAAATGAGAAATTTGAATTAGTTTTATGCATAATAAAAGAACTACATGATCCTCCCAAAAACTTAGTATGATTATTAAACACAGGTATATCATCTCCTCCCCAAGTAACAGGCTTAACTAATGGTGGATTTGGAATATAAGCCCAATAAGATTTGTTTTGTTCAGTAGCCTCAACATTAAGTACCTGAATTGAAAGTACAGCTAGCATAACAATAAACATATTAGTAGGGTTACGATGTATGTTTTGTCGATGACAAATTGAATCAGCCCTTTCAGACAACGCCTTCAACTGGCCCCAGGTTGGTGGGTTGACAGTTCGAGTAGAGCGAGCCATCCGTTGATAGGGAGGTCGTCTAGCTTCCTGTAGTGACAATCGCTGCATCACTCGAGTAACAGGATTATACAGAGAGCTCCTTGATGGCCTTTGCTGGAAAGTCACTGGTGATGCGGGTGGCACAGAAGTCTCCTTCTGGCTGGGAGGGGGCAGCAGTGGCAGTGGAGGCCTCTGGTGAGACATGGCGAATCAGCCGGTCTGGGATTCAAAGAGGCGAGTCAGCGTCCTGTGGAAATATACAAGCATACCCTCTCCCCTGGGTTAGAATTACATCTGGACCTTTCCATTGACCTGTCAATAAATCCTTCCACTTTGCCATTGGTTTAGGCTTATCCAGATCCAGATTCCAGTGTCTCAGGTGTTGAATAATCCTGTATATCAGCATTCAAAAGAAAATTTTTTTTTAAAGTAAAAAGCATGATAAAGAAGATTTGCAGGAGTTCCAGTATACGAGTTTCCTATATTCATAAAAACATTTCTACTTCATTAATTAACAGGCAATTTAAAGAACACATTAAAGCTGGAAAATTCTAGTGTGGCTTTCATTATTTTTCTATATTAAAAAAATCTACACCTTTGTTAGGCAAACCTACTCTGCTTCATGCTCTGCAGTGGCAGCAAGAACCTGAAGCTTGAAGCAGTTTAGTCAAAATTAACAAGTCTTTAGGATTCATGTTTCATACTATTTAAATTTAAATGAGCGCGCTTTACTTGTTTCAATTAAAATTATAAATTTGTAGGAATGATATTTTTATAATATTAGAGCCGGCATATTCAATTTTTGCATGCAAAAACTTAAAAAATTACATTTAGACAACATTAAACAAAGACCAAACACAAACAAGAATCAGACAAAGTAGACAAATCAGACAGATTAGAGAGAAACCCGGGATTTAGAGATTAAAGTATGGCCTGCTTGATTTTTACACAGGGCAATTTTGATTGGAACATATTGGATAGAAACTAAACAGAACTTTCTCTTGAAAAGTTTCAAGAACGGCCGTTTATGAGATTCTGTTTAGCCATATCCAAACAGGTGTTCCCTTTGCCCTCTTTTCAGGCATAGAACAGGAAAGAAATAAAATGAGTTGAGAGAAAGAGGAGAACAAAAAAAAAAAAAAAAAAAAAACAAACTGTAATTTTTCCAAACTCTTAAGTCCTTCTATTTTACTAAAGAAAATCAGATAATAACACAACTTTAAAACTCATCTCAATTTTCTAATCATTCTTGACTTCTAATAGCTGCTGCAACCTGCAGCCGGAATCCCTCCATTTCAACCCCCACAAGAGGCTTGCTTCTCATATTTTGCATGGAGGCATGGGTGGTTCAGTGGTAGAATTCTCGCCTGCCACGCGGGAGGCCCGGGTGAGGTCTGAGACAGACCGGAGTTGACAAATGGATTCAGGCTGGCGCCAATTGTTACTGGGGCCTGAGGCTGGCCCCCTTGCCAGTTTCCCTGATTGCTACTTTGATTACTTGTCAGATTTAAATTATGTGGGGGCTGCCATTCTATTCCTAAATTTGGTCCTAATGGCTGATTTCCTCTAGATAAACAAGCTTTAGCCACTTGTTCCCAATCATAAGGAGTCATCCAATTATGAGAAACTGTTTCCACCAAAGACATAGTATAAGGAGAGGTGGGTCCATATTGACTGCAAGCCATTTTCAACTCTTTCAATAATTTATAAGAAAGCGGCTCCCATGTAGGATCCTCCTCATCAAATTCACCAGCCACAGCCACAGGGAAACATAATGCCAAATCAGTTTCCCCTTGGTCGCAAGAAGCTTGAATTGCCTTCTGCAACCCTGTTAACCCTGATGATTTTTTCTTTTCATTAACATCTGGTGATTGTACTGGTAGAGGCAAAGACATTTTAACAGCCTTATTTTCATCCTTTTTGTCAGTCTTGGAGGGATATAATATGGGCAAGACTGTTTTTGATTTCCAATCCTCATTATCCCTATTATTTTTAGCTGCCTCATCTTCTAATTCAGCCTCATCTTTTGGAGATAAATGATTTTCACTATCATCCTGATGTTTACTTAATTTTAAAGAGGCCATAGCATGATTTGTAGTATCTTGAGACTGCCTTTTACTTCTAATTAACGGAGTCTCTTCTTTTGGAGGAGCAGTTGCCTTAGAAAGTTTATGCATCTCATGTTCTGGATTTAAGGCATCTTTAATCAAGCTCCATAAAGCAAATGTATCAACTGGAACCTTTTCTGGTCCATGTGCCTCATAATAAAGTTTTAAATCTTCTCCAACTTGAACCCATTTCTCAAAATCAAGCGTTCCCTCATCTGGAAACCATGGAGAACATTTTTGTACGAATTTCATAAAACGAGCTACTTGTTTAGAGGAGACCTTAACTCCTTTTTGGGAAAGTGTATACTTAATAACTTTCATAAAGAGTCTTCTTTCTTTAGACTCAGTATGGCCCATGACTTCTCAAAATCTTAAGTTCTGAAATTCTCCACCTATCCTCACCCTGTCTTTCTTACAGGGGGGTCTGCAGCACCCTGAGTGGAGTCCTAGCCGTCCCGAGACAACGAGGGGGGATTACCTGTAGGTCCCTGTATCGGGCGCCAAATGCCGGGGTCCAGCCCCGGGGGGGATCCAGGGGTCCCACAGGAAGAGACGGCGTCGGCGAAATCGAGTGAGAGAGCCGAATTCTTTTCTTTCTCTTTATTCTCCGGTTAGCATTTACTGCCAGGCATCTCTGCTCAATGCTAGTATAGCTCCCTTTTTATACACACACACTGAGTTACAATTACATGGTGTTAATCATTGCTTCTGTTTCACTATGTTTACATGTTTCTGGATAACAGTTAATTTATATCTATAAATTACAAACCAGGTAGCAAATCATTCAAAGTACAAAATAACTTGAATAGTGATAACAACATCGGTAAAAGCTTTTAAGGTATTAGTACTAAAAGTTAACTAACTTTACTGCTGTTGTGAGTTAAGGGGCAGAGAGAGATTAGCAGACGAGATTATTAAGGACTAACAATGGACAACCGTTTGCTCAGATAAATGGCTTTGAGTTTAAGCAGTGTCCTACTTTTTCTCACAAGATTCTAAAAGGCTTGCCTATAAAGAAATTGACAGAACATTAAGAATAGCTTTCACCCAAAGATATACAGAGTGCACTTGCAAGATAGCCTAGTAGCAACATAAGACATTAATTGTTATTACTTCTATGGATTTTTCTACATTTCTCTTATTATTAAAGAATTTTGGAAAGTATGTAAATTTTATGAGAACATCTCATTGAGAAAGCCTAGCAATTGCCTTTAGTCAAAAGACAATTCTCTTAGTAAAACACTCTTTTCTTGCTGACTGCGCTTTCATCCTAGGCCACACAATGGGCCATTTTATTATACCTTACCTAAGATACTATTGTCTAGTCAAATATTACTTATTTATTATATTTAAACACTAGTTAAGTTCTACCTCTATTCTTCTCAGAGTGTATCACTATCTGCAGATCAAATAAGCAAGAAGAAAGGAATGTTTCTTAACTCTATTACATGAAAAGGCTAGGAGGAAAAATGTTGAATTAAGTGAAGGCCGAGAGGTGCTCTGTACACAGCCACTGCCTCCTATCTAGTCACAAGTCACAATCTATTCTTTCTAACATGATTAAGAAGGAGTTCTTCTACAAACTTAACCCTTTATGAGGGATATCATAGCCAGCCTCTTATGTCTATGAGCCCAGTTCAAGGGGCTTACAGGCTTTTCTGTGGAACTCACACCCTCTGTCTCATTTCCAAAGAAATTACTACAAATCTACAGGGAAAGTACGGTACTATTATCCCTGTGCCACAAATAATAGCACACACCCAGAAAAAGGGGGGATATAAGGCCAGATTAATTAAAAAAATCAAAGGGGGAAGTATCGTGCCTTTCCTTTTGCAGTGACTTTGTCACCCCACAGCCATTGGTCTTCACTGCAGTGACTTTGTCACCCCGCAGCTGTTGGTCTTTACTGCGGTGACTCTATCTTCTTTTGCTGTGACTTTGTCAACCAGCAGTTGTGGATCTTCTTCTGCTGTGACCTAGTTAGCCAGCATTAGTGGATCGGCTCCCGACACACACTAACCTAAACAAGGGCTGCTTTCACTGGGAACTGAGAATATAGAAACTAAGGCGGGCATAGGGTGTGAATAGAACAAGACTGCAGCACAAACGTCCGAACCAGGCTGTGGCACAGACATCCAAGCTGAGGAAAAACTGTGCTTGTGGCAACCAAGTCAACACAAGCTAACACTTGCGCCAAATCCAGACAAAGAAAACAAGGGGGGCAGCCATCCGCTCCGATCTCCTAATCAGCGTGCGCAGATACTGGGCAAGAGATTCCTCCTAGAGCCCCGGGAGTGGGTGCCCATGTTACTGGACAGAGGGGCAGAGTCAGAGGCCTTTCTGTGAGCCAAAACCGGAGTTTTGAGGTTGCCCCTGCGCCCCGAAAAGCAGCACATGGGGAGTGAGTGGGAGCGAAATTTTCTACATTCATACTTTTCTGTGCGAGCAGGGCACCTCACTCGGAGTAAGAGGCTGCCGGCCTGATCTCCTGGTTGGCGAGCACAGATACTGGGCGAGAGATTCTCCCAAGAGTGGGCACGTGTGTTACCGGAGAGAGGGGCAGAGTCAGAGGCCCTTGTGTGGGCCGAAACCAGAGTCTTGGGGTTGCCCTGAAAAGCAGCGCACGGGGAGGGAGCAGGAGCAAAATTCCCTATGCTCGCACTTTTCCGTGCGGGCGGGGCGCCTCACTCGGAGTGAGAGGCTGCTGGCCGGATATCCTGGTTGGCGAGCGCAGATAGTGGGCGAGAGATTCCCCCAGGAGTGGGCGCCCGTGTTCCCAGACAGAGGGGCAGAGTCAGAGGTCTTTGTGTGGGCTGAAGCCCCACCTGATTATGCTAGGGGCTCTGACTAATTTGAACCTTACCCAGAGCCCTGGGCTGAGTGAGAATAGAGTGGGGACTTGCAAGCTCTTTGAGCCTCTTACTCTCTAGGCAGAGGCAGCAGCAACCCCATAGCTGCATCATCAGGCTACTAATTAAGGAAGGAAAGACTAGGAGAGAGGCTCCAGGAACATGGACTCTCTCATTGGTGGAGCCTGCAAATGCTAATGAGCCTTGACTGCCAACGAGACTGAAGCCCAATATATGACATCACCATAGGGACTTATCAACTGCAAACCTCTACCTAAGTGTGCCACAGGGGCAGAACCCGGGGTACAGAGTTACGGACCAGGAAGAGGGAGAGAAAAGAAAAAGCAAGATAACCTCTCAAAATCAAGAATAATCCACAGACTTTATAACCTATCCCATTTTATTATATTTGTTCGTTTGTTTCTCTTATCTTCTTGTCTTGATTATTTTCTTCCTCTTCCAATTTGGTCGTTTAATTCTCTGCCAGTATTACTCTCTCCTCTCCTTGAACTACATTACCCATAAGTGTTACATCTTCCATTATCTTTTCTTTCTTCTTCCTTTCTCTCTATGAGGGTTGCACTCCAAAATTCTTAACTCTCTCTCTCACTCTCCTTTTATTCTTTTTTTCTTCTTTTTGTGTTTCCTCTTTCTTTTTTTCTCCCTCTATATTAGTTTCTTCTTTTCTCCTTTACTTTTCCTCTCATTCAATCCTCAATCACGAACAAATTATTTTATCTGGAACTCAAATTTTTATTTGTGGTGCTATGGGGTTTTTTTTACTTCGCTTTTTTAACTCACTAGCAGTGCTCCCAACCCTGGCTCTCCATTTTATCTAGTTGTTGCTCCAATAAATACAATAGTAATTTTTCCATTTTTTCCTGTTTCCCTCTTATTCCTCTCATCATATCTCTTAGTCAACCATCACCTAAAAGCAAATCATTTTATTCTTGACCCAAATTTTTTCCTTTTCTGCATTTTGTGGGTCCATACCCCCTTTTTTGCCCCTTTATCACTTCTCCCCAACTCAGGCCCTCCATTATAGGTAGTTTTTGTTCTATATAGCACAATATAATTCACAGCTCACAAGATTTTCTCAAGAAGGAGAGGAGAGGAGAGGAGAGGAGAGGGAAAAAAAGGGGGGGAATAATAATTTTTTAAATTATTTTTTATTTTTTATTTTTATTTTTTTAACTTTTTATTCTTTATTAATTCTCATTAATACTATAAACAAAACCACCCTCAGATGTCATTAAGGAAAAGGAAATCGAATATCATGGATACAAAAGACAGAGAGGTAGCACAGATGGATGAGGAAAAATCTATGGAGAAAAAATTTAATATATTGAAAACCTTGAAGCTAAATGACAGAGAATTTAAAAAAGAAATCCTAAAAATACTCAGAGATATACAAAAAAACACAGAAAGGCAATTTAGGGAGGTCAGAAAACAACTCAATGAACACAAAGAATATATTACCAAGGAAATTGAAACTATAAAAACAAATCAAACAGAGATGAAAAACTCAATCCACGAGCTGAAAAATGAGGTAACTAGCTTAGCTAATAGAACAGGCCAGATAGAAGGTAGGATTAGTGAAATAGAAGACAAACAACTTGAGGCACAACAGAGAGAAGAAGAAAGAGACTCAAAAATTTTAAAAAATGAGAAAGCCCTACAGGAATTGTCTGACTCCATCAAAAAGAATAACATAAGAATAACAGGTATATCAGAGGGAGAAGAGAGAGAAAATGGAATGGAGAACATATTCAAACAAATAATAGAAGAGAACTTTCCAAGCCTGTGGAAAGAACTAAAGCCTCAAATTCAAGAAGCAAACAGAACACCGAGTTTTCTGAACCCCAACACATCTACTCCAAGGCACATCATAATGAAATTGGCACAAACCAACGACAAAGAAAAAATTCTCAAGGCAGCCAGGGAAAAGAAGAATACAACATATAAAGGAAGGCCCATTAGATTATCATCAGATTTCTCAACAGAAACTCTACAAGCTAGAAAAGAGTGGACCCCAATATTTAAAGTCCTGAAAGAGAGGAACTTTCAGCCATGAATACTCTACCCATCAAAGCTATCCTTCAAATATGAAGGAGAAATAAAAACATTCACAAATACAGAAAAGATGAGGGAATTTATTATCAGAAAACCCCCACTCCAGGAATTACTACAGAAGGTTTTCCAACCAGATAAAAAGAACAAAACAAAACAAAGACACAAGTAAAAGCTCCACCAAGAACACAATAACACCAAATTCAAACTATGACAACAAAAAGAAAGGGGGGGAAATGATGGAGATTAACAGTAGCAAAGGACAATGGAGTGCAAAAGTACTCACAAGATAGTGCACTACAATGAACAGGGTAGGAACCCTTTTCATTACTTAATGGTAACCACCATTGAAAAAATCACCACAGAAGCACATGAGATAAAAAAGATAGCAACAGAGGAAAGATGTATAGAATACAACCAAACAAAAACAAAAGATAGAAAAACAAAAGAGAAGGATCAAACAAGACAAAAACTAACAGAAAGCAATGTATAAAATGGCAATAGGGAACCCACAAGTGTCAATAGTTACACTATATGTAAACAGATTAAACTCACCCATAAAAAGGCACAGAGTAGCAGAATGGATTAAAAAAGAAAATCCAACTGTATGCTGCCTACAAGAAACTCATCTAAGCAACAAGGATAAAAACAAATTCAAAATGAAGGCTGAAAAACAATACTCCAAGCAAATAACTCCAAAAAAAAAGCGCGTAGCAATACTCATATCTGATAATGCTGACTACAAGACAGCAAAAGTACTCAGAGACAAAAATGGTCATTTCATAATGATTAAGGGGACGCTGAATCAAGAAGACATAACAATTCTTAATATATATGCACCAAACCAAGGAGCACCAAAATATATAAGACAGCTACTTATTGACCTTAAAACAAAAACTGACAAACATACAATCATACTTGGAGACCTCAATACACCGCTGACGGCTCTAGATCGGTCATCCAAACAGAGAATCAATAAAGACATATTGGCCTTAAACAAAACACTAAAGCACCTGGATATGATAGACATCTACAGGACATTTCATCCCAAAGTGACAGAGTATACACTTTTCTCCTGTGTACATGGATCATTCTCAAGAATTGACATGTTGGGCCACAAAAATAACATCAGCAAATTCAGAAAAATCGAAGTTGTACCAAGCATATTTTCTGATCATAAAGCCTTGATGGGCCTAGCGTGCAGAGGACCCAGGTTCGATTCCCAGCCAGGGCACACAGGAGAAGCGCCCATTTGCTTCTCCACCCCTCCGCCGCGCTTTCCTCTCTGTCTCTGTCTTCCCCTCCCGCAGCCAAGGTTCCATTGGAGCAAAGATGGCCCGGGCGCTGGGGATGGCTCTGTGGCCTCTGCCTCAGGCGCTAGAGTGGCTCTGGTCGCAACATGGTGACGCCCAGGATGGGCAGAGCATCGTCCCCTGGTGGGCAGAGCGTCGCCCCATGGTGGGCGTGCCGGGTGGATCCCGGTCGGGCGCATGCGGGAGTCTGTCTGACTGTCTCTCCCTGTTTCCAGCTTCAGAAAAATGAAAGAAAAAAAAAAAAAAGAAAAAAAAATAAAGCCTTGAAACTAGAATTCAACTGCAAAACAGAGGAAACAAACCCCACAAAAATGTGGAAACTAAACATACTTTTAAAAAAGGAATGGGTCAAAGAAGAAATAAGTGCAGAGATCAAAAGATATAAACAGACAAATGAAAATGACAATACGACATATCAGAATCTATGGGATGCAGCAAAAGTAGTGATAAGAGGGAAGTTCATATCACTTCAGGCCTATATGAACAAGAGAGAGCCCAAGTGAACCACTTAACTTCACACCTTAAGGAACTGGAAAAAGAAAAACAAAGACAACCCAAAACCAGCTGAAGAAAGGAAATAATAAAAATCAGAGCAGAAATAAATGAAATAGAGAACAGAAAAACTATAGAAAAAACTAATAGAACAAGGAGCTGGTTCTTTGAAAAGATCAACAAAATTGACAAACCCTTGGCAAGACTTACCAAGGAATAAAGAGAAAGAACTCATATAAACAAAATCCAAAATGAAAGAGGAGAAATCACCATGGACATCACAGATATACAAAGAATTATTGTAGAATACTATGAAAAACTTTATGCCACTAAATTCAACAATCTAGAAGAAATGGATAAATTCCTAGAACAATACAACCTTCCTAGACTGAGTCAAGAAGAAGCAGAAAGCCTAAACAGACCAATTAGAAGGGAAGAAATAGAAAAAACTATTAAAAACCTCCCCAAAAATAAAAGTCCAGGCCCAGACGGTTATACTAGCGAATTCTATTAAACATTCAAAGAAGACTTGGTTCCTATTCTACTCAAAGTCTTCCAAAAAATTGAAGAAGCAATACTTCCAAACACATTTTATGAGGCCAACATAACCCTCATACCAAAACCAGGCAAGGATGGCACAAAAAAAGAAAACTACAGACCAATATCTCTAATGAATACAGATGCTAAAATACTAAACAAAATACTAGCAAATCGAATACAACAACATATTAAAAAAATAATACATCATGATCAAGTGGGATTCATCCCAGAATCTCAAGGATGGTTCAACATACGTAAAACGGTTAATGTAATACACCATATCAACAAAACAAAGAACAAAAACCACATGATCTTATCAATAGACGCAGAAAAGGCTTTTGATAAAATACAACACAATTTTATGTTTAAGACTCTCAACAAAATGGGTATAGAAGGAAAATATCTCAACATGATAAAGGCCATATATGATAAACCATCAGCTAACATCATATTAAATGGCACCAAACTGAAGGCTTTCCCCCTTAAATCAGGAACAAGACAGGGTTGTCCACTCTCTCCACTCTTATTTAATGTGGTACTAGAGGTTCTAGCCAGAGCAATCAGACAAGACAAAGAAATAAAAGGCATCTATATCGGAAAAGAAGAATTAAAGGTATCACTTTTTGCAGATGATATGATCCTATACATCGAAAACCCCAAAGAATCCACAAAAAGACTACTAGAAACAATAAGCCAATACAGTAAGGTCGCAGGATACAAAATTAACATACAAAAGTCCATAGCCTTTCTATATGCCAACAATGAAACATTTGAGAACAAACTCAAAAAAATAATCCCCTTCACGATTGCAACAACAACAAAAACAAATACCTAGGAATAAACATAACAAAGAATATAAAGGACTTATATAATGAAAACTACAAACCATTGTTAAGGGAAATCGGAAAGGATACAATGAGATGGAAGAATATTCCTTGCTCTTGGATAGAAAGAATAAATATAATCAATATGGCCATATTACCCAAAGCAATATACAAATTTAATGCAATTCCCATCAAAATTCCAATGACGTTTTTTAAAGAAATGGAACAAAAAATCATCAGATTTATATGGAACTATAAAAAAAACGGAATAGGCCTGACCTGTGGTGGCGCAGTGGGATAAAGCGTCGACCTGGAACACTGAGGTCGCCGGTTCAAAACCTTGGGCTTGCCTGGTCAAGGCACATATGGGAGTTGATGCTTCCTGCTCCTCCCCCTTCTCTCTCTCTCTGTCTCTCTCTCTCACTCCTCTCTCTCTAAAAAATCAATAAATAAAAAATAAAAATAAAAATAAAAACCCGAATAGCCAAAGCAATCCTAAAGAAAAAGAACGAAGCTGGGGCCATTACAATACCTGACTTCAAACTATATTATAGAGCCATGACAATCAAAACAGCATGGTGCCTGACCAGGCAGTGGCGCAGTGGACAGAGCGTTGGACTGGGATGCCAAGGACCCAGGTTCGAGACCCCAAGGCCACCAGCTTGAGCACGGGCTCATCTGGTTTGAGCAAAATCCCACCAGCTTGAACCCAAGGTCGCTGGCTCCAGCAAGGGGTTACTCAGTCTCCTGAAGGCCCGCGGTCAAGGCACATATGAGAAAGCAATCAATGAACAACTAAGGTGTTGCAACACAGAATGAAGAACTAATGATTGATGCTTCTCTTCTCTCTCCATTCCTGTCTGTCTGTCCCTTTCTATCCCTCTCTGACTCACTCTCTGTCTCTGTAAAAAAATAAAATAAAATAAATTAAATAAAAATTAATTCAAAATGGATCAAAGACCTAAATATAAGACCTGAAACAATAAAGTACATAGAAGAAGACATAGGTTATAAACTCATGGACCTTGATTTTAAAGAGCATTTTATGAATTTGACTCAAAGGCAAGGGAAGTGAAGGCAAAGATAAATGAATGGTACTATATCAGACTAAGAAGTTTTTGCTCAGCAAGAGAAACTGATAAAAAAATAAACAGACAGCCAACTAAATGGGAAATGATATTTTCAAACAACAGCTCAGATAAGGGCCTAATATCCAAAATATACAAAGAACTCATAAAACTCAACAACAAACAATCCAATAAAAAAATGGGAAGAGGACATGAACAGACACTTCTCTCAGGAAGAAATAGAAATGGCCAACAGATATATGAAAAGATGCTCATCTTCATTAGTTATTAGAGAAATGCAAATCAAAACTGCAATGAGATACCACCTCACACCTGTTAGATTAGCTATTATTAACAAGACAGGTAATAACAAATGTTGGAGAGGCTGTGGAGAAAAAGGAACCCTCATTCACTGTTGGTGGGAATGTAAAGTAGTACAACCATTATGGAAGAAAGTATGGTGGTTCCTCAAAAAACTGAAAATAGAACTACCTTATGACCCAGCAATCCCTCTACTGGGTATATACTCCAAAAACTCAGAAACATTGATACGTAAAGACACATACAGCCCCATGTTCATTGCAGCATTGTTCACAGTGGCCAAGACATGGAAACAACCAAAAAGCCCTTCAATAGGAGACTGGATAAAGATGTGGCACATATACACTATGGAATACTACTCAGCCATAAGAAATGATGACATCGGATCATTTACAACAAAATGGTGGGATCTTGATAACATTATACAAAGTAAAATAAGTATATCAGAAAAAAACAAGAACTGCATTATTTCATACATAGGTGGGACATAAAAACGAGACTAAGAGACATTGATAAGAGTGTGGTGGTTATGGGGGGGGAGGGAAAGAAAAAGGGATAGGGGGAGGGGCACAAAGAAAATTAGATAGGTGACGGAGGGCAATCTGACTTTGGGTAATGGGTATGCAACATAATTGATTGACAAGATAACCTGGACATGTTTTCTTTGTACATATGTACCCTGATTTATTGATGTCACCCTAGTAAAATTAATAAAATAAAATAAAAAGAGAAAGTATTTATAGCAAGGATGGGGTACTTTATTCTCTGTAGCACTCCATCAGCCCTTTTTGGGTCACTAGTGACTATCTTGAGCCTTTTTGTTGGGCAGCCCATCAATGCTCTTACAGAGATGATGGCAGATTTGGGGGAGGTGGAGGCAGCACAGAACCATAAGGTTGTGCAGGCTACTGCCCATGGTGACCCTCCGAATAACAAAAGAAACAGGACTGTAAAGGTTACCTGAACACAGATGTAGATAGATTTGATTGCTGCCAGGGCAGATAGATGGCAGATTCAGTAGAGTCCTGTTAGACCTTTGGTGGGAGCTTAAACCAGAACAGACTTTGCATCCCCTGAAGAAGCAGGGAAGAGGGTGGCCCCAGCAGCTGCCAAGAAAATGGCTGGAGCTGTTGTATGACTGCAAGATTAAGTTTTGGAAAAGCTGAAGGAGAGGAGGATCCTCAAGACCCATTGCGCCAGTTTGAATAAGGGAAAGGCCAAGGGATCTAACAAAGATGGGCAGGGGCTGGAGGCCCAATGTGGAATTGGCAATCTACTGGTACCCTTCTAATATGCAGCAGGTGTTGCCCTTACCTGGCACAAGGTGCTTTTGCAGCAGCTAAAAAAACTGTCAGTGAGGCACCAGCCTTGAATGTGTTTGACCCAACTGGGCCTTGTGAGCTTGCTGAGGGGTTTGGATGGGGCTGTGGCAACAGATAGCTTATGGAAAGACACTGAGGTCTGTTATCAAAGAGCTGTATGCCTAGTTGCCTATAATGGACTTTAACCTTGGGTGATTTGTACAGTCAACTGGTCTATCGTGGACTAATCATTAAGTGGTGTAATGGACTCTTGAAGCAGGGACTGCAACAAAGGAGGGGGGCAGTTGCTAGAACATGCTGCTTGTAGATAGTAAGGAGATCTTGGCGGAGGGGCCCAGCACCTGTGGAGGCCCTCCTGCACCGGGAAGCTGCTCTCATCCAGTTGCAGAGATGGACCAATGACACTTTCTTCAATGGACACAGCCCTGGACTGTACTGAACCCCATCTACAATGGGTGGCCTTGTTGGTGCTGTGGGGTAGAAGGCTAGAGGCAGGCCTCTAGTTAAAACCCTGGGGCAGAGTGCTCAGGGCAACATTGTGAAGGGCACCTTTGTAATAATTGTTATTTTTAGTATAGCTTGTGCCTTTATAATTAGGTTGCTGTAGTCTGTACTGTTTCTGTGATGTAATGTACCTCACTCCTTGCACAGAGACCATCGGGGAAGATACCTGTCATGTAGATTTTGACGTGAGCAACCCCAAAGGGGTGGAGTGTTGGGAAAACAGCTGTGTTAGGCTTGCTTGATTGCACTTTGCATGATCAGTGTGAGGACCCGTTTGTCTGATTGCTTGCCTGCCATTGTGTGAGGGGCTGTTTCGCTGTTCATTTACCTGCTGCCATGAGTTTTCCCTGCCTGTTTGCTCATCCTCTGTTGTGAGAATCTAATAAATGGGAATGGCTTGAAGGAACAGTAGACGTGCAGGACTGGGGATGTATGGATGGGGAAAAAAAGGCTTTTATAGCTTTCTAGCTTTATCCGCTGAGCTGTGGCTTTTGGAACTCAATAAATATGCAGTGGTGCAGTTTCTCGGGGCTGATTCCACTTCTGAGTTTCAGCCCTCTGCTTGTACTATTTTCAGCTGATGTGTCTTATTCCTTGCAAGTCCGAACTGTAAGGAAATCATAACATCTGGTGCCCAATGTGGGGCTCGAAAAGGAGCGAGTCTGCAGTTTCGGGATCATCAGACTGAAGGGGGAAAAGGTCCACTTGGTGGTAAGGGAAACCTTCGGGATATTTTAGGCAGACTCATGGGGAATTCCCTATCAGTTAAGACCCAGTATATAAAAATACTACAAGCATTGTTAAAAGGGTCTGGTATAACTGATAAAGATAAAAATTTTAAGTTACTTGCCTGACCAGGCGGTGGTGCATTGGATAGAGCATTGGACTGGGATGTGGAAGACCCAGGTTCAAGACCCCTGAGGTCACCAGCTTGAGTGTGGGCTCATCTGGTTTGAGCAAAGCTCACCAGCTTGGACCCAAGGTCACTGGCTTGAGTGAGGGGTTACTCGGTCTGCTGCAATGGGTCAAGGCAATATGAGAAAGCAATCAATGAACAACTAAGGTGTCACAACAAAAAACTAATGATTGATGCTTCTCATCTCTCTCCATTCCTGTCTGTCCCTATCTATCCCTCTCTCTCTCTCTGCCTCTGAAAAAAAATATTTAAGTTACTTCAATTTTTTAAACATTCTTAAAAATGTTAAGAAGCATTATTATTGGTTTCAGCCACAAGGAAATGCTGCTTTAAGTTTGAAAACATGGAAACAAGTAATGAGAGCTTTACAGCGTGCTCATCAACAAGGAGATATGGTTCCTCTTTCTGTTTGGTCTCTTTGTAATTCAATTTCCTTGGCTTTGCAACCCCTACAGTCTGATTCTGAATCCTCATGGCCTCCAACTCATCAGGTAATATCTGATATTGATAATGGTTAAGTAAAAAACCAATATAGGTTAAGCAGTAGCTGCTAGAAGGAGAGAAGCTTGAAGCTTTACATCAATTGGTACAAACTCAATTAGAATTAGGACATATAGAGAAATCACAAAATCCTTGGAATTTTCCAGTCTTTGTAATAAAGAAAAAATCTGGGAAATGGAGAATGCTTACTGATTATATTTAATGTTTTAGCTACAATCTTCTGAATTATCATTTTGTTTGTTTCTTATTCTTTGCCTGGAAATTTAGAAGGGGGACTCATGATGGATCTGATTACAAAATCTCTTAGTGGCCACCGAGTTTTATTTTCTTCTTAGAGAGATTTTGATTAGTCTCATTCATCTTCAGTCTCTGTCAGAAAATGCCCTAAAAAAGGCAGGCATCTTTCTAGTCTGATTGTACTTTGAAATCCCGGGTTTCTCTCTGGTTTGTCGGATTCTAGTTTCTGTTTAGTTTTTGTTTGATGTTGTCTAAAATGTGGTTTTTTAAGGCCTGAATTAAGTTCTTGCATGCAAAAATTGGAAATGCCAGCTCTTATATTGAAAAAATAGTTTCATCCCTACATTTTTTGTTTTAAAATTAGAACTTGTAAGGAGTGATCATTTAAATTTAAATTGAATAGAATATGGATCCTTAAGAGTTGGTAATTTGGTTAATGCATTGTAAGGTGTATTCAAAGTTAGAAGTCAAATAGTAATTCAAGTATTAGGATTAATCAAAATTATATGTTATACTTATGTTTCTGTGCTGAAAATTGTCTTGTGTATAATGATATGCTCAGATCTGTAGAACAAAGGAATTAAGCAAAATTAGGCAGGGCCCTGGTAAGTCATTTCAAGAATTTGTCTCAAGATGCTTCAGGCAGTTGGCTGCTTGTCAGGCCGTATTCTGCAAAAGGGTCTCAAGAAAAGCGGGAATTTGGCTCCTCTGATGCCCTGAAATAGACTTAACAATACAAAAGACTTTTAGATATAGAAGCTAATGCATCTGTTATTGCTAAGCAACATTAGTTTTCTTCCTGGTCCACTTATGCAGTGGTAACTAAGCTTCAAGGCTTAGGGCAAAATCCCTAACAAAGCTCTAAGTTTTTTTACAATGGGAAGATAACAAGGGTCATTTGGCCTCTGATGAAAAAAAAACATTTATCTTCTAAACAATTAAAGGAGCGACTTTTTAAAGTACAATCTAAACTTTCTGACAAGGAGGTTCGATATAGTATTAACCCTTTCAAAATTGATCAAGATAATTAGACTCCGCCTCCTCCTTTTGTTACTCCCTCTGCTCCAGAACCATTTTCCTTGTATCCAGCCATACCCACAGAAACCCCTCTGTTAAGCCATTTGTAGATTCATTACCTATTGTTGTATCTGAAAAACAACCTAAGGGACCTATTTTTACACCTCATATGAAAGGAATAATGCAGACTAGAGAAGGGGATTTAAAATTCTTAAGTCCAGCATTAAAACCCTTTTCTGTCACACTCACTCCATTTGGACCTAATCCACAATTCCCACAAGGAGGTTTTTATACTCAGTATGACCAAATCCCTGTCAAAACACTTAAAGAGTTAAAAATGGCTTGCTCCCAGTATAGAACTCTCTTTATACGCAGGGACTGCTATCCTCCTTCATGGACTCTGAATGTTTTATCTCAAAAAAATTAGAGATGTTAGCTAGAACTGTTCTTGCAAAAGTAGAATAGTTAGAACAGTTACAATTTATGACTTAGTAGGAGGATCAGGCTCGTATTCAAGCTAACACTAACACTCCTGTTAATATTACACAAGATAAACTTTTTAGACAGGGACAGTTTACTAATTTACGACAGCAATGTAGGCAAAATATAGCAGTGAGGATTTGTTCTTATCTCCACATACGAGAGACCAGTAGATACCTTCAAGAATATTGAAACCTCGTCATGAGTCAGAAATAGAAGAAAGGGAGATTTGACATCTTTGAGCCATCAGAAGAAGAAATAGGCCCTGGCCGGTTGGCTCAGCGGTAGAGCGTCGGCCTAGCGTGCGGAGGACCCGGGTTCGATTCCCGGCCAGGGCACACAGGAGAAGCGCCCATTTGCTTCTCCACCCCTCCGCCGCGCTTTCCTCTCTGTCTCTCTCTTCCCCTCCCGCAGCCAAGGCTCCATTGGAGCAAAGATGGCCCGGGCGCTGGGGATGGCTCCTTGGCCTCTGCCCCAGGCGCTAGAGTGGCTCTGGTCGCAATATGGCGACGCCCAGGATGGGCAGAGCATCGCCCCCTGGTGGGCAGAGCGCCACCCCACGTTGGGCGTGCCGGGTGGATCCCGGTCGGGCGCATGCGGGAGTCTGTCTGACTGTCTCTCCCTGTTTCCAGCTTCAGAAAAATGAAAAAAAAAAAAAAAAAAAAAAAAAGAAGAAGAAATAAAAAGACTAAGCCTAGAGCGAAATGTTATTAGAGAAATGAAGATAAAGGCAACTACAACACAAAAAGCTGAACTGCCTACTTGGGGCAACTAAAGAAACTTACCAAGGAGGCAAAAAATGTTTTAATTAGGACTAAGACTTCAAAAACATCCTCGACTCTGTTTCTAGCAATGTTAGCTGTTGTGTCTATAACAATAAGCAGAATTATTCTTATTAAATTTATATTCCTTCCACAAAGAATGTTAAATAGCCTAACAATGTGTCACAATTATGTAAATCAACCTTTAGAAAAAATTCGTCATAAATATCCTCAATCTTTGATAACCCATTATATAAATAACATATTAGTAGCTTATAAGACTAATACTGAACTTTCAGTCATCCTTACAGATACTTCTGAAACCTTGAATCAATATAGTTTAATCATAGCTGAAGACAAAATTCAAACATCTTGTCCTTTTAAGTATTTAGGGCATATTATTGAAAATCGAAGAATTATTCCTCAAAAAGTCAATTTACAAACACCTTAAAAACCTTAAATGAACCTGACCTGTGGTGGCACAGTGGATAAAGCATCGACCTGGAAATGCTGAGGTTGCCAGTTCGAAACCCTGGGCTTGCCTGGTCAAGGCACAAATGGGAGTTGATGCTTCCAGCTCCTCCCCCTTCTCTCTCTCTCTGTCTCTCTCTCTTCTCTCTCCCTCTCTGTCTCTCTCTCTCCTCTCTAAAAATGAATAAATAAAAAATAAAATTTAAAATAAATAAATAAATAAAGTCTTAAAAAAAAACAAACCTTAAATGACTTTCAAAAATTATTGGGTGAGGCCCTGGCCGGTTGGCTCAGCGGTAGAGCGTCGGCCTGGCGTGCAGGGGACCCGGGTTCGATTCCTGGCCAGGGCACACAGGAGAAGCGCCCATTTGCTTCTCCACTCCCCCCTTCCTCTCTGTCTCTCTCTTCCCCTCCTGCAGCCAAGGCTCCATTGGAGCAAAGATGGCCCGGGCGCTGGGGATGGCTCCTTGGCCTCTGCCCCAGGCACTAGAGTGGCTCTGGTCACGGCAGAGCGACGCCCGGAGGGGCAGAGCGTCGCCCCTGGTGGGCGTGCCGGGTGGAAACCGGTCGGGCGCATGCGGGAGTCTGTCTGACTGTCTCTCCCCGTTTCCAGCTTCAGAAAAGTACAAAAAAAAATAAAAATTATTGGGTGATATTAATTGGTTGAGACCCTCCCTAGGAATCCCTACTTATATACTAACAAATTTATTTAATATTCTTCAAGGAGATTCTGATTTAAACAGTCCTAGACAGTTATAGCAAAACAACAGCTATCACTTATTGAAAAGATTATGCATACTTCTTATTTAGATAGAATTAATACACATCAACCTATTCAATTAATTATTTTCCCCTCAGAACATTCTCTTTCTAGCATCATATAGCAAGAAAACAAGATGTTAGAATGGCAATTTCTAACACATAAGACTCAAAAGAAATTATATATATACTTAGAGAAAATCTGTAGTTTAATTACTAAAAGTAGACTTAGGATAAGACGACTAGAAATAATCCAAATAAAATTATTGTACCTATAACATGTAATCAGATTTCAGACAACTGGAAGTTAAATATTGATTGGCAAATTGCATTAGCTGATTATTTTAGTACTATAAACAATCAGTATCCTACAGAGAAAAGAATTCAATTTCTAAAAAGAACACAATGGATTCTGCCGACTAAAGTATCGGCTCAGCCAATTCAAAAGGCTTCTACGTTTTATACTGATACAAGTAAATTAGGTATAGCAGGGTATACTAGACCAGAAACAAAAGTAGTAAAACCTCCATATATACCAGTTCAAAAAGCAGAGTTATCTGCCATATTACTTTTTAATGACTTTCCTTGCCCTATTAACACTGTTACTGATTCACAATATGTAGATTCGTAGAACATACAGTTAAACTTATAAAAACTGTTTACATTTCAAATGATGGTTCTGAATTACACAAATTATTTCAAGAGTTACGACTTTTATTGTGAGAATGAAATTTGCCTATTTATATAATTCACATTCATTCTCATACAGCTTTACCAGGCCCTATGTCTACTGCAAATAATAAAATTGATCAATTACTTACTGGATCGGTACAAATAGCCACGAAATTTCATGCAGAGACCGATATGAATAGAAAAGGTTTAATGCAAAAATGTAAGATAACCAGGTGAGAGGCTCAAAATATTGTTAGAGAATGTCCTCAATGAAGTATTATAAATGCTCCTCCATTACGGGGGTGGGAGGGTGGGGGGGGGAGGGGAGACACGACAAATCCTAGAGGACAGTACAGTAATGACCTGTGGCAAATGAATGTAACTCATGTTTCTTCCTTTGGAAAACTATCTTATGTACACTGTTCTATTGACACTTATTCTTCCTTTTGATGGGCCACATCTTTGCCTGGAGAAAAGGCTGATTGTGTCATTCAACATCTTATAGAGCTTTTAATGTTATGGGCATTCCTAAAGCAATTAAAACTGACAACAGTCCTGCCTATACCTCTGCTAAGTTTCAACAATCCTTAACACTTTGGAATATTAACCATACTCCTGGAATTCCATATGAACCACAAGGACAGGCAATTATTGAGCGCAGCGACTGCACTCTGAAAAATATGTTACTTAAACAAAAGGAGGAGAAGAAAGGAGATTATCCCCTAGAATTATGTTACACAAAGCTTTATTTAAATTTCTTAAATATAGGAGAGGATAATTTGACTGCTGCGGACAGACATTTGACAAAAAATAATAGTTCTAAGATTAATCAACCTGTGCATTATAAAAATGAGTTGGATCAATGGGTTCCTGGTGTAGTACAACATTGGGGAAGAGGGTTTGTTTGTGTCATTTCAGAATCCGGCAAAGTCCTTTGGATGCCTGCCTGCAGAATTAAACTAACATGAGTTAGAGAAATAGATTCTTTCCATATCTGCCCATTGATAAGACGGAAGCTTTGAACCTCGGAAAGAGAACCTTTAAGGCGCCGATGCTTAGTACTGAGAAGGCTAAAATACCAAGGTGGGGTCAACTTAAAAAGCTGACCTTTGAGGGTAAAAAGATGCTACAAGCTACTGGAAAAGAACAAAATGCTACTAATCTGTCCTTAGCAATGATTGCCATGGTAACAATTCCAGTATGTATGACTAAAAATTTTAGTTACTGGGCATACATCCCTAATCCTCTATTAAGTAGAGCTATTCATTGGGAAGATAGAGCCGTTCCTATTATTGTTAATGATTCTAATTGGCTTCCAGGACCTTTTGATGATAGAAGCCCCTTAGTACCTTCAGAAGAAGGAATAAGATTAGAAAATTATACAACAGAAGTTGAGGGATTACCTATATGTATAGGATATGAGCCACATTGTTTAAAATTAGCTCAAGCTTGGCTCTCTATTGTAAAAAATAACAGTAAAGGAGAAGGAAAAAGTTTTTGTTACAAGAATATGGATTTAAAGGTAATACATCTGTACCTGGTCCTGAACCTCCACCTAATTTACAACCCTGTCACACTGCAATTGTTAATCAGCTAAGTGAATGGATACATTCGGAAGATTGCAGAGGTGAAACTGCTTGGGTTTTACTTAATATTTCCTATGGAAACATCATAGATTGGAGCTCTCATGGCTCTGTCCGAGTTAAAGGGCAGGATGTTGACTTAAGGTGGCATAAGAACAATGGTTCAATTACAGCTGATGGACAAGGTAATCATACTATCGTATGGCATGAAGGAGGGATGTCACCCCAAGCTCCTCCCATAAAATTTGGTCCTATACAGTATCATTTGTGGAAAATAGCTATGGCACTTGAACATACGTCAGCGTGGAAAGGAAAAATCTGGAGAAATCATCCTTCTATTCATACTATGTTAACCTTTAAAAAGAATGACACATTTTATATCTGCTTGTGTTAGATTGCCCTTATATGTTTATTATTGGTGAAACCAAATGGACAGCTGAAAATTATTTATAACTTGCAATAACTGTGCTTTTTATACATGTATTAACTCTTCCATTCCTTTTAATAAAAATAGTCTAAGTCTATACATTTTAAGGACAGGACAGGAGTATGGATTCCAGTACAGATGCATCGAACGTGGCAAGAGTTCCCCTTCTATGATGCGGTTACATCTTATTAAGTGTTTGAAGTGAACCAAGAGACTAGTTGGACTGATCATTACCATCTTTATAGGATTAATAGCTATAACCACCACGGCTGCTGTATCTGGAGTCGCATTACATCAAAGTATACAGACTGTGGACTTTGTACAAAAATGGCATGAAAATTCTGAACTGTGGTCTTCTTGACGTATAGATAGGAAAATTAGTGCTGAGGTTAATGATTTAGACTGTGATTATGTTAGGAGATCAAACTGTTAGTCTGCAAAAACAAATTAAACTAAAATGTGATTGGAATGTAACTACTCTTTGTATTACCCCAATTCTGGGGAATCATACTGATTTCCCTTGGGAAAATGTTAAAAAACACTTGTTAAACCATGGAAACTTAACTATGGAAATTTTAGATTTACAAAAGCATACTGACACTATTTTTAAGGATCAGTTGAAATTGATTGGAGAAAATTTATTAACTGCTATTTCTGATGGAATCAGTAATCTGAATCCTCTAAAACAGTTTAAGATTTTTGGAGGAACTGTAGGAAGCATTATACTAATCATTTGCTTTATATTTCTTTTATTATATATAGTCAGAAGCAGAGGAAATTGGCATCAAAGCAAAATTGAGCAGCAATCTGCCACATTATCTCTTACGCTACATAAAGTGCAAGCTAAACAAAAAAGGGGGATATGAAGGAAACAGTAGACGTGCAGGATTGGGGATGGTATGAATGGGTAAAAAGGCTTTTGTAGCTTTCTAGCTTTATCTGCTGAGCTGTGGCTTTTGGAACTCAATAAATATGCAGTGGTGCAGTTTCTCAGGGCTGATTCCACCTTATGAGTTTCTGCCCTCTGCTTATACTACTTTCATCTGATGTGTCTTATTTCTTGCAAGTCTGAACCATAAAGAAATCGTAACAATGGCTCACTGCTTTCCTGCTCCCAGTTCCTCCACCATCTGGCCGAATCCACTGTGAACCTGCCTGGCGATGGCCACTGGCATCACATTGACAAAAAAGGCAGGGAAGATGAGACCCCACAAGTAGAAAAGCAGGGGGAAAAGCTGATGGTTTTATTCTATGTAAGAACATTGTTTTGGCTTTTTATTCACCTCTAGGCCATTAAGAGAAACAATGCATTAAGGTATGGTGCTCTGTAGTGTCAGTGATACAATGTCCCTCTATGTTGTTGCTTTAGCTTGCATGGCCTCAATCTCATGATCTAAGCAGTGTCTGTGTCTCGGGCAGCAGAATGAAGAAAAAAAGAAAGCAAGTATCACCATATGACATTCCTTCCTATTTCACCTATAGTGAGATTGCATAATACTGTCTTTATGTTTGGCAGGTGCAAATAAAAAGATCAGGGTAGGCCCTGGCCGGTTGGCTCAGTGGTAGAGCGTCGGCCTGGGGTGCAGAAGTCCCAGGTTCGATTCCCGGCCAGGGCACACAGGAGAAGCGCTCATCTGCTTCTCCACCCCTCCCCCTCTCCTTCCTCTCTGTCTCTTCCCCTCCCGCAGCGAGGCTCCATTGGAGCAAGGATGGCCCAGGCGCTGGGGATGGCTCCTTGGCCTCTGCCCCAGGCGCTAGAGTGGCTCTGGTCGCAACAGAGCGACGCCCCGGAGGGGCAGAGCGTCGCCCCCTGGTGGGCATGCCAGGTGGATCCCGGTCGGGCGTATGCGGGAGTCTGTCTGACTGTCTCTCCCCGTTTCCAGCTTCAGAAAAATACAGGAAAAAGGGAAAAAGGAAAGAAAAAAAAAAAAAGATCAGGGTATATATTACCACAGAAGAAAGAATGGGTATTGGGGGACAACTAGTACCTACCACAAGCCATCTGCTCCAGGTATTTTAACTTTGGCAATTTTGACATGTAGGGTCAGATCATTCTTTTTGGAGGCTATTCTTTGCATTGTAGAGTGAGTTAAGCATCCCCTTAGTAGTGACAACTAAAAGCATCTCTAGACATTGCTAAATGCCCTTCAGAAACATCTTCCCGTTCCCTGTTGAGAAATTGTTCTATGGTGTTCAGGAACTGCTTAGTCACTGGGCAGGAGACAAATCCAAACCATAAACGAAAGTCTCGGACAATGACAAGTGTTTCAGACAGACAGGGTGCAGGATGACCTGTGCATACAAAAGCCCTGAGAGTGGGAAGAACTTGTTCTAAGAACCTGACTGCAGGTGTGCTTGGTGGGGAAAGTGGGCTGAGAGGAGGCGGACAGTAGGTGGGAGCCTGGGGAGGTTTGTGGAGTTTGATATTCAGTGCAATGGGAAATAACTGGAAGACTTTAAGCAGGGGATGGCATGTTTATGACAGCACATAACACGGAGGAACAAGAGCATGGAGGTCAGTAGGAAGTTGTCATAGTAGCCCAGGTGAGAAATGATGATGGCTTGGTTGGGCAGTGGGAATGGAAATAAAGTTGAAAGATAAATGTATTAGATTGGAGTGGTGCTTAAGAGTATGTTTCCACATACTGAATTTCAGTCCAACCCATTACAGATTTGTCCTATTGTTCCTGTATTAGTTTCCTAACAGTAACAAATTATCTCAAACTTGGTGGCTTAAAACAAATGCATTGTCTCGTGGTTCTGGAGTACAAAGTCAGTTTCCCTAGTGTCTAAGGGTCATGCCCCTAGGCAGACTCTAGGGAGGAGTCAGCTTTGTGTCTTATGTTCTGGCAGCGACTGCACTCCAATCTGCCTCCGAGATCACAATGCCACCTCTTTTGTGGGTCTTCTCTGCCTCTGATTAGAACACTTGTGATTGCATTTAGAACCACCCAGATTATCCAGGTTAATCTTTCCATTTCAAGATCCTTAACTTGGTCTTGTCTTTTCCCATATAAGGTAATACTCATTCTTTTGCCATAGAAGAGAACATTCCCAGGATTAGGACATGGGTATCTCCTGGGGGCTATTATTCAGTTCTCTAGTGTTGAAATCACTTGTGGCCATAGAAGGAAAGAGCAAGGAGGTCTTAGGTTTGTTTAGACATCAAGGTGGAAAGCATCTCAGTGAAGGTAATAATGCTGTTTAGTAAACTGATTATAGAGAAATGTTAAAAAGAGAAAACTGAATTTTTAAGAGAAAGTGGATTTTTAAGATTTCTCAGAAAGGTAGACTGAAGGACAAAAATATTCAGAAGGGGCCTGACCTGTGGTGGTGCAGTGGATAAAACGTCGACCTGGAAATGCTGAGGTCGCCGGTTCAGAACCCTGGGCTTGCCTGGTCAAGGCACATATGGGAGTTGATGCTTCCAGCTCCTCCCCCCCTTCTGTCTGTCTCTCCTCTCTCTCTCTCTGTCTCTCCCTCTCCTCTCTAAAATGAATAAATAAAAAAAATATTCATAAGGGATTCAAGGGCTTTAGACATATCATTCTGGATATCAAAGTCAATGCTTAAAAGGACTGCTACACTTATACATTGTATGGTGAGCACTCAAACACAGGGTGTATCACGTGTCAGTAGGCTGGGTATGGGCCATTCAGCTGTGGTAGGACTCGGGTGGGAGGGATAGTGAGAAGGCAGTGGACAATGGAATGGAAAGGCAGGACCAGGCTAACCTACAGAGGTAGAGCAACACAGAAGAGCAGGTATATCCTGTAGCTGTGGTAGGGAGGCCCAGAAGGAAGCAGAAATGCCACTGCAGGCCAGCAGAGACTAGCACCAAACTGAAAGCATGGATACTTATCTAGAGATCCTGGCAGGCTGGTGGCATCAAGACAGTCTCATAGGATATACTTAAGCTCCAAGGCTCTAGTTACCAGTACTGCCGCCCAGATATAGCCAGCTAAGTAACGAGGGTGCCTCCTACCAAATCCTAAAGTACTTGGTTAGAGCTTCTTAAGTGCTACTTCCTGAAGTCCTCAAGGTAGCTTTGTAAGTAGGGAGAGTCTGACAAAACTCTGTAACTCTGATAGAAATGAAAAAGAATGGCACTCCCGTGTCTGAATCCACAGTACAGCCCAGCCCCTATAAGACATAAGGAGGCCCTGGCCGGTTGGCTCAGTGGTAGAGTGTCGGCCTGGCGTGCGGGGGACCCGGGTTCGATTCCCGGCCAGGGCACATAGGAGAAGTGCCCATTTGCTTCTCCACCCCCCCCTTCCTCTCTGTCTCTCTCTTCCCCTCCCGCAGCGGAGGCTCCATTGGAGCAGGGATGGCCCGGGCGCTGGGGATGGCTCCTTGGCCTCTGCCCCAGGTGCTAGAGTGGCTCTGGTTGTGGCATAGTGACGCCCAGGAGGGGCAGAGCATCGCCCCCTGGTGGGCAGAGCATCGCCCCTATCGCCCCTGGTGGGCGTGCCGGGTGGATCCCAATCGGGCGCATGCGGGAGTCTGTCTGACTGTCTCTCCCCGTTTCCAGCTTCAGAAAAATACAAAAAAAAAAAAAAAAAAAAAAAAAGACATAAGGAAATCATTACTGACAATAGAGAGGAACATAACTTAATACGCACTGTAACTAAATCCATGGAATGCATGTTTATTTTTTGCTAAATACCATCAGTGCCAAGGAGAGTAATATGAACTAACAGGCATAGTTTGATACTGTGGTCAAGTACACAGGTTTTGAAGCCAAAGTCCCTAGTTCAAATCCTGGATAAATCATGGCAATATTTCGTTTAGCAAATTATAGCTAATTTGTGTTTATAAAGACTAGAGTCCCCTCCGGGGAACCATGACACCTGAACTCTAGACTTAGTTCCTGGCCCTGAATCTAACCAGTCATGTTCCCTTGGGGAAATGGCTTCCACTTCTGAAGCCTCCAGTTACCCCTCTGTAAAACAGAGGGTTGAGGTCTAAGATTACTTAAATGTACACTTTAAAGTGACCTTGGGAGGCCTTTCAAATCTTCATGCTCTGTAGAGCACCCAGACTTTCTCCTTACTGTAGACTGAAAGACTTTGAGAATCACAGCACTATTTTAGTTATATAGTACTCCTGATCTAAACGTTATTAATCCTGCTGAAGATGAGGAAATGAAAATCTAGCAGGTTTAAAACGATTTGTTCAAAATCACACAGCTAAATTACTATGAGGCCGCTATTCAATTTTAGTTCTGCCAATTCTAAAGCTGTGTATTTCTGCCTTTCTGTATGCCACCCTGTCATTAGATCTGATTTCTGCAGAGCAGGCCAGGTCACAGTGCTCACTGCCCGTACACTTCCCTACATGACCCTAATTGGTGGTTCTGAGCCGACACTTGGCTGTCCTTTGTTCAGTTCGGTCCTGCTCAGCACTCCCTCCCTTTTCCTGTTATTTATGGTGCTGTCAGCCCATATGGTCTAGCTCCCATCTCTTACCCTGTAAAATGTCTCCTCCATTTCTTGTTTCCAGCAGTAATTATGGACTTTCCTCATGTACTTACTCATTTCATCCACTTCACAATAAAAAATTAAATAAGTGTGAAGTTGGTGCTAAAATGATAATAAACAACAAAGGATGAAACAAATACCTGGAAAGTAAAAACTTTAGTAATTATTTTCCATTTTCTTTTATATTTAAGTTTTTGTTAGGTTAGGAAGATAATTTCCATGTCTGACCACTGGAACAATCTAAATCATATTAATGTTACAATCATCAATTCTAAAGGGAATTCAAATTGAATATTTGAATGGAAACATAATATGTTTAGCTTTCAGAATAGAGAACATCTTGGAGAAACTGTGACACCAGCGTAGGTATACTTAAGGTAATACTGGTATAATCAGTATCTCTCACAGCAATAGAAAATACTTGCTTTTTGATTACGTTCTATATTAACTTTGAGTCAAGAATTTCAAATTGTTGTAAAATAATTTCAGTTCAGTGCTGTGACAATTATGCAAACAGATGTAAACTCCATTGCTAGATGAACTTTAAAAAGGTTGAACACTGACCTGTGGTGGCGCAGTGGATAAAGCGTCGACCTGGAAATGCTGAGGTCGCAGGTTCGAAACCCTGGGCTTCCCTGGTCAAGGCACATATGGGAGTTGATGCTTCCTGCTCCTCCCCCCTTCTCTCTCTCTGTCTCTCTCTCCTCTTTCTCCCTCTCTGTCTCTCTCTCCTCTCTAAAAATAAATAAAAGGTTGAACACTTACGTTATTAACAAAAATGTCAACTAATACAGCCCAACAGATGCAGAAGCACCATAACTAAAAAGAATTATAAATACAGTTGTCTTAGAATAAACCACAGTATGTAGTATCAGGCTTAAAAAAACAACAACTAGATCATCGTTTTTATTTTTTGCTCTTTCTGACTCTACCTGCTAATATAGTGGCAAATTCTAATTATTTATCCTTAATCTCTCTATGAACATATTTGCTGATACTGGATACTATATTCAAATACATAATCCTCATCATGATTAATTTTTTTTTTTTTTTTCAGAGATAGAAAGAGGGTCAGAGAGAAGGACAGATAGGGACAGACAGGCAGGAAGGGAGAGAGATGAGAAGCATAAATTCTTCGTTGCGGCTCCTTAATTGTTCATTGATTGCTTTCTTATGTGCCTTGACTGGGGGGCTGTAGCAGAGCAAGTGACCCCTTGCTCAAGCCAGTGACTTTAGGTTCAAGCCAGAGATCTTGGGCTTCAAGCCAGTGACCATGGAGTCATGTTTATGATCCCACACATAAGTCAGTGACCCCACGCTCAAGCTGATGCACCTGTGCTCAAGCCGGCAACCTCGAGGTTTTGAACCTGGGTCCTCCGCATCCCAGTCTGAGGCTCTATCAACTGCGCCACTGCTGGTCAGGCTGATTAAATAGATTATTAGTGGAAAGTCTTTAAAGGTTTTAATAGGTATTAATGGTTTCATGCAACTTAAAAATTTTGGAAGTAATTGGCTATTGAAGTTTTCTTTTTGTTGGTAAACAGCTACAATACACCAATGTTACTGTAAATATCTAAATAATGTGTTTAAACATGCTTATATTTTACTTAAGAGTCAGACTTTATAATAAATGTGCAATATCATCAAATATTGTAATAATGTCATTATGATAACAGCTTATGTATGGCATTTAAAAAAATATTGACCAGTCACAATACATTTTTCTGGACTGAAATTTAAATTTTCTAGAGGCTAACGTGATAACAAGTCTATCATCTTCACATGGTGTATCCCAATCTTTTTCATACAGCTCACAGGCTTTTCTTGTTGCCTTTCCATAAACGATTCTGCAAGAAAAAAATTGACTTAAGTAGTTATAGTGAAGAGAAACAGATTCATACTATTTCAAAGACTTTTTAAAAATTCTCTTTTCAGTGTATAGTTATTAATTATAAGATAAAAGTAATCAAAAGTGAAACATAGATTGAGAAGGTCTCAAATTTTAAAAACTATAAAATTTGTGGGTTTTACTTGAAAAAATGTCTACAGGGGAAAGTAACACTTTTGAGAAGTTCTTTGCCCCATCTGTCTTAATCTATTTTGCTTTAGTTTTACAGTTATAGCAGGAAAACAAGATTTCTAAAATTCCCCTCTTGCAAACCCAATTAAGACTTGTTTTAGCAGGGAAAGAATGAAGGGAACCAAAAACCCCAGATGGGGTGGCCTTTTTTGTTGTTGTTCTTCAGATATTTGCCAACAGAACTAGCTACTCAAACTGTACTCTTTACTGACCATGTTAACAGATGACTATAATAATACATCATTTAAAGCTGGAGGAACACTTGATTGAAATGAACCTTAAGAGTTCATTTTGCACAAAGAAGGTAAGAATCTACTCTGAGGGGAAAATCTCATAAAATGGAGTAGTAGTGTCACTGCTTGTTCAAGGGAAGTTCATCGAGATCTTGCTGCAGCTGAGCACTGATGCTTTCAGAACAACTTTAATAACATTTAAGTAACCAAATCCAAAGACAGGATCAGAGTAGGCATTTTAAATAAGGTATCCTTCCATGTGTCTGTATGTATTGCCACACTTTAGACAAAAATCACAGCTTTAACAGAGCTGTTATTCTGGACAAGTCTCTGAAGTGAAGGGTGATTTTCCAAAATGAAATTTAAAAACTGGCAGGTGCGTATGTGTTCGTGCTGCCAAAGGAGAGGCAAAGACTACCTGTTTTGAAGGAACTGTTTTCTAATATTTATTTAGTGCCTATAACAAGAAGGGAACCAGATGGAGAAATCCAAACAGGTTTAAAAGCTGCAAAGTGGGATCTGTTTATAGTGAAGAAATCAGCTTTCCCTTCTTCTATCTTTATTTCCTTAACATTCTTTCTTTCTTTAATTTTTTTCCCCTTCTTTTCCAAGTGAGAAAAGAGGGGATAGAGAGACAGACTCCCGCATGTGCCCTGACTGATATCCACCTGGCAACCCCCTGTCTGGGGCCAATGCTTGCCTCTTTGGGGCCATGCTCACAACTAAGCTCTTTTTACAGCCTGAGGCAGAGGCTCCATGGAGCCATCCTCAGTGCCCAGGGCTGATGTGCTCAAACCAATTGAGCCATGGTTGCAGGAGAAGAATAGAGACAGAGAGAGAGACAGAGAGAGAGAGAGAGAGAGAGAGAGAAAAGGGAGGGGTGAAAAAGCAGATGGTGGCTTCTCCTTTGTACCCTGATTGGGAATTGAACCTGGAACACCCACATGCCGGGCTGATGCTGTACCACTGAGACAACCAGCCAGGGCCTGTTTCCTTAACATTCTACAGTCCCTTATTCTATGCTTATTTTATTTAAAGTAAATCAACTACATAAAATTGAGAAACCTAAGTTTCTCAAAGAGCTTCAGGATATAATCAGTGATGAAAGTTGATTTGACAACAGACATAAAATTCATAAAGGACACTGTATATGGTCTGCGGCAATCTTCTGATTCTCAAATAGGATTCAGAAGGTGACTATCAAAGTGTAAGAGTCACTTTTTTTCCCCTTCTCTGTATTTTCCTGAAATTGGAAATGAGGAGGCAGTCAGACAGACTCCCACATGCGCCCGACCGGGATCCACCCGGCATGCCTACCAGGGGGCGATGCTCTGCCCATCTGGGGCATCGTTCTGTTGCAACCAGAGCCATTCTAGCACCTGAGGCAGAGGTCATGGAGCCATCCCCAGCGCCCGGGCCAACTTTGCTCCAATGGAGCCTTGGCTGCGGGAGGGGAAGAGAGAGACAGAGAGGAAGGAGAGGGGTAGGGGTGGAGAAGCAGATGGACGCTTCTCCTGTGTGCCCTGGCCGGGAATCGAACCCGGGACTCCTGCACGCCAGGTCGATGTTCTACCACTGAGCCAACCGGCCAGGGCCAAGAGTCACTTTTAAGAAGATGGTTCTCAGTTAATGACACCTAAATCTCAGAATTCCAATGTGCTTGTAATGGACAATGTATGTGAGAAGGTGAGTAGGTGAATGGGGAAAATATGTGTCCAATCAAGAAATACTTACTAGCATCTTATGGCTGTATAGAACTGTTCTTGTTTAGAAATATTTCAAGTATTTTTGCACAGGATCTGGTTTAGGTCATAAAGTATTACAATCGTCATTTAAGAATGAAGAAGCCGCCTTACCAGGCAGTGGCACAGTGGATAGAGCGTCAGATTGGGATGTGGAGGACCCAGGTTCAAGACCCCAAGGTCGCCAACTTGAGCGCGGGCTCATCTGGTTTGAGCAAGGCTCACTAGCTTGAGCCCAAGGTCGCTGGCTCGAGCAAGGGGTCACTCACTCTGCTGTAGCCCCCCAGTCAAGGCACATATGAGAAATCAATCAATGAACAACTAAGGTGCCACAATGAAGAATTGATGCTTATCATCTCTCTCCCTTCCTATCTGTCTGTCCCTATCTATCCTTCTCTCTGACCCTCTCTGTCTCTGCCACACACACACAAAAAAAGAAACCAAGGAAAATAGGTGTCAAATAATTCACCTGAGGTTTTTAGGAGTGGTAAAATATGGAGCTGAGAGGTTTTTCTTTCCTTCAGACAGTTGTTAGAAGAAATGATTTTATATGTAGTGAGAGAATACAAACATCAAACAGGGTGGTAAAGCACCTAAGGGATTAACAACAGCAGAAAACTAACACTACTCTTTGGGTGAAGAAACAAGGGAGGAGACAGTGTTATGGATCCCAGGAGTAAGGCTACCCGGTGGAAGCTGACCAGTGGGAACTGGGACCATGGAAAGAGACAGATCTACTGCTCCTGACTGTCTTCTACCAGTGCCACCCATCGGCTGAATCTACCTGAACCAGAGAGTCAAGAGGCTAGAAAATGCATCTCCATGAGATACACAGCAGAGAAGTAGTGAGAAAAATATGGGTCCCCGAATACAGTCTAATGGCCAGCACAGGCTAAAGACCACAGTGGTTAATAATGGAGGTTCTAGAGAAAGAGCTCCTGACTTTGAATGCTGTCACTTTCTAATTCAATGACTTTGGGTACATTACATAACATCTCTGGTTCTCTATTTTCCTCATCTACAAAATAGGTATTAAATTTAATTTAGTGGGCTGTTATGGAGAATAAACAGGATAACATATTTGAAACCATAAACTAAGTGCTTGGTCCAGACCACACTCTTAATGAATGTCATCCATTAAATATTTCAAAACATCTGGATACAGCAGGGACAAAAAAAAAAGCGCAAGACCTAAATGCACTAGTGAACAAGACCCATTTTCGGCATGCCACTTGGCATATCTGGGATGGGGTCATGTTTCAAAGAAACTGGTATAACAGCTAATTTCTAGGGAAGAAATTACTCACTAAAGCTTTTTAACATCTTTTATCAAGAATGCATAAGCTCCAAGTTGAAGTCTTTTTTGGGGAAGGAAAATGGGCTCTCACTGACATATATATTCTTCAGGAATTTAGAAAATCATTAGCTGTTACTACAAAGGGGACATTTAGCAATGACCACTGGCCAAAGGAAAATGAGGGTCTCTTTTCTCCACTCAGTGACTTAAATATTTCTGACACTGGCAAAGTCCCTGGTGTGGATCCTCACCCTTGTTGAGTACAGCCTGACCTCACAAATGGGAGGGAAGAGTTCTACTTCTAGCCAAGAGGCTTCTGAAGTGTTTGTTCACTTTCATGGTGGCTCTGGAAGGATGCCACGAAAGACCTCTCATCATGCCACAGTGACGTCAGCAACATCGAGACCTCTGTTTCAGAGAAGGGGGTGGGGAGTGGCACCAATGAGAATCTAACTGCCCACTCCAGACAATGTGAACTGAGCTCTTGGTGTCCTGGGTTTAAAACAACAGGATATCTAGGTTGCTCTGCATCATCCTATTGTCAAAGTAGGTTAGTTAAATCAAACATGAAACACAACTGGGAATACCAGATTACAAATGTGCTTGGGATTGCTTCTGAACTGGCTCTAAGTCAAGGCCAAAGTGGCTGGTCGAGAAGTCATTCTTTCAGCAAAACTTCTACAAAGGAATTAATATTAATGATAATTATAATTATAATAGTTATCATTTCTTGAGTATTTACTATCAGCCAGCCCAGGCACAATGCTAAGCAGTGTACACATTCTATTTAATACTCTGCAAAACTCAGTGAGCCAGATGCTGTTATTGTTGATTTTATGGATGAAAAAACATGAGCCCCAGAGGGATTATGTAACATGCTTGGGATCACGACCTTGAAGTATGACAGTTACAGTTATTTCAGGTATGTCTGATTCCAAGGCCTATAAGTATAGTGCCTTCTTGCCTTGTGCCAGGAACAGTGCTAGACCTTGAAGACATAATAATCATGACAATGAAGGAAAATGAGTTCTGGAACTAGGGCTTCCAGTGTAGTGAAATAACTGTAGAGCTGAAATTGCTAAGAAGCCTTGTTTGAAAGCCACAAGTCTGCCAGATTTTAAAGATGAGCCCATCCTGAAAGCTGAAGAGCACAGTTCCTCTGTCTCCAGTGGGCATGGGAAGGCCAGGGCTGCTTGTAGGATGGCCTCCCCTTAATCCTTAAACACATGGTTAAAGTGTGGCTGGGAAATCAGTTCGAGGTAGGGGCTGCCAGCCCCAGAGGGCAGGAAAAGACAAACCCAACTTGCATAAGTGTTGGGAACGTACTCCTGCTGGACTGGTGGAGGAAAGAAAGAAAAATCTATGGCCCCGACTTTGTGACAACAAAAGTTTTTTTTCTTTATCTTTCAAATAAATTTTGCAGGAAAATCATGTGTTTGAATGCTAACAGGCTTTATCCTAAGACATCTAAAAGCGTGAGATAGAAGGAACAGTGTGATGGGGGACTTCAGTTTTTGGTTTCATTTTGGCATGAATGTGGCAAATATTCTAAACAGTAAAACTAAATTCTTCCAAAACCAGAGTGTTATTCAATGCTGCTATTTTTGTGGCTCAATTATTTAGCTTAAACTTCACCAAAAACTATAATGCTGTAAGTTAGCATGTTAGTTATTCGCCACAATGTTAATGACCTTGTATTTTCATGTAGTGTCTTAATCTTCACCTTCTAGGTAAATTCTGACTTCCTTACTCACTTTAACAAAGCCAGGATGAAGCATAACCTCTTGATTTGGGAAGGGAAAATAACCCAAATAGTTGACTTAAGTAATTACAATTTCAAAAAATTTAAGTTCATGACGTGGATGTCACCCACCTGAAGTTCTGAGTGTTCTTTTAGGAGTTGGTCATATTCTTTTGAAAGACTCTCTGATTGCATCTTCATTGTCATCATGTCATTTTGTGCCTTAGAAAGGGCTAGAAAACAATTAAAAAATTTTAATTTTGAAATAATTTCATTTTTTTTTTTTCCCTGAAGCTGGAAACGAGGAGAGACAGTCAGACAGACTCCCGCATGCGCCCGACCGGGATCCACCCGGCACGCCCACCAGGGGGCGATGCTCTGCCCCTCCGGGGCGTCGCTCTGCCGCGACCAGAGCCACTCTAGCGCCTGGGGCAGAGGCCAAGGAGCCATCCCCAGCGCCCGGGCCATCTTTGCTCCAGTGGAGCCTTGGCTGCGGGAGGGGAAGAGAGAGACAGAGAGGAAGGAGGGGGGGTGGAGAAGCAAATGGGCGCTTCTCCTATGTGCCCTGGCCGGGAATCGAACCCCGGTCCCCCGCACGCCAGGCCGACGCTCTACCACTGAGCCAACCGGCCAGGGCTCAAATTTTTTTAATCCAAACCTTTAATCCGAAATAATTTCAAATTTACAGAAAAATTTCAAGTCTTAAATAGCTGACTCCTTTGTAGACTTTATGCAAATTCACCGTTAATGATGTAGTACATTTGTTATTGTATTCTCTACACACACACACAATTATTTTATTAAACCATCTGAGAATAAGTTACATGTTAACCTGGCATGTGGAAGTCCTGGGTTTGATTCCCAGTCAGAATACACAGGAGAAGCAACCATCTGCTTCTCCTCCTTTCCCCTCTCACTTCTATCTTTCTTCCCCTCTTGCAGCCATGGCTGGATTGATTCAAGAGCATCAGCCCTGGGAACTGAGGATGGCTCTGTGAAGCCTCTGCCTCAAATGCTAAAAAAGCTCAGTTGTAAGCACGGCCCCAGATGGGCAGAACATCAACCCCACACGGGGACTGCTGCGTGGATCCTGGTCAAGGTGCATGTGGAACTCTGTCTCTCTATCTCCCCTCCTCTCACTTGGAAAAGAAGAAAGAAAAATTTAACAGAAGATGTAAAGAACCTATACACTGAAAACTATGAGTCATCATTAAAAAAGATTGAAGAAGACACAAGAAATGTAAAGATATTCCGTGTACATGGATCAGTATAATCAACAATGTTAAAATGGCCATATTACGCAAAGCAACATGCACATTTATGCAATCCCTATCAAAATCCCAATAGCATTAAAAAAAAAATCACTGGCCCTGGCTGGTGGTTCAGTGGATAGAGTGCCAGCTGAGCATTTGGATGTCCCAAGTTCAATTCCCAGTTAGGGAACATAGGAGAAGTGATCATCTGCTTCTTCCCTTCTTCCTTTGCCCCTTCTTTCCCTCTTCCCCTTCCACAGCCAGTGGCTCGATTATTTTGTGCATGGCCCTGGATGCTGAGAATAGCTCTGTTAAAGAACATCAGCTTCAGGTGCTAAAAATAGCTCGGTCCTCGAGCATCAGCCCTAGACGGCATCTGCCAGAACCTGGAGGGTGGATCCCAGTGGGGGTACATGGAGGAGTCTGCCTCACTATTTCCCCTCCTCTCACCTAAAAAGAAATCATCAGATTTGTATGAAATCACAAAAGACTCCAAATAGCAAAAGCAATCTTGAGAAAAAATAATAAAGCGAGAGTATTATACTGCAAGCAACTATAATCAAAATGGCATGGTACTGGAACAAAAACACACACAGATCAATGAAACAGAATTGAGAGCCCAAAAATAAAACCCATATGTATATGGGCAAAAATCTTTTGACAAAGGGACCCAAAACATACAATGGAGAAAAGAAATCCTCTTCAATATATGGTGCTGGGAAAATAGGAAAGACACAAGCAAAAGAATGGAACTAGACTGGTGTTTGTCACCATATACAAAAATTAACTCAAAATGAATCAAAGACCTAAATATAAGACTTAAACAAAAAATTACATAGAAAAAAACATAGCTAGTGAACTTATGGACCTTGGTCTTAAAGAGGACTTCATGAATTTGACCTTGGTCTTAAAGAGGACTTCATGAATTTGACCTCCAAGTCAAGGGAAGTAAAAGCAAAAAGAAATAAATGGGACTTTATCAAATTAAAAGGCTTCTTCTGCACAGCAAAATAAACTGTTAACAAAACAAAGAGGCAACCAACTGAATGGGAGAAGATATTTGCAAGCAACATCTCTAACAAGGGGTTAATATCCAAAATACATAAATAACTCATTCATGTCCTGGTGGGGTAGCTCAGCTGGTAAGAGTGCTCTCACCTGACCAGGTAGCGGCGCAGTGGATAGAGTATCAAACTGGAATGCAGAGGACCCAGGTTTGAAACTCTGAAGTCACCAGCTTGAGCGTAGGCTCATTCAGCTTGAGCATGGGCTCACTAGCTTTTGTGTAGGGTTGCTGGCTTGAGTGTGGGATCACAGACATGATCCCATGGTTGCTGGCTTGAGCCCAAAGGTCGCTGGCTTAAAGCCCAAGATCAATGGCTTGAGCCCAAGGTTGCTGGCTTGAGCAAGTGGTCACTCGCTCTGCTGGAGCCTCCTGATCAAGGCACATATGAGAAAGCAGTCAATAGACAACTAAGGTGCAGCAACGAAGAACTGATGTTTCTCATCTCTCTCTCTTCCTGTCTGTCTATCTCTATCTGACCCTCTCTCTTTCTCTCTGTCACACACACACAAGAGTGTTGTCCCAACACTCCAAGGTTGTGGGTTCAATCCCTGGGCAGGGTACATACCAGAATCAACCAGTGAAACAGCAAATCAATCTCTCTCTCTGTTTCTTCCTCTAAATTCAATCAATAAATTTAAATTTTATAAATATACAACTTAACAACTAAAAAGCAAACAATCCAACTGAGAAATGGACAGAGGACCTGAACAGACACTTCTTCCAAGAAGGCATACAAATGGCCAACAGATATATGAAAAGATGCTCAACTTCACTAGATATTAGGAAAATGTTAATCAAAACTACAATGAGATACCACTGCATACCTGTCGAAATGGCTGTTATCAACAAGACAAGTAATAATAAGTACTAGAAAGGTTGTAGAGAAAAAGGAACCTTTATTCACTGTTGGTGGGAATGTAAACTTATATAGCCACCATGGAAAACACTATGTAGAGTCCTCAAAAACTTAAGAACAGAGTTAACATATAACCTAGCAACCTCTTCCCTAGTTATCAACCTGCAGAATTTGAAAACTTCTATTTGCAAAGATATATGCACCTCTATAGTCAATGCAGCATAACTCATGATGGCCAAGACATGTAAACAACAGAAACGTTCTTCGATGGATGATTGGAAAAAGATGTGGTACATATATAAAATGGAATACTACTCAGCCATAAGAAAAGATAAAATACCACCATTGCAACAATAAGAATGGATCTTGAGAATACCACACTGAGTGAAATAAGTCACACAGAAAATGTCAAGAATCACATAATTTCATTCATGTAGTATATAAAACTGAAAGTGATAAATGAACAAATAAGACAAACAAAAACTCACAGACACAGTATGGTGGCTACCAGAGTGAATGGGGAAGAGGTAGTAAAGGGAGTCAAATACATGGTGATGGAGGTGATGGAAGGCGATTTGACGTACACTTGAAACCTATATAATTTTATTAGCCAATGTCATCCCAACACATTTAATTATTTATTTATTTATTCATTTTTAGAGAGGAGAGAGAGAGGGAGAGAGAGAAACAGAGAGAGAGAAGGGGGGGGAGGAGCTGGAAGCATCAACTCCCATATGTGCCTTGACCAGGCAAGCCCAGGGTTTCGAACTGGCAACCTCAGCATTTCCAGGTCGAAGCTTTATCCACTGCACCACCACAGGTCAGGCCAAAAGCATTTGATTTTTTTTTAAGTTTTTATTTTTTTTATTTATTCATTTTAGAGGAGAAAGAGAGAGAGAAAGAAGGGGGGAGGAGCAGGAAGCTTCAGCTCCCATATGTGCCTTGACCGGGCAAGCCCAGGTTTTGAACCGGCAACCTCAGCATTCCAGGCCAACGCTTTATCTACTGCACCACCACAGGTCAGGCTCATTTAATTTTTTTAAAAAGGTAGAGAACCACTTGTACAGCTTATTCAGAAGTTTTTCTGATCCTTGTAGTATGAAGCTATAACAAAACAACCATAAGCTAATCTTGTTTTTCTGGCATTTATCAAGCCAAGGTATGAACTATGTTTCTTACTTTGTTTTGTATTTCAGTGGATATTAAAAAACCTAATTTAGCCTGACCAGGTGGTGGCGCAGTGGATAGAGCGTCGGACTGGGATGCGGAAGGACCCAGGTTCGAGACCCCGAGGTCGCCAGCTTGAGCGCGGGCTCATCTGGCTTGAGCAAAGAGCTCACCAGTTTGGACCCAAGGTCGCTGGCTCCAGCAGGGGGTTACTCGGTCTTCTGAGGGCCCATGGTCAAGGCACATGTGAGAAAGCAATCAATGAACAACTAAGAAGTTGCAACGTGCAACAAGAAACTGATGATTGATGCTTCTCATCTCTCTCCGTTCCTGTCTGTCCCTGTCTATCTCTGCCTCTGTAAAAAAAAAAAAATAAATAAATAAATAAAATAAATAAATAAATAAACAAACACGGGATTCCTGCACACCAGGCCGACGCTCTACCACTGAGCAAATCAGCCAGGGCTTCTTAAAAAAAAAACAAACAAACAAAAAAAACACCTAATTTACTATCTTACTGAATGTACTCAAGTGAGTGGAGACTGTTATTGTCTAGGGCCTTTTGGATTGTTTTCCAGTCCTTCAACTCTCATTTTACAAAAATTACAATATTCTCTTTTGTATATCTTCTACCTTCTTCTGAAACTGCCTTTGTAAGGATTATATAAATTTTTATCTGACATTTTGTATGCTTGTTTTATTTTGAACCACATTATTTTGAAAACAGCATATATTAGGGAAGGCATTATTAGACAAGGAGGCTTGAGGTAATATATCTAACTCCCTCTCACCCGCAAGTATGAGTTGCTGTCACTTGACAGTGGATTTATGGAAACGCAGAGATATATAGAAACTAGGTTATGTTCTAGTCACTAGGAAATTTCTGAGGCACATGCATCATTTATTAATATAGAAAGTAATCCCAACTGATGTTATAGTGACACAGAGTAAGCCAAATGTTTGTGTAAAATGACATGTAAGCAAGTGAAAAATATTTGTGGTTTTAAAAGTGCCAAACTTAGATTTATGGAGCTATCTGCACAGTGGGAGGAGCTGGTGACACTAATGCAACTGGGTGGTGAATGTAGTGTGTTACTACCATTTCTACCTGAGACAACAGACACTGCCAGCTAGGCTCTGCCAGGAAAGGGAAGACAAAGGTCTTGAGAAGCGCTGGCATGACAGTTAATACGAGCTGCAGTACAAGAGCTATCAGGATTGTACCAGGGAAAAAACATTTTTGGTTTGATAAATTTCTACACATCTAGTGCTGGTTTGAGTTTATTTGCTTATCTTGTTGAGAACTCGAGAGTGTGGTATACTACAGCTATTCAGTACCTAATTCTCACACGCACTATCCTTTACTAGTGATCAATTATTAGACCATTACTCTACAGTAATGCTTCCAAGATACTGGGAAAGTAGACTCAGAAACTTCTGTTAAGGAACATAAATTGTGGTTTTAATTTTAGTTATTTTTTATACATGTAGATGAAGTCTGTTTTAGTCATCATTTTAATCATCTTTTAAAAAATATTTTTAAAATTGATTTGAGAGAGAGAGAGAAAGGAGGAGAGAAAAAAAGAGTGCATGGAAGAAACAAGAAACATTGATTTGTTGTTCCAATCATTTATGCATTCCTTGGTTGATTCTTATATATGCCTGACTGGGGATCAAACCCACAGCCTTAGTGTATTGGGATGATACTCTAACCAACTGAAGCTATCTGGCCAGGGCTCATTTCAATCTTTTAACCTCAAATGCATACTTCCTTTATATCTCTCTGATCAATCTACTCTACTCCATCTCTGTTACCACTATCCTCATCTCTAGTTTAATGAAAAGGATTCCTCACCTAGTTTCCCGGCTCTTATAATTCACTGTCCATGGTATTGTCAAAGTGATTGCTTCTCTGCCTAAAAACTCTCCAACAGTGTCCCCAGAGTGTTAACATATAAACGTGGCATATGAGGCCAGTCCTGATGGATCTCAGACTCACTGCTCAACTCTCACCACTGCCTCTTTATTTTACACTCCAGTCACACTGAGCTCCCTGTAGTACTTTCAAAGTGCCACACTCTTTCAGTTATAAGCTTTTCACTTTGTGACATCCTTGCCCATCTCCCTTAACCTCCCTGCTTTTCTCCTTCTCTCCCATTTAATCTGGCTAATTAAGATTCATCCTTCAAAATGTCAACAAATTGTCCTTGATTTCTGCTTCTACTTCACCTTGAGTTTACCTTTATTATAGCACTTACCATGATGAAGTATAACTATGTCCCCACTTAACTATGGACTAGCCAAGAAACAAAGCTGTGTCTTTTCTATCTTGAACAACTAGCACTTTGCCTAGCACATGGTAGGTGCTTAAAATATACTCCTTGAAGGAAGGAAAGAATAGATAAAAATTCTAAGCTTGAAGCATCTAAAAGATTCACTTGTGTAAAACTAGTTAATTCCTAAAAACAAAATAAATGTCAGGTAAACAATGAAGTTTCATTTTAGTCACTGTACAGGAATCTTTGTTCCAACTAAAAACAGTTATATCTTTAATCAAAAGAACAAAATATTCATAGCTGGACAATCACAAAGCAAACAGATCATTATTGAAATATTTTGATGAAAATAGAATCATGTTACAAAAATCTCATGCTAATTCAGAATTAAAAGCAGAAACCAAATAAATAGTATCAGAGAATCCAGCTTAATTAAAAAAAACATAAAACACTCATTCTAGGAATAGGACAGGATATATATATGCAAGGTAAGTCTGGAGCACCTTGTAGTGTCAGAAAATAAAAAAAGTACTCAAAAAAATAAAAAAGATTAGAACCCCCTCCATACACACAATGACGAGTATATGTCAAAGGGATACAGGAGACAACTGAAAGACTTCCAGTAGTCAAAGCTGAAACAACCTGATCAACAAAATAAATATTAAATTAGAACCCAACGTACAAAATGAATACCTGGAATTTCATACTGATATACATATATGAATGAATAAATAAATAAATATGGGAGAATAGACAAATCTGTGAAGAATAGTTCCAACTAATTTATATAGATATTATACCCTCAGGAGGTGGAACATAATTCCTCACTTCTTAAGTATGGGCTGAGAATAGTGACTTCCTTCCAAAGAAGGGGAAGGAGGACCCTGACAGCTGAGAAACCTGACACACCGACCTCAGCGGGTCAACACCCAGCACTCAGTGTGCTGGTCTACACTCTGGACCTCAGGTGATGCAGGGGGCGCTTCACTTCTGTGCCTTTCCTCTCCAGTCCAGAGTCCAGGCTAGTCATGAGAACAGCATCAGATACATTCCAATGGAAAAACAGTTCACAAAATACCCAACCAGTTCTCAAAATTGCCAAGGTCGCCCTGGCTGGTTGGCTCAGTGGTAGAGCGTCGGCCTGGCGTGCAGAAGTCCCGGGTTCGATTCCCGGCCAGGGCACACAGGAGAAGCGCCCATCTGCTTCTCCACCCCTCCCCCTCTCCTTCCTCTCTGTCTCTCTCTTCCCCTCCCGCAGCCGAGGCTCCATTGGAGCAAAGATGGCCCGGGCGCTGGGGATGGCTCCTTGGTCTCTGCCCCAGGTGCTAGAGTGGCTCTGGTCGCAACAGAGCGACGCCCCGGAGGGGCAGAGCATCGCCCCCTGGTGGGCGTGCCGGGTGGATCCCGGTCAGGCACATGCGGGAGTCTGTCTGACTGTCCCTCCCCGTTTCCAGCTTCAGAAAAATACACACACACACAAAAAAAAAAAAATTTGCCAAGGTCATCAAAATTAAGGACAGTCTGAGTAATTCTGATAGCCAAGAAGAGCCTAAGGAGACAAGAATACTAAATGTCAAGTGGTGTCATGTATGAGATCCTGTAACAGAAAAAAGACATCAAGGAAAAATGAAGGAAATCTGAATAAACTGGGAGCTTTAGTCAAGAATAATGTATCCATATTGGTTTGTCAACTATATAAATGTACCATATTAATGGAAGACATTAATACAAAAAGAAACCGAGTGTGGGATATATGGGAATTCTCTGTACTATTGTGTTTATTTTTCTTTAAATTGATATTACCCTAACATAAAAAATTTATTATAAAAAAGCATTAAGTCCTAAATAAGAACCTATCAAATCTGACCCCAAATTCCTGTTTTAAATAAACAAAAAATTAAAATTTATTTTGTATAAAATCTGATGTTTTAAAATTATTTATTATAGTATTATAGTGTGTATTTTTTTGAAAGAACCAAAGTAGTAATATTAAAAAAGGCAGTGACGCCTCACTCATGGTGGCGCAGTGGGTAGAGAATCAACCTAGAATGCCGAGGTCGAGGTCGCTGGTTTGACACTCTGGGCTTTCTGGGTCAAGGCACATATAGACAGTAACTACTATGAGTTGTTGCTTCTCGCTCCTCCCCTCTTCCCTTTCTCTCTCTCTTTCCTCTAAAATCAGTAAGCATATTTTAAAATCTAAAAAAAAAAACAGCAGTGAGGAGGTAGTGAGAAAATGGATAAAGGAAAAGCAGATGTTCTAGTAAAGAAGGATGGACTTAATGAACTCAAGAATATCAAAGTCACTTAATCTTTATGTATACAACCTATTTGTAAAAGATTTAAGTTACTTAAGAGGAGGGTTGAGATGCAATATGATTATAAATATCTTTAAAATGTTTAAAATTAGGGCTCATAAAAATAGCTTTTATGAAATTATATATAACAAATATGGAAGGGCTGTGAGAATTAAACTTAACAGCAATGACAAACCTTTACTGTTTCCATTAAAAATATGAGGAAAGAAATGTTTCTCTTAGTCTGTAACTGCTGAGAGTCCATGAAACCTAAGAGTCTCTTCCAAAGATTCCTACTGTTCATAACCATAAAATACCAAGTTGGTACACAGATGAAAGTGCACTAAGACAAGGAAGTTATCTGCTCACTGATCCATTTAACAATTTATGGAATGCCTAATAGGCATCGGGCATTTTTCTAAGTGCTAAGGATATAGTGAAAATATAGCCAGGTATTTCTTATAACACTCATTTTCTAGTGAGAGTTAAAGACACACAATAGAGCACAACCAACCAAAGGCGACTGCTAAGTGTAATTGAGTGGTAAGTGTAATGCAGAGGTTAAACAGGTGATGAGGTAGCAAATGACTGTGCAGCTGTATTAGGCTGAGTAGTCAGAAAAAGATTCTCTAAGGAGATGGAATTCAAGCTACTATTAGTTCTGCCAGCTGAGGGGCCTCAAATAATAACTCAGCAATGAGCACACTGTTCCACGTTTTATTTTATAAATACCATTCTTCACTTCAAGGAACCAAGGCTTAATGGAGAACTGGAGAGATATAGTTATACCAGAAAGTAAGTGCTTATAGAATGGGGGTACAAAAAATGATAATGGCAAACGACCCAGTTTGAAAAGACCAAATCTGAGACATTTGAATAATAAAATATAATGCCCGTAATAGATTATAGTATACAAGCAAACATAAATGAGGAAGAAAACTTCTTCCTTAGATGAATAGTATCTAACACTGTAGAAAAAAAAACGAAATTAGAAAATTACCACTTTAAAAATATTTAAAAAAAGAACTGAAGGATAATATAAAGAGAGAAAAGGATAAGGTGTATGTAAGATGTTATCATTTGGGTAGCTGAGTGAAGAGTATAGGGGAGGTTTTTTTTGTATTATTCTGCATCTTTCCTGTGAGTTTGAAATTATGTTTATATAAAAGCTAGAGATGATGTTGGGGCCCAGGTCACAGAAGACCACACCGGCCACCTTGAAGAGCTGTGAAGGTGCAGAGGCACAGTCAGACACATGGTGCTGAAAACGGCTCCAGTGGTAAACTTATGGCAGAGAGACTAACGCAGGACATGCTTGAAGACTGCTTGCTTTGCAAGAGGAGCAGTAGGAATTTTTGGAATAAATATAAAGCACAGTAATGATAATACAGAATAAACATGAATGACTAAAACAAAAAATAGGTCTAGATTTCACACAAAGAACAAAGGAGAAATTAATGATTATTATTATTTTTTGTGCATGTGTCTCAATTTCTCTACCCATCATTAGGTATACTACTGCCTGCCCATACCTTTTAGGGTACTGGAAACATAAACGAAGCTCAAGGGTTTAAGTGCTTTCCGGTTTACAAAAGATATGGACTTAAAGCATGCCAATAGTTATAACAATTACTGGTACTCTGGGCCAGGGAACTGATAAGTAGAATTTCTAATTTAATAAATAAAACCAGCACCACTGTATGATGTAGGTTGCCAAGTAATGTATTTAAGAAAAAAATTTTGGTTCTGTACATACCAAAATAATTATAAATTACCATATTCCCCTATGTATAAGACGCACCTTAATTTTGAGGCCAGAAATTTGAAAAAAAAATGTATTACATAAAGTTATTGAACTCAAGTTTTATTCATCATAAAATACATACAACTCCCCATCATGTCAAAACTCCCATCCATTAGCTTGTCTACATGTGTGTCTGATGATGAATCACTATCTTCGTATATTGCCTCATCCTCAGTTCCATCTATGGCATTTGAAATGTCACACTTTTTTTTTTTTTTTTACAGGGACAGAGAGAGAGTCAGAGAGAGGGATAGACAGGGACAGATAGACAGGAACAAAGAGAGATGAGAAGCATCAATCATCAGTTTTTCGTTGCGACAACTTAGTTGTTCATGGATTGCTTTCTCATATGTGCCTTGACCATGGGCCTTCAATAGACCGAGTAACCCCTTGCTCGAGCCAATGACCTTGGGTCGAAGCTGGTGAGTTTTGCTCAAACCAGATGAGCCCGCGCTTAAGCTGGCGACCTTGGGGTCTTGAACCTGGGTCCTCCACATCCCAGTCCGATGCTCTATCCCAGAGGTCCCCAAACTACGGCCCCCTAAGGCCATTTATCCGGCCCCCGCCGCACTTCTGGAAGGGGCACCTCTTTCATTGGTGGTCAGTGAGAGGAGCATAGTTCCCATTGAAATACTGGTCAGTTTGTTGATTTAAATTTACTTGTTCTTTATTTTAAATATTGTATTTGTTCCCGTTTTGTTTTCTTACTTTAAAATAAGATATGTGCAGTGTGCATAGGGATTTGTTCATAGTTTTTTTTTATAGTCTGGCCCTCCAACGGTCTGAGGGACAGTAAACTGGCCCCCTGTGTAAAAAGTTTGGGGACCCCTGCTCTGTCCACTGTGCAACCTCCTGGTCAGGTGAAATGCCACACTTCTTAAATGACTTGACAATGATCTCAATCTTGATATTATCTCATGATCTTTTAACCCAGGTACAAACTTCTCCTATAGTTAGTTTCTTCACTCTTCCTGCTGGTGTCAAATGGTCCCTAGAAGACTTCATCCATTGGTTCCATTCATCTCTCATGGCAGCTTTGAAGGGTTTGTTAATGATGACATCAAGTGGTTGGAGCTGGGATGTCAAGCCTCCAGGTATGATGGCAAGTTGTTGTGGACTGTTAATGGCAAAAAGCCATTATAGATTCGAGGCTTAGCAAAAGGTTAAGTTCTCCCCCCTCCATCTCCATATTTGGCTTTGATGCTGAGTATTTGCACCCACTCCACTTGCTTCCTTGGGTTGCTGGAAACAATATACATGCCCTTCCTCTGACTCTGTTTGTTTCAGATGTTTGTAAATTTCACTAATGTATCTTGTTTTTGCCTTGGGAGAGTTCCTGTCTTAGCCTTTGATGTGCAACTTTGTATCAGGGTCCTTGATTTGCAAAGGTCTATATAATAAAGCGAACTGGGGCTATGAGGCTCTCAGATACTGCCAGGCAGTTTGAGGAGTCCTCCCGGTCCCATCAGTTTTGTTCTGACAAAGTATGTTCCCTCAATTCCGCACCATTATTAGGAGCTGCGCTGGTCCGCGGCAGCAAGTTTTGTTTTTTGCTCTGCAGCAATCTTCTTTGTTTTTTGTTATATGTGCTCTGAACTGATCAAGCACCAATAGGGCAGGTTTGCATAAGAGCCCACCTGGTCTCCTTCTCCAAACTTTCTTAAATCAGATCTTCATCCCATCCTGATCCATCCAACCCTTGTCCTCAACGTGTATAATCACTACTCAAGGAATGTCTTCTTTTGACATTGTTTTGCATTTGAAAATCAGCGTAGGAGGCAGCTTGATTCTGTCAGCACAAGCTAGAACAACTGTATAATGAATCTTTTCATGTCCACTTGTCCTCACAGTTACAGTTTTACCCCCTTCTTATCTACAGTTCTGTCACTTGGGACATCAAACTTAAGGGGAACTTCGTCCATCTTTGCAATCTGTCCCAATTCAAACTGATGTGTCTTCCAACATCGAATGACAAAATGATAAAATTCAAGGACCTTCTGCTCATAGCTTTCAGGCATCTTTTGGGCAAGTCTGGTGCATGTACGCATGCTCAGTCCATTCCGTTTCATGAACCTGAAGCACCAATTGTGTCCTCCTTTGAAATCAGTAACTTCTTTTTCATCAGCAATTCTTCTTGCCTCATGCTGAACCATCTTTGTGGACACCAGAATTCCAATTGCCCTTTGCTCCTCAATCCACACCTTCAATTCCCTCTCTAAATCAGGTCATTTTGCTGATTTGCCTCTCATGGACTTCTTCTGCCGTGGCATTTTCAGTAAGGTTTCTTCTTCCTGTAGCCAGTCTCGGATTGCTTTCTCAGTTGGAGGAGGACCAAACTTATGTTCAGTAGCACGATTTCCATTCACTTTTGCAACCTCAGTCACTTTTAACTTGTATTCAGCACTGAATGAAAATCTTTTCTGAGTCACTTCTGGGCCGAATGTGGCAAAGCGTAACCTACCGTAATATACCGGTAACAAGTGTGAAACAATGAGTGCAAAGACGTGCAAAAAGCGGGAAATGAAAGTAAAAAATCTACAAACACTGTGTAAGATGCATCCAGTTTTTAGAGTCCTAATTTTTTTGAAAAGGTGAGTCTTATACATGGGGAAATATGGTATATTAATATGCTAGCTTTGCACTTAAAAATCAGAATGTATGTTTTAGACCAAGCATTGTGTAAGCAAAAATTATAGCAAATTGCTTTAAAAAGGGTATGCTTTATAAAGCAATTTCATGTGTAAGCAAAAGCAACAAGTGGAATCGAGGAGACTTAACAACCCACCAAAGGAGTCAAAGTACATAGACTATATTATATTATACATAAGCATATATAATTTTTTAAATTATGTGATCAATATTCATTCAACAAGCACTTAGGTGCACAGCAAATTTTTTAATACTAGCAGCAGAAGCAAATCTTTCAGCATCTTCACTTTATGCTGGAAAACGTATTCTTCTTTATTTGAAAACCCTCAATAAGGGTTGGTAAACTATTTCTAAAGGGCCAGAGAGTTAATAATTTCATCTTTCAGTGCCATGCAGACTCTGTCCAGTCTACTCAATTCTACAAACACAGAAAACAGTAAATGAGCCTGACCAGGTGGTGGCACAGTGGACAGAACACTGGCCTGAGATGCTGAGGACCAGGTTGGAAACCCCAAGGTCGCTGGCTTGAGTGTGGGCTCACCAGCTTGAGCATAGTGTCGCCAGCTTGAGTGTGGGATCATAGACATGACCCCATGGTCACTGGCTCAGCTGGAGCTCCCCATCAAGACACAGATGAGAAAGCAATCAACAAACAAATAAAGTGACACAACTACAAGTTGATGTTTCTCATTTCTCTCCTGTCCAAAGCAGACCTGACAAGGCAGTAGTGCACTGGATAGAGCTTCAGACTGGGATGCAGAAGACCCAAGTTTGAAACCGTGAGGTTGCTGGCTTGAGCATGAGCTCATCTGGTTGAAGCACAACTCACCAGCTTGAATCCAAGGTTGCTGGCTTGAGAAAGGGGTCACAAGCTCTGCTGGAGTCCCCTGGTGAAGGCACATATGAGAAAGCAATCAATGAACAACTAAGGTGCTGTAATGAAGAATTGATGCTTCTCATCTCTCTCTCTTCCTGTTTGTCCCTCTCTCTCTCTCTCTCTCTCTCTGTCACAAAGAAACAAAAAACAAAAGAAAAGAAACAAAAAGCAGGAGGCTGGATTTGGCCCATGGGTCATATTTTGCTGACCCCTGTTCTAAAACAACACTTGTCAAGTTTCTCAGTTCCTCTGAAGCTATCAATTCACTCAAGATAACTTAAAAATAAAGTATCAGAATATGAGGATAGGGTTCAAGTAATACTGGAAATTTTAAAAGTTTCCTTTTTTAGCTCTATCAATTTTCCTTATAAAAAGAACAAAGTTTATACAGACAGGGGACATTGCAGTAAAATTTAGTTTTGGATTTTCCAGTTTATTTTTCTAGTTGATTGCTTTCTGTCCATTTCAAAAGTGACTAAGTCAGGAACCAAGAGGGGACAATTTCAACAATAGGATCAATTCAATTTTGGTAGCCCTGGCTGGTTGGCTCAGTGGTAGAGGATCCACCTGGCATGTGCATGTCCCAGGTTTGATTTCTGGTCAGGGCACACAGGAGAAGAGACCATCTGCTTAACCACCCCTCCCCCATTTCTCTCTCTTTTTCTCTCCCCACTTCCACAACCATGGCTTGATTGGTGCCAGCAAGTTGACCTTGGGGGTTGAGGATGGCTCCACGGCCTCCACCTCAGGTGCTAAAAATATGGCTCCGGTTGCTGAGCAACAGAGCATCGCCCCCTAGTGGGCTTGCCCGGTGGATCCCAGCAGAGGCGCATGCAGTAGTCTGTCTCTTTGCCTCCCCTCCTTTCATTAAAATTTTTAAAAAATTAAATTCAATTTTGGGTAAGTTGATTTGAGATTGGCTGGATTTTCCCATGAGAATACCCCCATCAGGCAACCTCCAAAGCAAAAATTCACGCTTCAGTTTCTAAAGCAAAACTAATTCATTTTATTGGTGTTTATCACTTTTAATTACTAGCCTAATTAAAATACCCTGGGCCCAACCAATATAGTCCCAAGACATCTATTATGCTTTGGTTTTAGAAATCAACTGCAGATTTAATTAGCAAATGAACATATCAAACATCTAACACTGAATATGTTATCATTAACCAGGCTTTGCATTTTTATCTTTTTCAATTTAGAAGCTTGTAAAATATTTTACCTTAAATTGACAACTTTTTATGATATACAAAAAACGCAAATGGATTTCAAAAGTAAGATAGTGTCAGAAAAATCCTTAGACCTGTAGTGGCGCAGTGGATAAAGCGTCGACCTGGAAATGCTGAAGTCGCCGGTTCGAAACCCTGGGCTTGCCTGGTCAAGGCACATATGGGAGTTGATGCTTCCAGCTCCTCCCCCCTGTCTCTCTCTCCTCTCTCTCTCCCTCTCTCCTCTAAAAAAAATGAATAAATAAAAAATAAAAAAAAAAGAAAAAGAAAAATCCTTAAACTTGAAGGAAATGTTTTAAATTAATTTTGACAATGTTTTCTTAGATTAATAGTTAAAATCTAAATGAAAAAAAATTTTTCTTTCTTGTTCCACTCATTCCTTGTTTAATGTGTAAAGTTTCTTGAAAAAAAAAATATAGCAATTTATTAAGTTGTAACATAGACAACGCCTTTTGTGTATGAAGCTACTCTGTGAAGAACTACAGTTTAGAGAAACTTCCCCAAAGTGAAAGCCAGTCTGAAACCAAGTCTCAGTGACTTTAAGTTTACTTTTCCAAAGGCTAGTTAGATGCTTTCACAGTATCTTAAAACAAACAAAGTGAGCAAGAGAATTCTTAACAAATTGAAACATTTCAATTATTTTATTCTTTCTTCTAAAATCTAAATTTCTATCTACAAATTACTTGGCAAAAGATAGTTTCTGGCTCTGTTGTTTTTTCTTGCTAAAAATCTGCTGGTGCCTCTATACTTACTTTAGAATAAGTTTTGGACTTCTAAGCATGGGACTCACAGGCTCGCAGACCTTATCTCAGCTCTCCCACTCTACTTGGCCATAAACCATAATCTTAGGCATCAAGGCCTTTCATCCTTGGTCCGTGTGCATTCTTGAGGGTAGGGGAAGACTTTTCCATTTCAGCTTCTGAATCCCACTTATCCCTGAACCTCAGCTCTAATGATACTTTCTCCAAGAATTTTTCTTCAATTCTGCCAGTAATAATGATCACCCTCCCTGCTAGGGACCTTTCTCAGTAGACACCCTTGAAGACCAAGATGACAATGTATTTGTCTTGGTAGCCCTCAGCACATCCAGCACAATACTTTGTAGCTGGCAGTACAAGGAAAATTTTGTAAATAGGATTAAGCAGACACTCCATGTTGCTAAAATTCCTGTAATATGCAACGCTGTAGAAACACAGTCATCTGCAGAACCACAAATCCCAGGTACTGATCCTATTAAAACTGTTGAGGAGTACTTGCTTCATGAAGGGTGTAGGACATTTTATAAAGTAAAAGAATATGCTGTCGATCCAGATTAGAGAGCAAAGGGGTACATGTTTTCCAGAAAGGTCAATTTGTGTAAAGACATACTGAAATATATGAAATATAAACCTTCAGAAGTATTGAGTAAGTAAAGTTTACCTTTGACAGCAATATCTTGCAAACAGTTAAGAAGAAAGTGAGGCCTGACCAGGCGGTGGCGCAGCGGATAGAGCGTCAGACTGGGACGCGGAGAACCCAGGTTCGAGACTCCAAAGTCGCCAGCTTGAGTGCGGGCTCATCTGGTCTGAACAAAGCTCACCAGCTTGGACCCACAGTCGCTGGCTCGAGCAAGGGTTTACTCGGTTTGCTGAAGGCCCGCGGTCAAGGCACATATGAGAAAGCAATCAATGAACAACTAAGTTGTTGCAACGAAACACTGATAATTGATGCTTCTCATCTCTCTCCGTTCCTGTCTGTCTATCCCTATCTATCCCTCCCTCTGTCCCTCTCTGTAAATAAATAAATAAATAAATAAATAAATAAATAAAAAGAAGAAAGTGAAACCAGAGGGGAAGCAAGTAAACAGATATCCTGTCAGACTTTCTGAGGAAGAGATCAATTTGCAGACGTCAGTGAAATAGTCCAGGCAGAGAGGAGGGAGCATGGCTGGGCGGTTGACACAGTGTCTGCTTCCCAAGTCTGTTTCTCTTATATCCCAACTTCCTCCAACTCCTATTAGCCACATACTTACTTCTCATATACTACATTCCTTCCTGCAATTTCAAAATGTTAGTAGAAATTTTTAGGTAAAATTTCAATAGAAAATTTTCTACATATACATAGCATTTTTTACTAAATACTTTCTAGATCGGTGTTTCCCAACGTGGGGCCCATGCCCCACAGGGGGGCAATTCAATAGTTAAGAGGGGCAATTTGAAAATGGACTCGACAGGACTTTAACTCTTTCGCTCTGGGCCATTTAAATGCAATGCTAGATATCGGTGCCAAATTTAACAAAAAATGCAATTCTTAAATAATTGTGGTAAATAATTATTAAGTATAATTTCGTGATGAGACCAAAATATCAACTGGGTGATTGGCGTCGTCAAGTAAACTTCGTCCTGGGTTCACTGTGGAGCGTGCCGTCTGCCACGGGGAACCCCGGACGTTTTAAAAACTCACTAAACAACGCAGTTATTCTCACCTAATTGGCCCATCGCAACTTCTGTAGTGTTTCACATCATTCAGTTGGTGTTAATTTGAAATAAGTGTCAGTCAAAACTGTTGTAAAAGCTCGTTGATTTAATAAATATACATATATATATTGTATAGATATAATTGGTAAGTATTTGATTTTATTTTTATCAATATTAAACTCTTTATTAAGTACTTCTTGCATCGGGGCTAGAAAGCACTAATATTTTATAAATATTATTGGGGCTATAATAGTGCATGCACGACAATTTTAATTTTAGAAGCATAACTTTCCAGAAAATTTTGTCAAGTGGAAAAAATATAGATACCTTTTGATTTGTGGTGGTAGTGTAGTAAATGTGTTATATACATTTAAATAAATATGAATTTTTAGTATACGTTTACTCTATGTCACATTGAATATATTTTAACACATATTTTAATATTAGTTTTTAATTGATCTTATTTTTATTTCTTATAGCCCATAGTAAAATGAGTGGTGCAAGCAAGAAAAAAACTCGTCAATATTCAGAGGAATATTTAAAATTTGGGTTCATACCCGCTGTTCACGATGAGCGGATTCCTTTTTGTCTTTTATGCCAGCAATGCTTAACCAACGAATCAATGAAACGAGGTCATCTTGAGGCGCATTTGAAGGCAAAACATAGTGCTCATATTAATTCAGATTTGAGTTACTTTAAAACTTTAAAGAAAATTTTTGAAAAAAGAACAACATTAAAGTCTCTATTTACTGTTCATACTTCAACTAATAATCGTGTTCTTGAGGCTAGTTATAAAATTTCTTTATTCATTGCTAAAACTGGAGAAAATCACACTATAGGAGAGAATTTAATAAAACCGTCAATATCAGCATTTCTTAAAACGGTTCTTGAAAAAGATGACAAAGATGTAAAAGCTATGCCACTCAGTGACAATACTGTTAGCAGAAGAATAGACAAAATGAGTGAGGATATTGAAAAACAACTTATTGAAAAGTTGAAAACAAGAAAATTCTCCTTGCAAATGGATGAATCAACTTTGAGAGACAGTGAGGCAGTACTGATAACTTACGTAAGACATATTGATAAAGGACATTTTGCTGAAGAAATGTTGTTCTGAAAAAGATTAGAAAGCACCACTACCTCCAAAGATATATATAATAAGCTAAAAAACTACTTAGATGTCAATGATATACCAATGAAAAATATAACATCTTGTGCTGCAGATGGTGCTCCCAATATGATGGGCAAGAAAAATGGCTGCTTAAAATTGATGAAAGATGCGAATCCAGAAATGATTCTTGTGCATTGTGTTATTCATAGGGAAAACTTGGTAGCTAAAAACATCTCGCCTGTTCTGCATGAAGTATTACATACAATAATAAAGTGTGTTAATGCTATTAAAGCTAGTGCCAAATGTGAGCGTCTTTTCAAGCTATTTTGTGAAGAACAAAATGAAGACCATGTGAGACTTTTACTTCATACTTCATACTGATGGCTATCTAAAGGAAACTGTTTGAAAAGATTTATGGAACTGTTTGATACTCTTAGTGATTTTTTAAGCGACAAACCTGAAATGAAGTATCTGTTAACAATAGATGGTAAAGCATTTGTGAGTTATTTAGCCGATATCTTTGAAAAACTAAATATATTAAATAAGCAACTTCAAGGAACAAGTAAAACTCTTGTCGATGCAAAAGCAAAGATATTTGGTTTCATTACCAATATTGAGTTATGTCAGAAACATATTAACAACAAAAACTTTAAACAGTTTCATTGGCTCCAAAAATGTGAAGTAACTGATACCGCTTTACTTGTTATTGTCAATCATTTGAATATTCTATCGGCTGATTTAAAAGAAAGATTTTCTGATTTAAAACAAATTGATTTCCCAACATGGATGATGCAGCCAATGTTAGTGCATTTGTCTGATATATCAAATATGCAGTATCAAGAAGAACTTGCAGAATTGCAAAATGATGAGTCAGTTAAAGCTTTATTTAATATCAAAGGAGCGATGGCATGGCTTTGTGAGGAAACAGAAATCAAATACCCAAATTCAACCAAATGTGCAAGAAAACTATTGCTACCGTTTCCATCTTCATTTTTAGCTGAATGTGGATTTAGTGCTGTAAATAATTTACTGGTAAAAAAAAGAAATCAGCTGGATATAACAAAACGTGGAGACTTGAGACTAAAGCTAACCAAATTGGAACCTAATATAAAATCTCTGTGCAGCAAGCATCAAGTGTAAGGATCACACTAAATTAAAATAATAAATTAATATAGAAAAATCTGTATTAAAATTATTTGGAATTTAAATTTCTGTTTTTCATTATATGTTTTGATATTTTACTTACTGTGTTTTGTTAACAATTTCATAGTGATTTCTTCCTAGAACCTATCATTTATGTTTATTAAGTGAACAAATCAATTTTTTAATGTTAAAAATTATGTATGTTTCATAGGGGGGGACATAAAAATTTTAGAAAGGTTAAGGTGGGGGCATGGCACAAAAAAGGTTGGGAAACACTGTTCTAGATCATCAGTAGGCTTAGTGCTATTAATATACACTGAAAAGTAGAGGTATCATCTAGGTCCAGAAAATATTTACTCATGAAGATTGAGAATTTATTGACCAGAAGGGACTAGTTGCCTGACCAGGCGGTGGCACAGTGGATAGAGCATCGCACTGGGATGCAGAGGACCCAGGTTCGAGACCCCGAGGTCGCCAGCTTGAGCGCGGGCTCATCTGGTTTGAGCAGAGCTCACCAGCTTGGACCCAAGGTCGCTGGCTCAAGCAAGGGGTTACTTGGTCTGCTGAAGGCCCACGGTCAAGGCACATATGAGAAAACAATCAATGAACAACTAAGGTGTCGCAACGAAAAACTGATGATTGATGCTTCTCATCTCTCTCTGTTCCTGTCTGTCTGTCCCTATCTATCCTTCTCTCTGACTCTCTGTCTCTGTAAAAAAAAAAAAAAAAAAAAAAAAAGATAAGTGACTGAAATAAAAAAAAAAAGTGACTAGTTACCAGGTGAAAACTCTGATGATTTCTCACGTTCTAACCCCCAAGTGCTGTCCTGTGCCATAGTTGTATGTTCAGTCTTTGTCATTCTCCCCGATATAGGCTTCCTTCACTGGGAACCATCCACTCCCTGATTTTTTTTTTTTTTTTTTTCATTTTTCTGAAGCTGGAAACAGGGAGAGACAGTCAGACAGACTCCCGCATGCACCCGACCGGGATCCACCCGGCACGCCCACCAGGGGCGGTGCTCTGCCCCCCAGGGGGTGATGCTCTGCCCATCCTGGGCGTCGCCATATTGCGACCAGAGCCACTCTAGCGCCTGAGGCAGAGGCCACAGAGCCATGCCCAGCGCCCGGGCCATCTCTGCTCCAATGGAGCCTTGGCTGCGGGAGGGGAAGAGAGAGACAGAGAGGAAAGCACGGCGGAGGGGTGGAGAAGCAAATGGGCGCTTCTCCCATGTGCCCTGGCCGGGAATCGAACCCGGGTCCTCCGCACGCTAGGCCGACGCTCTACCGCTGAGCCAACCGGCCAGGGCATCCACTCCCTGATTTAACCATCAGATCAATACATATGATGGGTTAGACTCTATCTTGAGACTACCTTTCTTTTAAGCTTCAAACTTGTATTTCCAACTGTTCTTGGGCATTTTTGCTAGGAATTAAACTTGGTATATTTATAATCAAAGGCATTATTTCTGCTTCTCCTCTCCCCGAAATAAAAGAAAGCATCCACACCTCCTTTGCTCCTAATCTTAGCATCACCTACATAGTCAACCAAGTTAGAAACCTGTGGTCACCTGAAACTTCTACATTCTTCATTCCCCTAAACTTATTGATTCTGCATGCCTCTTAAAACCTCTCTTTAGATGAAATTTCATAACCCTGGCATGGACAGAAGATTCACAACTTTCCTGAAAGCAAAACAAAACATTATGGGTCATATACAGAAAGCACCAGGGACTAGAATGACCCCGGCCATGTCAACAGAAACAATACAGGTCAGAAGATAATAGAGCACTGCCTTCAAATTTAAGAAGGTAAACATTTTTCACCAATGTTGAAGCTAAAATAATAATTTTCAGGCATTCAGGTCTTCAAATTGTTTACCTTCCAGTACTATATCTCAGGAAGCTATTGGATGGTATGCTTATAATAAAGAGAGTGAATAAAAAATGGAAAATATGGAGTCCAGGAAAGAGGGTAGCAACATTAGATAGAGGCAAAGGGGTCCTCTGTAATAATGAATAATAGATACTTAGTCACAATAACTTGATATAACAAAAATTGATATGCTTACATTGGAAGAATGGGGGTATGGGAAATGTGTGTGAGGAGTTAGGTGAGATAAGAGAGTAGTCTCCAGAGTTTTAAGTCCTTCTTTTTCTAAGATAGTCAAAGTAATATCCCAGACACAGAAAGCTCAAGAAATAGCTACCTAAACACTGCATTTAGAAATCTGAAGGTAAGCCTGACCCGTGGTGGTGCAGTGGATGAAGTATCTACCTGGAATGCTGAGGTCACCAGTTCGAAACCTTGGACTTTCCTGGTCAATGCACATATGGGAGTTGATGCTTCCTGCTCCCACCTCTCCTCTCTAAAATGAATAATAAAAAAAAAATTTTTTTAATGAATTAAAATAAAGCCTGACTTGGCAGTGGCACAGTGGATAGATTGTAGCTTGGGATGCTGAGCACCCAGGTTCGAAACCCCAAGGTCGCTGGCTTGAGCAAGGAGTAACTCACTCTGCTGGAGCTCCCCAGTCAAGACGCATATGAGAAAGCAATCAATGACAACTAAGGTGCTGCAATGAAGAACTGATGCTTCTCATCTCTCTCCCTTCCTGTCTGTCTGTCCCTCCCTCTCTCTCTTTCCTTCTCTCACTAAAAAAAAAAAAAAAGAAATCTGGAAGTGAGTATCAGAAAAAATAGCTAAATGAGGAGTTGAACAGTTGCTTCTGGGGATGACCCTCAAGGGACTGCTGTTTTTCATTTTAAGTCTTGTAGTAGTACTATTTGACTTTTATGATTATGTATATATAAAACTTTTCTAAAAATTAAAAAGAAATAAAAAGGTACTCTAAAGTGACAACTTTGTGTTATAATCGCATAGGAAAGGCTTTCAGAGCTGAAAGAGCTCTTGAGATCTAGTCTCATTTTTAATTTCCCTAATATAATAAAAAGAACGTCCTGATCCTCTACTCAAATCAGTTCTCCTTTTCTGCAGTTTTATCCTTCCCTATCAATGGTTCCAACAGAAGTTCTAAACATACAACTACACTATAACATTAAAGAAAAACAGTCATGTTTATAGGCATATACACCCTCTCCTCTCCTCTTCCTCTAGATGTCCCACACAAGGGCAGTAAGCATTTAAAATATGTGGCTCCATTCCATATAACACACTTGGGCTATGGGTGAATGAAACATGCCAGGTCCTGTTCTTATGATTCTAAGATTGCATGAAACATTTGTCTAATATGAGGAGAATGGTTTAATTAACCATATGCTGAAATTAAATATAGGAGAAGGGAAGTTATAGTGAAAAGTTTTTTTCTCATAAAAAATAAATAACTTTAAAGGGTCAAAAAATCAACAATAAAAATACTTTGTGATGCCCTGGCCGGTTGGCTCAGCGGTAGAGCGTCGGCCTGGCGTGCGGGGGACCCAGGTTCGATTCCCGGCCAGGGCACATAGGAGAGGCGCCCATTTGCCTCTCCACCCCCCCCCCTTCCTCTCTGTCTCTCTCTTCCCCTTCCGCAGCCAAGGCTCCGTTGGAGCAAAGATGGCCCGGGCGCTGGGGATGGCTCCTTGGCCTCTGCCCCAGGCGCTAGAGTGGCTCTGGTTGCGGCAGAGCAACGCCCGGGAGGGGCAGAGCATCGCCCCCTGGTGGGCAGAGCGTCGCCCCTGATGGGCGTGCCGGGTGGATCCCTGTCAGGCGCATGCGGGAGTCTGTCTGACTGTCTCTCCCCGTTTCCAGTTTAAAAACAAAACAAAAAAAAAAAAACTTTGTGATGGTCACTTAGCTTACTTACATTATTTGGGGCTATATAAACAAACATTTAAGGTTAACTAGTCTATCTGCTCATTTTACAGAAGAGAAAATTGTGGCCTAAAAAGGTTCAGAAACTTGATCAGGACCCCCCAGATAATCTCTATTAATCGGCTGGTGAATATATTTTTTCAAATGACAGTGTTTTAGACTAGAGTTGCCCAGCTTAATTTCAGTATCTCACTTGAAGGTACCCATAAACCCGATACAAGCTATTTACTCACTATAAAAGTACTTATCATGAAGGCCTTTAGTGATCATGTCTAGCCAAGTAGGGAATAAGATATCAAGGAAGAACACGAAAGCATCCTGATTAATCATCCCCTCAATCTTCTTAGGGGCTTTATCAATGGGCCTCTCAATATTACAGCTTTATCTTTGAATGTATCCTAGGGTGCACATATCAACTTTATTTATTTTTGGGGAGTGAGAAAGAGGAATGGCGAGAGAGAAAAGTATCAACTCGTTGTTCTACTTAGCTGTGCACTGATTGCTTTTCCTATGTACCTTGACCAGGGATTGGACTGGTGACCTTGGGCTCAAGCAGAGTCAACAATCCCTAGCTCAAGCCAGCGACCTTGGGCTCAATCTGGCAATCCCGCACTCTGGCAGGGGACCCAGGTTTTGAACCAATGACCTTGAGTTTCAAACCCGCAACGTCAACATTCCAGGTCAATACTTCATTCACAGTAGCACCACAAGTCAGGTGGTCATATCAACTTCTGACAGACCAGTTTGCTACATGCTTTGATTTTCTCACAACAGTAATGTCATTTCACTAACTTTCTGTCATCTTTATGTCCACAACATATAGGGTAGGGCAAAAGTAAATTTACAGTTGTTTGTATGGAAAAGAATACAATAGTTAATTAGTAATACAAAAATAAACTGTTTTGTGTACTCACAAAACCTACTTTTGCCCCACCCTGTACTTAGAGAACTGTGCTTGATTATAATCTTACCATCTGGGACATGCCTTTATTCAGTATGCATTTAGCACTCCGTACTCATGTTTTTTGATAGACTAACTTATGCTTCATACAGGGGAAGAAATGAATCACAGTCATTTTATGGATATGTTGGATCCATCCATCTAGACCGGGGGTCCCCAAACTACGGCCCCTGGGCCGCATGTGGCCCCCTGAAGCCATTTATCCGGCCCCCGCCACACTTCCGGAAGGGGCACCTCTTTCACTGGTGGTCAGAGAGACGAGTACTGTACGTGGTGGTGGCGGCGGCGCTCACGTACAGTACTACTTCCGGTGACATGGGATGCACGCGTCACGGCTCCGGAAGCACATCACATCACTTGTTACGGCTAGCAGTGACAAATATGGAACCGGACATTGACCATCTCATTAGCCAAAAGCAGGTCCATACCTCCCATTGAAATACTGGTCAGTTTGTTGATTTAAATTTACTTGTTCTTTATTTTAAATATTGTATTTGTTCCTGTTTTGTTTTTTTTACTTTAAAATAAGATATGTGCAGTGTGCATAGGGATTTGTTCATAGCTTTCTTTAAAATCTGGCCCTCCAACGGTCTGAAGGACAGTTAACTGGCCCTCTGTGTAAAAAGTTTGGGGACCCCTGGTCTAGACTATAAGCTATTCAGGGAGGGACTGTTTTATCTTACTCTAATGCCACTCTGTAAAGATCATAAAAGCTTTTCTAAAGTAGCATCAATTACACTTGCTGGTACTGTCAATAATATAGAAGGTATCCTTGAATTTCTGTGTTAAGTTTCTATCTTCCCCACAGCTATCCCTCCTGCTCACTGAATGACATTCATATGGTTTATTATACACATATAGGTCCTAGGAATGGATAAGATCAGGAGAAGGGAAAAATCAAAACTAAATTGGAATGTAATGGAAACCAAGCAGGAAAAATATTACCATTATATAGGACCAGGAAAGTAGTCTTACAGTAAGCAAGCTTCCTTTTTTGGTTTGACAATAACAACAATTGCATGTGGAAAAAATATAAACTAATAAATGATAATAATTTTTTTTATTAAAAAGAAACTTAATAGCTGAAACTTGACTAAAAGAATGGGTCATATATTTTATTCTTTTTAATTATATATAGCCTACTGTCAAACCCATCAAATAAACCACCCTTTTCTTTTTTAATATGGTCTTTTCTTTAGTTAATGAAAGAAGGGGAGAAAATGTTAAAGAAGGAGATATAGCAACAAAGGAGGAAAAACATGTATTTTCTTATTCAAATCATAAAACTCATTAAAAGGTAAAAAAGGAAAAATATGACATGAGTAAAACAACCAAATCTTTAAAAGCATTAACAATTTTAAAGTAAGATAGTGGCTTTGATATAACAGCAAGTTCAAGATAGTTCAGTTCATGCCCACAAGAATTTACAACTGGCCTGACCAGGTGGTGGCACAGTGGATAGAGCGTCGGACTGGGATGCAGAGAACGCAGGTTCGAGACCCGAGGTCGCCAGCTTGAGCACGGGCTCATCTGCTTTGAGCAAAGCTCACCAGCTCCAAGGTCGCTGGCTCCAGCAAGGGGTTACTCGGTCTGCTGAGGCCCACGGTCAAGGCACATATGAGAAAGCAATCAATGAACAACTAAGGTGTTGCAACGCGCAATGAAAAACTAATGATTGATGCTTCTCATCTTTCTCTGTCCCTGTCTATCCCTCTCTCTGACTCACTCTCTGTCTCTGTAAAAAAAAAAAAAAGAATTTACAACTGTAAAACATACTTAGCTTGGATTTGGAGAATGTTTTTAGATAGATAGATAGCTCATACTGTTCTGTAAGGAATTGGGAACCAAACACTTTTAAATCCATATAAAAGGCTTCTGTTTTATTCTTAAGAGGCAGGAATTTAGTTAGGGTTACTGGTATATACAACAGTGATTCCACTGTAATTTTCTTTCATACCTTCAATTTCTTCTGAAAAGCACACCAACTATTTTCACTCCCTGGTCCCCATGTTAGCATGACTCATTACTGGCATTAAAGGATAAAGACTTTTTTATTTTTACTCTAACATCTTCAAGGATAGTGAAGTTGGTCTGTAAAAGGAAATGTTAATTCTTTTCAAAGTAAGCCACAGTGATATGGAAACATTTACCCAGGAACAGAGTTGAATTATAAGAAAGAAAATTTAAAAGGACTAGATGGTTCTATTTTCTGGTCCAAATCAAGGTCCTTGTTAAATTCTGCCAATACTTAGGTACATAGAATGGGCTTTTACATTCAGTTTCTGTTATGTTTGTATATACTCTGTTCAGGCAGCATTAAAATTTTTTAAAAGTATACTTTTCAAGAGCAGTTTTATAATTATGTTCATGTTAAAGAATCTTGCAATAATAAATAAACTACTTGAAAAGGTCTTAAAAAACTGTTGTCAGAAACAGAAAAAGGAAAGGAAAGGAGAGGAAAGGAAAGGAAAGGAGGGAGGGAGGAAGGAAAGGAGGAAGGGAGGGAGGGAGGGAGGGAGGGAGGGGAAAGGAAGGAAAGGAAAAAGGAAGGAAGGGGGAGGGGAAAGGGGGAGGGGAGGGAGGGGAGAGGAGGGAAGGGAAGGGAAGGGAAGGGAAGGGAAGGGAAGGGAAGGGAAGGGAAGGGAAGGGAAGGGAAGGGAAGGGAAGGGAAGGGAAAGGAAGGGAAGGGAAGGGAAGATGGGAGAAAGGAAAGGATGTAAAGGAAGAGGGAAAGGACGGAAGGGAGAAAGAATAAAGGTAGGGTCAAGGAATTTGCCCTAATCACTTTTTGTCTTCTTTTTCTTTTTCCTTTTTGTAGGAGAGATATATTACTACTCAATTTCTACTATAAAATGGCAGTCCTAAGAAATCTGTTAATGCAGCATGTTATAGATACATTTCTGCTCTTTTTTTTTATTTTATTTTTATTTATTTATTTTTTTATTTATTTTTTTTTTTACAGAGACAGAGAGTGAGTCAGAGAGGGATAGACAGGGACAGACAGACAGGAATGGAGAGAGAGATGAGAAGCATCAATCATTAGTTTTTCATTGCATGTTGCAACACCTTAGTTGTTCATTGATTGCTTTCTCATATGTGCCTTGACCGTGGGCCTTCAGCAGACCGAGTAACCCCTTGCTTGAGCCAGCGACCTTGGGTCCAAGTTGGTGAGCTTTGTTCAAACCAGATGAGTCTGCACTCAAGCTGGCGACCTCGGGGTCTCGAACCTGGGTCCTTCCGCATCCCAGTCCGACGCTCTATCCACTGCGCCACCTCCTGGTCAGGCACATTTCTGCTCTTGAAGGAATGAGGAGAAGACATTTCCATATGCTGTACAGTCATTAATTAATCAATCACCTTATTTACTGAGAGATAGGAAGGAAGAAGGAGAGAAGCATCAACTCATAGTTGCTTTCACTTTTAGTGGTACAATGAGCTTCTTGCATATTTGACCGGGCCCATGCTAGTGTCCCCTATCTCAGGCCAGCAACCTTGGGCTTTTCATGCCAGCAACCTTTGGGATCAAGCTGGCAAGCATGAGGATCATGTGGAAGATCCGCCATTCAAGCCAGAGACGCCACTCTGAGAAAACAGAGCTCAGAGCCAGCGACCCTGGGGTTTCAAACAGGCAACTTCAGTGTTCCGGGCTGATGCTTTGTCCACTGTACCATCACAGGCCAGGCAGTCCAATCACTTTTAAAATCACACGTACTTTTACCGCTAAATTTTCTGCTAACTATATGTCCACACATTACAAGGTAGGGAAAAAGTAGGTTTACAGTTGTTTGTATGGAAAAAAATACAATTAATAAATAACAATACAGAAGAAAAAACCTCTGTGTTTCACGTACTCACAACTGTAAACCTACTTTTGCTTCACCCTGTATTTAGAGAATTGTGCTTGAGTATAATCTTACCATCTGGAACATTCCTTTATTCACTATGAATTTAGCACTCTCCACAATTTTTGATAGACTAACTCATATAATACAGGGGAGGAAATCAATTACAGCCGCCTACTGCCTGGATATATACAATGATTAAATGGTACATATTTTTCCCATAATGATACTCAGAAGGTATTTATTTATAAAAATAAATATAGTAGCTATCCTGAAAGTCTCCTTTGAGGTCAATCTCCTTGAACATCAGAAGGTTTTCCACTACATGCAAGATCTATTTTTATTATGAAAGCCTTGGAAAATCTTCAAAACTTAAGTTCTCCTTTTGCATGGTAGGGCCCTTTCCCAATTACTCCACACACTAGGACATCAGTTATTGTTAAATAGATTAAAAAAGACAGATCAGGCAGGTCCTTAACCTGACTGACTCAGTTCTGAGCGTAAATTAGGTGTTATGGGACGTGAGCAGTCTTGGATCATTAGGGTCATATCACTGCACTGAAGTACAGGTAATTTACTAACTCTTGGCAAAATTGGAGTTGGTGGTTAAAACTTATGGAGAGTTTATACTGAGAGAGTGTTAATACCTGCCTTTAGAATGCCAGCTTTCCAATTCGGGGCTGACTAAATTAAATAAACATTTGTATTTATGCTTTATTTCTACTAATACGTTTTGAAAAAAATGTTTCCCTTAAAGAACCATCAAGGGCAAGACAAATTATATGGAAAACACTCTATTTCCTCCTATTTAAACACACACACACAAAACATTGGTTTTCTACTCAATTTTCAAGTATAAAATAACTTTCTGAAACATTTCTTGAGCACTGTCAGCCTTATTAATATCCTTATTCTTTAGAAATCGTGAATATATTTTTTCAAAGTATTGATTCTAAAGAGAAAGGAAGGGAAAGAGCGAAAGACTGATTTGTTGTTTCACTTATTTATGCTTTCATTGGTTCATTCTGTGTGTATCCTGACTTGGGATCAAACCTGTGTACCCTGACTGAGAATTAAGCCTGCAACCTTGATATATGGGAATGACACTCTAACTAAATGAGCTACCCAGCCAGGTCCATCTATGAATATTTTTGAATGGTACTCCATACAAGGCATTGTGCTGGCTAAATTCTTCAAAATCTTATATATTTATGTAATTTTTTGGTTCTTGCCTTAGTAAATTTGACTGGTAGAGGTCAAGGGAACAAAGCCAAGGATATATTTCCTTTAGAAATGAAACTTTGGCCCTGGCCGGTTGGCTCAGTGGTAGAGTGTTGGGCTGGCGTGCGGGGGACCTGGGTTCGATTCCCGGCCAGGGCACATAGGAGAAGCACCCATTTGCTTCTCCACCCCCCACCCCCTCCTTCCTCTCTGTCTCTCTCTTCCCCTCCCGCAGCCAAGGCTCCATTGGAGCAAAGATGGCCCGGGCACTGGGGATGGCTCCTTGGCCTCTGCCCCAAGCGCTAGAGTGGCTCTGGTCGCAGCAAAGCGACGCACCAGAGGGGCAGAGCATCGCCCCCTGGTGGGCAGAGCATCGCCCCTGGTGGGCGTGCCGGGTGGATCCCGGGTGGATCCCGGTCGGGCGCATGCGGGAGTCTGTCTGACTGTCTCTCCCCGTTTCCAGCTTCAGAAAAATACAAAAAAAAAAAAAAAAAAATTAAAAAAAAAAGAAATGAAACTTTGATCTTCTCAAGGTCATTAATAACATTTAAAATAACAACTTTGGGTAAATAAAATATATTCATAAAATACTATACACCTTGCAGGAACCAAGCAGGACCAACTCAAACAGGTAAAATCTGCTTTTACCTCAACACTGATTCACTTTGAAAATAGCTCTGCAGTCTACACCTCAAACACAGAAGCTGGCATCCTTGTTACCAGATTGTAAACACAATGCCAATATTAACAAATTCATTTTCTCAAACATCTGAATTGTCTGTTAAAGAAATAGAGTTTCTTTATGTTAATCTTAAAGTAATATTGAGTGTAGAGCATTATATCTCTTTGTGAAGTTAAAGCACAAAATACTCCGGATTTGGAATTATTGAAAGGTGAAGGACAGAAACTAAACTGGCCAGAGTTGAGAGGTGCAGATGGCACACAAACTTTCCTGTGTCTTTTATATCTGTACCACCCTGCTTACAACATGAGAAAAGGATCGTTGGCAGATATGAAAAAGCAAAGATTTTGAAATAATTTTTTTTTTAGCTAATTAAAGGTATTTTGAAAATAGTCTCTTCTATTCTTCAGAAAGATTAGGAGCAATATTTTGTGGACAAACCAAAAAACCAAACAAAGAACAGTTTCTTTTCTGAAATGTCTAATATAGAGTCTATATTACTAAATTTATTTTTATACAAATATTAAAACCTGATTATGTTAAAAATCTTCTGGAATTGCAGAAGAGCCAACAGTACCAAGTATTACAAGATTTTTAATTTTGGGCTATACTATACTTACCAAATAATACACTAGAAGAGGAGTTTATTTTTTAATTTACTGCCTCTAAACCATTTTCAGATTTACTTTTTCACTTAAAATAAGTAGAAAACTGACTAAAAATTTTTATATCACATGAAATATCCTATTGATTTGTTTTTTTTTTTACATAATTAGCTTTTATCTTCAGACTTTCAACCTCAAATTCAAATACACTTTGATAAAGTATACTCTATCCAAACAATATAAAAGGATAATCAATTTGAAAGTTATAGTACAAAGAACTTCTATTATACCAAGGCCTATTTTAAAAAATCTAAATTTGGGACCTGGCAAAGTGGCTCAGTTGGTTAGAACATTGCCCTGATACACCAAGGATACAGGTTCAATCCCTCGTGAGGACAAATACAATATCAGCCAATGAATATACAACTAACTGGAACAACAAATCGATGTCTCTCTCTCTAAAATCAATCAACAAATTAAAATATTTTTTAATCTAAATTTATAAATGGCGCCTGACCAGGCGGTGGCGCAGTGGATAGAGCGTCAGACTGGGATACGGAAGGCCCAGGTTCGAGACCCCAGGATAGCCAGCTTGAGCGCGGGCTCATCTGGTTTGAGCAAAAATTCACCAGCTTGGACCCAAGGTCGCTGGCTCAAGCAAGGGATTACTCGGTCTGCCGAAGGCCCACGGTCAGGGCACATATGAGAAAGCAATCAATGAACAACTAAGGTGTCGCAATGTGCAACGAAAAACTAATGATTGATGCTTCTCATCTCTCCGTTCCTGTCTGTCTGTCCCTGTCTATCCCTCACTCTGACTCTCTTTCTGTCTCTGTAAAAAAATAAAATAAAATAAATTTATAAATGGCATAAAGTAGGTCCTTGATTTAGTCACTGAACATTCTCCAATTTACCTCTAACACAATGTAATAAAAGAAACTTAAAATTCGAGAGGGTCCATGCATTGATCATTATTTTAACTCTGGCTGGCTGAGAGGTTCTCCAGTGTCTGAACAACATTAAGGAATATCTGTTATATGCAGAAATGGTGCTTGGGGTCAAGTCACAAACATTTATACAGTTTACTGGGATGACACTGGACTGGGGGATATCTATATACTTTTCTGTGCTAAACGGCTGCAGGCGATAATAATTTGCTTGACTAAGAAGAAGAAATTACTATTGGAACTATTAAAAATGGGGGAAAATGTAGAAGAAATAGCTGCCATCAGGGGAATGAAATTAGAATGCTCTACCCCAAGTCGTCATCGCAATGTATTTTGGAAAAGGATATTCAAATTCTCAGCTGACATCCAAATTTTTCTTACTTTATGCCCACCCATCTCTTTCAAGGAATGCTTTCCTTATATCTGGCAGATAGGAAATATTAGGGCTTGAGATTAGCAATATACTTTCTTATAATTAAAACCTTCTCCCGATCATCACTTCTCTCAAAGGAGATATAATGTATTTGAAGAATGTGATTTATTTTCCAATAATGTGTTTAAAAGAAACTTTTCAGGAACATAGCTCTTTCGCTCAGGTAGGAACACCTGTATTTACAACACAGATCTGAAAACCTAAATGTTTTTCTGTATAACACAGCATGTTTCTCTTGGCTGAAACAATGTTTTATCTTTGTATTTGAGCAGGATTTTATAAATAGGTTGCTTGTGGTATTTTAGCCAGAAGAACATTTAGCCATTAGATTTGTTTTAGGGAAAACAGTAACGTGTAACAGCATAAAATATGCTCTTTCTACTTTGACACATGCACACTAACTTACCATCTGAAGTCTTCTTTAATTCAGTTTTCAGTTTTTTCTGTTCTTCTACCAGTTTTTTACTTTCTGCTTCCAAATTGTGTTCTGCTTCCTTGTTAGAGCCTTTCAAGAGCTATCAGAAAAGAGAATTATATAAGTGAGCTTATTGCAATAGTCAGACACTCTTCCAGGACATGGTCTGAGTAACGTATTTAAAATTATTGGTCTTTATTTCATTATTTGTCTATTTTAGTTTTTTTATAATTTATTTTTAAGCATTTTAATTTTATTTATTTACTTACTTTGTGACAGAGACAGAGAGAGGGACAGACAGACAGGGAGGGAGATGAGAAGCATCAATTCTTCATTGTGGCACCTTAGTTGTTTGTTGATTGCTTTCTCTTATGTACCTTGACCAGGGGCGGGGGGACTACAGAAGACTGAGTGACCCCCCTGCTCGAGCCAGCGACCTTGGGCTCAAGTTGGTGACCTTGGGGTCTCAAACCTGGGTCCTCTGCTCTATCCACTGCGCCACTACCCGGTTAGACAGTATTTTATAATTTTCTACAACATAATTTTGCTAACAGAAACTTGGTATCTGGCAAACATACAATAAATTTCTCCTCACAACGGCTGAAATCAGCCCTGGCCAGTGAACGTTTGGGGTTCCATTCCCTGTCAGGGCAAACATGAGAAGTGACTATCTGTTTCTCTTCCCCTCCCTCCCCTTCTCTCTCTTCCCCTCTTACAGCCAGTGGCTTGATTGGTTTAAGCGATGGCCAAGTGCTAAGGATAGCTTGGTTGGTCGGAGTGTAGGCCTCAGGCACTGAGGATAGCTTGGTTGATTCGAGCATTGGCCCCAGATGGGGGTTGCCAGATGGATCCTGGTCAGGGCACATGCAAGAGTCTGTCTTTCTATCTCTATCTCCCCTCCTCTCACTTAAAACAAAACAAAACAATGGCTAAAATCTCTGAAATAAAATAAATTAAAAAGTTTCTGGTTGGGCTATGACTAAAATTGTATTTTCAAAAGTATTTACATAAATAATATGCATGTCTTTTTACTAATTAAGTGTGTCAAGCAAATCTAAGACCAGACAATTCTGAGGATATGAATTGGAGGGCCATTATCTTCTAGTTGCAGAGTTCTAAACTCAGACTATTTCTATAAAGATGAACTTAGAAGAGGAGAACATAATGTCTGTTGTAGAGGTGGGTGAGTAGAAAATGAAAGGGCCATCACTACTGGAAAATTCTATCTAACCTGGAAAATTCTATCTAACTTTCAGTGACTAGCCTCCAAATTAATTTTATTCAGTTAATCTTTTACAATGCTCTTCATATTTTAAAATCTATTCTGGTCCTGGCTGGGTAGCTCAATTGGTTAGAGCATTGTTCAGATATGCCAAGGATGTAGATTCAATCCCTGATTGGCACATGCAAGAATCAAGCAATGAAAAAAAAGAATCAAACATGAATACATAAATGAGTAGAAAAATGAGCCATGTTTCTCTCTCTCCCCCCCTTCCTGTCTTTTTCTAGAATCAGTCAATAAAAAAAATTTTTTTTAATCTATTCTGGTTTTTTAAATGTTTATTTTTCTAGTTTATACTTTCTAGGCAAGAAAAATTAAAATCTGAATAGTAAAATATTTGGCAAAAATAAAAACAGAATGGAGTAAAAATGTCATAATGTGTACGTGTGGATGAAACTATCATTGTTAACAAAATTAAGAAGTTGACATTATAAAGAAATTTTAAGAAATTCAAGTTACAAGAAAGGCAAATTAATGTTTGAAAAATAAAATATGTACACAGTTTGAAAAACAGAATAATATAAACTGGCACAAGTTATTTGACTGAAGTGCTGCAACTTGACACTGATAGCTTTTATTGGTGAAAAAGCAACACAGGCCTGACCTGTGGTGGCGCAGTGGATAAAGCGTTGACCTGGAATGCTGAGGTTGTTGGTTCAAAACCCTGGGCTTGCCCGGTCAAGGCACATATGGGAGTTGAAGCTTCCTGCTCCTCCCCCCTTCTCTCTCTCTCTCTCTCTCAATCTCTCTCTCTCTCCTCTAAAATGAATAAATAAATAAATAATAAAAAAATAAAAAAGCAACACAGGACAACTTAAAACAGATTCGCTATGAAAGAATTTCTATAGCAGATAGTTCCTCCTTTTCTAAGCTGGCATATGTAACAAACAAAATGTTCGACAGCGCACTGACTATAGGCAAATATTTTACAATAGTAGGTGTTATAAGGGATAAAAATGTCAGAGAAATATGATCTCCGCTCTGAGGTAAAAGCAGTCTAGTGAGAAGGCTGGGACGAGCACACGAGCTGCAGCGCAGTATCAAACAGACAGTGCTGCTGGGACATGAAGCTCTGAGCAATTCATTATATAATCCCAAGAGGGTTTTTTAGGAGATGAGAAGACTGATGTACATATTACAACTGAAAAAGCCTTATACTTTTAAACATTAAAAAAAAATTTCTCTATGAATTTGTTGCCCACTTCAAATTCAAACAACCCCTGCTGTTGCTTCATGGCATTTGGTTCTCAGAGTCCCCAGTGATTATCCAAACTGGAAGGGAATCAATGAGCTGCAGGAATGTTTATACTGACTGCTTGAATTATTAAGCCATTTACTTGAAGAAGTTGGATTTGCGCTGGTCTTGTAAATAAACTTTTATTATTGCACCTGTAAACTTGTCCAAATTTATTATGTGCAACTTGATGCTGGGGAAAGACCACAGGTCCTGGAGTACGAAATTCAATAGCTACCAGCTCTAGTCATGCACATGTTCACTTTCCCACCTACCTCATCCCATGGTGGTAAGTACCTGGTAGAAAAATTAGTAACAATTAAAGCTCTGTCACTGCTGTTATTTAAAGCAATTAAAAGTTAACTGGTCTTTCATAATTATTATTATTATTATTTTGTATTTTTCTGAAGTGAGAAGGAGGGAGCAGCAGACAGACTCCCGCATGCACCTGACCAGGATCCACCCGGCATGCCCACCAGGGGGCGATGCTCTGCCCATCTGAGGAGTTGCTCAGCTGCAACCTGAGCCATTCTAGCGCCTGAGGCAGAGGCCATGGAGCCATCCTCAGCACCTGGGCCAACTTTGCTCCCATGAAGCCATGGCTGCTGGAGGGGAAGAGAGAGATAGAAAGGAGAGGGGGAAGGGTGGAGAAGCAGATGGGCACTTCTAATATGTACCCTGACCGGGAATTGAACCCGGGACACTTCCACATGCCAGGCCAACGCTCTACGGCAAGATCATAATTATTTCTTTTAATTAACTGAATATCAGAACACAAAAGGGTCTTGGGCATCATCTGCAAGTGATAAGCTAAATACAAATGAAGGGATAATACGCCATGGTTAAGAGTGTGAACTCTAGACTCAAACTGCCTAGATTAAATCTTAGTTCTGTCACTTATCTGAAGTCACTTAGCTGAATGATTTTGTGCAAGTCACTTAATATTTTTGTGCCTCCATTTTCTTATGTATAAAATGCAGATAATAAAGTATCAACCGCATGGGGTTGTTGCAAGAATTAAGAGTTAATACCTTACTGTGAAGCATTTGAAGTGATACCTGACAGAGTATGAGCTATTATTTATGACCTTAGGGCCCAGAACATATGAGGTGATTTGCCCGAGGTCACAAAACTAATTACTGGTAGAGACCGGACTGGCACCCAAGTCTCTTGCATCTCAGGGTAATATACTTTCCTTTAGATAATGTGTCTCTGATAGAGATTGAAGAGGTATTTTAGCAATTTTATCCCTCCTTAACCAGTATTTCAAAACCTACAAGAAACCCTGGCCGGTTGGCTCAGCGGTAGAGCGTCGGCCTGGCGTGCGGGGGACCCGGGTTCGATTCCCGGCCAAGGCACACAGGAGAAGCGCCCATTTGCTTCTCCACCCCTCCGCCGTGCTTTCCTCTCTGTCTCTCTCTTCCCCTCCCGCAGCCAGGGCTCCATTGGAGCAAAGATGGCCCGGGCGCTGGGGATGGCTCTGTGGCCTCTGCCTCAGGCGCTAGAGTAGCTCTGGTCGCAACATGGCGAAACCCAGGATGGGCAGAGCATCGCCCCTGGTGGGCGTGCCGGGTGCATCCCGGTCAGGCGCATGCGGGAGTCTGTCTGACTGTCTCTCCCTGTTTCCAGCTTCAGAAAAATGAAAAAAAAAAAAAAAAAAAAACCTACACGAATAAAGTATCTTGAAATAACAGTCATCTTTGATATTCTGACTTACGGCCCTCATTAATCAATACTTGCACTTGACAGTATTTATATCTCTATTTATGTCCGGCTTACAGACTTTCTCCCCACTGTGTACTGGCTTTAGCCCAGCATCTCTGTGCACCTCGGACGATCCAGGACCACTGAATGGGTCAGAGATATGCAGGAAGCAGGGAACCAGTACAGTGTGGAACCAAAGGGCAGGAAAACAAAAAACGGAAGCAATTGTGGGGGAATCAAAGAATCAGTAGTCATGAAATAAACTTCTTTGCAATAGTAACTGGTTCTGAAAATAATTTAAAAACCGTTTTGAGGAAGAGACTTTTTATGAAGGACAAGATTAATTTAAACACATTAATTATGATATATAGGAGAAAAATAATTAGTAGTAGAACGTTACAAAAACATATTCCATTTTCTTAGAGCTGAAGAGTAGGAAGACAATAAATAAAGAATAAGAGGGGGCCCTGGCCGGTTGGCTCAGCGGTAGAGCGTCGGCCTAGCGTGCGGAGGACCCGGGTTCGATTCCTGGCCAGGGCACATAGGAGAAGCGCCCATTTGCTTCTCCACCCCTCCGCCGCGTTTTCCTCTCTGTCTCTCTCTTCCCCTCCCGCAGCCAAGGCTCCATTGGAGCAAAGATGGCCCGGGCGCTGGGGATGGCTCTGTGGCCTCTGCCTCAGGCGCTAGAGTGGCTCTGGTCGCAATATGGCGACGCCCAGGATGGGCAGAGCATCGCCCCCTGGTGGGCAGAGCATCGCCCCATGGTGGGCGTGCCGGGTGGATCCCGGTCGGGCGCATGCGGGAGTCTGTCTGACTGCCTCTCCCTGTTTCCAGCTTCAGAAAAATGAAAAAAAAAAAAAAAAAAAAAAAAAGAATAAGAGGGAAAAAAGCAGTGTTCTACTAGGAGTTACAACTCATTAATCTGACATGATAGGCATAAAGTTAAATCAAGCAGGCATATGGTTAGTACACAAAGGCAAGGTTATATGCTTAGAAGCTAGCCCTCACATGAATCAATGCTTCAGGGTTTTGTTTCTTTTTTATCATTGGGAAAGGAGATCAAAGGACAGAAAATAAAGCAAATGATACTAAGGTGCAAAATGAGGCCGATTCTGTTGCTGAAACATTCCTCCAAAAAAGCAAAAACGACTTATTGCTGGCTTTTAAATTTACAAATACCAATAGCTTGATTTCCCAACTTATATTTACTACAAAGGGTAATTTACGTGACATCTGTAAGTCAATACCTTTTCAAAGCAACAAAACAAAGTAAAAAATAAACTGATGCTTATTCTCTAAAGATTCCTTAAAGTATCTAAGAAACATTTTTGAATTGTTTCTATATAAATACCTTTTTGTTGTAATGAAAATAACATACATCAAAATAAGTAAAACAGGGTTTTGAGTAGATGACAATGATACTACAGCACAAGGCAGAATATTTTGAGTTTTGCCTTATTTAGTAAGTTTTAAAAAAACTTTAAATTGTATTATATAATAGCTAACTCATTTAGAATTGATGAAAGGTGGTGCTTATAGTTTCTTCTTTAAGAGGTTGGGCTTTAGGACATGGATAAGGATTGAATTCTCTATTGTTGGACTCACACTTTTTACATAAATATAATGTGGTGTAACATATAACTGACTGCACTTCATTATTTATAATAGAGAAATAAGCTTATTGCATTGTTTTAGAAATGCTTTCTTTCAAGAAAATCTATTTTGCTTCTGAATAATTCTATTGATACTTTTTATTAAAATGCAGAATTAGCCCTGGCTGGGTTGCTCAGTAGACACAGCATTGTCCTGGGAGGTTGTGGGTTCAATCTCTAGTCACGGCACACACTGAAGCAATCAATGAATGCACAACTAAATGGAACTAAGTGGAACAATGAGTTGATAATTCTTTCTCCCTTTTCTCCCCCTAACCCTCTTCTCAAATCATTGAAAAAATTTTAAAATATATAAAAAAATAAAAAGCAGAACTAGCAAAACACAGGGATTAATATGAACTGAAAACACTCCAGTATGAGATCTGAGCCCTAAAATTTAAACTGAAGTAAAAAATACCCAAAATAATTTTACATATTTCATTTTTCCATTTGTTCGTCTTTTTATTTAATGGGAAAAGCATGGCAGTCCCTGAATGGCAGGGAAAGGACAGCATTGGGCTCTCAAAGAAAGATTATCAGCAGAATCACAAAATTAAAGATTTTTTTTTTTTTTCAGAAAGAGAATGAGAGAAACATCTTTTTTTAAGTGAGAGAAGAGATAGACTCCCACATGTGCCCTGTGATCCACCCAGCAACCCCCGTCTGGGGCTGATGCTCAAATCAACCGAGCCACTGGCTGTGAGAGGGGTAAGGGGTGGGGCAGCAGATGGTTGCTTCTCATGTGTGCCCTGACAAGAGAATGGAACCCAGGATGAACATCCACATGCTAGGATGACACTCTATCCACTGAACCAAATGGCCAGGGCCAGGAAACATCAATTTGTTGTTCCACTTATTTATGCATCACTGGTTGATTCTTGTATGTGCCCTGATTGGGAATTGAACCCACAACCTTGGCATATTAGGACAAACTAACTACCTGAGCAACCTGGCCAGGGAACAAAGTTAAAGATTTAAAATATATATTATATGCAGTCTTCAATCTACATCAACTATTTTCCTCTGCTTCCTACACAACCATCATTTAAAAGAAAACAAACAAACAAAAGGGCTTACAAAAATAACAGAAAAGGAAGCAAACAGAGAGATTTATGAATACTTGCTTTAGGTTATAAAGTAAAATTAAGGGTAATGAATGAATTAAAAATTACATTCTCAGAATACTTTTCTCCTTAAATCACAGGAAATAGATACAATGGCATTAACTTACTATAGAGGGAAACTGTGAGAATAAACAAATCTAAAAGATTATAAAATTATAAAATACTTTTGAAACAATCAATTTGTAGAATATTGCTATTTATGATCATTTTCTGCATATAAATTAAGCAAATGCTCTTTTTAATGCTGAAAAATAATATACCACCTCTCAGAAATATTAACATTTACACAAATTTTTAAAAAGAAAACTTAAATACCTGTTTTAATCTTTCATTCTCTTTCATGAAGTTTTTGGCAGCCTCATTAGTATTTTCTGCTTGAGTTTTAAGTACTCCTTTGTTTGACGTTTCTTTTGCCAGCTGAGTAATAAGGGTAACCAGACGTCTCAACACTCTAAGAAAATTAAAAAACCAAAACAACCTTTAGAATAAAGAGTCATTGTCAAACAACTTCCTTCAGGTATAGATGAGAGATGACAGTTAGAAAGGACACCCTTTTTATTTTATGTATTAATATATGTATGTATGTATTTATTTTGAGGGGGGGAGAGAAATATAAAGTCGTTCCACTTAGCTGTGCACCCCACTGATTGCTTCTTGTATGTGTTGTGCACCCCACTGATTGCTTCTTATATGTGTCCTGACTGGGATTTGAACAGACAACCTCGGGGTTGAGCCAGCCCCATCAAGCTTATGGCCCTGAGATCAAGCTGGTGACCTTGGTGCTCTAGGACGATGCTCTATGTACTGCACCACTGGCCAGGGTCACATACTTTTTTAAAAAAAAAATCCAAGTCTTCCAGTCAAAACACACTGCTGTACCCTGGCCAGAGAGCTCAGTTGGTTACAGCATCATACGAAATCACAGAAGTTGCCAGTTTGATCCTTGGCTGGGGCACATACAGAAACAGATCTATGTTAAAACAATCTTTAAGTACAACCATGAAATGATACTTGAAAGTATATATATAGGCCCTGGCCAGTTGGCTCAGCGGTAGAGCGTCGGCCTGGCGTGCGGGGGACCCGGGTTCGATTCCCGGCCAGGGCACATAGGAGAAGCGCCCATTTGCTTCTCCAGCCCCCCCCCCCTCCTTCCTCTCTGTCTCTCTCTTCCCCTCCCGCAGCCAAGGCTCCATTGGAGCAGATGGCCCGGGCGCTGGGAATGGCTCCTTGGCCTCTGCCCCAGGCGCTAGAGTGGCTCTGGTCACAACAGAGCGACGCCCCGGAGGGGCAGAGCATCGCCCCCTGGTGGGCAGAGCATCGCCCCTGGTGGGCGTGCCGGGTGGATCCCGGTCGGGCACATGCGAGAGTCTGTCTGACTGTCTCTCCCAGTTTCCAGCTTCAGAAAAATACAAAAAAAAAAAGAACCTGAAGTAGGAAGGAGCTAGGTACACAATAGGAACTCAATAAATATTCACTGTAAGAATGAATGAATGAATGAGTGAACAGTGGAGGTCAGTGTGGGAGGAATGTGGTGTACTGTATATGTCAGAGAACAGTATGAGAAAAGGATCAAGAGAGAAGCAGGGGTCAGATCATGCAAGGCTTATTAACCTTTCAAACTGACAAGCCTTAACTATTGCTTGTTATTTGGTTATACAGTCAGTTCTTTTATGAAGATGTTAGTATACTAAATATTATAGAAAAAATACCTTATGTAGGCTAAAAAATAAAAAACACAAATTATATTTTTAAATTGTGTGTGGTTTTGTTTTTATTTACTTACAACCAAAAAAATAATGAAAATCCAGAAATATAAAGATTTCTTTGAGCCCTAAAAAGTTTCATATGCGTATGTTCGTGGGCACCAGGTTTGCTGGGTAAGAACTTCTCCATGTCAGCAGCAGAGGAGTATTTCCTTACTTCTCTCACAGCATCTGTTAGAAACAAATAGGAAACATTACTTTTGGCTTTTAAGAATATAAACTTACTATTTTAATGGGAAGCAGTTTTAGAATAATTGAGCTATCCTTTAAGTAACAGACTTCAGGTAGGGGCTCTGTTTTTGTCTTTCCCTCTACATACTTGAGAGGGTTCAATGCTCAAAGCAGATCATCTGTACGTGGAGATTAGTGGTAAACTTTGTAATAGCAATTTTGTTTTTTACTATATTTATCTAGAACTCATCATTATTGTACCATCTCTGTCTCTAGCTACACTACAAACTATTATCTTTCACTTTTTCTATCCCTAATAGGTTGAATAAATTTTAACCACTGACAATAATGTATAGGCCATATCCCATTACAATCAATTCCAAGACACTATCCTATTTCTCTTACTGTACTAGCAATTTATTATAGCTATCATTTTGTTGATGGTTTCCATAGCTGTGTAGAAGCTTTTTAGTTTGATGTAATCTCATTAACTTGTTTTTGTTGCCTTTGCTTTTGGTGTCAAATCCAAAAAGTCATTGCCAAGACCCTTACTGCCTATGCTTTTTTCTAGTTTTCTAGTTTCAAGTCTTTAATACATTTTGAGTTAATTTAAAATTTTTTATTTTTCAGTTATAGTTTACAGTCAATATTCTTTTGTATTAGTTTCAGGTATACAATAAGTTAATTTTTATATGGTATAAGACAGTGGTCCAGTTTTCCCAACACCATTTATTGAAGAGACTGTCCTTACCCCCATTGTATATTTGTATATTCTTGGCTCTTTTGTCATAAATTAATTGAACATATATGTGTGGGTTTACTTCTGTGGTGTTTGGTTGCATTAGTCTGTCAGTGGTTCTCAAAGTGTGCATCAGGGCGCACTGGTGCACCCTAGATTTCCAGGTGCACCCTATGGTATTCCAGAGAAATATATGCCTGTTGGGGACCAAAAAACCAACCGAGTTTCTGGAGTTTAGATTTTTGGGGACAGAGGTGTGGGGAATTGGCTGTAAGCTGAGTCTGCCCAACCACCTACACCTCACTTGCCTGATTAGGTTGCAAAAGGCTGTTAAGCTGTGGTGCTGGATTGTTTACACTACCCCCCATGTTCCCTGGAAAGACTGAGGCAAGTTTCTTCTATCCTCTGTTTGGTGTAAAGTTAAGCTGATATGTATGGTGGGGGATTTGGATTGATGATTAAACATAAGGAATTGTCTCTTGAAGCCTTTTGGATTTCTATAAAAGAATATGTGGCAATATCTAAAAAAGCTTTGAACATTTTACTATGATTTTCAACATCTTATTTATGTGAATTAGGGTTTTCTACCCTCAACACAATTAAGAGTAAAAAGAGAGGAATTCTTCAATGTACTGACGAGGAAATGAGAGTTTGCCTTTCAAATATATGCCCAAACATTGAAGAAATCGCTAGGACACATCAGGCTGATGTTTCTCATAAACACAAGAATGAAAAACCTTAACACATTCGTACCGGGACCTGCCAAATTTACTAAATCTTACTAAGAGTGTGTGTGTGTGTGTACACATATATATAAGGTCTACTGGAAAGTTCTGTTCGTTTCTATTACAACAAGTTTTGACAGGTAAGCACATGTTTATTTGGCACATGTGTACCTCTCTATTTTTATCACTTAATGTATACATACTGACGTAGCAAATTAACTAAAATAAAGTTGATTCATGTTAGTCTTATGTGTGAAGCCATAGTATACCCATGGCTACTGATAAAGTTCATTTATGCCACTGTAATTTTTATGAATTTCAACAAGGAAGAAATGCTACAGAAGCATGTCTGTCGCATCCACCATATTCCCTGGACTTAGCACCCTCCGACTATCACTTGTTTTTGTCATTACAAAATTTTTTGAAGGGCAAAAAATTCAAAAATGAAGGAGATATCAAACAAGCACTGGTTCAATTTTTCGCATCAAAAGATAAAACATTAAAAAAAAAAAGATAAAACATTTTTCAAAAATGGGATATACATATTGCCCTCACGCTGGCAAGTAATAATAATAATAGCAATTATATTATTTAATAAAGTTTATTGATGGTAAGAAAAATTTGTATTTTGTTTTATTCCAAAAATGGACAGAACTTTCCGGTATATATATATATATATATATATATATATATATATATATATATATATATATAAAATTTTTGCCATTTTTTATTTTTTAAGAATTCTAAAAAGCATTAACTCAAAAACTGTAATATAAAAATGTTTATTAATGTCAGAATAAATTTAATTTTGTTGTATTTATTTTAATTACTATAAAAGCATGCTTGGACTTTATATTTTTTCTTTAATATTTGATTTATTATATTTCTCAGAAATTTGTATATAGTGAGCATACAATTATTTGTAGGATTTTAAATGTGCTCCGACTTCAAAAAGTTTGAGAACCGCTGGTCTATGTGTTAGTTGTTATGCCAAACTGGTTTGATTATTATTACAGCTTTGCAATATTCCGTATTTTGAAATTAGGGAGCATGATGCCTCTAGTATTGTTCTTTCTCAATATTGCTTTGGCTATTTTGACAATTTTGTGGTTCATTACAAACTTCAAGATTGTTTCATTTTTTTCCTTTTTGTGACAGAGACAGAGAGAGTCAGAGAGAGGAACAGATAGGGACAGACAGACAGGAAGGGAGAAAGATAAGAAGCACCAATTCTTCATTGTGGCACCTTAGTTGTTCATTGATTGCTTTCTCATATGTGCCTTGACTGGGGGCTACAGCAGACTGAGTGACCCCTTGCTCGAGCCAGTGACCTTGGGTTCAAGCTGGCAATCCTTGCTCAAACCAGATGAGTCTGTGCTCAAGCTGGCGACCTCAGGGTCTCAAACCTGGGTCCTCCGCTCTATCTACTGCACCATCGCCTGGTCAGGCAGGATTATTTATTCTGTAAAAAAAAGCCATTGGAATTTTGGTAGGGATTGTACTGAATCTTCATATTACCTTGGGTAGTATGAACATTTTTTTTCAATATTAATTTTCTAATCTATAGGCATGAAATACCTTTGCATTTATCTATTCAATTTCTTTCACCAATCTCTTATAGTTTCCAGTATACAGGTCTTTCACATTTTTGGTTAAAGTTATTCCTAGGTATTTTACCTTTTTTTTTTTTAATTGTATTTATTCATTTTAGAAGGGAGAGAGAGAGAGAAGGGGGAGGAACAGAAAGCATCAACTCCCATATGTGCCTTGACCAGGCAAGCCCAGGGTTTTGAACCGGCGACCTCAGCACTTCCAGGTCGACACTTTATCCACTGCACCACCACAGGTCAGGCAATTTTACCCTTTTTTGATGCACTTATAAATGAGGTTTTCTTAATTTCTCTGATAGTTCATTATTAGCATATAAAAATGTAGATTTCTGTATAATGATGTATCCTGCAATTTTACTGAATTTTTTTAAGTGATTTTTTTTCGATTTATTCATTTTTATAGAGAGAGGAGAAAGAGAAAGGAAGAGAGAGAGAGAGAAGGATGGAGGAGCAGGAAGCATCAACTCCCATATGTGTCTTGACCAGGCAAGCCAAGGGTTTTGAACCTGCAACCTCAGCGTTCTAGATCAACGCTTTATCCACTGAACCACCACAGGTCAGGCAACTTAATTCATTTACTAGTTTTAACCATTATTTTTGTGAAGTTCTTAGGGTTTTTTATATCTATACATAGAGATTTCTGTATCATGTTATCGGCAATAGTGACAGTTTTACTTCTTCTTTTCTGATTTGGATGCCTTTTATTTATTTTTCTTGCTTAATTGCTCTGGCTAGGACTTCCAAATGCTATGTTGAATAAAAACGTAAGAGTGGGTATCCTCACTTGGTTACTGACCTTAGAGGAAAGGTTTTTAGCTGTTCACTGTTGAGTATGATGTTAGCTGAAGTTAGTCATATATGACCCTTATCATGTTGAGGTACACTGCCTCTACACCAACTTGGTTTAGAGTTTTTATCATAAATGGATGTTAAATATATATCTTTTCAAATGCTTTTCCTGCATCTATTGAGATGATTCTATAATTTTTATTGCTAACCTTTAAAAAAAAATCACGAATGTCCTTAATATAAAAACTAAAATCACTGATTTTAACCCTTTCTTCTTTTTTGAATAAACACTCAGTTATAAATTTCCTCTAAACAGGACTTTATTGCCTAATTATCCTATGAATTTTGATATAATGTATTTTAATTAGTATTCAATTAAAATATTTTTTTTGCCTTTGAGTACTTCTTTGACCCATGTGCTACTGACAAGTGTCTTGTCTAATTTCCAAATATGTGTGGTTCTTCCAATACATGTTACTGAGTTCTCTTTACATACTGGGTGATTTCAGTTCTTCTGTTAATTTATTGAGACTTATTTTTCTGGTCCAGAATATAGTGTACCTTGGTAAATAGAGTATATAGTATCTTTGGGTATCCTTGTGAAGAATATTTATATTTTCAGCTGTTGGGTGAGATTTAATTTTTACACTTTTTAGGGCTATTCTGTTTTGATTTCAATTTTAATTAAATTCCTAATCCCTGGCCACAATAAATTTTCTATTCCCAAGAGCAACCTTCTGTGATTTTAGTGAAAAGGTCCAAGGTGTTTGCTACAGCCCTCTAACTTCATGAGACTTGTAACTCTAAACTCTATTTCCCCTTGCTTGGCAGCATCTAAAATTTCTGCTCAGTTCTTTCAGCTTTCTAGCTGCTGCCTTCCACAGAGCTCCTTGAAATCTCCCCTACGGATCCACAGTTCAAAATTCAGCCAAGGCCTGACCAGGTGGTGGTGCAGTGGATAGAGCGTCGGACTGGGATGTGGAGGATCCAGGTTCGAGACCCTGAGGTCACCAGCTTGAGGGCAGGTTCATCTGGTTTGAGCAAAGCTCACCAGCTTGGACCCAAGGTCGCTGGCTCGAGCAAGGGGTTACTCCGTCTGCTGAAGGCCTGTGGTCAAGGCATATATGAGAAAGCAATCAATGAACAACTAAGGTGTGGCAGCGAAAAACTGATGATTGATGCTTCTCATCTCTCTCCGTTACTGTCTGTTCCTTTCTATCCCTCTCTCTGACTCACTCTCTGTCCCTGTAAAAAAACAAACAAACAAACAAAATTCAGCCAAGGATTTGAGGAGAGTTTAGATGTAGATTTTGGGGTTTACTTTCTGAGGTTTTCTCTTTTCTTGCTTATCTCCCCTTAATTTCCAGTGTTTGTGATTTCTGACACCTCTAGCTAGTAAGACTGTGGTTTTCTGCTTGGAGTTCTGACCAAGCCACATGGGCTGAGAACTGCCCTGAGAGAAATCATTATATAAACCTGATCACACTCAGCGTGATTCCCTACTTTCAAGGTGTGACTTCCTTTCAGTACCCATCTACTTCTGGTTGCTTCCTATGTCTTCAAATACCTTTTTGCCCAGGTTTCACAAATAGGAGGATTAATCTACTACATGCTATTTTGTCATCTGACTTTTTTTTTTTAATATTTATTTTTAATGATTTGAGAGAGAGAGGAAGGGAGAGGGAGAGAAAGAGACAGGAACATCAATCTGTTCCTGCATGTGCCCTTACCAGGAATCAAACGGCAACCTCTGTGCTCCGGGCCGGGCCAATGCTCTAACCAACAGAGCTAACTGGCCAGAGCCCATTCAACTTTTGAAATACTATTATTTTATAAAATTTATTGAGGTGGAATTCATATAACAAAATTAACCATTTTAAAGTGAAAAATTTAGAGGCATTTAGTATATTCACAATATTTTACAAGTACCATCTCTAGTTCCAAGTCATTTCTGATATTCCAAAATAAAACCTAAATAAATCACTCCCCCCAAAATTTGACTGTAGTTATATACCACCATTTCTATTACTGAAAATCTTTTACTTTCTATTACCGAAAATTTCTAATGCCATTATCATACTAATTTGTTTCATGCTGCAATTTACATACAACAGTTTTAAAATTACTAACAATGAAATTAAGTGAAGTTTCAGATTTCTCTGCACTTTTGTTTTTAGAATTTATCCACCAAGGAGGTAGAGTTAGAGTACTATGTTCAAGAGTTCCTTAAAACAATTCTTTTCTCTGTGTCATATGTTTCCAATCTTATATAATGTTCAGTTTATATATTCTTGTTTATTTTCAATTCTAGAGTTTGCTTTTTCTAGCTTCCCAAAACTTAAAAGTTCTTTTAAAGAAAGAACTTTTCTTTCTTTAAAACAGTTAAGCAGCATTGTAATACCTGTTTTTTGAAAGTGGTAACCTTTCTTGCAAAATTATCTGGCTTTACAGTTCTCTGAAGGGGGTAGCTTTTTGACAACTTCCCATTTTTCTATTAAAGTTGGTCTTAAATTTTCTATATCTGTTAGGGTTCATTTGGCAAATTATATTTTCCTATGAAGCACCCATGTTATTTAGGTTTTCAATTTGTTTGCAAATAAAGGTATATAAAATAGTTTCTTAAGTTATCTTTTAAAATAATTTCTTTGGTTTTAACAGCTATTTCCCTTTTGACATTCCTCAGATTCCCTTAATAATATAGTAAGAGCATCCCAAGCACTACAACAGGGAGGGGTTGGGAACCTTTTTAGCTGAGAGACTCATGAACACCACATATTTTAAAATGTAATTCCGTGAGAGCCATACAACGACCCATGTACGTTAAGCATTATCCAATAAAAATTTGGTGTTGTCCCAGAGGACAGCTGTGATTGGCTCCAGCCACCCGCAACCATGAACATGAGCGGTAGGAAATGAATGGATTGTAATACATGAGAATGTTTTATATTTTTAACATTATTTTTTTATTAAAGATTTGTCTATGAGCCAGATGCAGCCATCAAAAGAGCCATATCTGGCTCGTGAGCCATAGGTTCCCGACCCCTGCATTACAACATAATTAAAAAAACAAATAAAATAGTATTTATCAATTATTCTGAGCTAGCCAGAGGAAACAGATAGTAATATAATGGGTCATTATGCTTGTGATTCAGCTTCCTTGGAAATTTAATGGGAATAATACTACTGGATCCATTAAACAAAAATGCTGAAGACTGATTAATAATATCAAAGAAGTTTATGAGTGTAAATGGACATACAAAACCACGCACAGAGTGAATCACCTGTGTCTGAAAAGTGGTATGGAGGAAACAATAAGGAGAGGGTGTGATGTGTAGGCAATTTTCTATAAACCATGTGGAGAAAGTCTTTTTCAGATCATCTGTGGAAACTTTCAAATTCCCAGGATGCATTTCTATTGACACTAAACATTCCTGAGTTTCGTGGTTCCTTTCTGCCTATTCCCACCTGTGAAAAGACTCATAGATGCACATACACTTTTGAGTCAATACTGGCTCTAGGAATAGAAACACCTGTAATGATTACCTTACTGAAGACAACCAGGAACAATGAAATCAATTCCAAAGTAAAATATAAATTAAGCATGAGTAACTAATTTTGCATTATTTACACCACTGTCATTATGGTGGACAAGAATATTGGACTATGTACTTTACACACATTACTGCATTTAAACCTTCCAACACTTCAGTGAAGTACAGTAAATGTTATTACCCTATTCTGAGATGTAAACACCAAGAATTAAAAGGTAAGTTCTAGCTGCCCACCTTTACCCATCAATGGTTAACGTTCCTGCATTAAACATCCATGATACCCATTTCTCTGCCCACAGATATAGGCTATACCCAGCAGTCATGAATCTGGTGTCTAACTCCGACCTTTAGCTACCGCTTACCAGACAAGACTTGAATACCTGGTGCTAGCTGGTCCGATTTTGAAAATTTAATGGCCTGACACTGGTTTGCAAAATCATACAGGTTTCAAGTATACAACTTAATAAAACATTGCCTCAAGCAAAGTCACTTTTTCTCCCCATTTTCCTCCCCTTTGCCCACCTCCACCTATCCCCCTGATCGCCCTTTCCTCTGGTGATCACTCCACTGTTATCTGTATGTATGTCATGTGTGTGTGTCTGTGTATGTGTGTTCTGCTTAATCCTTTCACTTTCTTTCATCTAGTCCCCCAACACCGCTCTGCTCTGATAGCTGTCAGTGCTTTCCATGTATCCATGTCTCTGTTTCTATTTTGTTTATCAGTTTATTTTGTTCATTAGACTCCACATATAAGTGAGATCATATAGAATTTGTCTTTTTTGACTGGCTTATTTCACTTAGCATAATATTCTCCAGATCCATCCATTTGGTCATAAAAGATAAGATTTCCCTTTTGGGAAAAAAAAAAAGATTTCCTTTTTTGTTATGGCCAATAGTATTCCATTGTGTAAATGTACCACAGCATTTTTATCCACTCATCCACTGTGGGCAGTTGAGCTGTTTCCAGATCTTAGCTATTATAATTAACTTTACAATAAACATAGGGGTGCAAATATTATTTCAGTGTTTTGGGTTTCATTTTTTGAGGAAATTCCATACTGTATTCTACAGTGGTGGCAACAGCCTGCATTCCTACCAACAGTGCAGGAGGGTTCCCTTTTCTCCACATCATCACCAGCCCACTTGTTGATTTATTGATGACAGCCATTCTGATAGATGTGAGGTGATTTCTCATTGTGGTTTTAATTTGTATTTCTCTGATGATTAGTGTCAGTGAGCATTTTTTTCATATATCTATTGGCCATCTATATGTCCTTTTTGGAGAAGTGTCTACTCAGGTCCTTTACCTGTTTTTTAATTGGGTTGTTTGTCTTCCTGGTGTTAAAATATTTTGGAAATCAACCCCTTATCAGATTTATCATTGGTAAATATGTTCTCCCATTCAGTGGGTCATCTTTTCATCTTGTTGATGGTTTCTTTTGCTGTGTAAAAGCTTTTTAGTTTGATGTAATCCCATTTACTTTTTCCTTTGTTTTCCTTGCCCGAGATTGGACAAATATACTGCTACAAGAGATGTTTGAAATTCTACTGCCTATGGTTTCTTCTAGGATTTTTATAGTTTTGCGACTTACATTTAAGTCTTTTATTCATTTAGAGTTTAGTCTTGTGCATGGTGTAAGTTGGTGGTCTAGTTTTTTAGGTCTTTTTTTTTTTTTGCATGTACCTGTCAAATTTTCCCAACACTATTTATTGAAGAGACTGTCTACTCCATTGTATGATGTTGCCTCCTTTGTAAACTATAAATTGACTATAAAGGTGTGGGTTTATTTCTAGTCTCTGTTCTGTTTCATTGATGTATAAGTCTGTTTTTATGCCAGTACCACACTGTTTTGATTAATACGGCTTTGCAGTATAGTTTTATGTCAGGTAATGTGACGCCTCCAACTTTGTTCTTTCTTAAGATTGCTGAGGCTATTTGGAGTCTTTACTGGTTCCATACAAATTTTTGGAATATTTGTTTTCGACCTGTGAGATATGTCACTGGTATTTTAGTAGGAATTGTGTTAAATCTATAGATTGCTTTGGGTAGAATGGACATTTTAATAATGTTGACTCTTCCAATCTATGATCACAGCATTTGCTTCCATTTTTTAGTATATTCCTCAACTTCTTTCTTCAGTACCCTATAATTTTCCAACTACAACTACTTTACCTCCTTGGTTAAATTTATTCCTAGATTATCTTATTTTTCTTTTGTTGCTATAATAATAAGATAGTTTCTTAAGTTCTCTTTCTGATGGTTTATTATTGATGTATAAGAATGCCACCAATTTCTAAATATTAATTTTGTACCCTGCGACTTTGTTGAATTCATTTATCAGGTCTAGCAGTTTTCTGACTCAGACTTTAGGGTTTTCTAAGTACAGTATCATGCCATCAAAATTAAGGACAGTTTTACTTCTTCTTTTCCAATTTGGATGCCTTTTATTTCTTCTTCTTGTCTGATTCCAGTAATATGTTGAATAAGAGTGGTGAAAGTGTACATCCCTGTCTTGTTCCCAATCAAGGGAAACATTTTTAGTTTTTGCCCATTGAATATGATGGTTGTGGATTTGTCATATATGGCCTTTATCATGTTGAGGTATTACAATTCCGGTGGCGGAGGCCAGGCACGTTCTCACTGAATTTGGGCAGATGGTAGAGACACTGTGGAGCCAGAAAGTATTGGGCCATTCCATTTAATTGTCTCACAATGGCGGACAGGCACACAGGCAGGGGAAACCGCTTCTCAGGCAAACAAACAACAAAAATGGCCCCTTACAGTGGCGGGCATGCAATCCGCCATCCACAATCCCCCATCTCTCTGAGTGCAAGCACCCATAACCTTACATAGGCCATACACATGTGGTGCAGCCACACACTCACATACCAATCAAGCAAAGTGCTTACAGCAGGTAAACCAGCGAGCAAGCACAATAATAGAGCTGCCCCACAGGTATGATCGCTCTATTCCCACTCTGCTGAGAGTTTTCATCATAAAGGGGTACTGGATTTTATCAAATGCTTTTTCTGCATCTATTGATACAATCATATAATTTTTAGCCCTCATTTTGTTTATGTGATGTATCATGTTTATTGATTTGTGAATATTATAGCAATCTTGCATCCTAGGAATAAATTCTATTTGATCATGCTGTATGATCTCTTTAATGAAATTGCTGGCTCTGGTTTGCTAATACCTTGTTAAGGATTTTAGCATCTATGTTCATCAGGGATATCAGCCTATAATTTTCTTTCTTTAAAGTCTTTATCTGGTTTTAGAATTAAGATAATGCTTGCCTTGTAAATACAGCTTGAAAGTCTTCCCTCCACTTGGAATTTTTAGAATAGTCTGAAATGGATAGTTGTTAGTTCTTCTTTGAATGTTCATTAAAATTTGCCTGTGAAGCCATCAGTTCAGGACTTTTGTTTGCTGAGAGTTTCTTGACGACCGGTTCAATTTCATTTGTTGTCATTGATCTATTAAGGTTTTCTGATTCATCTTGATTCACTTTTGGAAGATTGTGTATTTCTAGGAATTTATCAGTTTGTTGGCATATAGTTGTTCACAGTATTTTCTTACAATCCTTTGAATTTCTTTGGTGTCAGTTATTTTTCATCTTTCATTTCTGATTTTATTTATTTGGATACTCTCCCTTCTTTTATTATCTTTTTCTTTTTTTGTATTTTTCTGAATTGAAAACAGGGAGGCAGAGAGATAAACTACTGCATGCACCCAACTGGGACCCACCCGGCATGCCCACCAGGGGGCGATGCTCTGCCCATCTGGGGCGTTGCTCCGTTGTAACCAGAGCCACTCTAGCGCCTAAGGAGGAGGCCATGGAGCCATCCTCAGCCCCCAGGCCAACTTTGCTCCAACAGAGCTTTGGCTGCAGGAGGGAAAGAGAGAGATAGAGAGAAAGGAGAGGGGGAAGAGTGGAGAAGCAGATGGGTGCTTCTCCTGTGTGCCCTGACTGGGAATCGAACTTGGAACATCCACACGCCAGGCCGACACTCTACCACTGAGTCAGCTGGCCAGGGCTTCTCTTTTTTTCTTAATGAATCTGGTTAAAGGTTTGTAAATCTTGTTTATCTTTTAAATAAGCAGCTCCTGGTTTCACTGATCTTTTACATTTTTTTTTTTTTTTAGTCTCTATGTCATTTATTTCCCCTCTGATCTTCCTTATGTCATTCTTTCTACATACTCTGGACTTTTTCTAAATCTTTTAGATGTAGGGTTACATTGTTAGAGATTTTTCTTGCTTCAAGAGGTATGCCTGTAATGCTATGAACTCCCCTCAGGACTGCTTTGCCATATGTTCCATACATTTGTGGGTGTTGTCTGTTCATTTTCATTTGTTTCCAGGTAATTTTTACTTCTTCCTTGATTTCATTGATAACCCATTCATTATTTAATAACATGTTAGGCCCTGGCCGGTTGACTCAGTGGTAGAGCATCGGCCTGGCATGCAGAAGTCCCGGGTTCGATTCCCGGCCAGGGCACACAGGAGAAGCGCCCATCTGCTTCTCCACCCCTCCCCCTCTCCTTCCTCTCTGTCTCTCTCTTCCCCTCCCGCAGCCAAGGCTCCATTGGAGCAAAGATGGCCCGGGCGCTGGGGATGGCTCCTTGGCCTCTGCCCCAGGCGCTAGAGTGGCTCTGGTCGCAGCAGAGCGACCCCCCGGAGGGGCAGAGCATCACCCCCTGGTGGGCAGAGCGTCGCCCCCTGGTGGGCGTGCTGGGTGGATCCCGGTCGGGCGCATGCGGGAGTCTGTCTGTCTCTAGCTTCGGAAAAATACAAAAAACAAAACAAGCCCTGGCCGGTTGGCTCAGCGGTAGAGCGTCGGCCTAGCGTGCGGAGGACCCGGGTTCGATTCCCGGCCAGGGCACATAGGAGAAGCGCCCATTTGCTTCTCCACCCCTCTGCCGCACCTTCCTCTCTGTCTCTCTCTTCCCCTCCCGCAGCCAAGGCTCCATTGGAGCAAAGATGGCCCGGGCGCTGGGGATGGCTCTGTGGCCTCTGCCCCAGGCGCTAGAGTGGCTCTGGTTGCAACATGGCGACGCCCAGGATGGGCAGAGCATCGCCCCCTGGTGGGCAGAGCATTGCCCCATGGTGGGCGTGCCGGGTGGATCCCAGTCGGGAGCATACGGGAGTCTGTCTGACTGTCTCTCCCTGTTTCCAGCTTCAGGAAAAAAAATGCAAAAAAAAAAAACCAAAACAAAACAAAAAAAAACAAACCATGTTATTTAGCCTCCATGTGTTTAAATGTTTTGCAGCTTTTTTTTATTGTAGTTGATTTCTAGTTTCATAGCATTGTGGTCAGAGAAGATGCCTGATATGATTTCAATATTCTTTTATTTATTTATTTTTTTTAAAGGTTTTTGTTTTTGGTTTATTTATTTTTTTTTACAGAGACAGAGAGAGAGTCAGAGAGAAGGACAGACAAATAGGAACGGAGAGATGAGAAGCATCAATCATTAGTTTTACGTTGGGCACTGCAACACCTTAATTGTTCATTGATTTCTTTCTCATACGTGCCTTGACCGTGGGCCCTCAGCAGACCGAGTAACTGCTTGCTCGAGCCAGCGACCTGGGCTCAAGCTAGTGAGCTTTTGCTCAAACCAGATGAGCCCTCGCTCAAGCTGGCAACCTCGGGGTCTCAAACCTGGGTCTTCCGCATCCCAGTCCAATGCTCTATCCACTGCGCCACCGCCCGGTCAGGCGATATATTCTTTAATTTATTAAGACTTACTTTGTGTCCTAACATGTGTCCTTTAAATGTTCCGTGTGCACTTGAGTTGAATGTACACTGCTCACAAAAATTAGGGAATATTACAAAATGAATATGAAGTGATAAAAAAAAGCATTTGATTTTTTTTTTTTTTTCATTTTTCTGAAGCTGGAAACAGGGAGAGACAGTCAGACAGACTCCCGTATGCGCCCGACCGGGATCCACCCGGCACGCCCACCATGGGGCGATGCTCTGCCCACCAGGGGGCGATGCTCTGCCCATCCTGGGCGTCGCCATGTTGCGACCAGAGCCACTCTAGCGCCTGAGGCAGAGGCCACAGAGCCATCCCCAGCGCCCGGGCCATCTTTGCTCCAATGGAGCCTTGGCTGCGGGAGGGGAAGAGAGAGACAGAGAGGAAAGCGCGGCGGAGGGGTGGAGAAGCAAATGGGCGCTTCTCCTATGTGCCCTGGCCGGGAATCGAACCCGGGTCCTCCGCACGCTAGGCCGACGCTCTACCGCTGAGCCAACCGGCCAGGGCTGATTTTTTTTAATTAAACAAGAACATCAGAAAAGCAAATAAGTCAAAGAAAGTTGTTGATTATGCAAATGAATACAAAATGAACTTTTATTTTATTGGTGAAAATGCATGATACAAAAGGCTGAAAGTACTGGAGTATCTGCACGTTCCCTGATCCCCTAATTATTGTGAGCAGTTTATATTCTTCTACTTTGGGATAAAATGATCTGTAAAAAGTAACTACATTGATCTGTCCCAGTGTGTCATTTTTTTTTTTTTTTTTGACAGAGACAGAGAGAGGGACAGATAGGAACAGACAGGAAGGGAGAGAGATGCCTGGTCAGGCGACCCAGTGTGTCACTTAAGGTTACTGTTGCCTTTTCATTTTTTTATCTAAAAGATATATCCATTGATATCAGTGGGGTGTTAAAATCCCCTACTATAATTGTATTACTGTTGATCTCTCCCTTAATGCCCACCAAGATTTTCTTTATATATTTAGGTGCTCCTATGTTTGGTGAATACGTGTTTATAAAGGTTATATCCTCTTGTTGGATTGATCCTGTTAGCGTTATGTAATAGGTCATTCAGGTTGACTCCTCTATAATTTAACAGTAAATCCAGTTTAGTGCTAGGAGACTTGTAAAGCTTCCACATACTCTGCAACCATCTTGGAATCCCCAATTTTTTTTCCCCTTAGAATTGGAACTGGGATTCAGAAATGGTTCATTAATCCTTGCATATGGGTGGGGTGATAACACTTGGCAACTAAGTGGTGTCCATTTTCTGCTTTAGGGATATAATATGAGAGTATATATGAAGATGAAGAACAAAGAAATATGCCCAAGGAGAAATTCAGGGACACAAAAAGGAGACTTCAGTTCCTTCTAGTTCCTCCTAGTTCCTCTCAGGAATTTCACTTCCTTCCTTCCCTGCGCTATTTTGAAACTCATATTTTATATAAATACCCCTTCTTGCTCAAGTTGGTTTCTGATATAAGTAACCAAAAGAACTGTGACTAAAGTTCCCTTTCATTATAAGGGTATATGGCAATTTTCAGTAGAAATTCTTGTGTTGATTTTAGAGTTAGATCTGAAAACACTTCAGAGTTAGTAAAAGCAGCAGAGATGATCTTCTCTCCCTTTAGTCTCGCAAACAGATAAACCAAATTCAGAGGAAACACCATTCCAAAGGTCATTTAGTTAGCTGGTGGCAACGTGAAACCTGTTTTCCTTATTCTTTACTATGTATTTAGGGTATTACTTATATAGCAGGAGATGAAAATTGCTAACATTAACAGGTGTACCACAAGAATATTCTGACATTTCTGAAAGAGGCAGAAACCCATTTATACCCTGATACCTACTCGTACTGTCTCCTACCAGTTGTTCCCAGTTTTATAAAGAGAATTCTATTTCAAAGGTTGATGTTATGGACTGTGGGAAACGCTTTCTCACAAAATAATGGCATAGATGGTGGTTATGGTTCCAGGTGGGCCTTATAAAACATAACCTAAAACAAAACAACTTTTAGGGAAAACATCCTTTGTAATATGTATTAAAAGCTGAAGTCCAAGAAGTAGCTGAATGATCAGACAAGTTACTTAATTCTCTAAGCTCAGCTACTTCAAAAAATATATAACTATTTATATTTAGACTCATGGAATTTCTGGTTTGACAAGAACCTTAAGAGTTTACTTCTAATATCTAAGATACTTGTTATCACTAAAATTTCAAACATGTTGAAAAACTAGTACAATAAACACCTGTATTTCCATCATCTAGACTCAATAATTGCTAACTTTTATTAGCTTTATCTTCGTTTTTTAATAATTTGAAAGTTGAAAAAATCATGATACTTGCAATATTTTAGCATGCAGCTCTTAAGAATAAGGACAGATCCTACATAACAAGTGTTGGTAAACTTTTTCTGTAAAGGGACAGAAATTCATGTTTTCAGCCATATGGTATGTCTGCTGCAACTACTCCACTCTGTAGTTGTCCGTGGAAACAGACATAGACAAGTGGGTAGGGTTATGTTCCACTAAAACTTTCCACAATTGGCATTTGGTCTGCAGCCTATAGGCTGCTGACTTAGGCTATAAAACAATACTGTTATCATAACTAAAGTTAACAAAAATTCCCTAATATTATCTAACAACCAGTCCATATTTAAATTTTTGCAGTAGTCACCAAATGTCTGTGTTGTATTTAACCAAGATTCAATCTATATTTACAGCTTGCACCTAAGATTGCTTTTGAGGGCCTAATGACTTTATTCCTCTATGCCTCCCTACCAGCTAAGCCCCTGGTGCCTAAGACACCACAGTAAAAAGGACTATATAACTGGTAACTCTGAAAAGTGGACTATATATTGGTATATGTAAATATTAACTTAAAAAAGAGGTTAAGAACCACTGTACTGTACTCTATTGGAATCTATGCTTCTGCATATATAAACTATATACTTACATACATATCAATATCTGCTCTACATATCAATATATAAAGTCAACTGTATAGCAACAGCAACATCGACAATTAAAAATCAACAAATTCATTAATAATAAAACTAGATAGAGTAAGCAGATTCAAGGAGAAATGATATTCCAGTACTTACCTAGAAACAGAACAATCAATAGCACTATAATAGTAAGAAAAGCCTTGTTCCAAAAAGTTGCAATTTTGCCCCAGACACTAAATGAAAAAATCTTCTGCCATCTGTAAAGCAATACAATTATATTACGGATAAAAAAATTAAAAGAATGTTCTGAAATACTTTCTGAATACTAAATTGACATTTTGGTAATTGTGTAGTGAGTAAAAGGAGTTATAGAAATTTAACTTTTTATGTCATATCAGAGAATTATTAATTCATAGGAATGTCTCATAAAATAGAGGACTTCTTTCAAATTTAATAATCTGACATTTCAATATCTTCTGCCTGGTAGCTTAAATATTCTACAGTGAAAATAAAGGCAAGATACATGATTAAAATCGTAAAAAGGAATTCTTATAGTAAAATGGTAAAGTGCTGACAGAAGCTATCATTTTATATATTTCCCTAATAACTCAGAAATATTGGTCCAACAATTAGCAACACTTGAGGAGTAGGGGTCTAACTCCCTACACTATTTTTATATAATAGTACAATTTTAACAGTTCAGCCAAGTAAGACTTTCCCTACTTTTACCAGCAATTTAAAAATTATTGAGGTATTACATACACACAGCAAAGTGCAAAAATCTTAAGTATACAGTTTGATGAATATAAACATGTGTCTATACCCACGCAATCACCACGATCAAGATTTAAACATAGAGGAAATAAAATGGGGAAATAAGTCTAAAATGGACAAATTAAAAGGTATAAACAAAGACAGAGAGCTAATAATGTATGGATTATAAATGGCAAACTGTGATAAAGTAACTCATCACACGACTGAAAGGTAAGAAACTTTGCATTCCAAAGAGGATATATACAGAAGCACTCAAATAAACTTCAAACACAACTTTTAAAAACTTTTACTTTAAGATTATAACAAATTATTAACTATTAAGTTTTGGAAACAACTCTAATAACTTGAAGTTGGTGGGGAGAGGAAGATTGATGTAAAATAAAGTGGTTTCTTTTATCTCTATGCTTCCAATTCCAAGGATGCTATTTAAATTTTACATTGTAAAAATTTATATTTTTAGAAAGAAAAAATAAGTGGCAATACCTTGGTCAAACTGTAAATTCACATTTCAAGGGCCAGTATAAAACAGAAACACCAGCCTGACCTGTGGTGGCGCAGTGGATAAAGCGTCAACCTAGAAACGCTGAGGTTGCCAGTTTGAAACCCTGGGCTTGCCTGGTCAAGGCACATATGGGAGTTGATGCTTCCTGCTCCTCCCCCCTTCTCTCTTTCTCTCTCTCTCCCCTCTCTATAATGAATAAATAAAATCTTTAAAAACAAAAACAAAACAGAAACACCAAAGAGAACCCCATGGGGAACAACTAGCTGCTCATGTTAACATTCAATTGAAGGCTGCCATATATTGAGTCTTTACCACACTATGGTTCAAAGCATTTTTACATTTTAGCTAATCTAATCACCATGACCGCTATATAAGATGGATATTATCTCCATTTTAAAAACGGGGAAACTGACTACAGATGGTAACTTGCCCAAGGTCACACAGCAACATACATAGTTGTGATATAAACCCAGCCAGTCTGAGCATGTGTCTGACCAGCATGAATAGAATAAAATAAGACAGCCAAGCATGTGGCTTGAGCGCAGGCTCACCAGCCTGAGCATGGGTTTGCCAGCTTGAGTGTGGGATCATAGACATGACCCCATGGTCACTGGCTTGAGTCCAAAGGTCGCTGGCTTGAAGCCCAGGATTGCTTGCTTGAAGCTCAAGGTTGCTGGCTTGAGCAAGGGGTCACTGCCTCAGGTGGAATCCCCCCAGTCAAGGCACATATGAGAAAGCAATCACTGAACAACTAAACTGCCACAACTAAGAGTTGATGTTTCTCATCTCTGCCTTCATGTCTATCTGTCCCTATCTCTCTCTCTTTTTCTCTTGCTAAAAAATAAAAATAAATAAGTGAATTAAGGAAAAAAAATTAGAGAGCCAAGGCCCTGGCCAGTTGGCTCAGTGGATACAGCATCAGCCCAGTGTATGGATGTCCTGGGTTTGATTCCTAGTCAGGGCACACAAGAGAAGCTTCTTTCTCCCTCCTTCTCCTCCTTCTCTCCCTCTTCCCCTCCCACAGCCAGTGGCTCCATTGGTTCGAGCATTGGCCCTAGGCGCTGAGGAAAGCTCGGTTGGTCAGAGCAAGTCAGCCTCAAGCACTAAAAATAGTTTGGTTGATGCGAGTATCAGCTCCAGATGGGGGTTGCCAGGTGGATCCTGGTCGGGGTGTATATAGGAGTCTGTCTCACTATCTCCCCTCCTTTCACTTAAAAAACAAAAAAGAATAGAGCGCTAAATGAAATAAAGACTTAAATCTTTTCTTTTAAAACTATGGTGATACACAAATAATAGATAAAAAGATGGAGATACACACAGTAAGGACATATAAGTGATGTGTACAAACATACCATATTTTCTTATGTAGACGAGGGTATATATACACACCTCTCTCAAATATGATAGCTACTTGATCAGGATAGGAAAGAAACTGTATTTGGCAGAGAGAAAAAATTCCATAATTTATGGATCATTTTGATGGAGAAAAGATAAACTGACAAAAAACTTTTTTGCAAGTCTTTACAAGTATTATCAAAAGGTTACGTTGACCTGTAACACTGAGGTCACTGGTTTGAAACCCTGGACTTGCCTGGTCAAGGCATAAATGGGAGTTGGTGCTTCCTGCTTCTCCCTCTCCCTCTCCTTTTCTCTCTCTCTCCTCTCTAAAATGAATAAAAATTAAAAAAGAAAGCTAAACAGGATGTTATTGAGGATTAGAAACCAAATCAAGGTGATGAGAGGTAGGTAGGGTGATGGAGTAGAAACAGCACTAAGACTGAAAGCCATATTGTGTCTAGAATCTGCCATGGATCAGCGAGATGTCAGACCACTTTCCCTATAGAATGAGTGGGTTGGATACAATTATCTCTAAGGCCCCTTCCTACAATATGACTTAATTTTTCTCTTTAGTAAGGAAGAAAAAAGTGATGGTATCACTCACAAAGTGAGTAGAAATCCAGGTAGTTAAGAAGAGTTGTGAAAGAGTGCCTGAACCCTGAGCCAAGGTAAAAGCTTTCATAAGTCTCTTCCAGTCATGAGAGCTTACTAAAACTTCAGTGGGTTTTTGCTAGGATTTCATTTATGCAAAATGTTCTTTTATGCCATCAGTATGAACAAATGTCTTACAACATTTTTACAAGTGTATTTTACTACAACTGTATTTCACCACTCATACTAACAAGTTTCTGGATCTAAAACTGAACTACTATTTACCACAGGGATAAAGTGAGCCAATGCTTCAAGACTTTCTAAGGTCTTCTAGGAACTCTCTTGACAATTTTTCATAATCAGCACTTTCAATATATATTTATTAATTTGGGGGTGGGGCGGTAGTAAATTACCATTAAATATTAATGAAACTATTTCTTGGTTACATAGGCCAAAACTAAGAATCATTTATTGGCTTGTTTCCAAACTGTCCTATTTCATTACCCTAGTGAAACATTTCTGTACCCACGCTGTGCTGTAAACATCATTTACCCATCTACCCTCATTTGGTTCACTGCTCCACTTCAGGGCAATAAGACAAAAGTAACTCCTGATGACAAGACAGGTTAAAAGTGTAACTTTTATCTCTGATCAACAGGGGGAAAAAAAGCACTTGCTATTTTCCTTTTGGGGGTGAAGGTTCAATTCATTTGTACATTTAGCAGAAAGTCTTATATAAAGTGTATTTTAAATTGTCATTATATATTACGTAATTTGTTAGTGAGATTATATATATATATGTGTGTGTATATACACACACACACACACATATATATATAAATCATTACTCAAAACTTCTAGATTTTAAGAAAACTTTTTCTACATCACACTGAACAGCCTACAGGAGCTACTCATATATTTATTATTGTAACAATTTGGAGGCTTCCTACCTCTGAGGAGGAATAAAAGGTAGACAGAAGATTACAATGAGTCCTATTTCAGCATAAAGAAAGGATGCAACTGCCGCCCACTGGAGCGTCATTTTTTCTCTTCACACCTGGATAGAAAAACACCTGTTTCACTTGGCAGTCTTTCAAAGAAAAGTGGGCGCAATGTTTCCGTGAGGCGTTTCCGGTCCCCTAGCTGGGGACGCGGGCCAACGGGCTGCAGGGAGCGGCAGGGCCGGAGTCCCCACCTCCCGCGGGCCGCGAAGCGTGCCAGGCGGCCTGCGCCGCGCCCACGGCGTGTTTGCCGCCAGCTCCGCGGCCACGGCTGCCGGACGCCAACCTCCACCGACGCCCGCGCCCCTGGGCCCCTGGGGCTTGGCGACCGTGCCCGGGCCCTTGACCCACGGGTCAGAGGCAGGGCCAGCACCCCGATGCCCAACCGCCGAGAGCGCCGCAACCACGCAGCCCCACCGCCCCACGGCCCGCGCGCGAGCACCGCCTCCAGGCCCGCGGCCCCCGGCCCTCGCCAGCCTTACCCAGCCGCGGCCCGCCTAGATCCGCGCTGCTCGGCGGCCGACTACGCGCCAGACGTCAGACGCTGCGGCGGGGGAGGGGCGGGAGGGCGGGGAGCGTGCCCCACCCCTACTGCGCGCGGCTCCCTCCCGGCACCTGAGCGGACCTGGGTGCGGTCCGCGTGGGTGTCGCCCGCTGTGTGCAGACTGTCTGCAATAATTGTTTTCTAATTGGTAGTGAACTCAGGATGACTCAGCCTTGTCGACCAGATGCTTGGGGCTCCCAAAAGTGACCTGGGTGGGAGGGGTCTCACACGAGGTTTTCTGATAGAACTTGGGGCCTAGGGCTAAGGAATGGCGCCGGGGCGGAGGTTTAGGCAGGGCTGTGCAAGTTCCGTGAACGTGTTTGAAGCGCACTCCTTCCCTATCCTGGCTCTGTTCTGTGATAGAGCCAGTTTCACTGTCCAGAAATAAGTTACAGTTAAATAGAAGGGCCAGGATGGGGCAGTTGTGTGGCTTTTGTTCTTCTGAGACTAGATTGCATGGAGGCAAACGGAACTCTGCTTTTCTGCTCTGGTCATGGGCTGGGAGGAGGCAGTTATTTTCAGGGTGATGTTTGGGGACGATAGAAAAGGGAAACAATGTAGGTGTAAGTGTTTTCTTTCAATTAGTATTTTCCAGGTTTTCAAATTGTGTACATACTTTCAAATTATTAAGTATATATTTTCAACATTGACAACATGAATGCAAATGAATGTTTTCTTGGAAACAGTTATTTTGTGAACATTAAACAAATGATGAAAAACGCATAATTACAGAATATAAAAACATTTAAGGCGGTGCTTTTCTTATCCCAAATATACTTGATATATAAAAAAAACCCCACATACATTAACCATAAGGCTGTCATTAAAAAAAATATAAACCCATTTAGAACTCCTTGTTCTACCACACTTGACCCTTTGAAAGGCTATGAATTATCTTTCAAACATAAAGATGAAGAAATTTTGCTGATGGATCCCTATTCACTTGCATCAAATGAAAAAGCCAGTTATCTTTAAAAATATAGTAACTGAAAAATGAAAGGAGATTCATTAAGAAAAAATTATGGCAATGCAGTGCTTATGTTAAATTTGAAACATTTCTGCTGGCCAGTTTGTTCAGTGAATAGACCATCAGCTGGTGTATGGACGCCCTGGGTACGATTCCTGGTCAGGGCACAAAAGAAGTGACCATCTGCTTCTCTTCCTCTTCCCCTCCTGCAGCCAGTGGCTCCACTGGTTCCAGGTAGTCCCTGGCACTGAGGATGGCTCTGTTGGTTCAGCCTCAAGTGCTAAAATAGCTTGGTTGATGGAGCATCGCCCCAGACAGGGTTGCTGGGTGGATTCTAGTCAGGTGTAATATTACAGTAATATAATGTTATAGTAATTAAATATATAGAAATATAGAAAATATATAGAAATGTTAGCATATAATAATAAAAGCCATAGGCAAGTGAATAAGGCTACACCTCTGGTTAGGAGGTAATCTAGTGTGTAGAGATGATAAACAAGACCATGCCCTATGAGCAGGGCCCAGTTAGTGTGTGTGTGTGTGTGTGTGTGTGTGTGTGTGTGTGTGTGAAATTATATACAGTATAGCTAAAAAGAGCTCCCTGTGAGGAACTCCTGAAAAGCGGCTTGATGTGATAATCCCATAGGTTAACACTTGTTAGAAGGTGTTAGAAGCTCCCTTCTAGGAACTCCCTAAAAGTGGCTTGATGTGATTAAAGCCGGTTAGAAGAAGTATGCCAAAAAGGGTACTTAAGCTGAGGGGGCCCTTGCTACAGTCAGTCGTCTGGACTCCAATGTTGAACATGGATCTTCTCTATGCCACTCTGACCAAAGACAGCCAAGAGGAGCATGCTGTTGGGGCCCTGTTAAGCTGTAACCAGGCACACCATAGGATCTGTGAGTAAGAAACTGCCTGTGTGATTCTTGTAACTAACTTGTATGTCAGTCATGTCTTTCCTCCAGTGGCGTGTGGTCTGGGTACAAGTAAGGAGAATTCTCATAGCCACCTCAAGAGAAGTGTCAAAGAGGCTACCAGCCCTGCTGTTAAGCAGGAGTGAACCACTTCACAGGGAAGTCGAATCAGGACCGCCTGATCAATGTAGAGCTCAGGCTCTACTGGGACACATTACAGAAAGTCTGTCTCACTATCTCCCCTCCTCTCACTTAAAAAAAAATTGAGCCTGAGCAGGCGGTGGTGCAGAGGCTAAAGCATCGGCCTGGGACACTGAAGACCCAGGTTTGAAACCCCAGGGTCACTGGCTTGAGCACAGTCTCATCTGGCTTGAGAACAGGCTCACCAGCTTGAGTGCCGGGTCCTGGCTTGAGCATGGGATCATAGACATGACCTCATGGTCGCTAGCTTGAGCCCAAAGGTCCCTAGCTTGAGCCCAAAAGTTGCTGGCTTGAAATTCAAGGTTGCTAGCTTGAGCCCAAGGTTGCTGGTTTGAGCAAGGAGTCATTGGCTTGGCTGGAACCTCCCCCCACCCCAGTCAAGGCATATATGCAAAAGCAATCAATGAACAACTAAGGTGCCTCAATGAAGAATTGATGCTTCTCATCTCTCTCCCTTCCTGTCTGTCCCTGTCTCTCTCTATATATAAATATATATAAAAAATTGATACATTTAATACTCTTAAATATTTAATGAATTAAGCATTGTTTACATTATTTATTTTTTTATCTTCAATTGCAGTTCACATACATTATTACATTAGTTTCAGGTGTACAACCCAGTTATAAGACATTATATAACCTAAGTGATTATCCCAATAAAGCTGTTCTATATGACATTATATAGTTATTAGAATATTGATTGTATTCTGTATCTACTTTACATCCCCATGACTATTCTGTAGCAACCCATTTGTACTTCCTTGTGTGTGTGTGTGTGTGAGAGAGAGAGAGAGAGACAGACAGACAGAGAGAGGGACAGATAGGGACAGACACAGGAAGGGATAGAGATGAGAAGCATCAATTCTTCATTGTGGCACCTTAGTTGTTCATTGACTGCTTTCTCATATGTGCCCTGACCGGGAAGGGGGCTACAGCAGAGCGATTGACCCGTTGGTCAAACCATCAACCTTGAGCTCAAGCCAGCAACCTTGGGTTTCAAGCCAGCGACCTTTGGGCTCAAGCCAGCGACCATGGGGTCATGTCTATGATCCTATGCTCAAGCCACTGACCCCGTGTTCAAGAGGGCAACCTTGGGGTTTTGAACCTGGGTCCTTTGCATCCCAGTTGGATGGTTTATCCACTGTGCCACCGCCTGGTCAGGCCAATTTGTACTTCTTAAACACTTCAACTTTTTCACCCATCCCTCAACAACCCCCTCCCACCTGGCAACTGTCAAAATGTTTTCTCTATAAGTCTGTTTCTTTTATGCTTATTTTGTTTTCTAGATTCATTTGTTGATAGGTATGTATTTATTGCCATTTTATTATTTATCTTTTTAATCTAGTTTTCTTTCTTAAAGAAGACCCTTTAACATTTCACATAACACTAGCTTGTTGGTGATGAAGTGCTTTAGCTCTTTGTCTGACAAGCTCTTTATATGTCCTTTGATTATAAATGATAGCCTTGCTGGGTAGGGTAATATTGGTTGTAGTTCCTTGCTTTTCATCACTTTGAATATTTCTTGCAAATTCCTTCTGGCCTACAATATTTCTGTTGAGAAATCAGCTTACAGTCTTATGGGAGTTCTCTTGTAGCTAACTGCTTTTCTCTTGCTGCTTTTAATATTCTCTTTGTCTTTAAACTGGCATTTTGATTATGTGTCTTGGTTTGGGCATCTTTGGATTTATCTTGCTTGGGACTCTGTGCTTCCTGGACTTGTATGTCTGTTTTCTTTTCCAGGTTAAGGAAATTTCCCACCATTTTTTTTTCCCAAATAGGTTTTCAATTTCTTGCTCTTTCTTCTACTTCCAGCACCCCCATAATATGATTGCTGGCGTGCTTGAAGTTGTCCCAGAGGTTCCTTACACTATCCTAATTTTTTTGGCTTTTTTTTTTTTTTGCTATTTTGACTGGGTGTTTTTTGCTTCCTTATACTCCAAATTGCTGATTTGATTCTTGGCTTCATCTACTCTACTGTTGATTCCCTATAAATTACTCTTCATTTCAGTTACTGTAGCATTCATTTCTGACTGATCCTTTTTTTATGCTGTTGAGGTTCTCACTAAGTTCATTGAGCATCCTTATAACCAGTGTTTTGAACTCTGTACCTGCTTCAATTTTGTTTAGTTCTTTTTCTGGAGTTTTATTCTATTCATTAGGGATGTTTGCCTCATTGTTTGTTCTATGTATTATGTAGAGCTGCTATGTCTCTGAGGCTTGGTAGAGTGCTCTAATGTAGTGGGTATCCAGTAGGGTCCAATGGTACAACCTCTCCAATCACCCAAGCTGGGCACTCAAGGTGCACCCCCAATGTGGGTCTTATAATTGAACATTGATTGCTGTTTGCACATCAATGGGTGGGATTTACCCCCAGGCCAGGACTGGCTAAGACCACTGACAACTGACCTCCCACCACTCTCGAGGATCAGCTGTGCAGGGCCCACCCCACAGGGCAGGATTTACTTCAGCAGGGCTCTAGTGCCTGCAGAGTCTGGCTCTTGAGCATGTCACTTGGGTAGGTGGTTGAGTAGTGGTGCTTCAGTGTGGTTTGAAGCTCTCCACTGGGTGCTCTGGTTCTGAAGGTTCCCAGTAGGTACAGGCAAGGTCTACCTTGGGCCATCTGACATGAGCTACAAAGCAGTCTACATGTGCCAGGCTTGGAGGTGACCAGGTGATGGCAGGCTGTGAACCAAGGCCAGCTGCTGTAAGTGCCAGGCCTGAAGCCACTCACCAAAAGGTACAGGGTTCTGAAGCCAGATGCTGCTTGGTTGAGCAATTTTAGGAAAAATGAAGTATAAGCCAAGACAGGCCGTTTATATGGAAAAGCCACTGGAAACAGTGTGGGTGGGCCGGAAACTTGGGTAGAGTCGGGCCTCAGGGAATGACTAGGTCAGGCAAGCAGTGTGAGCCAGGTTGATGGAATCTCAGATGTGGCACCTGCCTGCAGGCTATGGCGAGGAGACTCAGAAAAGAACAATGGCCTCTGCCAACACTTCTGTCTGGGAGAAAACACCCCAACCCCAGCTCTTGCCCTAATGCTGAACAATTTAGTACCTCCCAGTATGTCTCTAGTGCCTTTTAAGCTGCTGTCTCAGTGCTGGAACTCAGATGGAGTGAGTCCAAGTTAGTCCCTGTGCAAGACTTTAAGAGTAACTACCTGGGACTTAAGCTACATTCTTTCTCACTCAGCCAAAATCCCTACTGGTTTTTATAGCCAGAGGTTATGGGGACTTCTTCTGGTACAGAAACCCTGGGCTAGGAACCTGGTGTGGGGCTAGGACCCCTTGCTCCTCAGAGAGGACCTCTGCAGCTAAGATATCCCTCACAATTTTTATCTGCCACATGTGGGTGTGGGACCGGCAGGCTCTGCACCTCTGCCCCTCCTACTCGTCTCAATGTGATTTCTTTAGTTCCCTAGTTGTAGGTCTTCCATTCAGTTCGTTATCAGGCAGTTCTGAATGCTCGTTGTTCTGTAGTGTTTTCTTTTCTTTTGGTTTAGTTGTAATTTTCATGTGGCTGTGGATGAAGGTGAGAACCGCATTTAACTTTGCAGCCTTCTTGACTGGAAGTCTTGAATAAGCCGTTTTAGGTAACTGCCTCCTTTTACACATTTTCATGTTGGTAATATAGATTATGGAACTTTATGGGACTATTTTATTTTAACCTGAGATATTCCTTTAGTGACAGATGCACCAAGAATAAAATTCTATTAGTAGCATTTCAAAATATGGAACTTTAAAGTTAAACTTATTATCAACTGCTGGGAGGCATAAAAATACCATCACTAAAAACAGGATATGAAAATTAGGTTTTTAAATTTGAAATAAAATCTGATTACTATTCCTCAGGAAATAATATTTCAGATATATAATCATTTTTTGATTAGGTATAAAATTTTGTATACTTAAAATAGGGGGGAGTGAAATTAATTCTATTATTTTAGGTATTTATATTTACCAAGCTCTCAGATCTAGATCAGTGATTTTCAACCTTTTTCATTTTGTGGCACACATAAACTCATTACTAAAATTTAATGGCATACCAAAAAATATATTTTTTGCTGATCTGACAAAAAATAGGTATAATTTTGATTCATTCACAACAATGGCTACTGTATTGGCTTTTGTAATTTTTTCATTTGACAATCTAAGGGAAAAGAGGTCAATGTCCCTAACTACACAGTCAGGTATTGAATGTTTTAAAAATTCTTGTGGCACATCAGTTGAAAATTGATGATCTAGAAGTCTTGAAATGTAACAGATTTAATGCCATTTAAGGAGTTACATGAGACTTAGTTTTAAATTATTAAAAACACACCAAATTAAATTCAGCCAGATACAATTTAAACAAAAACCTTGTGAGGTGTAATTCATTAATTAGGAAGTACCAGTTTGATTTTCCAATTTGAACTTTTAGTCTAAGCCCTGAGTGCAATTCTATATAGAATGTCTTGTTTCTTCTCAGTTTACAGAGGCTGGCATTTGTTCTGTCACTTCTCTGCACTTTGTTTTCCATTAAAAACATACTTTACATTGATTTACAGATACTATATAAGTCATACTTTTAGTATGAAAATAAAATGTTTTATTTAAAAATGTTGAAAACACAATTCCTTTAAAATATATATTAAAACAATTTAGTTTTTATTTATTCATTTTTTTTAGAGAGGAGAGAGAGAGGGAGAGAGAGAAACAGAGAGCGAGAAGGGGGAGGAGCTGGAAGCATCAACTCCCATATGTGCCTTGACCAGGCAAGCCCAGGGTTTCGAACCGGCGACCTCAGCATTTCCAGGTCAACGCTTTATCCACTGCGCCACCACAGGTCAGGCCTAAAACAATTTAGAAAGTTCAGTCAAATCCCATAATGATTTGTAAGGTAATCTAAGACTGCTGATGTGCTTGACAAAGCATTAAATACTCTTTTTTCTTGCCTTGAGGTTATCTTTTCCATCATGTACATTAAATGTTGATGGAAACACATATAAGGAGTTCCCAGTTCAAGAGCAAGGTCAACCCAGTCCCATATGCATTTTAGGGGAGTTTCCTCATATCCGGCAAACATGGCTGGGTTTGCTAGGAGTCCTCTTGCAACCATCACACCTACAAATTAAAGCATATCACGTTTGTCCATACATTAAGAACTCATAGTTACAAGGTAAAATTCAAACAAACTGACAATATTAAAAATAAAATATTATTATAAGGTTTTATAATATAATGTTTAATTCAGTTATAATACAATTTATTTTGATAGTTTCTTTTCTTTTTTTAAGTCAGAGGAGAGGAGATAGTGAGGAAGACTCCTGCATGAGCCCCAACTGGGATCCACCTGGCAACCCTATCTTGAGCTGATGCTCAAGTACCGAGCTATTTTTAGCACCTGAGGCTGATGCACTCAGATCAACTGAGCCGTCCTCAGCACCTAGGGCCATGCTCAACCAACTGAGCCACTGGCTACAAGAGTGGAAGAGGAAAAGAAGGGGGAGAGAAGCAGATGGTCGCCTATCATGTGTGCCCTGACTGGGAATCTAACCCACAACTGAGCCACCAGCCAGGTCTGGTAATTCTTTTAAAGTTTAATGGTGCTTACAGGTATTTTTTTTTTTTTTTTTCTGAAGCTGGAAACAGGGAGAGACAGTCAGACAGACTCCTGCATGCGCCCGACCGGGATCCACCCGGCACGCCCACCAGGGGCTACGCTCTGCCCACCAGGGGGCAATGCTCTGCCCATCCTGGGCGTCGCCATGTTGCGACCAGAGCCACTCTAGCGCCTGAGGCAGAGGCCACAGAGCCATCCCCAGCGCCCGGGCCATCTTTGCTCCAATGGAGCCTTGGCTGCGGGAGGGGAAGAGAGAGACAGAGAGGAAAGCGCGGCGGAGGGGTGGAGAAGCAAATGGGCGCTTCTCCTGTGTGCCCTGGCTGGGAATCGAATCCGGGTCCTCCGCACGCTAGGCCGACGCTCTACCGCTGAGCCAACCGGCCAGGGCTACAGGTATTTTTTATTAAGACTTATACATTAAACAGTCTTTAGGCTTTTTGTTAAGGGTATATCCAAATTGTCGTAAATTGGGCTTACTTCCATTCTCCCACTGAGCAATAGGTACCACAGGGCTCGGTATGCCAGTAATTTAAGGGGATAATAAAACTGCCTAGCAGTCTGAAGTTCTTTTGGTTCCTATGACTGACTACTCTTGCGTTCACTATCAATTCTAGTCTAGGTGTTCTATTTTACTAATAGGCTATTTGGAAGATTCTTTTTTTGTTTTTGTTTTTTTCCAAAGTTAGAAGTGGGGAGGCAGTCAGACAGACTCCTGCATGCACCCAACCAGGATCCACCCAGCATGCCCACAAGGGGGCGATGCTCTGCCCATCTGGGGCATTGTTCCTCTGCAGGCGGAGCCATTCTAGTGCCTGAGGCAGAGGCCACAGAGCCATCCTCAGGTCCTCAGTGCCCGGGCCAACTTTGCTCCAATGGAGCCTTGGCTGTGGGAAGGGAAGAGAGAGATAGAGAGAAAGGAGAGGGGAAAGGGTGGAAAGCAGATGGGCGCTTCTCCTGTGTGCCCTGACCAGGAATCAAACCTGGGACTTCCACATGCTGGGCCGACGCTCTACCGCAGAGCCAACCGGCCAGGGCCTACCTGGAAGATTCTTAACTGGTCATTTACTGGCTATGATGGAGGCAGTAAAGTAACTGAATTTAACCCAATTAAAATAATCTATTATTTCTAAGCAGAAGAGTTAACATAATTTTAATAAATTGCTTAGCTTAAACCAGTACAAAAGAAAAATACAGTTCCAATTTGAAGAAAAAGGAAAACATTGTTATTCTCCCACCATACTTTTTTGCTAATTAGAAGACAAATATTCAAGTACTTATTTCTTACCATCTGTCCCCGTAATATGCCACACATTTTCTGCTTCTTTTAAGCTTCTGATGTCTCCATTAGCAATAACAGGTATAGACATATTTTCCTTAATTATTTTAATGGCTTCATAGTGAACTGGCTGATGTCTTTCTTCAACAGTTCTTCCATGAACTGTAATCCAAGAAACTCCTGTTGCTTCAGCTTTTCGACAAAGATCTACAGTTCTTATGATGTCATCATGGATCCTATAATTTAAAAAATATATCCATCTTTTTACAGCCCACAAATGAAAGCTGAATTAGTAAACTAAATAAAATAATATTTCATATAAAACATTAGTTTTTGCTATATGTTATCACTACATGCCGTGATTAGTGAGGTTTTTATGCTCAGGGATGAGTTCCTATTTAAGATTTCAAATTTAGCTATTTCACTGTTAGCAACAACAGGATGACACATTTTGTCTTACCCAGTGTTCCTTCCCTTTGGGTTTCATAACTGTAAAGGTCAACCAAATACTGTCACACATGAACTGAAAATGCTGTTCTAATAAGTGCTGTGCATACCCCTCCCCCAAGAGGAGAACATAATACTTTATCTTGAAATAGGTTTTTAACTTGTCACCAAAAAAACTTGAAAACTGGTTTATTTTTTTTTCATTGTGAAATTTCAGTGTACATACCATTCCTATTTTCTATTCTCGGTACTAGGAATGTTTCTTAGCATTAATGAAGTATACATAGAAAATGTTAAGGATTTCTTTTGGGATAAAGTTTTTAATAATAAAGGGAAGTTTTAATTTCTATTAAAATTACAAAGAGCCTGACCTGTGGTGGCGCAGTGGATAAAGCGCCGACCTGGAAATGCTGAGGTCGCCGGTTCGAAACCCTGGGCTTGGCCCTGGCCGGTTGGCTCAAGCGGTAGAGCATCGGCCTAGCGTGCGGAGGACCGGGGTTCGATTCCCGGCCAGGGCACACAGGAGAAGCGCCCATTTGCTTCTCCACCCTTCCGCCGCGCCTTCCTCTCTGTCTCTCTCTTCCCCTCCCGCAGCCAAGGCTCCATCGGAGCAAAAATGGCCCGGGCGCTGGGGATGGCTCTGTGGCCTCTGCCTCAGGCGCTAGAGTGGCTCTAGTCGCAACATGGCGACGCCCAGGATGGGCAGAGCATCGCCCCCTGGTGGGCAGAGCGTAGCCCCATGGTGGGCGTGCCGGGTGGATCCCGGTCGGGCGCATGCGGGAGTCTGTCTGACTGTCTCTCTCCCTCTTTCCAGCTTTAGAAAAATGCAAAAAGAGGAAAAAAAAAAAAAAAAAAAAAGAAACCCTGGGCTTGCCTGGTCAAGGCACATATGGGAGTTGATGCTTCCAGCTTCTCCCCCCTGTCTCTCTCTTCGCTCTCTCTCTCTCTCTCTCTCTCTCTCCCCCTCTCTCTCCTCTCTAAAATGAATAAATAAAATAAAAATTAAAAAAAAAATTACAAAGAGCCTGATCAGGCGGTGGCGCAGTGGATGGAGTGTCGGACTGGGATGCGGAGGACCCAGGTTCGAAACCCTGAGGTAACTAGTTTGAGTGCGGATTTTTCTGGTTTGAGCACGGGCTCACCAGCTTAAACCCAAGGTTGCTGGCTTGAGCAAGGGGTCACTCAGTCTGCTGTAGCCCCCCAGTCAAGGCACATATGAGAAAGCAGTCAATGAACAGCTAAGGTACTGCAAAGAAGAATTGATGCTTCTCATCTCTCTCCCTGTCTGTCTGTCCCTACCTGTCCCTCTCTCTGTCTCTGTCTCTGTCACACACACACAAAAAAATTACAAAGAGCCTGACCAGGTGGTAGTGCAGTGGATAGAACGTCGACCTGGGATGCTGAGGACCCAGGTTAAAAACCCCGAGGTTGCTGGCTTGAGTGCGGGTTCACTAGCTTGAGGGTGGGATCATAGACACGACCCTATGGTCATTGGCTTGAGCACTGCCTTGAGGCCCAAGGTTGCTGGCTTGTACCCAAAGTCACTGGCTTAAGAAAGGGGTCACTGGCCTGGCTGAAGCCCCCTGGTCAAAGCACATATGAGAAAACAGTCAATGAACAACTAAAGAGACACAACTACGAGTTGATGCTTCTCATCTCTCTCCCTTCCTGTCTGTTTCTCTCTTCTTTGCTAAAAAAACCTCCAAAACAACAAAAAAAAAAACAAAGAGAAAGTTGTTCTGCATTATTTTTATTTTTACTGCAAGTAAGAGGAGGGAGATAAAGAGATAGACTTCTGCATACACCCCAACCAGAATCCACCCAGTAACCCATCTGGGGCAGATGTTCTGCCCATGTGGGGCCATACTTGCAATCGAGCTATTTTTAGTGCCTGAGGCAAAGGCTCCATGGAGCCATCCTCAGTGCCCAGAACCAATGCTTTTGAACCAATTGAGCCATGGCTGTGGGAGGGAAAGAAAGAAAAAGAGAGAGAGAGGAGGGGGAGGGGTGGAGAAGCAGATAGTCGCCTTTCCTGTGTTCCCTAACCGGGAATCAAACCTGAGTTTTCTGAATTATAAATAAAAATTATGGTATATATCCATTTATTAAATATCCTGTTTCAAAATTTCCACACACCAGCTACAAATTAAGGATACCCCAGCGCCTAAGACAGAAGGAATATTCTTTTATTTCCTTAAGAACTATGTGTCAATAGATTAAAATATTGTCTTTACCTTATTTTAATAGATACTGAAAATTTGGGATTTTCCACTTGATTTCTTACTTGTTTTACCATATCTTGAACAAGCTCTGGCTTGTTAATTAAACAAGCTCCATAACCATCTGCCATTGCCCACCTGTATAAAGTAAACACAACAAATAAACTGTAAATAGCTGGAAGAGAAAATACATTCCTATAAGCACTACAAGTACATCTATCTATTTTACTATCTAGCGATCTGAAATGGAATCAGATTTTTACAATTCACAGACCCAACATTTTTAAGTGGATCAATTTAAGACTAGGACAACATGTTCCCAGATCAAAAAGTTCTTAGGGGAATGGTTTTCATTGGCAAGTGAGAAAATTAAATTAGCATTCATTCAACCAAAACAGATTTAAGTATTTATAATTAATTGCAATTATTTCAGATTTTTTACATTCCAAATTTGATGTTTATTATACATAACAAGAGGTTTTATTAGTCTTAATGGTAGAGTGATCATTTTGGTTTATAGCATTCCAATAACACTAAAAGCTTATTTAACTCTCCTAATGAGTATAAAAGTATGTCTAATCTGATTTGATTACACTGTACTTAAAACCTTGTTTTATTATTTGGACATATTTTGAATTATTGTCAAATAATCTAGTACAGTGTCATAAAGGTTGGGATATTATTGTTAAATTAAGTACATCCTATCAATACCCAGTTATTTAGAATAAACCAAATAACTGTGATAGAGAAAAAAGGTAATTATAAGAATGTATTTTTTTTTTAAAGTCTTTTTAAAGAATTTATTTCTTACTGATTTTAGAGAAAGGTAGGTTTGGAGCGGGAAGCATCAATTCGTAGTAGTTGCTTCTCATATGTGCCTGGACCAGGCAAGCCCCAGGTTTCAAACCAGCAACCTCAGTATTCCAGGTCGACACTTTACCACTGTGCCAACACAGGTCAGGCAAGAATGTATTCTTATAAAGAAAATTAATTGGGAAAAAAAATAAGTGGTGAGCTCTCAAATCATAGAATGATAGTTTCTAGAGCAAGTATGTCTGTCATAAAGTTTATGTCTGTCATAAAGTTTATGTCTGTCATAAAGTTTATGTCTGTCATAAACGTGTCATATAGCACGTTTCAGAAAGTGCTATAAACAATGCCTCAAATAGTTACTTATGAGGAGGTTCAAGGCAGATCCACAGATTAAAAAAATTCTAGTGGTGAGGTAAAATAAAACACTTGTCAGGGGTCTATACATTGTTTTAGCCATCAGAAAATGCCTTTGCATGTATGCTCCTAAATAATCTCTTATTTTTTCTTGCTTCTTTATTTAGAGCCCAAGGCTTTAATTCTATTTTCCTTGCTTTTTAATTTTTGGAAAACTAGAAAGATAGTTTACCATGTTCACAAATTTTTCTAATCTTTTTGAAAATTCTTCCAATTTCTTTGAGCTTTACCTCTGAGGGCAACCACAGTTAATGTCTATTCCATTCGCATAAGGACAGACTATACGGGCAGCATCAGATAAAAGTCTTGCATCATTAGCAGCAAACTGAACAATCAATGGGCAATCACCTGATAAAATGAACAGCTCAACATTAAAATTCACATAAACACACATAGACACATGCGAGATACCAAACGCTAGTGTTTGTAAAATAAAAAATAACTATTTTTAGCCTAACATACATCTATTTGTTCAAACCAGATAGCATTTAACTAATTTTAAACATTTTAAATTAAAAAAATTGCATTTAGTACAGATTGAACAGTATAAAGTTGGATAAAATGAAAAGTACAACACTGGACAAAGACTCTTTTTCCAATGGTGAGAATTAGTTATTGTATTGCAGAACAGTATTATGTGTGACTGTAAAATTTAAACAAATGTGAACATTCCACCTATACTGCTATGCCTACTGCAGTTTCTTTTCTTAGCTAATGTATCTGGGAGCTGTACCCAGTCTTATTTTCCTCTTTTTAGTGGCATATTTCATTGTACATAGATGGATCACATTGTTCTTCTAGATTGTTTTTCATTTATGGTTCTTGCAAACAATGTGATGAGGATACTTTTATATACAGTGCATGTTTTTTTTAGTATATTCATAGGGTAAATTCCTAGGTGTGCAATTGTTGGGTGAGCATCTAACATTTTGATAAATATTACAAATATTTCTTTCAAAAGAATTTACCAACATAAATATATACCAATATGAATGAAAGTTCTTGTTTTCTCACAGCTTATTATACATTGTATATCCAATAGTCTATATTTTTCTTTTTGGGCTCTCCATAGTCTTTGTACATTTTTCTTTGCATAATTTTTCTTTTAGTCTTTTTCTTTTATTCTTATTATAAATATTTAACTTTTTTATAGAACAGTCTCTATCATAAATATCAAAATATATTATAAAAATTTCCCCAGTTTTAGTTTGCCTTTGAGTATACTTGTGCTCTTTTCTTACTGGATAAAGAAGATGTGGCACATATACACTATGGAATACTACTCAGCCATAAGAAATGATAACATCGGATCATTTACAGCAAAATGGTGGGATCTTGATAATATGATACGAAGCGAAATAAGTAAATCAGAAAAAACCAGGAACTGCATTATTCCATACGTAGGTGGGACATAAAAGTGAAACTAAGAGACATTGATAAGAGTGTGGTGGTTACGGGGGGGAGGGGGGAAAGGGAGAGGGAAAGGGGAAGGGGGAGGGGGAGGGGCACAAAGAAAACTAGATAGAAGGTGACAGAGGACAATCTGACTTTGGGTGGTGGGTATGCAACATAATTGAACGACAAGATAACCTGGACTTGTTATCTTTGAATATATGTATCCTGATTTATTGATGTCACCCCATTAAAAAAATAAAATTATTAAAATAAATAAATAAAAAAAAATAAAAAATAAAAAAAAATAAAAAAAGTTTAAATATTTAACATGGCCAAACGTATCAGAACTTTCATAGGTAAAGGATAATTTTTTTCTATCTTTGGGTTACTGTTATAAACTCTGAATATATGTATTTTAACTTTTCTAAAGACTTTGAGGACTACTTGTATTAGACTTTCTGGGTGTTTGCCAAAATGCTGACTTCTGGATATCACCCTATTTCCCACCCATTTACAGTATTATCACAGGACTGGAGAATTTGTTTCTCCTGATGATATAAGGTACTTTCCCCTTTGAAACTCAAGAGAGTTATAGAATTTCAACCTAACATTCATCTATAGGTCTAATATAAGGTCTACCGGAAAGTTCTGTCTGTTTTTGGAATAAAACAAAAATACAAATTTTTCTTACCGTCAATAAACTTTATTAAATAATATAATTGCCATTATTATTGATTTCTTGCCAGTGTGAGGGCAATTTGTATATCCTATTTTTGAAAAATGTTTTATCTTTTTTTTGTATTTTTCTGAAGCTGGAAATGGGGAGGCAGTCAGACAGACTCCCGCATGTGCCCGACCGGGATCCACCCGGCACACCCACCAGGGGGCGATGCTCTGCCCATCCGGGGCGTCGCTCTGTCGCTACCAGAGCCACTCTAGCGCCTGGGGCAGAGGCCAAGGAGCCATCCCCAGCGCCCGGGCCATCTTTGCTCCAATGGAGCCTCGGCTGCAGGAGGGGAAGAGAGAGACAGAGAGGAAGGAAAGGGGGAGGGGTGGAGAAGCAGATGGGCGCTTCTCCTGTGTGCCCTGGCCTGGAATCGAACCCGGGACTTCCGCACGCCAGGCCGACGCTCTACCACTGAGCCAACTGGCCAGGGCCTGTTTTATCTTTTAATGCGAAAAATTGAACCAGTGCTTTTTTGATATCTTCTTCATTTTTGAATTTTTTGCCTTTCAAAAAATTTTGTAAGGACAAAAACAAGTGATAGTTGGTATTATTCCTTCACCAAACACTTTCAATAAATTTCTACATGCTTCTGTAGCATTTCTTCCTTGTTGAAATTTGTAAAAATTACAGTGGCGTAAATGAACTTTATCAGTAGCATGGGTACACTATCGCTTCACACATAAGACTAACGTGAATCAACTTTGTTTTAGTTAATTTGCTATGTCAGTATGTATACATTAAGTGAAAAAAAAATAGAGAGGCACACATGCACCAAATAAACATGTGCTTACATGTCAAAACTTGTGATAAAAACGGACAGAACTTTCCGGTAGACCTTATATATTTTTAACGCTGTGTTAGAAGCTGGGATACAAATCAGTTAAGAAATAGTTCCAGATCTCAAGGAGCCCATAAGTACAACATAAAGCCTGTGCTTCAAAGAAAGGACACGAGTGGAGGGGGATTAGGAAAGTACCTTGGCCACAAAACTTGAGAGCTGCATTAAGAAGCATAAACTAGGCCCTGGCCGGTTGGCTCACTGGTAGAGCGTCGGCCTGGCGTGCAGGGGTCCCGGGTTCGATTCCCAGCCAGGGCACACAGGAGAAGTGCCCATCTGCTTCTCCACCCCTCCCCCTCTCCTTCCTCCCTCTCTCTCTTCCCCTCCCGCAACGAGGCTCCATTGGAGCAAGGATGGCCTGGGCGCTGGGGATGGCTCCTTGGCCTCTGCCCCAGGCGCTAGAGTGGCTCTGGTCTCAAAAGAGCAACACCCCGGATGGGCAGAGCATCGCCCCCTGGTGGGCAGAGCGTCGCCCCCTGGTGGGCGTGCCGGGTGGATCCCGGTCGGGCGCATGCGGGAGTCTGTCTGACTGTCTCTCCCCGTTTCCAGCTTCAGAAAAATACAAAAAAAAAAAAAAAAAGAAGAAGAAGCATAAACTATTATTTCCCAGAGAAATACGAGGTACGTGTGGCTGAAGATATTCTAGGTAGAGAAGAGAGAGAGACTAGGGCATATTTAGGGCCTTAAAATAACTTAGTATTGTGAATAATAAAATCGGCAGGCTGTGAAGAGAAACTACTGGAAGATAAAGCTGCAGATGTATTCAGAGACTAGGTCATGAAAAATGTCATGTATTATTCACAGGTGCTGGAATTTAACTCTTTAGGTCAGTGGTTCTCAATCTTTAGCAAGCTTAGGCTTTTTAAAACAGACGCATGGACCATATATCCAGAGTTTCTAATTCAGGAGGCCTGGGGTGGAGCCCAGGAATTTCCAGTTCTAACAAGTTTCCAGATGCTGCTGGGGCTGCTGGTCTGGGGAGTCACACTTTGAAAATCACTGCTTTAGACAATGAGAGGTCTAAAAGACGTGATCAAGTTGACATTTTAGAAAAGCTCGCTTTGGGCTGACTGGACGGTAATCTGGAATGGTACAAGACTCTGGAGAGGGAGAGAGGTGCCTAATCTCTCAGTCTAGGTGAGAGAAAGGGGGCTGAGGGAGGCCTACCCGTACACCAGCCATAGTGTGAAGACACTCAGTAAAAACATAGTTTAAAAAAACTTATTAAAAACATGAAAAGGTTGTGGGTTCTATCCCTGGTCAGAGCACACACAGGAACAGATTGATGTTTCTGTCTCTCTCTCTTCCTCCATCCTCTCTCTAAAATCAATTAAAAATATTATTTGTTTAAGAAAAACATATAAAACGAAAAGATTTAAAAAGAAAATCTCTGCACTGTGTTGTCTCTGATTAGACAAGATAGTTGAGTTTTGTTTTGTTATTTTTTCCAAGTTTTATAAAGTGAACAAACTCTAAGTCTCACATACCTTGGTTTGTGGTAAATTCACTGTCCCTGGCTTTTACAGATCTGACAAAATCAGCAGCAACGATCATTGGTGTATAGCACAGATCACAACTATATTTTCTTACCAGTGTTCTAAAAGCCAACCTTTAAATAGATAAAACTTTAATTAGGCATTTAGCAATCACCAATCATATGTACTTCCCAGTGTAATTTAGTTAATTATTAAATATAAATATATATGTATATATATGTATACACATATATATATATAAAGTCAGTGAGAAAAAGGAGGCAGAGACAGACTCCCACATGCTCCCCAATAGGGATCCACCCAGAAAGCCCACTAGGGGGCGATGTTCTGCCCATCTGGGGTATTGCTCTGTTGCTCAGCAACCAAACTCTTCTTAGCGCTTGAGGAGGGAGGCCATGGAGCCATCCTCAGTACCTGGGCCAACTCTCTCCAATTGAGATATGGCTGCAGGAGGGGAAAAGAAAGAGAGAGAGAGAGAAGCGAGAGGGGAAGGGGTGGAGTAGATGGGTGCTTCTCCTGTGTGCCCTGACCTGGGACATCCACATGCTGGGCCAGTGCTCTACCACTGAGCCAACTGGCCAGGGCCAAATATTAAATATTTATTAGAGGATAGTTCTGCCCATGGGACGATGGAGGAGATATACTTTCCCCTGTAATTCCTGCTGAGTATAATTAAAAACCCTGGATGCTATATGTAAAACAAACATAAAATCTGAAAGGTGGGGAGAAAAGAGCAGACAGGCTAGTGACCTCAGTATTTGAGGAATGGCAATAGTGAATTCCCTGGTTTTCTTTTTGCCTCAAATATTCCAGAATTGGAGCTGAAGAAGCTGGCAACCAGGAAATACCAACAAGCAAGTCTGCTGTCCCTAACCAAAGGACTAGGAAAGGGGTGGTCTAACAAGACAGAAAACATTAAATAATAGCAGCTCTACTCCAGCCAATCACTAAGAAAAACTGTGGTTCCACCTCCACAAAGGTTGAATGGCGAGCCTAGATTTCTATCTTTTCAAAAGGCTGTAACAAGGTTCTCCAACACCAGTCCAAATCAGTACCAGAGGGGGCTCTGATGGTGGGACTTCAATCCCTGCTGGCAAGTAACAAGGTGCCCTTCAGCAGTATCAGTGGAGACCTCATGGGGAGCCTGGACTTCCACATCTACCCAGCAGTAGTGGGGTGCCCTTTCCCTCTCCACTGGGAGTAGTTATCAGAGCATGTTTAGTGAAGAACCAGGGTTTTTGACATCGCCCAGTCATTACTATGGGGAGCTAGAGCTCTCACCCCTGCTCAGCAGTAGTGAGGAGCCCACTGTCCACAGAACGTCAAAGCAGACTAAGTGGGAAGCCAGATTCTCTCTCCGCCTGATCATGATGAGGTGGTGCCTCAGCCTTCCCTGGTTGCAGTAGTGCCACAAATAAGACAGAATCAATGTCAGCTATCATAGTAACAGGCTAAGGAAAAAAATCATACATCAGTTGATGGAGAAAAGGCATTTGACTAAATAATATTCATGGTAAAAAAAAATCTCAGAAAAACAGGAATAGAAGGGATCTTTCTCAACATGATAAAAAGCACCCACATAAAGCCCTACAGCTAACATTATACTTAAAGGTAATATATGACTTCCCCCCAGATTAAGAACAAGGCAAAGACATCTGAGCTCATCATCCTTATTCAACACAGTGCTGGGGCTGTTAGAGTAAAATGGCATGAAAAAGAAACAAAAGGTATATGATGAAAAGGAAGAAATAAAAGTGTTCCTGCCTAGCATGTGGTGTCATAGTGGATAAAGCATAGACCTAGAACACTGAGGTTGCCAGTTCGAAACCCTGGGCTTGCCTGGTCAAGGCACATATGGGAGTTGATGCTTCCTGCTCCTCCCCCTAATCTCTCTCTCTCTCCTCTCTAAGAAATGAATAAATACTTAAAAAAAAAGAATTAAGTTCCATTAAAAAAAAAGTGTTCCTATTTGTTGATGACATAATTGTTTACATAGATAATTGGAAGGAATTTACCAAAAAGCTTTCTAGAGCCATCCAGTGAGTTCAAGTGTGCAGGATACAAGATAAACTATGAAAATAAATTTTATTTCTATATACCAGCAATTAACAGATGGACACTGAAATTAAAAGTATAATATTATTTACAATCACTCAAAAAAAATAATTTGGTATAAGTCTAACAAAATACAGACCTTACATGCTCAAAATTACACAATATCTAAATAAATTTTGATATACTGTGTTCATGAGTTGGGTGACTCAGCATAATAGGGAATTCAATTCTCTCCAAGTTGATATGAATATTTAATACAATTCTTACAAAAATTCCATAAAGATATTTTGTAGATACAGACAAGATCATTATAAAATATATTTTTAGAACAGCAAATGAGCTAGAATAGCTAAAACAATTTTGAAAAAGAAAAATAAAATGGGAAAGGGACTCAGTTTGTCTGATTTTAAGATTTAGTGTCTAGCTAGCTGTAGTAATCAAGACTGTGACATTGGTAGAGGAATAGACAAATAGATCAATGGAACAGAAGAAAGAATCCAGATAAAGAGCTATACAAACACATCCAACTAATTTCTGACAAAAATGCAAAAGTAATTAAAACTAGACAGATGCCTTTTCAATAAATGGTGCTGACATAATTAAGGGAAATAAAATGAACCTTAACCTGACTCATACAAAAAAATAACTGAAAATTGATTCTACACTTAAATGTAAAACATAAAGCTTAAGACTTTTAGAGAGCCCTGTCCGGGTAGCTCATTTGGTTAAAGCGTTGTCCCGATATGCCAAGGTTGTATGTTCAATCTCTGGTCAGGGCACATACAAGAAGCAACCAATGAAGGTACAACTAAGTGGAAGAACAAATCAATGTTTCTTTCTGTTTCTCTCTCTCTCTCTCTCTCTCCCCTCCCTTCTTCTCTCTTTCTAAATTCAAGAAATAAAAAAATAAAAAAATAACTTTTAGAGAAATAGGAGAAAATCTTTAGAATCTAGAGCTACACAAAGATTTCTTATACTCAAACCAAAAGCACAATTAAAAAAATATTGATAAATTAGATTTAATTACTAAATAAAAATCTTTTGCTCTACAAAATACAGTTCATTAAGAGGATGAAAAGATAAACTACATACTGGGAAAAATATTTGCAAACCACAAATCTGACAGGAGTAGTATCAAAATACATAGAGAACGCTCAAAACTCAATAGTAAACAAAAACTTAAGAACAACAGAATAAGCTGATTCAGACATGGGCAAAGGACTTGAACAGAGTTCTCCAGAGAAGATAATACATATGGCCAAAAGCCCATAAAAAGATACTCAACATCGTTAGTAAAATATAAGTCAAAACCACAATGAGGTATCACTACATATCCATTAGAATAACTAATAAAAAACAAAAACAAGTGTTGGTGATGATCTTGAGAAATCAGAACTCTTGTGCACTACAGATGGTAATGTAAAGTGGTAAAGCCACTATGAAAAACAATATGGAGATCCCTTAAAAAACTTAAAATAGAATTACCACATGATACAGTAATTCTACTTCCGGGCATGTACCCAAAAGAATTGAAAGTAGGGTCTGGAAGAGCTATGTATACACCCATGTTCAAAGCAGCATTATTAGCACTAGCCAAAAAATGGAAGCAGCCCAAGTGTTCATCAATTAATAAATGAATAAACAAAAGGTGGTATATACATACAATGAAATATCATTCAGTCTTAAAAAGGAAATTCTGATATATGCTGCAACATGGATGAACCTTGAGGACATGATATTAATTGAAATAAGCTAGACTGAAAAAGACAAATATGGTGCAATTCCATTTAGATGAAGTACAGTGTATACAGACTAGTCAAATTCATAGAGGGAGAGAGAATGATTCTTTTTTTTTTTTTTTTTTAATTTTTATTTTATTTATTCATTTTAGAGAAGAGAGAGAGAGGAGAGAGAGACAGTGGGGAGGAGCTGGAAGGATCAACTCCCATATGTGCCTTGACCAGGCAAGCCCAGGGTTTCGAACCGGCGACCTCAGCATTTCCAGGTCGACGCTTTATCCACTGCGCCACCACAGGTCAGGCGAGAGAATGGTTCTTGCTAGCAGCTGGGGCAACAGGGAATGAGATGGTTGTTTAACAGGTATAAAGTTTCATTTTGTAAGATGAAAACAGACTAGCTATATAAGGTGAATGTACTTAATAGTACTAAACTGTACACTTAAAAATGTTTAAAATAGTAATTTTAAATTGTATGTTTTTTACCACTATTGAAAAATTTAAAAACTTAACTCAATAATAAAAAAGCAAACAATCCAAGTAGAACATTAGCAAAAGACATAAAAAAATTTTCTCCAACAATATACAGATGGCAAATAAGCACATGAAAAGGTGTTTAATGCCATCAGACATACAGGAAATGGACATCAAAACCACTATGAAATATCACTGTAAGCAGAATGGCTAAAATAAAAAACAGTGATGTTATAAAAAGTTGGTGAGGAGGAGAAGGAGAAACCAGATCCCTCCTACATTGTTGGTAGGAATATAAAACAGTACAATCTAGAAAAGTTTGGCAGTTTCTTAAAAAACTAAACATAACTACCATATGACCCAGCAATTGTACTCCTGGGGATTTGTCCTAGATAAGTGAAGACTTATGTTTACACAAAACAACCTGTGTATGAATGCTTATGTTTATTTACTATCCATTATATCTTTATAGTTGGGAGTTATAAGCACTATAATTTTTATAGATTTAAAAATTGAGGCTTGGCCTGACCAGGTGATGGTACAGTGGGTAGAGCATCAGACTGGAACAGAGGACCCATGTTCGAAATCCCAACGTCTTCTGCTTGAATGCAGGCTCATCCAGCTTGAGAGCGGCCTCACCAGCTTGAGCGCAGGGTCATTGGCTTAAGCGTGGCATCATAAACATGAACCCATGGTCACTGGCTTGAACCCAAAGGTAACTAGCTTGAGCCCAAGGTTGCTGGCTTGAGCAAGGGATCATTGGCTTGGCTGGACTCCCCCATTTAAGGCACATATGAGAAACCAATCAATGAACAACTAAGGTGACACAATGAAGAACTGATGTTTCTCATCTCTCTCCCTTCTTATCTGTCTGTCCCTTTCTCTGTCTCTCTGGTTAAAAAAAAAATTTTAAAAATTGAAGCTTGGAGAAGTTAATTATTTATGCAGGACCACACACATATGAAGCAAGTGGTAACACCAGGACTCAATCCTAGATCATGACCTCAAAGCTAATTGTCTGCAGAACCTATGTGGTGAAGTGGTTTTACATTAAAAAGTCAGAGCATAAAAAGGAAATCACCATTTTAACAATACTTACTTTGAATATCGAACCATTGGAGCAGAGACTTTTACCAGCTGCCCAGAATGAAACAGTTCTATTGGATCTTTTTTTCTTTCTTGACATATTGTGGTTTGTATGCAGTCGCTCTTCATGAACATAGATTTGTTTCAAATCTGAAAAAAAAAATCAGTTTACATTAAAAAAAAAACGTTACTTTCATTAGATTAATTCCTAGTCACTCAAGTCAGAAAATTCCATAAGTGTGTTAACCAAAGTGGTACCTTTAATTAAATCTTGAGGACATCTTCATTGCCCCACAATCTCTGTACATACTCATCATCCTCGTCCTGTTGGTCTTTTCTGAATCCCAGGTACAGCTGATTTTATTTACCCATTACACCCATTCCTTTGTTTTTACCATATGCCTCAGCAATTATTTTTATATTAACACATATCTATCCTTGATGAGTTTTGAGGGCATGGACATTATTTATTCATTCAACATTAGGTTCCTGCTATACATGGAAAATACAGACGAAAATACATTTCCTATGTCCTTAAAAACCTACTAGATATGCACAAAACAGTAGCTCCAAAACATACATGCACACACACAATTTAACTACTGTGGAAATAACTGCCAAGAGTAGTGGTTTTCAACCGCCGGTCAGTGAAAAGAGTTAACCACCCCGATGTATGAAGATTATAAACTCAATGATTATACTTTTTTTTTTTTTTTGGTGACAGAGACAGAAAGAGAGATGTAGAGAGGGGCAGATAGAGACAGACAGGAAGGGAGAGAGATGAGAAGCATCAATTTTTCATTGCACCACCTTAATTGTTCATTGATTGGTTTCTCATATGTGCCTTAACCAGGGGACTACAGCAAAGCGAGTGACCCTTGTTCAAGCTATGTCTATGACCCCACACTCAAACTGGTAAGCCTACACTCAAGCCAGATGAGCCTGTGTTCAAGCTAGTGACCTCGAGATTTCAAACCTGGGTCCTCTGTGTCCCAGTCCGACACTCTATCCACTGCACCACTGCCTGGTCAGGTTAGACTCAAGGATTATGGACACCATAATTTTCATACATCAGGATGGGTAACTCTTTCATGTGTTGGCACTAGACCAACGTTTGAAAAACACTGGTCTAGCAAAGGGGAGCCATCAACAACGGAGGAAGGAAAGCTTGACCTGACACTATGTGGGACATGGAGGATCTACAGACACCACCAGGTATAAAAACAGATACTTGAAAGTGCTTGATGTTTTCAGTGAACCATTAGTGGTTTATTGTTGCCTGAGTTCTAACTCAACTAGAGAGTGAGAGGGCCCAGGTAATAATGGGACTTATACACCAGATTAAGAATTTTTTTAGATTTAGAAATGTAGGGCAGCAATTTTCAACCTTTTCCATCTCATGGCATATACAAACTAATTACTAAAAGTCTATGGCACACAAAAAATCTTCTAATCTTACAAAAAAAATACGTATCATTTTGATTCACACTGAATGGTTATTGTTGTTGTCTGTTGTCATCTTTTTATTTGACTATCTAAGGAAAAAAGAGGTCAGGTATTGCATGTTTCTATTTTTATTATTATTATTATTATTTTTTTACAGAGGCAGAGATAGACAGGGACAGACAGACAGGAACGGAGAGAGATGAGAAGCACCAATCATCAGCTTCTCCTTGCGCGTTGCAACTTCTTAGCTGTTCATTGATTGCTTTCTCACATGTGCCTTGACCGCGGGCCTTCAGCAGACCAAGTAACCCCCTGCTGGAGCCAGCGACCTTGGGTCTAAGCTGGTGAGCTCTTTGCTCAAGCCAGATGAGCCTGCGCTCAAGCTGGCGACCTCGGGGTCTCGAACCTGGGTCCTTCCACATCCCAGTCCGACGCTCTATCCACTGCGCCACCACCTGATCAGGCTATTTTTATTATTATTTTTAATTTAATTTTAATTTTTTATTTTTTACAGAGAGAGTCAGAGAGAGGGTAGATAGGGACAGACAGACAGGAATGGAGAGAGATGAGAAGCATCAATCATTAGTTTTTCATTGTAAGACCTTAGTTGTTCATTGATTGCTTTCTCATATGTGCCTTGACAGTGGGCCTTCAGCAGACCGAGAAATCCCTTGCTTGAGCCAGTGACCTTGGGTCCAAGCTGGTGAGCTTTGCTCAAACCAGATGAGCCCGCGCTCAAGCTGGTGACCTCGGGGTCTTGAACCTGGGTCCTCCGCATCCCACTCCGACACTCTATCCACTGCGCCACTGCCCGGTCAGGCTATTATTATTATTATTATTTTTGTGAGAGAGACAGAAAGAGGGACAGATAGAGTCAGACAGGCAGGAAGGGGAAGGGAGAGAGATGAGAAGGGGAAGGGAGAGAGATGAGAACCATCAATCATCAGTTTTTCACTGCGACACCTTAGTTGTTCATTGATTGCTTTCTCATATATGCCTTGACTGGGGAGGGGGGCTGCAATGGAGTGAGTGACCCCTTGCTCAAGCCAGCAACCTTGGGCTCAAGCTAGTGACCTTTGGGCTTAAGCCAGCGATCATGGGGTCATGTCTGTGATCCCAAGCTCAAGCTGGCGACCCTGGGGTTTCAAACTTGGGTCCTCCATGTCCCAATCCAAAGCTCTATCACTGAGCCACTGCTTAGTCAGGCAGGTATTGCATTTTTAAAAAAATTCTTGTGGCATACTGGTTGAAAATCACTGATGTACGGCCTTGGTTCTTAGCCATTTTCCTCTTCCATGGGAGATTTTTACATATACACTCAACATGTTAACATGAGCATGTAACATTTCTTATTTATTTATTTATTTATTTTAGAGAGGAGAGAGAGAGAGAAAGGGGGGAGGAGAAGGAAGCATCAACTCCCATATGTGCCTTGACCAGATAAGTGATAAGTGCAGGGTTTTGAACCGGCGACATTAGCGTTACAGGTTGACGCTTTATCCACTGCGCCACCACAGATCAGGCCGTGCACGTAACATTTCCATGGGTATACCACATATTTTTGTTCAGGCCGTATGTCTCTCCTTGTTACTAGTTGTAATTGAAAATTTTTAGCAGGGAAATAAATTACACAACCAGATTTCTGATTTAGAAAGATTTCACTAGAAGTTGTAGGGCTGTTGGGAAAATATCAGTGGGAGGCCATTGTAGTTGATCAGGCCATGCATATAATGAGTGTCTGACCTAAGACCTAGGAGTGGAATAGAGAAGGAGAACAAATTTAGGAGTTATTTGGAAATAAGCTGGCAATGTATTTAGGAGGTGGAAATTCCTTTATAACATATAAAGGTGAATCACTTTATAACAGTGAGTGCTACATAGGAAGAAGAAATTCTAGAATGACATGTACACTTTTGGCTTGAGAGACAGAATGGATGGCAATTCCAAACCATGAGATAGAGAAGCAGAGGGAGAAATAGATTTTGTCAGAGAAACATGAGTTCACATCTGGGCATAGTGAACTTGATGTGCTCATGGGATGGATTTACAGAGGGTGATGCTTCATAACTGGTCATAAAGATATAGTGCTCAGGAAAATGTTTTTAACATTTAGCTAATAAATTGAATTTAAAAACATAGACAATACTTAAGGATGCCTTATCTTGCAAGACACCCTTTAAAACAGGGTTAGTCAACCTTTTTATACCTACCACCCACTTTTGTATCTCTGTTAGTAGTAAAATTTTCTAACCGCCCACTGGTTCCACAGTAATGGTGATTTATAAAGTAGGGAAGTAGCTTTACTTTATAAAATTTATAAAGCAGAGTTACAGCAAGTTAAAGCATATAATAATAATTACCAAGTACTTTATATCAGATTTCCACTAAGTTTGGCAGAATAAATCTTTATAAAACAACTTACTATAGTTAAATCTATCTTTTTATTTATACTTTGGTTGTTCCACTACTGCCCACCATGAAAGCTGGAATGCCCACTAGTGGGTGGTAGGGACCAGGTTGACTACCACTACTTTAAAACATCAACATTTAAGAGAAAAAGAATGCAAAAGAGACAGAGATGAACTCTGGACCTGGGAAGAAACCTGGAGAATGATATTCAAAAACCAAGAGAGAGGAGAGTATTACGAAGAGGGAGGGGATAAGCATCTTAAACATCACAGAAAAGTTAAGGTAAAGACTAAGAAGTGTGTAATGGCAACTAGATCATTAGTGATTTTTAGCAAGAACAATTTCATTCTTGTAATTTGTTGAATAAATTCATTAATCAGTAGCTCTCAACCAAGATAGTAGGTTAGAATGACATGGGAGCATTTAAGAATCAGGATGCCCAAACCATATCCCAGACCAATTAAATGTGAATCTTTGGGCTTAGGATTTTGGCATCAGAAATTGTTAAAGCTCTCCAGGTGTTTTCAATGTGCAACAAAGCGGTGTTTTCAATGTGCAACAAATCTTGTTTATAAACTCAGGCTGGTATATATAGTAGGGGCTCAAAACCCTTCACTGAATGAATAAATATCATGCAACTTTTCTAAAATATTCCAATGTAAAGACCAAGAAAAACAAATTTCGTATTTCAGAGCATTACTTAAAATTTTGTGTTACAGATAATGAAACCTGAGTCTGAGCACATTGCCCTTGGCAATTCCCGTGACCTCCATTTAGAACCATCAATTATTAATATATTCACACCATGATTGAGATCAAACAAGTTCAATTAGGGAAAAACTTGAGACAAAGAGAAAGCATAATGTAGTGTATCATGAGACTTGCTCACCTGAGCTGTTATAAGTATTGTGGGGAAAACAGCTGTGTTAGGCTTGTTGGCTTGCACTTTGCATGTTTAGTATTGATACATGAAATGGCAGAGGCACTTGAGTATAGCTTATGGATGCTTGCCCTCAAGGCGGATTGCAGATGACTTGCCCACCACTGTGAGAGATCAGTTGGCCAGTTTGTTCGCCTGCTGAGAAGTGGTTTTCCCCTGCTGGTTTGCTTGTCTGCAGTTGTGAGACTCTATTCAACAAGAATGGCCCATTGCTTTCCAGCTCCACAGTTCCTCTATCCCAGGGGTCCCCAAACTACGGGCCCACGGGCCGCATGTGGCCCCCTGAGGCCATTTATCCGGCCCCCGCTGCACTTCCGGAAGGGGCACCTCTTTCATTGGTGGTCAGCGAGAGGAGCACTGTATGTGGCAGCACCGCAAAGTGCGGCGTCGCTCTCGTACAGTACTACTTCCAGTGACACGGGACGCAGGCCTCATGGCTCCAGAAGTGCATATCACTTGTTACGGCTAGCAGTGACAAATAAGGAACCGGACATTGACCATCTCATTAGCCAAAAGCAGGCCCATAGTTTCCATTGAAATATTGGTCAGTTTGTTGATTTAAATTTACTTGTTCTTTATTTTAAATATTTTATTTGTTCCCGTTTTGTTTTTTTACTTTAAAATAAGGCATGTGCAGTGTGCATAGGGATTTGTTCATAGTTCTTTTTATAGTCCAGCCCTCCAACAGTCTGAGGGACAGTGAACTGGCCCCCTGTGTAAAAAGTTTGGGGACCCCTGCTCTGTCCTCTGCCCAAATCCAATGTGAACCTGCCTGGCTTAGATCAGCAGCTTTACAAGTATTAAATGCATTTAGAGCCTGACCAGGCTGTGGCACAGTGGATAAAGCGATGGACTGGGACCCAGAGTTGAAACTTCAAGGTTGCCAGTTTGAGCTTAAGGTCACCGGCTTGGCTGGAGCCCCCCAGACAAGGCACATATGAGAGACCAATGAATGAACAAACTAAGGTGACGTTTGTTCATGAATGAAGAACTGACGCTTCTCATCTCTCTCCCTTCCTGTCTCTGTCACACACAAAAAAATGCATTTAGATTTATCAAGTACTTAGAAAAGCCTTTAGCACAGGGTAACTATATATAATTGTACTTTCTTGAAATACTCTCAGCAAAATTAAGAGAACCACGTAGGTCTGAATTGGGAAAATATAGCTCCCTGAATATATAAAGGAAAAATTGTATTAGTTTCTTTTCATGAAGAAATGCTTAAACTAACCTTACATCGTGATTGATCTGTTAATTTGTCAGAACTTATCTTGGGAGAAATCTATGTAAATGAATAATGCAGATGTTAACAGTGGAGATGAGGATGAACTTGATTTTACAGCTTCAGTGCTATTAGTTGAGACATGATAAATCTATCAATTTGTAATACTAAAAAGTTTGGCATCACTCGTAGCACGTGGCTGAGACCGAGAGGAAGTAATAAAGCAGGTTCTGATCACCGGGGATGGAGGACAGAGACTGAGTCCACTAGTTTTTTCCTGGTTCAGTCTCCCTTCTTCACCGATTCTCGGCTCTCCCTAACTCTACTCATACCGGGCAACTTTCCTTCCCGGGCTTTTCCCGCCTGTCTTTACCCCAGGATGGAGAATGGAGGCGCGGGACAGACAGCTAGCCCCCGCCAGCCGGGCTTAGGGAACGCAGAAAGCCCTGATCTCAGGTTCAATACTTGCTCTAGCTAGGGCGCGGCGGCCACGTCCCGGCGCCCACCTCCTCTTCCGCGCGGGAACCACACCAGCCCCGCGGCGTGGCGCAAGACGGCAGAAAGCGCGGGCCTCGCAGCTTCGTCTTCCGGGTGCGGAGAGCCCCTAGCGCCCGCCTACTACCGCCGGCCGCAGCTGCCAGCCAGGCCCGGGCCAGCGGCCCCGAATAGGACAATTCTTCAGGCTGGCCGGGAGCCGTGGGCGGGGTGGGACGACCTGGCGGCGCCGGGGTTTTGCGTCACCACTTGAGCGTGCAGGCCCGCCGTGACGTCATCACTCGGGCACCTGACAACATGGAAGGTGGCGACGGCGCTGGCGTCGGCGCTGTGTCTGGCCGTGCGGCTCTGTGCTCTCGGGCGGCTGCAGTGACAGTTTGGGAGCTTCTGCAAGACGGTAAGGAATCGGAGTGGGTCGGATCGTCGTGCTCGGGGACTGTCCGGCTCCGAACCAGCGGCCAGTGGTGGACGCCACCCGTCGCTGTGCGGAAAGTTTTCTGGTCTCTACGTGACCACTCCCCTCCGCCCGGCCTCCTGTCGTCGGGGTGCTGGCCTTGCCAACTGGTTTCCTGGGACACCTGATTTCTAGTTACCTCTGGTTTCAACTCTACCCTCCACGCGTTTGGGGCTTCCCTGAAGTCCTGGGATCTGGGTACCGGTGCTGGCTGCTGCCGCAGTTCTTGACGAAAGGGTGAAGCGTTCCTTCCATGGAAAGTGTTAAGACCTAGAACAGATGACAGATGCTTGATAAAAGAGGGCCTTGTTTTTAAATACAGTTGGGAACGTACCCTCTGTTAAATTCTTGAACTGCGCACATGGTACCGCTTGCAGGTTCGTTTGTTTCTTTAAAGGCGTTTATCCACAACCACGAATGGGAGAGGGTATGGAACATTCGTTCAGGCTGAGATTAACCATATGTATTGAATATAGCAGTCAGGTTTATTGAAACTTTTGGACAGAAATCGCTAGACGTGAGGAGATAAGCTAAACATAGAAAATTTGAGGAACACATTAAGTTGTATTGCTCCGGAAAAAAAAAAAAGTTGTATTGCTCCAGGTAACATGCTTCAAGTCGTAGCCTTCGGAATAAAGTTCAAATTTCTAAGACCCTTTTCATCTGCTCTTAAATTTCTTCCCGAATTATCATGACGTTCCATCTTGTAGTAAAATAATTTGGTAATTTTATCTTTTCTGCATTGCAAAACCTCTTTTTATATTCCACAGTGTTAATAACATTACCTTGTGGGTGCAGAATAAGGTGTTTTTGTTTTTGTTTTGTTTTGAGAGAGAGGGGAGACAGGCAGGGAGAGAGATGAGAACCGTCAACTCATAGTTGCAGCACTTTAGTTCATTGATTAGTTCTCATATGTGCCTTCACGGGGCGGGGGCGGGGGAGGTGCTCCAGTCGAGCCAGTGACCCCTTGCTAAAGCCACAGACCTTGGAATCAAGCTGGTAAGCCCACACTCAAGGTTGCAACCTCAACATTCTATCCACTGTGCTACCACCCGTCAAGCAGCATAAGGATTTTTTTCATTGAATATCAGTGTAAGAAGCATATGCACACGTTTGTAGATCAAAGTAGGTTATAAACGAAAGAAATAAAGTTCTGTGGATGAAAAAGAGGCCACAGCCTGACCAGGCGGTGGCGCAGTGGATAGAGTGTTGGACTAGGGCGCGGAGGACCCAGGTTCAAAACCCTGAGGTCACCAGCTTGAGTGCTGGCTTATCTGGTTTGAGCAAGGCTCACCAGCTTGAGCCCAAGGTCACTGGCTTGAGCAAGGGGTCACTCTGTCTGTTGTAGTCCCCCCCCCCCCCCCAGTCAAGGCACATATGAGAAAGCAGTCAATGAACAACTAAGGTGCTACAACAAAGAATTGATGCTTCTCATCTCTCTCTCTTCCTGTCTGTCTGTCCCTATCTGTTCCTCTCTCTCTCTCTCTCTCTCTCTCTCTCTCTCTCTCTCTCACGAAAAAAAAGAAAGAAAAAGAAAAAGGGGCCACATACTAAACCTGACAAGCTCAAGGGAAGCCTGCATGGGTCTTACAAACTCAGAATCTTAAAGTAACCTCATTGGACGGTCTGAAATTAGAACTTTCTAGCTAAAAGCAGGTCATGGCAGGTAGTCATGTTCTAGGCTGGTATCTTCCTTGACAAAGGTTAATCTTTACGTTAGCTAAGCCCCTTGGTTGTCTTTTTGCATCTAGGATAACATTTTTGGAATGTCAGAGTAATACCCTTTTGTCATATCCCTCAAGGCACAGTCCCCCACCAGAGCATGATACCACAGATGCCCTAATTGTTATTCTCCACATACTATATGTGCTATAAATGTTAATGGTTAATTGGTACCCACCAACATAAAAGAAGTATTTGTGTTTTCATTTTACTCTTTATCCAATCTCAGAAATTTTTGCTGCCAGTTGTCATCAGTTTGACTCAAATAAACTCATAAAAATTCTTACAGATTTGGATGTTTGTTATATCTGACAGTTCTAAATTGTATTCTCTGACCATTGTGTATTTTATTATTGCCCTTAATTACTTGACTTATAATTTATATACTTCTGTCAAAACTTAACTAATAGTGTTGTTTTCTGACCTAAATTTTGTTAGATTCTGTAGGTTAGATTCTAATTCATCTTTGTATTTTAAATTCAGTTGAACCAAGTTTTGAGCTCTTCACATATGTGCAGTTCCCACCCTAAAGTAGCTTACCATTTTAGTAGGGAATATGGTCTTGTAGGGCTATAAGGAGAGGCACTGTAATATAGGATTATAAGGGTAACAGTGAAATTGTGTGCAAAGTGAAACATTAATACGAGGAGGATGATAACTGGGAGTGGTTAGGGGAGTTTTGGGAAGGTATAGTTGGAGTTAGTTTTGAAGTGTAAATGGAACTTACCAGAAGAAGTGGAAGAAACAATACATGCTAGACAGGTAAATATTTCAGTAGGATGCATTCCAGGAACTGTAATCAGTTTTTTGAGGTAAATATTTCTCAGTTCTGCCTTCTATATTTTCCTGTTTAGTTCTCTTACCCATCTTCCACAGTGGCTAAGTTTTTACTCTTTTCAAACCTCTCCTTTCAAGCTTAACAAATTACTTTCAACTTACCTAAAAAGCGAGAGATGCCCTGGCCGGTTGGCTCAGTGGTAGAGCGTCGGCCTGGCGTGCAGGAGTCCCGGGTTTGATTCCCGCCCAGGGCACACAGGAGAGGCGCCCATCTGCTTCTCCAGCCCTCCCCCTCTCCTTCATCTCTGTCTCTCTCTCCCCCTCCCGCAACCAAGGCTCCATTGGAGCAAAGTTGGCCCGGGCGCTGAGGATGGCTCTGTGGCCTCTGCCTCAGGTGCTAGAATGGCTCTGGTTGCAGAGCGGTGCCCCAGATGGGCGGAGCATCGCCCCCTGGTGGGCATGCCGGGTGGATCCCGGTCGGGCACATGTGGGAGTCTGTCTGACTGCCTCCCTATTTCCAACTTCAGAAAAATACAAAGAGAGAGAGAGAGAGAGAGAGAAACTCTACCAATGTGATTCTTTCCTTTTCCTCTAATATTTTCAATTACAACAGAAGTGACATCTCTGCTTCTTCCTAAGGACATTCCCTCCTTTTGGGTTGGTTTTGCTTCCTGTCTTCTCAAAGATTCAGTCACCCTCATTCTGTGCGTTTGAAATCACTTTGCACAGGTCTCCAGTGATTTGTGGATCAATCAGATGAACACTGTTATTAATAGTAACCAAGATATGGAAGCGGCCCAAGTGCCCATAAGTACATAGATGAGAGGGTATAAAAGCTGTGGTATATTTATACAATGGAATACTACTTAGCCAAAAAAATAGAGGGAAATGTTACCATTTGCGACAGCATGGATGGACCTGGAGAATATTATGCTAAGTGAAATAAGGCAGTCAGAGAAAGACAGAAATTCATATGATTTCACTTATGAATCTAAAGAACAAAATAACACAGTAGAAACAGAATCATAGATAGGTAAAACAGGCTGACAGCTGTCAGAGGGGCAGTGTGTTAGGGGACTGGGTGAAAAAGGTGGAGGGATTAAGATAGAAAGAAACTCCACATAGACATGGACAACAATATGGTGAATGCCAGAGGGAAAGTGGAGTGGGGAGAGGTGGAAGAAGGCAAAAGGGGGATATATGATGGTGGTGAGAGACATTACTGTGGGTGGTGAGCACATGATACAGTGTGCAGATGACATGTTACTAAGTTGTACATTTGATATCTGTAGCTTTTAGTGACCAGTAGATTCAATAAAAAATTTAAAGATGAACACTTTTTGATCTTGAACTATCTTTGTTTCTTTTCTCTCTCTTTCTTTCTTTCTCTCTCTCTCTTTCTTTTCTTTCTTGTGAGTGAGAGAGACAGACAGGAAAGGAGAGAGATGCGAAGCATCGCCTTGTAGCTGTGCCACTTTAGTTGTTCATTGATTGCTTTCTCATACATGCCTTGACCTGGGAGCTCCAGCTGAACCAGCGACCTTGGGCTTCAGGTCAGCAACCTTGAGGCATATTAATGATCCCACACTCAAGCTGATGAGCCTACACCAGCAGTTCTCAACCTGTGGGTCGCGACCCCGGCGGGGGTCGAATGACCAAAACACAGGGGTCGCCTAAAGCCATCGGAAATTTTGGTCGTTCGACCCCCGCCCGGGTCGTGACCCACAGGTTGAGAACCGCTGGCCTACACTGAAGCCGGATGAGCCCGTGCTCAAGCCAGCAACCTCAGGGTTTCGAACCTGGGACCACAGCATCTCAGGTTGATGCTCTATTCACTGCAGCATCACTTGTCAGACTGAAATGAATTTTTTAAAACCTTGTTCTCCTAACATTTTGTAGTACTCCAGCCTGCTGGGAATACCAGAGTTGCATGGAAAAAATCTACTCAAGACACAAATTTATGTAAGAAGGAAGAGGGGGAGGCCTGCCAAGGGAGGCAAAGAAGAGCTGAACTTCTTTCTCCCTTCGCTTTTATTGATCAGAAGCAGAACAGAGGTAACAGGATTATAAGGGGTGGGAGATCAGGTGATAAGGGGAAAAAATGACTAATGGCCATTTTGCTGACATGGAGAAAGGGCTAGTTTGATCAGTATATTCTTTTTCTTTTGCTAATTAACAAGCACAAAGGAAGGGGCAATCTAGAACCTCTAGGCTAATTTTCTAAAGCCCATTCACATGCATTCCTTTGTGTTTGCTGGAAGATCACTCATCACACAGCTTCTTGGTGTTTGCATCCAGGAGACATTCACTCAGGGCTTTTAACTAAAGTTCCCCAATCCAAGTCATAGAGGCTTCAAGGTTATATGGGTGATTCCCTACCACCTTTCCACTGGTAGTCTCTGTTGCCATTAATTACATGTGGTTAGATGTGTGCTTGCTCCCTATGTAGATTATGAGTGCTTGGAGGCAGGGGATTTGTTCATATTCATCTTTATATAAAGATGCCTAGTGGTCTGGTTTAATGCAAAGCTGAATTCCCTGTGTCAGTTACTTATCAAGGAACTTAGGAATCATCCTTCTTGCTCTACCTTGCATTTTTAGCTTGATTCAACGTCTTACACATTACAGTGTCTGAATATTTGTCAGTTGTCACTTACTTGATGCTCTTAGTGCCACTCTTAGGCTTTCATCATGCCACTTGCTCTGTTAACATAGCATCCTACTGGCCTTTGTGGCTCTATTCCATGGGAGTGCTGATAAATCAGCTTTCTGGGAAAATAGGAAAAGCCTTGATTTTGTAGGGTGTGCTAATTTCTATGGTGTAAATCAGGGGTCCCCAAACTATGGCCCACGGGCCACATGCGGCCCCCTGGGGCCATTTATCCTGCCCTCGCTGCACTTCCGGAAGGGGCACCTCCTTCATTGGTGGTCAGTGAGAGGAGCATAGTTCCCATTGAAATACTGGTCAGTTTGTTGATTTAAATTTACTTGTTCTTTATTTTAAATATTGTATTTGTTCCCGTTTTGTTTTTTTTTACTTTAAAATAAGATATGTGCAGTGTGCATAGGGATTTGTTCATAGTTTTTTTTATAGTCCGGCCCTCCAACGGTCTGAGGGACAGTGAACTGGCCCCCTGTGTAAAATGTTTGGGGACCTCTGGTGTAAATCCTTTCACCATGGTCAATTTGAAGATACCTACCTGTGATGTCAATTGGCTCACAGAATCCTGAAAATTTAACAGTTAGCTCTCTGGAGCTACTACAAGTCAGCTCCAAAGCACCACTAGGTGACTAATCCCTTTTCACTCATTCTTTATCCTGTTTCCAGAAACTGTTCTTAAAGCTGATAGTGTTCTTTCTTGGCTTTAAACCATTGGGAAGCCATAGAGCAGGGGTCCCCAAACTTTTTACACAGGGGGCCAGTTCGCTGTCCCTCAGACCATTGGAGGACCGGACTATAAAAAAAACTGAACAAATCCCTATGCACACTGCACATATCTTATTTTAAAGTAAAAAAACAAAACGGGAACAAATACAATATTTAAAATAAAGAACAAGTAAATTTAAATCAACAAACTGACCAGTATTTCAATGGGAACTATGCTCCTCTCACTGACCACCAATGAAAGAGGTGCCCCTTCCGAAAGTGCGGCGGGGGCCGGATAAATGGCCTCAGGGGGCCGCATGCGGCCCGCAGGCCGTAGTTTGGGGACCCCTGCCGTAGAGAGTTCATTTGGTTGGAGCATCGCCCCGGAGCATGGAGGTTGCCGGTTTGATTCCCTGGCCAGGGCACACACAAGAAGCAACTAATAAATGCATGACTGAGTGGAACAACAAGTGAATGCTTCCTTTCCTCCTCTCTTCTCTCTCCCTTCCTCTCTCTGTTTCTCTAAAAATCAAGAAAAATTAAGCTCTGACTGGTTAGCTCGGTTGGTTGGAGTGTCATCCTGGAGCACAGAGGTTGCTGGTTTGATTCCCCAGTCAGGACACACACAGGAACAGCTCAATGTTCCTGTCTCTCTCACTGCCTCTTTCTCTCTCTCTCTCAAAAAAAAAAAGTTAAGTAGGATATAGTCTGAATGTTTGGATGTCTTACCAGCCTTTTTAAATTGACCCCAACTTTCCTTTGGGACCTCAACTTCTGTTATTCTTTTTTTGATTAATTTTAATGGGGTGACATTGATAAATCAGGGTATATATGTTCAGAGAAAACAGCTCTAGGTTATTTTGCCATTTGCTTATGCTGCATTCCCATCACCCAGAGTCCAATTGTCTTTCGTCACCTTCTAACTGGTTTTCTTTGTGCCCCTCCCCTCCCCCCTCCCTCTCCCTCTCCTCCCCCCCACCCTGTAACCCCCATACTCTTGTCCATGTCTCTGAGTCTCATTTTTATGTCCCTCCTATGTATGGAATCATATAGTTCTTAGTTTTTTCTGATTTACTTATTTCATTCAGTATAATGTTATCAAGGTTCATGCATGTTGTTGTAAGTGATCCGATGTCATCATTTCTTATGGCTGAGTAGTATTCCATAGTATATATGTACCAAAGCTTTTTAATCCACTCATCCTCTGATGGACACTTGGGCTGTTTCCAGATCTTCTCTATTGTGAACAATGCTGCCATGAACATGGGGATGCATTTCTTCTTTTCATACAGTGCTATGGTGTTCCTGGGGTATATTCCTAACTGGGATAGCTGGGTCAAAAGGCAGTTCGATTTTTAATTTTTTGAGGAATCTCCATACTGTTTTTCACAATGGCTGCACCAGTCTGCATTCCCATCAGCAGTGCAGGAGGGTTCCCTTTTCTCCACATCCTCGTCAGCACTTATTCTGTGTTGTTTTGTTGATGAGCGCCATTCTGACTGGTGTGAGGTGGTATCTCATTGTGGTTTTAATTTGCATTTCTCTAATGATTAGTGATGTTGAGCATTTTTTCATCTGCCTGTTGGCCATCTGTATGTCCTCTTTGGAGAAATCTCTATTCATTTCTTTTGCCCATTTTTGGATTGGATTGTTTGTCTTTCTGGTATTAAGTTTTACAAGTTCTTTATGAATTTTGGTTATTAACCCCTTATCAGATGCATTGTCAAGTATGTTCTCCCATTGTGTAGTTTGTCTTTTTATTCTGTTCTTATTGTCTTTAGCTGTGCAGAAGCTTTTTAGTTTGATATAGTCCCATTTGTTTATCCTGTGTTTTATTTCACTTGCCTGTGGAGACAAATTGGCAAATATATTGCTGTGAGAAATGTCAGAGAACTTACTGCCTATGTTTTCTCCTAAGATGCTTATGGTTTCACGGCTTACATTTAAGTCTTTTATCCATTTTGAGGTTTTTTTGTGAATGGTGTAAGTTGGTGGTCTAGTTTCATTTTTTTGCAGGTAGCTGTTTAATTTTCCCAACACCATTTGTTGAAGAGACTGTCTTTACTCCAATGTATGCTCTTACCTCCTTTGTCAAATATCAGTTGTCCATAAAGGTGTGGGTTTATTTCTGGGTTCTCAGTTCTGTATCATTGATCTAAATGCCTATTCTTATGCCAGTACCAGGCTGTTTTGAGTACAATGGCCTTGTAGTATAACTTGATATTTGGAAGTGTGATACCTCCCACTCTATTCTTCCTTTAATTTCTATTATTCTTAACACTTTCTGCCCAACACACATATTGTGATCTAGACATACTGAAGTATTTATTTCTCAAAATATGCCATGGTATTTCCTGCCTCTAAACCTTCTTGGAATGGCCTTCTCCACTTTGTCTGCCTGGGAGGCTCCTTAATTCTGAGAACTTTTGGGCAAACTGGAAGAAAATATTTCTCAGACTTAAGGCCAAATTAGTGGGTTCCTTCTTTTACTTCACTCTGCTTTGAAAGTTATCAAGAATGCAGAATGATACTTCCAGCTGATATAATGATTAATTTATTTAACAATATTGAACACCTGCCATAAGTCAAGCATTCAGGCTCTAGGGATATGGTAATAAATAAAAGCCTTGCCCTCATGGAACACTATATATATATCTTTATAGTGGATATAGATAATTGAAGTGTTTTCATAAATACTCTTTTGCTTGCTTCATAATCTGTTAGGGAGCAGTCTTACCTATTTCTATTGTATGGTTAGGAAATGGTGATTTATACCTACATTGAGCTCCCTTCTACATATCTATTTTTGTTTTTTAAATGAGAGAAGGGGAGATAATGAGACAGACTCCTGCATGCACCCTGATCAAATCCACCCTGTGACCCCCTCTGGGGCTGATACTTGAATCAACTGAGCTATTTTTAGCACTTGAACCAGACACTGCAACCAGTCAAGCCAAAGGCTGCAGAAGGGGAGGAGGGAGAAGGGGGGAAGAGAGAGAGAAAGAGAAGCAGATGGTTGTTTTTCCTGTGTGCCCTGACTGAGAATTGAACCCAGGATGTCCAGACACTGGGCCGATGATCTATCCAGTGAGCCAGCTGGCCAGAGGCTCATTTCTATTTTTAACTTGTGATTCTTTCCACTTTTATTTTCATTCACACATTTGTGGATTTCTTTACAGAAAAATATCTTAACATCTAGCATCACTTTTTTCCTGTCCATTAAAGGTATATTTTAAATAGTTTCTCGTTCCAGTTACTATTTCACCCATAATCCTAAATTTTAGTAATAACTACAAGTTTGTATTTGCCTATTTCTATTAAAATTCCAGATTCTCTGTATTATAACAGTATTTGCATTGAATTATTTAAATTATTTAAATAATCCAGAGATATCAGGGACCATAAATATGAAATACAGTCTGTTTCCTGTTGTCTTAGTCAGTGACCGTATTTTCTTGTGTTAAAGGCTGTGGTGAGTAGTTAATTTTTAATCTTTTATTCAGTGTATTTTTTTTTGACTCACTGGTAAAAGTTCTCTTCTAGCATTGTGCATAGTGGCTCAGAGTGTGGGCTCTTCCGCTAGACTGCCTAGGTTCACGTGTCAGACAGGGTGGACATTTGCATGCCATAGCTGTACCTGTCTCTTCATCTGTGAAATGGGACAAATGAGAGTTCCAACTGGGTTGTGTGAGGATTGAATGAGTTAACACTTGTGAAGTGCTTAGATCAATGCCTGGCACGCAGTAATATCTTAGTGAATATTACACTCTCTTCTGCTATTGCCTCCTCCTCTTCTCATTTACAACAGAAAGTATGTACAACAGTTTGTGATATATAGAAAGACCTCAGAATATGAATGAATTTTTTAGTATCTGTGATTTAGCACAGTGTAATTGTAAATAAAGACTTTTCCCTATTTTTTCCCAGAATGTTATAGTGATTTCTTAAATGAAGACTTTGATGTAAAGACTTACACTTCTCAATCTATTCATCAAGCTGTAATTGCTGAACAGCTAGCAAAACTTGCCCAAGGAATCAGTCAGTTGGATAAAGAACTACACCTACAGGTAATTCCAATCTTCTGGATCATACAAGTTATTCGGCCTCAAGTGGTAATTTATCACTTTTATAATCCTTTTATTCTTTCATCTAAATGCATATTTATGTAAACAAATGTATAATTTACTAGGATGGCTTATTTTTCAAAGTGTACTTTTGAAAAGTTTTCTGTTAAGTACTTTTGTTAGTTGAAAATTAATATACTGATCTGCCTAAAATGTATGTTTTCACTACCTTAACTGATGTGCAATGACTGACTATAAGGTGGCAAATGATAACTTTTTTTTTGTATTTTTCTGAAGTGAGAAGCAAGGAGGCAGAGAGAGATAGACTCCCTCATGCGCCTGACTGGGATCCACCTGGCAAGCCCACTAGGGGGCAATGCTCTGCCCATCTGTGGTGTTGCTCCATTACAACCGAAGCCATTCTAGCACCTGAGGCGTAGGCCATGGAGCCATCTTCAGTGTCTGCTCCAACTTTGCTCCAATAGAGCCTTGGCTGCGGGAGGGGAAGAGAGAGATAGAGAGAAAAGAGAGGGGGAAGGGTAGAGAAGCAGATGGGCGCTTCTCTTGTGTGCCCTGGGCAGGAATTGAACCTGGGACTTCCCACACGCTGGGCTGATACTCTACAACTGAGCCGACCAGCCATGGCCTGATAAGATGACTTTGATAAAGATTAAGTTGTCTGATTTTTTTTTTTTAATCTCATTTTAATTCTTTTTTCAGTACACATTATGTTATTGTTTTGAAAATGGAATTTTGAAAGGAAGACATTGTGGACAGTAAAAATTGGGATGTTCATATTGGCAGTTCATACTTTATGAGCACAAAGTGTAACAATTGCTGAAATTATGGAAAGTTGATAAATTTGTGGCAGATAGAAAACAATATAGAAAGTTAGGAGATGGGTCCTAATCTCAGCTGCACTGTTGCCATTTATATCATTTGATGTCTTTGAGTCTTGCTTTAAAAATAAATCTGTCAAGTGGGTTGCAGTGAATAAGAAAGATAAGATTGTGGTAGAAAATCTTGAAGGTTCCTTCCTCTACTACAGTTATTTAATTTTTTAATTACTTTTTTTATTTTTCAATTATAGTTTGCATTTAGTATTATTTTCTGTTAGTTTCAGCTGTGCAGCAAAGTGGTTACAAAATGTACTTTACAGAGTGGTCCCTCCCACTACTTCTGGTAGCCACCTGGGCCCAAATATAAAATATTGATTTTTAGAGAGAAAGGAAGGGGGTGGGGATAGAGAGAGAGTGAGAGGCAGGGGTGGAGGGGGGGGGAGAAACTCTGGTTTTGTTATTCCACTTATTTATGCATTCATTGGTTGGTTCTTTTGTGTGCCCTGACTGGGGATCAAACCTGAAATCTTAAGGTATTGGGATGATGCTCTGAGCTACTGTGCCAGGGCCAAATTATCTTGATATTGATTATATTCCCTATGCTATAATCTTCATCTCTATGGCTGTTCTGCAATACCAATTTGTACTGCTTAATCCCTTTACATTTTTCACCCATCTCCCCACTCCCCTCCCCTCTGACAGCTGTCAGTCTTTCTCTGTATCTATGAGTCTGTATTTTGTTTGTTTATTTTGTTCATTAGAGTCTACATATAAGTGAAATCATATGGTGTTTGTCTTTTTCTGTCTGACTTACTTCACTTAGCACAATACCCTTTAGGTTCATCCATGCTGTAGCAAAATGTAAGATTTTTTTTTTTTTATGGCCAAGTAGTATTTCATTGTGTCGTACCACAGCTTTTTTATCCACTCTTCCGCTGATGGACACTGTGTTGCTTCCATATATTGGCTATTGTAAATCATGCTGCAATGAACATTGGGGTACATATATTTTTTAATTAGTGTTTGGGTTTCCTCAGATATATTCCCAGAAGAGGATCACTGTGTCATAGGTCAATGTCATTTAAAAAAATTTTCCATAGTGGTTGCACCAATCTGCATTCCCATTCCCACCAACAGAGCTCAAGGGTTCCCTTTTCTCGACATCCTCACCAACACTTGTTGTTTATTTATTGATGATAGCCATTCTGCGGTGGTATCTCATTGTGGGTTTTTTTTGCATTTCTCTGATGATTAATAATGTTGAGCAAGTTTTTCATATGTCTATTGACCATCTGTATGTCTTCCTTGGAGAATTTTTTATTCAGATATTGTGCCACTTTTAAATTGGGTTGATTGGCCTTGTTGGTTGGCTCAGTGGTAGAGCGTTGGCCCTGTGTGTGGATGTCCTGGGTTTGATTCTGTCATTGCACACAGGCTAAGCGACCATCTGCTTCTCCACCCCTTCCTGTCCCCTTTCTCTTTCTCTTTCTGTCTCTCTCTCTCTCTCTTCCCCTCTACTCCCACAGACATGGCTCTATTGGTTTTAGCATGTCAGTCCCGGGTGCTGACGGTGACTCCGTGGAGCTTCTTCCTTAGGTGCTAAAAATAACTTGGTTGTGAGCATGGCCCCAGATGGACAGAGCATCAGTCCCAAGCAGGGGTTGCTGGGTGAATCTCAGTTGGGTGCATGCGGATGTCTGTCTTTCTCCCCTCCTCTCATTTGGAGAAGAAGAAAAAAATAATAATAAATTGGGTTGTTTGTTTTTCTGGTGTTAAGTTGTCTGACTTGTTTTTTTATAAATCTCATTTTAATTCTTTTCACTACACATTAATGTTTTTGTTTATTTCAGAGACAGGGAGAGTCAGAGGGAAAGACAGACAGAAAGGGAGAGAGATGAGAAGCATCAATTCTTCATTGTGGCACCTTAGTTGTTCATTGATTGCTTTCTCATATGTGCCTTGATGGGCTGGTACAGCAGAGTGAGTGACCCCTTGCTCAAACCATGGGCTTCAAGACAGTGACCTTTGTGCTCAAGCCAGAGACCATGGGGTCATGTCTATGATCCTATGCTCAAGCCAGCGACCCCACGCTAAAGCCGGATGAGCCCACACTCAAGTCAGTGAGCTCGGGGTTTCAAACCTGGGTTGTTCGTGTGTCAGTCCCATGCTCTATCCACTGTGCCATCGCCTGGTCAGGCAAGTTGTCTGACTTCTTTATAAATTTTGGATATTAACCCCTTATAAGATGTATCATTGGCCAATACAGTGTGTGTTCTTTCATTTAGAGGCTTTCATTTTGTTGATGGTTTCTTTTGCTGTGGAAAAATGTTTTAGTTTGATGTAGCCCTGTTTATTTTTTTCTTTTTGCTACCTTTGCCAGAGGAGCTGTATCTGAAAAAATATTGCTACAAGAAATGTCTGAGATTCTGCTACCTGTTTTCTTCTAGGAGTTTTACGATTTTGAGTCTTACATTTAAGTCTTTAATACATTTTGAGTCTATCTTGTAGATGGTGTAAGAAGGTGATCTAGTTTCATTTTTTTTAATCTATCTGTCCAATTTTCCCAACACCATTTATTGAATAGACTGTCTTTACCCCATTTTATGTTCTTGCTGCCTTTGTGAAATATTAATTGACCATGTAGGTGTGGGTTTATTTCTGGACTCCCTATTCTGTTTCATTGGTCTCTATGTCTGTTTTTATGCCAGTACCATGCTCTTTTGATTACTATGGGCTTGTAGTATTGTTGCAGGAACAAAGGAAGCAACTCCTGGAGGACAAAGATGCTCAGACAGCGTTCTGGAGGAAGAGGGTTTGTTAGCCAGTGTAGCAGCGTGACCTACTAGGCATCATAACATGAGCTCCCCCAAGTTATCTTTTCTGAGTCTTATATACCTTTATAGCTTTAGCTTTCATGTGAAATGTGCTCGACTTTTTTGACTTCTTTGTCTGCAGACCTATGTGACTTTTGTGTCTCCGGAAGGGGAGAGGGTATGAGAGGAGGTTCGGACCATTTGTCCTTGCTATTCACATATCCCATTTTTCTTGCTTGTGTTGCAAGTTATTTCAGGGCGCTGATAAAGGGACTGCACAGCTGTGGTTTGTTACTTTTCAAACTAACTCTGTCAGCATTTCCATCCCTTCCTCCTTCAGTATAGTTTTTTTTTATTTTTTTAATTTTTTTTTATTTTATTTTTTTTTTGTATTTTTCTGAAGCTGGAAACGGGGACAGACAGACTCCCGCATGCGCCCGATCGGGATCCACCCGGCACGCCCACCAGGGGGCGATGCTCTGCCCCTCTGGGGCGTCGCTCTGTCGCGACCAGAGCCACTCTAGTGCCTGGGGCAGAGGCCAAGGAGCCATCCCCAGCGCCAGGGCCATCTTTGCTCCAATGGAGCCTCGGCTGCGGGAGGGGAAGAGAGAGACAGAGAGGAAGGAGAGGGGGAGGGGTGGAGAAGCAGATGGGCGCCTCTCCTGTGTGCCCTGGCCAGGAATCGAACCCGGGACTTCTGCACGCCAGGCCGACGCTCTACCACTGAGTCAACCGGCCAGGGTCCTCCTTCAGTATAGTTTGATATCAGGTAGCATAAGACCTCCAACTTTGTTCTTCTTTCTCCAGATTGCTGAGGCTTTTGGGGTCTTTTGAGTTCCATATAAATTTTTAGATTATTTGTTCTTGTTCTGTGAAATATGCCATTGATATTTTCATAGGAATTGTGTTGAATCTATAGACTGCTTTGAGTAATATGGACATTTTAATGATGTGAATTCTTCCTATCCAAGAATATGGTTTATGGTTCCACTTACTTGTATTTTTTTCAGTTTCTTTAGTGTGTTATCTTTTCCAAATATAGGTCTTTAACCTCCTTAGTTAAATTTATTCCTGGGTACCTTTTTTTTTTCTGATGCAGTTGTAAATGGGAATGTTTCTTAGTTTCTCTTTTTGTTTATTAGTATATAAAAATAAAAATGAAAACAATTTCTGGATATTTATTTTGTATCCTGCTACTTTACTGAATTCATTTATCAGTTCTACACTTTTCTGGTGGAATCTTTAGGGTTCTCTATATACAGTATCATGCCATCTGTAAATAGTGACAGTTTTAGGTCTTTTTTTACAATTGGATACATTTTATTTCTTCTTGTCTATCCTCTGTGGCTAGGACTTCAAGTACTATGTTGAATAAGAGTGGTAAAAGCAGATATCCCTGTCTTGTTCCTGATCTTAAGTGTAGTACTTTTAGGTTTGCCCATTGAGTACGATGTTGGCTGTGAGTTTGTCATTATGGCCTTTATTATGTTGAAGTAAGATCCCTCTATTCCCACTTTGCTGAGAGTTTTTTTTGTAAATGGGTGCTGGATTTTCAAGTGCTTTTTCTGCATCTATTGATAGAATCATTTTGCTTATGTGGTGTGTCACATTTATTGATTTGCAGATATTGTACCAACCTTGCATTCCAGGAATCCCATTTGGTCATGCTGTATGATCTTTCTAATGTATTGATGGATTTGGTTTGCTAATATTTTGTTGAGGATTTTTACATCTTTTGTCTGTCAGGAATTCTGGCCTGTAATTTTCTTACTTTATAGTGTCTTCTTTTTTTAGTTTTGGAATTAGGATAACACTGGCTTTGTACAAAGAGCTTGGGAATCTTCCCTGCTCTTGAATTTTTTGGAATAGTTTGAGAAGGATGTGTGTTTATTCTTTGAATGTTTGTTAAATTCGCCTGTGAAGTTATCTGGTCCAGGATCTTGTTTGCTGGGAGGCTTCTGATTACTGCTTCAATTTTGTTAATTTAATCAGTCTGTTCGGATTTTCTGTTTCTTGTTCAGTTTTTGAAGATTATGTGTTTCTAGGAATTTATCTGTTTTCTTCCATATTGTCCTTTTTGTTGGCACATAATTGTTCAGAATATAATTCTGTAATTTTTATCAGGTGGTTTTATAGTGTGCTTCCTAGTGTTGCCTTTTGTCTGAATAGACACATAATAAATACTTAAATGAATGAACAAATTTATGAATAAATGGACTGTTTACCAGGATATTTAGATCTGTTATGAGACGTATTTGCTTAATTTTTTTTTCTTTTTTTTTTTTTTGTATTTTTTTTTTTTTTCTGAAGCTGGAAACTGGGAGAGACAGTCGGACAGACTCCTGCGTGCGCCCAACTGGGATCCACCTGGCACGCCCACCAGGGGGCGATGCTCTGCCCCTCCAGGGGTCGCTCTGTCGCGACCAGAGCCACTCTAGTGCCTGGGGCAGAGGCCAAGGAGCCATCCCCAGTGCCCGGGTCATCTTTGCTCCAATGAAGCCTCGGCTGCGGGAGGGGAAGAGAGAGACAGAGAGGAAGGAGAGGGGGAGGGGTGGAGAAGCAGATGGGCGCTTCTCCTGTGTGCCCTGGCCAGGAATCGAACCCAGGACTTCTGCATGCCAGGCCGACCCTCTACCACTGAGCCAACTGGCCAGGGCCAATGTTCGCTTAATTTTTTGTGTGTGTCTTTATCAATGAAAAGAGCAGCTAGTTAGGACTTGAAAGACTTCCAAGGTCACTTGAACACTAAAATTCTGATTATAGGCCCTGACCAGTTGGCTCAGTGGTAGAGCGTTGGCCTGGCATGCAGGAGTTCCGGGTTGGATTCCCGGCCAGGGCACACAGGAGAAGCGCCCATCTGCTTCTCCACCCCTCCCCCTCTCCTTCCTCTCTGTCTCTCTCTTCCCCTCCCACAACCAGGGCTCCATTGGAGCAGAGTTGGCCCAGGCGCTGGGGATGGCTCCATGGCCTCTGCCTCAGGCTCTGGAATGGCCCTGGTTGCAATAGAGCGACGCCCCAGATGGGCAGAGCATCCAGAGCATCGCCCCCTGGGCATGCCAGGTGGGTCCAGTCGGGCGCATGCAGGAGTCTGATTATAGTATAATTAGAGTTCAATTATTTATTGACAGATATTTATAAAACATATTTAACTGTCAGGGTGTGGGGATAGAAAAATAAACATATTTTTCTGGCTCCTCACGGACTCACAGACCAGTGGCAGATATATACAGAAGTGATGACAGCCAAGCGATGCCTGTGTTCAGTAGCCTGGAACAAAGTGTCTATGGAGGCGGGGAGAGTGCACTTAACTCTGTCTGCAGTCTTGGAAGGTGGCTTTTTGTGAGAACCACCTGAAATTTTTTCTGCTGTTTTATTGTTGGTATTTTCCTTATTCCTTGCATGAACTATTTATTTTCTACAGGAATCAGTAAAAACTTAAAATTTATTTACTGTCTTATGGGTACTTAAAGTACTTCTGAGGCCCACTTTGTAAAATATGTGGTTGTCTATTCACTATGCTGTACACTTAAACTTAATACAAAATAATATTGAGTGTAAAATGTAATTGAAAAATAAGTAGAAAATAAAGCTGTAAAAATTTATTTAACATCTCTTAGAGGGTTATAGTAGAGTTGTAGTAGTTTTGGATGTGAGGTAGGAAAAGTCTCGAGTCCTCATATGAGATATGAACCTGCTATAATTGTTTTCTGCAGGAAAAAAAATTGGAACAATGCTATTTATACCCATAAATAAAATACAACAAAAATAACTTAAAATATAATTGAGATTATCAAAATTACAAAATATGTATCAAAGTATGCATTAGTTGTGGTTTAGTACAGGAAACAGAAACCACTCTAGGTTTATTTTTTGTTTGTTTTTTTAAACAGTTCTATTTTTTTTATTATTATTTTTTATTTTTAAAAAATTTTTTTTAATAACTTTTTTTTTAAATTTTATTTTATTTTATTTTTAGAGAGGAGAGAGACAGAGGAGAGAGAGACAGAGAGAGAGAAGGGGGGAGGAGCTGGAAGCATCAACTCCCATATGTGCCTTGACCAGGCAGGCCCAGGGTTTCGAACCGACGACCTCAGCATTTCCAGGTCGACGCTTTATCCACTGCGTCACCAGAGGTCAGGCCTCTATTTTTTTTTTTAATTCATTTTAGAGAGGAGAGAGAATGCGAGAGAGAGAGAGAAAGGGGGGAGGAGGAGCAGGAAGCATCAACTCCCATATGTGCCTTGACCAGGTAAGTATAGGGTTTCTAACCTGCGACCTCAGTGTTCCAGGTCAACGCTTTTATCCATTGCGCCACCACAGGTCAGGCCGAAACCACTGTAGGTTTTTAAAGCAGGAAGATATTTAATACAGAGAATTGGATACTTATGTAACCATTGGATGACAGCAAGTGGACTGAGTTGAAGGATCTGACATAAAAGCAACACAGGCCCAGAAGCTTCTGAGGTTACTTTCCATGGCACTGCTAAAATTATGCTTCTGGTAACTGGTAGCAAAACTCCAGAATGACCCCTCTATCTCAACTGTTTCTAAATCCAAAGGTCTCAGGACTTTGCTTACTAGCTGAAACAGGGACAGGAGGATAGCTTTTCTCTCTCTTCTGTCTTTTATTTTTTAATTTTTTTATAGAGACAGAGACAGAGAGGGACAGATAGGAACGTAGAGAGATGAGAAGCATCAATCATCAGTTTTTCGTTGCGACACCTTAGTTGTTCGTTGATTGCTTTCTCATACGTGCCTTGACCGCGGGCCTTCAGCAGACTGAGTAACCCCTTGCTCAAGCCAGCGACCTTGGGTTCAAGCTGGTGAGCTTTTTGCTCAAGCCAGATGAGCCCGCACTCAAGCTGGCGACCTCGGGGTCTTGAACCTGGGTCCTTTTGCATCCCAGTCCGGTGCTCTATTCACTGCGCCACTGCCTGGTCAGGCTCTCTTCTGTCTTTTAAATCTCTTGGAAATTCAATTGGTTGACTTCAGGCAAGTCTGTGAAAGTGTAGTTTTAGACTTTTCAATCTTTACAAAATCTTTATCATCAAGGACAGAGAGAAATAAAGAATTAAAAGAAAATTAGTCTTGCCTGACCAGCTGGTGCTGCAGGGAACAGAGCATTGGCCTGGGATGCTAATGTCCCAGGTTTGAAAACCCCGAGGTCACCCACTTGAGCACGGGTTCATTCGGTTTGAGTGTGGAATCATAGCCATGATCCCATGGTCACTGGCTTGAGCCCAGAGGTCTCTGGCTTGAGCCTAAGGTCACTGACTTGAACCCAAGGTCACTGGCTTGCGCCCAAGGTCATTGGCTTGAGCAAGGGGTCACTAGCTTGGCTGGAGCCCCCTAGTTATGGCACATATGAGAAAGCTATCAGTGAACAATTAAGGTGCTGCAACTATGACTTGATGCTTCTTATCTCTCTCCCTGTCCTTCCCTCCCCCCCCCAAAGAAATAAAAAGAAAATAAGTCTTGTCAGAAGGAACACTTTGGTGTCTATATCAATGGACTGAGAAAAATTCAGATGTCTTCTGGCAATCTTAAGGATAAAGAGATATAGGAGAACAAAAGTAACCCTTATTTTAGATAGGTGTGATAGAAAGGGACTTGAGATGAAGTAAGTGGAGGAGGCAGGGGCTCTAGTGAATGAGTCCTTGCTGATCAGGAGCTTCAGTTTTCAGATTAGACATGGAACTTCTTACTCATTAGAATAAAGGGTACAAAATGATAATGATTTTTTGTATTCTAAAGATTTGCATGATTTTTTGATGTTTCTAGATATCTCTTGCATGTGGCCTTTAGCTCTTAACCTTCTTAGTTTTTAAATATGACCATTCACACAGCCCTGATTTTCCTAAAAATATCAGAGGATTAGCGATGGCTCTGGGAAACCAGAAGCAGAGTTCAGGAAGCTGGGCACTGACTCTTCTTCATCTGTCCGGATTGGAATGTGGACAGATTAACTATGCTGACTTAAATTCGAGAACTAAGAGAATCTACTGTTTGAAAACATTCTTTAAAGGAAAGCATATGATAGCATGGCAAGAATTAGCTGCTTTGACTTTTCTGTTTTGGTACAACTCTACCTGCACATCCCATTAGGAAAGCAAAGGGTTCATTTTCGAAAAGGCTGTTTTTTCTTTTTCTTTTTTTTTTGGCTTTCTGTTGAACTATAAGTGTGTTTGTGTTTCTGCTAATAACTCATCTCAAACACACCTCTGTAACATACATATATATGTATATATAAATATATATGCATATATACACATATACATATATATGCATACATATTTACATATACATATAAAATGTTAGTATTTGCCCCCTTCCTGTGTGGAGAGAGACCTTCAGTTGTACATTGTGGTTACAAAGAAAAATATCTTATACTTAGAGCACATGCTGATTATTCACTTTTGATTTTCAGGTTGTTGCAAGACATGAAGATTTACTGGCACAAGCAACTGGGATTGAGTCTTTGGAAGGTATCTTTCCATGTACTATAGAGTTTTATCAGGGATTGGCAGACTTTTTCTGTTGAGAGTCTGATAGTTAATAATTTAGACCTTGCAGGCCACATTGTCTCTGTTGCAAGTACTAAGCTGCCATTGCAGAATGAAAGCAGCCAGAAAATATGTAAATGAATGTGTGCAGTTATATTCTAGCAGATATTTAATAAAACTCTGCTCTCCCCTGAGCTAAACTATCTGTGTTCAGATCCTTGCTTTGCCACTTAATAGATGTCTGACTTTGGACAAATTACTTAATGTTTCTGTGCCTCAGTTTTCTCTATAATGGAGAGGAGTATTAATATCTACCAATATAGTGTTACTGTGAGGATTAAATGAATTAGCAAAGTCCTTAGCACAATTCCTGGCACATATTTAGTGCTTCTATAACTGTTAATTAGAACTAAGACATCAGCAACGCCATAGTTTGTAGTAGTGGAAGTAAGCTTGAATTTTTCCTTATTTTTGTCTTTCTTTGAAATGCTTTTCAATGAAAGTATAATACAATAATACATTGGATTTTTATTTTTATGAATCCTCATTTTTGGCTTTCATGATTTTTTTCCTTTTGATTAAACTATATCATAAATATGAAATGTTAATATTGTGTTTTACATTATTACTTGTGTTGTGATTACTATTTTTTTTTTTTTTTTGTATTTTCCTGAGGCTGGAAACAGGGAGAGACAGTCAGACAGACTCCCGCATGCGCCGGACCGGGATCCACCCAGCACGCCCACCAGGGGGCGACGCTCTGCCCACCAGGGGGCGATGCTCTGCCCCTCCAGGGGTCGCTCTGCTGCGACCAGAGCCACTCTAGCGCCTGGGGCAGAGGCCATGGAGCCATCCCCAGCGCTTGGGCCATCTTTGCTCCAATGGAGCCTTGGCTGCGGGAGGGGAAGAGAGAGACAGAGAGGAAGGAGAGGGGGAGGGGTGGAGAAGCAGATGGGCGCTTCTCCTGTGTGCCCTGGCCGGGAATCAAACCTGGGACTTCAGCACGCCAGGCCGACGCTCTACCACTGAGCCAACCGGCCAGGGCCGTGATTACTATTATTAATCATTGCTCATCAAAAGAAAGCTAAGTGATCTTTTTCTGTGTTGATGAACTTCTTAAGGAGGAGGGATATTGCTTTTTGTGATACAATATTTTTTAATGTGTTCCCTAGTGTTTCTTATGAACTCAGAGGGATTATTCTCAGCATGTACACTGTTTGTAAAACATCTCGATGAAGAACTTATTTTTTTCAGAAATAATAGTTTGACTACTCTTTTAATATTGAGGATGTGTATCAGACTGTGTTCTTGGGAAAATTAAGAGGCTCTAAGTACTGATTTATTACTGGAAACGAATTATGTTTGTTTAAACTCTAAATATTTTTTTATGTGTTTCTGGTAGCAAAATAATATTCTGTTTTAATGGTAATTTTTTTTTTCTTTTCTTTTCTTTTTTTTTTCTTTTCATTTTTCTGAAGCTGGAAACAGGGAGAGACAGTCAGACAGACTCCCGCATGCGCCCGACCGGGATCCACCCGGCACGCCCACCATGGGGGCGATGCTCTGCCCATCCTGGGCGTCGCCATGTTGCGACCAGAGCCACTCTAGCGCCTGGGAAAGAGGCCACAGAGCCATCCCCAGCGCCCGGGCCATCTTTGCTCCAATGGAGCCTTGGCTGCAGGAGGGGAAGAGAGAGACAGAGAGGAAAGCGCGGTGGAGGGGTGGAGAAGCAAATGGGCGCTTCTCCTGTGTGCCCTGGCCGGGAATCGGACCCGGGTCCTCCGCACGCTAGGCCGACGCTCTGCTGCTGAGCCAACCGGCCAGGGCTTAATGGTAATTTTTAAAAAACAAATAATAAATGTTTTTTTCATTTGTAAAAATCCATAAGGATGGCATGGTAGACATCGATTTTGAGTGTATATATAATATATGCATGTATACACATATACATGGATCATCACAATAGAAAAACTTCTTATTGTAGTTTTCTTACATATGTTTAGAGTGCTTGTTTTTCCCAGAGTGCTTTTCCACTGATTACAATATTTAAAATATACTGTTCGCCTGACTTAGAAGAACTATTAATTGGATAATTATATACAGTACAAAGGCTAGCTTCTTTGAATTACTGTGATAGTCTAAGAACATTCTCTGTATTATTGAACATAAAATGTCAAAGTGTGAATTGGTTAGGATTCATTTTAGCATGATGTGTATTTCTAATCCCTTTTGGAAAATTATTATGTGGTGCTGAAAAGTATGATAGATATTTGAAAAGGAATATTATCCCAACTTCTACTTCATCTGCTTTATATACTATATATACTGCTCATAAAAATTAGGGGATATTTCAAAATGAATATGAAATGAAAAAAAAGAAGCATTTGATTTTTTTTAAACAAGAACATCAGAAAAGCAAACAAGTCAAAGAAAGTTGTTCAGTTATGCAAATGAGATGCAAAACAAACTTACTTCGTAGGTGAAAACGCACTGTACAGAAGGCTGAAAGTTCTGGAGTATCTGCATGTTCCCTGATCCCCTAATTTTGGTGAGCAGTGTATTTAAAATTTTGCCATATAAGTAGAGTGGAGTGGAGCCATATTTATCAAGCCTATTAAAAGTTGCTGCCTATTTATTTTTTGTTCTTTTATTCATTTATATATTAACTGAGGATTTGCTAGGTTCCAGGCAGCTTAATAATAGATAGACTCCCTATTTTATAAAAAGAAGCAATATCCTCATTCATCTGTTCACTCAATCAGATAGTAATTGGGCACTTGTTAGGTATCAGGACACTGAATAATAGATAAGTCACTGTTCTTATGAAACTTATGTACCATATGGGGAAGTAGACCAAAAAAATGTAGAAATAGGAAACTTCAGATATTTGTAAATCCTACAAAGAAAATAAAAAAGAAGATGAGTAGTGGAAGGGTAGTCCTTTACTAGTTAGGATGGTCAGGGAAGGCTGTTTTGGAAAGATGACATTTGAGTGGAAATCTGAATGATGAGAAAGAACTACCACATGAAGATCTGGGAAAAGCAGAGGGAGCAATAAATGGGAAGGCAGTTATTAGCTTGGCAAGTTGAAGGGTACAAAAGAAGTCTGGTGTGACTGGAGTTTAGTGAAAGGGAAAGGTTTGTAGATGAAGTTCTTGGAAAGGAATTTTGATTTTTGTTCTAAATGTAACGGTAAACCATTGGAGGATTTTATTTAGGTGTCTTATGTTGTAAGATTACTGATCTTAAAAGTTGTTCTGTAGGAAGGCAAAAGTAGAGTTGTTGGTATCAATGTAGAAGTTATTAGCACAGTAGAAGTTGATTAGAGTGGTGGATCTAAAGAGAGAGGGAGAAATGGATGTGATAGAAAGTGAATGGATTTGTTGATGAGAGATAAAGGGCTGAGGGAAAAAGTCACCTGGAGGGTTTCCTAAGATTTTAGTCTGGAAAATCGGATAGATGATGATTTGAGTAACTGAGATGGGTTAGGCTGGAGAAGACGATGATTTTGATGGGTCTGAGGTGGAGCAGAAGTTATCTTGGATGTCTTAAATTTGAAATAAGAGAGTTCAGGACTAAAAATTTGTGTGCATACATGCGCATGTACATAGACAGATAAAAAAATTATTCAGATGTATGTATACGTGTATGTATAAATATATAAGCAGATGTATGTATGTATAAAATGAATATTTTATTGAACAGATAGTATTTAAAACCTTGGGATTGAATGGAATCCCACATAGAGATTGTAGATAGAGAACAGAAGATGGCTGAGCATCAAATTTTGGAATAGTCTAGTTTGTAGAGATCTAATAGAAGAAAAATAGGAAGAAATGATGTAATAGGAGAAAATCCAGGGGGTGTGATGACTCAGATGCCCAGAGGAAAAAATGTTTCAGAGTTCAAATAAGATAAGGACAGAACTGACAATCAAATTTGGCATGTTGGGAGATTTCTTGTGACCTTCATAAGACCTGTTTTGATGGAGTATGTATAAAAAACCTACTGAGATTGCCTTGTGGAGAGAATAATATGTACAGAAGTTATGATAACAAGTGAGGTAGTTGTTGGTCAAATAAGTTTGTAAATATGATATATATGTTTGCTCACTTATAGTTTGCATTGGGTGTGGGGGACAGGCTGTAAGCAGGCAGCGTCCTTATAGCCTAAGGCTTAGTTTTAAGACTAAGCTTTTTCCCACACCCTTGATTGTTGCATGATAGGGGGTGGTGCACTCTTAATAGGAATCCCATTATGTCTCAGATAAGTGACTGTATCAGAGACTTCCTTGTTTGTATACTGGATTAAAGGTTTTGATTTCTACACTATAAAATGGGGCAGAGGAGCCCATGCTGGAGGAGAGCAGAGAAAGGCCATGTGGAGGAGAGGAGAAGCAGCCAAGATGGCGAGTGCTGAAGGAGAAGCCAGTTTGTGTAGAGAGAAGTAGATGGGGAACAGAGGTGAATAAGGCTGGTGAGGTACAAACCTTTGATTGTAGGAAAACTCAGATGAGTCAGTGGCTTTGGGAGCCCTGAATGGAAAGGGAAGTGTTTTCCCACTGTATGTATTTCTTGCCCACTGGGTGCAAGCTAGGATTAAAGCTAATGGCCCATCAGTTTTTGGCTTCGTTGTTTCATTACCGTCTGTCTGAATCAAATGCAAACCTGCATGGGCCATGTGGCTATGATGATGGCTGCAGCTACTGGCCTTACAGTAGTTTATTCTTGGAGGTTTAAGGTCAATGACTAGCAGAAAACGGGAATCCATAGAGCCAGATAAGATGTTTTGGGACTGAGCCATATGAAAGCATACAGAGTGGGGAAAAGTACGTTTACAGTTGTTTACATGGAAAAAGACATCAGGTTACGATTTACAATAGCTTTATAACTCTGTGTTAATAAATAGTGGTGCAGGTAAAAGGTATTGGTTGCTTAGATTACAATGGTGGCAGAACAACTTGAAAATTTCTCTATACATCTATATATATATATATATATATATATATATAATTTTTCTTTTAAATAAACTTTTTATCTAATTTGTGCCTTTGTAAATTTGTAAAGCAACCTGTTGTATTTTCCTAGGTGTCCTTCAGATGATGCAGACAAGAATTGGGGCGTTACAGGGAGCTGTTGATAGGTACTGTTGTTCATTTTGTAAATAAATGAAATGGAAGGATTATCGTCTGTTGATATTTTGAAAATGATTTTATTGTCACTTCTTTCTTTGTTCTTTCCTTTAGGATGAAAGCAAAAATTGTTGAGCCGTACAACAAAATAGTAGCCCGTACTGCACAACTAGCCAGACTTCAGGTATGTTCTCACTTTTCATTTCTTTATACTTTGTTGTTTCTTTTTCTTTTGTTTTTATGAATGGATAAATTTCAAGTGAATGGATCCTGAGAAAATAAGAGAATATGAGAGAAAAGGGGAAAAATATTAAAGGACTTTAAAATAAGATATCTAGTTAAAAAAATACAACTCTAAACTATTCAAATGAATTACTCTTACTGTTAATATTTCAGTGTATAATCATTTACTAACTTTTAGATTTAAAAATTATTTTTTTTAATAGAGAATAGAAAGAAATCTTGCATTGATTGAATTTGCTTTGATTAAATGCAAGGAACTCAAACCTTTAATTATTATTATTTTTTTTGATTCAGTGAGAGGCTTGACCAGGTGGTGGCACAGTGGATAGAGTGTTGGATTGGGACGCAGAGGACCCAGGTTTGAAACCTGGGTTTCAAGCCAAGGTCGTCGGCTTGAGCTCGTGCTCATCTGACTTGAGTATGGGCTCACCAGCTTGAGCGCGGGGTCACTTCCTTGAGTATGGAAACAGACATGACCCCGTGGTCACTAGCTTGAAGCCCAAGGTCGCTGATTTGAGCCTACGGTCACTGGCTTAAGCAATGGGTCATTCGCTCTGCTATAGTCCACCTGTCAAGGCACATATGAGAAAGCAATCAATGAACAACTAAGGAGCCACAATGAAGAATTGATGCTTCTCATCTCTCTCCCTTTCTTCCTGTCTGTCCTTATCTGTTTCTCTCTCTGTCCCTCTCTCTTTCTCTGTCACACACACAAAAATATTTAATTCAGTAACAGGAGGGGAGGCAGACAGACAATCTCCTGCATGAGCCTCAACTGGTATCCACTGGGCAAGCCCACTAGGGGGCGATATTCTGTCTATCAGGAGTGTTGCTCCATTGCTTAGTAACAGAGCTCTTCTTAGCACCTGAGGTGGAGGCTATGGACCCTTCCTCAGTACTGGGGGCCAGCTCACTCTAATTGTGCCATGGCTGCAGGAGGGGAAGAGGGGGGGGGCAGAGAGAGAAAGAAAGAGGAAGAGAGAGAAAGAAAGAGAAAGAGAAGCAAGAGGAGGAGGTGGGGAGAAGCAGATGGGTGCCTCTCCTGTATGCCCTGACCAGGAATCAAACCCGGGACATCCACATGGCAGGCTAGTGCTCTACTACTGAGCCAACTGGCTAGGGCTTATAGTTCTAATAGCAGTGCTCATTCAAGACATTTAGTATTTGACCATAATTTAGTGACTTTTTAACTTTAGAAGAAAGAGATATACAACATTTAAAGTTTTTATTTTCACTTAGTTTCCACAAATTATTCAAAAACTATTTGCCTATACTTTTTAGATGGTTTTAGACTTTTCACAATTGTAGGTATTCTTGCTGTGAATTTTATTTTATACATGCAGATTTTCCCCCTTTTTGGTTTATTTTCCTAGGAAATCCAGCAACTAACTTTGCACTTCATTGCAAAATAATTTTTTTTTATTCCCCTCATTCCCTTTTTATGTTTTTTAGTGAGACAGACAGACAGACAGCAGGCAGGAAGGGAGAAAGATGAGAAGCATCAACTCATAGTTGCTGCACCTTAGTTATTCATTGATTGCTTTCTCATATGTGCCTTGCCAGGGGTAGACAGGATGGAATCTCCAGCAGAGCCAATGACCCCTTGCTCAAGCCAGTGACTTTGAGCTCAAGCCGTAACCCTGTGCTCAAACTGGTGAGCCCACGCTTAAGCCGGATGAGCCTGCACTCAGCATCCCAGGCCAACACTATCCATTGAGCCAACTCCTTCCTGATCAGGCTCTTTTTTTATGTTTTATTAACATAATCAAGGGCCTGATACTACCCTTTAATTTTTTTCTTTTGTGTGTCTTCTGTTAGCAACACCTTTCCCTTCTCTCTTGGTGTTCTTGTTTATCATTATTCTATCCAAATTGTGTCCTTTCCCCATTATTATTATTTTTTTTTGCTATTGTTCTTTCTTCAGTCTTAGGTTTGATCCATGCCTACTCCCATGTTCTCACCTTTAATAAACTGGGGTTTTTTTTGTTTGTTTGTTTGTTTTTTGGGGTTTTTTTTGTATTTTTCTGAAGCTGGAAACGGGGAGAGACAGTCAGACAGACTCCCGCATGCGCTCGACAGGGATCCACCCAGCAACGCCCACCAGGGGCGACGCTCTGCCCACCAGGGGGCGATGCTCTGCCCCTCCGGGGCGTCGCTCTGCCGCCGTGACCAGAGCCACTCTAGTGCCTGGGGCAGAGGCCAAGGAGCCATCCCCAGCGCCCGGGCCATCTTTGCTCCAATGGAGCCTTGGCTGCGGGAGGGGAAGAGAGAGACAGAGAGGAAGGAGGGGGGGTGGAGAAGCAAATAGGCGCTTCTCCTATGTGCCCTGGCCGGGAACCGAACCCGGGTCCCCCGCACGCCAGGCCAACTCTCTACCGCTGAGCCAACTGGCCAGGGCCAATAACCTGGTTTATAACATCTAACGTCTGCTTTGGGCCAGAACTTTGGGAGTCACAGGTAATCATGGTGCCTTTCCTCAGTTCATTTAACGTCATCAAACCTTGCTGTGCTTCAGACATTGGCCTAAGGCTCTAGTGCTGGAGGCATTCTTATGACTGTGGAGTCTTCTCTTAAATAGCTGAATGTAGAGTAGTGGAGATAGGCTGATGATTATAATGCACTGTAATAAAGGCAGTAATAGTATTTGTTAACACTAATGAGTACTTACTCTATATACAGTGCTTAAGCTGCATTATTTTTTTATTTTATTTTATTTTTTTTACAAGGACAGAGAGAGAGAGAGAGTCAGAGAGAGGGATAGATAGGGACAGACAGGAACAGAGAGAGATGAGGAGCATCAATCATCAGTTTTTCATTGTGACACTTTAGTTGTTCATTGATTGCTTTCTTATATGTGTCTTGACCGAGGGCCTTCAGCAGACCGAGTAACCCCTTGCTCGATTCAGCGACCTTGGGTCCAAGCTGGTGAGCTTTTTGCTCAAGCCAGATGAGCCCGCGCTCAAGCTGGCAACCTCGGGGTCTCGAACCTGGGTCCTCCACATCCCAGTCCAACGCTCTATCCACTGCGCCATCGCCTGGTCAGGCTAAGCTGCATTATTTTGTTTATTCCTGATAGTAATCCTAAGAGATTGTTTTATAAATAAAGACAAAATTCACTTTTAACCTATTTTTGTCTTATATTTGAAGTGCATTTCTTGTAGGCAACATACAGTTGGGTCTTTTCCTACCTCTCTTACAAAACCTGCTTTTCAGTTGGGATGCTTAGACTATTTACATGTAATATGACTGTTGATGCGGCTAGGTTGAAGTCAATCATCTTATCTGGTTTCTCTTTTTCCTCTTTTGTTCTTTGTTCCTTTTTACCTCTTTTTCTGCCTTGTTTTCAGTTAATTGAATATTTTTATGATTCCATGTGTTTCCTTTGTTGGCTTATTAGTTATAACTTTTATTTTACTGGTTGCACTAGGATGTATAGTATACATTTTAACTTTTCTGTGTACCTTCTACTGATAATATCTCACTTCACATGTTATGTAAGAATCTAATAGTAGTATCTTTTTATTTCTTCCCTCTCAGCTTTAGTTCTATTATCATACATTTGACTTTTACCTATGTTATAAAGCCTTCTGATATATTTACTAACTTGTTATGTTTTTGTTTAAACAGTCAGTTAGCTTTTAACAAGTTTTAAGAGAAAATCTTATCTATTTATGTATGCAGTTGCCATGTCCTTCTTTCTTTTTTTTTTAAAATACTTTATTGATTTTACAGAGACAAGAGAGAAAGGGGAGCATGGAATGGGAAGTAACAACTCATAGTTGTTTCAGGCTAGTTGTTCATTGCTTACTTGTGGTATGTGCCTTGACCAGGGAAGCCCAGGGTTTTGAACCGGCAACCTTGGCATTCCAGGCTGAAGGTTTATTCACTGCGCCACCACAGGCCAGGCGCCATGTCCTTCTTTCATAGATTAATGTGTTTGGGTGGTATCATTTTTCTGTCTTAAGAACTTGTTTTAACATTTCCTATAGTGTCAATCTGCTGTTGATGAATTCTTTCAGCTTTTGTGTATCTAAAAAGTCCTTATTTAATCTTTCATTTTAAAAGCTATTTTGTTGGACATAGAATTCTAGGTTGACTAATTTGTTCCTTTTAGTACCGTAAAGATACTGCTTGACTGTCTTCTCATTTGCATTGTTTCCTTTGAGAAATCTGTTATTATTTTTGTTTCTCTATATAATTTGTTCTTTTTCCCAATCTGCTTTTAAGATTTCACTTTATCACTGGATTTTAAGCAATTAGATTATAACATGCCTTCATGTAGTTTGTGTGTGAGTGTTGGCTTAAAGTTCATTGAGCTTCTTATATGTGTAGGTTTAACTTTTGTATGAAATATAGAAAATGTGTGGCCATTATATCTCCAAATATTTTCCTGTTCCTCTCCTTTTCTCTCCTTTGGGGACTACAATAATTACAAATACACTGTGTGCTATATTCATTCCCCACCCTCAAAGTCTTCTTTTGTCTGTGTGTTTTATTTTGGATAATTTCTATCACTTTGTCTTCAAGTTCACTCATCATTTCTTCTGTACTGTCTAATCTGCCCCTAATCTCATTCAGTTTATTTTTCATTTTGGACATTTTTGTTTTCACCTCTAGAAGTTTGATTGGTTTTGGTCTTCTAAACTTTCCATTTATCTACTTAACTTTTTGAACACGTGGAATACTATTAAAATAACTCTTAATGTCTGTATTAATTTATAAAGTGTGCCAGTCATACCACAGTGTAGTTTTAGAACATTTCCTTCACTTACAAAAGGATCCCTCATGTCCATTTGCCATTGTTTCATTCTTTTTGGGCTGCTGTAACAGAATACAGCAAACTGGTGGCTTATAAATTACAGAAATTTATCTCTCAGAGTTCTTGAGCTGGAAGTGTGAATCAGGATGCCAGCATGATTGCATCTCTGTAAGGGCTCTCTTCTGGGTTGTAGATAGTCATTTTCTCGTATCCTCACATGGTAGGTATAGTAAGAGAGCTCTCTGGGGTCCATTCATAAAAGAGAATTAATCCCATTCATGAAGACTTCACTCTTATGACCTAATCACCTCACAAAGGCCCCACTTCCTAATAAAATCACATTAAGTATTAGGATTTCAGCATAGTAATTTTAACATTCAGTCCATTTCAGCTTTCAGTCCTTGTTTTCACCCCCAGTCCTAGCTAACCCCTAGTCTATTTTCTGTCTCTGTGGACTTGTCTTTTCTGGTCATTTCATATAAGTGGAACCATATAAAAGATAGTTTTTTGGGTCTGTCATCTTTCACTTTGCATAATGCCTTTGAGGGTCATCCATGTTACAGAACCCTGGTTGGCAAACTGCGGCTCGTGAGCCACATGCGGCTCTTTGGCCCCTTGAGTGTGGCCCTTCCACAAAACACCACATGCTGACGCTACCTCGATAAGGAATGTACCTACCTATATAGTTTAATTATAAAAAATTTGACTCTCAAAAGAAATTTTAATTGTTGTACTGCTGATATTTGGCTCTGTTGACTAATGAGTTTGCCGACCACTATTATAGAATGTCACCAGTAGTTTATTTTTTTTCTTTTAATGCTGAATACTTTTGGATTTTTTTGGATGCACCACATTTTTTCTTTTTTTTTTTTTCTTTTTTTCTTTTTTTTTTTTTTTTTTACAGAGACAGAGAGAGAGTCAGAGAAGCATAGACAGGGACAGACAGACAGGAACGGGGAGAGATGAGAAGCATCAATCATCAGTTTTTCGTTGCACGTTGCGACAACTTAATTGTTCATTGATTGCTCTCCCATATGTGCCCTGACCATGGGCCTTCAGCAGACTGAGTAACCCCTTGCTGGAGCCAGCGACCTTGGGCTCAAGCTGGTGAGCTTTTGCTGAAACCAGATGAGCCCGCGCTCAAGCTGGTGACCTCGGGGTCTCGAACCTGGGTCTTCCACATCCCAGTCCGATGCTCTATCCACTGCGCCACCACCCGGTCAGGCGGATGCACCATATTTTTTAAAATTCATTCACCAATTTATGGACATGTGGATTCTTTCCAGTTATTGGCTTTTATGAAAATGCTGCTATGAACATTTGCTTACATGTATTTGTGTGTTCCTAAGCTTTCATTTCTCTTAAGTCAGCAGTTCTCAACCTGTGGGTCGCGACCCCGGAGGGGCTCAAACGACCAAAACACGGGTCAAAGCCATTGGGCCTTTTCTTAGGTAGATATCTAAAAATAGAATTGCTGGATTGTATGGTAAGTTTGTTTAATTATTGAAGGAATGACTGTGTTGTTTTCCAAAGTGCCTATGCTATTTTACATTTCTACAGAGAGAGAGGGAGCCAAGGTCTGCACATCCTCATGACACTTGTTTTCCCTTAATTCTGGCCATTCTGGTAGGTGTGAAGTGTTATCTTGGTATAGCTTCAGTTTACATTTCTTCACCCTTTCAGTAGTGAGTTTTTTTCATGCTTTCTGACCCCGGGAGTGAGTTTAAAAAAAAAAAAAGAAATTAGTTCCAGTTACAGTTTTATTAACTTAAAGTCATGTTTGTTTGATAACCAATTTATGGAAACAAGAAGAACATACATTTGCCTTTTTTTAGTGTTGCCTTACACATTGTTAAAATAAATCGATCATACTCTGGATGGTCAGGAGGCATAAGGATGTATGTGAATGTTCATTTTACTCAAAGGGTTAAATGACTAATGACATTGAGCATCTTTCCAGATAATTATTTGTTATTAGCATATCTTCTTTCATCTATTCAATGTATTCATATTTTTTAGCCATTTTATAATTGGGTTATTTATCTTACCGTTGACTTGTAGGAGTTTTTTTATATATTATGATACAAGTACTTGATCTAATATATCATTTGCAGGATTTTCTCCCAGTGTATGCCCTATTCTTTGTGTGTGTGTGTGTGTGTGTGTGTGTGTGTGTGTATTTTTCTGAAGCTGGAAACGGGGAATTATATAAGTAAGACTGGTTAAGAAAATATTGGAGTGAAGGAAAAAATCATCCCTAAAACCTTTTTTTTTTTACATTATATAGCATATACTTTTGTATGTAGGAGTCTTTTTAGTTTTCAGTGTGATATCAACTTATTTTATCTTTATTGTAATATGGAATGATGACTTATTTTATTGGCTTTATAATTACCCAATAAACAAGTGAATATACCAGAAAGGATGACAACAGCAGCATAAAATGACAGTGTCCCCAAACACTATAAAAACATACAGTGTGTCTGACCTGTGGTGGCATAGTGGAAAAGCATCGACTTGGAATGCTGAGGTTGTCAGTTCAAAATCCTGGGCTTTCTGGTGAAGGCACATATGGGAGTTGATGCTTCCTGATCCTCCCCCCCTACCCCCTTCTCTCTCTCTCTCTCTCTCTCTCTCTCTCTCTCTCTCTCTCTCTCTCTCTTTCTTTCCCATCTTTAAAATGAATAAATAAAAAATCTTAAAAAGAAAAGGGCCACTCCCAGTGAGCCTCCACAAAAAATAATAAATAAATAAATGAATAAATAAAAACATATAGTGCAACTAAAATAGCAAAACCGAAGAACTGGTGCTGGTTTTTGGCCCAGCCTTCTAGGAGCCTAGCAACTTTAGTTTCTGGTCTGGGAAAGCACGGTCTGTGTGAGAAGTCTAAATACCTTGACACCACCATGTTGTGAGGAAGGCCAGCCTGCCATGGGAGATGACAGAGGGAGAAGCACTGAGGCACCAGACATAGGAGTGAGCCTTCTTGTATGACCCAGATGAGCTTTGTTAGCTGAGTTCAGCAGAGTGAGGAATCCCAGGTGATACAACACGGAGCAGTGAAATACTGCTAAATTCCTGACACAGAATTGTGAGAGGTAACAGGTCATTTTAAACCACTAAATTTCTTGTGCAGCAATAGCAATTGATACACCAGCCAAACTAATTCTTAAACATAGAGATTGCTATCCATATATTGGAATGTAAGTTCTTATACATTGATGGTTCCTGTGAATCTTTTCTAGGAATCTGACAGTACATTGGGTAAAACTAAAATGACTAGAGAACCATCAAAGTAAGTCTAGTGATACACATTAGAACTAGGACTAAATGATCAATATATAGGAGAGTATATTATGTAATAGTTGTATGCTTCTTATTTTATTTTCAATTACAGTTTACACTCAATATTATTTTGTATTAGTTTCAGGTATACAGCATATTGGTTAGACAATCATCTACTTTACAAAGTGTTCCTTCCTACTTACTTCGCACCATACAGCGTTATTAAAATATTATTGACTCTGTTCTCTATGGTATACTTTATTTTGTAACTAACAATGTATACTTCTTAATTTCTTTACCTTTTTCACCCAATCCCCCAACCCGCCCCTCCCCTCTGGCAACCATTAGTCTGTTTTCTGTATCTCTGTCTGTTTCTGTTCTGCTTGTTTGTTTATATTCTTTCTTTCTTCTTTTCCCTTCCTTTCCCTTCCTTTCCCTTCCCTTCCCTTTCTTTCCCTTCCTTCCCTTCCCTTTCCCTTTCCCTTTCCCTTTCCCTTTCCCTTTCCCTTTCCCTTTCCCTTTCCCTTTTCCTTCCTTCCTTCCTTCCTTCCTTCCTTCCTTCCTTCCTTCCTTCCTTCCTTCCTTCCTTCCTTCTTTTCTTTTCTTTTCTTTTCTTTTCTTTTCTTTTCTTTTCTTTTCTTTTCTTTTCTTTTCTTTTCTTTTCTTTTCTTTTCTTTTAATTAGACTCCTGCATGTGCCCTGACTGAGATCCACCCTGCAAACTCTCTGTGGAGTAATGCTCTGCCCATTTTGGACCTTGCTCTGTTGCTCAATAGCTAAGCTATTTTTAGTGCCTGAGGTCATGGAGCCATCCTTGGTGCTCCAACAACTGCTCAAGGCAATTGAGCCATGGCTGTGGGAGGGGGTAAGAGAGAGAAAGAGGGGGGAATGGTAGAGAAGCACATGGTCACTTTTTCTGTGCCAGGCCCACGTTCTACCACTGAGCCAACCATCCAGGGCCTATACTGTTCTTTAGATCAGTGGTCCCCAACCCCTGGGCCGCAGACCAGTACTGGTCCATGGGCCATTTGGTACTGGTCCTGAGAGAAAGAATAAATAGCTTACATTATTTCCGTTTTATTTACATTTAAGTCTGAACGATGTTTTATTTTAAAAAAATGACCAGATTCCCTCTGTTACATCCGTCTAAGACTCACTCTTGATGCTTGTCTCAGTCATGTGATACATTTATCTGTCCCACCCTAAAGGCCAGTCCGTGAAAATATTTTCTGACATTAAACTGGTCCATGGCCCAAAAAAGGTTGGGGACTACTGCTTTATATTGCACGTATAAGTGAAATCATGTAGTATTCGTCTTTCTTTGACTGACTTATTCCACTTTAATTAGCTGTTTCTTTTGACAAATAAAATTTAATTGTAGAAAACTGTGGGGAGAGCATGTGCAAAACAATTTTTTAAAACTATAAATAATGTTTTCTGTATATTGTGCAGCAAAACTAAGGAGTCATTTTAAATTATTCTAATTCTGTTATCTTATGTGTCTTGAGAGCCAGGAGTCCCTGAGTTGAAAAAATAAGATAGAAGGTTAAGTAAATACCCTGTTCTTGATTTTTAATCAAAAGTTTCAGTATAAACTCATATTTTCTTAAAGTGGTCTATACATTATATATGTATATATTTTTGTACTGATGATATGTATGATGTTACTCTGAGAATTTTTTTTTTTTTTTTTGTATTTTTCTGAAGCTGGAAACGGGGAGGCAGACTCCCGCATGTACCCGACCGGGATCCACCCGGCATGCCCACCGGGGGGCGATGCTCTGCCCATCCGGGGCGCTGCTCTGTCGCGACCAGAGCCACTCCAGCGCCTGAGGCAAAGGCCATAGAGCTATCCCCAGTGCCCAGGCCATCTTTGCTCCAATGGCGCCTCAGCTGCGGGAGGGGAAGAGAAAGACAGAGAGGAAGGAGAGGGGGAGGGGTGGAGAAGCAGATGGGCGCCTCTCCTGTGTGCCCTGGCCGGGAATCGAACCCGCACGCCAGGCCGACGCTCTACCACTGAGCCAACTGGCCAGGGCAATCTGAGAATTTTTAATGTGGTTTGTGGAATAAAGCAAATGAATATTTGTATGATATTTTAATTCTAACATTTCTTAGCTGTGTTTACAGAAAAGTTCAGGAAATGAGCTAACCTAGTTCTTAGAATGTGGTCTTGACATGCTGTTGACTTCTAAAAGAAACCAGGGTGTCTGACCTGTGGTGGCGCAGTGGATAAAGTGTCGACCTGGAAATGCTGAGGTCGCCAGTTCGAAACCCTGGGCTTGCCTGGTCAAGTCACATATGGGAGTTGATGCTTCCAGCTCCTCCCCACCTTCTCTCTCTGTCTCTCTCTCCTCTCTCCCTCCTTCTCTGTCTCTCTCTCTCCCTCCCTCTCTGTCTCTCTCTCTCCCTTTCTCTCTCCTCTCTAAAATGAATAAATAAAATTTTAAAAAAATTAAAAAAAAAAGAAACCAGGGCTTCTTTGATAAATCATTCATTCCAGGTCAAGGGCATGAAATACATAAGGTGATCCTAGAATATTTTTATACCATATACCAAAGAAGCTATCAACAACTACTAACTAGAGGTGTGATGACAAAAAGATTCAGCAGCCAACCTGAAGAGGCTGACCAACTCTTCCAGTTTTAGAACTGAAAGTTCTGTGTCCCAGGAAACCTCTCAGTCTCCCAAAAATCTGTGTATTTGATCATCTTCAGAGACTCCTATTGGCCAACTGGGATAGTGTGAGCTCTATAAGGATAAGAGCTACAGTGGATTGGCTTCTTTTATTATGCTTATATCTGTGAGTTCATAGTGATGTGATAGCCAAAACAAAACCAACTAATTGTTTAATTTTGGTGGATATTAAGAAAGCAGTTTATTGTGTTTTTTTTGAGACAGAGAGAGAGAGAGACAGATACCCATAATTCAAAAGGTTTGACAAAATACAGTAAATGCTTTTGCTACATATGCAGGAGCATTGTCAGTTAACCAGTTTAGGATATCCAATAATAGAAAAATGCATACAGACAATGAGCTTAGCAGCCTCTCCTGTTCTGACAGAGGTTACTATAAATCCAGAATAGGTATCCACTGTAACGTGGACATAGGACTGTTTGCCAAATGAAGGTATATGAGTAACATCCATTTGCCAAAGTTGTCCTGGTAGGAGTCCTTGAGGGTTAACTCTAAATGAAGGGACAGATTGTAGTATAGGACCCCTTTGACAGGATTTACCAATCTGCCGTTCTGCTTCCCGAGAAAGTTGAAACTGTTTACACAGGGACAGAGAGAGGGACAGATAGGTATTGACAGGAAGGGAGAAAAGAGAAGCATCAATTCTTTGTTGCGGTTCTTTGTTGCAGCTTCTTAGTTCATTGATTGCTTTCTCATATGTGCCTTGACGGGGGCTGGGGGGTACAGCAGAGCGAATGACCCCTTGCTCAAGCCAGTGACCTTTGGGCTCAAGCCAGCAACCATGGTGATCCCATATTCAAGGCAGTGACCCCACGCTCAAGCTAGTGACCCCGTGCTCAAGCCAGATGAGCCTGCACTCAAGCCAGCAACCTCAGGGTTTAGAACCTGGGTCTTCTGCATCTCAGTCTCACTCTATGCACTATGCCACCGCCTGGTCAGGCAAGAAAACAGTTTTTCTTTTTGAAAATTGATAAACCATGGGAAAGAATCAAGTATTTATTTGTACTTTTCTTTATGAACCACACCACTGGCTAAACAAATAGTAGATGAGTTAAAGTTTCTTTTAATAGAGAAATTTTATATGCTAGGAAATAAAGACAAAATGACAGAATTGGAGTGTCGCCATTTGCAGTCACCATTTTAATGGATATTGACATTCAGTTTCAGTGGCTGCTAACAGCAGTAAAAGAGAGGAAACCATACATGTATTATAAGTATACACCACCAGCTAATGAGTAATCTTGCCAAAAATATTCCGCCTGATTCTGAAACTGCCTACATCCTACAAGAAATGTAGAACACAGTGGAGTATGTTAAACTACATTGTGGGGTTGCAATCAAGAAAATTCAGCTTGTGGGAAACTGTATAAAACAGGTGATTCAGTATATTCAACAGATTGTAAAGATAAAAAGAGATGGTGACTGAACCTGTATAGAATGAAAAGGGAAAAATTAACCTGTCCCAATTATGTATATATATTTCAGTGATAAAACCATACATAAAAGTGAGGAGGTTGTTAGCACAAAAGACAGAATAGCGGTTTCTTTTGGTTGGGATGGGAAGGCGAGGGGGATGGATGATGGGTGTTGAGATTGGCTGAGGGTTACATTGGAGAGCTGACATGTTCTTCCTCCTGATCTGCATGGTGGTTCCAGGTTTATTTAGCTACATTTTCTGTATGTTATTTGTGTTTTTAGTATCTTTATCTATCTGTATATTTGTTGGTTGTTCTATTCAGTGAGAGGAAGGGAGGCAGAGACACACTCCTTTATGAGTCCTGACTAGAATCCCCTGGCAAGCCCACTAGGGGGCAATTCTTTGCCCATCTGGGGCATTGCTCCATTGCTCAGCAAACAAGTTCTTTGTAGCACCTGAGGCGGAAACCATGGAGCCATCCTCAGTGCCCACAGCCATTTGCTCCAATTGAGCTATGGTTTTAGGAGGGAAATAGAAAAGCAAGAGGGGAAGGGGTGGAGAAGCAGATGGGTGCTTCTCCTGTGTGCCCTGACTGTGAATTGAACCCAGGACATCTACATACTGGGCCAATGCTCTACCGCTGAGCCAACCAGCCAGGGCCATATATTTAAAGACTTGATTTATTTAGAGCAATTTTAGTTTAACAGCAAAATTGAAAGGTAAATGCAGAGAATCCCCATATATCCCCTGCCCCAACATGTGAATACCTTCCCCCTTAATCAACTCTCTACAGTAGTACATAAATTTTGTATGTGTGTGTGTGTGTATGTATGTGTGTGTGTGTGTGTGTGTGTGTGTGTGTGTGTGTGTGTGATAGAAACAGAGAGAGAGGGAGAGATAGGGACAGACAGGAAGGGAGAGTGATGAGAAGCATCATTTCTTCATTGCGGCTCCTTAGTTGTTCATTGATTGCTTTCTCATATGTGCCTTGACTGAGGGGGGGGACTACAGCAGAGCGAGTGACCCCTTGCTCGAGCCAGCGACCTGTGCTTAAGCTGGTGAGGTTTGTTCAAACCAAATGAGCCTGCACTCAAGCTGGCGACCTCGGGGTCTCGAACCTGGGTCCTCTGAGTCCCAATCCAATGCTCTATCCAGTGTGCCACCCCACCGCCTGGTTAGGCAGTACATACATTTTTTACAATTAATTATTCACTTAAAAGTCCCCAGTTTACATTAGGGTTCAATCTTGGTATACATTTTTTTTTTTTTTTTCCGAAGCTGGAAACGGGGATAGACAGTCAGACAGACTCCCGCATGCGCCCGACCGGGATCCACCCGGCACGCCCACCAGGGGGCGAAGCTCCTGGTGGGCGAAGCTCTGCCCACCAGGGGGCGATGCTCTGCCCCTCCGGGGCATTGTTCTGTCGCGACCAGAGCCACTCTAGCGCCTGGGGCAGAGGCCAAGGAGCCATCCCCAGCGCCCCGGCCATCTTTGCTCCAATGGAGCCTCGCTGCGGGAGGGGAAGAGAGAGAGAGGAAGGAGAGGGGGAGGGGTGGAGAAGCAGATGGGTGCCTCTCCTGTGTGCCCTGGCCGGGAATCGAACCCGGGACTTCTGCACGCCAGGCCGACGCTCTACCACTGAGCCAATTGGCCAGGGCAATCTTGGTATACATTTTATGGGTTTACATAAAAGCGTAATGACATATATCTATCAATATAGTGTCATACAGAGTATTTTCAGTGCTCTAAAATCCTCTGTTCTCTGCTTCTTCGTCCTCAAACACTTGACAACCACTGATCTTTGTTTGTCTCAATAGTTTTGGCTTTTCCAGAATGTTATATAGTTGGAATCATATACTAGGTAGCCTTTTCAGATTGGCTTCTCTTACTTAGTCATATGCATTTAAGGTTTCTCTGTGTCTTTTCATAGCTTGGTAGCTTATTCCTTTTTAGTGTTGAATATGTTTGTATTTACTTGATAATAAAAATCTAAAATAAAGATAAGGAAGGAAAGGAAATGGATTGGAGTGGAGGCCACTATGTTAGGAACTAGATTAGGAAATGGGGAGAGGTGATGCTTTATAGATGATTTAAGACTTGTTGACTGAGGATTTTATGAAATGCTATTCTGAGAATATTCAACATAATAAACCAGTGAAGCTTATTAAAAAGGGGGTTGGAGTGCTGAAAACTGTTTCTAACAGGCTAAATCTGGCAGGATGGATTTCAGTAAGTGACTAGAGAGCTAGTCAGGAGACCATTTGATTAAAGTGAAGGTGATAAAGATTTGGATTAGGGTGATGCTTGTAGGAATAGGGGCAAAATAATTGTTGTGTTATGCAGCAGCAGAATAGTCAATAAGACTTAGTGACAGATTAAGTATGGTTAAAAGTAAAAGCATTAGAAATAAGCTCAAAGATTTTATGTTTGAGGTTATATCCTTCATTTGGTAGGCACCGGGGAATTCTGGCTCTGGCAGAACAATTCTATATGATTAGACTAAAGCAGTGGTCCCCAACCTTTTTTGGGCCACGGACCGGTTTAATGTCAGAAAATATTTTCACGGACCAGCCTTTAGGGTGGGACGGATAAATGTATCACGTGACCGAGACAAGTGTCAAGAGTGAGCCTTAGACGAATGTTACAGATGGAATCTGGTCATTTTTAAAAAATAAAACATCATTCAGACTTAAATATAAATAAAACAGAAATAATGTAAGTTATTTATTCTTTCTCTGTGGACTGGTACCAAATGGCCCACGGACTGGTACTGGTCCGCGACCCAGGGGTTGGGGACCACTGGACTAAAGTAAGTTCTGTTTTTCTCCTGATGATGTACTGGATTTAGAATCCAAGAGGAATGATTGCTACAGATTCTACATTCCAAATGGTCCATCTCAAAATGTAATCTGACAAGCAAGAAACTGAAAATAGGATTGTTTTGGGGAAGTTTATAGTTGGGACATAGAGAGTTGAGGGTGACTTTATATCTTTTGAATTTTGAATTATGTGCTTATTTTACCTATTCAGAAAGTACATAAAATGTAATTTAAAAATAAAGATGCCCAAATCTTCCACTTTCAAGGGAGAAATTCTTTTATTATTTTAAATACTTCAGACTAGAAAGATAGTCAGAAAAGCAGTCAGGCAAACATGTTTTATACCTGATTGCTTTTGACTTATGTATGCTTCTAAACTTGTTTGATTTTATGTTTATGTGTGTGTGTATATATATATTGTGTGTGCATATTGTGGGTGCATGAGTGTGGCTGTGTGTTTCACTCAGAATAAAAGTGTTTATAGCTAGAGCCTCAGAGGCTCTGTCTTCTCAGTGCTTTTAATTTTTATTGCCACCAGTTAGGATTTTCCTCTTTAGATTGGAAATGTTTTTGCTTTTCTACCAGTTTCAGGGCCACTCAAAGATGGTGCTGCTGCAGCAGCAGCATAAACTGTCTGTCTTTTCTCCAATATCACTGCTGAAGTTGAAGGTCCTTCCATACATGGTGCTCCATCAGGCTCCCTTCTCTCCTTTAGGACAGCCTCTGTAATAATACATGCCCTGAAATACATGAGTTTACTTCATGTCTTTAGTCTTTGGATAGGTGAAGATCCAGTGTTAGAGCTGATAATGAAAAGGTAATAGGAGGTGACATATATGGTATTTGAAAAAAACCCTTTTATTGGATAATTATTAGTGATAAAAAAATTAGAAAAACTCAAGTAATGCATGCCTGTTCTTTAAGGTATAGTAAAATTGGGTGAAAGTTTAAGTCTATTCCCCTAGGGACCTAGAAAAGAGAAAGCAGGATTGGAAACAATAGGAGGCCAAAGTAGGAAGCTGGGCAGTCCTAGCATGATGGTAGTCAGCTTAGGATACACGTTGTCACCACTTGGGGATATAAAAAAAAGTACTGATTCTTAGTTCCCACTGCTAGAGGTTCTGATTTAATTGGTCAGGGCTATGGCCAGGGCATTGCAACTTTTTGAACCTACCCACTTGAATTTAATATGAAGTCAACTTAGAACCAATGGCCAGAAAAGAAAGTTGGTGTAGGACTGAAGAAGAGTCCCTGGGTTTCAGAGCACCTCACTCCCAAATCATCTCCATTTGGGATAAATTGGAGTTTATTTTAAAATGATACTTTTTAAGATTTGTGATTATTTACATTTCTGATGAGTGGAATACAAAAAAGACAATGAATCTGCAGCATCTGGAAAGAATGGACAGATTTACATGTTTAACGTTGTGGTATTTGTACAGGTTGCTTGTGATTTGCTTCGGAGAATTATTCGCATCTTACATCTCAGTAAGAGACTCCAAGGACAGCTACAAGGGGGAAGTAGAGAGATAACAAAAGCCGCCCAGAGTCTTAATGAGCTTGGTAAGTCCTTCTTGATTACAAAGTTAGAGTTTTAAAATTTTTTTCAGCTGCTTGATTTGTTGACCTTTGTTACATTTATTACCATTAACAAATATTGAGCTAACTTATTTAATAATTTGCTGTTTACAACATTGTCAGTTGTCAAAAAAGGGTGAGTAAAATTAGTTTGATTTCTTAGGAATGCAGTTTATTTTAAAAACTATCATATAGTATAATTGGCCTTTTAAAAGTACAGATCTGTGGATTTTATTTTTATTTTTTTCCAAATTATAAGAGAAAGTGTATTTAGAAAGTCACAGAGGTAGAAGAAGTGAGCCATAGAAGACATGGGCTCAGGAAACAAGTCACAGCAAAAGAAGGGCCGTTGGAGTTTAGGAGGGAGAGGGAGAGGGTGAGGAAGATGGAGATAGAGATAGGTCCAGGAGCCTTGAGAGAGGAAACAGGGAGAAGAGGTACCAGTGAGCTAGGAGAGGTCCAGAGCACACCCTGAGGAAAGAAGGAGGTGGGCAAAGATGCAGAGATGCTCCACAGAGAGAGAGCCTCCTAGACCTGTGAATTTTTTTTATTTTTTTTTTAATCTTTTTTTTTTTTTTTTTAATTTTTTATTTATTCATTTTAGAGAGGAGAGGGAGAGACAGAGAGGAGAGACAGAGAGAAGTGGGGGAGGAGCTGGAAGCATCAACTCCCATATGTGCCTTGACCAGGCAAGCCCAGGGTTTTGAACCGGCGACCTCAGCATTTCCAGGTCGACGCTTTATCCACTGCGCCACCACAGGTCAGGCCTAGACCTGTGAATTTTAACATCATGCATAGATTCATGTAATCTCCAGCACAGTCATGATACAGGATCTCTCCATTGCCTTAAAAATTCCCTCAGGGATATCTTTTATAATAATGCCTAACCACCCCTACACCTGACCATTAACCCTGGCAACCACCTTCAGTTCTGCATCATTGTAGTTTTGCATATTAGACAATGCCACTTAAATGCAATTATAAAGTATTTAACCTTGTAAGGCTCACTTCTTGTATTCAGGATAATACCTTTGAGAATTATCCAGGTTTTTGTATATACCATAGTTTGTTACTTTGTGTTTGTTGGAATACCATTGTATGGTTGTACTACTATTTATTGATTCTCTGGTTGAAGGTAATTGGTGTTGTTTTCAGATTTTGGTGATTGTGAATAGAGCTACTGTAAGTAAACATTAGTGTACAGGTTTTTATGTGAACTTAAGTTTTCATTTCTCTAGGAGAAATATTGTTTTTAGGTGACAAATTCCATATTGTCATTATGCATAGAAGATTTATTGAATTCATTTCTTCATTTGTTCCTTATTTTCTCAAACATTTAGATTAGACTGTTGACATTCAGAAGTTTCACATTTATGGTTTTGACTATTAATATGCTGCAAGGTACATGATGGAGCAGTTCATAAATTTTCACGCAAATTTTTGAATAGCTGTTGAGTGCTCATAGAACTACCTAACACTTGCATTTTAATGAGTATTCATAGTTTTATTTTCAGTAGGTACTCAGTAATTTTTCTGAAGTGAATGTGTTTAGTAGTATTTATACCTTGTAGGTTCAAAAGGTCTTTTATCTACCTCAAATATCAAGATTCCACTTAGACTTTGTGGCATGCTTTGAAAGTAGTTATGCCAAAATAATGTCAGAGAGATGTCTACTGTATTTTTTTGAAATTTTCTGTCTTTGATATTTCAATTACATAGTCATGCTGTAATGCTTATTTCATATTTTTAACTAAGGAAATGTAATATACTTCACAAATCACACTTCAGTACCTTTCAATTTATAATGCTTAAACATATTACTTAGGTGCATCATTGGGAATATATCTAACTTGTGATTTGTAATGCTTGGAATATATTGTATAAAAGGTTAGGGTTTTTTTTGTTGTTTTTTTTTTGTATTTTTCTGAAGTTGGAAACAGGGAGGCAGTCAGACAGACTCCCACATGCGCCTGACCGGGATCCACCCGGCATGCCCACCAGGGGGCGATGTTCTGCCCATCTAGGGCGCTGCTCCACTGCAACCAGAGCCATTCTAGCGCCTGAGGCAGAGGCCACAGAGCCATCCTCAGCGTCCGGGCTAGCTTTGCTCCAATGGAGCCTTGGCTGTGGGAGGGGAAGAGAGAGACAGAGAGAAAGAAGAGGGGGAGGGGTGGAGAAGCAGATGGGCGCTTCTCCTATGTACCCTGGGCGGGAATCGAACCTGGGACTCCAGGTAGACGCCAGGCCGACGCTCTACCACTGAGCCAACTGGCCAGGGTCAAAAAGTTAGATTTTAGCAGTGAGTAATGATTGCTTTTTAGACTGTGTGCTAAAAAGTCGTAGTATAAAAATCCTAGCCTGACCTGTGGTGGCGCAGTGGGTAAAAGTGTCGACCCGGAACGCTGGTGTTGCTGGTTCGAAAACCTGGGCTTCCTTGGTCAAAGCGCATATGGGAGTTGATGCTTTCTGCTTCTCTCCTCCTCCTCTCTCTCTCTCTGTCTCTCTCTCGCTGTCTCTAAGAAGAATAAAAAAATATTTTTAAAAATCCTAGTATTAGCAGTTATTTTTTGCTTTACCAAATTTAATTTCTGTACTACAAAAAAATCTGTAGGATAATAGAATCAGTAAAATCAGATACAGATTATTTCAAAATTCACTATCTGTATTTGTTGTCACTAATACTTTCATAATAAAAACTTGTTAGATTTTGATTATGATTATCTGTTCTAGAAACGGTAGGTTCTGTAATGCAAATAGTGATGTCTTTTTTTTTTAATCTAATAAGAAATTTATTCTGGAAAAAGTCACTGAATTGAGTATCTTTCCACCTTATTGTCATTCTTTAAGATAAATAGTCTTTCAACATTAAATAACTTTATTTTTAAATTTTATTTTTATTTTAACTTATTGTGTTTACATAGATTTCAGTGTATCCCCGAATGCACCCTCCCTCCCCAGTGTTCCCTTCAACATCCCCCTTGCCATCCTCCCCGCAACGCTCACTCCCTTCCCTCCAGGACTTTCTTTTCTGTTCTCTATAATGCTGTGTTATGTGTATATAATTTCACTAATCCCTTTCCCTTCTCTGATCCCATCCTCTCATCCCCTTTCCCTCTGACCGGTTTCCCTCTGGTCCCTTTGATCCTGCCTCTGCCTCTATTCTGTTCCCTCAGTTCACATTGTTCATTGGAGTCCTCAAATGAGTGACTTCATGATATTTTTCTTGCTCTGCCTGGCTTATTTCACTTAACATAATAGTTTCCAGGTCCATCCATGTTCTCACAAAAGATAAGATTTCCTTCTTTTTCATGGCCCCATAGTATTCCATTGTGTATATGTTCCATAGCTTTTTAATCCACTTGTCCATTGATGAACACTTAGGCTGTTTCCAGATATTCGCTATTGTAAACAATGCTGCAATAAACATGGGGGTGCATTTCTCCTTTTGAATCAATGAGTTAGTATTCATAGGATATATTCCTAAAAGTGGGATAGCTGGGTCAAAAGGCAGTTCGATTTTCAATTTTTTGAGGAATCTCCATACTGTTTTCCACAGTGGCTGCATCAGTCTGCATTCCCACCAGCAGTGCAGAAGGGTTCCCTTTTCTCCACATCCTTCACTAGCACTTATTCTGTGTTGTTTTGTTAATGAGCGCCATTCTGACTGGTGTGAGGTGGTATCTCATTGTGGTTTTAATTTGCATTTCTCTGATGATTAATGATGTTGAGCATTTTTTCATATGCCTATTGTCCATCTGTATGTCCTCTTTGGAGAAGTGTCTCTTCATTTCTTTTCCCCATTTTTTGATTGGATTGTTTATCTTCCTGGTGTTGAGTTTTACAAGTTCTTTATAAATTTTGGTTATTAACCCCTTATGAGACATATTGTCGAATATATTCTCCCATTGTGTGGTTTGTCTTTTTATTCTGTTCTTATTGTCTTTAGCTGTGCAAAAGCTTTTTAGTTTGATATAGTCCCATTTGTTTATCTTGTCTTTTATTTCACTTCCCTGTGGAGATAAATCAGCAAATATATTGCTGCAAGAGATGTCGGTGAGCTTACTGCCTATGTTTTCTTCTAAGATGCTTATGGTTTCACGACTTACATTTAAGTCTTTTATCCATTTTGAGTTTATTTTTGTGAATGGTGTAAGTTGGTGATCTAGTTTCATTTTTTTGCAGGTAGCTGTTTAATTTTCCCAACACCATTTGTTAAAGAGACTGTCTTTACTCCATTGTATGCTAATACCTCCCTTGTCAAATATCAATTGTCCATAAATGTGTGGGTTTATTTCTGGATTCTCTGTTCTGTTCCATTAATCTATATGCCTGTTCTTATGCCAGCACCAAGCTGTTTTGAGTACAATGGCCTTGTAGTATAACTTGATATCAGGAAGTGTGATACCACCCACTTTATTCTTCTTTTTCAAGACTGCTGAAGCTATTCGTGTTCTTTTTTGGTTCCATAAAAATTTTTGAAATATGTGTTCTATATCTTTGAAGTATGCCATTGGTATTTTAATTGGTATTGCATTGAATTTATAGATTGCTCTGGGTAATATAGACATTTTAATGTTGTTTATTCTTCCTATCCATGTACACGGTATATGCTTCCACTTGTTTGTATCTTTCTTGATTTCTTTTATCAATGTTTTATAATTTTCTGAGTACAAGTCTTTAATCTCCTTGGTTAAATTTACTCCTAGTTGCTTAATTTTTTTGGTTGCAGTAGTGAAGGGGATTGTTTTCTTAATTTCTCTTTCAGACAGATCATTGTTGGTGTATAAAAATGCCTCTGATTTCTGAATATTAATTTTATATCCTGCCACCTTGCTGAATTCATTTATCAGGTCCAGTAGGTTTTTGATTGAGACTTTAGGGTTTTCTATGTACAGTATCATTTCATCAACCAATACTGATAGTTTTACTTCTTCTTTTCTAATGTGGATGCCTTTTATTTCTTCTTCCTGTCTGATTGCTGTGGCTAGGACTTCCAGAACTATGTTGAATAAGAGTGGTGAAAGGTGGCAACCCTGCCTTGTTCCTGATCTTAAGAAGATTAATTTTAATTTTTGCCCATTGAGTATGATATTGGCTGTGGGTTTGTCATAGATGGCCTTTATCATGTGGAGGTATGTTCCCTGTAGTCTCACTTTGCTGAGAATTTTTACCATAAATGGGTGCTGGATTTTATCAAATGCTTTTTCTGCGTTTATTGATATTATCATGAGGTTTTTCTCCTTCCCTTTGTTTATGTGATGGATCACATTGATATGCTAATATTTTACCAGCCTTGCTTCCCCAGAATACATCCCACTTGATCATGATGTATGATTTTTTTCATGTATTGCTGGATCTGGTTTGCTAATATTTTGTTGAGGATTTTAGCATCTAAATTTATCAGGGATATTGGCCTATAATTTTCTTTCTTTGTATTGTATTTGCCTAGTTTTCGAATCAGAATTATGTCACCTCATAAAAGGAGCTTGGAAGTTTTCCCTTCTCTTGAATTTTTTGAAATAGCTTGAGAAGGATAGGAGTTAGTTCTTCTTTGAATATTTTGTAGAATTTGCCTTGTGAAGCCATCTGGCCCAGGGCTTTTGTTTGTTGGGAGTTTTATGATAACTGTTTCAATCTCATTTGACGAAATCGTTCTGTTTAGGTTTTCTGATTCTTCCAGATTGACTTATGAAAGATTATGTTTCAAGGAATTTGTCCATTTTACCTACATTGTCTAATTTTTTGGCATACTATTTTTCATAATATTTTCTTACAATCCTTTATATTTCTGCTGTATCAGTTGTTACTTCTTTACTCTCATTTCTAATTTTATTTATTTGAGTCCTCTCTTTTTCTTGGTGAGTCTGGTTAAAGGTTCATCAATCTTATTTACCTTTTCAAAGAACCAGCTCTTGGTTTCATTGATCTTCTGTATTGATTTTTTTAGCCTCTAGGTCATTTATTTCCTCTCTGATCTTATTATTTCCTTCCTTCTTTTCCCTCTGGGCTTTACTTGCTGATCTTTTTCTAGTTCTTTTAGTTGCAGGATTAAGTTGTTTATTTGAGCTTTTTCTAGCTTCTTGAGGTATGCGTGTAATGCTATGAACTTCCCTCTCAGAACTGTTTTTGATGTTTTCCATAAATTTTGAGTTGTATGCTCATTTTTATTTGTTTCAAGGAATTTTTTTATTTCTTCCTTGATCTCATTGTTGACCCATTTGTTATTTAATAACATGCTGTTTAGTTTCCATGTATTTGAGTGTTTTTCAGTTTTTCTATTGTAGTTGATTTCTAGTTTCATGCCATTGTGATTAGAGAAGATGCTTGGTATGATTTCAGTCTTCTTAATTTTGTTGAGACTCATTTTATGCCCTAACATGTGGTCTATCCTAGAGAATGTACCATGAGCACTTGAAAAGAATGTATATTCTGCTGCTTTAGGGTCAAAGATATCTATTAAATTCAGTTGATCTAGTGTGTCCCTTAATTCTGCTGTTTCTTTGTTAATTTTCTTTCTTGAGGATCTATCCAGTGATGTTAATGGGGTATTGAAGTCCCCTACTATTATAGTATTACTATTGATCTCGCCCTTTAAATCCATCAAAGTCTGCTTTATATATTTAGGTGTTCCTATATTAGACGTATAGATATTTATAATGGTTATCTTTTTCCTTTGGATTGCTCCCTTTATCATTATGTAGTGACCTTCTTTTTTTTTTTTTTTGTATTTTTCTGAAGCTGGAAACGGGGAGAGACAGTCAGACAGACTCCCGCATGCGCCCAACCAGGATCCACCCGGCACGCCCACCAGGGGGCGACGCTCTGCCCACCAGGGGGTGATGCTCTGCCCCTCCGGGGCATTGTTCTGTTGCGACCAGAGCCACTCCAGCGCCTGAGGCAGAGGCCACAGAGCCAATCCCAGCGCCCGGGCCATCTTTGCTCCAATGGAGCCTCGGCTGCGGGAGGGGAAGAGAGAGACAGAGAGGAAGGAGGGGGGGAGGGGTGGAGAAGCAGATGGGCGCTTCTCCTGTGTGCTCTGGCCGGGAATCGAACCCGGGACTTCTGCACGCCAGGCGACACTCTACCACTGAACCAACCAGCCAGGGCCTGTAGTGACCTTCTTTATCCCTTACTATAGTCTTTGTTTTAAAATCTATTTTGTCATATATGAGTATTGCTACCCCAGCTTTTTTTTCATTTCCATTTGCATTAGATATTTTTTTTCCATCCTTTTACTTTCAGTCTATGTGTATCTTTTGTCTTTCGGTGGGTCTCTTGTAGAAAGCCTATGTACAGGTCCTGTTTTGTTATCCATGCAACTACCCTATGTCTTTTGATTGGATCATTTAATCCATTTAAGGTTATTATTGATATGTAGTTGTTTATTGCCATTTTATTCTTTAAATCTACATTTTTTTTTTTTCTTTTAAGCAGGAAACGGGGAGAGACAGTCAGACAGACTCCCGCATGCACCCGACCGGGATCCACCCAGCACACCCACCAGGGGCGACGCTCTGCCCACCAGGGGGCGATACTCTGCCCCTCCGGGGCATCGCTCTGCCGCGACCAGAGCCACTCCAGCGCCTGGGGCAGAGGCCAAGGAGCCATCCCCAGCGCCCGGGCCATCCTTGCTCCAATGGAGCCTCGGCTGTGGGAGGGGAAGAGAGAGACAGAGAGGAAGGAGGGGGGGTGGAGAAGCAAATGGGCGCTTCTCCCATGTGCCCTGGCCGGGAATCGAACCCGGGTTTCCTGCACGCCAGGCCGACGCTCTACCGCTTAGCCAACCGGCCAGGGCCTACATTTTTTTTTACTACATTTTCCCCCCCACTTTGTTCTGTTTATAGTAGGCGCCTTAACATTTCTTGCAGCATTGGTTTGGTTGTAATGAATTCCTTGAGGTTTTTTTTTTTTTTTTGGTCTGGGAAGCTTTTTATTTCTCCTTCAATTTTAAACAATAACCTTGCTGGATAAAGAAGTCTTTGGCTGTAGGCTCTTATTCTGCATTACTTTGAATATTTCTTGCTATTCCCTTGTGGCCTGAGGTGTTTCTGTTGAAAAGTTTAATGTCATCCTTATGGGGGGCTTTTTTGTAGGTGATTGTCTGCTTTTCTCTTGCAGCTTTTAGTATTCTTTGTTTATCTCTTGGCTTTGGTATTTTGATTATGATGTGTATTGGTGTAGGTCTCTTTGGGTTCTTTTTAAATGGGGTTCTCTGTGCTTCTTTAACCTTTGTAACTCTTTCCTGCATCAATTTAGGGAAATTTTCAGCCAAGATTTCTTCAGTGTGGTTCTCTATCCTTTGTTCTTTCTGTTCTTTTTCAGGGACCCCTATTATGTGGATATTGTTTCTCTTCTTGTTGTCACAGAGCTCTCTTAGAGGTTTCTCCGACTTTCTGATCCTCTTTTCTTTTTGCTCTTCTTCTTCTGTGCTTCCTCTTATCTTTTTCTCTAAATCGCTGATTCAGTCCTGTGCTTCATCTAGCCTGCTTTTAATTATTTCTGGTGTAGTCTTCATTTCTGATATTGTGTTTGTCATTTCTGTCTGGTTCTTTTTTATTCAGTGTCCTTTTTGATGCTTACAATTTCTTTTTTTTATTTTTTTTATTTTTTATTTATTCATTTTAGAGAGGAGAGGGAGAGACAGAGAAAGAAAGAGAGAGAGAGAGAGAGAGAGAAGAGACAGAGAGAGAGAAGGGGGGAAGAGCTGGAAGCATCAACTCCCATATGTGCCTTGACCAGGCAAGCCCAGGGTTTCGAACTGGCAACCTCAGCATTTCCAGGTCGACGCTTTATCCACTACGCCACCACAGGTCAGGCAAAAAATCAATTTCTTTATTTAGGTGCTCATTAAGTTTATTTATTGTAGCTTTGAGATCCTTAAGTATCCTAACAATCATTATTTTAAGCTCTGCATCCTGTAATTTGATTTCTTCCATTTCATCTAGTTCTTTTTCTGGAGATTTTTTTTTTGTTGACTCATATGGCTTATGTTCCTCTGTCTTCCCATTGTTGCTGTGTGTGGTTTGCAGGCTTTTTAGACTTGTGAGTCTGGCGTTGGTTTATTTAATTTGGCTTCTTTTTCAGGCCTTTATTTCCTTTGCCTCTGCTGGATGCTTGGATTTAATTTTCCTTAACTAGTAGAGCTGCTTTAAAGTCTTGATTTGCCTGCTGTCTGTTTGCTTAACCCATCAGGGAGCTTCTGTTTGCTGATCTCAGCAGAGGGCTTAGTTGAAACTGTATCTAGGAATGTGTTGGGTGTGACCTCTGAGAGTCTGAACCTGTGTTCTGCCAGTTACTCTCTGGGGGTGAGGCGCAATCTCAGTATGAAGGAGGAGATGCAGCTCAGGTCTCTCTGGAAACCTGAGTCACTGCCCCTCCCCCTTACTTTCTCCTTTCTAAAGTGTCTTTCCTGCTGATTGGAGCTGAAGAGCTTTTTGTTGGTGGGACACCTGGTTCCACTTTAGGCTTGTCCTGGGCAGAGGGATTGACCCCTCCCCTAGCTATGGCCGCCTCTGCACTGGAGAATGAGTCAGTTTAGCTCAGGTCAGCCCAGGCACTCCTCTCCTCACTTTCCTCATGCAAGACCAGTCAGGCCTCTCAGACCTCTCAGCCCTCCACGCCCCTGGAGCCCTAGGCAAGTGTCTGTGAGCTATATTTTCTTCTCCGTCCCTTTAAGGCTTGTCAGCCGCTTCCCATAGACAGAACTTTTGCTTTTCTCCCCACTCAATGCTGTCTGGCTGTCTCCTCCAGTCCCTGGGTTTCTACACTGGGTCTCCAGTTCTGAGATCGAGGCCCCTTGTGTTTTAAGATACCAAAAAGCTGCAAAATTAATATTGATATTCTAGGAGGAAAAGGTCAGGTTTTCCTATCCTTTCTTTGGAAAACGGAGGAAAAAGAATATAGAAGTCTCTTGACTTACAAGGACAACTAGGGTCATTTGGTTTTAAGTTCTCTGAAAGGATTAAGGTTATTTTATTTTTCAGTTACAGTTGACATACAATATTGTACTAGTTTCACGTGTACACCCCAGTGATTAAACCTTAGATAGCTTACTAAAGTGATCGTCCCGATAAATCTTGTACCCACTGACACCATACATAGTTATTAGAATATTATTGACTATATTCCCCATGCTGTACTTTACATCCTCAAGACTATTCTGTCTCAACCAATTTGTACTTATTAATTCCTTTACCTTTTTCACCCATCCCCTCCAACTCCCTTTCCATCTGATAACCATCAAAATGTTATCTGTACCTATTAGACTGTTTCTGTTCTACTTGTTTTTTATAGTGTTTTCTAGATTGAATTATTGATAGGTATGTATTTATTGCCATTTTGTTGTTCATATATATTTTTGAATTTTTATTGATTTTAAAGAGAGAGGAAGGGAGAAAAAGAGAGAAACATTGATTTGTTGTTCCACTTATTTATGATGATTGGTGTATTCTTGTACGTGCCCTGACTGGGGATTGTACTTGCAACCTTGGTATATCGGGATGACACTCTAACCAACTGAGCTACCCAACCAGGGCTATTCATGTTTTCTTCTTCTTAAAGATGACCCTTTAACATTTCATGTAATACCAGTTTGATGGTGATGAACTCCTTTAGTTTTTTTGTTGTCTGGGAAGTTCTTTATATGTCCTTCACTTCTCAATGATAGCTTTGCTGGGTAGGGTAATCTTGGTTGTAGGTACTTGCTTTTCATCACTTTGAATATTTCTTGCCTGTCCCTTCTGGTCTGCAATGTTTCTGTTTAGAAATCAGCTGATAGTCTTATAATGGGCACTTTCTTGTAGGTAATTAACTGCTTTTCTCTTGCTGCTTTTTTTTTTTTTTTTTTAACAGAGACAGAGTCAGAGAGCGGGATAGACAGGGACAGACAGACAGGAATGGAGAGATGAGAAGCATCAATCATTAGTTTTTCGTTTTGACACCTTAATTGTTTATTGATTGCTTTCTCATATATGCCTGCATCAATCATTAGTTTTTCATTGTGACACCTTAGTTGTTTATTGATTATTTTCTCATATATGCCTTGATCGCAGGCCTTCAGCAGACCAAGTTACCCCTTGCTTGAGCCAGTGACCTTGGGTCCAAGCTGTTGAGCTTTTGCGCAAATCAGATGAGCCCATGCTCAAGCTGGCGACCTTGGGGTCTCGAACCTGGGTCCTTCCGCATCCCAGTCCGACGCTCTATCCACTGCGCCACCGCCTGGTCAGGCTTCTCTTGCTGCTTTTAAGATTCTTCTTTTGGCCTGACCAGGCGGTGGCACAGTGGATAGAGCATTAGACTGGGATGTAGAGAATCCAGGTTCAAAACCCCAAGGTTGTTTGCTTGCATGTGGGCTCACCAGCTTGAGCTCAAGGTCTCTGGCTTGAGTGTGGGACCATGGTCACTGGCTTGAAGCCCAAGGTCTCTGTCTTGAGCCCAAGGTCGTTGGCTTGAGCAAGGGGTCACTTGCTCTGCTGTTCCCCCCACTCTGGTCAAGGCACATATGAGAGAGCAATCAATAAACAACTAAGGTGCTGCAGTGAAAAATTGATGCTTCTCATCTCTCTCTCTTCCTGTCTATCTGTTCCTCTCTCTGACTCTGTCAAAAAAAGAAAAGATTCTTTCTTTGTCTTTTAACTATAATGTGTCTTGGTATGGGCCTGTTTGGATTTATCTTGTTTGAGACTCTCTGTACTTCCTGGACTTGTATGTTTATTTCCTTCACCAGCTTAGGGAAGTTTTTGTCATTTTTTCAAATAGAATTTCTATTTCTTGCTCTCTCCATCCAGTACCCTCATGATACAAATATTGGTACACTTATAGTTGTCCCAGAGATTCTTTAAACCAAGGGTAGTCAACCTTTTCATACCTTCCGCCCACTTTTGTATCTCTGTTAGTAGTAAAATTTTCTAACCACCCACCGGTTCCACAGTAGTGATGATTTATAAAGTAGGGAAGTAACTTTACTTTATAAAATTTATAAAGCAGAGTTACAGCAAGTTAAAGCATATAATAATAATTACTTACCAAGTACTTTATGTCGGATTTTCGCTAAGTTTGATAGAATAAATCTTTATAAAACAACTTACTATAGTTAAATTTATCTTTTTATTTATACTTGGTTGCTCTGCTACTGTCTACCATGAAAGCTGGAATGCCAACTAGTGGGCGATAGGGACCAGGTTGACTACCACTGCTTTAAACTATCTCCATTTTTTAAAATTCCTGTTTCTTTTTACTGTTCTGATTGGGGTGTTTTGTTTTGTTTTGCTTTCTTGTATTCCAAGTGTCTGATTTGATTCTTGGCTTCATATACTCTAGTGTTGATTACTTATAAATTACTTATTTCAGTTTGTATATCTTTCATTTCTGACTGGTCATTTTTTATGCTATTGAGGTTCTCACTAAGATCATTAAGCATCGTTGTAACCAGTGTTTGAAACTCTGTTTCTATCAATACTAGATTGCTTGTCTCTGTTTTGTTTAGTTATTTTTCTGAAGTTTTGTTCTCTTCTTTCATTTGAGACGTATTTCTTTATCACCTCATTTTTGCAGCCTCCCTGTGTTTCTGTGTATTAGGTAGAGCTGCTTTTTCTCCTGGGTTTGGTTGAGTGGGTTTGTCTATACTGCTTACAAAGATTAGGGGATATTTAAACGCTTCATAATCATTTTGAAATATCTCCTAATTTTTGTTGGCAGTGTAGTAGGTGTCCTATGGGGTGCAGTGACACAGCCTCCCCAATTACTGAAGTTGGGCGCTCAAGTTGTGGCATCCCCTCACCCCCCTTGAGCCTGTTGTAGTTAAGCCTTGATTGCTATTGACATATCAGTGGGAGGGATTCACCCCCAGACCTTGACTATAAGGACTGGTGACAGCCAACTGTCATGGATGATCAGAACAGTAAAATGTAGAACTTTTTTCTGCAGGGCTCTCCTGAGTCCACCCCTTGAGTGTATTACTTGTGGAAGTGGTTGGGTGGTGCTTTGAGGTGGTCTAAAGCTGTCCATTGGGTGCACTGGTTCTTGGTCCTTCTCAGAGCTCAGAGCTACTGGCCAAAGTCAGCTGCCTACTGTGTTCTGCCTGGTGCCACCAACATGAGCTACAAAATGACCTGCAGATGGCTACTACCTGTGCTGGACTTGGAGGTACCCAGGTAAGGCCGAGCTCTGAACTAATGCCAGCTGCTGCTGGTGCTGGGCCTGGGGCCACGTAGGGAGAGGTATGGGGTCACGATGAGGCCGGGTGCTGCTTGTTTGAGAGATTTTAGGAAAGTCTGAAGTGTAAGCCAAGACAGGCCACTCCTATGGAAAAGCCTCTGGAAACAGCTAGGGTGGGCCTGCAGGGTGGGTAGGCAAACAGTTGAGCCTGATTGATGGAGACTCAGATATGGTGCTGGCTGCAGGCTTTGTTGGGGGAGGGCTCATCAAAGGAGTGTTGTCCTTGCCCCCACTTCTGTCAGGCAGAAAGCTGTTCCCCAGTCTCTACTTTATGCCAGATGATTCAGTTCTTCCCAGCATGTCCTTGGTGCCTTTTGGGCTGCTGCCCCAATGCTAGAGCTCAGAGGGAGTGAGTCCAAGTAACTCGTGCACAGACAGGCCCTTTAAGAGGAGTTGCCTGGGATTCCAGCAGCCCACTATCTCACTCAGTCAAATTCCCTGCTAGTTTTTTTTTTAATTAAAAAAAATTTTTTTATTATTTTTATTTACTCATTTTAGAGAGGAGAGAGAGAGAGAGAGAGAAAGAGAAAGGGAGGAGGAGCAGGAACCTTCAACTCCCATATGTGCCTTGACCAGACAAGTGCAGGTTTCGAACCAGCGACCTCAGCATTCCAGGTCGACGCTTTATCCACTGCGCCACCACAGATCAGGCTTCCCTGCTAGTTTTTATAGTTAGAAATTATGAGCACTTATCTTCCTGCTTTTGTGACCCCTCACTTCTGAGGGGGGCCCTCCACAGCTGAGATATTTCTTCCAATTTTAACCCCCCTCCCCACATTGATATGAACCCAGCCTGTTCCTGTTTCCTCCCCTCCTACTAGCCCCCATGTGGCATCTTCAATTCCCTGCTTGTAGGACTTCCATTCAGCTAGGTTTCGGGTGGTTCCACATGGTGGTGGTTCTGTAGTTCAGTTGTCATTAAGACTTGTGTATTGTTAGAAACTTGATATAAAATGGGTGAATTAAGATGCAGTTTTGTGTCACTGGTTCGAAACCCTGTGCTTCCCCGATCAAGGTACATATGGGAGTTGATGCTTCCTGCTTCACTCCCCCTTCTCTCTCTTTTCTCTCTCTAAAATGAATAAATAAAGTCTTTAAATATATAAATAAATAAATAAATGGAAAAAAGGATGCATTTTTGTGTTTGAGAATCTTAAAGTATGTTCTTTTCTAAAACTAACCATAAAACTGATGATGATGGATGATGGCTGATGATGATCATTTATGGGAGAAACTAGTCTCCACTATTCCCAGCTTTATTGTTTTGACTTATCTACATTTTCCATGAATAATAAGAAAAATCTTGGCCCTGGCCGTTTGGCTCAGTGGTAGAGTGTCGGCCTGGCGTGCAGGAGTCCCGGGTTCGATTCCCAGCCAGGGCACACAGGAGAAGCGCCCATCTGCTTCTCCACCCCTCCCCCTCTCCTTCTTCTCTGTCTCTCTCTTCCCCTCCTGCAGCCGAGGCTCCATTGGAGCAAAGTTGGCCCCGGGCACTGAGGATGGCTCTGTGGCCTCTGCCTCAGGCGCCAGAATGGCTCTGGTTGCAACAGAGCAACGCCCCAGATGGGCAGACCATTGTCCCCTGGTGGATGTGCCAGGTGGATCCGGGTCGGGCGCATGCAGGAGTCTGTCTGACTGCTTCCCCATTTCCAACTTCAGAAAAATACAAAAAAAACAACAACAAAAACAACTTTATCATTCTCTTATTATAATACTTAAAATAAATTGATTCATTCATTTAACCAGTATTTGTTGAATACCTACAATGTGTGCCATGTGCCATTCCAGATATTGAGGATACATAGCTGAAAAAAAATGGAAACCCCTCTGCCTTTTATGGAGTTTGTGTTCTGATGGACTGAGTCCTAAAGTAACCCACCTGGCATAGCTGTAAAAATCTGATTCTGGAGTCTGAGCTCTTAACTACTAATGCTCTCCTCCTTCCCTTAAACTCTGTGGTGGCACCGGTTAATTACTTAATAAGAGTCATTGTTGCCATTGATAGATCTCCCAGTTTCTCTTTTATAATAAAAGATAAAGGATCACAATTAAGATAATGCTGTGTAAAGTGAATGTATTTTATGTTGTGGTAGTGGGCTCCCTGTTGTCAGTGACAACATTCTATATCAAAGCTTTACTGAGTTATTGCTTAAAGATCATTTAAAAAAATATATAATCAAGAAGTAAATTATTCAAGCAGGATATGATAAAAAGTATTTTCTCCATTAATTTTTATTTCTTGTGGTCTGTTTTCTGAGTTTTATAATTTTGTTGCTAAGCTGCAATATATTAATACCATGTATCATGATGGAATATTTTTAAAACAACATTTATGATGGAAACATTTTATGAAATATTTATTGTGGAATGAAGTAATAGTCTAAGTTTGTTTCATACACTGATGTTCTTACTGTAACTAATATTTTCTCAATCTGATAAAACAGTACTTTAGGCAAACATTTCCAATTTGTGCACAAGTGAGAACTAGTGTGATTTGTATAATTTTGTCTTTTTGGTGTCATATAGTTGATGAAAATTTTAGGAAGCTTTATTTTAAGCTTTTAAAAATTGTTTATTATAGGAAAAAATTTTAAATGCAGTATTACCGTACTAAGTTAGGTGCATTGTGACTTCTTAATGCATTTAGTAACATGCTTATCATTTGTTTCTTTGTCTTTGTCTTTTTTTGTGTGTGTGACAGCTTTAACTTAGAGAATTCAATATGCATTTTTAAACCTACAGTGTTAATCACATATGATGATAAACATTTTCAGTAAGTGTGTTTGTTATAGGTGGTCTCTAAATTACTTACATATGTGACTGGACTCAGCTACCACCAGGTGGGGGTAATGCTGTGCTCAAATCTAAATATTCAGAATAATGGGCTCATAATTGGGTATGGGTTTGCTTGTTGTAAAGATAAACATTAAAATCACACTCACAAACTTCTTTTTCTAAAAAAACTAATTGAACTTAATATTACTAAAATTCATATATTTAACAGAAGATACCCATATAACATTTATGATACATTTTTATTGTTTTTATCTTTCATCACACAGTATAAAAAAATAAGGATAACATCCAGACAAAAACTAAAACAGTTTACTTTTTATAAACTTTAGTGTTTTGTTTTTCATACATTTCAAAATTTTAATAGTATTTCTAGGTATATGTTTTATTCCATATACTCAGTTTATGCTCGTAGAAACTGTATATTTTCCCTTACTGTTTGTCAGCCCCTGCTGAAACATTTATCAGTGTTCTCAAGCCCTGGTGAGATCCTGTAAACTAGTAATATATCAAATTTTTCTATTTATTGGTTCTAAGTGGTTTTCTTAGTCATTTGGATGCTTCAGTCTATAGTTTTCAATCTCTTTTGCATTCTAGTATATATATCATTAATGTTGTTTTTAAAATTAAAATGTATCTTAAATGAACATAAGCAGTATCTTAGAAACACCGTATTTATTATATTTATATAATTTATATATATATATAATTTATTATATTTACTTTTTTATTGATTATTTTACTAACTGTTCTTTAAAATTTTTATCAGCCTATTTCTTAGTAAATTGAGGCTTTGGGTTTCCAAGTCTAATATTTGATGGGAAGATTAGATAGGCTATTTTACTTTTCATTTCTATTATATTTGATTTTGCTTTATGTATAAAAGCCTAGAACTGTTTGAAACAGTCTTTGTCAATCATTTGTTTGGTAAATTGAAATTAGTTAAGTTAAAAGGGTTCAATCCAAATAATGGTATATAATTTGCATTAGATCTATATAAGTATACATATACATACTTATACATTTTAATACCATGTAAACAGTAGAGCAAGCAGGCAGGGAGGTATGGTCTTCTAAGAGATGTGTTTAGTAAAATAAGATACAGTTATATTCATTTATTTATTTTATTTTTACTTTTTTTGTATTTTTTTTGTTTTTCTGAAGTTGGAAATGGGGAGGCAGTCAAACAGACTCCCGCATGCTCCTGACCAGGATCCACCTGGCATGCCCACCAGGGGGGATATTCTGCCCATCTGGGGTGTTGCTCTGTTGTGACCAGAGCCATTCTAGCACCTGAGGCAGAGGCCACAGAGCCATCCTCAGCACCCGGGCCAACTTTACTCCAATGGAGCCTTGGCTGCGGGAGGGGAAGAGAGAGACAGAGAGGAAGGAGAGGGGGAAGGGTGGAAAAGCAGATGGGCGCTTGTGCCCTGGCTGGAAATTGAACCTGGGACTCCTGCTCGCCAGGCTGACGCTCTACCACTGAGCCAACCTGCCAGGGCCTATATTCATTTATTTTAATTTTTGTGTCAGGGACTTGAAATTCATTTCAATGAGTCAGCAATGTGTTTTCCATATTCAAATGTAAGACAATGCTGATATAATTTTATTATCATAAGTAGGAATATATTCCTTAGTCAGTGGTGACAATCTATATTATTTTCCTTTTAATTATATTACAACTAAAATAATTCTACTTTGGGAAAAAAGTTCTGAAATCATATCTGTCAAACTGTTCTTTAAAATCTCGTCAGTTAACACCATGTAACTCAAAATGGCTAAGTTAGTTATCTGGTGATAATATTTTACAGCTAATTTATTTTGGTGTGTACAGTTATAAAGGCATGATGATCAGAATGGGATGGTACATAGAGATTTATGAAGGTTTTTGTATAGCAGCAACAGGGATTGGTAATAACTGCTTTGAAAAATCTCTGTATCTAAAGTATATAGTCTGTGTCACTCACTTTACAAGTTTATCCAGAGCTTCTGGTTAAGAAAAGTGCTGAATTTGTCACCAACTATTCCTGAAGACCTCCCCGTATGTTTTAGGAAAGAACAATTGAGTAGGATCTCTATTTTTCAAAACAGGATGCCAGCAGTTACATTTTAATGTGGTTTCCCAAGCATATGTATCTATACTCTGTCAGTTATGGTTAATTTCCCAATTCTTTTCTCCCCCATTCTTCCTTTCTGGAAGGGTTCAAGACTTGCTGAGTTGTCATCTTCTTAGTAACCCTGGGCTCAAGGAAAGGGTCACACTTCTGTTCCAGGGCTTCAATCATGATTTGTCTATATAATTTCATTCTTTTCTACAATTGTTTTGATATGGACATGTATCCTCATCTGGCCTAAGGAGACTTGAGGAAAGGGAGCTGGGAAGTTCCAAACTTTTTAGTAAGGTTTTTTTTTTTTTTTTTTTAAAGATTTTATTTATTCATTATAGAGAGGGAAGAGAGAGAGAGAGAGAAGGGGAGGAGCAGGAAGCATCAACTCCCAGATGTGCCTTGACCAGGCAAGCCCAGGGTTTTGAACCGGCAACCTCATTGTTTCCAGGTTGATGCTTTATCCACTGCGCCACCACAGGTCAGGCTTAGTAAGGTTTTTTTATGTAATAAATGCAAATTAAAAGGAGGAACTAGGCCCTGGCCAGTTGGCTCAGCGGTAGAGCGTCGGCCTGGCGTGCGGGGGACCCGGGTTCGATTCCCGGCCAGGGCACATAGGAGAAGCGCCCATTTGCTTCTCCACCCCCAGCCCCCTCCTTCCTCTCTGTCTCTCTCTTCCCCTCCCGCAGCAAAGGCTCCATTGGAGCAAAGATGGCCCGGGCGCTGGGGATGGCTCCTTGGCCTCTGCCCCAGGCTCTAGAGTGGTTCTGGTCGCGGCAGAGCGATGCCCGGGAGGGGCAGAGCATCGCCCCCTGGTGGGCAGAGCGTCGCCCCTGGTGGGTATGCTGGGTGGATCCTGGTCGGGTGCATGCGGGAGTCTGTCTGACTGTCTCTCCCCGTTTCCAGCTTCAGAAAAATACAAAAAAAAAAAAAAAAAAAAAAAGGAGGAACTAGAAGTGAAGGCTAGGTAATGTCCCTATATATAAACTTTTAAGTTAAGATATACAGGTACTACTTTCCTATTTTCAGTGAACAAACTCCAATTAACTACCATTTCATTCAGTTCTCATTTTCTTCATTCCATACACTTTTTTTTTTTTACTTTTCTGAATGTTAATAGCAATACTTCATATTGGCTTGGTCTTTATAATTTTAAAGTATATTCACATACATCATCTTGTCAAGTTACTACATATTCCTTCTTTTATTTCTCTTCTCATCATTTGTCTTTTCATGCTCCCTTCTTTCCCTTTTTTTCTGTCTTTTCTTGTCTTTTTTTCATCCTGTTGTCTACCTCACCCACTTCTTCCTTTTTCTCCTTTGAAAGAATTTTTTTTTAAAGAAATTTCTAAGGTACATTTCTATTGTACTTTAAATATATAGTCCCTTACTTCCAAAGGGGAGCTGGACTAATGAATGGTGGATTTGAGTAGAGAAATGGAACGAGAAACTTGGGTACAAGAGAGATTGACAGTGGGGTAGGTATTACTTGGGAAACATCAAGAAAAATACTGATTTAAATTGGTTATAAAAATTAACTTTGTGTCTGTATAACTTATAAACAATAAAATGCATTCATATGAAGTGTACACACTATGATGGGATTTGGCATATATGTACACATTGGTATAATCACCACTATAAGAATATTTCTATCATTCCCCAGAGTTGCCTTGTTTCTTTTGAGTCTATCTCCCCATTTCCAACACAAATTTTTGGTTATTAGAGATTTCATTTTTTCCTTTCTTGAATTCCATGTACATAGAATTATTCAATATACAGTATATTCATTTAATGAATGTATTTCACTATTTGCATATGTCACATTGTTTATCCATTCAGCTTCTGAGACATGTTTGCGTTGTTTTCATTGTGAATAAAGCTTCTATAAACATTTATTTTTAGTGCTCATAGGTAAAAACCTAGGAGTGCAATTTCTTAGTCATCTGTAAGTATTATGATTAACTTAAGATTTGCTATACTATTTTCCAAAATGGTTGTATTATTTTATACTCCCACAGCAGTGAATGAGAGTCCTATTGGCATTATATCCTTTAATGTTTAGTATCATGAATCATTTTAATTTTTGCCAGTCTAATAATAAGTTGTGTAGTGGCATCTCTTTGTGATTTTAATTTGCATTTACATAAACACTAATGATGTTGAGCCTGCTTTTGTGTATTTATTTTACATTTTGTTTCTTATTTTGTGAAGTGTCTGTCTAGATACTTTGCCCTTGTTTCAAACTGGGTGTCTACATTATGAAGTTCTAAGAGGTCTTTATATATGCTGGATACAAATCTTTTGTCAGATATGTATACTGTTAATGTTTGCTCCCAGTATATGTTTTCCTTTTATTTTGAATAGGATCTTTTTTTATAGTTTAATGTATTTTATTTTATTTTATTTATTTACAGAGACAGAGAGAGAGTCAGAGAGAGGGATAGATAGGGACAGACAGACAGGAACAGAGAGAGATGAGAAGCATCAATCATTAGTTTTTCGTTGCGACACCTTAGTTGTTCCTTGATTGCTTTCTCATATGTGCCTTGACCGTGGGGCTACAGCAGACCGAGTAACCCCTTGCTCGAGCCAGTGACCTTGGGTCCAAGCTGGTGAGCTTTGCTCAAACCAGATGAGCCCGCGCTCAAGCTGGCGACCTCAGGGTCTTGAACCTGGGTCCTCTTCATCCCAGTCTGACGCTCTATCCACTGCGCCACCGCCTGGCCAGGCTATAGTTTAATGTATTTTAATAGCAAACTTACAGGAACAGCACGGAAGACAGACAACATTAAAAACATGTATTTGCATGTAGGACAACTCAGCAAATGAATGGATGGAATCTACTGTATGATAAAAATGCTACAAACACCATTTAATTGCAATCAATAAGACATTTACTTGTTTTTAAAAATTCAAATGCTGGCATTGTCCAGAAAAATTTAACAGGTTTGTATGTTGTTATAAAGTTGAACTGCTGAAACTCATTCACTGAAACATTTTGACTTGCAGTAATGCTTTATGTCCCTGTATTTATATTTTAAAAATTCTGCCTGACCTGTGGTGGTTGCAGTTGAAAAAGCAATGATCTGGAATGCTGAGGTCGCTGGTTTGAAATCCCAGTCTTGCCTAGTCAAGGCACAAAGGAGAAGTAACTACTACATGTTGATGTTTCCCACTCCTCCCTTCTCCTTCTAGCTCTCTCTCCTCTCTCTAAAATCAACAGAATCTTTTTTTAAAAAATCACACATAAATAAAAATGAAAAAATTGCCAATTCTGCCTGATTTCTGTCCCTTGTTTTCCACTTGCAGTCATATACTTAGGTACCTTTTGACCCTAGGGAAAAAAGTATCTAACGTTCAGAACTACCAATAACAGGAAGAAGAGAAATTTTTTTTTTTAAGAATTAAATGTTTCTAATCATAGTGAATTCTTAAACATGTTCTCTATGTATGCGGCATGCTAGCTCGATGTCTTTTAGCATAATTGTTACACGTTTATGGCATAGATAGCACACAGGTTGGTGTCTTCATAAAGGCCAACAAGATATGCCTCACCTGCCTCCTGCAGAGTACCAATAGCTGGACTCTGGAAGCACAGATCTGTTTGTTTTTTCTTTTCTTTTCTGAAGTTGGAAACAGGGAGGCAGTCAGACAGACTCTCGCATGCGCCCAACAGGGATCCACCCTGCACGCCCACCAGGGGGCGACGCTCTGCCCACCAGGGGGCGATGCTCTGGCCATCTTGGGGCGTCGCTCTGCCGCAATCAGAGCCATTCCAGCACCTGAGGCAGAGGCCACAGAGCCCTCCTCAGCGCCCAGGCAAACTGCTCCAATGGAGCCTTGGCTGCGGGAGGGGAAGAGAGAGACAGAGAGGAAGGAGAGGGGGAGGGGTGGAGAAGCAGATGGGCGCCTCTCCTGTGTGTCCTGGCCGGGAATCGAACCTGGGACTCCTGCACGCCAGGCTGACGCTCTACCACTGAGCAAACCAGCCAGGGCTAGCACAGGTTTGTTTTGAAATTCTGAGCAATTTCTCACACCAGACACTGGAAGGGAAGTTTGCGAATCTGAAGTTCTGTGGACTTCTGATAACGTCTAATTTCATGAAGTACCACAGTACCGGGCCTATAACGATGAGGTTCTTCACCCCTCCAATAGAGGGCGCTTTCTTTCCAGCTGTTTTGGTAGCCAGTTGTTTCCTTGGTGCTTACCACCAATTGCTTTGCAGGCAGTGTGCTTGGTATGAGGCATGATGTAGAGACCTCTGTACTTACCCAACTTTTCCTTTGGCTGGAGCTCAGAGCACAGTGGCGGCTGCAAACACCCAGAAATGTTAATTTTTGAGGAAGCCTAATGTATCTGTTTTGTTTTATACTTTGTACTCTTGGGTCCCTATCTTAAGTCTTAAACTGTCTTTTATGGCCGTAGCTGAGTCCCAATAAACCAATGTTGCAGTTTCAGTTCTCTATCAAGGCACATGAAAGACTAAACCAATGAGTTCATTAACATGTGGAATGACAAATTGATGTTTCCCCTTAATCCCTACCTCTCTCTCTAAAAATTAATCAATAATTTTTTTTGTTTAGTTTATTCATTTTAGAGAGAGGAGGCAGAGAGAAAGAGAGAAGAGGGGGTGGAACAGGAAGCATCAACTCCCATATGTGCCTTGACCAGGCAAGCCCGGGGTTTCAAACCGGTGACCTCAGCGTTCCAGGTCAACGATTTACCCACTGTGCCACCACAGGTCAGGCTTTAATCAATAAATTAAAAAAAATTTTAAAGACTATCTCTTCCTCTCCTGTGGTAGCAAAGAATTTCTCCTAGATTTTCTTTTAGTTTTATAGTTTTGTTTTGTATTGGGATCTATGATTCATGCAAAAGTAATTTTTGTTGTATTGTCAAAGCTTATTTTCCTCTTGAAGATATCCAGCTGATCCAGTACAGTTTGTTGAAAAGATCTTCCTATCTCTACTGGATTACCTTGGACCTTTTGTAGAAATCAATTGACCATATATGTATAGGGGTGTGTGTGTGTGTGTGTGTGTGTGTGTGTGTGTGTGTATGTGTATACATATATATATATTTCTTTTTTGTGACAGAAACAGAGAGAGACAGAGATAGGGACAGACAGGAAGGGAAGGGAGGGAGATGAGAAGCATCAATTTACTGCTGCGGCACTTAGTTGTTCATTGATTGCTTTCTCATATGTGCCTTGACCGGGGAGCTACAGCAGCCCATGTGACTCCTTGCTCAAGCCAGCGACCTTGTTCTCAAGCTGGTGAGCATTGCTCAAACCAGATGAGCCCGCACTCAAGCTGGTGACCTCGGGGTTTCGAAACTGGGCCCTCTGCTTCCCAGTCTGACGCTCTATCCACTGTGCCACCGTCTGGTCAGGCTGTAGGTATATTTTTGGATTCTACTCTGTTCCATTTATCTCTATGTCTGTTCTAATGTTACATAATTATGTTTTAAAGTTTACCTTTTGTGATGGCATGGATGGACTTGGAGATTATTATGTTAAGTGAAATAAGCCAGGAAGAGAAAGACAGATACCATATGATCTCACTTATATGTGGAATCTAATGAACAAAGTGAACTGAGGAACAGAATACAGGCAGAGGTGGGGTCACAGGGAGCAGAGGGACAGCTGTCAGAGGGAAGGGAATGAGAGGATGGGATCAGAGAAGGTGAAGGGATTAGTGAAATTATATATATTATACATAACACATAGATACAGATAACAGGACAGCAAATCCCAGAGGGAACGGGGAGGGGCAGGCAATGCCGGACAAGGGGGTGGGGGTGAGAGAATTGTATTGAGTGGGACACTTGAGTACATGTTAACACAATAAATTAAAATTAATAAAAAATTTAAAAAATAAGTAAACATTATTTAAAGTGTAGATCTTATAGACAGAATATTGTCAGGTCTTGTTTATTTTCATTCTCATAATTTTTGTCTTTATTGTTTGGAATATATAATTAAATTGTCATTAATTATTAATATGATTAGATTAAATTTGCTGTTTTTCTAATATGTTCCATATTTGTCATCTTTTTTCTTTTGTCCTTGTCTTTCCTGCTATTTATTTTATTTGTCCTCTATTAAAAACCAATGTTAAGTGTACAATTTATTGTCATTAAGTGCATTCACAATGTTATATTACTTTCCACAATATCTATTATAGAACCTTTCATCATCTCAAAAGAAATCTTACTCTTATTAAACAATAACTCCCCTCTTTTCCCTTCTCCCACGCCTTGGTAACTTCTGTTCTATTTTCTGTCTTGTGAATTTGCATATTCTAGATACTTTATATAAATGGAATAATTATTTTATTATATATATTATGTATTATATATTATTATTTTGTGTATGGCTTATTTCATTTAGCATGTTTTTAAGATTCATCTGTGTTGCAGCATGTATCAGATCTTCATTCCATTTTTGTACCTGACTAATAATTGCATTGTATGTATATGCCACATTTTGTTTACTCATCTGTTGGTTGATACTTGAGTTATTTTCACCTTTTGGCTGTTGTAAATAATGTTTATTCATCTGTTGATGGACACTTGGGTTGTTTCCACCTTTTGACCATTGGCTGTGAACATTGGTGTAAAAGTATTATCTATTTGAGTCCCTATTTATAGTTCTTTTGGGTATATATACTCAGGTGTGGAACTGCTGGGTCATATGGTAATTCTGTATTGAATATTTCGAGAACCTGCCAAAGGTATTCCACAGCACCTGCCTAATTTACATTTCTACCAACAGTGCACAAGGGTTTTTATTTTTCCAGATCCTCATAAACACCTGTTATATTTCACTTTTTTTTTTTAATTTTTTTTTTTTTATTTATTCACTCATTTTAGAGAGGAGAGAGAGACAGATAGAGAGAGAAGAGAGAGAGACAGGGGGGAGGAGCTGGAAGCATCAACTCCCATATGTGCCTTGACCAGGCAAGCCCAGGGTTTCGAACCGGTGACCTCAGAATTTCCAGGTCAACGCTTTATCCACTGCGCCACCACAGGTCAGGCCTATATTTCACTTTTTAAAAATAATTTTCACTCTCATGGGGATGAAATAGTATATCAAGTTTGTATTTGTTTTTTTATTTAGTGAGACAGGAGGCAGAGATGGACTTTTTAATTTTTTATTGATTTTAATTTATTGTGCTTCCATATGTAGATTCAAGTGTCCCACTGAATATATCTCCCTCCCCCCACCCCAATGTTCCCCTTGATACCCCCTTTGACCCCTCCCCCCAACACCCTCCCTGCTTTCCTTCAGGACTTGCTGTACTGTTCTCTATAATGCTGTGTTATGTATATATGATTTCACTAATCACTTTCCATTCTCTGATCCCATCCTCTCATCCCCTTTCCCTCTGACCGCTTTCCCTCTGGTCCCTTTGAGCCCCCTTCTACCTCTATTCCATTCCTTAGTTCACATTGTTCATTAAATTCCTCAAATGAGTGAGGTCATATGATATCTTTCTTTCTCTGCCTGGCTTATTTCACTTAGCATAATATTCTCCAGGTCCATCCATGTTGTTGCAAAAGGTAAGATTTCCTTTTCCATGGCTGAGTAGTATTCCATTGTGTATATGTACCACTGCTTTTTAATCCACTCATTCACTGATGGACATTTGGGCTGTTTCCAGATATTCGCTATTGTAAACAATGCTGCAATAAACATGGGGGTGCATTTTTTTTTGAATCAGTGATTTGGTATTAGGATATATTCCTAAAAGTGGGATACCTGGGTCAAAGGCATTTCTATTTTTAATTTTTTGAAGAATCTCCATACTGTTTTCCACAGTGGCTGCACCAGCCTGCATTCCCACCAGCAGTGCAGGAGGGTTCCCTTTTCTCCATATCCTTGCCAGCGCTTATTATGTGTTGTTTTGTTAATGAGCACCATTCTTTTTATTTTTTTAATTTTTTATTTTTATTTATTCATTTTAGAGAAGAGAGAGAGAGAGAAAGAGAAGAGGGGATGGGGGAGGAGCAGGAAGCATCAACTCCCATATGTGCCTTGACCAGGCAAGCCCAGGGTTTTGAACTGGAGACCTCAGCGTTCCAGGTTGACGTTTGATCCACTGCGCCACCACGGGTCAGGCTAATGAGCACCATTCTGACAGGTGTGAGGTGATATCTCATTGTGGTTTTAATTTGCATTTCTCTAATGATTAGTGATGTTGAACACTTTTTCATATGCCTATTGTCCATCTGTATGTCCTCTCTGGAGAAGTGTCTCTTCATTTCTTTTGCCCATTTTTTGATTGGATTGTTTATCTTCCTGGTGTTGAGTTTTATAAATTCTTTATAAATTTTGGTTTTAACCCTTATCAGACATATTGTTGAATATGTTCTTTCATTGTGTGGTTTGTCTTTTTATTTTGTTCATATTGTCTTTAGCTGTGCAAAAGCTTTTTAGCTTTATATAGTCCCATTTGTTTATTCTGTCCTTTACTTGCTCGTGGAGATAAATCAGCAAATATGATATATTGCTGCGATAGATGTCAGAGAGCTTACTGCCTATGTTTTCTTCTAAGATGCTTATGGTTTCATGACTTACATTTAAATTTTTTATCCATTCTGAATTCATTTTTGTGTATGGTGTAATTTGGTGGTGGTAGTTTCATTTTTGTGCAAGTAGCTTTCCAATTTTCCCAACACCCTTTGTTAAAGAGACTGTCTTTACTCCATTGTATGCTCTTACCTCCTTTGTCAGATATCAGTTGTCCATAAAGGTGTGTGTTTGTTTCTGGGTTCTCTGTTCTGTTCCATTGATCTATATGCCTGTTCTTCTTATGCCAGTACCAAGCTGTTTTGAGTACATTGGCCTTGTAGTATAACTTGATATGAGGAAGTGTGATACCTCCCACTTTATTCTTCTTTTTCAAGATTGCTGAGACTATTTGTGTTCTTTTTGGTTCCAAAAATTTTTTTGAAAAATGTGTTCTATATCTTTGAAGTATGCCATTGGTATTTTAATAAGAATTGCATTGAGTTTATAGATTGCTTTGGGTAATATAGACATTTTAATGATGTTTATTCTTCCTATCCATGAACACGGTATATGCTTCCACTTGTTTGTACCTTCCTTGATTTCTGTTATCAATATTTTATATTTTTCTGAGTACAAGTCTTTAACTTCCTTGGTTAAATTTACTCCTAGGTACCTTATTTTTTTTGTTGCAATAGTGAAGAGGATTGTTTTCTTTTTTTTTTTTTTTTTTTTTTCATTTTTTCTGAAGCTGGAAACAGGGAGAGACAGTCAGACAGACTCCCGCATGCGCCCGACCGGGATCCACCCGGCACGCCCACCATGGGGCGACGCTCTGCCCACCAGGGGGCGATGCTCTGCCCATCCTGGGCGTCGCCATGTTGCGACCAGAGCCACTCTAGCGCCTGGGGCAGAGGCCACAGAGCCATCCCCAGCGCCCGGGCCATCTTTGCTCCAATGGAGCCTTGGCTGAGGGAGGGGAAGAGAGAGACAGAGAGGAAAGCGCGGCGGAGGGGTGGAGAAGCAAATGGGCGCTTCTCCTGTGTGCCCTGGCCGGAATCGAACCTGGGTCCTCTGCACGCTAGGCCGACGCTCTACCGCTGAGCCAACCGGCCAGGGCGAGGATTGTTTTCTTAATTGTTCTTTCAGATAGTTCATTGTTGGTGTATAAAAATGCCTCTGATTTCTGAATATTAATTTTATATCCTGCCACCTTGCTGAATTTATTTATCAGGTCAAGTAGTTTTTTGACTGAGACTTTAAGGTTCTCTATGTATAGTATGATGTCATCAGCAAATACTGATAGTTTTACTTTTTCTTTTCCAATTTGGATGCCTTTTATTTCTTCTTGTCTGATTGCTGTGGCTAGGACTTCCAGAACTATGTTCAGTAAGAGTGGTAAAAAGGAGCACTCCTGCCTTGTTCCTGATCTTAAGCAGATTGCTTAATTTTTGCTTATTGCGTATGATGTTGGCTGTGAGTCTGTCATAGATGATCTTTATCATGTTTAGGTATGTTTTCTGTATTCTCACTTTGCTGAGAGTTTTGATCATAAATGGGTGCTGGATTTTATCAAATGCTTTTTCTAAAAAGAAGTTTAATTGCTAAAAGAAGTTTGAAAATGGAAGTGATATTATTTGTTGGGAGATATAGATTAGTAAATTATTGATTGATGCAGTTGTAGGATCCACACCTTCACTTGGGAAGTGACTTTAGGAAGAATTACATCTTGGGATGGAGTGGAGAGCATGAATGGTTAAAATATGTATTAATAGATAAATGGAGTAAGAGTGTTGGTAAGTAAAAATAGTTTTTCAGTGCTGTATGATGACCTAGGTGCTCCAGCTTGATCCAGTTATTCTTCCTGTGTGATGATACCCATGATGATCATCTCTTTGGAGGATAAAGGAGAGAAGTAACCTCTGCTTGGTTTTCTCCATAAATATTGAGTTGTGGTAGTTGCTGGTGAGAGGATAAAGGATAAAGAGAAGATAGTTTGTTGATTTTTTTTTTAATAAGGTTTTGGGACACTAAAAGTAGCCACCTGAATGAGACTTTCCACCTAAAACTAATGAAATTGTTATTTTAGAGTGAATTAAACTATGGAAACAAAAATAACTGAAAAAAGTAGTTGAAAGACTTCTACTGAGGGTAAATGACTTATGAATAAATCTTGTTGAATGGGCACACAGAGGCTAGTTATTTTAATGTAACAACGAGAACAACGCAGTATTCATAAACTTTCATCAAAGTAATATTCACTTTACTAACACTTTAGAGACTACAAAACATCATAAAATTATAACATAATATATCATAATTGTTTCTGCTGCTTGCTTTGTAATTAAGAGAAAGGAGAGCATAGGCTTTGAAACCATTTAGACCCTGATTTTAAATATAATTTCCTTCCCTCTTGCTAACTGTGAATTTCAACAAGTTAACTTCTCTCTCAGATTGTAAAGGGCTGTTGGGTAGATTTAATGATTACGGTTTATAGATTGCCTTTGATCCTACCTAGCATATAATAGATTCCCCCAATACTGCTTTCGTTTTATTTTATTTTTTTTTATTTATTCATTCTTTAGAGAGGAGAAAGAGAGGGAGAGAGAGAGAAGGGGGGAGGAGCTGGAAGCATCAACTCCCATATGTGCCTTGACCAGGCAAGCCCAGGGTTTTGAACCGGCGACCTCAGCATTTCCAGGTCGACGCTTTATCCACTGCGCCACCACAGGTCAGGCATGCTTTCGTTTTATTTGAAGTAAAGAATGAATGATGTTTTGAAGGTCACATTGGTTATATGTCATAATTTGTGGTTGTGTGTTCTACTCTTGTGTAAAAATGCAATTTTGTTTTTCAAAAATCACATCATAGCCTGACCTGTGGTGGCACAGTGGATAAAGTGTCGACCTGGAATGCTGAGATCGCCGGTTCAAAACCCTGGGCTTGCCCGGTCAAGGCACATATGGGAGTTGAAGTTTCCTGCTCCTCCCCCCTTCTCTCTCTCTCTCTCTCCTCTAAAATGAAAAAAAAAAAATCACATCATATAATGTGTATTTGTCATGCATTTTTTTCTGGTAACAAAAATTTGAAGTATTACTCTAAAGCAGCGGTTCTCAACCTGTGTATTTCCGATGGCTTTAGGCGACCCCTGTGTTTTGGTCGTTCCACCCCCCGCCAGGGTCACGACCCACAGGTTGAGAACCGCTGCTCTAAGGATTTTCAAGTTAAAGATGTGCACTGGAGGGGAATTAAATACAATTAAAAAAGTGAACATCAAGTCTCAAATTCTTACAGGAGAGAATTATACACTTTTGAGGAACTAGAGTAGTCAATCCATAGTGATTACTTTTTTCTTTATTTTAATTTTTTTGTGGTTCTCTGAAGTGAGAAGCAAGGAGGCAAAGAGACAGACTCCTGTATTCGCTTGACCAGATCCACCTCACAAGCCCGCTAGGGGGCGATGCTCTGCCCATCTGGGGCATTGCTCCTTTGCAACTGGAACCATTCTAGTGCCTGAGGCATAGGCCATGGAGCCGTCCTCAGCTCCTGGGCCAACTTTGCTCCAGTGGAAACTTGGCAGGAGGGGAAGAGAGAGAGAAAGGAGAGGGCGAGGGTGGTGAAGCAGATGGTTACTTATTCTATGTGCCCTGGCCAGAAATTGAACCCAGGACTTTCACATTCCAAGCCAACGCTCTACCACTGAGCATACCGGCCAGGGCTATAGTGATTACTTTTTATAATTATATTACATAATTAATTTTATTTATTTATTTTTTATTTTTTGGTATTTTTCTGAAGCTGGAAACGGGGAGAGACAGACAGACTCCCGCATGCGCCCGACCGGGATCCACCCGGCACGCCCACCAGGGGCGATGCCCTGCCCACCAGGGGGTGATACTCTGCCCCTCCAGGCGTCGCTCTGTCTCAACCAGAGCCACTCTAGCGCCTGGGGCAGAGGCCAAGGAGCCATCCCCAGCGCCCGGGCCATCTTTGCTCCAATGGAGCCTTGGCTGCGGGAGGGGAAGAGAGAAACAGAGAGGAAGGAGGGGGGGGGGTGGAGAAGCAAATGGGCGCTTCTCCTATGTGCCCTGGCCAGGAATCCAACCGGGACTTCCGCACGCCAGGCTGACGCTCTACCGCTGAGCCAACCGGCCAGGGCCTACATAATTAAATTTAAAATGTATTTGTTAATATTTTAAAAAATGAAACTTCAGGAAAATGATAATAGCTTCCATGAATTACTGTATGGCAAGTACTGCTGAGCATGGTACGTGTTTTATCTAATTGCAGCTTCACAAGAACCCCTTGAGGTTCATGCTGTTTTACAGATAGCGAAGCAGAGTCTGGATAAGATTTAAGGAAGATGCCCAGAGGAGGACCCTGACTTGTAGTTATTATTTATTTCCTCCGCTTGTGCGCTGGTAGAGAGATGCTAATGGGCATCAGAGTTTTATGAGACCACAGGTATTGTGTGAATTGAGACTTTTGTAGATTTGGGGTAAGGGCCATAACAATATCATTAGTCAGTTGAAGTTGAATGACCTATATAACTTACATTAAATTAAAAAAACATTGAATGGTACCTTCTCTCTTCCACTGATGTTTTCTGCATTTTTCTTTTGAACCAACATTTATCTCAGCTGAGATGTGAGATTGGCTTGGGATATATATGAGTTCCTTTTGAGTTTTCCAAGAAAATAAAAATGTATCTTAGCAACGGTTTGTAATTTGCTTCTAGTTATTTAAATGTATTCTAGAGAACATTTAAGGACATTAAACAGGCATCATTTAAATAGCCCTTTTAGTTTTAGTTTTAACATTTTATTGAAGTATAAAAAATGTGCACATACTGCAAATGTATAGCTTAATGAATTTTTACTCCTATAGTTTTGAAAGCATAGGCTAATTAAAATATAACAGAGGAAAACTCATTTAATGAACATTCCAAAAGTTGGAGAGAAATCAGAATGAATGTACTTTGTTCATGGAGTTATCCAGGGTACTTTAAGTGGAAGTGTTATGTTTCATATGTTTAACATTTTAACTTTGGAGAAAATATATAGTTTTGAATGCAAAAGGTAGAAATGAGAAAAATGTGTCTATTACTCTTGGTTTAAAATAAACCAAATAATTAGGTTTTTATGTTTTATAATTTCTGAAAAATGTGGCAGAAGAATGAGTATTTTATAAAGTATGCATATAAATAAAGATAACTTAGCCTGACCAGGCAGTGGCTTGGTGTATAGAGCATAGGAGTGGGATGCGGAGGACCCAGGTTCGAGACCCCGAGGTCACCAGCTTGAGCTCAGGCTCATCTGGTTTGAGCAAAGCTCAACAGCCTGGACCCAAGGTCGCTGGCTCAAGCAAGGGGTTACTCGGTCTGCTGAAGGCCTGCAGTCAAGGCACACATGAGAAAGCAATTAATGAGCAACTAAGGTGTCGCAACGAAAACCTGATGATTGATGCTTCTCATCTCTCTCCATTCCTGTCTATCTGTCCCTATCTATCCATCTCTCTGACTTTCTCTCTCTTTGTAAAAAAAAAAAAAAAATGGCCCTGGCCGGTTGGCTCAGCGGTAGAGCGTAGGCCTGGCGTGCGGGGGACCCGGGTTCGATTCCCGGCCAGGGCACATAGGAGAAGCGCCCATTTGCTTCTCCAGCTCCCCCCCTCCTTCCTCTCTGTCTCTCTCTTCCCCTCCCACAGCCAAGGCTCCATTGGAGCAAAGATGGCCCGGGCGCTGGGGATGGCTCCTTGGCCTCTGCCCCAGGCGCTAGAGTGGCTCTGGTCGTGGAAGAGCATCGCCCCCTGGTGGGTAGAGCTTCGCCCCTGGTGGGCGTGCCAGGTGGATCCCAGTCGGGCGCATGCGGGAGTCTGTCTGACTGTCTCTCCCCATTTCCAGCTTCAGAAAAATACAAAAAAAAAAAAAAAAAAGATAACATTAAACTAAAGAGAAAACATGAATTGAATATTGACAGATTAGTCTCAATCTGAGCAGTGTTCAATTCATTTGACTTTTGAAATCTAAGTTTTACTTGTGTAAGTTTCATTTAATAAAATTTTACACTTATGTTTGTGACTATTACTAAGGTCTAAATGCAGCTGAGGTAGGATTTTATTTATTTATTTATTTATTTATTTAATTATTTTTTTAACAGAGACAGAGAGAGGGATAGACAAGGACAGACCGACAGGAAGGGAGAGAGATGAGAAGCATCAATCAGTTTTTCATTGCGTGTTGCAACACCTTAGCTGTTCATTGATTGCTTTCTCATATGTGCCTTGACCGCGGGCCTTCAGCAGACCGAGTAACCCCTTGCTGGAGCCAGCGACCTTCGGTTCAAGCTGGTGGGCTTTTGCTCAAACCAGATGAGCCCGTGCTCAAGCTGGTGACCTCGGTGTCTGGATCCTGGGTCTTCCTCATCCCAGTCCGACGCTCTAACCACTGTGCCACTGCCTGGTCAGGCTTATTTATTTTTTATTTTTTTAATTCATTTTAGAAAGGAGAGAGAGAGGGAGAGAGAGAGAGGAGAGAGAGAGAGAAAGGGGGGAGGAGGAGGAAGCATCAACTCTCATATGTGCCTTGACTAGGCAAGCCCAGGGTTTCGAACTGGTGACCTCAGCATTTCCAGGTCGACGCTTTACCCACTGCGCCACCACAGGTCAGGCCTGAGATAGGAATTTTGATAAGGCCTGCTATATACTATATCTTTTTATTTTTTGCTTTTTTTTTTTTTTTTGTATTTTTCCGAAGTTGGAAACTGGGAGGCAGTCAGACAGACTCCCGCACGCGCCTGACCGAGATCCACCTGGCATGCCCACCAGGGGGCGATTCTCTGCCCATCTTGGGGCGTAGCTCTGCCGCAATCAGAGCCATTCTAGCGCCTGAGGCAGAGGCCACAGAGTCATCCCCAGCGCCCGGGCAAACTTTGCTCCAATGGAACCTTGGCTGCGGGAGGGGAAGAGAGAGACAGAGAGTAAGGAGAGGGGGAGGGGTGGAGGAGCAGATGGGTGCTTCTCCTGTGTGCCCTGGCCAGGAATCGAACCCAGGACTCCTGCACGCCAGGCCGACGCTCTACCACTGAGGAAATCGGCCAGGGCCTCTTTATTTTTTAATAAATAGGTTAATCAGCTTAATTCTGTGTTATTTTAGAATTTAAGTACTGTCAGACTACTATCAATGGCTTAATAGAATACTTCTTTAATTTGTAAAATTATACTAATATATATTCATTGTGAAAACTAGAAAATTCAGATATATGATAATTGCTGGAAACTAGAAAATGTAGGTAGGTATTACCTAGAGATTTTTTTTTTGGGGGGGGGGACTAAACTTCCAACTATTTTTCTATATATTACTCTGTTATTCATATTATTTTATTCTTAACATTACATTATGGACATTTTCCATGTTGATAAACATACATCTATATCACTTAAATGGCTGGATAGTATTCTCTTGAACACTTCCTGTTAATTTGTGTTAAGTTTTCTACTATTTTAACTATTTGGGATTTTTCTTGATTTTTTTTTTTACTTTGATGACTATGCTTGAATGTACATTTTTGCAAAATTGTTTTTTTTAGGATAAACTTTGGAAGTTTAATTTCTGGTGAAAGGTTACATTGAAGATTTTGCTTAATAATTCAAAATGAAATTTATTTCCAGTACCAGTGTGAAAAAGCATACCTGCCTTGGTCATACTTAGTAGACGTTAGCATTTAAAAATTATTTGCCTGCCCTGGCTGAGTTGCTCATTTGGTTAGAGCATCATTTTGATGCACCATCGTCGCAAGTTTGATCCCTAGTTAGGGTACATAAAAGAGGCAACCAGTGAATGCATGAATAAGTGGAACAGCAGATCCATGTCTCTCTCTTTGTCTCTGAATCTTCCTCTTCTCTCTAAAATTAATCAACCCCCAAAAAATCTTTAAACAGTATTGCCAATCATATTATGTGAAAAATGGTATACTAATTTGTTTTATAACTTACTCTAATTTGTATTTGTTTTAGATGACTGTGGTTGAACAGTTTTGTGTTGTCATTTGTTTTTTATTGGGAACTACCTGTTTATGTTCTTGGCCCATTTTCCTATTGTTGTGTTGGTTTATAAGTATTCTTTACATAATAGAAGTATATTTGCGTTACTATATAGGCTGTAAGTTTGTTTTATCTTATTTGATTTTGATGTATACTTTTAAAAGTTTTATAGTTACACTTGTTAATCTTTTATTTAATGAATTACTTTGGTCCCTTACCACAATATTATAAAAATGTTCACCTACATACTTTTTAAATATTTTTTATTTTATTTTTATCCATCTACAGTTTATTTTGGTATAAGTTAAACAATGTAACCACCATATTTAACAAGCACCGTCCACTTTCATGTGAAATATAATGTGAACTGTGTTTCCTTGATGTATAATGTAATGCACTAACCTTGAGGGTAGAGAAACAGTTGACTTTATTTGCCAGTTTAGTTATTTCTCCAACAGCACTTAATGAATAATCTATTACTTTGCCTCACATTTGAAATATCCCATTATTTCATAATACATTTATTTGCTTGAGGTTTTTAAAAAAATTTTTTTCCATTATTTTGAGGAAGGGAAGAGAGGGGGGGAGAGAGAGAGAGAGAGAGAGAGAGAGAGAGAGAGAGAGAGAGAAAAGTATCAACTGGCTGTTCCATTTAGTTGTTCCATTGAGTTGTGTACTCATTAATTGCTTCTTGTATGTGCCCTGATTGGGGATCGAACACATGACCTCCACATGCCAGGATGATGCTTTATTTACTGAGCCACCCAGCCAGGGCCTTGCTTTTGAGTGTTTTATGGGTTTTCTATTGTATTTGTTGTCTATTCTTATTTTCCTTTTTAAATCTTGGGGTTAAGTTTTTTTGTTGTTGTATTTAATTATTTAAAAATTTTTCTCTTAATGATTTTAGAGAGAGAGGAAGGTGGGGAGAGAGAGAGAAACACTGAATGTTGTTTCACTTATTCATGCATTCATTGGTTGACTCTCGTATGTGCCCTGACGAGGGATTGAACCCACAACTCTGGTGCATTGGGATGATACTCCACCTAACCAAGCTACCTGGCCAGGGCTAATTGGTTTTTATTATTTACAGCTACATTTTCCCAGTATTTTCTTTTTTATAGATTTTTTTTTATTGTTTTTGTTTTTGTTTTAATTTTTATTTTTTTTTTATTTTTAATTTTTTTACAGAGACAGAGAGAGAGTCAGATAGAGGGATAGATAGGGACAGACAGACAGGAATGGAGAGAGATGAGAAGCATCAATCATCAGTTTTTTGTTGCAACACCTTAGTTGTTCATTGATTGTTTTCTCATATGTGCCATGACTGCGGGCCTTCAGCAGACTAAGTAACCCCCTGCTCGAGCCAGTGACCTTGGGTCCATGCTACTGAGCTTTTTGCTCAAGCCAGATGAGCCCGCGCTTAAGCTGGCAACCCTGGGGTCTCAAACCTGGGTCCTTCCGCATCCCAGTTCGATGCTCTATTCACTGCGCCACCGCCTGGCCAGGCTCTTTTTTATAGTTTTTAATGCATTTTTTTTCACTGACATTTTTTTAAGGCTGTGTCTTTGTGTATCTTGTGGGGATCTCCAATTCTACATTTGAAAAACATAGAGATGTTACTACTAAATATTTTGATTTTAATTATTTTCCACTAAATATTATGTTGTATTTTAAATCTCAATGAAAAGTATTTGATGGGAGATCTACTGTGATCAGGGTATGAAAATGAGTGGAATATGATCAGGGTATGTACTTGAGGAAAATGAAAATTGAGAGGGATCAAGGTGGAGAGACCAGGTCAGAGGCTAATATAGTGCTCTAGGTTTTGGGGGCCTAAACTATGATGATAAATAAAGTATAAATATATACTTTATACACACACACACACACACATACACACATTTTAATTGCCCTCAAATCGAGAAAGACTTTCACTGGGCTTTGGGTGTAAATAAAATTTTTTAGCCTGACAGAACAAGATTATAACCTATTTTGCAGCTTTCTCTCTCTTGCTTCCATATTCATAGTCTGTGCACCAGCCAAATTGAATTGTTCCCTGGTCTGGAGATGTTTTCTGGCTTCTCTGCAATTGCTCATGCTTGTGTCTGCCTGATACACTGTTGTTGCCTAGCTGCCTCGGCCAGTCTCATCCCTCAGTTCAAGTTCATTTCAGTTGCTGTTTCCTTTCTGCAGTTGTTCCAGGTACCTGTGCTCCTTTTCCTTTGAGCCCCATTGTTCTTCATTTGTACTCTTGTTGTAGTTATAGTTTGCCTTGTGATACTGACGTTGCCATATTTGTCTTATTGCCACCACTTAAAGTAAATGCATACAACCCAAACCTTTTATGAAATGTTCAAATTTGGGCATGTGAGGGCTAAGTGCTATTATAATGGGCCATTTAAAAGTGCTTTTATGATTTTTTAAATGCTTACAAGATAACAGACTTGTTTATGATAGTAACTAGGATTTTATGGTTATTGCTACTTGACAATTTCATGTGGGTGCCTTGTGTATCTGCATTCTAGATCCTGTGACATGTTATTCATTAAGTTTTTAGAAACATGTTATAGAACTAGTAAGCATATTTGTTCATATAAATGATACTGATAGAATACTATATTTAAAAGTAAAAGCTTCTCATATCTTATCTCTGGAATTTTACAACAGTGATAAAATATTGATATGGTATCTTTTACCATGTAGTTGAAAGCACAGTGCTTTTAGCGCTTATTCTATCTGTATCTGAATCATTGGTAGGTAGATGTTTTAAGTGGGGTAAGAAATTTCAGGCAAAGTACATTATTGTAAATTTGGTTGATGAAAATTCAGGCTTTTAACTTGTCATTTTAGAATTTGCTAACAGAAAAGAGTGCAAGAGTGGATTGTCAATCTGTGAGTGTTTGTTTTTCTATCAGCTCAGTTGACTATTCCTGTTTAAGGTTTTGCACTTAACTATTTACATGCCAATGATTTTTTCCAGAACTTTTGGAGAGAGAATATTTATGGAAAAATTTCCTGGAGAGTAGGGGAGGAGAGGAGTTGAGTACATTAGAATTACATGGAGGCCATTTTTTGTTTATTTTTAAGAGCACCTGTCTTCAGCTGGAAGTACCACATCTCTCTCCCAGGGAGTCTGACCAGGCTGTAGGTGCACATAAGGAATGATGAGAGCCTCCACTCTACCATTCTGGAGTCTGTCCTTGAATTGAACCACAGTGGGGTTTTGTACCTGGGTGTTAATTATATTATTCGTTCCTGTATAATTCTTTTTATTAAATTTCCCTTTAGTTTGCCATAATTGTGCAGTGAGGAAAATTATAATTATATAAAGATTTATAGTTGCTTTTTCTATAAGGTTGTTGTGGCCATTTTTATATGTTGAAGGACATAAGAAATAAGTTGTATATAATTTTTTCATTTAATTGTATCTAAAATTGTATGCATTTGGCCTGACCTGTGGTGGCGCAGTGGGATAAAGTGTCGACCTGGAACACTGAGGTTGCCGATTCGAAACCTTGGGCTTGCCTGGTCAAGGCACATATAGGAGTTGATGCTTCCTGCTCTTCCCCCTTCTCTCTCTCTCTCTCTCTATCTATCTATCTATCTCTCCCCTCTCTCTAAAAATCAATAAATAGAATATTTAAAATTGTATGCATTTAAATGTTGTCTTATCTCTGAATAAGGCAGGATATGAATAAATAAAATTATATGTAACATTTACCAATTTTGCTTTCTTACTCTCTTAACAATAAGAATAGTTTTAGTTTTAGTTTTGGGCTACATACTCTTTTGAGGATCTTACTGATCTGTGGATGTTTGCTCCAGAGAAGAAACACACACGTACCCATGAAATTTTTCACACAATTTCAGCAGACTTATGAGACTCTAAGAAAACCTATAACAAAGTCATTATTTAGAATATATTACTTGACAAATGTATTTCTGTAAGGTGGCTATATCCAATCACCTGACCTGTTATATTGACTTTATATATTTAAATTGTATTCCCTAGCAGCCCATTTTCAATAATACTAGTTTGCCATAATTTGGTTCTAGGATTCAATGAATGAAAATGCTAAAAAGCAAGAGTTGTAACCAAAGGTGATAATATCAGTATTGTAGGAAAGAGCTCTTAGTGAAAGGGTTAATAAGAAATGTTCCCAGGATAGTGTTTCCTTAGTAGCATTTGAAGTATGTATCAAATATCAGTGTTGCTTAAACTGTTATACAAAAGAATAGGAAATTAAAGTTGTCATAAATTATTAAGAGTAGCTATATTCACTAAATTGTGTTGATAGTACAAAGGAAATTATAATCATGAAGGAAAAATGTTTGACTCAAACCATCTACCTAACTTCAGTGACTTTTGTTCAAAAAATATGCAAAATATAGTTTATTTTCACTGAAAATTTATTTTAGAAGTATTTCTTATTGTCTATGTATAGTATTATGCTTTCATAGAAGTTTTACATTGAAATGAGCAGAATGTGCAAGTATTATGCTTATCTTTGGGTCAGAATACTTGTGAAATTTTATAATTAACTGAGTATTTTGGTTGAATGAAGTAAAAATAAATAAATACTTTATGGTGTCATGTTTTATGTTTGGTACCTTTTTGTCTTCTGAGTGTATGATTTCTAAAGGAAACTTTTAATGTTAATAGCTTCTTTTAAAAAAACTAAAATTTTAGTCCTTAGGAAGCCAAGCTGGATTGTAGTATATATACTCCAACTAAGATTTTGTTAGTTAAAATGATATAAGCTTTAAAAACTTGTCTTCAAGAAGGTACTGTGCCTTCAGTTGAGTTCAGAGCTGCTTTTATACCTTTTCATTTATTGCTTGAATGTGTCACTTTGATACATAGTCTGTCTTCTAGTATATAAAGTAGTGATTCTTAAGCTTTTGCACACAAATCACCTGAGAGTACTTATTAAAGCTATTGTTCAGGGCTGCAACTATAGAGATTCTGATTCATTAAGTCAAAGGTGGGGCCCAGAAGTTGGAATTTCAAACAAGACCTTAGAGAATTCTAATATATATAGGTGGTATACATTTTGAGAAACATTCCCCTAAATAATATACAGTAGGGTCCATCAGAAGTTTAAAAATTGTTCATTTCAGTTTCACAAATATTTACTGATTGTTGATATGTATCAGGCACTTTTGGGGAAGCATTAACAAAGGCTACTTTAGTATTACAACATTTATTGTTTGGGTTAAATACTCTTATAAAGTTAGGCAGCTAAATCTGCTGGCATTTTGTTGCCTGTAAGAAATGATGAAAAAATTTTAACATTAAAAGAAAGACTGAAGTGATTACGGGGGTAGGGGGGAGGGGATGGTGGGAGAGAGAGGAATAAAGAGGGACAAATATACAGTGATGGAAAATGATTTGACTTGGGTGATGGATACATAACACAATCAACAGTTTAAATACTATAGTGATGTTCACCTGAAACCTGTGTACTTTTATTGATTAATGTCACCCCATTAAATTTAACTTAAAAAAATCATATTCTAAAAAAAAAAAAGACTGTGGTTTTTTAGAATTGGAAAGAAAACTGTTAAAGTGTGGACTGTGGAGTTTTGAATTTTTCATTTCAACCTGTCCTAAGGCATTAACAGTATTAGAATGAAATATGTATCTTTGATTCTTCTCTACTCAGTCAATATACAATATACCACCCAATATAGAGTATATGACATATGGAATTGTGTGTAATATTAATATTGCAAGAACTCATTTATTAGCATTAACATTGAAAATATTTTATGTTGAGTTAAATTTTTTTCGTTTGGGATCTGTTAATAGTATTGTAGAAAACAGTTTCCTGTAACCTTATTATAGTCTCTTGCTCCTTTTTCTTTTCAACCTGAAAAATTGGTAATGTGCTTTAATTCTGCCTTACTTAATGCTTCTCAGAAATGTATGGCCTATGGTGTATCTTTTTCATGGGAGACAGACTAAACTCTCCTCCTTTATCTTACCTGATGCTTCAGGGTTTGATTGTAGGATGGAGTTAATATTAGTGGCAGTGACAGGAATGACAGCACTTTGTACTACTTGCTGGTGGAAGTACAAAGCTGTCATGCTTGAAACCCTTGGATACATCTTACAGTGGTCTGTAAAAAAATGTGTGGATAGAAGGGTAGAGATTTAGGATTATTTTACATGTTACTTTATCATGAGCAAGGGGACAAATACTAGTTTGTTTGCTCAACTCTTTTTATCCTGCAAAAATGGGTATTCCTTAAAAGGTGTTAGTTTTCATGTTCAGGATGAACTCACTTTTCCCTTTGTTTCCACATTTCAGTGGCACTGTTCTAAATGGTTGTGAGTTGTAGTGTTTTAATATTCTTCCTTTGCTGCATATAGGTATGTTATTATATTGCTAATTTTTCCAGTCTGTCAACTGGAGTTTCTTTTTTAAAAACATTCTTTGCATTGATTGGAATCCTTTTTTCTTTCATTTAAAATTTTTTATTTTATTTCTTTTAGCAAGAGAGTGAGTGAGAGAGAAGAGAAACAGACAAGAAGGGACAGAGATCAGAAACATTAACTCATAGTTTTGTCACGTTAGTTCTTTATTAATTGCTTCCCATACATGCCTTGATAGGGGGGTTCCAGGCAAGCCAGTGACCCCTTGCTCAAGCCAGCAACCTTGGGCTCAAGCCGAGACCTTGGGCTTCAAGCCAGCGACCTTTGGGGTCAAGCCAATAACCATGGGATCATATGTATGATCCAGCGCTCAAGTCAGCAACCCCGTATTCAAGCTGGTGAGCCCGTGCTCAAGCCTCAACTTTGGGGTTTCAAACCTGGGACCTCAGTGTTCTATGTGGATGGCTCTATTCAGTGCACCACCACTGACCAGGCTAAAAATTTCATTTATTTATTTATTTATTTATTTATTTATTTATTTATTTTTAAATTGAATTTATTGGATGACATTGTTTAATAAAACCATACAGGTTTCAACTGTACAACTCAGTAACACGTTATCTGCACACTGCATTATCTGCTCACCACGCAAAGTAAAGGCTCTCACTGCCACCACTTATCCCCCTTTGCCCTTTTCCACCTTTCCCCGCCTGACTTTCCCTCTGGCCATTACCATACTATTGTCTGTATCTTTTTTTGGGGGGGGGGTGTAATTCTTCACCTTTTTTACTCACCCCTGCTACCCCCCTCCCCTCTAACAGCTGTCAGTCTGTTCTCTGTATCTATAAGTTTGTTTCTATTTTGTTTACTTTGTTCATTAGATTCCATATATAAGTGAAATTATATGGTATTTGTCTTTCTCTGACTGGCTTATTTCACTTAGCAAAATGTTCTCCAGGTCCATCCATGCTGTTGAAAGGGTAAGATTCCCTTCTTTTTTATGGCTGTGTAGTATTCCACCGTGTAAATGTAAGTACAGTTTTTTATCCACAAATATACTGATAGGCCCTTGGGCTGCTTCCCAATCATGGCTACTATAAATAACGCTTCAGTGAACATAGGGGTGCATATATTCTTTTGAATTAGTGTTTCATGTTTCTTGGGTTAAATTCCTAATAGTGGAACCACTGGATCATAACACAGTTCTGCTTTTAATTTTTTGACGTAATGCCAGAGGCGGATTTAATGGCGGATGCACTGGGCATGCACCCTAGCCCCTGACTTCTGAAGGGCCCCACAAACCCCAACTTTACACTTTTTTCTAATGTAAGGGGCCCAATATTTTTTTCTCTGCCTGGGGCCTCAACTGACCTTAATCCGCCTCTGGGTAATGCCATACTTTCTTACACAGTGGCTGCACCAATCTGCATTCCCACTAACAGTGCATGAGGGTTCCCTTTTCTCCACATTCTTGCCAAAACATGTTGTTTATTCATTTGTTGACGATAGCTATTCTGACAGGTGTAAGGTGATATCTTGTTGTGATTTGAATTTGCATTGCTCTGATTAGTGATGTTGCACATCTTTTCAAAGCAAGTCAGTCTTCAAATTAGTATTTTTTGTGAACTCTGACCAACAATTCTGTGTTCTCTTTGTATTTCTCTAAGAGCTAAGCATCTCTGAGTATTTTATATTTTTTTCCTATTTAATTTTCTCTTTTATAATTATCTGAGTCCCTTTAACCCCTAACATTTATTATTATATCATGTTGAGCTTTCTTAGAATTCAGTGCAGCTCCATAGGGGTTTATACTCAGAATTAAGTACATATAAGATCCATCTCTGGCCTGACCAGGCGGTGGCGCAGTGGGTAAATCATTGGACTGAGATGCGGAAGACCCAGGTTCGAGACCCCGAGGTTACCAGCTTGAGTGCGGGCTCATCTGGTTTGAGCAGGAGCTCACCAGCTTGAGCCCAAGGTTGCTGGCTCAAGCAAGGGGTTACTTGGTCTGCTGAAGGCCCACGGTCAAGGCACATATGAGAAAGCAATCAATGAACAACTAAGGTGTTGCAACGAAAAACTAATGATTGATGCTTCTCATCTCTCTGTTCCTGTCTGTCTGTCCCTGTCTATCCCTCTCTCTGACTCTCTCTCTCTCTGTAAAAGAAAAAATAAAATAAAAAAAGATCCATCTCTGAAATGTAAAGAAAATAGGCTCCAAAAGTTTTTTTTAGCTTTTATTTCTTTTCTTATTTAGTGGAAGGGAAGAAAAAAAATGCATTATGCTTTTCCCGTGCTTCTTCCCACCATTTAGATAAATAATGTGCTTCACATTTGGCCAAGTTACCTTTTTTACCTTTAACAAAATGATCTGGAACTATAGCTTGAAGCTATTTATTTTAATAGAAAAATAGTTTAAGTATTTGATATTTTATCAGTATTATATTTTAGTACTATTGTTATGTTTTTTAATTTTTAAAATTATTTTATGCAGCTATTAAAGAATGAAGTAGATACGTATATAATGAGTTGAATGGATATTTATAGTAAATTATTAGAAAAAAGCAGACCCCAACCTGACCTGTGGTGGTGCAGTGGATAAAAGTGTCGACCTGGAACACTGAGGTTGCCGGTTCAAAACCCTGGGCTTGCCCAGTCAAGGCACATAGAGGAGTTGATGCTTGCTGCTCCTCCCTCCTTCTCTCTCTGTCTCTCTTCTCTAAAATGAATAAATAAATAAAAATAATTCTAAATAAATAAAAGATGAGAGAGAAAAGCAGACCCTGGCAGGGTAGCTGAGTTGGTTAGTGTGTCATCCAGACATGCTGAGGTTGCAAGTTTGGTCCTTGGTCAGGGCACATATAAGAATCAATCTGTGATGACATGAATAGGTGGAGTAAGAAACTGATGTTTCTCTTCCTCTCTATCTGAAAATCAGTAAATAAAAATTTAAAAAGAAAAAAAAGCAAAGGATGGTACTCATATTTTTTGCTTTATATGCCTTGAAATCTCCCCATTGTGTTTATAGTTTTTTATAATTAAAACTTATTGAGGAAGAAAGTAGGTATTTAGTAGAAAAACTGAAGAAACCAGTATGCAAAATATAAAGTAGTTTAAAACATCAATTTGAAATTTTCATTTTGAATATATTTTTTTTGTTTGGTTTCTTCCTTTCCCCCTCCCCTCCCCTCCCCTCCCCTCCCCTCCCCTCCCCTCCCCTCCCCTCCCCTCCCCTCCCCTCCCCTCCCCTCCCCTCCCCTCCCCTCCCCTCCCCTCCCCTCCCCTCCTCTCTCCTCCCCTCCCCTCCCCTCCCCTCTTTCATTCTTTCCCCTCCCCTCTTTCCTTCCTTCTTTTCATTCCTAGTGAGAGAGAGAAAGGGACAGACAGACAAGAAGGGAGAAAGATGAGAAGCATCAACTCACTCATACTTGTGGCACTTTAGTTGTTCATTGATTGCTTTCTCACGTGTGCCTTGACAGGGGGTTGCAGCTGAGCCAGTGACCTCTTCCTCAAGCCAGTGACCTTGGGCTCAAGCCAGCGACCTTTGGTCGTGTCTATGATCCTGCACTCAAACTGGCAACCCCGTGCTTGAGCTGGTGAGCCCATGTTCCAACTGGGTGAGCCCACACTCAAGCCGGACGAGCTTGTGCTAAAGTTGTACACCTTGGGGTTTTGAAACTGGGTTTGCAGCATCCCAGGCTAACTGTCTATCCACTGTGCCACTACCTGATCAGGCTCATTTTGAATAGTTTCTAATATCTAAAACATTCTTGAATTTTCTGCTTTGCCAGAATTTTTTGTTTTTCTCATTATTATTGGTATACTTTCCACAAAATATAATTCAAAAGTTCTTATATCATTGAGGATAATCTGGTCTTTTATGGTTCTTTTTATGGCCACTATTTTTAATTCTTTTTTTTTTTTTTTGGAACAATGAAAGCTTTATTTAGTACAGCCATCCTGCCTGACGAGGGTCTCTGGTCCAGGGGCCAGGGGCCAGAGAAGTTGCTATATTTAATTCTTAATCACTTATAACAGTTGTCTTTGTGGTTGGTTGGTACTCCCTGTTGATTCTACCCAGATGTGGATTTAACGGCGAGTGCACCGAGCGCCTGTACCCTGACTTCTGAGGGGCCCCACAAAACCCCAATTTTACACTTTTTTCTAATGAAACCAGTTTGGTTTCATATGTGCAATTTTAACATTAATAGTACATAATATTTATTATTTATTTAAAATATGGAAAACATGTATTTTTATTTTCCCTGTCTCTCTCTTTTTTAAGGGGCCCAATATTTTCTTATGCACTGGGGCCTCTACTGACCTTAATCCGCCTCTGATTCTGCCTCACTTGCCGGCCACATTTCTCTGCTCCAATGCAGAGCTACTGCCAGGCCTTTCATTACCTCTCCAGGTAATGGCAACAGCTTCCCATCTTTCGGGTTTTACTCAGCAACAATTTGGTTTCTCAGCTTCCCATTTCTATCTTAGTCAACTCTTTATTCATATTAGTATTTATTATTATTATTTTTGTAGCTCATTTCTCATTGTATAGTATTATACCCTGCTGAGATTTCTCTGCTGGCATGAAAGGCCTTCTGTCTCTTGGCCCCAATTTAACTTACTAGGTAACTTCTCACTGCTATATTACTTTCTTTTTAAAGAAAACAATTTACTATTTCCAGAATATGCTTCAGTAGCTTCCCTCACAATGCTTTTGTTTTAAGTTTTTAAATCCAACATAATTTCTTTTGTCTTAAGTTTATTAAGAACTTTATTTTTTTGTAGCATTTATCACATTCTGCCTTTTTTTTTTTTAAATAGATATTACTATTTAACATTGATTCTAGATTAAAGTTCTGGGGGTAATGACTATTCTGTATGAATATTTGCTATAATGCCTTCTACATTTTAAGGATTACCATAATGTGTTAATTGAATTACAAAGCTTATTTAAATGTACAGTCATAAAATATAATAGAACCAAAAGTTCCGTTGAATTTGGAAAGTAGTCTTGAAATTACTATGTTGATTAAAGTACTACTGAGTACCTATTTTCTTATACTTTTAGGTTCTCAGTTTTAAGTCTAATCTCAGTTAAATGAGTTTGATTTTTTTTTTAATGTCTAGAGAACTGAAGTGTTGCTATACTTTTTTGGGAGCACTAAAAAAATATACCACATACCTAAAAATTGACTTACGATGAGTGAGAAGTACAGAATTATTATGAATGCCATTTTTAAAGAAAAGCATAATCATAAATAATTCAGTTTTCATAATAGGTTGAACATCTGTTGAGTACTAGTTGGTAGAATAATAACCTCCTTAAGTTAGCAAACAAAACAAAAGAGAAAATAGCAGTTTCATATTTTGTTGAGCTTGTCTTTGGTTAGTTTTTAAAATAATACTTATTTCTATTGTTTTGAAGAACTAACTCAGTTAACTAATAGAAATTGATATCTGTGTCTGTGATTTGTAACATGGGCAGGAAAACAATTTTAAGAAGGATCCCACATTAAGTTTCTGTTACCTCTACTAACAGTAGAATTTAAAATTTAAATTCTAACATGAACAATTATCATTAATACTTTTTTTTGTAAAGTTATTTGAAGTAAAGTGAAAAATTTATACATGTGTTGCAAGTCATCATGAGGAAAATTTTCTTTTCATAAAACCAACATTCAAGAAAAACATTATCTCTCTTGTTCTTTCATTTAAGCTGAGGTCGCTGAGGTCAGTAATTGTAAACATGTGTCCTTTTTTAAAAAAGCTAAACTTATAAATATGATTTTGATGTACATATTACACACTATTTAACATGATAAAGCTATTCGAAGTTGTCTGGTAACTGATTTTTCTTTATTGTAAATTGGTGAGTACACTTTTGTATTGCTGGAAGATCATTACAGGTGGGCAAAACTGCTTGTTAATTCTGTTTCAATGTCAAGTGTAGAGATAATAACAGTTTAGAGGGCAACATTATAATAGTTGCCTTTTATTTCTTACTTTGCTAGATGTCTTATTACAGAGAATAAGAGGGTTTGAAAGCAGTTAAGGTAAATATATTAGAAAAATGTTTTTGAACTGAATTCTTTGGCATGCATATAGACCTGAAGATTAAAAAATATTTAATACACAAAGGGTTTTCTCTTAATATGAAAACTCTAAAAATGTCTGATTTTTAATAAAGATTTTAAAAATAAATTTTAAAATTATATGCTCAGTAGTCCAAGTATAAAATTAGTTTAAAAATTTTAATATATTAGCAGATATTTTATGCCAAATATATTTATCAAATGAATATTTTTAAAATGTCTTTGTGAATTCTTAATTTTTATTCAGGGTTTCAAAAATAAGTGCAGAAGTCCCGGGTTCGATTCCCGACCAGGGCACACAGGAGAAGCGCCCATCTGCTTCTCTACCCCTCCCCTTCTCCTTCCTCTCTGTCTCTCTCTTTCCCTCCTGCAGCCGAGGCTCCATTGGAGCAAAGATGGCCTGGGCGCTGGGGATGGCTCTGTGGCCTCTGCCTCAGGCGCTAGAGTGGCTCTGGTTGCAACAGAGCGACGCCCTGGAGGGGCAGAGCGTCGCCCCCTGGTGGGCGTGCCGGGTGGATCCCGGTCGGGCACATGCAGGAGTCTGTCTGACTGTCTCTCCCCGTTTCTAGCTTCAGAGAAATACCAAAAAAAAAAAAGTCTTATGCTACATTTGGTTAAATTGAATCATTTCTTTAATTCTATAAAAGAGTTGAATATAGGTAGAAAAGAGGGTAATTTTGGCCTTGCTGAGATTTGACAATGTTAGCATTATTATCAGAAGTAAATTACTATTAAGTTTGTTGTGTAAATTCAGGGAATTCAATTATTGCATGGTGATCATTTTCCCAAGGATTAGGGTATTCAGTAAATGGGACTGGATGAATCTCATTTATTTGTATAAAAGTAATATATTATTTGACTGTTTGATATAAAAATTAATTTAAAATACTTGCTACTTGATGTATTGAATACAGTGTTAAAAAGTAGAATAAAAAATGTCCAGTTAACCATTGATAAGGTAGCAAGTATTTGCTTACTTTAATTTATTGTTTTTCTGATTCAGTGATACTTGACAGTCCTGGAAATCAGATTATTACAGTTGGAAAATATTTGTTTGATACGAATTCCCCAACCTGACAGCTATAGTTAGGATTAGTAATTTTATAGTTTTCCAACATGAATTGAGGATTGGAGACAAAAGTTAAATTAAGTGGTGTAGAATAAAGCAAATTGACAAGATTTGTTGCCACTTTAATGATTTTCAGAGTAGAACTAGAACTACTGTATTTTGAAACATTTGGGAGCTATGAAAGGGTAGAAATATTGTGTAAATCGTATTACTCTAAAGTTGCTATGTATCTAAAATAAGAAATAGTTGGCTTTCTTAAGTTTTTCTCCCTTGTATTCAGATTTTAATAGTTAACTTCTATTAAACAAAAAGTTCAACTTGAATAAAGTTATTTTAATGCACTGTTTTTTCTGCAGATTATTAATTCCAAGCATTTGTTTAGGCAAAGTGAGAAAGGAAGAAAGAGGCTGGTGCTTTAATTTTCTTCCTTCTCTTTATTGGCAGTTTATTTATATAGTATAGGCATAGTGCCCTTGTTCTTAGAAAATCAATCTCTTTTTCATAATGAAGTTGAATTTCAAAGTTTCTCTACCTTGGTTTGCAGATACAGGTTGTTTATCTTTGATTCTTGAGTTTTAACATCCTGATAAACTCTACAGTTTGTACATTAAACAAAAATATAAAGTTTTATACCTGGTTCATTATTTTTGGTTCGTTAAATATTATAGCAAGTTGACTATGCCAGAAAACAGTATAGTGGTACAGAAAATCCTAGATTGATTTGTTTGGAGCCGTGATTATGGTTCTTATGTTAAAATGCTATTCCAGTTGTCATTATATAAATATATCTATAGTTTATAGCTTAGAAACAATATACTTTACATATATTTATATATGGTATATGCAAGGATACCTGTGTCAGTTACATTTTAAAGTTATACACTGTTTTAAGGCTATGTATTTATTATTTAGAAAATATGACTTACATGAATATCTTCTGATGGACATAATATTGACAAAATATACACGATATTACTTTAACAAACTGCCATGCAACAAATACATTACGTTATGAAAAAATTGGATATATATGACCTAATCTAATCTTGACATTTACATTGAAAATTTACAACATAAACAATACTTAAAATGTTTTTCTTATATTTGGCAGTAATTTTACTTTTTACAATTTAAATTTGAAACTTCTCAATGTGGATTTGGTGAAACTTAGATTTTTCCCTAGTCAGTGACAACCTGAGGTACTAAACATTTTTCTCTTATTTCACTATCTTCAAAGGTAATTTTTTTGTTTCTTTTAGGGTCTATCCAAGAGTTGTGAATTACAGCATTGTTAGGCATGGGATCAGCTTCTACTATAGAAACAACTCGCTTTTTCATTGTACTTTTCAAGACCTTTTGAAATTTTTGTCTAGTGAATGCATATAATAAAGGGTGAAATATAGTTGTTCCATAAGCCATGACTAGAAAACACAACCTTAATTTTACTAAAAGGTCGCTTGGGCCTAAACATAAAATGGTGGTATTTAAAACAGAAATTGGTGTCCAGCAGAGAAGAAATGTAGAAATAATCAATAAAGACATTCTGAAGACTCTTTTTTGCCTTTCTCGTCGTTCACGGTGTCGTTTCACAGCTCGCCGGAGGGCAATTATTACAGAGACTGAAGTTCTTACACCAAAGACTACATTTCTCCCACCACTGCTTTGTGACATGTCTGTAGTTTCATGTTGCGTGGTTAGAGAAATTGTCTTTTTTTTTCTTACTTTCTTCTTCTGTCCTGTTGAAAATCTGGTGCCTATTCGAATATTTAGAGCCTGAAGTATTTTGGTGTATGTGATTAGCATTACTATGACAGTGAAAAAGAATATCGGAATCTGTACAAGCAGATGGTAGTACATGCCCAGTTCAGTGTAGTATTCATTTGTACTAACACAGAGAAGTGTCTTGTTTTCCCATGTATTTCCACTTTGAAGACTGAAAAAATTTACCTCAATAAAGGGAATCAGAAAAGAGAAAAACGAAAAAATCCAAATGGATATCATTAGCATTACAGCTCTGCCCATTGTCAGAATTCGGTTTGCAGGTTTTACAGAGATGTCATATCTGTCCAAAGTGATAGCAAAAACGTTGATTGCTGTTGAGACACTTGCAAAAGATACACAGGCCTCATGGAAACAGCAGATAAGAGCAGTGTTACTCTCCAGTGAAAGCAGAAGGATAACTATAGTTAGAGGAATACATCCCACACAAATTATTACATCAAGTACATGGAGATTCATTGTAATAATGTTACTGACAGAGTTGATTAAGTTGGATTTCATGCAGTAAAGTACCAGTACAGTGAGGTTGCTGCCGAGTCCCAACACAATTTCTAACATAAGAAATCCGGTGAGAGATGCTTGAAAGCTTAATGGATATGATAGTGGTTGGTACATATTGGTATTGATGTCATCAATGTCATCTCGAACTGTAATGTTAGATTCAGACTGCATGTTGATTTCCAGAATGGGGGGAAAACACATTCTTTTGGAGCAGTTGTTTTTTTCCCCTGGAAAGCAAAATAGAATAAACTATTTGATATTTGGCAATTTACATGATATATAAAACATGTGCTCTTTGTTGAAAAAAAAACCCCACAACCCTTTTTTTGTATACTTAGTTTAATTTTTAAGTTTATAAACTATTAATGGAAGACATAGAAACATAATGTTGTGTTATTTTGATGTAGAACGAAATTGGGTTCTCCCTTTGAAGAAATAACTATATAGGGATTACTTCTATATAGATCAAAATTATTTCATATGCTAAAAACATTTTCCTCATTTTGGTTTTTCAAGCTTATTATTTGAAACACAGTATATTTTTGTATAATAAAACTACCCTGTATTTAAAAAATAATTTTAGCCCCATGTTTTAAGATTTCATTTTAAAATATGAGTAGGTATGAAATAAACATTGTTTTAATTTGTTCTAGCATAATTAGTCTAGGTGTAATTGTTACTGGGAGATTTCAGATGAACAGGGCAAGTGTTCATTTAAAATGCTAGATGGCATACAGCCTAGTTTACTTTAAATTATTTTTTTCATGTTCTTGATTGAAATTCATATTCAAAAGTCAATAGTATGATTAGGGATATTTGGATTTTTTTTTCCCACAGAGTAGACAAAGGATAAGTGTTCTACATTTTGTAGTTAAAATGCTCACTGAAGTTTTATTGTGGGCAAACTTAGGTAATAAAAATTAGAAGAAAAAAGACATGTTGAAATAAAACACCACAAAGCTTGGAACAATAATCACTTCTATGAATTGAATGATTTATTTTGAGATCACACCCTCTTAAATTTTGTGGAAGGAGAAATTAAAATTTAATATCAGTAATAAATAACCAGTTTTGAAGTGCTTTAAAAGACTATATCAGTTGATTTTATTTAAGCAGAATTATTTTTCAAAAGTGAAATTTTAGGGAAAAGGAGTATGTGAGGCCTATTTTCTGAGGAATCTTTTAAAGTTACACATTCCTTTTGGAACCTTTTATGTAAATCACCCTGTGTATAATTTTGAGGAAACTTAAAAAAAAAACTTTTGCTAATTTATGCAAATTTATATTTTAATATGTGGAGGTTTAGAGTAATTTATAAAAATGTCTGATTTTCTGGGCTAACATGTCAGTAACTAGTAGTATATTCAGTTAAAATATAAAATCATACAACCAACTGTATTTCACATTTCAACTACAGTATTTTCATTACAAAATCATAATCAAACAAATTATAAAGGTTAATCATTTTCAGAACTTACATTAACCTTTCACTCGATGTAACCTTTTACAAGGTTTAGAAAACTTTTATTTATGCATAAATATTTTAGAGGTAATATTTCAGAAGCACAAATGAAAGCCATATTAATTTCTTTTGAGCTTGGTGTAAAAGCACATATTCAAGTAAATGAAAGTCTTACCTAACATTGAAATCCTATAAAAATGGAAAATTTTAAGTGTGCCAAATTTTCTGAACTGACAGATTAAATATCATGTTTTTGTCACGTCAGTTAGATTTGTAAGTAAATAAAGCAGAAATGTCAATTAGGTGATAATTAAGAAAAACACATCTCCTTAGAGCAAAATCCTTTTTTCTTCTTCTGGTAAATGTAAAACCGTGTGGTAGGGTGCATGCATCTTCTGACCTACCTGTTTGCTGTTGCCTTAGGGGCCTTTTGGTTCACTACAACAGTTTTTCACAAATTGTTACATGATGTTATTGAAAGATTTTGACATGAATTTTTACCTGACGAAAGTGAAGTAGCTGTGTTTTATTTCATGTCTTGTAGGAATTCTTTCATTTTCTCTCCAATACTTCAACTGCATGAATTGTGAGATTTAGTTGGCTGATGGATTTCTAAAGACCAGTACAAAATATTTTTTGTTTTGTTTTAAAACATCATGACCAAAAGAAACTTCTTCAAATGATAGGAATTATGTTTCCCTTCAAATAATAGGAATTATGTTTCTTTGCAGAAATATATGATACTGTCTCTTTATTTTCCAAAACATGTGAAAACAAAAAAGGAAACATAAGGTTTCTAGCTCCTAAAATGTATTTAGTCATCCTTTTGTTACACACTATCTCTATAGCAGTCTTGATTTTTTTGAAATGATTTCTCAATCATTTAACTTGTTTTATTTTATAAATCCAGTCCATGATCTTTTGATAAAAACCATCTGCTATGTAATCTGATTTGTTTTCATTAGAAGATACATAATTGGTCATAAAACTCCAATGGAAAAAATCCTTTAGTCATATCAATTAATACAAATATCTGAATATTTAGTGCAAAAAATACTTGCTAAAGCTCACTTAGCTTGCTGGTAATGTATGGCATTCTTATTTTGGCATTCCATGTTTCATTGTTTCTTTAAGAGTCAGTAGCTCCATAATTCTGGTATGCTAAAGTATAAACTCCCTCTTTAAAAATGCTCACCATTTTGTCTTCAGGATTTTACAATTATATTGTTTTTCTTTTTGAGGCTATTTTATACAGCATCTTCTCAGGATGGTTATTGTAGATTTGTTATATTCCAGCAGTAATATAGACCTGTATTCTCTGGTTTTAACTCCTTAGTATCCTAAAATCATATGTTACAAGAATATCCTGCAGGTTATGTTCAGACAGCTAGGGAGATAGATTCTCGGTCAGATGCATTCTTCATATTTTCAGTTGTGAGTACTGAATTAGCTGCTGTGAGTGAGCCCTTGTGGAAAAGAAAAACAATGGTTCAGAAATAGGGTTTCTAATAATTTCCAATTAATTGAAAGTTACTGTAGTTTTATTTTAATAGTATATTCAGTATTTGTTACCAAAGTAAGCAAACAGTATTTTTATAGTCACAGCTTATACATAAATTTAAGGATTTCTTTAAATAAAAGATTCTTTTACTCTAACAAGGATTGTAAATATGTTATTTAATAACAGAATTAACATCGCAAATGTAACCATGAAAAAAAGCTGTAATTTTTAGAAATAACTGATTTCTGCTGTCATTGTTGAAGCTAACTTTTATTTTCAGAGATTATGAGCAATAAGCTTATACTAAACATGCGATCATTCCCTCGTCTCTAATAAATTTAACAGCATTTCCTGCTGTAAAATATTGTAGCTTACTTACTGTTAGCTCATGGTTTGAATTTAGATTGATTAAAACAGATTTCATGATATTTTAAATTTCCATTGAAGAATTGCTCATGTAAATGACAGGATAATGTAAAATGTAACTTTAAATTATTTTCAATGACCATGACCAATAATAAACTTAACCAAAAATTGAGTAATAAATCATAGCTAAATAGTAAAACCTGGATCTTTTTAGAAAAATTGTATTGATGACAATTAAGGAAGTATATCGGAGTTGACTTAAAAGCTGATGTCTTCATAGTGAATCAACAAAGAATATTTTTTATATTTAACAAGCATCCTATAATTACATATAAAATATATCATGTTATAAAAGAAATGGATCTAAAAAATACATGCTTAACAATAAGTAGAATTAAGCAAATAAGCTCTTAAAATTCAGGTTGAAATTTTTCAAAGTAATCTTACCCCACTATGCCAGTTAAAAAGCAGCTACATACTATGTAATAAGGAACCTTACCTCTGCTAAAGATTTGATAAATTCTTGATGTAGTTGAAGCGTCTCCAGTTTGGATTGATTCATTTTGTTCAGTTGTTAGTAGAGTACTTGGGGAAGAGGGTCATAAACATCTCTTCGATAAGACCTTAATGAAAATATGTGTCTGTACTGTGCCATTGTTTCAGCAGAACTGCTAATGTATGGAACATGTAGTGCTGCTTCGAGGCTGCTGCAGTCTCTCACTCTTCCTACTGTGGAATCAATACACGTCTGAAAATACATAATCAAAGTAATTTAACATACTGAAGGCTTCTTGTCTTCAGAGACAACATTTAGATTCAGTCTTTCTAAAAAGGAATGGCACTGCTTTTCAGAGGAAAGCCTGTTCTGGGCAGCTTTTGCAGAATGACAGCCTGCCTTGTCGCTGCTCTCCACTGCAGAGAGATGCAGTGCATTCACTAATTTTGATTGGTCAGTTGTATTGGGCTTGAACTGTGCTTCATATGTATAGCATTCCCCCCCCCCCCACTGTTTTTATATAAGGATGCTTTTTTAAAAGGCTATATTTATAAGTGTTTGTTTATTGCTTTTAAATAGAATATAAGTAAATCAGTCCTTTAAAAGTGTGTATTCTCTTCTGGTTTGTTGTTCATTTATGCCAAACATTAAAAAATGCAGGGGGGGGGGCGAGAAAAACTTCACATAGAGTATATATTATTTTTAAAGCTTGGACAATTGCTTTGAGACTATTTTAGTCATACATATTTTTTTAGTTGAGGTTCTTTGTTGTACAAATAGAAAGCCACTGCATCTTTACTGTAAACCACATTTCATTTCAACTATATAGTTTGCATCCAAGTCTTCTTCTTCTCTGTATTCCAAATTGTTATCAACATCTCAAAGTGTTAAATATTTCCTTTAAATTCCATTTCTGTTAGTATACTCTTCATGTATATTCAATCAAATGCATTATTTCCTAGATTACTGTTCAGCCTTCTCCGTTGGTAACTCTTTTATTCAGTAGGCATATACTGATAATTTACCATAATATTTTATTTTAACTGGCTATTGTTATTTTTAACCTGGGTACTGTTAGTGGATTGCTATGTTTAAGTATTATATGTAGTTATATACGAATGTTATTGGCTAAATATATGACAAAAAGCCCTGGCTGGTTGGCTCAGCGGTAGAGCGTCGGCCTAGTGTGCGGAGGACCCGGGTTCGATTCCCGGCCAGGGCACACAGGAGAAGCGCCCATTTGCTTCTCCACCCCTCCACCACACTTTCCTCTCTGTCTCTCTCTTCCCCTCCCGCAGCCAAGGCTCCATTGGAGCAAAGATGGCCCGGGCACTGGGGATGGCTCTGTGGCCTCTGCCTCAGGCGCTAGAGTGGCTCTGGTTGCAACATGGCGACGCCCAGGATGGGCAGAGCATCGCCCCCTGGTGGGCAGAGCTTCGCCCCTGGTGGGCGTGCCGGGTGGATCCCGGTTGGGCGCATGCGGGAGTCTGTCAGACCATCTCTCCCTGTTTCCAGCTTCAGAAAAATGAAAAAATATATATATATATGACAAAGGAAAAAGGAATTAGTCACAGGTTTTTTATAAATTATAAAGCTAAATTATTTTGAGCTAGATAGGCTGTCAGAAGAATAAAAACAATGGCATAAAATATAAGTAACTTAAAATAGTACTTTAAAGTAGATTTCTATTAACTATATATATAACCTATAATTTTTTATTCTCAATATTGAGAATTTTTTATGACTTGAATATATAAAGAGGTTATATTTTATCTGTTGACAAAATAGAAAACATGCAAAATGACTGAATTATTAGAATATTGACCATCCTGTTTCCATTACTTTAGGAATATTAGTGATTGTCACTTTTTAAAATATATGCTAAGTTTTAAATCTATAATGGGAATTATTCTTTTTTTTTTTTTTTTTTTTTGTATTTTTCTGAAGCTGGAAACGGGGAGAGACAGTCAGACAGACTCCCGCATGCGCCCGACCGGGATCCACCCGGCACGCCCACCAGGGGCGAAGCTCTGCCCACCATGGGGCGATGCTCTGCCCCTCCGGGGCATCGCTCTGTCTCGACCAGAGCCACTCTAGCGCCTGGGGCAGAGGCCAAGGAGCCATCCCCAGCACCCGGGCCATCTTTGCTCCAATGGAGCCTTGGCTGCGGGAGGGGAAGAGAGAGACAGAGAGGAAGGAGAGGGGGTGGAGAAGCAAATGGGCGCTTCTCCTATGTGCCCTGGCCGGGAATCGAACCCGGGTCCCCCTCACGCCAGGCCGATGCTCTACCGCTGAGCCAACCGGCCAGGGCTGGGAATTATTCTTTTATGACTTTTACAACCAGTATACATTTTTATAATCTGCTGGTAGTGGGGCTGGCATAATAGATGAATTTTGAATTGCATTTCTGTAGAAGTTGAGAGTAATGTGGTGGAAAATTTTGTGAATTTCTAAAATCTTCTGCATAGCTTTAGGTGGCAAGGCTTTGATAATGCTAGAAACTAAATATTGTTGTGTTACTTTTCCTGCATTTTTAAAGTTGGAGAAAAGGGACTTGTTAGAACACCAGCCATGTTGAAAGATAGTGTGTGCATGTGCATAAACATGTTATTTCAAGTTTAAAACTAAAATAAAATATATTAGCATCAGTTGACACTTGTGGGGATGAGAAATTATTAACATAGTAAAATACATATAGTGCTTTTCTGCCAGAGTTCAAGTATTTGCTCATATTTATCATTAAAATATCCCCACGAAATGGAGGAAACCAAAACACTGTGAAGCTGAATGACTTGAAAAAGTCTAGGTAAGTTAGTAGCAAAACCAGTGTTAGAACTCATCTCTACCAATAGTTGGCTCTCTCTTTAGAAAATTCTGAGGGTACTTGTGTTTAGTTTTGGATGATCTGGGTTTAGATACATCTTAATAGTTACATGATTTTTGTCAAGTCAAACATTTTCTGGGACACAAATTCTTTTTTTTTTTATGTAAATTTCTGTGCTTTGTTTAACTCTCTGTGAGGCTGAATTTTCCAAGTTAAATTGAGACTATTTTAAACAAACAAATTCTGGGATCTCTAAGAAATAATGACAGCAAAAGAGCTCATGTCTGGACATTGCTCTTTACTCCCTGTGCAAGTGACTTGTGGTTAAGGATACACAATATATTATAAACAACAATTTTTTCCTGCATACAATGGTTAGTATACTTTTCTTTCTAAACACCACAAATTTGGTGTTTTGATTACAAGGTTCTCTGATTTCTTACAGGTAATCCTAACTTTCTTTATCTTTAACAAAGATGAAAATATCTATACCTCTGAATTGAAAATCAGATGATATAATTTCTTGGAAAAAATATCAAATTACATGTTATAATTTACAAAGATTCTTACTTCCATAGTAACAGATTTTCATACTTGTGTATTTAATATATGTAATTTGTATCTATATAGGATACTAATTTTTAAAAATGCTACATACAATTGGTGATTTAAAACCAATTTTTGGGCCCTGGCCGGTTGGCTCAGTGGTGGAGCTTCAGCCTGGTGTGCAGAAGTCCCGGGTTCGATTCCCAGCCAGGGCACAGAGGAGAAGCGCCCATATGCTTCTCTACCCCTTCCCATCTCCTTTCTCTCTGTCTCTCCCCCTCCTGCAACCGAGGCTCCATTGGAGCAAAGTTTGCCCGGGGGCTGGGGATGACTCTGTGGCCTCTGCCTCAGGCGCTAGAATGGCTCTGGTCGCAACAGAGCGACTCCTCGGATGGGCAGAACATCACCCCCTGGTGGGCATGCTGGGTAGATCCCAGTCAGGCGCATGCGGGAGTCTGACTGCCTCCCCGTTTCCAGCTTCAGAAAAATACAAACAAACAAACAAACAAAAAACCTCTAATAAAAAAAACAAAAAAACAATTTTTGTATGTTATAAAATACTTATGGAGTAATTATGAATTAGTTAATTAACAACTTGGGAAGGCTGTTTAATTTTTCTAATGATAACCAAGCAACAGATATGAATCTAACCCTAAATATCTCTATTAAAATCCTTTTTCACAAATTATGTTTTCTTTTTGGTTATAAATAGTTTGGTTGCATAGGAATTTTAATTCCTAAAATTTCTGATATGTAAGCCTCTAGTATATATACATATATATTTAAAGACTTAATTGATTTTAGAGAGGGGAGAGAGAAAGGGGGGAGGAACAGGAAGCACCAACTCATAGTAGTTACCTCTTATATGTGCCTTGACACAAGCCCAGGCACCTCAGCATTCCAGGTCGATGCTCCATCCATTGCACCATCAGAGGCCAGGTGGAAGCCTTTAATATTTAATTTTACACATTTACCCCCTTAAGTTTGACAGTTGTGAGAGTAGTTTATTGTTTACATTTACCTTGCACTGTTTGTATCAGATCCCTCTTATCCAGCTTGTGTCTGGTTCTGATTCTACATTTTTGATGATTCTGAATTTGTAAGTAAAAAAAGCTCAAAATATTGAAACCACAATTAAAAGTGCTTTGAAACTACTTACAAAGTAAGTAGGTGAAAAATCACCTTTTAAATTGTGTGCAGCCCTGGCTGGTTAGCTCAGTCAGTTAAGAGCATGGTCCCCAATGACAAGGTTGTGGGTTGGATACCCAGTCAGGGCACAAACGGGAAGCAACCAATGAATGCACAGTTGAGTGGAACAGCAAATGAATGTTTCCTTTACCCTTCTTGTTTTTCTCCCCTCCTCTCTCCATCTCTCTAAAAATGAATCAATAAATAAAAAAATTAAGCACTGCCAAATAGCTTGGTTGGTTGGAGCATTGTTCCAGAGCATAGAGATTGCTGGTTCAATTCCCTGGTCCGGGCACATTCAGGGGGAGCTTGATGTTCCTGTCTCCTTTTCTCTACCTCTCTCAAAAAATAAAATAGAGTAAGTTAATTAACTAATTAAATTAAAATTGAAAAAATAAGTTGTATTGCTTGAAGTGCGCTTTTTCAACGAATACTTAACAAAGCTAATTTTCGACTCTCTGATCTTGGAGTCCAAAGAAGAAAGGTCTATTTTGGTTTAAACCAATCCAACACTTTCACTTGGCTTCTCGTACATTTCTTTCACAACAAATATCTTACCAGAAAAATATAAATGAACTATCTGTTGAAAATTCCTTCAAATGGGGAGTAGCCAAGATAGTAGAAAATCAACATTAGTGATTCGTTATCTATAAGAGAATAATTGAACATTGGTTATGACTGTATAAAGTACATGCATCAAAATTCTATATTCCTTTTTTTAGTTGAATTTATTGGGGGTGACATTGGTTAATAAAATTATGTAGGTTTCAGGTGCACAGTTCCATAACATCATCTGTATATTGTATTGTGTTCACCACCCCAAGCCAAGTCTCCTTCCATCACCATTTTGCCCTCCTTAACCTCTCTTACGTGCCCCAAACCCCCTTTCCCTCTGGTAATCACCACATTGTTGTCTGTCTATGAGGGTTTATTTTTGTTTGTTTATTTATTTATTTATTTTTGCTTAGTTCTTTTACCTTTTTTACTCAGCTCCCCACCCCGCCTTTCTAAGAGCTGTCAGTTTATTCTCTGCATCTGTGAGTGTTCTATTTTGTTTATTTTTGTCATTAGATTCCACAAATAAGTGAAATTATGGTATTTGTCTTTCCCTGACTGGCTTATTTCACTTAGCATAATACTCTACAGGTCTATCCTGTCACAAAAGGTAAGATATCCTTTCGGTAAGTATTATTTCGTTATTTAAACGTACCACAGCTTTTTTATCCATTCATCTACTGATGGACACTTGGGCTGCTTCCAAATCTTGGCTGTTGTAAATAACTGCAATGAAAATAGTGGTGCATATATTCTTTCAAATTAATGCTTTGAGTTTCTTCAGATATATTCCCAGAAGTGGAATTTCTGGGTCATAAGGCATTCCCATTTTTAATTTTTGATGTAACTCTATACGTTTTCCACAATGTCTGTACCAGTCTGCATTCCTACGAACAGCTCAAGAGTGTTCCCTTTTGTCCACATCCTCATCAACACTTATTGTTTGTTGATTTATTGATGATAGCCATTCTCACAGGTGTGTGGTGGTATCTTGTGGTTTTTTTTGTTTTTTTGTTTTTTTTTTTTCATTTTTCTGAAGCTGGAAACAGGGAGAGACAGTCAGACAGACTCCCGCATGCGCCCGACCGGGATCCACCCGGCACGCCCACCATGGGGTGACGCTCTGCCCACCAGGGGGCAATGCTCTGCCCATCCTGGGCGTCGCCATGTTGCGACCAGAGCCACTCTAGCGCCTGAGGCAGAGGCCAAGGAGCCATCCCCAGCGCCCGGGCCATCTTTGCTCCAATGGAGCCTCGGCTGCGGGAGGGGAAGAGAGAGACAGAGAGGAAAGCGCGGCGGAGGGGTGGAGAAGCAAATGGGCGCTTCTCCTGTGTGCCCTGGCCGGGAATCGAACCCCGGTCCTCCGCACGCTAGGCCGACGCTCTACCGCTGAGCCAACCAGCCAGGGCGGTATCTTGTGGTTTTAATGTGCATTTCTCTTATGATTAATGACATTGAGTATCTTTTCATATGTCTATTGACCATCTGTGTGTCCTCTTTAGAGAAGTTTTTATTCAGGTCCTTTGCCCATTTTTTAATTGGATTGTTTGGGGTTTTGTTTGTGTGAGTGTTGAGTTTTATAAGTTCTTTATTAATTTTGAACACTACTCCCTTACCAGATGTATCATTGGTGAATATATTCTTCCACTCAGTGGGTTGTCTTTTCATTTGTTGATGGTTTCTTTGTTGTGCAAAACATTTTAGTTTGATATAGTTCCATTTCTTTATATTATTTTTTGTTTCCCTTGTTTAGAAGATATATCAGAAATAATATTGCTACAAGAATTGTCCAAGATTTTACTGCCTATGTTTTCTTCTTGGATTTTTATGGCTTTGAGTCTAATATTTAAGTCTTTAATCCATTTTGAGTTTATTCTCATGTACAGTGTAAGAAGGTAGTCTGGTTTCATTTTTTGCACATTGTTCAATTCCCAATATCGTTTATTGAATAGACTGTCCTTACCCCATTGTATGTTCCTGCCTACTTTGGGAAATATTAATTGACCATAACTGTTTGGTTTTATTTCTGGGTTTTCTATTCTGTTGCATTGATCTACAGGGTGTCCCTGGGTTACAAACAGTTCTGTTCCTATGATAGTGATGTAACCCGAATTTTGTTGTCAGTAGAAACATACCCTAGCCTAACACAAACAAAACACTTTAAATAGTCCAAAATAGCATAGATAAGCATGTTTGGGGACGCCAGCTCCCTCCCTCATATGCTGTGTTACTGTGTAGTCTTTGGCCATGAGCCTCCAAACTAGTTTGCCTACGTAGTCTGTAAGTATAACGCTAATGGCATAAGCCAAAACATTCACGTCTCAATTTTTTTACGTATTTATGGGAGTGAGCATCATAAACTCAAAACATTGTATGTTGAGACTGTCATAACCTGAGGACCCCCTGTATAACTCTGTTTTTATGCCAATACCATGCTGTTTTAATAACTATGGCTTTATAGTATAGTTTGATGTCAGGTAGAGTGATTCCTCTAACTTTGTTCTTTCTCAAGATTATCACCAGGCTGGGTGGCTCGTTGGGTAAAGTGTCATCCCAGCACACTGAAGTCACAGGTTCCATCCCCAGGCAGGGCATGTGTAAGAAGCAATCAATGAGTGCACAACTGAATGGAACAACTAAGTAGGACGACAAGTTGATGCTTCTCTGTCTCTCTCAAACAGTGGAAAAATTAAAAAAATAAAAGAAAAAGGATTGCTGTAGAATACTCTGAACAGAACAACTCCACAAAGCATTTTTCCCTATCTTTTTCTACCTCACTATGCTGGGCATTTAAATTTTTTAATTTTTATTTTCTAAACTATATTTGTAACTCATTGGCTAGCATCACTTACAAAAATAAATGTATGGCATTTCTTTTCATTTTCTCACTCAACCTAGAATTTGGACTATTACTACTTTTTAATCCTCATCTGTTGTCCAGCTTTGGCATGTCATCTTTGGCTACTTGTCCAAATTATTACCACCTCTGCCCCCAATTTCTTGGTTTACTGTTATGACTGCTTTATATTCCTCTTTGCATTCTTAAATTTTATGGAATTTGTTAATGATTTTCTCTTATATTTTCATCAAAATTATATAAAATCTTATTTTTGCTCCTTTTTTCACATTGGTTTCTCTTTCTTTTCAGTTGTTTCATTTTCTTTGCATAATTCTCCTATGGGTTTATTTTGCAGTACGAAGTTTATTTCTGTGTCCTGAAACCAAGCCAGTAGGTGAGCTAGATTATATATTTAACAAAGCTGTGGCAAATCCCTTCTTCTCTGCTGTTATGTGTGCTGTGCTCTGGCAGGAGACTTAGCTGAATGCTGCCTGTGAACTAGTAGTGGTCCGTTATAGAAATCAGAGACAGAATGCTTTTGTAAGAAGGCTGCTATTCTTGATATATGGAGCAAGAGAATGGTAGAATTCTACAGACTTAGTAATTTCCATAGTACTACTTGAGGCATCTATTTAGGAAAATATTTAAAGGCTGTGCTCACTGGTGACTTTCTGCTAGCAAAATACAGCAGTGTCTCTTTAGTTACTGCTAGCCTGTAGTTCCCACTTAGGGATATACTATCTACAAAAAGTCCTGCTAGTGCCTGACCTGTGGTGGCGCAGTGGATAAAGCGTCGACCTGGAAATGCTGAGGTTGCCGGTTCAAAACCCTGGGCTTGCCCGGTCAAGGCACATATGGGAGTTGATGCTTCCAGCTCCTCCCCCCTTCTCTCTCTCTGTCTCTCCTCTCTCTCTCTCTCTCTCTCTCTGTCTCTCCCTCTCCTCTCTAAAATGAATAAATAAATAAAAATTAAAAAAAAAAAAGTTCTGCTAAGTGTCTACAAAATGTCCTGTGCTTTTGATTAGTACTGCAGAGGATCTGTGGATCAATTTGAGAGGTAACATCTTAACAATATTGAGTCTTCCTTTTTTTTTTAATTTTTTTAATTTATTTTTTTATTATTATAGAGACAGAGAGTCAGAGAGAGGGACAGACAGACAGGAATGGAGGGAGACGAGAAGCATCAATCATCAGTTTTTCGCAGTGACACATTAGTTGTTCATTGACTGCTTTCCCATATGTGCCCTGACTGCGGGCCCTCAGCAGACGGAGCAACCCCCTGCTTGATCCAGTGACCCTGGGTCCAAGCTGATGAGCTTTTTGCTCAAACCAGATGAGCCCGCGCTCAAGATGGCGACCTCGGGGTCTCGAACCTGGGTCCTCTGCATCCCAGTCCGACGCTCCAGCCACTGCGCCACCGCCTGGTCAGGCGAGTCTTCCATTTTATAGATACCATATCTCTGTTATTTTTGGTCTTCTTTGATTTATTTTATTAGTGTTTTCTAGCATTTAGCTTATACATTCTCACATATTTTGTGAGATTTTTACCTTTTTATCTAATTATTTAATTTCTTTGGTGCTATTTGAAAGAGCACTTATTTTTTTTTAAAGCAATATTTCAATTGTTTATTTTTAGTATATAGAGGTACGTTCTTTTTTTTTTTTTTTTTTTTTCTTTTTCTTGGTAGACCATTATAATATCCTGCAACTTGACTAAACTCATCCATTAGTCTTGGGATCTTTTTTAGTGGTTTTTTTTTTTAATCTAGATAATGTTGTCTATAATCAGAAACTGTTTAATTCTTCTTGAAACATATGTGACTTTTATTTACTTGCCTAATTTTACTGCCTAAGACTTTGGTATTAGATTTGATAGGAGTGTGTGGGGAGAAACAAGCTGCCATGAGCCCTGAGCATCCTTAAGTGTCCTAGAGTATTGCTAGATATGCTAAGAGTGCAAAGACCTTCTGTCCATTACCTGATTCATTTCTCAGGGTTGTGTTTGAAGAGAGCTACCTTGATAGATGCAATAATGACAACCCAGGCAAAGAGCAGACTTGCTTCTGCTTGTTATAAAAATGGTAGATTTTCTAAGCTCAGTATTCTTCAGCTGTGATGCAAACCTACACTACCAGGGCCCTTGAAGGGGGAGGGGAACTGTCACTGACTTGATCCTCTGCTGCTTGCTGTGTTATGGCAAGTCCTTTGCTTCTTATTCAGGCATCTTATGACTTGCCTGTATCCATGATAGAAACATCTTAGCTTTGTAGCTTGCAAGTAGGGTAAAGTTCTAGACGCTTCATGATTTTTGATAGTTTTGGCAACAAGGATGTGATATTGACAGGAACATGGCTTCCTGCAAGAGAAAAGACAAGGGCTCTTCTAAGCCAGTTTAGGGAATTTGAGATCCAGTAGCAAATGGTCTTATTTAAGTGGTGGGCCAGTAGATATCATACTGACTTTTAGAGGCTAAGCAATGAGAGGTAGAATTAAATGAAGCTACCTGAATGCTGCTTTTGGTCATTGCTCACTCTCTAGGCTAGAGGAGGAAATAATATTATTGCATCAATGGAAAGAATATTATTGCATCAGTGCAGCAGCCTCTGGGTCCTAGGCAGAAGGCAGTAAGTGTGACTGTGAATGCTGAACCAATGGCCCCAGAGCTCAAATAATAGATGTCAGCAATGAGGATATAGAGCTTTGCCGAGACTGGATGAACTGTAAGTTCATTTGTCGAATCCAAGTCAGCAGCCCCTTGAAATTGACTGTAAATGGATGGGAAACAAAGCCTGGCTTATTGGTGTAGAGCTCCTCTTTCCTCCTATGCCCTCTGATTCCTTTCTCTCTCTACTCTAACCTTAGCTGCTTAAGATAAAAGCCAAATATGATAGGGAACCTCAAGGAGGGGAGAGATGAAAATTTGAGAGTCTGCTGAATAGGGATGCCTAGGCACCGTTCTACCCCGTCATTCCTGTGGGGGTTAGGCACGAGAAGGCCCAAGGGCTGCTGAAGGCACTGCGGACTAGGGCGGAGCTTTGCACAGGGCCAGTGAAGGGCCCGTAGGCCTAGGTGCTTTCAGGAGTTTGGAGCTAAGGAGAAGGAAGTGGCACGCGAGGAGCCATCAGCAGAAAATCCTCGACCTCCGTAGCCCTCCTTTCAGGTTGGCCTGCCTCACCACCCTGTACTCCCAATGATGCTCGTCAGAAAATGTCGTCACCCGTTAGCTATGGCTCAAGTCCTTTCTGTATGTATGTTCCTGCTGAGGGAAAAACACTTAAATTCAAGAAAAGCTGAAGTGTGGGTGTAGTCTCTGAGCCTATTCTGTGTACTGTTGTTATGGCTTTCTCTCTCAAATGTATATTTGGTGTTGCCATTTCTTACATACTTACACTGTGAATGCTTATAACTTTGTAGAAGATTCTCCCATTCACAGTCTGCTACATGTCCTCTCCCCAGGTGATCCAGCAAAAACCATGTATCATACCAGGAGAAGAGAAAAGAAAATCACAGCTTTAGTTGTGATTTTTGGTGGCTGCAAAATCACTCAGACTCTTTCTTAGTACAGCAGTGCCACCTGCCTGACCCATCTACCAAGTGCACTTCTTGAAAGTGTCTACTGTGAAGGCCATGTTTAAAGGAAACACCTGACCCATAGACACATTGAGACTCTCAAGCTGATGTCACCGTTTTAGACTAGGTTAACTTGACTACTGACAAGCAAAGGGTCCAACAGACATTACTGATCAAATGAAAACGGTTTGTTCAGGGGGCATCTTGCCTAGACATAGTGTAATTGTGGTTTAGCATGAAGGAGTGGAGCGTGCCCTTTTGGCAAAAACCATATCTCCACCTGAAGCATAGCCACTGGCTTAATGGAGTCTTTGATTCACAGAAGTTTCTTTAAATACTTGATGGTTCAGCCAAGATAAGAGCTAATGATATCAATTGTGCTGCTACAACTGGTCAACCTTCGGGTCAGCTATAGAAAACTGAGAGTGGAAGTGACCACTCTACTTCATTCTCATAGTTCTGACCAACACTCCCCGTTATTAAGATCAGTATATTTTATTGACTTTGGGGCTGTTGCCAGTTGCCTAGCCTTCTGGTGTGCCACTTGGAAGATCTCTTTGGGCTGCAAACCATGAAAAAAAATTGCAGCTGTGACTCAGATTGCTGCAGTTTCTACCTGGATTCATTATTGAATTAGATATAGCTACATGGCCACCTAATGTACTGGGCAATCATTGTATCCTGGGTTTTGAGAAAGGGGACTTCTTAGTGTCCTTCCCCCACTGCCACTTATAGGGCACACTCCTTTTCCTCCTCCAGGGCTGTAGGGTTTTCTGTTCCTTCTCTCCCCTAGCTCTAGTGAGTTTTTAATGGTCTCCAGGGTCATGGGGTTTGCACTTCCCTCAGTGGTTTTAGTTACCCCTCCTGCCCCCCCAGCATTAGAGATGATAGAAAGCATCCAGGCTGGACTTCATGCCTTTTCCTCAGTGGCTCTTGCCTTCCCCCAAGGCTGCACCATGAAGGATGCTTCCTCAGGACCCTTACTCTGCACCTAGTCTTTTTTGTGCTCACCTGGTGAGGTCTGTGAAGGACCTGTGAATGGATACGTGTTCCCTTAGTGTGTGTGGTCTCCATGAATTCTATATTTTCTCCCTAGTACATGCTCAGTCTTTAGCAATTTATTAACAGTTTTAGCTGAAGCGTTCTTAGAGGTGTCCAGTATTGTCTTCACAGGTACTCATGTGCTCATGTCCCATTTGTCCTTTCAGGCACCTGTTTCTCCTTAGAGTGTGGGTTGGTCTGTTGTCCTGTAGCTTCAGCTCTCCTTGCAGCTGTTTCCATGATAACAGATTAATTTCTTGACCCAGCTTGGTCACGACTGATTACCCTGGTAGATGTTGTATGATTTTATTTGTAGTTATCTTGGTAGTCTTTTCCTGTATGTTTAAGAGAGATACTGGTCTGTCATTTTCTTTTATTATGTTTTTGTCTGGTTTTAGAATTAGAGCAATGTTGGTTTCATAAAATGAATTGAAAAAGTTTCCCCTTCCTGTGCTTTTAAAAAAGCTTCTGTAACAACAGTACTAGTCCTTTCTTAAATGTTTGATAGATTTCAATAGAGAAGATATTTGGGCCAAAAGGATTTATGTTGTTTAAAGTTTTAAATTCCAAATTCTAATTATTTAATAGTTAATAGGTTCAAGTTTTGTATTTTTTTCTGTGTCTGTTTTGGTGGTAAATATGTTTCAAATAATTTGTTTATATTATGTAGTCAAATTCATTGGCATCTATTTGTTTTTAACATATTATATTATATGTGGATCACTGCTGATATCTTCCCTTTTATTACTGATATTGGAAATTACGATTTTTGGAGTGATCATTTTGCTTAGAGCTTTATTTCTACTCATTTTTTTTTTATTCGGAGAATTTTTATTAGAGCATATTTGAGCAAAAACTGATGACAGTTGCTGGGAAGCAAGATCTCAAATGCTCCGCAGAATGCTTTTATGCATTTGAAATTAAGAAGGAACATAAGAAAGATTGCATGAGTGTGGGAGAAGGCAAGGCAGGTCTGGATTATAGAGTAGTTGAGATTATGTGCTCTGTTGAGGTAGACTGCCTTTGAGAGGTATTACTTCTGGCACTTCAAAGGCTGTGAGTATCAATGCACAAGAACAATGGTCAGGCCTGGCTTAAAGACCTTTCATCAAAGAAGTTAGAGGCCTGGGACATGACTTCCCACCAGTACCTGCCCAGCCCTTATTCATCCACAGGTGTATGCTCTTAGAATTATTTCCAGACACAATAAATGGTTGTGGGTTTTTCTGGAATAACCCACTACTAATCTTTGCTAATCTTGTTTTTTCAGTAGATTCTCTGAAGAGAGGGCCCATGGAGTACAACATGCTATCTACAGGAAGTCAGTCCTTCCTCTCCTTTCCTCATTTAGCTCACCAGAAAGCCCTCCTTTGGCTTTAACACTTTGAACCACATTATTCATACTGACCAATATCCTGTTCCCCTTTCTTGGAGATATTCAGGAAACTATGAAAGCATATTTCTGAGGATATTATTTTAAACTGCTTAATTTCAAGAAATAGCAGATATGGGAGAAGCTCTAAAAACCAAGCAGAAGTTAGCTGCCCCCCTTTTTAATATTAAGTGAGAGGCGGGGAGGCAGAGAGACAGAATCCCACATGTGCCCCGACCAGGATCTACCCAGCAAGTGCCCTACAGGATGATGCTTTGCCCATCTGGGACTACTGTCCTTTGCTTGGCAACCAAGCCATTTTAGCACCTGAGATGAGGCTATAGAGCTACCCTCAGTGCCTGGGGCCAGCTTGCTGGAACCATCTGAGCCATAGCTCTGTGTGTGTGTGTGTGTGTGTGTGTGTGTGTGTGTGTGTGTGTGTGAGAGAGAGAGAGAGAGAGAGAGAGAGAGAGAGAGAGTGAGGGGGGGGGGGAAGGAAAGGAGGGAGGGAGGGAGGGAGGGAGGGGAGTCACTTCTCCTGTGGGCCCTGATCAGGAATTGAACCCGGAATTTCCACACACTGAGTTGACGCCCTACCACAGAGCCAACTAGCCAGGGCCTGAAGTTAGCCTTTGTAAAGAACATTTAAATTTGTAAGGGAAATGTTACAAATGTAAGAAGGGTCTCTCCCTCTCTGTCCCAGGAAGAAGAGATCCAAATCTCTACAAACTGTTATCAATGGAGATAATAGCCTGGACTTAAACTTGCTTAACATCCTTATCCTTGTTTACTTTGCTTTCCTGATAACCTCCCATAACTGCTCTCCATTCCCAAGGTCTTCTTTTTGTCTTCAGCTGAAGATGGTATAAGGTCGTGGCTTCCATTTAGGCAGGTTACTCAGTTTTCCTGGGTCTTTCCCATGTTTATAGGAGATATGCATGTTATTAAACTTTAATTTGTTTTTTTCCTGCTAATCTGCCTCATTTTAATTTGATTATTAGATATATTTTGGGCTGACAAATTCTGCTCTCCCACTCTTCCTCATGTGAAACTTCAAATAAGAAGTTGTACATTTCAGAAGCTAAATTGATAGACTGTTCTATATTGCATTAAGCCAATCTCAGGTCTTGAGACTAGGTCACTTCAGTTAAGAGTTGTGTCTCATTTCAGGACACAGTCTCGTGGATGGGCTCCCAAGTTAGGCCTATATTATGCAAGCAAGCAGGTAATTCATAAGAGTCATGCCAATGAAAACAAATGAAAAACAATTATTAATGATTGCAACAAATTATAAAAGTGTCTGAACCAAGGATGCAGCCAATCAAGATTTCTGGATGTCAGGGTTTAAACAGCTTTTGATGGAGAGAAGGCAGGTGGTAACATAGACTTTCCTGATTTTAAGTTTGAAAGTCTCGGGTGCTCTTTCTGGTAAGGCTACTAGGAACCTTGTAAGCAAGGTGCCAAACCAGTACTTCCAAGGCTTTGATTGGCTTCGATAAGTCAGTCTTAATTCTGGGAGATTATTTTCTTGTTTGATGTATTTCTTTTGCAGTTTTCTTCATGTAAATAAAGCCAGTTTTATTGGGGTATAATTGATATACAATAACGTGCACATGTTTAAAGTGTACAAATTGAGCCTGGCCTGTGGTGGCACAGTGGATAAAGCGTTGACCTGGAATGCTGAGATCGTCGGTTTGGAATCCTGGGCTTGCCTGGTCAAGGCACAAACGAGAGGCAACCACATATTAGAAAAAATATTGCTACCAGAAGTGCCCAGATTTTTTTTATTGGCTTCGAAAAGTCAGTCTTAATTCCTTAAAGCTGTCTAGTCATATCTGAGTCTGTGTATGTTTCTCTAATTTGACTTTCAAGTCAAAGCCATGTGCTTTCTGCCTGTGCTTTCTTCTAGGAGTTTTATCAAGTCTTACATTTAAGACTTTAATCAGTTCTGAGTCTATTCTTGTGGATGGTGTAAGAAGGTAATCTCATTTCATTTTTTTCCATGCATCTGTCCAGTTTTCCCAATGACATTTATTGAATAGAATGTCCTGACCCCTTTGTATGTTCTTGCCTGCTTTGTCAAATATTAATTGACCATATAGGTGTGGGTTTATTTCTGGGCTTTCTGTTCTCCTATTGATGTATATATCTATTTTTATGCCAGTACTGTGCTGTTTTGATTACTGTAGCCTTATAGTATAGTTTGATATCAGGATATGTGATACCTCCAACTCTTTGTTCATCTTTCTCAAGATTGCTGTGGCTATTCAGGGTCTCCTGTGGCTTCATGTAAATTTTGGGATTCTAGTTCTGTGAAATATGCCATTACTATTTTGATAGAAATTACATTGACTCTATAGGTTGCTTTGGGTACAATGGGCATTTTAATGATGTTAATTCTTTCTGTCTGTAAACATGGTATATGTTTCCATTTCTTTGTTTCATCTTCAGTTTTTTTATGCACTATCTTAACAATTAAAAAAATTATTCATTGATTCTAGAGAAAGGATGAGAGAGAGAAACATCAATCCATTTTCAATTGATGAGGATTGAACTGGCAACCTCTGTGAATTAGGGCAATTTTCTAACCTACTGGGCTATCTGGCCAGGACATTGTCTAACCATTTTTTTTTAAATGTTTATTTTTTTGAGGTTAGAGAGAAAGGAAGGGAGAGAGAACAAGACAGAAACATTGATTTGTTCCTGTATGTGCCCTGACTGGGGATTGAACTGGCAACTTCTGCACTTTGGGACAGTGCTCTAACCAACTGAGCAATCTTGCCACGGCTAACAATTTTTGAGTGCAGATGTTCTACCTCTTTGCTTAAATTTCTTTCTAGGGTTGTTTTTTCTTCCATGCAATTGTAATGAAATAGTTTTCTTAGTTTCCCTTTCTTATAGTTCATTAGTGGTGTATAGAAATGCAGCTGATTTATGATCATTTATTTTGTATTCTATGTTACTGAATTCATTTATCAGTTCTGATAATTTTTAGGTGGAATCTTTAGTATTTTCTATATATACAGTAGTATATATAGTATATACTATATATAGTATTTTCTAATATACATAATATTTTTTATCTGCAAATAATGACAGTTTTACCTCTTCTTTTCCAATTTGGATGTTTTTTATTTCTTCTTTTTGTCTAATTGCTGTGGCTTGGACCTCTAGTACGATGTTGAATAAGAGCGGTGAAAGTGGACACTCTGTCTTGCTCCTGATCTTAAGGGAAACACTTTTTGTTTTCTCTCATTGAGTTTGATTTTAGCTGTGGGTTTGTCATATATGGCCTTTATTATGTTGAAGTATGTTCCCTCTATTGCCACTTAGCTCAGGTTTTTTTCATAAATAGGTGCTGGATTTTGTCAAATGCTTTTTCTATATCTATTGGTATGATCATGTGATTCTTTAGCCTTTATTTTGTTTTATGTGGTTTATCATATTAATTGATTTGCAGATAATGAACTAGACTTGCATTCCTGGAATAAATCCCACTTGATTATGGTGTATGATCTTTATAAGATACTGTTGAATTTAGGTTTGCTAATATTTTGTTGAGGATTTTTGCATCTATGTTTTCTTGTAATTCATATCTAATTTCATACCATTGTTGTTGAAGAAGATGCTTGATGTGATTTCAGTCTTCTTAAATGTATTGAGGCTTGTGTTTTGGCCTAACATGTTTAATGGCTGTATAGTATTTTTCCCCAATGAGAAAGAAGGAAGGGGCCGGAACCACGAAGTGTGGAATAATAAAAGGCTTTATTGTGCACAGCGCACATCCCGCCTGAGGAGGTCCTCTGGTCCCGGGGGACAGAGACCAGTGGAGTCACAAGAGGTGCCCTGTGTGGGAGATATTTAAAGGGTCCCTAGGGTGGTCAAGCTAATATGACGTGGTGAAATCTCACTGGCTGACGGAGGTGTCACTCTTTTCCAAAGGGCTCCTGGGATGTTTCTTTTGGCTCGTTTGGTTGTGGGCGGTCCTAGCCAAAGTTCCCAGGCCTGAGCTGCCCACGTGACCTTCCCCCATTATCCACTGACCTTACAACAGCAATGTTACATGTGCACATGTAAAGAATATATATATTCTGCTGCTTTGGGGATGAGATGCTCTGAAAGTACCAATTAAATTCATCTGGTCTAGGGTGTCATTTAAATCTGCTGTTTTCTTGTTGATTTTCTGTCTGGAAGATATATTCATTGATGTTAATGACTGTATTACTGTTACTATGACTGTGTAACTGTCTCTCTCTCTTCCTCCATGTCCATCAAGAATTGCTTTGTGTATTTAGGTGCTCCTGTGCTGGCTTCATCAATGTTTATAAGGGTCATATACTTTTGTTGGATTGACCCCTTAATCAATGTTGTAAGGCCAGTGGCCGCTGTTGTCATGGCCATTCACATGCACGTTCTCATTGGATTTGGGCAGATGTAAAGAAACAGTAGAGCCAAAAAATGGTGGGCCATTCATTTATTAAGATCTCTCACCGGCCGACAAGCAAACAGGCAGGGAAGACCTCTTCCCTCTCTTTCAGTGGCTCCCAAAGCCCTGATGCATTCTCCGGTTCCACAACCCGGAGAGTCTTCTCTGGTTCCTCCTGGAATCAAAGGCCCCCACAGGCCTGACCTGTGGTGGCACAGTGGATAAACCGTCAACCTGGAAATGCTGAGGTCGCCGGTTCAAAACCCTGGGCTTGCCTGGTCAAGGCACATATGGGAGTTGATGCTTCCAGCTCCTCCTCACCTTCTCCCTCTCTGTCTCTCTCTCTTTCCCTTTCTCTCTCCTCTCTAAAATGAATTAAAAAAAAATAAAAAAAAAAAAAAAGCCCCCACAAGCCTCAGTTAGGCTCCCAAAACCCCTCAGCTCTGGTTCCCTATCTGTACACCTTCTCTCTTTCTGCACAAACTGGCTTCATCTTCAGCACTGTGCATCTCTCTGCTCTCTCTGCAAAACTGCCTAGGGCAACAAAAACCCCTTCTCCAGCAAACAGTAGCAAAACAATGGCCCCTCCCAAGCAGGAATACAATCTGCAATTTGCAATCAACTGCCCTGCTCTGAGGGCAAGTATACAGTGGCCACTCAGTGCTATTTTGTAACAATAAAAGTGAGCAAACTAAAAAAATACAAATTTTACAAACTCATTTGCCCAACAAATGTCCTTCCTTGTTTCTGCTTATAGCCTTTTTTAAAAAAGTCTATTTTGTCTGATACAAGTATTGCTACCCCAGATTTTTTGTTTCCATTTTTATGAAATATTTTCTTGCATTTCTTTTTTCTTTCAGTCTGTGTCTTTTCATCTGAAGTTTGTCTCTAACAGACAGCATTTATGTATATGGACCTTGTTCTTTATTCATGTAGCTACCCTGCTTATTTTTATTGTAATTCATTACATTTAAATGTAATCCATTTAGGTTTAAAATGACTATTGATATGTATATATTTATTACCACTTTATTATACATATTTATGTTCCTCTTTCTTTTCCTTAAAGAAGTCCCTGTAACATTTCTTGAAATACTGGTTTGGTGTGATGAACTCTTTTAGCTTTTTCTCTTCTGGTGAGCTCTTTATTTCTCTTTTAATTTGAAATGATAGTCTTGCTGGGTAAAGTAGTCTTGGTTTTAGGTCCTTGCTTTACATCAGTGATTTTTAGCTGCTGTTTTGTGGCTGTTTGCCAGTCCACCAGAAATTTCATGCCAGGGTACATCAGGGTGGTTAAATCTTTCACAGACTGGCACGAAATTTCTGATGCACCAGCACCTGTCTGTGGACCAGTGGTTGAAAACTACTGCTTAACATCACTGAGTGTATCATGTCAGTACTTTCTGGTCTGTAAAGTTTCTGTTGAAAAATCAGCAACAATATTTTGGGATTCCCTAACATATAACTAACTGTCTTTCTAATTCTCTTTTTATCTTTAACCTTTGCCATTTTAATTATGACGTGTCCTGGTGTAATCCTCTTTGGGTCATCTTGTTTGGGACTCTCTGAGCTTCCTGGACTTGTGTGTCATTTCTTATTCATCAGGTTAGGGAAGTTTTCAGTCATTATTTCTTCAAATAGTTCTCTATCCCTTGCTCTCTCTTCTTCTTCCGGTACCCTATGATGCAGATTTTGTAATGCTTAATGTTGTCCCCAAAGTCTCATAATGATCTTCATTATTTAAATTTTTTTTTTCTTTTTGTTGCACTGATTGTTTTTTGCTACCTTGTCTTTCAAATTGTTGATTCAATTCTGTTTCATATAATCTGCTGTTGATTTCTAGTGTATTTTTCACTGAAGATATTGTATTCTTTATTTTTGACCTTTTAAATGGTTTTTATATTCTTTTTTAAGGCTTATACTCTCTTTATTGATATTCTCCTGAGTTTCTTTATATATGGTAGTTTGTTTTGAACTTTGTATGTGGTAGGTTGCTTGCCTCCATTTCATTTTATTATTTTTCTGGGGGTTGGGGATTTTATTATTTCGCTATTTTGACTTCCTCTTTGTATATATTTCTATATATTATGTAGATCTACTATATCTCTTAGTCTTGGTAGGGTGGCCTTATAGTAGGTGTCCTGTGGGGCTCAGTGGTCCATTCTTTCTAATCACCTGAGCTACGTGCTTCATTGAGTGTCCTTCATGTGGGTTATATCAGCCCTCCTGTTTTAGTTCAGTTCTGATTGCTGTTGGCCCATCCATGAGTGTGGTTGACCCTCTGGCTGGCTGACTATGAGGTTTGACCCTGACCCCAGTGTCTAGCTGCTGTGTGGGGGCTGACCCTTTGAAGCCCCCTATGAAACATAATTTGCCCCAGCAGTTTCTGGGCCAAGATCTCTCTTTGAGTGTGCTACTTGTGGAGCTAATTATTTCATGCTTTGATATGGTATCTCTTGGAAGGGACTCCTGTGCAGGTCAGTATCAGATGCTGCCTGAGACTAGACCTGGGCTATCTGTTAAGATCTACAAAGTGATCCACAGTTGGTGACTGTCTCTGCTGGGCCTGGATGCACAAGGGAAGGGACAAGCAGCATACCAACGCCATCTTTCTCTAGTACTAAGTCTGGGGAAAGTCTGCAAATGGCCCAACGCACCATGGCTGGTTTTAGGGTCAGCCACTGAAAGAACCTCTGGCACAATGTGATTTGTGGGACAGATTCTCAGTGAGTCAACAGGTAGGGATGAGTGGTCCACAAATTTGACACACATTCACACTGGGCAGCAGTGCTTGGTTTGAGGCCATTCAGCAAAAGTATCAGGTCACGCCAAGACTAGCTGCCACTCAGCTGGTGCCTGTGAACTTTTGTGGTGGAATGGCATTTTAGGAAGTCATCAGGGTGAGGCCAGAAGAGTTCATCAGGCTGAAGCAGACTAATAGTTGAGGCAGGGCTCTGCATAGGAATGGAGGTGCCAATCAGGGTTCACGGGGGGGAAATGGTCCTTGCCTGAAAGCCAAACAACTTGGTCTCTCCCTGTTTGTCTTTGACACACCTTGAGTCTACATAAATCTCCCAAGAGTCCCTCAAGAAAAATTGCGACTTGGGCCCAGGGTACCCGCAGCTAGCTTATTCTTCTTCATGGCAGGAGTTTGGAAGGCTGAGGTTATAGGGTGTTGGGAAGGTGAGGATAGTCCATCTCCCCACGTTGATGCCTTATGAAGGGGAGTGCTTGACCCAGGACAGATAGCATCTTTGGGTAGTGTGGGAGAGCAACTCCCCACAAAGTACATTGACAAAGAAAAAAAGAAAAAAAAAAAAGACATTGGCACCTGGCCCTCCAACGTTCTGCTCAAAGTAACATAACTCAATGTCTCCCTGTATGACCCAGTTATACAGAGCATTTATATTTAATATAATTTTCAATATGGTTTGGTTTAAGTCCTTAACATTTGTTTTGTTCTGTGTGTTCTTTGTTAATTTTTCTCCTTTCTTACTCTTTTTGTAATGAGTAATCTTTTTTTTAATTAAATAAATTTTTATTAATGTTAATGGGGTGACATTAATAAATCAGGGTACATACATTCAAAGAAAACATGTCTAGGTTATCTTGTCATTCAATTATGTTGCATACCCATCACCCAAAGTCAGATTGTCCTCCGTCACCTTCTATCTAGTTTTCTTTGTGCCCCTGACCCTCCCCCTAACCCTCTCCCTCCTTCCCTCCCGTGTCCTCCCTCCCCTCACCCCTGGTAACCACCACACTCTTGTCCATGTCTCTTAGTCTCGTTTTTATGTTCCACCAATGTATGGAATCACGTAGTTCTTGTTTTTTTCTGATTTACTTATTTCACTCCATATAATGTTATCAAGATCCCACCATTTTGTTGTAAATGATCCGAAGTCATCATTTCTTATGGCCGAGTAGTATTCCATACTGTATATGTGCCACATCTTCTTTATCCAGTCTTCTATTGAAGGGCTTTTTGGTTCTGTCCATGTCTTGGCCACTGTGAACAGTGCTGCAATGAACATGGGGCTACATGTGTCTTTACGTATCCATGTTTCTGAGGTTTTGGGGTATATACCCAGTAGAGGGATTGCTGGGTCATAAGGTAGTTCTATTTTCAGTTTTTTGAGGAACCACCATAGTTTCCTCCATAATGGTTGTACTACTTTACAGTCCCACCAACAGTGGATGAGGGTTCCCTTTTCCCCGCAGCCTCTCCAACATTTGCTATTACCCGTCTTGTTGATAATAGCTAATCTAACAGGGGTGAGGTGGTATCTCATTGTAGTTTTGATTTGCATTTCTCTAATAACTAATGAAGATGAGCATCTTTTCATTAATCTGTTGGTCATTTGTATTTCTTCCTGGGAGAGGTGTCTGTTCATGTCCTCTTCTCATTTTTTTATTCGATTGCTTGTTTGTTTGTTGTTGAGTTTTATGAGTTCTTTGTAAATTTTGGATATTAGGCCCTTATCTGAGCTGTTGTTTGAAAATAACATTTCCCATTTAGTTGGCTGTCTGTTTATTTTGATGTCAGTTTCTCTTGCTGAGCAAAAACATTTTATTCTGATGTAGTCCCATTCATTTATCTTTGCCTTCACTTCTCTTGCCTGTGGAGTCAAGTTCATAAAATGTTCTTTAAAACCCAGGTCCATGAGTTTAGTACCTATGTCTTCTTCTATGTACTTTATTGTTCCAGGTCTCATATTAGGTCTTTGATCCATTTTGAATTAATTTTAGTACACGGGGACAAGCTGTAGTCGAGTCGAGTTTCATTCTTTTGCATGTGGCTTTCCAGTTTTCCCAACACCATTTATTAAAGAGGCTTTCTTTTCTCCATTGTGTGTTGTTGGCCCCTTTATCAAAAATTATTTGACCATATATATGTGGTTTTATTTCTGGGCTTTCTATTCTGTTCCATTGGTCTGAGAGTCTATTTTTCTACCAATAGCATGCTGTTTTGATTGTCGTGGCCCTATAATATAGTTTGAAGTCAGGTATTGTAATGCCCCAAGCTTCATTCTTTTTCCTTAGGATTGCTTTGGCTATTCGGGGTTTTTTATAGTTCCATATAAATCTGATGATTTCTTGTTCCATTTCTTTAAAAAATGTCATAGGAATTTTGATGGGAATTGCATTAAATGTATAAATTGCATTGGGTAATATGGCCATTTTAATTATATTTATTCTTCCTATCCAAGAACAAGGAATATTTTTCCATCTCATTGTGTCTTTTTCTATTTCTCTTAACAATGCTTTGTAGTTTTCGTTATATAGGTCCTTTACATTCTTTGTTATGTTTATTCCTAAGTATTTTATTTTTTTTTGTTGCAATCGTGAAGGGGATTATTTTATTGAGTTCTTTTTCTAATATTTCATTGTTGGCATATAGAAGGGCTATGGACTTTTGTATGTTAGTTTTTTATCCTGCGACCTTACTGTATTGGTTTATTGTTTCTAGTAATCTTTTTGTGGAGTCCTTCGGGTTTTCCATTTTTAGGATCATATCATCTGCAAAAAGTGATACCTTTACTACTTCTTTTCCGATATGGATGCCTTTTATTTCTTTGTCTTGTCTGATTGCTCTGGCCAGAACTTCTAGCACCACGTTAAATAAGAGTGGAGAGAGTGGACAACCCTGTCTTGTTCCTGATTTAAGGTGGAAAGTCCTCAGTTTTATGCCATTTAATATGATGTTGGCTAATGGTTTATCATATATGGCCTTAATCATATTGAGATATTTTCTTTCTATACCCATTTTGTTGAGAGTCTTAAACATAAAATTGTGTTGTATTTTATCGAAAGCCTTTTCTGCGTCTATTGATAAGATCATGTGGTTTTTGTTCTTTGTTTTGTTGATATGGTGTATTACGTTAACCGTTTTACGTATGTTGAACCATCCTTGAGATTCTGGGATGAATCCCACTTGATCATGATGTATTATTTTTTTAATATGTTGTTGTATTCGATTTGCCAGTATTTTGTTTAGTATTTTAGCATCTGTATTCATTAGAGATATTGGTCTGTAGTTTTCTCTCTTTGTGCCGTCCTTGCCAGGTTTTGGTATGAGGGTTATGTTGGCCTCATAAAATGTGTTTGTAAGTATTGCTTCTTCTTCAATTTTTTGGAAGACTTTGAGTAGAATAGGAACCAAGTCTTCTTTGAATGTTTGATAGAATTCACTAGTATAACCGTCTGAGCCTGGACTTTTATTTTTGGGGAGGTTTTTAATAGTTTTTTCTATTTCCTCCCTGCTAATTGGTCTGTTTAGGCTTTCTGCTTCTTCTTGACTCAGTCTAGGAAGGTTGTATTGTTCTAGGAATTTATCCATTTCTTCTAGATTGTTGAATTTGGTGGCATATAGTTTTTCATAGTATTCTACAATGATTCTTTGTATATCTATGATGTCTGCGGTGATTTCTCCTCTTTCATTTTGGATTTTATTTATTTGAGTCCTGTTCCTTTTTTCCTTGATGAGTCTTGCCAAGGGTTTGTCAATTTTGTTGATCTTTTCAAAGAACCAGCTCCTTGTTTTATTGATTTTTTCTATAGTTTTTCTGTTCTCTATTTCGTTTATTTCTGCTCTGATTTTTATTATCTCCTTTTTTCGGCTGGTTTTGGGTTGTCTTTGTTCTTCTTTTTCTAGTTCCTTAAGGTGTGAAGTTAAGTGGTTTACTTGGGCTCTCTCTTGTTTGTTCATATAGGCCTGAAGTGATATGAACTTTCCTCTTATTACTACTTTTCCTGCATCCCATAGATTCTGATATGTCGTATTGTCCTTTTCATTTGTCTGTATATATCTTTTTTTTTTTTTGTATTTTTTGTATTTTTCTGAAGCTGGAAACGGGGAGAGACAGCCAGACAGACTCCCTCATGCGCCCGATTGGGATCCACCCAGCACACCCACCAGGGACGACACTCTGCCCACCAGGGGGCGATGCTCTGCTGCGACCAGAGCCACTCTAGCGCCTGGGGCAGTGGACAAGGAGCCATCCCTAGCGCCCGGGCCATCCTTGCTCCAATGGAGCCTTGGCTGCGGGAGGGGAAGAGAGAGACAGAGAGGAAGGAGGGGGGGGTGGAGAAGCAAATGGGCGCTTCTCCTATGTGCCCTGGCCGGGAATCGAACCTGGGTCCCCCGCACGCCAGGCCGACGCTCTACTGCTGAGCCTACCGGGCAGGGCCTGTCTGTATATATCTTTTGATCTCTGCGCTTATTTCTTCTTTGACCCATTCATTTTTTTTTCTTTTTTAATAATTTTATTTTTAATGGGGTGACATCAATAAATCAGGATACATATATTCAAAGATAACAACTCCACGTTATCTTGTCGTTCACTTATCTTGCATACCCATCACCCAAAGTCAGATTGTCCTCTGTCAACTTCTATCTAATTTTCTTAGTGCCCCTCCCCCTCCCCCTTTCCCTCTCCCTCTCCCCCCTCCCCCCGTAACCACCACACTCTTATCAATGTCTCTTAGTTTCACTTTTATGTCTCACCTACGTATGGAATAGTGCAGTTCCTGGTTTTTTCTGATTTACTTATTTCACTTCGTATAATGTTATCAAGGTCCCACCATTTTACTGTAAATGATCCGACGTCATCATTTCTTATGGCTGAGTAGTATTCCATAGTGTATATGTGCCAAATTTTCTTTATCCAGTCTTCTATTGACGGGTTTTTTGGTTGTTTCCATGTCCTGTGCACTGTGAACAATGCTGCAATGAACATGGGGCTGCATGTGTCTTTACGTATCAATGTTTCTGAGTTTTGGGGGTATATACCCAGTAGAGGGATTGCTGGGTCATAAGGTAATTCTATTTTCAGTTTTTTGAGGAACCACCATACTTTATTCCATAATGGTTGTACTACTTTACATTCCCACCAACAGTGTATGAGGGTTCCTTTTTCTCCACAGCCTCTCCAACATTTGCTTTTACCTGTCTTGTTAATAATAGCTAATCTAACAGGGGTGAGGTGGTATCTCATTGGAGTTTTGATTTGCATTTCTCTAATAACTAATAAAGATGAGCATCTTTTTTTTTTGTAATTTTTGGGTTTTTTTTTTTTTTTTTTTGTTTTTTTTCTGAAGCTGGATACGGGGAGAGACAGTCAGACAGACTCCCGCATGCGCCCAACCGGGATCCACCCGGCACGCCCACCAGGGGCGAAGCTCTGCCCACCAGGGGTGCGATGCTCTGCCCCTCTGGGGCGTCGCTCTGCCACAACCAGAGCCACTCTAGCGCCTGGGGCAGAGGCCAAGGAGCCATCCCCAGCACCCGGGCCATCTTTGCTCCAATGGAACCTTGGCTGCGGGAGGGGAAGACAGAGACAGAAAGGAAAGGGGGGGGTGGAGAAGCAAATGGGCACTTCTCCTATGTGCCCTGGCTGGGAATCGAACCCGGGTCCCCCGCACGCCAGGCCGACGCTCTACTGCTGAGCCAACCGGCCAGGGCATTTTTTCTTTTTTTAAGATTTTATTTATTCATTATAGAGAGGGGAGAGAGAGAGAGAGAGAGAAGGGGGGAGGAGCAGAAAGCATCAACTTACATATGTGCCTTGACCAGGCAAGCCCAGGGTTTTGAACCAGCAACCTCAGCGTTTCCAGGTTAACGCTTTATCCACTGCACCACCACAGGTCACGCCGATGAGCATCTTTTCATATATCTGTTGGCCATTTGTATTTCTTCCTGGGAGAAGTATCTGGTCATGTCCTTTTCCCATTTTTTTATTGGATTGTTTGTTTGTTGTTGAGTTTTATGAGTTTTTTGTATATTTTGGATATTAGGCCCTTATCTGAGCTGTTGTTTGAAAATATCATTTCCCATTTAGTTGGCTGTCTGTTTATTTTGTTATCAGTTTCTCTTGCTGAGCAAAAACTTCTCAGTCTGATGTAGTCCCATTCATTAATTTTTGCCTTCACTTCTCTTGCCTGTGGAGTCAAATTCATAAAATGCTCTTTAAAACCCAGGTCCATGAATTGAGTACCTATGTCTTCTTCTATGTACTTAATTGTTTCAGGTCTTATGTTTAGATCTTTGATCCATTTTGAGTGAATTTTAGTACAGGGGGACAGACTGTAGTCCAGTTTCATTCTTTTGCATGTGGCTTTCCAGTTTTCCCAGCACCATTTATTGAAGAGGCTTTCTTTTCTCCATTGTGTGTTGTTGGCCCCTTTATCAAAAATTATTTGACTATATATATGTGGTTTTATTTCTGGACTTTCTATTCTGTTCCATTGGTCTGAGTGTCTATTTTTCTGCCAATACCAAGGTGTTTTGATTGTCGTGGCCCTATAATACAGTTTGCAGTCAGGTATTGTAATGCCCCCAGCTTCATTCTTTTTGTTTAGGATTGCTTTGGCTATTCGGGGTTTTTTATAGTTCCATATAAATCTGATGATTTTTTGTTCTATTTCTTTAAAAAATGTCATAGCAATTTTGATGGGAATTGCATTAAATTTGTATATTGCTTGGGTAATATGGCCATCTTGATTATATTTATTCTTCCTAACCAAGAACAAGGTGTATTCTTCCATCTCATTATATCTTTTTTTTTTTAATTTTTTATTAATTTATTTATTTTAGAGAAGAAACAGAGAGACAGAGTGGAGAGAGAAACAGAGAGAGAAGGAGGGGAGGAGCCGGAAGCATCAACTCCCATATGTGCCTTGACCAGGCAAGCCTAGGGTTTTGAACCAGCAACCTCAGCATTTCCAGGCCGATGCATTTATCCACTGCGCCACCACAAGTCAGGCCCATCTCATTATATCTTTTTCGATTTCCCTTAACAATGGTTTATAGTTTTCATTATATAAGTCCTTTACATTCTTTGTTATGTTTATTCCTAAGTATTTTTTTGTTGTTGTTGCAATCGTGAAGGGGATTGTTCTTTTGAATTCATTCTCAAATGTTTCATTGTTGGCATATAGAAAGGCTATTGATTTCTGTATGTTAATTTTGTATCCTGTGACCTTACTGTATTGTCTTATTGTTTCTAGTAGTCTTTTTGTGGATTCTTTGGGATTTTTGATGTATAGGATCATATCATCTGCAAAAAGTGATACCTTTACTTCTTCTTTTCTGATATGGATGCCTTTTATTTCTTTGTCTTGTCTGATTGCTCTGGCTAGAACCTCTAGTACCACATTAAATAAGAGTGGAGAGAGTGGACAACCCTGTCTTGTTCCTGATTTAAGGGGGAAAGCCTTCAGTTTAGTGCCATTTAATATAATGTTAGCTGATGGTTTATCATATATGGCCTTTATCATGTTGAGATATTTTCCTTCTATACCCATTTTGTTGAGAGTCTTAAACATAAAATTGTGTTGTATTTTATCGAAAGCCTTTTCTGCGTCTATTGATAAGATCATGTGGTTTTTATTCTTTGTTTTCTTGATATGGTGTATTACGTTAACCGTTTTACGTATGTTGAACCATCCTTGAGATTCTGGGATGAATCCCACTTGATCATGATGTATTATTTTTTTTAATATGTTGTTGTATTCGATTTGCCAGTATTTTGTTTAGTATTTTAGCATCTGTATTCATTAGAGATATTGGTCTGTAGTTTTCTTTTTTTGTGCCATACTTGCCTGGTTTTGGTATGAGGGTTATGTTGGCCTCATAAAATGTGTTTGGAAATATTGCTTCTTCTTCAATTTTTTGGAAGACTTTCAGTAGAATAGGAACTAAGTCTTCTTTGAATGTTTGATACAGTTCGCTGGTATAGCCATCAGGGCCTGGACTTTTATTTTTGGGGAGCTTTTTAATGTTTTTTTCTATTTCTTCTCTACTAATAGGCCTGTTTAGGCTTTCTGCTTCTTCTTGACTCAGTCTAGGAAGGTTGTATTGTTCTAGGAATTTATCCATTTCTTCTAGGTTGTTGAATTTAGTGGCATAAAGTTTTTCATTGTATTCTACAATGATTCTTTGTATATTTACGGTGTCTGCGGTGATTTCTCCTCTTTCATTTTGGATTTTGTTTATAGGAGTTCTTTCTCTTTTCTCCTTGGTAAGTCTTGCCAAGGGTTTATCAATTTTGTTGATCTTTTCAAAGAACAAGCTCCTTGTTCTATTATTTTTTTCTATAGTTTTTCTGTTCTCTATTTCATTTATTTCTGCTCTGATTTTTATTATCTCCTTTCCTCAGCTGTTTTTGGGTTGTCTTTATTCTTCTTTTTCTAGTTTCTTAAGGTGTGAAGTTAAGTGGTTCACTTGGGCTCTCTCTTGTTTGTTCATATATGCCTGAAGTGATATGAACTTCCCTCTTATCACTGCTTTTCCTACATCCCATAGATTCTGCTATGTCGTATTGTCATTTTCATTAGTCTGTATATATCTTTTGATCTCTGCACTTATTTCTTCTTTGACCCATTCATTTTTTAAAAGTATGTTGTTTAGTCTCCACATTTTTGTAGGATGTTTTTCCTCGTTTTTGCAGTTGAATTCTAGTTTCAAGGCTTTATGATCAGAAAATATGCTTGGTACAACTTCGATTTTTCTGAATTCGCTGATGTTGTTTTTGTGGCCCAACATATGGTCAATTCTTGAGAATGATCCATGTACACTGGAGAAAAATGTATACTCAGTCACTTTGGGATTAAATGTCCTGTAGATGTCGATCATATCCAGGTGCTCTAGTGTTTCGTGTTAAGGCCACTATGTTGATTCTCTGTTTGGATGACCGATCTAGAGCCATCAGCGGTGTATTGAAGTCTCCAAGTATGATTGTATTTTTGTCAGTTTTTCTTTTAAGGTCAATAAGTAGTTGTCTTATACATTTTGGTGCTTCTTGGTTTGGTGTATATACATTAAAAATTGTAATGTCTTTTGATGCAGTGTCCCCTTAGCCATTATGAAATGGCCATTTTTGTCTCTGAGTACTTTTCCTGTCTTGTAGTCAGCATTATCAGATATGAGTATTGCTACGCCTGCTTTTTTTTGGATGTTATTTGCTTGGAGTATTGTTTTCCAGCCTTTCACTTTGAATTTGTTTTTATCCTTGTTACTTAGATGCGTTTCCTGTAGGCAACATACAGTTGGATTTTCTTTTTTAATCCATTCTGCTACTCTGTGCCTTTTTATTGGTGAGTTTAATCCATTTACATTTAGTGTAATTATTGACACTTGTGAGTTCCCTATTGCCATTTTATATCTTGCTTTCTGTTAGTTTTGTGTCTTGTTTGATCCTTCTCTTTCCTTTTTCTATCTTTTGTTTTTATTTGGTTGTATTCCATACATCTTTCCTGTGTTACTATCTTGTTTTATCTCATGTGCTTCTGTGGTGGTTTTTTCAGTGGTGGATACCTTTAAGTAATGAAAAGGGTTCCTACACTGTTCATTGTAGCGCACTATTTTGTGAGCACTTTTGCACTCCATCGTCCTTTGCTACTGTTAATCTCCATCCTCTCCCCTCCTTTCTTTTTGTTGTTGTCACAGTTTAAATTTGGATTTATTGTGTTCTTCTTGGAGCTTTTACTCGTGGCTTTGTTTTTTTTTATTCTTTGTATCTAATTGGAGAACCCCCTTTTGTAATTCCTGGAGTGGGGTTTTTTTGATGATAAATTCTTTCATCTTTTCTATATCTGTGAATGTTTTTATTTCTCCTTCATATTTAAAGGATAGCTTTTATGGGTATAGTATTCATGGCTGAAAGTTCCTCTCTTTCAGGACTTTAAATATAGGGGTTCACTCTCTTCTAGCTTGTAGAGTTTCTGCTGAGAAATCTGATGATAATCTAATGGGCCTTTCTTTATATGTTGTATTCTTCTTTTCCCTGGCTGCCTTGAGAATTTTTTCTTTGCCGTTGGTTTGTGCCAATTTTATTTTTTTTTTTTTTTTTCATTTTTCTGAAGCTGGAAACAGGGAGAGACAGTCAGACAGACTCCCGCATGCGCCCGACCGGGATCCACCCGGCACGCCCTCCAGGGGGCGATGCTCTGCCCACCAGGGGGCGATGCTCTGCCCATCCTGGGCGTCGCCATATTGCGACCAGAGCCACTCTAGCGCCTGGGGCAGAGGCCACAGAGCCATCCCCAGCGCCCGGGCCATCTTTGCTCCAATGGAGCCTCGGCTGCGGGAGGGGAAGAGAGAGACAGAGAGGAAAGCGCGGCGGAGGGGTGGAGAAGCAAATGGGCGCTTCTCCTGTGTGCCCTGGCCGGGAATCGAACCCGGGTCCTCCGCACGCTAGGCCGACGCTCTACCGCTGAGCCAACCGGCCAGGGCGCCAATTTTATTTTGATATGCCTCGGAATAGGTTTGTTGGGGTTAAGAAAACTCGGAGTCCTGTTTGCTTCTTGAATTTGAGGATTTAGTTCTTTCCACAGGCTTGGGAAGTTCTCATCTATTATTTGTTTGAGTATGTTTTCCATTCCATTTTCCCTCTCTTCTCCCTCTGATATACCTATTATTCTTATGTTATTCTTTTTGATGGAGTCAGATAATTCTTGTAGGGCTATCTCATTTTTTTTTAATTGTTGAGTCTCTTTCTTCTTCTCTCTGTTGTGCCTCAAGTTGCTTGTCTTCTATTTCACTAATCCTCTCTTCTGTCTGGCCTGTTCTATTAACTAAGCTTGTTACCTCGTTTTTCAGCTCGTGAATTGAGTTTTTCATCTCTGTTTGATTTGTTTTTATAGTTTCAATTTTCTTGGAAATATATTCTTTGTGTTCGTTGAGTTGTGTTCTGAGCTCCCTAAATTGCCATTCTGTGTTTTCTTGTATATCTCGGAGGATTTTTAGGATTTCTATCTTAAATTCTGTGTCATTTAGCTCCAAGATTTCCAATATATTAAATTTTTTCTCCATAGATTTTTCCTCATCTAGCTGTGTTACCTCTCTTTCTTTTGTATCCATGATATTCGATTTTCTCTTCCTTAATGGCATCTGAGGGTGGTTTTGTTGATAGTATTAATGAGATTTAATAAACAATAAAAAGTTAAAAAATAGAAAAGCAAAAGAAGTTGTTTTTTTAAAAAAATTAATAATGAAATAAAGAAAAATAAAATAAAATTAAAATTAAAAATAAAGGAAATTATCCCCCCCCTCCTTTTTTCCTCTCCTTTTCCTCTCCCCTCTTTCTTGAGAAAATCTTGTGGTGAACTGTTAATTATACTGTACTAAATAGAACAAACAATGCCTGTAATGGAGGGCCTGAATTGGGGAGAAGTTATAAACGGGCAAAAAAAAAAAAAAAAAAAAAGAAAAAGAAAAAAAAAAGGGCATATGGACCCACAAAAAGCAAATAAGAAAAAAAATTGGGTCAAGAATAAAATGATTTGCTTTTAGGTGTTCGTTGACTAAGAGTTATGATGAGAGGAATAAGAGGGAAACAGGAAAATGGGGGACAAATTAAAAAATTAATATTGTATTTAGTGGAACAAGAACTATATAAAATGGAGAGCCAGGGATGGCAGCACTGCTAGTGTGTTAAAAAGGTGAAGTAAAACCCCCCAAAATGCCACAAACATAAGTTTGAGTCCCAGATAAGATATTGTTCGTTACTGAGGTTTGAATGAGAGGAGACGTAAAGGAGAAAGGAAGAAACTAATATAGAGGGATAAAAGAAAGAGAGAGAGATAGAAAAAAGAGGGAACCACTAAAAAAAGAAAAAAGAAAAAAGAGGAGAGAGAGCGAGTTAAGGGTTTTGGAGTGCAACCCTCATACAGAGAAAGGAAGAGGAAAGAAAAGATAATGGGATATGTAACACTTATGGGTAGTGTAGTTCAAAGAGAGGAAAGAGTAAGACCAGCAGAGAGTTAAACGACTAAATTGGAGGAGGAATAAAAAATATCAAGAATCAAGATAAGAGAAACAAACGAACAAATATAATAAAATGGGATAGAGTATAAAGTCTGCAGATTATTCTTGATTTTGAGAGGTTATCTTCTTGCTTTTTCTTTTCTCTTCCTCTTCCTGGTCAGTGACTCTGTAGCTCGGGTTCTGCTCCTTTTGCAAGCTAAGGTAGAGGTTTGTAGTTGATAAGTCTCTATGGCGATGTCGTGTATTGTGCTTCAGTCTCGTTGGCAGTCGAGGCTCATTAGCATTTGTAGGCTCTGCCAGTGAGAGAATCCGTGTTCCTGGAGCCTTTCTCCTAGTTTTTCCTTCTTCAATTAGTAGCCTGATAATCCAGCTATGGGGTTCCTGCTGCCTCTGCCTGGATATTAAGAGTCTCAAAGAGCTGGCCACTCCCCACTCTAGTCCCACTCAGCACAGGGCTCTGGGTAAGGCTTAGTCAGTCAGAGCTACTAGCATAATCAGGCGGGGCTTCCGCCCACTCAAAGACCTCTGGCTCTGCCACTCTGTGGGATAACACGAGCGCGCACTGCCAAGGCACTTGGAGGAATCTCTCACTCACTATCTGCGCGCGCAGATCAGGATATCAGGCCGGCCGCCTCTCTGAGTGAAACCTCCGCCTGCATGGAAACGTTCCAGTGTTGGAATTGGGTCTCGCTCCGTCCCCGGGCGCGGCTTTTTCAAGGCGCTGGGGCGGCCGGAGATTCCACTTTTTGGCCCACACATAGGCCCCTGACTCTGCCCCTCTGTGGGATAACACGGGCACCCACTCCTGAGGTGCTCGGAGGAATATCTCGCTCACTATCTGCGCGCACAGACCAGGATATCAGGCCGGCCGCCTCACCTTCTGAGTGAAACCCCCGCCCGCACCGAAAAGTTGCAGCGTTGGAATTGGCTCTCGCTCCGTCCCCGTGCGCGGCTCCCTCAGGGCGCTGGGGCGGTCCGGAGATTCTGCTTTTGGCCCACACAGAGGCCTCTGACTCTGCCCCTCTGTGGGGTAACACGGGCACCCACTCCTGAGGTGCTCGGAGGAATATCTTGCTCACTCTCCGCGCGCGCCGACCAGGATATCAGGCCAGCTGCCTCACCCTCTGAGTGAATCCCCCTCCCGCACGGAAAAGTTCCAGCGTTGGAATTGGCTCTTGCTCCCTCCCCGTGCGTCGCTTTCCCAGGTTGCTGGGGCGGCCCGGAGATTCCGCTTTCAGCCCACACCAAGGCCTCTGACTCTGCCTCTATGTGGGATAACATGGGCGCACACTCCCAGGGCTTTGGAAGGAATCATTCGCCCACTATTTGCGCGCGCCAACCAGGGAATCGGGGAAAATGGCTGCCCCACTTGTCTTTCTTTGTCTGGGTTTGGCGCGAGTGTTAGCTTGTATTGCCCGGGTTGCCACAGGAACAGTTTTTCCTCAGCTTGGATCTCTGTGCCACAGCCTGGTTCGGCCGTTTGTGCCGTGGCCTGGATCTATTCACCCCCTTTGCCCGCCTCAGTTTCTATATTCTCAGTTCCCTGTGAAGGCCGCCCTTTTTAGGTTAGTGAGGAAGGTGGAGCATTTCTTACTCCCTATTTCCTTCAGGGTTTGATTATATATTTAGCCAATTTTTCGCTCGACCATACCTTCGGGAGTATTGCGAAACATCTGGAGACTCCAAAGATAGGTTTTTCTGTTTCTGGTTGAAGATCTTTTTGAGTTTTGGCGGAGATTTATCGGTATCGCTTCCTACCGCGCCATTCCTCTGACGTCATCTCCTGCCATTCATTTCTTAAAAGTATGTTTTTTAGTTTCCACATTTTTGTGGGGTTTTTCCCCTCTTTTTTGCAGTTGAATTCTAGTTTCAAGGCTTTATGATCAGAAAATATGCTTGGTACAATTTCAATTTTTCGTAATTTGCTGATATCGTCTTTGTGGCCCAACATATGGTCAATTCTTTAGAATGTTCCATGTACACTAGATAAAAATGTATACTCTGTCGCTTTGGGATGAAGTCTCCTGTAGATGTCTATCATATCCAGGTATTGTAGTGTTTCGTTTAAGGCCAATATATCTTTATTGATTCTCTGTTTGGATGACCGATCTAGAGCTGTCAGCGGTGTATTGAGGTCTCCAAGTATGACTGTATTTTTGTCCGTTTTTGTTTTTAGGTCAATAAGTAGCTGTCTTACATATTTTGGTGCTCCTTGGTTTGGTGCATATATATTAAGGATTGTTATGTCTTCTTGATTCAGTGTCCCCTTAATCATTATGAAATGACCATTTTTGTCTCTGAGTACTTTTTCTGTCTTGTAGTCAGCATTATTAAATATGAGTATTGCTACGCCTGCTTTTTTTGGGGTGTTATTTGCTTGGAGTATTGTTTTCCAGCCTTTCACTTTCAATTTGTTTTTATCCTTTGTGCTTAGATGTGTTTCTTTTAGGCAGCATACAGTTGGATTTTCTTTTTTAATCCATTCTGCTACTCTGTGTCTTTTTAATGGTAAGTTTAATCCATGTACATTTAGTGTAATTATTGACACTTGTGGGTTCCCTGTTGCCATTTTATAAATTGCTTTCTGTTAGTTTTGTATCTTTTTTTATTCTTCTCTTTTCTTTTTCTATCATTTGTTTTTCTTTGTTTGTATTCCATACTTCTTTCCTCTGTTGCTACTTTTTTTAAGTCATGTGTTTATGTGGTGGTTTTTTCAAGGATGGTTACCATTAAGTAATGAAAAGGGTACCGAGATGACGTCAGAGTAATGGCGGGGTAGGAAGCAATACTGATAAATCTCCCCCAAAACTCAACAGGATCTTCAACCAGAAACAGAAAAACCTATCCTTGGAGCCTCCAGATGTTTCGCAATACACCTGAAGGTATGGTCGAGCGAAAAATTGGCTAAATATATAACCAAACCCCAAAGGAAATAGGTAGTAAGAAATGCTCCGCTTTCCTCACTAAACTAAACAGGGCGGCTTTCTCTGAGAACTGTGAATATAGAAACTGAGGCGGGCAAAGGCGGTGAATAGATCCAGGCCGCGGCACAAACGGCTGAACCAGGCTATGGCACGGAGATCCAAGCCGAGGAAAAACTGTTCCTGTGGCAACCCTGGCAATACAAGCTAACACTCACGCCAAACCCAGACAAAGAAAGATAAGCGGGGCAGCCATTTTACCCGATCTCCTCGTCGGCGCGCGCAGATAGTGGGCGAGAGATTTATTCTAAAGCCCCGGGAGTGGGTGCCCGTGTTTCCCCACAGAGAGGCAGAGTCAGAGGCCTTTGTGTGGACCGAAAGCGGAATCTCGGGCCGCTTCAGCGCCTTGCAAAAGCTGCGCACGGGGATGGAGCGAGAGCCAATTCCAACGCTGGGAACTGTTCCATGCAGTTGGGGGATTCACTCAGAGCGTGAGACTGCCGGCCGGATATCCTGGTCTGCGCGCACAGATAGTGAGCGAGAGTTTCCTCCAAGCGTCCCGGGAGTGGGCGCCTGCTTGTGTTACCGGACAGAGTGGCAGAGCAGAGGTCTTTGAGTGGGCGGAAAGCCCGCCTGATTATGCTAGCAACTCTGACTGACTGAGCCTTACCCAGAGCCCTGTGCTGAGTGCAAATAGAGTGGGGAGTTGCCAGCTCTTTGAGCCTCTTACTATCCAGGCAGAGGGAGCAGCAACCCCATAGCTGGATTATGAGGCTACTAATTGAGGAAGGAAAGACTAGGAAAAAGGCTCCAGGAACACAGACTCTCTCACTTTCGGAGCCTATAAATGCTAATCAGCCTCGACTGCCAACGAGACTAAAGCACAATACATGACATCGCCATAGAGACTTATCAACTGCAAACCTCTACCTGAACGTGCCAAAGGGGCAGAACCCGGGGTACAGAGTCACCGACCAGGAAGAGGGAGAGAAAAGAAAAAGCAAGAAGATAACCTCTCAAAATTAAGAATAATCTGCAGACTTTAGATCCTATCCCATTTTATTATATTTGTTCGTTTGTTTCTCTTATCTTCATTCTTGATATTTTTTTTCCTCCTCCAATTTGGCCGATTAACTCTCTGCTGGTTTTACTCTCTCCTCTTCTTGAACTACACTACCCATAAGTTTTACATCTCCCATTATCTTTTTTTCCTCTTCCTTTCTCTCTATGAGGGAGAGAGAAAGGAAGAGGAAACTCCAAAACCCTTAACTCTCTCTCTTTCTCTCTCCCTCTCTCTCTCTCCTCTTTTTTCTTTTTTCTTCTTTTAGTGGTTCCCTCTTTTTTTCTCTCTCTTTCTTTTTTCCCTCTATGTTAGTTTCTTCCTTTCTCCTTTACATCTCCTCTCATTCAAACCTCAATAACAAACAAATTATCTTATCTGGGACTCAAACTTATGTTTGTGGTATTTTGGGGGTTTTTTACTTCACCTTTTTAACTCACTAGCAGTGCTCCCATCCCTAGCTCTCCATTTTATCTAGTTCTTGTTCCACTAAATACAATAGTAATTTTTTAAATTGTCCGCCCATTTTTCTGGTTCCCTCTTATTCCTCTCATCATAACTCTTAGTCAACCAACACCTAAAAGCAAATCATTTTATGCTTGACCCAAATTTTTTCCTTATTTGCTTCTTGTGGGTCCATACCCCCTTCTTTTTTTTTTTTGCCCTTTTATTACTTTTCCCCAATTCAGGCCCTCCATTACAGGCATTGCTTGTTATAATTCACAGTTCACCACAAGATTTTCTCAAGAAAGAGGGGAGAGGAGAGGAGAGGAAAAAAGGAGGGGGGTAATAATTTTCTTATTTTTAAAATTTTTATTTTATTTTATTTTTATTTCATTATTAATTTTTTTTTTAAAAAACCAACTCTTTTTGATTTTTTACTTTTTTAACTTTTTATTCTTTATTAAATCTCATTAATACTATCAACAAAACCACCCTCAGATGCCATTAAGGAAGAGAAAATCGAATATCATGGATACAAAAGAAAGAGAGGTAACACAGCTAGATGAGGAAAAATCTATGGAGAAAAAATTTAATATATTGGAAACCTTGGAGCTAAATGACACAGAATTCAAGATAGAAATCCTAAACATCCTCCGAGATATAGAAGAAAACACAGAATGGCAATTTAGGGAGCTCAGAAAACAACTCAATGAACACAAAGAATATATGTTCAAGGAATTTGAAACTATAAAAACAAATCAAACAGAGATGAGAAACTCAATTCACGAGCTGAAAAACGAAGTAACAAACTTAGCTAATAGAACAGGTCAGATAGAGGAGAGGATTAGTGAAATAGAGCACAAGCAACTTGAGGCACAACAGAGAGAAGAAGAAAGAGACTCAAAAATTAAAAAAAATGAGATAGCCCTACAAGAATTATCTGACTCCATCAAAAAGAATAACATAAGAATAATAGGTATATCAGAGGGAGAAGAGAGGGAAAATGGAATGGAGAACATACTCAAACAAATAATAGATGAGAACTTCCCAAGCCTCTGGAAAGAACTAAAGCCTCAAGTTCAAGAAGGAAACAGAAGTCCGAGTTTTCTTAACCCCAACAAACCTACTCCAAGGCATATCATAATGAAATTGGCACAAATCAACAAGAAAGAAAAAATTCTCAAGGCAGCCAGGGAAAAGATGAATACAACATATAAAGAAAGGCCCATTAGATTATCATCAGATTTCTCAGCAGAAACTCTACAAGCTAGAAGAGAGTGGACCCCAATATTTAAAGTCCTGAGTGAGAGAAACTTTCAGCCACGAATACTATACCCATCAAAGCTATCCTTCAAATATGAAGGAGAAATAAAAACATTCACAGATACAGAAAAGATGAGGGAATTTATCATCAGAAAACCCCCACTCCAGGAATTACTAAGGGGAGTTTTCCAGTCAGATACAAAGAATAAAAAAAAACAGAGCCACTAGTAAAAGCTCCAAGAAGAACACAATAAATCCAAATTTAAACTGTGACAACAACAAAAAGAAAGGGGGGAGAAGATGGAGATTAACAGTAGCAAAGGACGATGGAGTGCAAAAGTATTCACAAAATAGTTTGCTACAATGAACAGGGTAAGAACCCTTTTCATTACTTAAAGGTAACCACCATTGAAAAAACCACCACAGAAGCACATGTGATAAAAAAGATAGCAACAGAGGAACGATGTATGGAATACAACCAAATAAAAACAAAAGATAGAAAAAGGAAAGAGAAGGATCAAACAAGACACAAAACTAACAGAAAGCAAGATATAAAATGGCAATAGGGAACTCACAAGTGTCAATAATTACACTAGATGTAAACAGGTTAAACTCACCAATAAAAAGGCACAGAGTAGCAGAATGGATTAAAAAAGAAAATCCAACTGTATGCTGCCTACAAGAAACACATCTAAGCAACAAGGATAAAAACAAATCGAAAGTGAAAGGCTGGAATACAATACTCCAAGCAAATAACATCCAAAAAAAAGCAGGCGTAGCAATACTCATATCTGATAATGCTGATTACAAGACAGCAAAATACTCAGAGACAAAAATGGCCATTTCATAATGGCTAAGGGGACACTGAATCCAGAAGACATAAGAATTCTTAATATATATGCACCAAACCAAGGAGCACCAAAATATATAAGACAGCTACTTATTGACCTTAAAACAAAAACTGACAAAAATACAATCATACTTGCAGTCCTCAATACACCGCTGACGGCTCTAGATCGGTCATCCAAACAGAGAATCAACAAAGACATAGTGGTCTTAAGCAAAACACTAGAGCACCTGGATATGGTAGACATCTACAGGACATTTCATCCCAAAGTGACTGAGTATACGTTTTTCTCCAGTGTACATGGATCACTCTCAAGAATTGACCATATGTTGGGCCACAAAAACAACATCAGCAAATTCAGAAAAATCGAAGTTATACCAAGCATATTTTCTGATCATAAAGCCTTGAAACTAGAATTCAACTGCAAAAAAGAGGGAAAAAATCCCATAAAAATGTGGAAACTAAACAACATACTTTTAAAAAATGAATGGGTCAAAGAAGAAATAAGTGCAGAGATCAATAGATATATACAGACTAATGAAAATGACAATATAACATATTAGAATCTATGAGATACAGCAAAAGCAGTGATAAGAGGGAAGTTCATATCACTTCAGGCATATATGAACAAACAAGAGAGAGCCCAAATGAACCACTTAACTTCACACCTTAAAAGGAACTAGAAAAAGTAGAACAAAGAAAACCCAAAACCAGCCGAAGAAAAGAGATAATAAAAATCAGAGCAGAAATAAATGAATTAGAGAACAGAAAAACTGTAGAAAAAATTAATAGAACAAGGAGCTTGTTCTTTGAAAAGAACAACAAAATTGACAAACCCTTGGCAAGACTTACCAAGGAGAAAAGAGAAAGAACTCCTATAATCAAAATCCAAAATGAAAGAGGAGAAATCACCGCAGACACCGTAGATATACAAAGAATTATTGCAGAATACTATGAAATACTTTATGCCACTAAATTCAACAACCTGGAAGAAATGGATAAATTCCTAGAAAAATACAACCTTCCTAGACTGAGTCAAGAAGAAGCAGAAAGCCTAAACAGACCTATCAGTAGAGAAGAAATGTAAAAAAACCATTAAAAACCTCCCCAAAAATAAAAGTCCAGGTCCTGATGGGTATACCAGTGAACTTTATCAAACATTCAAAGAAGACTTGGTTCCTATTCTACTCAAAGTCTTCCAAAAAATTGAAGAAGAAGCAATACTTACAAACACATTTTATGAGGCCAACATAACCCTCATACCAAAACCAGGCAGGGATGGCACAAAAAAAGAAAACTACAGACCAATATCTGTAATGAATACAGATGCTAAAATACTAAACAAAATACTAGCAAATCGAATACAACAACATATTAAAAAAATAATACATCATGATCAAGTGGGATTCATCCCAGAATCTCAAGGATGGTTCAACATACGTAAAACGGTTAACGTAATACAGCATATCAAGAAAACAAAGAACAAAAACCACAATCTTATCAATAGACGCAGAAAAGGCTTTCGATAAAATACAACACAATTTTATGTTTAAGACTCTCAACAAAATGGGTATAGAAGGAAAGTATCTCAACATGATAAAGGCCATATATGATAAACTATCAGCTAACATCATATTAAATGGTACTAAACTGAAGGCTTTCCCGCTTAAATCAGGAACAAGACAGGGTTGTCCACTCTCTCCACTCCTATTTAATGTGGTACTAGAGGTTCTAGCCAGAGCAATCAGACAAGACAAAGAAATAAAAGGCATCCATATTGGAAAAGAAGAAGTAAAGGTATCACTTTTTGCATTTGATATGATCCTATACATCGAAAATCCCAAAGAATCCACAAAAAGACTACTAGAAACAGTAAGCCAATACAGTAAGGTCGCAGGATACAAAATTAACATACAGAAGTCAATAGCCTTTCTATATGCCAACAATGAAACATTTGAGAATGAACTCAAAAGAACAATCCCCTTCACGATTGCAACAAAAAAAATAAAATACTTAGGAATAAACATAACAAAGAATGTAAAAGACTTATATAATGAAAACTATAAACCATTGTTAAGGGAAATTGAAAAAGATATAATGAGATGGAAGAATATACCTTGTTCTTGTTTAGGAAGAATAAATATCATCAAGATGGCTATATTACCCAAAGCAATATACAAATTTAATGCAATTCCCATCAAAATTCCAATGACATTTTTAAAAGAAATAGAGCAAAAAATCATCAGATTTATATGGAAGTATAAAAAACCCCGAATAGCCAAAGCAATCCTAAAGAAAAAAAATGAAGCTGGCGGCATTACAATACCTGACTTCAAACTCTATTATAGGGCCACGACAATGAAAACAGCATGGTATTGGCAGAAAAATAGACACTCAGACCAATGGAACAGAATAGAAAGTCCAGAAATAAAACCACAGATATATAGTCAAATAATTTTTGATAAAGGGGCCAACAACACACAATGGAGAAAAGAAAGCCTCTTCAATAAATGGTGCTGGGAAACTGGAAAGCCACATGCAAAAGAATGAAACTGGACTACAGTTTGTCCCCCTGTACTAAAATTAACTCAAAATGGATCAAAGATCTAAACATAAGACCTGAAACAATTAAGTACATAGAAGAAGACATAGGTACTCAACTCATGGACCTGGGTTTTAAAGAGCATTTTATGAATTTGACTCCAATGGCAAGAGAAGTGAAGGCAAAAATTAATGAATGGGACTACATCAGACTAAGAAGTTTTTGCTCAGCAAGAGAAACTGATAACAAAATAAACAGACAGCCAACTAAATGGGAAATGATATTTTCAAACAACAGCTCAGATAAGGGCCTAATATCCAAAATATACAAAGAACTCATAAAACTCAACAACAAACAAACAATCCAATAAAAAAATGGGAAGAGGACATGTACAGACACTTTTCCCTGGAAGAAATACAAATGGCCAACAGATATATGAAAAGGTGCTCATCTTCGTTAGCTATTAGAGAAATGTAAATCAAAACTGCAATGAGATACCACCTCACACCTGTTCGATTAGCTATTATTAGCAAGACAGGTAATAGCAAATGTTGGAGAGGCTGTGGAGAAAAAGGAACCCTCATCCACTGTTGGTGGGAATGTAAAGTAGTACAACCATTATGGAAGAAAGTATGGTGGTTCCTCAGAAAACTGAAAATAGAACTACCTTATGACCCAGCAATCTCTCTACTGGGTATATACCCCCAAAACTCAGAAACATTGATACATAAAGACACATGCAGCCCCATGTTTATAGCAGCATTGTTCACAGTGGCCAGGACATGGAAACAACCAAAAAGTCCGTCAATAGATGACTGGATAAAGAAGATGTGGCACATATACACTATGGAATACTACTCCGCCATAAGAAATGATGACATTGGATCCTTTACAGCAAAAGGGTGGGATCTTGATAACATGATACGAAGCGAAATAAGTAAATCAGAAAAAACCAGGAACTGCATTATTCCATACATAGGTGGGACATAAAAGTGAAACTTAGAGACCTTGATAAGAGTGTGGTCGTTACGGGGTGGTGGGGGGAGTGGAGGGGGAGGGGCATAAAGAAAACTAGATAGAGGGTGACAGAGGACAATCTGACTTTGGGTGATGGGTATGAAACATAATTGAATAACAAGATAACCTGGACTTGTTATCTTTGAATATATATATCCTGATTTATTGATGTCACCCCATTAAAAAAATAAAATTATTAAAAAAAAGAAAAGAAAAGAAAAGGGTACCTACCATATTCATTGTAGTACCCTATTTTATGAGTGTTCTGCGCTTCATCGTCCTTTGCTACTGTTAATCTCCATCCTCTCCCCCCTTTTTTTTCTTTTGTTGTCACAGTATAAATTTGGTTTTATTGTGTTCTTGGTGGAGCTGTTACTTTTGGTTTCATTTTGTTTTGTTCTTTGAATCTGGTTGTAAAACCACCTTTAGTATTTCCTCCAGTGGGGGCTTTCTGATGATAAATTCCCTCATCTTTTCTGTATTTGTGAATGTTTTTATATCTCCTTCATATTTGAAGGATAGCTTTGATGGGTATAGTATTCGTGGCTGAAAGTTCCTCTCTTTCAGGACTTTAAATATTGGGGTCCACTTTCTTCTAGCTTGTAGAGTTTCTGCTGAGCAATCTGATGATAATCTTATAGGCCTTCCTTTATATGTTGTACTCTTCTTTTCCCTGGCTGCCCTGAGAATTTTTTCTTTGTCATTGGTTTGTGCCATCTTCATTATGATGTGCCTTTGAGTAGGTTTGTTGGGTTTAAGAAAACTCGGTGTTCTGTTTGCTTCTTGAATTTGAGGCTTTAGTTCTTTCCACAGGCTTGGGAAGTTCTTGTCTATTATTTGTTGGAGTATATTCTCCATTCCATTTTCTCTCTCTTCTCCCTCTGATATACCTATTATTCTTATGTTATTCTTTTTGATGGAGTCAGACAATTCCTGTAGGGCTTTCTAGTTTTTTATTATTTTTTAGTCTCTTTCTTCTTCTCTCTGTTGTGCCTTAAGTGGCTTGTCTTCTATTTCACTAATCCTACCTTCTATCTGGGATGTTCTATTAGCTAAGCTTGTTACCTCGTTTTTTAGCTCATGAATTTTTTCATTTCTGTTTGATTTGTTTTTATAGTTTCAATTCCCTTGGTAATATATTCTTTATGATCATTGAGTTGTTTTCTGAGCTCCCTAAATTGCCTTTCTGTATTTTCTTGTATATCTCTGTGTATTTTTAGTATTTCTATTTTAAATTCTCTGTCATTTAGCTCCAAGGTTTCTAATATGTTAAATTTTTTCTCCATAGATTTTTCCACATCTATTTGTGTTACCTCTCTATCTTTTGTATCCATAATATTCTATTTTTTTTTCTTATTGGCATCTGAGGGTGGTCTTGTTGATAGCACTAATGAGAATTCATAAAGAATAAAAAGAAAAAAAAAAGGAAAAAACAAAAACACCCCACACAAAAAAGTAATAATTTATTATTTCCCCCTTTTCTTCTGTTCCCCTCCTCTCCCCTCCTCCTTAGGGAAATATTGTGATGACCTGTGAATTATATTATGCTAAATGGAACAAAAACTGCCTATAACGGAGGGCCTGAGTTGGGGTGAAGTGTTCAAGGGGCAAAAAAAGGGAGTAGGGACCTACAAAATGTAAAAAAAGGAGAAAATGTTGGTCAAATATAAAATGATTTGCTTGTAAGTGATGGTCAACTAAGATATATAATGAGAGTGATAAGAGGGAAACAGAAAAAAGGAGAAAAAAATAATAATAAAAATAAATAAATAAGAACCTGTTGTATTAAGTGGAGGAAATACTAAATACAGTGGAGACCCTGGGTTGGGAGGAATGCTAATGAGTTAAAAAGCAAAGTAAACACCAAAAATGCCACAAAAATAAAAAAGAAAAAAAACAAAAACAAAAAAAAACCTCAAAAAACTTGAGTCCCAAATTAAACAATTTGTTCTTGATTGAGGATTGAATGGGAGGAAAAGTAAAAGGAGAAAAGAAGAAACGAATAGAAAGGGAGAAATAAGAAAAAGGGAAAAATGAAGGAAGAAAAAAAGGATAAGAAAATAACAAAAGGGGAGAGAGTGAGAGTTAAAGGTTTTGGAGTGTAACCCTAAAGAAGAGTAAGGACGATGAAAAGAAATAAAATGTAACACTAATGGGTAGTATAGTTCAAGAAAAGGTAGAGAATAAAAGGACCGAGGTGGAGAAAATAGAAATAATAATAATAATAAAGGCAAGAAGATAAAAGAAACAAACAAAAAATAGTGGAACAAGTTATAAAGTCTGGATTTTTCTTGATTTTGAGAGGTTAACTTCGTCCTTTTTCTTTTCTCTCTCTCTTCCTAGTCGGTGACTCTGTACTCCAGGCTCTGCCCCTGTATCACGCTTAGGTAGGGATTTGCAGTTGATGAGATTCTACGGCAGTATCATATAGTTGGCTTAAGTCTCGTTGGTAGTAAAGGCTTGTTAGCATTTGCAGAATCCAACAATGAGGTAGTTTGCTTTCCCGGAGTCTGTCTCCTAGTCTCCCCTTCCTGAGTTAGCAGCCTGGTGATCCAGCTATGAGGCTGCCACTGCCTCTGCCTGGGGAGTAAGAGGCTCAAAGAGCTGGGAAATCACCACTCTATCCCCACTCAGCGCAGGGCTCTGGGTAAGGCTCTGGCAGTCAGAGCCACCAGCGTAATCATGCGTGGCTGGGAGCCAATTGTTCTCAAGGTGACTTTCAATAATCCTCTAGGCCTGTTCTGTGCCTAGCACTCAGTGGGACCACTCTTCCCAGGCTTTCCACACTTTGTAGCCTGTTTTGTCTGGGAAGAAGAGGCATTAGTCGCTGCTTGCAGTACAGATCTTAACATCTGCCAAGTCCCTGTTGTTAGCATATATCCCTGAGTATGAAAGCTCTGTCAATCAGAAGTTGCCCCCGCCCCTTTAGCAAGAGACACTAAAAAATATCACGCCTCTTGTCTTGGATCACTGAACTGAGAGAGATCTTATCAATTAGAGCCCCATGGGTCAGTTGGGAGGTGCGCAGATTGTGGGTTAAGCTGATTTGAGTGATTGGATCCGCAGATGTGCTCCAGAAAGGCCTGCAATCTGCCTGCGTGCCCCTCCCCCAATGCTTGATTGTTAGCTTGAATGGCTGGGTGAGGTGCCCCTCCCACAGAGAGAAGCTCCAGCGTAGGGAAGATCGCTTTGGCGCCCTTCCCACTTGCCGCTGGCGGCTGGGGTGCACTGGGCGTGCGGGAGAATGGGGTGCTCTGGGTGTGCGGGTGAGTGGGGTGCTCTGGGCACATGGGCGAATGGGGTGTTCTGGGCACGCTGTCGGCTAGGGACGCTCACTCGCAGTGCGCGGGCGCTGGGGACGCTCATGGCTCACAGTTGCTCACGTGGGTTGACTCACCACTGGCGCACTTCCTCCTCCTCGACTTGAGCGAACGTCCGTGTGGCAGTTAGCTTCCTCCACACCCTCAGCTCCCTCTCAACTCTTAGCTCCAAGTGATAGCAGCCCTTTTGCCTTCAGTGTGTGTGGAACTCCGGAATGCTCCGAGCATAAATTTTTCTGTTTCTAGTTGATAAATTTGTTGAGATTTTGGGGAGATCTGTCGGACGCACTGCTCACGGCGCCATTTCCGTGATGTCACCTTCTCATGAGTAATTTTTTTTTTTTTTTTTTTCTGAAGCTGGAAACGGGGAGAGACAGACAGACTCCCGCATTCGCCCGACCAGGATCCACCCGGCATGCCCACCAGGGGGCTATGCTTTTCCCACCAGGGGGCGATGCTGTGCCCCTCCGGGGCGTCGCTCTGTTGTGACCAGAGCCACTCTAGCGCCTGAGGCAGAGGCCAAGGCGCCATCCCCCAGCGCCCGGGCCATCTTTGCTCCAATGGAGCCTTGGCTGTGGGAGGGGAAGAGAGAAACAGAGAGGAAGGAGAGGGGGAAGGGTGGAGAAGCAGATGGGCGCTTCTCCTGTGTGCCCTGGCCAGGAATCGAACCCAGGACTTCTGCACACCAGGCCGACGCTCTACCACTGAGCCAACCGGCCAGGGCCTGAGTAATCTTTTTTAAGAGAGAGAGAGAGACAGGAAGGCAGAGAAATGAGAAGCACCAACTCATAGTTACATAAGCATCTTAGTTGCTCATTGATTGCTTTTTCATTTGTGCCTTGACAGGGGGTTGCAGCTAAGCTTGTGACCCCTTGTTCAAGCCAGTGACCTTGGGCTTAAGCCAGCGACCTTTGTGCTGAAGCCAGTGACCTTTGGGCTCAAGCCAGCAACCATGGGGTCATGTCTATGATCCCACGCTCAAGCCAGCAACTCTGCACTCAAACAGGTGACCTTGAGGTTTTAAACCTGGGTTCTCAGTGTCCCAGACTGATACTCTATCTACTGCGTCACTGCCTAGTCAGGCTGAGTAATCTTTACTATTCAATTTTTACTATGTTAAACAAAATTGAATAGTAAAAATTGATAGTAATTACTACTTATACTAATAAATAAAGTGGAATAGTAATAAAAAAATGGAATAGTAAATAGTATCTCAACTTACTAACTTTTAGTTTTCTTATTTTAGTGTATGTTTTAGGTTTTGTGCTACAGATGGTTAACTTACCACATTCTATTTACAAGTGATAGATCACATCATATATAATGTTATATTCTTAGTATATCATCACTTCCATTGTCCCTCTCCCATTTTTTGTACTTTTTTAAAATAGAATTTATTGGGGTGACAATGTTTCACAAAACCATACAGGTTTCAAGTGTACAACTCAAGAAAACATTATCTGCACACTGTACTGTGCACCTATCACCCAAAGCAAAGTCTCTTTCCCCGTTTATCCCCCCTTTGCCTACCGCCATTCACCTCCATCTCCCCTGTCTCCCTTTTCCTCTGGTTGTCACCATACCGTTGTCTGTGACTATGTGGTGTGTGTGTGTGTATCTTTGATTAGTCCCATCACCTTCTTTCTAGTCCCCCAACCCCTCACCCTCTAACAGCTATCAGTCTATTCATTGTATCTGTGCCTTTATTTCTATTTTGTTTGTTAGTTTATTTTGTTCATTAGATTCCACATATAAATGAGATCATATGTTATTTGTCTTTCTCTCACGGGCTTATTTCATTTAGCATAATAATAGTCTATAGGCCTGGCCCTGGCCAGCTAGCTCAGCGGTAGAGCGTCGGCCCAGTGTCTGGAAGTTCTGGGTTCGATTCCTGGCCAGGGCACACAGGAGAAGTGCCCATCTGCTTCTCCACCTTTCCCCCTCTCTTTTCTCTCTATTTCTCTCTTCCCCTCCCACAGCCCAGACTCTATTGGAGCAAAGTTGGCCTGGGCGCTGATGATGGCTCCATGACCTTTACCTTAGGCGCTAGAATGGCTCTGGTTGCAGCAGAGCAACGCCTGGATGGGCAGAGCATCGCCCCCTAGTGGGCATGCCAGGTGGATCCCAGTCAGGTGCATGTGGGAGTCTGTCTCTCTGCCTCCTTGCTTCTTACTTCAGGAAAAAAAAAATACAAAAAAAAAAATAATGTATAGTCCCATCTATGCTGTTGCCAAAGGTAAGATTTCCTTCTTTTTTATGGCTGAGTAGTAGACTGTGTTAAGTGCCTCAAAGCTTTTTTTATCCACTCATTTAATGATGGGCACTTGGGCTGTTTCCAGATCTTGGCTATTGTAAATAATGCTGCAGTGAACATGGGGGTGCATATATTATTTTGAATTAGTGTTTCAGATTTCTTCAGATATATTCCCAGAAGTGGGATTGGTAGATCAAAAGGAAATTTTATTTTTAATTTTTTGAGGAACTCCATACTGGTTTTCACAGTGGCTGCACAAGTCTTCATTTTCACCAACACAAAGGTTCCCTTTTCTCCACACTGTCACGAGCACTTGTTTGTTGATTTATTGATGATACCATTCTGACAAGCATGACGTGATATCTCATTGTAGTTTTAATTTGCTTCTCTCTGATGATTAGTGACACTGGGCATGTTTTAAAATGTCTTTTCACCTTCTGTATGCCCTCTTTGGAGAAGTGTTTATTCATGTCCTTTGCCCATTTCTTAGTTGGATTGTTTGTCTTCTTGGTGTTGAGTTGTGTAACACCAACTCTATTTTGGAAATTAGACCCTTTATTACATGAATCATTGGCAAATAATGTTTTCCCATTTAGTGGGTTCCCTTTTCATTTTGTTTACAGTTTCTTCTGCTGTGCACAAACTTTCATTTGATGTAGTCCCATTTGTTTATTTTTTTCTTTATTTCCCTTGCCGTAGGAGATACATTGGCAAAAATATTGCTACAAGAAATGTACGAGAGCTTACAGCATATGTTTTCTTTTATAATTTTTATTGTTTTAAATCTAATGTTTAGATCTCTAATCCACTTTGGGTTTATTCTTGTATATGGTGTAAGTTTATCTAATTTCATTTTTTTCATGTATCTGTCCAATTTTCCCAACACCATTTATTGAAGAGACTGAAGGACAAAAATCAAATGATCATATCAAGAGATGCAGAAAAAGCATTGATCACTTTGTAAGGTCTATTACTGTTGAATTACTATGTTTTACATAGGAAACTAATATAATACTGTATCTCTTATAATTAAAAATACATTAATTATGAATAACTTAAAAATAGTAAGGAAAGAAAAAATAGAGGCTTGAACTTTGTCAATTTCTTCTTCCTATGTATTCCATCCAAAAACATATCTAGATCTTCAGTTATTTATCTGCCTTTCATTCTGTGTCAATGTACGTATACAAATTCTTCAAGTCTAAGCCTGCTATGTGGATTCCTGCTTTTGTTCTCTTCAAAGTTCATTTACATCTTAAGTATTTTTAGTTGAGATTAAATTCTAAATGAAAAATGTTTTGCTTTAAACTGAAGTAAAGTGTATAGGTATGAGGTGTTTTTGTGACACATACTCATTTCTGAGTTGATCTTGGCTATGTACTTTTTTTCTTTCATTTCATAAATTAACATTCCCCTACCTCCCCAGTGGCAACATACTAAGACTAATGAATTAGAACAAAGAAAGTAAAATGTTCTTTGGTAGGGAGATATATACTGCTCACAAAAATTAGGGGATATTTCAAAATAAATATGAAGCAATAAAAGGCAAAACATCAAGTATAGAATTAAAAAAAAATTTAGGAATCAGACTAGTTATAGGCACATTGTGTTTAGGCATTGCCTCACAAATCTGCCAACGCATGTCCTTTCTGAGCTTCAGCACAGCTGTTGTCCCAACAGCCTCTCTTCTCTCCTCTGCCTTAATAGAATGGTTTGCATCGGTGTTTTGGTTCATGATGGGGAAGGAAAAAATACAAAAGAATCCCTTCCTCATTTTTCTTATGATATTCTGGGTTTAAAAAAAGCAATACTATGAATTAAGTAGCAGTGACTTCTCTGGATCATTCTTATACTAAGAAACATGAAGGGGAAGGGTATTTGGTGTTTTAAATATAGATGAGTCCATTTAGATGAATACGAAACTTCAAAGAATAAAGTTACTTGTAAAGATTAAGACACATTTAAAAAAACTACATGTTCTTACATTTTGTTCTATCCTTCTTTTTTCTGTAATACAGTTCTTCCTCCCCCGCTCCCCACACAACAGATTTATAATGTAAGAATAGAATTCTGGTGCAGCATGCAACTCCCAGAGGTAAAGCACACAGTACTAGACTTCCATCTGCAGATTTCACTTTTCAGATTTCATGTCATTTTCTGAGTTAATTCAAATTTGAAATAATTTTAAACTTTTAAAGACTGTATTTATGTTAAGTTGTTCTCTTAAATGGCTATCTCATAGGGTAGTTATTTGTATTCAGTGTTATTTTGTTAGGTGCAATTCCTTGATTCTTCTTTTGCAATCACATATACTACAAGTTTGGCAGTGTTTTGTGTCTTGTACTTTGATTGCTTGTTTTTGTCTTACTTGATTTTTTTTTGTATTTTTCCTAAGTGAGAAGCTGGCAGGGGGAGGCCCGGGGGCTGGGGGGAGGGAGGCAGATAGACTCCTGCATATGCCCTACCGGGATCCACCCAGCATGTCCACGAGGGGACGATGCTCGGCTCCTCTTGGGCATTACTCCACTGCAATCTGAGACATTCTAGCACCTGAGATGGAGGCCATGGAGCCAGCCTCAGCGCCCAGGCCAACTTTGCTCCAATGGAGCCTTGGCTGCAGGAGAGGAAGAGAGAGAGAGGAAGGAGAGGGGGAAGGGTGGAGAAGCAGATGGGCACTTCTCCTGTATGCCCTGGCCGGGAATTGAACCAGGACTTCCACACACCGGGCTGACACTGTACTGCTGAGCCAACTGGCCAGGGCCTTTATTTTTATAATGGTCTTTTATTCTAGAATTTTTTTGTTTCTTCTTGCAAACATATTTTGATGGAGTGTTTTATCTAAAATTAGTTTTTAATTGGATATTTTAGTTATGTAAAATATAACTCAAAAACTTTCAAAATTGAAGAAAGGTACTTTGAATGACCTGGAAGGATTCAGAATACAATAATGTAATATTTCTAAATGTATGTTTAATGTTGCACTTGGATTTAAGAATATTTGAGCCAGAAATAACGAAACTGTAAGAGTATCATAATAGCTTTGTTGAATATTTAAATCTGTTGAATCACATGAACTCTTACACTAATAGAATCAAAATTTGTACAGTGCTGTTACGATATATTTATGAATGTGTTGTAATTAAGATACTTTAGATAAGTTAAAAATAAAATGGTTTTTACTAGCTTTATAAAGGAGAATAGTAGAAGTATTACCATGGCTTGTTACCTGAAAAATTGCTCTGTGAAAACATTAAATTTAACATTTTAGGTTTTGACTCTGTTTCATTTGTCTTGGAAGAATCCTTGATTTGCAGTGATTTATTTGCTGAGCAAAAATATGAAACACATGGTGTGGCTGATGTTCAGGGAGTCATTGTGCTGATATGTAGCCTAGTCCTGCCTGCTTTCTCAGTCTCATCCAGGGTAGATCTCCATTATTTCTCAGATTTTTTTTTAATGATGCTACCTACATGCAGTAATTCTCATGTAAGTAATATTTTAAAACTGGTATGAATTCTTGAAGTTACTGTCATTTATATCTTTTGAATGTATTGTATTATATGGGAAATTTGACTTTTGTACTTTTAGCTATAATTCTTACTCTTATGTACTGAAGACATGACTCTTATGCAGGAGGTTATTTTAAATAATATCAAAATCACTGTAGGAAAATCTGATAACTTGGTTAGTCATTTAACAACTATTTATTCAGTAATTCCGTGTGTCACAAAATAGGTAAGATGCTAATAAATTATGATAAATAATGAGTTTTTAGTTTAGTGAGACAAATACACCACGATGGTAGAGTAAGTGTAGTAACTGAGGGTCAAATATGAGATGCAATGAAATCATCAGAAGGGCAATAATTTGGAGGGAAATTAGGGAAAACTTCCCAGAGGAAGTAGGTAAATTGAGCTATGAATGCTATTCAGGTATAGCCAGATTAAGGGAATGGGTGCTGGTCCAGGTTGATGAAAGTATACCTGACAAAAGAAACAGTCTTTTCCTAGCAGGAGTTAAAGGTAGGGAAGACGGAAGAAGACAGCAAAGTATTGAGACAGCCAGACAATAAATGGTCATGCAAGCCAGGTGAGAGAGTTTAAACTTTTACAGTAGGGCAGTGAAGACTTCAGCAAAGGCCTTTAAGTAAGAGAGTAATGTGATCACACTTACATTCTAGAGAGTCTCTCTGATGGCCATGTCAAATGGATTGGAAAGTCGGGAGCATAATTAGAGACTCAGAAACCTAGTATGTTAGGCAAGAGTTGATTGTGATAAGAATTATTGGAATATTGAGGGTGGGACAAAGTAGTAAAAACCATTTTAAGGAGATATAAAAGCAGTGAGATTTGGTCAGAGGAATAATGCTATCTTGACCAATTAAGCGGACAATAGGGCCACTCAGACTGAATTATGGCGCTTAGGAGGATTGGTATCACGAGGGTTGTTTATAAATTTACGTCGGGATGTGTTGAATTAGAGAAGATTGTTGGACTCCAAGTGTAGGTATTTAATAGGGAAAAGTATATGTGGAATTGAGGAGAAATCCCAGGAGAAAAATCGGGGCAGAAACTGCGGATCTTAGAGTTGCCACTTATAAGTGGTAATTGAATATGAAGACATGTGGAGCTGGATACCCCAAAGGAAGTGGAAATAGGAGTGACCCCTGAGAAACTGTAATGTGTAAGGGATGGGCATAGGAAGAGAAGACCACAGAGACAACTGAGAGGCAGTAAAGAGAGAGAAGAGAGGGTGTTTGCTAGGATGGGAGCTAAGAAAAGAAATGATTTAAGGCTAGATTAGTCAACATTGTTAGATATTTCTGGAACTTCAAATAAGATTAAAAGGGGCCTTAAGATTTTTTTTTAAGTAGTTACTGACTTTGGCAAGCACAGGACTGAGATCAAATGGACACTGGCATGAGCACATTTTCTATGTGACTTTTTCAATGAGAAGCAATTTCAGTTGTCAGGTTATAAAGCAATTAATGTTTCTTTGGGGGTGGGAGGAAGAGTATGAGTAAGAATAAAATAAATTTGTGCAAAAGTATTTTCCAAAACTTTATAATTAGAATAAAAATCAGATTTTTGAAATGCTATAACTTGAAACTTTAGATTATAAGAGAGAAAGAAATAAGTGTCATAAATATAGTTTGACTTGAAATAACTGAGATTTAATCTATACTCTACCAATTATTAGGAGTTTCATTTTGTATATAATATGTGGTTATTGAAAGAATTATAAAATTTAGATTTATTAAGAATTTAGAGATAATATATGAAAATGTTTAGCATGACACATGACAGGGTTGTATGTGTCTGTATCAGTGATTTAACCGGGGTGCCACAAGAATTTTTAAAATATGCAATCGCTGACTATTTAGTCAGGGGCACTGACCTCTTTTCCTTCGATTGCCAAATAAAAAGATGACAACAGGCAACACAACAATAGCCATTTGATTTGAATGCCCTGTCTTGAACCATATATTAATAGGTTATATAATAGAGTTGCATCTTATTGGTCACATTACATAATAAGGTTGTATCTAATTGGTTAAATCTTGGTACCAGAAATCCTTTTATACAAGTATAGGCACCTGATTTTTTAAAAAGTCGCTTTGGAGCAAAAAGGGTTGGTAATTCTTTTTTTTTTTGTAAATCAATCAAAATTATACCTAGTTTTTTGGTTAAATCGGCAAACAATATAATACAGTTTTTGGTGTGCTGCAGAATTTCTTTTTTTTTTTTTTCTGAAGTTGGAAACGGGGAGGCAGTCAGACTCCCACATGTGCCCGACCAGGATCCACCCGGCACACCCACCAGGGGGCGTCGCTCTGTTGCAACCAGAGCCATTCTAGCGCCTGAGGCAGAGGCCACAGAGCCATCCTCAGCGCCCGGGCCATCTTTTGCTCCAGTGGAGCCTTGGCTGCGGGAGGGGAAGAGAGAGACAGAGAGGAAGGAGAGGGGGAGGGGTGAAGAAGCAGATGGGCGCTTCTCCTGTGTGCCCTGGCCGGGGATTGAACCTGGGACTCCTGCACGCCAGGCCGACGACGCTCTACCACTGAGCCAACCGGCCAGGGCCCAGAATTTCAATATTAGTTTATGTGTGCCATGAGATGAAAGAGATTGGAAATTGTTGCTCTATATAAATATGTGATATATTGAACACCTTATATATAACTATGTATACTGACTGATAACTTTCAGGGCACTTTTTCTCTTGGTGTGTACATTGGTTATCTGTTGTATAATAAATTATGCTCAAAAGTTTAAAACAACAAACATTTATTAAATCACACTGTTTCTGAGGATGTGATAGACAGAATCGTAGGCCCCTAAAGATGTTCATGTTGTATTTTCCAAAACCTGTGAATATATTACATTACATAGTAAAAGAGACTTTGCAAGTATGATTGAGATTACAGAGATCATCCTAGATTATCTGGATGGGCTCAATCTAATATATGAGCCCTTAAAAGTGGAAAACGTTTCCTGGCTGAGTCAGAAGAGAGGAGTCAGAATATGAGGCCGAAGGGGGCAGAGTTTCAAAGCATGACGTGGAGGTAGGGGACCATGAACCAAACAATGTGAACAGCCCTTAGAAGCTGACAGCCAGCAAGGAAACAGGGACCTCAGTATTTCAACTTCATGGAACTGAATTTGCCCCAAACCTGAACTACTAGAAGCAGATTCTTCCCCAGAGCCTCCGGTCCATAATGCACAGAGATAGCTGACACCTGATTCTAGGCTTGTGCTGCCCAGAGCAGAGAACACCAGCTGAGCTCGCTGGACTTCTGATATACGGACCTGTGAGATAATAAATTATATTGTTTACAGCCACTGATTTTGTAGTTTTATGACAGCAATATCAAACTCCAGTAAGTTCTAATTTCATGTCATTAAGTGCTGCAACTTTAAGGCAAATGACAAGTAATGAAACCAATGTTCCCATAAGCTAATTGATATAAACAAGAGTTAGTTCCTGTGGCAGGTCATCAACATTACAACAAGACACCGAGTGAAACAATGTTATCTAAGGACCTGCTGTGTGCAGAGTCAGGAATGCAGAGCCAGCTTAGCTTGGGTGATTCTGACTCTCAGGAGTTCACAGAGAAGCTGTCTGGAGCTATAGTTCTCTGGAGGGTTGATGAGGGCTTCACGATCTTTCAAGGGTACTTCCAAGCTCACTCATGTGGTTATTGGTAGGCCTCAGTTACGAACCATGAGTGCCTTTTCACAGTGCTGCTTACAGCATGGCAGCTGACTTCAAGAGTGAATGGTGAGAGAGAGAAAGTGAAAGAATGAATTTGAGAGCATCTGACCACTACACAATGTAGACAATGCCTTTATTTCATTCATTCATTCATGCAGTGAAAGGAGGAGGAGGCAGAGAGACAGAAAGCTATTGGGTTGGGGAATAAGTTCGTAGCGTTTTTATATTTTCTTTTATTTTACAACGATTTGTTTGCTGTTTGGCAAAGGGTAAGTATTCATTCGATAAAACTCTTTCTGCTCTACAAAACTATGTTAATTGTATTTTTGAGTTATTTAATTTTTTATTAGTTTTGAGGCTTAGAAATGGAATACCCAGGAGGCAAAAATCAACATTTTCGACACCTGCTCTTCTTTGCTTTTCATCGAGGTCAAAAAGCTGCCAAGCAGCCCGGGACATTTGCGACGTGTATGGAGAAGGTGTCAATACATGCACACTACTGGGATCCACCCAGCAGGCCCACTAGAGGTGATGCTTTGCCCATCTGGAGCATTGCTCTGTTGCTCAGCAACAGAGCTCTGTTTAGAACCGGAGGCGGAGACCATGGAGCCATCCTCAGTGAACTGGGCCAGCTCTCTTCAATCGAGCCATGGCTGCAGGAGGGGAAGAGAGAAAGAGACAGTGAGAGGGGAAGGGTGGAGAAACAGATGGGTGCTTATCCTGTGTGCCCTGACTGGGAATCGAACCCGAGACTTCCACATGCCAGGCCGACGCTGTACCAGTGAGCCAACTGGCTAGGGCTAGAAGCTGCAATTCTTTTAAAAGTAAATCTCAGATGCGATGTATAATCATGTCTGCCACTCTCATGGACCTAGATAAAAGTGAAGTGATTACCAGGGTATGGGGGGAGATGGGGGAGGGGTGTGGGGAAGCGAATAAAGAGGGATTAAATATAACGTGACAAAAAATAATTTGACTCTGGGTGATGGGTATACAAAATAATCAACAGTTCAAATGCTGTGGAACCGTTTGCCTAAGACCTTTATACTCTTATTGATCAATGTCACACCATTAAATTTAATTTTCTAAATAAAATTTTTAAAAAAGAAATTAGTTGAAATTAGTTTATATGTCGGTACTAGAAATCAACTTAAGTTAGTTTAAGCAAACACGTATTTCTTAGAGGTCTAGTACTTACTTTTAAAAAAAAAAAAGATTGATTTTAGTGAGAGAGGAAGGGTGAGACAGAGACAGAAACATCAATCTGTTCCTGTGTGCGCCCTGACAGGGGTCCAAACAGGAAGGAGCCTCTGCGGTTCAGAACAATGCTCCAACCAACTGGGCTACCTGGTCAGGGCTAGCAGTTACTATTTTTGAATGTGCTATTTTAAGATTACGGATCCTGAGGTATTTTTTTGAGAAATTCAAGGAATTCTTGGAGATAGAAGACTGTTTATTGTTAGATAGGACAAGGGTCTCAAGGTCTGTGCTGTTCTTACTAAATGCTATTCTTGCTGAATGTTAAACATAGCACAGTAGTTTGTGAATGTAGCTGTAACCCGAGAAGCTTAATGGGAAGTAAGTCTAGCCAACTACAAAGAAGAAATCAACATGTAATCAACCAAACAGTGTATATAAGCAATGGCTTATCCTCCCTTCATGGAGATAGAGCTTTAGATGTGAATCCTGTCTTCTTTACTTGCTGCAAGTAAATAAAACTACCTAACAGCAACCATATCTAGTTCTTGAATAGAATACCGCAAGCAGTGAACCCATTGAGTTTAGTAAAACTGTGACTGGTTTATCTTGGTTTAAATGATAAATTCCTGAACCAATTAAGTTTGGTCACATCATAGGAACATGACTTCTTCCTCTGCAATTGGCAATATTGTCATTGTAGTTTATATAACATCACTTGTAAAATTGTGTGGTAGGCAATTTGCATAGCTGTACACAGAGGCTTTGTGTTGATGTGTTCTTTACAATTTTAGGACTCATCCCCATAGAAATGTCTATTTTGTTCATTGATGTGCCTTGTAGCATAATGTTTAACACAATTACCAAGTAAATATTTGTTGGATGGATGAGTTAATGGTAATGTGGCAATATGACCACTATTCATATATTACTTTCCAAGTAATATCATTCTTTTCAGTCTTCAAAGTAATATTGTTGACTTACCTCTTATATTATGATATATATCCCCCCCCCCCTGAAGTTAGAAGCGGGGAGGCAGTCAGACAGACTCCTGCATGCGCTGGACCAGGATCCACCTGGCTTGCCACTGGGGGTGATGCTCTGCCCATCTGGGGTGTTGCTCTGTTGCAACCAGAGCCATTCTAGTGCCTGAGGCAGAGGCCATGGAGCCATCCTCAGCGCCCGGGCCAACTTTGCTCTAATGGAGCCTCAGCTGTGGGAGGGGAAGAGAGAGATAGAAAGGAGAGGGAGAAGGGTGGAGAAGCAGATGGGGGCTTCTCCTGTGTGCCTTTGCCAGGAATCAAATCCGGTACTTCCACACGCCAGGCTGATGCTCTATCGCTGAGCCAATCGGCGAGGTCAACCAGCTTCTATTTTTAAATAAAGAATGAACTAGATAGAACAAGTTGTAAAATAATTAAATAAATGAAGGTGTAATAATTATAAGGCAAATTTTCAATACATCTTTGAACAGCTAAGTTCAACATGGAATTAACAGTAATCCCATTTGCAAATAGCAGTTGTGCACTGGAGAGGTGCATTCAGTTTGTTTAAGTTCACCATAAATGTAAAAAGCTTAATAATCTTAAGTATTTTGTGGTTAGTATGTAAAACTGTATCTTGAGGAATCGTGCTATTGTCTCAGTTAAATTTTAAAAATATACTGTTTATGGTTTTAAATACAAAATTTAATAATTACAGGCCTACCAGATATTATTTTCTTCTTTTTCCAAGTTTGAAGAGAGGAGATAGACTAACTCTCACATGCACCCTGATCAGAATCCACCCGGCAATCCCCCCCCCCACCCCCCGCCACATCTGGGGCCAATGCTCTGTCCATTTGGGGTCATGCTTACAACCAAGTTATTTTTAGTACCTGAGGCGGAGGATCCATGGAGCTGCCCTCAGCACTGGAGCTGATGTGCGCTAACCAGTCGAGCCATGGCTGCAGGAGGGAAAGAGCGTGCGCACGCGTGCACGCGCGCGCGCTAGAGAGAGAGAGAGAGAGAGAGAGAGAGAGAAGGGGGGTGCAAAGGGGTGGAGAAGCAGATGGTTGCTTCTCCTTTGTGCCCTGACTGGAAATCAAACCCAGGACATCCACACGCTGGGCTGACACTCTACCATTCAGCCAGCTGGCCAGGGCCCTACCAGATATTTTTCAATCTAAAAATATTTATTAGTTATATTTATACTTACTAGTGTAAGACATATACAATAAGTGTCCGATTACAAACATCCAACTTATGTACAACTTGTACGTATGACTAGAGCATCATAAAGGCTATTGATAATCAAAAGTAGTTGAATGTCAGTGAAAATGATATCATAGAGCTATTCGACTCCTGTGGCAAAGAGCTAACCAGTGACGACCTTATGGAACTAGAGCAGCAGGTGATAGCATTTAGTGAAGAACACAGGGACCTAGAAACTCCAAAACTGAAAAAAAATTTCTACAAATGAGTTAGCTGATGCTTTTCATTTCATAGAAGAGGGAATGGCAAAGTTAGAGGAGCAAGATCCTGTTACAGAAAGGTTCACCAAAGCTTACTGTATAGTTACCAAAGGCCTGAGATGCTACAGGGCCATTGATGATGAGAAAAAGAGAAGCTTGGTACAAACCTCCTTTGATGCCTGCTTCCAGAAACCAACTCCAGCAGCAGAATCAGACCCTGACTCTAACACCAGTCCCATCCTTTCCGTCATCTTCTGCATCATCTAAGATTGTTTATAATTATATTTGAAAATGTTTAAGTATTTATATGCATCCAAAGGTAAAAATAAATACTATAATAAGACAAACATCCATCTAAGCTGCATTTAGTAGGTAAACATACCTGTTCCAACTTACATACAAATTCAACTTAAAAACAAATGTGCAGAATCTATCTCATTTGTAATGTGCGACTGCCTGTAAATTTTAGGGTATGAATGTTGAAAGACAAAAGGAAACCCTCTTTGTGATTGTTACTTTTCTAAATTGCCAGTTTTCCAGAGAGTCATTTTATTTAATTCAATTCAGTTTTGCTAAGTGTTTCCTCTGTGGAAATTGCTAATTTTTATATTACAGGGGAGGCATAGTTTTTGCTGTCTGAGAGTTTGTAATAAAAATATTTGGGATGAATGAATCTCAGGGAAATATAAAAATAACTGATATGGTGAATATTTTATTTATTTTTTGTGACAGACAGATGGGAAGGGAGAGAGATGAGAAGCATCAATTCTTCGTTGTGACACCTTAGTTGTTCATTAATTGCTTTCTCATATGTGCCTTGACCAGGGAGCTACAGCAGACCGAGTGACCCCTTGCTCAAGCCAGAAACTTTGGGCTCAAGTTGGTGAGCCTTGCTCAAACCAGATGAGCCCACAATCAAGTTGGCGACCTTGGGGTTTCAAACCTGGGTCCTCCACATCCCAGTCCAACACTCTTATCCACTGCGCCACCTCCTGGTCAAGCTGAATTTTATCTTTTAATATTAAATTGAATTTATTGGGGTGACACTGGTTAACAAAATTATGCAGGTTTCAGGTGTTCAATTCTACAACACATCTCTGTATACTGTTTTTACCTTCTCCCCAAGTTGTGTTGAGTATTTTAAAAGAGGTATTAATAATGTGCTATGAAGTATCAAAAAAGACCATCTGTTTTGAAGCACCTCTACAAGTTTTATGCAATCGAGTCGAGGTGTAAGAATAGGTGTAATTTTGAAAAGTAGAATTGAGGTGTATGGAGAAAACAGTGTGCTGAAGATTGCAGGTATCTAGCTGATTTAATCTTTTAGCTTATAGCTTTAAAATCCTGAACTATTTGATGTTGGCTGCTTTACATGGCTGACTCTTTACTTTTGATTATTATTGCTGAAAGTCATGATGAAAGAGACTTGAGTAATTTAAATTCTATTGAAAATAAACTTGAATAATTTAGAATCTACTTTAAATATAAATTTTATGATTAATTTACTGCTGTAGCATGCGACCAACCAGTTTACTGAAAATAGGACTGTGGTAGCATTGTCTAGATTATAGGATGGTATAGAATTTACAGACTAACAGAACTGGAAGGAACAATAGAGACCTGTAATTCATTATGTTATTTTAAAGATTAAGAACCCGAACCAGAGAGAGAGATGAGTTGCCTGTTTTTCCACAGTTATTTACAGAAGTGAATGTCTTCCAAAATCAGTCTGTTAAGACTGTGACATAAACCGCTAGTTCATTTTTGTTAAGGTAACTGAATTGGTAATATTTAATTTTTACAAAATTTGCACACTCTTACAGCTGTCCAGTCAAGTGTTTTCCATGCTACTTACCCCCTTATTCAAGATCTCATTTATTTTTCACATTTTGAAGATGGTAAAAAAAAAGTGAAATATGTCAGTTTGACTGTAGCAGAGATGTTGAATGCAATGGATAGAAACATAATTATGCCTGTTGGTTTGTTCTTCAGGGCCCATAAACCTGAGGGAAAATTCTAAATCATCCTGAAAGATGGGGAGATTTAATCTACCACAAAATAAAAGTTGGATTTTTTATTACAATTTGTTTATTTAAAAAAAAATTAATTTAATAGGATTACTTTGGTCAATAAGAATACATGGGTTTCAGGTAAACATTTCTGTAGCATTTGAACTGTTTATTCCATTGTGTGCCCATCATCCAAAGTCAGATCATTTTCTGTCACTGTGTATTTGTCCCTCTTTACTCCCTAACCCCCCACTTCTTCCCCCTGCTTATCACTTCACTTTGGTATGTGTCTGTGAGTCTCATTTTTATATCCCACCTATGTGAGAAATCAAATAATTCTTAGCTTTTTCTGATTTACTTATTTCACTTAGCATAATGTTCTCAAGGTCCATCCATGTTGTTGTGAATGGCAATATATCATCATTTCTTATGGCTGAGTAGTATTCCATTGTATATATGTACCACATCTTCTTTATCCAATCATCTGTTGAAGGGCACTTTGATTGTTTCCATGTCTTGGCCACTGTGAATAATGCTGCAGTGAACATGGGGCTGCATGTGTCTTTACGTACCAATATTTTCTAGTTTTGGGGGTTAATACTCAGTAGAGGGATTTCTGGCTCATATGGTAGCTCTGTTCTTAATATTTTGAGGAAACACCATACTTTCTTATATAATGGCTATACTGGTTTACATTCCCACCAGCAGTGAATGTGAGGGTTCCTTTTTCTCCACAGTTTAGCCAACACTTGTTATTACCTGTCTTGTTGATAACAGCCAGTGTAATAGGTGTGAGGTGGTATCTCATTGTAGTTTTGATTTGCATTTCTCTAATAACATTTTTTAGGTATTTATTTATTATTTATATGTCTTCATGAGAAAAGCGACTGTTACAAGTCCTCTCCCTATTTTTTAATTATATTGTTTGCTTGTTTATTGTTGAGCTTTGTGAGTTTTTTATATATTTTAGATATTAACCCCTTGTCAGAGTTGTTTGTGAATATCAACCCCCATTTGATTGGCTGTCTTTTTGTTTTGCTGTTCAAAAAATTTTTAAATTAATATAGTCCCATTTATTTATTTTTGCCTTTACTTCCCTTGCTTTTGGGGTCAAGTTCATAAAATGTTTTCTACAGCCAAGGCCCATGAGCTTAGTACCTATATTTTCCTCTATGTAATTTATTGTTTCAGATCTCATATTTAGGGCTTTAATTCATTTAAAAAAATTTTTTTAAGACTTGATTCATTGTAGAGAGGAGAGAAGGAGGAGAGAGAGAGAGAGAAGTGGGGAGGAGCAGGAAGCATCAACTCTCATATGTGCCTTGACCAGGTAATCCCAGGGTTTTGAACTGGCGACCTCAGCATTCCAAGTTGATGCTTTATCCACTGCGCCACCACAGGTCAGTCGGGTCTTTAATTCATTTTGAGTTAATTTTTGTGCTTGGGGACAAATGGTAGTCAAGTTTCATTCTTTTGCATGAATGAAAAATCTTTTTCATTCTTTTGGCTTTCCAATTTTCCCAGCACCATTTATTGAAGAGGTTTCTTTTCTCCATTGTGTGTTTTTGGCTCCTTTGTCAAAGATGATTTGTCCATATATATGTGGTTTTATTTCTGGGCCTAGATTCTGTTCCATTGGTCTGTATATCTATTCTTCTTCCAATACCGTGGTGTTTTGATTATCGTGGCTCTATAGTATAATTTGAAGTCAGGTAGTGTGATACTTCTGGCTTTATTCTTTTCCCTCAGAATTGCTTTGGCTATTCAAGGTCTTTTATGGTACCATATAAACCTGGTAATGTTTTTGTTTTATTTATTTAAAAAAATGACATTGTGATTTTAATGGGGATTGCATTAAATTTGTATATTGCTTTGGGTAATATGGCTATTTTAACTATGTTGATTCTTCCAATCCATGAACATGAAATATTTTTCTATTTCACTGTGTCTTTTTCAATTTCTTTTAGCTATGCTTTTTAGTTGTTTTTTTTTTTTGTTTTTTTTTGTTTTTTTAATTTTATTTATTCATTTTAGAGAGGAGAGAGAAGGGAGAAAGAGAGGAGAGAGAGAGAGAGAGAAAAGGTGGGGAGGAGCTAGAAGCATCAACTCCCATATGTGCCTTGACCAGGCAAGCCCAGGGTTTCGAACCGGCGACCTCAGCATTTCCAGGTTGATGCTTTATCCACTGCGCCACCACAGGTCAGGCTATGCTTTTTAGTTTTTAACAAGTTATTTTTGAACTATTAGCAAAATCAATTTACATTTTCACTTTTTATTGGTGAGATACATTTTAGGTCTGTCCTTAGTTATAATACTTTATTGTAGTATTAGAGATACCATTTCGTTCAGAGGTAATATTTTTAACAGCTTTATTAACATATAATTAACATACCATGTAATTTGACCATTTACATTGTATGATTCAATATTTTTCAGTATATTCAGAGTTCTGTAATTACATATCTAGTTTTAGTATATTTCTTTACCCTCCCAAATGAAACTGTAACCATTAGCTGTCACTCCCCGTCTCCCTCCCCACAAACCAAGTGGCACCAGGCAGAATCTGCCTGGTCTGGGTATCTCATACAAATAGAATGATGTAGTATGTGATTCTTGGTGACTGGCTCTTTCAGTTAGTATATGTTTTCAAGGTTCATCAATGTAGTATGTACCAATTTTTTATTTTGTATTGCCAAGAAAATTCCAGGTATGAATATATCAAATTTTATTTATCATCATCTGATGGACATATGAGTTATTTCTGTAAATATTTTCTTTTTTTTTTAACTTAGAGCTAATACAATATAAGAAATATAACTTATCTCCTTTTAAGGGACTAGCAGTAAAAGATAACCCTGATAACTACATCTTTTAAGGATATTATCCTTTGAAACCTAGAAAGAGAATAATAAGTATGAATTAAGGAACTGAGAGGTATACTTGCAAGGTCAGCTGTTTTATATTATAGTATTCTCCAAACTCTATGTTTGGATCCTGTTTTCTCTTTCTGGGTTTCTTTCTCCAGCTTTGAAAATCTCACACTTGTTTTGCTTGGAACACCTCTGTCATAGGTATTATTGGGTCTACTGGTCTACTGTCCACCTAAATGGTCTGTAACTCTAAATTATCTCTCTCTTGGTGACAGATTACATGCTATAAATTTCTCTCCTTATTGCTTTTTTTTAAAGATGCAATTGATTTAAACAATAGGCAAGACTGTATTTCTAGACAGTAACATATAGCCTGAGGCATATATGTGAAGAAGAGAGAGAACATTGTTAACATGATTTTGGCCTGATGTTTACCTTGAGTGCATAGATATTAGAAAAAATTTTGAACACCTATAGATTATTCATAGCACTTCTGTCCATATCCTGCTTACTTATTTTTCCAAAGGCCAGATTCCTAGTCCTTGAAATTGTACAAGGTTTCCTTTTCTTACCTATCAGATTTCACATTTACTTAGTGCTTGGTTCATTGTTTGGTATAGAAGAAAAAGTCTTATTGAAGTAATGGTAGGCTGATCATTTTTGAGGGGTATTTTGTATTTCAAAAGTTCACTCACTTTACTAAGTAAATATCTGATTGATAGAATTTAAAATGTTTTAGTGCAGGTGGCTCCTTAGCGCAATGGATAGCGCATTGGACTTCTAAAATGTTTTAGTGAAGTGAATAACTTTGGGCAATGGAGGAGATTTTTGAGCATTAGTCATTAAAATCTAGCACATACCCTGACCTGTGGTGGCGCAGTGGATAAAGCGTCGACCTGGAAACGCTGAGGTTGCCAGTTCGAAACCCTGGGCTTGCCTGGTCAAGGCACATATGGGAGTTGATGCTTCCAGCTCCTACCCCCTTCTCTCTCTCTGTCAATCTCTCCTTTCTCTCCTTCTCTATCTCTCTCCACTCTAAAAATGAATAAATAAATAAAAAATTTTTTTTAAAAATCTAGCACATATGGTCTAAGTAAATGCCAGAAGAAATGCAAGCAATATGCTGTGAAAATTCAGAACATAGATAAATTATTTACAGTTTAGGAGAGTAGAAAAATGTTATATGTAGTTAGCACTAAAGATAGGATTTTATTGGGATGTTTGGAAATTGGGAAGATGCAAGCATTTAGGGTTGGGGAAATAGTATATATAAGCTCTGGGTTACTGGTTAAGTAATACTGGATTGAATGTACAGTGTTCTGCATCTCCTAAAATTCACAAAAATGACAGTAAGGTAATAAAAAGATTTAAATCTACAAGGGCAAAGAATACAAAAAAAGAGCAGCAGAAAGAAACTAACAGAATTTTGGAATATGGAAAGCAATTAGGTGAAGGATAATTGGTTTACTAAAGTCTAGACTGTGGAAACAGAAATATGTGCAGGGGGGGTGCCAAGAAGAAGCATGTTACCCATGGAATTCTGGAACGGCTCAGAACAAGAAGCATCAGAGGCTTCTGAAGATAGGAAGAGGGATGGAACTAAAAGGAAGGGGATGTGTGGAATTTCTTATAAGCCATCACTTAGAACTTTGAGGAAAACAGTTTGGTGTTGAAAATAGGTGTGTTACTGGCAATATTCTCTTTACTAGTAACCAAACACTCCCTAAGATCTGTCCTGCTGGTCGTTGAAGATTAATAGGCCAGGCAAGAAGAAATTGTAAAATAGATGGTTGCTCTAAGTTTAGAGGAGAAAGAAGAAAATGAGGTAGCATTTTGGCACGCCTCATTTCCCTGTGGGTAAATCTTTTCTCCTCCTTAATGGTAAAACCTTGTCTGTTTTAACCCTGGTTTTTTTCTTCCCCTCTGAACCTGCTTTGAATGAGGTGTTCGCATGGTGAGTCTCCTCTCTGTGTGTTATAAGACTAATCTTGTTAAAGCGGTTCTAGGCATATCTATCATGATAATGGCCACAAATAAATTTGCTCACTTTGTGTAATTAATAAGGGAAAATACTATTTTCTTCCTACCCTGTTTTCCTTTCTGCTCCATACTGAGTACATGTATATACATATTCATTTTGGCTTTTGTTTTGTTTACCAGGAAGAATGACTATCTTATAGCTGCTTGAAATTTTCATTCTTTTACTGATTTATTTATTTATTTATTTTTTAATAGAGACAGAGAGTCAGAGAGAGGGATAGATAGGGACAGATAGACAGGAACGGAGAGAGATGAGAAGCATCAGTCATTCAGTTTTTCGTTGCAACCCCTTAGTTATTCATTGATTGCTTTCTCATATGTGCCTTGACCGTGGGCCTTCAGCAGACTGAGTAACCCCTTGCTCAAGCCAGCAACCTTGGGTCCAAGCTGGTGAGCTTTGCTCAAACCAGATGAGCCCGTGCTCAAGCTGGCGACCTCGGAGTCTCGAACCTGGGTCCTCCACATCCCAGTCCGACACTCTATTCATTGCACCACCTCCTGGTCAGGCTCTTTTACTGATTTCTATCGGTCACAAGACCACACTTAATTTTCTGGTAATTAATTCACTCAAACAAGTAATTATTGATGTTCTTCTCTGTCCTAGATATTGAACTAAGCATTAGAGATAAGAGAGCCAAATTTCTGCTTTCAAGGAGATTACAAGAACATTTTACAGGGCACTTTGACAAATAAATACATATATGGTACTCTTTACGGAGAATATTGAGGGAGGAGCAGATTTACCAGGGAAGTAATTCGTTTTGGATATATTAAATTTGAGATTCCTTTTTTAAGGTACCCAAGAGAAGATGATACATGAGATAGGGAATTCATTGGGGAGGTTGGAGCTGAGAATGTAAATGTGAGGTCAACAGTGTGGATGGTAGTGGCCCTAGAAATGGCTCTTCTCTGCAGAAGCGTAGGCCTCCTTCCTTACCCTCTTCCATAGCTTCTCCCCTTTGCTTGGATACTGCTCTCCTCCTCTTCCTCTCACTCCTGCTCCTCTCCCCTTGTCCTCTCCTCCTTTTCCCAGCTTGTCTCATTTTTAAATGTCATCTTGGCACAGGATTTTCTCTTTTGCCCAGTGTTTCAGATCTGGTGAAGTTATACCCATTTTCATTATGCCCTTGTACAACTTCCTATGCTCATAATTTCCAACTTGTTAGGTCAGAATGGCATTTTCTCTAGTTTCACCCTTTGAACCCTCCACTTTCTGGAAACCCTGTGGATAAAGGAAAGAACAACTTCCTTCCTGTATTGGATGACCTACTTAATGGATATTTTAACTTAAGAACCTAGAAAACTTGCCTGACCGGGTGGTGGTGCAGTGGATAGAGCGTCGGACTGGGATGCGGAAGGACCCAGGTTCGAGACCCCCAAGGTCGCCAGCTTGAGCGCGGGCTCATCTGGTTTGAGCAAAAAAAAAAAGCTCACCAGCTTGGACCCAAGGTGGCTGGCTCCAGCAAGGGGTTGCTCAGTCTGCTGAAGGCCTGCGGTCAAGGCACATGTGAGAGAGCAATCAATGAACAACTAAGAAGTCGCAACGCACAATGAAAAACTAATGATTGATACTTCTCATCTCTCTCCGTTCCTGTCTGTCTGTCCCTGTCTATCTCTGCCTCTGTAAAAAAAAAAAAAAAAAAAAAAAAAGAATTAAAAAAGAACCTAGAAAACTCTATCCATGGTGAAAAAAGTTTGGAAACCATGGCTTTTAAAGTGAGAGAAGGAGTAGTGAGGATTCTAGCAATGTTTTAAAAGGATACAGCATCACAAGAGAATTGAATTTATATGGGGCACATGAATTTAATTCAACATTAGAATAATCAGTTAATTACATTGACAGTTTACATGAAAACAACAACAGCATCTCCATAGATGGAGAAAAATATTCAATACATTAACCTGTCTTTATTTTTATTTATTTATTTATTTATTTATTTATTTTTATTTACTTTTTTTTTCTGAAGTGAAAAGTGGGGAGGTAGAGAGACTCCCACATGTGCCCGACCAGGATCCACCCAGCATGCCCACCAGGAGGTGATGCTCTGCCCATCTGGGGCATTGCTTCATTGCAACTGGAGCCATTCTAGTGCCTGAGGCGGAGGCTATGGAGCCATCTCTCAGTGCCCAGGCCAACTTTGCTCCATTGGAGCCTTGGCTGCAGGAGGGGAAGAGAGAGACAGAGAGGAAGGAGAGGGGGAGGGGTGGAGAAGCAGATGGGCGCTTCTCCTGTGTGCCCTGGCTGGGAGTCAAACCTGGGACTTCCACACACTGGGCTAACACTCTACCACTGAGACAGCCGACCAGTTTTTACAATAAAGATATACAGGGAACAAGAAATACGTAGTAAGGGATGTCCTTTATCTGATTGTGAATATCTGTTAAACAAGAGGAAAACTAGGTTTCATTTGGACAAAGAGGGTGTGAATCTGTTTCCTTCATACAGTCTGTTTATGACTCTCTAAAGTGTATTTACTTTCAGGGTCTTTTCAAGCACTTAAATCATTGTTTATAATTACTATTTTTTTTACTTTTAAATAATTATAGTTGGTATGCAATATTATATTAGTTTTACTGTACAACATAGTGATTGGACATTTATATATTTTATGGATAGTCAAATAAAATTATTACAACACTAAATTGAAGAGACATGTACCCCTTGTAATTACTTATTTATAAGTACCATGCATCAACATTTTGGCTGTGAATGACACAAACACTGTCATACTGTGGTTTAAAAGTAACAGGTGCATCTTATGTAACAATCCAGGAGTGGCATCAAAGAACTAAGGATGATGTCAGAGAACTCAGTTTCTTCTCTTTTTCTATTCTGCCATTCTTATTTTTATCTCTAGGGCTTCAGTAAGATTGCTGTACCTCTGAAGTTCACATCCAGGATCCAGATAGGAAAAAGAGGTCCATGAGAAAGGGGGTGTTGTCTGTCAGAGAAAGTAAAACTGTCTCTAGAGGTTTTTGACCTACTGCAATATATCTAATTGATATTTTATTTTAGTATGTCATTTATTTAGTATGTCATTATTTTGGTGTCCTATGGAAACACTTAGCTGAAAAAGGTTATTTGGCCCTGGCCGGTTGGCTTAACGGTAGAACATTGGCCTGGCGTGTGGAAGTCCCAGGTTTGATCCCGGCTAGGGCACACAGGAGAAGCGTCCATCTGCTTCTCCACTCTTCCTCCTCTTCTTTCTATCTCTCTCTTCCCCTCCTGCAACCAAGGCTCCATTGGAGCAAAGTTGGCCTGGGCACTGAGGATGGCCCCATGGCCTCCACCTCAGGCAGTAGAATGGCTCTGGCCACAACGGAGCAGTGCCCCAGATGGGCAGAGCATCGCCCCCTGGTGGGCATGCCGGGTGAATTCCCGTCAGGCTCATGTGGGAGTCTGTCTGACTGCCTCCCTGCTTCTAACTTCAGGAAAATACCAAAAAAAAAAAAAAGAGATTTATTAAGCTGGGTAACCTGCTCCCTTGAAAAAAATTGAAGTTTGGTTAGTAATGAAGAACAGGAAAGTGGATATTGGTTTCACATGTTGCAGTGACTACAATTAACAAATACTTAGTATCCTGTTATAGCAAAGCAGGAACTTCAATTTCTATGAGGAATGTCAGATTCTGTTATAGTTTTTTTTTATAAAAACAATTAGAATGCATATGAAAATGTGGCTCTTAATATATCTATTCATAATAATAAAAGTAAAGTGTGCATATAAAATCATATTAACATCTTATAGTTTTGTATCAATGGTGAAATTTTGAACTATTTATCTAGAAGAGCACCTGTCAAAACAGTGGCTATTCAGCAATAATTTTCCAGTAGAAGGAAAGACATGCTTAATTCTGTTCCAGCCATGGCCATGTAGCTCAGTTGTTAGAGCACCATCCCAATACGCCAAGGATGCAGGTTCTATCCCTGGTTAGGGCACATAGAAGCAGCAGCCCAGGAGTGCATAAATAAGTGGAAAGCCACACTGATCCTGTTCATCTCCCTCCCTCTCCTCCTCATTCTCCCTCCCTCTACCTCACTCTTCTTCATCCCTGTCCTTCCCTCTCTTTCCCTGTCCCTCACTCTCTCCCTTCCTCTTCCTCTTCGTCCGCCTCCCTCTCTGTCCCACTCTTTTCCTCTCTTTCTCTTCTACTCTCTTTCTCCCACTTTCTCCCCCACTTTCTCTCTCCCTCCCTTTTCCTCTCACTCTCCCTCCCTCCCCCTCCCTCCCTCCCCCTCTCTCCCTCTCCCACTCCCACTCCCTCCTCCCTACGTCTCCCTCTTTCACCTTCCCTCTCCCTCTCCCACTCCCATTTCCTCCTTCTCCCTACGTCTCCCTCTTTCACCCTCCCTCTCCCTCTCCCACTCCCTCCTTCTCCCTACGTCTCCCTCTTTCACCTTCCCTCTCCCTCTCCCACTCCCATTTCCTCCTTCTCCCTATGTCTCCCTCTTTCACCCTCCCTCTCCCTCTCCCTCTCCCACTCCCTCCTTCTCCCTATGTCTCCCTCTTTCACCCTCCCTCTCCCTCTCCCTCTCCCACTCCCTCCTTCTCCCTATGTCTCCCTCTTTCACTCTCCCTCTCCCTCTCCCTCCCTTTCCCTCTCCCTCTCCCTCCCTTTCCCTTTCCCTCTCCCTCTCCCTCCCTCTCCCTCTCCCTTCCCCCTCTTTCCCTCTCCCTCTCCCTCTCCCTCTCCCTCTCCCCTCCCTCTCCCTCTCCCTTCCCCCTCTCTCCCTCTCCCTCTCCCTCTCCCTCCCTGACCCTCTCCCTTCCCCCTCTTTCCCTCTCCGACCCTCTCCCTTCCCCCTCTTTCCCTCTCCCTCTCCCTTCCCCCTCTCTCCCTTTCCCTCTCCCTCTCCCTCTCCCTCCCTCTCCCTCTCTTCCCCTCTTCCTCTCTCTCCCTCTCTCTCCCCCTTCTCTCACTCTCTCTCCCTTCTTCCCTCCCTCCCTCCTTCCTCTCCTTAAAAAAGAAAAATCAGAAATTTTGTCCTAGGCACCAACATTTTAGGTCTTTAGGCAGAAAATATCACAGAAGCAAGAATAAAAATTACAATAATATTTTGTGTAAGATGTCTAAACCTTGGTTTTCGGTTAATTGTTGTTAAATGAGTGACATCAGGGACTGTACATACATATCATGTCCTACCTAATCCAGTTGATGAGTGTCACAGAATGCACTGGGGCTGGGGCTGGATATTCACCTCTATGGAGTGGAGGCGTGTGGAGGAAAGGGACTTGGTGAAATAAAGTAGGGAATAAATCATTATGTGGAAGTATATCTCTTTGCTGCTTATGTTTAACTAATAAAATTTCTATTTATAATACTTTGGATTTGTATAAATTATTCATATTTTCTCTAAGAGATTTCATAGATACCTCATTTGAAATGCACACTAATCCAGAGAAGTGATCCTGTTGAGTAAACAAGCAAACTGAGGGTCATACAGCTCCTTGTCCAGGGGTTCATGACCTGTAAATGGAGAGTTGAGATTAGATCTTTGATTCCTGATTTGTGGTCTAGTTTTTTGATAATATGTGCTGTTTGACCATAAATTGTATCATTGGAATATCTTCTTTTGAGGGGAGGGGCAGAGGAAGAAATGAGAAGCATCAACTTGTAGTGCAGCATTTTAGTTGTTCATTGATTACATTTCATGTGTGCCTTGACCTGGTGGGGGGAGGGGGGCTTCCAGCCAAGCCAGTGACCCCTTGCTCAAGCCAGTGATCACGAGATCATGTTGATGATTCCCATTCCCACCTTCAAGCCGGCAACTCTGCCCTCAATCTGGTGAGCCTGTGCTCAAGCCGGCGACCTTGGGGTTTCGAACGGGGGTCTTCAGCATCCCAGGCCGACACTCTATCCACTGTGCCACTGCCTGGACAGGCATCCATTTCTTGATGAATGCTTAGGTTGCTTCCACCATTTAAATACTGTGAATAATGCTACTGTGAACATGAGTGTAACAAATATCTGTTCAGATTCCTGCTTTCAAATCTTTTGGGTATAGACTAGAAGTAAAATTTGGTGAATCACATGGTAATTCTATGTTTAATCTTTTGAGGAACCGCCAAACTTTCCACAGAGGCTTCCCCATTATGTAGTTCCATCAGTAGTCACAAGTGTTCCAGTTTTTCTGTATTCTCTTCACTTATTTTTTTCTGTTGGTTTTATCTTTTAAGTTGTGCTAGAAAACACACATACAATTTACCACCTTATCCATTTTTAAGTTTATAGTTTAATAGTGTTAAATATGTTTATGGTGTTGTGCAAAACTAAAGCTGTACGTGTTGAACAACAACTCGTTTCCTTCCTACCCAGTTTCTGGCTGTCACCAGTCTGCGGTGCGTTTCTCTGTGTTTGACTACTTCTAATACCTCACAGAAGTGAAAGTATATAGATTTGTTGTTTGGGAACTGCTCATTTCACTTAGCACAATATCTTCAAGCTACTCCGTGTGACAGGATTTCCTTTTTTTTTTTTTTAACAATTAATATTCTATTCTATGTACATACCACATTTTCTTTATCCATTCATCCGTCAGTGGACATTTGGCTTGATTCCATCTCTTGGCTGTTGTGAATAATGCTTCAGTAAACATAGGTTTGCAAATATCTCATCAAGATACTGTTTTCAGTTCTCATGGGTGTGTATCCAGAAATGGGATTTCTGGATCATATGGAAATTCCATTTGGAATTATTCTGTGAAAGCCTCATAATGTTTCCCACAGTAGCAGCATTTTACAGTCCCACCGCAGTGCTTCAGGGTTCCAGTTTCTCCAATACTTGTTATTTTCTGGTTTTTCATAGTGACCATCTTAATGGGTGTGAGGTACTATCTTGTGGTTTGATTTACATTTCTCTAGTATTTAATAATGTTGAACATCTTTCCTTATGCTTTTTGGCCATTTGTATGTCATTTTGGGAGAACTGTGTACTCAAGGCCTTTTCACATTTTGAAATTGAGTTATTTGGGATTTTTGGTTGAATTTTAGGAGTACTTTACATATTTTGAATAGTGTAAAATCAAGTTCATGAAGTTTTGTTCTGTTTTTACTTTTTTTTCTAAAAGCTTTTATAGGTTTAGCTTTTTCTTTTTCTTTTTTTTTTTTTTTGTATTTTTCTGAAGCTGGAAACGGGGAGAGACAGTCAGACTCCCGCATGTGCCCGACCGGGATCCACCTGGCACGCCCACCAGGGGCGATGCTCTGCCCACCAGGGGGCGATGCTCTGCCCCTCTGGGGCGTCGCTCTGCCGCAATCAGAGCCACTCTAGCGCCTGGGGCAGAGGCCAAGGAGCCATCCCCAGCGCCCGGGCCATCTTTGCTCCAATGGAGCCTTGGCTGTGGGAGGGGAAGAGAGAGAGACAGAGAGGAAGGAGGGGGGTGGGGTGGAGAAGCAAGTGGGCGCTTCTCCTGTGTGCCTTGGCCGGGAATCGAACCCGGGTCCCCTGCACGCCAGGCCGACGCTCTACCACTGAGCCAATCTGCCAGGGCCAGGTTTAGCTTTTTCTTATATTTAGGTCTTTAATTCATTTTGTGATCATTTTTTTTTGTGTGGTATAAGTTGAGGGCCCAATTTTATTCTTCTGCATGTAGATATATAGCTCCCATTTCTATTTGTTGAAAAGACTATCCTTTCCCATTTAATGGTCTTGGTACCCTAATCTTGATAAAAATCATTTGACCATATATGCAGATTTATTTTGAGCTCTCTAATTTATTCCACTGGTTTATATGTCTGTTTACGCCAGTACTTTTGTGTTTTTTAAATTTATTCACTTTTAGAGAGAGAGGGGAAGGCAAAAGAAACATTGATTTGTTGTTCCAGTTATTTATGCATTCATTGGTTGATTCTTGTATGTGCCTTGACCTGGGATTGAACTCACAGCTTTGGTGTGTCAGGACAGAGCTCTTAACCAACTAAGCTACCTAGCTAGGGCCTACAGTTTTGATTATTGTAGCCTTGTTATAAGTTTTGATTGAAATCAGAAAGTGTGTAACCTTCAATTTTTTTCCTTTTAAAAAAGATTGTTTTGACTATTCAGGAGATTCCATATGAATTTTAGGAAGATCTTTTCTATTTCTGCAAAAAGGCCATTGGGATTTTTAATTAGGGATTGCATTAAATCTGTAGATCACTTTGAGTAGTATTTTTTTTTATTAAGTGAGAGGTGGGGAGGCAGAGAGACAGACTTCTGCATGCACCCCAACTGGGATTGACCTGGCAAGTCGCCTACCAGGCGATGCTCTGCCCATCTGGGCCCGCTGCTCTGTTGCTTGGCAACCGAGTTATTTTAGTGCCTGAGGCAAGGCCATGGAGCCATCCTGAGTGCCCTGGGCCAACTTGCTTGAACTATTTGTTCCATGGCTGCAGGAGGGGAAGAGAAAGAGAGAGAAAGAGAGAGAGGGGGAGAGAGAGAGAGAGAGAGAGAGAAAGGGAGGGTGAGGGTTGGAGAAGCAGACGATTGCTTTGTCATTATGCCCTGACCAATAATGAAACCCAGGACTTCCACTCCCTAGGCCTATGCTCCACGGCTGAGCCGACCAGCCGGAGCCGAGCAGTATTTTATCTTAACAATGTTTCATTCATCTAATTCATGAACACCAGATAGTTTTCCATTTATTTATGTCATCTTTAATATCTTTCAGCAGTGTTTTGTTTTCAGAGTATATCTTTTGTCTCCTTGGTTAAAGTTAATTCCTAAATATTTTATTCTTTTTGATGCAATTTATTGTAAATGGGATAGTTGACTTAATTTTCTTCTTAGATTGTTCACTGTGAATGCGTAGAAAGGCAGTGATTTTTGTTAATTCTGTATCCTGCAGCTTTCCTGAATTTATTATTATTTGCTTTTGTGTGTGTGGAATCTTTAGGATTATTTACATATAAGATCATGTTGTCTGTGAGTAGAGATAATTTTACTCCTTCCTTTCCAATTTAGATGCCTTTTCTTCCCTTGTGTAATTCTTCTGGTTAGGACTTCAAGTGCTATGTTGGATAGAAAAAAATAGAAAGGTTTTTTTGCAGAATTTTTACTGAAAAACATGATGTATTTTAATATTTTTATAGTACATGTTAGAGTATATATAATAAATATATATGACTGTAGAGATCCACATTTTTCTAGTTTGAATTGCTATTTAAAGGGAAAAGACTATTTTCATCAACAAGCAGCCTTTCTTACAAGGCTACTTTGATACCTTTTTGGAGGGTAATTCTTGGTTAACTGAAGTGTTACAGTGAAACTATTGCCTTTTAGTATATGAACTTGTCTACAGTTGCTATACTCATGTTCTTATTAGTTTCAGTATCCTTAGATTGTATCCCCAGTGGATGAGATGGTTCCATTTCAACTATGTGTGTGTATGATACTTTTAAATTGCTATGTGTATGATACTTTTAAATTGCTAAAATGTTTTGCAGCCTGGCATATTTTATCATCTTAAATTTTATTTTATCTAAGGAGTGTTTTGTCTGATTTCCTTGTGCTTAATTTTCCAACTTTAGTAAACTAAAAAGCAGCTATTTTAGAAGCATACTTGGGTCTTTTCACTTGACATATTCTTCTTGAAGATTTTTTTTCTGCTTGAGATATTAATGCTTATGCTGTCGTACATATGGGGGAAATAACTTGATTTCTGAGACTTACTTTAGAAAACTTCAAAAAAACAAACAGTGAATTGATGCTATAAATAAAATAAGATGGTAAATGATGGTCATGGTTGAAAGTCAAATAATAGGCTACTGTGGTCTCAATTTACCATTTCATCTTCTTTTATAAAATTTTTATAATAAAACGTTAAAGAAAACCCACAAAATTTATTGTTCAAAATAACATTTCTTTACACTGTATGTTTGTAGGCTGACTTTTATTTAAATCAGTATTTGAAAATAATAGAATTTTTTTAGGCAATAGCAATACCTTGATGATAAGATGGTCAAATCTGATTATGCCCAAAATTAAAAGATTATATTTCATTTATTATATTCTCTCTACTCCAGTGAATTTTACCATCTTATTGTTTTGAAAAATTTTAAACTAGAGAAATACTGAAAACAAAACAAAACAGTCAAGTAAATAAATGCCCTTTTCCCGTACCCAGGCTACCAATTATAAAATTTTGGCCATGTCTGCAGATAGCCTCTGTGGTTATCCTCCCTGATTTTCTGTGTGCCTGGACTTTCAGTTATTGAGAAATATCTTCCTATAGCTATAGATTTTTCATTTTTATGAGTTTTTGCTACATGTATATTGAACTCTGTTAAGATGTACAAAAATACTTTGGAAGATATATTATGGGCCCTGGCCGGTTGGGTCAGCGGTAGAGCGTTGGCCTGGCGTGCAGGAGTCCCGGGATTGATTCCCGGCCAGGACACACAGGAGAAGCACCCATCTGCTTCTCCACCCCTCCCCCTCTCCTTCCTCTCTGTCTCTCTCTTCTCCTCCCGCAGCCAAGGCTCCATTGGAGCAAAGTTAGCCCGGACGCTGAGGATGGCTCCATGGCTTCTGCCTCAGGCGCTAGAATGGCTCTGGTTGCAACAGAGTAACACCCCAGATGGGCAGAGCATTGCCCCCTGGTGGGCATGCCGGGTGGGTCCCAGTCGGGCGCATGTGGGAGTCTGTCTGACTGCCTCCCCGTTTCCAACTTCAGGAAAAAAAAAAAATGTATTATGTATATTAGTTTACTATGGCTGCTTTAAAAAATTAACACAGGCCCTGGCCGGTTGGCTCAGCGGTAGAGCGTCAGCCTGGCGTGCGGGGAACCCGGGTTCAATTCCCGGCCAGGGCACATAGGAGAAGCGCCCAATTGCTTCTCCACCCCACCCCCCTCCTTCCTCTCTGTCTCTCTCTTCCCCTCCCTCAGCCAAAGCTCCATTGGAGCAAAGATGGCCCCGGAGCTGGGGATGGCTCCTTGGCCTCTGCCCCAGGCGCTAGAGTGGCTCTGGTCGCGGCAGAGCGACGCCCCGGAGGGGCAGAGCATCGCCCCCTGGTGGGCAGAGCATCGCCCCCTGGTGGGCAGAGCGTTGCCCCTGGTGGGTGTGCCGGGTGGATCCCGGTCAGGCGCATGCGGGAGTCTGTCTGACTGTCTCTCCCCGTTTCCAGCTTCAGAAAAATACAAAAAAAAAAAAATTAACACAAATTTGGTGGCTTAAAGGAACAACAAATATAACCTCTTATAGTTCGGTAGGTAAGAAATGTGTGATGAATGTTATGAGACTAGAATCAGATGATTGGCTGGACTGGTTCCTTCTGCATGCTGGAGGAGAGAATCCATTTCTTGCCTTGTCCAGGTTCTGGAGGCTGTCCTGGTTCCCCGGCTCACGGGGGCTCATCCCATCTCCTGTGCGCCTACCTAGCTCCCATTCTCATGTTACCTTCTGTGGTCAGATCTCCCTCTACGTTCCTCTTATAAGAACACTCGGATACATTGGGCCCACTCATGTAAGGAGGATATTTCCCCATCTCAGAAATCTTAATGTGTTAACATTTGTGCAATTCCTTCCACCCTGTGTGGGAGCGTATTTACAAATTGTGATGATTAGGACGAGGATATCTTTGGGGCACCATTGATGGCAAAACTCCCCAAAGTAATCTGCATATTCAATGCACTCCCTATCAAAACCCCAACTGTTGTTTTTGCAGGAATTGACAAGATGATCTTAAAATCCATATTGAAATGCAAGTGACTCAGAATAGCTAAAACAAGATTGAAAAAAGTAGTTAAAATAAACTTGAAAGAGAACAGAGTTGGGAGCTTAAAGCTTCTGATTTTGAAACCTACAAGGTTTCAAATAATTCAGTTAGTCTGTCACTGACATAAGAATAACATATAGGTCAATGAAATAGAATTTAGAGTCCAGAAATTTACACTTTCACTCTCATTTGACAGTGAATTGACTTTTTACGTTGATGTGAAGACAATTCAGTGGGGGAATAAACAGTCTTTTCAGCACGTGATGCTGGGATAAGTGTATATTCACATGTAAACAAGTGAATTTGCATCTTTCCCTTCCATCCAAAAAAAATAAAAGTATCATAGACCTAAATATAAGAGCTTAAAACCAAAAACTCCAAAAAGAAAACAGGAGTAAATTTTTGTGACCCTTATATTTTTAGACTTAACACCAAGAAGAAAAATGACAAAACTAAAAAGATCAGTTGCATTTCATCAAAATAAAAAAAATTTTGCCCTGAAAAGGACACTATCAAGATAGTAAAAAAGATAAGACACCATCAAGAAGGTATAAAGGGCCTGACCAGGCAGTGGTGCAGTGGATAGAGCGCAGACTGTGGGACACAGAGGACCCAGGTTCGAAACCCTGAGGTGACCAGCTTGAGAGCAGGCTCATCCAACTTGAGCTCAGGCTCATCCAACTTGAGCTCAGGCTCAGCAGCTTGGGCGCAGGGTCACTGGCTTGAGCGTGGGATCATAGACATGACCTCATGGTTGCTCTCCTGAGCCCAAAGGTCACTGGATTGAACAAGGGGTCACTTGCTCTGCTGTAGCCTCCCCCCCACCCCATCAAGGCACATATGAGAAAGCAGTCAATGAACAACTAAGGTGTCGCAACAAAGAATTGATGCTTCTCATCTCTCTTCCTTCCTGTCTGTCTGACCCTATCTGTACCTCTCTCTGTCTCTGTTACAAAAAAAAAAAAAAAAAAAAAAAAATGAAAGAAAAATAGAAAGTTTAAAGGCCCTGGCCAGATAGTTCTGTTGGTTGGAGCCTTATCCCCAAGCTCAGAGGTTTCTGGTTTGATCCCCAGTCAGGGCCCATACAGGAACAGCTTGATGTTCCCGTCTATCTCTCTCCCTGCCTCCCTCTTAAAAAAAAAAAAAAAAGGTAAAAAGACAATCTGTAGAATAGGAGATGTTTATAAATCATGTATCTGACAAGGTACTTGTTTGCAGAATGCATAAAGGACTGTTATGGGTTGGGGGCTCATCAAAGGAGCAATGGCCTCTATTAGCACTTTTGTCTGAGAGAAAGAGGTGCGGCTTCCAGGCAATTCATTTCCTACCTGTATGTCTCTGGCGCCTCTCAGGTTGCTACTCCAGCTTTGGAGCTCAGAGGAAGTTAGATTAACTTTTAAAAACAAAAGCCATTGTAAATGTATCTGATATGGAAATTCACAACATGTCTATACCAGAAAAGGTTGCAGAGCATATACCCACGAGGTCCAATTGTGTTGTTGCAAGTAATGAAAGAGAAGATAACATTAACACATACTCACTTAAATTCACTGGTGGTGATGCTGAAGGAAGTGACTTCTGGCCAGTCCAAGCCAGAAAACTGATCAAGAACCAGAGCGTGAGTATCAGGATCAGGCCTTACCTGCTATCTTCAAAAACAGATGCTGTTTGATCATTTCTTAAGAAAGACCTATTTCAAGAATGAACAGGAAATGTCGTTTATTATCTGTATCTCTAGGCTGATTTTCCAAATGATTTGTGAAGCTGTTTCTAGAAGATGAGAAACTAAGGAGACTTCTGTCCAGGTTTCATAGCTATTTGTTTTTATAGCTATTTGCTTTCAGAAATTATTTTAGCTTTCTTATTAGTTTGGTAATAATATCAGAAAACATCTTTAACTGCATATTTAGGAATTAAGAGGCAATGTGCTATGAATGCTCTGATCTAAAGATGCATGTGAAAATAAAGTTGTACTTAATGTTGGAAAATAATAAAAGAACCATTACAACTTAAAGAAAGGCAACCCAACTAAAAAATGGACAGAGGACTTGAATAGACACTTCTTTTTTTTTTTTTTTTTTTCTTTCAGAGACAGAGAGTCAGATAGAGGGATAGACAGGGATAGACAGACAGGAACAGAGAGAGATGAGAAGCATCAATCATCAGTTTTTCATTGCAAGACCTTAGTTGTTCATTGATTGCTTTCTCATATGTGCTTTGACCTTGGGCCTTCAGCAGACCGAGTAACCCCTTGCTTGAGCCAGCAACCTTGAGTCCAAGCTGGTGAGCTTTTTGCTCAAACCAGATGAGCCTGCGCTCAAGCTGGCGACCTCAGAGTCTTGAACCTGGGTCCTCTGCATCCCAGTCCGACGCTTTATCCACTGCGCCACCGCCTGGTCAGGCCTTGAATAGACATTTCTTGAATGAACATATACAAATGTTTGATAAACACATAAAATTAAAATCATTAGTCATTAGGGAAATGCAAATTAAATCACAGTGAAATACCATTTCATATCCACTAGGATGGATGAAATAAAAAGACAGCTAATAATTTTTTTAAAGATTTTATTTATTCATTATAGAGAGGGGAGAGAGAGAGAGAAGGGGGAAGAGCAAGAAGCATCAACTCCCATATGTGCCTTGACCAGTCAAGCCCAGGGTTTTGAACTGGCAACCTCAGCGTTTCCAGGTTGACACTTTATCCACTGTGCCACCACAGGTCAGGCTGAAAAAGACAGAATAATTTAAGTGTTGATGAGGATGTAGAGAAATTGGAGCTCTCATATCCTCTAATGGGAATGTAAAATGGTGCAACCACTTTGAAAGGTGATTTGCTAGTTTTTCAGAATGCCACAGAGTTCCACTATTAGTTCTTATGAGGAACTAAGTGTACACATAAATGTACACAGAAACTTGTACATGAATATTGGGAAAACAGCTGTGTTAGGTTTGCTCGCTGGTTTACTGTCAGCAAGCACTTTGCTTGATCAGTGTGTGAGCACGATGCAGAGGCACGTGTGCATAGCTATGTAAGGCTGTAGGTGCTTGTACTCAGGGCGGATTGCAGATGGCGGATTGCCTTCCCACTACTGTAAGAGCCCGAGAAGTGGTTTTCCCTGCCTGTTTGCTTGTCCACCATTACAAGAGTATATGAAATGGTAATGGCCCAATGCTTCCTGGTCTGCAGTTTTTGTACCGTCTGCCTGAATCTAATGTGAACCTGCCTGGCCTCAATCACCGCCATTACAGATAGTTATAGCAGCATTTTTATAATAGTTCCCAAACTGAAAACAGCCTAATGTCTATCAGCTGATGAATTGTTGAAGAAACATGGTGTATTCACACATGGAATATTATTTGGCAGTACAAAGGAATGAAGTACTCATACATGCTTCATCATGGATGAACCTTGAGAACTTTATGCTAAGTGAAAGAAGCTAATCACGAATACCAAATTTTATTATTTATAAAAATATCCAGTGTAGGTAAATACAGAGACAAAATAGATTAATGGTCATCTGGGGCTAAGGCAGAGTGGGTTGGGGAGAATCAGAAATAGGAAGTGACTGTTAATAGACATGGGGTTTCTTTTTGAGGTGATTAACAATGTTCAAAAATCAGCATCATGGATGGTTGTACAGCTCTATGAATACACACATACAATTAATTAATGGGTGAATGATGACATGTGAAATATATCTCAATGAACTGTTTTTAAAACTACCCAAAAGATTATTTTACAATGCTATATAAATAGTATAGCATAATTGTACTCATTCTTAAAGTAGAGGAAACATTAGAATATTTTGGTTTTTAAAATTTCTTTCTCTTTTATGAAGGGTAACCTGTACATAGTATCATATGATATGATGAAGTTTTAATGTATCATCTAGCCATTCTGAGTTTCCTGAAACTATTTTTTTAAATTTATTTTTATTTTATTTTATTCTTTTATTTATTTATTTATTTTTTTTTTTTACAGGGACAGAGAGAGAGAGAGAGAGTCAGATAGAGGGATAGATAGGGACAGACAGACAGGAACGAAGAGAGATGAGAAGCATCAATCATCAGTTTTTCATTGCGACACCATAGTTGTTCATTGATTGCTTTCTCATATGTGCCCTACCTCAGGCCTTCAGCAGACTGAGTAACCCCCCCTCGCACCCTCCTCCCCGCTCGAGCCAGTGACCTTGGGTCCATGCTAGTGAGCTTTTTTTTTTTGCTCAAGCTAGATGAGCCTGCGCTCAAGCTAGCAACCCCGGTGTCTCGAACCTGGGTCCTTCTGCATCCCAGTCCGACGCTCTATCCACTGTGCCACCGCCTGGTCAGGCACGTTTCCTGAAACTATTGGTGAGCTAATTCAGGACTTTGCAGTTAGAAACATTTCACTTATTCAAAACTGTCACATTCAAATTATGCTTACTAGAGATCTACCAAGATCATAATTTTTAAAATGCCTTTGAAAGTCTAACTAAAATATGATTGTTCTCTAAAGATTCTATATAGTAAAAAATACATATATATATATATCCAATATGTTTTAGGTAAAATTTGGATAATTATACTCTTAGTAATTTAGTTCTTAGTATTTTTTATTATACAATTGGTTTGACATGTACAATTTTTTAATATTTTTGTTAATATAGAGCATACAAGAAATGCTAATTATGGAATTGACATCATAATCTCCATTTTATTTAGCAATATGTCTGATTCCTGTGCTTTAAGCTCAAATAGTTGTTGTTTGACTTTCCTAACTTCTTTACAAGCGTAAATCACGCATTGTGAAAATTGTGTTCGTTAGCTCAAGAGCTTTTAAGCTAAGAGGACAGGGAACTTGCTGATAAAGGGCCAGTGAAGGCTGTGCTATAGTAGATTGAATGGCTCATCCTGCAGCTGCTCTGCCCGTGGAGGCTTCATTGACATCATTTCTTAATTACCTCTTGTGGTCTATAGCTTGAGGCCTAAATTGGGAGTTTATTGAAGTTGAGTGAATGTATCTGAAAGAAGACATATGGTTTTCTAGGGCTACTCTAACATATTTAAAAAACAAAACAAACCCAACAACCCTGGAGTGTCTTAAAACAATAGCAATTTATTTTCTCACAGTTCTGGAGGCTAAACATCTGAAATTAAGGTATTGGCAGGCCCATGCTGTCTCTGAAATCTCTAGGGGAAGAATCCTTCCATGCTTCCTCTAGCTTTTGCACTGGAAATCCTGAGCGTTCCCTTGATTTATAGATGTGTCATTCTGCTAAGTCTTTCCTCATGAATGCCCTTCTTCTTTGTGGGTTTTTATGTCTCTACATGGCATTCTTCTTTCTGTGTGTCTGGGTTCTAATTTAACTATCAAGTTGTGAAAAACTTGTGTGCTGTGTCTTTACAAGGAGTTAACATGATGTGAATTTAATTAAGAGCAATGAAAAGATAAAGAATTATCAAGCTTGGGCCATTGTCAACTTTGATGTGTAGGAAAAACCAAACCTCAACTACTGATCTCTAGTTTCCTCTCTTGAAGCCCCTGGAAGTGCTGACCCCTCTATTATTCTTCTTACCTCTCTACCCTACACCCCTCAATTGGACTCCCATATGGTCTATGTGTTTATGGCCTAGCTTTTGGAGAGAGGTCTAAAGTGTTTATGGTCACAATAGATAAAGCTACTTTAAGATCATAGGAATTAGTTTTTATGCCCCTGCTTCCTAGAGAGACACTTCTGTACCTCAGTGCAAAACTCAGAATTCAAAACTCACATAGCAAATGGTAATTAGAGATCACATGGAAATTTTTTGAGTCTGTGACCACTGTCAAATTCTGTAAGTACTTCAGCTTTCTCCCATACTCTGGTTCCTACCTGGAGCTCCCGTTATCCATCAGTCAGGGTTCCTAGCTGAGGCAAACTGAATCTTTTCCCACTAGTTTAAGCAGAAAGGAATAATTGTAAGATTTTAAAGTGTATGAAAAGAACAGTGCTTTAGAGGGGCAGGAAATCAAACTGGGACGTTTAAGAGCCAGACAGTTGGAGTATTCAGCCATGCTATGGGACTGTTTCATTAACATCACTGTGTGTGTCACTTCCCTAATTTTGCATTACAACTTCATATTTGGGAACCTGGGCAAGATAAATTAACTGCTCTGTGCCTTGGTTATGTTGTTTGTAAAGTGGAATAGGTAAGAGAACCTAAATTAGAGGGTTCTTGTAACAAATGAGTAATATACAGGTTGTTATCACCTTGCCCGGACACACTGTGTATTCATTCACTTGCTAGGGCTGCTCTAACAGAGGACGACAAACTAGGTGGCTTAAACAACAGACATTTACTGTCACATAGCTCTGAAGGCCAGAGGTCCAAAATCAAGATATTGCGGGATTGGTTTCTTCTGAGCCTGTGAGGGAGTATCTGGTCTGTGCCTTACCCCTCCTTCTGGTGGTTTGAGGGCAATCTTTGGAGTTCTTTGGCTGGTAGAAGCATCACCCCAATCTCTCCTGTCATACTCACATAGTGTTCTCCTTGTGTGTCTGTGTCCAAATTTCCCTTTTATAAGGATACCAGTCATATTGGAGTAGGGGCCTTTTTAACTAATTACATATGAAACTACTGTATTTCCAGATAAGGTCACATTCTGAGATACTGGGGGTTAGGACTTTAACATATGAATTTTGGGGGTATACACTTCAACCCATAACACATAGTAAGCACTATATGAGTGATAATTCTTATTATTAGATTACTAGTTGTATTATGACTATAAATTTTCTAATCATTTTGCATCAGTGTGCTATGTTTATAACATATGGATTAGAGAGTAGATATTCCGAGAGTTAATTTTAATTCTATGAAGCTTAGTAATTACTTACTGTTAATAACCTTCGTGTTGCTTCTTCACAGTAAAGAGTCTTTATAACGTGGATAAATGAAGAGAACCATATGATATTTCTTGTGTTTTATTTTTAAGTAAAATTCAAATATAAAATAAAAATGTGGCTAGAAGTTTTTATTTAAATGAATGAGAGATATTGATCAATTCTGTGGTCATAGATGTTTATCTAATAGATGTTTACTATGAATACAAGAGTAAGATAAGTATCTTCCTCACCTTTTGTATATTAGTTACTTCATATCACAGTGTTAGTCCTACTCAATATGCAATTTGAGGGGAAAATGGGATAAATAGATTTGGAAAATGCGGGGTGGGGCAAAACTAGGTTTACAGTGGTTTGTATGGAGATTATACAATAATTAAATATCTATGTGATAATAAACTCTTGCTCATACTCATAACTGTACACCTACTTTTGCCCACTCTGTATATATTATATGCCTCTTTTGGATATTTCTAGTATATCTTAATCATTTTGAGGATTGTGATAGTAAAGAAACCTGCTTTATTTTGTGTATAACTGGGCATTTCCTAATTTTTTTTTTTATCATACCCTGATTATTATAGTGAAGAGTCAGTGTCCATTAGGCACTTAATCTTTTGTTGTGCCAAGACCTGAGAGAAGTAGTCTCTCTAGTATCCTAATTGGAAATTATATGATCATTCTTAGCTCTCTGAGAACAAAACCTTATACTATGTAGGTTTTTTGTTCAACTTTTTGGTTAGGGTGACTGCCTGGATTATGAAGTTCTATTTTCTAGTTCATCAACAAAGCTATAGAGTAATTGTTTTGAAGGCAGGATTGGTGTCTATGTCTATGTCTATGTACAGACAGAACCTAGCACAAAGGAAGCATTTAAATGGCTGCTCAAAAGGCAAAATCAAAGTCATACAGATCCTTCTTGATGTCTTTAATAAAGATGACGAGAGAAAATGATTTTTTCTTTGCCTTTCAAATGAGAGGAGGGGAGATAGAGAGACAGAATCCCACATGTGCCCCGACTGGGATTCACCTGGCAGCCCCGTTCTGCAGCCAATGCTTGAATCAACTGAGCTATCCCCAGTGCCTGAGGCTTACACTTAGACCAACTGAGCTATCCTCAGCGCCCAGGGCCAATGGCTGCGAGGAAAAGAGGGGGAGGAGGGAGAGAAGAGGGAAAGAAAGGAGAAAGAAGCAGATGGTCGCTTCTCATGTGTGCTCTGACCGGGGATCTAACCAGGGACATCCACACGCCTGGCCAATGAAAAATTATTTTCTTGTTTGGTGTATTTCTTTTGCAGTTTTCTTCTTGTAAATAAAACCAGCTTTATTGGGATATAATTGATATACAATAACCTGCACATGTTTAAAGTGTACAAATTGAGCCTGACCTGTGGTGGCGCAGTGGATAAAGCGTTGACCTGGAATGCTGAGATCGAGAGTTTGAAACTGGGCTTACCTGATCAAGGCACAAACGAGAGGCAACTACTAGTTGGTGCTTCCCACTTCTCACCCATCCCACCTTTCTTTCTTTCTCTTTAAAAGTCAATAAATAAAATTTTAAAAAGAATTTTTAATAAAAAATAAATGTACAAGTTGATAAATTCTGATACCTGTATATGCAGAGAAACCATCAGCACAATAAAGATAAATATACTCATTTCCAAAAGTTTTCTCCCTCCTAGACTCACTGAAACCCTCCCCTTTCCAGGGAGCCACGGTCTTCTGCTCCAGCTGATGTTCTCTAAAATTCTAAAATAGAGTTATATAATATGTACTGGGTTTTTGTTTGTTTTTATTTTGTTTTGTTTTTGTCTAGCTTCTTTTGTACAGCATGATTATTTGATAGCCACCTATATTGTTTGCAGTATAAAGTTATTCATAATATTATTTTTTTAACCTTTTAATATCGGTAGTTTTTTTAGTGATGTCATTTCTTAGTACTGATGTTGGTAATTTGTGTGTGTTTTTCTTTTTTCTTACTAAGTTTAGCTAGAGATTTTCTGTCTTATTTATCTTCTAAAAGAGCTAGCTTTGGTTTCATTAATGTTCTTTATAGTATAGATTTCCACTTTGTTCATTGTTTTCTTTATTCTTCTCATTTAGAGTTTTGTTCTTTTTCCACTTTTTTAAGGTGGAGATAGTTTATCATCTATGGGAAACTTTTTTTTTATAATATAGGTCTTAGTGTTATAAAATTCCATCTAAGTATTGTGTTAACTGTATCCTGTATACTTTGCTGTGCTATGTTTTCATTTTCACTTAGTTTAAAATGCTTTCTCATTTTTAAAAAATGTTGTCTTTGGTCATGGGTTTTTTTATTTTGTTTTGTTTTTAAAGACGTTATTTTGGCCTGACCAGGCAGTGGTGCAGTGGATAGAGTGTTGACCTGGGACACTGAGGACCCAGATTGGCTTGAGCATGGGGTCATAGGCATGACCCCATGGTCGCTGGCTTGAACCCAAGGTTGCTGGCTTGAGCAAGGAGTCACTGGTTCAGCTGGATCCCCCAGTCAAGGTACATATGAGAAAGCCATCAATGAACAACTAAAGTGCCACAACTACAAGTTGATGCTTCTCATCTCTCTCCCTTCCTGTCTTTCCCTCTGTTCCTCTCTCTCCCTTTTTCACTTAAAAAAAAAGTTACTTTGTTTTGAATATTTAGAATTTTCTAGGAATCTATATTATTGACTTCTAACTATTCCACTCTGTTCAAAAAAGATACTTTGCCTGACCAGGCGGTGGCGCAGTGGATGGAGCATCATACTGGGATGTGGAGGACCCAGGTTCGAGACCCCAGGGTTGCCGGCTTGAGCTCGGGCACATCTGGTTTGAGCAAAGCTCACCAGCTTGGACCCAGGGTCGCTGGCTTGAAGGGGGGGTTACTCAGTCTGCTGAAGGCCCACGGTCGGGGCACATATGAGAGAGCAATCAATGAACAGCTAGGGTGTTGCAACGAAGGACTGATGATTGGTGCTTCTCATCTCTCTCCATTCCTGTCTGTCTATCGCTCTCTCTCACTCTGTCTCTGTAAAAAAAAAAAAAGATACTTTGTGTAAACTGAATCCTTTTAACTTTATTGAAACTTGATTCAGGCCCAAGAGTGTTGTCCTAATTGGTAAATAATTCTTGTCCACTTGAATGTATGTTCTGATGTTATGTGGAATAATATATAAATACCAGTTGGGTATATGTTGCTTGATAATATTTTTGCTTGGTAAACTTGTTCCAGTCTTCTGATTCTTTATTGATTATCTATCTTTTTGTTCTGTCATCATTTTAGAGAGGTGTTGTAATCTCTCAGTATATTTTCCAATTTGACTATCTCTGCTTGCAAATTCTATCAGTTTCTTCTTGATATATCCTATTAGATGCATAAATGTTTATGATTATATTCTTTTAATGATTTGACTATTTCATTAAAATTAAATGATACTTCCTTCTCTTTGCTATTATATATATGTATTATATATGAGCAGAGAAAAGAGTGTATGTTTTCATCAATTATTATTACTATTACTATTATTATTATCATTAATACTCAACCTTTAGTAAGTGGAGGCTCAAATCTCATTGTTGATTGGATAAATTAGTTCTGTCAATATCCATGCTATTTGGTGTTGTTTTATAGTTGTTTTGTCTTCATTTACATTTATAATTTAGCTCAGTATTCTCTAGTAACTGTTATTTATACAGCATATGACGTGGTAGCACAGAAGACTCACGTTCCAGAACAAGTTCAAGTGGAGCTGGTGTGAAGCTCCCATCCTTCCCTCCCCTCCCCTCCCCTCCCCTCCCCTCCCCTCCCCTCCCCTCTCCTCCCCTCCCCTCCCCTCCCCTCCCCTCCCCTCCCCTCCCCTCCCCTCCCCTCCCCTCTGCTGGTGTGACCTCCCATCCTCCCCTCCCCTCCCCTCCCTTCCCCTCCTTCCTTCTTCCTTTTTTAAAGATTTTAGAGAGAGGAGAGAGAAAGAGAGAATGAGGGAAGGGAGGAGCAGGGAGCATCAACTTGTAGTAGTTTCTTCTGGTATGTACCCTGACCAGGCAAGCCCAGGATTTCAAACCAGTGACCTCAGCATTCCAGGTCAACACTATGCACTGTGCCCCCACAAGTCAGGCATGAAGCTCCCATCTTATAATATGATTTATAGTATTTTGAATGTTAAAGATTAAGTTTTGGTTAAATGGATTCTAAAATGACAGCTTTTCTTTCTAGATTATTTATCAGTCTCCCAAATACCCTTTATAAATTATCACCTTTCATCTTGATATTTGCTTTTGTAAAGATAGGCATTAGTCTGAAGTTTCTAAATAATTGGGGCTATGTAGAATAATCCAATGTGAAGCTTTGGATAATATAATTCTACAATTGTATTTTGAAAATGGCCACAAGAAGTAATATACAAGTAACTAAAAATTTAAAACATTGAATAGAATAGAAAAATATTCACAGCAAATATGATCGGCAAACAGTGAAAATTATTATATAATTAATACAAAGTGACGTAAGAAAAAGTTAAGGAAGTAAAAATTATGTAGATTTTTCAAGAAAATACAGTTAGTAAAAAAGTTATTCAGCCTCATTTAAAATTCATATTTATATAAGGTGATGGAAAATGATTTGACTTTGGGTGATGGGTATACTACATAGTCAACAGTTTAAATGCTCTAGAAATGCTTACCTGAAAACTATGTACTCTTACTGATCAATGTCACCCTGTTAATTTTCTAAATAAAATTTAAAAATTAAAAAAAACTGTCATGCCATCAGAAGAACAATTTCTTTTAGACTCATATAAAATATTCAAAACAGTGATAACATCCAGTGCTATCTATAGCGAAGTAACTCCCATAGATTACTAAAAAATGCATAAAGCAGCATAGCTAGTTTAATTTGATCATTTATATAAATACATTTTAAAATGTTACTTTGATTTAAAAATAATTTTTTCTTTTATTATTTCCCTAGGAAATAATTCTAGATATTTAAAATGTTTAAATGTACTCTTATTGATCAATGTCATCCTGTTAAATTTAATTTTCTAAATAAAATTTTAAAAATATGTTTAAATGTAAAGATGAAGTATTTATGATAACTATCCCATCTTAGGCAGATGATTGAATAATTTTGCTTCATTTATTTGATGGAATATTGGACAGCTGTCAAAAAATTCTATTTAAAAGGACTAAAACAGCATGGGTGAAGCTTGTAACGTTATGTTAATAAAGAAGGCATTAAATGTATAATTACAAATAAAAATAGGAACAAAACTCATCAGAAGATCAAAATGATAAGATTTTAAAGGAATATTGTAGACCTTTTAAGCACAACCAAAATTTTAAATATTTTAGGAACGTCTGAAGGTTGCTTCAAGTTTCTCTTGAGGCGTGTATCTGCATTGTGCATTCTACAAAGTTGATGTGTAGGAGGGAGTCACTTTCATTGCTAAGGATCTATAGCCAGCTGCCCAGTCCCTCTTTGTCAGATTTTGCTTTTTCTGCTCTTTCTCACATAAACATACAGGAGGAAGCTATGTGTTATTTTGGTGCTACTTCAGAATTTGAAGATTCATAAATTTCTGAAACATACTCATGTATATTCCAGTGATCCACTTGGCAGCTGTGGTCTCTATGTTGTGTGGTTATATAATTTCTTCCCCCACTTTAAAAATATTTTTCTGATTTCCAAAAAAATTTTAATGAGCATGATATGTTTATTTTAAATTTTATTTACTGATTTGAGAGAGAAAGAAACATCTATTTGTTGTTCCACTTATTTATGCATTCATTGGTTGATTCTTGTCTGTGCCCTGACTGGGGATTGAACCCACAACCTTGGCCTGTTGAGATGATGCTCTAACCAACTGAGCACCCGACCAAGGCCACAAGCATATTTGTAAAAGGGAAAAGAAAAGCCTTTATCCAGTTATCAGTTAATAATCCTGGCATTAAACTCTTCTTCATGAGACAATACATTCAGTTCTTCCTACAGAGTCTCATCTGCTGAAGTTCAATTTGTCTTTTACTAATAATATCTGTGTTTTTACTAACATGTTCACTCTTTTCAGGCATATGTATGGCTAGTGGCCACTGCCTTTGTGGCCATCCAGATTCACATTAGATTCAGGCAGACTGTAAAGAAACTAAAAAATGGTGGGCCATTTCTTTATTAAAGTCTTGCATCAGCCGACAAGCAGGGAAAACAACTTCCCTTTCATTCAGGGCTCCCAAAGACCTGACACATTCCCCGGTTCCACAACCTAGAGAATTTTCTTGGGTTCCTCCTAGAATCAAAGGCCCCACCAGTCTCAGCGGAGCTCAGAAAGCCCCTCAGCTCTGGTTCCACATCTGCACACCTTCTTCTCTCTGCAGAAACTGGCTTCTTCTTCAGCAATCTGCATTCTCTCTGCTTTCTCTGCAAAACTGCCTCAGCCCACAAAGACCCCTCCACCAGCAAACATTAGCAAAACAATGGCCCCTCCCAAGCAGGAATGCAATCTGCAACTTGCAATCAGCTGCCCTGCTCTGAGAGCAAGCACACACAGCTGCCCAGTGCCATTTTTTAACAATAAAAGTGAGCAAACTCAAAAAATACAAATTTTACAAACTCATTTGCCCGACATATAAAATACAGTTATAACTGTTGTAATGTGCTTGTTTATAATACTATAATCTGTGCTATTGGTTCTTACATTTTTACTATTTAATGAAAAAATAGGGCCCTGGCCGGTTAGCTCAGTGGTAGAGCGTCGGCCTGGCGTGCAGAAGTCCCGGGTTTGATTCCCGGCCAGGGCACACAGGAGAAGCGCCCATCTGCTTCTCCACCCCTCCCCCTCTCCTTCCCCTCTGTCTCTCTCTTCCCCTCCCTCAGCGAGGCTCCATTGAAGCAAGGATGGCCCGGGCGCTGGGAATGGCTCCTTGGCCTCTGCCCCAGGCGCTAGAGTGGCTCTGGTCGCAACAGAGCGACGCCCCGGAGGGGCAGAGCATCACCCCCTGGTGGGCAGAGCGTTGCCCCCTGGTGGGCGTGCCGGGTGGATCCCGGTTGGGTGCATGCGGGAGTCTGTCTGACTGTCTCTCCCTGTTTCCAGCTTCAGAAAATACCAAAAAAAAAAAAAAAAAAAAAAAGGAAAATGGAAAAACACATTTGTAACATGGATAAGATACAGATACTACCCACCAGTTAAAAAATTCGATATAAGCAGATTATATCGCCTACCTCTACTAACTTTTCTAAATGTTAATATTTGTATATGTCCCTAAATAATATAGTTTAGTTTTACATGTTTTAATATCAATAACTTTTTACTGTGTATATTCTTGTAAAACTTGTTCTTCATATTGTTATTGAAAGATAATATTGATGTATACACTTGTTATTTCCTTTTTTTTTTTTTTTTTGTATTTTTCCGAAGCCAGAAATGGGGAGGCAGTCAGACAGACTCCCTTATGCGCCCGACCGGGATCCACCCAGAATGCCCACCAGGGGGCGATGCTCCGCCCATCTTGGGGCGTTGCTCTGCCACATTCAGAGCCATTCTAGCGCCTGAGGCAGAGGCCACAGAGCCATCCTCAGCACCCAGGCAAACTTTGCTCCAATGGAGCCCCGGCTGCGGGAGGGGAAGAGAGAGACAGAGAGGAAGGAGAGGGGGAGGGGTGGAGAAGCAGATGGGCGCTTCTCCTGTGTGCCCTGGCCGGGAATCGAACCCGGGACTCCCGCACGCCAGGCCGACGCTCTACCACTGAGCCAACCGGCCAGGGCCTGTTATTTACTTTTACTCCTTTATAGTACTATTTTGAATGAATATATTATATTTTATTGATCTGTTCTTTATTTGATGTTCATTTTAGTTTTCAGCTTTGTTTTGTGTTTGACAATGCTATTATAAGCATTACTGTACATGTCTTCCTCTGTAGACATAAGGACCTTCTTGGGTTATGTGCTTAGGAATGGCATGTTTTAGTCATCAAGATGAAAACTTAGTAGATTATTCCAAATTGATTTCCAAAGTGGTCTTCATTGATCTCTAATTTCTATTTAAAATCACACGCACACATATATGCACATATCTATGTGTATGTGTGTATCCATTTGTGTATATGTATGTATTTACTATTGCAGTTAACATTGTGCTAGATATCGTCCTGTCCAAATGTATTCAGTTTTTCTTTTTAAAGATTACTTATATGCGGAAGCAGAATCATTGATTTAGAAGATGAGAATTTTAAAATTAAATCAGCCTCCTTATTTTAATTTTTATATTACTTTTAAACTTTACTTTTTTTTTTTTTTACAGAGACAGAGAGAGTCAGAGAGAGGGATAGACAGGGACAGACAGGCAGGAATGGAGAGATGAGAAGCATCAATCATTAGTTTTTCGTTGCACGTTGCAACACCTTAATTGTTCATTGATTGCTTTCTCATACTTGCCTTGACCGTGGGCCTTCATCGGGCCGAGTAACTCCTTGCTCGAGCCAGCGACCGTGGCCTCAAGCTGGTGAGCTTTTGCTCAAACCAGATGAGCCTGCGCTCAAGCTGGCAACCTCGGGGTCTCGAACCTGGGTCTTCTGCATCCCAGTCCGACACTCTATCCACTGCACCACCACCCGGTCAGGCCTAAACTTTACTTTTATTTAATTTAGTTTTATTTGTTATTCAAAAGGTTTGTTACAAGGTTATTCAAGCCCTGACTGGATGGCTCAGTTGGTTGGAACATCGTCCCAAAGTGCAGTTTGATCCCCGGTTGGGGTACATACAGAAACAGTTCAGTGTTTCTGTCTCTTTATCCTCCTTCCTCTCTCGCTAAAATCAATAAATAAAAATTTAAAAATATATATGTATAACTTAAAAAAAAAGTTATTCAAAAGGTTTGCTACATGGTCTTTGCCAGGTGGCTCTATGGATAAAATGTTCCCCCAGAGGACCAGAGGTCCGCAGGTGCAACCTTTGGTCAGGACCCTTATGAGTAGCAATCAGTGAGTGCACAAGTGAATGAACAACTAAGTGAAACAAGTTGATGCTTTTCTCTCTCCCCTCCAGCATCAATGGAAAATATTTTAAAGTTCTACATGGTTTGTTATTTAAAAAATAACAGTCCCCTGCCTCCTCTGCCTTGTTTACTTTCTAAACCCCAGAAACAATCTTTTTTTTTTTTTTTTTTGTATTTTTCTGAAGTTGGAAATGGGAAGGCAGTCAGACAGACTCCCGTATGCGCCCGACCGGGATATACCCGGCACGCCCACCAGGAGGCGATGCTCTGCCTATCTCGGGCGTCGCTCTGCCGCAATCAGAGCCATTCTAGCGCCTGAGGCAGAGGCCACAGAGCCATCCTCAGCGCCCGGGCCAACCCCGCTCCAATGGAGCCCTGGTTGCGGGAGGCGAAGAGAGAGACAGAGGAAGGAGAGGAGGAGGGGTGGAGAAGCAGATGGGCGCTTCTCCTGTGTGCCCTGGCTAGGAATCGAACCTGGGACTCCTGCACGCCAGGCCGATGCTCTACCGCTGAGCCAACCGGCCAGGGCCAACAATCAATATTTTTAATGTAATAAACATTTTTTTGATGATTCTTTTGGTATTTACTAATGCATTTCTAAATAACCTGTCAATATTTGCACTTTTTAGTGTTTTTGGCTTCCCACTATGAAGCATTTAGCGAACTAATTATTCTTTAGTGTTTTGTTCTTTAGTGAGGGTGGGAGACATGAGAAGCGTCAGCTCCTGGTTGCTGCACTTTGGTTGTTCATTCATTGCTTCTCAGAGGTTTTTTTTTTTTTTTTGGTGTTTTTTTTTTTAAACAAAGGTGGATGCTAGTAAAAGAAGAGGCTGGCGAGGCTCCATTGGAGCAAAAGATGGCCCGGGCGCTGGGGATGGCTCCTTTGCCTCTGCCCCAGGCGCTAGAGTGGCTCTGGTCGCAACAGAGCGACGCCCCGGATGGGCAGAGCATCGCCCCCTGGTGGGCGTGCCGGGTGGATCCCGGTCGGGCGCATGTGGGAGTCTGTCTACCTCCCCGTTTCCAGGTTCAGAAAAATACAAAAAAAAGAAAAAGAAAAAAAAGAGGCTGGGAGGGTTTTGGAAATCAATAAGAGGGATTTGAATTGCAAAAGAGGAGATATTGTTAGTCAACATCAAGCCATAGATTTCATAAATGGGAAGAGGCACATGAAGGGAATGTTTATTCTGGTAGCCATGTTTAGTATTGATCAGAACATATAAAGCCTATTAAAGTGACCTGCATGTATTTTAGTAGTAAATAGTTTTTATGCCATTTAAATATTGCTTTAGTTTGAATACTAAAGAAATCCCAGGAAATAAATAAGAGATCCAGTGACTACTTCAGGGCAAAGTATATTAAGTTTATTCTCAAGTTTTTAATTTGAGACCAGAACAGTGATAATGGGGGGAATCAGAATTCATTTTTGAGTATATTAAATTTCAAGGTGTTGAGTACATTTGACAAAACTTTTGTATGCTCATATTACCTATGCTCTTGATACCTTGTTAGGTATTTTGATTGAATTCCTTTTCTTTATTAGATTCATTTTTTCTCAGTGTAAAGTTAACAAAGAGGTGAGCAGTATAATTTCTTTTACAGTAAAATTAAGAGTCTCATTGTTTTATCACATCTAAGGAGATGATAAATATGTTAAATCCAAATGAATTAGTTAAACTTCATACTGTTATATCTGGACAGTGAGGAAAACAATGTTTTGCTACACAATTAAGTAGCCAAATAAGGAGTCTTTAATTTAATGCCAGCGACCACGAGTGGATTCACATTCTCCCATCCAAGTACTAACCAGGCCCGACCCTGCTTAGCTTCCGAGATCAGACGAGATCGGGCGCGTTCAGGGTGGTATGGCCGTAGACATGATTCACATTCTAAAGAACTCATGGCCCTGAACAAACTCAGAGGTTTGCTTTTAAAGGCAAAAAGAAGCGAGGGGAGTGGATGAGCACCTAGCCAAAGCAGTTTTACAGAAGCAAAACAGGCTTTCAGTTATTGTTGGAACAATCTAGGGAGAGGGTGCTCAGAGAAGCATTTTACAAAAAGCAAAAGAATGTGCTCAGTTGTCTTGGCCTTTCACAGAGGTTGTCAAAGCAGCATCCTGAGGGCTTTCTAGTATCTAGACATTAGGGAGCATTTATGGCCTTTACACAACTCTTTTCATTTACTCATCTGCAAATCTTGCAAAAGTCGTTCTATGGTCAGGGATATGGTGTTTCTACATTTCAATACATATTTTTGTACAAGGAAGGAGTCAACAGGTACTAATTTGTATTAAATATCTAGAAAGATAATTCTGGCTGTATATTCCAATTTATTGAGATTTAATTGTTAAAATGTGAGTAATTTGGTATTTTAACACATTTAATATATTTTTGACATTGTTATTTTTATTAACTCAATACTAGTTGTTTTTTGTTTTGTTTTTTTGACAGAGACAGTGAGAGTGTCAGAGATAAGGACAGACAAGAAGGGAGAGAGATGAGAAGCATCAATTCTTCATTGTGGCTCCTTAGTTGTTCATTGATTGCTTTCTCATATATATATATATTTTGATGGGGGGGGTCCAGCAGAGTGAGTGACCCCTTGTTCAAGCCAGCGACCTTGGGCTTCAACTAGCGACCTTTGGGCTCAAGCCAGCATCCATAAGGTCATGTCTGTAATTCCATGCTCAAGCCAGCGACCCCGTGCTCAAATTAGCGACCCCACACTCAAGTCAAGATGGTGAGCCTGCTCTCAAGCAGGCAACCTTGGAGTTTCGAACCTAGGTCCTTCATGTCCTAGTCCAATGCTCTATCCACTGCGCCACCATGTGGTAAGGCAGAATACTAGTTATTTGATGCTGTCATTGTTCTAACTTAGCCAAACTTAATTCCCCGAACAGTAAAACCTGATGTGATTTTTTTCATCTTGTTCTTTCACTAAGCAAATTAGAAAATTATAGGAAAAATACTATCTGTCCTTTGAATATAAAGCTTTTTTCTTCCTGAGGCTTGTGGATTGGTCTGGGATGATCTAGTGAAAAGATTGAAATTAGACAGTTCTGGATTTAAATTCTGCTTCACTGGTTAATAGCCAGATGAATTTGTTAATGTTTCTAGCAAAGTCAAATACTCTAAATAATAGATGCATACATTAAAATAGAAAATACACATTTTGTGCCTAATTTAATGCTTTTTACGTGCTAAGTCTTCAAAAATTATAGTTATTGTTATTAGGATCACCATTGTCATCTGAAGCCCAGAACTCCAGTCCCTAGATGTGCTTCACAAAGAGCAAAAGTACAAAACACGACCGCTGACTGATTGTATGCACAGATAAAAAGAAGGGGGAAATTGAGTATTATCCCTCCATTCTCCTGGGTGGGTGGTGGTGTATTGCTACATTTTTTTTTCTGTTGCTCCCCACCCATTTTTACATTTATCTCTTTTATTGGAAAGCAACTATGTGGAATAATCAGTAAGGAAAACAATATGATTCTCCCTCCCAGCTGATAGAACCCTTTGTGCTTTAAATCTAGCTTGTTTTTAGGTTATTTCTTTAAAAAATTTTTTTTTAATTTATTGATTTCAGAGAGAGAGAAAAAAACCGATTTGTTGTTCCACTTATTTATGCATTCATTGGTTGATTCTTTTTTTTAAGATTTTTTTATTTATTGATTTTACAGAGAGGAGAAAGAGAGGGGGTAGTGAGAAGTATCAGCTCATAGTTGCTTCACTTCAGTTGTGCATTGCTTGCTTGTTGATTGTCATATTAGTCTTGATCAAGCAAGCCTAGGATTTCAAACTGGCAACCTCAGCATTCTAGGTTGATGCTTTATACACTGCGCCACCACAGGCCAGGTCTTTGGTTGATTCTTGTATGTACCCTGACCAGGGATCAAAACCACAACCTTGGCATATTGGGACGAGTTGATCTTCTAACCAACTGAGCTACCTGGCCAGTGCCAGGTTATTTCTTAAAAGGAGTGATTGAAAATATAGTGTTATAAGCAGAGGGTGGGGAGGCGGAAGAGGGAGGTTGCTAGATAATGTGATATAGGCCATTTGGTTTACCTTTTTTATTTTTAAATATTTTTAGAGAGTGATAGAAAGGGAGAGAGATGAGAAGCATCAGTTCATACTTGCATCACTTTAGTTTGTTCATTGATTGGATTGCTTCATCATTGTTTACCTTTAAAAAGTATTGGGATTAATCATTTATGTTTCTTTCTGCCTTTCTAGATTGTAAACCTTGTTGAGGACATTAAGTATATTTACTTTGTTTCCCACAGCACCTGGAATAAATGCATTTTATCTGTATCTTTTTATGTATCTTTCAAAGTTATATATATAAATATATATATATTATATAGATACATATGATATATATATTTTTTTAGCTAGAGAAACAGAGAAGGACAGATAGGGTCAGACAGACAGGAAGGGAGAGAGATGAGAAGCATCAGTTCTTCATTGTGGCACCTTAGTTGTTCATTGATTGCTTTCTCATATGTGCCTTAACCAGGGAACTCCAGCTGAGCCAGTGACCCCTTGACTCATGCTAGCGGCTTTGGGCTCAAGCCAGCAACCATGGGGTCATGTCTATGATCCCACACTCAAGCCAGTGACCCCTCGCTCAAGCTGGTGAGCCCATGGTCAAGCCAGAGGAGTTCACGCTCAAGCCAGCGAGCGACCTTGGGGTTTTGAACTTGGGTCCTCAGCATCCCAGGCTGACACTCTATCCACTCACCATCTCCTCGTCAGGCTCAAAGTTAACTTTGTGCTTTTTCTTTCTTAGATTTTTCTACTTGAGGTCAGACTTTCTATCTGATTCATTTCTTTGTGTTTGTGACTTACAAATGATTGATACTTAATAAATGGGTTGAATGAATGATTTAACTGTCTTCAGAGTTATAGGTAAGCATTTATAAGAATAAAGTCAGCAATTTATAACTGGAAGAAACTTTAGGGTTTATATACTCTAGCTCTTTAATTTTCAAATAAAGTAACTTACAAAAGGTTGCAGGACTTATATTCAGAAACAAACAGCAGAGGTAAAGTTAGAACCCAGCCAGATCTCTTACTCATAGTGCCTTTTTTTTTTTTTTTTTTTTTACAGAGACAGAGAGAGAATCAGAGAGAGGGATAGATAGGGACAGACAGACAGGAACGGAGAGATGAGAAGCATCAATCATTAGTTTTTCGTTGCGCATTGCAACACCTTAGTTATTCATTGATTGCTTTCTCATATGTGCCCTGACCGTGGGGCTACAGCAGACCGAGTAACACCTTGCTTGAGCCAGCGACCTTGGGCTCAAGCTGGTGAGCTTTTTGCTCAAACCAGATGAGCCCACACTCAAGCTGGTGACCTCAGGGTCTCGAACCTGGGTCCTTCCGCATCCCAGTCAGATGCTCTATCCACTGTGCCACCGCCTGGTCAGGCTCATAGTGCCTTTTATTTCTTCTTTTTTTTTTAACTTCTTTTCTTTTTGATTGGGATATTTGTGTTCTGTAGGGAAAAAGAAAAAAGAAAATTTTCATAGCCAGCTTGAAAGAAAAATAATATTATATAGTCTGTAATGTCTTTAATATTTTTTATTTTACTTATTGATTTTTAGAGAGAGGAGAGGAGAGAGAGATTGATAGAGAGAGAGAAAGAGAGAGAGAGAAAGGGGGGGAGGGAGAAGCAGGAAGCATCAACTCATAGTAGTTGCTTCCTATGTGTGCCTTGACCAAGCAAGCCTTTGGTTTCGAACCAGAGACATAAGAGTTCCAGGTCAACACTATCCACTGTGCCACCACAGGTCAGGCTAGTCTGTATATCTAGTTTGGTTGTCTATGTTCAGTCAGTATTTTCAGGATGAACATAGTATTTCCTCACTTATCATTACCACAACTTTGATCAAATATAATTTTCTTAAAATTCTCTAAAAACTAAAAACTAAAATATTAGATTTTTAAAATTTCTTATTGATTATAATCCACCCTACATTTACATAGTACATTAATATATGAAATATCTTGACATTCATTCTCTTATTTTGATTCCAGTGATAGTCTTAAGAGTTATGTTGGGCCTTGGCTGGTGGCTTGGTGGATAGATTGTCAGCCTGGTGTAATGAACATTCTGGGTTCAATTCCTAGTCAGGGCACACAGGAGAAGTGACCATCGGTTTCTCCTACCCTCCCTCTCCCCCTTCTCTTCTTCTTCCCCTCCTTCAGCTGGTGATTTGGCTAGATTGGTTCAAGTGAGGCCCTGGGCACTGAGGATAGCTCCCGGGAGCATGACAGCCTCAGGTGCTAAAAATAACTCAGTACCTGAGCATTGGCCATAGATGGGGTTACCAGGTAGATCCTGGTCAGGGTGTGTGTGGGAGTCTGCCTCACTATCTCCCCTCCTCTCACCTAAAAAAAAAAAAAAAGTTATGTTGGCCCTGGCCGGGTGGCTCAGTAGACTGGTACAGCATTGTCCTGGCATGCCGAGGTCACAGGTTCAATCCTTGTCAGGGCACATACCAGAGGTAACCAATAAGTGCATCACTAAATGTAACAACTAAGTGGAACAAGTTGATATCTCTCTCTCTCTCACACAAATCAATGGAAAAATTTTTTTTTGTAAATGTTATGTAGGGAAGCCCTGGCCAGACAGCTTGGTTGGTTGGAACATTGTCCAGAGCGTGGAGGTTGCTGGTTTGATTACCTGGTCAGGGCACATACAGGAGCAGCTTCCTGTCTCTCTCTGCTTCTCTCTCAAAAAAAAAAAAGAAAAAAGAAAAAAGAAAAGGATATGTAAGGCATGGCTTTCATTTAGATACTTTAACTTTTAAATTATAGTTGACATTCAATATTATATTAGTTTCAGGTATACTGTGTAGTGGTTAGACATTTATATAACTTATAAAGTGATCTCCTGATAAGTCTTGTACCCACTTGACCATATAAGTTATTACTCTATTGGTTGTATTCCCTAAGGGGTACTTTACGTCCCTGTGACTATTTTGTAACTGCCAAATTGTACTTCTTAATCCCTTCACCTTTTTCACTCATTTCCTCAACACCCTTCCCATCTGGCAACCACAAGTATGGTCTCTGTGTCTATGAGTGTATTTCTGTTTTGTTTATTCATTTATTTTCTTTAAATGCCATATGTAAGTGAAGTCATATGGTACTTCTCTTTATCTGATTTATGTCACTAAGCATGATACCCTTTAGGTTAGACCCATACATGTTGTCTCCAATGTTTTTTATGCTGAGTAGTACTCAATTGCATCACATCTTTATCTATTCATCTTTTGATTAGTGCATTCATATAGCTAGATAGATATTGATATATGTCCATATATGTATATAAAGTAATTATTGATAGGTATGCCATTTTATTATTTTCTGATTGTTTTTATAGTTCTCTGTTCCTTTCTTATTCTCTTGCTTTTTTCCTCTTGTAGGTTGAGGGCTTTCTGTATTGTTGTATTTGTATTTCTTTCTCTTTATTTCTTGTATATCACTTCTAGATTTTTTGTTTGTGGTTACCCATCTATGTTTATAGCAGTCTATTTTAAGTTAACGGTTGCTTAAGTTTGAACAAATTCTCTAATCACTATCATTTTTACTCACTTCTCTCTGTTTGTTTTTGTCATTATTTTTTACTTATGTTTGTTGTGTGTTTGTGTGTATCCCTTAATTTACTGTTGTAATTACACATGATCTTCCTACTTTTTCCTTTTAACCTTTTTGTGCCAGCTTCAGTGTTAGTTGATCCACAGCTTTTGTAATGTGTTTGTCTTTGTCAGTGAAAATTTTTTTTCTTGCAGTATTTTCTCATTTTTATTTTTTTTCCTTTTTACAGAAGTCCCTTTAACTTTTCTTGTAATGCTTATTTGGTGGTGATGAACTCCTTCAGGTTTTTTTTTTTGGGGGGGGGGGTGCTTTTTATTTCTCCTGGTTTCTAAATGATAGTCTTTCTGAGTAGAGTAGTCTTGGTTATAGGTCTTTGCTTTTTATCACTTGGAATATTTTGGGCCAGTTTCTTCTGGCCTGCTGAGTTTCTGTTGAGAAATCAGCTGTGCTATGGGAGCTCCCCTGTAAGTAACTAACTGCTTTTCTCTTGCTGCTTTTAAGGTTTTCTCTTTGTCGTTAACCTTTGGCATTTTAATTATGATCTGTCTTTGTGCAGTTCTCTTTGGGTTCATCTTGTTTGGGACCCTCTATACTTCCTGGACTTTAATGTCTTTACCCTTTACCAGGTTAGGGAAGTTTTCAGTCATTATTTCTTCAAATAAGTTCTAAAGTCCTTGCTTGCTTTCTTCTTCTCGTACCCTGCTAATGTAATAACACTTGATGTTGTCCCAGCAGCCCCTTAACTATCCTGATTATTAATTTTTTTTCTTTTTGCTTCTCTGAATTGTGTTTCCTGCTACCTTGTCTTTCAAATCACTGATTCAATTGTTTTGTCTAATCCGCTCTTTATTCCATCTAATATATTCATTTCCGTTAATAAATTCTTCATTTCTGACTCTTATGTTTTCTTTCTCCTTTTTAATGTTTCATATATATATATATATATATTTTTTTTTTTTTTTTTTGTATTTTTCCAAAGCTAGAAACGGGGAGAGACAGACTCCCGCATGCGCCCGACCGGGATCCACCCGGTACGCCCACCAGGGGGCGACGCTCTGCCGCGACCAGAGCCACTCTAGCGCCTGGGGCAGAGGCCAAGGAGCCATCCCCAGTGCCCGGGCCATCTTTGCTCCAATGGAGCTTTGGCTGCGGGAGGGGAAGAGAGAGACAGAGAGGAAGGAGAGGGGGAGGGGTGGAGAAGCAGATGGGCGCTTCTCCTGTGTGCCCTGGCCGGGAATCAAACCCCGGGACTTCTGCACGCCAGGCCGATGCTCTACCACTGAGCCAACCGACCAGGGCACCTATATATTTTTTAAGCTATCCCTGAGATCATCTTTTCCTGAGTTCATTGAGCAACCTAAAATGAGTGTTCTGAACTTTGCATCTGGTTGATTGTGTCCATTTCATTTAGTTCTTTTCCTGGAGCTTTATCCTGGTCCTTCATTTGGGACATGTTTCTTTTTCTCCTTATTTGCCTCTCTGTTTCTTTCTGTGTATTATATAGCTACATATCCCACTTCTGGCAAGGAAGCCTTATGGTAGCAGGTGTCCTGTGAGGCTCAGTGGTGCAGTCTCCCTGTTTACCTGAGCCGACTGCTCCAGGTTTGTTCGTTGTATGGATTGTATGTGCTTTGCTGTTGTAGTTGAGCCTTGATTGCGGTTGGCTTATCGGTGGGTGGGATTGATCCTTAAATTGACTGGCTATGAAGATTAGCTGTTGTGTGAAAGCTGACCAACGAAGAAGGATTTGCTGTAGCCAGGCTCTGCTGCCTGCTGAGGCCACCCTTTGTGTGTGTAGTTTGTGCTGCTAGTTTTTTTATTCTCTGGTGTGTTCTGAAGCTGGCCACTAAGTGTGTTAGTTCTGGGGACTTTTGAGAGGGACTATTCAAGGACAGCTGCTCCCTGTGACCAGCCTGGGGCCACCGTCTAGGAGCTACAAAGTGATCTGCAGTTTGCAGCTGCCTATGTTGGGCTTGGAGGCATCTGGGAGTGTTTGTGCTGTGAACTAGGCTGGCTGCCAGTGGCACAAGGCTCGGGACCACTTAGCAGAAGGTGCAGGGCATGCTAACGCCATCCACAGCTTGTTTGGGTTTTAGGGGCCTTTGAGAGATTCTAGGAACATTTGAAGCGGCGCCCCAGCCTGATCCACTGCTTGTCTGGATTAGTCCCTAAAAGACATTTGTGCCTTCCTTATGAATTTTAGTGGGGCAAAGTCTCAGAGAATCACCAACATGGTGTGACAGGTGTTAGGCAGGTTAATGGAAAATCAGATATGGCAACAATCTGCACCTGGAGGCTGTTTTCTGGGAGGGCTGAATGAAGAACAAAGGCGCCTGCCTGCTTTGCCTTGAAGCCAGACAATTCATTTCCTCCCTGTATATCCCTGGCAATTTTCAAGCTGCTGTGGCTTCTCTGGAGCTTAGGGCAAATATTTGTGATTGAGTCTTATTCAGATCCTTGAAGATTCCCGGGGTCTACAGTAGCCCTCCAACTCACCTGAACCTAGTGCTGCTGATTCCCACAGCCCAGTCTTGTAGGGACTTTTCTTTCTGGCACTGGTGCCCAGTCCTGAGGAGCCTGGTATGGAGCTTGGACCCCTCACTCATCAGTGGGAACCTACGTAGCTGAGAGATCCCTTCCCTTTCTTAACCATCATACAGGGGTGTGGGACCAGACTGTTCTGGGCCTCTGTAGTGCATGAATTTTACTTATTTAGTATTTTTCTGAAGTGAGAAGCAGGGGGCAGCAGACTGACAGACTCCTGCATGCACCTGACCAGGATCCACCCGGCATGCTCACCAGGGGGTGATGCTCTGCCCATCTGGGGCATCTGCAACCGGAGCCATTCTAATGCCTGGGGCAGAGGCCATGGAGCCATCCTCAGCGCCTGGGCCAACTTTGCTCCCATGGAGCCTTGGCTGCGGAGGGGGAGAGAGAGAGAGAGAGAGAGAGAGAAAGAGAGAGAGAGAGAAAGGGGAGGGGGAAGAGTGGAGAAGCACATGGGCACTTCTCCTATGTGCCCTGGCCGGGAATCCAAGCCGTGACTTCCACACGCCAGGCTGATGCTTTACCGCTGAGCCAACCGGCCAGGACCCCATGAATTTTAAATCGTTGGCATTTTATAAAAAAGTATATGAGGCCCAATGACACTATTATTGCTTTACTGATTACCTAGTGAGTAAATTATGGGGTAGACTAACTGCAAATGATTTAAAGGATTTTCATTACTCTTTCTACTGTGGTAAGGCAAATGACCCTTTAGATGAATACATTTTTAAAATACGGTCATGATTGAAGAACAGTTAGCAATACCACTATTCAGTTCCCTTTACTTCATTTTCATTTGTCCTCTTGTGTAGAAATAAGTATTATATGGTGTTCAATCAGCGTATATTTGAGGGCTGTTAGGTGCTTAGCATTGGTAGTAGATTTAAATAAGGTAGATAATATGTAAATGTTAGGGATGTATTTTAATATGACAAAGTTTAAAAGTTCTAATTAAGAGAATATAGTGAAAAGCACATTTGATATTTTGTTGAGTAACTGGAAAACAGTCATCTATCTAAATCAGTGTCTGTTAGAAATAATTTATCTTACTAGAATAGAAAATATGAGTTCTTAAGAACATTGTCTGAGATACTTAATGAAACCTTGACCTTTATTTCTAGCATTTTAGTTACCTTACACTAAGACTCAGCCAAAAATTTTTGAAAAATAATAAATTTCTCAAACTAAATATGCAGAGGCAACTGTCACAAACATTTTGGTAGGTATCTTTTCACATTTCTTGCTCTGCGTATATAATTCTATAAAGAGTATATATAATTTTATAGAGTTGATTCCTCTGTAATTTTTTTTCATTCAGTAATATCATGAAAGCTTTTCAGTGTAACTATTAGAACTGCATGATCATAAAACCTGGAAGCATGCTAAGTTTTCTTTTTCATAATTTATTAATCATTCTCCAAATGCTGAACATTTATTTCAAATGTTTTATTATAGAATAACTTCTTAGAGCAGCCTTTCAAATTGAGAAATTTCTATGATTATTTATTTATATTAAAATAAATTTGAGCCTGGCCTGTGGTGGTGCAGTGAATAGAGTGCCCACCTGGAACTCTGAGGTTGCCCATTTGAAACCCTGGCCTTGCCCTGTCAAGGCACATACAGCAATCAACCCATGAACAGCTAGAGTGAAGCAACTATTTCTCATTCCCCACCCCACCTCTCTCTCTCTAAAATTTAAAAAAATAAATAAAGTAAATTTGTCATTACTTTTTATGTTATCTGTTGACATTATTTTGAATTTATGATCATAATTTATACTCTTTTTTTTTTTTTTTACCAACTCTATCTTATGTGGAACATTTTGCTCTAGAATAAAGTTATTTATTGAGTAGAAAATGTTTGGGTATTTTTAAAAATACATAATTTTTAGAATACAGATTTTGAAATGGAATAGTGTTCAACAGCAAATATTTTGAGTAAGTTAGACATGATGCTTTGATATCTTCATATGTACCTGATATTGAAATATTTAAATGTGTGTGTGTTTTTTAAAACAGGTTATCTTTCTCAAGGAATAGACCTTTCTGGAATCGAAGTAATAGAAAATGATCTCCTTTTCATTGCAAGAGCTCGACTTGAAGTGGAAAATCAAGCCAAGCGCCTGCTGGAGCAGGGTGTGGAGACTCAGGTAATAAAAATAGCACCTTTTAGGCCCTGGCCAGTTGACTCAGTGGTAGAGCGTCGGCCTAGCGTGCAGGAGTCCTGGGTTCGATCCCTGGCTAGGGTACACAGGAGAAGCGCCATCTGCTTCTCTGCCCCTCCCCCTCTCCTTCCTCTCTGTCTCTCTCTTCCCCTCCTGCAACCAGGGCTCCATTGGAGCAGAGTTGGCCTGGGCACTGAGGATGGCTCTGTGGCCTCTGTCTCAGGTGCTAGAATGGCTCTGGTTGCAACAGAGCAACACCCCAGATGGGCAGAGCATCGCCCTCTGGTGGGCATGCCGGGTGGATCACGGTCGGGCACATGCGGGAGTCTGTCTGACTGCATCCCCGTTTCCAACTTCAGGGAAAAAATAAATAAATAAATAAATAAATAAGAAAATAACACCTTTTAATGTGAAAAATATGTCATTATACAGATGAGCATTAACTTTGAGTTTATAAAAGTAATATGTTTTCATTTTATCATTGAGAAACTGTAATATGAATTGGAAAGTAGGGCATTAAGTAAGTACAGTGTAAATTTGTTTAATATTTAATTCAAAAATTAGATTCTAAGATTTCTAATGTATAATGTATATACTATGAAATATATTTTTATATAATGTATATGTGTAAATGATAGTTGAAACCTGTTGAGCATGCTTACTTTGCTTGAGGCATTATTACTCATTTACGTTTTTTAGCAGCTTAGTAAGGTTGGTAGTATTATGAGGACACTGAGAGCCTAAGTACTTTGTCCAATTTTAATTATATTTTATTTTTAAATTACAGTTTATGACCAATATTATTAGTTTTAGGTGTACAGCCCAGTGATTAGACATTTATATAACTGATGTGATCACCCCGATAAATCTAGTACTCATCTGCTACCATATGTATAGTTGGTTCAATATTACTAAATATATTTCATCTGCTCTATTTTACCTCTTCTTGACTATGTGTAACTACCAATTTGTACTCCTTAATTCTTTCACCTTTTTCATTCATTCTCCCTTAACCCTTCTCCCATCTGACAACCATAATTTATTAATCATTCTCCAAATGCTGAACATTTATTTCAAATGTTTTATTATAGAATAACTTCTTAGAGCATCCTTTCAAATTGAGAAATTTCTATGATTATTTATTTATATTAAAATAAATTTGAAAAAATAAAAATAAATTTGAGCCTAGCCTGTGGTGGTGCAGTGGATAGAGTGCTCACCTGAAACTCTGAGGTTGCCCATTTGAAACCCTGGGCTTGCCCTGTCAAGGCACATACAACAATCAACCCGTGTCACTCAAAATGTTCTCTGTATCTATGAGTCTGTTTCTGTAGTGCTTGTTTGTTAGTTTGTTTTTAGATTCCACAATTAAGTGAAATAATATGGCATTTTTCTTCCTCTGACCTATTTCATTCAATACAGTATCCTCTAGTTCTATCTGTATTGTTACAGATTTTTTTTTTATGGCAGAATCATATTTTATTTATTTATGCACCATTTCTTCTTTATCCATTCATCTATGGACACTTAGGTTGCTTCCATATCTTGGTTCTTATAAATAATGCTGCAGTAAACTTGTGGATGTATATGTCTTTGGTTTTCTTTGAATAAATACCCAGAAGTGGAACTGCTGGATTCTTCTTTGTCTTTCTTTTTTTTTTTTCTTTCTGAAGCTGGAAACGGGGAGAGACAGTCAGACAGACTCCCGCATGCGCCCGACCGGGATCCACCCAGCACGCCCACCAGGGGGCGACGCTCTGCCCCTGGGGGGGGGGGTCGCTCTGCCGCGACCAGAGCCACTCTAGCGCCTGGGGCAGAGGCCAAGGAGCCATCCCCAGCGCCCGGGCCATCTTTGCTCCAATGGAGCCTTGGCTGCAGGAGGGGAAGAGAGAGACAGAGAGGAAGGAGGGGGTGGGGGGGTGGAGAAGCAAATGGGCGCTTCTCCTATGTGCCCTGGCTGGGAATCGAACCCGAGTCCCCCCGCACGCCAGGCCGACGCTCTACCGCTGAGCCAACCGGCCAGGGCCTATCTCTTATTTATTATACTCTTTGTATTAGAGTCTATTTTGTCTGGCATTAGTATTGCTACCCCAGCTTTTTTTTGTTTGTTTTGTGAAATACCTTTTTCCATTTTCTTACTTTTCAGTCTTGGTGTATCTTTTGATCTGAAGTGAGTCTCTTGTAGACAGCTTATATAAGGGTCTTGTTTTGTTATCCATTCACTCAATATATGTGTTTTGATTGGAGCATTTACTACCTTTGCACTTAAAGTAATTGTTGATAGACATGCATTTATTACCATTTTTATAATCCTGGTTTGGTGGAGTGGGACTTCTTTAGCTTTTCTTTTGTCTGGGAAGCTCTTTGTGCTTTGATTTTAAATGACAGTCTTCCCGGGTAGAGGAAACTTGGTTGTAGAGTCTTGCTTTTTGTTTGAATATTTCATGCCACTCTCATCGGCCTGCAAAGTTTCTGTTGAGAAATCAGCTGACAGTCTTATGGGCACTCCCTTGTAAGTAACTAACTGCTTTTCTCTTGCTGCTTTTAAGATTCTCTCTTTGTCATTAACCTTTGGCATTTTAATTACGAAGTGTCTTGGTCTGGGCCTCTTTGGATTTATCTTTTTTGGGACTCTCTGAACTTCCTAGACTTGTATGTTTATTTCCTTCACCAGGTTAGGAAAGTCTTTCATTATTATTGTTTCAAATCAATGTTTAATTTCTTAGTACGGGGGTCCTCAGGTTACAACAGTCTCGACAGTCAATGTTTGGGTTTATGATGCTCATTCCCATAAAAACTTGAAAGAATTGAATGTTTTGGCTTACACCATTAGCGTTGTACTTACAGACTACATGGGCGAAGTAGTTTGGTTGTGTGCAGTGGAAGCATACACAGTAATGCAGTGTGTTTGTGTTTTTATGTTCTAGATTATGATTTTACACCTGTGTTAGGATAGGTAAGTGACTTAGGCTAGGATGTGTTTCGACTTACACCAAAAATTGGGTTACATCACTGTGGTAAGAACGGAACTGTGTCTTACCCAAGGACCTCATGTATCTCTCTTCTTGATGCGAATGTTGGTATGCTTGAAGTCATCCCAAAGGTTCTTTATTCTATCCTTATTTTTTTTATTTTTGTTCTCAGTGGATATATTCTGCTTATTTTCTAAATTATTGACTTGATCTTCTGGTTTATACTCTATATTTATATTCAAATGTATTATTCATTTTATTGATTGTATTCTTCATTTGTGACTGATTCTTTTTTATATTTTCTATTTCCTTTTTTGTGTTTTCTATCTCTTTGTTGAAGTTTTCACAAAGTTCATATATTCTTCTCCTAAGTCATTGAGCATCCTGATTTGAACTCTGCATCTAGCAGAGTGCTTGTTTCCATTTTATTTTGGGTTTTTGGAGGGGAATTTTGTTCTGTTCTTTCATTTGGGGCATGTTTCTTTGTCTCCTCATTTTGGCTGCCTCCCTGTATTTGTTTCTATCTATAATATTAGGTAGAGCTGCTTTCCCAGTCTTGGTAGAGTGGCCTCATGTAGTGGATGTCCTGTAGGGCTCAGTGGTAGAGCCTCGTAGGTCACCTGTGTTAGGGACTTCAGTTATGCCAACCTCCCTCTCCCACTTTGCCATGTGGGCGGTGTGCACCCTCCTTCCTATTGTAATTGAGCCTCGGTTGCTGTTGGAACATAAATGGGAAGGATTTATCCTCAGGCCAGTTGCTACAAGACTGGCTGAGACCACAGTAGAGGATCTGCTGTGCAAGGGCCTGCCCCACAGAGCAGAAGTCACTGCAGGGGGCTGGTGCCTGATGAGTCTGCCCCTTGAGTGTGTCATTTGTGGAGCTGGCTGCATTATGCTTCGGTGTGGTCTAAAGCTGACCACCGGGAATGCTGGCTCTGGATCACCCTAGGAGTTGCAGGCCAAGATCAGCCATCACTTGTGCCTTGCCTGCGGCTACCAGGCATGAGCTACAGAGCGATTTACAGATGGCTGCTACTTGTGTTAGGCTTGGAGGTACCTGGGGGAGGCTAAGCTGCAAAGCAAGGTCTGGTGCCACTAGTTCAGAGTTTAGGGTCACTTAGCAAGAGGTATGGAGCACACTGAAGCCAGTTGCTGTTGTGTGGGGTTTGTGAACCTTTGAGAGATTTTAGGAATGTCATTATGAGCCAAGACAGGCTATTTGTATGGAAAAGTCACTGGAAATGGCTTGGGTTGACTTACAAGTTGGATGGGGCATGGTGTCAGGGAGTCACCAGTACAGGTAGAACTGTATGGTACCTACTTGCCAGCTGTGTTGCGGGAGGACTCAGCAAAGGAACAATCAATCACCTCTGCTAGCACTTCTTTCTGGGATTAAGCTGTCCCTCCAGCCCTCGCTTGAAGTTGAACAGTTCCGCTTCTCCCATTATGTCCCTGGTGCCATTCAAAGTGCTGCCCCAGCGCTGGAGCTCAGAGCAAGTTCCATTAAGTCTGTGAGCAGGGGCTTTTGAGAGGAACACCTGAAATTCTAGCAGCCCTCCATCTCCTTCTGCTGTATACTCTCTAGTTTTCACAACCAGAAGATATGGGGACCTCTTTCTTACACTGGAACCCTGGACTGGGGGTCCTGGTATGGGGCTGTTATCCCTTGTCCCCTTCAGGGGGTCCTGCATAGCCAAGATATCCTTCCCTATTTTTAATTGCCATGCATGTGATGGGACCAGCCTGTCCTGCTCTCCACCATTTCTGCCCTCCACCGTCTTGTTGCTTCTTTATTATATATTTAGTTATAGGACTCTATTCAGCTAGATTTCAGGTGTTTCTGAATGATGGTTCTGTAGTTTAGTTGTAATTTTGATTTGGTTGTGGGAGAATCTGAGTACTGCATTTACCTAGTCTGCCATTTGAACAGCAGCCAAGAGCCTATAATTTGTCAAAGGTCAGACAGCTAGTAAATGGTATAGTTTGGATCAAAACATTTTTAACCACTCTAACCCAGACCTTCTACCCTTAATAAATAACTGTGCCATAATTTTTTTTTAAGTTGACTTAAAAACGTCAACTTAAAAAGGTGTTATTTGGCCCTGGCCGGTTGGCTCAGCGGTAGAGCGTCGGCCTGGTGTGCGGGGGACCCGGGTTCGATTCCCAGCCAGGGCACATAGGAGAAGCGCCCATTTGCTTCTCCACCCCCCCCTCCTTCCTCTCTGTCTCTCTCTTCCCTTCCCGCAGCCAAGGCTCCATTGGAGCAAAGATGGCCCGGGCGCTGGGGATGACTCCTTGGCCTCTGCCCCAGGCGCTAGAGTGGCTCTGGTCTCGGCAGAGCGACGCCCCGGAGGGGCAGAGCATCGCCCCCTGGTGGGCAGAGCTTCGCCCCTGGTGGGCGTGCAGGGTGGATCCCGGTCGGGCGCATGCGGGAGTCTATCTGACTGTTTCTCCCCGTTTCCAGCTTCAGAAAAATACAAAAAAAAAAAAAAGAAAGAAAGAAAGAAAAAAAAGGTATTATTTTCCTGATGCTTAATTTTCTGAATTAGAAGAAATCCAAAGGTACTGATATAGTAGAATCAACAAATCACTCGGGGTGGTAAACACTCAGTACAATATACAGATGATCAAACAGAATGTCGGTATGATGTTCTAACCAACTGAATTACCCAGTAAGGGATCTCTCTTTGATTCTTGATGAGTCTGATTAAAAGTTTATTCATCTTATTTATCTTTTCAAAGAACCAGCTCTTGATTTCATTGCTCTTTTGTATTCTTTTTGTAACTCTTATTTTATTTCTGCTGTAACATTTATTGTTTTTTTTTTTCTACTTTGGATATTTTTTGTTCTCTATTTTTCATGATCTTTGTGTGTTTTTCAGTTTTTTTTCTTGTAATTGATTTCTAGTTTTATACCACTGTGGTAAGAAAAGATGCTAGATATTATTGCAGTCTTCTTCAACTTATTGATACTTGTTTTGTGTCCTAACATATGGTCTGTTATAGGGAATATTTCATGTGCACTTGAAAATTATGTATATTCTGCTGCTTTGGGGTGAAATGCTTGAAAGTATCAATTAAATTCATCTTGCCTAGTGTATCTATTTCGTTGTTGGTTTTCTCTCTGGAGGATCTATCCATTGATATAAATGGAGTGTGAAAATCTCCTACTATTATTGTGTTACTATCAATCTCTCTCTTTATGTCCATCAAGTTTTACTTTATATATTCAGGTCCTCCTATGTGGTGTGCATAAATGTTTACAAGGGTTATATCCTGTTATTGGATCGATTCCTTTAATGTGTTGTCTCTTGTTTGTATTAAAGTCTATTTTGTGTGATATAACTATTGCTACTCCAGCATTTTGTTTGTTTTTTATATTTTTCTGAAGTGAGAAGTGGGGAGGCAGAGAGACAGACTCGCACATGCACCCAACCGGGATCCACCCGGGGTGCCCAGTATGGGGCAATGCTCTGCCTATCTAGGACGTTACTCCATTGCAACCAGAGCCAATCTAGCACCTGACGTGGAGGCCATGAAGCCATCCTCAGTGCCGGGGCCAACTTTTTGCACCAATGGAGCCTTGGCTGCAGGAGAGGAAGACAGAGATAGAGAGAAAGGAGAGGGGGAAGCGTGGAGAAGCAGATGGGCACTTCTGTGGGTTCTGGCCGGGAATCGAACCCAGAACTTTCACACGCCAGACCTATTCTCTACCTCTGAGCCAACCAGCCAGGGCTTTGTTTGTTGGTTTTGATTTTTATGAAATATCTTTTTCATATCTTTACTTTTAGTCTTTGTATATATTTTGTTCTGAGATGGGTCTCTTGTAGACAACATATATGTGGGTCTTATTTCTTATCCTGTGTCTCTTTTGATTGGAGTATTTAATTGGAGGGAGAAGGGAAGGAAGGGAGGGAGGGATGACGGGAAGAAAGGAAGGAAGGAGGAAGGGATGGAGGGAGGGAGGGAGGAAGGGACAGTTAAAAAGTGGCAATAAATAAGTACCTAACAATAATTAATTTTAAGTGATAGCCTTGTTGGTAGAATAGTATTGGTTGTAGATTCTTGCTTTATACCACTTTGAATATTTCATGTGAATCCCTTCTGGCCTGAAGTGTTCCTGTTGAGAAGTCAGCTGACAGCCTAATGGGAGCCCTTGTGAGTAATGATCTGTCTTTTTATTGCTCCTCTTAAGATTCTGTCTTTGTCTTTAACCTTCCCCATTTTAATTATGATATGTCTTCTTGAAGGCCTCTTTGGGTTTTTCTTGATTGGCACTCTCTGTGCAAATATCTTTTTACTTTTCCAGGGTTACAAAACTTTTCAGCCGTTATTTTTTCAAATAGGTCATCAATCCCTTGCTCTCTCTCTCATCCTTTGCTACCCCTATGATGTGGATATTGTTACGCTTGATGTCCGTTAAGACATTTTTTATTTTTTAAATTGGTTTTTTGTTGTTGTTGTTGCTCTGCTTGGATGTTTTCTGTTATCTTGTCATCTGAATCACTGATTCAGTCCTCTGTTTCCTCTATCCTGCTATTGATTCCTTCTATTGTATTCTTCATTTTTGATACTATATTTTTCCGTTCTAACTGGTTCTTTTTTTATGGTTTCTGTTTTTATAAAGCTTACTATCTCTTTGTTTATGTTCTCATTGAGATTATCCATTCTTCCCCTAAGTTTTTTGAGCATTTTTATAGCAATTGTTTTAAACTCTGCACCTGATAGCCTGGTTGATTCCATTTTATATAGTTCCTTCTCTGGGGATTTCTCTTTTTCTTTAATTTGGAGCATATTTATTTTTCACTCTGTTTTGTCTGCCTTTTAGAGTTTGTCTCTGTATATTAGTAGATCATCTATGTCTCTCAATCTTGTTATATTAGTCTTATGTTGTAGGTGCCTTGGGAAGTTCAGTGGTGCAGTTTTCCTTTTCACCTTAGGTGCTCCAGGAATGTCCCTTGTGTGGGTTATGTGAGCCCTACTGTTGTGGTTGAGTTTTTTATTATACCATTCTTTTTTTTTTTTAATTATTCATTTTAGAGAGGTGAGGAGACAGAGAGAGAGAGAGAGAAGAGGAGAGGAGCAGGAAGCATCAACTCCTATATGTGTCTTGACCAGGCAAGCCAAGGTTTTGAACAGTGTTCAAGTTCAATACCTTATCCACTGCGCCACCACAGGCCAGGCCTGTAGTTGAGTCTTAAATGCTGGTGGCTTTTTTTGTGAGTGAAGTTAACCCTCAGTCTGGCTAGGTATGAGGATTAACCCTGACCACAGTATATGAGCCATTTTGCAGGGTGTGGGGGCTGCCCCTTGAAGCAGAGCTGCCATAGTTTTCTCTTTTCTTTTTGTTTCCCCTCCCCTCCCCTCCCCTCCCCTCCCCTCCCCTCCCCTCCCCTCCCCTCCCCTCCCCTCTCCTCCCCTCTCCTCCCCTCCCCTCTTTTTTCTTTTGTTTTTTTATGAGAGAGGCAGGGAGAGAAAGAGATGGGAAAATTGTGCTGCTCCTGTATGTGCCCTGACTGGGGACTCAAACTGGCAAGGTCTGTGCTCCAGGCTGTTGCTGCCCTCAACTGAGCTATCCGGCCAGGGCTTAATTTTTACTGATTTTTAGAGAAATAGGAAGGGAAAAAGAGGGCAGGAGAAGGGAAGTATTTGTTGTTCCACTCAGTTGTGTATTTTTTTATTGCTTCCAGTGTGTGCCCTGACCAGGGATCAATCCCACAACCTTGTTGTTTTGGGACGACACTCTTAACTGACTGAGCTAACTGGCCATGGCCCATATTTTCTTTAAAAAGAATTGTTTTACTGATTTGGGAGAGAGACAGAGAGAGAGAGAGAGAAAGAGAAACATTGACTTACTATTTCACTTATTGATCCATTCATTGGCTGGTCTTATATATGCCCTGACCAGGGATCGAACCTGCAACTTTGGCATAGTAGGATAACATTTTAATTAACTGTGTTACCTGGTCAGGGTCTGACATCATTGTAAGAGTTAATTACAAGAAAATCAGTGCAGCCTGACCTGTGGTGGCGCAGTGGATAAAGCATTGACCTGGAAATGCTGAGGTCGCCGGTTTGAAACCCTGGGCTTGCCTGGTCAAGGCACATATGGGAGTTGATGCTTCCAGCTCCTCCCCCCTTCTCTCTCTCTGTCTCTCTCTCTAACCCTCTCTCTCTCTCCTCTCTAAAAAAAAATGAATAAATAAAAAAAAATGAAGAAAGAAAATCAGTGCAGCCAGGCCTGTGGGGGCACAATGGATAAAGTGTCAACCTGGAATACTAAGGTTGCCATTTTGAAACCCTGTGCTTTTCCGGTCAAAGCACATAGACAAGCAAGCAATGAACAACTAAAGTGAAGCAACTATGAGTTGATACTTCTTGCTCCCTCTTGCCTCTTTCTTCTCTATATAAAATCAATAAACAAAATCTTTAAAAAAAAGTGAGTACATTTTCCTTTTATTAGCATTTTTTCCCAAAACAAAAATTTTTAAACTAAATACAGATATTTTTTATTGTAACCATTTTTTCCTAGTTAATTTCTTAAATGTGCTATATTTATTTGTAAGTTTTCGATAGTTTTGTCCTATTACAGAGTCTTTATTATAATATTTTAAATTTCCTGTTTTTGAAGACATGAAGTAAATAAGTACTTAGATACTGAGGAACTATTGTTTCTTTCTACATAAAACATGCATAAGTAAACTTCCTTTTTAAAATAATTAATTAATTTGTTTAGCTAGAGAGACAGACTCCTCGACCTACCGGGATCCACCCAGCAACCCCCATCTGTGGTGCTCTAACTAGTCAAGCCACTGGCTGTAGGAGGGAGAGAGAGAAGGGGGAGGGAGGGAGAAGCAGATGGTCACTTCTATGCACCGTGACCAGGGGTCGAACCCAGGACGTCCACATACCAGGCTAGTGCTCCATCCACTGAGTCAACCCACCAGGGCCAAAAATTTTGACCCCATCAAAGTTGTACTATTTTTATATGGAAAAGTGTAAGGCCAGCAGCCAGGACCAGGGCTACCATCACAGCAGCCCAGCCCATGCAGGTTCGCATTGGATTCAGACAGTCGGTAAAGAAACAACAGAGCCAAAAACTGGTGGGCCATAGTCTTTAATCCTAGCTTGCACCCGGCGGGCAAGTAAAAACACACACTGGGCTCCAAAACCCACTCACATTCAGTGCTCACAAAGCTGCTGACTTATCTGAGTTTCCTAGAATCAAAGGTTTCTAGCTCACCAGCCTTATTCTCCTCAGTTCCCCATCTCCTTCCTTATCCCAGATACAAACTCTGCACAGACTGGCATCTCACTCAGCACTCCGCCATCTTGGCTGCTTCTCCTGGCCACATGGCCTCTTTCTGCTCTCTGCTCTGCTCCCTCTGCTCTCTCATGCTAATCATCCCAGGAACCAAGAGAGCAAACTCTCGTTCTGCCCCCATTTTATAGTGTAGAAATCCAAACTCTTAATCCAATATACATAATAGGGAAGTCTCTACTACAAAGTCACTTCTCTGAGGCATGATAGGATTGTACCACCTCACACTAAAAAGGGTGGGACAGGCTTAATCCCAAAACCAAGGCTACAAGGATTCTGCCTGCCTACAGCCCGCCCCCAACACATTGATATCACCTGGGCGACGGCCTCCACATGGGCAGCACCATTTTTAACAAAGTGAGCATAATACATTTTATCTGCCCAACAAAAAGATTATTACTTTACAAAATGTTTGGCAGTATTAATGACTTAGGGTATATTGTCTGGTAAAGTTTTCACATCATTTTATTAGTAAAAGCATTCTTCAATTTAGTTGGCAGTGTTTGTCACAAATGTGTGGCTTCATCTGCAGCTCTTTGTTGATTTCTGTTTCTTTCTCTATCTCTCTTTCCTCCTTATCCTCAGAATCTTTCAGTGACAGGTGCCTGACAAAGAGAAACGTTATGGTATTTTCAGAATTGTAACAGATTTCATTACCACAAGTTCTAACTAGCTTTCAAAAATAGGTGATAAAGAGATTTTGATCCAGATGAGTTCCTGCATTACCATAGGTACCAGGCCCCCACAGTGAAATGGTGACATATTAATTAAAAAGATGGCTTTAACTTGTGAATTAACAGTTTCCCAGAAACAAATGCGGAACTTCCTGGAGGTTCCAGAATGAAGGAAGATGATCTCCTTACTTGTTTCTAAAAGCAGGAAGAGAGTGTATGCACTCAGTTCTTTCAGAGCTCAGTACCTGTGTGTATTCTGCCCTGTAGTAGTAAATGTTGCCAGCGCTAGGAAGTAAACATCTGTGAATCTACCTTTTCCCTGAGACAGAAATAGTTTTGGCTCAGGCCAAAACTATTAGGACAGCATGATCCAGAGACTTTAAGATGACAATGTAGAATTAATGCTCACTAGATCTATCAATGTCCACATAGCATACAGGAAGTGATTATATATTATTAAACGTTTTTACTTTTGTAGTTAAACTTTCTCAGTTGTTTATAGCATAGAGGGTGTACCAATTCAAATAAATTCTGTTGAAGATTAATGGATTTAAGCATTTCCTTAAACTTCTTGGCAAAGTTGAATACGTTGATTCCTCTTGTAGTTTAATTATGGTAATTTAGCATGCAACAATTCTTTTGTGTTCTTGTTTTTTCTTTGAGTCCAACAGACTTTGATAGTGTACTCAATGTCAATTGATTTGTCAAGCTAAATATGTATTTTAAGAAGTCTGCCTTTTCTGTAAGTTTTCCTGGCTGATTTCATGAATTCTAGAATATATTTTAGAATTTGAACCTACAGAAACTTTTTATGTACTTGGTTCCAATATTGTTTTTGCCACTTACTGTATATAATGTTTCATTAATTTTTCAACACTTGTACAAAGCATTTTTCTTGCCACATTTAAGGCTGGTGGTTGTGGCCATGCAGATTTGCATTGAATTCGGGCAGATGGTAAAGGAACTGTGGATCCATAAAACGGTGAGCCATTCTACTTTTATTGGAGGCTCGCAAGGACAGGCAAGCCACAAGAAGGAAGGAAGGAAACAAAAAACCAAAAACCAAAGGAAAACCTGCTTTTCACAGTGGAGGGCAAGGGATCAGGAAACTAACCACATCTGTCTGTGGTGGGAGGGGGACCTCATCTCTTCACCCCTGAGGGGAAGCACTTATATCCTTGCAATAGTGCTGTCATGTGCTCCTGCACTAATTGCAGAGGGCTTACAGCTGGTAAACCTGTGAGCAAGCCTAACATGGCTGTTTTCACCAAACCACACATTAATAAACAGTTTGGGGAAGGAGTGAAATGGTTGAAGAGGGTCAAAAAGTACAAATTTCTAGTTATAAAATAACTAAGTCATGGATACATAAGGTACAGCATGGCAACTTGAAGTTGCTAAGAGAGTAAAAAAAAATTGTTTAACCATGAATAGTGATGGATGTTAAGTAGACTTATTGTAGTGACCATTTCACAATATATACAAATACTGAATTATTATCTTGTACACCAGAAACTAATATGATGTTGTATATGTCATTTATATCTCAATTTTTTTAAAATTGAGAGATTGGTTATAGTCTTTTCAGGTGACACAGATCTGAAGGCTTTATATGTTCCTTTAGTTTACCAGCCTCAGTGGACAATTTGAGACTCCCACACTGGGAGTCAATACAATGGGTAATTGTATTGGCTCAGCGGTAGAGCGTCGGCCTAGCGTGCGGAGGACCCGGGTTCGATTCCCGGCCAGGGCACACAGGAGAAGCGCCCATTTGCTTCTCCACCCCTCTGCCGCGCCTTCCTCTCTGTCTCTCTCTTCCCCTCCCGCAGCCAAGGCTCCATTGGAGCAAAAGATGGCCCGGGCGCTGGGGATGGCTCTGTGGCCTCTGCCCCAGGCGCTAGAGTGGCTCTGGTCGCAACATGGCGACGCCCAGGATGGGCAGAGCATCGCCCCCAGGATGGGCAGAGCGTCGCCCCCTGGTGGGCAGAGCGTCGCCCCACAGTGGGCGTGCCGGGTGGATCCCGGTCGGGCGCATGCGGGAGTCTGTCTGACTATCTCTCCCTGTTTCCAGCTTCAGAAAAATGCAAAAATAAATAAATAAATAAATAAATGGGTAATTGTATTTTCTTCTGGTGAGCATTTTAATTTTCCCTCTCTTCCTCCCTTCTACCCTCTCCCCCAACCCTTCCTCTTTTGTAGTATTTCATTTACCATAGAGTATTTCTCTATGTTTTTGTTTTATGCCAACTATAAAGTAGCACTGTTATTCTAGTTTCTGTATTTGCAGTCATGTTATTTGCTTAGTCTCCTGTCATGAACAGCCCATAGTAACATCGGTTGCTCTGTCCTTTTACTATATTTTATTGTTGTTTTATAGTGGAGATTCACTCTGATTAACTGCTGTCGGCTTTAGGGTCCTTTGGCAATTTTTCTTTTTTTTTACATTTTATTGTTCAATCACAGTTTGCATTCCACACTGATCTTTTGGCCTTGTTGCTTTCCATAGTTTCTAGTTTACTGAGCGAGCGACATTTCGTTTTAATTCTGCTGTGTGGATCATTTTTTCAGTAACTGACTAAATTTTCATTGTTTAGTATAAAATTCTATCACTGCATTTTGGTTGAAATTTGGTAATTGCTTTTCAATCTGTGTGTAATTGTTTTTCTGTTTCTAAAAAATTCAGAACTTTTATACATGGGTAATTTTATTATCTGATTTTACTTAATTTAAACAGTCTTATCCTGGTTCCTTTTTAGAGTGGTGAATAAAAAATTTTTTATTTTGAAGTTCAGAGAAAATGAATACCTAGAAGCCACTTTGGGATACTATAAATTAATTTGCATTTTCATAGTTTTATATAATTGGAGCCATACAGTATGTACTTATTTATGTCTGGTTCTATTCTTTCAACATAAGTATTTAGAGATTGATTCGTGTTGTGTGCATTAGTAGTTTGGTCTATGTTTTTTAATTGCTAATTAGTATTCTATTTTACTGTACTACATTTGTTTATTCATTTATTGATGGGCATTTGGGTTATTTCCAGTTTCGGGCTATTGTAAATAAAGCTTCCATGAACGGTTAAATTCCTTTCTTTTGGGAAAATACCTAACACAAATAATGGTTGTGTTTTGCAAAGAATTGTTTGTTTGTTTTTTCTTTTAATGTTTATTATATTAATTTTAGAGAAAGAGAGAAGGTGAGAGAGACAGAAACATCAGTCTGCTCCTATATGCCCTGACCGGGCATCAAACCAGCAACCTCTGTGCTTCGGGATGATGCTCTAACAAACTGAGCCATCTGGCCAGGGCTATTTATGTTTACTCTTTATTTTTATTTTTTCTTTTTTTTTTATAATTTTTTTTAAATTTTATTTATTCATTTTTAGAGAGGAGAGAGACAGAGGAGAGAGAGACAGAGAGAGAGAAGGGGGGAGGAGCTGGAAGCATCAACTCCCATATGTGCCTTGACCAGGCAAGCCCAGGGTTTCGAACCGCGGCGACTTCAGCATTTCCAGGTCGACGCTTTATCCACTGCGCCACCACAGGTCAGGCCTATGTTTACTCTTTAAAGAGACTTACCAGTTTTCTAAAAGTGCTTCCATCATTTTACTTTTGTCTATTAGGAGGTAGGGTTTTGGTTCCTCCAGATTCCTCACCAAAGTTTGATGTTGGCAATCTTTTTAATCTTACCATTTTTTATTGGGAGTATAGAATGTAGATTCTCATTTTAGTTTTAATTTATCCAACTTTTCAATGCTAAGTAGTAAAGGGTCTATGCCCAACATTTAAATAGTTTATAATTCTCTTCTTATTGATTTGTAAGAATTTTTAATGTAACCTGGATACAAGTTATTTGTCATATGTATGTGTATGGCCAGGGTCCACTGCCACCACAGCCATGTAGGTTCTCACTGGATTCGGGCAGACAGTACAGGAACTGTGGAGCCAGAAGATGGTGGGCCGTTCCATTTATTAAAGTCTCAGCAGTGGATGAGCAAACAGGCAGGGAAGACCGCTTCTCTTTCTCCCACCTAAGGACCCCACCAGTCTCAGCAGTCCCCAGCCAAACAGACCAGGTGGAAATCAAGGCTCCCAAGACCCGACCTGATCTCTAGTTCCACAACCAGGACTCATTCTCAGGACTCACCCTCTAGACCAGGGGTAGTCAACCTTTTTATACCTACCGCCCACTTTTGTATCTCTGTTAGTAGTAAAATTTTCTAACCGCCCACTGGTTCCACAGTAATGGTGATTTATAAAGTAGGGAAGTAACTTTACTTTATAAAGTTTATAAAGCAGAGTTACAGCAAGTTAAAGCATATAGTAATAATTACTTACCAAGTACTTTATGTCGGAATTTTGCTAAATTTGGCAGAATAAATCTTTATAAAACAACTTACTATAGTTAAATCTATCTTTTTATTTATACTTTGCATACATAGAAATTACATTAGTTAATTGAATTATTAGTGGGATCCCTGAGGCTGATACTGCGAAACTAAATATTGAGTATCCAGTTCAATTTTTGTGAGGCCAAACGAAGGTCTCCCCTTTCAGAAATATTTAGGCTGTTTTTTTTCTTTCGTCATAATATGATTAACAGCACTAAATCCTGATTCCACAAGATATGAGGTAGGGAAAGGTATCAATAAACTGAATACTGTTTTCCACATATTTGGATATAAGACCGTCATTTTTTTATTTTGCCATAGGTTTTTATATCCACCACTGTCGAATTTATATTTACTTTCTTCATCATATCGAATTTCTAACAGTTCTTCTTGGCAAGTTGTACCAGCCTCTTCAATATTTGCGGTAAAAGGATTTTTCATCCAGTTATATACCTTCAATTTCAAAATATCTTCAAATTGTTTTTTTCACGTCCAATTTAAGTTCATTGAGGTGGCTACTGAATCTGTCAATATCCTCTTGAGTTACATCATCTTTTATAGATGATAATTGAGGAAACTGATGAAATTTTCTCTTCAGTAGATTATGACAAAGTAGTTCAAGCTTGTCAATAATAGCACAATACTGCCTGACCTGTGGTGGCGCAGTGGATAAAGTGTCGACCTGGAAATGCTGAGGTCACCGGTTCAAAACCCTGGGCTTGCCTGGTCAAGGCACATATGGGAGTTGATGCTTCCAGCTCCTCCCCACCTTCTCTTTCTCCCTCTCTCTCTCTCTCTCTCCCTCTCTGTCTCTCTCTCCTCTCTAAAATGAATAAATAAAATTTAAAAAAAAAATAAAATAATAGCACAATACTTTGGCAACCTATAATAGTTTTATTAGCTCCTTGAAGCTGCAAATTGACATCGTTAAATCTCTTGAAAATATCTGCCAAGTAAAAGGCATCATTTTTTACTGTTTTTAACTGTTGACACAGATTTGTCTCATTATTACTTTCAAAAAATTGTATGACACTATCACAAATCTAGCCAAAGGTGTACCCTTTGACAGCCACCAAACTTCTGTGTGCAAAAGTAACTTAATAAAATCTTCATTATTGTCCTGGCAAAGCTGCCAAAACATTCTATCATTCTTTGCATTGGATTTGATCTGTTTACAGCTCAAATTATTTTAGTTAATGATGAATGGAGACTTGTACTTAGATGTTTTCCTAGAAGATGTTGTCTTTGCACCACACAATGAATACATAAGACATTTGGCACTTCCTGTTTCAAATAAGCAACAAATCCACGATAGCTACCTACCACTGATGGTGCTCCATCAGTAGCACATGCAACAATATTATTCAAAGGAATATTATTTTTTTGTAAAGTATGTTCTCACAGTATTAAATATAGATAATCTTTTCATATTTGTGATGAGATTTATTGCGATTAGCATTTCTTCTTGTAATATATTGTTTTCATCAAAATAGTGTCATATGCCATCAATAAAGCATCATTATCTGCAATGGTAGATTCATCTAATTGCATGGAAAATGAAGAGTTTTGGAGAAGACTTATAAGTTTGCCTTCAACATTAACTGCCATTTCATCAATTCATCGCTTTACTGTGCTATCGCTTAGGGGCAATGTTTTTAAAATTTGAGGTATAGCCTGACCAGGTGGTGGCGCAGTGGATAGAGCGTCGGACTGGGATGCGGAAGGACCCAGGTTCCAGACCCCGAGGTCGCCAGCTTGAGCGCGGGCTCATCTGGCTTGAGCAAAGAGCTCACCAGCTTAGACCCAAGGTCGCTGGCTCCAGCAGGGGGTTACTTAGTCTGCTGAAGGCCCGCGGTCTAGGCACATGTGAGAAAGCAATCAATGAACAACTAAGAAGTCGCAATGCGCAACGAGAAACTGATGATTGATGCTTCTCATCTCTCTCCGTTCCTGTCTGTCTGTCCCTGTCTATCTCTGCCTCTGTAAAAAAAAAAATAAAAAAATTGAGGTATATCCTAATGCATTACTGTTGAGATAAATTCTTTTATAGAGGGTATTATTACAGTTTCTCCAATATTATAGCTTTTACCACTTTTTGCAATTATTTGTGAAATGCGATAAGTGGCAATTAATCCATCTTCATTTCTTGTATGTTTTTTTCTTAAATGATGCAATGATAGTTGAACGATTTTGAAATTTTTTATATATTTCCTGAAAATATTCAATGGGCTTGTCCTTGTCATTTGGATGCTTTGTAGAAAGATGTTCTCGCAATCGACTTGGCTTCATTGCCTCATTGGATAATGTTTTATGGCACAATAAACACATTGGATGTTGTTTATTTGCAACAGATTCTATGAAACCCATCTTCAGATACTTTGGCGAATAGCTGCGTGCGTATTTTTTTTTTTTTTCTTTGAGACATGGGCTCACGATATTTCACAATATTTTGTTTGAAGCTGTAAGCCCGTGCTTGCTTTCAGAGATCTAACTACGTACTGACTTTAGTTTCGATTACGTAACGCTTTAGCTTTACTTACGTAATGTGAACAAAACTTATGAGCTTGAAGTGTGTTGCGTGGTCGCGACATTACAAGTGTCATGGTTGAGCAAGAGTTTGTTGAGAGGAGACTAAGTTAGAGAGTATCTGTGGCTGTGCGTTTTATAAAATTTTATGTAGTGGGTGTTGGCCAATGGCATCACTTCTTTGCAATCGGGGCGAAGTAGCGAGATATCGGCTAGTTTTGGCAGTCCAAGTGGGGGTTCCTAGAATGTCACCCTATTACCCTAAAACCCAGAATCAAGAAGAAAATATGAGTTAATTGGTGTCTCCATTGTCCATCAGTTTCTGTCATAGAAAAAAGCGTCGAACCATGGAGTTCTTTGCCTACAGGGTAATAAAATGAGGAACTGCTAGTTTTGGGCTGCCCGCTGGATCGGGTGGCGGGTGTGGACCCGGGGTCAGGTACCTGGCCGCTCGCTGATGCGGGCCAGGTGGTCGCGAAAGAGGTTGGGTGTGGTCCCAATACAAATGCCCTGTAACAGAGTCTGACCGCTGTCTTGATCTTGACTGGTCAACAGTTAGTCGATTAGAATGTAATTGTAGTGCCGTTTGGTTGCTCCGCTACCGCCCACCATGAAAGCTGGAATGCCCACTAGTGGATGGTAGGGACCAGGTTGGCTACCACTGCTCTAGACTCTAATGCTCCCCAGCAAAACCAGCTGGGGGAAAAAAACCTTCTCCAGCAAACAATTGCCCCTCCCAAGAAGGAAGGCAGTCTGCAATTTGCAATCCATTGCCCTGAGGGCAAGCACCCACAGCCTTACATAGACCCCCCCCCCCCCACACACACACACACCTGCCCCAATACAAGCTAACAAACCTAAAAAAACACATTTGTTTACCCAACAATATGTAATTGTTTTCTGCCATTCTGTGGCTTGACTTTTTCTCTTTTAGCATTGTTACTGAAGTATAATTTATATACTGTACTGTACTATTCATTCATTTAAGTATGATGAGTTTTGGTAAGTTTATACAACTGTGCAATCATCTCACAACCTAGGTTTTTGGGTTTTTTTTAAGGAAAACTGTTCTTTCAACGAAATAGTTCCCTCATTCCTATTTGTGGTCAGTCCTTCCTCTTCCCCCACCCAAAACCTGGGCAGTCACTGATCTGCTTTCTGTCTCTACTGATTTGACTTTTTCTAAAAATTTTATATAAATATAACCATATAACAGGTAATTTTTCATATCTAGGTTCTTTTACTGAGTACAGTGTTTTATTTATCTATTGTTGTTCATGTATAAGTAGTCCTTTTATTGCTGAGTAATAATCTACTCAATGGATATAGTCACTTTGTTTCTATATTGACAGGTTGATGGACATGATTAGATTGGTTAGTTTTTGGCCGTTAAGAATAAAGCTTACTTTTTCCCCCACTTGCCACTTCTTTGTTTAAGAGCAAAATTTTTAGTTTTGATAAAAGTCAGTTTATGTTTTTGTTTGCATGTTATATAAGAAAGTTTTACCTACTCTAACATTGTAGAGCTTTCTTCCTTTGTTTTCTTTAGAAGTTTTTAATTTTATTTTTTAAGTTTTATGTACACTGTAAGTTTCATTTTTTTTCAGAGAGCTATTTAGTTGTTTGAGTACCTTTTGTTGAAAAAAAGATTAATTTTTCTTCATTAAATTACTTTATTGTAAATTTGTGGTATTTTGCACCCTGAGAATATTTAATTCCCTGTCCAACTTTCTCCTAATGGTTTCAATATCTATTGATGATTTTTGCCTATATATTTATTTTTTATCAGAGTTTGTGAATGAATGATTTTTAAGTTTTATTATTCTTGTGTATATCTGCTGTCATTCTTTTATAAAAAATAACTTTCACTCATCAACTGAGAAGAGTTGTTTAGTCTGAACTAGTTTTATTTATTTATTTATAATTTTTTTATTTTAGAGAGAGTGAGAGGAAGGGGGGAAAGAGAGAGAGAGAGAGAGAAACATCGGTTTGTTATTGTACTTATTTATGCATTCATTGGTTGGTGGATTCTCATATGTGCCCTGGTTGACTGCAGTTTTCTTTTTAAATGATTGGTAAATATTTAAATTTTGCACTTTCATTTTCCATTTACAGAGTAATGAGTTGATATAATAGTCATATCCAGTGGTAGCAAATGAGGCATGATTTTTTTTTAAGTTAAGTATTCTTTTGGAGTTATATTTTATATATTGTATTTCAATCAATTTGGTGAGAGATGAGACCACTAGAGTTGTAACAACAAGCTAGACCAACAGTGGTTTAGCCATGTCGGTATTTGAATGTGAATGGTTCCAACATTGTTCCAGCTATTTCTTTCTCCTTCCTCCCTCCCTCCCTTCCTTCCAACTTCCTTCCTAACTTCCTTCCTTCCTTCCTTTCTTCCTAACTTCCTTCCTTCCTTCCTTCCTTCCTTCCTTCCTTCCTTCCTTCCTTCCTTCCTTCCTTCCTTCCTTCCTTCCTTCCTCCTTCCTTCCTTCCCTCCCTTTCTTTCTCTTTCTCTCTTTCCCTCCCTCCCTCCCTTCCTTTCTTCCTTCTTTCCTTTTTTTTTTTTTTTCCTGAAGAGTGAGACTGGAAGGGAGAGAGATGAGAATCATCAACTCGTAATCTTGGCACCTTAGTTGTTCATTGATTGTTTCTCAAACATGGCTTGACCTGGGGGTTCCTTCCAAGGTAGTAACCCCTTGCTCAAGCCAGTGACTGTGGGCTTCCAGCCAGCAACCTTTGGGCTCAAGTCAGTGACCACAGGATCATGTTGCTGATTCCACACCCAAGCCAGTGCCCCTGGGCTCAAGCCAGATGAGTCTGTACTACGATGACCTCTTGTTTTCAAACCTGGGACCTCAGCATCCCAGGTTAATGCTCTGTGTACTGCACCACCACTGGTCGGCAGATTCAGGTCTTTCTTTCTATTCTGTCATCCTAATGTTCTCTTGCTTGTCATGCCACAGTTACAAGATAACTGTCACACCCTTAGACATATGTCCATATTCAAGTTGTGGAGATGCAGCAGTGCAAGTGGCCAGCCAAGAGGCGATGTTTTAAGTCCTTTTCTAATATGATTTCAGCAGACTTGTCCTTATATCTCATTGGCCAGATTTGGGTTGCAATGTTGCCCCAGCTGTCAGGAGGACTGTGAAATCAAGTATGTTGGCAAAGAGGAACAAAATCGTCAACACTGGCTTTGGCCATTTATGATCCATTACCTGGGGCAGTGCACATTTTTACCCCTTGAGAAAATTGGGTTTTTACTAATATGAAATGGGAAGGGGGGATTAACTAGTAATACTTTACATAACTAGTCTTGGTAAAGCATAGAATGAGTAAAATTATTAATTACATTGTTACTTTATATGAAAAATGAACCATATGTATATCTTTAACTTAAAACATATATTAAAAGAATAAGAGCCTGACCAAGCTATGGAGCAACCGATAGAGACTTGGCTGGGGACACAGAGGACCCAGGTTCGAAACCTCAAGGTCACTGGTTTGAACATGGTCTCATCCGACTTAAGCTTGGGGTTTGAGCGTGGGATTATAGACATGACCCCATGGTCACTGACTTGAAGCCCAAGGTTGCTGGCTTGAGCAAGGGGTCGCTGGCTTGGCTGTAGCCCCTGATCAAGGCACATATGAGAAAGCAATCAATAAACAACTAAGATTCTGCAACGAAGAACTGATGCTTCTCATCTCTTTTCATTCATATCGGTCGCTTTGTCTCTCCCGCTAAAAAAAAAGAGTAGATTTTGACTTTTATTTTTTAATTTTATTTATTCATTTTCTTTATTAGAGAGAGAGAGAGAGAGAGAGAGAGAGAGAGAGAGAACAGGGGGAGGAGCTGGAAGCTTCAACTCCCATATGTGCCTTAACCAGGCAAGCCCAGGGTTTTGAACCAGCGACCTCAGTATTCCAGGTCGACACTTTATCCACTGCGCCACCACAGGTCAGGCTAGATTTTGACTTTTAATGTTTCATGATTACTTTCACTGTCCTATAAAATTCATTTATTATTGTACATATTTTAGATTTCTTGAAATATTATCTATTATCTAATATGATGAAAATGTTTCTCTAGGTATTGATGTTAGTTAAAAACTTTTATTTAATTCTGAACTATAAATTTACATAGGCTATGCTTTTTAGATTATTATGTAAAGAAATTTGAAAGTTAAAATAACCTTTTTGAGGCCCTGGCCGGTTGGCTCAGTGGTAGAGTGTCGGCCTGGCATGTGGGAGTCCCAGGTTCGATTCCCGGCCAGGGCACACAGGAGAAGCACCCATCTGCTTCTCCACTCCTCCCCCTCTCCTTCCTCTCTGTCTCTCTCTTCCCCTCCCGCAGCCGAGGCTCCACTGGAGCAAAGTTGGCCCGGGCGCTGGGGACAGCTCTGTGGCCTCTGCCTCAGGCGCTAGAGTGGCTCTGGTTGCAACAGAGCAATGCCCCAGATGGGCAGAGCATCGCCCTCTGGTGGGCATGCCGGGTGGATCCTGGTCGGGCGCATGCGGGAGTCTGTCTGACTGCCTCCCCGTTTCCAACTTCAGAAAAAAAATACACACACAAAAAATAATAATAACCTTTTTGTCTAAACTGATTATTCCTTTACTATCTTCACCATTTTCTTAGGGTCTCTGTGTGTTATCTCTTCTTTTCTGTAGAACCTTCCTCTTCCAAACCATATTCACTTTCATTTTTTTCTCCTTTCCCTTTTTTTTTCGCTTTTTTCCTTTCCTCACTATAGCTCTGCATTTTTTTTCTGCTTCTTTTTAAAAGGGCTAGAATAAAGTTGATTTCTGGTTGATAAGATCATATTATGCTATTAAATATCCTGCTTAGTCTCTAATTTCATTTAGGTTATGCACTGTTGATGTTGATTGTTAACAGGTTCTGAAATAATCAGATTAGGTTAGCTGAGAAGTACATATCAAGCATTAATGGCTACATGTTACTGAATCAGAAAAGCCAGTGCAAGTTCTGAATCACAACCAAGGCAGCTAATGTAATTCTTGCTTTTAAATTGCATTATTTAATGTGATTCTTTTTCCTTTATTATATGTAATCTCCATTGGAGCTCCATTAAGTTTTTGATGTTTTATTCCAAACACGGTGTCATGTATGTATCATGTTAGGACGTATGCACACAGATATTGTAAATTGCCTTAAATATTTTGTCCTAATATAGAACTGTTATCTATAAGGTGTTGTGAGTTTATTAATATTACTCTTGATGAATAAAGTATTTGGATTTTAAAGTTACTCAATTACTATACAAGATTAAAGTTTTCATGCTTTTTAGTCTTAAAACTTAACCAAAATTCAGCCTAATTTTATTAAGTATGTATTCTACTGAGAGAGTTGTTTAAAGAATTACTTGTATTTTGGTAAAGATCTGTATCCTTTCTATGCTATAAAAAAAAAAGCCTTTTTTTTTTTTTTAACAGATACAGAGAGTCAGAGAGAGGGATAGATAGGGACAGACAGGAACAGAGAGAGATGAGAAGTATCAATCATCAGTTTTTCGTTGTGACACCTTAGTTGTTCATTGATTGCTTTCTCATATGTGCCCGGACCACGGGCCTTCAGCAGACTGAGTAACCCCTTGCTCGAGCCAGCGACCTTGGGTTCAAGCTGGTGAGCCTTGTTCATACCAGATGAGCCCACACTCAAGCTGATGACCTCGGGGTCTCGAACCTGGGTCCTCGGCATCCCAGTCCAACGCTCTATCCACTACGTGACCGCCTGGTCAGGCTAAAAGCCTTTTTTTTTTTTTTTTTTCCAGTAATAAGGATTACCCATATAGAAAGGGTTACCTGTTCTTTGAATTTTTGCTTGAAGTGAGTTTGCCTCTTTGTTGCTATAACCCTGTGTCTTTGGGGAAGCCAAGTGGGGGACATGCTGATCATTTCTGCCTCTCTTTCTCCACCTCCCCCCATCTTTTAAAAATGATTCTAGGGTTTCTTCTTCTTTTTTCTTATTTTTCTTTTTTATTGTATATGAAATGGTTTACCAAGTAAATTTTGAGGAAATATTGTGGTCCTGAAACCTCCTTACTAATAAATTGTTTAGGAGGTAAAATTTCATGATCTCTGCTTGTCTTTCTAGTTAAAATCAGTTGTAATCAACTCAGACTTTATCATAGTGCATAAAGTTTATAAACCAAGTCATTTTGTGAAATACTGCCTGGACTATAACAGCAGAATAGCATCAGCAAAATTTATATTCTATATTTGTTTTTTTCCTTTTCTGAGTGTCCATTTCTCCTCTTGTATATGAAACAAAGAAAAAATAATTTAGCTGCTGAAAATTATTTAGTCAGGAGAAAAAGTAAAATGTGATAGTTTTTGTGATGAAAGGATTATAGGATCCTTTTAGACTTTTAATATATCATCCACAGTGGAATCCTAGTCATGTACATTTATGTCATTTTTGTTTTTTGTTTCCAATTAAATCGAATTGTCATTCTTTTTCATTTCTAATTTCAGTGACGAGAAACTTAAAATCCTGTCAAACATTTGACTTAATGCTGTATTTATGCTCACGAAAGTAATTTCCTGTTAGCCTATAGCCTGGTAAATGTCCTAATATTGCTTGCTGTTTCTTGGTATAATCTTTACAGTAGTGTCCCAGTAGAGCCCAAGTTCTGTGTCGATCAGGCATTCCTGATTCGACTTCGCCATGCAGTGGGACACTCCTGCTTATCAGCAGGCTGGCAGCCTCTTCAAGACTACTCTCGAGGGGGCTATGAGGATGCTACTGATCAGTGCCGTCACCAATAGCCACAGGAGGAAAGACACGAGACTGACACACAAGTTAGTTGCAAGAATCACGCAGGCAATTTATTAATCACAAATCCTTTTGGCATGCCTGGGTACAGTCTAAGGGGACCCCGTCAGCTTGCTCCTCTCGGCTGACTTTGGTCAGAGCTCAGAGCAGCATGGAGAGCATTGGAGTCTGAGCGACTACTGCAGCAGGGGGCCCCTCAGCTTTAGTACCTTTTCTGGCCAAAGCCTTCTAACAGGTGTCAATCTACAGCAGGGGTCTCAAACTCAACTCAGCATGTGGGCCGCAGAGCAAGATCACAGCCGTTAGGCGGGCCGCACTAGGTCTACAAAAGGCAACTGTTACGCAACACTTTTCTCACTGCAGTTGAAAACAAAAGAAAATCAGTACAACAAGCACAATTGTACTCAGTGTCACAAAACGACCAGAAACTGTAGTTCGCATCACAACTGCTGTTAACTAAACTAATATCTAGCTAGGATGCTAGAGAAATGAAAAATACAAGTAGGCCCCTAGGCTTACTTAATTTTATCCAAAATATTTTGAACTTCGTGGATTAGTCTGCGGGCCGCACAAAATTGTTCGGCGGGCCACGAGTTTGAGACCCCTGATCTACAGGATTATCACCTCAAACCACCTTTTTGGGAATTCCTTGCAGGAAGCCCTTTTTATATTAATCCACTGAAATGTTACATCAAGCCACTTTTAAGATGGTTTCTAGGGGAGCTTCTTATTTATGTTAACTTACAGAGTTATGCCATCAAGCCACTTCTTATCTATGTATAACTTCACACACACACTAACTAGGTCCTGGTTGAAAGTCAGAGTGTTTATCACATCTGCACACAGTATATTAATTCCTATCCAGATGGCATAACTTTATTTAATTTCCTTAATTTTAATATTATATCTTAATTACTTTTATATATCTTCCATTTTTTAATATTTCTATATATTTAATTACTATAACATTATATTACTACAACAAGTAGTCTACAGATTTATCTCTGTTCTGTTAGCTCAGTGCCTGCTGTTGCTTTGGTTACAGTATTACTGTTTTGGCAAGCTTATTAAGGATCTTAAACAACTATGCTTTTTTTCTGACTGTGCCTTGTGGGATTTTATTTTCCTCCCTGTAATGTTACCAAGACATTAAAAAAGAAAGAAAGAATTACATCATATTTATTTCCAACGCAGGAGAAATAATTTTAGTTTAATAAATAAAATGGCTCTGCCATCATCTGAAATGCTGTTGAAGCAGAAGTCTATCTTGATCTACTTATGAAATTATCCTTTCTACTCTATTACGTGATCTTTCATTGCATTTTATATTATAATTTATGAAGTTGGGTAATTTCCTGTAAGGTTAAATGATTTTTAAGTTTTATTATTCTTGTGTATATCTGCTGTCATTCTTTTATAAAAAATAACTTTCATCAACTGAGAAGAGTTGTTTAGTCTGAACAACTAAACAACTTATTAAATTTATTTATTTATTTATAATTTTTTTATTTTAGAGAGAGTGAGGAAGGGGGGAAAGAGAGAGAGAGAGAGAGAGAGAGAGAGAAGGGGGAGGGGCAGGAAGCATCAACTCCCATACGTGCCTTGACCAGGCAAGCCCAAGGTTTCGAACCGGCGACATCAGCGTTCCAGGTCGATGCTTTATCCACTGCGCCACCACAGGTCAGGCTGGATGAATTTTTAAAAGTCCAAAATGGGCAGTCTTTCATCAGCTATGTTTTCTGATATTTTCTACTTTGCCTGTATTTGTGCAGTTTGTGCCATTATTAGCACCAGTAGATTTCAGGAACAACCTTTTGTCTTATTTATAAACTTAACAGTCAAGAATATGTTAAAGATATCATTTAACTTTTAAAATATAGATTTTTCTAATAACAGACACTGAATCATAAAAGAAAGAGGAATTTCAGCTTTTTGGGCCTAGGAATACATGTTGGTGTACTAGATTCAGGCTTGGTACCATATTCCCCCATGTATAAGATGCTCCCATGTTTAAGACACACCTTAATTTGGGGGCCCGAAATTTGAAAACAAAATGTATTACATAAGGTTACTGAACTCAAGTTTTATTCATCATAAAATTTATACAACTCCTCATCACTGTTCAAAACTCCCATCCAGCCTGACCAGGAGGTGGCGCAGTGGATAGAGCATTGGACTGAGATGCGGAAGGACCCAGGTTCGAGACCCCGAGGTCGCCAGCTTGAGTGCAGACTCATCTGGTTTGAGCAAAGCTCACCAGCTTGGACCCAAGGTCGCTGGCTCAAGCAAGGGGTTACTCGGTCTGCTGAAGGCCCACGGTCAAGGCACATATGAGAAAGCAATCAATGAACAACTAAGGTGTTGCAACGCGCAATGGAAAAACTAATGATTGATGCTTCTCATCTCTCTCCATTCCTGTCTGTCTGTCCCTGTCTATCCCTCTCTCTGACTCACTCTCTGTCTCTGTAAAAAATAAATAAATAAAAATTAAAAAAAAAAACCAAAAGCTCCCATCCATTAGCTTGTCCTCATCTGTGTCTGATGATGAATCACTGGCTTCAACAATAGCACAAAAAAAGTGAGAAATGCAAGTAAAAAAAATCTATAACCACTGTATAAAACGCATCCAGTTTTTAGACCTCAAATTTTTTGGGGGAAAGTGTGTCTTATACATGGGAAAATATGGTAATTCGGTTGTTTATGACAAATCCAACAATCTATTAATAGTATGATGGACTTAGCCTTCTCTCAGTATTTCTACTACCTGTCTTATCACCTACCTCCCTCTGCTTTAGTCAGTCTGCTCTGGCCAGTAATGCCTTTTTGCTATTTGACTGGCTACTAAGCACATTTCTACCTCAGCACTTAACATTGATACCTCTGCTCTTATCTGTAATTCCTAAGTTCTCCTTAAACTCCCCGTTATTTCCCACCACCTAGAACCAAGATAGACATATAGTAATCACAGAAAAATTATTTATAGTTAGACTGAGTGAATAAAATATAATGAAAAGTTAAGTATCAATCTACATGGATGGCTCAGCCCTCGGTTAACTATGCAGAATTGATTTATTTACTCTATAAACAAATGTAGGATTGTTGTTAGTTCCAGCATGGCTCTCTAATAGGGATTGGTGGTTTTTATTTTTATTTTTGACAGAGGCAGAGAGAGACAGAGAGAAAGACAAGAATAGACAGGAAGGGAGAGAGATGAGAAGCATCAGTTCTTCGTTGTGGCACCTTAGTTGTTCATTGATTGTTTTTTCATATGTGCCTTGACCAGGAGCTACAGCAAACTGAGTGACCCCTTGCTCAAGCCAGCGACCTTGGACTCAAGCTGGTGAGCCTTGCTCAAACCAGATGAGCCTGCACTCAAGTTGGTGACCTTGGGGTTTCGAACCTGGGTTTTCAGCGTCCCAGTCTGATACTCTATCCACTGTGCCACTGCCTGGTCAGGTGGTGTTTGTTAAATTTTAAAAACACACTAATCGTATAATAAACTTCTGATCTTATTTTTTAAAGGAGGAAGGAAATCAAAAGGGGTAAAATTTATATATAGAATATTTAACTTTGTCTTTTATGAAATAAATAGCAGCTAATAATAATATTTGTTCCAAATGCATCGCCTTTGTTCTTATCTTTGATAATTTAAAAATATTGTAGTGCCTGACCAGGCGGTGGCGCAGTGGATAGAGCGTCGGACTGGGATGCGGAGGACCCAGGTTCGAGACCCCGAGGTCGCCAGCTTGAGCGAGGGCTCATCTAGTTGAGTCCAACATCGCTGACTCAAGCAAGGGGTTAGGTCTGCTGAAGGCCCGCAGTCACGGCACATAAAAAACAAACAAACAAAAAAATATTGTAGTAATTGCTCAAGTACCAGTAAAAGTTGTAGATTATATATATATATATATATTTATTTTTTTTTTCTGTTTATCTCTGTTTCCACTCTACCCACACTTCCTTTTAAAAGAATCCAACCCAAGTCGGGACAGCTCTTCAGGTTTTCCATAACCTTGGCACTTTGAAGAATACTGTCACCAGTGTCGTGGATGGTTATTGTGCTGCTTTAGAAGAAAGTATCAACAGTGCATTGGATATCAAAATTTTGACTCAGCCTTCCCAGTCAGCTGTGAGAGGTAAGGATGTAGTTTATATTTAGCTTCTTTATTTATTTATAACTGAGAAGTCCTTTGAACAGTATACAAAACACTGCAGTTTCAAAGCATTTTAATGACTCATTTTTTTAATAGACAGAAAATGAGAGAAGAAATTATGTTTCAGAATTTATTTATAACATTTTTGTCTAATCAGTGAGTTGAACTGGCCAATTGGTATATTCAGAACTTCTAGATAAAAATCTATAAACTGTGACTTTATTTAGTTCAGAGGAAACAGATGCAAGAAAAAAAATGGAACATATTTTTTTTTCTCTAAAAGCCTTATCCTCACATGTACTTCTGAGACAGAAAATATTTTTTAAGGAAATGCCATCTCTACCCTAGCTTTTGGGGCTTTTCCATGTGATAATTGTATTCAAGAGCAGTAATGGCTAACTGTGAAGAGAGAACCTGATAAAAACCATTGGGAACATTACAACTACAGCAAAATCTAAAGAAAACTACTAAAGACCTGTAGATTCAAGGTGGAGAGGAGCAGCCCTACATTGCACCCGATGACACTCACATATATAATACACTTCATAAACCGGAAAGACCATACTTTATGTATTCCTCTCACTTATCTAAGCAATCCCAACTCTGCCTTTCTTTCCTCACAGTCTTCTCTCCTATTAATATGGATGCGCTGCACTTGCTCCTGGCAAAGACCAGGTACTCAGCTTTTGCATTAGATCCCATCACTCAAGAGCATTGCTTTAGTAGATCCCCTCTCTGCTACTTCATCACTTTTTCATCTTTTGCGTATCTCTTCCATCACATATGATCATGCTAGTGTGGCTTGACCTGTGGTGGCGTAGTGGATAAAGCGTAGACCTGGAAATGCTGAGGTCGCTGGTTCGAAACCCTGGGCTTGCCTGGTCAAGGCACATATGGGAGTTGATGCTTCCAGCTCCTCCCCACCTACTCTCTCTCCCTCTCTGTCTCTTTCTCTCTCCTCTCTAAAAATGAATAAAAAAAAAAAAAAAGATTTAAAAAAGTCATGCTAGTGTGTCTTCTGCTTAAGGACAGTCAACCAAATATATCTTATCTGTTTCTCTTTTCAGCTTTACTACCCTATTTTATTTACTCAGACTACAGAATAATTTCCCAAACGGTTGTCTATGTATACTGTCTCCAGTTTTTTTTCTTTCCATTTTTCTGTTGAAGAAGGTACTGTAATTATTGTAGAGATGTCTTAAAGAATAAATGAAATAACACATGTAAAATTAATAACAGAATTCTTGATACATGGTTAATACTAAAATATTATTATGGGAAGCCATTATTATTTTTATATTTATTATATAAACATAACCTTGTAACGAGATATATGTCACTTATAAATAAGTTTCACTAGATAGAAAGATAAAAGAATCTTAGATCTTAAATGGATTTTTAAAGGTTAGCACTAGCTCTGAATAGGTCTGTAATAAGACTATTTTAAGAGAGATTTAAACAATAATTGCCAAAGGAGATTTCACTCTGTTTTTCCCAGCAACTATTCTCAGAAAGGTTGATCTAAAGTTTAAATTTTCAGGAGCAGTTTAATCTCACCCCTCTTGTGTTGTCAAAAGAATAGGGGAGAAAATGAAAGCCATTATTCACATGCTGTCAATCCTAATGTATGCTCTTTTATTGAAAGAATAAAGAGTTTTAAACTCTTATTATCATCTGTTAAGGAGAATTGATGCTTCTCATCTCTCTTTCCTATTTGTCCCCCTCTTTCTGCTTAAAAAAATGAAAATTAGAAATACATACCATTAATACAATTTTAAGGGGAAAATGTTACCTATAATATATTTTAAAGCTTATAATTCAGTAAGAAAAGGATAAGCAACTCAATTGAAAAAATAGATAAAGACTATGAATAGGAAATTTAAAGAAGAACACATCCAATAAATGTGAAAAGATGTTCAGTCTCTATCTGGAGGATGAACTATTAGGGAAATATTAATTAAACAAGTTAACTATTTCTCAGTCATGAGATTGGCAAAATCTAAGACAGAACTAAGTGTTGTATGAGATTGCAAAATCTTGTCCTGTAATTGTAGGAGAATAAAATGGTTTAAACACTTTACTCAGTTTTATCAAATTGATCTGTAAGATTTAAAATATGTATACCTTATGATTTTATTATTTCTTTTAAGATTCTATTCTAGAAAAAAAAAAAAGATTCTATCCTAGAGAAACTGAGGTATACATGCATAAGAATTTTTATTGCCCTAATGTTTATAATAGTGAAACAGTGAAAACAAGTTTTCCTTCAACAGAAAAATGATAAAATTAATACATTTGTAAATTTCCAAATTTAAATAATTCTCAAAAACATTACATGAAAAAGTAAGTTGCAGAAAGGTATGTATAGTACAATCCTATATTTGAAGTCTAAGAACATGATAGACTTTGCTATATATTGTTTTGCATATGTAAATATGTAATGAAAGTATAAATATATACACACACACACACACACACACACATTGTAATATATCAAATTCAAAATAGCATTAGCTCTGGGTATAGAGCAAGGGAAATGGGACCAGAAATGGAAGGATTTAAAGGGAACTTTATTCATTCATTTTAAATCTTTTTCATCATTTTCTTTTTCAAGACTATTTTTTGCAGCAGTTTTAAGATCACAACAAAATTCAAAGGAAGGTTTCTGACCAGGTGGTGTCGCAGTGGATAGAGCGTCGGCCTTGGATGTGAAGGACACAGGTTCGAGTCCCCAAGGTCGCCAGCTTGAGCATAGGTTCATCTGGTTTGAGCAAAGCTCACCAGCTTGGACCCAAGGTCGCTGGCTTGAGCAAGGGGCTACTTGGTCTGCTGTAGCCCCACGGTCAAGGCACATATGAGAAAGCAATCAATGAACAACTAAAGTGCCACGAGGAAAAATTGATGCTTCTCATCTCTGTCCCTTCCTGTCTGTCTGTCCCTGTCTATCTCTCTCTCTCACACTCTCTCTGTCTGTCAAAAAAAAAAAAAAAAATTCAAAGGAAGGTAACAGAAATTGCCCATATGCCTCTGTCTTTATACATGAATAGCCTTCCCTATTATCAACATCCTCCACCAGAATGGTAAATTTGTTACCAAGGATGAAATAACATTGACACGTTGTAATCACTCAAATTCTATAGTTTATATTAGGTTACACTCTGGGTGGTATACATTTGTCCAAACAAATGTATAATGTCCTATCTCCATCATACTGAATATTTTCACTGCCCTAAAAATCCCATGTTCTGCCTGTTCATCTCCACCATAATTGAAAGTTTCCTTTCAATTATGAATAAAGCTGCTAAAACATCTATGTGCAGTTTTTTTTTAATTAACTCCTTGAGGTAAATACCAAGCTGTGTTGTACAGTAGGAGTACTCTAAATGTGGTGAGAAACCACCAAACTGTCTTCCAAAGTGGCTGTACCATTTTGCAATCCCACCAGAAGTGAGCGAAGGTTCCTATTGCCCCACGTTCTTGGCAGCATTTGGTGTTGTCAGTATTTCCAAATTTTGGCTATTTTGATAGATCTGTAGTAATATTTTATCATTTTAATTTGCATTTCCTTGATGATGTATGATGTTGAACTTTTCATATGCTTATCTGTCATCAATAAATCTTTTTTGGTGAGGGAGGTGTCTGTTATGGTCTTTGCCATTTTTAAATTAGGTTGTTTGTTTTCTCATTGTTGTATTTTAAGTGTATATTTAGGATAACAGTCCTTTTCAATGAAGTCCAGTTTAACAGTTATTAATTTCATGGATTGTATCTTTGGTTTTATATCTAAAGTCATATTCATAAACAAAGTCGTCTAGGTCTTATCCTGTGTTTCTATGAGGTTTATAGGTTTGTGTTTTACAGTTAGGTATGTGACCCATTTTGAGTTAATTTTGATGAAGGGTGTCTAAATTCCTTTTTTTTTTTTTTTTTTTTTGCATGTAGACAACATATGATTGTAGGTTTTTAAAATTTTTTCTCTTGATTTGAGAGAGAAAGATAGAGTAAGAGAAAGAGAGAGATATAGAAGCATCAACTCGTTGTTCCACTTAGTTGTTCCATTTAGTATGCATTCATTGGTTGCTTCTGGTATGTGCTCCGACCAGGGATGGAACGCACAACCTTGGCACACCAGGATGACGCTCTATCCACTAGCCAGAGCCTTGAGTTGTGTTTTTTCTCTTCTTCCTTTCCAAGAGAGAGGAGAGGAGAGAGAGAGACAGACTCCCACATGGCCCAGACTGGGATCTACCCTCGGTAACCCCTGTCTGAGGCTGATGCTCTGCCCATCTGGGGCCATGCTCGCAACTGAGCTATTTTTAGCACCTGGGGTGGAGGCTCCATGGAGCCATCCTCAGTGCCTGGGGCTGATGTACTGGAACCAGTTGAGCCATGGCTGCAGGAGGGGAAGAGAGAGACAAAGGGGAGGATAGGGGGCAGGGTGGAAAAGCAGATGGTTGCTTCTCCTGTGTACCCTGACTGGGAATCGAATCCAGGATATCATTACTGTTTTCTGTTGTTGCTCTTGTTCTTTGTTTTTATCTTTGTCTTTTACTCTTTTTCTTTTTTATTGTTTGTTTTACATGATTTCAATTTTTTCCTTCCTTTTATCAGTTATACTTCTTTTTAGACTTTTTATACCAGTTTCCATACAAATTGCAATATAAATTTAGAACTAATTGAAATCCACTTTAAAATAACACTATACCACTTCAAAGATAGTGTGAGTACCTTGTAATGACAAAATAATTCTAATTCCTTCCTCCCATCCCTGTACCATTGCTGTCATTCATTTTACCTACATATAAGTATACATAAACATACACATATGTACACACATATAAGCTACAAACATGAGCATATATAATCAGATACATTGTTGCTATTATTTTGAATAAACTGTGTTACAGTTAGATCATTTGAGAAGTGTTTTTTTTACCCTCTCTATTCCTTCTTCAGTGCTATTCCTTTCTCTTTTTTTGATTAATTTTAATGGGGTGACATTGGTAAATCAGGGTACATATGTTCAGAGAAAACTTCTCTAGGTTATTTTGACATTGGATTATGCTGTATTCCCATCGCCCAAAGTCCAATTGTCTTCCGTCACCTTCTGATTTTCTTTGTGCCCTTTCCCTCCCCCAACCCCCTCCCTCTCCTCTCCCCCCACCCTGTAACCCCCACACTCTTGTCCATGTCTCTGAGTCTCATTTTTATGTCCCACCTATGTATGGAATCATATACTTCTTAGTTTTTTCTGATTTACTTATTTCACTCCGTATAATGTTATCAAGGTCCATCCATGTTGTTGTAAATGATCCAATGTCATCATTTCTTATGGCTGAGTAGTATTCCATAGTATATATGTACCAAAGCTTTTTAAGTGCTGTTCCTTTCTTTATGTAAATTCAGGGTTTTGGCCTATATTATTTTCCTTCTCTCTGAATAACTACCTTTAACATTTCTGGCAAGGTGGGTCTGTTGGCAAGAAATTTCCTCCATTTTTGTTTGACTGTAAAAGTCTTTAATTATCCTTCACTTTTGAAGAATAATTTTGCAGGGTACAGAATTTTATGGGGTTTTTTTGTTACTGGTTTTTTTTTTAATGTCAACATGTAAATACTTTCTGAACATTCCACTCTTCTTTCTTGGATGATTTCTGGGAAGTAGATATAATTCTTATCTTTGTTCCTCAACTTTGATTTTCTGTAATTTGAAAATGATATGCATAAATGTAGTTTTGTTGCTATTTATCGAGGTTGGTGTTCTTTCAAACTCATGGATCTGTGGTTTGGTATCTGATATCAGTTTGGGGAAATTCTCAGTCATTGTTGTCTCAAATATTTCTTATGTTCCTTCTGTCTTTCTTCTAGTATTACACCATTACTTGTATATTATGCGGTTTGTATTGTCCCACAGTCCTTGGTTGGTCTGTTTTCTATTTTTCAGTGTTTGTTCTCTTTTCTTTACAGTTTTTGAGGATTTTATTGATATATCCTCACCTCAAAGATTCTTTATTCAGCTATCTCCAGTCTACCAATAAGCCTGTCATAGGCATGCTTCATTTCTGTTACAGTGTTTTTATCTTTACCATTTCTTTGGCTTTTTTTTTCATAGCATTTTCATGTTTGCTTAAATTGCTCATCTGTTCTTACATGCTGTCTGCTTTGTCTATTAGACCCTTAGCATATTAATCTTAGTTATTTTAAATTTTTGATCTGATAATTCCAGTATCCATGCCATATCTGGTTCTGATGCTTGCTCTCTTTCTTCAGATCCTGTTTTTTGCCTTTTAATATTGTTATAAAGTATGTTACTTTAATACGTGGGTTACATAGAGACACCAGGCAGGATACAAAAGAAATTTTAGGAGATTTATTAATAAGCTGCCTACATATGACTTACACAGGGTATATAGCTCACCCAAATCATGCAGCCTCGAATATAGCTCTGAGGCTAGTTACATAAACATGATCACATACAGGTTGGGGGTTATTTACTGATAAGCTTGCAACATTTATCTATAGGATCTATTAAAAGGAAAAAAACATTCCTACATATCAAAACAAGATAACAGAATAGTGATAAATGTCGTTTTACATAACAACACAGTAGGGATAAATATTGTTTTACATATTAAAGACATTTCCAAATCTTCTAGGGTTGTTGCCACAACAGTGAAAAGTTTTAGCTTAGGATAAGGAAATTACTTTGCTAAAAGTGTTGGGGCTAGCCTTAGTTTACAAGTTTTATTTTTATATATATATATATATATATATATATACACATATATATAAAATTTTTATATATTTATATATATATCATATAAAGAATTAGAAAGCTTATAAAATGTTACAGAATGCAGGTTTTTCAAGGGAGGGGAGTGGGCTCATGAGTATAAGTCACTTTCAGGACTCCAGGAGGGGAGGAAGAGTTGGAATCAGTGCAGGATATGTAAACATTGTCTCTTAAAGGATCTTACTGAAGGAAGTTTTCAGATAACTTTTGTTCCTTTCATCTCTTTCTCTGTTTTTTTTTTTTTTTTTCTTTTCAGAAAGGAGGGGTAAGAGGGCCTGACTCATCCTTTTAAAATACTAATGTTAATAATTGTTTGCAATTCTTTGGCACATTATCACTTGTATTATTTTCTTGGTACAAGTAATTGCTGTGAATAGGCATTTAATAAGATGGTAAGATATGTGGGGAGGGGAAATGTTCTATCATGCTAATAGTAGGTCTCTTTTAGTGAGCCTATACCTTTGTTCTGTGAACTTAAGAAGAGTTTTCAATTTGTGTTCTCCTTTAAGTGGGAAAGGATAACTAGAGCAGGCTTGAATGGGCTTATTTCCCTTCCTTGGGTCAGTTAGGCTCTGGTAATATTCAAGCAGATAAGGCTTTGGTTAATTAGTTTCTCCAAGAGCAGGCCCTGTTAAGAACAGAGTGCTCTGGCATATTTCAAAATTATTCCTTTTTCTCTTCTCCTCTGGAAACCTGAGGGGATGTTTCTCTGATATTTACTGTGGGGAACTAGACAGGCACCTGAAGTAAACCTCAATATTGTAGGGTTCCTCTGTGACTGGGTCCCCCTGGAATCTAATCTCAGAATTGTCCACACTGGGCCCCTAGCAATTCACCAGTCACCGTTCTGGTTTTCCTACCATGGTACTGGTTCCCTCAGCAGTTTTCTGCTAGGGACATTGCTTTGGTAAGCAGCAACTCCTGGTATTTGCTTGTAGGTCTGTTGGTCAAATAAGTCTATAAATATGATATATGTTTGCTTGCTTATACTTTGCATTGGGAGTGGGGGACAGGCTGTAAGCTGGCAGGGTCCTTATAGCCTAAGGCTTAGTTTTAATACTAAGCCTTTCCCGCCCTTTTGATACTAAGATCTTTTCAAAACTAAGCTTTTCCCCACACCCTTGACTGTTGCATGATAGAGAGTGGTGTACTCTCATGAGGAATCCCATTATGCCTCAGAGAAGTGACTTTGTATCAGAGACTTCCTTGTTTGTATATTGGATTAAAGGTTTTGATTTCTACACTATAAAATGGGGCAGAGGAGCCCATGCTGAAGGAGAGCAGAGAAAGGCCACATGGAGGAGAGGAGAAGCAGCCAAGATGGCGGAGTGCTGAAGGAGAAGCCAGTTTGTGCAGAGTTTCTGCAGAGAGAAGGAGATGGGGAACAGAGGTGAATTAGGCTGGTGAGGTAGAAACCTTTGATTCTAGGAAACTCGGGTAAGTCAGTGGCTTTGGGAGACCTGAGTGGAAAGGGAAGTGTTTTCCCACTGTGTGTATTTCTTGCCCGCTGGGTGCAAGCTAGGATTAAAGCTAATGGCCCACCAGTTCTTGACTCTGTTATTTCATTACCATCTGTCCGAATCAGATGCGAACCTGAACGGGCCAGGCGGCTGTGATGGTGGCTGTGGCAACTGGCCATACAAGGTCTTTCTAATTTGGAAGGCAGTGTTCAGCCATATGTCCTCCCCTCTCTTATGGTTCCAAGAATTGTTGAGTTTTCAGTCTGTTGAGTTTTTTTATTTGTTCTTAGGACAGGGTGGTAACTTGAAGCTCTTTACATGTAGAACCAGAAATGGAATTGCTAATCAGATTTTACCACTTACATAGCTCACTTATTTTTTCTTTGATGTTTAAATAGTTCTTTAGTAGAGGAACTGCAGAGCCAGAAAGTGGTGGGCCATTCCTGTGTGTTAGAGTTTGCAACAGCAGGGTAGCAGACAGGTAGAGGAAAACCTCTTCTCATGGCAGCAGACACACAAAGAGCAAAACAGCTCCCCTCGTGGTGCAGGCGGGCAATCCACAGTCCTCCCTGAGGACAGCACCCGTAGCCTTACATAGGACATAGGCCACACACACATGGCTCTGCCACATGCTCACACACCAATCATGCAAAGTGCAAGTGAGCAAGCCTAACACAGCTGTTTTCCCAACTGATATATTTTGAGTTCGAATGCTCTATATCTATTTTTTAGAAGGCTTTTCTTACCTGTACATTTGAATATTTTTTTCTTTTTTTTTTTTTTTTTTCACTTTTCTGAAGCTGGAAACGGGGAGAGACAGTCAGACAGACTCCCGCATGCGCCCGACCGGGATCCACCCGGCACGCCCACCATGGGGCGACGCTCTGCCCATCAGGGGGCGATGCTCTGCCCATCCTGGGCGTCGCCATATTGCGACCAGAGCCACTCTAGCGCCTGGGGCAGAGGCCACAGAGCCATCCCCAGCGCCCGGGCCATCTTTGCTCCAATGGAGCCTTGGCTGCGGGAGGGGAAGAGAGAGACAGAGAGGAAAGTGCGGCGGAGGGGTGGAGAAGCAAATGGGCGCCTCTCCTGTGTGCCCTGGCCGGGAATCGAACCCGGGTCCTCCGCACGCTAGGCCGACGCTCTACCGCTGAGCCAACCGGCCAGGGCTGAATATTTTTTATTTCAGGAATTTTATGCATATATCACATCTTTAGTATCTTCTAATTTTTTATTTATTTATTCATTTTAGAGAGGAGAGAGAGGCCTGACCTGTGGTGGTGCAGTGGATAAAGCGTCTACCTGGAAATGCTGAGGTCGCCGATTCGAAACCCTGGGCTTGCCTGGTCAAGGCACATATGGGAGTTGATTCTTCCAGCTCCTCCCCCTTCTCTCTCTCTGTCTCTCTCTCCTCTCTGTCTCTCCTCTCTAAAATGAATAAATAAAAAAAAATTAAAAAAAAAACATGAGAGGAGAGGGAGAGACAGAGAGAGAGAGAGAGAGAGAGAGAGAGAGAGAGAGGAGAGACAGAGAGAGAGAAGGGGGGGAGGAGCTAGAAGCATCAACTCCCATATGTGCCTTGACCAGGCAAGCCCAGGGTTTCGAACCGGCGACCTCAGCATTTCCAGGTCGACAACTTTATCCTCTGCGCCACCACAGGTCAGGCCCATTTTTAGTATCTTCTTAATTATATTTTATATCTTTTATTTCATTTAATTTTATATGATTTCCTCTTGCCTATTTCCAATGTCTGTATTTTTGCTCTTGATCATTATAATTTTTTTCTAATGTGGTCATAATCTTTGTTATATAGTCACACTGAGAATGTTTTTTCTGGTCACTGAGACAGTGGAAAATTAAGTAGCTCTTTCTGTTGTTTCCTTTGGGAATTTTTTGGTAACTTAGGTTTATCATTGCTTTTTCCTTTATTTTTCTGCTTTCTTCCCCCCAACCCCTACCTCAGTATACTGGTTAAGTCTCAAGTTTTGTTTCTGGTTACCATTCATCCTTGAAAGGTACTGCTTCTTCTTTGAAGAATAGTATGGGAATGGTTGGTTGTAGGGAGAGAGCTAGGATAATCTGTAACTTTGATTTAGGTTTTTTGTCTAGTGTTAACCAATAAAAATTTGAAGCTTGTTAGGCAAATGAGCTTGTAAAATTTGTTTTTTGAGTTTGCTCACTTTTATTGTTAAAAATGTCACTGGACAGCGCCAGGTATGTGATCTGTGAAACTGCTAATTACCTTCCTGCTTGGGAAGGGCCATTGTTATGCTAATATGTGCTGGAGGAGAGGTTTTCCTGCCAGAAAAGTTGTAAAAAGGAGAAAAGGAGAAGAAGAAGGGAAGGAGAAGCCAAGATGGCAGGAAAAGAGAGAGAAGCCAGTTTTGCAGAGTTAAAAGCCATGTTGGCAGATGGGGAACCAGAAGTGAATGACTTTGAGACTGGTGAGGCCTTTGATTCTAGGAGGAACCAGAGAAGATTCTCCTGATTGTGGAACCGGATAATGTGTCAGTGGCTTTGGGAGCCCTGTATGTCTCTGCTTGTCAGCTGGTAGGAGTCTTGAATAAAGGAATGACCTACCATTTTTTGGCTCCACTGTTTCTTTACCGTCTGCCTGAATCCAGTGATGGTCGTGGCCCTTGGCCTTAAAAGGCTGTAAAACAGAAGTGTATTTGGGGTCTTGGACTCAAAGCCCAGAGATGCAGGTTCAGCTAGCAACCCAAAATGTGCTCTGAAGAGAACAAAGAGAGACAAGATTTATAAAGACAGAAACCACAAAATTTAATTCTTTCATCTAAATGAAGGGTTGCTGCCTAGGTTGATGGGAATTGGTTAGTTTTAATATGCAAATGAGGGAGGCAGAAACTACAAGGAAAGAAGTAATATCTCTATATGACAGCGATTTCCAACGGTTTTCATCTCATAGCACACAAACTAATTCCTAAAATTCTGCACCATACCAAAAAATGTATTTTTTGTCTATCTGACAGAAAAAATAGGTATAATTTTGATTTATTCACACTGGACAGTTATTGCTGCGTTGGATGTTGTCATTTTTTAATTTGACAATCTAAGGGAAAAAAGGTCAGTGCCCCTGACTAAATAGTTGGGTATTGCATATTTTAAAAACACTTGTGGCCTGACCAGGCGGTGGTACAGTGGATAGAGCATTGGACTGGGACACGGAAGACCCAGGTTCAAAACCCTGAGGTCGCCAGCTTGCACGTGGGCTCCTCTGGCTTGAGTCCAAGGTCACTGGCTTGAGTAAAGGGGCCACTGGCTCTGCTGTAGCCCCCCAACCCCAGTCAAGGCACATATGAGAAAGCAATCTGAACAACTAAGGTGCCGCAGTGAGGAGTTGATGCTTCTCATCTCTCTCCCTTCCTGTCTGTCTGTCCCTGTCTGTCCCTTTCTCTGTCTCTCTCTGTCTCTGTAACCAAAAAAAACAAAACATTGTGGGCCCTGGCTGGTTAGCTCAGTGGCTGAGCATTGACCCAGCGTGTAGAAGTCGTCCTGGGTTAGATTCCCAGTCAGGGTACAGAGAAGTGACCATCTGCTTGTCCTCTGCTCCCCCTCCCCTTCTCTCTTTCTTTCTCTCTTTCTCTTTCTCTCTCTCTCTCTCTCTCTCTCTCTCTCTTCCTATTCCACAGCCATGGCTCGATTGATTCGAGCACTGAGGATGGCTCAGTGGAGCCTCCACTTCAGGCGTGGCCCCAGATAGGGGTTGCCAAAGTGGATCCTGGTCAGGGCACAGGCAGGAGTCTGTCTATCTCCCTTCCTTTTACTTAAATTAAAAAAAAAAAAAAAATACTTGTGACACACAAGTTGAAAATCACTGATATGTGGTCATTGGGGGCAGTTGTTATTCCAGAATGTTTAGCAACAGGCTTAGCAACTTAATAGCAGCTCTGAGAACTCAGGTACAAGATGTCTAGAGGCTCCATTTCCTTCATAGCCTCCTGACTCTATTTTAAGTGATTCTCTTAGCAATTTTCATTCCATTTCTCCCCATTGTCATCTAATGTAACAGTTCACGAATTTTTATTTCCTTCTCTTTTAGGAATACTTCTTTTCTCGAATTTTGGATTATTCCGGAACTTAGTGGGAGTTCCAGTAAAGCATTTAAGCAATTTCTGTGTGGCAGCCTCAGATTCTCAGTTTTTCTTTCCTCTTTTCACCTCATTTTACCTCTAATGTCTCCCCATGCTAATTCTTATACAATGTCAGTACCATTTTATTCTTTCCTTTTCAGCTTTTCTTTCTTTGCCACTGCAACATGAACACATTACTAGCTTCTTCCCTGGACCGTCCATATATCTACCCATCTCAACTCTAAGCAAAGAATCATTGTTCTTACAACTTATTTTAAGAATAATTTCTTCTTTGTTAAATGGTTGTAGATGTCAGCTATCTGGTTTCTTGTTCATCTTGATTTATCAACAGTGAATACTTATACCACAATGTCAAATTTGAAGTTTTAGTTGATTTCTTGGTTTTTTAAAAATTATTTCACACTTCCTTTTAATTTGTTTTTTTTTTTGTTTTTTTTTGTTTTTTTTTTACAGAGACAGAGTCAGAGACAGACAGACAGGAAAGGAGAGATGAGAAGCATCAAGCATTAGTTTTTCGTTGCGCGTTGCGACTTCTTAGTTGTTCATTGATTGCTTTCTCATATGTGCCTTGACTGCGGGCCTTCAGCAGACTGAGTAACCCCTTGCTGGAGCCAGCGACCCTGGATACAAGCTGGTGAGCTTTTTGCTCAAGCCAGATGAGCCCGTGCTCAAGCTGGCGACCTCGGGGTCTCGAACCTGGGTCCTTCCACATTCCAGTCCAACGCTCTATCCACTGCGCCACCGCCTGGTCAGGCCCTTTTAAATTTTTTTAATTAATTATTTGAGAGAGGGAGAGAAATCAATTTGATCTTCCATTTATTTTTGCATTCATTGGTTGACTCTTACATAAGCCAGGATTTGAACCTTCAGCCTTGGCATGTCAGGAGGATGCTCTAACCGGCTGAGCCATAGGGCCAGGGCTGTTTCCTTGTTTTTTTGAAGTTGATGTTTTGTTTTACTTTATGTTCTTATTTTCATTGCCTTTCGAAGGATGACAGTAGGAAAATGACTTTATTCCACTATAACTAACTGGAAATCACTCTTAAATATTGTTTATTGAGGTACTCTAGTTTTTTCTATCACTTTAATAATACTTAGTTTATGACACTATTTTGTTTAATGAGTCCCCCTTAAGCTAACTAATAATGGCATCTGTTTTTCTCTTAATTATTCTTTCTTCCCTTTCTTTGCACAGCTGTCCTATGTTCTGGTGATTATTTCTATTGTATTTATGTCTTCAATGAGATGTATTTAGTTTATGAGAATAAAAATCTTTAAGTACTAAGCTATAAGTAAGAAAAGTAAAGCTACTATTTTAGAATTAGTTGAACCTGTGAATGTAACCTTGCTTTTCTGTGTTTCCATTTTCTCCATAGTAAATAAGAGAAGAAAATAGTATCTACTTGTATTTCTGCTGATGTTTATTTGGAGAGTAGTGGGTTGATGCATCTCAATTCTTTGTAATAAAACCAAGCTGTACAATGGAATACTATACAGCCTTAAGAAAGAGAAAATCTTACCTTTTGCAACAGCATGGATGGACCTGGAGATTATTATGTTAAATGGATAAGCCAGTCAGGAATAACAGTCACCATATGGTTTCACTTGAATAAGATAAACTAACAAACAAAATAGAAACAGACTGATAGCTGTCAGAGGGGATAGGGTGTGGGGGAGTGAAAAGGTGAAGGGATTAAGAGAAAAGAAAACCTCATAGACACAGACAACAGTATAGTGATTATAAGAGGGAAGGGTAATGGAAAGAGACTTGACTTGGGGTGGTTAACACATATTACAATATACAGATGATGTATTATAGAATTGTATACCTGAAATCTATATTAATCTGTGTCACCCTGATAAATTCAATAAAATATAAATAAAATTATAGAAATAAAACCAAGCTGTACATATTCCAGAAATTTGATTATCATTTTTCATTTTCGCAGAGACACTACATAGCTTTTCCTCAATATCACAAGTTCATTCTTTACATATGAAACAATTGCAGATTGGTTCAGTATTACCTCTCTATTCCCTGTATATTTTTATTTAATATTCTTTGCTAAACAGTGCAAATAATTTTAAAAATTAATTATACCTAGAATATTTTTTTATTAAGTGAGAGCTGGGGAGGCAGTGCCCCAACTGGGATCCCCCTGCAAGCCTCCTACCTGGCGATTCTTTGCCCATCTTGTGCCGCTGCTCTGTTGCTTGGCAACTGAGCTATTTTAATATCTGAAGCGAGGCCACAGAGCCCTCCTCAGCACCTGGGGCCATTTTGCTCAAACCATTTGAGCCATGGCTGCAGGAGGAGAAGAGAGACAGAGAGAGAGTAGGGGGAAGAGTAAAGAAGCAGATGGTCACTTTTCCTTTGTGCCCTTACCAGGAATCGAACCTGGGACATCTGCTCTCCTGCTGAGCCAACCAGCCAGGGCCATTAGACCTAGATTTTAAACAGGAATACTGAAACATTTATATTTTTAAAGACAATATCTCTTCTATATGATTCTCTTTTTTATTACTTTTGAATTATCAAAGTAAAAATGATCAGACCATCTTCTTACTAAAAGTATGTGTAATTTTCTAAACAGAATTGTTAAAAAGTTAAAGTAAAGCAGCTTACAAATACAGCCTCTGGTTTTCTTGATTTTTGCCTTTCTTAAATGCAGAATAGACTATGTAATCACTGGTAAGCTCTTGTACTGTGTGCTTTTTAAGCTTAGTTTGGATTGACATTTATACTTTTCAATTTGAGATATAAATGTCCTTTTTATGTTGAAGCATTTTAAACGTGTACAAATAGCTGTGTGTGTGATACATACAGTAACAATATTAGATATCAATCTCAAATAATTTAACAGATAGACCGTATTTCTCCATGTATAAGATGCTCCCATGTATAAGATGCACCTTAATTTTGGGGCCCGAAATTTGAAAAAAAAAATGTATTACATCAAGTTATTGAACTCAAGTTTTATTCATCATAAAATTCATACACTGTCAAAACTCCCATTAGCTTGTCCTCATCTGTGTCTGATGATGAATCACTATCTTCATATATTGCCTCATCCTCAGTTTCATCTATGGCATTTGAAATGCCACACTTCTTTTTTTTTTTTTTTTCTGAAGCTGGAAACGGGGAGAGACAGTCAGACAGACTCCCGCATGCGCCAGACCGGGATCCACCCGGCACGCCCACCAGGGGGCGATGCTCTGCCCCTCCGGGGCGTCGCTCTGCCACAACCAGAGCCACTGGAGCATCTGAGGCAGAGGCCAAGGAGCCATCCCCAGCGCCTGGGCCATCTTTGCTCCAATGGAGCCTCGCTGCGGGAGGGGAAGAGAGAGACAAAGAGGAAGGAGAGGGGGAGGGGTGGAGAAGCAGATGGGCGCTTCTCCTGTGTGCCCTGGCTGGGAATCGAACCCGGGACTTCTGCACGCCAGGCCGACGCTCTACCACTGAGCCAACCGGCCAGGGTACACTTCTTAAATGACTTGACAACTAGTATATGATGCACCCAGTTTTCAGGCCCTAATTTTTTTTAAGAAAAGGGGTGCATCTTATACATGGGGAAATATGGTACTGATATTATTTGATATGAAATATATATTCCACGTTTTCCAGTTGTTACACAAATAGTTTTCATAGCGGGGTTTTTTCCCCAGCTGGAGCCAATGAGGCCCTATTGGTTATCACTGTCTTTTTTTGTCTTTTATGGCATTACCAGGTTTGGAGAGCACAGAAACTTGGATTTGTATGGATTTATCTGATTGTTTTTTCATGATTACGTTCAGGGTAAACAAACTGGTAGGGTGGTGATGTGTGTTCCCCATTACATCATATCAGGAAGCAACAAAATTATGTTAGTCTGTCTCATAATTGCTGATGCTAAATGAAATCGCTTCGTTGCTGTGGTAAATGCCGGATTGCTCCTTGTAAATGTACTCTCTTTTCTTTGTAATTAGTAAGTAATTTGTGGCACATACTTTGAGACCATGTGAACATCCTGTTTCCTGTAACATTTCTCTCAGTGTTTCCTGTAACATCTTTCTCTCAATTATTTTACTAGTAGTTTCAAAATGGTTATTTTTTTCTAATTCTGTCATTTCATCTGCATTTATTAACTTCTCTTTTGTAAGCAGCAGTTTTACAGAAACATCCTTTTAACATAATTTTTCACTATGAACTCATGAATTATTCATCAGTTTTATGTAGTCCATTATGATCAGCATTATTTTGGATGGCCAAATATTCCCAACTTTATTTTGTGAAGTCCCCCTTAGTCAGGTTCTTAATATCCTTGGACATATCTACATTTGTCCTTGAACATTTCTGTACTCTCTGCCACAGAATATATGAGCTTCATGTTCTGTGTTCACTGTTCCAGATATGGAGTCACCCTTTTCTTCAATAAGCCCTGGTTTCTTTTATTGGGATATGGTATATGCAAATCATAATTTGGGTACTAAGGATGCTCATTTATATTGAGTCATTGTCTGTCTGTCCTTGTAGTGGACAGAATTGAGAAATACCTTTAATCAATCCCCTTTGTATATTTGTATCTTTATTTTGGTTTACAGTGAGAACCTTTATTTGCTCTATTCTAAAATAGACCTAAACTAGTTTCAGAATTACTATATCAATACTACATCTAGCATCAAATCTATTATTAAGTACAGCATTTCTCTGCAATTCTCGTTGCCCCTAATATATCTTACTAAAGTCAAGTTTCTGTAATTAAAAATTACAAGAATTACTTGTTTTTCCCTGCATGGTTTTGAGTTAACAATTTGAAGTACAATTAGCTTTATTTGTTTCTGTATTTGTTTGTATTTAGTTTTAGAGTTTGCTTTTCCATTCTTGTAAAATTTAAATTTATTTTGAAATATCTGAAGCATTTGTATATCTCACAAAGACTTACTATTTTTATCACTGTTGTTTTTATCTGGGTACTATGTTCTCCCACTTCCACCCCCCTTTCAGGAAACTATTTTTATTTGTGTGTGTGTGTGTTATCCTTCCTACATGTGCATGTGAGAGAAAGAGAGATCTCTTTCCCTTTTGTAAACAGAAGGGGCTAAGATTCTTTTTATATCATGTATAAGAAATTATTTTTTAAAGAACTCTAATTGTTTAGCTTATATATCCTTTTTATAATAACATGCAGTTGTTATCGTTGGAAAATATATTGTTTACATTTCTTTGTCACTGATATTCACAGGGGGACCAGGACGCTCCACCCTGCCAGCCCCCGGACACACGGCTGCATTTCGTGCTTCCCTCTGGACCAACTTAGAGAAATTAGGGGATCAGATTTGTACTGTTTGTGGACAGGTAAATATTTTAGAGGACTGAAAAGAAAATTAGTTATGGATTAATTCCTGGTTATTTAAAGATTGGGCAGGTTTCTTAAATTCTCTGAGCATTCAAAATAACTACACTAGCTGATTATCATGTATGGAAAGGCTTTGCCAAAACGCCAATTCTCTTGTTTTTTTCTGGTGTCTGCTCCTCACACTTGTTTCATTTGTAAATACCAATTACATACATTCTCCCTCTTCCTCTTTCTAGGTGCAACATCTACAGAAAATATTAACCAAGAAGAGAGATCCTGTTTCTCACATTTTTTTCATTGAAGAAATAGTTAAGGTATGTTTAAATGAAAATATATGTATATTTATCTCTTTATTGAAGAATGCAAGAAGATAATGAGTTAGTATTATTTGTTTCTATCTTACAGAGAAGTTACATGTCCAATAGTTGCAGAAAAAAAATTTTTTGACAACCAAAATTTTTTTTGCAATATGCGTATAAATATGTTTGTTTATTGAGTGGCTTCTGGCAGTAATACTATTTATGGAATAATTTCTGAAATTCATATAATAATTTATCTTTTTCTTTCATATGATTTCTGTAAATGTGTTTTGAAGCTTCACTAGAGAATATGATGAAACTTTCTGGTAACTAAGAGATTTAATTAGTGGTTATTACAGTGTCTTATAAAGTCTGCACTCAAGATGGTAGGATTCATTCAATTGTTGATTTTTCATAAACAGCACATTGCTGTATTCATGTTCCCAATTCTGAAAGATCCCTCCTGTCCTTCGATCTGCTGGCAGGATAAGCAGTAAGAATGCCATCTGTGCATAGGAAACCCTAACTCTACATTTTATTCATTCGCTTTTATATACTTTTGATAATGATTAATGGAATAACTGATTATTCATTAAATATTAACACTTGGGGCCCCAAAGAAACAATTTCTCTACGGTTCCAGCGTCATGATGTAGGTGGTTTCCTTTGTAGTTCAAAATTTTAAATATTTTATATATCATGTTGGGGATCTCCAAAACTACCTTCCAGTTTGCTGATTCACCAGGAGCGTTCACAGCACCCAGCTGCCGTCACAATCATGGCTGTGATTTATTATATGTAGTGAAAGTGGGAGAGGCAGAACTAGCAAGGGAAAATGTGTATGTGGTGAGGTCAGGAGGGAACCAGGTGCAAGTTTCCAAGAGTCCTGTGCCACTGGAGTTACACGGGACACCCTGCATTCCTATATCAATAAGTTGTGACATCATACATGAACTGCCTTCCAGGGAAGCTCATTTTGTGCCTAGCGGTTCAGGATTTTCATCAGAAGTCAGTGCCTAGCATGTACCAAAATTCTAGGTTCCCCAAAGCAAAGCAAGTGTTGCGCGTAAACCACAGTATTTAAACAAAGAGTTTAAATGCAGTGCAAAATCCAGTTGTCAGATACCAGGCAAGGACCAGACTTGTAAAGAGGCGTTTTTAACTAGTGCAGTCTCAGACCTTCTATGTTAACTTTTTTCTGCACAGATACTTATATTAGTACATCCTGCTTGCATAACCCTGCTTCATATTTGGCTTTTAATTGTGTGAAAGAGACAAAAAGATACTTTTGTCAATTTATATAGTTATTAGTTTTTACATTTACTAGTAGGATTACTAATAATCAGGTCTTCATTTTTATTTTATTTTATTTTTTTGTATTTTTCTGAAGCTGGAAACGGGGAGGCAGTCAGACTCCCACATGCGCCTGGCCGGGATCCACCCGGCATACCCACCTGGGGGCGATGCTCTGTTGCGACCAGAGCCAGTCTAGCACCTGAGGCAGAGGCCATGGAGCCATCCCCAGTGCCTGGGCCATCTTTGCTCCAATGGAGCCTTGGCTACGGGAGGGGAAGAGAGAGACAGAGAGGAAGGAGAGGGGGAAGGGTGGAGAAGCAGATGGGCGCTTCTCCGGTGTGGAATCGAACCCGGGACTTCCGCACGCCAGGCCGACGTTCTACCACTGAGCCAACCAACCAGGGAAGGTCTTCATTTTTATAGGCAAGCAACTGCACATGAAATGTTATAATTCATTTCTTCTATTTTGGTCATCTTTCTATCCAAATTAATTTAATCTTTATATGGAATGGCTTGGTTTCAAGCTTTTACTATCTAATCTTTTGTATATATTTTTTCGTTTTAATAGTTTATTTACCATATTCCCCCATGTATAAGACGCACCCTTTTCCAAAAATTTTGGTGTCTGAAAACTGGATGCATCTTGTACGTTGGTTGTAGATTTTTTTACTTACATTTCCCGCTTTTTCGCACTGTTTTTGCGCTCATTGTAGATTTTTTTACTTCCATTTCCTGCTTTTTCGCATTTGTTGTCTTTGCGCTCATTCTTTTGTACTTGTTACCGGTATATAATGGTAGGGTTATGTTTTGCCGCGTTCTGCCCAGAAAGGGCTCAGAAAAGATTTTCATACAGTGCTGAATTCAAGTTAAAAGTGATTCAGTTTGCAAAAGTGCATGAAAATCATGCTGCTGAACATAAGTTTGGTCCTTCTCTAACTAAGAAATCAATCCGAGACTGGCTACGGGAAGAAGAAACCTACTGAAAACACCACGGCAGAAGAAGTCCATGAGAGGCAAGTCAGCAAAATGGCCTGATTTAGAGAGGGAATTGAAGATGTGGATTGAAGAGCAAAGGGCAATTGGAATTCCTGTGTCCAAAAAGATGGTACAGCATGAGGTAAGAAGAATTGCTGATGAAAAAGAAGTTACTGATTTCAAACGAGGACCCAATTGGTGCTTCAGGTTCATGAAACAGAATGGACTAAGCAGAATGGACGCAACCAGACTTCTCCAAAAGATGCCTGAAAGCTATGAGCAGAAGGTTCTTGAATTTCCTCGTTTTGTCATTCGATGTCAGAAGACATATAAGTTTGAGTTGAGACAGATTGCAAATATTGACGAAGTCCCCCTTCAGTTTGATGTCCCAAGAAATACAACTGTTGATAAGAAGGGTGTAAAACTGTAGCTGTGAAGACAAGTGGACATGAAAAGAGCCATTATACAGTTGTTCTAGCTTGTTGTGCTGGCAGAACCAAGCTGCCTCCTATGCTGAATTCCAAACACAAGAAGACATTCCTTGAGGAGTGATTGTCCACGTTCATGACAAGGGTTGGATGGATCAGGATGGGATGAAGATCTGGTTTGAGAAAGTTTGGAGATGGAGAACAGGTGGGCTCTTATGCAAACCTGCCCTATTGGTGCTTGATCAGTTCAGGGCATACATAACAAAAAACACAAAGAAGATTGCTGCAGAGCAAAAAACAAAACTTGCCATCATACCTGGAGGCTTCACATCCCAGCTCCAACCACTTGATGTCAGCATTAACAGACCCTTCAAAGCTGCCATGAGAGACAAATGGAACCAATGGATGAAGTCTTCTGGGGACCATTTGACACCAGCCGGAAGAGTGAAGAAACCAACTATAGGAGGAGTTTGTACCTGGGTGAAAAGATCCTGGGATAATATCAAGATTGAGATCTTTGTCAAGTCATTTAGGAAGTGTGGCATTTTAAATGCCATAGATGGAACTGAGGATGAGGCAATATATGAAGACAGTGATTTATCATCAGACACAGGTGAGGACAAGCTAATGGATAGGAGTTTTGACAGTGATGGGGAGTTGTATGAGTTTTATGATGAATAAAACTTGAGTTCAATAACTTTATGAAATACATTTTTTTTTTCATATTTCGGGCCCCAAAATTAAGGTACATCTTATACATGGCAGCGTCTTATACATGGGGGAATACAATAATGTTCTACATTATAGTTAAGAGTCTAAAAAATAAGAAAGGGATAGTGCCATTTAAAGAGATTTATGTTTGTGATATTATTGCAAAGTTCCAACATTAAAAACTCATATCAATTCTCCTCAACATTCAGGTATCATAATGAATAGACACTGGCACCTTATGTAGGACAGGTTTTCAATGGGTTTGAATTATTACCAAGTAAAGAGGATTATTAGGAATAGGGATATATATATATATGATTTCATCTTATTAACGCTCTTCATTTACTTACAAAATTTTTTGTTTAATAAAATAAAACCAATAAAGATTTCTTTTTTTTTTTTTTTTTGTATTTTTCTGAAGCTGGAAATGGGGAGAGACAGACAGACTCCCGCATGCGCCCGACCGGGATCCACCCGGCATGCCCACCAGGGGGCGATGCTCTGCCCACCAGGGGGTGATGCTCTGCCCCTCTGGGGCATTGCTCTGTTGCGACCAGAGCCACTCTAGCACCTGGGGCAGAGGCCAAGGAGCCATCCCCAGCGCCCAGGCCATCTTTGCTCCAGTGGAGCCTCGCTGCGGGAGGGAAAGAGAGACAGAGAGGAAGGAGAGGGGGAGTGGTGGAGAAGCAGATGGGCGCTTCTCCTGTGTGCCCTGGCCGGGAATCGAACCCGGGACTTCTGCATGCCAGGCTGATGCTCTACCACTGAGCCAACCGGCCAGGGCCAAAGATTTCTTTTTCAAACGTTATTGTAAAGCTATTTTAGAAAAGTTATATGTAACACACCCACATATTTATAATTATATATAATTTATTTTTAAGTGAGAGGAAGGGAGATAGTGAGACAGACTCCTGCATGTACCCCAATTGCGATCCACCTGGCAACCTCCGTCTGGAACTGATGCTCGAATCAATTAAGTTATTTGTAACACCTGAGACTGATTTGATCAGACCAACTGAGCCATCCTCAGTGCTGATTTCCAACATTCCAACTAGTCGAGCCACTGGCTGTGGGAGAAGAGGTAGAGAGAAGGGGGAGAATGAGGGGGAGAAAAGCAGATGGCCACTTCTTTTGTGTTCCTTTACTGGGAATCGAACGTGATGTTCATATGCCAAGTTCACTGAGCCAACCGGCCAGGGCCAATATTTATATATAAATTTTAAAGTGAATTTCCAGGTTAGCTGATATTTGCAATTTTAGGGTAATACTTATGAAAAAAAAAATTAGTCCCTCTTGAAATTCAGTGTACTTAACTATATTCAGAAGACATTAGGTTTTTATTTGTGAAAAGTCTAAAATACCTTTTTTTTTTTTCTTTTTTCTTTTTTCTGAAGTTGGAAACGGGAAGGCAGTCAGACAGACTCCTGCATGTGCCCAACCGGGATCCACCCGGCATGCCCACCAGGGGGTGATGCTCTGCCCATCTGGGGCATTGCTCTGTTGCAACCAGAGCCATTCTAGTGCCTGAGGCAGAGGCCATAGAGCCATCCTCAGTGCCCGGGCCAACTTTGCTCCAATGGAGCCTTGGCTGCGGGAGGGGAAGAGAGAGACAGAGAGGAAGGAGAGGGGGAGTGGTGGAGAAGCAGATGGGCGCTTCTCCTGTGTGCCCTGGCCGGGAATCGAACCTGGGACTCCTGCACGCCAGGCCGACACTCTACCACTGAGCCAACCAGCCAGGGCCTTAAAATAACTTCTGAATCTACATGCTTGGGAATGCCAGGGCAAGAGAAAGGTAAAAACCCTGAAAAGGAAATGTCTGTTATATATTGCAAAGATAACACATAAATATTACTGTGTTTACTATAATTTCTTTAAAACAGTCTTTTTAGGGGTGGGCGACAGAGGTAGAGGGATAGAGCAAAACAATTTATGGACATGAACAGCATGTGGTGATTTCTGGGAAGGGGGCGATGGCGGAGGTGATGAGGATGAATGGTGATGGATGCAGACTTGACTTTGGGGGTGAACACACAGTGCAGTGTAGTGTTGTAGAAATGTGCACCTGAAACCTGTATAACTGTTTAACTAGTATCAACCTAGTCAATTCAGTTTAAAAACTTAATCTTTTTTTTTTTTTTTGTATTTTTCTGAAGCTGGAAATGGGGAGAGACAGTCAGACAGACTCCCGCATGCGCCCGACCGGGATCCACCCGGCACACCCACCAGGGGCGACGCTCTGCCCACCAGGGGGCGATGCTCTGCCCCTCTGGGGCGTCGCTCTGCCGCGACCAGAGCCACTCTAGCGCCTGGGGCAGAGGCCAAGGAGCCATCCCCAGCGCCTGGACCATCTCTACTCCAATGGAGCCTTGGCTGCGGGAGGGGAAGAGAGAGACAGAGAGGAAGGGGGGGGGTGGAGAAGCAAATGGGCGCTTCTCCTATGTGCCCTGGCCGGGAATCAAACCCGGGTCCCCCGCACGCCAGGCCGACGCTCTACCGCTGAGCCAACCGGCCAGGGCTAAAAACAATCTTTTCATTTATAAAGCTATAAACAAATATTCTTACTAATTACATTAATTATATTACTATCAAGGAACATTAGTTAAAATAATTTTCAATGGCAGTGAAAGCTTTGTAAAAATTGCCAGATTTTTTAAATGATTTGAGGCCATAGGTAATGATCCATAACATTTTCAGAAAATTTTAAACTTGTGTAGATGTTGAATATATCTGGTGTCTTAGGTCATTGAAGAACAATATCTAGACCAAGATCTTTGCATTTTTTTTGTAATCTTTTTTTTTTGAGAAAAATATTATGAACTAAATGTTCCTCCTACACTATGAGTTTTGCATCTTCAACATTTTTAAGAAGAACATAACCTTTCTGAACATCTTTTCTAATTTAGTGGTTTAGCCTTTTAAACATTTGAATGTATTTTTAAAATACCAAAACTGTGTAAATAATTTAAGGTGAAAATATTAGGATTATGCGCTGTACTTTCTACAATATCTGTTTAGAAATTGATGCTTTTCTCCCTTCAGAGATTATTTCTAGTAAATATCTTTTAAAAATTGAAATCTGCCTAGAACATATTTTTAAAATATGTATTAAATTTTTGTAGACAGTAGTCCATATTTTGAAATGTACTAAAAAGTAAACTAGTAGTTTCTTTTTGGTTTGTAAAATAGATTTTATACAAAATTACACTATTTATTTCATGTTAATAGGGAAATGAAGAATCCATTTCCCAGGTGTCTTTGTTTTTAAACTATTTTATTTTAATGGTCTGTAATTCACTATAAACTGTGATGGAATTTCCGTATTTTATTTCTTGTTGCCAACTTGTTTTTACAAAAAAATTATTTTGCATTTTCTTTTGTTAAACAGATTTTGTCATAGCTTTTTTTTTTTTTTTTTTTTTTTTTACAGAGACAGAGAGAGAGAGGGATAAACAGGGACAGACAGACAGGAACAGAGAGATGAGAAGCATCAATCATTAGTCTTTCGTTGCAACACCTTAGTTGTTCATTGATTGCTTTCTCATACATGCCTTGACCACAGGCCTTCAGCAGACCGAGTAACCCCTTGCTCGAGCCAGCAACCTTGGGCTCAAGCTAGTGAGCTTTTGCTCAAACCAGATGAGCCCTCGCTCAAGCTGGCAACCTCCAGGTCTTGAACCTGGGTCTTCCGCATCCCAGTTCCACGCTCTATCCACTGTGCCACCACCCGGTCAGGCTGTCATAGCTTTTTGTTGTAGTTCAATACCTATGCATTTTATCTTTTTTTTTTTTTTAGCTAGAGAGACAGAGAAAGGGACAGAAAGGGTCAGACAGACAGGAAGGGAGAGAGATGAGAAGCATCAATTCTTTGTTGCAGCGTCTTAGTTCCTTGATTGCTTTCTCATATGTGCCTTGACTGGGGGCCTCCAGCCGAGCCAGTAACCCCATGCTCAAGCCAGTGACCTTGGCCAGGGACCTTGGGCTTCAAGCCAGAAACCATGGAGTCATGTTTATGATCCCATGCTCAAGCCAGCAACCCCACACTTTAGCTGGAGAGCCCACGCTAAAGCCAGCGATTTTGGGGCTTTGAACCTGGGTCCTCAGCATCCCATGCCGACGCTCTATGCATTGCACCACTGCCTGGTCTGGCAGTACCTATGAGTTTTTAAAAACGATTAATGTTCTTTAATTTTTATGGAAGGTTTAGGTTTATAAAAGAATTTAGTAGAAAGTACATCTATTACTTATATTATCATAACATCCATTAAGTATTATGGAAAACCCCCAGAACTATACAATACAATGAGCTAATGTAAACTATGTAAACCTTAATGTAAACTATGAACTTTAGTTAATAATAACATATTAATAATGATTCTTCAGTTGTAGCAGATGTGCCTGACCAATGCAAGATACATAATGCATTATGTAAATGTATGGTGTCATGCACCATCATAGTATTCTACAAAATAGGTGCAGTGGTTTCACTTCTCTAGCAATAAATCCCTTATGCTGTACCTATTCTTCTCCCACTTCTCTCTTTAAAACCCGTAATTACCACTGATCTTTTGCCCCTTTCAGAATGTCGTATAATTGAAACCATACAGTAGATAGCCTTTCCAGACTGGTTTATTGCACTTAGTAATATGCATTTAAGGTTCTTCATATGTTTTTGTGGCTTGATTGTTCAGTTCTTTTGATTACTGAATATTGTTCCACTGTATGGAAGTACCTTGTTTGTTTCTCCACTCACTTATTGAAGGACATCTTGTAGCTTCCATTTTGGGGGCAATTATGAATAAAACTGCTATAAACATTCATATGCAAGTGTTGTGTGGAAATAAATTTCCAAGACACTTGAGTAAAGACTGAGGAATTAGTTTGTTGGATTGTATGGTTAGACCATGTTTAACTTTGTAAGAAATCACCAAACTGTTTTCCAACATGGCTGTATCATTTTGTGTTCCCACCAGCAAAGAAACAGAGTTGTTGTTGCTACACAACCTCGCCAGCATTTGATGTTGTCAGTGTGTTAGGTTTTATGGTGTATATTTTAGATTTTAGTAGGTGTGTATTGTTATCTTATTGTTTTAATTTGTATTTCCCTGTAGACTTTTTAATAATTAATTTATGGAAAAATATCTTCATTAGTTAAGGTTCTATGACTTTATCCATAGAATCAAGTCTTGCCACGCACATTATTTAATAACATTTATCTGTTATAGTCAATCCAAGTGCTTTAAATGTTTTAGAATATTCTAAAATAATTTTATAAGATCAAGTATAGTTTTTTAGTATTTGAAAAGCCAAATCTTAAAGGTTTCTTTTTTGAACACCTATTTACGTAGTGTCAGGCCCTGGCCAGTTGGCTCAGTAGATAGAGCATTGGCCTAGTGTGCAGACGTCCTGGATTCAATCTCGGTCAGGGCACACATGAGAAGCGACTATCTGCTTCTCTCCTTCTCTCTCTACCCTTTCTCTCCTCTTCCCCTCCCACAGCCAGTGGTTCGATTTATTCAAGCATAGGCTCTGGGTGCTGAGGATAGCTCCATTGGTCCAAGCATTTAGTGCCTTAGGCATTAAAAATAGCTTGGTTGATTTCAGCATCCACCCCAGACTGTGATTGCTGGGTGGATCCCAGTTGGGTCACATGCAGGAGTCTGTCTCACTTAAAAATAGGGAGGGAGGGGCCCTGGCTGGTTGGCACAGTGGTAAAGCATAGGCCTGGTGTACAGGAGTCCCAGGTTCGATTCCCGGCCAGGGCACACAGGAGAAGCACCCATCTGCTTCTCCACCCCTCCCCCTCTTCTTCCTCTCTGTCTCTCTCTTCCCCTCCTGCAGCCAGGGCTTCATTGGAGCAAAGGTGGCCCGGGCGCTGGGGGTGGCTCTATGGCCTCTGCCTCAGGCGATAGAATGGCTCTGTTGCAACAGAGCAACACCCCAGATGGGCAGAGCATCGCCCCCTGGTGGGCATGCTGGGTGGATCCCAGTCGGGCGCATGTGGGAGTCTGTCTGACTGCCTCCCCGTTTCCAACTTCAGAAAAATACAAAAAAAAAAAAAAAAAAAAAAGGGAGGGAAGCAGGATAGTACAGTGACCTGGGGCCTTGTGCCTGGTTATCAGACAGAACTAAGCATTCTATTGATTATGCAACTATGGGTAGGTTCTGTAATCTTTCATAACATCAAATATCAAATGAAGATGGTAAGACTACCTATTGAAATGAGGTATTCTGAGGGAAAATGAAATGATGTAGACTTAATTCAAATATTGGCTCAGTTAAAAAAATAATTGGCTCACCTGACCTGTGGTGGCGCAGTGGATAAAGCGTCGACCTGGAAATGCTGAGGTCGCCAGTTCAAAACCCCGGGCTTGCCTGGTCAAGGCACATATGGGAGTTGATGCTTCCAGCTCCTCCCCCCTTCTCTTTTTCTGTCTCTCTCTCCTCTCTAAAAATGAATAATAAAATAAAAATTAAAAAGAAATATTGGCTCAATAATGTGCTATCATAATTATTTCAATCTTTTTTGTTTTTAAACCTTGAAACTTTTTATGTAAGGATCTTAAACTTACCATGTTCTATGTAATGTAGAACCCTGCAGTGTGAGAAGGTTAGTTTTGTCTAACAGTTCTAATAATGTGATATACATGTATATTAATTCATTCAGAGTATCAGAAACTTAATGTAAGAAATGATTCTTCCTTGACTAAGACAGTATCAAAGATTTACTATCAGTGTATCAGATAGTATATATCTCACTTTTTTTTATTTTTTTATTTTTTACAGAGACAGAGAGTGAGTCAGAGAGAGGGATAGACAGTGACAGACAGACGGGAACGGAGAGAGATGAGAAGTATCAATCATTAGTTTTTCATTGGGCGTTGCAACACCTTAGTTGTTCATTGATTGCTTTCTCATATGTGCCTTGACCGCCGGCCTTCAGCAGACCGAGTAACCCCTTGCTTGAGCCAGCGACTTTGGGTCCAAGCTGGTGAGCTTTGCTCAAACCAGATGAGTCTGCACTCAAGCTGGCGACCTCGGGGTCTTGAACCTGGGTCCTTCCGCATCCCAGTCTGATGCTCTATCCACTGCGCCACCTCCTGGTCAGGAGAAAAATCATTTGCTTTTTAAGACATAACAGATGATTTCATAATAGCATTAGAGACTTAGAAAAAATTTAGGACACCCAAATGTGAAATATTTTTAATTTTATGAGGAAATATTTAGTTTATCTGTGGCATCTCAATTTGATTTAAAAAAAGCAAGTAGCAATAGTTATTTAAATATTTAAGTAATATATTACCTACAAATACTCTCATCTATAAAGGGTTGAAGATTTATGCTTCTACTACTACAGGAACCAGGTATTCTTTTTTTTTTTTTTTTTTTTTTTAATTTATTTATTTATTTATTTATTTATTATTATTATTTTTTTTTGTATTTTTCTGAAGCTGGAAACGGGGAGAGACAGTCAGACAGACTCCCGCATGCGCCCGACCGGGATCCACCCGGCACACCCACCAGGGGCGATGCTCTGCCCACCAGGGGGCGATGCTCTGCCCCTCCGGGGCGTCGCTCTGCCGTGACCAGAGCCACTCTAGTGCCTGGGGCAGAGGCCAAGGAGCCATCCCCAGCGCCCGGGCCATCTTTGCTCCAATGGAGCCTTGGCTGTGGGAGGGGAAGAGAGAGACAGAGAGGAAGGAGGGGGTGGGAGTGGAGAAGCAAATGGGCGCTTCTCCTATGTGCCCTGGCCGGGAATCGAACCCGGGTTCCCCCGCACACCAGGCAGACGCTCTACCGCTGAGCCAACCGGCCAGGGCCAGGAACCAGGTATTCTTTTTTTTTTTTTCTTTTTTTTTTTTTTTTCATTTTTCTGAAGCTGGAAACAGGGAGAGACAGTCAGACAGACTCCCGCATGCGCCCGACCGGGATCCACCTGGCACGCCCACCATGGGGCGACGCTCTGCCCACCAGGGGGCGATGCTCTGCCCATCCTGGGCGTCGCCATATTGCGACCAGAGCCACTCCAGCGCCTGAGGCAGAGGCCACAGAGCCATCCCCAGCGCCCGGGCCATCCCTGCCCCAATGGAGCCCCGGCTGCGGGAGGGGAAGAGAGAGACAGAGAGGAAAGCGCGGCGGAGGGGTGGAGAAGCAAATGGGCGCTTATCCCATGTGCCCTGGCCGGGAATCGAACCCGGGTCCTCCGCACGCTAGGCCGACGCTCTACCGCTGAGCCAACCGGCCAGGGCCGGAACCAGGTATTCTTAAGGGTTGTCTCACTACAGTGCTAACAAATTTTAGATAAATTAGAAAAGCATTGTTTTTAATGCATTGTTGTGTCTGCAAAAAGCAAGAGAGGGGCATATATACATATGCATATACATAAGCAGATAAAATAGTTGAAACTATAGTGGAGATTTCTGCATATAAGTCCTTGCAAAAGCAATGTTCATGTCTGATGGGATCAGTCCATTAGGCTCTGGAGCTCCAAAAAGGTAGAATACAACAGATAGCTGAGGCCTGTGGCAGTGGCTAATATGGTCCTCAATAATAGTACTTCACTCCTACAAGAAGCAAACACGTATCTTCTGTGGAAGAAAACATTTCTAGTTTTAGTCATCAGAATTCTCCACAATTTAAGGTCAGCCAAATATGAGCTCACAGGGAAAAATCACCAATCTTATAAATAAACTAGAAGCTCTGACTGAGAATCAGCAGGAAGAATAAAGACAATGTAAGACAAATTTTAGACTCCCAAAGAACTTTTAAAGGACACTGGACTTCAGAGTTTAGAATTATCTGATACAAATTTAAAATCTCTATATATTTTGAAAATAAAGAATGGAATAAAAATGATAAACAAATTACTGTTTAAAAACACCATTTAGGTCTGACCAGGTGGTGGCACAATGAATAGAGTGTTGGCCTGGGATCCTGAGGACCCAGGTTCGAAACCTTGAGGTTGCTGGCTTGAGTGTGGGATCATAGACATGACCCCATGGTCGCTGGCTTGAGCCTAGAGGTTGCTGGCTTGAGCAAGGGGTCACTGGCTCAGCTGGAGCCCCCCAGTCAAGGAACATATGAGAAAGCCATCAATGAACAATTAAGATGCCACAGCTACGAATTGATGCTTCTCATCTCTCTCCCTTCTGTCTGTGTGTTCCTCTCTCTTTCCCCCAAAGGAAAAATAAAAAATAAAATAAAAACACAATTTAGCTATCAAAAGAACCAAATAGAACATACAGAAATTAAAAATAAAATTACTGAAATAAAAATTTAGCAGATTTTTTAAACTGACATTACATAAAGCCAAAGAATGAATTAGCAGCCTGGCAGATAAAATTGACTCAATTATCTGGGCTGTAGCATAAAGATAAAGGTATGTAATATATGAAAGGGTAAAATTTACAGAGAATTAAATGAGACTTTAGTATAAAACTAAGTGGAAAAGAAAAACCAACAAAGAAAAAACAACAACAATCATATTATCATCTCAATACATGCAGGAAAAGCATTTGACAGAATCTAACATCCATTCTTGATAAAAACTTTTAGCAAACTAGAATAGAAGAGAGCTTTTTTAATCTCTTAAAAGGAATTTATGAACGATGAATAGGTAAAATCATACATAATGGATAAAACTGAGTGCTTCTCCCCTAAAATTAGGAAGAAAACAATTTCTGCTTTCACTAATTCTATTAACATCTTAGCTAGTACAATGAACAAGAAAAAGAAGTAAAAGACTTTCAGGGGTGAAGGAAAAGTAAAATTGGTCTTTATTTACAGATGACATGATTATCTATGTAAATAATTCAGTGGAATCTACAAGAAAGTGACTAGAACCAGTAAGTGATATTTTGCAAGATTACAGAATTTAAGGTGAATATACAAAAGTGTATTGTACTTTTATGTGTAATTCATAATGCATAATTGAGAATTGAAATTTAATAATTCCATATACAGTAACATCAAAGAATAAGAAATGCTTAGGAATAAATCTTTTAAAAGATGAACAATTTGGGCACTGAAAAGTATAAATATTGTTAAGAGAAAGTAAAAAAGACCTAAATAAATAGAAGTATCTCATTTATTGGTTGATGGATTCACTGTTGTTAAGATGTCTATTCTTCCCAAACTGATCTATAATCTCAACAGGTATTTCAGAGAAACTGACAAGCTGATTCCAAAATTGAAATAGAAATACAAAAAACTGGGATACCCAACACAACTTCGAAAAAGAAAAGCAAAACTGGGGGGTTAATAATGCCCGATTTCTTCACTTATTATAAAACCACAGTATTTAAGAAAGTGTGGGCCCTGGCCAGTTAGCTCAGTGGCAGAGCGTCGGCCTGGCGTGCGGGAGTTCGGGTTCGATTCCCCACCAGGGCACATAGGAGAAGCACCCATATGCTTCTCCACCCCTCCCCCTCTCCTTCATCTCTGTCTCTCTCTTCCCCTCCCGCAGCCAAGGCTCCATTGGAGCAGTTTGCCCGGGCGCTGAGGATGGCTCTGTGGCCTCTGCCTCAGGCGCTAGAATGGCTCTGATTGCGGCAGAGCGACGCCCCAGATGGGCAGAGCATCGCCCCCTGGTGGGCGTGCTGGGTGGATCCCAGTCAGATGCATGTGGGAGTCTGTCTGACTGCCTCACCGTTTCCAACTTCGGAAAAATACACACACAAAAAAAGAAAGTGTGGGATTAACATATAGTTAAAGATATAGATCACTGATGTAGAATAGAGTGCAAAAATATATTCACACATATATGGATAACTGATTTTCAAAAACAAAAAGTTGCAGCCCTGACCAGGTAGGTTGTGGGTTCAGTCCTTAGTAAGGAAGGACACATGCAAAAATCAACCAGTGAATGCATAAATAAGTGAAACAACAAATTGATGTTTCCTCTCTCTGTTTCTAAAATTAATAAATTAAAAAAAAATTTTTTGCAAGAGGAGAGAGGGGGAGGGAGAGAGATGAGAAGTATTTGCTCATAGTTGCGACACTTTAGTTGTTCATTGATTGCTTTTCATAGGTGCCTTGAATGGAGAGCTGAAGCCAAGTCAGTGACTCCTTGCTCAACCCAGCATCCTTAGGCTCAGCCCAGTGATCTTTTGGCTCAAGCTAGAGACCTTGAGATCGTGTTGATGATCCCACGATCAAGCCAGTGGCCGTGCACTCAAGCTGGTGAGCCTGCACTCAAGCCAGATGAGCCTGTGCTCAAGCAAGTGACCTTGGGGTTTTTTTTGTTTTGTTTTGTTTTTACAGAGTCAGAGAGAGGGATAGACAGACAGGAACGGAGAGAGAAGAGAAGCATCAATCATTAGTTTTTCGTTGGGACACCTTAGTTGTTCATTGATTGCTTTCTTTTTTTTTTTTTTTTTTTTTTCCTTTTTTTCCCCTGTATTTTTCTGAAGCTGGAAACGGGGAGAGACAGTCAGACAGACTCCCGCATGCGCCCAACCGGGATCCACCCAGCACGCCCACCAGGGGGCGATGCTCTGCCCCTCCAGGGCGTCGCTCTGTTGCGACCAGAGCCACTCTAGCGCCTGGAGCAGAGGCTGAGGAGCCATCCCCAGCGCCCGGGCCATCTTTGCTCCAGTGGAGCCTTGGCTGTGGGAGGGGAAGAGAGAGACAGAGAGGAAGGAGAGGGGGAGGGGTGGAGAAGCAGATGGGCGCTTCTCCTGTGTGCCCTGGCTGGGAGTCGAACCCGGGACTTCTGCACGCCAGGCCGATGCTCTACCACTGAGCAAACCGGCCAGGGCTGATTGCTTTCTCATATGTGCCTTGACCGTGGGCCTTCAGCAGACCGAGCAACCCCTCACTCTAGCAAGAGACCTTGGGTCCAAGCTAGTGAGCTTTTTGCTCAAGCCAGATGAACCCACGCTCAAGCTAGCAACCTCGGGGTCTCAAACCTGGGTCTTTGTGCATCCCAGTCTGATGCTCTATCCACTGTGCCACCGCCTGGTCAGGCAACCTTAGGGTTTTGAAGTGTTCCAGGTGGACACTATACACTGCCATCGCTGGTCAGACAATAAATAAAAATTTTTTTTAAGTGCAAAGGTAATTGAGTGATGATATAATAGTCTTTTTAACAAATAGTGCTGAAACATTTATACCAGGGGTAGTCAACCTTTTTATACCTACCGCCCACTTTTGTATCTCTGTTAGTAGTAAAATTTTCTATCCGCCCTCTGGTTCCACAGTAACGGTGATTTATAAAGTAGGGAAGTAACTTTACTTTATAAAATTTATAAAGCAGAGTTACAGCAAGTTAAAGCGTATAATAATAATTACTTATCAAGTACTTTATGTCGGATTTTCACTAAGTTTGGCAGAATAAATCTTTTAAACAACTTACTATAGTTAAATCTATCTTTTTATTTATATTTTGGTTGCTCCGCTACCTACCGCCCACCATGAAAGCTGGAATGCCCACTAGTGGGCGGTAGGGACCAGGTTGACTACCACTGATTTATACCCAAATGTAAAACCTAAAATTCTAGAACTTATAGAAGAAAACAAAATAAAACATTGTGACCATGGGGTAGGCAGAGATTTTTTAGCTGTAACACCAAAAGCTCTATTCATAAAAGAAAAAATTTTGGTATTAAGAATTTCTGCTTACAAAATACTCCAATAAGATAATACAAGACCAGGCATAGACTGAGAAAAAAATATTTACAAATCATATATCTAAGAAAGGACTTATGTCTTAAAAACTCAATAAGGAAACAAAAAACTGAGTTAAAAAATATGCCAAGGCCCTGGCCGGTTGGCTCAGTGGTAGAGCGTCGGCCTGGTGTGCAGAAGTCCCGGGTTCGATTCCTGGCCAGGGCACACAGGAGAAGCGCCCATCTGCTTCTCCACCCCTCCCCCTCTCCTTCCTCTCTGTCTCTCTCTTCCCCTCCCACAGCCAAGGCTCCATTGGAGCAAAAAGATGGCCCGGACGCTGGGGATGGCTCCTTGGCCTCTGCCCCAGGCGCTAGAGTGGCTCTGGTCATGACAGAGCGACGCCCCGGATGGGCAGAGCATCGCCCCCTGGTGGGCGTGCCGGGTGGATCCCGGTCGGGCGCATGCGGGAGTCTGTCTGACTGTCTCCCCGTTTCCAGCTTCAGAAAAATACAAAATACAAAAACAAAAATAAAAACAAAAAAAAATATGCCAAAAATTTGAATAGACACTTGACAGATAGATGTGAAATAAGCAAAATTGAAAAGAACTCATCATACCAAGTGCTGGTGAGGATGTGGAACAGCTGCACCTCTTTTATCCTGCTTATGGGAAATGTAAAATGGTGCAAACATTTTGGAAGACACTGAGACAGTTCTTAAAAAGTGAAACATACATGTACCATATGACTCAGCACTACACCCTTAGGTTTTACTCTTAAGACAGCGGTTCTCAACCTGTGGGTCGCGACCCCGTCGGGGGTCGAACGACCAAAACACAGGGGTCGCCTAAAGCGTTTTGGTCGTTCGACCCCCGCCAGGGTCGGGACCCACAGGTTAAGAACCGCTGCTCTAAGAGAAATGCAAGTATACTGTATATCCATACAAAGACTGTATACAAGTGTCCATAGCTGTCTTCTCCCTCTGTCTTCACATGGTCTTCCTTCTGATTGTTTCTGTATTCAGATTTCCTTTTGCTATAAGGACACCAGTCATACTGGATTAAGGTCTGCCCTGATGACCCTGTTTTAACTGAATTACTTTTTTGACAACTCTATCTCTAAATATCCAGTTAGGACTTCAACATATGAATGTTGTAGGGATAGAATTCAGTCTGTAAAGTGTTTTATGTTGATGGCAATGAAAATGGAGAGTAGTGGACTGATTTGACAATTATTCAAGAGATAAAACTGGCAAATCATAGGGATAGATTAGAGGTGGTGTGATGGAGAGGAAGGTATCAAGGATGATAGCTCTAGTTCTGGTTTGACAAGGGTTCTCGTGGATAACAGTGACTTCATTTGAGAGCACATCTGATAGTAACGATGAAGAGGTCTTTCTTCAAGTACTCATGTAACATCCAAGTGAAGATGTCCTTAGGGAATTTAATATTTGGATCTGGAACTCAGACGAAAAGTCTATGCTAGAGGCATAAAATTTGTGAGACAGTGTGTCATGACTGGATAGCTCAGTTGGTTGGAGAGTTGTCCTGATATGCAAAACTTGTGGGTTCGATCCCCAGGCAGGGCAAATATAGGAACAGATCAGTGTTTCTGTCTGTGTCTCTCTCTCTCCCTCCCTTCCTCTCTAAAATCAATAAGTAAAATTTAAAATTTGAGAGACATCAGCTCATAGATGGCGATCAAAGCCATGGTAATGGATAAAGTTGGTAATGGAGAAAAAAGTAAAATGTACCTAGACAGAATCCCAAGAAAATGCAACTTACAAAATTCACATAGAACTCAGTTTTCCAAAATGGTAGATACACATTTTGACATGGAAAAAGATAGTTATTATTTCTGTTTTTATTTTTTAAATGTTATCTTTTAAATTATTATTTTTAAAATTTTTATGAATTTTGAGAGAGAGAGACGAAGGGAGAGATAAAGAGAAACATTGATTTGTTGTTCTACTTACTTATGCATTCATTAGTTGCTTCTTATGGGTGCCCTGACTGGGGATTAAACCCACAACCTTGAGATATAGTACAGCTCTGTAACCAATTGAGCTACCGGGCCAGGGCCCATTATTTTATGTTTTATATTGTACATATTTTATTAATACAGGAATATTTGTATATAATTTTGAAACAAATAAGTAAGCCTATATTAGAGTGTAAATTTAAAAATATTTTACATTCATTGAGTTTCAGGAACAATGTAACAGAGGAGGCAAAAAGGAGTATCCCACTGGAGGATGAAATCAAAGAGAATATGGCCAGGGAAGCCAAGGGAACAGTTTGACAGAGAGTATGGTTCATCCTAAATCTAATTTGTACTGTATTTAGAATACCAGAACGTCATGCATTCTTTTTTTTCCCAGCTTTATTGAGCTATAATTGACAAATACATATAATTGTATCTAAAGAGTTCATTGTGATGACTTATGGTAATATATGTATACATTGTAAAAGGATTTCTCTTATCTAATTTATTGACACTTCTATCACTTTATTTTTATGAGAACAGTAAGTTCTACTCTGTTAGAAAATTTTAATTGTATAATACAGTGTTATTAACTCTAGTCACCATGTTTTCCATTAGATTCTTAGACCTTATTCACCTTATAGCTGAAAATTTGTGCCTTTACCAGTCTCTCCCTATGTCTCCTACCCTCAGCTTCTGGCAAACACTTTTCTATTTTGTTTCTATGAGTTTGACTTTTTTTCCACCTTAGATTCCATATATAAGCGATACCATGTGATACTTGTCTTTCTCTGTCTGGCTTATTTCACTTAGCATCATGCCCTACAGGTTTATTTATGTTGTTGCAAATGGCAGGGTTTCCTTTTTTCTTGGTGCTGAATTATATTCCATTGTGTGTGTGTGTGTGTGTGTGACATTTTTTTTATTAATTTTAATGGGGTGACATTGATAAATCAGGGTTCGTATGTTCAGAGAAAACAGCTGTAGGTTATTTTGCCATTTGCTTATGCTGCATTCCCATCACCCAAAGTCCAATTGTCTTTCGTCATCTTCTAACTCGTTTTCTTTGTGCCCCTCCCCTCCCCCATCCCACTCCCTCTTCTCCCCCCCACCCGGTAACCCCCACACTCTTGTCCATGTCTCTGAGTCTCATTTTTATGTCCCTCCTATGTATGGAATCATATAGTTCTCAGTTTTTTCTGATTTACTTATTTCGCTCAGTATAATGTTATCAAGGTCCATCCATATTGTTGTTGTAAATGATCCGATGTCATCATTTCTTATGGCTGAGTAGTATTCCATAGTATATATGTACCAAAGCTTTTTAATCCACTCATCCTCTGACGGACACTTGGGCTGTTTCCATATCTTCGCTATTGTGAACAATGCTGCCATAAACATGGGGGTGCATTTCTTCTTTTCATACAGTGCTATGGTGTTCTTGGGGTATATTCCTAACAGTGGTATAGCTGGGTCAAAAGGCAGTTCGATTTTTAATTTCTTGAGGAATCTCCATACTATTTTCCACAGTGGCTGCACCAGTCTGCATTCCCACCAGCAGTGCAGGAGGGTTCCCTTTTCTCCACATCCTCACCAGCACTTATTCTGTGTTGTTTTGTTTTTTTTTAAAAGACACTATTGCTTTTTTTTTAAATTTTTTTTTTTAATTTTATTTATCCATTTCTAGAGAGGAGAGAGAGACAGAGAGGGAGAGAGAGGAGAGAGAGACAGAGAGAGAGAAGGGGAGAGGAGCTGGAAACATCAACTCCCATATGTGCCTTGACCAGGCAAGCCCAGGGTTTCAAACCGGCAACCTCAGCATTTCCAGGTCTACACTTTATCCACTGCGCCACCACAGGTCAGGCTCTGGGTTGTTTTGTTGATGAGCGCCATTCTGACTGGTGTGAGGTGATATCTCATTGTGGTTTTAATGTGCATTTCTCTAATGATTAGTGATGTTGAGCATTTTTTCATATGCCTATTGGCCATCTGTATGTCCTCTTTGGAGAAGTGTCTATTCATTTCTTTTGCCCATTTTTGGATTGGATTGTTTGTCTTCCTGATATTAAGTTTTACAAGTTCTTTATAAATTCTGGTTATTAACCGCTTATCAAGCCGCATTGTCAAATATGTTTTTCCATTGTGTACTTTGTCTTTTTATTCTGTTCTTATTGTCTTTAGCTGTGCAAAAGCTTTTTAGTTTGATATAGTCCCATTTCTTTATCCTGTCTTTTATTTCACTTGCCTGTGGAGACAAATCAGCAAATATATTGCTGCGAGAAATGTCAGAGAGCTTACTGCCTATGTTTTCTTCTAAGATGCTTATGGTTTCTCAGCTTACATTTAAGTCTTTTATCCATTTTGAGTTGATTTTTGTGAATGGTGTAAGTTGGTGGTCTAGTTTCATTTTTTTGCAGGTAGCTTTCCAATTTTCCCAACACCATTTGTTGAAGAGGCTGTCTTTACTCCAATTTATGTTCTTACCTCCTTTGTCAAATATCAGTTGTCCATAACGGTGTGGGTTTATTTCTGGGTTCTCAGTTCTGTTCCATTGATATAAATGCCTGTTCTTATGCCAGTACCAGGCTGTTTTAAGTACAATGGCCTTATAGTATAACTTGATATCTGGAAGTGTGATACCTCCCACTCTATTCTTCCTTTTCAAGATTGCTGAGGCTATTTGTGTTCTCTTTTGGTTCTATATAAATTTTTGGAATATGTATTCTATATCTTTGAAGTAAGTCATTGGTATTTTAATCGGTATTGCATTAAATTTATAAATTGCTTTGGGTAATATAGACATTTTAATGATGTTTATTCTCCTAACCATGAGCACGGTATATGCTTCCACTTGTTTGTATCTTCCCTGATTTCTTTTATCAATGTTTTATAATTTTCCGAGTACAAGTCTTTAATCTCCCTGGTTAAATTTATTCCTAGGTACTTTATTTTTTTGGTTGCAATGGTAAAGTGGATTGATACTTTAATTTCTCTTTCTGACAGTTCATTGTTAGTATATAAAAATGCCTCTGATTTCTGAGTATTAATTTTATATCCTGCCACCTTGCTGAATTCATTTATCAGGTCTAGTAGTTTTTTGACTGTGACTTTAGGGTTTTCTATATACAATATCACATCATCTGCAAATAATGATAGTTTTACTTCTTCTTTTCCAATCTGGATGCCTTTTATTTCTTTTTCTTGTCTGATTGCTGTGGCTAGAACTTCCAGAACTATGTTGAATAAGAGTGGTGAAAGGGGGGCACCCCTGCCTTGTTCCTGATCTTAAGGGGATTGCTTTTAATTTTTGCCCATTGAGTATGATGTTCGCTGTGCATTTGTCATAGATGGCCTTTATCATGTTGAGGTATGTTCCCTGTATTCTCACTTTGCCAAGAGTTTTGATCATGAATGGGTACTGGATTTTATCAAATGCTTTTTCTGCATCGATTGAAATTATCATGTGGTTTTTCTCCTTCCTTTTGTTTATGTGATGAATCACATTGATTGATTTGCGAATATTGTACCAGCCTTGCCTCCCAAGAATAAATCCCACTTGATCATGGTGTATGATTTTTTTTCATATATTACTGGATCTGGTTTGCTAATATTTTGTTGAGGATTTTAGCATCTAAATTCATCAGGGATATTGGCCTATAGTTTTCTTTCTTTGTATTGTCTTTGCCTGGTTTTGGAATCAGAATTATGCTCGCCTCATAAAAGGAGCTTGGAAGTCTTCCTTCCTCTTGAATTTCTTGAAATAGATTGAGAAGGATAGGAGTTAGTTCTTCTTTGAATATTTGGTAGAATTCACTTGTGAAGCCATCAGGCACAGGACTTTTCTTTTTTGGGAGCTTTTTGATAACTGTTTCAGTCTCATTTGTTGTAATTGGTCTGTTTAGGTTTTCTGATTCTTCCAGATTAATCTTTGAAAGATTATATGTTTCAAGAAATTTGTCCATTTCATCTAGGTTGTCTAGTGTTTTGGCATATAATTCTTCATACTATTTTCTTACAATATTTTGTATTTCTGTTGTGTCAGTTGTTATTTCTCCACTCTCGTTTCTAATTTTATTTATTTGAGTCCTCTCTCTTTTTTTCTTGCTGAGTCTGGTTAAAAGGTTCATTGATCTTGTTTACTTTTTCAAAGAACCAGCTCCTGGTTTCATTGATCCTCTGTATTGTTTCTTTAGCCTCTATGTCATTTTTATTTCTGCTCAGATCTTTATTATTTCCTTCCTTCTACTACATTTGGCTTTACTTGCTGTTCTTTTTCTAGTTCTTTTAGATGTAGGGTCAAGTTGTTTATTTGAGCTTTTTCTAGCTTCTTGAGGTATGCCTGTAATGGTATGAACTTCCCTCTCAAGACTGCTTTTGCTGTGTCCCATAAATTTTGAGTTGATGTATGCTCATTATTGTTCGTTTCTAGGAATTTTTAAATTTCTTCTTTGATCTCATTGTTTACCCATTTGTTATTTAATAACGTGCTATTTAGTTTCCAAGTGTTTGAGTATTTTTCAGCTTTTCTATTGTGGTTGATTTCTAGTTTTATACCATTGTGATCAGAGAACATGCTCGATATGATTTCAATCTTCTTAAATTTGTTGAGACTGCTTTTGTGCCCTAACATGTGGTCTATTCTAGAGAATGTACCATGAGCACTTGAAAAGAATGTATATTCTGCTGCTTTAGGATGAAAGGTTCTGAAGATATCTATTAAATCGAGTTGATCTAGTATGTCCTTTAAGTCTGCTGTTTCTTTGTTAATTTTCTTTGTTGAGACTCTATCTAGTGATGTTACTGGGGTATTGAAATCCCCTACTATTATGGTATTGCTGTTGATCTAGCCCTTTAAATCCATCAAAGTCTGCTTTATATATTTAGGTGCTCCTATATTAAGTGCATAGATTTTTATAATGGTTATATCTTCCTGTTGGATTGCTCCCTTTATCATCATGTAGTAACCTTCTTTATCTCTTACTATAGCCTTTGTTTTAAAGTTCATTTTGTCTGATATAAGTATTGCTACCCCAGCTTTTTTTTCATTTCCATTTGTGTGAAATATTTTTTTATCCATTTATCTTCAGTCTATGTGCATCTTTTTTTTTAAGGTGTGTCTCTTGTAGACAGCATATGTATGGGTCCTGTTTTCTTATCCACGCAGCTACCCTATGTCTTTTGATCATTTAATCCATTTACAATTAAGGTTATTATTGATATGTAATTGTTTATTGCCATTTTATTCTTTAAAACTGTATTCCTCTTTTGCTATATTCTTTTTCTCCTTTGATCTGTTTACAACAAACCCCTTAGCATTTCTTGCAGTCTTGGTTTGGTTGTAGTGAATTTCTTGAGGTTTGTTTTTTTTTTTGTCTGGAAAACTTTTTATTTCTCCTTCAATTTTAAACGATAGCCCTGCTGGATAAAGTAGTCTTGGTTGTAGGCTCTTGTTCTGCATTACTTTAAATATTTCTTGCCATTCCCTTCTGGCCTCAAGTGTTTCTGTTGAGAAGTCCGAAGTCATCTTTATGTGGGCTCTTTTCTAGGTGATAGTCTGTTTTTTCTCTAGCAGCTTTTAATATTTTCTCTTTATCACTTAGCTTTGGTATTTTAATTATGATGTGTCTTGGTGTTGATTTCTTTGGGTTTCTCTTTAATGGAGTTCTCTGTGCTTCCTGAACATGTGAGATGTTTTCCTGCCTTAATTGAGGGAATTTCTCAGCTATGATATGCTTGAACAAAGTCTCTATCCCTTGTTCTTTCTCTTCTTCTTCAGGAACCCCTATGATGCGGATCTTATTTCTCTTCATGTTTTCACAGAGCTCTCTTAGAGTTTCCTCAGACTTTTTGAGTCTGTTTTCTTTTTTCTGCTCTGCTTCTTTGCCTTTATTTATCGTGTCCTCTTACTCACTGATTCGATTCTCAGCTTCATCCATCCTGCTTTAAATTCCTTCCATTGTGTTTTTCATTTCTGATATTGTATTTGTCATTTCTGACTGATTCTTTTTTATTATTTCAATGTCCATTTTTATATCTGCTATCTCTTTATTTAGGTGTTTGTAATGACCATCTATTTTTGTTCTAATATCTTTGAGCATGCTAATAATTGTTATTTTAAACTTTGCATCTGGTAATTTGGTTATATCTGACTAGAATGCCCGGTGGTCATACGAAATGACCGCTATTCTAGATATTATAAATTGTAATTAAAATGATTTGTGCAAAGGTGTCTGCTAATTTAAACTGAATTACCCAGGGCAGTTGGTGAGGACGCCCCTTTGCTTAGTGCCCCTCGGGGTTTCCCCCTTCTACTTGCTTAATTGCTTAAAGTAGAGTGCAATGAAGGAAACCACTGGTGGTACATTTCTTAAGAGGCACCGCTAGCTCAATAAATAAAGGTGATTTAAATAATAAAATGTTAATTCACATGTCAAAGATCTCCATTTGAAATTGTTTTAATCCTTTTTGCATTTTGGTCAGCATTACTCTGTCGTTTTTTTTGCATTTCTCTCCTGCCTTTGTTCAAGGGACTCATTTTGTCGAGACAGGCTTTTTTGTCTTGCATCTGAGGCAAGCCTTGTTTCTCTATGCTCATCAGTCTCATTTTGCCGAGAATGACGCATTTGCTCTGCGACTGAAGCAAGCCTTGTCTTTCTCTGCTCAGTAGTTTCTTTTTGTCGAGAAAGCCATTTTTGTGCAGCTTTAGCTCCTTTTCTCTCCTCTTCAGTGCTGTATTTTCTAGGAGGCATTCTTAAAAGAAATTACGTTAAGACGTATTTTTTATGTAAAACAGATGATTGCCAATGCAAACAAATGTTCACCTTCCCCCTGACCCGCTCAATTTGCGTTCAGCCGTGGCAACGTCACGTCATTGGCTAGTACAGTTACGTAAGCAACCAATAAGCTATCGGCGGCAAACAGACTCTTAAGCCGCATATAATAAAGATTCATGCAGGTCCTTTTCTGGGGATTTCTCTTGACTCATTTGTGTTGTATTTCTCTGCCTTCTCATCTTCTCTGTTTAAAAGAAGGTCTTGGCCACTGGAGTCCACTGGGTGTGGCCTCTGTTCCCTAGGTATGGTCTGTCTGCAGGACTGCCACCCCCTCTGCTGTTGCTGCCTAGGGCGTTTGGGTATGGGCGTTGCCGGTGCCTTCCCACTGGGGCTGTTGCTGTGGTTTCTGCCTTTCCTTCACGGAGTGGTTGTGATCACGTGCTCGAATCAACAAGCCTTGGTGGCCTTGGCCTTCGCCCCACCCCCATGGGTGGCGTTATGGTCGGCTCTGAGGTCAGTGGCGAGCACCTTTGCTCAACTGCAGGTCTCCGCCTGTTTCTGTGCGTTCGCCCCACCCCTGTAGCAGGAGCCCGCTGGTGGGCCTGCTGCAAGCCTTGGCTCCACAGGCCAGGTGGGACTCTGTGCCCAAGCTCAGTAGCAGGACTCCGCCTGTTCTGGGCTTTTGGCTCCAACCTCGCGGGAGGAGCCGGCTCCCAAGTCAGGCCACAAGTCTAGGTTCCCGGGCAGGGCAAGGCTGTGCTCCTGCACCCTTGCTCAAGGGCCTATCTCCACCCCTTCCAGGCGGCCGGCATCTGGGCTTGACCACTTTTGTACTCCCCCTCCTCCTCAGCCAGGCAAGACTGAGCTCACACCTGGGCCCAGTGGTGATAGAACGCACTTCTGTGTCCCGCCGCCGCCCGCCCTCCAGCGAGCCCTCACCCATGTGGGTGCGAGTGCTGCAGCTTAGACCCTAAGACTCACTACTGTCTTCCTGCTACTCTGGTCCTCTCCTCTCTCTCCGTTCCCTGGAGCCCCTTGTGAGTGGTTGTGAGATAGGTTTTCTGCACGGTCCCTTTAAGAAGAATCCTGGGTCTGAGAAATCAGTCTCTTTCTTGCAAACAGTATCCTGTCTTGTTTCCAGCTAAATATGTCCATATGCCTCTTTTGGGGTCTGGGGCTGCAGGCTGGGGCTTTGTTCCTGGGGCTCAGGATCCTCTCCTCTCTGCTAAACTCACTTCCCACCACGTGAGTCTCTCCCGGCTGCCTTCGCTCCGGGAGCTGGGCAGCCCTCTCCGTGTTTCCGCTTTTCCTACCAGTCTCGGTGTTGCTTCTTCAGTGTTCCTTGGTTGAAGAGTCCTCTTTGTTTAGTCCAAAGTTGGTTTTTCCAGATGATAGTTTTTTTGTTTTTTTTGTTTTTGTTTTTTTGTATTTTTCTGAAGCTGGAAACGGGGAGAGACAGTCAGACAGACTCCCGCATGCTCCCAACCGGGATCTACCCGGCACGCCCACCAGGGGGGATGCTCTGCCCACCAGGGGGCGATGCTCTGCCCCTCCGGGGCGTCGCTCTGCCGTGACCAGAGCCACTCTAGCGCCTGGGGCAGAGGCCAAGGAGCCATCCCCAGCGCCCGGGCCATCTTTGCTCCAATGGAGCCTCGGCTGCGGGAGGGGAAGAGAGAGACAGAGAGGAAGGAGTGGGGGGGGGGATGGAGAAGCAAATGGGCGCTTCTCTTATGTGCCCTGGCCGGGAATCGAACCCGGGTTCCCCGCATGCCAGGCCGATGCTCTACCGCTGAGCCAACTGGCCAGGGCCCAGATGATAGTTCTTAAAATTTGTTTGTAATATCCACTTTGGTTCTGCGAGGTGGGAGTTGGTACATCTGCCTCCTCCAGCGCCATCTTGTCTTCTCTCCATGCATTCTTACTAAGGGAAGTATTGACCCCACGAAGGAGACATAGTTGTTTTTAGGGGAGGGGTACAAAAATTCTTAAATGTTGGGCCTGACCTGTGGTGGTGCAGTGGATAAAGCATCGACCTGGAATGCTGAGGTCGCTGGTTCAAAACCCTGGCTTACCTGGTCAGGATGGGAGTTAATGCTGCTCCTCTCCCCCTTTTTTCTCTCTCTCTGTCTCCTCTAAAATGAATAAATAAATTAAAATTATTAGATGTTACAGTGGTTAGTGGCCTCCAGAGCTCAACCCTACCCTACAAAATCTTTTATTTTATTTATTTATTTATTTTTTTCAGAGACAGAGAGTCAGAGAGAGGGATAGATAGGGACAGACAGACAGGAACGGAGAGAGATGAGAAGCATCAATCATTAGTTTTTTGTTGCGACACCTTAGTTGTTCCTTGATTGCTTTCTTATATGTGCCTTGACTGTGGGGCTACAGCAGACCAAGTAACCCCTTGCTTGAGCCAGTGACCTTGTGTCCAAGCTAGTGAGCTTTACTCAAACCAGATGAGTCCACACTCAAGCTGGGGACTTCGGGGTCTTGAACCTGGGTCCTCTGCATCCCAGTCCGATGCTCTATCCACTGCGCCACCGCCTGGTCAGGCAAAATCTTATTCTTTAGTATTTAGTTTTTCTTGTTATGGAGAATCTAAATAAAATTTAAGATTAAATTAATGAAGTACAACTATGTGATTATATAAGTATAATATAGACACATATAATTAATTTAGTTTTCTGTTTGGAAGGGTGATCATGAAAAGAAAGGTTGAAAAATGCTACAGTAAGCTACATGGAAAGGGTTTTGAAACCTTTTTTTCTTTTTAAGAGGGAGGGTGGTAGGAAGTGAAAAACATTGATTTGTTGTTCCCCTTAAAATGCATTCATTTGTTGATTCTTGTATATGCTCTGCTGACTGGGGACTAAACCTGCCAGGGCTTGAAACCTTTGACACTGTGGTTTAACAATAATCTCTAGGGAAGAGTATGGTATTCAGGGATTTAAGTTTGAAGAGGAACTTAAAATTTTTCCTTATGTATATATTACAGTATTTAACTTTTTATAAGAATTTATTCTTCAACAGCATGGATGGACCTGGAGGGTATTATGCTCAGTGAAACAAGCCAGCCAGAGAAAGACAAGTGCCATATGATTTCACTTATATGTGGAATCTAATGAACACAATAACAAACAAAATAGAAACAGACTCAGAGGCAAGGAGAACAGACTGACAGCTGTCAGAGGAGATGGGGATGTGGAGGCTGGGTGAAAACGGTGAAGGGATTAAGCAAAAAACAAACAAAAAAAATACAAACTCATATACAGACAACAGTGTGGTGATTACCAGAGGGAAAGGGGGGTGGGGAGGTAGAAGAGGGTAAAGGGGATAGATGGTGATGTAAGGAGACTAGACTTGGGGTGATGAACACACAATATACAGATGATGTGTTATAGAATTGTATGCCTGAAACCTATATAATTTTGTTAACCAGTGTCACCCAATACATTCAAAAGAATATTTTTTAAAGAATTCACTATTCTGTTTAGAATTAAGTTAAATTATCTGAATTACTTCTCCAAAAATTTAAAAAGAATTCAGGAAACATTATTGTTCAAAGAGAAAAGAAAATGCCTACGTTTTAATAAAACCCTACATTTTAATTTTAACTAAAATTCTTTTGGTTGTATGGGCTTTCTCTTTTGCTGTGTTGTGTTCATCTTGAAATCTCTACTGAATTTCTATAACTTCCTTCTTTTATAATTAGACACAGCAAAATGTGTCTCCCTGATGCTGTTTTCTGGTAAAGAAAAAATTTTTTTTGCCTTGTATTTGGTTTGCCAGGATCCCTCTGCTTTGAATCCAAAAAATGATTAAGAGTTAATTTAAGATTCATATTTAGTTGGTTTCTTTAATCAAGTCGGCAGGCTTTCTTATTCATTACATGATCTCTCCACAGAGATCTCTGGCACAGACTTTCTGATTTTACTTAGTTCCCCTGCTTCTCTCTGACCTCCTCTCCCTGAGCATCTGACATGAGCTCTGTGTGGGAGCTAGTCCTCACCCTCCCCTTTTGTCTCAGTTAGAAGTAGATTATATCTGCTCTTTCTCAGACTCATCCTCGTATGTTGTATTTTATTCTCCATCTTCCCCTCTCTAAGGTCATTCTCTGCTTTCTCAGTATCAGCCTTTCTGGGCTACTTGCTCTCAAGGGTCTACCATCTAAAACAAAAACAAAACCCTTGATCCTTGGTCCTATACCTGCTTTTTTCTTCTCTTCATGCTCATGGTTCAGTAAGCTAGTTTAATGTTTCTACTTTATTGAATCTGAGTTGCCCCAAATCACTAAAGTCAAGCTTGCACCCTGCTGAAACAGTTCTTGATAAAGGCATTCCAGGGACCCACCTTCTAAATCCTTCTGCTGACTCGACGGAGGTAATTACTACTTATGCTTCACAGTTTCCTCCCTCGCAGTGTCAATGTAGAAATATCCAGACTTGCAGAGAATTTTTGTAAAAATTTATCCAAACTAACCTGCTGGGAAACAAGATCTAAGATGCTCCTGAGAATAACAGTTTTGTAGCTTCTTTTGATATTATACATTTGGATTTAAGGAAGATTGCAGGAAGATGGGAGAAAGCAAGGAATGGATTGGATTACAATATAAGCAACAGATTGTGTGTTCCTTTGAGGGTGGCTGTGCTTTTGAGGGGTCTGAAAAAGAGGATTACTCTGATATTTCAAAGTTGTGTTAACCTACGCATATCCTGACCGGTGGTGGTGAATTGAATAAAGCATCGACCTGGAACGCTGAGGTCCCAGGTTCAAAACCCTGAGGTCGCTGGTTTGAGCACGGGTTCATCTGGCTTGAGCTTGGGCTCACCGGCTTGAGCGCGTGGTTGCCGACTTGAGCCATGTGATCATCAACATGACCCCATGGTTGCTGGCTTGAGCCTAAAGGTCACTGGCTTGAAGCCCAAGGTCACTTGCTTGAGCCCAAGGTTGCTGACTTGAGCAAGGGGTCACTGGCTCATCTGGAGCCCCCCAGTCAATACACATCAGTGAACAACTAAAGTGTTGCAACTACGAGTTAATGCTTCTCATCTCCTTCCCCTCCTTTCTCTGTCTCTTTCTGTCTATCTCTCTGACTTAAAAACAACGTGTTAATGTATACACACAAGAACAATAGACAGAACTTGTGTAAGGCAAAGACAACCTTTTACTAAAGAAGTTATATGGCCTGACCTGTGGTGGCGCAGTGGATAAAGCATCGACCTGGACTGCTGAGGTCGCCAGTTCGAAACCCTGGGCTTGCCTGGTCAAGGCACATACGGGAGTTGATGCTTCCTGCTCCTCCCCCCTTCTCTCTCTCTCTCTCTCTCTCTCTTTCTCTTTCTCTCTCTCCTCTAAAATGAATAAATAAAAATAATTAAAAAAAAAAGTTATATGCCTGGTGGGGGGGGAGTACCCACCAAGACCTGCCCAGTTACAAAAATAACCCTGTGAGGTTATTTTTGATCACTGGATTGCCAAATTTCTTAGAGCCTTTTTTGGTCCACAACGGATACTCCATCTCTTCAGAATTTTTCACTGATTCATCCTATTTTATCTACCCCTCCTTTTAAAATATTTATTTACATCATTTCAAGCATATACCAAAATATAGAATCAAAGTATAGGACAGCAAAATTTAATGTGCCTATTATCCAGATTCAGCAATCACTAGCTTGTTACCAGTCTTTTTTAATAACTGGCTTCATCCACTCATCTCTCTCCACTCTGAATTGTTTCCTCTACCAGTCTTTAGTAATGTTTCCCTGGGACCCACCCTGAATATTCTTCTGATGCCACATACAGTCTGTGGAAAAGCTCACATGCTAACAGTTTCTACCACCTCCAAATACTGATATATATATATATATATATATATATATATGCCTGCCTCTAAAAATATATATAGTTTTTGTATTTTTTTGAAGTGAGAAGTGGAGAGGCAGAGAGACAGACTCCCGTATGTGCCCAACCAGGATCCACCCAGCAAGCCCACTAGGGGGCAGTGCTCTGCCCATCTGGGCTGTTGCTCTGTTGCAACTGGAGCCATTTTAGCACTTAAGGCAGAGGCCATGGAGCCGTCCTCAGTGCCTGGGCCAACTTTGCTCCATGGAGCCTAGGCTGCAAGAGGGAAAGAGAGAGTTAGAGAGAAAGGAGAGGGGGATGGCTGAAGAAGCAGATGGGTGCTTCTCCTCTGTGCCCTGGCCAGAAATTGAACCTGGGTCTACCACACACCGGGTGGATGCTTTACCACTGAGCCAACCGACCAGGGCCACAAATATATTTCTTTAGCTTAGACCTTGTTCTTTTTTTTTTTAATTTTATTTTTTAAATATTTTATTTATTGATTTTTAGAGAGAGAGGAGTGAGAAAGAGAGAGAGAGAAGGGGGAGGAGCAGGAAGCATCAACTCCCATATGTGCCTTGACCAGGCAAGCCCAAGGTTTCGAACCAGCAACCTCAGTGTTCCAGGTCAACGCTTTATACGCTGTGCCACCACAGGTCAGGCTTTAGACCTTGTTCTTAAGCAAGAGAATTATATTCACTACTTTGCTTAGATTATCCTTACTTGTATGTCCCACAGATTTTAGGAAATAGGAAAAGATCTCTCTCTGCCCACTTGCTGCTCCTTCTAAAATTACATATTAATTAAGCTCCATATTCTAGTCCTACACAAATATATCTGGTCCTAGTCCTACGTAAGGCCAGTAGCCACAGCCACCATCACAGCCGCCTGGCCCATGCAGGTTTGCATTTGTTTTTTTTTGTTTTTTTGTTTTTTTTTGTTGTTGTTTTTTTAAATTTTTTTATTTATTCATTTTAGAAAGGAGAGGGGAGAGAGAGAAAGGAGAGAGCGAAGGGGGGGAGGAGCAGGAAGCATCAACTCCCACATGCGCCTTGACCAGGCAAGCCCAGGGTTTTGAACCAGCGACCTCAGCATTTCCAGGTCAATGTTTTATCCACTGTGCCACCACAGGTCAGGCAGGTTTGCATTTGATTTGGACAAATGGTAATGAAACAATGGAGCCAAAAACTGGTGGGCCATTACCTTTAATCCCAGCAGGCGAGAAATACACACAGTGGGAAAACACTTCCCTTTCCATTCAGGGCTCCCAAAGCCACTGACTTACTCGATTATTCCTAGAATCAAAGGTTTCTACCTCACCAGCCTTATTCACCTCTGTTCCCCATCTCCTTCTCTCTGCGTAAACTCTGCTCAAACTGGCTTCTCCTTCAGCACTCCGCCATCTTGGCTGCTTCTCTTCTGCAATGCTAATTTCAGGAACGGAGAGAGAGAGCGAGAGCCCCTGGTCTCCCTTATTTTATAGTGTAGAAATTAAAGCCTTTTAGCCAGTATACAAATAAGGAAGTCTCTGATACAAAGTCACTTATCTGAGGCATAAATGGGATTCCTCATAAAAGTGCACCACTTCACATCATGCAACAGTCAGAGGTGTGGGAAAAGCTTAGTGTTGAGAAGATCTTAGTATTAAAAGGGTGGGAAAGGGCCCTGGCCGGTTGGCTCAGTGGTAGAGCATCGGCCTGGTGTGCAGGAGTCCCGGGTTCAATTCCCGGCCAGGGCACACAGGAGAAGCGCCCATCTGCTTCTCCACCCCTCCCCCTCTCCTTCCTCTCTGTCTCTCTCTTCCCCTCCCGCAGCCAAGGCTCCATTGGAGCAGAGTTGGCCCGTGCTGGGGTCCAGCCCTGGGGGGAATCCAGGGGTCCCACAGGAGGAGATGGCATCGGCGAAATCGAGTGAGAGAGCCAAATTCTTTTCTTTCTCTTTATTCTCTAGTTAGCATTTACTGCCAGGCATCTCTCTCAAATGCTAGTATAGGTCCCTTTTTATACACACACTGAGTTACAATTACATGGTGTTAATTATTGCTTTTGTTTCACTATGTTTATGTGTTTCCGGATAACAGTTAATTTATATCTATAAATCACAAACCAGGTAGCAAATCATTCAAAATACAAAATAACTTGAATAGCGATAAAAACATCGGTAAAAGCTTTTAAAGTATTAGTACTAATAGTTAACTAACTTTACTGCTGTTGTGAGTTAAGGGGCAGAGAGAGATTAGCAGACGAAATCATTAAGGACTAATAATGGACCACCGTTTGCTCAGGTAAATGGCTTTGAGTTTAAGCAGTGTCCTACTTTTTCTCACAAGATTCTAAAAGGCTTGCCTATAAAGAAATTGACATAACATTAAGAGTAGCTTTCACCCAAAGATATACAGAGTGCACTTGCAGGATAGCCTAGTAGCAACATAATTTCAGAAGACATTAACTGTTATTACTTCTATGGATTCCTCTACATTCCTCTCATTATCAAAGAATCTTGGAAAGTATATAAATCTTATGAGAACATCTCATTGAGAAAGCCTAGCAATTGCCTTTAGTCAAAAGACAATTCTCTTAGTAAAACATTCTTTTCTTGCTGACTGCGCTCTCATCCTGGGCCACACAATGGGCCATTCTACTATACCTTACCTAAGATACTATTGTCTAGTCAAATATTACTTATTTATTATATTTAAACACTAGTTAAGTTCTAACTCTATTCTTCTCAGAGTGTACCACTATCTGCAGATCAAATAAGCAAGAAGAAAGGAATGTTTCTCTACTCTTATCACATGAAAAGGCTAGGGAGGAAAAATGTTGAATTAAGTGAAGGCCGAAAGGTGCTCTGTGCACAGCCACTGCCTCCTACCCATTCACAAGTCACAATCTATTCTTTCTAACATGATTAAGAAGGAATTCTCCTACAGACTTAACCCTTTACGAGGGATATCATAGCCAGCCTCTTATGTCTATGAGCCCAGCTCAAGGGGCCCACAGGCTTTTCTGTGGAACTCACACCCTCTGTCTCATTTCCAAAGAAATTACTACGAATCTACAGGGAAAGCATGGTACTATTATCCCTGTGCCATAAATAATAGCACACACCCAGAAAAGGGGGGATATAAGGCCAGATTAATTCAAAAAGTCAAAGGGGGAAGTATCGTTGTGTCTCTCCTTTGGGTGACTTCATCAACCCGCAGCCATTGGTCTTCTCTGCTGTGACTTTGTCAATCAGCAGTTTTTGATCTTCTTCTGCTGTGACCTTGTCAGCCAGCAGTTGTGGGTCTTCTCCTGCTGTGACCTTGTCATACAGCAGTTGTGGGTCTTCTGTTGTGACCTTGTCAGCCAGCAGTTGTTGATCGGCTCCCGACAGGCCCGGGTGCTGAGGATGGCTCTATGGCCTCTGCCTCAGGTGCTAGAATGGCTCTGGTTGCAACAGAGCGACGCCCCAGATGGGCAGAGCATCGCCCCCTGGTGGGCATGCCAGTGGATCCCGGTCGGCACATGCAGGAGTCTGTCTGACTGCCTCCCCATTTCCAACTTCAGAAAAATACAAAAAATAAAATAAAATAAAAGGGTGGGAAAGGTTTAGTCTTAAAACTAAGCCTTAGGCTATAAGGACCCTGCCTGCTTATAGCCTGTCCCCTACACCCAATGCAAACTATAAGTGAGCAAACATATACATCATATTTGCAAACTTATTTGACCCACATCCTTCATAAATATATTTGTCTGCTCATCATGTCCTACCAATTTTTCTGCCACTCATTCTTACTACTTTTCTTCTGCTATATCCTTTCACCTAGAGTTTTTTAGTAAACTGATAATTGATTTTGTTGCCTGCAATCTCACTACCTCCTTGCACATGATTTATGATTTCTGTAAAGCACAAGCTTAACCTATGCCCTTGCCAGTACCACAATGGATAGAGTGTCAGGCAGGATTGCCAAGGTCACTGATTTGAGCTCTGGGTCACCAGTGGAGCGTGGGGTTGTCTGCTCCATCCCAAGGGTGCTGGCTTGACCCCTGAGCTTATTGGCTGGAGCCCCAGTCAGATAGGCACAATGAGGTGGAACAATGAATTGATGCTTTTCCCCCCTCCCCCTCTCAAAAACAAACACACATACAAGATTAACCATTAAAACCCTGAAATATTTACTGGTGTTTATAGAATGTGTCCGTAAAGTTATGGTGCACTTTTATTTTATTTTATTTTATTTTATTTTATTTTATTTTTTTGTATTTTTCTGAAGCTAGAAATGGGGAGAGACAGTCAGACAGACTCCCACATACACCCAACCGGGATCCCCCCAGCACGCCCATCAGGGGGCAACGCTCTGCCCACCAGGGGGCGATGCTCTTCCCCTGTGGGGCGTCGCTCTGCCCCAACCAGAGCCACTCTAGCGCCTGGGGCAGAGGCCAAGGAGCCATCCCCAGCGCCTGGGCCATCTCTGCTCCAATGGAGCCTCGGCTGCGGGAGGGGAAGAGAGAGACAGAGAGGAAGGAGAGGGGGAGGAGTGGAGAAGCAGATGGGCGCCTCTCCTGTGTGCCCTGGCCGGGAATCGAACCCGGGACTTCTGCACACCAGGCCGACGCTCTACCACTGAGCCAACCGGCCAGGGCATGGTGCACTTATGACCAATCACAGGAAAGCAACGAAAGACAATAGAAATGTGAAATCTGCACCAAATAAAAGGAAAACCCTCCCAGTTTCTGTAGGATGATGTGGCAGCATGTGCGCATGCGCAGATGATGACATAACACCATGTATATAGTGGAGCAGCCCACGGCCATGCCAGTCGAGATGTGGACAGTAAAGAGGAAAGTTCAATGTGTTCTGTGGCTTGCTAAATTCGAATTCGTGACCAAAGTGCAATGTGAATATCGGCGTGTTTATAACGAAGCGCCACCACATAGGAATAACATTACTGGGTGGGATAAGCAGTTGAAGGAAACCGGCAGTTTGGTGGAGAAACCCCGTTCTGGTAGGCCATCAGTCAGTGATGAGTCCGTAGAGGTTATACGGGATAGCTACCTAAGGAGCCCTAAAGAATCTGTGCGTGAGCCCACATCGAACTGCACTGAATAGTATGACACCGGGAGAGTTTTCCTTTTATTTGGTGCAGATTTCACATTCCTATCGTCTTTTGTTGCTTTCCTGTGACTGGTCAAAAGTACACCATGACTTTACGGAACACTGTATAATGAATTAAGATATTCCCTTATCTGATCCTGGTCTTACTTTCCATTTTCATTTCTTCTTTCCTGAATGCTCCTTACTATGTAGTCAATGGATAGAAAATGGTTTTTCACATCTTTAGGCATTGTTCATTCCTCTGTCTCAAATGCTCTCTATTCATCTTCTTTTCTGTTTAATAAGTATTCTTTTTATTTTATTGATTTGAGACAGAGAAACATGAATTAGTTGTTCCACTTATTTATGCATTCATTAGTTGATTCTTGTATGTGCTGTGACTGGGGATTGAGCTGGCAACCTTGGTGTATTGGAACAATGCTCTAACCCAGTGATCCCCAATCTTCGGGCCGTGGACCGGTACCAGTCCGTGGGCCATTTGGTACTGGTCTGCAGAGAAAGAATAAATAAGTTACATTATTTCCATTTTATTTATATTTAAGTCTGAACGATGTTTTATTTTTTAAAAATGACCAGATTCCCTCTGTTCCATCCGTCTAAGACTCGCTCTTTTTTTTTTTTTTTTTTTTTTTTTTTTTGGTATTTTTCTGAAGTTGGAAACAGGGAGGCAGTCGCCCGACCGGGATCCACCCGGCACGCCCACCAGGGGGCGATGCTCTCCCCATCTGGGGTGTTGCTCTGTTGCAACCAGAGCCATTCTAGCGCCTGAGGCAGATCCACAGAGCCATACCCAGCGCCCGAGCCAACTTTGCTCCAGTGGAGCCTTGGCTGTGGGAGGGGAAGAGAGAGACAGAGAGGAAGGAGAGGGAGAGGGGTGGAGAAACAGATGGGCGCCTCTCCTGTGTGCCCTGGCTGGGAATCGAACCCAGGACTCCTGCACGCCATGCCGACGCTCTACCACTGAGCCAACCAGCTAGGGCCTAAGACTCACTCTTGATGCTTGTCTCGGTCATATGATACATTTATCCATCCCACTCTAAAGGCTGGTTTGTGAAAATATTTTCTGACAATAAACCGGTCCATGACCCAAAAAAGGTTGGGGACCACTGCTCTAACCAATTGAGCTATCTGGCCACGGTTCATCTCTTCTTATCTGAATGGTGAATTCCTGTCTTTCTTTATAAAGAATCAAGATATCTTGATTTTTTATATGACTCTTTTTATAAGATTCACTTTCACTTATATCTTGATTCTTTATAATAAGTGAATTGTATAAAGTATTACAACCCCTATAGTCTCCATAGGTTACAAACTCAGAAAGATAAAGCACCCGTCCACCACTATAGAGCCAGTAAGTTGCAATCATTGGACTTAAGTCAAGGTTATCTTCAGATCGCCCACTCCACCACCAGACAATATTGCCACACCTACTGCAAGAATGTTAGCTTGAAGTTTGGACCTTATACTGTGTGCAGTAAGACTATCAAATACATTTGAGCAAGGAAATCTGTGGTTAGTTTTATGTTACAAAGACAGAGAAACAGTTCTTTCTGTTTGAAAGTATTTTTATCATTCTAAGTTTTATATATTTAATTACATCAGAATCTATGACAAAGGCATTCAGAGACCAAGCTGTGATTCAAAAGAACAGATTTATCTAAACATAAATGTTTTAGTATTCCTGTATGTTTCACTTTTATTCTATTTATATGTATAAAATATATCTGATTTTGGGTTTATTTTCCAATTAGTGTTCTCAGCCAGAGGTTCAGATTTCATCGTTTTAAAAGAGTTATAGTTTTGTTTTTATTTATAACTTAAGAAACAAGGGCTAGAAATTGTTTTAAATTTTAAACATTTTCCAGAGTTGATCTGAGAGCATGATTGCACTGACCTTAGGAAAGTGGTGTCCCTCTAGAATTCAAATATTGAAATCTCCTAGTGCCCATATAAAGGAGACCTAGAGAGCTCCTCCTTGCCATCGAGGGAGTGATTGTGAAAAGATGGCCGTCTCTGAGGAAGCAGGCCCTCCTCACCAGACACCAAACCTGCCAGCTCCTCCTGGGACTTTCCAACTTCTCGAACTGTGAAAATCAATCTCTGTTGTTTTTAAGCCACCCAGTTCATGATAATTTTGTTATAGCAGTCAAAAAGGACTACGACAGAAAGTAAGACAGTATTGGGTGTAGATCATAAATGGATTGATGTCAAATGTCCTTCCAGTTGAAATCTAGTTGAATTATTAAAATCTGGTTGAATAAATTTTATTTCAACATGCTTAGGAACAATTATTTGGGAGGCTAATTTGATTTGAAAAACTAAGTGAAGTGATTTTTTTATATATCTTCATATTCTCCTATTTTATACAGGAAGTTATCTTTATATAATATATATTTTGATGATTCTTTAAAATGAACATTTTATCTATTTTGGTAGAACATATAAATTATATATGTGTATATATGTACAGCATATACATATACAAAAACATACATATATATTTATATGAAATCTTTGTTTTAATGTGTTATTTTACCCCCCAAATCTACTTTGTCATCATCTCCTACACTTTTCCCATCCTTCTGAATCTACTTTATCTCCTTTTATCTTTCTTAAGTACTTTTATTTATTTATTTATTTAGTGATAGACAGAGAAAGGGTCAGATAGAGAAAGGGACAGACAGACAGGAAGGGAGAGAGATGAGAAGCATCGATTCTTTGTTGTGGTGCCTTGGTTGTTCATTGATTGCTCTCTCATATGTGCCTTGACCAGGGGGCTACAGCTGACCGAGTGACCCCGTGCTCAAGCCAGCGACCTTGGGCTCAAGCTGGTGAGCCTTAATCAAACCAGATGAACCCATGCTCAAGCCGGCGACCTCGGAGTTTCAAACCTGGGTCCTCCGCGTCCCAGTCCAGTGCTCTATCTACTGAGCCACTTCCCAGTCAGGCTCTTTTCTATGTATTTTTTCTGTCCTTTTTATTCCAACAATTATATGTCTTCTTTAGTATGCATCTTTGGTAACTGATTGCAACTCTTTAATAATATGACTGGTCCTTGGATTTGACTGATTGATTAATTCATTTTTCAGCAATTGTATTAGTCAGCCTTCTTCAGAAAAACAGGACCAATATGATGTATATGTATAAAGAGAAAAAGATTTGTTATAAGGAATTTGCCCATTCCTTTATAGAATTTGTTAAGTCTGAACATCTGTAGTTGGCAAGCTGGAGACCCTGGAAAGCTGATGGTGTAGTTCCTGTCTGAGTTTAAAGGCCTGAGACCCAGGGGAGCCAATAGTATAGTTATTCCCAAAGGCCTGCAGGCTCAAAACCCAGGAAGAGCTGCTGTTTCAGTTTAAATTATGAAGCATAAAAAAGATGGTGCTTAAACACAGAAGGAATTCTCTTAACCTTTTGGTCTATTCAGGTTTTCAGCTGATTGGATGAGGCTTGCATACATGAGGAAAGACAACCAGCTTTACTCAGTGTACCCTTTCAAATATTTAACTGAGTCCAAAAACACCCTTACAGATACACCAGAATTGTTTGACCAAGTAGATTCATAAAATTAATTATTACAATATTAGGTCTACTATGTGGCAGTGACTGGAAATAAAATGAGACATATTAGTTAATCCTATTAAATTGCAAAGAGTGTTAGCAATTTTTTTTAAATTATTTTTATTTATTTATTTATTTATTTACAGAGACAGAGAGTCAGAGTGAGGGATAGACAGGGACAGATAGACAGGAACAAAGAGATGAGAAGCATCAATCATTAGTTTTTTGTTGTGCATTGAGACACCTTAGTTGTTCATTGATTGCTTTCTCATACATGCCTTGACCGCAGGCCTTCAGCAGACCGAGTAACCCCTTGCTTGAGCCAGCGACCTTGGGTCCAAGCTGGTGAATTTTTGCTCAAAGCAGATGAGCCCACGCTCAAGCTGGTGACCTCGGGGTCTCGAACCTGGGTCTTCCGCATTCCAGTCTGACACTCTATCCACTGCACCACCGCCTGGTCAGGCAGTGTTAGCAATTTTGATAAATATTTATATAGTGCTTGCTTTGCCAGGCACTATTTTAAGCACTTCATATTAATTAATTCAGTCTTTGTGATAAATGTATGAAATGGATTTCCAATTTACAGATAGGGATACTGCGGTATAGAGAAATTATGTAACTTATCCCAAGTCACACAGCTGGTAAGTGTAGTTTGGATTTGAACCTTATTATTCTGACTCCACCGTTGCTCTTTTAGCCACTACTCTGTTCCTTTACTTAGGAAAATATTATAATGGGGAATATGGGATGCCATAGAAGTATATAGCAGAACCCAGGGGAATCAAAAGAAAGACACCTAAACTGAGCTTAGAAGGAGGTGCAGGTTTTAATACTGAGACAGACAGCAAAAGAACCTCCAAGAAGCTGAATTTGCGTGTGGTTAGATCTTTGACTTCAGTGGTGCGTAACAAGAGAAATAGGCTTGGAAAATAGTCATAAAGAGGTTTGTAAGTCTAGTTTAGGGGGAATAATATTAATCAATCAGACCTGTCAAATCCTAGTTCTGCTACTTTCTGTATAATTCTAAAAAAATGTCACATTATCTCATTGAGCTTTTATTTTCTCTCTAGAAAGGACTAAGAATGCCTTCTTATAAGATTGTTCTAGTCTGACCAGTGGTGCCACAGTGGATAGAGCATTGACCTGGGACTCCGATATCCCATGTTTGAAACCTCAAGGTCCCCGGCTTTAGCATGGGGTTGCTGGCTTGAGTGCGGGATCATCAACATTATCCCAAGGTCACTGGCTTGAAGCCCAAGGTCACTGGCTTGAGCAAGGGGTCACTAGCTCAGCTTGAGCCCCCTGATCAAGGCACGTATAAGAAGCAATCAGTGAACAACAAAAGTGAAGCAACTATCAGTTCATGCTTCTCATCTCTCTCCCTTCCTGTCTTTCTTTCTCTCTCTTTCTCTAAAAAAAAAGCATTGTTCAATTCATTCTTTCAATAAGTATTTAGTGTGTGCCTTTTATGGCTTCAGCAAATTCTCAATGCTAAAATCACAAAGAAATTGAATGCTTCTCTTATACTGTACAAAAATTAATTCAAAATGAATTAAAGACCTAAACTTTATGACCTTAGGCAGTGATTTCTTGGATATGATACTAAAATCAGGGTAACAAAAGTAAAAATAGATAAATGGGACTATATCAAACTTCAAAATTTCTGTGTAACAAAGGAAACTGTCAACAGAGTGAGACAGCAGTCTACAGAATGGGAGAAAATACTTGCAAACCATATATCTGATAAAGGGTTGATGTCCAGAATATATAAAGAACTACAATTCAACAACAACCATAAAAAACTCAATTTAAAAATGTACAAAGGGCCTGACCAGGTGGTGGCGCAATGGATAGCGTGTCGGACTGGGATGCGGAAGGACCCAGGTTCGAGACCCCGGGGTTGCCAGCTTGAGCGCGGGCTCATCTGGCTTGAGCAAAAAGCTAACCAGCTTGGACCCAAGGTCACTGGCTCGAGCGAGGGGTTACTCGGTCTGCTGAAGGCCCGCGGTTATGGCACATGTGAGAAAGCAATCAATGAACAACTATGGTGTCGCAACGAAAAACTGATGATTGATGCTTCTCGTCTCTCTCCATTCCTGTCTGTCTGTCCCTATCTATCCCTCTATCTGACTCTCTCTCTGTCCCTGTAAAAAAATTAAAAAAAAAAAATTAAAAGAAATATACAAGGGAATGGAATAGTTCTCCAAAGAAGACACACAAATGGCTAACTAGAATATGAAAAGCTGATCAACATCACTAATCATCAGGAAATGCAAATCAAAATAATGATATATCAAATCACCCTGCACTCATTAGGATGACTACTATAAAAAACAAACAAAACAAGTGTTGGTGGGGATGTAAAGAAACTGGAACCGTGCCCTGGCTGGTGGCTCAGTGGATAGAGCATTGCCCGAGCATATAGACATCCCCGGTTCGATCTCCGGTCAGGGCACATATTAGAAGTGACCATCCACTTCTCTTCCCCTCTCTCTCCCCCTTCTCTCCCTTCTCCCCTCTTGCAGCCAGTGGCTCAATTGGTTCAAGCATGGCCTCGCACACTGAGGATAGCTCGGTTGGTCCAAGCGTCGGCGCCATACAGGAGTTGCTGGGTGGATCCTGGTTGTGGTGCATTTGGGAGTCTGTCTCTCTAGCTCAAAAATAAAAATGAAAGAAATTGGAACCCTTGTACACTGTTGATGGGAATATAAAATGGTGCTGCTACAAAGATAAACAGTACGGAGGCTCCTCAAAAAATTAAAAGTAGAATTACCATATAATTCAGTAATCTCACTTCTGGAGAGATATATATATCCAAAAGAACTGAAAACAGGATCTTGAAGAGATATTTGCCTACTCATATTCATCATAGCATTATTTATAATAACCAAGAGATGAAAGCAATCCTGGTGTCAGTCAATGGATGAATGAATAAAGAAAATGTGGTGTATATATACAGGAGCATATTGTTTTCACCTTACAAAGGAAAGAAATCCTGTCACATTCAACAACATGGACGAAACTTGAGGATATTATGCTAAATGAAGTAAGCCAATCTCAAAAGTACAAATATGTATGATTCCAGTTATATGAGTTGTCTAAAGTAGTCACCCTCTTAGAAACAGAAAGTAGGTAACTGGTTGCCAAGGGCTATAGGGAGGAAGAAAAGGGCAGTTGTTCATTTGGTAGAGTTGTTCCTCTGTATTCAAGGATTGGTTCCAGGGCAGCCCTCCATACCAAGATCAGTGGGTGCTCAAGTCTCTTATATAAAGTAGTATAGTATTTGCGTTTAACCTATGTACATCCTTCCTAATTTAAATTAAGTTTTCTCTAGATTAATTATAACTAATACAATGTAAATGCTTTGTAAATAGTTGTTACACTGTGTTGTTTAGAGGGTAATAACAAGTTGACTACCTAGGCAACCACTGTAGGCTTTATAGTACACATCAACAATAATGTAACTTTTTCCCCCAAATATTTTTCATCTGCTGTTGATTGAAGCTATGGATTCAGAAGCCATAGATACAGAGGTTCAACTGTATAGAGTTTGTTTTGCGAGATAAAAAAAGTTCTAGAGATCTATTTCACTACAAGCTGCATATAGTTAACACTACTGCACACTTAACAATGATTAAGAGCCCTGGCCGGTTGGCTCAGCGGTAGAGCGTCGGCCTAGCGTGCGGAGGACCCGGGTTCGATTCCCGGCCAGGGCACACAGGAGAAGCGCCCATTTGCTTCTCCACCCCTCCGCCGCGCTTTCCTCTCTGTCTCTCTCTTCCCCTCCCGCAGCCAAGGCTCCATTGGAGCAAAGATGGCCCGGGCGCTGGGGATGGCTCTGTGGCCTCTGCCTCAGGCGCTAGAGTGGCTCTGGTCGCAACATGGCGATGCCCAGGATGGGCAGAGCATCGCCCCCTGGTGGGCAGAGCGTTGCCCCTGGTGGGCGTGCCGGGTGGATCCCGGTCGGGCGCATGCGGGAGTCTGTCTGTCTCTCCCTGTTTCCAGCTTCAGAAAAATGAAAAAAAAAAAAGATTAAGATGGTAAATTTCATAGGTTTTTTACAACTACAGAAGAGAAGAATCTTATGCATTATTTTCTATGAATTTTTAGAATATGAAAATTAGGTATTATTAATTTAATTAAAGAGTATAATTTGCCTTTTATTCACTCAACTATAGATACCTTTACTGGAGACACTAGGCTGTTATATTAATAGATTTCATAATTATTTTAATACACTTGAAATAAATTTGCTTTCATATCTGAGCATTTTGTACTTGATTCTTAAGCAACATTGACCAAGTTTTCTTCTTTAAGTGTATGCATTTGTGTGTATGTGAAAGTATTTATACTCATTAAATTTTCCACATCTTAGAAGGGAAGCTTTTTGTTTTTCACCATTGTGATCTTAGCTGTTAGCTTTCATACACAGCTTTTATTATGTTGCAGTAATTTCCTTCTGTTCCTAATTTGTTGAGTGTTTTTGTCATTAAATAGTGTTGAATTTTATCGAATGCATTTTTGTGCATCAATTGAGATGATCATGTGGTTTTTGTCCTTTATTTTGTTAATGTGCTTTGTTACAATAGTTCTTTAATATGATAATAAACATATACTTTAAGTGCATGATATACATACAGTACACATGTTGTATAAAGTCTTAGAAATCTAAAGGATTGCATAAGAAATTAAGTTATTTGATATGCCTTTTTTATGGTGTACAATACCCAGAATTCAAAGCAAAAGATGTATTAATAAAAGAAACAAGTAACAATGAGAAAACAAGTGTGCACATAAAAGTGAGAAATCAGTATTGTTTTTGTTGATCATCTTTTCATTTATAGCCTTGAAAATTAGAATTTTTGTTATAAGTATAAAACTAAAACAATTAACAAAGTTTCTAATTATTCTTTTCTATGAAAGTATTAATATTTGAATACTAGACAAATTTTATTGATATTTTAGGGTAAACCATGTGAAATTGTCATTTTTGTACTTCAATAATAGAACAATAGCAATTTGATATTGTATTTCACACGTGTAAAAAAAGTACCTTAAAAATATGTGCTAAAATTTCTAGAAATTTGATTCTGTTTTAATGGTATTGAAATACTTTGTCTTGATTTAGCAAATGATACTTGAACTAATATTATCTTTTTTTAGTAGTTACTTTCTAAAAAATATATTGAAAGTTGAATGAAAAATATAGTGCTCAGTTAAGTAATAGTAATTCCTGCAATAAAAGAAAAACTGTATCTGTTTTAGGCAGTTTTCTTTTGTAATTGGTGAATTATATCCTGGTGACCATTATGGGTCTAACCATGCTTTGTCCATCGTTTTGTTATGGTCACAGAAGTTGTTTTTTTATATCAAAGTGTGATGATGATAATTGTAATAACTAACATTCATTGCGGTTGATTATGTCAGGAACTGTCCCAAGACTTAACTTTTATAGACTTCTTAACTCTTCCTAACAATCTGGCAGTGAAAATGAAAGAAAGAACAAACAAACAAACAAACAATAATCCCGCAATATAGGTACTGTTATTATCTCCATTTCACAGATGGGAAGGAGGCAACTTACCCAACCTCACACAGCTAGTAAGTAGCAGAGCAGGTAATGACTGTTTACCTGAACAGGAGATCTGAGTTGAGTCATCTGTGTATTTCTACTTAGTTACTTAATAATTCTGTTGTTTGATAGATGTCTTAAAAATGTTCATGTCAACACATTTTCAATAAATTTTCACGTCTCATTCATTAGAATTTTAAAAAACCAATGAATATATTCCTTTTTTGGGTCACAGGATGGACAGCCTGAAATTTTATACACATTTTGGAATTCAATTACTCAAGCACTTTATTCTCAATTTCAAATGGCAACAAATTGTAAGTATATTATTTATTTTGCAAATTCGTTTCTTTTTTATTAAATAAGTGGTGTGACACTGGTTAACAAAATTATAGAGGTTTCAGGTGTGCCTTAACAAAATTATACAGGTTTTAGGTGTGCAATTCTGCAATGTAAATCCATTTCAAAGTGTTTTTCTTTAAAATTTTGGCCCTAGCCAGTGACTAGTGGTGCTGGCTCATTGTATGGACATTTCGGGTTCAGTTCCCAGTCAGGGCACACAGAAGTGACCATCCGCTTGCTTCCCTTCCCCCCTCTCACCCCCTTTTCTCTCTCTTCCCCTCTCGTAGCCAGTGGCTCAAGTGATTTAAGCATTGGCCCGGGCACTGAGGATAGCTTGGTTGTGTTGAGCATCGACCGGGCCCCAGATGGCGATTGCCAGATGGATCCCAGTCAGGGTGCATATGGGAGTCTGTCTCTCTATCTCCCCTCCTCTCAGTTGGGAGAAAAATTTAATGTCAAGAAGCTTTCCTCTATGGTTTATAAAACATATCTTTAAAACTTCTGACTGCCCTGGTTGTGTAACTCAGTTGGTTAGAGGGTCACCCTGATACAGCCAAGTTGCAGGTTTTATCCCCAGTCAGGGCACATACAAGAATCAATCAATGAATACATAAATAAGTGGAAAAACAAATTGATGTTTTTTTTTCTCTATCATTCTCCTTTCCTTTCTCTAAAGTCAATATAAATAGTTAATTAATTAAAACTCCTAGCTAATTGTCATTTTGTAGGATAGCCATATATTCAGTTTTATAAACAATAAGTTAATTTTTACATTTTTTATAATTAGTATCTTGAATAAAATTCTCAAAAGAATAAGTTAATTTTCCATCATTCAAACACAGAAGAATTCTATCTGGTTTTTTTTGTGTGTGTGTGTGTAAAGGATATAAAGCAATAGATGTTGAAGAAATTAGTTAATGCTTGTAGAATTATTTTTATAACTTAAATTTTTTTAAATTAAATTAAATTTATTTATTACATGAGAGGCAGGGAAGCAGAGAGCCAGGCTCCTGCATGCCCCCCAACCAGGATCCACCTGGCAAGCCCCCTCTCAGGGAGATACTCTGCAGTTCTGGGCCCCTGCTCTGTTGTTCGGCAACCAAGCTATTTTAACACATGAAGCGCAGCCATGGAACCTTCGTCAGTACCTGGGACCAACTTTTTTTTTTTTTTTTTTTTTTTTTTTCATTTTTCTGAAGCTGGAAACAGGGAGAGACAGTCAGACAGACTCCCGCATGCGCCCGACCGGGATCCACCCGGCACGCCCACCATGGGGCGGCGCTCTGCCCACCAGGGGGCGATGCTCTGCCCATCCTGGGCGTCGCCATATTGCGACCAGAGCCACTCTAGCGCCTGGGGCAGAGGCCGAGGAGCCATCCCCAGCGCCCGGGCCATCCTTGCTCCAATGGAGCCTTGGCTGCGGGAGGGGAAGAGAGAGACAGAGAGGAAAGCGCGGCGGAGGGGTGGAGAAGCAAATGGGCGCTTCTCCTGTGTGCCCTGGCCGGGAATCGAACCCGGGTCCTCCGCACGCTAGGCCGACGCTCTACCGCTGAGCCAACCGGCCAGGGCCGGGACCAACTTTTGTTTCAACTGTTTGAGCCATGGCTGCAGGAGGGAGAAAGAGGAGGGAGATGGGTGGAGAAGCTGATGGTCTCTTCTCCTGTGTGCCCTGACCAAGAATTGAACCTGGGATATCCACATGCCTGGCCAAAGCTCTACCGCTGAGCCAACCAGCCAGGGCCAATTTTATTTTTAATTTATTATGTCCTACTCAATATAACACCCTCTTTCCCCTGCATTGTGTGCCCCATGCCCCATGCAAAGTCTAACTTAAAAAGATTAAAATGATAGACTTTATGGTTTTTCCTTATTGTTAAAAATGAAGACTTATTGAATGTACAGGTGAAATATCGGCATTATGAATTAAAAGTTGTTTACCCAATATGATCCACAAAACATTTAAAATTTGTTTTTGCCATGAATAACTACACAAGGTAGTTCTAAACAATGAAATATACAAAGTAGCTAATAATTTATGAGTGTTATTGTCTAATCACTGAAGATGAGAATATTAAATGTCCTAGGCTTTTAAAAAGCGTTTTCAGAGTTTGTATATAGTTAAATTTTTATTCACAAACTTACTGAAAGTACCTAGTACATAGAAACATTATTTAGTCACTGATAATACAGGGTTAAGTAAACCGCACTACCTACCTCCCTATTTCTATTTCTGAAGAAGTATGTAGAAAGGCTCTGTCCATAGGAGAGGTCTTCATTAATGTGTGGCCAAACAACCCTGGCCTGGTAGCTCAGCTGGTTAGAGTGTTTTGTGGATACACCATAGCTGTAGGTTTCATGCCTGGCCAGGGCATGTATAGGAGTCAACCAATGATGCATAGATAAGTGGAACAACAAATCTATTTCTCTCTCTCTCTCTCTCTCTCTCTCTCACTCTCACTCCTTTCTCTAGTCAGGGCTAAAACTCATGAAATATTTTAGGATATAATCTTTTAAATATTCAGATATAGTATTATATAAGAATAGCCTTTTAGGCCCTGGTCGGTTGGCTCAGTGGTAGAGCATCGGCCCAGTGTGTGGAAGTCCTGGGTTCAATTCCTGGTCAGAGCATACAGGAGAAGTGACCATCTGTTTCTCCACTCCTTCCTCTCCCCCTTCTCTTTCTCTCTCCTTCTTCCTCCCTCCCTCTCTCTCCTGCAGCCATGGCTGGAATGGTTCCAGCAATTTGGCCCTGGGCACTGAGACTCACCTCAGATGCTGAAATATTCAATAGCTTGGTTGCAGAGCAGTGAAGCAGCAGCTCAGAAGGGCAGAGCATATCGCTGTAGGGGGTTTGCTGGATGTGTTGCAGGAATGCAGGAAGCAACTCTCGGAGGACAAAAGACTCTCAGACAACTTGCTGAAGGAAAGGGGATTTATTTAGCCTTTGCAACAACGTGGCCTAATTGGATTCAAAACACAAGATCCCTGGAGACAGATTTCTTCCATCTTACATACTTTTTCAGTGTTCATGCACAGGGTGCATGATTCCTTTGTCTGTAGGCATATGTAACCTTCATATAGTTGCAGGAAGCAACCCGTCGGAGGATAGATACTCAGATAACTCAATCATTAAAGGAAGGAGAAGTTATTAAGCCAGTGGAGCATGTGGGGCTTGTAGCTCCAAAACACAGGCTCCCCGAAGTTGATTTTGTTACAGGTTATATACCTTTACAGTATCTAAGCAATGGGCATGTAGTTTCTTTGTTTAAGGTTTCCCAAGACTCAAGGAGAGAGGAGGGAAAGTTTCAGTGGGGTCAGCAAGGGAGAAGGGGTTTCCAGATCACTGGCCATAATTACACACAGATCCTGCTATTCTTGCTTTGTATTGTAACTATGGAATACAGTTAATTTATCACTGGCTAACTCGGTTACCCCAGCTGGCTCCTTTCCCTTGTATTCTTTTTGTTTCTTCCTTCTAAGCCAAGAGGGGGCCTGCCCCTCCTTCCATACTTCCCCCTTTGAGAGTTCAGAATTCCTTTTATACTGGAGTCTCACATTCTTCATCTGATCCCAAGGGCAAGGCCTTATAGTGGTGGGTAAAGTATACATGGGCCATGGTTCATTGCTGTACTGTGGCCTCTATCATGTTCCTTGTGCTGTTCATTAATAATGGCAACAGACACGGACCTATTAAGCAAATTCATAGGAGTAGTAAGACTACTGCTATTAGGGTTTTAAACCCACCAAAAGCTGAGAACCATCCCCCCAAAAGGCTATTAGAGTTTTGTTTCTGCCAGACTTGCACAGGCACATGTGCCAGTTTTATCATCTTCTTGACAAGGTCTTCAACTGCCTGGCCCTGGTCATCTATTTGCAGGCAACAGCTAGTGAGATTGAATTTTCTACATACTCTTCCTGCTGCTAGCAGATAATCTGGTGCCAATCTGTTTTAGTAGATGGCATTTGTCATCTGAGTTTGCTGATGTGCAAGGAGGGTTAAGGCTCTCCCAGCTCATTGGTAATGATTTCTAAAACTGCCTGCAATCGGATAATCCGGTTTAACATATAGATGGGGATGCAGAATCCCCAAGATCCATCCTCTGCCCAGGTGACAGGTTTCATAGTGTTGGATTATCTGCTCTGGGGGCCACTCATCATCTTTCCAGTCTCCTATCTGGAGTTCTCTTTTTACTCATTGTAAGGGCTGTGGAGCTGGGTAGCCAAGTAGTTCCCTTGTTTCCAGAGGCAAGAGGAAAAAGGAGGCTTTATCATACCTATTACACAGCTTCCTTCCCAATTCTTGGAAAGGCGGGTATAAGCCCTATTCCCACAGATCCAGTAAAGTCCACATGGTGCCATCCAGTCTCTGGCCCTGCCTGGGTCCTGCCAGGCTCCAGTTAGCTCAGGGAATCTGGCTAATGGATTTCTCTCCATCTGTTTTCCCTACCACACACTGAATACTGAGTCTGATTATAGGTACAGGTCCCTTTCTGAGTTCCCTCACACTCATAGAAGCCATAGAAAAGCAAGGTGCTGGAGACCTTCTGGCCTTCCTTGGTGACATGGATACACAGTTCACAGTCCTCTGCCCTAGTTCCCCTCTTTCCTCAGAGTCCAATTATATGCAGCCCCACAGTGAGATTCCTCAGGCTTCAGTCATGTGTGGACCAGCCAGCTCATGGTCAATTTACAAGGGTTGGCAGGGTCAGTCTCTGCTGTCCACAAAGGTGTCTCCGCCAGGGCCACAGACTTCAGCCAGCTGTGGTGAATCCAGGCGGGTATGCCTTCTACCTTGGTAGGAGTGGGGGTGGTCAGGATCACAGTATAGGTTCGTTCTACCTGGGTCGGAGGGGAGCTGGATTCCAATCTTTGGGGAAAAAGAATGGGAATGGGCAAACAAACTGATTGGACCCCTATCTAGCACCCACTTGGATATGGTACTGGCTACCTTGCCTAAAGCTTCTATTTCTCCTAATTCTCGGGGAGTTCCGGGCAAGCTATGTAATATTGGGGGAGGCCTATTGTATTATACCTTATAAGGTGAATACCCGGTGTTCTTGGAGGGGGTACACTGAATTGTAAGGTATTTTCTGCTGAAGAAAGAAGGACATAGCTACCAAGTGTGGACAAGCAAAAGCTTTATTTAGAGCGCTCTCGGGCGAGGTTCACTGGTCCACAAGACAGGGGCCAGGGAAGTCGCGCAGCTTCTCCCACCCAGGGGTAATTTATAGCATCGGTAGGGTGGTGGTGAGGTAATAGGTTGTGGCGAAATTTCATTGCACAGTTGTTGTTTTTCAAAGCGCTCCTGGGCCGTTTCTTTTGGCAGCCGTGGGTGTGGGTGGTTTCGGCCAAAGTTCTTGGACCCAGTTCTCCATCTGACTTTCCCCCATTGCCAACCGACCTCACACAAATCTTAAACAATATTAGAGGCAAGGCTTGTACCCATTTAAAACCTGTTTCCTGACATAATTTGCTAAGCCCTAACTTCAGAGTCCTGTTCATGCATTCTACCTTTTCCGAGCTCTGAGGACTGTATGCTCCTTGAAGCTTCCAGGTGATGTCCAATGCTTGAGCTATTCCTTGTACTACCTCAGCCATAAAGGCTGGGCTGTTGCCAGAGCCTATCCAGAGTGGCAGTCCAAACCTTGGAATTACTTCTCTGAGCAATGCCCTTGTTATTTCTCTAGCCTTTTCAGTCCGAGTAGGGTAGGCCTCTACCCATCCTGAGTAGGTGCATACTAACACCAACAGGTACTGGTAACCTTGACTCTTGGGCATCTTGGTGAAGTCCACCTGCATATCCTCAAAGGGAGTTGCCCCTTACGACTGAATACCAGAAGGCACTGAAGGTCCTTGTTTTGCATTATCCTGATGGCAGATTGAGCAGTGCAGGCTGACTTTCTTGGCTAGGGTTGCCAAGAGGGATATAGAAGTATCTCCCTAGCAGTGTTTCTGTCTTTTCTTGTCCCAGATGGGTGGCAGTATGCAAAGCCTGGATACCGCTGGCCCCAACAAATGAGGGATGACAACTCTACCATCGGGCAGTTGCATCCAGCCGTCCTTTAATTCTTTAGCCCCTTCTTTCTCTACTTTTTCTCTCCCTCGGAATATCTGGGTGCAAGTTCTGGGGCCCATGGGATGAGAGGGGCTATAGTATCCTTGAGGTAAGGCAGGGTAGAAGCCCTCTTTGCCTCTGCATCTGCTCTGGCATTTCCCTGGGCTTCTATCATTCCTCTCTTCTGGTGTCCTCGGCAGTGGATCACTGCTACTTGCTCTGGCTTCCAGACTGCTTCCAGCAGCTGGAGAATTTCTCCTGGATATTTAAGATCTTTGCCCCCAGAAGTTAGGAGTCCTCTCTCTTTGTAAATTGCCCCATGTACTTGGAGAGTGAGAAAGGCAAAACGGGAATCTGTAAAGATACTCTTTTCCTTTCACTGAGCTTTAAGGCTCGGGTCAGGGAAATCAGTTCTGCCCACTGAGCAGAAGTGCCTTGGGGTAGAGGCCGTGCCTCTACAGTCTCTGTTAGAGTCACTACTGCACACCCTGCCTGTATTTCTCCCCTTGAGTTGCCAGAGCTGTTTCTGTCCACATACAGCTCCCAGTCGGGCTCCCTTAGGGGTTGACCCAGTAAGTCCGGCCTGCTGGAGTATACTGAGTCAAGTACTTCCAAGCAACTCTGCTGTGGCTTTCCCTCATTCACTGGGAGCAGCGTTGCTGGATTTAAAGTGGTACACACCTCTATTTCTAGTCTTGGGTTTTCACATAAGCTCTGGTACTTAGTGAGGTATTAGTGAGCCAGTGATGTCCTTTTGCATTCATCAGAGACTCAACTGCATGTGGCACCCACACTTTCAGGTCTTGTCCTAAAGTTATTTTGTCTCCCTCTTGTACCAGCATGGCAGTGGCTGTTAGGGCTCTCAAGCATGGTGACCAGCCCTTTGCAACTTCATCTAGTTGCTTGGAGAGGCAGGCTACCTACCGGTCTGGTCCATGACCCCAAATCCTGGGTTAATATACCCACTGCTGTCTTGCTCCTCTCTGAGATGTACAGCACAAAAGGTTTTGCTAGGTTAGGAAGACCTAGCGCTGGGGCAACTTGTAATTCCTTTTTAAGAGTCTGAAAGGCACAGTCCTGTTCTGGCCCCCAGTCCATGGGCTCTTTTTCTCCCCCCTTTGTGACTTCATAGAGGGGCTTGGCCAGTACTGCAAAGTTGGGAATCCACAAATGGCAGAATCCTACTGCATCCAGAAACTCTCTAACTTTCCGCATGGTGGGGACTGGGGTGTTCTGAATAACCTGTTTCTGTTCTACTCCCACCTCCTCTCCCCCTCCTGGAGAATGAATCCCAAGTATTTTACCTGCCTTTGGCAGATCTGGGCCTTCTTCTTCAAGACCTTGTATCCATTCTTCTCTAGATGACGTAGAAGCTCATCCATTCCTCGAGCACATCCTTGGAGAGTCTCATGACCTAGCAACAGGTCATCCACGTACTGAAGGAGGACACACTGATGTCCTGTGCAGGAAACCTCTGGAGGTCCCGGGCAAGGACTTCCCCAGAGATGGTAGGGGAGTTCGTGAACCCTTGTGGGAGCCTAGTCCAGGTGTACTGCACCTTTGCCCCTGTAGCCAGGTCCTCCCATTGGAAGGCAAACAGCTCCTGGCTTTCAAGAGCCAGTCTTATACTAAAGAAGGCATCTCTTAAGTCCAAGCAAGTGAACTGTGAGACTCAAGCAGGGGGGAGGCTTAGGAGGGTGTGAGGATTTGGTACTGTCAGGTGCAGAGTCACTGCTGCCTCATATACGACCCTCACATCCTGGACTGGCTGACAATCATTGGTCCTTGGTTTTTTGACAGGAAGCAAAGGAGTATTCCAGGGTGACTGGCATGGGATAGTGATTTTATACTCTTTGAGTCTGAAAATGCACCTGGATCCCTTCCAAGGCCTCCCTAGGAATCGGGTATTGTTTCTGGCTGACAGGCAGTGTCTTAGGTTTTAGCTCTCTCTGCACTGGCACTTGGTTTACTGCCAGCCCAGGAGAGGGTTTTCTTCAGCCCAGACTCCAGGGTATTTTTGAATTAGTTTTTGGCTTGGAGGCTTCCCAGACACGGCAGCAAAAATCCTCCAGTCCTCCTCTCTGGGGACAGTTAGAGTTAGAACAAGCCTGGGCTTAGGCACCTGTACGTCCAGCTGGTCATTGTCAGCAAAAGATATAGTAGCCCTTAATTTGCTCAGCAGATTGCATCCTAATAAGGGCACTGGACAGTCAGGCATGTATAAGAATGGATGTATAATTTCATGACCTCCTATTGTACATTTATGGGGCAGACAGAATGCCTGTTCGTCTTGTGTTCCTGTAGCTCCTATAATGTCCACTCTACGGATGGAGAGTGGCGCTACTGGCCGGGTCACCACTGAGTGTTCAGCCCCTGTATCAGTCAGGAAGTCCATCAGCTGTCCCCCTACCTCCATGTGGACCATAGACTCAGTAGGGTCCCTGAGTCCAGTCACCTCAATCTTAGAGGGACTCCCCAGCTATGTTGAACAGGGTGCCTTCCCCTTGGGAGGTGGCTAACAATCATGCCTCCCCCTCGTCCCAGTTGGGACATTCATTTTTCCAATGACCTGTTCCCCTGCAGATAGCACACTGACCACGTCGCAGGGGAACTCTGCCTGACTGCCCTTTCTTGCCCTTTCTTGCCCTTTCCTGTCTTCTTTCCATTTTCGAACAGGGGGGATTTTCCTTTTCCCTTCTGCTGAAAGGCTGCAGCTGTGAACTCTGCCTTTTTCTGCATTCGGCGCTCATCTTCCTTTCTGCTCGTAATCTCCCTGTTCACATAGACTTTATTGGCTACTGCTAGGAGTTGGGACATATTCATTCCCACAAAGCCTTCTAATTTCTGGAGTTTCTTTTTTCTATCTCCTGCACCCTGGCTGACAAAGGCCATATTAACCATTCTTTGGTTCTCTGGACTCTCTGGGTCAAAAGAGGTATAGATTCTATAGGTCTCACACAATCTCTCATCAAAGTCACGCGGACTTTTACCCTTCCTCTGCAAAGCCTCTGCCACCGTGTTGATAGTGGACTTCTGGCCTCCCTTCTGCAGGCCTTGGAGGAGAGACTATCTATATCTACTCAGTCGTTCCAAGCCTCCTCCTCATTTGGGTCCCACTTAGGATCCTCTCCTGGCATCTGGACCCTTGCATATTCCTGGGGTTCTGGTATTCCTCAGGAGCATTCTTCTCTAGCCATTTAGTTGCCACCTGCATTATCCAGCATCTTTCCTGTGTGTTGAACAGAGTGAGTAGCAATTGATTGATGGCAGTCTGCCCACATAGGATTGTGGGTGTGGAGTATGGATTGCATGAGATCTATTAGGGCCTGAGGCTTTTCCATATAAGAGGGGATGTGGTGCTTCCAATTGAGAAGGTTGGTGGTGTGAAAGGTTTATACATCAGCACGCGCCATTCCACTATATTCCCTTGCTCATTTATTACCATGTTTCTTACTTCTCTCAGAGGCATCTGCATACCAGGCATTTTTTTTTTTTTTTTTTTTTTTTTTTTAGCATAACCTCCCAGGTAGGGGGGGAAGAGCCTGGGCCTGATTCTGGCAGTGCAATGGGAATCACCTCCGGCTCGGGCTCAAGCGACCTTATGCTGGGACCTGATGTATCTGGCGATGATGGGCTTGAGTCAGTGGTAGTCTCTGGGGTGGACAAAGAGTCAGGTATGAATGGGTAGAGCCTTGCCGGTACATAAGGTGAAGGAGCCAGAGTTTCTGCCCCTTCTGGTTCACTAAGGGTTAAAATTTCTGGGTTTGGCTGCTGCAGCAGCTCTCTGGGTCTGGTGGAACGCTTCTGTGCCTTAGCCGCCAATACTGTAGAGGCCTGACCTCTAAGCCAAGTGGGTGGGTACAACACTAGTGTAAGCCAAGTGTCTATGTAGGGAAACTGGTTGGCGTGGCCTGGATCTCCAGTAACTGCCACACCTTCTGTACAACAGACTTATCCAAGCTTCCTTCCGATGGCCACCCTATCCCAAAAATGGGCCATTCTAATTCACATAAGGTCCTCAGTTTCCCTGGGGACATAGTAACCCCATACTCCCCTTTCTTAAAATTCTTGACCATCATGGCTGAAGGAGTGGGTTTCCCCTGTGAACCTCCCATACCCCCCATGACAGGTAACAGTCACCCCACAAGAAGAAATGGAGGAATGGGAGGGGGAACTTGGAGGGGACGCCACTCACTCAGTCTGTCACCGGCCGCTCCCCTTGCAGGAATGGCGGGCCCTCTTGGCTTATGGCAGGCTGATATAAACCATCAGCATGCAATTCTGCCTCTTAACTGTATGAGGCACCCTACAGAACCATTGTTCAGGACCCAACACTTGCTTTGGCCCTGTGGGGGAGTCAGAACCTTCTCCCGGTGTCCGTCTTGTTTACTCTGCACTCACTCTCTTCCACACAACCTCCCACACACCAGTGGAGAGTGACAAGTCACCACTCCTAACCCCGTGGGGTCCATTCCCCACAACCAGTGGAGAGTGCACAGTCACCGCTCCTAACCTATGGAGGGAGATTAGTGACTCTCCGGAGGCTGATCAGACCTCCCTTTTGCCCAGTAGGGCAGGACCTCAGCTAGCTACCCTTGCCCGGTATGCCTTACTGTGATTCAGACGCTCCCCTGTTCCCATTCCTCTGTTATCTGAATCATGCTGGGACCGGCAGGTGGGAATTCTTTTTGCCCTGTGAGGCATCCACACTAGAAAATTCCCGGTGCACATTCAGCGGGTACGTCTACAGGATGGTTTGGGGGCTCCCCAGTGGGGTACCCAAAGTCCGCCAAATGCAGATGTCTCTCCTCCTCGCTTCCCAGCCAGTGCATCAAAATTTGTTCCAGGAAGCGACCCAATGTAGGATAGACACTCATATAACTCAATCATTAAAGGAAGGAGAAGTTATTAAGCCGGCGGAGCACGTGGGGTTTGTAGCTCCAAAACACGGGTTCCCCAAAGTTGACTTTCTTACAGGTTATATACCTTTACAGTATCTAAGCAATGGGCATGTAGTTTCTTTGTTTAAGGTTTCCCAGGACTCAAAGAGAGGGAGGGCAAGTTTCAGTGGGTCAGCAAGGGAGAAGGGGTTTCCAGATCACTGGCCATAGTTACACACAGATCCTGCTATTCTTGCTTTGTATTGTAACTATGGGATATAGGTAATTTATCACTGGCTGACTTGGTTATCCCAGCTGGCTCCTTTCCCTTGTATTCTTTTCGTTTCTTCCTTCTCAAGGAAGAGGGGACCTACCCGTCCTTTCACAATGTCTCGGGAGGGGAGGAGGCATGAAGGGAATTTCTGACCATTTGTCTTAATTCTGTATAAATCGTGTTTTTCTTGTTTTGTGTTGCAAGTTGTCTCAGGAAGCTGATAGGGAACTGTAATTAAAGTGGCTGACTTAGTCATTCCTGCCATCTTTCTCCTTCCTCAGGTGAATTCCAGTCGGGGAGCATGTGGGTGTCTGTCTCTCTGCTTCTCTGCCCCCCTGCCTCCCTACCTCACACTTAAAAAATATATATATATCCTTTTAGTAGTTTCTGACTTCATGTATGAAAGTAATGGGTTTTCACGAGAACAACTATCATCATAAAATTTTCTTCACATTGTAATCCAATTATTTCTAATGGAATACAATTGACTAATTACCAGTTTTTTTTTTTTAAAAAAACCTCAGTTTTTTAAATTAAAGATAGCAAATGTAAATTAGTTGGCCTCACAAGAAAGCTCTGTTATTTTTTAAAAGCTGAGGTGTAGTATGGGCTTCTTTGGTTGTGGGGCAGTGAGCTCTTGCTCCATAACAAAATTATATGATGTTTATGCTTCACTCCAAAGTAGCTGGTAGTAGGGGAAGATTCTCTAGGAAGGTAGATAAACAAGATTGAGTTAAGTGCAGAGCACTTATTATATGTTTGATGTCTATAACAGGTTTTTTCAAAATGTCAAGGAAAATGTTTAAGGCAGATAAAGTCAGCAAAGAAGAATAAGAAAAATCAGAAGAGTAGAAAACCGAGGAGAGAATGAAATCATGGAGTTTCTCAAAGGAGTGATAAACAAATCAAATGAGATCAGCAAATTATGCTCTGTTCATAGCAGTTAGAATGAGATTGTAACTTTACCTAAAGAATTTCAGTTGCATTCTGGAAAAGGCAAGAAATGTGTATAGACTATTATTACAAGTGTTGCATCTGGACAGCAAGGAAACAAACTTTTTGCCACACGAACGAGAAGTCAAATTAAGGAATCTTTATTTTTAAGCCGGAGATCATACGGAGACCTACGTAAATCAAATCATGGGGCCCTGAACAAGCTCAGGGGTTTGCTTTTAAAGGCAATAAAAGAAGCGAGGGGAGTGGGTGAGCACCTAGCCAACAACAGGCTTTCAGTTATTGTTGGAACAATCTAGTCTAGGGAGAGGGTGCTCAGAGAAGCATTTTACAAAAAGCAAAAGAATGTGCTTGGTTATCTTAGCCCAGGGGTCCCCAAGCTACGGCCCCCGCAGGCCGCATGTGGTCCCCTGAGGCCATTTATCCAGCCCCCCTCCCCCACCGCACTTCCAGAAGGGGCACCTCTTTCATTGATGGTCAGTGAGAGGAGCATAGTTCCCATTGAAATACTGGTCAGTTTATTGATTTAAATTTACTTGTTCTTTATTTTAAATATTGTATTTGTTCCCGTTTTGTTTTTTACTTTAAAATAAGATGTGCAGTGTGCATAGGGATTTGTTCATAGTTTTTTTTGTAGTCTGGCCCTCCAATGGTCTGAGGGACAGTGAACTGGCCCCCTGTGTAAAAAGTTTGGGAACCCCTGTCTTAGCCTTTTACAGAGGTTGTTAAGGCAGCATCCTGAGCGCTTTTCCGGGATCCAGGGACATTTGGGAACATTTATGCCCTTTACAGAACTAATTTTTTTTTTTTTTTCTGAAGCTGGAAACGGGGAGAGACAGTCAGACTCCCGCATGCGCCCGACCGGGATCCACCCGGCACGCCCACCAGGGGGCGATGCTCTGCCCCTCCAGGGCGTTGCTCATTGCGACCAGAGCCACTCTAGCGCCTGGGGCAGAGGCCAAGGAGCCATCCCCAGCGCCCGGGCCATCTTTGCTCCAATGGAGCCTCGGCTGCGGGAGGGGAAGAGAGAGGCAGAGAGGAAGGAGAGGGGGAGGGGTGGAGAAGCAGATGGGCGCTTCTCCTGTGTGCCCTGGCCGGGAATCGAACCCAGGACCTCTGCACGCCAGGCCGACACTCTACCACTGAGCCAACCAGCCAGGGCTACAGAACTAATATTATGGCTTTACACAACTCTTATCATTTATTCATCTGCAAACCTTGCAAAACTTGTTCTATGGTCAGGGTTTTGGTGTTACTGCACTTCACAAGGAGTGACAGGACAGTGGCTACTAGTGAACAGTTTGTAGAGTCAAGGGGTATGTGTTGCCATGATATTTGTATTTTTGTTCTTTTATACTATGAGTGCATGTTCAAGCATTTCTTTTTAAATTGATGGGAAGCTAAATATACAAAGAGAAATAGTTTTGGAGGAGATGAGAGGAAATGGATGGGATTACGTGCAGAAGCTGAAGAGTTGGTCTTGTATAGAATGGACACTTGTTCCTGTTAAGAAGACCAGCTTGACCAGGCAGTTGCGCAGTGGATAGAGTGTCGGACTGGGACATGGAGGACCCAGGTTCTAAACCTCTAGGTCACTAGCATGAGCACCGGCACATCTGGCTTGAATATGGGATTGCTGGCTTGAGCGTAGCACCGGCACATCTGGCTTAAACGTGGGGTCGCTGGCTTGAGCATGGGATCGTAGACATGACCCCATGGTCATTGGCTTGAGCCCAGAGATCACTACCTTGAAGCCCAAGGTCACTTGCTTGGGCCCAGGGTCACTTACTTGAGCAAGGGGTCACTCACTCTGCTGTAGGCCCCCGGACAAGGCATGTGTGAAAAAGCAATCAATAAACAAGCAATCAACAAACAACTAAGATGCTACAAGGAAAAGTTGATGCCTCTCATCTCTCTCCCTTCCTGTTTGTCTGTCCCTCTCTCTGACTCTCTGTCTCTGTCAAAAAAAAAAAAAGAAGAAAAAGAAGTTGAAGGTCAGAAATATTTATAGGGGAATAGAGGATTAAAAAGTTGAAGAGATTCTCTTCTGGCAACTTTTCTTTTTTCTGTGAGCTCGGGAAAGGTGGTCATCCACTTAAGTGGGTTGATTCAGCACCAGCTAGTCAGGAAACTGAAGGAGAATGTGTATGGTTTGTATTCCTGCTAAAACAGAAGGTTGTGATATAAAATGCATACCTAGTTGGTAGTGAATTCTATAACTTCGTGTTGCTGCTACAAGAAATGTTCCAGGGACCATAGCTAGATATTTCAGACAGTTACTCCATCCTAATTTTATTTATATATATAAATAATGTCTGGGTGTTACATATATATATATATGAAGTGTGATTTTATTATATATCTATAATTGGGGTAAGGGTATATATACTGTTAGGGTTTTGTTTTGTTTTTTTGTTTTTTTTTTAAATTTTTATTTATTCATTTTAGGGGGGGGAGAGAGAGAGGGGGAGAGAGAGAGAGGAGGGGGAGGAGCAGGAAGCATCAACTCCCATATGTGCCTTGACCAAGCAAGCCAGGGTTTTGAACCGGCAACCTCAGTGTTTCCAGGTTGACGCTTTATCCACTGCGCCACCACAGGTCAGGCTGTTAGGGTTTTTTTTTTGTTTTGTTTTGTTTTGTTTTGTTTAGTCGGATTGTCCAGTCAGAACTTAATGTTTCAGGTTTTGATAGGATTTTACATTCAAAGCTTACTTTTTTTTTTTACAGTGATAGAGAGAGAGTCAGAGAGAGGGATAGATAAGGACAGACAGACAGGAACGGAGAGAGATGAGAAGCATCAATCATTAGTTTTTTTGTTGCAACACCTTAGTTGTTCATTGATTGCTTTCTCATATGTGCCTTGACCGTGGGGCTACAGCAGACCAAGTAACCCCTTCCTTGAGCCAGCGACCTTGGGTCCAAGCTGGTGAGCTTTGCTCAAACCAGATGAGCCACACTCAAGCTGGCGACCTCGGGGTCTCGAACCTGGGTCCTCCGCACCCCAGTGCGATGCTCTATCCACTGCACCACTGCCTGGTCAGGCTCAAAGCTTACATTTTAATAACAGTTTATCTTACATGAGATTTCTCTTGAGTTTTAAAAAGGACTATTTCTATTCTGAATTTGGCTTTATATTAATAAAAATTATAGTTAAATTAATTCAAAAGGCATATTAATTTTTAATAAGATATACTTACAATTAATATTAATTCATATAAACATTTATTTGTTTTTAATATATGTCTTGGACCATAAAATTCTCAAACATAGAAGGAAAAGTTATTGCCCACTTCAGTGGCTAAAGGAGGTAATGGGGCCCTGGCCCGTTGGCTCAGCAGTAGAGCGTCGGCCTGGCGTGCAGGAGTCCTGGGTTCGATTTCCGGCCAGGGCACACAGGAGAAGCGCCCATCTTCTTCTCCACCCCTCCCCTTCTCCTTCCTCTCTATCTCTTCCCCTCCCGCAGCCGAGGCTCCATTGGAGCAAACATGGCCCGGGCACTGAGGATGGCTCTGTGGCCTCTGCCTCAGGAGCTAGAATGGCTCTGGATGCAACAGAGCGACACCCCAGAGGGGCAGAGCATCGCCCCCTGGTGGGCATGCCGGGTGGAAACAGGTTGGGCGCATGTGGGAGTCTGTCTGACTGCCTCCCCATTTCCAGCTTCAGAAAAATGGGAAAAAAAATTAAAATTAAAATAAATAAATAAATAAAAAGAGGTAATGGGGCATGTTCTGTGGTGATGCAGTGGGTAAAAGTATCGACCTGGAATGCTGAGGTCACTGGTTCAAACCCTGGACTTGTTAGGTCAGAGCACATATGAGAAGCAACTACTACAAATTGGTGCTGCTTCTTCTCCCCCACCGCCTTTCTCTCTCTCTCTCTCTCTCTCTCTCTCTCTCTCAAAGCAATAAATAAAATTTTTTAAAAAAAGAATAAAGAATAACAAAGGTAACAGGAAAATTTACTAATGGAATGATTGACTTATCTATTTTATTCTGGTACTTTATTTTACTTCTATTTCTGTAGAATATTTGGGCTAATTTTTCAATAATACTTTAAATAATTATATTTTTTCCATAATAATTTCAAGAAAATGTTTTTTCCCTTTTTGTTGAATTTATTGAGGTGACAGTGGTTAACAAATTTATATAGGTTTCAGGTGCACAGTTCTATAATATATCATCTGTATACTGTATTGTGTGTTCCCAACAATATACTTCTTATAAAAACTGGTTTTTGTTTTCTGTTGGGAAGGAGTAATATAGTCTATGATACCAGTCTTTGAAAGTAGGTGTTTGTAAGATCACTGTATATCTCTAAACATTTGATTTTCATATGATTTTTGTTGATGTGAATGAAGTATAGTTGATTTTATTATGGCAAGCAGATTCTACAGTGATCCCTGCCTCCTAGAATTTATACCCTGTATAATCTCTTCCCCTTGAGTATAATAAGAACTTGCTTCTAACCTACTGAACATGCAAAGGGGTTGTCTTTTCTGTGATTAGGTTACATAAGACTGTAACTTCTATCTTGTTCACAGACTATTGCTTTCCTGACTTGCAAGCTTTTAAAATAAGCAACCAAGTTGGAGAGGTCCACTTGGCGATTAACTAACATTGACCTGACCTCCAGCCAACAGCAAGCTAGTATTGAGGCCCTCAGTTTAATAGCTTCAAGGAATTGAATCCTGGTAAGCAGTATATGAGCTTGGAATCAAATCCTTCCCTGCTTGAACATGTAGATGAGATTCCAGCCCTGACTGACAATCTCATTATAGCCCCTGAAGCAGAGGACTCAGCATGCCTAACCCACAGACACTGTTAGGTAGTAAATGTATTTTTAACATAAACAGCTACATTTGTAGCAATTTCTTTTGTAATAATATTTAATATAATTATGAAACAAAATATTTTCAAGATATACCAAACCCTAGTATATTACTGGCCTCTGATACTTTCATAATGCTAGGTAATTTAGGTACAAGGCCTGATAATTTATTGGGAACTGAGCCAGTAGGAAGGGAATGAATTAGAAATGGGTAGCAATATAATTACAAAGGAAGGACCCAACCTAGTTATAGAGGCCAACTCTCAGGCCTCTATATCTAAAGAGCATTGCAAGTTATTACAATTAGAGCAGCAGCCACTACTGGGGTAATCTACCTTAAGTTCTTTGCATTTCCCATCTGTTCTGTCTTCCCCAGATGTCCAGATGGGTCATATTCCTGCTTCATTCAGACAGGCCCTTCCTGTCTGCAGTTTATAAAATACCACTCTCTATCACTATCTGTTTTCTAACCGTACTTAATTTTTCTTCACTGCCTAAATTATGTTGCATACATATTTGTTTATTGTCATCCTTTCTTAGATTACAGGTTTCTTATGGGTAAGAACTTTGCATATTTTGTTCATTATTACAAATGCAACATTTGCAGCAATACTTGTCATATAGTAAATGATCAGCAAATATATGTTGCATGGATAAATGATTGAATCTCCTAGGTAGATTTTGCACTCTCCATTATTGAGTTGCCTGAAGGTTGCTGAGATTGTTAAGGAGCACTGCCCATTGTTGGCCGGGACCTCAGCCGCTGGCTGAGGTGTAGTAACAGCAGTATACATGCATGTCAAGATTTAGCACAGCTACTCAAGACTGAGGCAAGAGGTATGAGTATTATAGCTCTGGGATAAAGCAAATATTAAGGTTGTTCTCCGAAGCCTTGAACTAGGCAATCTGGGAGTAGTGCAGCAATTAAAACTAGACTGTTAGAGCCTGAGGAAATTATTTCATTCCAAACCTAGAGCCCTCTTCATTCTTTTTCTTTAGTCCATTTGTTCACTCAGTGACTCAGTGCCTAATGTTATTCTAGGCAAAAGAAATATAGAGACATGTTAAGTAATATCAATCCTCTCATTCAACTTGATAGTCAGTACAGCACAGACCAAGGAATAACTTCTTATAGTGTTCATTGCTGTAAGGAAAGTAAAACAAACGTACTGGAATAATGACAGGAAGAGAAAGAAGGAACACGGGGACAATTTCTATTATTTCTTCTCTACATGACTTAGCTAAAGGTTTGAGATGGGTTTCAGCCAACACATTTTTGAATGTACAGAGATATTTACTACAATGAATTGAAGAATACAGAGATAAGGAAATAAAATCAAAGACAGACATTCTTAATGAGGGTTATTTTTCCAGAGCTGTTGCCTGTCTAAAAAAAGTACATAAAATTATTTTTTCTAAATGATGAAATATGTATTCTAATAGTAATGAAATTGGTTAATCTGAGTTTCATCTCCATGTTAGTGCCTATGTTGGAGTCACTGGTAATTAATAGAAAAGAACAATAGCTTGCACAAGGGGATACTCTGGATAATAAATTACTAAAAAACTGGGAATTGGTGACCTGTCATTTTCTTTCTATAAATAATTTGTTAGATTATTAAGTATGCAGTATGTTTTCTACAAATATTTATCAAATGTTGAGTATTATCAAGTTTGTAGTTAGTTTATTGTGAACATTTTATAACTGCACATAAAAGAAAAAGTAGACCCCGAGGTCGCCAGCTTGAGCACAAGCTCATCTGGTTTGAGCTAAGCTCACCAGCTTGGACCCAAGGTCGCTGGCTTGAGCAAGGGGTTACTCGGTCTGCTGTAGCCCCACGGTCAAGGCACATATGAGAAAGCAATCAATGAACAACTAAGATGTCGCAACAAAAAACTAATGATTGATGCTTCTCATCTCTCTCCGTTCCTGTCTGTCCCTATCTATCCCTCTCTCTGACTCTCTGTCTCTGTAAAAAAAAAAAAAAGTCAGACAAAAGAAAAAGTAGAAATGGATTCAATATTTAAATTTATACTTATTTGTAAGCTTTAAATATTATATATCTGACATAAATAACATGAAATTAATCACATGTACTGAGGTAATATACTTAAAGTTTGGCTATCTGAAACCCTAAATAATGATTTGTTCTAAAAACATAAGATTTCTATGAAAGTCAGCATACTGCTCATTAAAAACTTAATTCATCCTATCATAAAGAAATATTTATTTAATTTCTATTATTTCAGGCTCTGTGCTGAGTACCAAATATGCCTCAAATAAAACAAGCATTATTCTTGTCCTACAGGAGTTTACAGTCAAGTAGGGAAAACAGTCTTTAGCCAAATACAATTACAAATTGTGATAAATGCAAAGAAGGCAAAGAACAGATGGTTGGGGTAATAACCAAAGGAATATGGTTTGGCTAGCCTGCCAAAGTTTGCTGAATGTTGTCAGAAGACATGAAACTCCTGAGTCAGAGCAAAAGGACTTTATTACTCTCAGCACAGCAAGCAGCATGAGCCTCAGAGTATTTGTTTGTTGGTTCCCTGTGCCTCCAAGTCTCCTTGAGAGACAAAATGGGTCCAAGTGGTCAGTGTACAGCTATGAGTTCACATTGCAGATGAGAATCTACCACTTTTGTAGTAAGCAAGAAGCAAGCCTGCTCTTTGTGTGCAGGGAGAAGTTAACTTGTCTCTTCAAGTTGCTTGCTACAGGTCGGAACCAACCTGATAACTGGCCTGGATAAAGAGTATCCCATTGTCAGCATTCCCTGCAGGAATGTGTAGGGGCACTTGGGCTATGGTGAATCGCTTCTTCGTCAGGGGAGGAGGGATTTCAAAGAAGTCCTCTCTGAGATTCTTTTTAAAAACAGCTTTACTAAGCTATAATTGGCATATAGTAAACTGAACATGTTTAAAGTGTGGAGTTTGGTAAGTTTTGACATGTGTATGTATACCTATGAAAACATCACAGCAGTCAAGATCAGTTTACAGAAAAGTGCCCTGGACCCCTTTGTAACACCTTTCCCTTCCATCTCCTTCCCCCTTCCTTAGGCAAATGCTGATCTGACTTTTATCACTAAGTGTTGCTTTACATTTTCTAGAACTTTGTACAAATTGAATAGCATGTATTAGGTATCCTTATTTGTCTTTCATGCAGCATGATTATATAGATTCATCCATATTGTAGTATGTTCTTACTGCTGGATATAGTATTCCATTGTCCCAGAGTTTGTTTATACATTCACCTATTGTTGGACATTTGGATTATTTTCAGTTTTTGGCAATTGCAAATAAAGGTGCTTTGAATATTCATATACAAGTCATCATATGGATTTATACTTTTTATTGGATAAATATTTAGAAGAAGAATGTTTTGACCATATCATAGGCACATATTTAACATTTTAAGGAAATGCCAGATTCTTTTGCAAAATGTTAATACAACTTTTTTTCACCAACAGTATATGAGAATTCTAGTTTTTCTCTTCTCACCAATGTTTGGTTTCTTAATTTTAGTCATTCTAACAGGCATATAGTCATATCTGATTGTGGCTTTAATTGCATTTTGCTGATGACTAAAGATGTTGACTTTATAGTATGCTTATTTGCCAATCATATACTTTCTTTGATAAAAGTCTCACTTTAAAATTAGGTTGTGAAGGCCCTGGCCGGTTGGCTCAGTGGTAGAGCATCGGCCTGGCGTGCGGGGGACCCGGGTTCGATTCCCGGCCAGGGCACATAGGAGAAGCGCCCATTTGCTTCTCTACCCCCCCCTTCCTCTCTGTCTCTCTTTTCCCCTCCCGCAGCCAAGGCTCCATTGGAGCAAAGATGGCTCGGGCGCTGGGGATGGCTCCTTGGCCTCTGCCCCAGGCGCTAGAGTGGCTCTGGTCGCGGCAGAGCAACGCCCCGGAGGGGCAGAGCATCACCTCCTGGTGGGCAGAGCTTCGCCCCCTGGTGGGCGTAGCAGGTGGATCCCGGTCAGGCGCATGCGGGAGTCTGTCTGTCTCTCCCCATTTCCAGCTTCAGAAAAATACAAAAAAAAAAAAAAAGATAAAATTAGGTTTTCTTATTATTGAGATTTGGCAGTTCTTTATATATTCTATATACAAATCCTTTATCAGATATATGGAAAATTTATTTTCTCAATTTGGAGCTTGTTGTTTCATTCTCTTAGGTGTCTTTTGAAAAGCTCATGCTTTTAATTAGATACATTCAGTTTATCAGTTTATTGTTTTATGGATTATAATTTTGGGTTCATATCATGCCTAAGCCAAGGAAAGAATGGTTCTCTTATGTGTTCTTAATTGAAGATTTGTAGTTTTAGAATTTATATTTGGGTCTTGAATCCTTTATGTGTTAATTTCTTTATAAGGTATAAGGTATTTACTGTCTTTTTTAAATACAAATATCTAATTATTACAATATCCTTGTTGAAAGGTGTCCAAATGTCCACTAAAATTGCCTTTGCACTTGGTCAAAATTTGTTTTTTTTATATATGCATGGGTTTACTTTTAGATTCTATTTTTTTCATTTTTCTCTGTTATCAGTCTTTACACTAATACCAATATTTTGATTTGTGTAGTTTTATAAATCTTATAAGCAGGTAGTATTTCTTCAACTTTATTCTTTTCGACTATTCTAGGTCCTTTTGCATTTTCTTTTTTTTTTTAAGTCCTTTTCATTTTCATATGAGTTTTAGAACCCTTCATTTTCTACAAAAGAAAGGTTGCATTGATTTTAATATGTAATTTTGGGGAGAATTTATATCTTTTTTTTTTTTTGTATTTTTCCGAAGTTGGAAACGGGGAGGCAGTCAGACATACTCCCACATGCGCCCGACCGGGATCCACCCGGCATGCCCACCAGGGGGCGATGCTCTGCCCATCTGGAGCGTCGCTCTGCCGCAATCAGAGCCATTCTAGCACCTGAGGCAGAGGCCACAGAGCCATCCTCAGCGCCCTGGCCAACTTTGCTCCAATGGAGCCTTGGCTGCGGGAGGGGAAGAGAGAAACAGAGAGGAAGGAGAGGGGGAGGGGTGGAGAAGCAGATGGGCACCTCTCCTGTGTGCCCTGGCCGGGAATCGAACCCGGGACTCCCGCACGCCAGGCCGACGCTCTACCACTGAGCCAACCGGCCAGGGCCGAGAATTTATATCTTAACAACACTGAGTCTTCCAAACTATGACTATTTTGTCTCTCATCAGTTATTTAGATCTTCTTTAATTTCTCTCAGCACTGTTTGCAGTTTGTAGTGTTCAGATCTTTCACATATTTTTGTCAGCTATATATCTTAAGTATTTCATCTTTTTAATCTATTATAAATTATATTATTTTTTCAGTATTAGTTTCTGATTGTTCATTGCTAATATAGTATATAGAAATATGATTGAATATTATATATTGATCTTATATCCTGTACCATTGTTAAATTTATTTATTAATTCTTGTAGCCATTTTTGTGGATTGCATCAGGTTTTCAACATAGATGATCATGTTTTCTGTGAGTTAAATAGTGGTATCATGCCTGACCAGGTGGTGGTGCAGTAGATAGTGCCAACCATGGGACACTGAGGTTCTAGCTTCAAAACCCTGAAGTCACTGGCTTGAGTGTGGGATCATCAACATGATCCCAAAGTTACTGGCTTGAAGCCCAAAGTTGGCTTGAGCAAGGGGTCACTGGTTCAGCTGGAGCCTGCCTCCACACCTTTCGTCAAGGCACATATGAGAAGCCATCAATGAATCCTGGCCAGTTTGCTCAGTGGTAGAGCATCAACCTGGTATGTAGAAGTCCTGGGGTTTTGGTCAGGGCATACAGGAGAAGCAACCATGTGCTTCTCCACCCCTTCTCTTCTCATTCTCGCTCTCTCTCTCTCTCTCTCTTCTGCTCCCACAGCCATGGCTCTATTGGTTCTAGCATATTGTCCTGGGCATTGAGGATAGCTTCGCCACAAGTGTTAAAAATAGCTTGGTTGTGAGCTTGGCTCCAGATGGGGCTTGCCAAGTGGATCCCGGTCGGAGTGCATAAGGGAGTATCTCTCTCAATCTCCCCTCCTCTCACTTAAAATTGAAAAAAAAAGAAAAGAAAAAGAAAAAAAAAGCAATCAATGAACAACTAAAGTGACACATATATATATGTATGTATGTATTTTTATATATCACTTATGGCTTTCCAAGCTGATTTTTTTTTTTTTTTTTTGCTTGGTTGTTTGATTGGGTTTTTTATTTGTTTGTTTTGGCTTGTTTTTGATCTTACTACACTGACTGGAACCTCTAGGATATTGTGAAATGGAAGTGCTGACAGCAGACATTCTTTTCTTATTTTGGGGCAAAAGCATTTAGTCTTGTTAAGTATCACATTAGCTATGGCGTGTTTTATAGATGCCTTTTCTCATGTTGAGAATGTTCCCTTCTGTTCCTACTGGACAGAGTTTTTGGTAGAAATGAACTGTTTATTTTTTCAAATGCTTTTTCTTCATATATTTATATGATCACATGCTTTTCATCTTAGTTTGTTAATATGATGAATCACATTGATTGATATTAAAATGTTAAACCAACCATAAATTCTTAGGATAACCCACCTGGTCATATGTATTATTCTTTTTATATATTCTGGGACTAGATTTGCTGAATTTTTTGCATGTACATTCATGAAGGATATTATTTTTTTCTCTTTTGTATTTTTTTGTTTTTCTTTACTTTTTTGTATTTTATTTTATTTTATTTTTATCAGTCTTTTTGTCTGTTTCCTGTTAGGTTTTTGCTTTTGTCAGAGTCTTATAAAAACAGTTGGTGGACCATTTTGAGATCCTGCTTCCAGGCAATGCCATCAGTTTTTACTCAAATAAACTCATAAAAATTCTCCAAAAAAAAAAAAAGATAAATAAAAGGAGTTGGAAATTGGCATTATTTCTTCCTTAAATTGTTTGGTTAGAGGCCCTGGCCGGTGGCTTGGTGGATAAAACGGCCCAGCATATGGATATCCTGGGTTCAATCTGTGGTCAGGGCACATAAGAGAAGTGACCATCTGCTTCTCCTCCCCCCTCTTCTCTCCCTGTTCTCCTCCCGCAACCAATATCATGATTAGTTTGAGTGTAAGCTTCAGGTGCTGAGGATAGCTCTCTTGATTGATTCAAGCATCAGCCCCAGATAGTGTTACCAGATGGATCCCGGTCAAAGCGCATGTGGGAGTCTGTCTCACTATCTCCCCTTCCTCACTTAAAAAAAAGTTGTTTGATAGAATTTATCACTGAAATTATTTGAGCCTGTATATTTTCTCTGTGGAAAGTTTTTTAACTAGAAAATTTAATAAATAATAAGGTTGTTTAGTATATCCTTTTCTTCTTGAGTGAGCTCTAATAGTTTGTATCTTTCAAGGAATCTGTCCAGTTCGTGGAAGTTTTCAAATTTATTGGTATAAGGTTGTTCATAATTCAAGCCCTGGCCAGCTAGCTTAGTTGATTAGAGCTTCATTCCAATATGCCAAAGTTGTGGGTTGCAGGGTCAGTTTCCGGTCAGGGCACATACACGAATCAACCAATGAATGCATAATAAGTCGAACAACAAACCAATGTTTCTCTCTCTCTAAAAATAAATTTTTTAAAAGTTTTTTATTGATTGATTTTTAGAGAGAAGGAGAGGAAGAGCAGGGAGAAGCTGGAAGCATCAGCTTATAGAAGTTGCTTCCTTGGATGTGAGGGCGATCTGGCTGCGACATCTGTCACTCCATTGATCGCCAAGGTTGATTCGGCTGATCTGGCTGGCTAGGCGGGTGTCCCCTTCCTCCCTCACCGCTCCATGTGCATCCCTCCCGAAGCTGCGCGCTTGGTCGAAGAGGACGACCTTCCCCCGCTAGAGGAGAGGACCGTTCTTCGGTCAAGGGTATACGAGTAGCTGCACTCCCCAGCTAGAACCTCCAAACAAGTCTCAAGAAGTTGCTTCCTGTATGTGCCTTGACTAGGGAAGCCTAGGCTTTCAAACTGGCAACCTCAGTGTTCCAGGTTGATACTTTACCACAGGTCTGGCTAAATAATTTTTTTAACAAATGGGGAAAAAAATCCAAACACAAAAAACTAAAAAGTGAAAAAAGAACAAAGAAAACCCCCATAATTCCTTATGATCCTCTTAACATCTATAGAATATATAATGAGGTCACCTCTTTCATTCCTAATATGGCTAATTTGTTTCTTCTCTCCTTTCCTAACCAATCTGTCTAGAAGTTTATAAATTTTAATTATTTTTCTCTAAGAACCAGTTTTTTGTTTTAGTGTTTTATTTTTCTGTTTTATTGATATCTGTATAGATCTTTCTTTTCTTTTCTTTTTTTTTACAGAGAGAGAGAGAGTCAGAGAGAGGGATAGATAGGGACAGACAGACAGGAACAGAGAGAGATGAGAAGCATCAATCATCAGTTTTTCGTTGCAACACCTTAGTTATTCATTGATTACTTTCTCATATGTGCCTTGACCGCGGGCCTTCAGCAGAAGGAGTAACCCTTTGCTCTAGCCAGAGACTTTGGGTCCAAGCTGGTGAGCTTTTTTGCTCAAGCCAGATGAGCCCACATTCAAGCTGGTGACCTTGGGGTCTCAAACCTGAGTCTGCCACATCCCAATTCGACGCTCTATCCACTGCGCCACCGCCTGGTCAGGCTAGATCTTTATTTTCTTTCTTCTGTTTATGTTAGGTTTTATCTGCTTTTCTTTTTCTGTGTTGTTAAGATGAAAGCTGAGGTCATTCAAAACTTGTCTTTTCAAATATAGATGTGAATATAAAATTCTCCCCAAGTAAGGAGCCCTGAGGAGCCACTGCGCCACCTCACCCGCAGGTGTTGTAAAGTACCAAAAGCTACAGAATCGATATTAATATTTTAAGAGGCTTAAAGAACATTTTATTAATTTGGGTTAAGGTGTGCAGAGAAATTTTGTGAATAATCTCTGTACTGTGTGATTGGCATAAAACCAGGATGGCCCTTGGCATTGTATTGTAAATGCAAAGGGAAGGAAAACATGGATTCCCTGACATTCCACCACACCTGTGGGGAAAGGGGTGAATGGCTAGCCAGGTGCAGGAAGAGAAAAGCCAGAATAAACCTTTTCTTATAGTAATGAGCCATTTGCGGGCATTTGTTCCCACGGAAACTACCTCTCCCATATGAATGCATATGGTTAATGTGTGTGACTCTAGATAAAGAGATGGCGGATAAACATTAGAAAATATAGGAATGTCGCCCTAGCCTATTGGCTCAGTGGTAGAGCGTTGGCCTGGTGTGCAGGAGTCCCGGGCTTGATTCCCGGCCAGGGCACACAGGAGAGGCACCCATCTGCTTCTCCACCCCTCCCCCTCCTTCCTCTCTGTCTCTCTCTTCCCCTCCCACAGCTGAGGCTCCATTGGAGCAAAAGATGGCCAGGGTGCTGGGGATGGCTCCTTGGCCTCTGCCTCAGGCACTAGAATGGCTCTGGTTGCAACAGAGCGATGCCCCGGATGGGCAGAGCATCGCCCCCTGGTGGGCGTGCCGGGTGGATCCTGGTCGGACGCATGTGGGAGTCTGTCTGACTGCCTCCCCGTTTCCAGCTTCCGAAAAATACCAAAAAAAAAAAAAAAAAAAAATACAGGAATGTTTTTTAATATGTAAAGAGACATCTTTCTATCATTGTGTTGACTTGTAAATTTTGTTTTCTCCAAAATGATGTATGGCCTACAAATTGAACATGGTCCTATCATGTTAAAGGGCATATGACTATAACCAATAGTGGTAAAGGGCACCTAATTGCAATTTTTGCTTCTATACTTCCCGCTTGCAAAACTATAAAAACTAAGCAGAACGAAGGACCGGCGTGCTCTCCCTCAGATTTCTGTCGGAGTTCCCACCGCTTGGCCAAGCTAGACAATAAAGCTTTGGTGTGGAATCGATGGATTTTGTTCGTGTCTTCAATGTTTCGAGTCCCTCAGGATTGGGCTTAACACAAGTACTCCTTTAGTGACATTTCACAAATTTTCATATGTTGTGTTATAATTTCCATTGAGTTCAAAATACTTTCTAATTTTTATTTTGGTTTCTTTTATGAACAACATAAGTTATTTATTTAGAAGCTTGTTTTTTAGTTCCAAATATATCTTGCAAAGATATCTTTGTTACTGATTTCTATTCTAAAACTATTTGATTAGAGAACATACTTTGTATGACTTGAAACCTTTTACATTTATTCAGACTGTTTTATTGCATCAAAAATTGTCAATCTGGGGTAAATGATTCATATGCACTTGAAAATAATGTGTATTTAGCAGTTTTGAATAATGTCAATTAAGTAAATTTTGTATATTTAGATTTTCTATATTCATACTGACTTACTTGTTTTATCAACCATTGGGAGAATGAATTGAAATCTTCAACTGTAATTTTTAATTTACCTATTTTTTTTTAAGTTTCTATTGATTTGAGAGAGAGAGAAGCATGAATTTACTGTTCCGTCTAGTTCCATTTAGTTGTGCATTCATTAATTGGTTCTTGTATGTGCCTTGACTGGGGATCTAACACATGACCTCGGCTTGTGGGATAATAATGCTCTATCCACTGAGCCAACCAGGCAAGGCTCAGTTTGCCTATTTCTTTATAGATTACATTTCAAAACATATGGTCCACAAATGTATCAAATGTAGTGAATTGTCTGGATAAAAATTTACCATTACCAGCATTATTTACTTTATTTATTTTACCAGCATTATTTTTAAAAGCCTCATTAGAATACATCTGTAGTTTGTCCTGTAATGTAGGCTGTATGTCTTATCATCTTCATATACAAAAGAAACTTTTATTTGCTATATTTTATTGTCTTATCATTTATCTAATGCATGTTATTGTTTTGCTTGGCAGCTTCTATGTTTTTAAAACAGGCATTTGAAGGAGAATACCCTAAATTATTGCGCCTTTATAATGATTTATGGAAACGTCTTCAACAGTACAGCCAAAATATTCAAGGAAAGTTTAATGCAAATGGAACTGCAGACCTCTATGTTGAACTGCAACATATGGAAGATGATACCCAGGACATATTTATACCACAAAAGCCAGATTATGAGTATGTTTATTTAACTAAACCTCTTTCTTAGCATATTAAGGATTTAACATAATTTTATGCGGAACTAGGTTCTATGGTAGAAGAACTGAATCTACTCAAATATGAAAATGCCTTAGATTACTCATATTTAGGAGCTGTTTTGGAAAGCAACATATCTCAGTAAGTTTAAAGCAGCCAGCTTTTCCTCCTATATTGAAATAGAGTGTTATCTTCACTTTAAATAAAATTTGATTACCAAATTAATTGATTTGCATACCTCTAAACACTAGAATCATATTTGTATTGAGGAGACTGACTCAAATAACAGAGTGTTATCACCTACTTGCAAAAAAAATGTTGGATAGATTCATAAGTGATATTTAAATATTTGTTTCTCTTTCACTTTTAAAAATTGTATCCTGCAGTAAGAAGTTCTGACTGGTAAAATATAGGAAGTAGAAGTTTTGACTGGAAATATAAATGGAAGAATAGGCTAGAATGATAGAATGAGACTTTATTGTTTTTATTATTTTCCTTTTTTTAAACTTTTTTATTTTGAGAGTTTGTCTGCTAAAACTGAGGACAGTGAAACAAAATAAGGCTTAGGATAGAAGTGACAGAGGTGAGCCAAGGTGGGCTGCTTGGGCTCACTGAAAAGCCAGAGAAGAGGAGGCCTTGGACACAGGTTCTGGTGAGCCCAGAACCAGCTGCCATGGCCCACTGCTCCCCTGGTTGCAAGTCTGTGGGGACCCTTACAGTTTAAGAGGTACATGCCTGTGGGGATAGAAAGGTGTAGGCATGCTACCTGGATAAAGAGTGTTATATTGTTTTCTTCAATTAGTCTTTCATGGCAAAACATGGAGATTGAATGAGGATTAACGGAAGAGGGGACAAGGGAAGGAACCCATGTATGGATCTACAAAGATCTAATAATATCAAAACGTACATTAAATGGGCCCTGGCCGGTTGGCTCAGTGGTAGAGCGTCGGCCTGGCGTGCAGGAGTCCCGGGTTCGATTCCCGGCCAGGGCACACAGGAGAAGCGCCCATCTGCTTCTCCACCCCTCCCTCTCTCCTTCCTCTCTGTCTCTCTTTTCCCCTCCCGCAGCCAAGGCTCCACTGGAACAAAGTTTGCCCAGGCGCTGAGGATGGCTCTGTGGCCTCTGCCTCAGGCGCTAGAATGGCTCTGATTACGGCAGAGTGACGCCCCAGAAGGGCAGAGCATCACCCCCTGGTGGGCGTGCCGGGTGGATCCCGGTCCGGGCATGCGGGAGTCTGTCTGACTGCCTCCCCGTTTCCAGCTTCGGAAAAATACAAAAAAAAAAAAAATTCAATGAAGAGAAAAAGATCACAGTATTTTGGGTAATGGGATGTCATTGTCACCCTTTAGAGGAGCTATATTTAAGAACCTCCAAAATCCTGAGTTTACAAGAAAACAAATACAGTGGGTTTTAAAGATTCCTTTGAAAAGTAAGGCAGAGAAGAAAACACATTTGACCATGTTAGCTGAGTCAAAGGAAAGTCTTTGCTCTTAATAATACAGGGGGAGGTGAGACTGTTTATAGATAGCTAAAGAAATTGATGTAGGAAAGGGAAGAGGTAAAGAATGGAACAAGGCCCTTGGTGAATCAAAATCTAGACCAGTGGTAGTCAACCTGGTCCCTACCGCCCACTAGTGTGCATTCCAGCTTTCATGGTGGGCGGTAGCGGAGCAACCAAAGTATAAATAAAAAGATAGATTTAACTATAGTAAGTTGTTTTATAAAGATTTATTCTGCCAAACAGCTAAAATCTGACATAAAGTACTTGGTAAGTAATTATTATTATATGTTTTAACTTGCCGTAACTCTGCTTTATAAATTTTATAAAGTAAAGTTACTTCCCTACTTTATAAATCACCATTACTGTGGAACCGGTGGGTGGTTAGAAAATTTTACTGCTAACAGAGATACAAAAGTGGGCAGTAGGTATAAAAAGGTTGACTACCCTAATATAGAATAACATCTGAACAATGGTGCACTGGATAAAGTGTCAGCCTGGGACACTGAGGACCCAGGCTCAAAACCTGAATTTACTGGCTTGCACAAAGGCTCATCTGGCTTGAGTGCAGGCTCACCAGCTTGAGTGTAGAGTCACCAGCTTGAGTGTGGGATTATATCTGTAGCTTGACCCAAAGGTCACTGGCTGAAGCCCAAGGTTGCTGGCTTGAGCCCAGGGCCATTGGCTTGAGCAAGGGGTCACTGGCCTAGCTGGAGCTCCCGGTCAGGGTACAAAGAGAAAGCAATCAATGAACAACTAAGGCACCTTAACAAAGAATTGATGCTTCTCGTCTCTCTCCCTTCCTGTCTTTCTGTCCCTGTCTGTTCCTCTCTCTCTCTTTAAAAATAAAAAAGGTAAAATGTGTGTTAACCTAGAAAAATGAACAGGGCTGGCTTAAAACCTTTACCTAAAGAAGTTGTAGGGCTTCATTATGACTATTCATCATGATTAGCACAGTTAGGAATTTCTGATCAGATTACCCTGTGAGGTTACTTCCCATGGAACCCCTTTTTTTGATCCACAGCCCCCAGATCCCAATTGGAGGGCTGTTTTTTTGTTTTGTTTTGTTTTTTTGTATTGATTTTAGAAAGAGCATAAGGGGAGAGAGAAAAAGACATTGATTTGTTGTTTCACTTATTTGTGCATTAATTGATTTATTCTTGTATGTGCCTTGACCAGAATTGAACCTGCAACCTTGGCTTATTGGAATGATGCTCTAACCCAGTGGTTTCCCGCCCCCCCTTTTTTTTAAAGACTTTATTTATTCATTTTAGCAGAGGAGGATTTAATGGCAGGTGCAACAGGCACGCGCCCTGGGCCTCGACTTCTGAAGGGCCCCACAAAACCCCAACTTTACACTTTTTTCTAATGACACCAAGCTTGGGTTTATATGTGCAATTTTAACATTAATAGTACATGATATTTTTTATTTATTTAAAAATATGATTAACATATATTTTTATTTTCACTCTCTTTTTTTTAAGGGGCCCAATATTTTCTTCTGCACCTGGGGCCTCAACCAACCTTAATCCACCTCTGCATTTTAGAGAGAAGAGAGAGAAGTGGGGGAGGGGCAGGAAGCATCAACTCCCATATGTGCCTTGACTAGGGACCCTGGGTTTCGAAACAGCAACTTCAGCGTTCCAGGTTGACATTTTATCCACTGCGTCACCACAGGTTAGGCCTCAGTGATTTTCAGTTGCTGGTCTGTGGACCACTACCAGTCCACCAGAAATTTCCTACCGGTCCATGAAAAAGGTAACCACTCTGATGTTTTGTGAAGATTAGACTGTATATAATCAGGGTGGTTAACTCTTTTGCAGACCAGCAGAAAATAGTCTATAATCTTCACACAGCATCAGAGTGGCTAACTCTTTCATGGACCAGCATGAAATTTCTGGTGGACCAACCATTGAAAACCACTGCTTTAACTGACTGAGCTACCTGACCAGGGCTTTTTCTTTCTTTCTTTCTTTCTCTTTTTTTGAAGGTTATCTTTTTGGGAGGAGCAGAGACTCACTATTTCTCATCTTGCCCATGGCTGCCCATAGGTGAGGCTAAGTTCAGGCAAATGAGGTCAAGAGGTAGGTACTCCATATTGTGCCCAACCACTGCTCAGGGTGGCATCTCTACCTTGTTGTGGCTCCCTGAAAATACTGGAGTCTCAATAAACTTTCCCCTGGCTTTTGCAAGAGTGACTCCATGCTAGGAGATGCAGGCTCAGAGCGCCTCAGGCTGCTGCTCCCTCCCTGTCACCACCAGCAAATTTCTAGAGTAAGGTGTTACCTGAAGCTTTTTGCTTAGGACAGTTTGATGCTGACCAGCATCTTATATCTTAAGACTTAATGATTAAGGCAGAGAGTGGATGAATAGAAAGGAGAGAGGTTCATGTTAAAGAAATGGAGTTTCTACAAAGTTACAGAATTTATTGAAAGACATTAATCTATACATCTGGTATGGTCAACAATCTCCAAGTAAGATTAACTCTAAAAGACCACAAATAGGCAAGTCATATTCTGTATTTAACTCATTAAAAAATTTTTGTATCACTTTTATTGAGAACAGGATTTTTCTAACTGATTTACTGCTACATTTCCTACAGTTAGGAAGTACCTGGCAAATTATGGAGACTTAATCTTATTGATAGGAGGCAAGGAAGAGTTAGGGGTATGGAAAGTTCTCAAGCTTGAAGATCTTAGAGTAGGAACACTTCAAAATATTGACTCAGAAATGTTTTACTTCTATTCCATAATAGAAGTAAAATAAAGGTAGGCTTCTGTAAGGCCAGGAGCCGCCATCGTGGCCATTCATATGCAGGTTCCCATTGGATTCGGGCAGACGGTAAAGAAATGGCGGAGTCGGAGGATGGTGGGCCATCCTATTTATTGGTGTCTCACCAAGACAGGCAAACCACAAAAGAAGACAAGGGAAAAGCAGAAAACCAGCTTTTCCCATGAAGGGCAAGGGATCAGGGAAGCCCCTGCAATCGTGATAGCAGGAGCTGTGTGAGCCAGCTCCTGGTCTGTCCTACTTTATAGTGTAGAAAACCAAAAACCCTTAATCCAATATACAAACAAGGAAGTCTCTGATACAAAGTCACTTATCTGAGGCATAATTGGATTCCTCATGAGAGTGCACCACCCAGATCATACAATCAGTCAAGGGTGTGGGGAAAAGCCCAGTCTTAAAACTAAACCCTAGGCTACAAAGACCCTGCCTGCCCACAGCCCGTCCCCCACACCCAACACAAATCACAAGCGAGCAAACACATATATCATATTTACAAACTCATTTGACCAACAGCTTCTGACACAGGATATAAAAAAGAGAAGTTACCTGTTTTGACAGCTAGCCACCAAAAAATCTTAGTGAACTTGGAGAACAGTAAGAGTGTTGTACTTACAATTCAGTGCTAAAATATCTGTGGGAGAGTGAAGAAACTTCTCCTTTTTCTCCTTCTTCTCCTTCTTCTTTTCTTTCTTCTCCTCCTCCTCTTTCTCTCCCTCCTTTTCCCCCTCCTCCTTTTTAACTTATTGTGTTAAGATTGGTTAATAGAATTATATAGGTTTCAGGTGGGTGTACAGTTGTGTAATATATTGCCTATATATTGTGTGTGGGAATGTTGCACTCGCCGGGTGTAAAGCCAGGAGGCACGGCCAGGGCTATCAGGGCTGCCATCACAGCCGCCCAGCCCGTGCAGGTTCCCATTGGATTCGGACAGACGGTAAAGAAACCATGGAGCCAAAAACTGGTGGGCCATAGCCTTTAATCCTACCTTGCACCCGGCGGGCAAGTAAAAATACACACTGGGCTCCAAAACCCAGTCACACTCAGTGCTCACAAAGCCACTGACTTATCCGAGTTTCCTAGAATCAAAGGTTTCTAGCTCACCAGCCTTCTTCTCCTCAGTTCCCCATCTTCTTCCTTATCCCAGATACAAACTCTACACAAACTGGCATCTCACTCAGCACTCCGCCATCTTGGCTGCTTCTCCTGGCCTCCTCCACGTGGCCTCCTTCCGCTGCTGGCTCTACTCTCTTCTCTCTCTCATGCTAACCTCAGGAACCAAGAGCCCGAGTTCTGTTCTGCCTCCCTTTTATAGTGTAGAAATCCAAACCCTTAATCCAATATACATAATAGGGAAGTCTCTAATACAAAGTCACTTCTCTGAGGCATGATAGGATTGTACCACCTCACACCAAAAAGGGTGGGACAGGCTTAATCCCAAAACCAAGCCTCAGGCTACAACAATTCTCAACACACATTAATATCACCTGGGCAATGGCCTCACGTGGGCAGCGCCTATTTTTAACAAAGTGAGCATAATACATTTTATCTGCCCAACACCGGGTAAAACAAACACTGGAGACGTTTGGAGAGTTTTAGACAAAGTTTTATGGCCAAGAGAAAACAAAACAAAACAAAACAAAAAACAAACAAACCTGCGCAGGGGTGAGCTCAGGTGGCAGTCACCAGAGTCACACCGAGCACCTACAGTCTTGGTGTTTTTATAGCGTAGCAAGCAAGCGGTTCATACAGAAGCTGATGTAGCTGTTAGCTATTGGCTAGGGAGGCCGTGCGCAGTTACAGGGGGGGGGGTATTACTCAGTGGAGAATTTCAAACATAAACTTCTGATAAGGGTCTCTGACTCAATGCAGGATGTTGCTGAACTCTTTGTTCTCAGCGTCACAGGGACCTTGTACACTCTTGGCAGCCCCAGCATGTCAGTACTCCCTGAATCTAACAGGAAGAAGCTTCTTAAGGTTAGTAAATGTCAGAAGGCAAAATAGAGAAGACATTTAAATAGATGGCATGACTTTATTAGTAATTGTCAGAGGAAAACTATACGAACCAAAAATTGGACTGCTAAATAAAAATCGACAAATAATTGAAGACATGGGAAGAGTAAGAAGGGAACAAGTATTTAGTAGGAGTAGGTTAAGTTTTCTTTTGTGAAGAATATTGTAAAACAAATTAGAAACTCCAATTGGTATTATTTATGATTAAAGGACTTTAAATAACTTTGGCATGGGAAGGCTGATAAAAACCTAGACCTGTATATGTACTTCTCTCTTGAAGCCAGAAATGTCAGCATTGACGCTGCCTATCACCACCCAGCCAGATAAGTGGAGAAGCAGGGATTGAATCTTTATGGACACTTGATTCAGGTGGCCTGCAACCTGAGGAGAGGGTGGGTGTGGGGGAGCTAGTATGCTAACAAGCCATCTCAACCTCTTATCCTGAGAGCAGTCTTTTTGTAAGTGTAAGAATGGGGTAGGTAAGGGTTTTAGAATTTCAAAGGCAAGTTAATCAGATGACAGTCAAAATTAATTGGGTCACAGCCAGCAGTCCTTGGAGCACAAAGACTTTGCTCACAGATCTCCTCATGCACAAAAGTGGATTACTTGCCAGTCCCCTGGGGCACAAAAGTGGATTACTTGCAGATCTTCCTAAATCATGTGGGCCCATTCAGGTATCCCACTTCCAAAACAAAGTTTTTTACTTCCATTAACCATTAAGCCTATTGATTATAACTAAAGCTACTACTACTCAAGCTAGAATTGAGTTCCCCCAGTTACTCTCAGACAGTGAACTGTATGGAAGGTGGAAGCTATGGGTGAAAAGGTTTGAGCCTAGTTACAGCAATTTTCAAATGGTGTGCCACAAGAATTTTTAAAACATGCAATACTTGACTGTTTAGTCAGGGACACTGACATCTTTCCCCCTAGATTGTCAAATAAAAAATGACAACAGGTGTAAAGCCGGTAGCCACAGCCACCATCACAGCCGCCTGTCCCGTGCAGGTTCAAATTTGATTCGGACAGACGGTTGTGAAACAACGGAGCCAAGAACTGTTCGGCCATCACCTTTAATCCTAGCTCGCACCCGGCGGGTGAGAAAATACAAACAGTGGGAAAATACTTCCCTTTTCATTCAGGGCTCCCAAAGCCACTGACTTATCCGAGTTTCCTAGAATCAAAGGTTTCTACCTCATTAGCCTTATTCACTCCTCATGAGAGTGCACCACCCCACATTATGCAACAAAGGTGTGGGGAAAAGCTTAGTTTTGAAAAGATCTTAGTATTAAAAGGGTGGGAAAGGCTTAGTCTTAAAACTAAGCCTTGGTTTGCTGGTTTACAGCCTGTCTCCCACACCTGAGGCAAACTATAAGCGAGCAAACATATATATCATATTTACAAACTTATTTACTTACATATTTACAAACAGCCAATGCAACAATAGCCATCTGGTGTGTAGAAGAGATCTCTGCAGACCTGATACTGTATAAAGATAGGATTTGCTAAGTAAAGGCTTTACCTCATTAGAAAATTAATTGAGAAGATTTTACAGTGTTACTTCTTTGGGTTTCAAGTGACAAACTTCCTCCAGTAGGTACTGGAGCATGTTATATTGCATGCATACCTAGGATTTATGCATACATTAAAATGTTTAGTCTTTAATGAATGTTTAATTATGAAATGTATTTCTAACAATGTTTATATATTTTTAAACAAAATTTTTTCTTTTTCTGCATATGCAGTTACATCTTATTTAGGAGAACTTTTTTTTTAATTTTTTTATTTATTTATTCATTTTAGAGAGATGGCAGGAGAGAGAGAGAGAGAGAAAGAGGAGGAGCAGGAAACATCAACTCCCATATGTGCCTTGACTGGGCAGGCCCTGGGTTTCGAACCTGCGACCTCAGCATTCCAGGTTAACGCTTTATCCACTGTGCCACCACAGGCCAGGCTGAGAACTTTTTTTTTTAAGAAAGGCACAGCCGGCCTGACCTGTGGTGGCGCAGTGGATAAAGCGTTGACCTGGAATGCTGAGGTTGCCAGTTCAAAACCCTGGGTCTGCCCGGTCAAGGCACATATAGGAGTTGATGCTTCCTGCTCCTCCCCACCTTCTCTCTCTCTCTCTCTCTCTCTCTCTCTCTCTCTCTCTCTTTTCTAAAAAAATGAATAAATAAAAATTATTAAAAAAAAAGGCACAGCCTGCTATAATAGCATTTAGTTTTGTATAATTTAAGTTCACTTTAAATAAATTTTGTTCCCACAGTCCAGAAAAGGCTTTAAAAGACTCCATACAGCCTTATGAAGCTGCTTATCTATCAAAGTCCTTATCTCGCCTCTTTGATCCTATCAACTTGGTGTTCCCCCCTGGTGGTCGCAATCCTCCTTCCTCAGATGAACTAGAAGGTATTATTAAAACTATAGCAAGGTATGTATTTTTTATATAATGGCATGTTATTAAAATGCCTGCTATATTTGTTAGTCATGTGTGATAGCAGTCTGTTTAGTTTATCTCAAATTATTCAAGTAATTAGTCCTGCAATTAAATCAAGAGTTTTGCAGTGAATGAGTGCACATAAAATAAGTACTTGAGATTCCAATTAATAAAACCATTTAAATACAATCTAAAAATAGTTTGTTCTAATTATTTGGATTTTGTTAATAATGCAAAGTAAACCTCTTTTTTATTTTTTTTATTTTTTTTTATTTTTTTCTGAAGCTGGAAACAGGGAGGCAGTCAGACAGACTCTCGCATGTGCCCAGCCGGGATCCACCAGGCACACCCACTAGGGGGTGATGCTCTGCCCATCCGGGGCATCACTCTGTTGCGACCAGAGCCACTCTAGAGCCTGAGGCAGAGGCCATGGAGCCATCCTCAGCACCCGGTCCACCTTTGCTCCAGTGGAGCCTTGGCTGCGGAGGGGAAGAGAGAGACAGAAAGGAAAAAGAGGGGGAAGGGTGGAGAAGCAGATGGGCGCTTCTCCTGTGTGCCCTGGCCAGGAATAGAACCTGGGACTTCCGCACGCCAGGCCGACGCTCTACCACTGAGCCAACTGACCTTTTTTTTTTATTTTTTATTTTTTATTTTAGTTTATTGATTATAGAGAAAGAGGAAGGGAAGGAGAGAGGAAAAAATAACATCAATTTGTTGTTCCACTTATTTATACATTTATTGGTTGAGTCTTGTATGTGCCCTGACCAGAGATCAAACCTGCAACCTTGGCACGTTGGGATTACGCTCTAACCAGCTGAACTACCAGGCCAAGGATAAACCTTATTCTTTATACCAGTGGTCCCCAACTCCCGGGCGTGGGCCGTGGACCGGTACCGGTCCATGGGCCATTTGGTACCAGTCTGCAGAGAAAGAATAAATAACTTACATTATTTCCATTTTATTTATATTTAAGTCTGAACGATGTTTTATTTTTTAGAAATGACCAGATTCCCTCTGTTACATCCATCTATGACTCACTCTTGACGCTTCTCTCAGTCACGGGATACATTTATCCATCCCACCCTAAAGGCTGGTCCGTGGAAATATTTTCTGACATTAAACCAGTCCATGGACCAAAAAAAGGTTGGGGACCACTGCTTTATAGCATAGTAAATTTCTACAATTACACAGGAAAGTAAATATAGGGATAATTTTACAAATTGAGAGGCATAGCAGTATGTTTATTATCTTAAATCCAGAAGGTACATCATGGCATACGTAGGATTATAATCCTTACTAGCCTACTGTGTTTATTATTTTAAGCTTTCTAAGTGAATGTGACAGCTTTTAAAATTCCCCAAATTAAAAATTTTTGGTTGCCACCTGAGTGCTTGCAGACAATGTAATTATCCTGTTGCCTTTAGACATTTAAGTTACCCAGATTAATTTGCAGTTGCAACTGTCTTAGTTCCTGTCATAGTCAACAAACTGTCATAACAGTAGGTCTTTACATTTGTAGATGAACACTTTAAGGAGTAAAAATAATAGGCAATAGAGAGCCAAGGTATAGAAATGTCTAAATTTCTTTAGACTATAAATTGGATGATAATGAATCTGAGGCGTGTGAGGATAAGACTAAAAGCCACAGGTTTAATACACATAAGCATCTCTCCAGCTGCAGGTATACCATGCAGTATCTAAATTGCCCAGTGTCTTCATCCTAAATCTCTACAATTAGCTTGACTTTCCAGAGTCCTGACTAGATTCATTTACTCTAATGTTTTTGTTATTTGTGTAGCATGGTAATGACAGAAACAGTCCGGGACTCAACTTGGTCTCTTTGACCTGTTAATGGGAATATTAAAGGGGCATCTCTCCCATTCCTCTATGCAGCCTGACAGTACGATCATCAAATATAATGTGGGGCTCAAAGAGACATATTTATGCCAGTGTTTAAAAGTGAACATTAAAGAAATTCTGTCTCACTATCATATAAAAGGACATTTTTGCCATAGGTAGTATGCACTAGTATTGTTTCAAAGATCTTCATTTTCTTTATAAAGAGAATCAGTTAAGTGCCAAGATTTATTCTGCTACTTCAGAAACAATAATTACTTCTGCTTTCTACCTCTATGTGGGGTTTCTTGTAATTTTTAACTCCTAGTATTCTTTTTATGGTCTTTGTATACACTACTTTTATTTTTGTTTGTTTGGTTGGTAATCAGCTCTGATGTCCCAGTTAATTCAATGTTAAGCCCTGGCTGAATAGCTCAATTGGTTAGAGCAGTGGTCCCCAACCTTTTTTGGGCCATGGACCAGTTTAATGTCAGAAAATATTTTCACGGACCGGCCTTTAGGGTGGGATGGATAAATCTATCACGTGACTGAGACAAGCGTCAAGAGTGCATCTTAGACGGATGTAACAGAGGGAATCTGGTCATTTCTTAAAAATAAAACATCGTTCAGACTTAACTATAAATAAAATGGAGCCTGACCTGTGGTGGCGCAGTGGATAAAGCGTCAACCTGGAAATGCTGAGGTCGTCGGTTCAAAACCCTGGGCTTGCCTGGTCAAGGCACATATGGGAGTTGATGCTTCCAGCTCCTCCCCCCCTTCTCTCTCTCTGTCTCTCCTCTCTCTCTCTCTCTCTCCCTCTCCTCTCTAAAATGAATAAAAAATAAATAAATAAATAAATAAAATGGAAATAATGTAAGTTATTTATTCTTTCTCTGCGGACCGGTACCAAATGGCCCATGGACTGGTACTGGTCCGCGGCCTGGGGGTTGGGGACCACTGGGTTAGAGCGTTGTTCCAATATGTCATGGCTGCAGGTTCATTCTCAGGTCAAGGTACATGTTAGACTCAATCAGTAAATACATAAATTAATGGAACAACCAATCACTGTTTCTCTCTCTCTCTCTTTCTCTTTTTCTTTAAACATCAATCAATAAATAAAAATTTTTAAATGTCAATGTTAAAGTTAAAAGTAAACATGACAGCCTGACAGCCAAGCCATGCGCAGTGGATAGAGCTTTAGACTGGGACGCCGAGGACCCAGGTTCGAAACCCCAAGGTCGACAGCTTGAGCACAGGCTTACCAGCTTGAGCATGGGGTTACAGCTTGAGCGTATCATCAGAGACATGACCCCATGGTTGCTGGCTTGAAGCCCAAGGTCACTGGCTTGAGGCCAAGGTTGTTAACTCAAGCAAGGGGTCACTCAGTCTGCTGTAGCCCCCCAGTCAAGGCACAGATGAGAAAACAATCCATGAACAACTAAGTTGCCACAACGAAGAATTGATGCTTCTCATCTCTCTCCCTTCTTGTCTCCCTTCCTGTGTGTCTGTCCCTATCTGTCCTTCTCTGTCTCTCTGTCTCTGTCACAAGAAGAAAGTAAACACGACAAATAAATACTTTAAGAATTCAAAATTTTAAATTCATTTTTTTTTTTTTTTAGAGAGGACAGAGAGAGGGAGAGAGAAGGGGGGAGGAGCTGGAAGCATCAACTCCCATATGTGCCTTGACTAGGCAAGTCCAGGGTTTCGAACCGGCGACCTCAGCATTTCCAGGTCGACGCTTTATCAAAATTTTAAATTTCAAATTAAATGTTTATGTGTGATATACACTGCTCACAAAAATTAGGGGATATTTTATCACTTCATATTCATTTTGCAATATCCCCTAATTTTTGTGAGCAGTATATTTAAAAAACTACACAAAAGAGCATGAATTGGCATAATTTCTAGAATGCATATCTTTATGTAACATATGTAATTTATATTTTTAGCCCATGTCCTTCCAAGGTCATCATTTTCATTCAGAAGCTGTCATTTCCTTGCAGATGTCTGTGATATGCGGTGTCTCTAATTGCACTTTTCAGTATTAACAAGAGTGCCACTTAAAAAATCTGTACACAATTTACTCTCATAATCACAGCCTGAACCCACACATGATATGCTTTTATTAACGAGAAACTGGTCATTAACCAAGACATCTGAAAGAATTTTTTCTAACATTGAATTTAAGAGGGAAAATGAAACAATGCAGCCAGTTCTTGCAAGCAATCAGTGAAATCTATAAAAAGAATTACCATATTGCATATTGGTTTTAGGTTTATGTGTGCTTCTTACTTGGTTGATGAACAGTGCTGCTAGTAATTGAAGTCTGCTTTTGTTTTCTTTAGTGAACTAAATGTAGCTGCTGTTGACGCAAACCTCACGTTAGCTGTATCAAGAAACGTGGCAAAGACCATCCAGTTATACGGTGTGAAATCGGAACAGCTTGTAAGTGATACCACTTCGGCAAACTTTCATGATTTTGTTTAAAATTACTAATTATTTAATACTTGACCAACTATAAATATTGAATTGACTGAATATTAATTTACTGGCATTTTTACTTTATTGAACTTTTGAAACTTTCTGATGAATTTAAACCAGAAAAAAATGTTACATCTATTAAAAAATGGCCTGCCTACCACTGTTACACTTTCAAAATGCAGGCAGGTTTTTTTTAATTAAGGCTTTGAAAAAATACATATGCCACTTTATGGGCTAATTACATATTTTTTAAAATAATTATTTCAGATTGATTAAATTTTCTTTTCATGTGATCACTCTCTAGATATGCACTGTTTCTTAGTGTGAAATTGACTTGAACTGTAAGAGAACAACTGGAAGAAGTAAAATGCTTAAAGTTTTAATAGAAAAATGTTAACTTTCCTAAAGGTTCTAACCCTAGAGCACAGAAGCTTAACTCTAAAATTATTCTATTTGAAACAGCTGTTTGCATATATTTAAAATAATAGGTATATAACTGAATCATAATCTTAATTCTCTACATAATGTTTTAAAGTAAGGCACACATATTTAATTAGTATATATGTGTGCTAACTGAAATCTAAAGAGTAAGGCTTTAGTATGTCTTTCACTATCATTATAGGGCTAATTTTAGCCAATGTGCCAAAAGCTGCTGTCTCTATTGAGTCTTTATGGGGAGACAATCATGCTTTCAGTTTAGCTTTTCCAACTTCTCTGAATTGAAATGTCAGAAAATGAATTAGTCTGGTTTCACCTATGTCTTAGTAGCTTCACTTGGTTCTGGAATAATTCTTAGGGTAGGTTGGTAACAAATTGAACTGAAGGAATTTGTATAAGATGATCCTTGATGGTAATAGTCATAATATGAGCCTTCCTACTTTCATTTCCAAAAGATGGCCATATTTTTTTGCATATTAATATGGTGATATTTTCCATTCAATTGTTCTTACAGCCTTGACAAATAATTTAGAAGCATCTTTTTTAAAAAACTTTATTGAAAACTGGCCCTATGGGGACCATCAAAGCTCTTTGTAGGTAATTAGATGACTAATTTTTCTCTCAAGCTTTTTTTATAGAAGCTTTATTATGATGTTCATGGTGTTTTTAAAAGTATGGTTTAGCCTGACCAGACAGTGGCGCAATGGATAGAGCGTCGGACTGAGATGTGGAGGACCCGGACCCACGTTCGAGACTGGGAGGTCACCAGCCTGAGCGCAGGCTCATGTGGTTTTTGCAAGGCTCACCAGCTTGAGCCCAAGGTCACTGGCTTGAGCAAGGGGTCACTCACTCTGCTGTAGCCCCCCAGTCAAGGCACATATGAGAAAGCAATCAATGAACAACTAAGGCGTCCCAACGAAGAATTGATGCTTCTCATCTCTCTCCCTTCCTGTCTGTCCCTATCTGTCCCTCTCTCTGACTTTGTCACACAAAAAAATGTATGGTTTATTTCTATAAATAAAATTTAGTACCATATCCAATAGAGTTTAGTATAATTACTGAAAATGTTAGAAAGATAATTCTTATGAGATGGTCCCACCTAAGGACAACATTAGAAGGAAGAGCCAGCATATATATAGGAAATAATTTACTTTTGTATAGCAGGAGGAGGCAGTGGTAATGGTAACTTATGACTTCATTTAAGCCAATAATAGCAGAAGGTGTTGACAAAATTAAAATATATTAAATTGATACTTTTGGTCAAATACTCTGTGACCTTAAATTAGTCAGGCCTACTAAACCTTACTATGCTAAAAGCTAGCAGAAACTCATTGATTTTTAAAAATTTTTAAGTGGTGCATCCTTTGAATACATCAAGGTTGTGGGTTTGATCCCAGGTCAAGGCGTAATCGAGGATGGGAGGGGGATATAAACATTTAGACAATAGCAGATATTTAGATGATTTCATAGTTTAATTAAGAAATAATAGGGGCCATGGCTGGATGGCTCAGCGGTAGAGTGTTGGCCCGGTGTGTGGATGTCCCAGGTTTGATTACCGGCCAGAGCACATAGGAGAAGTACAGATCTGCTTCTCCTTCCTTCCCTCTCTCCTTTCCCTCTGTCTCTCTCTTCCCCTCCCACAGCCAGGGCTCCATTGGAGCAAAGTTGGCCTGGGCGCTAAGGACGGCTCCATGGCCTCTGCCTCAGGTGCTTGAATGGCTCTGGTTGGAACAGAGCAACACCCCTGATGGGCAGAGCATTGCCCCCTAGTGCGCATGCGGGTGGATCCCGGTCAGGCACATGCGGGAATCTGTCTGTCTGCCTCCCCGCTTCTCACTTCAGAAAAAATAAAATTTAAAAAAAGAAATAATAGGGATTGACCCTGGCCTATTGGTTCAGTGGTAGAGAATCCACCTGGTATGTAGATGTCTCGGTTCAATTCCTGGTCAAGGCACACAGGAAAAGCACCCATCTGTTTCTCCACAACCTCCCCCTCTTGCTTCTCTCTCTCTCTCTCTCTCTCTCTCTCTCTCTCTCTCTCCCCCCCCCCCTCTCTTCCCCTCCTGCAGCCATGGCTCGATTGGAGCATGTTGGCTCTGGATGATGGCTCTGTGCGTCTGCCTCAGGGGCTAAGAAGAGCTATGTGGCTCAGCAACAGAGCAATGCCCCAGATGGGCAGAGCATTGCCCCCTGGTGGGCATGCCTGGTGGATCCCAGTCGGGCGCATGAGGCAGTCTGTCTGACTGGTCCCCGCTTCTCACTTCGGAAAAATACAAAAAAAGGGGGGGCAACTATTAAAAAACCCCAGGCACCAAGGACAGACAGAAGAGATGACACTCAAATACTTTCTTTTAAAAAATTAGGATATGGCCTGACCAGGCGGTGGCACAGTGGATAGAGCATTGGACTGGGATGCGGAGGACCCAGGTTTGAGACCCCGAGGCCAGCTTGAGCTCGGGCTCATCTGGTTTGAGCAAAGCTCACCAGCTTGGACCCAAGGTTGCTGACTTAAGCAAGGGTTACTTGGTCTGCTGTAGCCTCACGGTCAAGGCACATATGAGAAAGCGTTGCAAAAAAACCCTGATGATTGATTCTTTTCATCTCTCTTTGTTCCTGTCTGTCTGTCCCTATCTATCCCTCTCTCTGACTCTCTCTCTGTCTCTGTAAAAAATAAAATAAAATAAATAAAGTAAAAATTAGGATACGAACTAAAATCCACTGCATTTGAGTATAAAAGACTCATTTGCATTTCAGAAGCTATTGATTGTCTTTACTCTTTACTTAGCACCTAGCACACTGGACTAAAAGGGGTTTTAAGAAAAAGTAATTCACAGGGTGATCTATCTGATCATAAATTCCCAACTGAGCAGTCATGATATAATGAATAGTCATGCCCAGGCATGTAAGTTCTTTAGTAAAAGGTTTATCTTTGCCTTAAGTGAGCCCAACCCATTCTTTCTGTGCTTCCTGGTTAACACACCTTTGAAATGCCACTTTTCAGACTCCTCAGAAGGGAAACCACCCTCAAGAAAGCATATACTTCTGCTTTGTTTTGTTTTCTTTTGTTTTGTTTTGACAGAGTGATTCAGAGAGAGGGACAGACAGACAGGAAGGGGGAGAGATGAGAGGCATCATTTCTTTGTTGTGACACCTTCTTTGTTTATTGATTGATTTCTCATATGTGCCCTGACCAGGGGCTACAGCAGAGTGAGTGACCCCTTGCTCAAGCCAGTGACCTTGGGGTTTCAAGCCTGGGTCTTCTGTGTCCCAGTCTAACTCTCTATCCACTGCACCACCACCTAGTCAGACAAGCACATGTATTCTTGCTAACTGTTTTGTATATGTACATGGATTTCACAAAAGTCACTTACAATTTTTGGATGAAAAAGTAGTGCTGTGGCCCTGACCAGGTGCTCAGTTGGTTGAATCATCATCCCAAACAGGTTCAGTCCCAGATCAGGACACGTACAGGGATCAACCAATGAATGCATAAATAAGTGGAAGAACAAATCAATGTTTTTCTCTCTCTTTTTTTCTCTAAAATTAATAAAGTTTTTAGAAAAGAGAAAAAGATATTCTTAAACTAAAGGTCAAAAGGCAAATTAAATTTGTAACAAGTAGAAAGAATGAATAAAAAGCAGAATCAATCAAGTTGAAAACAGAAACCAGTAAAGAAAAATCAGTGAAACCAAAAACCTGTTTTAGAATTTGTTGATAAAAGAAACATCCAAAACCTATAGAGATTTTTTTTTTAAGAGTTTATTTGAACCAAACTGACAGCAATTACCTGGAAGCAAATTCACAGATGCTCCTGAGAATGACTGTTTTGCAGTTTCTTTTATACATTTGGAATTAAGGAGGGAACTTTAAAAGAATACCACTTGAAGGTAGCAGAAAGTAAGATACAGGATAGTTAACACTATAATGTGCTCCTTTGAGGATGGCTGTACTTTAGGAGATCTGGAAAAGAGGATTACGCCGGCATTTCAAAGGTGTTTTAGCCTAAATGCACAATAACAATGGACAGAGCTTGGTTAAACCTTTTACTGAAGAAATTTATAAATTTAGGACATGCCTTTGCATCATGACCTGCCCAGTTAGAAATTTGTAATCGGATCACCCTGTGTGAGATTATTTTTGGTTAGATTACAGTACTACTTTTTCTTAAAAAAAATTTTTTTTTATTGATTACTTTCAGAGATAGAGAGAGAGGAAGGGAGGAAAAGAGAGAGAGAAAGTGAGGGAAGCACCCATTTTTTGGTCCACTTAGTTGTATATTCATTAGTCGCTTTCCATATGTGCCCCAACCAGGGATTGAACCTGTTTCAAGATGATGATCTAAACGACTAGGGCCAAGGCACTACCTTTTCATCCAAAAATTTTAAGTAACTTTTGTGAAATCAACGTGTACATGGAAGGGAGAAATGACTTTTCTTCTAACTCTCCTAGGTTTAATAGGTCTATGAAATAAACTGACAACAGAGAGGTTAAAAGAAAAATTATACCTATTAATTTTACATGTATGAGGGCATCAGAGGGAAAAAAATGAATACCCAAAAAAGGGATGAAATTTGAGAGTTTATATCCATCTTAATAGGGGAAGTGGAAGGGGGAATGGAATATCAGCTATTTTGGGTAGAATAAATTATTTTTAGAAAGAATGAATGAGCTTTTAGAAGAATAGATGGAATATATGATAGTGTGTGATCAAGTTTGTATTGGTGTGATATTTACTTCTAGCTTCCTTTCCTGTGGTAAGAGTCAATCTTTCCTGGTTGATGAAACTCCTCCTGGTAAAATTGATGACAATTGAGTTACTTTTGGAGGATCTGTCTTTAGGTAGAGAGATGAATTCAGAGAAAGCCTCTCCCTGTATTTGTTGTTTTTCAAAATAATCAAAGCAGCATATATTTTAAAATTGAGTTTATTGTGGTGACATTGTTTCATAAAACCATAAAGGTTTCAAGTGTACAACTTAACAAAATATCATCTGCACACTGCATTGTGTGCCCATCGCCGAAAGCAAAGTCTGTTTCTATACTCATTTATTCCCTTTTGCCCACTTCCACCTCTCCCCACCCCCTTCCCTCTGGCTGTCATCACACTGTTGTCTGAGTGTTTTATATATATTTAAAAATATATATATATATATATTTTTGTTTTGTTTAATCCCTACACCTTTTTTTCACCCAGCCCCTAACCCACCTTCCTTCTGACAGCTGTCAGTTTTATATATTTATGTTTCTGTTTCTGTTTTATTTGTTAAATTATTTTGTTCATTAGATTCCACATATAAGTGAAATCATTTGGTATTTTTCTTTCTCTGACTGGCTTATTTCACTTAGCGTAATATTCTCCAGGTTCATCCATGCTGTCACAAAAGATAAGATTTCCTCTTTTTATGGCCGTGTAGTATTCCACTATGTAAATGTACCATACATTTTTATCCACTCAACTACTGATGGAGATTTAGGCTATTTCCAGGTAATGCTGCACTGAACATAGGGGTGCATATCTTCTTTCAAATTAGTGTTTTGGGTTTCTTCAGATAAATACCCAGAAGTAGAATTACTGGATCATAAGGCAGTTCTGTTTTTAATATTTTGATGAAATTTAATACTGTTTCCTACAGTAGCTACATCAGTCTGCATTCCAATCAACAGTCCATGAGGGTTCCCTTTTCTCCAGATCCTCACCAGCACTTGTTTTTTGTTGATTTATTTATGATTGCCATTCTGATAGGTATGAGGTGGTATCTCATTGTGGGATTTAAAAATAAAATTGATTGATTTGAGAGAGAGAGAGAGATCCATTTGTTGTTTCATTTATGCATTCATTTGTTGATTGTTGTATGTGTCCTAACTGGGGATTGAACCTGCAACCTTGGTATATCAAGACAATGCTCTAGAGCCATGGTTGGCAAACTCATTAGTCAACACAGCCAAATATCAACAGTACAGTGATTGAAATTTCTTTTGAAAGCCAAATTTTTTACACTTAAACTATATAGGTAGGTACATTGTTATTAACTTAATTAGGGTACTCCTAAGCTGGCCAAAGAGCCACATGTGGCTCATGAGCCGCAGTTTACTAACCACAGCTATAGAGAGACAAGATGGCCACAGAGTAGATGGACGTTCCAACTCCCACTTCCCAGAACCAATGTGGATTACAACTGAATTCTGAGAACACTCATCTTGAAAGACCAACTTTGGACTAAACTAAGAGGATTCTATAGCCGAGGACCACCAAAGAAGCCACACTAAGACTGGTAGGAAAGGCGGAGATGTGGAAAGGGCTGCCCTGCTCTTGCAACAGAGAGGGTTGCCCGGCGAGTTGTGGGTCCTCAGCCCCAAAACAAGAATTCCAGCCTTGAGCCCTGGAGCCTGGAAGGGGCTTACAGACTATATTTGGCTGAGAAAAGAGCCTAGATACTGTGTGCAAGAATGAGGCAGAACTCTTGGACCCAGGCTCTGTATTAAAGGGACTGCACGGAGAGCCTTGCTCACAGCCACTTTCCCAGAGTTCCGTGAGTGGGGAGCACTGGGAGGACTGGAGTTGCCAGGGGAGAGAGTGGTCACAGAGGCACAGGGGGAGACACTTTGAGGGATGGACACCCTAACCTGTGGGCTGAGTCACTCCCCAAATCTAAAGTGAACATTTTTCCTGGGAACAGCATCACCTGCAAAGGGAAGAAATTACCCCGTCCACCAGAGGCTCTTCTGCCCCAGTTAGAACAAAGAGGCACTTAGAAGCAGGTAGCACTGGGGCTACACCCACTGGACCCCTGTGATACACCCTACTGAGTGCTGAAAAAGAAGAAAAAAAACAAAACAAAATAAATAAATAGAAACTGGGTAGAATGACACCTGAGGCTAAGGGGCAGGCCACATCCAATACTGTATCTAATCACTGAATTACAGTATTGAGCCCAACAAGTAGCCAGCAGTAAGAGGCAACAGAATGTGGATCTCAGGGGAACTTAAACTTTTAAAGGAACTTTCCCCAGGACAAGAGTATATAAAAGCAAGCATAGGAGTGCAGCTGGCATTTACAATGGCACCTGGGGCCAGCAGAGACAGCCTCAGATCTGGATCACCTGTAACTCCAAAAAGGTTGATAAGAGCCAGTCATAGGCAGTGACCCCAACTGATCTACACCAGGCCCTGGGCAGGGAGGTCCAGGGCAGGCACATTCAGCAGCCAGATATGGAAAGCACTAGTTCAGGACCTAAGAACCCTTGTTAGAGTGGAAGCTTAAGGAAGGCCTTCTCACACCTGACCCAGCTAAGACATAGAAAAGGCCAACAGAAACAGCAAAAAGAACACTGATAGCAAATAAGTAGCCCACAACAGATTACAAACAACAGTTGATGCCAACCTAAGAAGACCAAGAAATAACACAACTGAAAATTGGACGCAGATAATACCAAACCTAGACTTAGCTAGCTTCACAAACAGCACACCCAAACGAGGAGTGTATACACAGACAAAATAGGAAGACAAAGAAATGCAATCCAAATGAATCAACAAGAGAAATTCCCAGAAAAAGTAGTGAATGAGATGGAAATAACCAAACTACCAGATGCAGAGTTTAAAATAATGATTATTAAGATGCTCAAAGATCTTAGAGCAACAATGGATGGACACAACCAACACCTAAATAAAGAGATAACAAGCAAAAAGGTCATTGAAATAATAAAGAAGAACCAGTCAGAAATAACAAATACAATATCAGAAATGAAGACTACACTAGAAGAAATTAAAAACAGGTTGGATGAAGCAGAGGATCGAATCAGTGATTTAGAAGAGTAGATAAATGAAAGCACAGAAGCGGAGCAGCAAAAACAAAAGAGGCTCAGAAAGTCTGAGGAAACTCTAAGAGAGCTCTGTGACAACCTAGAGAGAAACATCTGCATCATAGAAGTTCCTGAAGAAGAAGAGAAAGAACAAGGGATAGAGAGCCTGTTTGAAGAAATCATAGCTGAAAACTTCCCTAAATTGATGCAGGAAGAGGTCACTAAGTTCAAGAAGCACAGAGAATTCCATTAAAGAGAAACTCAAAGAAACGTACACCAAGACACATCATAATTAAAATACCAAAGCTCAGAGATAAAGAAAAGCTACTAAGAGCTGCAAAAAAAGAACAGTCAATCACCTATAAAGGAACCCCGATAAGGGTGATATCCAACTTCTCAACAGAAACACTTGAAGCCACAAGGGAATGGCTAGAAATATTCAAAGTGATACAGAACAATAGACTACAACCAGGAATTCTTTATCCAGCAATGCTATCGTTTAAAAGGAAAGAGAAATAAAAAGCTTCCCAGACCAAAACAAACAAACAAACAAAAAAAAACTCAAGGAATTCATTACAACCAAACCAGCGCTGCAAGAAATGTTAAAGGGCATGTTGTAAACAGAAGAAAGGGCGGAAAATATAGTAAAAGAGGGATGTAGATTTAAAGAATAAAATGGCAGTAAACACCTGCATATCAATAATAAATGATCCAATCAAAGACATAGGGTAGCTACATGGATAAGAAAACAAGACCCATACATATGCTGTCTAAAAGAGACACACATCAAAACAAAAGATACATAGACTGAAAGTAAAAGGTTGGAAAAAAATATTTCATACAAATGGAAATGAAAAAAAGCCGGGGTAGCAATACTTATATCTGACAAAATAGACTTTTAAACAAAGGATATAGTAAAGTATAAAGAGGGTCACTATGTAATGATAAAGGGAGCAATCCAACAGAAGATATAACCATTATAAATAACTATGCACCTAATATAGAAGCACCTAATACAGGAGCACCTAAATATATAAAGCAGATATTGATGGACATAAAGGGGGTGAGATCAACAGCAATACTATAATAGTAGGGGATGTCAATATCCCACTAACATCAGTAGATAGATCCTCAAAAAATAAAATTAACAAAGAAACCGCAGACTTAAAGGACACACTAGTCTGAATGAGCAGTGGCTCAGTGGGTACAGCGTTGGACTGGGATGCAGAAGACCCAGGTTTGAGACCCTGAGGTCGCCAGCTTGAGCAAGAGCTCATCTGGTTTGAGCAAAAGCTCACCAGCTTAAGCCCAAGGTTGCTGGCTCGAGCAAGGGGTTATTCAGTCTGCTGAAGGCCACCAGTCAAGGCACATATGAGAAAGCAATCAATGACAATGAAGGTATTGCAAGGCACAACAAAAAACTAATGACTGATGCTTCTCATCTCTCTGTTCCTGTCTGTCTGTCCCTGTCTGTCCCTGAAAGTAAAAGGTTAGAAAAAAATATTACTTACAAATGGAAATGAAAAAAAGAGAGAGTCTCTCTCTGACTCTCTCTTTGTCTGTGTTAAAAAAAAAAAAGACACACTAGATCAACTGGATTAGATATCTTCAGAACCTTTCACCCTAAAGCAGAATATACATTCTTTTCAATGTTCATGGTAAATTTTCTAGGATAGACCACATGTTAGGGCACAGAGGGGTCTGAACAACTTTAAGAAGATTGAAATCATATCAAGCATCTTCTCTGATCACAATGGCATGAAACTAGAAATCAACTACATCAGAAAAACTAAAAAATACTCAAACACTTGGAAACTAAATAGCATGTTATTAAATAATGAGTTGTTTAACGATGATATCAGAAAAAATCAAAAAGTTACTAGAAACAAATGAAAATGAGCATACAACTCAAAATTTATAGGACACAAGAAAAGCAGTCCTGAGAGGGAAATACAGGCATACCTTAAGAAGCAAGAGAAAGCTCAAATAAACAACTTAACCATGCATCTAAAAGAATTAGATAAAGAACAGCAAGTAAAGCCCAGAGGAAGTAGAAGGAAGGAAATAATAAAGATCAGAACGGAAATAAATGACATAGAGGCTAGCCTGACCAAGTGGTGGTGCAGTGGATAGAGCATCGGACAGGGATGTGGAGGACCCAGACTCGAGACCCTGAGGTCACCAGCTTGAGTGCAGGCTCAGCTGGCTTGAGCAAAAGCTCACCAGCTTGGACCCAGGGTCACTGGCTTGAGCAAGGGGTTACTCGGCCTGCTGAAGGCCCATGGTCAAGGCACATATGAGAAGGCAATCAATGAACAACTAAGGTGTCGCAATGAAAAACTGATGATTGATGCTTCTCATCTCTCTCCATTCCTGTCTGTCTATCTCTATCCCTGTCTCTGACTTTGTCACTGTCTCTGTTAAAAAAAAATGACATAGAGGCTAAAAAAGCAATACAGAGGATCAATGACACCAAGAGCTGGTTCTTTGAAAAGGTAAACAAGATTGATGAACCATTAATCAGACTCACCAAGAAAAAAAGAGAGAGGACTCAAATAAATAAAATTAGAAATGAAAATGGAGAAATAACAACTGACACAGCAGAAATATATACAAAGGATTGTAAGAGAATATATACTATGAAGAACTGTATGCCAAAAAATTAGACAACCTAGGAGAGATGTACAAATTTCTTGAAACATATAATCTTTCAAAAATCAATCTGTAAGAATTTGAAAACCAAAACAGACGGATTACAACAAAAGAGATTGAAAGTTATCAAAAAACTCCCAACAAACAAAAGCCCTGGGCCAGATGGCTTCACAGGCGAATTCTACCAAATATTCAAAGACGAACTAACTCCTATTCTCAAGTTATTTCAAAAATTCAAGAGGAGGGAAGATTTCCAAGCTCCTTTTATGAGGTGAGCATAGTTCTGATTCCAAAACCAGGCAGAGACAACACAAAGAAAGAAAATTATATACCAATATCCCTGATAAACATAAATGCTAAAATTCTCAACAAAGTATTAGCAAACAAGATCCAGCAGTACATGAAAAAAATCATACATCGGCCCTGGCCGGTTGGCTCAGTGGTAGAGCGTTGGCCTGGCGTGCAGAAGTCCTGGGTTCGATTCCCGGCCAGGGCACACAGGAGAGGCGCCCATCTGCTTCTCCACCCCTCCCCCTCTCCTTCCTCTCTGTCTCTCTCTTCCCCTCCCGCAGTCAAGGCTCCATCGGAGCAAAGATGGCCCGGGCGCTGGGGATGGCTCCTTGGCCTCTGCCCCAGGTGCTAGAGTGGCTCTGGTCACAACAGAGCAACGCCCTGGAGGGGCAGAGCCTCGCCCCTGGTGGGCGTGCCGGGTGGATCCCGGTCGGGCGCACGCGGGAGTCTGTCTGACTGTCTCTCCCCGTTTTCAGCTTCAGAAAAATACAAAAAAAAAAAAAAAATCATACATCATGATCAAGTGGAATTTATTCTGGGGAGACAAGAATGGTACAATATTCGTAAGTCAATCAATGTGATTCATCACACAAAGAAAAAGAAGGCGAAGAACCACATGATAATTTCAATAGATGCAGAAAAAGCATTTGATAAAATCCAGCACCCATTTATGATCAAAACTCTCAGCAAAGTGGGAATACAGGGAACATACCTCAACATAATAAAGTCATCTATGACAAACCCACAGCCAACATCAGTCTCAGTGGGCAAAAATTAAAAGCATTCCTCTTAAGATCAGGAACAAGGCAGGGGTGCCCCCTTTCACCATTCTTATTCAACATAGTTCTGGAAGACCTAGCCACAGCAATTAGACAAGAAGAAGAAATAATAGAAAATAAAATAAATTTTCTAAATTGGAAAAGAAGTAAAACTATCATTGTTTTCAGATGATATGATACTATATATAGAAAACCCCAAAGTCTCAATGAAAAAACTACTGGACCTGATAAATGAATTCAGCATGGTCGCAGGATATAAAATTAATACTCAGAAATCAGAGACATTTTTATACACCAAGAATGAACTATCTGAAAGAGAAATTAAGGAAACAATCCCCTTCACTATTGCAACAAAAAAATAAAGTTTCTAGGAGTAAATTTAACCAAAGAGATTAAAGACTTGTACTCGGAAAATTATAAAACATTGATAAAAGAAATCAAGGAAGATACAACCAATTGGAAGCATATACTGTGTTCATGGATAGGAAGAATAAACATCATTAAAATGTCTATATTACTCAAAGCAATTTATAAATTTAGTACAATACCAATTAAAATACCGATGACCCTACTTCAAAGATATAGAACACATATTTGAAAAATTTATATGGAAACAAAAAAGAACCCGAATAACCTCAGCAATCTTGAGGAAAAAGAACAAAGGTGGAGGTATCACACTACCTGATATCAAACTGTACTACAAGGCTATAATAAGCAAAACAGCATGGTACTGGCATAAGAACAGGCATATAGATCAATGGAACAGAACAGAGAACCCAGAAATAAACCCACACGTTTATGGACAATTAATATTTGACAAAGGAGATAAGAGCATACAATGGAGTAAAGACAGCCTCTTTACAAATGGTGTTGGGAAAGTTGGACGGCTACTTGCAAAAAAAATGAAACTAGACCACCAACTTACACCGTTCACAAAAATAAACTCAAAGTGGATAAAAGACTTAAATATAAATCGTGAAACCATAAGCATCTGAGAAGAAAACATAGGAAGTAAGCTCTCTGACATCTCTCGCAGCAATATATTTGCTGATTTATCTCCACAGGCAAGTGAAATAAAAGACAGGATCAACAAATGGGACTATGTCAAACTAAACAGCTTTTGCACAGCTAAAGACAATATGAACAGAATAAAAAGACAGACCACACAATGGGAGACATATTCAGTCTGATAAGGGATTAATAACCAAAATTTATAAAGAACTTGTAAAACTCAACACCAGGAAGGTAAACTATCCAATAAAAAAATGGGCAAAAGAAATAAATAGACACTTCTCCAAAGAGGACATACAGATGGCCAATAGGCAGATGAAAAAATGCTCAACATCACTAATCATTAGAGAAACGCAAATTAAAACCATAATGAGATACCACGTCACACCAGTCAGAATGGTGCTCACTAACAAAACAACACAGGATCGGTGCTGGTGAGGATGTGGAGAAAGAGGAACCCTCCTGCACTGCTGGTGGGAATGCAGACTGGTAAAGCCACTGTGGAAAACAGTATGCAGATTCCTCAAAAAAAAAATTTATTTTTTTTTTTGTATTTTTCTGAAGCTGGAAATGGGGAAAACAGTCAGACAGACTCCCGCATGCGTCCACCCGGCACGCCCACCAGGGGCGACGCTCTGCCCACCAGGGGGCCATGCTCTGCCCCTCTGGGGCGTCGCTCCGCCGCGACCAGAGCCACTCCAGCGCCTGGGGCAGAGGCCAAGGAGCCATCCCCAGCGCCCGGGCCATCTTTGCTCCAATGGAGCCTTGGCTGCGGGAGGGGAAGAGAGAGACAGAGAGGAAGGGGGGGGGTGGAGAAGCAAATGGGCGCCTCTCCTATGTGCCCTGGCCGGGAATCGAACCCGGGTCCCCCGCACGCCAGGCCGATGCTCCACTGCCAAGCCAACTGGCCAGGGCCTCCTCAAAAAATTTGAAATGGATTTTTCCCTTTGACCCAGCCATCCCACTTATCAGAATATTTCCCAAGGACACCAAATCACCGACTGAAAAAAAGAAATGCACCCCCATCTTTATGGCAGCATTGTTCACAATAGTGAAGAACTGGAAACAGCCCCAGTGTCCATCAGTGGACAAGTGGATTAAAAAACTGTAGTACATATATACAATGAAATACTATGGGGCTATGAGGAAGAAGGAAATATTACCTTTTGCAGTAAGATGGATGGACCTGGAAACTATTATGTTGAGTGAAATAAGCCAAGCAGAGAAAGAAAAATATCATATGACCTCACTCATTTGAGGAATCCAAGGAACAATGTGAACTGAGGAACGGAATTAAACCTGAAGGGAAGGGGGGAGAGAGCTGTTGGGAGGGGGTAGGGGAGATGTTGCTGGGAATACAGGGAAGGGGTATGCTTTTGGGGAGACACTAGAATCTATGTAAACACAATAAATAAATTAATAAAAAATGTTCAACATCACTAATCATTAGAAAAATGCAAATTAAAACCACAATGAGATATCACCTCACACCAGTCTTATTGGCGCTCATCAACAAAACAACACAGAATAAGTGCTGGCGAGGATCTGTAGAAAAGGGAACCCTTCTGTACTACTGGTGGGAATGCAGACTGGTGCAGCCACTGTGGAAAACAGCATGGAGATTCCTCAAAAAATTAAAAATGGAAATGCCTTTTGACCCAGCCATCTTACTTTTAGGAATATATTCCAAGAATACCATATCACTGATTCAAAAGAAGAAATGCACCCCCATGTTTATGGCAGCATTGTTTACAATAGCGAAGATCTGGAAACAGCCCAAGTGCCCGTCAATGGAAAAGTGGATTAAAAAGCAGTGGAACATATACATAATGGAATACTATGGGGCCATGAAAAAGAAGGAAATCTAACCTTTTGTGACAACATGGATGGACCTTGAAACTATTATGTAAAGTGAAATAAGACAGGCAAAGAAAGAAAAATATCATATGACCTCACTCATTTGAGGAATGCAATAAACAATGTGAACTGAGGAACGGAATTGAGACAAAGGAAGAATCAAAAGGACCAGAGGAAAAGAGGACAGAGGGAAAGGGGATGATAGGATGGGATAAAGCTGAAGGGAAGGGGGGAGGGCATGATGGGGAGTGGGTAACGAAGATGTTGAGGGCAATACGGGGGGGTATGCATGTGGTGTGACACTAGAATCTTTGTAAACAAAATAAATTAAAAAAGAAAGACAATGCTCTAACCAACTGAAATACCTGGCCAGGACCTCTCATTCTGGTTTAATTTGCATCTCTCCAGTGATTAGTGACATTGAGCATCTTTTCATAAGTCTTAGGCCATCTGAATATCCTCTTTGGAGGATTGTCTACTCATATCCTTTGCCCAGTTTTAATTTTTTAATTTTTTTAATTTTAAATTTTATTTATATATTGTTTTTAGAGAGAGTGTAAGGTAGGGTAGTCAACCTTTTTATACCTACCACCAACTTTTGTATCTCTGTTAGTAGTGAAATTTTCTAACCGCCCACCAGTTCCACAGTAATGGTGATTCATAAAGTAGGGAAGTAACTTTACTTTATAAAACTTATAAAGCAGAGTTACAGCAAGTTAAAGCATATAATAATAATTACTTACCAAGTACTTTATGTTGGATTTTCGCTAAGTTTGGCAGAATAAATCTTTATTATAAAACAACTTACTATAGTTAAATCTATCTTTTTATTTATACTCTTGCCGGGGTCCATCCCCGGGGGGAATCCAGGGGTCCCACAGGAAGAGACGGCGTCAGCGAAATCGAATGAGAGAGCTGAATTCTTTTCTTTCTCTTTATTCTCTAGTTAGCATTTACTGCCAGGCATCTCTGCCAATGGCTGGTCTAACTTTACTTTTTATGCACACACACTAAGTTACAATCACATGGTATTTTGAATACATCATTGTTTTAGTTTCACTATGGTTATATATTTCCAGATAACAATTCATATCTATAAGCTACAAATCAGGTGGTAAGTCATTCAAAGTACAGTTATACAATAGCAATAACAATATTGGTACAAACTTCTAAAAGATTAGTACTAATTAATAACTCTACTTTACTGTTGTTGTGAGTCAAGGGCACAGAGAGAGAGATTAACAGATGAAATCATCAAGGACTAGCAAAGGACCACCACTTGCTCAGGCAAATGGCCTTGAGTTCATGCAGTGTCCTAATTTTTTCACAAGACTACAAAAAGCTTGTTTTACTGAGAAATTGGCATAACATCAAGAGTAACTTTTGCTTAAAGATACATAGAGTGCACCTGCAAGATAGCTTAGTAGCAACATAATATCAGAAGGCATTAATTGCTATTGCTGCTATGGATCCCACCACATTCCTCTTCTTATTCTTGGAAAATACAAAAATCTCATGAGAATGTTTTACTGAGAAAAGCCCAGCAACTGCCTTCAATCACAAAACAAGTCTTTTAACAAAACATTCTTTTTTTTTTTTTTTCTTTTTTTTTTCTGAATCTGGAAACAGGGAGAGACAGACAGACTCCCGCATGCGCCCGACCGGGATCCGCCCGGCACGCCCACCAGGGGCGACGCTCTGCCCACCAGGGGGCGATGCTCTGCCCATCCTGGGCGTCGCCATGTTGCGACCAGAGCCACTCTAGCGCCTGAGGCAGAGGCCACAGAGCCATCCCCAGCGCCCGGGCCATCTTTGCTCCAATGGAGCCTTGGCTGCGGGAGGGGAAGAGAGAGACAGAGAGGGAAAGCGCGGCGGAGGGGTGGAGAAGCAAAATGGGCGCTTCTCCTGTGTGCCCTGGCCGGGAATCGAACCCGGGTCCCCCGCACGCTAGGCCGACGCTCTACCGCTGAGCCAACCGGCCAGGGCAACAAAACATTCTTTACTTGCCAGCTGCGCTCCCATCCAAGGCTAAGCAACGGGCCACTCCACTACACCTTACCTAAGATTCTAATGTCTAGTTAAACTTTATTCATTTACTATATTCATACACTAGTTAAGTTCTAACTTTATTCTTTCTAACATGATTAATAAGAAGAAATTCTCCTACAAACTTAACCCTTTATGAGGGATATCATGGCCAGCCTCTTATGTTTATGAGCCCAGTTCAAAGGGCTTACAGGTTTTCTGTGGAACTTACACCTTCTGTCTTATTTCCAAAGAAATTACTACGAATCTACAGGGAAAGCACGGTACTATTATCCCTGTGCCATAAATAATAGCACACACCCAGGAAAGGGGGGATATAAGGCCAGATTAATTCAAAAGGTCAAAGGGGCAAGTATCGTTGTGCCTTTCCTCTGCGGTGACTTTGTCAACCCACAGCTATTAGTCTTCACTGCGGTAACTTTATCAACCAGCAGTCATTGGTCTTCTTCTGCTGTGACTTTGTCAACCAGCAGTTGTGGATCATCTCCTGCTGTGACCTTGTTAGCCAGCATTAGTGGATCGGCTCCCGACATACTCTGGTTGCTTCGCTACTGCCCACGATGAAAGTTAGAACGCCCACTAGTGGGCAGTAGGGACCAGGTTGACTACCACTGGTGTAAGGGATAGAGACAGACAGACATCAATTTGTTGTTCCACTCATTTATGCATTTATTGGTTGATTCTTGTATGTTCCCTGACCGGCTATTGAATCTGCAAACTTGGCATATTGGGATGAAACTGTAACCACGGGAGCTATCCAGCCAGAGTCTTTTGCCCATTTTTTTAATTGGATTGTTTTTTTTTTTCTTGGTGTTGAGTTATATAAATTCTTTATGTATTTTAGATATTAACCTCTTATCAGATGTATCATTGGCAAATATGTTCTCCCATTCAGTGGGGTAACTTTTTATTTTGTTGATGATTTTTTTGCTGTGCAGAAGTTTTTAATTTGATGTAGTCCGATTTGTTTACTTTTTCCTTTCCATTTTCTGAAGAGATATGTCAGCAAAAGTATTGCAAAGAGAAATGTCAGATTTTACTTCCTGTTTTCTTCTATGATTTTTTTATGGCTTCACGACTTACATTTAAATTTTTAATCCATTTTGAATTTAATCTTTGGTATGGTAGTCTAATTTCATTTTTTTGCATGTATCTGTCTAATTTTCCCAATATCATTTATTGAATAATCTATCTTTACCCCATTGTATGTTCTTGCCTTCTTTGTCAAATATTAATTGACCATAAAGACGTGGGTTTATTTTGGGCTCTCTGTTCTGTTCCATGGATCTGTATGCCTGTTCTTATGCCAGTACCATGCTGTTTTGCTTATTACAGCCTTGTAGTACAGTTTGATATCAAGTAGTGTGATACCTCCAACTTTGTTCTTTTACCTCAAAATTGCTATGGTTATTTAGGTCTTTTGTGGTTTCATATAATATTTGGAATATTTGTTCTAGGTCTGTGAGATATGCCATTGGTATTTTAATAGTAATTAATGTTGTATCTTTAGATTGCTTTGTGTTGCATGGACATTTTAATGATGTTAATTTTTCCTTTCCATGAACATGGTATATGCTTCTATTTTTTTTATCTTTCTCAATTTATTTTTTCTTTATCCTATAATTTTCTGAGTACAGGTCCTTTAGACCCTTGGTTAAATTTATTTCTAAGTATCTTTTTCATTACTTTCGCAACAAAGCAGCATATTTTGGAGTGGCATGTCCTGAACTCTATACATAACAACAGTGTAAGACGTCCAAACCTGCAGAGGATTTTTATAAAATTGTATTTGTGTCAAACAGAAGGTATGCCTAGAAGCAAGATTTCACCAGTTGAGAAAAATGCTTTGGAAAATAACAATTTGCAGGGGGTTTTTTTGTGTGTGTGACAGAGATAGAGAAAGACAGAGAGAGGGACAGATAGAAATAGAGCGACATGAAGGGAGAGAGATGAGAAGCATCAATTCTTTGTTGGAGTGCCTTGGTTGTTCAGTGATTGCTTTCTCATATGTGCCTTGACCAGGGGGGGGACTACAGCAGACCGAAGGACCCCTTGCTCAAGCCAGAAGCCAGCTACCTTAGTTTCAAGCTGGTGAGCCTTGCTCAAACCAGATGAGCCCACACTCAAGCCGACGATCTCTGGGTTTCAAACCTGGGTCTTTTGCATCCTAGTCTGACGCTGTATCCACTGCACTACCTCCTGGTCTGGCTGCAGTTTCTTTTATGCATTTGAAATGATGGAGGGAATGTATGGAAGATTACATGAAGATGAGGGAAAGCAAGGTGGGCATATGCTGGGGATCGGATTACTGGATTGTTAGGATTATGAGCTTTCTTGAGAATGGTCAGGCTTTAGAAGGAGGGATCTGAAAAGAGGCTTTTCAAAGGTATACAGAGTTATCCTAGCTGTGGCCTGGTAGCTCATTTGGTTATCATTGTCCCTATATGCCACCGTTGCAGGTTTGATTCCCTGGTTAGGACACATATAAGAATCATCCAGTAGCCTTACTTGTGGTGGCGCAGTGGATAAAGCATCGACCTGGAACACTGAGGTTGTCCGTTTGAAACCCCAGGCATGCCTGGTCAAGGCACATATAGGAATTGATGCTTTCTGCTCCCCCTTTCTCTCTCTATCTCTCTCTCTTCTCTAAAATGAATAAATAAAATCTTTAAAAAAAAGAATCAACCAATAACCTTGTGGTAGCACAGTAGTTAAGCATCAACCTGGAATGCTGAGGTCACTGGTTCAAAACCTGGGTCTTGCCTGATCAGAACACATACAACAGACAAGCAATGAACAACTAAAGTGAAGCAACTATGAACTGATACTTCTTGTTCCCCCCATCCTCTCTCTGTAAAATCAATAACTTTTTTAAAATAAAACTTAAATAAAAACAAAAAATAACCAACCAGTGGCCCTGGCTAGGTAGCTGGATTGGTTGCAGTGTTGTCTTGATGTGCCAAGGTTGCAGGTTCCAGGTCGGAGCACATGCAAGATTCAACCAAGGAATAATGCATAAGTGGAGAAGAAAATTGATGTTTTTCTCTCTCCCTCTCTGTTTCTAAAATCAATTTTTAAAATTTCTGTAAAAAAGGAATCAGCCAATGAGTTCATAAATAAGTAGAACAACAAATCATCTTTCTCCTTCCTCTCTCTCTAAAATCAATAAATAATTTCCTGGCTGGTGGTAGCACAGTGGATAGAGTGTTAACCTGGCTCACTGAGGACCCAGGTTCAAAACCCCAAGGTCACCAGCTTGAGTGCAGTTCATCTGGTTCCAGTGCAGGCTCACTAGCTTAAGCACGGGGTTGCCAGCTTGAGCATGAGATCATTGACACGATCTCATGGTTGTTGGCTTAAGTCCTAAGGATGCTGATGTGAACCCCAAAGTCACTGGCTTGAGCCCCAAGGTTGCTAGAAGGTTGCTGGATTGAGTAAGGGGTCACTGGCTTGGCTTGAGTCCCTCGGTCAAGGCACGTATGAGAAGCAATCAGTGAACAACCAAAGTGCTGCAAGTATGAGTTGATGCTTCTCATCTCTTTTCCTTCCCACCCTGTCTCCCTTTCACTATCAAAGAAATTAAAAAACTAAAATAAATAAAAAATTTTAAACCAGAATAGAAAAGCTATAATAACCTAGATGCATAGAAAAAAAATCGACGGTATCTTAAGGCAAAGTTAAGACTTTTATTGAAGAAATTATATTCCTAGGGCAGTGGTTCTCAAACTTTTTTTTTTTTCCTGAAGTTGGAAACGAAGAGGCAGTCAGACAGACTCCCGTATGCGCCTGACCAGGATCCACCCGGCACGCCCAGCAGAGGGCGATGCTCTGCCCATCTGGGGCGTCGCTCTGTTGCAACCAGAGCCATTCTAGCGCCTGAAGCAGAGGCCACAGAGCCATCCTCAGGGCCTGGGCCAACTTTGCTCCAGTGGAGCCTTGGCTGTGGGAGGGGAAGGGAGAGACATAGAGGAAGGAGAGGGGGAGGGGCGGAGAAGCAGATGGGCGCTTCTCCTGTGTGCCCTGGTCGGGAATTGAACCCGGGACTCCTGCATGCCAGGCTGACGCTCTACCACTGAGCCAACCGGCCAGGGCCTGTTCTCAAACTTTTTGAAGTTGGGGTGCATTTAAAATTCTACAAATGTAGATGCACTATATACAGATTTCTGAGAAATTAAGTCAAATATTAAAGAAAAAATATAATGTTCAAGCTTGCTTTTATGGCAATTAAATGAAATAAATAAGACAAAATTAAATTTATTCTGACATTAAAAACATTTTTATGGTAAGTTTTTTGAGTTATGCTTTTTAGAATTCATAAAAAAGAGGGGTTAAAATATTTAAAAATGACAAAAAAGTTATCTTTTTATATTTATATAGATACATTCTTAGTAAGATTTAGTAAATTCAGCTGGTCCTGGCACGAATGTGTTAAGTTTTTTCATTCTTGTGTTCATGAGAAACATGAGCCTGATGTGTCCTAGCAAGGGGGAGGGGTGGAGAAGCAGATGGGCACTTCTCCTGTGTGCCCTGGTCGGGAATCGAACCCGGGACTCCTGCACGCCTGGCCGACAATGTGTCCCTTCAGTGTTTGGGCGTATATTTGAAAGGCAAACTTTCATTTCCTTGTCAATACATTGAAGAATTCCTCTCTTTTTACTCTTAATTGTGTTAAGTGCAGAAAACCCCCACCATACATATCATCTTAACTTTACACCAAACAATGGATAGAAGAAACTTGCCTCCAGTCTTTCTGGGGAACATGGTGGGTAGTGTAAACAATCCAGCACCACAGCTTAACAGCCTTTTGCAACCTAATCAGGCAAGTGAGGTGGGGGGTTGGGCAGACTGTCAGTTTACAGCAAATTCCCCACATCTCTGTCCCCCAAAAATCTAAACTCCAAAAACCCTGTTGGTTTTTTGGTCCCCAACAGGCACGTATTTCTCTGGAATATCATAGGGCGCACCAGTGCACCCTGGCACACACTTTGAGAACCACTCTCGTAGGGCATGAATACCCACCATGACCTGTCCAATTAGAAATCTGTGATCAGACCATCCTCTAATGTTACTTTTTGTAGGACCCCTTTTTTGTGCACAGTAAGATATATAAAAATAAACTATTTTTATTTGCCAGCTACAATCAGAAAATAGAATTTATTATTTTTTTAAAAACTATACTATTTATAGTGGCATCAGAAAATATCAAATTCCTATGAATAACTTGAAAGAGTATGGGCAAGACTGAATTGAAAACTATGTCATATTGAGATAAATTAAAGAAGAGTGAAATACATGATAGCATATACTGTATTCATAGATTATATAACTTAGTATTAGAAACATGTCAGTTTTCCAAAATTGATCTATAGATTTAATGGAACAGAATACTCTTTAACAACACAGGAAGATTTGTTCTATTAGATATCAAGACTATAAACCTACAATAATTGATGTAATTAAGTATTAGTGCAAGAACAGAAAAATAGAACAGTGGAAGAGAAAGAGCACCACACAGGTATTGTTCTTTGCTGTGTGACAGAGATGGCAGTGGACAACAGGATGGTATTTTTGGTAAGTAGTGATGAGTTAGTTTAATAGTCCAGTGGAAAAGAAATGAAAGTTGACCCTCAACAAAGAGAAAAAGGAATTCCAGAAGTCTATGGAAGTAAAACCTAATAGAAATATCTGCATGTGTACACTAAGAGATATGTATAGCAGCATTGTTTTTAAGAGCTCCAAACTATTGTAGAAACAACCCAAATGCACATTAGCAGTAGAGTGGATATGTAAATTCTGAGATATTCATCAGTGAAATAATATACACTATTGAAAATGACTAAATTGCAGCTTACATATATTTCTACATGAATGACTCTCACAAACAATATTGAGCAAAATATAAATATACCTAATAATGTTAGTGTAAATGAAATAATATATCTAAAATTATTCCATTTATATAAAGAAATTACCTTACAGGAGGAAGAAATAGTGATTGAGTTGGGACCACAGGGAGGGTTTTTGGAGTGCTAATCACGTTTAATTTAAACTTTTTGTCTGTTAGTGGTTAAAACAGTTTTTTATTTGTGATAATTTATCTGTGCATTATTTTTTATACATTCTGTATTTTATTTTTAAATTAAAAGTACTTAAAACTGTACAGGGATGTGCATACGTGGAACATAGATGTATCCTAACTTTTTCAGAGGACAATCATTCATTCTAGGACTTGAAAGGGTATGAACGCTTTTATAAATTTTGTAAGATATTTAGTGAATCTCTAATATTTAGTAAGTAATCTTAGGGAAAAAATGAAAAAGTCTACAAAGGAGAAGTGACCCAGGGATTCCACTGCTGGGTATTTATCTGAAGAAACCCAAAACACTAATTTGAAAGAATTTATGCAACCCTATGTTCATTGCAGCGTTAGTTACAGTAGCCAAGATATGAAAGCAACCCAAGTGCCAATCAGTAGACTAGTGGGTTAAAAAGCTGTGGTCCATTTATACAATGAAATACTGCTTGGTCATAAAAAAAAGAGTGAAATCTTAATCATTTGCAGCAACAGGGATTCACCTTCAGTGTATTATGCTCAATGAAATAAATCATAGAAAGAGTAATGCCATATGATTTCACTTATATGTGGAATCTAAAGGAGAAAATAAACGAACAAACAAAACTGAAACAGACTAATAGACACAGAAACCAGACTGGTGACTGCTAGATGGGAGGGGGTTGGGGGATGGGTGAAAGAAGTAAATAGATTAAGAAGTACAAATTGGGAGTTAACAAAACAGTCATGGGGATGTAAAGTACAGCACAGGGAATATGGTGAATAGTATTTTGACGATGTATGAGGCCAGGTGGGTACTAGAAATATCAGAAGGAACACTTGTAAAGTGTATGATTGTCTAAAAACTATGCTGAAACCAATACAAATTATACTGGGGAAAACACGTTTTTTTCTCCCGTAATTAAGCAACCACCCACATCTCCCCAGTTTAAATATCTAAGAGCTTTCTAAAATGAACTAACCAAGACTAAATATAAATATAATATGCTATGTATTTTGAAAATGTGGAGAACATAAAGGGACATGTGTGTGTGTGTGTGTTTGTGTATATGAGGCATCTTTTCTTGGAAGTAGATTTCTTCTTTTCACTTCTGTTAATTCAGAACATATGTGAGCACTATCTTTGCTGAGAACCCTATTTAGTTGGGAAATTGCATTTCTCACTAATTCTCTTAGCCTTCAAAGACAGACAGTGATAACAAGGAACACTGAGCTCTGAGGAATTTGCATCTCCTTTTCTTTCTCGAGCATCCACAGAAAATGCTTCAAGAAAATAATGATCATTTGGAAGCTTGATTACAGATTGGTGAGGGAAATACTTTATAGTCTTATAAACATTTCTATATGCTGATTTGGAAAATTCTGTACGATATATTATTAGGCTAGAAAATGAAGTTGAAGCTTGATCAGGCGGTGGCACAGTGGATAGAGCGTTGGTCAGCCTGGAACGCTGAAGATCCAGGTTTGAAACTCAGGTTGCCAGCTTGAGCTCGGGCTCACCAGCTTGAGCATGGGGTTGCCAGCTTGAGCATGGGATCATAAACATGACTCTATGGTAGCTGGCTTGAGCCCAAGGCCACTGGCTTGAGCAAGGGATCGCTGGCTCAGCTGGAGCCCCCCTGTCAAGGCACATGTGAGAAGCAATCAGTGAATAACTAAGGTGCCACAACTATGAGTTGATGCTTCTCATCTCTCTCCTTTTCTGTCTATCTGCCTGTCTGTCTCTGTCTCTTTTTCTCTCGAGCTGAAAAAAAAAAAAAGAGTTGAAAATAGTAATGTAGTTGTCCCACCTGTAAGAAAAAAATAGATACATAAATAAATGTTTTATGCTTTTTCTTTTTCTTTCTTTCCTGGCAAATCACAAGACACTGTTAGTGTATAACTGTGGAGGTTGGGGCTAAGGATGTGGAGAGAGAAATGTTATTTTTCAGTTTATGCCTTTCAGTTCTATTTCAGTTTTTATCATATGCAAGTTTTTAACAGAAGAAATAATTTTTGTGGTGGCGCAGTGGATAACGCGTCGACCTGGAAATGCTGAGGTCGCTGGTTTGAAACCCTGGGCTTGCCTGGTCAAGGCACATATGGGAGTTGATGCTTCCAGCTCCTCCCCCCTTCTCTCTCTCTGTCTCTCTCTCCTCTCTAAAAATGAATAAAGAAAAAACGGAAAAAAAAAGATTTAAAAAAAAAAAAAAGAAGAAATAATTTAATTAGCAGCCAGAGGGACTGAGCACACTGAATGGGGCTTCAAGTGATTTAAAAGCCAACAGAAGTCTGCCGGCTATTAAAATAGTTTGTGTCTGGACTTGATTTATCCCATCATAAAGTGGTATCTTCAACCCAGAGCCTCTAGTTCTCGGGTTTGTTTCCTCAACCTTGCTTATATGCTGGATACCTGAATTCCGAGAAACTGGAGGCTAATTCAATGCTCTTCCCTTTCCTAAAATTACTGTGATCCATTGCAGTATACATGAGACTGTGACCTTCACTCTGGGCAAAAGAAAGCCATTTATTGGTGTAACAAAGAAGGAGGAAATCTGACTCAAAGGATTGACTAGCAAGAAGTAATAGAAAGCACAAATATTGGTAAACATTTAGGTAAACCTAAGCCTTAATTCCATAAAATAAGAAATAACAGCCTGACCAGGTGGTGGCGCAGTGGATACCGCGTCGGACTGGGATGCTGAGAAACCAGGTTCGAAACCCCAATGTCGCCGGCTTGAGTGCAGACTCATCTGGCTTGAGCATTGGTTCACCAGCACGGGGTCGCTGGCTTGACTGTGGGATCATAGACATGACCCCATGGTCACTGGCTTGAGTCCAAAGGTTGCTGGCTTGAAGCCCAAGGTTGCTGGCTTGAGCAAGGGGTCAATCACTTTGCTGTAGTCCCCACCCACCCCTGGTCTAGGCACATATGAGAAAGCAATCAATGAACAATTAAGGTACCACAATGAAAAACTGATGATTTCCATCTTTCTCCCTTTCTGTCTGTGTGTCCTTCTCTATCCTTCTCTCTCAGTCTCTGTCACCAAAAAAAATAAATAAATAAAGGAATAAATAAAAAATAAATAAAAAGAAATAACAGTGACTGATTTGGGACATATAAACAAGGTAGAACGAAAATACAGGTCCACATTGAAGCTTAAAGTGAAGAACAGAGGCCTGACCTGTGGTGGCGCAGTGGATAAAGCGTCGACCTGGAAATGCTGAGGTTGCCGGTTCAAAACCCTGGGCTTGCCTGGAAGTTGATGCTTCCAGCTCCTCCCCCCTTCTGTCTCTCCTCTCTCTCTCTCTCTCTCTCTCTCTCTCTCTCTCTCTCCCTCCCTCCCTCCCTCTCTCCTCTCTAAAAAAATGAATAAATAAAATAAAAATTAAAATAAATAAATAAATAAAGTGAAGAACAGATAATGAATTTTGAAGCATTCTAAATTACTTGTATAGTTCAGGAAGAGGATAAGACCATACAGATACTTTGACTTTAACTTAATACCACTAAGAGAATAGAAATATATATATATATATAAAACTTCTAAATGAATTGATGGGAAAATGAATAAAAAGAGAGAAAAGTACCAGTTCAGTAAAAGGCTGATAAATAACTAAACAGAATAAAAAGAAGCAAAATAAAAATCATAAAAAGTTCATAATAAGATGAATTCCAGGTATACCATTAATCGTGATAAATATAGACTAAACTGGTTATTCTCAATTTGGATAGAATCCATAACTAAATTTATTTTTATGAGATATTACCTAAAGCATAAGAACATATAAAGGATGAAAGTAAAGGAATTGAGAAAAAAGAATTCAGGCAAATACTAATTATATAAAAGTTGATATAACTGTACTATCCATCAGAAAAAAATACACTTTAAAGCCAAAAGCATTATTATTGAGTAGAGAAGAGGGGTCACAAAATGAGAATAAGAACAGTTTACTAGGGAAGTATAAAAATTATGATACATGTTTGACCAGTTGTGGATCAGTGGATGGAGTATCGACCTGGGGTCTGAGGATCCAGGTTAAAAAACCTGAAGGCATTGGCTTGAGCACGGGCTCACCAGCTTGAGTGCAGGGTCACTAGCTTGAGCGTGGGATCATAAACATGACCCCATGGTCACTGGCTTGAGCCCAAGGTTGCTGGCTTGAGCAAGGCGTCAATGGATTGGCTGGAGTCCCCCAACCTCTCATCAAGGCACATATGAGAAAGGAACTATGAGTTGGTGCTTATTTCTCTCCCTTCCTGTCTGTCTGTCCTTGTTTGTGTCTCTCTCTTTCTTTTGCTTAAAAAAATTAATATATAGGGAAAGTATCATTTGCTTGGAGTTCAATAATATAAAATTATTAAAATATTTTTATTGATTGAGTTTGGATAGAGAGGAAGGAGGAGACAGACAGGCGGACAAAAGCATTCATTTGTTGTTCCACTTAGTTGAACATTCATCAATTGCTTCCTGTATATGCCCTGACCAGGGATTGAACCCATAACCTTGTTGTTTTGGGAAAATGCTCTAACCCACTGAGCTAACCAGCCAGGGCTAAAATTTGTATTATTATTAAGTCTTTAGTTAAATTGAAATTTATCTTCAAACTGACCGGTGGTGGCGCAATGGGTGGAACATTGACCTGGAATGCTGAGGTCGCTGGTTCAAAACTCTGGCCTTGCCTGGTCAAAGCACATACAACAAGAATCAATGAACAACTGAAGTGCAGCAACTATGAGTTGATACTTCTCGCTCCCCTCCACCTCTCTCTCTCCCCTCCACCTCTCTCTCTCCTCTCTGTAAAATTAATAAATCTTTTTTTTAAATTTCTTTTCAGAGTATAGATTAAAAACATTTGCTATGAAAATTAAAAATGCATGCAGTATTATAGATTTAATTATATAGGAATGTATATCTGTGCCTGACCAGGCAGTGTCGCAGTGAATAGAGTGTTGGACTGGGATGCAAAAGACCCTAGTTCGAAACCCTGAGGTGTCTGGCTTAAGCACGGTCTCTACCAGCTTGAGCATGGGCTCACCACCTTGAGCGCAGGGTCGATGGCTTGAGTGTGAGATCATAGACATGACCCCATGGTCACTGTCTTGAGCCCAAGGTCACTGCCTTGAAGCCCAACGTCACTGGCTTGAGCCCAAGGTTGCTGGCTTGAGCAAGGGGTCATTTGCTGTGCTGTAGTCGCCCCGCCCAATCAAGGCATATATGAGAAAGCAATCAATGATCAACTAAGGTGCTGCAGCAAAGAATTGATGCTTCTCATCTCTCTCCCTTCCTGTCTGTCTCTATTTATCCATCTCTGACTCTCTCTCAATCTCTGTCAAAAAAAAAAATTTATATCTAAAACTGTGAAAGTACTTTTTTTTACAGAAATATATGATATGTACTACTGATTATTACTTTATGTATTTGCAACTAACTTAGGCCTTAATAGGAGGAAACTGGGATATTAGTTTTTCTCTATCCCTATTGGTAAAAAATTTTTTATTTCTTTTGGAAATTATGTGGTTTAAAATGTAGGCCTGTACTAAACCCATATTACCCTAAATCAAAGAGCCCTTATTCTGTATATTTTATGCATATGTGAAGGATTTTTCTACTGACTAATAAATTTGTTATTAGCAGTGTTTTCTTTTTATTTTATTAAGACAATTTTAACGGGGTGACATTGATCAATTAGAGCACGTAGATTCAGAGAAAACAACTTCAGATTATTTTGACATTTGATTATGTTGTATACCCCTCACCCAAAGTCAAATTGTCCTTCGTCAATTTGTTTCTTTTTATGCCCCTCCCCTCCCCCCACCCTATCTTTTATTCCTTCCCCACCCCATGATAACTCTTATCCATGTCCTTGAGTCTCAGTTTTGTGTCCCACCTATGTATGGAATCATACAGTTTTTTGTTTTTTCTGATTTACTTATTTCACTCAGTATAATGTTATCAAGATCCATCCATGTTGTTGTTGATGATCCTATGTCATCATTTCTTATAGCTAAGTAGTAATACATAGTATATATGTGCCACATCTTCTTTATCCAATCTTCTATTGAAGGGCTTTTTGGTTGTTTTCATGTCTTGGCCACATGAACAATGCTGTGATGAACGTGGGGTTGCATGTGTCTTTACGTACCTGTGTTTTTGAGTTTTGGGGATATATACCCAGGAGAGGGATTGCTGGGTCATAAGGTAGTTCTATTCTTAATTTTTATTTTTATTTTTTTGTATTTTTCTGAAGCTGGAAATGGGGAGAGACAGTCAGACAGACTCCCGCATGCGCCCGACTGGGATCCACCCGGCACGCCCACCAGGGGCGAAGCTCTGCCCACAAGGGGGCGATGCTCTGCCCCTCCGGGGCATCACTCTGCCTCGACCAGAGCCACTCTAGCGCCTGGGGCAGAGGCCAAGGAGCCATCCCCAGCGCCTGGGCCATCTTTGCTCCAATGGAGCCTTGGCTGCGGGAGGGGAAGAGAGAGACAGAGAGGAAGGGGGGGGGGGTTGGAGAAGCAAATGGGCGCTTCTCCTATGTGCCCTGGCCAGGAATCGAACCCGTGTCCCCCGCACGCCAGGCCGACGCTCTACCGCTGAGCGAACCGGCCAGGGCCCTATTCTTAATTTTTTGAGGAACCACCATACTTTCTTCCATAATGGCTGTACCAGTTTACATTCTCACCAGCAGTGAATGTGGGTTCCTTTTTCTCCACAGCCTCTCTAACACTTGTTGTTACCTGTCTTGTTGATAATAGCTGATCTAACAGGTGTGAGGTGGTATCTCATGGTAGTTTTGATTTGGATTTCTCTAATAGCTAATGAAGATGAGCATCTTTTCATATATCTGTTGGCCATTTGTATTTCTTCCTGGGAGAAATGTCTGTTCATGTCCTCTTCCCATTTTTTTATTGGATTGTTTGCTTGTTTGTTGTTGAGTTTTATGAGTTCTTTGTATATTTTGGATATTAGGCCCTTATCTGAGCTGTTGTTTGAAAATATCATCTCCCATTTAGTTGGGTGTCTGTTTGTTTTGTTGTCAGTTTCTCTTACTGTGCAAAAACTTCTTAGTCTGATGTAGTCCCATTCATTTATCTTTGCCTTCGCTTCCCTTGCCTCTGGAATCAAATTCATAAAATGTTCTTTATGGCCAAGTTCCATGAGTTTAGTACCTATGTTTACTTGTTTGTAATTTATTGTTTCATATCTTATATTTTGGTCTTTGATCCATTTTGAATTAATTTTAGTACAAGGAGACAAACTAGTCGAGTTTCGTTCTTTTGCACGTGGCTCTCCAGTTTTCCCAGCACCATTTATTAAAGAGGCTTTCTTTTCTCCACTGTGTGTTTTTGGCTCCTTTATCAAAGATGATTTGACTATATATATGTGGTTTTATTTCTGGGCTCTCTATTCTGTGCCATTGGTCTGAGTGTCTATTTTTCTACCAATACCATGCTGTTTTGATTATTGTGGCTCTATAATATAATTTGAAGTCAGGTATTGTAATGCCCTGAGTTTCTTTCTTTTTCCTTAGGATTGCTATGGCTATTCAGGGTTTTTTATATTTCCATATAAACCTGATGATTTGTTGTTGCATTTCTTTAAAAAATGACATTGGAATTTTGATTGGAATTGCATTAAATTTGTATATTGCTTTTGGTAATATGGTCATTTTAACTACATTTATTCTTCCTACACAAGAACAAGGAATATTTTTTCATTTAATTGTATCTTTTTCAATTTCCTTTAACAATGCTTTGTAGTTTTCATTAGATAGATCCTTTACATTTTTTGTTATGTTTATTCCTAGGTATTTTATTTTTTTGGTTGCAACCATAAAAGAGATTATTTTTTTGAGTTCATTTTCTTCAGTTTCACTGTTGGCATATAAGAAAGCTATAGGCTTCTGTATATTAATTTTGTATCCTGCGACCTTACTGTATTGGTGTATTGTTTCTAATAGTCTTTTTGTGAAGTCTTTGGGGTTTTTGATGTACAGGGTCATATCATCTGCAAAAAGTGAAAACTTTGGCCCTGGCTGGTTGGCTCAGTGGTAGAGCATCGGCCTGGCGTGCAGGAGTCCCGGGTTCGATTTCTGGCCAGGGCATACAGGAGAAGTACCCATCTCCTTCTCCACCCCTCCCCTTCTCCTTCCTCTCTGTCTCTCTCTTCCCCTCCCGCAGCCAAGGCTCCATTGGAGCAAAGTTGGCCCGGGCGCTGAGGATAGCTCTGTGGCCTCTGCCTCAGGCACTAGAATGGCTCTGGATGCAACAGAGCAACGCCCCAGATGGGCAGAGCATTGCCCCCTGGTGGGCATGCCGGGTGGATCCCAGTCGGGCGCATGCAGGAGTCTATCTGACTGCCTCCCCGTTTCCAACTTCAGAAAATACAAAAAAAAGAAAAGAAAAGAAAAAGTGAAAACTTTACTTCTTTTACTTCTTCTTTCCCAATATGAATATCTTTTATTTCTCTCTCTTGTCTGATTGCTCTAGTTAGAACTTCCAGCACTACGTTGAATAAGGGTGAAGAGAATAGGCAATCCTGTCTTGTTTCTGATTTTAGAGGAAAAGTCCTCAGTTTTATATCATTTCATATGATGTTAGCTGATTGTTTATCATAAATGGCCTTTATTATGTTGAGATATTTTCCTTCTATACCCATTTTGTTGAGTGTTTTAAACATAAAATGATGTTATATTTTATCAAATGCCTTTTCTGCATCTATTGATAAGATCTTATGGTTTTTGTTCTTTGTTTGTTCACATGGTGTAGTACGTTAACTATTTTACGTATATTGAACTATCCTTAAAATTCCAGGATGAATCCCACTTGATCACGATGAATTATTTTTTTAATGTGTTGTTGTATTCAATTTGCTAGTATTTTGTTTAGGATTTTAGCATCTGTATTCATTAGCGATATTGATCTGCAGTTTTCTTTTTTTGTGTTGTCCTTGACAGGTTTTTGTATGAGGGTTATGTTGGCCTCATAAAATGTGTTTGAAAGTATTGCTTCTTCTTCATTTTTTTTGGAAGACTTTGAGTAGAATAGAAACCAAAGCTTCTCTGAATGTTTGATAGAATTCACTAGTATAGCCATCAGGCCCTGGACTTTTATTTTTGTGGAGGTTTTTGATAGGTGTTTCTATTTCCTCCCTCTTATGGGTCTGTTTAGGCTTTCTGCTTCTTCATGACTCAGTCTAGGAAGATTGTATTGTTCTAAGAATTAATCCATATCTTCTAGGTTGTTAAATTTGCTGGCATATAGTTTTTCATAGCATTCTATGATAATTCTTTGTATATCTATGATATCTGTGGTGATTTCTCCTCTTTCATTCTGGATTTTGTTTATATGAGTCCTTTCTCTTTTTTCCTTAGTGAGTCTTGCCAGGGGTTTGTCAATTTTGTTGTTCAAAGAACCAACTCCATGTATTATTCATTTTTTTTCTATACTTTTTCTGTTCTCTATTTCATTTATTTCTGCTCTGGTTTTTATTATTTCCTTTCTTCTGCTAATTTTGGGTTGCCTTAGTTTCATTTTTTCTAGTTCCTTAAGATGTAATGTTCAGTTGTTTACTTGGGCTCTCTCTTGTTTGTTCATATAAGCCTGTAGTAACATGAACTTTCCTCTTATTACTTCTTTTGCTGCATCCCAGAGATTCTGATATGTCGTATTGTCATTTTCATTTTTCTGTATATATCTTTTGATCTCTGCTTTTATTTCTTCTTTGACCCACTTATTTTTTAGAAGTATGTTGTTTAATTTCCACATTTTTGTGGGTTTGTTTACTTCCTTTTTGCCATTGAATTCTAGTTTCAAAGCTTTATGGTCAGAGAATATGCTTGGTATAATTTCAATCTGTTGATGTTAGTTTTGTGGCCCAACATATGGTCAATTCTTGAGGATGTTCCATGTACACTGGAGAAAAATGTATACTCCGGCATTTTGGGATGAAATGTCCTGTAGATGTCTATCATATCCAATTTTTCTAGTGTTTTGTTTAAGCCCAATATTTCTTTATTGATTTTCTGTTTGGATGAATGATCTAGAGCTGTCAGTGCTGTATTGAGGTCTCCAACTATGATTGTATTTTGTCTGTTTTTATTTTTAGATCAGTTAGTAGATGTCTTATATACTTTGGTGCTCCTTGATTTGGTGCATATATATTAAGAAGTGTTATGTCTTCTTTATTCAATGTCCCCTTTATCATTATGAATCGACTATCTTTGTCTGATTACCTTTGCTGTCTTGTAGTCAGCATTGTCAGATAAGAGTATGGCTTGTAGCTTGTACACTTATAGTACATTTAAGTACACTTGTAGCTTAGATGTGTTTCTTGAAGGCAGCATACAGTTGGATTTTCTTTTTTTGATCCATCTGCTACTCTGTGTCTTCTTATTGGTGAGTTCAATCCATTTACATTTAATGTAATTATTGACACTTGAGGATTTCCTGTTGCCATTTTATGTATTGCTTTCTGATAGCTCTGTATCTTCTTTGGTTCTTCTCTTTTGTTTTTCTGTCATTTGTTTTTGGTTGTATTCCATACTTCTTTCCTCTATTTTATCTTTTTTTAAGCCATGTGTTTCTGTAGTGGTTTTTTCAGGAGTGGTTACCATTAGGTAATAAAAAGAATATATATCATATTTAGGTAGTACATTATCTCATGAGTGCTTCTGCTCTCCATTCTTCTTTGCTACTGTTAATCTTTGTCCTCACCTCTTTTTTGTTTTTGTTGTCACAGATTAATCTTGTTTTTCTTGTGATCTTGTTGGAGCTTTTACTTGTGACTTTGTTTTGTTTTGTTCTTTGTATCTGATTGGATAATCCCCTTTAGTATTTCCAGAAGTGGGGGTCTTCTGGTGATAAATTTCCTCATCTTTTCTATATCTGTGAATGTTTTTATTTCCCCTTCATATTTGAAAGATAGCTTTGATGGATATAGTATTCTTGGCTGGAAGTTTCTCTCTTTCAGTGCTTTAAATATTGGGGTCTACTCTCTTCTGGCTGTAGAGTTTCTACTGGGAAATCTGATGATAGTCTAATGGGCCTTCCTTTATATGTTGTATTCTTCTTTTCCCTGGCTGCCTTGAGGATTTTTTCTTTGTCATTGGTTTGTGATGATTTCATTACAATGTGCCTTGGAGTAGGCCAGTTTGGGTGAAGGTAACTCAGTATTCTGTGTGCTTCTTGGATTCAAGGCTCTAATTCTTTCCATAGGGTTGGGAAGTTCTCATTGATTATTTGTTTGAATATGTTCTCCATTCCATTTTTTCTCTTCTCCTTCTGCTATACCCACCATTCTTATGTTGCTCTTTTTGATAGAGTCAGACAATTCCTGTAGGGCTTTATCATTTTTTTTTCATGAGTCTCTTTCTTCTTCTCTCTGTAGTATCTCTAGTTGCCTGACTTCTATGTCACTAATTCTCTCCTCTATCTGGCTTGTTCTATTAGCTAAGCTTGTTGCCTTGTTTTTCAGTTCATGCATTGAGTTTTTCATCTCTGTTTGATTCCTTTTAATAGTTTCCATTTTCTTGGTGAAGTATTCTTTCTGTTCATTAAATTGTTTTTTGAGCTCTCTAAATTGCCTTTCAGTGCTTTCTTGTATTTCCCTGAGTATTTTTAGGACTTCAGTGTTTAATTATCTGTTACTTAACATCAAGGTTTCCAAGCCATTGGAATTTTTTTCTAAGGATTTTCATCATCTCTCTGAGCTACATTTCTGTCTTTTGTATCCATGATATTTTATTTCTTTTTTCTTAATGGCATTGTAGAGTGGTATTGTTATAAGAGATAATTAAAAAAAATAAAAATGGAAAAGATACAGTGAAAAAATGAAAATTCTATAATGATAAGTGGAACAACAACTACAGAGAACAAGGAACAGGAACTGAGGAAAAATGGCGAGATAAAAAATGAAGTAAAAAGCATGCAAAATGCCACAAAGAAAAATATGAATCCAAAATATAATAATTTCTTGATAAATGATGATTGAATTAAGAAAAAAGAAAAAGGAAAAAATTAAAAAGTAGAGGGTTTTGAAATGAAACCCTCATAAAAAACAAGAATGAAAAATGTAACAACTATGGATAATGAAGTTCAAGAGGAAAAGGAAAGAAGATAAAATTACCAAAATGGGAAAAATGAGTTATAAAAATGTAATTTTCTCCTGATTTTGAGAGGTAGTTTCTTTCTTTTTTTCAGCAGGTGGTGGTGTTCTACAGGTTTTGCCCCTGTGGGGCTCTTGAGCAGAGGTTTGCTGTTGTGTCACTGTGGCAATGACGTAGGCTGGGCCTCAGTCCTTTTGGTAGGTGGGGCTTGTTAGGGCTTGGAGGCTCTGACAATGTGAGTCTTAGTTGTTGTTTTTTTGTTTTTTTTTTAATTTATTCATTTTAGAGAAGGGGGAGGGTGGGAGGAGCAGGAAGCATCAACTCCCATATGTGCCTTGACTGGGCAAATCCATGGTTTTGAACCTGCGACCTCAGTGTTCCAGGTCGACGCTTTATCCACTGCGCCACCACAGGTCAGGTGCCTTAGTTTTTCAGGTGCCTCTCCCACGTCTCTCCCACCTTAGCTAGCAGCCTGGGGACTTAGCTGTGAGGTTTTTCCCAGCCACTGCTTACAGAGCAAGAGGCTGTAAGAGAAGCCAGGTCCTTCCTCCAGTACCGCTCAAAGCACAGTTCTGGGTAAGGCTGTGCCAACCAGAGCTGCCAGTGAGAGCAGGCAGGGCAGTGAGCCGATTGCAGATCTAGCACCTTTCTAAGGGCCAGTGAACAGGTGTGGCACATCTCAGCATGTTGCAGGCTGGGAGCCAATTGCAGATCAAGAGCCTTTCTAAGGGCCCCCAGGCATGTCTCAGTGCTCTGTGCGTCTAATCTCCACAAGTTTCTCCCTTGTGCACTGTTTGGTAGCCTGCAGCAAGCCACATGCGTGCCCAGCCCCCATGACTTCAGCAGTGCACACAAAGGCCTGCACATGCCCACTTAGGGTCACAGCGCCTGTGATCTCAGTCAGAGCTGGGAATGCAGGAATGCACTTAAAAACCTGTATTGGCCCCACGGAGGCAACCCACCAAGGCAGTCCCAGGCCTAGGGATCCTGGCCTCTGCGTATGTCCCATGCTGGTGGTCCTGCAGCTGGGAATGCACAAGGACGCTAGCAACAACCCACACAGATGTCTATTGCTGATAATCTCAGGCTAAGCCTTCTAGCCTGTGAGCACACGTGCCCACACCAGTGGTGCCTGGTGGAGCCACTCGCACCTGATCATGGACCAGGGAGCGCACAAACCTGTTGGCGTCATCACCAGCTCCCACAGTCATACCGAACCAGTTTGTCAGAAGCTGCTGCCCATGCGCACCATCGTCCATGATCTCAGGCTGCTCTAGAGTGTTCTTTTTTCTGCTTGATCATCCACCCCAGCCCTGCTCCTTCCCTCTGCCTCCGACCTTCCACATCGCTCGGTTCTAGATGAAAGCAGCCCTTCCTCAGATCAGTGAGGAAAGTGGAATACCCCATTCTACGTCTTATTTCCTTCAGAGTGGATTATATATTCAGCCACCTTTTCACTCAGTCATACCTTTGTCTGTTGTATGTATATTTCAGGTGCTCCTGAGATTTTTTTCTGTCTTTAGTTGTTGAATTTGTTGAAATTTCAAGGGGAGCTATCAGGGAGCACCCCTCACAGCGCCATATCTCTGGCATCACTCTATTAGCAGTGTTTTCAAATTGCCAGTCAGTGGATAGGTCTGCCAGAAATTTTGTGCCAGTTTGTGAAAGTCCTGACATTGTAGGAAGGTTATAGGCCCAATAATCTTAGTCAAATTCACTTATGCTCTGGGTGATTTCTGCCTTAACAGTCCCCAAAATAATTCTATTTTCACCAGTCCCCAAGTGTAACAAGTTTGAAAACCAGAGTTATAGCATTCATTATTGAAAAATGAGAAAGCTCAGTAACCTGACAGTGAATAGTTCTTTCTTCCTCAAAGAATTAAAAATATGCAGACTTTTGACTCTAAATTTAATTAACAAGGCCAATGTTTAGGTGCTAGTGATTGGTTTGGGTAGGTGGAAGTTCCATCTGTTATTCAAAAGTATAAGGCCCTTGAGGAAAAATAAAGTGAAAACTGTAAATCAGGGGTCGGGAACCTATGGCTCACAAGCCAGATGTGGCTCTTTTGATGGCTGCATCTGGCTCGCAGACAAATCTTTAATAAATAATGTTAAAAATATAAAACATTCTCATGTATTACAATCTATTCATTTCCTACCACTCATGTTCATGGTTGCGGGTGGCTGGAGCCAATCACAGCTGTCCTCCGGGACAACACCAAATTTTTATTGGATAATGCATAACGTACACGGGTAGTTGTATGGCTCTCACGGAATTACATTTTAAAATAGGTGGCGTTCATGGCTCTCTCAGCCAAAAAGGCTCCCAACCCCTGCTCTAAATGATCCATTGTTTGCTGATTGTGTTTGCCTTCCCCACCCACTGTAGTTACCAAATCCCATGTGCCAAGTGGAAAGGACAGGAACATGGAGATGTAGAGGAGGTTAATGAGAGAGGCAGGTTAATAAAAGGGCTGTGTAACAGAAATACAAGCTATCTGAACAATACAGCTTTGGATTATAAGCTATATTTTATTATTTTATTCCTGTGTGCTGGTCTTGCTCATCTCTTTTGTATAAACAAGATTGTATTTTGTTTCCAGCTTTTTGGTTATATGTTAACTATTCAAAATGGAACCCATCTCAAGCTGTTTGATATTCTCTTTGATAACAGATTTGAAACTGAATGTTTAGTCTGCTGTCAAGAGGTAATGTTAGCACTGACTCTGTTCTATGATCGAATGAACCACTTCTTATTTTTAGATACATTTGCACTGGCTGGGTAGCTCAGTTTGTTAGAGCATTGTCCCGATACATCGAGTTTATGGGTGAGAGCCCTGGTCAGGGCACATACAGGAACAGATCGATGTTTCTCTCTCTCTCTCTTTCTCTCTCTCTGTCTCCCTTTCTTCCTCTCTCTCTAAAATTAATAATTTTTTTAAGTAAAAAAAAAAAAAGAAGAAGAAATAAGAGTAATGCACTCTTTTCGTTGGAATATTATGATGGCTGTTAAATGCATATAGGATCTAGGTTTATTTTTATTCCTTCCTCCTCACTTCCTCCCTTTCTGCCTCCCTCCTTCCCTTCCTTAACAGTTGCCAGAAAGTGTTCCCTAGGAGTACTATGCTAACATATCAAAATAACAACAGCCTTTCCTCCTCCATTTCGTCCAGGCAGCATATCTTTGCTTTCTTTCTCCTAAATTGTAAGGGCCCTTCTTTTGCCTCTCTTACTTGTTTCCTGAGCCCACACATCCCAGCTGGCTCACTTCTTCTACCTCTGTGACTTTCTAAATAAACATTTGATTGTAAAAACAAAACAAAAAAGACATACTGGGCTTGGGCTTTTGGGTCCCACCTGCCTGTAGTCCATCAGCTATGATGTACTGATGAAGGCTATGCCCACTGTGTCTGAAGTCCAAAGCTTGGCCTGAATATTTCTAGTTAAAATTCAGTCAGAGGGGCATTAATTCCTCCCCTCCCCAGTTAAATATGAACTATCACTTTGGTAGTTTTTTTTCTTTTTTTCTTTTTTTGTAATTTTTATGGTGTTGAATTCTTACAGCTCTCCACACAAGGCGATGCAAGCCAGGTGATCGGGCCTCTTACTGAAGGGCAGAGAAGAAATGTGGCTGTGGTGAATTCACTATTTAAGTTGCACCAGTCAGTAACAAAGGTAACATTTTAAAAATTCTTTTGACTTAATTTTAAATTTTTGTTTCTTCTTGCCTCAAAATTAGACAATGTACAAATTTTTTTTTTTTTTGCAAAGAAATATAATGAAAACATGACGATTATAAAATAAGCTGAGGAATAACTTTTTACACAGTTTTTGACCCTGGTCTATTTTATTTGTTGTGATTTTTATCTAAACATTTAGTTTAAAACACATGAACTATAGACTCACATTTGGTTGTTATGATCAAGCTTATTGGACAAATGATTTAAGGGTAAATAATCTGTGTTTCATACCTATTAAAAAACATAGTATGATACAATGTGGGTGGTAGTAAATTATAGCACAGGTAGTGAAATAAGCTAATGACAAAGTAAGAACTCTAAGCCCTCCAATGTGTCAAAAGGTTCTACATTTTTTCACAAAAGGAGAAACTGCATTAAAACTACATTTTTATGATACAGTCACTGATGACTACTTTCAAGCAGAAAATATATGTTCCTTTTGCCATTAAAGAAAAAGACTGAACTTTAACTTATTTGCCTTTATATATTTTGTCTAAGATGACTATTCATAATGACTAGAAAAGCACTTTCACCCCATCTTTGACTTTTGAGCAGCTTCAAACTATTTAGTAGGTAGGAAGATAAATGTTTAGAAGCCTGAAGTATGCTAAACGTTAGATGATGTTCTTTAAAACTTGACCTCTAACATGAACTTTAATATGCTAAATTGTATTTTAGAATAATTTTTTACTATAATTCACTTACTAAACAAGTCTTTATTACGTAGGAGTTTCCAAAAATGTGTATTTCACACACTAAGGAAAATATAAGGGTTATTATCAGGTAAATCTTAGAAAAATAAATAAAAAGAATACATGATGGCCCTAGCCAGTTGGCTCAGTGGTAGAGCATTGACCCAGCTTGTGGAAGGAAGTCTTGGGTTTGATTCTTCGTCAGGAGACACAGCAGCAACCATCTGCTTCTCATCCCCTCCTCCCTGATCTCTCTCTCTCTCTTTCTTTGTCTATCTCTTCCCCTCCCGCAGTCATGGCTCAATTGCATTGGCCATGGGAGCTGAGGATGGCCCGTGGAGCCTCCACCTCAGGCGCTATTTAGCTTGGTTGCAAGCATGGCCCCAGATGGGCAGAGCATAGGCCCCAGATGGGAGTTGCCGGGTCGATCCCAGTAGGGGTGCATGCAGGAGTCTGTCTCTCTACCTCCCCACCTCTCACTTAAATTAAAAAGAAAAAGATGTATTTTTTGTTTACTTTAATAAAGGTTGTATTTATTTAGCCTAATTTAAATGTCTTTATTGATAGTTTCAGAAGTTTCATAATGTTTGTATTGATTTGTATAAAGGGAAATGTTTGACATTTATATTTTAAAGACATTGAAAATTACAATCAACCTAGAAAAGTTAACTTTTTAAAGAAATGCATAAATATGGCTTTAGACTGAACTTTTCAAGTTAAAACTTTATTATTTAAACTTATGTAGACTGATTTAAAGAAAGCTAGTTCTTAGAATTCTTAATGTTTCGATTATTCAAAGTGCACATATATTTGCTTTATATAGGAAAGTATGTTTCAAACTATTTTAACTAATAAATACTAATGAGTTTTTAAAATATTTATGAGACATTACAGTAAAGTAATGATAATGTTTTATATGTGGCTTGTGGAAACAGCTTTATCTTGTTATGATTAAAATCAATATTTATAAATACAAATGGCTTAAGCAAAAGTATAACTGGATAAAAACCTTGTTTTAGGTGGTTTCCGGTCAGAGCTCATTCCCACCAGCAGCTGAGCAAACTATAACTTCAGCCCTAAAGGTAAAATAATTGAATTTAATCTTTGACTCTGTAGATCAAAGTAGGTTATAAAATTATTTGTTTGGATGAGTGAGAGGTGTCACATTTTTAAAATAATTCTGAATTCTTTACATGTACCAAAAGTAGCATGTTGCTAATTATTCTAAAGAGAGAGGGTAATGTGTGTTTATATTTTCTAGAATTTAAAAATAGACCCTGTTCTTGTCTGTAGACTGTATGCTACCTCTGATAATTGCATCATAAGTAAGAGAAGCAAGTCTTACAAGCACTCACTGTAGCTTCAGGTGGGGCCTCGAGTGTTAGCCTGGTGACACCGTGGTTTTCCCTCTGGACGTTTAACATCTGAAGACACTGTGACTGTCAAAGCTGGGAAAGGTGTGCGTCTGGTGCCAGGGATGCTGTTAAACATCCTGCAGGAGGGCTCCCCACAACAAAGAATTATCCAGTCCAAAATGTCAATAATACCAAGGTTGAGAAACTCTGATGTGTATCTGTAAGGTATGAACCCAGAGTAAATACCCTTTCTTCTTATACACTAACATAAATATTCTCCCTTTCCACTACTAAGGAAGTTTAATGAAAAATAAGGTTGGTATGAGATTTAGTCATATGTAATTTGATTGTAGGTAACTCTTTTAAAAAGCAATCAAATTATTCATCCTAATAATAGTAAGAGATATCCTTTAGCACCAGCTGCTTGTCAATCACCTGAAATATATTGAAATATTACAGCAACTGAAATACAAATATAAAATGGTACAATATAACAACACAAAAATAATGTCAACTATTAGATAGGATTTAGATCACTTGGGTAGTGTTATAAAGAGAGAGAGAGGAATAGAGACTACCAATGATCTTTAAGGAGAAACATTTATATTTAAGAGAATAAAGAGGATACAGAGAAAGACAGTGAGCAAGAAAATTGGGAGAGAACAGTGTAACAAGTCCTAAAGGAGAAGGGAACTTCTAAGGTCAGATGTTATCCATAAGTGACATGTATGGCGATTTAACGGGCCCCAAATTTAAGAACACTAAATTTAAAAATGAGGTTGAGAGGAGACAGTCTTGTTTTCCCTCAGTGTGTTATGTGTATACTTGGATGTTTTCTCTGTATCCTTTTCTTTTCCTGCGCACTCATCTCATTATGATAAAATATATATTATTAAAGCTTCCATAGTAAAATAATTGTTTTTAAGTAAGAATTGTCAAATTTATTGATGGTCATAAAAACAGTATAAAATCAGGTTTGTGTGACAAACCAAAAAGTCTTAATATTCTTGCTCCCAAGTAGGAAATACATGTAGTTTTCTTTTCTGTAGCTCCACATTTTTTCCTTATGTTCTAGCAGTAGCTGTCAGACATCTTTTGATCACTACCCAAGATAAAAATACATGCTACTTTGTCACCTCATACATAATATGTAAGCATTTATAATTATATATACACACAAAACAATACTTTTCTTTATTTTGTGATGTACTCTGTTATTTTTCTATACTCATATATTACTTTTTAAAACATTTTGATAGTGATCCACTAAACTGACTTTTTGGCCCCTAATGATTACAACTCATAGTTTGAAAAAGTTCATTCTATGGGTTAAGACATGAGTGTCTACAGTTTGCCTGATGATAAAAACCTCCCGGCAAAGTTAAAAATAGAAATTCCTCTGGGACTGTAATTTGGTATAGAGTGAACTCTCTGAATCTGTATTTTAACATATATCAAAGGTTATTCCTAATATTAGTCACTTTGTCTGGGAGATGAGGTCAGTGCAGGAAAATTGCCTTGATCTTGGGCGAGCGCCTTCACTCTGGGGTCTGCCCCCCAGAAGCAGTGTTTCCTGTGGCTAGCTGGGTGCTGCACTTTGCTGAAGCATTGCCGGTTTTTCCCTTGAGAACTAAATGAGAGGAGGTTAGCAATCAGTTCAAGGCCGCCCTGTGGTGGCCCTGCTGGTTAGAGACTACTGCTTATGTCAACAGAACTCAGGGAAAGACTTTGACCTGGCTTTTTAGTTAAAGCTTATAAAAATCTTTATGACATATTTTGAAAACTAACAAAACCTTCCATCTTAAAAAAAAGACTATTCCATAAAATTGCATTTCATGAAATTGTTGAATACTTATTATACCACTTAGAATTAGAGATAGAAGGTTATGATGCATAAGTGACTAGAGCTCAAGAACCAAAAAATCTATATTTTTATTATTTGATAGAGAAAATATTAAACATACCTTTTTACTTACTGAAAATATAGGTCAAGAAACATAATAGTCTTTTCTTCTCTGCTTTATTGAGATTTTATCTAAAATTAAATGTTATTTTAGGCTTGAAGTTCAACATCTCATAAGCATTATCTAGTTTGTCATGAATGGCATAATTGCTATTACTGAATATACATTTTAAGTCATTTCATTATTAACCATCTCTGCTATAGGTACCATTTACACATCTTGGCCCAGTTATTTTGATCATTTATTACTATGATTATCTGGTGCAGATAGTAATTGTATTGCTAAGCTTATATGTGACAGTTTTTCATTTCTCCCTTATTGTGAAGGTTTGATGTTCTGTATGAGTGAATATTCCAGGTTGCTGAGGCTTCAATATTTTTTAATCTTATTTTGGGTAAATCCTTTTAAAATGTATGACACAATTCCCTGCTTCATAAAGAGCTTATGAGATATAATTTTGTCTCCTTTCTCAATGTCCTCTGCTAGCTATTAATCCTCTCTACCTGTCCTGGAAACGCAGGCATTCCAAGATGCTCTCTTCTCTTCCTATTCACATTTTCCTTAAGTGGGGATCGTCCTCCAGCTCTGCAGTTGTCTGTGTAAACCACCATATCATATACAAATAGAAGCAATTGTATTTCTTGCTTTCTGCCCTTTCTGCCCGCTTCTTCATGCTTTTATGGCTATGCCCTCTAGGACAGTCTTCAATAGAACTGGTGAGAATGACCTTGTTAACCAAGAAAAACTCAGTATTTTACTGTTTTAAGTATGATGTTAGTTGTTGTGTTTATTTTAGATAGCCTTTCTCAGGTTAAGCACATTCCCTTCTATTTTTAGTTTACAGAAACTTTTTAAAAATTATAAATGGTATTGTTTCATCAAATAGCTTTTTCTGTATGTGTTGAAATGATCATATGGTTTTTTTTCTTTTTTTCTCTTAATAAAATACTTGACAAGAATTTTTTTCAAATCTCAAACTGACCTTGGTAATGATGTATTACTCTTTTTCTTATTCTTGTATTTGATTTACCTAACTTTTGTTATAGATGTTTATATCTATAACCATAAGGAATATTGGTATATAGTTTTCTTTTCTTATAATTCTTTGTTTGGTTTTCATATAAAGTTAATACTGGCTTCACTAATTAGGTCTAGAAATGTTTCCTCCTCTTTTCTGGAAGAATTTGTATAGAATTTGTACTATTTTCTCCTTTAAATGCTCAGTAGAATACACCAGTGAAGCCATCTGGGCCTGTGGTTTTCTTTGTAGAAAGTTTATAGCTACATATTTATTTGTTTAACAGGTAAAGAATTATTCAGTTTATCTTTTCTTCAGTGAGCTTTGATACTTTGTGACTTTTTAGGTATTTGTTTATTCATCAAAGTTATCTAATTAGAATAATGGATATGCTATTCTCTTGCTGTCCTCTTAATGTCTTCAGGACCTAGTGATAACCTCTTTTTCGTTTTTTGTATTGATTTGTGTTCTCTTTCTTTTCTTGATCATTTTATTGAAGGTTTATCAATTCCATCTTTTCAAAGAACCAACTTTTGGTTCTATTAATTTTTTCTTACGTTTGTGTTCCTATTTCATTGATTTCTACTTTTGTCTTTTTTATTTCCTTTTACTTACTTTGGATTTTCTTTGCTTTTTAAAAAAATTTTAAGTCATTATACTATTGATTCTTAGACCTTTTCTCCCCCAAAATAAACATTTAAATTTGTAAATTTTCCTTAGATTATGGTAGAAATAGACAAAAAGATTTTCACGAGGAAGGGTTGGTTTTCTACCCTGATATAAAGGAGTGAGTGTTGCCCTGGCCAAATGGCTCAGTGGTGGAGCATTGGCCCATTGTGTGGATGTTTGGGTTCGATTCCTGGTCTGGGCACACAGGGGAAGTGCCCATCTGCTTCTCCACCCCTCCCCCTCTTCTCTCTTTCCCTCTCCAGCCATGGTTCGATTGGAGCAAGTTGGCCCTGGGTGCTAAGGATGGCTCCATGACTTCTGCCTCAGGTGCTAAGAAGAGCTTGGTTGCTGAGCAATGGATCAACACCCCTAGTGGGCTTGCTGGATAGATCCCAGTCAGCACACATGTGGGATTCTGTCTCAGCCTCCCCTCCTCTCACCTAATAAAGCAAAAAATTTAAAAATAAAGGAGTGTTTATTACACATGCTCCTGCAAATAATTATGGGAAAATATACCAAAACAAATAAAGGACCTATGGAGGGCTCTGGAAATGGAACAAAAGCAGGTCGTTTTGTAAGGGTGTGGCAATCTGGAGCAAGCAGCAAGAACAGAATGAGTTGTCCATTTTTTGTGACTTTGATCTAAGAGTGACTACAGTCATGGTAGAAGCAAGGCTGGGTGGCTGAATCTCAGAGAAAAACAACACAACAGACTTTTGGATCAAAAGAACATGGGGGCAAAGCCCTGGTTCAGCCAGAGCTGCTGAAAGTGAGAGGCAAACCTTGGAAAGGAGAGCCAGAGACAAACATGTAGTGCTCTATTCAGACTCAGCTCTAGACTTCATCTGAGTCATCAACCATTCATGTGAAGAGCAAACTAAAGGTGGTTTTTGCAAGTAAGGCTTAAAGAATTGAACTGAGGTCTGAGGCATGGCCAGCTGCAGGCATGTGAGAGCACAAATTGATTCTAATCAAGCTTATTAATTGCTAAAGAAACATCAACACTTTTAGGAGCAATATCAAAAAATACCTAGTCTACACAATATAACATTCACAATATCCAGGATATATTAAAAATTACTACATATTTAAAAATCTACAAAATGTTATCCTTGTCAAGGGAAAAGATAATATCTGTCAACCTTGAGATGACCCAAACTCTACAATTAGCAGGCAGGAACTTCAGGTAAAGAAAAAACTGCTAAATAAAAGCTTTTAAAAATCTCATTATAATAATTAAAAATGTGGGGAAAAAAACCCGAAGTGGCAATTTGGTTCTGTTTTCAATGTCTCCACACTCTGTTTCCCCCGCCTCTGACTTGGTTCAGGCACTTACCATTTTGCATATGTACTACTATTCTGTCCTCCTACCTATAGTCTGATTTATCCTGTCTACCATCCAACGGGACTTTTCCCAAATTCAAACCTTTAACCTCATGCTTCTATTGATTATAACCTGTCACTGGTTTCCCAGTCCCTTCAGGATAAACTGGAGTCCTTAGCGGCCACACAGGCACGTCTGCTCTGCACTGTCTTCCCCAGAGGCCAGCGCCTCACTTTGCACTGAGTACTGCAGTGCCCCAAATGCACTGGCTTTCCCAGGCACTTCTGTCTTTGAAACGAGCCTTCTGAGCTCCACCTACTGTCAAGTGGTTCTTACCAGTTTGTCCTTGGAAATTCAGTTCACGGAACACCTTTTGTTTTTCACATGCTTGGTATAAATTGAGGTCTCTTTCTTAATAATCCCATAGCACTCTGCTGAGCACTGATGTCACTGTAACTTGTCTGTTGTCACTAAGAGCTCCTCAAGGGCTAGAAATGACATTTAAGAATTTATAAGGGTCCTCTTTAAACTTTTCTCATTTTTTTTAACTTTTCTCATTTTTTGAAATCATTTGTATGAGCTAAAACCATCTGTCTTCATTCTGTGTATAATCATCAGTGAAACATGTATAATATACTTAAATGTGAGATTTGAGTGTTTACTGAGCCCAGTCAATATGTTCACACTGAAAACCTGTAACTAGGTCTGTGATCTTACATAAGCTAAGCTCTGATGACCCTCCCTGTAGACCAGCTGCTCAGCCTCAGCACTGTGACATTTTAGTTCTTTGTTGTGGGGGACTGTCCTGTAGGCTGTTTAGCAGCATCTCCATCTCTGCCCACTAGATGCTAACAGCAAAGCTCTCCTCATATACCCCAGTTGTTACAATCAAAAAACGTCTCCAAACATTTTCAGCTGCGGGAGCAAAATTGCCTCCAGTTGAGAATCACTACTGTAAAATTTTAAACAGAAAACTTCATGAAATGCCTAACTTGTGCCCTATAAGAATCACCAGTATATAAAAAAGATAAGTCTATTTATTATATTCACTCTGGTTATAAGTATATGATGTTGTTCCAGTTCGATTTTTCCTTTTTTCCTCCCTCCCCTCCCCTCCCCTCCCCTCCCCTCCCTTCCCCTATCCTTCTTTCTTTCTTTCTTTTTATTGATTGGAGAGAAACGTCAATTTGTTGTTCCACTTATCTGTGCATTCATTGGTCGGTTCTTCTGTGTGCCCTGACCAGGGATCAAAAAAAAAAATCATTTCTGACAGCAGTTAGGGAAAGGAGCAGACTTCTGTTGAGTTATTATAATTAAACTGTATATAATTTGAATTTGATATAATATGAAAACTTTTAGTCAAATGCTTCTCACTTGTCATATTTCTTTGTGTTAGTTTTTTTTCATTTTTCCTCTCCTTCCTTTTTTCTTCTTTTCAGATGATCCATGTTCTTATGGGAAATGCTGTGCAACCCTTACTGACTTCTGTGGGAGATGCTATAGAAGCCATAATCATCACCATGCATCAAGAAGATTTTTCTGGGTAATAACTTTAAACCAAAATATTTACTAATTTATTATTATTATTATTATTATTATTATTATTATTATTATTAAGTGAGAAGCAGGGAGGCACAGAGACAGACTCCCATATGCACCTCAACTGGGATCCATCTGGCAAGCCCCCTATTGAGTGATGCTCTGCCCATATGGGGCCGTTGCTCTGTTGCTCAGCAATCAAGCTATTTTAGTGTCTGAGGTGAGACCATGGAACCATCCTCAGAGCCCAGGGCCAACATGCTGGAATCAATCGAGCCATGGCTGCGGGAGGTGAAGAAAAAGAGAGCATGGAGAGGGGGAGGGGTAGAGAAGCAGATGGTTGCTTCTCCTGTGTGCCCTGATTGGGAATCAAACTTGGACATCCACATGCAGGGCTGACGCTCTACCACTGAGCCAACCGGCAATGGCCTATGTTCACTAATATTTATTGCATTTGTTTTTCATTCTCCCCTCTACCCCTTCTCTTTAATGTCTCCTGACATCTAGAACTTGTTCCTCCTGTGACAGGGTTAACCTCCAACCTTATCCTGCTTTATTCATTGTGAGCACCATTAGCAGATGAAATTATTTTCAGTTCTTGTTTTTGTCATTTCTCTCCTGTTATTGAAACATAGAATCATTAACATCTACAGGACTCAGCATGGCACTTCAGTACTTTTGGTAGATTGTTCTATCTTCTCTTTCCAATTTTATCTTTTTCTTTACGTGTTAACCTCCAACCTTATCCTGCTTTATTCATTGTGAGCACCATTAGCAGATGAAATTATTTTCAGTTCTTGTTTTTGTCATTTCTCTCCTGTTATTGAAACATAGAATCATTAACATCTACAGGACTCAGCGTGGCACTTCAGTACTTTTGGTAGATTGTTCTATCTTCTCTTTCCAATTTTATCTTTTTCTTTACTTCCCACAAACACCTGTGCTTGAATTCTGGCAGAGGCATGGTATTTCTTGTATGAAATTCCAGTCCTTCTCTGGCTCTGAAGGCGAGCTCCTGCCCAACTTCTCCCGGAGTGATTGTCCTTTCTCAGAGTTTTGTGGCAGTCGAATCTAGCCGTATCACATGCAGCTATAAACATTTGGTATTATTCCATAGCTATTTCATGTTTGCTGCTTATCCATATCATATTATCTTGAGAATAAGAACGATAGCTCCTAACCCAGTGTTTACTGCAGTCTTTTTAAGTAAAATGATTTTGACTTGGCGTATTAGAAAACTGTTTATGGGGAATTTGGAATACTTATTGTTGACATAAGAAATGTCCAAACCTATAAAAATTTATTTGAGTGAAACAGAGGATATACTTAGAAGTAGGATCTCAACAAACTAAGATAAATGCTCCAGAGCATAATAGTTTGTAGGGTTTTTTTTAATGCATTTGAAATTAAGGAGGAACATGAGGAATTACCTGAAAGTGGGAAAGAGCAACATGGGGATGGGATGACAAGGTAGTTAAGATTATATTCTCTCGAGGGGTCTTAAAGGGGGCATTTCGATGGTGAGTTAACCTAGATTGCACAGAACCAATGGACAGGGCTTGCTTAAAACAAAGATAAACCTTTTACTAAAGTTATAACCCTGGGAGGTGACTACCCAGTATAATCTGCCCAGTTAGGAATTTGTGATCATTTCACCCTGTTATAGACACTACTTCCCATGGAGCCCTTTTCTCATCCATATTATTTACACTGCTAACGGTGATTTAAAAAACAACAAAATTTAACCATACTCTAGAATTAAACATTTAAATATTAAATGTGACTGTGGAAAAATTGTGTGATCATTACACTGTCCTTTAACTTTTCAAATAATTTATCTTTTTATTTACAAATATCTCCAATTTTAAATACGGAACGCTTCACAGATTTGCATGTCACCCTTGCACGGGGCCACGCTCATCTCTGTGTCATCCAGTTCTAGTTGCCTGTGCTGCAAAGTGGGCACCACAGAATGGTGAAAAGTCAGTCTCTGCTTTTCATACTGGTAGGAAGCCCAAAAAGGTAAAGTGGATTCTACAGAAAAGTAGTATAGTGCGGTAGCGTAGTGGATAGAGCGTCAGACTGGGACACGGAGGACCCAGGTTCAAAACCCCTAGGTCACTGGCTTGAGTGCGGGATCATACAGCTTGAGCACGGGCTCACCAGCTTGACTGAGGGGTTGCTGGCTTGAGCATGGGATCATAGACATGACTGCATGGTTGCTGGCTTGAGCAAGGGGTCATTTGCTCTGCTATAGCCTCCAGTCAAGGCACATATGAGAAAGCAATCAATGCACAATTAAGGAGCTGCAATGAAGAATTGATACTTCTCATCTCTCTTCCTTCCTGTCTGTCTGTCGCTATTTGTCTCTCTTTCTGTCACAAAAAAAAGTATTGTCGTTTAGCAAAAATTTTCTACTTTCTGCAATATTGTTATTAATAATTCTGATAGGTCATGTTGTATATGTATAGTTTGCATGAAATTAAAGGTAAAGTTAACCTGACCTGTGGTGGCACAGTGGATAAAGTGTTGACCTGGAACGCTGAGGTCACTGGTTTGAAACCCTGGGCTTGCCCGGTCAAAGCACATACAAGAAGCATCTACTGTGAGTTGATACTTCCTGTCCCTCCCCACGTCTCTCTCTCTCTCCCTCTCTCTCCTCTCTCAAAAATCAGTAAAGAAAACCTTTTTTTTTTTTTTTTTTTTTGTATTTTTCTGAAGCTGGAAATGGGGAGAGACAGTCAGACAGACTCCTGCATGCGCCCGACCGGGATCCACCCGGCACGCCCACCAGGGGCGAAGCTCTGCCCACCAGGGGGCGATGCTCTGCCCCTCCAGGGCGTCGCTCTGCTGCAACCAGAGCCACTCTAGCGCCTAGGGCAGAGGCCAAGGAGCCATCCCCAGCTCCTGGGCCATCTTTGCTCCAATGGAGCCTTGGCTGCGGGAGGGGAAGAGAGAGACAGAGAGGAAGGAGGGGGTGGGGGGTGGAGAAGCAAATGGGCGCTTCTCCTATGTGCCCTGGCCGGGAATCGAACCTGGGTCCCCCGCACGCCAGGCCGACGCTCTACCGCTGAGCCAACCAGCCAGGGCCAAGAAAATCTTTTTTTAAAAAAAGAAAAAGAAATATAAGGTAAAGAAACCATTCAAAAAGTAGCATCACTTTTATAGTAGAGCTAGCTCCAGGGGACACACTTGGGAAACACAGTAAACACCTGCCCTTCTGAGACCTCCGCACAGGTCCTAGGTGAGAGGACTAAACCAGGTGTACCTTCCTCTAGGCCAGCCTCCTCTGCAGTGTAGGTAGAGAGTTCCCCTGCCATTTAAAGAGTGATCCCCAACACGGTTTTCTGATACTTGAAATCTATTTACTAGGACTAATGTTTTTGCTTTTTTTTTTTCAAAATTAGGTAGACTTTAAATTGTAAATATTCGATTGACATAGTACATTGTTTGAAAATTTTTATTTATTATTTATTAAAAAATTTTTATTGATTGATATTTTAGAGAAGGGGAGAAACATCAATTTGTTGTTCCACTTACTATTTTTTATTTTATCTTTTTAGCGAGTGAGAGAGAGACAGGAAGAAACAGACAAGAAGGGAGAGACGAGAAGTATTGACTTGTAGTTGAGGCACTTTAGTTGTTCATTGATTGCTTCTCATAAGTGCCTTGACCAGGGGTGAGGGGTCCTCCAGCCAAGCCAGTGACCCCTTGCTTAAGCCAGCGGCCTGGGGCTCAAGCCAGTGAGCATAGGGTCATGTCAATGATCCCACACTCAAGCCAGTGACCCCACACTCAAGCTGGAGAGCCTGTGCTAAGCCGGCAACATCAGGGTTTCAAACCAGGTTCCTCAGTGTCCCGGATTTATGCTCTATCCACTGTGCCACCACTTGGTCAGGCTGTTGTTCCACTTATTTATGCACTCATTGGTTGATTCTTATGTGTGCCCTGATTGGGGATCGAACCCACAGCCTTGGCATATTGGGACAATGCTCTAACTACCTGAGCTAACCAGCCTGAGTGAAATTCTTTTATTTAATGTAAAATAACTCATGTTCAATTATTTTTAATGGAGGAGCGAGGCAATAAAGTAGGAGGACCCTCAATCCTTGAAGTGATAGACTGAGCACCCAAAAGGAAGGGAGCATTACACACCTTCACTAAAAAGATTGGTGGTGGGAAGATGATCATCAACCACTTCTCAGGTGTACATTTGTAGTCCATCTTCAACTTCCATATGTAGTCTCTCATTGTAAAGACCTTACATTTCTGCACAGCTTATTTCTGTATCAGTTGAGAACCTCTTACTAAAAGGTTTGCCATAATTTGGAAAACTGACCTTCAGTAATTGTCAAGCAATTTTTGTATTCTAGTAAATTATTTGTTTATTTATTTATTTATTTAATGACAGAGAGAGGGACAGATAGGGACAGACAGGAAGGAGAGAAATTAAAAGCATCAATTTTTCATTGCGGCTCCTTAGTCTCCTTAGTTTTTCATTGATTGCTTTCTCATGTGTGCCTTGACTGGGGTCTACAGCAGAACGAATGACCTCTTGCTCAAGCCAGCAACCATGGCTCAAGCCAGTGACCTTGGACTTCAAGCCAGCTATCTTTGGGCTCAAGCCAGCAACCAGGGGGTCATGTCTATGCTCAAGCCAGCAACCCCGTAGTCAAGCCAGTGAGCCCGCACTCAACCCGAATGAGCCCGCACTCAATCAAGCCAACGACCTTGGGGTTTCAAACCTGGGTCCTCTGCATCCCAATCCGATGCCCTATCCCAGGTGTGGCCAACAGGTTTTGCCCCTGGGCCAGATTAGAAAGAAAACATTTTTCACGGGCTGGATGAAATATTAAAATTTAAAAATGTTAAATACAAAAACGATTTGTTTAAGTAAACAAAATGTTGTTATGTAATTTGTTTGAGAATAAATGTGAGTGAAAAAAATTTTAATATACAATATTATTTTAATAAAAATATTTTTTAATATAATTACATACCATATAAATATCCAAACTGTATCACAGTCAATTGAAACAATATTTAATTAGTAGAATGAGCTTGAAGAGGTTATATCACAAATAAAACAATTATTTCTTTTTACAAACAGCCTGGACACGTTTTCAGTTATCAACTGCAGCTATTGTCTATGCTACAATGCCACTTGATTCAACATACTTGCCCACAAAAATAACGAATTGTTTGACCTTGGGTGCGTACTTGCAAACTCCACCTAAAAGAATGTGGGTTTCACATAGCAGCTAAACGTCAAACAGTTCATATCGAGTATAGACGAGCACAAAAGTTGTAAATCTTTATAATGGAATTTTTTTTAAAAAGTAAAGTACCACGAATCCATTCGACCAATTATTGGAAGTTAATCCTAGATTAGTCACACACGGAATTCTTTTCCGTGTATCACTAACTTTTTAAATATCTCGATTTCCAATAATCAAAAATGCTTCCGCTTCTGAATAGCTGAGATTTTAAAGTAGCAAAGAATATTAAAAAATTAATCGTGGACTGCATAAACTCATTACATGGGCCAGATTCAGCCCACAGGCTGTATGTTGGCCATGCCTGCCCTATCCACTGGGCCACTGACTGATCAGGCTATATTCTAATAAAATTAAATCAGTCTTGTAACCCACACTGAAAATTGGTAATATATGTAAGGTATTTTCCCCGCCGAGGAAGAAAGAAGGGCATAGCCACCAAATGTGGAACAGCAAAAGCTTTATTTAGTAGAGCACTTCCTGAACGAGGTTCTCTGGTCCACAAAACAGACCAGAGAAGTCGCACCACCTCCCCTGTTTGGGGGTAATTTATAGCATCACTAGGGTGATTCGGTTGATATGATGTGGTGAAATTTCATTGGCTGACAGATAGTCGTTCTTTTTCAAAGGGCTTCTGGGAAGTTTCTTTTGGCGCACATGGGTTTGAGTGGTTAGAGACAAAGTCCCGGACTGGTTCCTCACGTGACCTTTCCCCATTGCCAGCCAACCCACATTCTGATCTTTTATGTCAGATAGGGGCGCCGCTATTCATCTGGGTACTTCCTGCTGGTTAGGGGTATCATGGGAAAGGGGAGGTCTGAAGGTGGTGGCTCTGAAGGGAGTCGTGTATATTGGTGTAGGAGCATCTGTTTGACCATGACTTGAGAAACCTCGTGGATGCGGCCCTGTAAGAATTTTTTTTAAAAGGAGCAAATATGAGTAATTTGCTGATAATTAGAGGAGGACCTAGGATAGGGGCAGTCCAGGGGAGGATGGGTGGCTGCCACCAGGAGTGAAGCGGGTTGTAGGAGAGGTCCTTGTGCAGTTTCTCTTGCAGACGGTGGAGGATCCTGATGCTTTCTTCCATTGGGCCAGTCTCATTGAACAGCATTGCTCCCTGCTTTAGCTCACTCTGGCGGCAGGTTCCTGGTGGGAGAGATAGGAGCAACAGGGGAATCTGTAGGGCCCAACCTTTTTCTTTTTTTTTCTTTTTTTTCAGGGACAGAGAGAGAGTCAGAGAGAGGGATAGATAGGGACAGACAGGAATGGAGAGAGATGAGAAGCATCAATCATCAGTTTTTTGTTGCAACACCTTAGTTGTTCATTGATTGCTTTCTCATATGTGCCTTGACTGCGGGCCTTCAGCAGACCGAGTAACCCTTTGCTCAAGCCAGCGACCTTGAGTCTAAGCTGGTGAGCTTTTTGCTTAAGCCAGATGAGCCCGTGCTCAAGCTGGCGACCTTTGGGGTCTCAAACCTGGGTCCTCCACATCCCAGATCGATGCTCTATCCACTGTGCCACCTCCTGGTCAGGCAGGGCCCAACCTTTTGATGAGCCGGAGATGGGTAGGGCCCAGTGGTTCCGACTGCCAGCGGTCCTGCATGGGGGCAAGCTTGAGGTGAGAGACATGGTTACAAGGTTTTTGTCCTAAGAGCTTGGCTGCAGTAGGAGTAGTCAATATTACCATATGGGGTCCCATCCACCTGGGCTGTAGGGAGCCAGGCTGGAGCTCCCTCAGAAGAACCCTGTCTCCTGGCTGGAGAGGAACTGCTGGGTGTGCTTCATCTGGACCCCCTATGAGAGGAAGGGTCCGGTCCACGTGTTCTCTGAGAAGATGGCGGAGAAAAAACAGAAAGGGGAGGTAGGTGGCAAGAGGAGGGGTTTTGGCTAAGAGAGCAAAATTGGGAATTCAGTGTCAAAAGAAGCCTATTAGATTGAGGAAAGAAAGAATCTGAAGGAGTGCAAAAAAGGGGATTCCGTCCAAACTGCATGTCAGGGGTGGCGTGCAAAGGAGAAAAGAAGGGGTCCTATCCACTCTCATAACCGAGACCTGTCAGGTAAGTAGAGGTCCAGAGTGTGATGGCAAAACAGAGAAGGTAGCCCCCATGTCCACAAGAGATGAGATGGATGTACCCACTACCTGCAACATTACCCTGGGCTCGATGAGGGTAATGGGGGTCTTTGAGTCCAGGCCACATCAGTCGTCCATGAGACCAAGAAATTCGAGCGATGGGCCACCTGGCTGGCTTGACCTCCCATTTGGGTGGCTTGTCCTCCACTTAGAGGTGCCGAGGAAGAGCCTGTTGCCCAAAAGGGGCAATTGCTCTGCCAGTGACCAGGCTGCTTGCAGTTAGGGCAGGGTTCAGTGGGCAGCCGCAGGCAGGGGCACTGCCAGGACCAGTGACCCTCCTTGCCACGTTTAAAGCAAGTTCTTGGTGAGGTTCCTCTTTGTGGCCCGGACTTGGGTTGGACACCTCCTGTGCCTTGCCCCTGTTGCTCTGCTGGCCTCAGGGCTGCCACAAGAGCCTGGGTTTGGAGTGTCACCTTCTGCTGCATGCGGGCCTGGCGAACAGCCTTGGCCCTTTCCTACTAGCCACGACCATTAAAAACTTTAAATGCTATGTTCATCAGGTCTTGGATAGGGGTTTGGGGGTTGAGAATAAGAGGAGGGGTTCTCCTGGGGAGCCCAGCACCCAGATCCAGCCGGAAATGCCAGAGCTAGAGGCAGGACAGAAGGAAGATCGGGGTTGGGCTGTGGAGTCAGGAACCCTGCAAACCTGGGTGAGGGCCAATGGCCAGTGGAGGAGGGTGGCCTGATCGGGGAGAGGGCTTCCTGGAGGGAAGAGACCCAAGCAGAAGAGGTACACAGAGGGACCAGAGAGGGGTCCCGAAAGAGGGGCACCCCCCGGGGGTCGGGCAGGAGGGAGAGAGAGTTGACGGTCAGTGAAGGAGGAAATATCAGGAGTGAAGGGTTTAGCTGAGTTTTCTCTGGCCAAAAAGGGCCTGCACCGTAGAACAGGCAGCACAGAAATTAGGACGGGAGTGCAAATACTAGAAATCCTGAATGTAAGGGATCTCCAACCATTTCCCAGTTCCTTGGCAATAGTTAAATTGGTGAGGGTGTTAAAATCGAAAGTCCCTTCAGGAGGCCACCTGGTTCGATTATCCAATGGGTATTGTGGCCCAGCCACATGGAGAAGAAGATCAGAGATCAGTTTCTTCTTCTTTAGGGAGGGAGAGATTTCAGATAGGGTACTCTAGGAGTGTTTTTGAGTCAGGTTTAGATTCCTGTGCCCCCCATGGCCACCCCTCAGCCCTCGGAGTAATCAGAGATGAGAATTAGCATCCTGCAACTCAAGCTCTGGTCACCAGAAAGTTAGGTAGAGTGGGTGTGTCTGGGACGTCTCCACGGGCACACACGCATTCGGAATGGATAAGAGGTCCCTGACACAGCTGTGATTATGGACAGGGAGTCTCGGCAGAAAGAACTGAGGGGAGGCTGGAGGTAAGGGACTTACTGCACCATGTGCTGAAGTGGGTGGGAGGTCGGAGATCCCTGGTTCTTCCTCGGAGGGGAAGGAAAGAGGAGCGGCCCCAGCAGGCTTCAAGCTCCTCGTGGATTTCGGCATCAAATGTAAGGTATTTTCCCCGCCGAGGAAGAAAGAAGGGCATAGCCACCAAGTGTAGAACAGCAAAGGCTTTATTTAGTAGAGCGCTTCCCGGACAAAGTTCTCTGGTCTGCAAAACGGTCCAGAGAAGTCACGCTGTCTCCCCTGTGTGGGGGTAATTTATAGCGTCTTTAGGGTGGTCAGGTTGTTATGATGTGGCGAAATTTCATTGGCTGACAGACACTTGTTCTTTTTCAAAGGGCTTCTGGGAAGTTTCTTTTGGCGTGCATGGGTGTAGGCGGTTCCAGCCAAAGTTCCTGGGTCTGGTTCCTCATGTGACCTTCCCCGATTGCCAACCGACCTCACAATATATATTTAAATATTTTGTATAATAGATCATTTTATTTTAATTATATCATCACATGCTTGTGGCACTTATTTTAGTATGTTATTTTTAATTCTTAAGAAAATCATTTCTACTGGCCAGATTAAAAATTTTGAAACAATTCTCCAGAGTAGTTTCAGTGTAACAACTGTCTTTTGATAAGGCATAAGAAGATATGAAAAGCCCTGGCCAGTGGCTCAGTGCATAGAGTGTTGGCCTGGCATATGGATGTCCCAGGTTTGATTCCCTGTCAGGGCACACAAGAGAAGCAACAATATGCTTCTCTTTCCCTCCCTCTCCCCTTTCTCTCCCTCTTCTCCCACAGCCAGTGGCTTGAGCATTGGCCCCAGACAAGGTTGCTGGGTGGATCCTGGTCATGGAGCATGCAGGAGTGTCTCATTATCTCCCCTCCTTTCCCTAGGAAGGGTGGGAGGAAGAAGGAAAAGGAGGGAGGGAAGGAGGGAAGGAATGGAGGGGAAGAGAGGGAGGGAGGAAAGAAACAGAGGGGAGGGAAGGAGGGAGGGAAGGAACGGAGGGGAAGGGAGGGAGGGAGAAAGGGAGGAAGATATGATAGTTTTAGGGGTTTTTTGCAATCTAACCTTTGGACCCATGAAACTGTAATCAAGATAGGCCATGCAGGGTCTGATTCTGGCCAAACCAAACCCCGTGTGAAGACTGCCATCATTGACTGTGCCTGCACTCTAGCACGCAGCTCTCCACCCTGTGACACTGAAAATAGTAGCATTGCACCGTGCCCCTCAGTGGCATTGCCATAGGCTGGTCTTTCTTACACCTGAACAAAATCTCTTTCTGTTGGAACTTCATAAGCCTATTTTATCTATTTTAGTTATTTTCTTTTTTTAATTTTATTTTTGGATTACAGTTTACATTCAGTATTGTTTTGTATTAGTTTCAGTGGTTAAGCAAGCATGTACTTTACAAAGTAATCCCTCAATATTTCAAGTACCCACCTAGCACTGTACATAGTTATTACAATATATTTTTTTAGAAGGAAATCTTAACCTTTTTTTTAATTTATTTTTTTATTTTATTTATTCATTTTAGAGAGGAGAGACAGAGAGGAGAGAGAGACAGAGAGAGAGAAGGGGGAGGAGCTGGAAGCATCAACTCCCATATGTGCCTTGACCAGGCAAGCCCAGGGTTTCAAACCGGTGACCTCAGCATTTCCAGGTCGACGCTTTATCCACTGCGCCACCACAGGTCAGGCAGTTATTACAATATTATTGACCATATTCCCTGTGCTGTACTTGACATCCTCGTAACTGTTTTTGAAACTACCAATTTGTACTTCTTAATCCATTTACCTTTTTTACCTCGTCCACCTAAGCCCCTTCCCCTATGACTACCATCAGTCTGTTCTCTGTATCTATGAATCTGTTTCTGTTTTGTTTGTTTATTTTGTTCTTTAGATTTTACAAATTAGTGAAACCATACGGTATTTGTCTTTTATTGTCTGACTTATTTCATTTAGCATAATACCTTCTAGGTCCATCCACGTTGTCCCAAATGGTAAGATTTTATTTTTTATGTCTGAGTAATAGTCCATTATGTATATGTACCACTACTTTTTTACCCACTAATCTACTGATGGGCACTTGGGTCGTTTCTGTATCTTGACTATTGTAAATAATGCTGCAATGAACATAGAAGTGCATATATGTTTTGGGATTTTTTTATTTAGTTACTTTAAAATTTTTTTATTGATTGATTGGTTTTAGAGAAAAAGGAGAGAGAAAGAGAGAGAAACATCAGTTTGTTGTTCCACTTATTTGTGCATTCGTTGGTTGATTCTTGTGTGTGCCCTGAATGAGGATTGAATCTACAACCTTACCTTATCGGGACAATGCTCTAACCAACTGAGCTATCCCACCAGGGCTGTTTGGGGTTTCTTTAGCTATATACCCAGAAGTGGAATTGCTGGATCATAAGGTAGTTCCATTTTAAATTTTTTGAAAGTTCCATAAAATTTTGATAGTTTTCTGTAGTGGCTGTACTAATCTGCACTCCTACAGAAGTGCACAGGGGTTTCTTTTTCTCCAGATCCTCATCAACACTTGTGTTTTTGTTTTTGTTTTAAGATTTTATAGGTTGGGGAGGACGAGAACCAGTTGTTATACCCTAGCTGTTCATTGGTTGCTTGTCATATGTGCCTTGACTGCGGACAAGCCGAAAGTTTTAAACCAGGGACCTAAGTGTTCTGGGTCTGTGCTCTATCCACTGTGCTACCACAGGCCAGGCCAACTCTTGTTTTTTGTTGATTTTTTGATGATGATAGCCATTCTGATAGATATGTGGTGATGTCTCATTATGGTTTTAATGTGCATTTCTTTGATAATTAGTAATACTGAATATTGTCTATTGGCCATCTATATCTCCTCTTTGGAGAAATGACTGTTCAGTTCCTCTGCTTGTTTTTAAATTAGATTGTGTTTTTTGGTGTTAAGTTGTATAAGTTCTTTATAAATTTTGAATAGTCATTTCTTATCTGATACATCATTGGCAAATATCTTCTTTCATTCAGTAAGTTGTCTTCATTTTGTTGATGGTTTCCTTTTGTGCAAAAACATTTTAGTTTGATGTGGTTTCATTTGTTTATTTTCTTTTCTTTCCCTTGCCCAAAGAGCTATATCTGAAAAATGTTGCTAAGAGAAGTGTCACAGATGTTATTGCCTATGTTTTCTTCGAAGAGTTTTATGGTTTCAAGTCTTATATTTAAGTCTTCTCTCCATTTTGTTTATTCTTGTGTATGGTGTAAAATAGGTGGTCTAGTTTCATTGTTTTGCATATATATGTCTAATTTTTCAACACCATGTATTGAATAGACTATCTTTCCCCCATTGTATGTTCTTGTCTCCTTTGTCATGTACTAATTGACCATAGAAGTGTAGATTTATTTCTGGGTTTTTCTTTCTATTTTATTGATCCACATGTCTGGTTTTAGGACAATACCAGTTTTTAGGCTATATTTGTGATAATATAGCCTTGTAGTATAGAGTCATATCAGGTAGCATACTACCTCAAACCTTTTTTTTTTTTTTTTTACCTCAAACTGTTCTTATTTCTCAAGATTGCTGTGCCTATTGAGGTTCTTTTGTAGTTTCATATAAATTTTTGGATTATTTGTTCTAGTTATGTAAAATATGCCATTGTTATTTTGATAGGAATTACATAGAATTATATAGGTTGCTTTGGGTGGTATGGAACATTTTAACGATTTTAATTCTTCTTATCCATGAGCATCGTACATGCTTTCATTTATTTGTGTCTTCATCAATTTCTTCAATGTTTTACAATATTCTGAGTATGGGTCTTATAGCTCCTTGGTTAAATTTATTCCTAGGTATCTTTATTAATGCAATTGTAAATGAGATTGTTTTCTTAGTTTCCCTTTCTGATAGTTTATTATTGATGTATAAAAATGCAGCTGATTCCTGGGTATTTATTTTGTATCTTGCTACTTTACTAATTTCATTTATCAGTTCTAATAGTTATTTTGGTGGAATCTTTAGGGTTCTCTATATATAGTATAATGTCACCCGCAAATAATGACAGTTTTACTTCTTTCTCTCAAATTTAGATGCCTTTTTCTTCTTCTTATCTGATTGCTGTGACTAGGACTTCCACTACTATGTTGAATAAGACTGGTGAAAGTGGACATCCCTGTCTTGTTTCTGATCTTAAGGGAAATGCTTTTTGTTTTTTTTCAGTTGAGTATGATGATAACTGTGCGTTTGTCATATACAGCCTTTGTTATGTTGAGGTATGTTTCCTCTATTCCCACTTTGCTGTGAGTTTTTATCAAAAATGAATTTTGTCAAATGCTTTTTCTGCATCTATTCATGTGGTCATATAATTTTTATCTTTTACTTGTTTATGTGGTTTATCATGTGAATTAATTTGTGGATATTGAAGCAACGTTGAATACCAGAAATAAAATCCCACTTGATCATGATGTGTGATCTTTTTAATGTATGAATTTGGCTTGATAACATTTTTTTTTTTTTGCACTTTTCTGAAGCCGGAAATGGGGAGGCAGTCAGACAGACTCCCGCATGCGCCCAACCGGGATCCACCCGGCACGCCCACCAGAGGGCGATGCTCTGCCCATCCAGGGCATCGCTCTGTCGAGACCAGAGCCACTCAAGCGCCTGGGGCAGAGGCCAAGGAGCCATCCCCAGCGCCCGGGCCATCTTTTGCTCCAATGGAGCCTCGGCTGTGGGAGTGGAAGAGAGAGACAGAGAGGAAGGAGAGGGGGAGAGGTGGAGAAGCAGATGGGCACTTCTTCTGTGTGCCCTGGCCGGGAATCGAACCTGGGACTCCTGCACGCCAGGCCGACGTTCTACCACTGAGCCAACTGGCCAGGGCCGGCTTGATAACATTTTTGAAGATTTTTGCATTTATGTTTATCAGGGATATTGGTGTTTAATTTTCTCTTTTAATGTCTTTATCTGGTTTTGAAATAAAAATAATGTTAGCCTTTTAAAATAAGCTTGGCAGTCTTTCCTCTTTTTTTTTTTTTTTTTTTAACAGAGACAGAGAGAGAGTCAGAGAGAGGGATAGATAGGGACAGACAGACAGGAACGGAGAAATGAGAAGCATCAATCATTAGTTTTTCATTGCGTGCTGCAACACCTTAGTTGTTCATTGATTGCTTTCTCATATGTGCCTTGACCGCGGGCCTTCAGCAGACTGAGGAACTTCTTGCTTGAGCCAGCGACCTTGGGTCCAAGCTGGTGAGCTTTGCTCAAACCAGATGAGCCCGCGCTCAAGCTGGAGACCTCGGGGTCTCCAACCTGGGTCCTCCACATCCCAGTCCGATGCTCTATCCACTGTGCCACCGCCTGGTCAGGCTTTTCTTCTCTTGATTTTTAAAAAAAAATTTTGGGGGGGTGAATAGTATAAGAAAGGTAATTATTAATTCTTTTTTGACTATTTGGTAAATTTACCTGTGATGCCATCCAGTCCAGGACTTTTGTTTGTTAGGAGTTGTTTGATTACTGCTTTGATTTCATTGTCTCTGTGTAATCAGTCTGTTCAGATTTTCTGTTTCTTGGTTCAATTTTGAAAGATTTTATTTCTAGGAATTTATTCATTTCTTCCAGTGTCTATTTTGTTGGCATGTAATAAGTCATAGTATTTTCTTATAACCCTTTATATTTCTGTGGTATCATTTATTACTTCTCTTCTTTTGTTATTTTATTTTATCTGTTTGGAATCTCTCTTTTTCTTGATGTGCCTGGTTAAAAGTATATTAATCTTGTTTATCTTTTTTTTTTTTAATCTTGTTTATCTTTTCAAAGAAACTGGTCTTGGTTTTATTGATTTTTTTTAGACTATTACGTTTATACTCTGATCTTTATTACTGCCTTTTTTCTACTCACTTTGCTCTTTGTTTCGTTGTTTGTTTTTAGTTAGCTTTGTAGGTATAGAGTTAGATTGTTTTTTTGAGATTTTCTTGTTTCTTGAGGTTTGTCTATAATGCTATCAATTTATTTCCCTCTAAGAACTGCTTTTACTTTGGGCTATTGCGTTTTCATTTTCATTTTTCCCAAGATATGTTTTGATTTCTTGCTTGATCTCATTAATTGTTTAGTAATTGTTATTTAGCTTCCATGTCTTTGTATGATATATTTTTCAGGGTTTATTTTTGTAATTATTTCTAATTCATAACATTGTGGTCAGAGAAGATGCGTGATATGATTTCGGTCAACTTAAATTTATTGAGACTTGTTTTGTGACCTAACGTGGTCTGTTTGATAAACTATTCCTTGTACACTTGAAAGAATGTATAGTCTGCTGCTTTGGGATGAAATGCTCTGAATATGTCAATTAAATTCATTCTAATGTGTCATTTAAGGCCACTGTTTTTTTGTTGATTTTCTGTCTGAATGGTCTATCCATTGATGTCAATAGGGTTAGAGTTTCCTACCATGATCATATTGTTGTTGAGCTCTCCTTTTATGTCCATCAATATTTGCTCTATATATTTAAGTGCTTTTATGCCCTTTTTTGTCTCTTGTTATAGTCTTTGGCTCAAAGTCTATTTTGTCTACCCAGTTTTCTGTTTTGTTTTGTTTCCATTTTTATGAAACATCTTTTTCTTTCTCTTTCAGTCCCTTTGCATCCCAAGTTGGTCTCTTGGAAAGAGCATATATTTGGGTTTTATTTCATTATCTGATCAACCAACCTATGTCTTTTGATTGGAGCATTTAACCATTTACAATTTAAAATGACTTGATAAGTACCTAGTTATTGCCACCTTATTATTCCTATTCATATTCCTCCTTTATTTTCCTTTTCTTTTTTTTTAAGGAGGTCCTTTCCTTAAAATTGTATTTACAAATTTACAAAATTAAAGTTAATGGGGTGATATTGGTCAATAAGAGTACATAGGTATCAGGTAAACATTTCTATAGCTTTTGAACTGTTGATTGTGTTATATGAGCATCACCTAAAGTCAAATCATTTTCTGTCACCATATAGTTGTTTCTCTCTCTCTCTCTCTTTCTCTCTCTCTCTCTGAAATCAATAAATAAAAATTAGCCTGACCAGGCAATGGCGCAATAGATAGAGTGTCGGACTGGGATGTGGAGGACCTGAGGTCACCAGCTTGAGCGCGAGCTCATCTGGTTTGAGCAAGGCTCTCCAGCTTGAGCCCAAGGTTGCTGGCTCGAGCAAGTCTGCTGTAGCCCCCTGGTGAGGCACAGATGAGAAATCAATCAATGAACAACTAAGGAACCGCAATGAAGAATTGATGTTTCTTATCTCTTTCCCTTCCTGTCTGTCTGTCCCTATCTGTCCCTCTCTCTGACTCTCTCTGTCTCTCCCACCAAAAAAAAAAAAAAAAAAATTGAAAAAAGATTTTTTTGTTGCTCCGATTGGGTGTTTTCTGCTACACTGATTTGATCACCTGCTTCATCTAATCTGATTTTGATTACTTCTAGCGTATTAGTAATTTCTGTTATTTTATGCTTCCTTTCTGACTGGTCCTCCTCCCCTTTTTTGTTTGTTTTTGTAAGGAGAAAAATGAGAAGCATCAACTCATAGTTGTAGCACTTTAGTTGTTCATTGATTGCTTCTTATAGGTACCTTGACTAGAGGACTCTAGCCAAATCAGTGACCCCTCACTCAAGGCAGCAACCTTGGGCTCAAGCTAGCAACCTTGGGCTTCAAACCAGTGACCATGGGATCATGTTGATACCACATTCAAGCCAGCAACTCTGCACTTAAGCTGGTGAGCCTGCTCTCAAGCTAGATGAGCCCGTGCTTAAGCCAGCAACCTCAGGGTTTCGAAGCTGGGCCTCAGTGTCCGAGGTATATACTCTATCCACGGCACCACCACCAATCAGGCCTGACTGGTCCTTTTCTATGCTGTTGAAATTCTCACTAAGTTTCTTGAGCATCTTTATAACTATTTTTTTCAATTCTGTTTTGGGTGGTTTGTTTGTCTCCATTTCATATACCGTATTTTTCTATGTATAAGACACACTTTTTTCAAAAAATTTGAGATCTAAAAATTGGATGTGTCTTATACAGTGGTTGTAGGATTTTTCGGAGGGTTTTTTACTTGCATTTTCCACTCTTTCGCATTTGTTGTTTTGTGCTCATTGTTTCGCACTTGTTAACGGTATATTACGGTAGATTGCATTTTGCATGTTCTGCCCATAAATGGCTCAGAAAAGATATTTGTACAGTGCTGAATTCAAGGTAAAAATGATTCTTTTGGCAAAAGTGAATGGAGCCTGACCAGGCGGTGGCGCAATGAATAGAGCGTTGGACTGATGGGGAGGACCCAGGTTCGAGACCCCGAGGTCTCCAGCTTGAGCAAGAGCTCATCTGGTTTGAGCAAAGCTCACCAGCTTGGAACCAAGGTTGCTGGCACGAGCAAGGGGTTACTTGGTCTGCTGAAGGCCCGCGGTCAAGGCACATATGAGAAAGCAATCAATGAACAACTAACGTGTCGCAATGCAACGAAAAACTAATGATTGATGCTTCTCATCTCTCCGTTCCTGTCTGTCTGCCCCTATCTATCCCTCTCTCTGACTCTCTCTCTGTCTCTGTAAAAAAAAAAAAATGTGAATGGAAATTGTGCTGCTGAATGGAAATTTGGTCCTCCTCCAACTGAGAAATCCAAGACTGGCTACAGGAAGAAGAAACCCTACTGAAAATGACACGGCAGAAGAAGGCCATGAGAGGCAAGTCAGCAGAATGACCTGATTTAGAGAGAGAATTGAAGATACGGATTGAAGAGCAAAGGGCAATTGGAATTCCTGTGTCCACAAAGATGGTTCAGCATGAGGCAAGAAGAATTTCTGATGAAAAGGAAGTTATAAGACTTCAAAGGAGGACACAATTGGTGCTTCAGGTTCATGAAACAGAATAGATTAAGCATGCATACATGCACCAGACTTGCCCAAAAGATGCCTGAAAGCTATGAGCAGAAGGTCCTTGAATTTCATCATTTTGTCATGCTGTCGAAAGACACATCAGTTTGAATTGGGACAGATTGTAAATATGGATGAAGCCCCCTTCAGTTTTATGTCCCAAGTAACAGAGCTGTTGATAAGAAGGGGGTGAAAACTATAACTGTGAAGACAAGTAGACATGAAAAGATTCATTATACAATTAGTTGTTCTAGCTTGTTGTGCTGACAGAACCAAGCTGCCTCCTATGCTGATTTTCAAACACAAGAAGACATTCCTCAGCCCTGGCTGGTTGGCTCAGTGGTAGAGCGTCGGCCTGGCGTGCAGGAGTCCCGGGTTCGATTCCCGGCCAGGGCACACAGGAGAGGCGCCCATCTGCTTCTCCACCCCTCCCCTTCTCCTTCCTCTCTGTCTCTCTCTTCCCCTCCCGCAGCCGAGGCTCCATTGGAGCAAAGTTTGCCCGGGCTCTGAGGATGGCTCTGTGGCCTCTCCCTCAAGCACTAGAACGGCTCTGATTGTGGCAGAGTGACGCCCCAAGGTAGGCAGAGCATCGCCCCCTGGTGGGCATGCCAGGTGGATCCTGACCGGGCGCATGTGGGAGTCTGACTGCCTCCCCGTTTCCAGCTTTGGAAAAATACCAAAAAAAAAAAAAAAAAAAAGAAGAAGACATTCCTCAAGGAGTGATTGTCCATGTTCATGACAAGGGTTGGATGGATTAGGATGGGATGAAAATCTGGTTTGATAAAGTTTGGAGAAGGAGACCGGGTGAGCTCTTACGCAAACCTGCCCAATTGGTGCTTGATCAGTTCAGGGCATACATAACAAAAAACACAAAAGAAGATTGCTGCAGAGCAAAAAACAAAACTTGCCATCATACCTGGAGGCTTGACATCCCAGCTCCAACCACTTGATGTGAGCATTAACAAACCCTTCAAAGCTGCCATGAGAGACGAATGGAACCAATGGATGAAGTCTTCTGGGGACAATTTGACACCAGCAGGAAGAGCGAAGAAACCAACTATGGGAGAAGTTTGTACCTGGGTGAAAAGATCCTGGGATGATATCAAGATTGGGATCATTGTCAAGTCATTTAAGAAGTGTGGCATTTCGGCCCTGGCCAGTTGGCTCAGTGGTAGAGCGTCGGCCTGGCGTGCGGAAGTCCCGGGTTCGATTCCCGGCCAGGGCACACAGGAGAAGCGCCCATCTGCTTCTCCGCCCCTCCCCCTCTCCTTCCTCTCTGTCTCTCTCTTCCCCTCCTGCAGCCGAGGCTCCATTGGAGCAAAGATGGCCCGGGCACTGGGGATGGCTCCTCGGCCTCTGCCCCAGGTGCTGGAGTGGCTCTGGTCGCAACAGAGTGACGCCCCGGAGGGGCAGAGCATCGCTCCCTGTGGTCGGAGCATTGCCCCCTGGTGGGCGTGCTGGGTGGATCCCAGTCGGGCGCATGCGGGAGTCTGTCTGACTGTCTCTCCCCGTTTCCGGCTTCAGAAAAATACAGGAAAAAAAAAAAAAAAAAGAAGTGTGGCATTTCAAATGCCTTAGATGGAACTGAGGATGAGGCAATATATGAAGACAGTGATTTATATCATCAGTCACAGATGAGGACAAACTAATGGATGAGAGGTTTTTTTGTTTTTTTTTGGTTTGTTTGTTTGTTTTTGTATTTTTCTCAAGTTGGAAACGGGGAGGCAGTCAGACAGACTCCCGCATGCGCCCGACCAGGATCTACCCGGCACGCCCACCAGGGGGCGATGCTCTGCCCATCTGGGGCGTCACTCTGTTGCAACCAGAGCCATTCCAGCGCCTGAGGCAGAGACCACAGAGCCATCCTTAGCACCCGGGCCAACTTTACTCCAGTGGAGCCTGGCATCGGGAGGAGAAGAGAAAGACAGAGAGGAAGGAGAGGGGGAGGGCTGGAGAAGCAGATGGGCACCTCTCCTGTGTGTCCTGGCCGGGAATCGAACCCGGGACTCCTGCACGCCAGGCCAACGCTCTACCACTGAGCCAACCGGCCAGGGCCTGGATGAGAGTTTTGACAGTGATGAGAAGTTGTATGCATTTTACGATAAAACATGAGTTTAATAACTTTATGTAATACATTTTTTTTTCCACATTTCGGGCCCCAAAATTAAGGTGCATCTTATACATGGGAGTATCTTATACATGGGAGTGTCTTATACATGAGGAAATATGGTAGTTAGTTCTTTTTGGAAAGTTTTGTTCTTTTACTTGGGGCATGTTTTTTCCCCCACATTTTCGGCTGCCTCTGTGTTTGTTTCTGTATATTAGTTAGTTCTGCTATGTCTCCCAGTCTTGGTAGGGTGACTTTACGTAGAAGGGTTACTGTGAGATCCGGTGACACAGTCTCCCTGATCACCTGAATTGGTTGCTCCAATAGTGTCTGTCTCTCTTTTTTTGAGAGAGAGAGGGAGGGAGAGATACAGGAAGAGTTTAGTTGTGCTTTGATTGCTTCCAAGAGAAGGAGGGAAGAGAATGAGAAGCATCAACTTTAGTTGCTTTCCCGTTAGTTGTACAGTGAGCTTTTTGTATGTGCCATGCTAGTGTGTCCTCTTGCTCAAGCCAGTGACTTTGGGCTTTTCATGCCAGTGATCTTTTGGGGTCAAGCTGGCAAGCTTTTGGGATCGTGTGGATGATACCCGCCCAACCCAGTGATCTCTCACTGACGAGCTTGCACTCAAAGCCAGCAACCTTGGGGTTTCAAATCAGCAACTTCGTTGTTCCAGGTCAATGCTTTATCTATTGCATCACGACAGGTTGGGCACCAGTAGTGTCTCTTGTGTGCGTTATGTGAGTCCTTTTGCTGTAGCTGAGCCTTGGTTGCTGTTGGAATGTTTGTTGGTGGGGTTGACTCTCAGGCTATCTGTTCGTGAGTATTGGCTATGATACAGCATACAAGCTGCTGTGTGGGGGCTGGCCGCAGAGAACAAAATCTACCTCAGCAGGGTCTGGTCTCTGCCAAGAATTCTGTTTAAGTGTGCTGCTTGTGGAGCTAATAAGGTCATGCTCTGTATTGTCTGAAGTGAGCTACTGGGTATGTTGATTCTGGGGCCTCTGGGGAGGTACTCCAATGAAGGTCAATGTGAGAAGCTGCCTGTGACCTGCCCTTGGCTACCAATTAGGAGTTACAAAGTGATCCATGGTTGGTAGATGCCTGTGCTTAGCTTGGGTGCACATGGGATGGACAAGCTGTATACCACGGCCAATTGCCACCAGTACTGGGCTTGGGGCAGGTCAGCAAAAGGCCCAAGGCACCTCAAGACCTGCTGCTGCTTCTTGATGGGCTCCACCACTGGAAGAGCCTTAGGCAGTGCGTGAGTTGTGTGAGGTACCAGGTAAGGGCTAGTGGTATTCACTAGGTTAGTACAGATTGAAACTCAGCTCCAATGCTGGGTCTGTGGCCACTCAGCAAAAGTCTCAGGGTAGACCAAGGCCAGCCACCATCTGTCTGGGGTCAGAAGATTATTGCAGTGCCACAGGGTCTCAAGAGCTAGTAGAATTCAGCAGGCTAAAACAGATAAAAATTGGGCCATGTGAAGGGACGGCTCAGAGTAGGAAAGGTGGTGCCCATTGGGTATGTGGGAAGAAGCCTTCACCATAAAGCCACAGAACTTAGCCTGTCCCTGTGTGTTTCTGGTACCCCCACAGCCTACCCAGAACCCTTCAAGAGTTTTTCAACAACACCTGCAGCACAGGCCCAGGCTGGCCACCACCAGCAGAGCCCATAGCCTTGTGCCAGCTGGGCTGGGTGAGGCCTCAGGGAGTTGCCAGTATGAAGCTGTGCGTCGCTTGAGGCTGGTGCTGTGTGTGTGTGTGTGTGTGTGTGTGTGTGTGTGTGTGTGTGTGTGTGTGAGAGAGAGAGAGAGAGAGAGAGAGAGAGAGAGAGCAAGTTGGGGTGGGTGGAGGAGGCCCAACACAGGAACAGTGACATAGGTTGGGCACAGGGAAAAAATAGCTTTCTTCCTAAATCCACACAACTTACTCTTTCCTTGTGTGTCTGTGGCACTTGCTGAGTTTGCCTTGAATTTCTAGCCACTTTATTTCTATTTGCTTCTGGAAGTGGAAGACCCTTGATTGGCATCCTATTTATAATAACCATTACTGTATTTGAGAATAAATTCACCCCATTTTCTTACTCTTGGCATTTAAACCAGTTCTTCTCTAGACCGTTGCCAGTTTCTGTATGTCACTCTCAGAATATAGAAACACTTTTTTTTTCAAATTATAAAAAAGTTTATTTAGAAAGTTACAGAGGTAGTAGAAGTGAGCCAGCTGGGCTGTGTGGGCTCAGGAAACACGTTACAGAGGCAGAGGGAGTAGCTTAGGAGAGAGGAAGGCAAAGGTAATGTGCCCTGGGGTGTGGGGAGGCCTAGGGGAAGGCCAGAGCGGAGGGATATGCTCTGAGACAGAGAGCACCTTATTTTTTCAAATACTGTTCAGTATTGTATAGCCAGTGATCTCACTGGCTATCTGATTAATATCAGGTGATTTCTAATTTGGGTATAACTCTTCTTTCCCATAAATATTTCACATGCTTTTAATATATTATTTAAAGAGCAATTATAAACACATAAATTATAAATAGTATTTAATGGAGCACCAGTTGGCATCATCTGTTGATCCAAATTAAAGCCTTTCCAAACTTCATCAACTGGGAGGAAAAATATGCATGCAATGTGTATTGTTATTGTTACATAACCAGTTCCACAGTCAGAATTCTACCACTGGACTGATTGGATTAAATAGTACAAGAGCGGAAATGTCTTTGCTACAGATTTGTTTGGGAAAGGCAGCACTTACTGCCATTACAAAATGTAAAATCCCACTTGAGGATCCATTATTCATTTACTCACCAGGCAAAGCATAGGAGTGGATGAAGAGTTGTAAGGTGCAAGCCAGTGGGGGGTAATGGGGTGGGGGAAGGTGGAGCAGGGAAAATGAGGGTAAATGGTGATGGGTGGAGACTTGACTCAAGATGCTGAATACACAATGCAGTGTACAGATGATGTGTTGTAGAATTGTGCACCTGAAATCTGTATAATTTTGTAAACCAGTGTCACCACATTAAATTCAATAAAAAGAAAAAATTTTAAAGGAGTTATAAAGTTAGGAGAGACCTTAGAGGTCAAGTGCATAAGGCACTTGTTGACCGAGGGTGCACCACGAAGACTCTAGACCCAAGTGTGTGGGTAAAACAGAAGAAAAAGTTTATTACACTCGCGAGCGGGCTCAAGGCAAGGAGGTGGCCAAGAGCCCCGAGCCACTTCAGCAGGCAAGTTTTATACCTATTTTCAGGGAGAGGAGTTGTAACAGTTCTCAGGGTAATTGATGGGCAAACATCTGCTTAATTTCATGGAGGGGAGTTGTAACAGTTCTCAGGGTGATTGATGTGACATAACCTATTCCCGGTCCTTGAGGTAAGGAAGGTGTTAGACTCCCAGGATGGCTAGGAATAGATGAGTCCTTGAGATAGGAAAGTCGTAAAACTCCCAGGATAATTAGTGCAACCCAATCCTGGAGGATTGATAGGGACTTTTCCAGCTGGGGGCTTTCAACTGTATGACTGGTTACTAAGGCACGTCTGACTAAAATTTAATTTGGGGGAGCCAAGTGCTAAACGCAAAATTCACTTCTGTATGAACCGCTTGCTTGCTACATTATAAAAACCCCTAAATTGTAGGCGCTCGGTGTGACTGCCACCTGAGCTCACCCCTGTGCAGGTTTGGCTTTTTCTTTGCCATAAAACTTTGTTCAAACTCTCTAAATGCCTCCAGTGTCTATTTTACCCGGCGAGTGCAACAATTGATTGCCTCAGATGCTTGCAGCCTTGCCTCTCCGATAAGCCCCTAATCAAACACCGGATGCCTGCGGCTTCTTCAAGGAGCCTGGGCAAACATCTAGGGGCCGGGTGGGCCAGTTATTGTTTTACAAGCCAAGAGGAGTTAAGCAAAGATCAGACGAAAAAGATCAGACGGAATCCACTGTTACAGCGCTCACATGAATTATCCAGTACAAATGGTTGTCTATTTTATTTTTAATAATCTTGTGGTAAATTGATTCTATGATTTCTTCAGTAATCTTCCTAGTTCTGAAAATAGCCTTTGGAATATATACTGCTCACAAAAATTAGGGCATATTTCAAAATGAATATGAAGCGATAAAAAAACAGCATTTTTAAATTATTATTAAACAAGAACATCAGAAAAGCAAACAAGTCAAGGAAAGTTGTTCAGTTATGCAAATTAATGCAAAACCAACTTATTTCATTGGTGAAAATGCACCACACAAAAGGCTGAAAGTACTGGAGTATCTCTGATCCCCTAATGTTTGTAATTTAAATGTTGTTTTATGCCCTTTAACTCTTTGCAGAAATAGCAATGCCTTTTCTATACCCAGAGAGGGGGGATGCTTAGGATCCATAGGCAGAGGGGGAACAAAGGTGAAATAGTCCCTTTTAGCACGCTGGCTGGTGTTTTCTTTTGCAGGTTGTTACCCAGCTCAGGAAAGCCTCAGGTTCCTTGTTCTCTGTACATGAAGGAGCTTCAAGGTTTCATTGCCAGAGTTATGAGTGACTACTTTAAACACTTTGAATGCTTGGATTTTGTCTTTGACAACACTGAAGCTATCGCCCAAAGAGCAATTGAACTTTTTATCCGAAATGCCAGTCTTGTAAGACCTCTCGGTGAAGGCGGGAAAGTGCGCCTGGCTGCTGACTTCGCACAGGTAAATTGACCGTGGCTGCAAGGTGGGAAGGTTCCGCCTCAAGGTTATCTGTTAAGTAAAAGAGTACGCAGTTTTCAGTGTCTTAAAGAGTTGAAGCATGAAGAAAAATAAATTTATTTAAAACTAATTGGTAAAAGAAAATACATACTTAAAAAGTTTAAAAGTACTTTCATAGCAAATCATAGTGGATATTTTTGGGGGGTATTTAACAAAAGAATCATCACTCATCTATGATACTTCATGGTTAAGGTGAAGTCACTCATTCCACAGGAAAGCAGCATTTTTCACTTTGATGTGCTTTGGGCTTTCTCACTATGTTACTACCCAACCAGGTCAAGGCAGTATTGTTAAGAGTGATTGCTAGAAAATAATGTAGGCAATGAAATACAGCCTTCATATTTTTTTTTCTTTTTTCATGTAAAGAGAGAGAACTCCAACACGTCTACAATCTTCTGGTGGCCAGTTCAGCACTCCACGACAGTGTTTTAATTCCTTTAGCTACACAGTGGGCCAGGTAGATTAGGAGTTTGAATATTTGCTTGCCTTTATTAAATAGAGTACCTTTCTTGTATATGGTCAGTTTGAAATCATTCCAGGCTATATGATGTAGATGAGATAAAATGACATTAAAGTAACAGAACCATAATCAGCTTTTACAGAAAGGATCCCCCCCCCCCTTTGTCCTTTAAGACATATGTTTTAAGCCTTCCAATAGTATCAGAGGCAAAGAACAACCATCTCAAACATACACATTTATTAAGAGATCATTTTTGGTGCAGGCCAGTTAGCTCAGTTGATTAGAGCATCCAGAAACACCAAGATTATGGGTTCAATCCAGATTAGGGCACATGGGGAAGTGACCAAATGAATGCACCACTAAGGAGAACAAGAAATGAATGCTTCTCTGTCTCTCTCCTCCTCCCTCCTTCTCCCTCTCCCTCTCCCTCTCCTTCTCCTTCTCTGTCTCTCTGAAAAAAAGAGAGAAAGATTCAGATAATTCACATTTATATAACATGTCAAAAGTTAAATCATTTTTGAGTCTTTCAAAGCTGTTAGCTTTGCTAGTCTAAATAGTTATTCAAATGGATTATTCATAGTGGTCTCCCAGCCCCCCTGCTATAAAAATAAACAGACTGTAGTGTGTGTCCCTGTTTATTCCTGTGTGTATCTGTGAGCAAGTCCTGGTTTATTCTTCCTACCTAGAGGAATGTGGCAGGCTGCTTGTACTAGCTGGTGGTGTCTGACACTCCTCGCACCTGGTGGAGTCACAAAGGAACCAAGTAACATAACTTAATATTTAGAAAGCTAGAGTATATCAGTTGGTCTAGAAATAAGTCAGTTTTATCCCCAAATGATATGCCTCAGACTCACCACTAGACCATAGTAAAGAGCCTTCCTTTGGGAAGTATGCCTTTGTTAGCCTTAGCATGAAAATGGAAATTGTTACCGCTAATGTGGCTCCTTCTTCTCATTTTTGTCAGCTTCTTTCTCAGGCACCTGTGCATTTTTCTTTGTTATTTCATGTTAACTCAGCTTAGAGAAAATTATATATGGTGTCTTACTTGTCCCTTATAGGGCTTATAGACCGTCATTGAAATGAAGACACAGTGACATACCAAGGCCTGCCTATATTTATTAAGACATTACAAGCTATACTCAAATGAGTGTCCTTCTTTTCCCTTTCCTTCTGAATTTGTTTTTCTTTTTCTGGCCTCCTCTCCTGGGCTCCCTCCCCCACCCATTTATTTGCATTCTGCTCCAGCTAGTTCTTGAGTCACTTTCCTGGAGGCAGCTCTTCAAGTCCAATTAGAGTGGCAGCCAAGGGGACGAGTGGGAGATGGCCAGAGCACAGTGCTGGAGGAGAAAGGCGTTTTGGTTTTGCTTTTCATTTTAATAGTATGTTCCCGTGGGTCTTGGAAGATGGAAAGCATCCCCCCTAGCTCCGCGCTGCCGCAGCTCTGCTCCCAACACTGCCTCACTCAGGACTCTGTATGGCCTTCCTTCTTTCTTGAGACAAGTTGCCCAATAGACCAGAGCTTTCCCAGGTTTCTTCCCTTAAGGGAAGTGGACTCGTAGGGTCCAAGCATCCTGTGTTGTTCATTCCTTAACTACACAGAGAAAAGGCTCTTCCACACAGGGTTTCCTTGGTGTGAGCAGCACGTGTCCTGGCCACACTGACAGTGGCTGCTCCCATCTGTCACGCTGGTTTCTGTGTCACTCCTGTCCAGCGGCCCAGTTTTAGGGTTTCCTCCTTTTCCCTTGGAAAGGGCCTCCCGGGCCTGGGGGTAGTGGGCACAGGAAGGGTGGGGGTGGAGGAGTACTGTCATTCATCATATTCACAACCAGTAATATTGGCAAACATTATGCAGCTGCTATAGTATGCCCTCGCCCATATTTTTAAAAATTAAAGTGAACTTGGGTTGTTTTTTTTTAATTTATTTATTTATTTATTTTACAGAGACAGAGAGTCAGAGTGAGGGATAAGACAGGGACAGACAGACAGGAATGGAGAAATGAGAAGCATCAATCATTTTTCGTTGTGCATTGCGACACCTTAGTTGTTCATTGATTGCTTTCTCATATGTGCCTTGACCGCGGGCCTTCAGCAGACCGAGTAACCCCTTGCTTGAGCCAGGGGCTTTGGGTCCAAGCTTTTGCTCAAACCAGATGAGCCCGTGCTGAAGCTGGCGACCTCGGGGTCTCGAACCTGGGTCCTCAGCATCCCAGTCCTACGCTCTATCCACTGCGCCACCGCCTGGTCAGGCAGAACTTGGGGTTTTGATTTGATTTGATTTGGTGTCTTGCCACAACTGCAGTTATGTGTTGTTCAGAGTCGTGCTTGAGTGGAAGTATTTTTCTGGGGTCAATCAAAACACTTAAATAAGCATCACCCTGACATTTATATTCATGACAGGCATCAACCGGGAACTAGAAAGCCTTAGACTGCCTCATTATTGAAAGTTCTAGCAATTGGTTTTCAAAATTAAACAAAGCCATGGAAGCCAGTGGAATCAGGAATACACAGATCCTCTGTGGGTTTGGAAAGAGTTCTTGGGAGAGACGTGCCTGCTATTCAGGCAGAAATACTAGGAAAAGAAATTGCTCAGGAAGAGACACTGGAGTGTTTGGGAATGCTGATTATTTGGCCGAAAGTCCAGTTGCAGTGACAGATATGACATATTTTGAAGATCTCTTCAGGAACCCTAACTTCTCCCACCGGCACCATTGCCCAGGTGGAAGAGGAGGTGGGTGCAAGGGTGCCATCTGGAGGGCTCAGGGCAAGGAAGAGCCCAGCACACAGTCCCCTTAGCAATCAGGTCACAGCACACGGTGCTTTCCTGCAGGTAATTAATTCCTTGCTGTGACCACATGGCCTCCTTGTCTGCACTGATCACAGTGCAGCCCTAAAAGCACCAAGCTTGTCCAACTCCCTGGGCTTCTGCTGGTTAGGATCTCCTTAGGGACATGTCCACAGTGTCCTCTGAAGCACATGCTCCCCTCTGCTTCTCAGTTATGTTTTTTCCTTGAAGGAATGCATAACTATTATATTTTAAAACTGTCTCTTTTTAAATTCTTTAAACTAATGTTTTTAATTCATTTTTATTTTTATTGATTTTAGAGAGAGAGACATCAATTTGTTGTTCTACTTATTTATGCATTCATTGGCTGATTGTTATATGTGCCCTGACCAGGGATCAAACCTGCAGCTTCAGCACATTGAGACGATACTCTAACCCAGGGGTAGTCAACCTTTTTATACCTACTGCCCACTTTTGTATCTCTGTTAGTAGTAAAATTTTCTACCACCCACTGATTCCACAGTAATGGTGATTTATAAAGTAGGGAAGTAACTTTACTTTATAAAACTTATAAAGCAGAGTTACAGCAAGTTAAAGCATATAATAAGAAGTACTTACCAAGTACTTTATGTCAGATTTTTGCTAAGTTTGGCAGAATAAATCTTTATAAAACAATTTACTATAGTTAAATCTGTCTTTTTATTTATACTTTGGTTGCTCTGCTACCGCCCACCATGAAAACTGGAACACCCACTAGTGGACAGTAGGGACCAGGTTGACTACCACTGCTCTAACCAGCTGAGCTACCAGGCCAGGGTGGGAATGGCTAACTGTTGATGTTAGTATTAAATTATTTCGTCAATGGTACTTCTAGCCGTTTTTTTTTTTTAATTTTATTTATTCATTTTAGAAAGGAGAGAGAGAGAGAGAGAGAGAGAGAGGAGAGAGAGATAGAGAGAGAAGGGGGGAGGAGCAGGAAACATCAACTTCCATATATGCCTTGACCAGGCAAGCCCAGGGATTCGAACCAGCGACCTCAGCATTTCCAGGTCAACGCTTTATCCACTGCGCCACCACAGGTTTAGCCGTTTTTATTTATAAGGCTTCTGGTGTCCTTGAAGTGAAATCTGTATTTCACTTTTTGCCTGGAAATATAAACTTAGAAAAAAAATTAATCAAGATTCTAAGTCCTGTTCTAATTCCTGTTGCCTTTTCTTCTGAACAGTCTATGGCAGAAGTGTCCTAGAAGCATCGAGAGATGCCCTGTGGCTAACCAGATATCTGGGATGGGCCAGGAGCAGCTCTGTAATTAGCTCACAGAGCCTCAGCTCTCCCTGACAGGAGAGCAGACAGGAGGCAGTGGCACATGCCATGTTTGTCTCCACAGCTGACTGCAGGGTCACCTCCTCTGAAAGTAACACTCCCGCCCTTTAGAAACATGGCCTTTATTAGTTAATGAAATTCTGGCAGAAGAAAATGTTTTTCAGTACCCTAGAGGTCCTTTGTGGATAAGAAATTAATTTTAAGCACTTAACATTTTGAAAGTGTCCTGTGACAGAGATATCTCCTGCTTCCTCATAGATTGCACAGCCATTTGAGGTCATGTTCTCTGAGAATTTTTCCCCAGCCATTTACTTGTTTTAACATTTGATCCTGTTCAATAGTTAAGGCAAAGGTTGTTTGGTTTAATCTTTAAAGATGATGAAATTCACTAGAGTAGTATAATTTTTAAAAAAATATTTCACGAAAAATACTTCATATAATTTCAGTCTATAAAAAAAATCACATAGCCTGACCAGGCAGTGGCACAGTAGATAGAGCGTTGGACTGGGATGCAGAGGACCCAGGTTTAAAACCCCAAGTTTGCTGGCTTGAGCGTAGGCTCACCAGCTTGAGCAAAGAGTCGCTTGCTTGAGCATGGGATCATAGATATGACCCCATGGTCGCTGGATTTAGCCCAGAGGTCGCTGGCTTGAGCCCAGAGTCACTGGCTTGAACAAGGAGTCATTTACTCTGCTGTAGCCCCCCTCCCCACATCAAGGCACATATGAGAAAGCAATCAATGAACAACTAAGGTTCCGCAATGAAGAATTGATGCTTCTCATCTCTCTCTTCCTGCCTCTGTCCCTATCTGTCCCTCTCTGTTTCTCTCTCTGTCTCCGTCACACAAAAACAACAAAAATCACGTATATGTATATACATAAATGCACACAGAATTAGGTGTATGACTGGAATTACCAACTCAAATATGTGATAATCACATGTTTACTTTGTGCTCAGTATAAAATCAATGACACAGTCTGAAGAAAACCAGAAACTCCTACAGAGTGAATCAACTAAACAGGCCCTAAGGAACAGCCCATCACCCATTATCTTTTGAGTTGAACACCAACTCAGAGTCTGCTCTATTTTGCATTGTTAGCAGGAATCCTGACTTTTCTTTCTTAAGTTTTTCTCTTTTTATATACTTACTCTTTATTTTAGCAGCTTTTTCAAACCTGTGAGTTTTCCTCTAGGACATACAGTGTATACTCTGTGTCTTTGTCAAGAGAGATACTCACTTATCCAGAAGTCACTCTCAAGACCATCTCCAGGACGCTGTGCCCCCATTCTCCTGACACTCAGTTCGTACATTTGATACCATAGGTCATTTCTCTGACTGGTCGTTATTGTGGATATGTGCATATATGTATACACATGCATCTAGCATATGATTTTTTAGAAATTATATCATTTAGATATATATCAATCACATAAATATATATGAATATATAAAAATATATATTCTTTTTTTGCTAAATTTGAGAGAGCTCCTTGAAGCCTAGACAGTCTAATTCATCTTTTCATCTCCATGTCTAGCTTTGTGCCTGCCATGAATAAGGAAGTAAACATCTTTCTTTAAAAAGTGAGTGTTTAGGTGCCCATGGTGTTTCAGGAGCAAGGAGACTTGAACAGTTTTTAGAAGGATGGCCAGCAGGATGGCCAGTGGAGGGACGCCCCACTTCCCTTCTGGATGCTTTTCTTATGGAAAGATGCTGCATTACCAGGAAGGAGCCTTTTTTCCCACCTCTTTTCTAAACTTTGTTACTAGGATCCTCTATAAAACAAGAGTGCCACATATACCATTGCACTTGCAATTGGTAGATAAAGGATAGGTAGCCCAGGCCTGGCCGGTTGGCTCAGGGGTCGAGCATCAGCCAGGTGTGTGGAAGTCCTGGGTTCGATTCCCGGTCAGGACACAGGAGAAGCGTCCATCTGCTTCTCCACCGTTTCCCCTCTCCTTTCTCTCTCTCTCTCTTTCCCTCCTGCTGCCAAGGCTCCTTTGGAGCAAAGTTGGCCCTGGCACTGAGGATGGCTCCATGGCCTCTGCCTCAGGTGCTAGAATGGCTCCAGTTGCAATGGAGCAACAGCCCAGATGGGCAGAGCATTGCCCCCCTAGTGGGCATGCCGGGTGGATCCCGGTTGGGTGCATGCAAGAGTCTGTCTCTGCCTCCTCACTTCTAACTTCAGAAGAATACGAAAAGAAAAAAAAAGGAATAGGTAGCCTAGCCCCCTGGTCAGCAAACTGCAGCTTGCCAGCCACATGCGGCTCTTTGGACCCTTGAGTGTGGTTCTTCCACAAAATACCACGTGTGGGTGCTACCTTGATAAGGAATGTACCTACCTATATAGTTTAAGTTTAAAAATTTTGGCTCTCAAAAGAAATTTCAATCGTTGTACTGTTGATATTTGGCTCTGTTGACTAATGAGTTTGCTGACCACTGGCCTAGTCTGACCAGGTGGTGGCGCAGTGGATAGAGTGTTGGACTGGAATGTGGAGGACCCAGGTTTGAAACCCCAAGGTTGCCAACTTGAACATGGGCTCACTGGCTTGAGCGTGGGATCATAGACATGACCCCATGGTTGCTGGTTTGAGCAAGGGGTCACTGGCTCTGCTGTACCCCCCTGATTAAAGCACATTTGAGAAAGCAATCAATTAACAACTAAGATGCTGCAACAAAGAATTGATGTTTTTCATCTCTCTCCCTTCCTGTCTGTCCCTATCTCTCCCTCTTTCTGACTCTCACCATCTCTTTGGGAAAAAAAAAAAAAGGTATTCTAAAACTGTAGTTAATGACAAAATTTTCAATCAAAGAAGAAATAAAGAGAAGTAAAACCAATTGATAAATTATTGAGTGAGGATGCAAACTAATTGAAATGGGGGGAAATTTTTAAAATACTGATAATAATTGTCAACATTTATTATTTTTTTAAATTTATTCATTGATTTGAGAGAGAGAGAGAAACATCATCTTGTTGTTCCACTCATTTATTTATGCATTTATTGGTTGATCACCTTGTATGTGCCCTAACCGGGGATTGAACTCACAGTCTTAGTGTATCAGGACTATGCTCTGAACAACGGAGCTACCCGGCTGGGGCAATAATTGCCAGCATATAAAGAGCTCTTACTACATATGCCATGTGCACAGTGCTTTGTCGAATTATCTATTTATTTGGATAATTCTATGAAGTCAATATTATCTCCATTTGGCGGATAAGAAATCTAGGACTTTTGAGAGTCACTGTAGATGGATTCCTCCACAAATGTGCTGCCTCCACAGCCAGTGCTTTTACTCCCTTGGACCAGCCTAGTAAAAATTGTCTTTCTTCATGTTAAATATAAGAAGCTTGTTATGCCTATGTGAAGTATGGACACACAGTTTTGAAAACCTTATATTCTCTGTTTTTTAATTGAAAAAGAAGTCTAAACTTTCTCCTCTTACATAACAAAAAAAATGTGGGGGTTTTTTTCATGAAGAAGTGTCTCATTTTGTGCCTCTTTACTAAATAAGTGTAAAAGTTATCTAAGATCTTATATTTTAATAAATTTGATTAGTTTTTAAAACTTGTCTGTTAGTCCAAATAAAATTAGGTTTAACACGAGCTACAACTTTCTACGATCCAGGTATGTCCCCAGTTCACCTTAGGATTCTGACATTAAAAGCTATGAGTATTATCTTTTCATATTTCAGATGGAGTTGGCTGTGGGTCCATTCTGCAGAAGAGTATCTGATTTAGGAAAGTCCTATCGAATGCTGAGGTCATTCAGGTGAGACATAATCCTGTTATTGTTGTTAGTATATCCATATCCTATTAGTAGATAAATCCTTCGCTGCTATTCATGTTGAATTATATGAAATTGCCAATATTTAACCATTTTGTGACCTACAATAATGGTGTTTCATATGGTTCATCTTAAAAGTTATGCAAACTAGAAACATGTATAGAATTTCACGCAGTGACTAATGAGTGTGTGTTGTATTTGAGTTACAGTTCACAAGATTGAGCTGGTAAATATTATGCTCTTTCTAAGGGAATTTTCAAATTCATTTTTTACAGAAAAACATTGAATAATAATGCCAGATAGTTTGTAATTATATAGACATCTTTTTATGAAATTTTTATTTATTTATTTACTTCATACATTTTTAATGCACTCTACTTCTAAATAGGTCATACGTTATATCCCATAGCAAAACTATTGAATAGAGTATTAAAAAACTATTTAGTGCCTGACCAGGCAGTGGTGCAGTGGATAGAGCATCAGCCTAGGACGCTGAGGACCCAGGTTGCAAACCCCAAAGTCACCAACTTGAGCACGGACTCATCTGGCTTGATTATAGGCATGTATAGGATTATAGGCATGACCCCATGGTCGCTGGCTTGAGCCTAAAGGTCTCTGGCATGAAGCCCAAAGTAGCTGGCTTGAGCAAGGGGTCACTGGCTTGGCTGGATCCCCCCACCCCTGTCAAGGCACATATGAGAAAGCAAGCAATGAACAACTAAGATGCCACAACTATGAGTTGATGCTTCTCATCTCTCTCCCTTCCTGTCTGTCTGTCTCTCTCTCTGTATCTCTTTTTCTCTCACTAAAAAAGAAAGAAAAAAACGATTTATGAAACATAGCAAGTAACTGTCAGTGTAGTAGATAATTTAGACTAAAGATGGGTAGTGTAGCTGAGCACAAAATTTAGAATTGAGCTTCCTAAAAACCAGTTCAAAAAGGAAAACAGGTTAATTCCTGCTTATGATATAAGAATATGCCAGTTTAGTGGAAAAATCCTTTTCAGTGCTGAATGCTTATATAGATCTTTTACTAACTCAAATTTTAAAAGTTCGGATCCTGCTCACAGTGCAAGTAGCTTGCCTGACCAGGTGGTAGTGCAATGGATAGAGTGTCAACCCAGGACATTGAAAACCCAGGTTTTCTGAAGTTGCCAGCTTGAGTGTGGGCTCACCAGCTTGAGGCCAGGGTTGCTGGCTTCAGCATGGGATCATAGACATGACCACATGGACACTGGCTTGAAGCCTAAGGTCACTGGCTTGAACCCAAAGTCACTGGCTTGAACAAGGGGTCACTGGCTTAGCTGGAGCTCCCAGTCTAGGCACAGATGAGAAAGCAATCAGTAAACAACTAAAGTGCTACAACAACTACAACAACAAGTTGATGCTTCTCATCTCTCTCCCTTCCTGTGTCTACCTTCCTGTCTCTGTCCCTGTCTCTCTCTCCCACTAAAAAAAATAAAAATAAAAGATTTTAAGGAACACTGAGTAGCTTAATGACTTGTGTCTTCAATAGCAGATTATAGAAGGTAAGGTGTTCATGTGGCTATTTATTCAGTAAGCCGGGACTTCCACACTTTTTCACACCATAGCATACCTAGAGCATGTGTACATCCAGACAGATAGTCATCCCTGAGGACTGATAACACTTCCCACCAATATTTGTGGTCACAGCACCACAAGTAGGAATCTTTCATATAAACTATCCATGACACTCAATAGCATCCAGTGTGGGCGAAAATACGTTTACAGTTGTGAGTATGCGAAACAGAGTTTTCTTGTATTGCCATTTATTAATTATTCTATTTGCCATATGAACAACTGTAAATCTACTTTTGCCCCACCCTCTATAATGGTCTTTGAGTGGATTTCTGTGAAGATAATACAGGAGAGTTTAGTCATGGAATTTTTAAAAACTGGACTCTACTGGAAACTAGAGTAATCAGTAAGCAGTAAGTCCTTTAAATAATCACTCTTCTCTCTTTTTTCATCCAAGCTTTCAGCAGTAAAACATTCAGGTGTAATGTCACTTGATATATAAGAATCTAAGGTTGGTGATTGAGAAGGGAGTCCTATGCTTTGTAATTGGCAAAGATTTTTTTAATGCCAACACAAGAGCCTGAATTATCTCAAATACCCATGTGTGCAGAGGTGATTTTTAAAAAAATTTAAAGTGGACTCACAAGTGAGGATTTCAAAAAACTTAAAATGAGACGTTACCAAACATGGAGAAGTTGAAAGATTAAGAGGTCTGAGGTTACTGATCCACCAATCTGTCTATACCATAAAACTAACCTCAATAAAGCACCTGTAAAATCACTTCTTTGAATAAGATGGGAACATAGTGATCCCATATAGGTAATGAAATACTGCCCTCAGTAATAGACTCAGCATAGTAGGGGATATTAACCAACTAGTTATTGAAAAAGACATGGGAAAAGTTGTGGTTTGGGATTTGCTATAGTAAAATTAGACTATTATTTTTTATAGTCTTAGTTCTCATGTTTAGCTGTGTATTGCATGTGTTTGTTTTAAAATGGTGCTTACCTTCATGTTTGTTGAGGCAAGATGGCCTTTATTAAAGTTGTGTCACAGGATAGTGATACAAGTTCTGAGGATTTCACATAAGACCCATTGTTAAAACGGTCATTTAAAATGGGAATTTTCTGTTAGCCTCCCAATTTTCACATGAGAAGAGGACTCTAAAGGAGCATTTAACAGTTTGAATAGTGACACCTTCTAGTACCTATTTATAGAAAATAGGTTTATCAATGTATAATAAAAGAAAATCCAACTGACCAGGCGATGGTGCAGTGGATAGAGTGTCGGACTGGGATGCAGAAGATCCAGGTTCAAAACCCCAAGGTCGCCAATTTGAGCACAGAGTCGGTGGCTTGAGTGTGGGATCATAGACTTGACCCCATTGTCGCTGGCTTGAAGCCCAGGGTCGCTCATTTGAGCAAGGGGTCACTCGCTCTGCTGTAGCCTCCGGGTCAAGGCACATATGAGAAAGCAATCAATGAACGACTAAGGAGCCATACGAAGAATTGATGCTTCTCATCTCTCTCCCTTCCAGTCGATCTGTTCCTATCTGTCTCTCTATCTCTATCTCTGCCACACGCACACAAATCCTGAGTTTTTTTATATCTAGCTTCTCTGTGGAGCAGTAGTCAACCTAGATAGTTCCAAACTTGTTTTCTTTTCATTTTTCCATTATTTCATTTTTCCATAGGAAGGAGGGAAGGAGAGAAGCATCAACTCGTTCTACTTAGTTGTTCACTTTAGTTGTGCACTCATTGGCTGCATCTTCCATGGCCCCTGAGGTATCAAACCTGCATCCTCAGCATGCCGGACAACATTCTGTCCACTGAACCACCTGCCAGGGCCTAGAGGGTTCCAAACTTTTAAAAGATTTTATTTATTGATCTTTTAGAGAGAGAGAGAGAGAAATCAACTTGTAGTTGCTTCACTTTCGTTCATTGATTGTTTCTCATCTGTGCCTTGAACAGGGCAGGCCCGGGGTTTCAAACTGGTGATGTCAGCGTTCCTGGTCAACACTCTACCCACTGTACCACCAGAAACTTTTGACTCTTAACTCACAATAAGAGTTATTCTGGCCTGACCTGTGGTGGCGCAGTGGATAAAGCGTCGACCTGGAAATGCTGAGGTCATCGGTTCAAAACCCTGGGCTTGCCTGGTCAAGGCACATATGGGAGTTGATGCTTCCAGCTCCTCCCCCCTGTCTCTCTCTCTCTCTCTCCTTCTCTCTCTCCTCTCTAAAATGAATAAATAAAATAAAAATTAAAAAAAAAAAAAAAAAGAGTTATTCTGGGCCCTGGCCAGTTGGCTCAGCGGTAGAGCGTTGGCCTGGCGTGCGGGGGGACCCGGGTTCGATTTCCGGCCAGGGCACATAGGAGAAGCGCCCATTTGCTTCTCCATCCCCCCCCCCCTTCCTCTCTGTCTCTCTCTTCCCCTCCCGCAGCCAAGGCTCCATTGGAGCAAAGATGGCCCGGCGCTGGGGATGGCTCCTTGGCCTCTGCCCCAGGCGCTAGAGTGGCTCTGGTCGCGGCAGAGCGACGCCCCGGAGAGGCAGAGCATCGCTCCCTGGTAGGCAGGGTTTCGCCCCTGGTGGGCGTGCCAGGTGGATCCCAGTCAGGCGCATGCGGGAGTCTGTCTGACTGTCTCTCCCCGTTTCCAGCTTCAGAAAAATACAAGAAAAAAAAAAAGAGTTATTCTGTGTTACAGTCTGGTATAGATTTGCATGCACACATGCAAGCATACTCAAATCCACATACATGGCACACATGCACACTTGTGTCATGAAGCATTAGTTATTCTCACATGAGATGTGCTCTGACATTTCTTTTTTGTTCGATTATTTTAGCCCACTAAATTGGTTTTATGACTCATTAATGGTTTGCATCCAGCAGTTTCTCATCTTTCTCACAAACTCACACTTCTGCTGCTCTAGTAACAGGAAGAGTTTGTGCGTTTCCACAACTGTAAAGATGTATGCCCCTTTTCTCCTGGGGTGCTGGCGCACCTGACCTCCTCCTGCAGATAGCTCATTCGCTCCCAAGGCCTCTGCACTTCTATAATAATGGCATCTTACCTATGGACACTCTCCGTAGCTTGAATTCAGTAAAAAATTCTAACAGATTTGTATCTGCCAATATATTTCTACAGTTGTATTGAATCACAAAAACCTATTGAATAGATTCTACCTAGCATTTTCTCAGTTATTTAATAGTACTTGGACAACCATTTGATAAAGATTTTAGGATTAACTGGATCAGGGAATAAAATGAAAGCATAGTGTATATGTATTCTGAGGTCAAATCCAGCCCTAGTCTGCAGTGACTGTTATAGGTCCCATCTTCTGAGAGTACAGATGTCATCAGTACATCCCACTGCCTCTGCCTGTAAATATTGGGAAAGCGCCTGGCCTTGCCGCAGGCTTCTCCACAGGTGTTGCGTGGAAAGAATGGACTGAGAAGGGCTTACCTGTTTGGAATGGCAGGCCCTACAGAATCCCTTCCTAGAGAGGAGGAGATCAGTACAGAGCGATCTTTATTCCAGTAACCCAATACTAGACCCTTTATTTGCCTACCTGTAAAAACTTGTTAGAGATATGTCTCTAATCCAAAACTAGTTCTGAGCAGTTGCAGTGGAAGGGCCCACTCTTGTTAGTCCTCCCAATCTGTGCTGTGGGTTGTGACAAGGAGTAGGCATCACCCAGTGGCCATGTATGGGGTCAGTTTGGCTCTTGTTCATGGTCTCTCCTCCACACATTCTGAGTGATGTTCTGAGTCACTCAGAACCAGCTGAATGGCAGTGAGCAGGAGTTGGCCAAATAATATATGTCCTATTCATAGGATCGAATACATGCAACAATAAGCATTTAGTTAATAACTAATAATTTGCAAAATCCTTTTTGATACATCATGAAATGAAAAAACAGTATACTAAACAGTATATATGATGTGCTCTTTGCTATTTTTTAAATAATAGTGTGTGTGTGTGTGTGTGTAGAAGAAAAGCCAAGAATGATAAACATCACAGTGTTATATTCAGATAGGATACTCACTAGCAATTTTTCCTTTAAAGTCTTTCTGCAGTTTTCACATTTTCTGCCTTGGCTGTTTTATAGTTGTGGTCAGAAAAGTCAATAAACATTTTAAGATTCTTCTTGCAATGTTTTTCCCATTTTAAAATAACAAGGGAGCTAAAAAGCAATATACAATATACTAACACCATTATGCAATGTGTGCAGGTGGGGGAAGCAAGAAAATGGGCAGCCATACAGCCCCCCCCCCCCCCCAGCAGGTCGGGCCTTGGTCTGAATTAGTGGCATGGCTGCAGGAGAGGGCTGTGGTCCCTTCGCAAGGGAGAGTGACAGTGCCAGCCAGAGAGCCTGGTCCAGGCCCAGTGCCCTGCCCTTTGCACACAGACGCAGCTCTGCAGGGCCCTGCCCCCCGCCGCGCAGCCATCTGCTGCAGGGCACTTTCTTCCTGACGGTAATATTAGTGGACTACTTCATTAAACCAGCCAGCTTCCTGCATGCATTTCTATTTCTCTTGTCTACATTAGAGTGTCTCAGCAGTAGGAAGCTTTCCTTACCCTATACACTGCAGGCATCCCCAAACTACGGCCTGCGGGCCGCATGCAGCCCCCTGAGGCCATTTATCCAGCCCCCCACCACACTTCCGGAAGGGGCACCTCTTTTATTGGTGGTCAGTGAGAGGAGCACTGTATGTGGCGGCCCTCCAACGGTCTGAGGGACACTGAGCTGGCCCCCTGTGTAAAAAGTTTGGGGACCCCTGCAGGGATGCTGCCTCAGAAAGCTGACGGCATCAGGGACCTGCGCCCAGATGATTTCTGTTTCTACACAGGCAGTCAGAGCTCTGCCTGCCAGAGGCCAAAAGCTCTGGCTCTTGACATTCTCAGTGCAGATCTTTGAGGTAAATGACCGAGAAGGGACCACATGCCTTTTACTAATTCGGGGACACAGACCCTGCCTTGGGGTAGACACTACCACCTTTGCTCTGGAAGGGGCAGCTTTGCCCCTGAATTTGGTCCACAGCCTGCTCTGCAGGAGGCTTGGTTAGGTTTAAAGAAGGAGCAGCAAAAGCTGTCAGGAGATACGGGCTGTTAGGGTGGGCCTGTTAGCACGGCACCTTGGAAGGAGAAAACCATCAGTAACTCTCGAGCGTCATGTTCATGTCAGCTGGTTTTAGTTGTAGCAAGATGAGAGTTTTCGTGTCTACAGTTTGTGTTGGAGACTATCTGCTGCTGAAAGCCCCGCTCCCGGCCTGCGTTTCTGTAGAACTGAGGCAGCCGTCTGGGCGGCGCCTGTCCCAGCACTGGACACATGTTCTGTCCTTTCCTTCCACCTGTGAACCTGGAGCTAATCAGCCAGCCCCTGAAATAACGAGTTCCCAGGGTTTCCAGATTCTCAACCCCGAGTTTGAGATTCCAGTGCTGTAGCCAGAAGGCAGCCACAGCTTGGGCTTGGCTTGGTCTGTTGTTTGCCAATACTTTGGCAGCGCCAGGAGCATCCAGAAAACATGGAGGGATGGGTATTTAGTGTGTTCTTGTTTTAATTCTAGCAATCATTATTTAGTCATTTACTTTATGCTAAGTCTGTGCTAGTGTTTTACTGTATTTCTCATTTTGCCCTCACAACACTTGCAGTCAGGGGTGGCTCAAGGCAGTGAACGCTGAGGGCTGCAGGTTGCCAGGGTAGCAGTTTGGAAAATGTTGAGAGAATATGGAGCTGCATCTCAGACACAGGGCTGTGTGGTCCCAAAGCCTATGCTTGTAACCACTTCCTATGCCAGGAGTTCCCGTGTGTCTGCACTCACTTAGACCACATTCCAGTGCTTCTGTGAGTCATCTAGGGAGAATGTCAGAGAATTTAAGAGCATCTACCCCCTCACACACACTTTGGTGGGGACCTACTGCTGTGAAATGCCCCCCTTCACTGTCTTGCCACCTACAGGCTCCAGGAGATGCCTCAGGACCCTGAGCCCCTGTGTCGTTTATTCTGTAGGCTGCCTGACGCTCGCCTCCTTTCATTCTGTCTGCTGCGGCTGGCAGTCCAGACCTAAGACAGGCACCTGGAGTCCACTAGCTTCTCACCCCCTAGTCACAGCCTCCAGCTTCACTCTCTTCTGGGATTCACAGGACCCGCCCTTGCCACAATATCCAGGCCTTCCTAAAAAAACTCCATGGAGGCCTTCACTTCCTGCGGGCCTCCAGCACTCGCTGGACACTGGCCTCTTTCCCCTACTCCTCCCAGAAACCCTCAGCATGTCCTGGGGAGGGAGGGAGGAGTGCTTCCCTCCTGCCTGCTTCCTTCCTGCACTGCTTCTTGCGCTCAGCACACAGCCTCATCCGCCGGCCACTGTCCCAGGCCCCTCACCTAAAGGGGGTTTGGGGTGGGTAGCGGTGGGTGCCACGGGCCACCACTGATGTTGAGTACGCACATGGGGACAGCAGAACTTCTTTATTTGTAATCATCTTTAACAGATTTATAGCTACACAGCTATGAGTCACTTAACTGTTGACATCCTCTACTAGAAGTACAGTTTTTTCTAATGAGACCTAACATTTGATTAAGCCTACCTGCTGGCTATAGAGTTGAACCTTCAAAGTGCTGCTATGTTTATTTTTCTCTAAGAATGATATTGTGGCATTTGGGATATCTGCATTTTATAACATCTAAATTAATTTCCATTTCCTTCTATTTTCTCATGATGATTTATTTATTAAATTGCTTGTGTTTCAGATTCCACTTGGATTCAGAGAGAAAGGAGGTTCTCATGTTGTTTTCTTTCAGACTCTTAAAAAAACACCAGGAAGAAAATGTCTACATTTGATGTTTACAGTTAATTACTATATGTCAGTGACACATAAAATGGAGTCAAATTCAGTTCTGCCTCTATGGCTGTTTGGCAGTGCTGATGGTGGCTACAGTGGCAGAAAAATAACTGCTGTGGCTCAGAGCTCCAAAGGGTTAGGTGATTTACTAAAATATCCCATTTTAATCTTTTTTTTATTAACGGATTTTAGAGAGAAAGAAAGGGGAGAGAGACAGAGACAGGAACAGGAACAATGTTCTGTTCCTATATGTGCCCTGACTGGGGATCGAACTGGCAACCTCTGTGCTTGGGCCGACACTCTATCAATTGAGCTAAAAGATCCCACTTTAAAATGAGCTGGGTTTTACCAGGCCTTGCTTATGCAGGCAGCTCCACCAACAACTTTGGTGTTCGTCAGCCTGCTGGACACGGCACATTACAGATTGTCCTCTTTGCTGTCTGTCCCACTCCTCCCGTCCTCCTCCGTCTGCCATTGCATCGTTTGCAGTTTGCATCAAGAATATATTGAAGGAAATTAAAGGAAAACACAAATATTCATACTATAAAACTAATTTATTTGCCATAGGTAAGTTTCAAATTTGACTTTCAAGTTCCTGAGGCCAATGATAAAAGAGAAACAGAATCAACTCTGTAATTCTCATGTTCAGAGGAAGGAAATCTATAATATCTATTCCTAGGAGAAAGTTCAGTGTTCCTGGTCCTTCATTTTAAAGCCCTTTTATTTATTTTCTTTTTATTAATTTTAATTTATTGTGTTTACATAGATTCTAGTGTCGCCCCGAATGCCTCCCCCACCCCCGTATTCCCCTCAACATCTCCCTTGCCCCCTTCCTCATAGTGCCTTCTCCCCTTCCCTTCAGCTTTCTCCCTTCCTATCATCCCCTTTCCCTCTGTCCTCTTTTCCTCCTGTCCCTTTGATCCCTCCTCTGTCTCAATTCCGTTCCTCAGTTCACATTGTTCATTGGATTCCTCAAATGAATGAGGTCATATGATATTTTTCTTTTAATGCCTGTTAAAGCCCTTTTACCTGGGACCTCATATAGAGAGCACCAAGAGAACTAGGGACCAGAATTCTTGGTTATCTGTTGTTGAGGCCAGAAGGGTTTCCACAGGGCTGTTCTTCAGTAAGTCAGAGACTGTCATACAGGACTGACCTCCCAGGTCTCCTTGTGTCAGAAACTAGTATTCAAGTCTACGGCCATACCACCCTGAACGCACCCGATCTCGTCTGATCTCGGAAGCTAAGCAGGGTTGGGCCTGGTTAGTACTTGGATGAGAGAAACTAGTATTCAAGATGATTCCTACAATATCACATGGCATACGCAAAGGGTGGGCTTTTCTGGCCAACTAGAGTCAGCCCTCAGAAGCCTTTAAGACTGAACCACTCAGTTGCGTGACCAGGCGATGGAGCAATGGATGGAGCATCGGACTGGGAAGCAGAGGGCCCAGGTTCGAAACCTTGAGGTCGCCAGCTTGAGCGCGGGCTCATCTGGTTTGAGCAAAGCTCACCAGCTTGAGCCCAAGGTCGCTGGCTTGAGCAGGGGTCACTCAGTCTGCTGTAGCCCCCCCCTCGCCCCCATCATCAAGGCACATATGAGAACGGTCAATGAACAACTGGGGTGCCGCAGGGAGGAATTGGTGCTTCTCGTCTCTCTCCCTTCCGGTCTTCTGTCCCTATCTGTCCCTCTCTCTGTCTCTCTCTGTCTCTGTCACAAAAAAAAAAAAAGAAAAGACTGAACCACTCGGTGCCCCACAGGAACTTACCAGTCATGCCAGGTGAAAATAATTCTGAGAGGCTGTGATGATGTGGTTCAAGTATGTAGGCAACGTGAGTCCACTTGGACCCAAAGAGAGATAAATTTCTAGACTTTAGAATTGCATGGTCTTCAAGTGGTGCATAATTATTTTCAGGTTGATTTTTCTTTTTTTCTTTTTAAATAATTTTTATTTTTTAGTTATAGTTGGCATACAATATTATATTAGTTTTAGGTGTACAGCCTAGTGATGAGACATTTATATAACTTATGAAGTGACTACTGCGATAAATCTAGTACCTATTTGACACCATACATAGTTATTACATTATTATTGACTCTGTTTTCCATGTTGTGCTTTACATCCATAGCTATTCTGTAACTACCAATATATACTTCTTTTCTTTAGGTTATTAAACAATATGATAAAAGCTACAGATGAGCAGCCAGATAAAGAGATACATAGGGTGAGGTCCTGTCAAGTCCTGACAGCCAGAACTTCTGTCTCCGTGGAGTTGGGGTGTGTCCTCCGCTGTGAGTGTGCTCACCAGCCTGGAAGCTCTCCAGCCCCGACCACTGGGGTTTGATGGAGGCTTCCTTACATAGGAATGACCAATTATTAACTCCACTTCCTGTCCCTCTCCCTCTCTGGAGGATGAAGGCTGAGGCGGAAATCCCAGTTTCTTTTTTTCTTTTAGGAATTCAATTTCTCTTTAGATAAAATAAGAATTAAAGTCTCAATACATTTGGGTTGTGTAAAACCAGACCTTTCCTAATTATTGTAGGTCACAATCTCTTTTTCTTCACTGCCTTCTAGTATATAAACTAAATGAAAAAAAATCACTTATTTTGTATTTCTCATAGGCAGTGTAAGTTTATTATTTAATATTTCATTTTGTTAAGTCTTGCTTCTGCTCTATATGAGCTGTAAGCCACTGATGGACAATCATTGTAATAATCAAGGCTGATAATAATTTGAGAGGTTACTATATACCAGGTGTATTAGCCAGGGTGGACTAGGTTATGCTGTAATAGCAGATGACCTCAAAATCTCAGTGGCTTAACAGTTATTTTTTCCCTGCACATAGTACGTGTCCATGGGAGTCATCAGGCAGCCTCTGCTCCACATAGACTCTCAGGATCTAGACTGACAGTCTCTATCACAACCTGTGCTCCTGTCTTCCCAGCAGAGCAAGGGAATGCGGCACACTGTGCATCATCTCTTTTTTTTTTAATTTATTGAATTTATTGGGGTGACATTGGTTAATAAGATTATATAGGCCTCAGGTATAGAATCTATAACACATCATCTGTAAATTGCATTGTGTGTTCACCACCTCAAGTCAGGTCTCCTTCCATCACCATTTATCCGCCTTCACCCTCTTCCTCCTCTCCACACCCCCTTTCCTCTGGTAATCACCACACTGTTGTCTGTGTCTATCAGTTTTTATGGGTTTTTTTTTTTTTGCTTAATCCCTTCACCTTTTTCACCTGTCCTCCTAATCTCCCTCCCATTTGACAACCATCAAAATGTTCTCTGTATCAATGAGTCCACATAGAAGTGAAATCACGTGGTATGTATCTGACTGATTTAATTCAGCACAAGACCCTAGAGCAGTGGTTCTCAACCTTTCTAATGCCGTGACCCCGCAATACAGTTCCTCATGTTGCGGTGACCCCAAACCAGAAAATAATTTTGGTGGCTACTTCATAACTGTAATTTTGCTACAGTTATGATTCGGAATGTAAATACCTAATATGCATTATGTATTTTCCGATGGCTTTAGGCAACCATGCTGGGGTTGCGACCCACAGGTTGAGAACCGCTGCCCTAGAGCCATTCATGTTGTTGCAGATGGCAAGATTTCTTTTTTTTTTTTAATGGCTGAATCATATTTCATTGTTTTTATGTCCCACTTCTTTAAACATTCATCTGTTGGTGGACACTTAGGTTGCTTTCATATCTTAGCTATTGTAAATAATGCTGCTATGAACATATGTATGCATAAGTCTTTTCAACTTAATGTTTTGAGTTTCTTCTGGTAAATGCCCAGAAGTGGAATTGCTGGGTCCTTCATTGTCTCTTGTTATAGTCTTTGCTTTAAAGTCTGTTTTGTCTGGTATAGGCATTGCTACCCCAGCTGTTTTTGCTGCTGTTATTCCATTTTCATGAAATATATTATTTATCTATCCTTTCATTTTGTATCTGTGTATGTGTATGTCTTTTGATCTGAAACCAATCTCCTATAGGCAGCCTATGGTATATAATGGTCTTGGTTTTTCATTCATTCAGCCACCGTATGTCTTTTGATTGGAGGATTTAATCCATTTTTTGCATTTAAATTAATTGTTGATAGGTATGTATTCACTGTCATTTTTTTATTCATATTTTGATCATTTTTTTCTTCTTCTCAAAAAAGACCCTTTAATATTTCTTATAATGGTGGTTTGGTGGTGATGAATTCCTTTAAGTTTTCTTGTCTAGGAAGCTCTTTCTCTGTCCTTTGGTTCTAAATGATAGCTTTTTTGGGTAGAGTAATCTTGGTTGTAGGTCCTTGCTTTTTATCACTTAGAATATTTCATGCCAGTCCCTTCTGGCCTACAAAGTTTCTGTTGAGAAATCAGCTGACAGTTTTATGGGAGCTCCTTTGTAGGTAACTAACTGCTTTTGCTGCTTTAAGATTTTCTTTTTGTTTCTACCCTTTTGCATTTTAATTATGTTTCTTGATGTTGGCCTTTTTGGTATCTTGTTTGGTACTCTGAGTTTCCTGGACTTGTATGTCTATTTTCTTCACCAGATTAGGGGATTTCTCCATCATTATTGTTTTCAAATAGGTTTTCAGTTTCTTGCTCTCTTCCTTTTCTGGCATCCCATGATATGAATATCAGTGTGCTTGAAATTGTCCCAGGGGCTTCTTATACTATCCTCATTTTTTTTTGGATTCTTTTTGCTGTTGATTGGGTGTTTTTTGCTTACTTAAATTTCAAATCGCTAATTTGATCCTTTGCTTCATCTGCTGTAGTGTTGATTCCTCCTAATGTATTCTTCATTTCTGTTATTGTATTCATTTGTGACTGGCTCTTTTTTGTTTCCTCTATTTTTATGTTTCCTCTTTGTTGAAGCTCTCACTAAGTTCACTTACTCTTTCTCTAAGTTCATTAAGAATTCTTATAATCATGGCCTGACCTGTGGTGGCGCAGTGGATAAAGCGTCGACCTGGAAATGCTGAGGTTGCCGGTTCAAAACCCTGGGCTTGCCTAGTAAAGGCACATATGGGAGTTGATGCTTCCAGCTCCTCCTCCCTTCTCTCTCTCTCTGTCTCTCTCTCCTCTCTCTGTCTCTCTCTCTCTCTCTCCTCTCTAAAAATGAATAATAAAATAAAATTTAAAAAAATTAAAAAAAAAAAGAATTCTTATAATCAGTGTTTTGAACTCTGCATCTGGTCAATTGCTTATCTCTATTTAGTTCTCCTTCTGGAGTTTTGTTCTTTTATTTCACTTGGGACATGTTTCTTTGTCTCCTCACTTTGGTAGCCTCCCTGTGTTTGTTTCTATGTATTAGATAGAGCTGCTGTGTCTCCCAGTTGTGGTAAAGTGGCCTTCTATAGTCGGTATCCTATAGGGTCCAGTAGTGCAGACTCTCTGGTCAGCTTAGCTGGGCATTTCAGGTGAGCCCCCCACCCCCTGTGTGCTGTGTGCACCCTCCCATTGTAGTTGGGCCCTGATTGTTGTTGGTACATCAGTGGGAGTAATTTATTTACCCTAGGCCGTGGGCCGTGAGAACACACCCCAAGTAGAGGGAAGGATCAGTTGTTCAGCAGCCCGCCCCCCAGAGCAGGGCTCACTTCAGTGGGGCTCGGTGCCTCATGAGTCTGCTCTGTGAGGATGTGGCTTATGGAGGATTTGGGGCTGCTTGGGTGTGGTATAAAGCTGACCACTGGGTGGCTGGCTCTGGAGCCTCCCAGAGGTGCAGGCCAGGTTCAGCCACTGCCTCTGCTGTGCTTGGTGCCCCCCAGCGTGAGCTACAGAGCAATGTGCAGTAGCTGCTTTTTGTGCTGGGCTTGGAGATGCCTGGGAGAGACCAGTCTCTGACCCAAGTCTGGTTGTCACTAGTGCTGGGCCTGGGGCTACTGAGCCAGAAGTAGGGGCATGCCGAGGCCAGATGCTGCTTGTTTGGGATTTGTGACCCTCTGAGATATTTTAGAAAAGTCTACAGCAGGAGCGAAAACAGACATTTTATATGGAAAAGCCCCTGGAACATCGCATGGGTGGGCTTGCAAGTTGGGTAGGGCAGGATCTCAAGGAGTCACCGGGTAGGATGAACACTGTGAGCCAGGTTGATGGGGACTCAGATATGGCACCCACCTCTGGCTCTGCCTGCTCAGATGGGGAGGACGCAGTGAAGGAGCAGTGGCCTCTGCCAACACTTCTGTCTGGGAAAAAGCTGCTTTTCAGCACTGGAGGTCAGAGCAAATAAGTCCAAGTAAGTGCACAGGCCGGTTAAGAGGAAAGCCTGAGACTCCAATAGGTTTCCTTCTCAGCCGCAATCCCTGCTGGGTTTTTTTGTTTGTTTGTTTTTGTTTTTTTCATTTTTCCGAAGCTGGAAATGGGGAGGCAGTCAGACAGACTCCTGCATGCACCCGACCGGGATCCACCCGGCATGCCCACCAGGGGGCGATGTTCTGCCCATCCGGGGGGTCGCTCTGTTGCATCCAGAACCATTCTAGCGCCTGAGGCAGAGGCCACAGAGCCATCCCCAGCGCCCGGGCCATCTTTTGCTCCAATGGAGCCTCGGCTGCGGGAGGGGAAGAGAGAGACAGAGAGGAAGGAGAGGGAGAGGGGTGGAGAAGCAGATGGGCGCCTCTCCTGTGTGCCCTGGCCGGGAATTAAACTCGGGACTCCTGCATGCCAGGCTGACGCTCTACCGCTGAGCCAACCGGCCAGGGCCTCCCTGCTGGTTTTTACATCCAGATATTATGGGGACTTCTCTTCCTGGCCCCTGACCGCTGGACTGGCAGATCTGGTGTGGGGCTGGGGCCTAGGCAGCTGAGATATCCCTCCCAATTTTTAACCACCATAGGTTGTACGGGACCACTCCATTCTACTTTTCTGCTCTTCCTACCTGTCTGGCTGTGGCTTCTTCTGTATATCCTTAGTTACATGACTTCTTTTGAGCTAGATTTCAGGTGGCTCTGAATGATGGTTGTTCTATAGTTTAGTTGTAATTTTTTTTAAGTGAGAGGAGGGGAGATAGAGAAAGTCCCCCACATGTGCCCTGACCAGGATCCATCCAGCAGCCCCTGTCTGGGGCCAATGCTCAAATCAGCCGAGTTCTCCTCAGCACCTGGGGCCAAGCTCCAACCAGTCAAGTCACTGGCTGCAAGAAGGGAAGATAGAAGGGGGAGAAGAAGGAGAAGCAAAGAAATGGTTGCTTCTTATGTGTGCCCTGACCCGGGGTCAAACCTGTGATGTCTGTATGCCAAGCCGATGCAGGGTCTGTTTAGAGCTTTAAGAATCTCTGGTGATAGACAATGCAAATGAACTGTTTTAACAATAACTAAGTAAAATAAATTACTGATAAATGTTATTTTTTAATCATTTTTTGATAAATATTTGATAAAACAGTTGAAATTAGAAAAATCTTATCAGAGGTAGATTTTATAAAATAGTTAATATAAAGACATTCTTTCTAATAATATTCTGGATGCTACAAGAACCACATGTCTGTTGAGAGCACTCCTGACTTGGCACCAGTGTGAGGCAGATGCCACCTCTGGCCTGTGCAGGTCTCCAGTGTAGACGAGTGATTGCAATGGGCGAGGACAGCCTGTGACGCAGGCTGTGTCCCGTCGTGCAGCATCACTGCTGCTCTGTCAGGAGGTGTCACTGCCATCTTATCCCTTGAGATTCAGCCTCTCCAGCTGTGCCTCTAATCACCTGTTGTCCATCAGAGCCCAATGCCAAGGACAGGTCAATAAGAGTTTGTCTTTGTTCTTGCCAGCCTTTTGACAAGGTGGTAGGTGACTGACAGTTGGGCAGGCTTGCGTGGGTGCTCCCGTGGAGTGGTGGGTGGTGCCCCCAGACAGGCACTGCACTAGACGGGAGCTGGCATAAATCTTTGATGGACTGTTCTGCAAAGGAGTAGCTTTGTATCTACAAAGACATAATCGCCCTTTGAAAAGTATAGAAAATATTTGAATTGACTCACTTTAGATTATAACCCAAAGAAGGAGTTTATTTAAAATGAAAACAAAGTTTTGATGAAGATAATTTGTTAGTTATAACTTCCTGAAGGCTTTACTGTGTGTCTAGTTGATGAGCTCTAAGAGGAGATTTTTGCTGAGTCACTAGAAAGGAAAAGGAGACCCATCGGCCAGTGAGCCGGGGGTCAAGGAGAGAGCTGAAGGGCAATGTCTGTGCCCGGGCTGAATGAGGGGTTAGGAAGTGGTTAAGAATTGGCCAGTTCAGGAAGAAGCTATTGTTTGTTCATCTTTTGTGCTGTTACACTCCTATGCTGTTGTATCAATATACTATTATGGTTTTTCCAGCAATTTACCTCTTTTACTGGTGAACAGTACACAGTGACTTCTGCTTTTCCTCTTTCAGACCACTGCTCTTCCAGACAAGTGAACATGTGGCCAGTAGTCCTGCACTGGGAGACATTATTCCTTTCAGCATCATTATTCAGTTTTTGTTTACGAGAGCGCCTGCGGAGCTGAAATCCCCTTTCCAGGTAATACAGGGAAGCATTGACTGAATGCATTGCTGGCCTTCTCTTTGTCCTGTTTCGTCATGGATTTCTGTCTTAGCAGTGAATCATTAAGGAAGGAAAATTCCTACTGCCCTGTAGTGTGAGAATTACCTGAAGAATCTAGAATGATCCCTCTAAGTAAGGACACAAGTGATTTATATTCATAAAGCTTCTCTGATAGAGGCCCCATTTCCTGTGCTGACCCAACTTCAATTGGCAAATCCACAGGTTCCTTGGAAGTTAGGAAGGTGCCCACCCAAGGGCTGTGCCTACCGGAGGGCTAGTTGGTGTGGGAGGTGTTTCACGTCAGGAGCACGTTTTGAACCAGCGCTTGCTGCCATTCACTGAAGAACTGTGTGCACGTCTCTAATTGTGTCTCAACCCTGCAGAGGGCAGAGTGGTCCCATGCGCGCTTCTCCCAGTGGCTGGATGATCATCCGTCGGAGAAGGACAGGCTCCTCCTCATCAGGTAAAGCCGTGTGCTCCAGGTGCACCTGTGTGTTCTCAGAAGCGCAGGGAGAGTGGGAGCCGTGGGGGAAGAGGAAGAAGCGGGCCTGTGGACGGCACGTGTGGTGGCGCCCTCTGGCCTCTGGTCGCATTACTGCAGGGCTCACAGCGGGGAGTGCGGCCGGCCGCCCGGTTGGGCACCAGTATTGCTTTCCGGTCCCTTCGCGTCCAAATCTTTATGTCCCTGTGTGCTCGCCCACGCCTGAGGCAGCCTAAGAACTGTGCACTTGCGGTTTTGAGAGCCAGTCTCAGCTGGGCGGTTAACTGCCCTCTGGTCCACTGTTAAACCGACTCAAACCTGGTTTTGTTACTGGTAGGAAACAAGGGCGAGCCAGCATCTGCCTAGATGCCCGCTCCTCTGTATACCCACTGTGTTTCCGCGCGCGTGTGCCACCAGTGCAGCATCTTCCCTGTGTCTCCTCCCCCGGGCAGGAGGCTTTCACTGTCACTTGCTACATCACATAGCAAGCCTTGTCTTCCATCAGCACTCTCCAAAATGTCTTCACCACACTCTCCAGAGGCCTCTTAGCACCACGTCCAAGCATCCCGCTCTTACCCTCTGCAGTTTAGCTGGAGTTGACCACCTCCTTCTATTTTTTTTTTTTTTATAAATAAATTTTTATTTTAATGGGGTGACATCAATAAATCAGGGTACATATATTCAAAGAAAACATTTCCAGGTTATCTTGTCATTCAATTCTGCTGCATACCCATCACCAAAAGAGAGATCATCCTCCGTCACCCTCTATCCAGTTTTTTTTTTGTACCCCTCCTCCTTCCCTCCCCCCACCCCCCGTAACCACCACACTCCTGTCCATGTCTCTTAGTCTCGCTTTTATGTCCCACCAATGTATGGAGTCCTGCAGTTCTTGTTTTTTTCTGATTCGCTTATTTCACTCCGCATAATGTTATCAAGATTCCACCATTCTGCTGTAAGTGATCCGATGTCATCATTTCTTCTAGCTGAATAGTATACCATGGTGTATATGTGCCCCATCTTCTTTATCCAGTCTTCTATTTTTTTTACAGTGATTAAAAGCCTTTAAGCAAACTCTTGGCCAATACAGCAAGAATCCATAAAAGAGTAGTGTCCTTAACATGGTCACCAAGTCCAAGTTGGCCCCATCACCATGCCAAATCCCTGAGAAATGCAACCCAACCACAGTTCAGTCTGTTAGGAGCTGTCACAGGGAGCAGGAGTCCAGGAAAAGTCCACACAGGAAAAGTCCGCATGGCGCTGGAATTGTTGTCAGCATTCTATACTTTGCAGCTCATGTCCAAGTCCCAATGACAGCTGCTTCTAGCTGGTAATGATTCAGGTAGACTGGAAAAGCCATTTGCAGCATGTGTGGATATGGAGCTTCTGTTCTCCTCTGCCTGGAGAGTTGAGACCAGGTTGCTTTTCCCTGGAGCTCTGCGACCGTGGCATGGTAAAGAGAACCTTGGGATACACTAAGTTCCCGCCACGGGAGTCTCTCCCTGCTGCTTTTCGCTCCGGGGAGCTGGGCAGCCCTCTCCGCGTTTCCCCGTTTCCACTTGTCCTACCAGTCTCGGTGTGGCTTCTTCAGTATTCCTTGGTTGAAGAGTCCTCTTAGTTTAGTCCAAGGTTGGTTTTTCCAGATGATAGTTCATAAAATTAGTTTGTAATCCACTTTGGTTCTGGGACGTAGATGTTGGTACGTCCGCCTACTCCAGCGCCATCTTGTCTCTCCGACCACCTCCTTCTTGAAACTGCTCCCCCACTGACTGACTGACTGGCTTTTTTATTGACGCTGACTTGGTGCCAGGCCTGAGGACACAGCAGACTGAGATGCAACCCTGCCTTCTCTGAGCTTGCATGGCACTGCAGCCATATCTGTCATCTATCTTTTCTTTTCTTTTTTCTTTTCTTTTCTTTTCTTTTCTTTTCTTTCTTTCTTTCTCTTTCTCCCTCCCTCCCTCCCTCCCTCCCTCCCTTCCTCCTTTCCTTCCTTCCTTCTTTCCTTCCTTTCCTTCCTTCTGCCCTCCCTCCCTCCATCCCTCTCTTCTCTCTCTCTCTCTCTTTCTCTCTCTATTCAGGAGGCAGAGAGACAGACTCCCACATGCACTCCGACCAGAATCCACCTGGCAAGTCCACTAGGGGGCGATGCTCTGCTCACTGGGGCTGCTGCTCTGTTGCTATTTCAGCACCTGAGACTAGATCGTGGAGCCATACTCAGCATCTGGGGGGTGAGGGAGGCAACTTGCTCAAGCCATTGGAGCCATGGCTGGCAAAGGGAAGAGAGAAAAAGAGAAAGGGGGAGGACGAAGGATAGAGAAGCAGATGGGCGCTTCTCCTGTATGGCCTGGCCAGGAATTGAACCCAGGACTTCCACATGCCAGGCGGATGTTCTGAACAACTGCTGAGCCAACTGGTCAGGATCCACCTCTTTGTGTTCTAACTTTTCTTGCCACTTTTTTCCTCTATCTCATTTGCTGAGTTGTCTTCTGTCTGCTCTGAAATGCCATAATTTCTCACAGCTTATTCCTGGCTCATTTTCTTTAACATTCCGTCTGTCCTTGGGTCTCCGACCCTTGGGTCTCCAAGTGAGCTTGTCCGGACCCATGTCTCGTGCTGTCCTCTGTCCCATGGCTCCCAGGTCTGTCTCACCTTGATTGCCTAAGGCCGGGCCAGCAAGCTTGCTGTCTTCTGTTGCCCCTCAAAGTTCCCCAAAAATCAAATCATCTTTCCTTTCAAATCTGCTTATTCTTCTAGACTCCTTGTCTTGGATAAAGTGTCACTGTCATTTATTCAGCAAGTGAGAAAACCTTTAGGTCATCATTCAGCTCCTTGTCACATTTCTCCTCCAAATCAACAGCTCTGGAAACCATTCTCAGGTCTCCCAGATCCCAACAATGTCGCTCTGGGGATCACACCCAACAGGCCTTCTGGAGCCTGAGACCAGGTGATGAGTTGGGTTACCTAAAGCATATGTGGTGATGTGCTGTCAACCAAGTTGCACACAGGAGTCACTCACAGAGCTTTGAAAACCCTGGTGTGCAGGCCACACCCTGACTGGCTGAGACACTAGAGCGGAACCTGGCCTCCAGTTCCTTACAGCTGCCTGGTCAGTTCTGCAGCACAGCCAGGGCTGAGCCCTGCCCGGTGCCAGGTGACAGGTCCACCAGGGAGGGTACTGTCGGAGGCCAGTGAGGGACACGGGTCCAGCCTTAGGGAGGGCACTGAGCCCTCAGGTGTGGTGTCTCGAGCCTGCCTGAATCCCTCAGCCTCTGCACCTCTGAGGGGAAAGTACATTAGTTTGGGCCCTGCTCTTCTGTACTTGCTTAGCTGTACTCTTCTCAGCCATGAGCATCTGACCGAGAATTGGGAGGGTGCTGGGCCAGCCTCCCCACAGCCCTGACACTGGCTCCAACCACCTCAAAGAAGGCTTCTGGGCCCGGTCTAACTAAGGACTCGGCAGTGTCCGGGCATTTTTTGTTCTAAGTCTCAAAGACTTGCTCACCTGCAGCCCACTTAGGAATAGAAGAGTATTTAGAATTCAGTTAATTGAACAAGGATCAGTTTTGTCTTCTTAACCAGTTGGAATTTCACCCACAACAGTTGACTGCTGTGGACACATCACAAATCCTTTTCCGTTAATTCTCTTTAAACATGCCTCCTGGGTGATTTCATCAGAAGCACTGTTGCTAAGCCTATATTTAGCAACTGAAAATCATGCTAAAAAATAATGTCATGCTTTTTAAACAAGCTCTAACCCACACATGTGCTAGCAGAGTCTTGTGCTCTGAGCTGCAAACCAAGCCCTCCCTGCAGCATTCCGAGCCCTGCGACTGCTGGGCCCAGGCTGTGGACGAGGTGGAGCTTTGTCCTGGAGCATTTTGTCTCTTAGCTGTTACTGCAGCTGGCTCTGTCCCTGCACACTGGGCGAGTTTCTTCCCCTGGAGATAAACCCAGGGTGAGTGTTGCTCTTTAAAGGTCAGTAAATTTGTTTGGCTCTGGGGGCAAAGCTTGCCATATACCCTCCTGTTCCTCCCAGGCAGTGTGTTAGGTTGTCATGAAACAGGGCAGCCTGAGTGTGGCGAGCCTCCTGCTCCTGAACAAGTGGCGAAAGGGAACTCTGCCTGCCTTGTGTCTCCTGTGATACCACAGGTTTCTCCAGAGCTTCCTTTCTGTCCCTTTCGACAGCAGATGTTTCTCTAGCGTTATCTAAATGGATACTTGCCAAGTTAACTTTAAAATTTGAGCATGCACTGACCCCCGGGGCCAAGGGGGGGGGGACCGCACCCACTCTGTGCCCAGCAGCAGTGCCCTGCCCTGGGCGCCCTCGGGGCAGAGGCTGCCCGGGAGACCTGCGGGCCTCTAAAAGCTGTGTTTTCAGTAAAGATGAAGACTGAGTGTTTGGTGAAAAGATTTCTCAAGCTCTGCAGAAGTGGTAGGATTGATCTCCAGCCCATTTAGTTTTTTGTTTTTTGAGACAGAAACAGAGAGGGACGGGCAGGAAGGGAGAGAGATGAGAAGCAACAACTCAGAGCTGTGTCATTTTAGTTGCTCACTGATTGCTTCTCATATGTGCCTTGACTGGGGGCCTCCAGCTGAGCCAGTGACCCCTCGCTCAAGTGAGAGATCTTGAGCTCAAGCCAGTGACCTTGGGCTTCAAGCCAGTGACCATGTGGTCATGTCTATGACCCCGCGCTCAAGCTGGCGGCCCTATGCTCAAGCTGGTGAGCTTGTGCTCAAGCCAGCAACCTTGAGGTTTCAAACCTGGGTCCTCAGCTTCCCAGGTCGACACTCTATCCACTGTACCACCACCTGGGCAGGTAGGCCCATTTAGTCTTCTTACTGTGACCGCTTCTCCCTCACTTTTCCCTTAGTCTAGTTAGATCACCTATACGATGTCAAAAATGTGTCCAGATATTATTGTCCTATTGGTATTTTTTATCTCTGCAGTTATTGTACAGTTCTGGGTGCCAGATGCATCCGTGGGCCCCTTGCCCTTCTGCCTTGTCCAGGGCCCAGAGCTAAGAAGCATTCCCTCAGCTCCTGCACTTCAGGTCCTATAGATGGAATGTCATATTCAGTCTCTCCTGGTGTCCCTGTGGCACTAGATACCCACTAGTTCTGGAAACTAGTTGCCCGAGATAAGACCAAAAGGGAGGATGGAGCCAGAGAAAGCAGGGGTTCACCTGGCCCTGAAGGCACATGGCAGATCTTGAAGTCATGTGTGTATTTCAGTACTAAGTACACTTCTATATAATGCTTGACAAAAAACAATTTTGTATCCCAGAAAAGCCTCCACGTGGCTAGTTTATATCATATTGAACAGCATTGCCATGTTACAAGTTATTCCTCTCTTAATTGTTTGCACAGTTCCTATACTAATTCTTTTCAGGAAGGGTAACTAATGATCTATTATGATTACAAACCAGAGTTGGGACTAATTCTTACATAATGCCTAGCCTGACTTTCAAGAAAGCTGATGTTTTGCTCAAGCAAATGAAGTAATTTAATAATTGCTTGAAAATCTTGCTCTGATTTTATGTGGGAGGGTAGCTTTAATCTTTTATTCTTTACATGGCTCTAATACTGTTTTTGACAACTACCAAAAAAACTAACCAAATTGATTTCTGAACTTTCTTTTACATTTTGTGTGTAGTTCATGTCTTACCCTTTTAAGTGCAAATGAAACTAGGTTGATTTTTGTATTAGATAAAATGGATCTAATCCACTCATTACAGAATGATTACAGTTTCTGAGAATTTCACTGCACTGATTTCTTAGCTTGATACATCTTGTTGTCTCAAAGACAGTTGGGCCCTTGAGCATTTTTCTACTGTGTACAAGTCTTCAGGGACTGCATTTTGGGAGTGGGGCGATTGCCCAAGCAGGATGCCGTAGCAACTTGAAAAGTTACTAAAAGCAAGTCTTTTCTTTTTTTTTTCATAAAGAAATAGCCTCATTAAGGCTCAGCTCTGACATGAACTAAGGCATCTCACAAAACAGTCTTCTCCGAGAGCATTAAACCGCTTTGCGCACGCCTTTGCTTCTCTAGAGGACGCCACCATTAGCTTCTCCTTTCCTCTCCTGAACTTCTGCCTTTTCATCACAGTTCTTCCTGTATTTCTAACTCATTTTTTTATTCATTCCTCATGCATTTATCAAGCACTCAGTCCTAGGGTTACATCAATAAAGAAAACAGCCCCAGCCTTCAAAGTTAAGTCTTAAGGGGAAACTGACCAGCAACAGGCTCATCCAGTAGAAGTGTAAATGTTTTGCTCAGTTCCTGAGGTCTCCTGGGAAGGGTGGTGGGGAGACAGTGTAAGTGCTTTATTAGGTTCATAGTTGTACCTGCAAGAGAGCTAGTGCTTCAGAATGCTATCTTTTAATTCTCCTGTGTCATGAACATATTATTTCCATCTTGCAGATGAGCAAATCAGCTCAAATGTAGCCCAGACCATACTGCATGGATTGGGGGAGGGGGGTGAGCCTGATACACTGCTAGGCTGCTTAAACAGGGCAGCCAGTCCTCTACATCGTGTGAACAGTGCATAGAGCCAGCCTTCGGGGATCCTAAACACTGGGATCTTGCTAAGCCAGAGCTGTTGATGCCTGGAGTTAGGAAAGGCTTTCTCAAAAACAGTGCATTTGAGCTGGGTCCTAAATAACAGCTCTACAAGGAAGAAAGCAAGAAAGGGAGGTAGAAGAGAAACGGCCCTTTTGTAGTATAGCCCTACCTTGTTAGGCACGGACATCTCTATGCAATCATGTTTGCACACCCCCTGACCTCTCCCTGGTGGGTATTGGAGTTGGAGCCACAATGGGGAAAGCTGCTATGCATGTATTGGTAACACAAACAATAGAAACTAAGGATTTGAGAGCCCTTTTAGGCCACAGCGAACTGTCTAGAACTCAGCAGTAGCAAAGACAGGGTTGGGGGGTGAGTTTACCCATTGTCCTAATGGGTCTGGGGCATGGCCAGTGATGGACTGCAGGCAGATGGCTCTGACTAGTGTGGCAGGTCCACTAGTGTGGAGATGAGGGCGCCAGGATGGCCAGCATCTGCAATGCCACAGCAGTAATGAGGGCACATAATGGCAGGACTCAGACTGAAGCAAAGGGGGGAGGCAGGACTGGATGTGGAAATACAGAAGACAAATTAGTAGGACTTGGTAACTGATTCAGTGAAGCACTGAAGGAGAGCTTTTAGAGGTGATGGTGCCTTTGTTCAAACAGGGAAAGGTGCACAGAACAGCCTAGAGGTGGTTTTTTTTCCTTGTCCGTTTCATTTGTTTTTTGGCAGAACTCATTTTTTAGAGCAAATTTAGATTCAGCAAATTTGCAAAAGTACAGAGATTTCCCATACAACCCCTGCCCCCAGAGGCACAGCCTCCCCCATTATCAACATCCCCAGCAGACGTCCATTTACAACAGTCAGTAAACCTGCACTGACACATCACTGTCACCTGAACCAAGCACATGGTGTGCACTAGGTTGGGTTTTATTCGTAGTATATCCATTCTGTGGGTTTGCACTACACTAGGTCTGAAAGGTAAGTTTGAGGGATACCTGGAAAAACTCAGGTAAATACCCAGAATGCAGTTAGAAACAAACCAGGAGGGAGGTCAGGGCTGGAAATGGAGTGATTACTTTTGTAGTAGACAAGGCTGTGAGCGTGAGTGGTGGGGCTGGAGGGGCACTGCGAGTGAGTGTCGAGCTGGACAGCTCCAGCAGGTGTGTCCCCACAGTTAAAGAGAAAGTGAACAACCCTGAGCAAGGATTAACACTATTTTCAAGGTTTGGGAGCAAAACTACCAGTTAAGAATTAGAGGGAAACTAAAACTGAGTATGTGAGCTCAAGTATTAGTATTTTTTTTTAATTATGATAAAAATGTGTTGTATCTGGGACTTAAATAGACCAGTAATAATAAAAAAGATCTTTTAACCATTATTTTGGCTCCACTTAAATATGATCTAACATTTAAACAGATCATCTGGTTTAAGGATTGAAAACTTACCGTGAAGGGTCAGATACTAAATATTTCTGGCTTTGCGTGCCATGTGACCTCTGCCTGCCTATTCAGTCTGTCACTGTAGTGTAAACGCCACCAGAGACAATATAGAAACCAAAGTGCATGAGCCTGGATTAGGTCTATGGGCAGTTTGCTAACCCCCTGATCTAGTTCAGAGAACATTGTAATCATAAATAGCTGGCTGGTATCCCATACCCTTGACTAAATTCAGGCTGCCTCATCATACTATCATTTGTCAAAAATTTGAGCGCAAGAGCAACTCTCTTTGCGGGTTCATGTTCCATCAAGTAACGAGTACGGTGCTCCTACTGGCGATACCATGTACACCAAGGGCCCCAGCCCCATGCTCCGAGCAGACCTGCCCAGGCGTGAGCTCTGAACAGCCATGAGCTGCATGTGGCTTTTCAGAAGTCCAAGGGGGAAACGGGAAAGGAAAATTGAAAACAATCTCAGAGGGCAGAGAGCCTGATGGTATTGTTAAAGCACTAAGTACAATGCAGACTGAGATGGGGTTCTGCGGCTCAAGCACAGCAACATTACCAATAAACGTTTGAAGGCTGTGGTCACTTAGTTTCTGGGACTGGGCAGAGCAGTTCCAGAAACGGGCTTTAAAAGTATTGACACCCTCTAAGCTGTTTTATTTATGTAATTTTTTTTTTTTTTTTTCTGAAGCTGGAAACGGGAGAGACAGTCAGACAGACTCCCGCATGCGCCCGACCGGGATCCACCCGGCACGCCCACCAGGGGCGATGCTCTGCCCACCAGGGGGCGTTGCTCTGCCGCAACCAGAGCCACTCTAGCGCCCGGGGCAGAGGCCAAGGAGCCATCCCCAGCACCCAGGCCATCTTTGCTCCAATGGAGCCTCGGCTGCGGGAGGGGAAGAGAGAGACAGAGGAAGGAGGGGGGGGGGTGGAGAAGCAAATGGGCGCCTCCCCTATGTGCCCCAGCCGGGAATCGAACCTGGGTCCCCCACAGGCCAGGCCGACGCTCTACCGCTGAGCCAACCGGCCAGGGCTATGTAATTTTTTAACATTGTTTTCATTTTGGTTTTCAGGGGAGCCCTGGAAGCTTATGTTCAATCAGTAAGAAGTAGAGAAGGCAAAGAATTTGCACCAGTTTATCCCATAATGGTTCAACTGCTTCAAAAAGCTATGTCTGCTCTTCAAGTAACAATGTGAAGAATTTCTTCATCTCCACTCTGTGCTAACACATTCAGGGGTGACGGATACACTAAGTGACACATACTCTAAAAGATACCATTTACTATGTATTTTAAGATTATCAACTTTTCTGTATTCCCTATTGATCTTTTCCTGTTTATTTTTAGCCCTTTTGCTTAAGTAGCATAAAATGTCAAAAATCACCTCCACCTTCAATTCCAGGACCTGATTTCCCAGAAAAATATCCAGCTCTTCTCCTTTTCCGGCCTCTACAAGGCTAGCTGCTCTCTTTCCCAGCCCGAGTCCCTGCAGGTAGCGCACACTATGTCTCCATGCTTTTGAAGGTATGTGTCAAGTTAGTCAGTGCCCTGCTTCCTCCAACCACCTTTTTTTTCTCATTAGGTATGTAGACCAGTGGTTTCCACATCTGGTTGTACATTAGAATCAGTAGTGGAAGCTTTAAAAAACCCTATTAATTTGTACCCCATATCAACACATCTGGGGTAGGAGCCAGGCAGTAGTATTTTTAAAAAGCGCCCTCTGCCTGGCCTGTGGTGGTACAGTGGGTCAAGGATCAATCTCTACCAGTGAGGTCACCAGTTTGAAACCCTGGGCTTGCCCAATCAAGGCACATACAGGAAGCAACTACTGCAAGCTGATGTTTCCCACTACTCCCCTTTTCTCTCTCCACCCACCCACCTCTCCTCTAAAATAAAATAATTCTTTAAATAAAGTCAAAAGCATCCTCAAGTGTTTCTAATATGAACAAAGTATGTGAACCACAGTCAGGTCCCAAAGCAAAGATGTGCAGCTGAATGTTCTGGCTGAATGTCTGTCAAACACACTGTCTGTAATAAAGATAGGACAAGGCTGTCTCGGCACTGTGTGGCATTTATTAAAAGCAGCTTTGGGGCTGTTTAACTTCGTAACAGAGATGCCAAGTTAAAAATAAAAAGTTTTACTTTACAAAGATTCTAATAAATAGCAGATAATAACAGGTCTTTTTCTATTGCCCTCACCCTGTTAACATTTTATTTCTAACTTAATGCCTAAAACCCCACCAGCAACTTAATTTCTATCCCTGAACCTGTTATTGTGACATGTCATACATAATTTTCAATCAAAATCAACAAGTCAGAGATAAACAATTTTTTTCATTTTATTTGAAATAATATACAAGAATATAGTGTGCAAAATTTTGGGGCAACATCATGAAGTGTAATGAACTGAAATCAATTTTACAGCTGTGATTCCTAACCAGAAACTCCACTTGGTAAGTAACATGAAAGCCATGATTGTAGCTCAGAGCAAAGGCAACTGTTTTGCCAATGGATCTGCTCTAATTTGAGAGTCAGGAAAAGTAAAGTGCCAGTGTTGCATTGCAGTAAGTGCAGTCTGCCCCCACCATAAGGATATGATGACAAAATAAGATATTTAAGCTATGTGGCTGAGGAGATACAGAACAAAGTGTAAAAATACAATGGTATCAAGTGTTAATAGCACCATTACAGTGACTAGATCCCAATGCTATTAACGTCCCGCCTGGGCCAGGTCTCTCACTGGGAATGGGTGGGTGCTGCCACCTGGTGCCTTGGCCCGGGATGTGTGAGGAACTGCAGCAGGCAGCTGAGGCTGGGCCGCGCACTCCAGCCACCTGCCACGTGCTCTGGTAGCCCCTTGGCACTGGCCAGACTCGGAGCTCCTGTGTTTGGCACAGATGCTGAGCCATGTGGTGGTCACTCAAAGAAAGGCCAAGCCCAGCTTTCATTCCGTCTGTGTACAATACAGATTAATAAGCAGTAAGGAGCCAATGTATAAACAGCAGTTACATATTTTTAAATTCCCCTTTTGTACAATTGAAAATAAAACATGTATACACTTCTCCTCTTTCTATTGTACTTTAGCACCACAGGATATCCATTTTCAAGCCTATTATTACCTGATAGACATATGTGAAATTTGGAAGGAAAATAAGGCAATTTGGTTTACAATGTTGATAGTTTTAGCTTACTTAATGCTCTAATGAAAAAGCAAATCCTCACTCATTATTAAATCATTTCAAGACTTGATGCTATCAGTATCTTATGGTCACACGGATTCAGGACAAATGGTGAGACCATGATCTTCTTCAGTCTTTCCGTCAACAGTCCAGGTTTATGCAAACACAGGCCTAATAGAAACGCCCTGCCTCAGTGCTGCTGTGAGCCCTGCAGAGAGAGAAGTAAAACCCAGTGAATGCTGACAAATCAGTAGACAGGAACTCTAACAATGAAAACTAAAAAGGACATATGTTTATCAACATTACTTTCTCAAAGGTTCACTAATATCTGATGGCTGAAGCATTCAGAAAATGTATGAAAATGGAGAGAAATGATCTAAGAGATGCAGACTGATCCTTAAGGGAATCAAGAACTTCATACGTCCATTCAGCCACCCTTTTATATTGGAACGTGACCACTATTTCTTTAAAAAGAAAATCTTGAAAAATTTGAACAGACATGAACTCTTAAGTTCCTATACATAAACAAGCATAAACACAGAAAAATTTCAGACCTCTTTGGCCAGCCCTCCTGCTGCAAACATATCTTCCCTTCATTTTTAGATATTCAAATCGAGTTCATTCTGTTCTATCATGTGACATTATCTTGTATTTAATCTAAGAACACAATTTAAAAGAAAGATGCTAATCTAGTAATGGAAAAGCTCTAAGAATCAAGCCTCTAAAGGTAGTAGTATTTTGGTGCAAACTTTTTACCAGTCTCCCTGGGCCTTTCTATTTCTTCTCCTTCCCAGAGACGTTAATCTAGAAGTACAGATTAACATCTGTACAGATGTCAGAAGTCCCTGAAGGTTGGGTAATACACCCCTCTATCTCCAATCCTTTTATCACCCCCTCACCAATTAAGAAAAGGCTGCTGAGACATACATACCATCCCAAAAATCAGAAAAAAATTCCTTTGATATTAATGAGTTAACACCCATTGAGAACCAGCTAGAAATACTACACTCCAAAATTATTTTTATACTGCAACATTTCCAGACAAACACTATTCTTAAGCATGTCTGGTATTTCTGCCTGCCATGCTTAAAGAGTAAAGGCACTGAATGAAGAAAAGAAAGCCTCCAGCTTTACCCTACAGCATAAAAACATTAGGTTCTGAAGTACAGAAAGGCTAAGCAACAGCATAGCAACCTTTAAAGATATAACAATCAGTCCAACAAGCCAGTACAATTTGGGGAAAGATAACACTAACCAACTACTTGTTAAAACATACTGAATTGGTTCTTTTCCTCTTCCAACAGTCAGGATTTAAACGTTTTTGTTCTTCAGCCAAAGCCTTTGCTTCTAACGTATATATCCTTCTCTCCTCGTTCTTCATTTTCTTCCACCTGTCACCCAGGATCACACTTATGGCTCTGTAAAAATCAGTATTTACACAATGGTGAAGGCAAGATTTTCATTAAAACTCATGTCAAGTGCTGCCACTTCAGAAAGAATCATAAAAAGGAAAAAAAAAAAAAGACAAAAATCTCGTCCAACATAGAGGAGAAAAAAGGTCAAGACTATGGTAGTCATTTCCAGTAAAGTCCCATCACATGGTGCATTTATCATAATCTTGGCAGTTCAAGACTCTTGGAACAGCACCAAAATGTCCTATTGTCAAACAGTATCTAAAATAGCTAAAAAATACATGTTCTACAAAGCACAGATTTAAAGAAAATATTTCAAAGAAATGGTTTAAATCTGGTTTTCAACTGCCATCCGTGGACCAGCAATTTAAAAGCACCAGTTTAAATTACCACTGGATCTATCCTGGTACAGTGGTTTTTAAAAGATGTTTAAGACATTAAGGCAGACACTATTTAGTTCAGCAGTATCCATCTTGTTTTAAAAAACATCCTTCCTTTCTGTTTGTGCCCATATCAAATAATTATGATGTCTTTTTTCATTCATGCAACCATGGTGAACATGTCACATTAACAATAAATACCTTACTGTTTACCTCCTAAGACCAAATAAACCTTAGGCAGTCTTTGTATTTATCACTTGGGAAAACTAGATAAACTCAAAGGGAAAGAAGTCAAAATGATAGAAATTTGAAGTTATTTTCTGTATTTGTTAATTTGCTTCCAAACCTACAACAGTCTCATTCAGGAAGGGTAGACATAAACCGTCTTCCTTCCATGAGGAGCTTTTAACCATTTCATGACACTCATACAAAACAAAAGGTCCTGGAAAGATTTTACAATAACTGACAGGGAAGCTAGAGACACACATCTGAGCTTTAGAGAAACAGCTATGATAAAAAAGGAATCAGCTGTGTAATACTTTAATCCAATAGACTGATGCAGTCAACTTCCTGTCCTGCACAGTAAATCAAACACTACTCTATCTGCCTTCATTAAAATAAAACGGGTTTTATAGTAGTCTCTAAAGGTACCACCACATAACGGTTGATACATTTAGCAGTTAAACCAATAAGAAATATTCACATATGTATCAATTCCTAAATCAGAGATGCATTTGATGTAAGAAGCTTCTCTTTTTAAGTGTAAATACTTAAACTCAAAACCAAACTGGCAGTTACCAGTTATGGGGGGGGGGGGGGGATACAAAATAGGTGAGGATGGTCAAAAGGTACAACTTCCAAGTCCTGGGGATATAACTTACAACAGAGGGACTTAAACAGTTTAATAATACTGTATTGCTTATTTGAAAGTTGCCAGGAGAGTAGATCTTAAGAGTTTTCATCACACACAAAAAAACTATATGTATGGTGATTGGATGTTAGGTAGTAGATTTATCGGGATCATTTTACAATATATACAAATATTGAGTCATCTATATACCTCAAACTAATGTTAATTACACCTCAGAAATAGATACATAGTATATAAAAATTAGGCTCACTTAACATTCAGCCCTGATTATTTTATGTGGATAATTATTTTATGTGGACTTCTAAAGGAAGCAGTAGTTTTGACTGGGAACTAGGAAGACTGAAAGAAGGTAATTTTCATCCATGGAGACGTGGTTGGTCTGAGAAGGCGTGAGCAGTAGAGGGCTTTAAGAGATGGATTAAGGCAAACAGAACAGGAAGAACTGGGTGCATTTTTACCCCTGGGCTCTACTGAGGACACCTCTAGGTTTAGTCCTGACAAATCTGGCAGTTATTGCAAATTCTCAATGTCTGCACATTGCATACTAGGACACAACTATTAAATGAAAGCTGACTCAAGGAAGTGCTAGTCTTTTCTGTAAGGCTTTTCAATCAAGGTGGAACTGTCAGTTGTTAGAACTGTGTCCTTTAACAGACAAATGACATTTAATACTATATTAGAAGGCACATCCTTACCACTTAGGTAACCTACTTATTCCTCCAGGTATCATAACACTAAAAATTCCACTTAAACTTTTTATAGTCAACCTAAGAAATCAAAGAACTCAATATCAAAAGCAGGCCCAGTTCCTGTGAAGTACACCAAAGTGTTACTCAACTATTACAATCATCACTATGATGTCTGACCTGTGGTGGCACAGTGGATAAAGCGTCAACCTGGAAATGCTGAGGTTGCCGGTTCGAAACCCTGGGCTTGCCTGGTGAAGGCACATATGGGAGTTGACGCTTCCTGTCCCCCCCCCCCCCCATCTCTCTTTCTCTCTCTCCTCCCTCTATAATGAATACATAAAATCTTTAAAAAATATATTAAAAAGAAAAAAAGAATCATCACGATGTTTACCTGTTATCTTTCCCTGGATACATCTGAGTATATTCAACTCTATATTTTTTGGCAAAAAGCATGAAGGCATTCATTGGTCTTTTGCACTTATTAGGAGATGTGGCACTCACAGTCCCTGAGCTGTGGGTTTTGACAGCTTTCGCATACAAAGAACCAGAAGAGAGCTGTGATGAGCCAGGGGAGCCACAGTTCTTACTGAACCCGGTTCTCGCGAAATCTTGACCTCCAGGTCCTCCACATGACAGGGATGCACGACGCTGACGAGCCATGCTGCTTAGCACATAGACTGCAGAAGAATCCATAGGTGTGAAGTCATAGCTAAAAGAAAAATTATAACATGGTTTTAATTCAGTTTAATTACCTGATTTGTAAAAACAGGATTTAAAAAATAGAAAAGAAACCCTTAGCATCTAATTGGAAATTTCAATGTATTTTCCCCTATATACTATTACCAACATTAACAACTTCGCCACTGGTAGTTACTTATAAAATGAAAACTTATGTATGTGCTAAAATACAGTATTTTTTTAAAATCTGGGAATACAAAAGTTGAAAATTAAAACAGAATGGCTGGTATATATTCCAGGCCTCAGACTACACAGATGATAAACATAGCCTAATAACAATATCAGCTCCAACTCTACAAGCTTGCCACAGGAAGAAACAGGCTAAACAATCGTTCCCCTCCACATGACACAACTTGTAGATCAGTGCTGGTCAACCTGGTCCCTACCGCCCACTAGTGGGCGCTCCAGCTTTCATGGTGGGCACTAGCAGAACAACCAAAGTATAAATAAAAAGACAGATTTAACTATAGTAAGTTGTTCTATAAATATTTATTCTGTCAAACTTAGCGAAAATCCGACAAAGTACTTGGTAAGTAATTGCTATTATATGCTTTAACTTGCTGTAACTCTGCTTTACAAATTTTATAAAGTAAAGTTACTTCCCTACTTTATAAATCACCATTACTGTGGAACCAGTGGGCGGTTAGAAAATTTTACTACTAACAGAGATACAAAAGTGGGTGGTAGGTATAAAAAGGTTGACTACCCCTGATCCAGACCCAGATCTGCCTGTCCACTTCCAAGCCGCGGATGTCCGCACCAATACTGTGGCACCTCAAACTGCCACTGGCTCATCTCAACAAATAATCATTAATTGAAAATACTAGCTGGAAATTAGAGCAAAAGTAGACCACAGCCTATATTTGGTAAAGGATATACCTGTGAAAAAAAATTCTTTTGTTCCAATTATGTTAACTCCTTCTGCTTATACTTTGTCTTACTGGAAAACTTTTCACACATTTCTTATTCTAAACCCAACTCCTCCTCCTCTCCCAGACACAAAAACTCTGGTAATACATCAAAACAGGTTGATATCAGCTATAGAAGTATTTATTATCTACCTAAAGGTAAAGCATGAGATTATTAATTATTCTAAAGACAGAGAGAGCAAAACAAATGAGGTCCATGCTACTAACTACACATAGTAAAAATAACTTACACCAGTTATCAACCACTGTGTCTTTCTGAAGGGTATTATATGAAATAAATGTACTTAAAGTGTGACTCCAAAATCATCTAATGAACGCACCCAATCAGTATTAGGTCAGAGAAGTAATTTTTGCCATCTTAAGCAACTCCCAAATATAATTTTAAAAAGCAGCAAACTTAAGTATACTGCTCACAAAAATTAGGGGATATTTAAAAATGAACATGAAGCTACAAAATATCCCCTAATTTTTGTGAGCAGTATATTATAAATTAATCTGACACAAAATTATTCATCTCTACTGGATGCAAATATTTAATTACAACTTGAAATATCAAAAGATTTCAAAATGGGGTAAGAAAACACACGGATGGACGCTGCGGACATTATGCTAAGTGAGATAAGCTGGACAGGAAAAGACAAGCACTGCCTGACTGAGTGGGTCAAGCACCTACCCAGAATGCTGAGAATCTCTGGCTTGAGCACAGGATCATCAACATGATCCCAAGGTGGCTGGCTTGAGCCCAAGGTCACTGGTTTAACCTAAGACACCCAACTCAAGGCACGTATGAGAAGCAATCAATATACAACTAAAGTGAAGCAACTACGAACTGATGTTTCTCACTGTCCTCCAACTCTCTCCTTCCCTATCTCTCTCTCAAATCAAAAAATAAAATTTAAATTAATAAGAAAAAGACAAGTTCTATGTAATCTCACTAACATGTGGAATCTAAAAAAGCCAAATTTATAAAAACAGTTACCAGGGAATGAGGAGTCAGAGGTATAGGACAGATGTTGCTTAAGTGTATAAACTTGCAGTGAGTAATATATAAGCCCTAGAGATCACAGGTGAACATAGACGACAATCTGTATTATCAAACCACTAAGAGACTAGAACTTAATTATTCCAACCATGAAAAAGAATTATGTAACATAATAGAGGGACTAATTATCACAATGGCAATCATATTAAATATATTAAATCAGCATGTTGTGCCTGACCAGGTGGTGGCACAATGGATAGAGTGTTGGACTGGGACGCAGAGGACCTAGGTTTGAAACCCCGAAGTCACCAGCTTGAGGGCGGGCTCATCCAGCTTGAGTGCAGGGTCACTGGCTTGAGTGTGGGATTGTAGACATGACCCCATGGTCACTGGCTTGAGCCTGAATGTCACAAGTTTGAAGCCCATGGTCGCTAGCTTATGCCCAAGGTCGCTGGCTTGAGCAAGGGGTCACTCCCTCTGCTGTAGCCCCATGTGTCAAGGCATATATGAGAAAGCAATCAATGATAACTAAAGTACCACAACTACAAATTGATGATTCTCATCTCCATTTCTGCCTGTCTGTCCCTATCTGTCCCTCTCTCTGACTCTGTCACAATAAATAAATAAATAAATAAATCAGCAAGTTGTACATCTTAAATTTACACAAACGCTATATGTCAAATATATTTCAAAAAAAATTTTAAAATAAGCTAATTAACCACTGAAATTTGAAAACTCCACCATCTAGTGGCACAAATATAACCATCACTTATTTCTAGTATGGATACAATTTAAAGAAGTTTGAAATATTCAACCACAGAATTCAGGATTTTGATATAACTACAGCATTAAAATATTACGTAGACTATTATAAAAACAGCCTGGCCTTTTACTACACCACCTCAGCATCTGTTTCTTCACTGTCTGCAGTTCCTGAAATGTGCCTTGTTTCTACCGCTGCTTTTTGTACATGCAATTCATTAAACGTAGAATGCCTTTTCTGACCTTCACTATCACGTTATTATTCTTAAAGAAAAACTCCTTAATAGTGTAATCTCTATTATGTCTTATGTATTCATTTAATCTTCCCTTGAACACTATCCTTCTTTTAAAGATTAAAAATAATAATAAAAGAGCCATAAAAGGTTAACTCACTGCAGCTTCCAAAGCAAATCTATCGCAGAGCCAGGACCTGCACTCAAGCCTTCCAGCCCCAGAGGCTTGTCTGCACCAGGCTACCTGTCTAAATCAGCATTCACCAATGCACTTCTTTCTCTAGACTGGAAGTGAAGGGGCAGGCCCATGTCTTTTCTATTCATTCATTCATTCATTTTAGAGAGGAGAGAGAGAGAGAGAGAGAGAGAGAAAGGGGGAAGGAGTAGGAAACATCAACTCCCTTATGTGCCTTGACCAGACAACTGCAGGGTTTTGAACCAGTGACCTCAGCATTCCAGGTCGATGCTTTATCCACTGCGCCACCACAAGTCAGGCCCATGTCTTAAGTGATTTTAAATCCCAATGCCACCATATACTAAGCCCTCAAATGTGATGAATGAGAGGATAAAATAATTTTGCAAAACATAATAGTTCAAAATTTGGGTTCAAATCCCACCTCTGCCACTTACTAATAATATAACCTTGGGCAAGTTAAACCCTCTCGCCTCAGTTTACATATTCATAAAATGAAGATAACACCTGGTGTGCAATGGTACATTGCTAAAAGAATAATAGACATAACAAAGCTTAGGGCAGAAGCTGGCACACAGCAGGTACTCAGTTGGAGCTATCTATTAATGTATACTAAATCTGGAATCCTTGTAAGTTACTGACTTGAATCCCAGTTCTAATACTAACTGGCTGTTTGGGGCATACCTCTTTGACCTCTCTCAGCTTTAGTTCTCTCTCTCGGTAAAATGAGGATATAATCTACTAACAGGGTAGTGAAAATTAAGTTAATATATGTATAGTGCCTGGTCATAATAGGCACTCAATATGCTTGTTAAGTCGTATTACTTGAACAGAAACATCAACTTCACAAAGTCAGAAGTAACTGTTTTAAACCTGCCTGATACCTGGAAGACTGATCTCTACTCTGTGTCTGGAAAAGGGCGTCTTCACATCATACTCCTGCTTAGAAACTTCTTTCTCCAGGAGAGCTACAATTTTGTTTAAGAACTCATCAATTTATTGCTTATTTCTGGTCCTTACCAAGCTAGAACAGGGGTCCCCAAACTGCGGGCCCCTGCGGCCATTTATCTGGCCCCCGCTGCACTTCCGAAAGGTCAGTGAGAGGAGCACATTGACCACTTCATTAGCCAAAAGCAGGCCCATAGTTCCTATTGAAATACTGCTTAGTTTGTTGATTTAAATTTACTTATTCTTTATTTTAAATATTGTATTTGTTCCTGTTTTGTTTTTTTTACTTTAAAATAAGATATGTGCAGTGTGCATAGGGATTTGTTCATAGTTCTTTTTATAGTCCGGCCCTCCAACAGTCTGAGGGACAGTGAACTGGCCCCCTGTGTAAAAAGTTTGGGGACCCCTGTCTTAGAAGCAAGTAAAGTTTTACCTGTACAGTACATTAGATGTTAAATACATTTTTATGCATAATATATGTAAATACTTCCACAGGGAGCAGATGGGCGCTTCTCTTGTGTGCCCTGACCGGGGATCAAACCTGGGAAATCTGTACACTGGGCCAACACTCTACCACTGAGCCAACTGGCTAGGGCTAATAATTTTTTTTAATTGATTAATTTTAGAGGAAGAGGGAGGGAGGGAAAGAGAAGCATTTATTTGTTTTTCCGTTTAGTTGTGCATTCGATGGCCAGTTCCCACAGGTGCCCTGACGGGAGACAGAACCCACGGCCTTGGCATTTAAGGTTGACGTTCTAACCAACTGAGTTAACAGGCCAGCACCTGTAATATTTTGTTTGCAGAGAGAATTAATATAGCAGGCCTGACTGCTATCAAATTTACTTACAAGGCTAGCCCTTGATTAACTTGAATTTCGGAAAGGTTCCCATCATTCCCACAACTGAGCGAGTGGCTCACTATGCCTGAACTGTATACAAACAATATGGTGGACCCTGAATGCCTGCTTTCCCTTTGGAAGTTTAGAACTGGGTATGTGCCAAGCCTGAGGCAGCTCAGATTACCAGCTCCCAATAAAAACCCTGCTGAGTGTCTACAAGCCTCCCTGGCAGATAACACTGCATACCTGTCACAACTCACTGCGTCTGACAGAAATAAGCAAGTCCTGTCTGACTCTACTGGGAGAGGGTCTTGGAAGCCTGGCTTTTCCCAGACTTCACCTGTGCCTTTAATTTTCCCAATTTTGCTTTGTGTCCTTTCACTGTGTGCCCAGTTCAGCCCTTGAACGTAGAGGTGGTACTAATGACCTGCAGCATAACTGTGTATGTGTTATATGTATTATACATGTAATTATATTCCTAATTTTAGTAAATATATACTGCTCACAAAAATAAGGGGATATTTCAAAATGAATTATGAAGCTATAAAATATCCCCTAAATTCTGTGAGCAGTGTATTTTAAAAAAAACATCTGATTCCATAGAAAATGGAAACATACTAAAAAAAAAAAAAAGGAAGCATACTGTATTTTTTAGACTAATTTGCACTTAACATTCTTTCTAAAACGGATTCGTGTTTCAAAATCTGTATCTAAGGTTCATTAATCCTCCACTGACAGAGAATTCCATGGTATGACTATATCACAATTTATTTTTTATTTACTTTCCAGTTAATGAATATTGATTGATATTGTTTCCAAGTTTTATTATCATGAACAATATAGCTATAGAATTGTTTACCTAGCTCCTAGTGCACGTCTACAAGTTTATTCTTCTACCGCACATATACAGAGGAACAGGATTGCTGACATTGTGTTGTAAACTAGACAAATTATCTTTCAAAATTTAATTTACACTGTAACCAAAACATAAGATCTGATCTACGGTCACTGGCTCGAGTGGGGGGGGGGGGTTCAGTTTGCTGAAGGCCCACGGTCATGGCACATATGAGAAAGCAATCAATGAACAACTACAATCAATGAACAACTACGGTGTCGCAACAAAAAACTAATGATTGATGCTTCTCATCTTTCTCCGTTTCTGTCTGTCTGTCCTATCTATCCCTCTATCTGACTCTCTCTCTGTCCCTGTAAAAAAATTAAAATAAAAAAAAAAAAAGATCTGATCTACATAATAAAAGTATCACATCATAAAGTTTTATCTCATTTTCTAGTTTTTTTCAGTGTACAGGAGGGATGTAATCAAATGGCTTTGAGAATCCAATCTTTAAGATGTTACTGAGTGCCTGACCAGGTGGTGGAGCAGTCGACAGAGCATCGGTCTGGGATGCTGAGAACCCAGGTTCGAAACCCTGAGGTCACCGGCTTGAGCACAGGATCACCGGCTTGCATGTGGGATCAGACACGACCCCATGGTCAATGGTTTGAGCCCAAAGGTCGCTGGCTTGAAGCCCAAGGTCACTGGCTTGAGCAAGGGGTCATGGGCTCAGCTATAGCTCACTAGGTCAAGGCACATATGAGAAAGCAATCAATGAACAACTAAGGAGCCTCAATGAAATATTCATGCTTCCCATTTCTCTCTCTTCCTGTCTGTCCGTTTGTTCCTCCCTCTCCCTAAAAAAATGTATAAAGTTTAAAGGCCCTGGCAGGTTGGCTCAGTGGTAGAACGTTGACCAGTGTAAGGAAGCCCCAGGTTCGATTCCTAGTCAGGGCACACAAGAGAAGTGACCATGTGCTTTCCTTCCGGCTTTTCTCTCTCTTCCCCAGCCAGAGTCATGGCTCAATTTGGGCACATTGGCCCAGGAGCTGAGGATGACTCCATGGAGCCTCCACCTCAGGTGCTAAAAATAGCTCCATTGTAAGCATGGCCCCAAATGGGCAGAGCATCAGCCCTAGATGGGAGTTGCCAGATGGATCCCAGTTGGGGTGTATGTGGAAGTCTATCTCTCTCCCCTCCTCTCACTTGGAAAAGAAAAGAAAAAAAGAGAAGAGAGGAGAAGAGAAGAGAGAGAACAAGGGAGGGGGAGAGGGAGGGGGAGGGGAGAAAAGAAAAAAGATAGTTAACTACAAAGTACTATTTAAGAGATTTATCAACTGGTTAAAAACAAATAGCCAGATTTTTTTTTTTTTTTTTTTTTTCATTTTTCTGAAGCTGGAAACGGGGAGAGACAGTCAGACAGACTCCCGCATGCGCCCGACCGGGATCCACCCGGCACGCCCACCATGGGGCGACGCTCTGCCCACCAGGGGGCGATAATCTGCCCATCCTGGGCGTCGCCATGTTGCGACCAGAGCCACTCTAGCGCCTGAGGCAGAGGCCACAGAGCCATCCCCAGCGCCCGGGCCATCTTTGCTCCAATGGAGCCTTGGCTGCGGGAGGGGAAGAGAGAGACAGAGAGGAAAGTGCGGCAAAGGGGTGGAGAAGCAAATGGGCGCTTCTCCTGTGTGCCCTGGCCGGGAATCGAACCCGGGTCCTCCGCACGCTAGGCCGACGCTCTACCGCTGAGCCAACCGGCCAGGAATAGCCAGATTTTTAATTCTTGGTCATCTTTAGTGTTTTACGTACTCACTTTTCCTCTATGACTACTCTGTAAAACTCTCCATGAGCTGTTATTTTACTTTATCTAACATTTTTTCACTTAACCATGCATATATACTTTAAGTTTGTTTGTTTTTTTAATTCTCAAACTTTTAAAGGTGTAACTTCTTAAATATTTGACTTAGCAATCACTTGGGAGATTTAGAGTAAACTTTAAACAGAAAAAAAGAATCCAATATTACCTTTTAAATGTATCAAAAACACCTGAATCATCAAAATTAATGGCATCAGGGTGTCCAGGAGGTAGACATACGTCACCAATATGAATCTCACAACATGGGATGCCATGCTGCACCACAGTCAAGCTTGGGTAAAACGATGACCAACCTAAAGTTAAATCAAATAACAGCTGTATAAAGAATTGACAGAAAGCATTCAAATTATTTATTATAAAACATATAATTTCTGACTCTTAAAAATAAGTCCCCAAAAGATTTTCTAAAAATCATGTAAATTTACCATAAATCTTTAAGCAATGTAAAAGCCCTCCAAAATGTAGTTTAATTTAGCATTTTATTAACAGAGTCTATCTGTCAGCACATCCATCAATCTGCACGAGTAATAAATGATGAGCAAGACCATGAAATACTCTGAAGTAGTTAACATGGAGGCATTTTAACAGGGCTCTGTGGTGATTCAGGTAAACAGCAGATTTGGTAACCCTAAACCAAAATGCAATTACCAGAATATTTGTTTCCCTGAACTATATACCAAGATTACAGAGCTTACTGTTGTATGCTACACGAATCAAAAAGTGACTCACACCCATAGGAAGCAGAGCTCGGTGTGATTACCACTAAGACATTTAAGCATTATAAGGCATTTCCTAAGGTAGGTTTTATTTAGTTTGAAATTTTCCCTTCAAATTTCTTAATCATCAAAGACATATTAATAGATTTAAGATTTCTTTAAAAAGTGACTACAAATTCAAATTGAAGCCCTACCTTTATTTTTAACATAGAAAGGGTGGTCCAGCTTACACTCCACAGTTAGTAAACCATCTTCTACTGTACCAGGGTCAAAAGTCAACTTCAGTACAGACTCGCCAAAGGATACACTTTCTTCATGTGACAGCAACTTTAGGCCATCAGAACCATAACCCTGAAAATACATACATATAATGAATGAACTGGCAACATTCGATTTAACACATGGTTAAGTTCCTATTATGGGTATATCTTTGTTGAAAAGGTAAAAACAAACAAGACAGGATCCCTGTCTCTAAGGTGCCTTCAACTCAATAGTGAAAAAAGCTTCCCCCCCAAAAAGCACATATATAAATCACAATATAAGGCAGAATGAAATAAGCATTTTAATTCAAGTATAAAGAATGCTAATGCAATTTAATAAAGGAGACATTAATTCCAAGAGAAAGAGATTAGGAGGCTTCTGATTCCTATTTGAACAAGATTTAAAAGAATGAAATTGAGAAAGGGAGAAGAACATGCCTCATACCAGGAAGAGTTGTAACTAACAACTGCTTGGGGTGTGCTGTTTGCTAAAAATACAATATGAGTTGGGAGTTGGGGCAAGGCTGAAAAGGAGGGGCTAGTCAGTAAATAAAGGGTCTCAGCAAAAGGCACAGGACTTTCACCTTTCCTTTGAGAGGGTACTAAGGAAGTCATTAAGTACTTTTATTAATATGATTGTTTAAGGTAACAATAAAGACTACAGAATAAAAGTTACCTCTAATATTCAATCTATTTCAAGATACCAATGAGAGAAGCTCATTAGTCTTGAATTGACAAGTACAAGGTGGCAGAACCAGGCTAAATTTAAATTCAACAAATCTTTATTGAGCATTAGTACATGCCAGGTACTAGGCTTTGAAAATATAATACAAGCATTAACAACACTTTATCCTTACCCTTAAACTTACTGATAAACAAGAGACAGACATGCCAACACCTAGGTATAATATCCAATTATTATTACACTAGTGCATGAACAAAGTAAAGAAGGGAAGGACTGTAAAAATCTTTAAGGACCTGACCAGCAAGCGGCACAGTGGATAGAGTGTCAGTCTGGGACACAGAGGACCCGGGTTTGAAACCCCAAGGTCGCCAGCTTGAGCATGAGCTCATCTGGCTTGAGCACAGGCTCATCAACTTGAGTGTGGAGTCACTGGCTTGAGCAAGGACTGGGACACAGAGGACCCAGGTTCAAAACCCCGAAGTCACCAGCTTGAGCATAGGCTCTTCCAGCTTGAAAACAGGCTCACCAGCTTGAGTGTGGAGTCACTGGCTTGAGCAAGGGGTCACTCACTCTGCTGAGCTCCCCCGTCAAGGCACATATGAGAAAGCAATCAATGAACAGCTATGGTGCAACAACAAAAAACTGATGATTGATGCTTCTCATCTGTCTCCATTCCTGTCTGTCCCTGTCTATCCCTCTCTCTGACTCTCTGTCTCTGTAAAAAAAAATTTTTTTTAGAAGAAAAAAATATCTTAGGAGAAAACACAGTATATCTTCATAACCTTGAATTAAGCAATGGTTTATTATACACAACACCTAAAGCACAAGCAACCAAAGAAACAAATTGCACTTCATCAAAATAAAATTCTTTTATGCATTCGAAGTACAATAGCAAGAAAGTAAAAAACAACCCAATGAATGGGAGAAAATATTTGCAGATCTCATCTGATAAGGTATACTTTCCAGAATATCTGAAGGACGCTCACAAAGGAACAATAAAAATACAACCCAATTTGAAAATGGGAAAATTATTTGAATGGACATTTCTAGGAAGATAATATACAAATAACCAACAAGCACATGAAAATATGCTCACCATCATTAGTCATTGGGAAATGCTAATCACACAAGGAGATACCAGTTCATACACACTAAGATGGCTTTTTTTAAATAAAGATTTTATTTATTCATTATATAGAGGGGGGAGAGAGAGAGAGAGAGAAAGAGAGAGAGAGAAGAGGGGGGAGGAGCAGAAAGCATCAACTCCCATATGTGCCGTGACCAGGCAAAGCCCCAGGTTTTGAACCGGCGACATCAGCGTTTCCAGGTTGACACTTTATCCACTGCGCCACCACAGGTCAGGCTAAGATGGCTTTTGAGTGAAATGGAAGGTAAGTGCAGATGAAGATGTAGATATCAGAACTTCCATACATTACTAATATGGATGTAAAATGGAGCATTCACTGTAGATAACTTTAATGGAAGTTCTTCAAAATGTTAAACTTGGAGTTACCATATGACCCAGTAATCCCTAAGTACCGTATATTTCCCCATGTACAGTGTGTCCGTAAAGTCATGATGCACTTTTGACCGGTCACAGGAAAGCAACAAAAGACGACAGAAATGTGAAATCTGCACCAAATAAAAGGAAAACCCTCCCAGTTTCTGTAGGATGATGTGGCAGCATGTGCGCATGTGCAGATGATGACGTAACACCATGTATACAGCAAAGCAGCCCATGGCCATGCCAGTCGAGATGTGGACGATACAGAGGAAAGTTCAATGTGTTCTGTGGCTTGCTAAATTCGAATCTGTGACCAAAGTGCAACGTGAATATCGGCGCGTTTATAACGAAGTGCCACCACATAGGAATAACATTACTCGGTGGGATAAGCAGTTAAAGGAAACCGGCAGTTTGGTGGAGAAACCCCATTCTGGTAGGCCATCAGTCAGTGACACGTCTGTAGAGGCTATACGGGATAGCTACCTAAGGAGCCCTAAAAAAATCTGTGCTTGAGCCCACATCGAACTGCACTGAATAGGTATGAAACTGGGAGAGTTTTCCTTTTATTTGGTGCAGATTTCACATTTTTATCGTCTTTTGTTGCTTTCCTGTGACCGGTCAAAAGTGCACCATGACTTTACGGGACACACTGTATAAGACGATCCCATTTATAATATGCACCTTAATTTTGGGGCCCAAAATTTGGGAAAAAAATGTATCTGGGGAAACTTCATGTATTACATGAAGTTACTAAACTCAAGTTTTATTCATCATGAAATTCATACAACTCCTCTTCACTGTCAAAACTCCCATCCATTAGCTTGTCTTCAATCTATGTCTGATGACAAATCACTGTTTTCCACAATGAGCACAAAAACAAGTGTGAAAAAGTGGGAAATGCAAGTAAAAAAACCCTACAACCACTGTATAAGACGTGCCCAGTTTTTATACCCCAAATTTTTTCGGGAAAAAAGTACATCTTATACCTGGGGAAAGAGGGTATATAACAAGAGAAATGAAAACACGTCACGCAAAAGCTCGTACAAGAAGGTTCATAGCATTATTCCTAACAGCCAAAGAGTGGAAACAAGCCAAATGTCTTTTAGCTGACGAATGAATAAATCAATGCAGTATATCCATATATAATATTATTTAGTCATAAAAAGAACACAGTTCTTACATACATAATTACACAGATGAACCTTGAAAACATTACACTAAGTGAAAGAAGCTAACTTTCACAAAAGGTCACATATGATTTCCTTCACATGAAATGTCCAGTATAAGCAAATCCATAGGTACTGAAAACACATTTGTGATTGCCAGGGTCTAAGGAGAGGGAAGGAATAGGAAATGATCACTTAAGGAGTTTCTTTTTAACATGATGAAAATATTCTGGAATTAGATACCCGTGATGGTTGCACATTCTTGTAACATACTAAAAAGCAATGAATTGTACATCGTAAACGGTGAATGCTATGGTGTGTACACTATAATTCAGTAAAATTTAAAATATAATTGAAAACTTGAAAAAACGAAAATGCCAGTCTTTTTATGGAGTCATTTAAAAAGTAATTTAAGCCCTAGCAAGATAGCTCAGTTGGTTAGTGTCATCCTGAAAAGTTGCAGAGGTCTGATCCCCGAGTCAGGCACATACAGAAACAGATCGATATTTCTGACTCTAAAATCAACAAATAAATTTTTAAAATAAATAAAAAGTGTAAGGTATTTTTCCCCGCCGAGAAGGAAGGAAGGGGCCAGAACCACCAAGTGTGGAATAACAAAAGGCTTTATTGAGTACAGGGCATCCCGCCCGGCAAGGTTCCCTGGCCCCAAAGAAAGAAAGATGGAGGAGATGGAGGCCAGGGAAGTCGCAAGGATTAAACCGCATTGGAGATATTTAAAGGGGTCCCCCTCTAGGGAAGTCGAGCTAGTATGACGTGGTGAAATCTCGCTGGCAGATGGTCACTTTTTCCCAAACAGTTCCTGTGACGCCTCTTTTGGCGCGCTTGGTTGTGGGCGGTCCTAGCCAAAGTTCACGGGTCTGGGTTCCCCACGTGACCATCCCCCATTATCCACCGACCTTACAAAAAGTAACTTAATATAAATGACTCCCAATTCTCTTTAGGGGAATTAACCACTTTGTAGATTACCAAAGATAAAGCTTTGCTTCATTTACTTCCTCTTTTATTTTTAATACCAGTTAAGTCTGCCTCATCTAAGAAAGCATGACTACAAAGGTAAACCTGAAGCCTCTCCCTCCATTAGGCTAATCAGCAATAAATCAAACCACCACGACCTAAAATGTAAGATATCACTTACATATGGAAGTAAACAGAGAGCACTGTTGTAGAATAACAAAAACTCTTCTCTTTTTGAGATAGAGAGAAAGGGACCGATAGGGACAGACTAGAGAGATTGAGGCGTATCAATTCTTTGTCTGCAGCACCTTAGCTGTTCACTGATTTTTTCTTATGTACCTTGATGGGGGGTGGGTTAGAGCAGAGCAAGTGACTCATTGCTCAATCCAGTGATCTTGGACTCAAGCTGGTGAGCCCGCACTCAAGCCGGTGACCTAGGGGTTTTGAACCTGGGTCCTCTGCATCCCAGTGTGACACTCTATCCACTGTGCAACCGCTTGGTCAGGTGAATAACAAAAATTTTTGTTACATTTTGAAAAAAATGTTTAAAAAATTTCAAATCAACCTTGTGAGTGCCCATTTGGAGATCCTCCTCATTCTCACAGCCTTCAGCTCTAGCAAAATCTTCAACGTCCTGCCATTCCTTATTGCTTCCCTTATGAAAGCAGAGCCGTGTACCTGAAGTTTAAGTAAAAAACAAGTATTAGGTCTGTGACAGTGCTACACAAGTAAGCTATACACAAAATCAACTTTGTGTTGTTTTTTTTTACCTTTCAAAAAACAGTGCCAAGCAGTCGACGGCCAAGAATTGCACCACCCCAAATCATCATCATCTGAGAGGGAGGACATGCAGAAAATGCCAGACTCGGACTCACTATTTGCCTGTGAAAAATAACATTATACACTTTATTCCTTTAAGACATACCTTGTTATTATCTGTCTCTATCTCAGGCTTTCGGCTCTCCTATTAGGGGATAACTTAACTATTTTAAACTTAGGAGAAAATACACCTTTGAATACCAAAGTTTATAAAAGGTTTTATTAAATATATAGTCCCATTTGTAAAAAACTTTTCTAACAGTTAATAATAGAGCTGTACATAAAACTGAATTCAGATCACTAGCAGAACAATGACATACTGTTATCTATCTGTATGTGCTTCAAAAGACTTTTTAGAGAGCGAAAGTTAATATATTACAACTACTGTGCAAACTTTGTAAAAGTTTAATCTCATGAATAAACTCACCCTTTCATGTCTGACTGGTGTTTCCTCCTTCCAGTGGTGAGGGAAGGCTGGCTCACTCTTAGAAGAAGAGGACACTGGTGGAGGGCGTGCATAGGAATGTAAACTTTTACTAGTAGCTATGATGTGTACAGGAGATGATCTAAAATAAAGAAGCAGTTTTAACCATAAAGCATAAGTCCTTAAAGCAGATCTTTGCTTTTGATGAAAAAAAATTTGTATTCAAATGCCAATGTTATTACATATAAGACACCTATGGGCCCTGGGGCTGGATGACTTGGTTGGTTGGAGCATAGTCCCCAAGGCAGAGGCTGCTGGTTTGATCCCCAGTTAGAGCATATGAAGGAACAGCTTGATGTTCCCAACTTTCTCTTTCCCCCTTCTTTTCTCATCGAAATCAATCAAAATAAATAAATAAATAAATAATAAAAAAAGACACCCGTGGAAAACACTAGTAAAAACATCAAGATTTCATTTATATGTTGTTCCTTATTCAACTTCTTATCCAAGCCCTACTCACATATTTTAAAGGTTTTTTTCATATTTGACAGTGTATTTCAAGTTCCAAATTACTATTTCCTTTATTCATTTGCTTTTATATTAACATTTATTTTAAATGTTAGCATTTTCATTCATGAATAACCCCTGTGCAGGGCTCCATAACCATTTCTTCTCCTTGTTTGATGTTGTCTTAAGTCCTAACATGAGTGAATCACCCTTGGCTGGTTGACTCAGTGGAGAGCGTCAGCCCGGCATATGAACGTCCTGGGTTCAACTGCCAATCAGGCACACAGAGAAGCACCCATCTGCTTCTCTATCCCTCTCTCTCTCTTCTCCTCCCCGCCTACAGCCATGCCTCAGTTAGGACGAGCTGGCCCTGGGCACTGAGGATGGCTCCATGGCTTCCGCCTCAGGTGCTAAAAAATGGCTCCAGTTGCAACAGAGCAAGGGCCCCAGATGGGCAGAGCATTGCCCCCTGGTGGGCATGCCAGGTGGACCCCAGTTGGAGAGCATGTGGGAGTCTGTCTCTGCCTCCCCCGCTTTCACTAAAAATAAATTAATTAATGTAAATGAGTGAATCTATACTTAATGCAACCAACACTGAACTCTTTATCTACCAACCACCTATCCCTGGGCAACAATAAACTACTTTAAGCCAAAATGCTTAAACTTTTTATAGCAGAAAGCAGATTATTTGCAACTTCTTGTAACTGGACACCATTTCTTGTTTCTAATACAAACTTGTTGAAAAGCATCTACACATAAGATCTAATAATTTTCCCCCAGGATCACCTTTTAAAAAGTAACCCCTTGCCTGACCTGTGGTGATGCAGTGGATAAAGTGTTGACCTGGAATGCTGAGGTTGCCAGTTCAAAACCCTGGGTTTACCTGGTCAAAGTACATATGGGAGTTGATGCTTCCTGCTCATCCCCCTCCCCCCTCCTCTCTAAAATGAATAATTAAAATCTTAAAAAAAAAAAAAACGAAAGAAAAGTAACCTCTTCCCCAGTTTTCTCCTCAGTCTCTTTAGCAGGCAGTGCTCTCTCTAGAGTACCTGCACTCCCAAGAACATACTAAGACCCTCTGCCCGTAAACAGATCAGCTAATGCTCGGAGGGAGGAAGTAACAGTAAGAAGCAGGTCCTAATGGATGACCAGTGCTGTGACTGACAGGGCAGTTCGGAAAGCAGCGAGGGAGTCTGGGGGTAGATCTGTCTGAAGCTCCCAAATCAGGACAATTCTCTGCAATACCAAATAGGGATTTGGTCCTTAACAGAAAAAAGTTGATGCATATCTGTACTAGCCTCGTTTTTAAACAGGGAAAGAAAAATCTTACTTTCCAATTCTTCCCTATTCCCTGAGAAATTTTATTAGCCTCTCAATTTTAATTTTATCCTCATTAATCATTTTTCATTATAAATTATTTTATAAGGATCTATGAAATCATTCTTTGCTTTCATGTTCATATTACTTCTTAAATAAAACCCCCACCAATTTCATTTTAGCATGTTCTCCAATCATTTTTGGATTTTAAAATACAAATATTAAATGTTTTGTCTTTTACTAATTTCTTCCTTTATACATTTAAAACTTGCCTGGCCAGGAGGTGGTGCTGTGGGTAGAAAATTGTCCTGGGACACAAAGGACCCAGGTTTGAAACCCCAAGGTCTCCGGCTTGAAGCCCAAGGTCACTGGGTTGAGCCCAAGATCTCTGGATTGAGCAAGGGGTCACTGGCTCAACTGGAGCCCCACACTCAAGTCATAAATGAGAAAGCAATCAATGAACAACTAAGATGCTGCCAAGAAAGAACTGATGCTTCTCATCTCTCTCCCTTCCTGTCTGTCTCTGTCTCTCTGACTGAAAAAAAGAACTCCAAGGTCCTGGCAGGATAGCTAAGTAGGTTAGAGCATTGTCCCTATACACCAAGGTTATGGGTTCGATCCCAAGTCAGGGCACATATAAGAATCACCAGTGAATGTGTAAATAAATGGAACAATAACAACAAAAAATCAATGTTTCACTCCCTATCTCCTCCTCTTTCCTCTCTCTAAAATCAATAAATTAAAAAAAAAAATCTTTATGAAGTATTAGAGAATGGCCAAACTGCTAAAAATCCCTAAAGTTCATTCCTGCCTTCATAACTAACAAAAGATTATGTATGAGTTTTATCAATTCTCTGTTTAACCATTTAAAAGAGATAATAACACTATGTTCTTTTTTTTTTTTTTTTTTTTTCAGAGAGAGGGATAGACAGGGACGGAGAGAGATGAGAAGCATCAATCATTAGTTTTTCGTTGCACGTTGCAACACCTTAGTTGTTCATTGATCGCTTTCTCATATGTGCCTTGACTGCGGGTCTTCAGACCAAGTAACCCCTTGCTGGAGCCAGTGACCTTGGGTTCAAGCTGGTGGGCTTTTGCTCAAACCAGATGAGCCTGCGCTCAAGCTGGCGACCTTGAGGTCTCGAACCTGGGTCCTTCCGCATCCCAGTCCGACGCTCTATCCACTGCGCCACTGCCTGATCAGGCAATAACACTATGTTCTAAAATCTGTAATAGCCTGGATTATCTGTAAAAATAACATGCTGAACATATGGAAAACACTAATACCATTAGTCTCTTCATCCCTCTATACGCAGGGATAATACAAAGTTTACCTGGCCTCAACCCCTTTGCACTGTACAGTTACAACTTCAGACATTCAAAGCTGAGTAACAAACATAATGAAACATTCTATAAGAAGTTGTGTGAAAGCCACTGACAGTGTTAGATGGCAGGTAAGACAGCAGAGCATGACTCTTGGTCTTGTTCCCTAGGAAGAAGGGAAGCACAGAAAATGCTGCAGAAAATAAATTTAGATCTTTAGGGAAATACTCCTTTACTTATGTTTTTATTTATATTGATTTTCTTCTGAAAGGTTTATTCAACTTTCAAGAACTATTATAATCTTCATGAATTTGTGGCAAAAATGAAAAGTATTATCTCTAAACTAGAAATGAGGAGAAAAAAATAGTCCAATAGCAAAATCAGGGTTTTGAATTTTTTTTTTAATGTAAAAGAATTTTTAGCTTTTTTATTATTAAGATAATAACAAAAACTGGGACTATAAAGGATGTAATATTTCAGCCTGACCTGTGGTGGTGCAGTGGATAAAGTGTTGACCTGGAAATGCTGAGGTCGCCAGTTGGAAACCCTGGGCTTGCCTGGTCAAGGCACATATGGGGGTTGATGCTTCCAGCTCCTCCCCCCTTCTCTTTCTCTGTCTCTCCTCTCTCTCCCTCTCCTCTCTAAAAAAATGAATAAATAATTTTTTTAAAAAAAGGACATAATACTTCAAAAGGTAAGTTTTCTTTCCTGGAGAATTTTCATGGAATTAAACTGAACGTTAACTAAAATGATTTTGCTTTAATCCAGACCAATATCCTGATGAACAGAAGAAAAGCAGCATAATTTAATGCAGTGGTCCCCAATTCCCGGACTGGTACCAGTCTGTGGGCCATTTGGTACCGGTCCAGAGAGAAAGAATAAATAACTTACATTATTTCCATTATATTTATATTTAAGTCTGAACGATGTTTTATTTTTAAAAAATGACCAGATTCCCTCTGTTACATCCGTCTAAGACTCACTCTTTTTTTTTTTTTTTCCTGAAGCTGGAAACGGGGAGAGATGTCATAAAGACTCCCGCATGCGCCCGACCGGGGATCTACCCGGCACGCCCACCAGGGGCGATGCTCTGCCCACCAGGGGGCGATGCTCTGTCCCTCTGGGGCGTTGCTCTGCTGCGACCAAAGCCACTCTAGTACCTGGGGCAGAGGCCAAGGAGCCATCCCCAGCGCCCGGGCCATCTTTGCTCCAATGGAGCCTTGGCTGCGGGAGGGGAAGAGAGAGACAGAGAGGAAGGAGGGGGGGGTGGAGAAGCAAATGGGCGCTTCTCCTATGTGCCCTGGCCGGGAATCGAACCCGGGTCCCCCGCACGCCAGGCCGACACTCTACCGCTGAGCCAACCGGCCAGGGCATAAGACTCACTCTTGACGCTTGTCTTGGTCACATGATACATTTATGTGTCCCACCCTAAAGGCCGGTCCGTGAAAATATTTTCTGATATTAAACCGGTCCATGGCCCAAAAAAGGTTGGGGACCACTGATTTAATGGGTTGTAAGAAAACCAGGTTTTGTCTGACCAGGCGGTGGTGCGGTGGATAGAGCACTGGACTGAGATGCAGAGGACCCAGGTTCGAGACCCCGAGGTCGCCAGCTTGAGCGCGGGCTCATCTGGTTTTGAGCAAATATCACCAGCTTGGACCCAAGGTCGCTGGCTCGAGCAAGGGGTTACTCAGTCTGCTGAAGGCCCATGGTCAAGACACATATGAGAAAGCAATCAATGAACAACTACAGTGTCGCAACGAAAAACTGATGATTGATGCTTCTCATCTCGCTCCGTTCCTGTCTGTCTGTCCCTATCTATCCCTCTCTCTGACTCTCTCTCTGTCTCTGTAAAAAAAAAAAAAAAAAAAAATTCTTTATACAAATACAATTTTGATTGCAATAAATAGAAATATAGTATAATAAAAGTATTTCTTGGTCTGATTTACTTTCTAGTGACTTTAAAACATCTATGAATATTCTTCATTTACTGTTTTCATATCAGTTTTATCTAATTCTCAAGAGTTGAAATGTTAGTAAGCGAAATAGCTCTTTGAACATTATAAGATAAGAAGCTTAATGCTAATGATTTTACTTAAATCCTAATGGTTAACAGCATTACTTTTAAAACTAGAAAAAAAATAAGTTTGTTTTTTTTTTAATTCATTTTAGAGAGGAGAGAGAAAGGGAGAGAAAGAGACAGAGAAGGTGGGGAGGAGCTGGAAGCATCAACTCCCATATGTGCCCTGACCAGGCAAGCCCAGGGTTTCGAACCAGCGACCCCAGCATTTCCAGGTTGATGCTTTATCCACTGTGCCAACACAGGTCAGGCAATAACAGCTATTTCTAATGACAGAAGTGTTCAATAAAAAGACAGTGTTGTTACCTGTTGTAAAATGAGCACTGCATAAGTGGACTCTGTGGACTGGTGGCGATATTTGCTAGTTCTGTTAGCCAATCTACCTCATTTTCACGGTACGTATTTTCTGATATATCTGAGGTATTTTGGTTCCAAGATGGTCTTGGATATTCTTGATGTGAAACATCTGAACTTAGCTGGTATATGGCAGATTGGGTAGGATCACTTTGAACAGCTTGAAGTTCAGGAAGATCATCTGCAAATACATATCAAAATTATGAAAAGGAAATTACTAATATAGGGTAATACTATAATTACAGTTGGAAGAGACATCTTCAAATTTAGCAAATTAGTTTTATGAGAGGAAAAGTATAAATTCAAAATAATGAGACAAATTTCAATTTTAAAAAATAACACCCAGTACAACAAGTGAATCCAACCAATGTAAATGTACGAACAACTTCACTACCTAAACCAGGCAGTTACCACAACTGTTCATAGATTGGAAAAACAAGGCTGTGCTTCCTGGTTTTTCCTTTTAGTTTTTTACACTTCACCGAGGAGTAATCCACATGCTATTGAGACATTTGTATATAAACACATTGAGTGAAAAGGCATTTTATGTGTGCATGTATATATTTATCATTCATATATAGTACTTTTATTAATCTGTTATATAAAATTACTGCAGTAATAAAAAAAAAATTTAAAAATCATATACATAAATTTTTATAAATTTTTAGGTACTATAAGCCAAATTATTTTTACTGAGAAATTCTGAACTTAGAAATATTTACTGGTTATTTTTTCCTGTACATGTTATTGTGTTCCCAAAAGGTACTTTATGACAGACTTTACTCCCCAAGAGAGAAGACTAGAAATACACACTACCCAAATACTACTCTTATTTTTTTTTTTTTTTGTACTTTTCTGAAGCTGGAAACGGGGAGAGACAATCAGACAGACTCCCGCATGCGCCCGACCGGGATCCACCCGGCACGCCCACCAGGGGGCAATGCTCTGCCCACCAGGGGGCAATGCTCTGCCCCTCTGGGGTGTTGCTCTGTTGCGACCAGAGCCACTCTAGCGCCTGGGGCAGAGGCCAAGGAGCCATCTCCAGCGCCCGGGCCATCTTTGCTCCAATGGAGCCTTGCTACAGGAGGGGAAGAAAGAGACAGAGAGGAAGGAGAGGGGGAGGGGTGGAGAAGCAGATGGGCACTTCTCCTGTGTGCCCTGGCCGGGAATCAAACCCGGGACTTCTGCACGCCAGGCCGACGCTCTACCACTGAGCCAACCGGCCAGGGCCCCAAATACTACTCTTATAAGGCAGGGGTCAGAAGCCTATGGCTTGCGAGCCAGATGTGGCTCTTTTGATGACTGCATCTGGCTGGCAGACCATCTTTAATAAAAAAAAAAACAGTATCGTTAAAAATATAAAACATTCTCATGTATTACAATCCATTCATTTCCTACTGCTCATGTTCATGGTTGTGGGTGGCTGGAGCCAATCACAGCTGTCCTCCGGGACAACATCAAATTTTTATTGGATAATGCGTAATGTACACGGGTCATTGTATGGCTCTCATGGAATTACATTTTAAAATATGTGGTGTTCATGGCTCTCTCAGCCAAAAAGGTTCCTGACCCCTGCTGTAAGAAATGCTATAATACTGGGGGAAAAAATACACACATAAAGGAAAAAAAGTATCTTGCAGGCCTTAAAAAAACCTCTATGAAACACCTACACATTCTATAGATCCATTGGTTCCCTTCAAAATATGTCAAGAAACTCTTCCTAGTCTTAGGAGTTGTCCTAAACTATCACTATAAATGTACTTACACATAATTCCTATTCAGGCATATATCCCAGAATAGCCTACTAAAACTGCAATGTCTCAGAAGTACTCATTCAGAATATCCATTCACAAAACTGAGTAAAAGGCATCCCCCCCCCCTTCACGGAGAGTCAAAATATCACACCAATTTGAGATAACTCCACCCCAGAATTCTCATGCTCGTGTAGCCACTTCCCTTCCCTCACTGCCAACATCCTTTTTTGACTATCACTTCTTTTTTATTATAAAAAGTTCATTTCTGTATCTCATGTTCAGGAAATTATGGTAACTGCTTTTAAACTGAAGTCATTCTGGATGGTACAAATTTTTTAACCCTGCCAAGTCCCAAGTGTCAGGTCCTGAAACCTAAAATGTGACAGTGGAGAATCACTTATCTGATTAAAATGGTGTCTTTTCGCAACAATAACCACTACTCAATGAATATTAGGGCCCAGCAAACTCTTGGCATTCAAACAGGTTATGTACAAAGACTGTCAGGATCTCCAGATTCCCACACACAGCACTCGGGCATATAATCTCCTCTATTTCATCTTTTGTAAAATGAGGATGATCACATCTTCTCAGGGTTTTGTGAACATTAAGGAAAACTACCTATTAAACGGGGACAAAGCCAAGCTAAAAAGCTGGGCAACAAGACAAGGTTACTCATTAGCTTTTTACTTCTCAACATCTCAAAGCAATACTTTATTAAAAACCATACCTCAACCAGTCAAATACCTTTGAAACAGCTCAGCAATAGTGATAACCACATATGTCCAAATCTCAACACTGTAATTTCCCCATCATACTAACAAGCCAGCCATGAAGAATGGCCAAGCATAACTTCTTGAGCTCACTGGGATGTTTCAAAAGTAACACCTGTTGAAAAGCTACACAGTAGGGGTTTCCTAAGGTGTTGAATAGCCCCATTTTTACCCACAATGTAAGGCAGGTTAATATAGTAATTTGTAAATGAGTCTCTCTGATAATCATAAATAGCTCAAATTTATGTTGGTTTTAATTAATATTTTAGAAGCAATAACAAGAGAACATTGAAAACTAATGTACAACACTTCACATACTTTTTAGCAGTTCGAGGTAGGCTAAACATGAAAATTAATCTGAATTTCAGTGAGATCCCTAAAATCTTTAATGTTATTTACCAAGCTCCATGTGCTCATCACAGGAGTTGTAGCCAGGTGAGGATGGCAGATTTTCATTACACTGCAGCAACTCCAGCGAGTCATTCATTCCTGCAGCTCTCTTGTCCATTACCAGCAGGAGTTTCTGTACTGCATTAGGCATCTGATTTGTCTTCACTTCCCACACCATGTTATGGTGCTCTGACTTTAAAATAAAAAGGAAAATATAAGGAAATACAAAATATAAGAAAAAAATGTCAAATCATGTAATCTGGAGATTATATAAGTATAGAATTAATCAGAGACATCAAAATGTTGAATCTTTAATCTATATATTGCTATTTGCAGACCCATCAAATCCTTTAATTTTTTTTTTCTTATTTTTGATCTTTTGAGGATCTGACGACAGTTAGGTTTAATGTTGATTCACTCACACCAGATTTATTGATTTTAGCGAGAGACAGGAAGGGGACAGAGAGAGAAAAAGAGACAGAGTCAGGAACAATGAGCTGTTCCTATATGTGCTCTGACCAGGAATCAAAACGGCAACTTTTTTTTTTTTTTTACTTTGAACAAGTCATTTACTCAACTGCCCAGTGCTTTAGTTTCTGTTTTGTTTTTTTCCATTTTTCCAAAGCTGGAAACGGGGAGGCAGTCAGACTCCTGCATGCGCCCGACCGGGATCCACCCGGCACGCCCACCAGGGGGTGATGCTCTGCCCATCTGGGGCGTAGCTCTGCTGCATCCAGAGCCATTCTAGCGCCTGAGGCAGAGGCCACAGAGCCATCCCCAGCGCCCGGGCCATCTTTTCTCCAATGGAGCCTCGGCTGCAGGAGGGGAAGAGAGAGACATAGAGGAAGGAGAGGGGGAGGGGTGGAGAAGCAGATGGGCGCTTCTCCTGTGTGCCCTGGCCGGGAATCGAACCCGGGACTCCTGCACGCCAGGCTGACGCTCTACCGCTGAGCCAACTGGACAGGGCCTAAAACGGCAACTTTTATGCACATTTGACACTCTTGACAGAGAAATCCTTTAATTTTTTTAAAAATAAATTTTATTTGTTGATTTTAGAAAGAAGGGACAGACAGACAGAAACATTGCTCTGTTCCAGTGCGTGCCCTGACTGGCAATCGAACTGGCAATCTCCGCATCTACAGGACACTTGAACCACTATAACCAACAGTGCTATCAAGCCAGGGTGAACTTTTTTTTTTTCATTTACTGACTTAGATTGGGGGGGAGAGAAAGGGAAGGAGGGAAAGAGGAGGGAGAATGGGAGAGAGGAAAATGGAGAGAGGAGGGAGGAGAGAAAGAGAGAAAAGAGAGGAAGACAGAAGGGGAGAGGGGGAGGGGGGAAGTGGGAAAGAGAGAAACACTGATTTGTTGTTCCACTTATTCATGTACCCTTTGGTTGATTCTTGCATGTGTCCTGACCAGGGATTGAACTCACAACCTCAGCAGGTCTGGACTATGTTCTAACCAACTGAGCTACTGGCCAGGGCCTGTATCCCTATCAAATTGTTTATATCAGGATAACTCCCTGATATTTTGGCTGGCCTACATCCATGTAGTCAGCACTAAATTATACCCAAATCCCAAAGGATTTAGTATCTTGAATTTTTTTTTTTTGTATTTTTCCGAAGCTGGAAACGGGGAGACAGTCAGACAGACTCCCGCATGCGCCCGACCGGGATCCACCCGGCACGCCCACCAGGGGGCGATGCTCTGCCCATTTGGGGTGTCGCTCTGTTGCAACCAGAGCCTCTCTAGCGCCTGAGGCAGAGGCCATAGAGCCATCCCCAGCGCCCGGGCCATCTTTGCTCCAATGGAGCCTCGGCTGCGGGAGGGGAAGAGAGAGAGAGAGAGAGAGAGGAAGGAGAGGGGGAGGGGTGGAGAAGCAGATGGGCGCTTCTCCTGTGTGCCCTGGCCGGGAATCGAACCCGGGACTTCTGCACGCCAGGCCGACGCTCTACCAGAGCCAACTGGCCAGGGCCAGTATCTTGAATTTTTTTTTCTTTTTTTTTTTCAGTATCTTGAATTTTTAAAGGCCCTTTCTTCTCAAGAATAATAGAGTAATTTATAAATCAAGTATCTCTTTCAGATTCCCAATATGAGACCAATAAAACCTTTTTCAACTTCAAATTTAAAAGAAAATTAGGCCCTGGCCGGTTGGCTCAGTGGTAGAGCATCGGCCTGGCGTGCAGAAGTCCCGGGTTAGATTCCCGGCCAGGGCACACAGGAGAGGTGCCCATCTGCTTCTCCACCCCTCCCCCTCTCCTTCCTCTCTGTCTCTCTCTTCCCCTCCCGCAGCCAAGGCTCCATTGGAGCAAAAGATGGCCTGGGTGCTGGGGATGGCTCCTTGGCCTCTGCCCCAGGCGCTAGAGTGGCTCTGGTGGCGACAGAGCGACGCTCTGGATGGGCAGAGCATCGCCCCCTGGTGGGCGTGCCGGGTGGATCCCGGTCCGGCGCATGAGGGAGTCTATCTGACTGCCTCCCCATTTCCAACTTCAGAAAATACAAAAAAAAAGAAAATTAAACGTTCCTTAAATTAAAAAAGAATAAAAGACTTATTTTTTCATTTAAGATTCTACTTTAGCCTGACCAGACGGTGGCGCAGTAGATAAGAGCATAGGACTGGGATGCGGAAGGATCCAGGTTCGAGATCCCAAGGTTGCCAGCTTGAGCGCGGGCTCATCTGGTTTGAGCCAAAAAAAAAGCTCACTGGCTTGGACCCAAGGTCGCTGGCTCCAGCAAGGGGTTACTCGGTCTGCTGAAGGCCCATGGTCAAGGCACATATGAGAAAGCAATCAATAAACAACTAAGAAGTCATAACGTGCAATGAGAAATTAATGATTGATGCTTCTCATCTCTCTCCGTTCCTGTCTGTCTGTCCCTGTCTATCTCTGCCTCTGTAAAAAAAAAAAAAAAAAAAAAAGATTCTACTTTAATTTCTTTATTTACTGTGTTCCTTATTTTGTTTTCTCATCTTCCAAAAGTAAACAAGTTTAACACACTTAAAAAATCTATCATTTGAGTTTCTTTAAATGGTCATATATTACATTAGTCATAAAAGTAAAAATGTTCTTATGTCTTCTTAATGAGAATTTGGGGCCTAACTTAATAAAAAGATAACTGTTCTTAATAGGCTATTATTTCTAGAAAAATGAATACTAATCATGGGAGATTTAGCTAAATAAACACTTGAACTACCCTTCATCTACAAGACCACCAAGTTATTACAAGGAAGAAAATAATAGATGTTAACACACTTAAATAATTTCTCAGGGAAGTCTGCCAACTAAATTTTGTTATGAGAATTCATGTGTTATACCTTTTACACTCTTGCCTTTGGACATGATAAATTGGTTATTTAGCACAGGTGACAGGAGCAAGATTTCCTGATTTCTCAGGCTCAACTTCAGATCTCTTTTTTTAAAAAGTTCTGGGCTAACGGGCGCTGAGGATGGCTCTGAGGCCTCTGCCTCAGGCGCTAGAATGGCTCTGGATGCAACAGAGTGACGCCCCAGATGGGCAGAGCATCGCCCCCTGGTGGGCATGCCGGGTGGATCCCGGTCGGGTGCATGTGGGAGTCTGACTGCCTACCCCGTTTCCAGCTTCGGAAAAATGAAAAAAGTTCTGGGCTAATATGAAATATACTAAAAATTCTGAAAACATAGTTTTTTTTCCCTCAAATAAAATATATATTTCTGTTAAATGTCACTAACAGTACCCCAGCCCAGCTAATCAAAAAATGCAGTGAAAAGATGTTAAATTCTTAATATTTATACCTTTCTTTTCTTTTTTAAAAAATTCACTTTAGAGAGGGAAAAACACACACACAGAGATAGAGATTAAGGGAGGAAGAAGAGGGGAGAGGAGCAGGAAACATCAACTCCCAAATGTGCCTTGCCCAGGTAAGCCTGGGCTTTTGAACCAGCAACCTCAGTGTTCCAGGTCGACACTTGAGCCACTGAGCCACCACAGGTAAGGCCAGACCAGAGCTTTCTAAGTCATGACATACTCACCAAGAACACAATGGCAATACTGATGAGTTTTTCCTACAAAGGCTTTTTTTTATAATCTCTTAAAGAAACTTTTCTCATTATAAAATACATAATCACTGTGGCAAAAATTTTAAGTCTTTTTTAAGAAAAAAGTAAAATAATTACTTCCATTCCCACTAACCAGACTTGGATATTGTTAACATTTTGGTTTATTATCTGACATCTCTTTTCCATGCAGATACCTATGATTATATTTTTCTTCATATATCTTTTCCTTAAACATAAGTTCATAAGCATTTTCCTATGTTATTAACATTTTTCAAATACCTATTTTAAATAATCATACATCATATGTACCAAAGTTCATTTATTCTTCCTATTGCTAATGTTGTTCTAAGTTTTTTCACTCAATTATATTTTTAAAAAAGGTATTGGCTTATATTTGTTATTTCTAAACAGATTCCTACAAATAGGTGCATGGCAACTAATTATCTTCCAAAAGTTCTTGACACATACAGTCAAACTGCATATTACCTTACTTTATTTTCTAATATTCTATTTTTTGGTGCTGCTTCCTGTTCGGCTTAAAAATGACCCATATTCTGGGAGTTGCTTTAGAGCCTTACTCAATATCAACTGTATTTTGTACTATGGAGTAGTGAAAAGGGCACTGGGTTAGATGTAGAAAACATGGGTTTTAATTCCAGCTTGATCACTTACTAAATAGATGATGTAAGGGCCTGAGCTACTCACTCAATATCCTCACGTGTAAAATAGGATTAATGACACCTGCCCACCTTTCCTCCCAGAGTACATGTAAGGGTGAACTGAAACAAAGTGAGTTTAAAAAAAGAAAAGAAAAAGGGAAATGACCCCTTTAAAACTTGTTTTATTTAGTGACACAGGGCAAATATTATACATACACTCTGGGCACTTAATATTCTAAACAGAACAGTTATTGAGACAGAATAGTTCACAACAGGAGACCAGATAGCTTCAGCAATTTCCTCTCTGGAACTATGGTAAGGTGTCCAACATCTCAATAAAAGTCAAGTGTTAGGCCATTACTCTGGGCAAATAACAGTTTTATCTAAAACATATCTGAGGCATTTACAAGCAATTAACAGTTTTCCAGTTTAGTATAATCTATTATGTTCTGATTAATCAGTCTTACAAAGTGGTTACAGCAAATCTGCTGGGGTCTGACAAATTCCTACAAAATCAGTGGCTACAAGAAATATGATTAATAACACAAATTGATTTAAGTAAAAACTGGCCAAATTGTGATTCTGAGCCTCCACCTCCTCACAGCAAAATGTTAATAGATTCTGGTTTTTCTTTATTTATTAATTTTAGAGAGGAGAAAAAAAGTAGGGGAGGAGCAAATCGTAGTTGCTTCCTGTATGTGCTTTGACCAGGCGAGCCCAGGGTTTCGAACCAGGGACCTCAGCGTTCCAGGTCAACACTTTATCTGCTAAGCCACCACAGGTCAGGCAAAAACAGAAGTAATTAAAAAATAAGGACAGCCTAAAAACAGCCTGACCTGTGGTAGCGTAGCTGCTAAAGCATCAACCTGGAACGCTGAGGTGCCCCCCCCCCCTTTGAAACCCTGGGCTTGCCTGGTCAAAGCACACATGAGAGTTGAAGCTTCCTGCTTCCCTCCCAACTCTCTCCTCTCTAAAATGAACAAATAAAACCTTAAAACTTAAAAAAAAAAAAAAAAACCACACCTGTTTTTAATACATTCCCTTAAATATGTTATAGATGTTTCTGCATATTCATATAGTATTTCAAAATGACTTTGTATAAATGTGAAAAGACTGTTTAACCCTTTTTTTTTTTTTTTTTTTTTTTTTTCTTTTTCATTTTTCTGAAGCTGGAAACAGGGAGAGACAGTCAGACAGACTCCCGCATGCGCCCGACCGGGATCCACCCGGCACACCCACCAGGGGCGGTGCTCTGCCCCCCAGGGGGCGATGCTCTGCCCATCCTGGGCGTCGCCATATTGCGACCAGAGCCACTCTAGCGCCTGAGGCAGAGGCCACAGAGCCATCCCCAGCGCCCGGGCCATCTTTGCTCCAATGGAGCCTTGGCTGCGGGAGGGGAAGAGAGAGACAGAGAGGAAAGCGCGGCGGAGGGGTGGAGAAGCAAATGGGCGCTTCTATGTGCCCTGGCCGGGAATCGAACCCGGGTCCTCCGCACGCTAGGCCGACGCTCTACCGCTGAGCCAACCGGCCAGGGCTGTTTAACCCTTTTAATGAGCTTTTTTTTTTTTTTTCAAAAAATGAAATCAGTTCCAGTTCCAGTTTTATTAACTTAAAATCATGTTTGTTTGATAACCAATTTATGGAGACAAGAGGTACATTTGCCATTAAATGCTGCCTCACACATTTTTAAAATAAATCCATTGTACTCTAGATGGTCAGGAGGCACAAGGACATACATGAATGCTCGTACTTAAAGTATAGTTCTGAGGCCTGACTGCTGGTGTTGCAGTGGATTGAGCATTGGCTTGGGACACTGAGGACCCAGGTTCGAAACCCCAAGGTCGCTGGCTCAGCAAGAGATCACCGGCTCAGATTTGTTTTGTTGGGCACTATTCTAAGCTTTTTACATTTATTGTTAAGTTTTTACAATGACCTATGATGTAGAGGCTTAAATTACTTCCATTTTATAAACAAAAACACTCCTTCCTTTTCTGCAGTGTCCACCATTCACCACTTACATGAATACCTCCTTTCAACTATTTCTTCAGCACCTAGCCTTAATTATCTACCAATATCCTATCACAATATTCCTTAATGCGTTGAAAAAAAATTAATTTTAAAAGTTACCTACAAATAATAAAAGGGACAAAATTAATAACTTGCTAAACTTGAGTTCTATCTGTTTATACCTCTCATTTACTGGCTATCAAAAGTTGGTCTTGAGATAATGGAGGTATTGCTACTGTAAATGTCCTGTACAGTAAGTAAGAGCCTAGACTTAGTCAATAGTCTTGAATAGACCATGTCACCTTGGGCAGGTCACCTGATCTCAGCTTTATAGTTCCTCTACTTATCTCACAGGGCTAGTGTGAGAATTAACTACAATGAGCAGAATTCAAACTCATATACAAATATAAGTTTTTGGCTCTCATTTTCTTGTCCAACTATTTAAGGGAAGCAAAGCCCCTGATATAATAAAAGAATACCAAGAGTCAAAAATACTCCCCTAAATACATTATACCAATTAGATACTCATTTTGATAAACAAGCTCCTCTTTCAAATATTTCCTGGTAGAGCTGATGCTATTGTTCATTCACATTTCTGTATGCTGCTGTTTTTAGGATTCACATATCATCTCTTCACAAAATCACTGAGTCTCAAAAGGAAAGAATAAAATTCTCCAGCAGCTGTGTTTTAAAATGTCCTGTTCAGTGTATCACAAAGTTGTATTGGGTGGTGTTGGCAAGAACCTCTCTGCTTCTGTTTGGCAAACTTTCAAAAATACACATCCACAAAATCTTAGGCAACAAGTCTCAGTAAATGAAAAAAGAAAACAGGTTTTACTAAATGCCATGCAGAGCATTTCCACATAGATTATCTAATCTTATATAGCCTCAAAACAGCTCTGTGAACAAAGTATTATTACGGATGAGGAAAACAGGACTCTGCCGACTGAAAAGGACAATTTTTGTAAAGAAACAAAAATGACAAGATATAGACCAACATAAGTTAAACTACTACTTTCAAGTGCCTATTCTTTCTTGAATCCTTCCCTTTCCATCCTTACTATGGATATCACTGACAAGAACGCCTATATGCCCTGCCCCAATCCTGAAGGACTCGATACCAAACTCAAAGATTTGGGAGCAATAGGTGAAGAGAAGAAATCTGCAATGAATATATATCTCTAACATGAGAACTGAGATATTTAAGTAGATTATATAATCCAAGCTAAAATGAGTTTCTATTACAAACTATGTTAAATGCAACTTTCTATACTAAAAGCAGTTGGGGGCCTTAATGCAATTCTTCTAGAATATTTTCTTGAAACTGGAAACAAAAGATTTCAAAGAAAGGTTTCTACAGTTTGTTTGCTATTGTGCTAAGGAAAAAAAACCTCCACACCTCAACAGTGAGTTAGATTTTGTGTGTGTGTTTTATTTTACTGATTTGAGAGAGAGAGGAAACAGGGAGAGAAGCAGAAACATCAATTTGTTCCTATATGTGCCACAGCAACCTCTGTACATCCAGACCATGACCAACCAAGCATTCTGGCCAGGGTGAGTTAGATACACTTTTGGTAAAATATACTACTCTAGAATATCACTTACTCTCAATATGACTGAAGAATTTAACTTCTATGCCTCAGTTTTATTTATAAATAGGACCAGTACCTGTCTACTACTCATAATTACTGTAAGTGTAAAAGATACTACATCCCACATGCTTCCCTGATTCCAAAACAATCTTATATCTCATCTGTCACTGCTGCCCAGACCAGAATCCTTGGCTTTGCTGGTCAGTGCCAAATCACATCTATTGAAATTCTTATTAATTCTGAGCTGATCTGAAACAAATACTGATATTGATGAAGATAACAGAAACCCCACAATACATCACTACAAAAAACCATGCACAGGCCCTGGCCGGTTGGCTCAGCGGTAGAGCGTCGGCCTGGCGTGCGGGAGACCCAGGTTCGATTCCCGGCCAGGGCACATAGGAAAAGCGCCCATTTGCTTCTCCACCCCCCCCCCTTCCTCTCTGTTTCTTTCTTCCCCTCCCGCAGCCAAGGCTCCATTGGAGCAAAGATGGCCGGGGCGCTGGGGATGGCTCCTTGGCCTCTGCCCCAGGCGCTGGAGTGGCTCTGGTTGCGGCAGAGCGACCCCCCGGAGGGGCAGAGCATTGCCCCCTGGTGGGCAGAGCTTAGCCCCTGGTGGGCGTGCCGGGTGGATCCCAGTCGGGCGCATGCGGGGAGTCTGTCTGACTGTCTCTCCCCGTTTCCAGCTTCAGAAAAATACAAAAAAAAAAACAAAAAAAAAAAACCCATGCACAAACTTGTTTAAAAGACTGTCAATTCAAATACTCAAGATGAGCCACTGTATGAAAAAAAATTGAAATCATCTAAAATTCATATATGAAACTTGTTTTCCAAAACTTGACTGTAATCCTAAAAAATTTTTACATTACCTATAATAACTTGTGAAAAAAAACTTTTCTAAGTTACTATCAATAGCTTTAAAAATATTAGAAAATCAGCCTGACCAGGCGGTGGCACAGTGGATAGAGCGTCGGACTGGGATGCAGAGGACCCAGGTTCGAGACCCCAAGGTCACCAGCTTGAGTGCGGGCTCATCTGGTTTGAGCAAAATCTCACCAGCTTGGACCCAAGGTCGCTGGCTTGAGCAAGGGGTTACTCGGTCTGCTGAAGGCCTATGGTCAAGGCACATATGAGAAAGCAATCAATGAACAAATAAGGAGTCGCAATGAAAAACTGATGATTGATGCTTCTCATCTCTCTCCGTTGTCTGTCTGTCCCTGTCTATCCCTCTGACTCTATGTCCCTATTAAAAAAAATACATACCTGACCTGTAGTGGCACAGTGGATAAAGCGTCAACCTGGAAACACTGAGGTTGCCGGTTCAAAACCCTGGCTTGCCTGGTCAAGGCACATATGGGAGTTGATGCTTCCTGCTCCTCCCCCTTCTCTCTCTCTCTCTCTCTCTCTCTCTCTCTCTCTCTCTCTCTCTCTCCCCCTCCCTCCCTCCTCTCTAAAATGAATAAATTAAAAAAAAATACATATTAGAAAATTTTTTCTATTCTTTATGGAAAATGATAGTATAAAGCACCAAAGTAAATGCAAACCAAAATATGAAAGAATATGAATATCACTGATGTGTCAGGTAGTTAACAAGAATATCATTTTTCCTAAATTCTGTGAAATATAAGCTATTTGTCAGCTTTAAAACCTTTAAAATTCATTGTGATTTTTATTTTCATTCTAAGTAAATATTCATTTTCATATTCAATACATGCAAAACACCCGGCACTATCCCATGAACATGGTTGTAACTTATAATTTATGACAGGGAAAAAAAGTACCAATACCTCCATTTCAAACAGAAATACAAGACACCAGCTTGCAATTCTCCCTCCAGGAAAACTTGAGGGCCTAAGAGTCTATTCTTTCATTAAGCCCAGGACATATACCTCCCTCCACTGATAACTTGGGTAGCGACAAGAGTCCAAAGAAGTGAAAATACAGTGGAGGAAACCATTCTTTAAAGTGACAGTACTGTTTGAAGTCTAAGAGGTAGGCAACTGTGTGAATCATGGAAGATTGTGGAGACAGGTGTGCAGGGAAATCCTGGCAGAAAGTAACCTTTTAACTAATGTACGTAGAAGTGAACAAAATTTGAGAAATGAACAAAGGGGAAGGGTTTTCAGGCAGAAAGAAAAGATAATTAGACTTGTAAAACTACATAAAATGGACTAGAAAGTGAAATCAAGTTTTCATTCTATAAATAATGTATTAATCAAATGAGAATAAAGAGCAACATTCTGCTGTTGAAGGCTTTCTTAAAAGTATAAAGTAGCTCAAATAACTTAAGAATGGCCTGACTAGGTGGTAGCACAGTGGATACAGAGTCAGACTGGGACTCGGAGGGCCTAGGTTCAAAACCTCATGGTCGCAGGCTTGAGCGTGGGGGTCGCTGCCTTGAGCATGGGATCATATACATGACCCCATGGTTGCTGGCTTGAGCAAGGGGTTACTAGCTCTGCTGTAACCCCAGGTCAAGGCACATATGAGAAAGCAATCAATGAACAACTAAGGTGCTGCCAGGAAGAATTGATGCTTGTCTTCCTCCCTTCCCGTCTCTCTGTCCCTATCTGTCCCTCTCTCTGACTCTGTCAAAAAAACAAAAACTTAAGAATGGATTTAATTCTTTTGAACGTATTTCAAATTTCCTTAAAACGTACTAGATATTGCCAACCCAGAAAGAACTGGGTAGTTCAATCAAGGAAACTGAACAGACGATATTAACGTTCTTGGTTACCAAGGTAAAGCAAAAGAAACAGCAAAAAACAAACAAAAACAACAAACCAAAAGTTCAAGGAATACATTATAAATGTAGATTAACAATGGTTAAATAGAAGACTATTCACAAATGTTAAAATTATCCTAATTCTCAAGTTAACTTTAATTTCAAAAACACTGTTCAGAATTATCTCTTACACGTACTTAGATGGAAATAAGTCTACGGCACCCTGTAGGGAGTAGGTGGTAGGACTCCAACATTTCCTTGTATACACAACTCCCTTTTACCCCTCCGTTTTACAGCATCAGTGGCACCCTGCGCTTTTAAAAAACTCTTTGAGTGTGCCCTGCTGTCAGTGCTCCTTTTAAAAGCGATTCTTGCTAAAACTTCCTAAGAATGAACTCTTAAGTATTGTAGAATGGACAGAAGCAAGCGAAACGCTCTAAATAGCAAGCAGCGTTTAATTAAAGCTACAAAAACCTAGCCCCCTCGATCGACTACGCCTGGATTCTTTTTTGTTTTGTTTCAATCTGCCTGGGGCAGCAGCATAGGCAGGAAGGCGGAGACTGGACTCGCCTGCCAAGTCTCTGCTCCCGGTCACACAGAGGCAGCGCCCGCAGGTTAATGCCAAATCCATCCCCCACCCTCTTTAGCCATTCATCGCGGTCCTCTCCCCTCCCCCCATCATGTGACCGCAGCCTGGACTCCAGGCTTGTTTTTCCCCTCCGCTCTGCCCCAGCGCGCAGGCGCCTCGGAGCCCATTCATTCGAACTGCGTAACAATGAGCCCCGGGGCCCAGCGTCTCCCCGAGCTCCCCAACTCCGCCCGCGCCCGTCTCCGACCCGAAGGAGGGGGCGCCTCACTGGGGTCCCCCATCTCCGGCCGGTCCTCCATTGCAAGCCAACCTCCGACCCTCTGCCCACACACGGGGGAGTTGAAGTCAAACTTTCCTGGGCAGCCCCGGCACCGCATCGTCCCGTCCCCCACCCAGATCCTCCCCATCTCGGCACCAGGTCCGACTACCCACCGCGCAACCGGGCCCGGAGCAAGTCCTAGCCGGTTTCTCCTCTACCCCGCCCCGAGACCCCTCGAGCCGCGCCGCCGCCAAGCCCAGGTGAGCTCGCGGGGGCCACTGGTGCGGTGGGTTCGCAGCGGGCAGTTACCAGACGGTCCACTGCCCCATCGTGAGGACCACCCTTCGAAGACTAGGAGCGCGGCCGCGACCTCGCCCAGCCGCCCGTTCCCCTCAAGACCGTGCCCCTCCCTTCCCCACCCCCACCCCTCCCAAACAGACACAACAAACCCGCCGCGGAGTGAAGGGAGTCCCGGCGCGGGCGGCCCTGGCGGCGACATCACCACCGGAAGCTTATGTAACCCCTCCCCGACTGACGCCGGCCTCTCAAGCGTCCGTTACTGCTCCCGCCACCGCTCTTACTCCTGAACCGAAACTTTCCTACTTACCAAACCCGTCGCCATTACCAAGTCTTTCAAGCTTCGTCTTCCCCCTCCCTCAACCCCCCTGGAGGTTGAGCCGCCTCCCAGCCTTTTCGCTTTCTTATTGGTCTGCAGAACTGCCACTCGATAGTTTTTCTTTCCTATTGGGTGATACTGTGGCCCCTCTCGGTTGGCGGGCTTGTATTGACTTTTCTGTTGTGTTTACTGGAGAAGATGGCATGTCAGTCACTAAATGAGCCCTTTGGATTGGATTGCTGCCGGGACTCCGGGAACCTACGCCAAACTTTACCCCCGAAATGGATTGTGGGTTCGTAGTCTGAGCCTCTCTTGTTACCGCTGGGAAACCGCGCGCGGGAGGAACCGGTTAGACTACATATCCCAGAGGTGCGTGAACAGCGCAGTCTTGATAGTAAACACGAGTCATAGGGACACGTGTATCAGCTCGTTTGTTTTGGTCTCTGGGACAAAAAGGAGGAGGCGGAGGAAGGAGTATTTTAAAGCTTTTGACTCTTCTCTTCTTCTGAACCTGTCCTAGAACTCAGAGCTGCCCCAGCCTCTTGTAGCACTGGGTCCGGCCATAAACAGCCAAAGTATCTCGCTGCCCAAAGTTTGGCAGCAGGCCAAGGTATTGTTTTCGTGCTAGGGGAAGGAGATGACTACACACTGGCGGAAGCAGTGCAGCCTCGGGAGAGACCCAGTCACCCACAATTCTCGGTCCCAGTCATGATGGGGACAATAAGGGTGGTGCTGGGCTCCAGTAGAAAAAACTAGCTTTTCTTTATCCTGAGCCTTACGTCGTCATCCCCAAGGCAGTGACAAGGTTTCTTTGCCAGGTCAATTGGGTTCACACAAGATTTGTTGCTGGCAATATGCCAGGCATTGAGAGGCTAGGGAATGGGCAGTTGAGAGAGAAGCTGAGGGTCTGGAGAAATTACAAAACTGTAAGGGGAGGAGGTGGGCAATTACTATTTGTTTTGAAATTGAGGGAAGTCAGAACGGTGTTTTCCTTATTGACCAGCTTGCTCGTACATTACTGTAATACAAAGAGGTAGAATGTGAGGTAAGCTGATTTAATTTGTGAATTATCACGTAAGTTTCACTCGTGAGTTTTTAGAAACCATTTTTCCTCTCCAGGTGGTTTCCCATGATGAAAGAAAGAATGTCTTTCCACTTCGTTTCCACTAGGAGTTCCTCAAATTATTAATGCCCCGCTGACTCGAGGATGGCTTCTCTGCTTTACAGTAGCCTTCACTTTAAACATGGCTGTCCATCATAGCCCATCCAGTCTGTAATTGATGTGTTTACCATTCACATTACAAAGGCATTATTAAGCCTTTTCCCTATGAACCTTTAGTGTTTAATCATTTAAGCTATGCTTTGGGTTTTGTATCTTTAGATCGTTATATGTATGCTTCAAGTTTAAGAGGAGGAAAACTTACATTAGTAAGAAATCAGTAAAGTCAAACATTTGGAAAGAACCTGAAATCATAGCTAATTATTTCTTTTTATTTTATTATTATTATTTTAATTAATTTTTTTTTATTTTATTTTTTTGCAAGAGAATGGGATGGATAGACAGACAGGAGGGAGAGAGATGAGAATATCAATTGATTGTGGCACCTTAGTTGTTTATTGATTGCTTTCTCATATGATCTGTGATCCCTTGCTCAAGCCATCAACCTTTGGGCTCAAGCCAGTGACCATGGGGTCATGTCTATGAGCCCTCGCTCAAGCCAACCACCCTGTGCCGTGCGCAAACCAGATAAGCCCATGCTCAAGCCAGATAAACCCTCGCTCAAGCCAGCTAACTCGGGGCCTTGAACATGGGTCCTCAGCATTCCAGGCCAATGCTCTATCTGCTGCGCCACAGCCTCGTTAGGCACTAATTATTTTTTAATTAATTCCTTAATTATATTTCTTGAATTTTTAAAAATATTTTATTTATTGACTTTAGAGAGAGGAGAGGAGGTGGGGAAAGAGCAGGAAGCATCAACTCGTAGTAGTTGCTCCTCGTCTGTGTGTTGACCAGGCAAGCCCAGGGGTCTCAAACTGGTGACCTCAGCATTCCAGGTTGACCCTTTTTCTGCCCTGCCACCACAGGTCAGGATACATTTTTTGAATTATTTTATTTTATTTTTTTGTATTTTTCTGAAGTTGGAAACGGGGAGGCAGTCAGACAGACTCCCGCATGACTCCCGCATGCGCCCAACCGGGATCCACCAGGGGGCGATGCTTTGCCCATCTGGGGCGTCGCTCTGCCCATCTGGGGTGTCGCTCTGCCGCAATCAGAGCCATTCTAGCGCCTTAGGCAGAGGCCACAGAGCCATCCGCAGCTTCCAGGCAAACTTTGCTCCAATGGAGCCTTGGCTGCTGGAGGAGAAGAGAGAGGGAGAGGAAGGAGAGGGGGAGGGGTGAAGAAGCAGATGGGCGCTTCTCCTGTGTGCCCTGGCCGGGAATCGAACCCGGGACTCCCGCGCCCCAGGCCGACGCTCTACCACTGAGCTAACCGGCCAGGGCCATTATTTGAATTTTTAAATCTGCCTAAAAGCCACATAATTCATGAAATCCAAAGTTACTCTCATACATTGAAACAAGTTTCCAAATTCTTTTGGGTACTCCCTGTGTGGACAGACAGGGGGCCATACACTAAACTAAACCTGACAAACTCAGGGGAGGCATGGAGGCCTTATAGATTTGGAGATCTAAAATAACCACATAGGATGATATGAAATTAAAACTTTCTAACTAAAAGTCATGACAGGTAGTCATGTCCTAGGATAGTATCTTCCCTAACAAAGGCCAATCATTACCTTGACTAAGCCTATCTGAAACCGGGAAAATATTCGTGTTCGTGCTGCCTGTCACCACTCAGCCAAACAAGTAGAGACAAGGGTTGTATATGGGCACTTTATTCAGCTGGCCAGTGATCTGAGAAGGTGGGGGTTTTGTTCCCAAAAAACATCTTAATATCTAGTCTCAGCCAACTTTTTTCATAAGGAAAAGAAAAAGGTAGGTAAGGGGTCTGGAATTTAGGAATGTGGGGTTGATGCTGGACATGGCCCTTCCACCTCCCTAGTCCCTGACACAGGAGTCGGGATCCTTTTTGGCTGAGAGAGCCATGAACGCCACATATTTTAAAATGTAATTCCGTGAGAGCCATACAACAACCCGTGTACGTTAAGCATTATCCAATAAAAATTTGGTGTTGTCCCGGAGGACAGCTGTGATTGGCTCCAGCCACCCACAACCATGAACAGGAGCGGTAGGAAATGAATGGGTTGTAACACGTGAGAATGTTTTATATTTTTAACCTTATTATTTTTTTCATTAAAGATTTGTCTGCGAGCCAGGTGCAGCCATCAAAAGAGCCACATCTGGCTCGCGAGCCATGGGTTCCCGACCCCTGCCCTGACACCATGGTCATAGATTCTGGCCATGAGCTATGGAAGACAGAGTAATAAAACTGCACGTGAGGTTTTACTAAATACAAAGTAACTGAGTCACCAGATATTATCAAAGAGAAACAGCACAGAATGGTGCGTACACACACACCCCCCCTCCCTGCTTGCCTGATTGCCTGCTTGCATTCCCAGACAGTTTTGTTTGAGCAGTCACCCAGGACTTAGCTCTACAAACTGCAGCCCCCACCCCTCAACACAGTGCAGAGCTTTCACTGACATGGCGCCATCGGTGCTGCCGCTGTCTGTAAGTAATAAACGCTATGTCTATCTGGTCCTCCTTGTGGTTTTTTGGGATCCCCAAACAACACCAGACTGATTTTCCCAGACTGGATCTCCTGTGTTACAAGGGAAAAGCTAATTAGATAAAAGCTGCAGTCCAGGGATTCTTCTAGCAACTTTTCATCTGCTGACCAGTAATTCTTTATCTGCATCTTGTCAGCAGGCATTCTGTCCTTGGAGCACAGGGCTTAGATACCATTTTTTTTTTTTATGTATCTTCTGGGCCTGGGGTACAAGGTGGATTGCTTGCAGTCTCATGAAGTCATATGGGCCCATTCATGTATACAGCACCTGAAACAAAGCTTTTTTACTTGCATTACTCAATCCTATAGATTAGAACTAAAAGCTATTCTTACTAAAACTAAATTTCTAACTCTTGAGTTCCCCCATCATGTCTATTGTTCTTTTGCATCTACAAAAAGAGACCTCTGGTGTGTCAGGGTAATTTCCTTTTTTTTCCATACCCTTTAGAGCACATCCACTCACCAGAGCACAGACCACAAATCCCTTCATTGTTATTGTATTAATTATTGACTGTTGTCTGACCTGTGGTGGTGCAGTGGATAAAGCATCAACCTGGAACACTGAGATCACTGGTTCAAAAGCTCAGGCTTGCCTGGTCAAGGCACATATGAGAGTTGATGCTTCCTGCTCCTCCCCTCTTCTCTCTCTTTCTCTTTCTCTCTCTTTCCCCCTCTCTAAAAATATGAGTAAATAAAAAATTATTGACTGTTAGCTATCCTATTCCAACCTATGTAAAAGAAGTTTTTGTTTATTCTTCTTACTTTTTATCTAATCCTAGGATTTCCCCACTTACTTTCTCCCACCTCCCTAATTTATCGCCAGCGAATTTCAGGCAACCCCGTTATGTCTCCTCCTTTGATTCTAATGTATAAAATAAGATGCAAAACTGCCATTCTCTGGAGCATTTTCTCAAACAGAGATTTTGCTTCCAGATAATTGTCATCAGTTTGGCTGAAACTCATAAATTTTTTTACTGATGTTACCAAAACAGCATCTGGCCCTTTGGTCTGCCTAGGGCCAGCCATTAATGGGAGGGTTCTTGACTTCATACAGGAAAAATTTCACATGAGTCTAGGTGATACTGGGAGTACCTTTATTAAAGCTGCGGACTATGAGACAAGAAAGGACACAAGAAACACAGGAGAGCCTGGGCAGGGCTGCTTTGTCTGTCTTCACGTGCCTCTTTGGAAAGAAATGGGCCTAGGGCAGTGTTTCCCAACCTTTTTTGTGCCATGCCCCACCTTAACCTTTCTAAAATTTTTATGTCCCCCCCTATGTCCCATACATAATTTTTAACATTAAAAAATTGATTTGTTGCCTGACCAGGCGGTGGCGCAGTAGATAGAGCGTCGGACTGGGATGCGGAAGGATCCAGGTTCGAGACCCCAAGGTCGCTAGCTTGAGCGTGGGCTCATCTGGTTTGAGCAAAAAGCTCACCGGCTTGGACCCAAGGTCACTGGGCTCCAGCAAGGGGTTACTCAGTCTGCTGAAGGCCCACGGTCAAGGCACGTATGAGAAAGCAATCAATGAACAACTAAGAAGTCGCAATGCGCAACGAGAAACTAATGATTGATGCTTCTCATCTCTCTCCATTCCTGTCTGTCTGTCCCTGTCTATCTCTGCCTTAAAAAAAAAAAAAATTGATTTGTTCACTTAATAAACATAAATGATAGGTTCTAGGAAGAAATCACTATGAAATTGTTAACAAAACACAGTAAGTAAAATTTCAAAACATATAATGAAAAACAGAAATTTAAATTCCAAATAATTTTAATACAGATTTTTCTATATTAATTTATTATTTTAATTTAGTGTGATCCTTGCGCTTGATGCTTGCTGCACAGAGATTTTATATTAGGTTCCAATTTGGTTAGCTTTAGTCTCAAGTCTCCACATTGTGTTATATCCAGCCAATTTCTTTTTTTTACCAGTAAATCATTTACAGCACTAAATCCACATTCAGCTAAAAATGAAGATGGAAACGGTAGCAATAGTTTTCTTGCACATTTGGTTGAATTTGGGTATTTGATTTCTGTTTCCTCACAAAGCCATGCCATCGCTCCTTTGATATTAAATAAAGCTTTAACTGACTCATCATTTTGCAATTCTGCGAGTTCTTCTTGATACTGCATATTTGATATATCAGACAAATCCACTAACATTGGCTGCATCATCCATGTTGGGAAATCAATTTGTTTTAAATCAGAAAATCTTTCTTTTAAATCAGCCGATAGAATATTCAAATGATTGACAATAACAAGTAAAGCGGTATCAGTTACTTCACATTTTTGGAGGCAATGAAACTGTTTAAAGTTTTTGTTGTTAATATGTTTCTGACATAACTCAATATTGGTAATGAAATCAAACATCTTTGCTTTTGCATCGATAAGAGTTTTATTTGTTCCTTGAAGTTGCTTATTTAATATATTTAGTTTTTCAAAGATATTGGCTAATTAACTCACAAATGCTTTACCATCTATTGTTAACAGATACTTCATTTCAGGTTTGCCACTTAAAAAATCACTAAGAGTATCAAACAGTTCCATAAATCTTTTCAAACAGTTTCCTTTAGATGGCCATCTTACTTCAGTATGAAGTAAAAGTCTCACATGGTCTTCATTTTGTTCTTCACAAAATAGCTTGAGAAGACGCTCACATTTGGCACTACCTTTAATAGCATTAACACACTTTATTACTGTATGTAATACTTCATTCAGAACAGGCGAGATGTTTTTAGCTACCAAGTTTTCCCTATGAATAACACAATGCACAAGAATCATTTCTGGATTCGCATCTTTCATCAATTTTAAGCAGCCATTTTTCTTGCCCATCATATTGGGAGCACCATCTGCAGCACAAGATGTTATATTTTTCATTGGTATATCATTGACATCTAAGTAATTTTTTAGCTTATATATATCTTTGGAGGTAGTGGTGCTTTCTAATCTTTTACAGAACAACATTTCTTCAGCAAAATGTCCTTTATCAATATATCTTATGTAAGTTATCAATACTGCCTCACTGTCTCTCAAAGTTGATTCATCCATTTGCAAGGAGAATTTTCTTGTTTTCAGCTTTTCAGTAAGTTGTTTTTCAATATCCTCACTCATTTTGTCTATTCTTCTGCTAACAGTATTGTCACTGAATGGCATAGCTTTTACATCTTTGTCATCTTTTTCAAGAACCGTTTTAAGAAATGCTGATATTGACAGTTTTATTAAATTCTCTCCTATAGTGTGATTTTCTCCAGTTTTAGCAATGAATAGAGAAATTTGATAACTAGCCTCAAGAACACAATTATTAGTTGAAGTATGAGCAGTAAATAGAGACTTTAATGTTGTTATTTTTTCAAAATTTTTCTTTAAAGTTTTAAAGTAACTCAAATCTGAATTAATATGAGCACTATGTTTCACCTTCAAATGCACCTCAAGACGACCTCGTTTCATTGATTCATTGGTCAAGCATTGCTGGCATAAAAGACAAAAAGGAATCCGCTCATCGTGAACAGCGGGTATGAACCCAAATTTTAAATATTCCTCCGAATATTGACGAGTTTTTTTCTTGCTTGCACCACTCATTTTACTATGGGCTATAAGAAATGAAAATAAGATTAAAAACTAATATTAAAGTATGTGTTAAAATATATTCAATGTGACATAGAGTAAACATATACTAAAAATTCATATTTATTTAAATGTATTTAACACATTTACTACACGACCACCGCAAATCAAAAGATATCTATATTTTTTCCACTTGACAAAATTTTCTGGAAAGTTATGCTTCTAAAATTAAAATTATCGTGCATGCACTATTATAGCCCCAATAATATTTATAAAATATTAGTGCTTTCTAGCCCCAATGCAAGAAGTACTTAATAAAGAGTTTAATATTGATAAAAATAAAATCAAATACTTACCAATTATATCTATACAATATATATATATGTATATTTATTAAATCAACGAGCTTTTACAACAGTTTTGACTGACACTTATTTCAAATTAACACCAACTGAATGATGTGAAACACTACAGAAGTTGCGATGGGCCAATTAGGTGAGAATAACTGCGTTGTTTAGCGAATTTTTAAAACGTCCGGGGTTCCCCGCGGCAGACGGCACGCTCCGCGGTGAACCCAGGATGAAGTTTACTTGACGACGCCAATCACCCAGTTGATATTTTGGTCTCGTCAAACGAAATTATACTTAATAATTATTTACCGCAATTATTTAAGAATTGCATTTTTTGTTAAATTTGGCACCGATATCTAGCATTGCATTTAAATGGCCCGGGGCGAAAGAGTTAAAGTCCTGTCGAGTCCATCTTCAAATTGCCCCCCTTAACTATCGAATTGCCCCCCTGTGGGGCGTGGGCCCCACGTTGGGAAACACCGGCCTAGGGGCTATCATGCTTTGGCTCACTGGGAAGTCAGAGGACAGAATAAGCAACGGGAGAGCCTGGGTGGAGGAGACCTTGGAAACAGGTTCAGGGGGTCAGCCTGGAACGAGCTGCTGCTGCCCACTGCTCCCCTGGTGGGTTCCCCTGGTTGCAGGTTTCATAGGGACCCATAAAGTTTAGGAGGTACATACCTGTCGGGGGAGGGGGAATGGGAAGGAGGAAGGCATGGGTGTACTTCCCAGAGGGAGAAGCTGAGTCCTTTGTTTTGAGGGTTTTTGTTTTATTTTGTTGTTGTTTTTTTTGTATTTTTCTGAAGCTGGAAACGGGGAGAGACAGACAGACTCCCGCATGCGCCCAGGGATCCACCCGGCACGCCCACCAGGGGCTACGCTCTGCCCACCAGGGGGTGATGCTCTGCCCCTCAGGGGCGTCACTCTGCCGCGACCAGAGCCACTCTAGTGCCTGGGGCAGAGGCCAAGGAGCCATCCCCAGCGCCCGGGCCATCTTTGCTCCAATGGAGCCTTGGCTGCGGGAGGGGAAGAGAGAGACAGAGAGGAAGGGGGTGGGGGCTGGAGAAGCAAATGGGCGCTTCTATGTGCCCTGGCCGGGAATTGAACCTGGGTCCCCCGCACGCCAGGCCGACGCTCTACCGCTGAGCCAACCGGCCAGGGCCTGTTTTGAGGGTTTTTAAAGACTGGGAGTTTGGGGGGAGGATTCCAATAGAATATTCATATTGGTAAGCTTCAGGTTAGGGGTCATTAGTCCTTGTAGCTGGTCCTGGAGTCACCTTGTCCTGGAGCTAAAATACAACAGAGAGCCTGACCTGTGGTGGTGCATTGTATAGAGCGTTGACCTGGAACATATAGGTCACAGGCTTGAAGCCCTGGGCTTGCCTAGTCAAGGCACATACAACGAGCCAGTAATAAACAACTAAAAATTAAGCAACTATGAGCTAATACTTCTCACACCCCACCCCCTCTCCTCTTTCTGTAAAATCAGTAAATAAAATCTTTAAAATAAAATTAAATTAAATTGCCTGACCAGGCAGTGACACAGTGGATAGAGAATCAGACTGGGAGGCAGAGGACCCAGGTTCGAAACCCTGAGGTCACTGGCTTGAGCGCAGGCTCCTCTGGCTTGAGTGCAAGCTCACCAGCTTGAGCGCAGGGTTGTTGGCTTGAGCATGGGATCATAGACATGACCTCATGGTCACTGGCTTGAGCCCAGAGGTTGCCAGCTTGAAACCTAAGGTCGCTGGCTTGAGCCCAAGGTCTGCTGTAGCACCTCCTACCTCCCATCAAGGCACAAATGAGAAAGCAATTAAAGAACAACTAAGGTGCCACAACAAAGACTTGATGCTTTTCATCTCTTTCCCTTCCTTTCTATCTGTCCCTCTCTCTGTCTCTGTCGCAAAAAAATAAAATACAACTGAGGCCTAGATGTGATCTCTAGGGAGGTGACATTCTGCATCTGGCTGTAAATTGCTTGTCCAGTTGTGATAAGGTGCCAAGGAACTGTAAAACTTAGCAATAGCAACTCATTTTCAAGAGGAAAAGTCAGGCCTCTTCCCCCCTCCTTTCTGTGGAGAAAGGCAGGAGAAAAGTGCAGGAGCTTCCTAGCTTACAAGGGCAGCTGGGCCATCTAGTCATAGTTTAACTGTTCCTAGAATTCTCAGAAAGGGTGCCTGGGGCCACTTGCCACACAGAGCAAAGAAGATAGAACATATCTGAAAACCTTAGAAAACAATGTTTATGTACCTTAATCAAGAATTCCTATACTTGGACTCACCCTAAAGTCATGAGAGTAACATATCCAGTGGTCGGCAAACTCATTAGTCAACAGAGACAAATATCAATAGTACAACGATTGCCTGACCAGGTGGTGGCGCAGTGGATAGAGCGTCGGACTGGGATGCGGAAGGACCTAGGTTCGAGACCCCGAGGTCGCCAGCTTGAGCGCGGGCTCATCTGGCTTGAGCAAAGAGCTCACCAGCTTAGACCCAAGGTCGCTGGCTCCAGCAAGGGGTTACTCAGTCTGCTGAAGGCCCGCGGTCAAGGCACATGTGAGAAAGCAATCAATGAACAGCTAAGAAGTCGCAACGCGCAATGAGAAACTGATAATTGATGCTTCTCATCTCTCTCCGTTCCTGTCTGTCTGTCCCTGTCTATCTCTGCCTCTGTAAAAAAAAAAAAAAAAAAAAAAAAAAAAAATAGTACAACGATTGAAATTTTTTTTGAGAGCCAAATTTTTTAAACTTAAACTATATAAGTAGGTACATTTCTTATCGAGGTACCGCCCCCACGTGGTATTTTTGTGGTAGAGCTCAAAGAGCCAAAGAGCCGTATGTGGCTTGCAAGCCGCAGTTTGCGGACCAGGGGCGTCTAGACGAAGGGATCACAAGCCCCTCCTTACCCACTCCAACTAGTACTTGATTTTGTATAAAAGCAGGCTCAGAACTGTATTAGGCCCTACATGATTTGGGATTGTGCCCTATGTAGCTTGCCGGCTAATAAAGCTACTCTTACTAAAATTTCTTCTGTAACCTGCTTTGGTGTCTCTATGTAACCCGCGGATTAAAGTACAATACTTTATAACACAGTCTATCCAGCTATTTGTCTCAGTTTCCCCATTCTACTTGCATTCTTCCCCATTTCCCTGCCTTACTATCCTGCCTGACAGGTTTGAACATTACTTAATTACTTACGTTGACATCTGTTTGAATCCTTGAAGTGAGTTGATTATAAAATAGTCCTCCCTACCATGTGATCAAAGTTTTACTTTTGTATTCACAAATAGTAATCAGCCTGACCTGTGGTGGCACAGTGGATAAAGCATTGACCTGGAACACTGAGGTTGCTGGTTCTAATCCCTGGGCTTGCCTGGTCAAGGCACTTACAGGAAGAAACTACTACAAGTAGATGCTTCCTGCTTCTCTCCTCTCTTTCTCTTTCTCTCTCTTTCACTCTCTGTTTATCCTTCTCTTCAAAAATCAATAAATAAAAATCTAAAACAAAAAAACTTTACATAGTAATCCAACATATATATAAGGTCTACCGGAAAGTTCTGTCCGTTTTTGGAATAAAACAAAATACAAATTTTTCTTACCGTCAATAAACTTTATTAAATAATATAATTGCTATTATTATTAATAATTTCTTGCCAGCGTGAGGGCAATTTGTATATCCCATTTTTGAAAAATGTTTTATCTTTTGATGCAAAAAATTGAACCAGTGCTTGTTTGATATCTTCTTCATTTTTGAATTTTTGCCCTTCAAAAAATTTTGTAAGGACAAAATCAAGTGATAGTCGGAGGGTGCTAAGTCCAGGGAATATGGTGGATGCAACAGATATGCTTCTGTAGCATTTCTTCCTTGTTCAAATTCGTAAAAATTACAGTGGTGTAAATGAACTTTATCAGTAGCCATGGGTACACTATCGCTTCACACATAAGACTAACGTGAATCAACTTTGTTTTAGTTAATTTGCTACATCAGTATGTATACATTAAGTGATAAAAATAGGCACACATGCGCCAAATAAACATGCTTACGTGCCAAAACTTGTGATAGAAACGGACAGAACTTTCCGGTAGACCTTATATTTTTTAAAATAATTCAGAGGGCCAACAAAATGCCAGAATTTCCCCCAAGGAAAAAGGACAGGATTTGAATGTATCATCATCCTTCAGAGATTAATAAAGTGATCTAAAATAGAATTCAACCGTGTCCATGCAATTCTGCATATCTTTATTTTCTTCCTCCTTAATTTTTTTCAGTAGAGACTCTTGATGCCCCAAAATTGAAAATATAAATTCCAATATTAAATTTCTTTGCAAAAAGAAAAAAAAAATCCATGGAATTTACCTAAATGTTGAAGATTAAAATCTGAGATATTTATGTCTAAGTCCCTTCACGAAGTCTTTTTTAAAATTGATTGATTTTAGTGAGCAAGAAGGGAGAGAAACATTTATCTGTTCTTGTATTGATAGCCCTGACAGAACACTGAACCAGCAACCTCTGTGCTTCAGGATGATGCTCTAACCAACGGAGCCAGCCAGCCAGCGCCCCTCAAGGAAATGAAAAAGCTTCCCCTCTAGCACAGCTGGCTTAGAGCATCATCCTGATAAGCCAAGGTTGCTGGATTGCATTAAGTCCCCGCCCCAGTGGGGGGGACACATGCAGGAGGCAGCTGGTGAATGCATTGGTGGGTGGAGCAGCGGATTGATGTTTCTCTCTCTCCTTTCCTTTTATTCTAAAATCAATCAATAAGTCAGGCCTGACCTGTGGTGGCGCAGTGGATAAAGCATAGGCCTGGAACACTGAGATCACTGGTTCGAAACCCTGGGCTTGCCTGGTCAAGGCACATGTTGATGCTTCCTGCTCCTCCTCCTTTCTCTCTTTTTTTCCCTCTCTCTCTCCTCTCTAAAATGAATAAAGTCTAAAAGAAAAAAAAAGAAAAAATAATACCTTCCACATTTTCCTCTTACTCCCTTGGACGCCTGTATTCTCCCATGTGGCCGAGTGGTATGGTGTGCCTATTTCTCTTGGGAATTGGGAGTAACAGTCTTTTCAATGGCCATTGTCTCCTTATCTGTTGGCCTCACAATACAGGAATAACAATAAACCTACATTAAAAAAAAAAAGGCTTCCCCTACCCAAAATATGAGCTCTTGAAAGAGCTTGTGACTGACCAGGCGGTGGCGCAGTGGATAGAGTGTCGGACTGGGATGCCGAGGACCCAGGTTCGAGACCCCAAGGTCGCCAGTTTGAGCGCGGGCTCATCTGGTTTAAGCAGAAAGCTCACTGGCTTGGACCCAAGGTCGCTGGCTCAAGCAAGGGGTTGTTCGGTCTGCTGAAGGCCTCCGGTCAAGGCACATATGAGAGAGCAATCAATGAACAACTAGGGTCTCGCAGCAAGAAACTGATGATTGATGCTTCCATTCTCTCTCCGTCCTGTCTGTCTGTCCCTGTCTGTCCCTCTCTCTGACCTCTCTAACGAAAAAAAAAAAAAAGAAAGAAAGAAAGAAAGCGCTTGAGCCACTTTTCCCCCTCTATAGGGCATAAACTCTGAAGTCTGCTTTTGGCTAAACCTTACTTTAAAAGTTTTTGTATTTGGTCGGCCTAGCGTGCGGAGGACCCGGGTTCGATTCCCAGCCAGGGCACACAGGAGAAGCGCCCATTTGCTTCTCCGCCCCTCTGCCGCGCCTTCCTGTCTCTCTCTTCCCCTCCCGCAGCCAAGGCTCCATTGGAGCAAAGATGGCCCGGGCGCTGGGGATGGCTCTGTGGCCTCTGCCTCAGGCGCTAGAGTAGCTCTGGTTGCAACATGGCAACGCCCCGGAGGGGCAGAGCATCGCCCCCTGGTGGGCAGAGCATCGCCCCATGGTGGGCGTGCTGGGTGGATCCCAGTCGGGCGCATGCGGGAGTCTGTCTGACTGTCTCTCCCTGTTTCCAGCTTCAGAAAAATGCAAAAAAAAAAAAAAAAAAAGTTTTTGTATTTGTAAGTTTATTTTTTTTAGCTGATGTTACTTTTTATTGCATAAAGGAGGAGCAGCACACGCAGACCAGCGACAGGTGCATCCACAAAGCAACTAAAGAAAGGAGCCAGTTAGCACAACCAGCTGTTCTGATGATGCTCAAGATGCCTCCTGTTTGTCTTCTGGGCCCACGCACTGAGGGACTCCGCCAGGGTGGCGGGTGTGAGTGGGAGGCAGTGAGTGCGGCCCAGCCTGTGTCACGTTCTCTATGCGTCCATGCTGTCTTGTTCATCCAGGGGACAGTGTAGATCTGGAAAGAGCGGAGTGCTTTCTTCCTCAGGTGTGGCTGGTCATGGAAGGGACACTTGTCCAAGTTGGGCTGGGACTTGGTACATGTGGTTCGACGACTTCCACATCCAAATAGTACTTCAACCCAGCCATGATCTGTTTGCGGGCGCGCACCACCCGCATGGCGCGGCTGTGGAAGGCGTCGTTGCTCGCCTTGTTGTACTCGCTCAGGGCGAACTTGAGCGCCTGCTGCACGCCCTCCTTCTCCATGTCCGCTTCTGTCAGGCCGCCGAGCAAGGGGGCCTTGCCAGGGCTCGCTCCGGCCGCGGGGCTCACGGCCAGGGCCAAGGCCAGGGCCAGGGCCGCCAGCAGGAGCAGCGGGGCGCGCAGGACACCAGCCATGGTTGGATCCATGGACAGGAGCTAGGACGGGCACAGAGAAGACAAGGGGCGCGATCCCTTGGCCACACCACAGGCCCACTGAGCCTTTTATCCCCTGCCTGCCCTGCCTCTGCCCGCCCCGCCCTCTGCTCCTCCTTTTTTGTATTTGTAAGTTTTTACTGAAAGCCTATGACAGAGAAATGGCCTTCAGGCTAATAGCTCTTGCTATAGATAGGCAATTAACTAGAGGAATTCTGCTTGAGGCTTAAGCAGCCCCTTTGTTAGTAAAGAGGTAGGGAAAAGTGCACAAAATAATGACTCCAAGAACCAGACTCCAATCTGCAGGGATCTCCAGGACCAGAGGGAGTTAAAAATTTCACCCTTGTCCTTGGATCCCTTTCCTGGCTGCAGGCCCCACCCAAGGCTGCCTCACCCATTAGTCTTCCCTTGATGCATAAAACAACTGCATTTTCAGCTCTCAAGATGGATTGTTCTCCCATTTTTTCAACTTCCTTTCTTACTCCCTACTCTGATATGTTGAATATTGGCCTTTCTTTTGAAACATTAGGCACATGAACCTTCACATTCCTTAGTGAAGATATCCTTATTGGTGGATACTGTGATGCGAAGAATAACTTTAATCTCAGATCAAGGTATTGTATGTCATTATAACTAATACTTTATCTCTTTATAAATTTTATTTTTTTTAAATGTTTCTTAAAGCTAGGGACAGTGAAACAAAGGAGAACTTAGAATAGAAGAAGCAACAGGAAAGAACCTAGAAATATTATGGGGAAAAAAGCTTACTCGGGTGTAGAGCCAGGAGCCGGGGCCAGGGCCACCACTATCAAAGCAGCCTTCTGGCCTATGCAGGTTCGCATTGGATTCGGACAGTCGGTAAAGAAACAACGGAACCACAAACTGGTGGGCCATAGTCTTTAATTATAGCTTGCACCCGGCGGGCAAGTAAAAACACACACTGGGCTCCAAAACCCACTCACATGCAGTGCTCACAAAGCTACTGACTTATCCGAGTTTCCTAGAATCAAAGGTTTCTAGCTCACTAGACTTATTCTCCTCAGTTCCCCATCTCCTTCCTTATCTCAGATACAAACACTACACAAACTGGCATCTCACTCAGCACTCCGCCATCTTGGCTGCTTCTCCTGGCCACATCCACATGGCCTCTCTCTGCTCTCTGCTCTGCTCCCTCTGCTCTCTCATGCTAATCATCCCAGGAACCAAGAGAGCAAACTCTCGTTCTGCCTCCATTTTATATTGTAGCTTCACAACCTCTAATCCAATATACAAAATAGGGAAGTCTAAAGTCACTTCTCCCAGGCAAGATTGGATTGTACCACCCCACATCAAAAAGGGTGGGAAAGGCTTAATCCCAAAACCAAGCCCCAGGCTACAAGGATTCTCAACACACATTAATATCACCTGGGCGACGGCCTCACGTGGGCAGCGCCATTTTTAACAAAGTGAGCATAATACATTTTATCTGCCCAACATCTGGGAAGTCAGAAAAAGGGACCTGGAGACAGGTTCAGGGGGGTAGCCCAGGATAAGCTGCCACCCATTGCTCCTCTGGATGCAAGTCACATGGGGACTGTAAAGCCAGTAGCCATGGCCAACATCACAGCCGCCTGGCCCATGCGGGTTTGCATTTGATTCGGACAGACAGACGGTAATGAAACAATGGAGCCAAGAACTGGTGGGCCCTTAGCTTTTTTTTTTCTTTTTTTTTTTTTCCCCCTGTATTTTTCTGAAGCTGGAAACGGGGAGAGACAGTCAGACAGACTCCCGCATGCGCCCAACCGGGATCAACCTGGCACGCCCACCAGGGGGCGACGCTCTGCCCACCAGGGGGCGATGCTCTGCCCCTCCAGGGCGTTGCTCTGTTGCGACCAGAGCCACTCTACCGCCTGGGGCAGAGGCCGAGGAGCCATCCCCAGCGCCCGGGCCATCTTTGCTCCAGTGGAGCCTCGGCTGCAGGAGGGGAAGAGAGAGACAGAGAGGAAGGAGAGGGGGAAGGGTGGAGAAGCAGATGGGCACTTCTCCTGTGTGCCCTGGCCGGGAATCGAACCTGGGACTTCTGCACGCCAGGCCGACGCTCTACCACTGAGCCAACCGGCCAGGGCTTAGGCCCTTAGCTTTATTCCTAGCTTGCACCCGGCGGGCAAGAAATACACACAGTGGGAAAACACTTCCCTTTCCATTCAGGGCCCCCAAAGCCACTGACTTATCCGAGTTTCCTAGAATCAAAGGTTTGTACCTCACCAGCCTTATTCACCTCTGTTCCCCATCTCCTTCTTTCTGCACAAACTCTGCACAAACTGGCTTCTCCTTCAGCACTCCGCCATCTTGGCTGCTTCTCCTCTCCCCCACATGGCCTTTCTCTGCTCTCCCTCCATGGGCTCTTCCTAGAATGTAATCCCTCTTCCTCAGAACAACGTGATCTCTCTTCCTTTTAAAACCTTTTGGTGCAAAAGCCCTCCCCCAACACACATTAATATAATCACACCCATCCTAAGCAAGAAGGGCAACTAATATTATCACCTGGGCGATGGGCTTCCACGTGGGCAGCACCATCTTTAGCAAAGTGAGCATAGTATATTTTATCTGCCCAACAGGGACCCTTTGAGTTTAGGAGGTGCATGCCTTAGGGGGACAGAAAGGGGAAGGGAAAGGCACAGTGTGCTCCATGGAGGGAGAACACGTCAATACATCTTTTAATAGCACTATAAAGTTGTTTCTGGCCCTGGCCAGTTGGCTCAGCGGTAGAGCGTTGGCCCTGTGTGTGGATGTCTAGTTTGATTCCCTGTCAGGGCACACAGGAGAAGCACCCATCTGTTTCTTAACCCCTCCCCCTTCTTTCTCTCTCTTGGCCTCCAGCAGCCATGACTGGATTGATTTGAGCGCTTAGAGCCCCCCCATCCCCCCACCCCACTCCCGTTGAGGATGGCTCCATGGAGTCTCTGCTTTAAGTGCTAAAAATGGCTCAGTTGCAAGCATGGCTCTAGATGGACAGAGCATTGACCCCACACAAAAGATTGCCTGGTGGATCCTGGTCCCGGCAAATGGGGGAGTCTGTATTGCCTCTTCTCACTTGGAAAAAGAAGGGGGGAAAAAGCTGTTTCTATTCATTCATTAAAAAATATTTATTTAATTCCAATTAATTGTTGACCACTTTGCTAATTGATAAGTGTCAAAGATAAAATATTTAGACATACTTTAAATTCTTCCCAAGTCATTGAAAAAAGAGTAAAATTCTAATACAGTAGCTTAGTCACAACTGATTAAATGTCAGCATTAGAATTCTCTACACCTTTAAGTGGGCAATTAGTCCTATTTTCTGAATTCCTGAGAAGATAAATGACCACATTAGTACCTTACATATATTTAACAGGAATATCACCATTAACTCCTGGGTGACCATTACAAAACCAGTCAACTTGAAAGCCAGAGCAAAGATCAAAGAACAAAACTAGTAAGATCTCCTTGGAAATCTTTATAGGTGTAAATTCTACTCTTTCACTAAAAGAGGTATACAAGGGTAGGCATAAAAGTATGTTTATAGTTATATGTGAAAGTTTATTCTTTAATGTTTTTCTTTTAATTTTTTATTCTTTTTTTTTTTAGAGAGAGAATAGAGAAAATAAGGGAGGGGAGGAGCAGAAAGCATCAACTCCCATATGTGCCTTGACCAGGCAAGCCTGGGGTTTTTTACTGGCAATCTCAGCATTCCAGGTTGACGCTTTATCCACTGTGCCACCACAGGTTAGGCAAGGGTTTATGCCTGGCCTGACCAGGCAGTGGCGCAGTGGATAAAGCGTCGGACTGGGATGCGGAAGACTCAGGTTCGAGACCCTAAGATCGCCAGCTTGAGTGAGGGCTCATCTGGTTTGAGCAAAAGCTCACCAGCTTGAGCCCAGGCTGCTGAAGGCCCACTGTCAAGGCAAGTATGAGAAAGCAATCAATGAACAATTAAGGTGTTGCAACGCACAACGAAAAACTAATGGTTGATGCTTCTCATCTGTCTGTTCCTGTATGTCTGTCCCTGTCTATCCCTCTCTCTGACTCTCTCTGTCTCTGTGGGAAAAAAAAAGTTTATGCCTGTATAATTATTTGTTAATTATTATATTGTTTATTTGTATTACAACTGTAAATTTATTTTTGTCCATCCCTGTAATTAATTTTTTATGAAAATTATTTTTAAAATGTTTTATTTATTGATTTTAGAGAGAGAGAGGAAGGGAGAGATAGAAAAAAGTGACTTGTTCCCCCTATCCACACACTCATTTGTTGACTACTGTATGTGCCCCTGCCAGGGATAGGGTTGCAAGTCGGGACAATGCTCCAACCAACTGGGCCACCTAACCAGAGCCCATTTTATGTTTCTTAAATTAAAACTCACATTCAATATTATTTTGTATTAGTTTCAGGTGTACAGCACAGTGTCAGACAGTCATACACTTCACAAGGTGCTCCCACTGATATTTCTAGTACCCACCTGGCATCATACAGGATTATGACAATATTATTGACTATATTCTCTGTGCTTTACCTTACACCCTCTCCCCCCTGACACTGACTATTCTGTCTTTCTAATCCCTTCACCTTTTCCACCCAGTCCCTCAAAACTCCTTCCTCTCCGGCAACCACCTGTCTCTTCTTTGTATCTATGAGTTTGTTTCCATTTTGTTTGTTCACTTATTTTGTTCTTTAGATATCACATATAAGTGAAATCATATGGTATTTGTCTTTCTCTGACTTATCACTGTTGGCTATCCATGCTGTTGCAGTTAATAAAATTTTATTCTTTTTTATGGCCAAGAAATATTTTTTGTATATATGTACAACAGCTTTTGTAGAGGTAACCAATTTTAATCTGTTCTTCAGATGTTTCCATGATAAAACTGACATTTAAAAAAAATAAGTTATGTGCCTGACCAGGCAGTGGCGCAGTGGATAGAGAATCAGATTGGGACGCAGAGGACCCAGGTTTGAAACTCCGAGGTTGTGGGCTTGAGCGCCAGCTCATCTGACTGGAATGCAGACTCACTAGCTTGAGCACGAGGTCACTGGCTTGAGCCCAAAAGCTTGAAGCCCAAAGTCACTGGCTTGAAGCCCAAGGTTATTGGTTTGAGCCCAAGGTCGCTGGCTTGAGCAAAGGGTCACTGGCTTGGCTGGAGCACTCCAGTCAAGGCACGTATGAGGAAGCAATCAGTGAACAACTAAGGTGCTGTAACTATGAGTTAATAATGCTTCTCATCTCTCTCCCTCCTGTCTGTCTGTCTCTCTTTTGGTGTCTCTATCTCTCTCGCTTAAAAAAAAAAATCAGTTTTGTTAAATAACACCTATTCTTGGTTAGTACAGATACAATATATTACATATACTATGGCCAAAATATGTCAAGAAGTTGTCATCTAAAAACAAGGTCTTGACAACAGTTTGTAAAATTCTGTTATTTAAAAAGAATGGCCTGACCTGTGGTGGCGCAGTGGGATAAAGCGTCGACCTGGAACACTGAGGCCGCCGGTTCGAAACCTTGGGCTTGCCTGGTCAAGGCACATATGGGAGTTGATACTTCTTGCTCCTCCCCCTTCTCTCTCTCTCTCTCTCTCTCTCTCTCTCTCTCTCTCTCCTCTCTCTAAAAATCAATAAATAAAATATTAAAATAAAAAAAAAGAATGTTTTTGGCCCTGGCCAGTTGGCTCAGGGGTAGAGCGTTGGCTAGGTGTGTGGATGTCCCAGGTTTGATTCCCAGTCAGGGCACACAGAAGCACCCATCTGCTTCTCTACCCTTCCCCCTCTCCTTTCTATCTCTCTCTTCCCCTCCCGCAGCCAAGGTTCCATGGGAGCAAAGTTGGCCTGAGCAAATCAAGTACTAAAATTGAGAAATGGAACACATGCATGCATGGTTTGAAAACTAAGTGCCCTAACTTTTCAAACAGTATCTTTCTTGGTAGATTATTTATTTATTTATTTATTTTTTATATATATTATATATATTTTTACATATGTATAATATATTATATATATATATTTTACAGGGACAGAGAGAGTCAGAGAGAGGGATAGACAGGGACAGACAGGAATGGAGAGAGATGAGAAGCATCAATCATCAGTTTTTTGTTGCGACACCTTAGTTGTTCACTGATTGCTTTCTCATATGTGCTTTGACAGTGGGCCTTCAGCAGACCAAGTAACCCCTTGCTTGAGCCAGAGACCTTGGGTCCAAGCTGGTGAGCTTTTGCTCGAACCAGATGAGCCCACGCTCAAGCTGGCGACCTCGAGGTCTCGAGCCTGGGTCCTCTGCATCCCAGTCCGACGCTCTATCCACTGTGCCACTGCCTGGTCAGGCGGTATATTATTTAAACTCTCACAAATATCCTTCCATGTATTACTATACTTTAAAATGAGTTAATTTTATAATTAGTTCAAACATAATTAAACTTAAATTGTAATGAAATGCCTAGATGATTAGTGCCATTTTAGAACTGAATCTTGTGCTTGTTATTATTAATGCAGGTAACAGCTAAGATTTGGCCCTGGTGACGATGAAGCAAGACCTTTGGTCAATGGTCCATATGTGGGTGTATTAATACTCTCACCAGCAGGAGGACAAATCAAGGGAAAAGGAGAAATTAAGAATAGTTGTTTGGGCCCTGGCTGGTTGGCTTGGCGGTAGAAAGTCAACCTGGTGTGTGGAAATTCTGGGTTTGATTCTTGGCCAGGGCACACAGGAGAGGCGCCCGTCTGCTTCTCCACCCTTCCCCTTCTCCTTTCTCTCTAACTCTCTCTTCTCTCCCGCAGCCAAGGATCCATTGGAGCAAAGTTGCCAGGGCACTGAGGATGGCTCCATGGCCTCCGCTTCAGGTGCTAGAATGGCTCTGGTTGCAACGGAGCAACCCCTCAGATGGGGGCATGCCAGGTGATCCGGTCCAGCGCATGTGGGAGTCTGTCTCATTGCCTCCCTGCTTCTCAATTCAGAAAAAAAAAAAAAAGGATAGTTGTTTGACCTGGCCCTTGGTGGCGCAGTGGACAAAGCATCAGCCTGGAATGCTGAGGCTGGCTGTTTGAAACCCTGGGCTTGCCAGGTCATGGCACATACGAGAAGCAACTACTATGAGTTGATGCTTCCTGCTCCTCCTAACCCCTTTCCTCTCTCTATCTTAAAATTAATAAATAAAATCTTTAAACAATTTTTTGTTGGGTTTCTAGTTTGGGTCGAGTTGCTGACTTGGGTAACTGGTATGCTGATGCTATTGACTAAGATAGGGAATGTTGTAGAGAACAGATTGGGGACTGGGAGAAGGATTCTACTTTATTTATTTATTTATTTGTTTATTTATTTATTTATTTATTTATTTTTTCTGAAGTTGGAAACGGGGAGGCAGTCAGACAGACTCCCACATGTGCCCGACTGGGATCCACCTGGCATGCCCACCAGGGGGCAATGCTCTGCCCATCTGCGGTGTTGCTCTGTTGCAACCAGAGCCATTCTAGCGCCTGCGGCAGAGGCCATAGAGCCATCCCCAGCGCCCAGGCCAAGTTTGCTCCAATGGAGCCTTGGCTGTAGGAGGGAAAGAGAGACAGAAAGGAAGGGGGGGGAGTGGTGGAGAAGCAGATGGGTGCTTCTCCTGTGTGCCCTGGCCTGGAATTGAACCCGGGACTCCTGCACGCCAGGTTGACACTCTACCACTGAGCCAACCAGCCAGGGCCAGAAGGATTCTACTTTAGGTGAACTTGTTGTGCAGGCAAAATATTTGTGAGCAGGGTTTCTGTAGCAGCTGAACATAACTGGAGTTTATGAGATCCGAGTGTAGAAAAATAAAGTTGGGTGTCTCAGGACATAGAGGGGACTACCATTTGTGGTTTTAATTGCTCTCAAAAAGTTTTGTAAATAGTTCAGTTTGGTATAAATGAAAATGTATTTAGAGAAGGCAACATAATTCTCCTTCATTTTACTTCCAATTTATAAAATCAAAATGGAATATGAGGGTTTTTATCCATTCAGATGACTTCTCATGGCTTTCATTTCCAATTTTCTATATAATTTGTATCTTACCCGTTTAACACAAATTCCCACGTATTTTCAACTTCTATCTATTTGGTATCCCTGACCCTTCTCTATGTACCTTTAGTTGCCAGTCAAATGGACCTCATTTTGGAGACAATTGAGTCTGACAGAAAGCAATTAGAATCGTAAGAATAGTGTGTACAAAGGACTTACACACAGTCCCACACTTGATATTGATTCTTACATTTGCATCCCTTTTTGCTCCAAAGTGACTTTTTTATGCTGGATGTCATATGCTTTTTTGAACATTAACTCTGTTAAATAGCTTCCATATTCTATATATTCATCACTATTATTTGAGAATAGGTCTCATCATCCAGCTACATTATACATAATTAGCACTATTCTCATTTATTTTGCCTCCTTATGGTGAAACAGGTTTTTAACTTCTCAAATGACCTCTCAAACAAAAGCAAACAATATTTGTGTAATTAATACACTTCTATTCTTCAAGTTACATAGCTTATCGTAATGTACTATAGCAGCGATTTTCAACCTTTTTCATCTCATGGCATACCTATGCTGGTATATAAGGGTTTCTGGTACCAAGAATTAACCAATCAGATGCAACCTTATTATTGATGTGACCAATAAGATGTAACTATTATATGACATATATTTAAGGTTCAAGACAGGGCATTCACACTGGACAGCTGTTGTTATTTTTTTTATTTGACAAATAAGGGGAAAAGAGGTCAGTACTCCTGACTAAATAGGTATTAACATGTTTTAAACATTCTTGCAGCACAGCAGTTGAAAAATCACTGCACTATAGCAATAAATATACTGAACATTTTTAGGTTCAGCTTTAAGGAGCAATTATGAGAAAAAGACTTGCAAAAGATAGCTTTATAGCAAGCACCTTTCCTAAAATAATTAAAATATTATTTGGCTTTAAAAAGTGTCAGTCATAGCCTGACCAGGCGGTGGCGCAGTGGATAGAGTGTCGGACTGAGATGTGGAAGGACCCAGGTTCGAGACCCCGAGGTCGCCAGCTTGAGCGCAGGCTCATCTGGTTTGAGCAAAGCTCACCAGCTTGGACCCAAGGTTGCTGGCTCCCACAAGGGTTTACTTGGTCTGCTGAAGGCCCGCGGTCAAAGCACCTATGAGAAAGCAATCAATGAACAACTAAGGTGTCGCAATGCGCAGTGAGAAACTGATTGATGCTTCTCATCTCTCCATTCCTGTCTGTCTGTTCCTGTCTGTCCCTCTCTCTGACTCTCTCTCTGTCTCTGTAAAAAAAAAAAAGTGTCAGTCATATACATTTCAAAGAATAAAGTCATCATGTAAAGGGAAGTACAGTTGTATTATGTGTCAGCCTTTCGCCTAAAAGAGGCAGCAGAGTTTTAGGGATGTACGTTTATTCTCTTGTTTCTCAGCAGGATCCAGGTAGGTTTTCAGTTAGGACAAAGACGGAAAATCAGCAGGTGGAAACAACTCATCCAAGATTTTAACTAGTCATATTTACTGCTCATAAACTTAGTCATGGATTCTATTTTGCAAACTTTTTATTTTATTTTTTTTTATTTTTCTGAAGCTGGAAACGGGGAGAGACAGTCAGACAGACTCCCGCATGTGCCTGACCGGGATCCACCCGGTACGGCGAAGCTCTGCCCACCAGGGGGCGATGCTCTAACCCTCCGGGGCGTCGCTCTGTTGCGACCAGAGCCACTCTAGCGCCTGGGGCAGAGGCCAAGGAGCCATCCCCAGCGCCCGGGCCATCTTTGCTCCAATGGAGCCTTGGGTGTGGGAGGGGAAGAGAGAGACAGAGAGGAAGGGGGGGGGTGGAGAAGCAAATGGGCGCTTCTCCTATGTGCCCTGGCCGGGAATCGAACCCGGGTCCCCCGCACGCCAGGCCGACGCTCTACCGCTGAGCCAACTGGCCAGGGCTGCAAACATTTTGGTATCAAATAGAAAGCAGTTAGGCTTTCACGTCTGAATTATCACAGTTAGAACCCAAGCGTCTCGTCATCTCAGAGCCCATTTCCTGCTTACGTGTTAACGTTCCCGTGCACCTGGAATAAAGTCACTTTCTGTTTTTCAAAAGTAGTAAAAAATGCATTCACTTACTATAACGAATGGTATAATTGTTACTAATAAAACATTTCACGTATATATATAGTTTTATAGTTTATGGGTTGTTTTTTTTATTTGGGAAAATGACAAGACTTGAGCTGTGGTTAAATTCAAATCTTGGGAAACCACCTGATAGGTGGCATTTCATATATCAATTATCATCACATGCTTCTTCAGGATTTCCTACAAAATTTCAGATTTACGAACAGCATAAAAAGGGACAAAATAAACCTAGCTGGATAGTTCAGTTGGTAGAGCACTGTCCTGATACACCAAGATTAGGGTTTGATCCCTGGTCAGGGTACATATAATAATCAACCAGTGAGTGCATAAATAAGTGGATCAACAAATTGGTTTCTCTCTCCCTTTCTTCCTCTCTCTATAAAATCAATCAATAAATAAAAAAACTTGCCCGACCTGTGGCAGCACCATGGATAAAGTGTTGATCTGGAATGCTGAGGTCACTGGTTTGAAACCCTGAGCTTGCCCAGTCAAGGCACAGATGAGAGGTGATGCTTCCTTCTCCTCCCCTCCTTCTCTCTCTTTCTGTTTCTCTTCTCTAAAATGAATAAAAATATTTTAAAATAAAATAAATAAATTTTGCTTGACCTGTGGTGGTGCAGTTAATAAATAAAGTATCAATCTGGAATGTTGAAGTCGCTGGTTCGAAACCCTGCGCTTGCCTGGTAAAGGCACATATGGGAGTTGATGTTTCTTGCTCCTCCCCCTTCTCTCCTTTCTAAAATAAATAAAATCTAAAAAGTATTATTTTAAAGGGACAGAATAGTCCAGATCTGTTGGCCAAATATTAAAGTTTTCCTCTCAAAATAATGTCTGTATTAGACACTTTCTAGAAATATCTGTGCTAAATAACATCACTATTAGGGAAACTATATGAAGCCAAGAATTACACAAGGAACCAAGAGATCTTAATTGTCCATGAATTCTGCCAAAGACCCACAAAGTAAATAATTTGATTAAATCACTGTCATAGAGCTGAATTGATTTAAGCCCTCGTGATTGTTGTAGGGCACACAAGTTGTCTGGAAATAGCTGATGTACTTTATTGCTTATATTTGCATAATTATACTTTTTTTTTTGTATTTTTCTGAAGCTGGAAACGGGGAGAGACAGTCAGACAGACTCCCGCATGCGCCCGACCGGCATCCACCCGGCACGCCCACCAGGCCACTCTAGCACCTGGGGCAGAGGCCAAGGAGCCATCCCCAGCACCCGGGCCACCTTTGCTTCAATAGAGCCTTGGCTGCGGGAGGGGAAGAGAGAGACAGAGAGGAAGGAGGGGGGGATGGAGAAGCAAATGGGCGCTTCTCCTGTGTGCCCTGGCCAGGAATCAAACCCGGGTCCCGGCCCTGGCCGGTTGGCTCAGCGGTAGAGCGTCGGCCTAGCGTGCGGAGGACCCGGGTTCGATTCCCGGCCAGGGCACACAGGAGAAGCGCCCATTTGCTTCTCCACCCCTCCGCCGCACTTTCCTCTCTGTCTCTCTCTTCCCCTCCCGCAGCCAGGGCTCCATTGGAGCGAAGATGGCCCGGGCGCTGGGGATGGCTCTGTGGCCTCTGCCTCAGGCGCTAGAGTGGCTCTGGTCGCAACATGGCGACGCCCAGGATGGGCAGAGCGTCGCCCCCTGGTGGGCAGAGCGTCACCCCTGGTGGGCGTGCCGGGTGGATCCCGGTCGGGCGCATGAGGGAGTCTGTCTGACCGTCTCTCCCTGTTTCCAGCTTCAGAAAAATGAAAAAAAAAAACAAAAACAAAAAAAACCCAAAAACAAACAAACAAAAAACCCAGGTCCCCTGCACGCCAGGCCGACGCTCTACCACTGAGCCAACCGGCCAGGGCCTACTTTTAATATTTTTAAATTTTTTTTGTGTGTGACAGAGTGAGAGAGGGACAGATAGGGACAGACAGGAAGGGAGAGATGAGAATGAGAAGCATCAATTCTTCTTTGTGGCTCTTTGTTGCAGCTCCTTAGTTGTTCACTGCTTGCGTTCTCATATGTGCCTTGATGGTGGTGGTGGTGGGGGGGGTGACAGCAGAGCGAGTGACCCCCTGCTCAAGCCAGTGACCAATGGGGTCATGTCTATGATACTGCTCTTAAGCTCAAGCTGGCGACATAGGGGTTTCAAACCTGGGTCCTCTACGTTTCAGTCCAATGCTCTATCTACTGTACCACCACCTGGTCAGGCTTTTAATACTTTTTCAAAGATACCTGTGAAGAGTAACAACTATATAGTTTCAATTGTGCAACCAGTTTTGCTACCTTAAAAGTATCCTGGAACAGGTAAGATAGTCTTAACTATTTTTAATTTTTAAAAATGATTTTATTTATTCCTTTTCAAAAGGAGAGAAAGAGAGAGAGAGAGAAGGGGGGACGAGCAGGAAGCATGAACTCCCATAAGTACTTTGACCAGGCAAGCCCAGGGTTTCAAACCGGCAACCTCAGTGTTCCAGATCGAGGCTTTGTCCACTGTGCCACCACAGGCCAGTCCAAGTTGTCTCAACTCTTATTCATTTCCTTTTGTAAAATTCTGATATTCAGCCCTGGCCAGTTGGCTCAGTGGTAGAGCATTGGCCTGGTGTACAGGAGTTCCAGGTTCGATTCCTGGCCAGGGCACCCAGGAGAAGCAACCATCTGCTTCTCCACCCCTCCCCTTCTCCTTCCATTCTGTCTCTCTCTTCCCCTCCCGCAGCTGAGGCTGTATTGGAGCAAAGTTGGCCTGGGCACTGAGGATGGCTCTGTGGCCTCTGCCTCAGGCTCTAGAATGGCTCTGGTCGCAACAGAGCAATGCCCCAGATGGGCAGAGCATTGCCCCCTGGTGGGCATGCCGGGTGGGTCCCGGTTGGGTGCATGCGGGAGTCTGTTTGACTGCCTCCCCATTTCCAATGTCAGAAAAATACAAAAAAACCTCAACAACTCTGATATTCAGTATCAGACTATTGTATACTACTTTTACTTTTTGAAGCCAGCATTCCTTATAATTCTATACTCCATTACATATCATATTAACATAATTAGATAATGAATCCCTTATTCAGTTATTTAACAAACCCTGGGCTTATCCAGATGTATTACTTACCCCTCTTAAGCTTGCACATTATTTTAAGAATGCCAAAGGTCATCTAATCCTTGTCATTAACATATTTATTTCTAGAGAAATGTAAGGAAGATTATATCATTAAATAAGCTTTAACCTGACCAGTTGGTGGCATAGTGGATAGAGCCTCCAACTGGGATGCGGAGGACCCAGGTTCGAGACCCCAAAGTTGCCAGCTTGAGCAAGGGCTCATCTGGTTTGAGCAAAGCTCACCAGCTTGGACCCAAGGTCGCTGGCTCGAGCAAGGGTTTACTCGGTCTGCTGAAGGCCCATGGTCAAGGCACATATGAGAAAGCAATCAATGAACAACTAAGGTGTTGCAACAAAAAACTGATGATTGATGTTTCTCATCTATCTCTGTTCCTGTCTGTCTGTCCCTATCAACCCCTCTGACTCTCTCTCTGTCTCTGTAAAAAAAAAAAAAAAAAAGCTTTAGAAAGGAAGAAGACTCAGCACTTAATCTTATATATTTGGAGGGGCAAGAAAGAGAGACAGAAAAAAAGAGATGAGAAGCATCAACTCGTAGTTGCTTCACTTTTAGTTGTTCATTAATTGCTTCTCATATGTGCCTTGACTGGGGGGATCAAGCTGAGCCAGGGACCCCTTGCTCAAGCCAGCAACCTTGGCACTCAGACCAGCGACCCCACGCTTAAGCTGGTGAGCCTGTGCTCAAGCCAGCAACTTCCTGGTTTCAAGGCTGGGACCTGCCTGACCAGGCGGTGGCGCAGTGGATAGAGCGTCAGACTGAGATACGGAAGGCCCAGGTTCGAGACCCCGAGGTCTCCAGCTTGAGCGCGGGCTCATCTGGTTTGAGCAAAAATTCACCAGCTTGGACCCAAGGTTACTGGCTCAAGAAGGGGTTACTCGGTCCGCTGAAGGCCCACAGTCAAGGCACATATGAGAAAGCAATCAATGAACAACTAAGGTGTCACAATGTGCAATGAAAAACTGATTGATGCTTCCATCTCTCCGTTCCTGTCTGTCTGTCCCTGTCTATCCCTTACTCTGACTCTCTCTCTGTCTCTGTAAAAAAATATAATTAAAAAGGAGTTAAAAAAAAAAAAAATGACTGGGACCTTACCATCCCAGGTCGATGCTCTATCCACTGCGCCACCAGAGGTCAGGCTTAATCTTACATATTGCAATAAAATCCAAAGTCCCTGTTTCAGGCCTTAAGTTTCACTTGCAGCATTTTTTAGCACAGTAAATGGTCTGCTAGCCATAGTATATAATAGTAAACCAAATATATTTACCTAACTTCTGTTACAGGTAGTATTTATGTTAAATATATATATCAAATCCTAGTTCATATAGATATGAAAGCAGACACACACACTTTATATTTAAAATAAGGGGAAGGACCTTTATTCTAAAAGAATGTTTTCTGAGAATTTTTAGCTAAACACAATACTCCCTGAATGAAACTGACAATTTCCAAGTACTAGTCAAGATTCTTGATTAGCCTGACCAGGCAGTGGCGCAGTGGATAGAGCGTCAGACTGGGATGCAGAGGACTCAGGTTCGAGACTCTGAGGTCGCCAGCTTGAGCGCGGGCTCATCTGGTTTGAGCAAAAGCTCACCAGCTAGCCTGACCTGTGGTGGCGCAGTGGATAAAGCGTTGACCTGGAAATGCTGAGGTCGCTGGTTCGAAACCCTGGGCTTGCCTGGTCAAGGTACATATGGGAGTTGATGCTTCCAGCTCCTCCCCACCTTCTCTCTCTGTCTCTCCTCTCTTTCTCCCTCTGTCTCTCCTCTCTAAAATTAAAAAAAAAAAAAAAAAAAAAAAATTGACCTGTGGTGGCGTAGTGGATAAAGCATCGACCTGGAAATGCTGAGGTTGCCGGTTCAAAACCTGGGCTTGCCTGGTCAAGGCACATATGGGAGTTGATGCTTCCAGCTCTTCCCCCCTTCTCTCTCTCTCTCTCTCTTCTCTCTCTCTTCTCTCTCTCCCTCTCCTCTCTAAAATGAATAAAAAATTAAAATTAAAAAAAAAAAAAAAAGCTCACCAGTTTGGACCCAAGGTCACTGGCTTGAGCAAGGGGTTATTCTGTCGGTTGAAGGCCCGTGGTCAAGGCACATATGAGAAAGCAATCAATGAACAATTAAGGTGTTGCAACGCTCAACGAAAAACTAATGATTGATGCTTCTCATCTCTCTGTTTCTCTCTGTCCGTCCTGTCTATCTCTCTCTGTCTCTGTAAAAAAAAAAAAAAGTGATTCTTGATTAGGGATTAAATAACACCCACGAATTAAACTAGAAGTGTTTTACATACTTTAGACGTATTCCTTAGTTAGATTTATTTGGTTATTGTAATATAGCATAATAATATAAACATACCAAAATTATATGAGAATAAAGTATTTAAAAATCTATTGCCATTCAGAAGCATGCTTTTTTGCTACATTGTGCCCAGTGGGTTAGTTCACATGCTGTATGTGTGTGTCTCTGTTATGCTTTCCACAGGGCAATATGCACTATGGAAGTCATGTTACAAAAACAAGCCAAAAAAAGCCTCATTAAACATAGTTAACATAGTTTATTATAAAAGTGTACTTTATTATAAGGAAAATTTAAATATAACCAACAATACTGAAAATAATATAACTGGCATTTATAGCCTCAGAGTTCTTTATTAAACAGGCATTTTTTGCTATTCCATGAATTGTTCATAATCAGTTATGCAACAAAATAGCTCAAAAAACTGAATAAAGAATATAGAACAGGCCCTGGCTGGTTGGCTCAGTGGTAGTGCGTCGGCCTGGCATGGAGGAGTCCCGGGTTCGATTCCCAGCCAGGACACACAGGAGAAGCGCCCATCTGCTTCTCCACCCCTCCCCCTCTCCTTCCTCTCTGTCTCTCTTCCCCTCCCGCAGCCAAGGCTCCACTGGAGCAAAGATAGCCCGGGCGCTGAGGATGGCTCCATGGCCTCTGCCTCAGGAGCTAGAATGGCTCTGATTGCGGCAGAGTGAAGCCCCAAGATGGGCAGAGCATCGCCCCCTGGTGGGCGTGCTGGGTGAATCCCGGTTGGGCAAATGCAGGAGTCTGTCTGACTGCCTCCCCGTTTCCAGCTTCGAAAAAATACAAAAAAAAAGAAAAAAAAGAATATAGAACAATGAACTGGAAATCTGGTGTTTTGCATATTTTTTTTAACATGGCATTTAAAATAAAATCAAATAGAAAACAAGTCATCTTCTCCAACGCGTTAAGTTCAGTTCAGGGCAACTTTCATGATCTGTTAATTAAACCATGAGACACTGAAACCTAAGCTAGGGGAGAGGAGTGGATAGAAAAGCATTGCTCTATTCATTAACCTCCCAGTCTATGAAAAAGAAAAGGAAAAAAAAAGTCATCTTTGAGTAGTATGCTCTCTTCCTACAATAAAGTTTGTGAAATTGTTAAACCCTGTTCTAAAATGTGGCTGATATATTTTACATACTTTAACTTCTTATATATACATTACTTGGTTAACATTTTAACCACACTTTCATTATGTAAGTAAGACCATAAACATTCTTGAATAAGATCACACTAGCCACAGAAAAGTTTTACCTATATATATATTTCTTTAAAACATCTTTCCCAAAATGGAATTGCTCATTTAAAAGTGAATTGATTAGAATTAATCTCTGTAGTCAGTGGGGTCATGTAGGCTAGAAACAAGGCTAAATTGCTTTGGTTGAATATAATTCATCTTATGTAGTCAAAAATAAGGATATCAATTATCGATGAAAATCTATTCTGGTAGTTCATTCTGCACTTTTAACTATGAATCTATACTAAAGTGAATGGCAAGGCCTAATGGTACATTTAGAATGGGCAGAAATTTTTTTATCTTTGCATATGATTTTGTCCATAAAAATTTATTTCTACAACTGTGGAGGAACCCCATGGGAGCAGATATCTGAAAGAATTGTATTTTTAGGTACCAAGTGAAGAATAAAGAAATGTCCTGTGAGCATGTTGATAAGGACCCCAAATTATTTTTGGTATTGAACATTTTTTTTGTAGCATATAGAAGATCTTAAGACTTTTAGAAGACAACAAGTAAATTAAATAGCTTTTTAAAAACCTTGCGACATTAAATGTCATACTCAAAATTTTAAAGTTAAAGAATACAGAGAATTGGAAATGAAAAAGAAAGCAGAGATATATGCTCTGTGAGGAGAAAGTGTTAATGATCTCTCTTACTTAAAAGAGACTCTTCCCTATCACAATGACTAAACTGCCTGTCCTTGTAACTACCGGTTACTGACATTATGCAAAAGGAGTCAAAATGTACTTTGTTGCAAAAATAGAAAAAGTTTTTAAATTGGCTATGATGTTGTATACCATTTCACCAATAGGCCAAAGCCAGCACATAACTTCTCAAGCCAGAAAACCTTTAAAACAAAAATGATTAAAATTGTACTTACTATTATATATAATGAGTTGTAAAAAGAATGTGACGCCATGCTGTATAGCATGGTTCATTGCCAAGTTCCCTCTTAACATGAATAGTCACTGACATCTATCAATCTGCTTAAATCCAAACAAACACAAATCGCCTGATAACATCCTTTAATTATCTTCTTTTTTTTTTTTTTAATTTTTATTTTTTTTTTATTTATTCATTTTAGAGAGGAGAGAGAGGGGGAGAGAGAGAGAGAGAGAGAGAGAGAGAGGAGAGAGATAGGGGGAGGAGGTGGAAGCATCAACTCCCATATGTGCCTTGACCAGGCAAGCCCAGGGTTTCGAACCGGCGACCTCAGCATTTCCAGGTCGACGCTTTATCCACTGCGCCACCACAGGTCAGGTTAATTATCTTCTTAAACACAGATACTTACAGTATATTTCAGTCAAGTTTGTGGAGTAGAAGGTCATTTTATCAGTATGTCAATATTTTTTATGATCTACTCTTTATAAAGTGATGTTAAAGTGTATTGCCTATTAACTCACTACTCTGTTTACTGATACACTGTAAATGTAAAAAAAGGAAAAACCAGAAATCACAGAAAATGCTTGGCATCTACACAAACACATTCTCAGTGGACTAACCACTACTGGATAATTTTGTCACTATAGGTCTTCTTGCTCCATACTTTTGCTTCATGCAGTGGGTTCAACAATATTCATGTTTGTTCCAAACAGGGCAACTAATTGTTCTTCATACGTGGCAATGTTCCTTTTCATAATTTCCATGCAAGGTCCCAAAAGTCTTTCAAATGCTTGTACATCCATGGCTAGGAAAAGGAGAGAATAAGACAAAAATGAGTAACATTCCTTCAAAATCTACAGAATTTCTGGGTCATTTCTGATACCATTCTGCATATGTCAATAATGCAATGGTATTTCTAGGTAAATATACAAGAAGAAGGCATAAAGATAAAAAAAGTTCCACTTCAAAAGGAAATAGCCAGAGTCCCTTAGCAATATGATGTGCAGTGTGAGGTTGGTGGGTGGTCCCTGATCCAGGCTGAGAAAAGAATGAGGGGCTGTCATGTCTAACTTAAAAAAAGTAGTTTTGATGTCATCACCTGAGTAGATATAAACTCCTCAAAGATGGATGGCAATGGAATTTTTTCTGTTTTCCCTCAGGGTTTACAATGCCACATTTTGAAAAACAAATGTTAATTTTTATAAATTTCACTCTCATACTATTGTCTGGTCTCCTCAAAATGACAGCCATTATAACTATATATAACATTTACTATAGTTATAGACGGTATATGTCACTTTGCATGCCTGTTCCTTTTAAAATTTTTTTTAGATTTTATTTATTCATTTTTAGGGAGAGAGAAGAGAGGAGAAAGGAGAGAGGAAGGGGGGAGGAGCAGGAAGCATCAACTCCTATATGTGCTTTGACCAGGCAAGACCAGGGTTTCGAACTGGTGACCTCAGCATTCCATGTCAAAGCTTTATCTATTGTGCCACCACAGGTCAGGCACTTGCCTGTTTCATGCATTTTAAAAACTAAATTTATAATACGCACATGGAAAATATGGTCACTTTCTACCACAGAACAACTATGAATAAAAATACATTTTTTTTGCCTTTCAAATTTGCAAAGTTAACAAAGGCAATGTTTATAAATAGAGCAAATGGACATTCTTGCACTGCTGGTAGCATGTATACTGGTACAAAAAAAAGTGATCCGGCAATATATATCAAAAGCTGTAAAAGAGCCTGACCAGGTGGTGGCACAGTGGATAGAGCATCGGCCTGGGATGCTGAGGACCCAGGATCAAAACTCCGAGGTTGCTGATTGTTCGTGGGCTCACTGGCTCAGCTGAAGTCCCCCCCCCCCCCCGGGTCAAGGCACGTATGAGAAAGCAATCAATGAACAACTAAAATGCTGCAACAAGTTGATGCTTCTCATCTCTCTCCCTTCCTGTCTATCTGTCCCTGCCTATCTCTCTCTCTCTTGCTAAAAAAATAAAATAACATAAAACCTGTCAAAAGAACACACACTTCTAAAACCATTTCTTTTAATTATTATTATTAAAAAATATTTTTTTTGTATTTTTCTTAAGTTGGAAATGAGGAGGCAGTCAGACAGACTCCCGCATGCACCCGACAGGGATCCACCTGGCATGCCCACCAGGGGGCAATGCTCTGCCTATCTGGGGCGCTGCTCTGTTGCGACCAGAGCCATTCTAGCACCTGAGGCAGAGGCCATGGAGCCATCCTCAGTTCCTGGGCCAACTTTGTTCCGATGGAGCCTCGGCTGTGGGAGGGGAAGAGAGAGACAGAGAGAGACAGAGAGGAAGGAGAGGGGGAGGGTGGAGAAGCAGATGGGCGCTTCTCCTGTGTGCCCTGGCCGGGAATCGAATCGGGGACTCCCACACGCCAGGCCGACACTCTACCACTGAGCCAACTGGCCAGGGCTAAAAAACTTTTTTTTTTTAGTGAGAGAGGCAGAGATAGACAGAGAGAGGGAGAGAATTAGGGACAGACAGACAGGAAGGGAGAGAGATGAGAAGCATCAATTCTTTGTTGTAGCACCTTAGTTGTTCACTGATTGATTTCTCATATGAGCCTTGACCAAGGGGCTCCAGCCAAGCCAGTGACCCCTTGCTCAAGCCAGAGACCTTGGGCTCAAACCAGCGACCTTTGGGCTCAAGCCAGTAACCATGGGATGTCTATGACCCCATGCTCAAGCTGGTGACCTTTGGATTTCAAACCTGGGTTCTCTGCATCCCAGGCCGATGCTCTATCCACTGCATCACCACCTGGTCAGGTATTAAAACCATTTCTAAGGAAAAATCCTATGTATGGAAAAGTAGTCTATGCACAACAAAAAAAGCCCCCTGCACCCCAAATGAAGCTAAACCCCTCACAATATTTACCAGTGGGGAATCTTAGTTTATAATGTGCATATTTCCCTAATAGAATGTTACAATTTGATGTAAGAAAATGAGAAAATGCCCAGGTTATAATGAATGAAAAAATCAGTTTATAAAACTGTTTAAAAACAGAAAATCCAGCTCATGCGTGGGACAGCAAGGTGATGAACGCTGTGGGGTGTGGCCTTGGCTGCCAGGCCCAAGTGTCCCACATCATCTTCTGTAGCACGACCCATGGGCTCCACGGCAGACCACTCAGGAATGAAGAAAAATTGAAAATGAGAAATGCAACAAACCAAATGGTCATGGGCACAATTATAAAGATCGATCCTGTTACAGGAATGGTTATGAATCTGACCAACCTCAAATTCACGGAGGAGGCAATTCTGAAGCCCCTTGATGGTTAGAATCTGGATCTAGATGTGCCATACTTTGCAGATGTTATAAGCACAGCAGAAAATGTAGTATATAACTAGGAAAACCTACAGAAATGTTTTCCTGGGGGAATTCTTTATTAAGTAAAAGTATATGAAACATAAAATAACATTGTAGTCTATAAAGGAGAATAGCCCCTTAGGGGTTAATAATACAGAAAGATTTAATCTCTTTCCATATTTGAAAATACCTTTATCCCCTTGGATTATTAAGAAGTCATAAAAAAAAAAGTCATCACATAATTATTGTACCTCCACACTGTGTTTTGGAGTGCCTGATTTATTGAAATCATGTGAGTAAAACTTGTTTTAAGTTCAAATCTATTTTAGAACTAAATTTGTAATGTATCTTGAGAATCATTTAGAGATCTATAGATTAAAAATCGCTTCGCATGAGCAAAATGTTTTGGTGTAGAACTGTTTGAAAGCAAAAGCCATCTAGGTTTGTTTTTCCATTACCTTATTTTTAGTATTCATTTTGTTCTTGTGTAAGTGGCAGAAATGTTTGAGACTTACAGTATGTGAATCTTTTAAAAATTAAAATACAGGTGATCACAAAGTCTGGAAATACAGGTTACATATTTTTAATATATTGAGTTTTTTTTATTACTTCTTCTAGGGTATGTTATAGGCACAAGTTTATTCAGTAAAAATTAGAAACAAATAACCAGAGGCAATGACTGTGGATGGATATACAAAGTTTAATGAGATGCTACTTTAGTGCACACTGTTCAGTGCAGTTTTGCACAGCTTATTATTGAAGTGTGAATGGCCAGTGAGGAACAGCACACTGAACATCTTACAGAATATCAGTAAGCTACTTGTTAAATATATTTGTTTCCAAACCTTATTGCCACCAGAACAATATTAACTCAGAAGAGTAAAGAATAATCACCTATATTAAACCGTTAAAATAATCAACACAGGAAAAATATATTACTCTGTAAAGCAACTCTTACAACATATAATTTTTCTTAATTGATTTCACTTTGTTCTGATCATTAAACTTATCGCTTCACTTAAAAAACAACAACAACAAAAATCAAAAACAGAAAACTCATGTAGATGAAAGATGAGTCGGAACTACAATAGGACGTGGGAGTCACTGAGTGCTGGTGGGTGCCTCTTAGTTTCGCCTACCTTTTCTTACGTCTCAGAATTCTTCTAATATAAATGTTATTATAGAACAAAATTCATGGGCTTTCATTCATATCACCTTTGCTCTCATTGTCTACTATCTCTACTTGGGAAATCACCTGTCAGTTTCTGTCTTCTCTTTCATCCAAGTATAACACTTGATTAATATTATACTATAAAACAGGGGTCCCCAAACTTTTTACACAGGGGACCAGTTCACTGTCACTGAGACTGTTGGAGGGCCGGACTATAAAAAAAACTATGAACAAATCCCTAGCACACTGCATATATCTTATTTAAAGTAAAAAAAACGGGAACAAATACAATATTTAAAATAAAGAACAAGTAAATTTAAATCAACAAACTGACCAGTATTTCAATGTGAACTATGGGCTTGCTTTTGGTTAATGAGATGGTCAATGTCTGGTTCCATATTTGTCACTGCTAGCCGTAACAAGTGATATGACGCGCTTCCGGAGCCGTGACGTGTGCATCTCGTGTCACCGGAAGTAGTACTGTATGTGAGCAATGCCACATACAATACTCCAGGAGCACAGGATATGGATGCATCTTGTGCTCCTCTCACCACCAATGAAAGAGGTGCCCCTTCTGGAAGTGCAGTGGGGGCTGGATAAATGGCCTCAGGGGGCCGCATGTGGCCTGCGGGCCGTAGTTTGGGGACCCCTGCTTTAAAACCTTTTAAAAAGTGACTTCTCTAAGAAGTTAACTCTGAGAATACCAAGATTTTTTTTCTGTTAAACTGGATGAAGAGGATATAGTGGCTAATTATTGTTGGATCACTTAAAAAATTTTTTTTTCATTGAGTTGTGAGAGGGAGAGGAAGGAGGAGGCAGAGGCGGCAAGGGAGAGAGAAGCATCAATTTGTTGTTCCATTAGTTGTACCATTTAGTTGTGTACTCATTGACTGCTTCAGATGTGCCCTGACCAGGGATTGAACCTGTGACCTTGGTACACTAGGATGACACTCTATCTACTGAGCCACCTGGCCAGGGCCTGTTGAATAATTTTTTTTTTAAAGAAAATGTCATCTGGGCCTTGGATTGTTGGCTCAGTGGATAGAACATTGGCCCAGCATGCAGATGTCCCAGATTTAATCCCTGGCCAGGGCACACAAGAGAAGTGACCATCTGCTTCTCCTCTTCTCATTCTCTCCTTCTCTCTCCCCCTTCTGCAGCCAGTGGCTCCACTGGTTCGAGCATGGCCTGGGGAACTGAGGTGCTGAGAATAGCTCAGTTGATTCGAGCATTGGCCTATGACAGAGGTTGTGAGGTGGATCTTAGGGCACATATAGTAGTCTATCTCCCCTCTACTCACGTAAAAAAAAAGGGAAAAAAAAAGAAAATGTCATCACTATTGACACCCTCTGAATTATATTTTTCATTAGCGAAGTAAGTTATTTCTCATATTTAAAATCTCATCTTATAGCTAAAAATGGCATTTCTGCCAAGATACTACACAGTATATAATAAGGTAATTAAACAGCTAAACAATAAAATTTTAATGTTCTTTGACAACCTGAACCTTTGTTTCCAATACTAGGATAAGTGTTCCTGCAGACATTCCAACTTTCCACACAGAGCTTAATTCACTCTATAAAAATACTGTTTTTTTAAAACAATCTTTTTTTTTTTTGTATTTTTTGTATTTTTCTGAAGCTGGAAATGGGGAGGCAGTCAGACAGACTCTAGCATGCGCCCGACTGGGATCCACCTGGCATGCCCACCAGGGGGCGATGCTCTGCCCATCTGGGGCGTTGCTCTGTTGTAACCAGGGCCATTCTAGCACCTGAGGCAGAGGCCGTGGAGCCATTATTAGTGCCCGGGCCAACTTCGCTCCAATGGAGCCTTAGTTGCGGGAGGGGAAGAGAGAGACAGAGAGGAAGGAGAGGGGGAGGGGTGGAGAAGCAGATGGGCGCTTCTCCTGTGTGCCATGGCCGGGAATTGAACCCGGGACTCCTGCACACCAGGCCAACACTCTACCACTGAGCCAACCGGCCAGGGCCTTTAAAAATAATTTTTTAAAAATAAAAAAATACCTTTTGATGAAAATAGTGCATGTTGTTAATTTGGAAAATCGGATATAAAACTTGGTACTCAGGCCTGAGCAGGTGGTGGTGCAGTGGATAGAGCATCGACCTGGGATGCTGAGGAACAAGGTTCAGAATCCTAAGGCCCCTGGCTTGAGTGTAGAATCAAGACATGACCCCATGGTCACTGGCTCAGCTGGAGTGCTCCCCACCCCCGTCCTAGTCAAGGCTCATATGAAAAAGCAATCAATGAATAAGTACAGTGTTGCAACAACAAATTGATGCTTCTTATCTCTCTCCCTTCCTGTCTGCCTGTCCCTGTCTGTTCACCCCCATCTTGCTTAAAAAAAAATTTTTTTTCGTACTCAGAATACTTATATTAAAATAAGATACTATTTTCATGCCTATAAAAAAGAACACAAATGTATATGAAGCTTTTTTTATTTTTGGTTATGTGAAATTTCTTTTAAGAAAAGAAAATGAATGCCTGACCAAGTGGTGGCACAGTCAATAGAGCGTCAGACTGAAATGCAGAGGACCCAGGTTTGAAACCCTGAGGTCACCAGCTTGAGCGTGGGCTCACCTGGCTTGAATGTGGGGTCACTGGCTTGAGCGTGGGATCATAGATGTGATCCCATGGTCACTGGCTTGAGCTCAAAGGTCACTGGCTTGAGCAAGGGGTCACGTCAAGGCACATATGAGAAAGCAATCAATGAACAAGCAAGCAATGAACAACTAAGATGCGGAAACAAAGAATTGTTACTTCTCATCTCTTTCCCTTCCTGTCTGTCCCTATCTGTCCCTCTCTCTGACTGTTTCTTTAAAAAAAAAAAGGCCCTGGCCGGTTGACTCAGTGGTAGAGTGTCGGCCTGGAGTGCAGAAGTCTCAGGTTCGATTCCCGGCCAGGGCACACAGGAGAAGCGCCCATCTGCTTCTCCACCCCTCCCTCTCTCCTTCCTCTCTGTCTCTCTCTTCCCCTCCAGCATCCAAGGCTCCATTGGAGCAAAGATGGCCCGGGCGCTGGGGATGGCTCCTTGGCCTCTGCCCCAGGCGCTAGAGTGGCTCTGGTCATGGCAGAGCGACGCCCCGGAGGGGCAGAGCATCACCCCCTGGTGGGCAGAGCGTCGCCTCCTGGTGGGTGTGCCGGGTGGATCCCAGTCGGGCGCATGCGGGAGTCTGTCTGACTGTCTCTCCCTGTTTCTAGCTTCAGAAAAATACAAAAAAAAAAAAGGAAAAGAAAATGGCTTCTAAAAACTGATTTTATAATACAGTGAAATGCTTCCCTTGTTATATTTTGTGGGGACCATAAAAAGTATGAACCCAATAAAATAATCTGTAGAACATGAATACATAAAATGCAGACATAACATTTCCACGAGGAGAAGCACGCCCACCACTGAGAGTCCTACCTAAACATTTGACAGTCCCAATGGCGTGTGCAGAGGCTGCTCGAGGCTTATTAGTTACCAGAGCAAGTTCTCCAAAGTACTGTCCCCGAGAACACCGAGCGATTTCTACAGCACCATTCTCTTCCACTTCTGATTTACCCTGACAAGGTAAATAAAAGCATCAGCTTTTACTCAGCATGTTGAAAAAACAAAAAGTTAACCTTAGTCTAAACATCAAAAAGAAAATTTATGTTCCTAATATGTGGACTTTTTTAGAACTCACTTACCTTCCTTTTCATAGTAATTTTCACTTCTCCAGATTCTACAATGAAAAAAGAATCAGCCAAATCTCCCTATTAGAATAAAAAAAACAGGATAAAAATGCAAATTTAGTTGATAAAAATCCCCTTGCCAATCATAACCCTGAAGTCAATCCAACCCCGTGTACAGATGATTTGCCCGGACAGGGAAAATCCATAGGAACAAGTGCTCTCACTTTCAAACAGAAGTTACAATGGACAATTATGTAATAATGATTTTATTTGTAAAAGTATTTGAAATAATATACTCTCTACCAGTTTTTTTGAGTCAAGAAAATATGGCAAGTAACACTGGAGTAAGGACTGCACCCACACCTCAGCCTGGATAACGGTAGGGCCCAGGAAAGGCGGGGTGGGGTGGGGTGCTGCAGCAGCACCTCCTTGGCCAGCAGGACCACCCGCCGAGAACCTTGAGTGGTCCAAATGAAACAAGCATTAGCATGATTGTCCACGGTAAGCTACTGATGCCCCACGAGGAGAATGCACCAGGCTTGTTCAGAACTATCCATTTGGGCCCTGATGTTTTGACTGCAGTTAGCTAGGGATCAGCTCTGAGATGCCATTTTACTGACAGTCCACCTCAAGGCCTCGAAAAGACTTCTGTAGAAAAAGTATTGGGGGTTGCAGGCTGTGTGAAAAGGGTGAAGGGATTAAGAAAAAAGCCAAACAAACAAAACAAAAAATAAAACCTTTGAGAAAAAAAATGAAAACTGTTATTGTTTCTAAGTGCATATCCATTTTTCTTTGGTGGTGGTTTTGATTAAGCTCTGCCTTGATTCCCAATGATCATGCCTCTGAATTAAATAGTATTAATACAGAAGATAAACAGATACTGACTTTCCTGAGCCTCTCAAAGTGATTTTGAAGAAACAGGTTTCTTCAAAACTTTAGTATAATTCAAGAAATAGAGTAACAAATTACATCACAAAATACTGAGTCTAGATTTATATAATATAGACATGTACCATATGTTTATAAATGTTTAAACGATCATATCTCAAAATATCCCTAATCTTAAGGGGATTGCTTTTAATTTTTGCCCATTGAGTATGATGTTGGCTGTGGGTTTGTCATAGATGGCCTTTATCATGTTGAGGTATGTTCCCTGTATTCCCACTTTGCTGAGAGTTTTGATCATGAATGGTTGCTGGACTTTATCAAATGCTTTTTCTGCATCTATTGAAATTATCATGTGGTTTTTCTCCTTCCTTTTGTTTATGTGATGAATCACATTGATTGATTTGCGAATATTGTACCAGCCTTGCCTCCCAAAAATAAATCCCACTTGATCATGGTGTATGGTTTTTTCCATATATTGCTGGAACCGGTTTGCTAATATTTTGTTGAGGATTTTTGCATCTAAATTCATCAGGGATATTGGCCTATAATTTTCTTTTTTTGTGTTGTCTTTGCCTGGTTTTGGAATCAGAATTATGCTCGCCTCATAAAAGGAGTTTGGAAGTCTTCCTTCCTCTTGAATTTTTTGAAATAGCTTGAGAAGGATAGGAGTTAGTTCTTCTTTGAATATTTGGTAGAATTCACTTGTGAAGCCATCAGGCCCAGGACTTTTCTTTTTTGGGAGTTTTTTGATAGCTGTTTCAATCTCATTTGTTGTAAATGGAACTTTCCTGGACTCCTGCTCCCTGTGACAGCTCCTAACAGACTGAACTGTGGTTGGGTTGCATTTTTCAGGGATTTGGCATGGTGATGGGGCCAACTTGGACTTGGTGACCATGTTAAGGACACTACTCTTTTATGGATTCTTGCTGTATTGGCCAAGAGTTTGCTTAAAGGCTTTTAATCACTGTAAAAAAAATAGAGGACTGGATGAAGAAGATGGGGCACATATACACCATGGCATACTATTCAGCTAGGAGAAACGATGACATCGGATTACTTACAGCGGAATGGTGGAGTCTTGGCAGCATTGTGCGGGGTGAAATAAGCAAATCAGAAAAAAACAGGAACTGCAGGATTCCATACATTGGTGGGACATAAAAGCGAGACTAAGAGGCATGGACAGGAGTGTGGTGGTTACGGGGGGTGGGGGGAGGGAGGAGGGAAGGAGGGAGAGGGGGAGGGGGAGGGGTACAGAGAGAACTGGATGGAGGGTGGCGGAGGACGATCTCTCTTCGGGTGATGGGTATGCAACAGAACTAAATGACAAGATAACCTAGAAATGTTTTCTTTGAATGTATGTACCCTGATTTATTGATGTCACCCATTAAAATAAAAATTTATTTATAAAAAAAATATCCCTAATAAACTCCAAGTGCAGTTATACATATCTCCTTTCCCTTATCTTTAAATTAGGTTTTCATAAGAACTGCATGTTAAATTTTCAAGTGTTCTGAATCATAGTAGGGTTATTGACTGTTGTGTAATTTGGCTTTGAAAACATGCTCTAAATGCATGTAAAATTAGTGAAACTGAGTAAGGTCTGTGGATTTGGCCAATATCAGTCCCTTAGTTTTCTGTTCCTGGGCTATAATGATGCAAGATGCATAGGGGAAACTGGGCAGAGTGCATGGGACTTCTCTGTACTATTTTTGTAACTTCCTGTGAAACTGTAATTATTTTAAAATTAAAATCTCAAAAAGCATTTCAAAAGTGCTTTATACTTTGTTATTAATTTATACATTAGAACCTTAGCCTTATTTTCTAAGTTATTTCCACCTCTTCCCAATCCTTCACAGCTCCAATCTGTGAGTGTCTGTGGTGGTGGGGGTGGGAGAGGGACAGAGAATGATTTACTTATTTGACTTCTAACAATGGTTTTTTCCTTGGTCTCAAATCTTGAATCTCGTTTCACATTAGCGGTTAAATCGCATGTTGGCCCTCATTTACTGCCTGGAAAGGCAACCCAGTACACGGTATAGTGTGTTCCCTTCCTGGTTAATTCTATCAGGGAGCAGCCTCAGGAGGCATCATCGTGAATTGATAGAAGACGTTGAAAATCTTCCAATATACCTTCAGAGTCCTTATTAATCTCATGGAGCACTCACCTGTTTTTTTTCTCTTATAAATGGCATTTTCTTTTTATATATACATGTCACGCACAAATATAAAATTATGCAGAAATCCATTTGATAATTTAATACATATTGATTAGCAGTTAATTATATAAAGAAAATAGTCAAATAGTTTAATAGCTGTGAATTAAACCATTTTTAACAGGTCATTTGGTAAATAATCATTTAATCTATCATTATATGCTAATTATAGATATAAAAATTCATCAAGATTTACAATGTATAAGCACCTATTGGAATTTAACCCTAAACTGAATTATGTGAAAAGGATTATACCTGAGCAATGATCTGTTCTCCATCGTTGTATACTTTGGTGCCTATCACATCTACCACTTTCAGGCGTTCAGAAACCTACAGAGAACAAAAGACTACTAAATAAAAAGATTAATTAGGTAATCTTATCTATTTTAGACATTTAAAAATTGGTAGCCTATAAGCCAAATAAACCAAGTACTGTGTCGGTTTATGTGTTACTTTAATCAACAGCCAGCATTTTAAAATAAATTTCTTAGAAAAATTTGAATTTCCACCTTCTCTTGAAAAATCAGGCGAGTCAGCAACACTCAGCTCTTCTTTCCATATGGTAACAGTAAACTATGGCGGGAGAGCAGCTGTTTCTTCAGATGGAACACATGCTCTCCAGGCTACTGACATCGCAGCCTGGCTTGCTTTTTCTTCTTTATGTTACTTGCCTAGTTTGGAAGGCATCTGGATATCCAACCCCTGATCTATTTTTATTTAAACAGATATGCAGCCAGAGGAGATCAGCTGCCTAATAGGCATTCTGTAATGTGGCCAAAATTTCTACCAGGCATATACTGACAGTACAGCAAAGACACTGCAGTAGGTGAATTGGTACTAACCCCAAAGATTTTGGCCAGGATGCCTGGAAGGACGGTGTTGCCAGCCACCAAGATGGAAAAGAGAGGGAGGAGTAGATTTAGCACATGAGGTTTGAGTTGTCTATTAGGTGCCCAGGAAAAGTTAAATAAGCAGTTAAGTAAATGATTCTGGCATTCCAGGGAGGGACCTTGTCCCACAATGTCAATTTTATATATATATATATATATTTTTTTAAAGATCTTCCTGATTTTACAGAGAGAGGAGAGAGAAGGGTAGGGGAGTGAGAAGTATCAACCCATAGCTGCTTCACTTTAGTTGTTCATTGACTGCTTCTCATATGTGCCTTGACTGGGCAAACCCAGCGTTTCGAACCAGTGACCTCAGCATTCCAGGTCAACATTTTATCCACTGCACCACCACAGGCCAGGCTGACATATCAATTTTAAAAGGCATCAACATATAGTATTTAAAGCCTGGGAGTTGACAAGTTCACCAAGTGAGAAAGAGTAACCTGAAAGAAGAGACTGGAATGCCAATTTTAAGAGGAACAAAAACAGGAATAAAAAACAAAGATGAGAAGTAGAGGCCAGTAAAGACACTTTTGGTAACAGGGAGGATTTATTTTTTGGTGAGGGGGAGAATTTTGTTTTTTCTCTCTGGTATGTTTATAATGCATATTTGTTATACTGAGTTAATATCTACATTTTGAATTTAGATAACCTCTCCCTGTTAAGGTGTAAATAGTGGCTACTATTTACATGATTATATAAGTCAAGTCTGCTTATAGAAAGAGACCACCTTTAACTGCTATAGATGCTCACAGGACTCTATTATAAACAATAAAACAAATGCAGTTATGGGTAGTAAAAGAAACACTGAGCTATGCGAAAACCATAATTGAATCTTACAGTGAAATCATGAGTACATTTTTATTCAAAGAAACTTTTGTTCTAATATTCCTAATAAAACAAGCTTTTAAAGCAAAATTAAAGTGTAAACATACTTACTTCCAAAGATTTAAGGAATGGCAGTGACTCGATAAAACTTTCATACATTTTTCTCTTTTTGGCATTATTTTTTACAATTATTCTCCTGAAGGTTACTCTGTCCTAAAGGCAGAATATCAAAAACAAATACAGTTAAAATGTTTACTGACAAAAAAATTTTAAGAGACAGTTTCATTTTATTCCCAATAAAAAACAATAACTGAAAATTGTGAAATAAGGTTAACATTGTTATACTTTTTAAAAATTTTATTTATTCATTTTAGAGAGAGAAAAATGGAGAGAAAGAGAGAGAGAAAGACAGAAGTGAGAAATACCAATATGTTCCTGTATGTGTGCTGACCGGGGATGGAACCTGCAACTTTTGCTTTTTGGGACAATGCTCTAACCAACTGAGCTATCCCACCAGGGAGACATTATTAAATGTTTTTTTGATATTATTATATTTTTAGTGTAACATATTTAGGATTTTTATTTCTTCAAGCATAAAATATAGAACCTATATATAAACTACTATTTTCAGGTTTTTTTTTTTATTTAGACAATTTTAACGGGGTGACACTGGTCAACTAGAGTACATAGAGAAAACATCTCCAGATCATTTTGACATTCAATTATGTTGCATACACATCACCCAAAGTCAAATCGTCCTCCATCACCTTTTGTTTCTCTTCATGCCCCTCCCCTCCCCCACCCTCCTCTTTCTCCTCCCTTCCCCTCCCCCTTGTAAACACTGCACTCTTATCTACGTCCATGAGTCTCAATTTTATGTTCCACTTATGTATGGAATCATACAGTTCTTAGTTTTTTCTGTTTTACTTATTTCACTCAGTATAATGTTATCAAGGTCCATCCATGTTGTCGTAAATGATACTATGTCATAATTTCTTATGGCTGAGTAGTATTCCATAGTATATAGTATAACCATTATGGAAGAAGGTATGGTGGTTCCTCAAAAAAATTAAGAATAGAACTACCATATGACCCAGCAATCCCTCTACTGGGTATATATCCCCAAAACTCGAAAACAACCAAAATGCCCTTCAACAAAGTATTAGATAAAGAAGATGTGGTACATATATACTATGAAATACTATTTTCCGTTTTTTAAGGAAGTATCAGTTTACTTTTATTCAGAACAGATCTATCACCATATAATTAGGCTAATCCACGAGGTGGCACTGCTGCATCATTTTAAAAGCTAATACTAGCACTATGTTTTTTCCACCTCAGCTTTGATACACAACTGACCTATATTGTGTAAGTTTAAAGTATACAATGTGTTGATTTTACACAGTTATACACTGTGAAATGACTTACCACAGTAGAGCTAGTTAAAGCTTCTATCACCTCACAGAGTCCCTTCCTTTGTAGTGAGAACATTTAAGATTTACTTTTATCAACTTTCAAGTACAAAATACAGTACTGCTAACTCTAATTACTATGTTGCACATTTGATCCTAGAATTTATTCATCTTATAACTGGAAGTTTATATATAGCCTTTGGCCAATATCTCCTCATTTCCCCTATCCCCTGGCACCCAGCACTAAATTTCTGAGTTCAAGAAATCTAACACTCAGTTCTTTAACCATGGATGACAGTCCTAGAGTATTACCAAATCAATTTGAAAGACATGACCAGCATTCTTTTTTTATTGAGGTATAACATATCACATTACTTTCAGGTATACAACATAATGATTCAATATTTATGTATATACTGTGAAATTATCACAATAAATTTAGTTACTATTGATCACTTGACAGTTATAAAAACTTTTCTTCTTGCGATAACTTTTTTGTGTGTGTGTGACAGAAAAAGAGAGAGAGAGAGAGAGGAACAGATAGGGACAGACAGGAAAGGAGAGAGACGAGCAGCATCAATCCTTCCTTGTGGCTCCTTAGTTGTTCACTGATTGCTTTCTCATAGGTGCCTTGATGGGGGGCTATAGTAGAGGGAATGACCCCTTGCTTAAGCCAGCAACGTTGGATTCAAGCCAGTGACCTTTGGACTCAAGACAGTGACCATGGGGTCATGTCTATAATCCCATGTTCAAGTGGTGAGCCCGTGCTCAAGCCGGATGAACCTGTGCTCAAGCCAGCATCCTTGGGGTTTTGAACCTGGGTCCTCCATGTCCCAGTCTGACATTCGATCCACTGCGCCACCACCTGCTCAGGCTCTTGTGATAACTTAAAATACACTCTCAGACTTCTTTTATTTTGTTAATTAAAATAACTTTAATTAAAAATTTTATTGAGTTGAGAGAGAAACACTGATTTGTTGTTCCACTTATTTATGCATTCATTGGTTGATTCTGATATGTGCCCTGACTGGGGATCAAAGCTGCAACCTTGGTGTACTGGGATGATGCTCTAACCAACTGAGCTACCCAGCCAGGGCCAAATTATTTTCTCTGAGAATTTTTATATGTTTACTTGGGCCAAAACTGACAACTACCAGGAAGCAAGATCTCAATGCTACTTCACTTTTATTTATTTATTGACAGAGACAGAGAGTCAGAGAAAGGGACAGATAGGGACAGACAGACAGAAAGGGAGAGAGATGAGAAGCATTAATTCTTCGTTGCAGCACCTTAGGTGTTCAAAGATTGCTTTCTCATATGTGTCTTGACGGGGGAGGGGGGATACAGCAGAGCAAGTGATCCCTTGCTCAAGCCAGCGACCTTGGGCTCAAGCAAATGACCTTGGGCTTCAAGCCAGTGACCTTTGGGCTCAAACTAGTGACCATGGGGGTATCATGTCTATGATCCCATGCTCAAGGTGGATGAGCCTGCAACCTTGGGGTTTTGAACCTAAGTCCTCTGAGTTCCAGTCCAACGCTCTATCCACTGCACGACCACCTTGTCAGGCTGCTACCTCACTTTTAAAAATTTTCATTTATACTTGATATACAATATTGTATTAGTTTTAGGTGTATACCCCAAAGATTAGATTTTTAAAAATTCCTTTTAGGCCTGACCTGTGGTGGCGTAGTGGATAAAGCGTCGACCTGGAAATGCTGAGGTCGCTGGTTAGAAACCCGGGGCTTGCCTGGTCAAGGCACATATGGGAGTTGATGCTTCCAGCTCCTCCCCCCCCTTCTCTCTCTCTGTCTCTCCTCTCTCTCTCTCTCTCTGTCTCTCCCTCTCCTCTCTAAAATGAATAAATAAATCCTTTTAGAGAAGGGAGAGAAAGAGAGAGAGAGGAGAGAGAAAGGGGGAAGAAGCAGGAAGCATCAACTCCCATATGCGTCTTGACCCGGCAAGCCCAGGGTTTCGAACCAGAAACCTCAGCATTCCAGGTCTATGCTTTATCCACTGCGCCACCACAAATCGGGCAGGAATAGATCTTATATAACTTACTAAGCGATCATTCCAATAAATCTCTTACCCATCTGACACCTTACGTAGTTATTAGAATATTATTGACTATACTCCTTATGCTGTACTTTATATCCCCATGACTATTTTGTAACTATTAATTTGTACTTTATTTTCCAAGAGAGAGGGGAAGGGAGATGAAAAGCATCAACTCATAGCTGTGGCAGTTTAGTTGTTCATTGATTGCTGCTGATATGTGCCTTGACCAGGGGGCTCCAGGAGAGCCAGTGACCTCTTGCTCAAGCCAGTGACCATGGGATCATGTCGATGATCCAATGTTTCAGCTAGTGACCCCATGCTCAAGCTCATGAGCCTGCACTCAAGTCAGCGACCTTGGGCTTTCAAACCTGGGACATCAGCATCCTAGGTCAACATTCTATCCACTGTGCCACTACTGGTCAGGCCCAATTTGTATTTCTTAATCACTTTACCTTTTCCACCCATCCCTCAAAGCCCTTCCATCTAGCAACTGTCAAAATGTTCTCTTTTTTTTTTCTTTTTTTTTTTCTTGTTAAAGAAGATCCTTTAACATTTCATGTAATGGTGGTTTGGTGGTGATGAACTCCTTTAGCCTCTTCTTGTCTGGGAAGCTCTTTATCTGTCCACTGATTCTAAATGATAACTCTGCATGGTGCAGTAATCTTTGGTTGTAGGTCCCTGCTTTTCATTACTTTCAATATCTCTTGCCAATCCCTTCTGGCCTGCAAAGTTTCTGTTGAGGAATCAGCTGATAGGGAGCTCCCTTGTAGGTAACTAATTGTTTTTCTCTTGTTGCTTAGAAGATTGTCTTTAACTTTTTAATTTTAATTATGCTATATTTCTGCATTTTAATTATGCTGTGTTTTGGTGTGGGCCTCTTTGGGTTCATCTTGTTTGGGACTCTGCACTTCCTGGACTTCATTTTCTTCACCAGGTTAGGGAAGTTTTATCACTATTTTTTCAAATAGGTTTTCAATTTCTTGCTCTTGCTCTTCTCTTTCCGACCTCCAGGATGTAAATGCTGGTGCTCTTGAAGTGGTCCCAGAAGCTCCTTACACTATCTTCATTTTTTAATTCTTTTTTCATACTATTCTGATTGGTTGATTTTTGCATTCTTGTATTCCAAATCACTGATTTGATTCTCATTCATCTACAGTACCGCTGATTTCCTGTAAATTATTAATTTGTTAGTGTACCTTTCATTTCTGACTAGTTATTACTTATGATTTCCATGTCCTTTTTCATGCTGTTGAAGTTCTAAGTTCATTGAGCATCCTCATAACCAGTGTTTTAAACTCTGCATCTAGTGGATTGCTAGTCTCCATTTTGTTTAGTTCTTTTTCTGGAGTTTTATTCTGTTCTTTCATCTGGGACATGTCTGTCTTCTCATTCTGGCAGACTCCCTGTGTTTCTTGTGCAGTGGTCGGCAAACTCATTAATCAACGGAGCCAAATATCAACAGTACAATGATTGAAATTTCTTTTGAGAAAAAAATTTTAAACTTAAACTATATAGGTAGGTACATTCCTTATTAAGGTAGTGCCTGCACGTGGTATTTTTTTTTTTTTTTTTTTTTGTATTTTTCTGAAGCTGGGAACGGGGAGAGACAGTCAAACAGACTCCCGCATGCGCCCGACCGGGATCCACCTGGCACGCCCACCAGGGGGCGACGCTCTGCCCACCAGGGGGCGATGCTCTGCCCCTCCGGGGCATCGCTCTGTTGCGACCAGAGCCACTCTAACGCCTGGGGCAGAGGCCAAGGAGCCATCCCCAGCACCCGGGCCATCTTTGCTCCAATGGAGCCCTGGCTGCGGGAGGGGAAGAGAGAGACAGAGAGGAAGGAGAGGGGGAGGGGTGGAGAAGCTGATGGGCGCTTCTCCTGTGTGCCCTGGCTGGGAATCAAACCCGGAACTTCTGCACGCCAGGCCGACGCTCTACCACTGAGCCAACCGGCCAGGGCCTGCACGTGGTATTTTGTGGAAGGGCCACACTCAAGGGGCCAAAGAGCTGCATATGGCTCGTGAGCCGCGGTTTGCCAACCACTGAATTAGGTAGAGCTGCTGTATCTCCCAGGCTTGGTAGGGTGGCTTCATGTAGTAAGTGTTCTATAGGGTCCAGCTGCACAGCCTCCCCCAATCACCCAAGCTGGGCATTGTAGGTATGCTCCTCCCCCTCCCCCCCCAGTGTGGGCTGTGTATACCTTTCTCTTGTAGTTGAGCCTTGATTGCTGTTAGCATGTCAATGGGAGGGATTTATCCCCAGGCCAATCAGCTATAAGGACTAGCTGTGACCACTGACCAGCATGGAGGATCAGCTGTGCAGTGGCCACCCCATGGAGTAGAACTTATTTTATCGGGGCTCTGGTGCCTGCTGAGTCTGCCCCTGCCCCTTGCGTGTGTCGCTTGTGGAAGTGGCTAGGTGGCACTTCAATGTCGTATGAAGCTGCCCACCTGGCACACTGGCTCAAGGGCCTCATGGGAAGTGCAGGCCAAGGTCAGCTGCTGTCAGTGGTCTGCCAAAGACTACTCAGCATGAGCTATGAAGATTTACAGATGGTGGCTACTTGTGCTGGACTTGGAGGTGCCCAGGCAAGGCCAAGCTGCAAACCAAGACCAGCTGCTATTAGTGCCAGGTCAAGGGCCACTTATATTGAGATAGGGGCATGCTGAAGCCAGATGCTGCTTGAGAGATTTCAGCATAGTCTGAAGCAAGAGCCAAGAGACACCATTTGTATGGAAAGGCCACTGGAAACAGCTTGGGTGGGCCTGTAGGTTGGGTGGGGCAGGGTCTCAGGGAATCACCAGCATAGGCAGAACAGTATGAGCCAGGTTGGTGGAGACTCAGATATGGCACCCACCTGCCAGCACGGTTGAGAGAAGGCTCAAAAAAGGAACAATGGCCTCTGCCAGCACTTCGATCTTGGAGAAAGCTGTGCCCCAAGCTCTTACTCTGATGCCAAATAATTCAGTTCCTCCACATATGTCCCTGGTGCCTTTTGGGCTTCTACCCCAGCACTGAAGCTCAGAGCAAATAAGCCCATGTGCAGGACCTTTAAGAGAAACTGCATGGGCCTGACCAGGCGGTGGTGCAGTGGATAGAACATCAAACTGGGATGCGGAGGACCCAGGTTCGAGACCCCGAGGTCACCAGCTTGAGTGAGGGCTCATCCGGCTTGAACACGGGATCATAGGCATGACCCCATGTCCACTAACTTGAAGCCCAAGGCCACTGCCTTGAGCAAGGGGTCACTTGCTCTGCTGTTGTCCCCCCCCCATCAAGGCACATATGAGAAAGCAATCACTGAACAACTAAGGAGCTGCAAAGAAGAACTGATGCTTCTCGTCTGTCTCCCTTCCTGTCTGTTTGTCCCTATCTGTCCGTCTCTCTGACTCTCTGTCTCTGTAAAAAAAAAAAAAAAAAAAAAAGAGGAACTGACTGCCTGGGACTCTAGTAGCCCTCCGACTCCCTCAGCCATAATCCCTGTCGGTTTTTACAGCCAGAAGTTATGGGCACTGAAACCCTTAGATCAGGGGTCCCCAAACTTTTTACACAGGGGGCCAGTTCACTGTCCCTCAGACCGTTGGAGGGCCAGACTATAAAAAAAATATGAACAAATCCCTATGCACATTGCACATATCTTATTTTAAAGTAAAAAACCAAAACGGGAACAAATACAATATTTAAAATAAAGAACGAGTAAATTTAAATCAACAAACTGACCAGTATTTCAATGGGAACTATGCTCCTCTCACTGACCACCAATGAAAGAGGTGCCCCTTCTGGAAGTGCGGTGGGGGCCGGATAAATGGCCTCAGGGGGCTGCATGCGGCCCGCGGGCCGTAGTCTGGGGACCCCTGCCTTAGATGGTGGTCCTGGGGTTGAGGTGGTGACTTCTTGCTCTGAAGGGGAGACATCTTCAGCCCAGATACCTTTCTCAATTTTTATCTGCCACACGTGGGTGTGGGACCAGCCCATTCTGTGTCTCTTTCTCTCCAACCAGTCTCGATATAGCTGCTTCTTTAAATCCACAATTGTAGGACTTCTATGTGGCTAGATTTAAGGTTCTGAATGATGGCTGTTCTATAGTTTAGTTGTAGTTTTGATGTGGTTGTGGGTGTATGTGAATACCACATTTACCTATGCCACTATCTTGACCAAAGTCAGCAATTTTTAAATACACAATACAGTATTGTTAACTATTATCCTCATGCTGTACATTATATACCCAGGACTTTTTATTTTATAGAATTGGAAGTGTGTACTTTTGACTCCCTCCACCCAGACCAGCACTTTTATAAAAAAATAAAGTAAAATAGAAAATAGCATTCATCCCTTTTAGTAAAGCGTTTTTTGGCTATGTATTTGTTTCAGTTATATACAAACACATACAAACATATGCACTGGTTGTGATGTTTCCTGTTGTGATTTTTACCGTGGGTTGAAGTAAAAAATACATAAAAAACACTATTACAAAATTTTTTATTATAAAGCAATTATAATGTAAAAGTTCTTAAAAAATTTATTTTCTTGCCCTGGCCAGTTGGCTCAGCGGTAGAGCGTCGGCCTGGCGTGCGGGGGACCTGGGTTCGATTCCCGGCCAGGGCACATAGGAGAAGCGCCCATTTGCTTCTCCACCCCCACCCCCCCTCCTTCCTCTCTGTCCCCCCCGCCCCCCCCCCCCCCCCCCCCCCCCCGCAGCGGAGGCTCCATTGGAGCAAAGATGGCCCGGGCGCTGGGGATGGCTCCTTGGCCTCTGCCCCAGGCGCTAGAGTGGCTCTGGTCGTGGCAGAGTGACGCCCCGGAGGGGCAGAGCACCGCCCCCTGGTGGGCAGAGCTTCGCCCCTGGTGGGCGTGCCGGGTGGATCCCGGTCGGGCGCATGCGGGAGTCTGTCTGACTGTCTCTCCCCGTTTCCAGCTTCAGAAAAAAAAAAAAAAATTCATTTTCTGTCACATTTACATTATATCAGTTCTTTTAAAAATGTTCATTGAGAAACTAAACTTTTTCTTTTTCGTGAGAGAGAGAGGGAAAGAGGAACAGACAGGAAGGGAAAGAGATGAGAAGCATCAATTCTTCATTGTGGCACCTTGGCTGTTCATTGATTGCTTTCTCATATGTGCCTTGAGTGGGGGGCTACGGCTGAGCGAGTGACCCCTTGCTCAAGCCAATTACCTTGGGTTCATGTTTATGATCCCACGCTTGAACCAGTGACCTCCAGCTCAAGCCAGAGACCTTGGGCTTCAAGCCAGAGACTTATGGGCTCAAGACAGTGACCACAGGGTCATGTCTATGATCCCATACTTAAGCCAGCAAGCCCACACTTAAGCTGGTGAGCCCATGATCAAGGTGCCGATTTTGGCATTTGGAACCTGGATCCTCTGCATCCCAGGCCAATGCTCTATCCATTGTGCCACTGCCCAGTCAGGCTAAACTTTCTTGAGAAAAGTCTAATTCTAGTGTTTACTTCAGAAGCTCATCATTCCAAAATGTTCCTATGTTTATACTACTTAACCTCAAAGACACAGAACTCAGTTAAGGAACTAGAGAAATTTTAAAGATAACAGCTCAAAAAATGTTTTTTTGGCAAGTTTTATTTTGAAAAAAATTCCTATAAAACATTATTTTTGTTCTTTAGTAAAGAGTCTAAAGAATTAAGTTTAGTATAACTTGATAAATAATACCATTTTTAAAAATTGTATTGATTTTAGAGAGTGAGTGGAAGAGAAACACTGATTTGTGTTCTACTTATTTATGCATCATTGATTGATTCTTGTATGTGCCTGGACTGGGGATCAAACTTGCAAACTTGGCATATCAGGACGACAATCTAACTCAGCTACCTGGCCAGGGCAATAATACCCTTTAAATATAAAATAAAATTAATTGAAATAGGTTCTTTAATAAATTATGCCCACATATTAAGGCTGAATTTAAATAAACTGATAGGATGGAGAAAAATGCCAGTGTATATATTTCTCATGGATATTAAACATCCTGTTTGCCAATTTAGTTTATTACAATTTTATCAGGGCTATTAATTTGTACTTGTACTCAATAATTTTTTACTAGGTAATTAAAAGGTAATTAGTAAAAAATATTAAAATAATTTCCAAGCTTGGATCTGCGTCAGAATCAGCTGAGCGTTAGAAAATATTTCTGGCCTAACCTGTGGTGGCGCAGTGGATAATGCACTGACCTAGAATGCTGATGTCACTGGTTCGAAACCCCAACTTTGCTTGGCCAAGGCACATACGAGAAGCAACTATGAGTTGGTGCTTCCCACTCCTCCCAGCCCCTTTCTCTCTCTCTCTCTCTCAAATCAATCAATAAATAAAAAATCTAATAATAATAATAATAAAAACATAAAGGGTTCTGAGATCCCAGACTTGAATGACTGAAAATCTTTGCATGTAAGGCTCAATAACCTGTTTCATAAAGCTTCCCAAATGATTCTGACATATAATCAAGTTTGGGAACCCACTGCAGCACCATTTTATGGATAGTTTATTGCAAAACAGAGAAGACTGGGAATAGTTTAGCAATTTAGAAATTAACCACAATGAGCTATGGCTCAAGAAAATATTTCTATTAGTGAACTGCCTCTTCATAACCTCAGTGACATATAAATAAAATCCAGCAAGTCCCGTTTCAAATGTTTTCATCCTAGTTACTTCAATAATACCCTCTCTGAATCATCAGCATGGTCATGTTGATCAGTTAATTCTCTAAGGCTAGCAGGCAACCCCGTTTGGAGGCCTTTAAATAACACCTTCCTTAATGAAACAGGTCATGGCAGACTCTACCTTTACCCAGCACTCTGACAACAAGTCTGCTCTGGTTTGGAATTTTTATTGTGCTGGCTTTGGGTATTCGAATCCTTCATAGTCCTTAAAACACTTAAGATAATGAGTTTTCCTCTACCTGAATAATTCCAATGTTTCTTCTACAACTTAAAAAGTGACTCATCACATTTTTAATAAGCAGACAGTAACTGGTTCCAAAAATAAAAATGAACACACAATGTCTTGTTTCTCTAATCAAATGATATATTTTTTCTTTTTTAAAAAAATTTCCATTGATTTGAGAGAGAGGGAGAGAGAAAGAGAGAGGGAAAGGGAGAGAGAGAGAGAGAAAAGCATTAACTTACTGCTCCACTTAGTTGTTCCATTTAGTTGTATACTCATTGATGGCCTCTCATACACACCCTGACCAGGGATTGAACCCACAACTTCAGTGCACTGGCACTGGGCTCCATCCACTAAGCCACCCAGGCCAGGGCTCAAGCAATATTTTTATCAGCTGAATTTATTAAAAAAAATTTATTTTTAATTTATTGATTTTAGAGAGAGAGAAAGGGAAAGGAGGGGAGAGAGAGAGACAGGAACATAAACTTGGTTCCTGTGTGTGCCACCTGGTCAGGCTGAACCAAACTTGTAAAGTCTTGTAGGAAAAACCACCATTAAGAAAGTTATTTTGGCCTGAGCAGGCAGTGGCACAGTGGATAGAACATCGAACTGGGACGCAGAGGACCCAGGTTTGAAACCTTGAGGTCACCAGCTTGAGCATGGGCTCACCAGCTTGAGTGCGGGGTCGCTGGCTTGAACGTGGGATCAGAGACATGACCCCATGGTCACTGGCTTGAGCAAGGGTTCAGTTGCTCTGCTGTAGCCCACCCTGTCAAGGCTCATATGAGAAAGCAGTCAATGAATAACTAAGGAGCCGCAAAGAATTGATGCTTCTCATCTCTCTCCTGTCTGTCCCTTTCTCTGTCTTTGTCACCAAAAAAAAAAAAAGTTATTTTGCCCTGGCTGGTAGCTTAGTTGGTTCGAGTGTCATCCTGAAACACCAAGGTATGGGTTTGATTCCTGATCAGGGCACATACAAGAATCAACCAATAAATGCATAAATAAGTAGGACAACATCAATTTTTTTTTCTCTCTCTCTCTTTCCTCTCTCTAAAATCAATAAATAAAAATATAAAAAAAGTAAATTAAAAAAATTTATTTTGAAGGCCCAAGACACAACTCCTGAAATTTGATTAAATTTGCCTGTGGTGGGGCCTAGTCAGGATCATTTTAACTGCCCCCCCCCAATAATTCTGATATGCTTCCAGGTGAAAGGCAGAAGCATCAATATATTTTCTCTACACAGCTGCTTTTTAATGCCAAGTGGTTACTGAACAATTTCTATCACACCAAGAGAACCCATTTAGAGCAGCTCCTCACACTCCAGGGTACACTGAATCACCAGGCAGGCTAGCTCATCCATAACTGCAGGGCCCCAGCTCCAGAGTTTCTGATTCAGTGGGCCCAAATCAGCAAGTGGGGCCCCATACACAGATGATACTGGTCAGGGAACCACACTGCGGGAACCACAGATTATAATACTTACACAGAATGCTCTCTCAGAAAATAGCACTGAGAGCTTTGGTTGGTTGGTTGTTACTGTGTGGCTGGTGGGCTAAGAGTGAGTATAAGAGGACCCGTTTGGATTGGAGTGTCCTTCCCAGGCAGTGCACTGAGTCCTTAATGTGACTGGGGAAAGGACATGAAGACTGCACCCAACTTGGGCTCAGTGCCCACAGTTCAGCGTGCAGTAATTGCTTAATAAAATCCCTGGTATTTCCATTTGACTACCACATTTTCTACTAATAATAGATTTTAGTGGCTATGCTTATGGGATAGATTAATGCTGCCATGATCTGAAGAGGGAGGGTTTTTTCTGTGTCCTCCTCCTATATGAAATGGCTAAACAGAAAAAAAAAAAATCCCCGGTGCCTGGTGGTGAGCCCAAATAAATCTACCTATCAAAACTAAAATACTGTATCTACCTGATTTTTGTCATAACACTTTTTACAAATAACATTCATGTCAAAGAAGTACTGCACTCACCAAGCCCCACAGAGCGCCAGGAGAGGTGGCAGTGATGGTAGCTGCTCGCGGTGTATTGTACATTAAGGCCAGTTCACCAAAGCTCCCACGATTATCATAGTTACCGACACATCTTCTGACACCATCACATTTTACATAAATATCAAACGTTCCTCTGTTGGACAAAGGAAAAATAAGAGTAATCCAAGTAAACTCTCATTACAATAAACCCTGATTTGAGAGAAAAGTCCTGTGCAAGAAAATCTCCTTCCCAGCCTCCCTGTGCCCTCTGATGACAATAAGTGACAGAAGTGAATTAGTATGTTCCAGAGACACCGTCTGACCCTGACGGGCACGAAGAGACTGTCACCTAAACCAGGGTGAGGACCTACATGTGCTCGCTGGGGAAAAGGAGACAAAACACTAACAATCTGAGGTGACACAGGATAAAACTGTAGTTGATAGCACTGCATGGTCCAATTGAAATTTACTAACAGGAAAACTTAAATGTTCTCATCCCCCCCCCAAAAAAAGTATATATGTGAGCTAATCACTGTGTTAATTAACTCAGTGGGGGAATTCCTTTCATAGTAAATATGTATAGCAAATCATCGCATTGTGTACTTCAAATAACTTACAACTTTATTTGTTAATTATTCCCCAATAAAGCTGCAAAAATATCAGGGGGTTATACCGGAACACTTTTATCTCTAAGCATAATGAAGGATTCCAGGAAAATGATCTAATTAAAGAGTTTTTTTTTGTGTGTTTTTTTTTTAAATATTTTATTTATTGATTTTTTAAGACAGAGAGAGACAGAGAGAGAGAGAAGGGGGAGGAGCAGGAAGCATCAACTCCCATATGTGCCTTGACCAGGCAAGCCCAAGGTTTTGAATCGGCGACCTCAGTGTTCTAGGTCGACGCTTTATCCCACTGCGCCACCACAGGTCAGGCCATTAAAGAGTTTTTGTTCCTAAAATGAACATGTATTATTTTTTAGATCAGAAGAAAATAACTATTAAAAATATGTATATAGCTCTAACTATTTGGACAGCCATTACTGGACAGTCCTTGTGAGGGTCCTTTATAATCCAAAGGAGGGCTGGGCCTACTGCAGCCCACACACTGGCTGCCCCTTTCGTAAACAGTGTTACTGGAACACAGCACAGTGGTTTATGCATAATCTACAGCTGATCTGTGCTACAGCAGAGCTGAGTAGCTGAAACAGAGTTCACACAGTCTCAAAGCCTAAAAAGTTTACATCTGGTCCTTTATTTTGGATCAACCCCCAATCTAACTAAGTGAATTCATAAAAAGTGGTAGAAATTCAGACTAAATATCTGATCCTGGTATTTTTATTGTTTTTCTGTGCTTTATCTTTTAATTGGAGTTCTTTTCTAAGCAAATAAGCCTGTCCGCATGCCACTGCACTATGCATCACCCCGACCCTGTCTCTGAACTACACTCGGGTCGGGCAGGGCTGCCTTTCCATGCACTGTGGATGGTGGGAGAGATGATTTCAAGGCTGGCTGAAGCAGTTGTGACAGCAGACAGGACAGGTTCTTTGGTTTTATCTTACTGGCTAAACCCTAACAAAGACAAAAAAGGGAGTGCTTTCATTAAAAATGGATTATGAATGGTAAAAACACAATACAAGCAGAAACATAAGAAAACAGACAAAGATCTTAATAAATAAGGAAGAGAATAACTGGTTTTTAATATAATTCACAGACAGAACGGCTGATTCAAGGATTCCATCTAGAATTTTTTCATGAAAATTACTTTTGAAGTATAGATGAATTCTTCTATTACACTTCTACATTAAAACTGTTCTCTATATTTTCTACTTTGAATAAGATAAAATACACAAGAAATGTGTGGATGAGAAGCAAAATGAGCTAGTCAGTTAAAATCAGACTTGTCTAAAATCTGTTAAAATACTGTGTGCTGCCTTTTAATGTAGATCCCTTCCCTAATGAGACCTCAGACATAAAAAGAACACGAATGGTGGCCAAGAGCCCAGCCTGGTGGTCGGCACCACACTAGTAATCTGGGTGACCTGAACCCACTCATTTCATTGTGTGTGCCTGAGAGTTTTCATCTGTCTGATGGGTAATTAGGATCTACCTGAAAAGTATGTACTGTATGCAAATGTGAGGGAATTATTACAGTCAAAATACCTAAAAGAAGAGTAACCCTGTATTCTATTTGGGGTTCACATACACACCTGATTAAATTAAACAGCTGAGTAAATTTCTGAGGGGTTTCACAGGTGAAAGCTGTTAATGATATATCAAAACCATAACTTCAACCAGAGATAACTGGTTCTGTTCTATTCTAAAGTCAGAGTCCACCTCACCCCTGGCTACTGCCTTGGCAACAGCTCTCTAAGGTCACCAGGGCATCTGGAATGAGGAAATGGAGGAGTCGGTAAAACCCTTAGATTCAGAGCCTGTACTACGATTTATGAAAGATACCACTTAAGAGCCAAGATCGAGGAATGAGGATAAGCAGACAGATGGGGAGCAATTTTCCACAAGGCTTCCGAGTTGAACACAATTCTACTCAGAGAAGCAAATGTAACCCAATAGCTCAGGCTGGGAGATGATCTGTATTCCACACAAAACGACAAGAGGCTAGGGATACCAACTGTCTCAGAGACACTCATCATCACTTTATACAAGTGTCAAGAAGTAAAGACTCAGTTCACACTGCTCTCCTACTACATCTTAGGACTCTAATTACCACTAAAAGCATACTTGTAAAACAATTTTATTGACTTTAGCGAGAGAAGAAGGGGGAGAGAGCGAGCGAGACAGGAACATAGCTGTGCCCTGACTTGGGATTGAAATGGCTTGGAGGATGCATTAACCAACTGAGCTATCCAGCCAGGGATAAAAGCATACTTACAGTATCAAGTTTTGATGAAGTAAAGCTCAACTTTAAGTTTTCTAAAATTAAACTTTTTTCAATATTGACACATGCCTTCTTATTTAATTTATAGAGTTTTGAAAAGACAAATATAATAATGCAGACACAATTTCTGGAAGGACACACAAAGCACCACTCTCCTGACTGACTGTACGATGCTGAAGCAGGAGGAGGTGAGAAGACGGTTTACCTCCTGCGCCTCTGATTTTTTAAGCTATGAGCATGTTTTACTTTACAATTAATAAAAAACATAACACAGGTTGAGTTATACTGATTCAATATCCCAGTTGCTGTATTATGCTTCTAATTCTCAGTATAATAGGCATCTATATATAATATACAAACTACCTCTCAAACAGATGTTAACAAAGGAGAAGGTTCACAGTAAGTGACTAAAATGTAGATTAAAAGACCTAAAAATCATCAGTCCTTCTATAAGTGATGCCTATTCATGCTCTAGTATGATCTCACTGCATGTATTCACAGCAGGTTCACAATGCCTATTACATTGTCGTAAGGGCAAAGAGGCAATAGCAACTATATATTAATTTGTTATCATTATAACTGTTGAGATTTTACATAAAAGGTTCATTACAGTTCAGTGTGAAGTCACCTATCGATTATGTTAGAATTCAGCAAAACTTACCTATCAATGACGTAAAAGTTGTCACCATCATCACCTTGATCAATTACATGTTCCCCTTCTTTGACCGATTTTTCAAACATGGCATCTAATACTTGAGACATCTGCTCCTATTTTTTAAAAAGGTAAGATATGATCTCTATGTTTATCTAGGACATGTTTTCTTACTTAAGTAACCAAAATTAGCTTTATATTTCTGTGAACAAGTGCAAATAATGGAAATATTATCACTGCTACTGAGTCTTATGAAAAAAAAAGCAGTCTTTCTGAGCCCATACAAATGAGATGATTAGACATTTACTCTCATATTCAGTATCTAAATGAAATTATAATTAGTCTATTTCAGAATACTTGCAATTATCATCATTTTAACATGAAAAATTAGCCACAAAACCACATATGCCTTGTGAAATATAATCTTAGCAACTAAAATGAGCAGGTTAAATAAAGAACTAATACAAATATCTTTTTAAAAAATGTTTCTAAAATTTCCTTACATTAGTCATCACTAGAATTTATATAGAGATTACCTAAATACTTAGTGAATTTAAATCCTGATTCCAATACTTTCTGGCTTAGTACCAATAACAAAACAGAAATAACAACAAAAACAAAAATGTGGCAAGCCTAACCAGGCAGTGGTGCAGTGGATGCAGTGTCAGCCTGGGATGCTGAGGACCCAAGTTTGAAACCCCGAAGTCACTAGCTTGAGCCCAAAGGTCGCTGGCTTAAGCAAGGGGCCAATGGCTTAGCTGGAGGCCCCAGTCAAGGCACATATGAGAAAGCAATCAGTGAACAACTAAAGCGCTACAACGAAGAGTTGATGCTTCTCATCTCTCTTCCTTCCTGTCCCCCATCATCTCCCTCACTAAAATAAATAAATAAAATAAATAAGTGGTGAATATTCTATCACTACTCTTTGTTACTAAGGTTCTCTTCTAGAAGCATCCATTCACTTCCCTAGTTTGCAACAGCATGAATGGACCTGGAAATTATTATTCTAAGTGAAATGAGCCAGTCAGAGAAAGATGAATACCGTAAGTTCTCACTTACATGTGGAATCTAATGAACACATTAAACTGACAAACAAAATAGAAACAGAGATGTGGATACATGGAACAGACTGACAGCTGTTGGAGGGTTAGATGACTGAATGACAGAAGATAAGGGACTAAGCAAAGAAATAATATGTGGGTGTGTGTGCACGCGCGCACGCAAAACACACAGACATAGACAACAGGGTGGCAACTGCCAGAGGGGAGGCAGGTAAGGGGCAGGTGGAGGTGAGCAGAGCCAGGATGTTAGGGTGGGGAAATGGGGACAGAAAACGACTTGGCTTGGGGTGACTGGAACACAATGCAGTGTGCAGATGATGTTTTATTGAGTCGCACACCTGAAACCTGTACCCAGTTCAATTAAAAATTAATTTAAACCTGAAGCCAGAAATATCATACCTATTATTCAAAAATGCTTAAAATACATAAAATTTTTATTCTGCTAAAGTGTGGTTGACAAGGTTTCAGGATACACTTCAGCTAGTGAGAATAACCTAGGATATAAAAGAAATCCTTTCTCAGAACAAACACAGAAACAATTCAAAGGGCTTCAAACAGACAAAACAAATGGATATGAAAACATAGTGTGCCCTGACTGCACCACTTAGAGCTCTGTCCCGAAGCACAGAGGTTGCCAGTTCGATTGCCAGGTCAGGGTACCTACAGGAGCAGACTGATGTTCTTCTCTCTCTCCCTTCCTCTTTCTAAAGTCAGTAAAATAAACATTAACAAAATAGTATGATGCACAGTTATAGAAAAGTCAAAAGACTTCAGAGGGTTATTTGCTTTGCCACTTATCAGCTAAGGACATTTGATCAAGTTGCTCTCTATGGGAATTAAAAGGGCACAACACTGACTTGCCCAGGCCAAAATCAATAATTATTATAAGTTAAGGAGCTGAAGGCAGGTTAGAGGTGGGGAAATATACAAGTGGAAAACACAGGTTGAAGAACAAGATACTCTGGATCAAAGCCCATATGACTCTCTTCTTTTTTAACATTTCACAAGGAATATGAAGGAATGAATACACACAGTACAGAGAATGGGGAGAGGAAACTGATGGGAGTGAGCCATCTGGGGTGTCGGTGAGAGGGGGCAGAGAGAAGGCGGAGCCCAGAGCAGGGCCAGTAGGCCTGTAGCAGGAAGGGGTCAACCAGCCATTAGGGCACTCTCAGGTAGGAAACACCTGGTTTGGTCAGGATGGGGCTGAGACACAGCTAAGAACAGGACAACTGATTCAGAGTCCTACATGATCAGGTGCTACCTTCCTAAATGCCCCCATCCCGAACACTGATTGCCTAGCAACCAAGTACTGACCCCAACTCTTTCTAAACAAAACTTCAGTCAGGGTTTTGGCAGAAACTAAACAGATTAGAAAAAAAGAGCAGCTACTATGACTACTGGTGCCCTAGAACAAGGACATTCACTTGCTGCCTTTAGGGGTACCCCCAGGCAATAGTCGATTCCCTGTCCCTTCAACCTGAACAATCACTACATTGGTTGAATTTTTGTAAATTGTATATATATATATGGATTTCACATTTTCAATTAATTTGAAAACCAAACTCTCTATCTAAACAGAGTCCATAATATTCATCTTCATGTGAGCTAAGAAAACTTCTGGGAGAATGATGGTGATGGGTCTGCAGGAAGTGTTTTCATCCCTCCCCGGCTCTGTGTGAGCTGGGGCTCCTGTCTGGGAACCAGCAGCTAGGGCCGAAGATGATGCCAGTGTGGCAGCAAAGCCATGCCTTCTGGGTGTGGTACTAACTGACCCCACAGGGACCATTCACCCAAATAAGTTCACGAACCAGGCAACATATGGTCACCTGTCAAAATCATGAAGTTTGACTAGATAATTTACTAGTACTTGCTTTCCTTACTTTTATACTTCAACTGTTTTTTGGGCAGATGGAGGGGCAACATCAACTTTACTGATTAGCTCACGCTGTAAATGTCAAATGAAGAAAAATATAAAAACACTATTATAGTACATATCTTTGCCATCTTTGAATTAAATGCATTTTAAAACATAAAGTTTGAGAATTCATATATGGATGTAATAAAAATGTAATTCTATATAAAATACAGAACAAAACTTTTTCTAGAATTTCTCTATGTGACAGGTCTCTGTTCTAGTCAATCAAAATAATTTCCCCATAATTATGCACAGGGTGGAAAGAACACAGGAAATACTGGATATGCAGAGGCTTACCACAATGACTGACAACTGCTATAGGAAGTCCACATCCCATTCTCCCACAGAACGCAACTTCCAGACTGAGCTCAGTAAAAGGGCTCTGACTCACTTAAAAAATAACAATTTATTCCCTGTTAATGAAAGAGCCTATCAAATAGGTTAGGAAAATCATTTCAGTTTGCTTCATATTAGAAATTGTTCTGAAAAAAAAAAATAGCCTACTAAGTTGAGTATTAAAATATTCATGAAAAGCTTATCTTCAAAGAGACAAGTAATTATAAATGCTGTGCTCAACATATGAATATCCAGCAGGCCAAGGGAAAATGTGCTGAGGCCTAGGAGGTGCGAGATCTTTGAGATAAACAATGACTTCAATAAATGGTGCTGGGAAAATTGGAAAGCCACACGCAGAAAGATGAAACAAGTACACCTTGTCCCCCTGCACAAAAATTAATTCCAAATGAATTAAAGACCTAAATATAAGATCTGAAACAATAAATTACAGAGAAGTACTAAACAGGGTACTAAACTTAGAAATCTTGTTCTTACAGAACATTTTGTGAATTTTACCTCAAATGCAAGAGAATTAAAAGCAAAAGTAAGTGAATGGGACTATATCAAACTAAAAAGCTTCTGTATAGCAAAAGAAACTGACAACAAAACAAAAACTCAGCCAACTGAATGGGAGATGATATTTGTGAACAACAGCTCTGATAAGGGCCTAATATCCAAAGTAGATAAAGAACTCACAAAGCTCAGTGACAAACAAGCAAACAATACAATTAAAAAATGGGGAGAGGACCCGAACAGACACTTCTCCCAAGATGCTACAAACGGCCAACAGGTATTTGAAAAATGCTCATCTTCATTTGCTATTAGAGAAATGCAAATCAAAATTACAATGAGATATCACCTCACACCTGTTAGATTGGCTCTTACCAATAAGACAGGAAATAGCAAGTGCTGGGGAAAAGGAACACTCATTCACTGCTGGTGGGAATGCAAATTAGTATAACCATTATGGAAGAAAGTATGGTGGTTCCTCAAAAAATTAAGCAACAGATCCAGCAACCCCTCTACTGGCTATCTACCCTACAAACTCAAAAAACTGGTACGTAAAGACATGGGCACCCCATGTTTGTCACAGCATTATTCAGAGGGGCCAAGACAATGGAAACAACCAAAGTGTCCCTCGATAAAGGATGGGGTGAAGAAGATGTGGTACACAAATACAATGGAATACTACTGACTCATAAGAAATGATGACATACTGCCATTTACAACAACACTGGATGGCCTTGAGAACATTATACTGAGTGAAATAAGTAAATCAGAAAAAGCTAAGACTTATGTGACTTCACAGATAGGTGGGACATAAACATGACACTCATGGACATAGACAAAAGTGAGGTGGTTACTGGAGGGGGGATAGTGAAGAGGGACAAATACATGGTGACGGAAAATGATTTAACTTTGGGTGATGGTCACACAACACACATACATATACAAAAAGATTATCTTCTAAGAGACTAATAGTTATAAATGCTGTGCACAATCTATGAATATCCAGCCCGCCAAGGAAAATGTGCTGATGTGCTGAGGCCTAGGAGGTGCAAGATTTTCAAGATAAACAATGACTTCAGGAAATTCAAATGAGATAGTAGACACAAAGCCAAGATTGTTCTTCTTGCTTGTCAGTAATTACTGCTTCCTGCTCCTTGGTCAAGTGTCCCCATTTCAGGAAAAGGTACCACATTCACAGTCATTCTGCAAGACTGGGAGCCACCCTAGGCTCTTTATCAGGGCCCAACTCAGTCAGTCACCAGGTATCAACTTCTTTTCCCTGGATCATGGCATTGTTTCCTCACTGAGCTCCATTTCTTTGTTCTTGCCCATCCCTCTCCCACTTTTACTCCACCCTCTACGCTGTCACCACAGTGAACTCAGACACATATGATTGTTACATCTGTTTAAAAAGTTTCAGTTGAACTCTGGGCTTGCCTGGTCAAGGCACAAATGAGAAGCAACTAGGAATTGATGTTTCCCACTCCTCCCCCTGCCTCCTTCCATTCTCTCTCTCCCCTTTCTAAAAATCAATAAATAAAATCAATCAATAAAAGTAAAATATACAGTAAGTGTCCCATGCTACAGCAAAGTGTTCAAGAATTGTCACAGAATGCCTGTCTTAGCCCCCACCACTGGACGTCTTCCACTTTAGGCTCTGGTGATAACACTCTCTGTGCTTTTCTTCTTTTCCAAGTAAGAGGAGGGGAGATACAGAGACAGACTCCTGCATGCACCCCAACTGGATTCAACCAGCAACCTTCCTCTGGGGTTGATGCTCTGCCTATCTGGGGCCATGCTCACAATCCAGCTATTTTTAGCACCTAAAGTGGAGGCTTCATGGAGCCATCCTCAATACCTGGGGGCGATGTGCTCAAACCCATCGAGCCATGACTGCAGGAGAGAAGGAGAAAGAAGAGGGAAGGGGAGGGATAAAGAAATAGATGGTTGCTTCTCCTGTGTGCCCTGACTGGAATTGCACCTGGGACATCCACATACAAGGCTAATGCCCTAACACTGAGCCAACAAGCCAGGGCCTCTCTGTACTTTTCTTTGACTGGCAGTTCTCTCCTCATTTTCTGAGGCGGATCTCTAGCCTCCTGAATCCTCAGATGGGGCTGAGAGACACTCACTCTCTCTTAGTGCCCTGACTCCATTACAGCATTTATCATGTTTACCCAACTGCTTCGTATGTGTGTTAAAATCCCACATCAGATTGAAGTTCCAAGTATTCTGGTGGCCTCCAGCACTTCAGACAGACCCTGGAACACACTGGGTAGCCAAGGAACTGAACTAAGAGGAGCTGCTGCACAATAAGCAGATTATAGAGCTGAACATGTAACCCAATTCAAGTACACTTGCGTTAGGGTAAAAAATGTATACTATAAAAAACTAGAAAGCTACTTGAAATATGAGCTTATCCCAAAATTTTCAATTTGCCACGTTTGAGGACACATCTCTTAGTACAGGGATAATTTGCTCAGAAAAATTAACTAAAATTAACTTTTACTTATTTAAAGATTTTATTTATTCAATTTTCAGAGAGGGGAGAGAGAGAGGGAGAGAGGGAGAGAGGGGGGGGAGAGAGAGAGAGAGAGAGAGAGAGAGAGAGAGAGAGAGAGAGGGGAAGAAAGGGGAGGAGCAGGAAGCATCAAGTCCCATATGTGCCTTGACTAGGCAAGCCCAGGGTATCGAACAGGCGACCTCAGTGTTCCAGGTCGACGCTTTATCCCACTGCGCCACCACAGGTCAGGTCTTTTACTTATTTATATTCTGTATCTTTTCCTAGAAGGCAAAGTGAGATAGTGGAGAAATAAGTCCAGATGGTTTTAGCTCAAACTCAATGATAGGGTTTTTTTTTTTGACAGAGACAAGAGAGAGACAAAGAGAGGGACAGACAGACAGGAAGAGAGAGAGAGATAAGGAGCATCAAATCCTCGTTGTGGCATTGATTGTTTGCTCATATGTGCATTAACCGGGGGGCTACAGCAGAGCAAGTGACCCCCTCCATAAGCCAGGGACCTTGGGCTCAAGCCAGAGACCTTGGGCTTCAAGTCAGTGACTTTTGGGCTCAAGCCAGCAACCATGGGATCACGCTTATGATTTCATGCTCAAGCCAGCGACCCTGCGCTCAAGCTGGTGAGTCCACACTTGAGCCAAATAAGGCCGGCGACCTTGGGTTTGGAACCTGGGTCCTCTGCATCCCAGTCCAATGCTCTATCTACTGCACTACCACCTCGACAGGCAATGAAAGATCTCTTAGAAACAACTATGTCAATAACATTTGCTTCTTCACTATAAAACATTAAATAATGATAATTCATAAATTAGTAGTTTCATGAACTGTTTCTTTTTTTCTTTATTTTTTTTATTCAGTGAGAGAAGGGGAAGCAGAGACAGACTCCCACATGCACCTGGACCAGGATCCACCTGGCAAGCCCACCCAGGGGCAATGCTCTACCCATTTGGGGCTTGCTCTGTTGCTCAGCAACTGAGCTCTTCATAGTGCCTGAGACAGAGGTCATGGAACCATCCTCAGTGCCTAGGGCCAACTCACTCCAATCAAGCCATGGCTGCAGGAGGGGGAGAGAGAAAGAGGGAGAGAGAGGGAGAGAGAGAAGCAAGAGGAGTAAGGGTGAAGAAGCAGATGGGCGCTTCTTCTGTGTTTCCTGACTGGGAATTGAACCTGGGACATCCACAAGCTGGGCCAACACTCTACCACTGAGCCAACCATTCAGGGGCCTCTTTTTCTTTTAATAATTTTTATTTATGGATTTCAGTGAGAGAAGAAGGGTGAGAGAATGAGAGAGACAAGAACATCAGTATGGCTGGACCTGAAGATGGCTGTGGAGTAGGCGGACGCACAGACGCCCAGCTCTCACCACCAAACTGAAATACAAATCAATATAGGAAAAATCAGCATGAAAAACCAACTCTGGACTACAAGAACAGCTCTCAAAAATGAAGAAGCAAAGAAGAAGCCACAAAAAACCTGGTAGGGAGCGACTAAATCTCCCCTGCATACAGGAACGGAGGGGGGGGGGTGAGGCTGAGAGCCCAGAGGGGATCTCACTCCAGAGAATAGAGCAAAAAATACTGCTCACAGCCACTTGCCTGGCGACCAGGGAGCGAGGTGTGTTGAAAAGACCAGCTTATCTCCCAAGTGGAAAGGAGAGAGAGAGGGACAGACAGTGAGGGGCTAAGGAATGCAGGAGACGACCTAAAAAAGCTTACTCATCCATGCTGGAGGCGGCCATAGCTGGGGGAGGGACTGATCCTTCCACAAAACAAGATTAAATTGCTTCCGGATCAGAGATCTCCAGACATCTATCCAGCTCCAATCAGCGCAACAAGACACAGCTGAAAACAAGAAGCAGGAAGGACGGGCAGTAACTCAGGTCTCCATGGAGATCTGAGATACACCTCCCCCTACTGAAGCTGAGAAAACACCCTGCCCCCAGAGATTAGTTGGTGGAAGAGGCCTTCAGAGTCTCAGGTTACACCCATAGCATTCCTGGATACAGTTTCAAGGAAGCCCCCTGCTGAGATCAGTAAACAAGACTGTCACCTGTTAAGAAAACAAACAAATCAAGACTTCAAAGCTGCCCAAATCCGAAAGTGGATTACAAATAATAGCTGATACCAACCCAAGAAGATCTAGAAATAACACAACTGAAAACTGGAGGCAGACAACACCAAGCCTATACTCAAACAACTCTACAAACAAAACACCCAAACACAGACAATGAGAAGACAAAAAGTGCAATCCAAATGAAACCACAAGAGAAACCTTCAGGAGATGAATGGAGTGATATGGAAATAATCAAGCTTCCAGATGTGAAGTTCAAAATAATGATTGTAAGGATGCTTAGGGATCTTAGAACAACAATGGATGGTCATTATGAACACCTAAATAAAGAAATAGCAAGTATAAAAAAGAATCAGTTGGAGATGACAAATACAATATCAGAAATAAAGACCACAATGGAAGGAATTAAAAACAGGATAGATAGAGCTGAGGATCAAATCAGCAAGTTGGAGAACAACTGGAATAAAGGCATAAAAGCAGAGAAGAAAAAAGAAAAGAGACTCAAAAAGTCTGAGGAAACTCTCAGAGAGCTCTGTGACAACATGAAGAGAAATAACATCCGCATCATAGGGGTTCCTGAAGAAGAAGAAGAAAAAGAACAAGAGATAGAGACTTTGTTCAATCATATCATAGCTGAAAACTTCCCTAAATTAATGCAGGAGAAACTCTCACAAGTTCAAGAAGCACAGAGGACTCCATTAAAGAGAAACCCAAAGAAACCTACACCAAGACACATCATAATTAAAATACCAAAGCTAAACGATAAAATATTAAAAGCTGCAAGAGAAAAAAAAGCTAACACCTACAAAGGAGCCCCCATAAGGATGACATCCGACCTCTCAACAGAAACACTTGAGGCCAGAAGGGAATGGCAAGAAATATTCAAAGTAATGCAGAACAAGAACCTACAACCAAGACTACTATATCCAGCAAGGCTATCGTTTAAAATCGAAAGAAAAATAAAAAGCTTCCCAGGCAAAAAACAACTCAAGGAATTCATTACAACCAAACCAATGCTGCAGGAAATGTTAAGGGGCCTGTTGTAAACAGTCAAAGTGGGAAAAGAATATAGGAAAAAAGGAATACAGCTTTAAAGAATAAAATGGCAATAAACAACTACATATTAATAACCATAAATGTAAATGGGTTAAATGATCCAATCAAAAGACATAGGGTAGCTGCGTGGATAAGAAAACAGGACCTGTACATATGCTGTCTACAAGAGACACACCTGAGAACAAAAGATACACATAGACTGAAGGTAAAAGGATGAAAAAAAAACATTTCATACACATGGAAATGAAAAAAAAGCTGGGGTAGCAATACTTATATTAGACAAATTGGACTTTAAAACAAAATAGATAGTAGGACAGAGGTCCCCAAACTACGGCCCGTGGGCCACATGCGGCCCACTGAGGCGATTTATCCGGCCCCTGCCGCACTTCTGGAAGGGGCACCTCTTTCATTGGTGGTCAGTGAGAGGAGCATAGTTCCCATTTAAATAATGGTCAGTTTGTTGATTTAAATTTACTTGTTCTTTATTTTAAATATTGTATTTGTTCTTGTTTTGTTTTATTTTACTTTAAAATAAGATATGTGCAGTGTGCATAGGTATTTTTTCATAGTTTTTTTTATAGTCCGGCCCTCCAATGGTCTGAGGGAAGTGAACTGGCCCCCTGTGTAAAAAGTTTGGGGACCCCTGTAGTAGGAGATAAAGAAGGCCACTACATAATCCAACAGGAAGATATAACTATTATAAATATCTATGCACCTAATATAGGAGCACCTAAATATATAAAGCAGACTTTGATGGATTTAAAGGGCGAGATCAACAGCAATACTATAATAGTAGGGGATTTCAATACCCCACTAACATCACTAGATAGATCCTCAAGAAAGAAAATTAACAAAGAAACAGCATACTTATTGGACACACTAGATCAACTCGATTTAATAGATATCTTCAGAACCTTTCACCGTAAGCAGCAGAATATACATTCTTTTCAAGTGCTCATGGTACATTCTCTAGGATAGACCACATGTTAGGGCACAAAAGTGGTCTCAACAAATTTAAGAAGATTGAAATCATATCAAGCACTTTCTCTGATCACAACGGCATGAAACTAGAAATGAACCACAACAGAAAAGCTCAAAAATTCTCAAACACATGGAAACTAAATAGCAGGTTGTTAAATAACGAATGGATTAAGAATGAGATCAAAGAAGAAATAAAAAAATTCCTAGAAGCCGGTTAGCTCAGTGGTACAGCGTCAGCCTGGCGTGCAGGAGTCCCAGGTTCGATTCTCGACCAGGGCACACAGGAGAAGCGCCCATCTGCTTCTCCACCCCTCCTTCTCTCCTTCCTCTCTGTCTCTCTCTTCCCCTCCCGCAGCGAGGCTCCATTGAAGCAAAGATGGCCTGGGCGCTGGGGATAGCTCCTTGGCCTCTGCCCCAGGCACTAGAGTGGCTCTGGTCGTGACAGAGCGACGCCCCAGAGGGGCACAGCATCGCCCCCTGGTGGGCAGAGCATCGCGCCCTGGTGGGCGTGCCTGATGGATCCCGGTCGGGTGCATGCGGGAGTCTGTCTGACTGTCTCTTCCCGTTTCTAGCTTCAGAAAAATACAAAAAAAAAAAAAAAAATTCCTAGAAACGAATGACAATGAGCATACAACAACTCAAAATTTATGGGACACAGCAAAAGCAGTACTGAGAGGGAAGTTCATAGCACTACAGGCACACTTTAAGAATCTAGCAAAAGCTTAAATAAACAACTTAACCCTGCATCTAAAAGAACTAGAAAAAGAACAGCAAGTAAAGCCCAAATGTAGTAGAAGGAAGGAAATAATAAAGATTGGAGCAGAAATAAATGACATAGAGGCTAAAGAAACAATACAGAGGATCAATGAAACTAGGAGCTGGTTCTTTGAAAAGGTAAACAAGATTGATGAACCTTTAACTAGACTCACCAAGAAAAAGAGAGAGAGGACTCAAATAAATAAAATTAGAAATGAGAGTGGAGAAATAACAACTGACACAACAGAAATACAAAATATTGTAAGAAAATACTATGAAGAACTGTATGCCAAAAAACTAGACAACCTGGATGAAATGGACAAATTCCTTGAAACATACAATCTTCCAAAAATCAATCTGGAAGAATCAGAAAACCTAAACGGACTGATTACACCAAATGAGATCGAAACAGTTATAAAAAAACTCCCAACAAAGAAAAGTCCGGGGCCTGCTGGCTTCAAACTGAATTCTACCAACTATTCAAAGAAGAACTAACTCCTAACCTTCTCAAACTATTTCAAGAAATTCAAGAGGAAGGAAGACTTCCAAGCTCCTTTAATGAGGCGAGCATAATTCTGATTCCAAAACCAGGCAAAGACAACACAAAGAAAGAAAATTATAGGCCAATATCTCTGATGAATATAGATGCTAAAATCCTCAACAAAATATTAGCAAACCGGTTCCAACAATATATGGAAAAAATCATATACCATGATCAAGTGGGATTTATTCTGGGGAGGCAAGGCTGGTACAATATTTGTAAATCAATCAATGTGATTCATCACATAAACAAAAAGAAGGAGAAAAACCATATGATAATTTCAATAGATGCAGAAAAAGCATTTGATAAAATCCAGCACCCATTCATGATCAAAATTTTCAGCAAAGTAGGAATACAGGGAACATACCTCAACATGATAAAAGCCATCTATGAGAAACCCACAGCCAACATCATACTCAATGGGCAAAAATGAAAAGCAATATCCTTAATATCAGGAACAAGGCAGGGTGCCCCCTTTCATCACTCTTATTCAACATAGCTCTGGAAGTCCTAGCCACAGCAATCAGACAAGAAGAAGAAATAAAAGGCATTCAAGTTGGAAAAGAAGAAAAACTATCATTATTTGCAGATGATATGATATTGTATATAGAAAACCCTAAAGTCTCAGTCAAAAAACTACTGGACCTGATAAATGAATTCAGCAAAGTGGCAGGATATAAAATCAATACTCAGAAATCAGAGGCATTTTTATACGCCAACAATGAACAGTCAGAAAGAGAAATTAAGAAAACAATCCCCTTCACAATTACAACCAAAAAAATAAAGTACCTAGGAGTAAACTTAACCAAGGAGACTAAAGACTTGTACTCGGAAAATTATAAAGCATTGATAAAAGAAATCAAGGAAGATAAAAACAAGTGGAAGCATATACCGTGCTCTTGGTTAGGAAGAATAAATATCATTAAAATATCTATATTACCCAAAGCAATCTATAAATTCAATGCAATACCAATTAAAATACCAATGACATACTTCAAAGATATAGATCACATATTCCAAAAATTTATATGGAACCAAAAAAGAACACGAATAGCCTCAGCAATCTTAAAAAAGAAGAATAAAGTGGGAGGTATCACACTTCCTGATATCAAGTTATACTACAAGGCCATTGTACTCAAAACAGCCTGGTACTGGCATAAGAACAGTCATATAGATCAATGGAACAGAACAGAGAACCCAGAAATAAACCCACAGCTCTATGGACAACTGATATTTGACAAAGGAGGTAAGGAAATAAAGTGGAGTCAAGACAGCCTCTTTAATAAATGGTGTTGGGAAAATTGGACAGCTACCCGCAAAAAAATGAAACTAGATCACTAGCTTACACCACTCACAAAAATAAACTCAAAATGGATAAAAGACTTAAATGTAGGCCGTGAAACCATAAGAAGAGAATAAAAAGACAAACTACACAATGGGAGAACATATTTGACAATACGTCTGATGAGGGGTTAATAACCAAAATTTATAAAGAACTTGTAAATCTCAACACCAGGAAGACAAACAATCCAATCAAAAAATGGGAAAAAGAAATGAATAGACAGTTCTCCAAAGAGGACATACAGATGGCCAATAGGCATATGAAAAAATGCTCAACATCACTAATCATTAGAGAAATGCAAATTAAAACGTCAATGAGATATCACCTCACACCAGCCAGAATGACGCTCATCAACAAAACAACACAGAATAAATGCTGACGAGGATGTGGAGAAAAAGGAACCCTCCTGCACTGCTGGTGGGAATGCAGACTGGTGCAGCCACTGTGGAAAACAGTATGGAGATTCTTCAAAAAACTGAAAATCGAACTGCCTTTTGACCCAGCTATCCCACTTTTAGGAATGTACCCCAGGAACACCATAGAACGGCTCCAAAAGGAGAAATGCACCCCCATGTTTGTGGCAGCATTGTTCACAATAGCGAAGATCTGGAAACAGTCCAAGTGTCCATCAGAGGACGAGTGGATTAAAAAGCTTTGGTACATATATACTATGGAATACTACTCAGCATAAGAAATGATGACATCGGATCATTTAAAATAACATGGATGGACCTTGATAACATTATACGGAGTGAAATAAGTAAATCAGAAAAACTTAGAACTATATGAATCCATACATAGATGGGACATAAAAATGAGACTCAGAGACATGAACAAGAATGTGATGGCAATGGGGGTGAGGGGTGGGGGGAGGGGGGATGGGGTGAGGAAGGAGAGAGGGGGTGGAGGAGGGGAGGGGCACAAAGAAAACCAGATAGAAGGTGACAGAAGACAATTTGACTTTGGGGGAGGGGTATACAGCACAATCAAATGTCAAAATAATCTGGAGATGTTTTCTCTCAACATATCTACCCTGATTTATCAATGTCACTGCATTAAATTCAATAAATTAAAAAAAAAAAAGAATATCAGTCTGTTTCAGTATGTGCCCTGACCAAGAATCAAACTGGCAACCTCTGTTCCAACCAACCGAGCTATCTGTCCAGGGTTCAAACTGGCTTTTTCTTTGTTAAAAAGGTATATATTGAAGACCTTTAAAAATATACATATATTTTTAAGATTTTATTTATTCATTTTTAGAGAGGAGAAAGAGAGAGTGAGAGTGAGAGAGAGAGAGAGAGAAGGGGGAGGAGCAAAAAACATCAACTTCCATATGTGACTTTATTGGGCAAGCCCAGGGTTTTGCACCACTGACCTCAGCATTCCAGGTCGACACTTTATCCACTGTGCCACCACAGGTTAGGCTAAAATACATATATTGAAAAACTTCTACAAAACAGCAAAAGAAGTCTAAAAAATTCCTATCTTTTTATAAAAATAACCACTTTAAGCAAAGATGATCCTTGCCAGAACATCACTGCTTAGACACTTCTGAAGCATTAAAAGACTGGTTCAACTGCACAGGGAAATGCAAACAAAATAACATATGGTAGTACCACAAAACACTGAGCTAGAGCATCTCCACGTCTGGCTGTACAACTTGCTACTGGACATGTGGTTTGGGGGCAGAAGCATGAACACTACCTGGGAGTTCGTGAGAAGAGGGGACGTTCAGGCTCCACTACAGACCTTGGAAGAGAATCTGCATTTTTAACAACATAAAGTTTGAGAATCACTGTTTTTGGTGACCTCTGAAATTCTCCAATGTAAAGTTCTAGTTGAGAAATAGAGACTCTCCTTGGCTGAAGCCTATACCTAAGGGTAGAACTAAGGGTTAACTTTATTTTTAATTGAAAGGTCAGGGTCAATTTATTTTATTTTATTTTATTTTAAAGAGAGAGGAAGTAAAGAAAGAGAGAGAGAGAGACAAGAACATTAATCTGTTCTTGTATGTGCCCCGACTGAGGATTAAACCGGCAACCTTTGTGCTCCAGGGCGACACTCCACCAACTGAGCTACCCAGCCAGGGCTAAGGGTTAATTTTATAGCTGTATGCATCTAGACAAGAGTTAAATTCCAAATTCATTTATTCCACTACCAAAATTATCATCTTATACACACACACACACACACACACACACACGTATCTTTTTTTTTTTTAATAATTTTATTTTTTTAATGGGGTGACATCAATAAATCAGGATACATATATTCAAAGATAACATGTCCAGGTTATCTTGTCATTCAACTATGTTGCATACCCATCATCCAAAGTCAGATTGTCCTCTGTCACCTTCTATCTAGTTTTCTTTGTGCCCCTCCCCCTCCCCCTTTCCCTCTCCCTCTCCCCCTCCCCCCGTAACCACCACACTCTTATCAATGTCTCTTAGTCTCATTTTTATGTCCCACCTATGTATGGAATAATGCAGTTCCTGGTTTTTTCTGATTTACTTATTTCACTTTGTATAATGTTATCAAGATCCCACCATTTTGCTGTAAATGATCCGATGTCATCATTTCTTATGGCTGAGTAGTATTCCATAGTGTATATGTGCCACATTTTCTTTATCCAGTCATCTATTGATGGGTTTTCTGGTATACACACGTATCTTTACACTAATAATTTGGACTCATGAGAGATCACATAGTTTAGTGTCCTTTATTTCACAGATTCATTACTATTCTACACAAATGAGATTTGGGATTATTTAGAAGCGCATCAAAATTTCCCAAATTCCTTTTAGTCTTTTTTTTTTGTGTGTGTGTGTGACAGAGACAGAGAGAGTCAGAGAGGGGGACAGATAAGGGACAGACAGACAGGAAGGGAAGGGAGAGAGATGAGATACATCAATTCTTCGTTGCGGTTCCTTAGTTGTTCATTGATTGCTTTCTCATATGTGCCTTGACGAGGGGGGAGGGAGGGCTACAGCAGACCAAGTAAACCTTTGCTCGAGCCAGCAACCTTGGGCTCAACGAGCCAGCAACCTTGGGCTCAAGCTGGTGAGCTTTGCTCAAACCAGATAAGCCCGTGCTCAAGCTGGTGACCTTGGGGTCTCGAACCTGGGTCCTCAGCATCCCAGTCCGACGTTTTATCTACTGTGCCACTGCCTGGTCAGGCCCTTTAGTCTCTTATTCCACTATTTAAACATATGGGAAAATTTCCATGTGTAAACTAATTTTTTTTTATTTTTTCAAAAGAGATAGAGGGGGACAGATAGGGACAGACAGACAGGAAGGGAGAGAGATGAGAAGCATCAATTCTTTGTTTTGGCACTTTAGTTGCTCATTGATTGCTTTCTTATATGTGTCTTGACCGGGGGTGGGGGGGGGTGGGGGGGACTACAGCAGTGAGTGATCCTTTGCTCAAGCCAGTGACCATGGGGGCATGTCTATGATCCCATGCTCAAGCTGGCGACTTTGGGGTTTTGAACCTGGGTCCTTGGTGTCCCAGTCCGACACTCTATCCATTGTGCAACTACCTGATCAGGTGTAAACTAAATTCTTAAATTTCCTATTTTAATTCCATTTCTTAGGCTTCCAATATTATAAAGAATAACCAGCAACACCATTCTTTACAGCTAGCTCCTACTTCTGCAAACTCAGGGATAATTCTGGAGGACCTGGATCAAACTATACAAAACTTGTAATTCATGGTCCTAAAATATGATCTCCAAAGGCACAAAACATAACCTGTGTTCCTAGAGAACATGATATAAACATAAATGGTGTTAGGAACACAGCTTTAGCCTGACCAGGTAGTGACACAGTGGATAGAGTGTCGACCTGGGACATTGAGGACCCAGGTTCAAAAGCCCAAGGTTGCCAGCTTGAGTGCAGCCTCACCAGCTTGAGTACAGGGTTGCCAGCTTGAGTGTAGGATCATAGACATGACCTCATGGTCACTGGCTTTAGCAAGGGGTCACTGGTTCAGCTGGAGCCCCCTGGTCAAAGCACATATGAAAAAGCAATCAATGAACAATTACAAGTTGATGCTTCTCATATCTATCCATTACTGTCTGTCTCTGTCTCTCCTGCTTGCTCGCTCTCTTGCTAAAAAAAGAAGAAACACAGGAACTTCAAAACTTATTTCAGTTTGTAATAAGGCCCAACGTAGAAGACCTGGTAGAATACAGTATCTTCCTCTTTATAAAGATGGCCTTTCAGAGGCCCTGGCTGGTTGGCTCAGTGGTAGAGCGTCGGCCTGGCGTGCAGGGCACCAGGGTTCAATTCCCGGCCAGGGCACATAGGAGAAGCGCCCATTTGCTTCTCCACCCCCACCCCCTCCTTCCTCTCTGACTCTCTCTTCCCCTCCCGCAGCCAAGGCTCCATTGGAGCAAAGATGGCCCGGGCGCTGGGGATGGCTCCTTGGCCTCTGCCCCAGGCGCTGGAGTGGCTCTGGTCGCAGCAGAGCGACGCCCCGGAGGGGCAGAGCATCGCCCCCTGGTGGGCAAAGTGACGCCCCTGGTGGGCGTGCCGGGTGGATCCCGGTCGGGCGCATGCGGGAGTCTGTCTGACTGTCTCTCCCCGTTTCCAGCTTCAGAAAAATACCAAAAAAAAAAAAACCCAACTAAAAAAAAAAGATGGCCTTTCAGAGAAAACTTCACCCTAATACTTTCTTCTCTAGGCCATCAATCTGAAAACTAAGACTGAGTCTGACCAAAAAAATGGTGATGTTAAGTCACAAAAGCTGGCTGAGTTTTCACATTTGGAACATGGCAGTGGGGGTTCTTTCCCAAACGACCACAGAGCAACAACTAAGCACGATCTGTGACAATAGATGCAGAACAGGGCGAAATCTGAGCAGCAGGCCCTGAGATGGGTGTTCAGAAACAGACTCCACACCAAAGACTAGAAATTTAACAATCCTTACAATAAACTAAAAAAATCCTTCCTTTTAAAAATTGCTTGATTTTACAGAGAGGGAAGGGAGAAAGAGAGAGAGAAAAACAGCAATGCTCCTGTATGAGCCTGGTTGTGGATCGAACCGGCAACCTCTGCACTTCGGGACAGTGCTCTAACCAAGTGAGGTACCCAGCCAGGGCAAAAATCCCCGACCTTTCAAGCCATGTAAAATGTGACCTTTAAAAATATGTGGAAGAGTTATATTAGAATATAGTTACTATTACCAGCTGCTGAGAGACAGTCTGCCATGACCCTGCATGTCTCTGCATGGTCCAGCTGGGTGTACAAAGAATGCAAGGTCCTGACTTCCCTCCAGCTGGGCCATTTCTCAGGGCTATGTTTGCAGCCTAGTAACTCTGAGGGATGAGATAATGTCTTCCACAGATAAATGGTGGTTCTGCTCACTCCTTGTTCTAGTAGCAGTGGACCTCCCACGCTCAGTACAAGTACAATACCACCCTTACAATACAGCACACTGTGTGTGCAGACATCCACAATGGGGCCTTTACACTGCCCAGGTGATGTTAGCATGTAAGGAATGAAACCCAAGACCTGCACAGTTCTTCACACTGATCCTGCAAACACCATTTCTATTACTGAGACTTATCTTACCGGATCCAGGTTCTTAAACAGCAAGATGTCTTTGCAAGCCTCTTGCAATCTATTCCTTTGATCATCAGTTTTTGGATGTATAATCTAAAAAAATACCAAATAAACAATTAGTTTACTCTTCTTACTTATAAGGGATAGAATTTCCTAGCAGGATGTTGGAAGGAAGAATGGTGAGTGTTGAGGTTTACGTTAGGTGACTAGACACCTATCAACCCAATAAGTAGGGAAAAATACAGTTTGTCTTAGGGAGGAGTACACATTGATTTATTAATGCCTCAGTTAAATGTTTCTCTTTCTCTTTAATTTTTCAATTACACTTGACATTCAATATTTTATTAGTTTCAGGTGTACAACATAGTGGTTAGACATTAGTTATTATAATATTATTGACTATGCTGAACTTTACACCACCATGACTATTTTGTAACTTTTAATTTGTACTTCTTAATTTCTTTACCTTTTTCACCCAGCCCCTTAACCCCTCTCCCATCTGGCAATCATCAGTTTGTTCTCTGTATCTATGCATCTGTTTCTCTTTGTTTGTTCATTTACTGTGTTCTTTAGATTCCACAGAGAAGTAAAACCATAGAGTATTTGTCTTTCTCTGACTTAGTTCATTTAGCATAATACCTTCTAGGTCCATCCATATGGCCACAAATGATAAGATTTCATTCTTTTTTTCTATGACTGAGTAATATTCTATTATATATACAGGGTGAGACAAAAGCAGGTTTACAATTGTCTGTATGGAAAATATCACAATAATTAACAAGTAATGATATAAGAATAAACTGTGTTTTGCATACTTACAGCAGTGAACCTACTTTTGCCCCTCCCTGTATGGACCACATCATCTTTATTCACTCATTTACTGATGGGCACTTAGATTGCTTCCGTATCTTGGCTATTGTAAATAAGAATGCAATGAACACGAGTGCATATATCTTTTCAAATTAGTGTTTTGGATAACACTTGAGTGGTTCTCTTCTATTTTTATTTATTAATTTTAGAGAAAAAGAGGACAGGAGAGAGTAAGAAACATTGACTTGTTGTTCTACTTATTTATATATTCATTGGTTGCTTCTATGTGCCCTGACTGGGGATCAAACCCCCCAACCTTGGCATATTGGGCAACATTCTAATAAACTTAGCTACCAAGCCAGGGCTTGAATGTCTTTCAATGGAGTACAGTATTTCCTTCAGGTCAGCAAGCTTACTTTGTAAAGGTCTGTGACCACAAAGACACCCAAGCTCCCAGCTAGGGGAACATACAATAAAACAACAGGTGACAACAGATATACAGGAGGTCTGGAGACTTCCTTTACTCTTTTTAATACTCTTTTAATATTCTTACTCTTTACAACTGAGTTTTATACTCTATCAGAATATAGTTCTTTCCTTTGAAATTTGATAAAGTCTTAGAACAGGGGTCCCCAAACTATGGCCCGCAGGCCATATCCAGCCCCCTGAGGTTATTTATCCGGCCCCTGCCACACTGCCGGAAGGGGCACCTCTTTCACTGGTCGTCAGTGAGAGGAGCACATTGACCATCTCATTAGCCAAAAGCAGGCCCATAGCTCCCATTGAAATACTGGTCAGTTTGTTGATTTAAATTTACTTGTTTTTTATTTTAAATATCAATATTATATTTGTTCCCATTTTGGTTTTTACTTTAAAATATGATATGTGCAGTGTGTATAGGGATTTGTTCACAGTTTTTTTTATAGTCCGGCCCTCCAACGGTCTGAGGGACAGTGAACTGGTCCCCTGTGTAAAAAGTTTGGGGACCCCTGTCTCAGAAGCAAGTAAAGTTTTACCTGTACAGTGCATTAGATGTTAAATACATTTTTATGCATAATATATGTAAATACTTCCACAGGGAGCAACATTCCAAAGGGAGGGAGCAACCATGCCGTCATACACCAAGGAGGTAGATTTTGGAAAAAATGAATCCAACAGTCCTGATGTGCTCACTTTAGAATGAACTCAAAGAAACCAATGCCCACCCTGGCCAATCTGCTCAACGGATAGAGCACTGGCTGGCATGAGGATGTCCCAGGTTCGATCCCCGGTCGGGATACATATAAGAAACAACCATCTGCTTCTCTTCCCCTCCCCCTCTCCCTTCTCTGTCTTCCTTTCTCAAAGCCAGTGGCTCAAGTGGTCCGAGCATTGGCCTCAGGCACTGTGGATAGCTCAGCTGATTCAAGCAACAGCCCCAGACAGGGGTTGCCAGGTAGATCCCAGTCAGGGCACATGCAGGAGCCTATCTCCTCTCCTTCTCACCTGAAAAATAAAACAAGAAAAAAAAAAACAGTACCCTATATTCTTACTAAATTTCACTTGAGGAGGGTGTAGACCAACAGCTCTATGTAAGTAAGGGTAGCCTGCCAACTCTTCAGACTCCCTTTTAATTAGCAGAAGGCACAACTGACTTGGATCAAATGGTCTATTTTTTTTTTTTTAACGAAAAGCTTTATTTATTTATTTTATTTATTTATTTTTTTTACAGAGACGGTGAGTCAGAGAGAGGGATAGACAGGGACAGACAGGAACGGAGAGAGATGAGACGCATCAATCATTAGTTTTTTGTTGCGCGTTGCAACACCTTAGTTGTTCATTGATTGCTTTCTCATATGTGTCTTGACCGTGGGCCTTCAGCAGACCGAGTAACCCCTTGCTGGAGCCAGTGACCTTGGGTCCAAGCTGGTGAGCTTTTGCTCAAACCAGATGAGCCCGTACTCAAGCTGGCGACCTCGGGGTCTTGAACCTGGGTCCTCTGCATCCCAGTCCTACGCTCTATCCACTGCGCCACCGCCTGGTCAGGCAAATGGTCTATTTTTTCATGATCATATTGGTAGCTTGTAACCCTTAAAAAATGAGTAAGAGGGGCAAAAGACAATCATAAAAGCAGCAGGCAACACACTGGTCTCCTGGAGATCTATAAACCAGTATTTTTCAACCATGGTCTGTGGACCAGTCCACCAGAAATTTTGTGCCAGTACGTGGAAGAGTTAATCACCCTGATGTTGTATGAAGATTATAGATCCAATGATCTTATTTGAATTCATTTCTACTCAGGGTGATTTCTGCTATTTTCACCAGTCCCCTTGTATAAAAAGGTTAAAAACTAGTTCTACAAACTACCTTTCCCTATTGTAATGGTCACTCAAAGAGTGACTGTGGGAGATGATGACTGATGCCCCACCTCTTCAGTCAGCCAACCCCACACCAGAGCAACCAGAATCAGGCAGTGATGAGTTCTGTGCCTCTGAATATATCAGAACTTACAATGGGAAATAAACATTGGCACTTCAAACTCATCTCAGATGGCTAAAAATTAATGAAAATCAGGCCCAATAACAATTGAGGAAATTTATAGTACACGTTATACTATTTATGTGTGTACTGTTTATATACTACACAGAAGACTATTTGTGAAAAGTCACTGCATTTTTCTTGTAAGGGTAAGATATATGCAAACTTTTGTTCACTATCTAATCAATATTCATCTCAAGCTAGATTCTAAGGTGAAACATGAACACATAAAAAAAAAGATTTGATGTCTACTAACTCATCGTATACAAGAAACTTTTAAAATTTGAGTATTAAGTAAATCATGCCAACCAAAATTCACTTCTCCCTACTTTAAATAAAAAAAGCTAACTAATAACACACAAAAAAAGTTACTTCTCACTTCATGAAATTTATCTAGAAGTTCAAGCCAAAGAACTGTAATGTCTACCTGATAAGAAGCTCTATCCTTGGAGAAAAAGTTGGGGATTCCATGTCACCATTGTTGAAATAACTTTCTAGGTCCAATATGGAGCTGCTTCCACACAGCGTGCCACATCGGAAAACCAAAATTCTGATAACTTTTGTGTACTTGCAAATGCTCGACTTCCCCAGAAATGTGATATATCCAGTCAGCCAGCCCCTGAAAGCTAAGCCAACTCTGGTCTCTACAGTAATTTCTTTGTTCCTTATCAATTTTCTAGTTTTTTCCCCAACCCTGGGGGGTGCTCAGGATCCCCATGGTGGGAGTGTGAATTGTCAGTTCCCTGAAGATCCTCTGGTCATATTCGTGTCTTGCTATCACTAGATCATGCGTATATTCCAGAAAGGTTAATGTTGCAATGACTTAGGGATGCAGCATCTGCTTTTCCATATTAAAACGCAATCTTACTGAAGCATTTTTGAGAGCTACAGAAAATAAATTTTATATATCTATATATTTTTTTTTCTTATTTTTTCCCTGAAGTTAGAAGTGGGGAGGAAGTCAGACAGACTCTGCATGCGCCTGACCAGGATCCACCCTGGCATGCCCATCAGGGGGCGATGCTCTGCCCATCTGGGGTGTTGCTCCACTGTGGCTAGAGTCATTCTAACAGGGGTCCCCAAACTTTTTACACAGGAGGCCAGTTCACTGTCCCTCAGACCGTTGGAGGGCCAGACTATAAAAAAAAAACTATAAACAAATCCCTATGCACACTGCACATATCTTATTTTAAAGTAAAAAACAAAACAAAAACGGGAACAAATACAATATTTAAAATAAAGAACAAGTAAATTTAGCCCTGGCCGGTTGGCTCAGCGGTAGAGCGTCGGCCTAGCATGCGGAGGACCCGGGTTCGATTCCCGGCCAGGGCACACAGGAGAAGCGCCCATTTGCTTCTCCACCCCTCCGCCGCGCTTTCCTCTCTGACTCTCTCTTCCCCTCCCGCAGCCAAGGCTCCATTGGAGCAAAGATGGCCCGGGCGCTGGGGATGGCTCTGTGGCCTCTGCCTCAGGCGCTAGAGTGGCTCTGGTTGCAACATGGCGACGCCCAGGATGGGCAGAGCATCAGCCCCTGGTGGGCAGAGCGTCGCCCCTGGTGGGCGTGCCGGGTAGACCCCGGTCGGGCGCATGCGGGAGTCTGTCTGACTGTCTCTCCCTGTTTCCAGCTTCAGAAAAATGAAAAAAAAAAAAAAAAGAACAAGTACATTTAAATCAACAAAATTAAATCCCAGTATTTCAATGGGAGCTATGGGCCCGCTTTTGGCTAATGAGATGGTCAATATGCTCCTCTCACTGACCACCAATGAAAGAGGTGCCCCTTCCGGAAGTGTGGCGTGGGCCGGATACATGGCCTCAAGGGGCCGCATGCAGCCTGTGGGCCGCAGTCTGGGACCCCTGTTCTAGCACCTCTGGCGGGGGCCTTGGAGCCATCCTCAGCACCCGGGCCAACTTTGCTCCAATGAAGCCTTGGCTGTGGGAGGGGAAGAGAGAGACAAAGAGGAAGGAGATGGGGAAGGGTGGAGAAGCATATGGGTGCTTCTCCTCTGTGCCCTGACCACGAATTGAACCTGGGACTTCCACACGCTGGGCCAACGCTCCACACCGCTCAGCCAACCAGCCAGGGCCAGATTTTTTATTTTATTTATTTTTATTTTTTATTTATTTACTTATTTTTTTACTGATATGTAATTGTTTATTGCCATTTTTTTTCTTTAAAACTGTTTTTCTCTTTTGCTATATTCTTTTTTTCCTTTGATCTGTTTACAACAGGTCCCTTAGCATTTCTTGCAGCCTTGGTTTGGTTGCAGTGAAATCCTTGAGTATTTTTTTTGTCTGTAAAGCTTTTTATTTCTCCTTCAATCTTAAATGATAGCCTTGCTGGATAAAGTAGTCTTGGTTGTAGGTTCTTGTTCTGCATTACTTTGAATATTTCTTGCCATTCCCTTCTGGCCTCAAGTGTTTCTGTTGAGAAGTCAGAAGTCATCCTTATGGGGCTCCTTTGTAGGTGATAGTCTTTTTTTCTCTAGCAGCTTTTAATATTTTCTCTTTATCATTTAGCTTTGGTAATTTAATTATGATGTGTCTTGGTGTTGGTTTCTTTGGGTTTCTCCTTAATGGAGTTCTCTGTGCTTCCTGAACATGTGAAATGTTTTCCTGCCTTAATTGGGGGAAGTTTTCCGCTATAATATGTTTGAACAAAGTCTCTATCCCTTGTTCTTTCTCTTCTTCTTCAGGAACCCCTATGATGCGGATGTTATTTCTCTTCATGTTGTCACAGAGCTCTCTTAGAGTTTCCTCAGACTTTTTGAGTCTCTTTTCTTTTTTCTGCTCTGCTTCTGTGCCTTTATTTATTGTGTCCTCTAACTCACTGATTCGATTCTCTGCTTCATCCATCCTGCTTTTAATTCCTTCCATTGTGGTCTTTATTTCAGATATTGTATTTGTCATTTCTGACTGATTCTTTTTTATTATTTCAATGTCCTTTTTTATATTTGTTATCTCTTTATTTAGGTTTTCGTAATGGCCATCTATGGTAGTTCTAATATCTTTGAGCATCCTAACAATCCTTATTTTAAACTCTGCATCTGGTAATTTGGTTATATCTGATTCACTTAGGTCCTTTTCTGGGGATTTCTCTTGGTTTATTTGTGTTGTATTTCTCTGCCTCCGCATTTTCTCTTCACGGGAGTGGCTGTGATCACGTGCTCGGGTGCACAAGGGTTGGTGGCCTTGGCCTTTGCCCTGCCCCTGTGTGTGACATTATGCTCGGTCTTGAGGGCACTGGTGAGCACCTTTGCTCAGCTTCGGGTCTCTGCCTGTTTCCGAGCTTTCACCCTGCCCTTGCAGAAGGATCCCACTCAAGGAACAGCTGCTAGCCTTGGCTCTACCGCCGGGCAGGGCTGCGTGCCCAAGCTCAGCTCCGTAGCGGAACTCCGCCTCTTCTGGGCTTTTGGCTCCACCCCCACGGGAGGAGCCGGCTACCAAGTCAGACCGCAAGCCTGGGTTGCACGGGCGGGGCAGGGCTGTGCTCCTCTGCCCTTGCTCTGTGGCTGGTCTCCACCCTTTCCAGGGTTCCCGCCCTTCTCCCGGAGGCTGGATTACAGGCTGCCGGCAGCTGAGCTTGACCGCTTTTGCACGCCCCCTTCTCCCCAGCCGGGCAAGACTGAGCTCACTCCTGAGCCCAGTGGTGGCCAGCCGGCTTCCGCCCCTGCCAGCAGAACTGCGCTTTTGTCTCCCGCTGCCGCCCGCTCTCCGGTGAGCCCTTAGCCTCGTGGGTGGGGGCGTTGCAGCTCGGACCCTAAGACTCACTACTCTAGACCCGAAAGCTCCCTCCTTCTATGCAACTCTGCTCTGAGTGCTGCAGGGGAGCTTGTTTGGCTGCTCTCCTGCTTCCCTTTGCTGGTATTGCTGTTTCTGGAGGAAATATTCACTTCAGCTTTGGGGAGTGACTCATCCCAGGGGTTAGGGTGGCTATCTCCCAAAATGTTTCTCCCTATGCCTCCTAGATTACACTCTCTTCCTGTTACTGTGGTCCTTTCCTCTCCCCCCCCCCCCATCCCCAGGAGCCCCAAGTGATTGTTTTTGAGAGAGATGTTCTGCGCGGTCCCTTTAAGAAGGATCCTGGGTCTGAGAAATCAGACTCTCTCACAAACAGTATCCTGACTTGTTTCCAGCTAAATACTGTCCTTACGCCTCTTCTGGGCTCTGGGACTGCAGGCTGGGGCTTTGTTCCTGGGGCTCAGGATCCTTTCCCCTCTGCTAAACTCACTTCCCGCCACGCGAGTCTTTCCCTGCTGCCGTTCGCTCCGAGGAGCTGGGCAGCCCTCTCCGCGTTTCCGCTTTTCCTACCAGTCTCGGTGTGGCTTCTTCAGTGTTCCTTGATTGAAGAGAGATTTTTTTATATTTTTAAAGGCCAAATAGAAAAGAGAGATTTTTGGAAAGTATGTACTCAGAAAGTAAATTATTACTACCATTACCAGGCACAATAATTTTATTTATTTATTTTTACAGAGACAGAGAGAGAGTCAGAGAGAGGGAAAGATAGGGATAGACAGGAAAGGAGAGAGATGAGAAGCATCAATCATTAGTTTTTCGTTGCGACACCTTAGTTGTTCATTGATTTCTTTCTCATATGTGCCTGGACTGTGGGCCTTCAGCAGACTGAATAAGCCCTTGCTCGAGCCAGCGACCTCGGGTCCAAGCTGGTGAGCTTTGCTCAAAACCAGATGAGCCCGCGCTCAAGCTGGCGACCTCGGGTTCTCGAACCTGGGTCCTCCACATCCCAGTCTGATGCTCTATCCACTGCACCACCGCCTGGTCAGGCACAGTAATCTCTTAGTTTACTTTAACTAAATAAATAGAAAAATGGAGCTAGAGAACACAGCTTAAAAATTTGTTTGAAACCAAACTGAACAAATTTTTACAAAAATATCTGGAATGCTATAAAAATCAGTTTTTGCCCTGGCTGCATAGCTCGGGTGGTTAGAGCATCGTCTCTGAAGCACAGAGGTTGCTGGTTAGATCCCCAGTCAGGGCACATACAGGAATAGGTCAATGTTCCTGTCTCTCTGTCTCTCCCTTCCTATCTCTCATTAAAATCAATGAATAAAAATTAAACCTCAAAAAATTAAAAAATAAAACTATGTTATGACCCAGCTAGCCCACTTTTAAAAATATATCCTAAGAATCCCAAAACACTAATTCAAAAGAAGGTATATACCCCCATGTCCACTGAAGAATTGTTCGCAATAGCCAAGATCTGGAAATAGTCCAAGTGTCCGTCAGTGGACAAGTGGATAAAAAAGCTGTGGTAGCCTGACTAGGCGGTAGTGCAGTGGATAGTGTCAGACTGGGATACAGAGGATTCAGGTTTAAAACCCCAAGGTCAATAGCTTGAACGCGGGGTCACTGCTTGAGCGTGGATCATAGACATGGCCCTATGGTCACTGGCTTGAGCCCAAAGGTCGCTGCCTTGAAGCCGAAGGTCACTGGCTTGAGCAAGGGGTCACTGGCTCAGCTGGAGCCTCTTGGTCAAGGCACATATGAGAAAGCAATCAATGAACAACCAAAGTGCTGCAACTACAAGTTGATGCTTCTCATCTCTCTCCCCTCTTATCTGTTTGTCCTAGTCTCTCTCTCTTTCTCAAAATCAAAAATAAAAACAAAGGAAATGGTCAAAAGACTTGAATAGATACTTCTTCAAAGAGGAACCGCAGATGGCCAATAAACATATTAAAAGATGCTCCATGTCTAATCATCAGAAGAATACAAATTAAAATCACAATGAGATATCTCACACTTTCAGAATGGCTATTATCAATAAATCAACGAACAAAAAATGTTGGGGGGGATTTGGAGAAAGAAAACCCTCCTGCACTGTTGATGGGAAGGCAGATTGGTGCAGCCATTGTGGAAAGCAGTATGGAGTTATTTCAAAAATTAAAAATGGAACTGCCTTATGACCCAGCAATCCACTTCTGGGAATATATCCTTAAAGACTGAAAACAGTAATTCAAAAGAAGATATGCACCCCTGTGTTCACTGCACCGTTGTTCACAATAGCCAAGATATGGAAACAACCTTAGTGCCCTTCAGTGGATGAGTAGATAAAAAAGCTGTGGTACATTTACATAATGCAATACTACTTGAGCATAAAAAAAGAAGGAAATCTTACTTTTTGCAAAGCATGGATAGACCTGGAGATCATTATGCTAAATGAAATAAGCCAGGCAGAGAAAGACAAGTTCCGTATGATTTCACTTATAAGTGGAATCTAATGAACAAATAAACTAACAAGCAAAAAGACACAGACTCACAGAGAGCAGGCTGATCACTATGGGGGGAGGGAGGGAGGTGGAGGGATGGAGCCAAAAAGGACAAAAAACAAAAACAAAACTCATGGAGACAGACAACAGTGTGTGACTGCTGGGAGGGGGAAAAGGTAGAGAAGGGTATGAGGCCATAAATTGTTGATATATGGAGACCCGACTAGGGGTGTGTTTGAACACATAATATAGTGTTCAGAAACATGCTATAGAATCAGGCACCTGAAACCTGTATAATTATGTGAACTAGTGTCACCCTAATAAATTCAATAGAAATAAAGAAGAAAAAAAGGAAAGAGAAAGTATCGCTGTGAGAAATATCTGAGGTTTCATTGCCTTTGTTTTCTTTTAGGATTTTTATAGTTTCTAGTCTAACATATCAGTCTTTAAATTCATTTTGCTTTTACTCTTGTGTACAGCGTAAGAAGGTGGTCCAGTTTCATTTTCTGCATGTACCTGTCCAATTTTCCAAATACCATTTATTGAATAGACTGTCTTTACTCCATAGTATGTTCCTGCTTCCTTTGTCAAATACTAATTGACCATATAGGCATAGGTTGATTTCTGGGCTCTCTATACTGTTTCACTGATCCACATGGCTGTTTTATGCTGACACCATGCTGTCTGGCCTTGTAGTATAGTTTGATATTAGGTAGGGTGATTCCTCAAACTTTGTTCTTTTTCAAGATTGCTGTGGCTATTCAAGGTCTCCTGTGGTTCTATATAAATTTTTGGAATATCTGTCCTAGTTCTGTGAAATACACCATTGGCATCTTGATAGGCACTGCACAAAATCTATAGATTTCTTGGGGTTTACCCTGATTTTTTTGTTTCAGAATAAGCTTCTGTTGTTATAAATTAGTAGGAGCAGAAGGCTCTTCCCAGTATTTTCTTTACTGGAAATACTACAAAAATAAATGATCACTATGAGAAAGCTGCATTTTTACAAAAGAATTAAAATCACAATTGCAATGAGTTTTTATATTCCCCTTTCCTTCAGCCAAAGGGAGAGACATTTTGGATAAAAGTCATCCTACAGAACTTATATGAGAAGTTAGCTATCAGAGATAAGAACAGGAAAAGAAATAGTCAAAATACTTCCATTATGTCTTCTGTTAAACAATATGCTTGTTAACATATTCTCTCTTATCATTTTCCTTATCCAATACAAGAGTAACTTAAACTTTATTCAGTAAATTACATACCCTGGACTCTGCATCATCCTCTTCTTCATCAGGATTATAAGCTTCTGCACATACTATAAAAATAAAAATGGACATTTTAGAGATTTTTTCATCAAGAAACATACTATAAGTGTCTTTTTTTATTTTTTTTTACAGAGACAGAGAGAGTCAGAGAGAGGAATATATAGGGACAGACAGACAGGAACAGAGAGAGATGAGAAGCATCAATCATCAGTTTTTCGTTGCAAAACCTTAGTTGTTCATTGATTGCTTTCTCATATGTGCCTTGACCTTGGGGCTACAGCAGACTGAATAACACCTTGCTCAAGCCAGCGACCTTGGGTCCAAGCTGGAGAGCTTTGCTCAAACCAGATGAGCCCGTGCTCAAGCTGGCGACCTCAGGGTCTTGAACCTGGGTCCTCAGCATCCCAGTCTGAGGCTCTATCCACTGCGCCACCGCCTGGTCAGGCTATAAGTGTCTTTTAAAAATTAATAAACAAAAAGAGTACCATGGTGTAAAAACCATTAATTCACCTCATCCAGGGCAAGCAATCTACCCCCTAAACTGGTTTCCTCTTGCAGTATATGTGGAATTTATTAAAATACAGAGCTGCACTTTAAAACACTGACAATCGCTTTTCGCTTTCTCTTATTCAGAGAAACATAGTTTAACCTTTCACTTTCATTTCCAAGTTATAGAAATGTAAAGATCTAAAAATTACTTTAAAGGACAAAAAAAGAAAAGTGTAAGTCTGCTACAAAATGATAAATTTAATTATATAGTTAGGAGTAACTTCTGTAAATTATCCAGAACCCAATCTTTCCAGGAGCAAATACTACTGTTTCATTTTGCATATTCCTAGCCAGTCTTTATTCTGAATTCAGTTCATAGTGCATATGCAATTTTAAAACATTTTTTTCCATTTAACACTGTAAGAATTTCACATGCCATTGGAAACATTCTATAAATATATTTTTTAAAGACTGCTGATTGTTCATCATAAGCAACAATCAACCACTCCTCTATTGGGACACTTAGCTGGCTTCTATTAAAACAACCTTGCAATAAACATCTTCATGCAGAAATAGTTGTCTATACTTTAGATTATGCTGTAGGAATTATTCCCAAATGTTATTTGGGGTAGAGGTTTAAAAGATATGACAATTTTTTTAAGATGAGAGGAGGGGAGATAGTGAGGCAGATTCCAGCATGCACCCTGACTAGGATCCATCTGGCAACCCCATCTGGGGTCGATGCTCAGTCCTGAGCTATTTTTAGTGCCTAAGGCTGATGCGCTAGGACCAACTGAGACATCCTTAATGCCCTGGGGACAACTGAGCCACTGGCTGGCAGGAGGGGAAGAGGGAGAGAGGGGAGAAAGGGAGAGGTAGAAAATCAGATGGTTGCTTCTCCTGTGTGGCCTGACCTTAATCGAACTCGGGATGTCCATACGTCAGGCTGATGCTCTATCCACTGAGCCACTGGCCAGGCCTAGATATGACCATTTTTAAGATGTACTTATCACCAAGCTTCTTTCCAGAGAGACTGTACCTATTCACTGTCCTACAAAGAATATCTGTAAGGAGACTCCTCTAAACTTATACAACAGAGTTGGATGTTAATGCTTAAAATTTTTTCCAATTTAGATTTAAAAATTTTAATTACTGAATTTGAACAATTTTCAAATATTTATAAGCTGACTATATTTTCTCCCTTGTCCTTACATGTGAAGAATTTATGTATGCATTTGGTTTCTTTTTTACTTATATCAGCTCCTTAATACCACTGTGTCATTCACAATCATTTTACCCAGTTTGCCTTTTAACTATAATTACGAAATTTTTATGAATTACACATGTTTATTTATCTTTAATGTAGTGATGCCAAGGAAGAAAGTTCTTCAGTATAATTTAAATTAAAATGTTAAACATCACAAAATACCACCGGTTCCGAGCTTGGAAATCCCTCTTTTATTTGCAAGTCTCAAGATTTGTTACTTTTCTTTCAGTTTTTAAAAAGTAGATCTTGCCTGACTGGTGGTGGCGAAATGGATAGTGTCAACCTGGGACGCTGAGGACCCAGTTTCGAAACCTTCAGGTCACTGGCTTGGGCCCAAAGGTCTGTGGCTTGAAGCCCAAAGTCGTTGGCTTGAGCAAGGGGCACTTGCTTGGCTGGAGGCTCCCCCACCCCTGTCAAAGCATGTATGAAAAGCAATCAATGAACAACTAAAGTGACACAAATACAAGTGGATGCTTCTCATCTCTCTCCCTTCCTTCCTCTCACTAAAAAAAAAAAAAAGAGTAGACCTTTTCACATTTATCCCTTAACCCATATGAACTTAACTCTGCCACAGATACAGAAATGTAAAGGAGAGAGCACAGGTGAAAGCTGACAGCTGTCTTTCTGAAGGTCTCCAGATGGCATCAAGAACATTATCATTAGAACTACTATTACTGTCATTATTCTAAAACCTGATAGTAGCTTCCTTTCCCCCCCGGGCATTGCTCTATTTACCTAGGTCAGTGGGTGATTCTTAACCAGAGCCAAATTTCTCCCAGGGGACATTTGGCAATGTCTGAAGATATTTTGATTTTTACACCTATGGGGGAGCTGAGGAGGAAGTTACTGGGGGAGGCCAAAGATGCTGCTAACCATCACACACTACACAGGACAGCTCCCCTGCCCACCCCCAAGTAAGAATTAGTACCTGGCCCAAAATGTCAATAGTGCTAAGGCTGAGAAACCCTGGCCTAGTGTGTATTTTCTCATTCAACCTCACGACAACCCTAAGATAGATGTTATATTACCACTCGACAAATGAAAGACCAGGGCATAGAATGGTTATACATCTTATAAATTAAAAAAAAAATTAAAAGGTAGGTTAGGTATCTTGGCCAAAATCATACATTGTAGTACCACAGGAACAATATACCTGATCCCAGAATTGGCTGGCTGACTCCAAAGCCCTTGCTCTTAACCATGGTTCTTTCTGCATTCGACTGCTTTGGGGAATTCACCAGCACACTGCCTGGGCTTCATTCAGTCTTGTCTCAGAAATCTAACAGAAGGGGACCTGTCCCTACTGCATATCACCGGAATTCCAATTTGATAACTGACTTCCTGAACCAAATAGGGAGACAGCATGACTAGCCAGCTTTCTACCTGCAGGAAGACCACAGAAAAAGCCAAATCACAATGAAAAGGTTGCTTGGTGGGAAGGAGATGGGAGGAGGAGAGTTTGTCAAATAAGATGTGTGTTTAATGGCATGTGGCAGTCTGGGACAGTGGTAGGCACCCACATGCATAACAGATGCTCCTTGCTAATGTGGCCCTAACACTTTAATTGTGTTGGCTGCAACTCTCCTAAAAGCACAAGGACATCTACTTCTGAAGTTGGGCTCTGTAACAACTTTGTTTCCATAAGTAACCAATCTCACAGGCAGTACTGCTACAAAATTTGTAGGGCTCAGTGCAAAATAAAAACATAGGCCCCATTCTCAAAAATCAAGAATTTCCAAAGATAACAACAGAGTATTAAACCAAACTCAGGGCCCTTATGAGTATGCCCTGCTAATGGGATGAATACATTCAATGAGGTGATGATATAGTAGGTTAATATATTTGGTTCCTTAAAGTAACTTGCCATACACACACACACACACACACACACACACACACACACACACACACACACACACACACACACACACTGTCTACCGGAAAGTTCTGTCCGTTTTTGGAATAAAACAAAATACAAATTTTTCTTACCGTCAATAAACTTTATTAAATAATATAATTGCTATTATTATTAATAATTTCTTGCCAGCGTGAGGGCAATTTGTATATCCCATTTTTGAAAAATGTTTTATCTTTTGATGCAAAAAATTGAACCAGTGCTTGTTTGATATCTTCTTCATTTTTGAATTTTTTGCCCTTCAAAAAATTTTGTAAGGACAAAAACAAGTGATAGTCGGAGGGTGCTTAGTCCAGGGAATATGGTGGATGTGACAGACATGCTTCTGTAGCATTTCTTCCTTGTTGAAACTCGTAAAAATTACAGTGGCGTAAATGAACTTTATCAGTAGCCATGGGTACACTATTGCTTCACACATAAGACTAACGTGAATCAACTTTGTTTTAGTTAATTTGCTACGTCAGTATGTATACATTAAGTGATAAAAATAGAGAGGCACACATGCGCCAAATAAACATGTGCTTATGTGTTGAAACTTGTGATAGAAACGGATAGAACTTTCCGGTAGACAGTGTGTGTGTGTGTGTGTGTGTGTGTGTGGCAAGTTACATATATATATGCATGCTCTGAGCATTGATCTTAAAATTTAATTCACAGAGAAAAATCCTAATCCTGTAATTTTTTAATTTCAAGCACCTTAAACTCTGACTAAAAAATCATGACAAGAATGTTATTTTTCTAAAGAACTTACCAATTGTCTCAGTATTATTCATTATTTAACAGCCTTCTGATTTTTGATAACTATTTTATCACATGTTTGTTGTTTGGTTCTGAACTATCCAACTCATAGAACTATTTATTTTGCCAGAATAAAAGGATTTAGTTCTTGGCATTTATGTTAGAATGCCTTACACCATTTATTCAAGAAATTGGGACAGAGAGGATAAGTGAAAATGTGGACTTTCTGTCTTGTTCACCACGGGGCCTGGCACAGAGATTAGGAGCTCGTAAACATGTGTACGAGTGAATGGATGAAATGCTCTATGCTTGGATGGACCCTCAAACTGAAGTCTCCAGATAATTTGAGGTTCCTCATATTCTTTTTGAAATGTATTTTCCCCCTCCCTCCTGGGAAGACTGAAATCAAGCTTGACACTACAAACTCCCTTCTTTATTAGGTAATTACATAAAAGTGAGGGACAGGGCCTTCTAGTTTAATATAGTTTTTTTGTTTTTTGGGTTTTTTTGTTTTTTTTTAGATTTTATTTATTCATTTTTATTAGAGAGAGAGGGGAGAGAGAGAAAGAGAACAGGGGGAGGAGCAGGAAGCATCAACTCCCATATGTGCCTTGACCAGGCAAGCCTAGGTTTTTGAACCGTCGACCTCAGCATTCCAGGTCGACGTTTTATCCACTGCGCCACCACAGGTCAGGCAGGGCCTTCTAGTTTAAGTGAGCCCAGTATTGAGGCTTTCCTGTTATGCTGTGTGTACATGTATTTGGATAATACATTAGTCATTGAGAATGGTCCAATAATTTAAGTAGATTCTCACACTGCAGACAGGATAATGTATATTGCTGTTACCAGACACCTGTCACAGTCTGTAGAACAGGACAGCGAGAACTATATGACTGCATCTTCCGGGGCTCTGCCTTCAATCTTTTCATATAATTTGATATACAGAGAGAGAGAGAGGGAGAGAGAGAGAGACAGATGATATATAAGGAGTAAGGGTTTTTTTCATCCTGACACCAAACGTGTTATTTTTTCCAATACTGAGGAGCCACTGAGCCATTTCACCCGCAGGTGTTGTAAAGAACCAAAGGCTACAGAATTAATATTAATATTTAAGGAGGCTTGGAGAACATTTTATTAATTTGGGTTAAGGTGTGCAGAGAAATTGTGAGAAATAGTCTCTGTGCTGTGTGATTGGCATAACCAGGATGGCCCTTGGCATTGTATTGTAAATGCAAGGGTAGGAAAACATGGATTCCCAGACATTCCACCACACCTGTGGGGAAAGGGGTGAATGGCTAGCCAGGTACAGGGAGAGAAAAGCCAAAATAAACCTTTTCTTATAGCAATGAGCCATTTGCAGGCATTTGTCCCCACCGAAACTACCTCTCCTATGTAAATGCGTGTGTGACTCTGGACAGAGAGATAGCAGATAAACACTAGATAATATAGGAAAGCCTTTAATATGTAAAGAGACATCTTTCTACCATTGTGTTGACTTGTAAATTTTGTTTTCTCCAAAATGATGTGTGGTTTGTAAATTGAACATGGTCCTATCATGTTAAAGGACATATGACTATAACCAATAGTGGTAAGGGGCTCCTAATTGCAATTTTTGCTTCTGTACTTCCCACTTACAAAACTATAAAAACTAAGTAGAACAAAGGGCCGGCGCGCTCTCCGTCAGATTTCTGTCGGAGTTCCCACTGCTTGGCCAAGCTAGACAATAAAGCTTTGATGTGTAAACGACGGACCTTGCTCCTGTCTTCCATATTTCGGGTCCGTCCGAATTTGGATTAACAATACCAATTCTCTAACTCTCCAACATCAACTGGATATCCAACAATTCAGTTCAATCCTAACATTATCTACCTGAAATCACATTAGATTCCACATGTTAAAGGGCTGAGTCCCATAAGAATGCCTCACTTCAGATCCAAGTGCAATTCCCAAGCTACCCATGCTTCTGACTAATCAGCTATAACTGGAGGTTCCTAAACCCTCTCCCGAGTTTTTTTCCCACTCAGTGAGAGGAGAGGAGGCAGAGACAGACTCCAACGTGCACTCCGACCGGGATCCACCTGGCAAGCCCACTAGGGGTCCATGCTCTGCCCATCTGGGCCTGCTGCTCTGTTGCAACTGAAGCCATTTTTTTAGTGCCTAAGGTGAGGCCATGGAGCCATCCTCAGAGCCCGAGGCCAACTCGCTAGAGCCAGTCAAGTCTTGGCTGCAGGAGGGGAACAGAGAGAAGGAGAGAGAGAGAAGGGGGGGGGGGACAGAGAAGCAGACAGGCGCTTCTCCTGTGTGCCCTGACCGGGAATCGAACCCGGGACTTCCACAATCTGGGCTGATGCTCTACCACTGAGCAACCAGCCAGGGCCTCCCTTCCTAAGTTTTGATAATTCACTAGAATGACTCAAGAGTACTTAGGAAAGTGCTTTTTCTTACTCTTATCGGTTTATTATAAAGGATACTCAGAACAGCCAAAAGAAGAGAGTACAGGGCAAGAGATGAGGGTGGCATGGGATTGGGGGGCACAGAGCCTCAACGCCATCCTCAGTGTGCCACACTCCCAGCATCTCGATGTGTCTGTTCACCAATCTGGAAGCCCTGTGACCCCTGTTGTTTAGGGGTTTTCATGGAGATCTCATTACACAGGCCTGAGGCAGGGCTGAAAGTTTCATGCTTCTAATCAAAGTTTAGTCTTTCTGGTGAACAGCCCCCTCGGAAGCCACCTAGCCCTCCAAAGAAACTTATCACTCAGCAGAGACACAAGGGCTACATCAACTCCCAGGGTCTTTCACAAAGTGCCCATTATACTTTGTTGGTAATGTACAAAAATCAGTACAATCAAAACGACTCTGCACAGGACAAGTTTACATAACCCAAGTTAGCTTCAATAAGCTAACAAAACGTAAAGGAACATGACTGGATTCCAGGAGCCACTGGGTCTCAACACCTGGCACAGAGCCTTGTACACAGAATAAAAAGCAAATGTGGCCTGCACAGAAATACTTCATGGTTTAAATGCCTTTTGTGTAGAAAAAGACTGACATCTTTAAATACATAAAATTAACTTTTCCAATGTTTTCAATATATTAAGATTTTAGCATACTTATTTAAATGATAATCAGCTTAATATCAAAAGTATATCAGACAACAGAGTTCTGATTTAATATGGTTAATCTTAGCTCACTGAAGTAGAAATGCCCTCCTATAATGGGAAAAAATTTACCTTTTACAAAGACTAGCTTAAGGCAGGGGTCCCCAAACTACGGCCCGCGGGCCGCATGCGGCCCCCTGAGGCCATTTATCCGGCCCCCGCCGCACACCCAGAAGGGGCACCTCTTTCATTGGTGGTCAGTGAGAGGAGCATAGTTCCCATTGAAATACTGGTCAGTTTGTTGATTTAAGTTTACTTGTTCTCTATTTTAAATATTGTATTCGTTCCCATTTTGTTTTTTTACTTTAAAATAAGATATGTGTAGTGTGCATAGGGATTTGTTCATAGTTTTTTTATAGTCCGGCCCTCCAACAGTTTGAGGGACAGTGAACTGGCCCCCTGGGGACCCCTGGCTTAAGGCATTCATTCTCAAAAAAGATTAGTTGGGGAAGGGGTCAAAAAGTATTTTTTTTGTTCTGGCTGTTGGCTCAGTGGATAGAACTTCGGCCCTGCATGTAGGTCTCCCAGGTTCAATTCCCGGTCAGTACACACATGAGAATCGACCATCTGCTTCTCTTCCCCTCACTCTCCCCTTCCTGCATCCAGTGGCTCAATTGGTTTGAGTGTGGCCCCGAGTGCTAGGGATAGCTCCCCGGAGCATATCAGCCTCAGGCACTGAAAATAGCTGGGTACACAAGCATCAGTCCCAGACAGGGGTGGCTAGGAAGATCCCGGTCAGGGCGCATGCAGGAATCTGTCTCACTATCTCCCAGCTTCTCTTACCTAAAAAGGTATTTTTTTTTCACATAAAGAACAGATATACATATAATATATAAACAGATATATAATATATCTGTGTGGTATTAAAACATCACTGGAGGCTTTTAAGGGGGAAAATTCTAAAAAAGACTTGGGGGAGAGGTGATAATAAAAATAAAATCGAGAAACAGTGTTAAGAGAATATACTAGCTATAGCTAAGTAGAGGGGAGAGGCAAAATGACAAGTCAATTCAGTATTTCCTCATTCCCCACTCATTCACATTTCTGTCAAAGTAACCTGCTCTATATCTTCTTTGACACATTGGTGATAATATTGTCAACAAAAGTTAGCTTCCACCGAGCTAACATCAATAGAAGTCCCCAATCTGTGGTGCAGAAAAAGAAGGTACTTTATTCCGGTGAACAGTTTGCAAACTGGAGAAAAGCAACCTTTGGTAGAAATCAAAAGTGGTCTCCACAGAGACAGAGGAGAGCACAGCTTATACAGAGAAAGTTCCTGCCCTGGTTCCAATCAGTCCATTTTTATGCAAATGAGGACTACAAATTTGCAACCTGATTGGTCACAATAGCCCTTTCCCGGTTGGTCAGCTTCACACATTCTGCTTGGTCATTATGGGACCCACTTTGATCAGTAAGTACAGATGCAAATGAGGATATATCTATGCAGTTCCAATCGAATGGGGCAGGACTTAGCTTACTGGTCCAAAAACAATACCAGAAACTCTTGATAGGGGTTGACTCAGAGGGCAACAGCACAGTCAAGAGGCTGAAGGGTCAATGTATAGCTTTCCCCTGAAATGCAGTATATTGAGAAGACTCTATTGGCAACAGCTGCTAGACTCTAGTTATATAAATTTGTGCCTTGTTAACCACGAGGAGTGTTTCTTGACAGATATATTCCTTCTTGAGGTCCACAATCTTAAACTTAAGTTCACAGAGCAAAGGCATTTGACATTTGTCCAAAAATATAAAAGTTCACATTTTGATTCCAAATCACAATCAAGAAAAAGGACCTATAGGAAGTCTCATTTATGCATTTAAAAATATAGTTTGTATATATCAGAGGAATGGCATGTGAGAGATCCCCTTTGTCTCTCCCTTGAAGTTTCAACAATTTGAACAGCTGTAATGCAATAAAAGACTCCCTGCTCAGTGAAAAAACACGCCTGAGATATGTATATTGAAACATCTAAAGGTGGGCAAGTGGGAACAAACAGGAGCTGCGAGAGGCGGGGAAAGCTGAGACTAGCCAGGGACACAGCCCTACAGCTGAGAGCTCATGGCATGCTCAGCCTGAAAAGGGGAGGAATCAGGTTGTCGCATGTACTTCCTACAGTTGGAAGGAGCAAAAAGAATCAGTAGGCATTCCTGCAGGAGGGGACACTACAAGCTGTGGCTGAGTCCAGAAACCTGGGGAAGGACACAGCATGGAAATGTGGCTGGAGTGTCAGGCAATTGATAGTTCAGGCTTCCAGACACGGAAATAGAGCCACAGAGCCTGGACACTCCAGAAGCTTCCCAACTTGCCTCCCTTTACTCTTAGTGTCAGGCTGTGGAGCACATTATCTACCAACCTAAGAACTGGTATTCAGAATCACTTTTTCCACTGAGCAAAAAGGTGCAGTCTGTGACAGGTCCTGGCACAGGGGGGACATACAGAGGTTTGAGGTTGTCATTACTGGGAGGGCAAAACAACAAAGAAGCCAGTCAGGTTCCCCTAGCCTACCCACCCCTGTGCACTGCTGCTACACTGATGGTACAGCTGGCTGCAGAGGACAGCAGTGGGTCTTCATGGATTTGCAGACCCACTGCCCACCATGTTCCCCTGCAGTAAGACCGGAATACAGGGGAGGAAACAACCTACCCAGGAATACACCCACAGAGATTTGAAAATCCACAAAAGTACAAGAGTTAAAAAACTTGTGATTCAGTGCCACCTACTGGAAAATAATAGAAATATCTTTGTATTACTTAGCTAGAGAAATTGCACTCACATATAGATGCCTATATACAGAAGGGATTCATCAAATAGCTAGGCAGCTCAAAAAGAAAATAATAACTCTCCAGAAAACAAACTTAAAGATCTGGAATATTATATAAATGATAGAAAACTCAAGATTGCAGTTCTGAAAAAACTCAACAAGAGGAAAGAAAATACAATCAGGCAATTTAATGAACTCAGAAAACAAATCAAGTAACAAAACAAGTACTTTGCCAAAAGGACTGAAACTTAAAAAAGAAAAAAAAATACAAATTATGGAGATAAGGAACTCAATAAAAAATATCAAGAATGAATTAGCAAGCACAGGAAATAAAGCCAATGTGATGGAGGAAAGAATTAGTGATATTAAAGATAGAAAGCTAGAAGTGATATAGAGGGGAAGAAGAGACTTGAGTATAAAAGAGAAAAAAGAACTCTACTAGAACTATCTGACTCCATCAGAAAGAACAACATAAGAATACCAGGCAAGACAGAAGAAAAAGAGAGGGAGAAAGGAATGGAAGACCTATTTAAACAAGTAGTTGATGAGAACTTCCCATATAGAAAGAGCTAGCTCAAACCAAAAAAACTAACAGAACACTAATTACCTCATCTAAAAAGGTCTTCTGCAATGCATATTGTATTAAAACTATCAAAAATTAATGACAAAAAACAGTTCTCAAGGCAGCCAAGGAAAAAAAGAAAGTAAGCTATAAAGGAAAGCCCACTAGCTTACCATTGGCCATCTCAGCACAAACTCTACAAGCTAGAAGAGAGTGGAACCAAATATTCAAACCACTGAACAAAAAAAATTACCAGCCAAGAATAATATATCCACCAAAGTTATCCTTTAGATATGAAAAATAAATAAAGACTATTCCAGACATAAAGAAACCAAGGGAATTTATCACCAGAAAACCTCCATTGTAGGAAATATTCAAAGGGGTTGTTCTACCTGAAACAAAGAACAAAAGGTCACAAAAATATAAGATCACCAACAAAATTTCAGCATAAACGGAAACAATTTTTGACAACAAAAACATAAAAGCAAACGGGTAAAAGTCTAAATTAGCAAAGGAGGATAGAGGGCAGGTGCATTCAACAGAATAAGGGGCTACTGTATATATGAAACTTTATTTTTCAATAACCTAATAGTAGCCATACAAAACCCCCCTGACATATATCTTAAAAAAAGAGCAAAGAAGTGTGGAATAACACAAAACAAAAACAACAGACAAACACAAAGGAAAAAGAACGAGTGGAAGCACAGAGCTTCCAGAATAAATGGCTAGAGGAAATCGTCATGCAACAGCAATCATCCTCAATATAATGGACTGAGTTCACCAATAAAAAAGGCACAGAGTAGCAGATTAGATCAAAAAACAAAATCCATCTATATGTTGCCTTCAGAAGACACATCTAAGTTGCAAAGACAAAGTTAGTCTCAAAGTGAAAATATAAAAAATGATTCTCCAAGCAAATGGCGCCCACATAAAAGCAGGTGTAGCCCTACTCATCTCTGACAAAATAGATTTCAAGATAAAAGAGGCGATGAGATAAAGATGGACATTTTATAATGATAAAGGGGAGGCTACATCAACAAGACATAACATTTCTCAATATTTGTGCCCCCAATCACGGAGCACTGAAATGTATAAAGCAACTACTAACAGAACTAAAGGGAGAAACTTTAAAAAGCATAATCATAGTTTGGGATGTAAATACCCCACTGACAGCTCTAGACAGATCATCCAAACAGAAAATCAATGAAGAAATGTTAGACTTAAATGACACATTAGACCAAATGGACATAATTGACATTTACAAAGCCTTTTATCCCAGTACAGATTGTTCTCTTAGTTTACAAAGAACATTCTCAAGGGTAGACCATATGTTGGGACACAAAACTAGCCTCAACAAATTCAAGAAGATTGAAATCATACCAGTCACATTCTCTGACCACAATGCTTTGAAATTAGAAATTAGAAACTGCAAAAAGGAAGAAAAGAAACCACAAATACGTGAAAATTAAACAACATACTACTAAAAAATGACTGAGTCAAAGATGACATCAAAAGATACATAGAGCCTGACCTATGATGGCGCAGTGAATAAAGCCTCAACCTGGAATGCTGAGTTTGGTGGCTTGAAACCCCAAGCTTTGCCAGTCAAGGCACATATGGCACATATGAGAAGCAACCACGAATTGATTCTTTTTTTTTTTTTTTTTCATTTTTCTGAAGCTGGAAACAGGGAGAGACAGTCAGACAGACTCCCGCATGCGCCCGACCGGGATCTACCCGGCACGCCCACCATGGGGCGACGCTCTGCCCACCAGGGGGCGATGCTCTGCCCATCCTGGGCGTCGCCATGTTGCGACCAGAGCCACTCTAGCGCCTGGGGCAGAGGCCACAGAGCCATCCCCAGCGCCCGGGCCATCTTTGCTCCAATGGAGCCTTGGCTGCGGGAGGGGAAGAGAGAGACAGAGAGGAAGGAGAGGGGGAGGGGTGGAGAAGCAGATGGGCGCTTCTCCTGTGTGCCCTGGCCGGGAATCGAACCCAGGACTCCTGCACGCCAGGCCGACGCTCTACCACTGAGCCAACCGGCCAGGGCCTTTTTTTTTTTTTTTTTTTTTAAGCTTAGTTTTTTTTTAAAAAAATTTTTATTTAGTTTCTTTTTTAGATTTTTATTTATTAATTTTTATTAGAGAGAGAAGAGAGAGAGAGAGAGAGAGGGAGAGACAGAGAGAGAACAGGGGGAGGAGCAGGAAGCATCAACTCCCATATGTGCCTTGACCAGGGTTTTGAACCGGCGACCTCAGCATTCCAGGTCTACGCTTTATCCACTGCGCCACCACAGGTCAGGCCACATATTGATACTTTCTGTTCCTTCCTCCTTTCTCTCTCTCTCTCTAAAAATCAATAAGTAAAATCTTTTAAAAAAAGGATAGAGACAATTGAGAATGACCATACAACCTATCAAAACTTCTGGGATGCAGTAAAAGCAGTAATAAAAGGGAAATTTATATTATTAATGTCTATCTAAAAAACAAACAAACAAAAAACTGAGAAATCCCAAGTAAACAACCTAAAATTACATCTTAAAGAACCAGAAAAAGAGAACAAAAGCAACCCAATGTCAACAGAAGAAAAGAAATAATAAAAATTAGAAAACTGAATGAAATTGAGAACAAAAAGACTATATAAAAAATTAATAACAAAAGAACTGGTTCTTTGAAAAGACTAATAAAATTGACAAACCCCTCGCTAGACTCACTAAGGAAAAAAGGAAAAGGACTCATATAAACAAAATCAGAAATAAAAGAGAAATTACCTCAGACATCACAGATATACAAAGGATCATACTATGAAAGACTATATGCCACCAAATTCTATAACCCAGAAGAAATGGATAAGTTCCTAGAAATACATAACACCCCAAGACTGAATCATGAAGAACTGGAAAACCTAAATAGATCAATAAACAATGAGGAAATTGAAACAACCATCAAAAACCTCCTATAAATAAAAGTCAAGGACCAGATGGCTTCACTAGTGAAGTACCAAATATTAAAAGATTTGATACCTAATCTTCTCAAACTCTTCCAAAAACACTGAAGAAAAGTCAATACTTCCTAACATAACCCTGATACTAAAACTGGGCAAAGGTAACACAAGTAAATAAAACTATACAACAATGTCTCTGATGAATACAGATGCAAAAATACTAAGCAAAATACTAGCAAATCAAATATAACAATATATAAAAAAATAATACATTATGATCAAGTGGAGATCATTCCAGGGATACAAGGATGGTTCAACATATGCAAATGGAACAATGTAAAACAATGTAATATACCACATTAACATAACAAATAACAAAATAATACGATCTTATCAAAAGATGCAGAAAAAGCATCTGATAAGATACAACATCCATTTATGATTAAAACATGCAATAAAATGGACATAGATGGTAAGTACCCCAACATAATAAAGGCCATATATGACAAACCCTCTGTCAATATTCATACTCAATAATGAAAAACTGAAAGCTTTTTCTCTAAAATCAGGAACAAAACAAGGATGCCCACTCTCACCTCTCTTATTCAACATAGTTTTAGAAGTCCTAGCCAGAGTAATCAAGCAAGAGAAAGAAGTAAAGGCATCCCAAATCCCAATTGGGAAAGAAGAAATAAAAGTGTCACTTTTTGCAGATGACAAGATTCTGTATACAGAAATCCCTAAAGCTTGACCTGTCGTGGCACAGTGGGTAAAGCATCAAATCTGGAATGCTGAGGTTGCCAGTTCAAAACACCAGGCTTGTCCAGTCAAGGAACATACAAGAAGCGACAACTATGAGTTGGTGCTCCCCACTCCTCCACTACCACTTTTCTTTCTTTCTCTCTCTCTCTCTCCCACCCTTATCTAAAATCAATAAAAAAAAGAAATAAAGAAAACCCTAAAGACTCTCCAAAAAAACTATTAGCAACAATAAACCAATACAGTAAACTTTCAGGATGCAAAATCAGTGTACGAAAATCCACTGCTTTACAATATACTAAAAATGACACTTCAGAAAAAGAAAAAAAAATCCTTTTGCAATTGCAAAAGAATAAAATACCTAGGAATAAAAACAAAGGATGTGAAAAACCTATATACTGAAATCTACAAAGCATTACTGAATAGACGGAAAAAGACACAACGAATGGAAAAATTTTGTGTTCATAGTCTGAAGAACCAACAAAACAATATACAGATTTAATGAAAGCCCCATCAAAATCCCAATGTCATTGGTTAAAGAAATAGAGCAAAAAAAATTCATCAGATCTATATGGATCCACAAAAGATCCTGAAAAGCCAAAACAATCCTGAAAATAAAGAACAAAGCCAGAGGTATTGAACTACCTGACTTCAAATAATGCTACAGAGCTATGATAATTAAAACAGCATGGTATTGGCAGAAAAGCGGACACACAAAACAGTGGAACAGAATAGAAAGTCCAGAAAGAAAACCACATATATTTGGGCAAATAATTTTTGACAAAGAAGCCAAAAACACAACAGAAAAAAGAAAACCTCTTCAAAAAATGGTTCTGGAAAAATCAGAAAGCCACATGCAAAAGAATGAAAACTAAATTACAGTTTATCCCCATGTACAAAAATGAAAAAAAATGAATTAAAGACTTAAATATAAGATCTGAAACAATAAATTACATAGAAGTAGTAAATAGAGGTATTAAACTTATGTATCTTGTTCTTACAGAACATTTTATAAAGTTGACCCCAAAGGCAAGGGAAGTAAAGGCAAAAATAAATGAATGGAATTATATCAAACTAAAAAGTTCCTGCATAGCAAAGGAAACCGACAACAAAACAGAAAGGCAACCAAGTGAATGGGGGAAGATACCTGCAAATGACCGTTCCGACAAAAGGTTAATATCCAAAATATATATAAAACTCATACAACTCAACACCAAACAAATAATCTAATTACTCTAGTTTGTCTTATCTCTCCCCAAGGTTATTCATGGGGAACCAGCCCGTCATAAAACACCTCTGATTCTCTGTAAAGTTCTGTTTTAAATTTCATTCAGGTAAGCTACTAAATTATCCCAAGCATGCGCATATATACATACATACACACATACATACATACATACATATATATAAATATATAATTTTTTTCCCTTTTGTATTTTTCTGAAGTGAGAAGCGGAGAGGCAGAGACACAGACTCCCGCATGTGCCCAACTGGAATCCACCTGGCATGCCCACTAGGGGGCGATGCTCTGCCCCTCTGGGGCATTGCTCTGCTGCAATTGGAGCCATTCTAGCACCTGAGGCAGAGGCCATCATGGAGCTGTCTCAGCGCCTGTGCCAACTTTACTCCAATGGAGCCTTGGCTGTGGGAGGGGAAGAGAGAGAGAGAGAGAGAGAGAGAGAGAAAGAAGAGGGGGAAAGGTGGAGAGAAGTAGATGGGTGCTTCTCCTGTGTGCCCTGGCCGGGAATCAAACTCGTGACTTCCACACACCAGGCCAATGCTCTACCACTGAACCAGCCACCCAGGGCCTATCCCAGACATACATTTACCAATCCTAAAGTACACCTATAAATTATTCCTGCTACTTCTAGTATAAAACATTCTACTGTCTCATAAGTACTTCAGATACACTGTATTAAATATTTCACTAAACTGTCCTGATTCATTACAAAACCATTATTTTTGTTGTACTTTAACAAGAAAGATATTTTGAATAAAACTGCATAATTCATCAATTCCTATGTTTTTATATTTCTAAAAACAGTTTTCTTCCATCTGTGTATCATTCCTCTTTAAGTGACTGTATATTCAAGAACCACTCATACCTTCTAGATAAACCATCATATTCAAGACTATTTGATCAGGTCGTGGCTGGTTGGCTCAGTGGTAGAGCATAGACCCAGTGTGTAGATGTCCCGGGTTTGATATCTGGTCAGAGCACACAGGAGAAGTAACTGTCTGCTTCTCTACCCCACACCCCCTTCTCTCTTCCCCTTGGCCCCACCCACCCAGACATGGCTCTATTGGTTCCAGTGCATCAGCCGGGGTGCTAAGGATGACTCCATGGAGCCTCTGACTCAGGCACTAAAAATAGCTTGGTTGTGAGCATGGCCCTAGATGGGCAGAGCATTGGCCTCAGACCACGGTTGCCAGGTGGATTTTGGTCAGAGCGCATATGGGAGTCTCGCTCTATCTCCCCTCCTCTCACTTAAAAAAAAAAGAAAAAAAGGATACTATTGGATCGGTGTCACTGGGATGCACAAATAAGCAGTAACAGAGAGCTTCAGACAAATGAGAATTTGTCTATAATTTTTTATTTTCCTATTATTAAAGCTACAGAAAACATTCTTTGTTTCAAAAAATATAATTTTCTTCAAAATCTCCTCCTCCAAAATAAAAACACACATGAACTATACTGCTCACAAAAATTAGAGGCTATATCCTCTAATTTTTGTGAGCAATGTATGTTAGAACCCATGTACAAATGGTAAGTTTTTATTCTATACTTGGATTCCAAAGTATTTTACTAGTTTAGTTATGAAGCATGTGGACTCAATCATTGCATCTATCCTAATTCATTTTTTCCATTACATGATCTACACATATGCATTAATCCACCACCTCTTTTAATAATTAACATAAGGAATATGGCACAATTTAGAGGACAAATCATTCAAAAGGTTTATAGAAAGAATCATGTATATACGGAATGTACTTGTGAGGATGAATCCAGAATCTGATAGGCTCAAACACTCTACATATATTCCACAGTTCATACACTACGAGTAGCCTGTGGGATTCAGAAGATGGAGGAAATATCATGAGCCCTTACTACCTCTCACATGGAAGACTGATCCCCATAGCTACTATTATTCCTTTTATTAGTAATAATATAAGAAAATGAACAATGTGCAAGATCCAGGATAGGGCAAGTGCACGTAGTCAAAGGACCAAATTTCTGGATATTTTTCAAATAATCTATTCCAAGTAAATTTCCTTTAAGTGAAAGTATAAAAACTTACAAACGGCCAAGAATAAGATAAGTAATATAATGCAAAGAGCGTGAAGAATAATTCTGAGAATATATTTGGATAACCATTAATATTTTAAACCCCAAGTATGTGTTTGCTACTAATCACAATTCCTCAATGATACTCTCTAGAAATATTAAGTAGCAGACAGTAAGTGGGTTATCTGTACTAGAAGACATGTAATAGGAATTATATTGTGCTTTGCTAAAAATGATCTAATGATGATCTTTGAGCATTTTAATTGATGGTTATGGGTTTTCAGAAATTAATTGCCAAGAAGAAATCAAAAGCTTCCCAACAATTTTTGCTGATGCCTTTATAGTTCAGAAAATGTGGTCATCTCGCGGCATTTTACTTTGGTCTGAGATCTTGAAGTCACATTAAAGTAATATGAATATAAATACTAGCAGATAATGAATAATATACCCACATTTATCAAAACACAAGTTTGCCCTTCAGATGCAGTAAAGCTAGAGCTCTTAAAGTTCTGAATAACTTTGTTTACTCTTTCTTGAGACTAATGCCTAACATGTAACTATAAGAGAATTATAGAAAGATAATCACTACAAGGATTCCTATACTTTATTAATACATTTTAAGAAACAGTATCTTTTGACCAGATAGTTCTAGGATGTTACATTTGGACTTAAATATAGCCAGAATTATAGGGAAATAGTTTAGTCAGTTCTCATCTTTCAGATTTAGTAATAAAACTACCAAATGGGAACATCTTTCAATCAAGTCTCTCTATATGATGATCAGAAGTCTGATAAGAATTTCAATGCTATTTTAGAAAAACAATTCCAAATTGTGACAGAATAATGCATATAAACATCCAAAGACTTAAATAAATATATATATTTATAGGTAAGAGCAAATGGTTAAGCCTTGTCACTAATTAAATTCAAAAGATAAATCCTTATAAGTAGTCCAATAGAATTTTCTTCTTGGAGAAAGGAAAATTTCCATTTCTAGGGGAGACAAAAATGTCAAGATTTGTGAGGTGATAAATGAAAATAAATTTATTTTACTTTTAATTTTTTTTAGACAGAGAGGGAGACAGGAAAGGAGACAGAGAGGGAGGAGAGAGATGAGAAGGATCTTGTAGTTGCTTCACTTTAGTTATTCACTGATTGCTTCTCATACATGCCTTGACCAGGGGGTTCCAACCAGCCAAGTCAGTGACTCCTTGCTCAAACTAGTGACCCTGGGCCAGTGACCTTTGGGCTCAAGCTGGTGAGCCCATACTCAAGCCAGTGAGCCCACACTCAAGCTGGCAACATTGGGGTTCTGAATCAGGGACCCCAGTGTCCCAGGCTGATGCTCAATACACTGCACACCACTGGTCAGACGATGACAATAAATTTAAATGAATTTTAATTATAAATAAAAATGATGTAATATAAAGACAATAAAATAGGATATGTAAATAAAAGAGCAATTAAATATTTTAAATGAGCAGTTACTTGTTTTTTTTTTTATTATTATTTTTTTTAATTATAATTTTATTTTCTTAATGGGGCGACATCAATAAATCAGGTTACATATATTCAAAGATCAACAAGACCAGGTTATCTTGTCTTTCAATTATGTTGCATACCCATCACCCAAAGTCAGATTGTCCTCTGTCACCTTCTATCTAGTTTTCTTTGTGCCTCTCCCCCTCCCCCTTTCCCTCTCCCTTTCTCCCCTCCCCCCCGTAACCACCACACTCTTATCAATGTCTCTTAGTTTCACTTTTATGTCCCACCTATGTATGGAATAATGCAGTTCCTGTTTTTTTCTGATTTACTTATTTCACTTTGTATAATGTTATCAAGATCCCACCATTTTGCTGTAAATGATCCGATGTCATCATTTCTTATGGCTGAGTAGTATTCCATAGTGTATATGTGCCACACCTTCTTTATCCAGTCGTCCATTGACGGGCTTTTTGGTTGTTTCCATATCCTGGCCACTGTGAACAATGTTGCAATGAACATGGGGCTGCATGTGTCTTTACATATCAATGTTTCTGAGTTTTGGGGGTATATACCCAGTAGAGGGATTGCTGGGTCATAAGGTAGTTCTATTTTCAGTTTTTTGAGGAACCACCATACTTTCTTCCATAATGGTTGTACTACTTTACATTCCCACCAACAGTGTATGAGGGTTGCTTTTTCTACACAGCCTCTCCAACACTTGCTATTACTTGTCTTGTTAATAATAGCCAATCTAACAGGTGTGAGGTGGTATCTCATTGCAGTTTTGATTTGCATTTCTCTAATAACTAAAGAAGATGAGCATCTTTTCATATATCTGTTGGCCATTTGTACTTCCTCCTGAGAGAAGTGTCTGTTCATGTCCTCTTCCCATTTTTTTATTGGATTGTTTGTTTGTTTGTTGTTGAGTTTTATGAGTTCTTTGTATATTTTGGATATTAGGCCCTTATCTGAGCTGTTGTTTGAAAATATCATTTCCCATTTAGTTGGCTTTCTGTTTATTTTGTTATCAGTTTCTCTTGCTGAGCAAAAACTTCTTAGTCTGATGTAGTCTCATTCATTAATTTTTGCCTTCACTTCTCTTGCCATTGGAGTCAAATTCATAAAATGCTCTTTAAAACCCAGGTCCATTAGTTTAGTACCTATGTCTTCTTCTATGTACTTTATTGTTTTAGGTCTTACGTTTAGATCTTTGATCCAGTTTGAGTTAATTTTAGTACAGGGGAACAAACTGTAGTCCAGTTTCATTCTTTTGCATGTGGCTTTCCAGTTTTCCCAGCACCATTTATTGAAGAGGCTTTCTTTTCTCCATTGTATGTTCTTGGCCCCTTTATCAAAAATTATTTGACTATATATATGTGGTTTTATTTCTGGACTTTCTATTCTGTTCCATTGGTCTGAGTGTCTATTTTTCTGCCAATACCATGCTGTTTTGATTGTCGTGGCCCTATAATAGAGTTTGAAGTCAGGTATTGTAATGCCCCCAGCTTCATTCTTTTTCTTTAGGATTGCTTTGGCTATTCGGGGTTTTTTATAGTTCCATATAAATCTGATGATTTTTTGCTCTATTTCTTTAAAAAATGTCATTGGAATTTTGATGGGAATTGCATTAAATTTGTATATTGCTTTGGGTAATATAGCCATCTTGATTATATTTATTCTTCCTAACCAAGAACAAGGAATATTCTTCCATTTCATTATACCTTTCTCGATTTCTCTTAACAATGGTTTATAGTTTTCATTATATAAGTCCTTTACATTCTTTGTTATGTTTATTCCTAAGTATTTTATTTTTTTTGTTGCAATCGTGAAGGGGATTGTTCTTTTGAGTTCGTTCTCAGTTGTTTCATTGTTGGCATATAGAAAGGCTATGGACTTTTGTATGTTAATTTTGTATCCTGCAACCTTACTGTATTGCCTTATTGTTTCTAGTAGTCTTTTTGTGGATTCTTTGGGGTTTTCGATGTATGGGATCATATCATCTGCAAAAAGTGATACCTTTACTTCTTCTTTTCCGATATGGATGCCTTTTATTTCTTTGTCTTGTCTGATTGCTCTGGCTAGAACCTCTAGTACCACATTAAATAAGAGTGGAGAGAGTGGACACCCCTGTCTTGTTCCTGATTTAAGGGGGAAAGCCTTCAGTTTAGTGCCATTTAATATGATGTTAGCTGATGGTTTATCATATATGGCCTTTATCATGTTGAGATATTTTCCTTCTATACCCATTTTGTTGAGAGTCTTAAACATAAAATTGTGTTGTATTTTATCAAAAGCCTTTTCTGCGTCTATTGATAAGATCATGTGGTTTTTGTTCTTTGTTTTGTTGATATGGTGTATTACGTTAACCGTTTTACGTATGTTGAACCATGCTTGAGATTCTGGGATGAATCCCACTGGATCATGATGTATTATTTTTTTAATATGTTGTTGTATTTGATTTGCTAGTATTTTATTTAGTATTTTAGCATCTGTATTCATTAGAGATATTGGTCTGTAGTTTGGCACAAAAAAGTGCCATCCATGACTGATTTTGGTATGAGGGTTATGTTGGCCTCATAAAATGTGTTTGGAAGTATTGCTTCTTCTTCAATTTTTTGGAAGACTTTGAGTAGAATAGGAACCAAGTCCTCTTTGAATGTTTGATAAAATTTGCTGGTATAGCCGTCAGGGCCTGGACTTTTTGGGGAGGTTTTTAATGGTTTTTTCTATTTCTTTTCTGCTAATAGGTCTGTTTAGGCTTTCTGCTTCTTCTTGACTCAGTCTAGGAAGGTTGTATTGTTCTAGGAATTTATCCATTTCTTCTAGATTGTTGAATTTAGTGGCATAAAGTTTTTCATAGTATTCTACCATAATTCTTTGTATATCTACGGTGTCCGTGGTGATTTCTCCTCTTTCATTTTGGATTTTGTTTATATGAGTTCTTTCTCTTTTTTCCTTGGTAAGTCTTGCCAAGGGTTTGTCAATTTTGTTGATCTTTTCAAAGAACCAGCTCCTTGTTCTATTAATTTTTTCTATAGTTTTACTGTTCTCTATTTCATTTATTTCTGCTCTGATTTTCATTATCTCCTTTCTTCGGCTGGTTTTGGGTTGTCTTTGTTCTTCTTTTTCTAGTTCCTTAAGGTGTGAAGTTAAGTGGTTCACTTGGGCTCTCTCTTGTTTGTTCATATATGCCTGAAGTGATATGAACTTCCCTCTTATCACTGCTTTTGCTGCATCCCATAGATTCTGATATGTCGTATTGTCATTTTCGTTAGTCTGTATATATCTTTTGATCTCTGCACTTATTTCTTCTTTGACCCATTCATTTTTTAAAAGTATGTTGTTTAGTTTCCACATTTTTGTGGGATTTCTTTTCTATTTTTTGCAGTTGAATTCTAGTTTCAAGGCTTTATGATCAGAAAATATGCTTGGTACAACTTCGATTTTTCTGAATTTCCTGATGTTGTTTTTGTGGCCCAACATATGGTCAATTCTTGAGAATGATCCATGTACACTGGAGAAAAATGTATACTCAGTCACTTTGGGATGAAATGTCCTGTAGATGTCTATCATATCCAGGTGCTCTAGTGTTTTGTTTAAGGCCACTATATCTTTGTTGATTCTCTGTTTGGATGACCGATCTAGAGCCGTCAGCGGTGTATTGAGGTCTCCAAGTATGATTGTATTTTTGTCAGTTTTTGTTTTAAGGTCAATAAGTAGCTGTCTTATATATTTTGGTGCTCCTTGGTTTGGTGCATATATATTAAGAATTGTTATGTCTTCTTGATTCAGTGTCCCCTTAGCCATTATGAAAAGCCATTTTTTTCTCTGAGTACTTTTGCTGTCTGGTAGTCAGCATTATCAGATATGAGTATTGCTACGCCTGCTTTTTTTGGATGTTATTTGCTTGGAGTATTGTTTGCCAGCCTTTCACTTTGAATTTGTTTTTATCTTTGTTACTTAGATGAGTTTCCTGTAGGCAGCATACAGTTGGATTTTCTTTTTTAATCCATTCTGCTACTCTGTGTCTTTTTATTGGTGAGTTTAATCCGTTTACATTTAGTGTAATTATTGACACTTGTGAGTTCTCTATTGCCATTTTATAGATTGCTTTCTGTTAGTTTTGTGTCTTGTTTGATCCTTTTCTTTTGTTTTTCTATCTTTTGTTTTTATTTGGTTGTATTCCATACACCTTTCTACTGTTGCTATCTTTTTTATCTCATGTGCTTCTGTGGTGGTTTTTTCAATGGTGGTTACCTTTAGGTAATGAAAAGGGTTACTACCCTGTTCATTGTAGCGCACTATTTTGTGAGTACTTTTGCACTCTGTCGTCCTTTGCTACTGTTAATCTCCATCCTCTCCCCCCTTTCTTTTTGTTGTTGTCACAGTTTAAATTTGGTATTATTGTGTTCTTCTTGGAGCTTTTACTTGTGGCTCTGTTTTTTTTTTGTTCTTTGTATCTGATTGGAGAACCCCCTTTAGTAATTCCTGGAGTGGGGGTTTTCTGATGATAAATTCCCTCATCTTTTATGTATCTGTGAATGTTTTTATTTCTCCTTCATATTTGAAGGATAGCTTTGATGGGTATAGTATTCGTGGCTGAAAGTTCCTCTCTTTCAGGACTTTAAATATTGGGGTCCACTTTCTTCTAGCTTGTAGAGTTTCTGCTGAGAAATCTGATGATAATCTAATGGGCCTTCCTTTATATGTTGTATTCTTCTTTTCCCTGGCTGCCTTGAGAATTTTTTCTTTGCCGTTAGTTTGTGCCAATTTCATTATGATGTGCCTTGGAGTAGGTTTGTTGGGGTTATGAAAACTCGGAGTTCTGTTTGCTTCATGAATTTGAGGCTTTAGTTCTTTCCACAGGCTTGGGAAGTTCTCATCTATTATTTGTTTGAGTATGTTCTCCATTCAATTTTCTCTCTCTTCTCCCTCTGATATACCTATTATTCTTATGTTATTCTTTCTGATGGAGTCAGATAATTCTTGTAGGGCTATCTCATTTTTTTAAATTTTTGAGTCTCTTTCTTCCTCTCTCTGTTGTGCCTCAAGTTGCTTGTCTTCTATTTCACTAATCCTCTCTTCTATCTGGCCTGTTCTATTAGCCAAGCTTATTACCTCGTTTTTCAGTTCGTGAATTGAGTTTTTCATCTCTGTTTGATTTGTTTTTATAGTTTCAATTTCCTTGGACATATATTCTTTGTGTTCATTGAGTTGTTTTCTGAGCTCCCTAAATTGCCTTTCTGTGTTTTCTTGTATATCTCTGAGTATTTTTAGGATTTCTATCTTGAATTCTCTGTCATTTAACTCCAAGGTTTCCAATATATTAAATTTTTTCTCCATAGATTTTTCCTCATCTATCTGTGTTACCTCTCTTTCTTTTGTATCCATGATATTTGATTTTCTCTTCCTTAATGGCATCTAAGGGTGGTTTTGTTGATAGTATTAATGAGATTTAATAAAGAATAAAAAATTAAAAATATAAAAAATTGAAAAAAGTTGTTTTTTTTTTTAAAAAAATTAATAATGAAAGAAAGAAAAATAAAATAAAATAAAAATTAAAAAAAAGGAAATTATTCCCCCCCTCCTTTTTTCCTCTCCTCTCCTCTCCCCTCTTTCTTGAGAAAATCTTGTGGTGAACTGTGAATTATATTGTATTTAATAGAACAAACAATGCCTGTAATGGAGGGCCTGAATTGGGGAAAATTAATAAAGGGGCAAGAAAAAAAAATAAGAAGAAAAAATAAAATAAAAAATAAAAAAAAGGGGGGGTATGGACCCACAAAAAGCAAATAATGAAAAAATTTGGATCAAGAATAAAATGATTTGCGTTTAGGTGTTGGTTGACTAAGAGTTATGATGAGAGGAGTAAGAGGGAAACAGGAAAATGGGGGGACAAATTAAAAAATAACTATTGTATTTAGTGGAACAAGAGCTTGATAAAATGGAGAGCCAGGGATGGGAGCACTGCTAGTGAGTTAAAAAGGTGAAGTTAAAACCCCCCAAAATGCCACAAACATAAGTTTGAGTCCCAGATAAAATAATTTGTTTGTTATTGAGGTTTGAATGAGAGGAGACATAAAGGAGAAAGGAAGAAACTAATATAGAGGGAGAAAAGAAAGAGAGAGAGAGAAAAAAAAGAGGGAACCACTAAAAGAAGAAAAAAGAAAAAAGAGGAGAAAGAGAGAGAGAGAGAGAGAGTTAAGGGTTTTGGAGTGCAACCCTCATAGAGAGAAAGGAAGAGGAAAGAAAAGATAATGGGAGATGTAACACTTATGGGTAGTGTAGTTCAAGGAGAGGAGCGAGTAAGACTGGTAAAGAGTTAAACGACCAAATTGGGGGAGGAAAAAAAAAAGAAAAAAAGTATCAAGAATGAAGATAAGAGAAACAAACGAACAAATATAATAAAATGGGATAGGTTATAAAGTGTGTGGATTATTCTGATTTTGAGTGGTTATCTTCTTGCTTTTTCTTTTCTCTCCCTCTTCCTGGTTGGTGACTCTGTACCCCGGGTTCTGCCCCTTTGGCACGCTCAGGTAGAGGTTTGCAGTTGATAAGTCTCTATGGCAATGTCATGTATTGTGCTTCAGTCTCGTTGGCAGTTGAGGCTCATTAGCATTTATAGGCTCCGACAGTGAGAAAGTCCGTGTTCCTGGAGCATCTCTCCTATTCTTTCCTTCTTCAATTAGTACCCTGAGAATCCAGCTATGGGGTTGCTGCTGCCTCTGCCGGGATAGTAAGAGGCTTAAAGAGCTGGCAACTCCCCACTCTATTCCCACTCAGCACAGGGCTCTGGGTAAGGCTCAGTCTGTCAGAGCCGCTAGCATAATCAGCCGGGGCTTCCGCCTACTGAAAGACCTCTGGCTCTGCCACTCTGTCCGGTAACACGGGCGGGCACCCACTCCTGGGGCGCTTGGAGGAAACTCTTGTTCACTATCTGCGCGCGCAGACCAGGATGTTAGACCGGAAGTCTCGCCCTCTGAGTGAAACCCCCTGCCCGCACTGAAAAGTTCCAGTGTTGGAATTGGCTCTTGCTCCGTCCCTGTGTGCGGCTTTTTCAAGGCGCTGGGGCAGCCTGAGACTCCGCCCTCGGCCCACACAAAGGCCCCCGACTCTGCCCCTCCGTGGGACAACACGGGCTCCCACTCCCAAGGTGCTGGGAGGAGTCTCCTGCCCACTCTCCGTGCGCGCAGACCAGGATGTGAGGCCGGAGTCTTGCCCTCTGAGTGAAACCTCCCGCCCACACTGAAAAGTTCCAGTGTTGGAATTAGCTCTCGCTCCCTCGCCGTGTGCGGCTCTCCCAGGGTGCTGGGGCGGCCCGGAGGCTTTCAGCCCACACAAAGGTCTCTGACTCTGCCTCTCTGTGGAGTAACACGGGCGCACCCTCCCGGGGCTTTGGAAGGAATCTCTCGCCCACTATGCGCCGACCAGGGGATCAGGTAAAATGGCTGCCTCACTTGTCTTTCTTTGTCTGGGTTTGGCGCGAGTGTTAGCTGTATTGCCCGGGTTGTCACATGAACAGTTTTTCCTCGGCTTGGATCTCCGTGCCACAGCCTGGTTCGGCCGTTTGTGCCGTGGCATGGATCTATTCACCCCCTTTGCCCGCCTTAGTTTCTATATGCTCAGTTTCCAGTGAAAACCGCCTTGTTTAGGTTAGTGAGGAAGGCGGAGCATTTCTTACTCCCTATTTCCTTCGGGGTTTGGTTATATATTTAGCCAATTTTTCGCTCAATCATACCTTTGGGTGTATTGCGAAACATCTGGAGGCTCCAAGGATAGGTTTTTCTGTTTCTGGTTGAAGATCTTGTTGAGGTTTGGGGGAGATTTATCGGTATCGCTTCCTACCCCGCCATTACTCTGACGTCATCCTTGTTTTTTAATAAAGACCATTTTTAAAAGGGGTGCATAGATTAGAGTGAAGTTTTGGATACACTGTGGGTGAAATGCTAAACCAGGAGTGGAGTTAAGACATGGAGGAGTCAGTGTGATAATATTAAAAGCCTTGAAAATGTTCATGCCCAATTTAGTAAGTACTCTTCAAGTAATTAGATCTGAAGAGATAATGATAGCTGAAAATAGAAGAAACCTCAATTCCCAAGAATAAACAAATAATAAATTATAATAGATATCCATATATACTACTGATATATTATGCAGCCATTTAAAATTGTTTTACAGAAATATCTAATGACAAATGTTTACCAACTCTTACTAGTTTTGGGGTTGTTTTAAAAGCAGGTTTCAAGACAGGTGCATGATTTGAGTCCATATAAGGTAAGGATGCCTAAAATCTGAGAGGGTAGACACAAAAGTTTATATCATAGCTGCTTATTAGTAGCATGACTATGATGATTCTAATATTCCTATTTGTATCTTCCTATGTTTTCCTTATTTTCAACAGAGAATGTGTTTATAACCAGAGATAAAGCATTTTATAAAAAAAAGAAATGATTGTAGCCTGACCAGGCGGTGGCGCAGTGGACAGACCTTTCGACTGGGATGCAGCGAACCCAGGTTTGAAAACCCGAGGTTGCCAGTTTGAGCATGGGGTCGCAGGCTTGAGTTTGGGATTATAGACGTAATCCCACGGTCACTGGCTTGAAGCCCAATGTCACTGGCTTGAGTAGGGGGTCACTTGTTCTGCTGTAGCCCCCCTCCCCTGTCAAGGCACATATGAAAAAGCAATCAATGAACAACTAAGGAGCCACAATAAAGAATTGATGCTGCCCTGGCCGGTTGGCTCAGCGGTAGAGCGTCGGCCTAGCGTGCGGAGGACCCGGGTTCGATTCCCGGCCAGGGCACACAGGAGAAGCGCCCATTTGCTTCTCCACCCCTCCGCCGCGCTTTCCTCTCTGTCTCTCTCTTCCCCTCCTGCAGCCAAGGCTCCATTGGAGCAAAGATGGCCCGGGCGCTGGGGATGGCTCTGTGGCCTCTGCCTCAGGCGCTAGAGTGGCTCTGGTCACAACATGGCGACGCCCAGGATGGGCAGAGCATCGCCCCCTGGTGGGCAGAGCATCGCCCCTGGTGGGCGTGCCGGGTGGATCCCGGTCGGGCGCATGCGGGAGTCTGTCTGACTGTCTCTCCCTGTTTCCAGCTTCAGAAAAATGAAAAGAAAAAAAATAAATAAATAAAAAAAAAATAAAAAAAAAAAAGAATTGATGCTTCTCATCTCTCTCCCTTCCTGTCTGTCTGTCCCTCTGACTCTCTGTCTCTGTCAAAAAAAAAAAAAAGAGATGATTGTAAAATTCCCTGAAACATTCATATTGCAAACATGCAAAGGGATTAAAAATAAGTTATCTTGCTAATAATTAGCCTTTTTCTTAAATGCTTTTGTAACTTAATATTTTCTAAAAATGCACAGCTTCTACAACTGGCAGAATTAAGGTACGAAAACTTCTTAGGAAGTAGTAGTTACGAAAAAGAATCTCATTAACAACACTATTATGAAACTAAAAATTTTCTAATAAAACTTCTCAAATAAAAATACAGATTTAAGGTCTACCTCAATTTTATAATTACATGACTTTCTCTATCCTTGAATGCTTAAGAACCATCTGCAGGTGTGCAGCACAACCAAGTGAAGAGTGTGGCAAGTCCTTGCCCCAAATCAATAATAAAACAAGACAAAATTTTCACACACAAAAAAACATTTCAGGACTCTAGAAATCAATTAAAGACATACAACAAATTCAGAGGCATTTCATGGGAAATTACTGAATCTCAATTTAGAACAGTGGGAGTATATGGGAGAACTACAGGAATGATTTTCATTTATTCAAACTACTACCAAATTCACTACACTGCTGACACAGATATATGGGTTATTTCTACACTGGCTGATTCTCCAAAACTGGCTGGGTGCTTTACTTTTCAGTCCAATTCTAACACTACCTACACTTAGTTAGCATCAGATCCCATAAGGTAAGGGTTCAGACCCACAGGACCACCCTCCACTTCAGATGTCAATGGCAGGTAGTAGGTTCCGAGATTACCTACAATGTCTGACATGGCCGCACACTGGAGGTTATCGCAACCCTCTCTTCAGATTTGATCATTTGCTAAAATAGCTCACAGAACTCAGAGAAAACAGTCAGATTAAGAGATATGTAGGGCAAGGTCTGGAAGGGTCTGGAGAGCAGGAGCTTCTATTCTGGTGGAGTCGGGGTGTGCTTCCCTTCTAGAAAGACCAGTTCTCATCTCGAAACTATCTAGGAGCCCACCATGAGTCACCTCACTAAAACAGAAGACACTTCTATCACTCAGGAAAATCCAAAGGATTTAGAAGTTATTTGTCAGGAATTAGGGTCAAAAACCAAATATTAGAACAAAAGATGTCCCTAGTGCTATTATTATGTTGAAAATTACAGGGTTTTAAGAGCTCTGTACCAGGAACTGGAGAAATGGGAAGAAATAACAATCAAAGAATTTTTATGAAAAACATCAATTTACAGATCCAAGAAGCTCAATGAACCTTAGTCTAGAGCAGTGGTAGTCAACCTGGTCCCTACCGCCCACTAGTGGGCGTTCCAGCTTTCATGGTGGGTAGTAGCGAAGCAACCAAAGTATAAATAAAAAGATAGATTTAATTATAGTAAGTTGTTTTATAAAGATTTATTTTGCCAAACTTAGCGAAAATCCGACATAAAGTACTTGGTAAGTAATTATTATTATATGCTTTAACTTGCTGTAACTCTGCTTTGTAAATTTTATAAAGTAAAGTTACTTCCCTACTTTATAAATCACCATTACTGTGGAACCGGTGGGCGGTTAGAAAATTTTACTAACAGAGATACAAAAGTGGGCGGTAGGTATAAAAAGGTTGACTACACCTGGTCTAGAACAAACACAAAGAAATCCGTAAGTAGGCTCATTTTAATCAACTGTTAAAAGTTAAAAACAAAGAAAATCATCAAAACAGAAAAAAAAAGATTATACAAGGGAACAATAAAACAATTAATGGTTAACTTCTCATTAGAAACAATGGAGATCAGAAGGCATTAATGGCATATTCAAATTCCTGAAAGAAAAAATAAAAAATAATTCTTTATCTTGCAAAAAAAAAAGATCCTTTAAAAATGAAAGTGAAATGAACTTATTCTCAGACAAAGACTGAGAATTTGTTGCAAGCAGATGTGCCCTAAAAGAAACACTAAAAGGAAGCTCTTCAGGCCAAAAGGAAGCGACACCAGATGCTAAGACAAACTGGCAGGAAGAACTGGGGAGCACCAGAAAAGGTAAATATCTGAGTAGAAAGCTGGATCAACACATACTTTTGCTATTTTTCTCTTAATTTTTACTTTAAAAGACAAGACTGCATAAAGTTATAATTATAACACTAAACTGTTGGGTTTATAACAAATGTAATACATATGTTAGCAACAGCACTGTAGGCTGACAATCTAACTCTATTACCCTCAAGTCCTCCTAGTTGATACAGCTGAGTAAGGCAGTCTGATGGTTACATGCGGCCATGCCCAGAAAGACATCTCCTCAGTTTGCTCCTGGGTGATGATCAAGGTGAAAGAAGTGTGGAGAATAATATGGACCTATTTTGAAACTTCAGAATTCTATCCAGACCATTCCTGGTCATATACAACTCTGATCAAAATTAAAAAAAATTTTTTTTTTAAATAAGAGGAGGAAATATAGTAAGACTCCCACCTGTGCCCCACTGGGATATGCCTGGCAACCCTCGTTTGGGGCTGATGTTCGAATCAACTGAGCTATCCTCAACACCTGAGACTGATGCTCAGACCAACCAAGACACTGGTTGCGAGAGAAGAGGGAGAGGAAGGGGAAGAGAAGCAGCTGGTCGCTTCTCATGTGTGCCCTGACTGGGGATTGAACCCAGGACATCGCACGCCAGGCCAACAGTCCATCCACTGGGCTAAATGGCCAGGGCCAACAGAAATATTTAATGCTTCCCACAACATGCAGAATAAAACTCAAACTCTTGCCATGAGTTTCAAGGCTCTCTATGATCTGACTCAAACCTATTTTTTGACACTTTTGTCCCACTCTAATATAGTAAAGCCCATAAATTTCTAACTTCATTAAACTATTCACTATTCCCTCAACACAATTTATTTGCTGAGGTTTGCTCAATGGGAAATTCATCGCTTCCACTCCCCATTCCCACCTATCACAATCTGCCTCTTCTCCCAAAGCTCTGCATAAATGTTACATAATCCCCAGCACTTTCCCAAGCACAAAGTTAGAATTAAATGTTTCCTTTTATGTAGGAACAGAGAATGCACCTTGTTTGTATCTTTACTTCAGTGCAATCACATATTATGTGGGGTAAATTCCAAAGGCAATATATGAGGCAAAAATCTCCCAATAGTCAATGTTATTCTTGAAAATGCCACAGCAAACCATTGCTGAAAATGGACACCAGGCCCCGCAATAAATGCACAGCAATGGGGTTTATGCTCCAGCATTAAAACTGACTGCTTTTTCTTCTCTTGAGCACTAGAAGTTGTTGCTGGCTTAATTTAGAAGCTACGTGTAGAAAATGGATACCTTTAAACCCTGGAAATGCTCATACTTGGAGAGGCATGCAGGAACTGAGCAGGCCAGCAGAAATGACAGATTCACATCTCCTTACCACTGAGCGCACAAACCCACTGAGGGGCATGTCTCTCTGCTCCTTTGCACTCAGGCTCTCTGTGGAATGTGGAGAGTGGAAGAAGAGCGGGTGGCACTGACCACACCCAACTCTGTCTGGTAGGACAGTCATGGGAACGCAGGGAGCTGTTTCAGGGGATTGGGCACAACCAATATCTTCCTCAACTTTAGCAATCTCACAGTAATCACAGAACAGTCTTACAAATAGTGAGTTAAAGATATGCTCAAACCTCTCCTGGCAGGGAGGGTGCCTTACCCAGGGCGAGAGGGAGCCAGCACGATATCCTGGTCGGAGAGCGTGGAGAGTGGGCGAGAGATTCCCCTGGGAGTGGGCACCCGTGTTACCGAACAGAGGGGCAGAGTCAGAGGCCTCTCCGTGGGCCAAATCCGGAGTCTCGGGGCTGACCCTGCGCCCTGAAAAAGCAGTGCGCGGGGAGTGAGCGGGAGCGAAATTCCCAATGGTGGAACTTCTCCCGGCGGGCAGGGCACCGCCTCACCTAGGGAGAGAGGCAGCCGGCCTGATATCCTGGTCAGTGAGCACGGATAGTGGGCAAGAGATTCCCCTGGGAGTGGGCGCCAGTGTTCCCGGAGAGAGGGGCAGAGTCAGAGGCCTTTGCGTGGGCTGTGACCGGAGTCTCATCAGTGTCACTGACCCTGCGCCCTAAAGAGCAGCGCGTGAAAGCAAGATTCCCTATGCTCGAACTTCTCCAGGTGGGTGGGGCGCCTCACCCAGCCATACAAGCTAACAGACCCTTGAAGGATTAGCTTAACTCACAGTCTGCTCGCCTCCCAACTGACCTATGCAACCCTAACTGACAGGATCTCTCTCAGGTCAGAGATCTAAGACAAGAGGGGAGATATTTTTTAGTACCTCTTGTTATGCTAAGTACATAGGGGTGGGGGCAACCTCTGACTGGCAGAGCTTGCAAACTCAGGGCTATATGTTAAAAAGAGGGATTTGGCAGCTTGTAAATCCTCCTGCTTTGCAAACAGTGACTAGGGCATTTTCTACCCAGCCAAAACAGGTTACAAAGTGTCAAAAGCCTGGGGAAAGTAGTCCCACAGAGTGCTGAGGTATTCGGGATGTGCCTAGAGGCACATAGAATGGCACCTTGAAAACAATTGGCTCCCAGCCCTGCCTGATTATGCTAACGGTTCTGACTGATAGAGCCTTACCCAGAGCCCTGCACTGAGTGGGAATAGAGTGGGCATTTGCCAGGTCTTTGAGCCTCTTGCTCTCCAGGCAGAGGCAGCAGCAACCCCATAGCTGGATCATCAGGCTGCTAATTCAGGAAAAAGAGACTAGGAGAGAAGCTCCGGAAAAATGGACTCTCTCATTGTCGGAGCCTGGAAATGCTAATGAGCCTCCACTGTCAATGAGACTGAAGCCCAATATATGACATCGCCATATAGACATCAACTGCAAACCTCTACCTAAACTTGCTACAGGGGCAGAACCCGGGGTACAGAGTCACCGACCAGGAAGAGGGAGAGAAAAGAAAGAGCAAGAAGGCCCTGGCTGGTTGGCTCAGCGGTAGAGCGTCGGCCTGGCGCGCGGGGGACCCGGGTTCGATTCCCGGCCAGGGCACATAGGAGAAGCGCCCATTTACTTCTCCACCCCCCTCCCCTCTTTCCTCTCTGTCTCTCTCCTCCCCTCCCGCAGCCAAGGCTCCATTGGAGCAAAGATGGCCCGGGCGCTGGGGGTGGCTCCTCGGCCTCTGCCCCAGGCGCTAGAGTGGCTCTGGTCGTGGCAGAGCGATGCCCCGGAGGGGCAGAGCATCGCCCCCTGGTGGGCGTGCCGGGTGGATCCCAGTCAGGCGCATGCGGGAGTCTGTCTGACTGTCTCTCCCCGTTTCCAGCTTCAGAAAAATACCAAAAAGAAAAAAAAAAAAAAAAAAGAGCAAGAAGATAACCTCTCAAAATCAAGAATAATCCACAGACTTTATAACCTATCCCATTTTATTATATTTGTTCGTTTGTTTCTCTTATCTTCTTGTCTTGATTATTTTCTTCTTCCAATTTGGTTGTTTAATTCTCTGCTGGTCTTACTCTCTCCTCTCCTTGAACTACACTACCCATAAGTGTTACATTTCCCATTATCTTTCCTATCTTCTTCCTTTCTCTCTTTGAGGGTTGCACTCCAAAACCCTTAACTCTCTCTCTCTCTCTCCTTTTGTTCTTTTATCTTCTTTTTGTGTTTTCCTCTTACTGTTTTTCTCCCTCTATCTTTGTTTCTTCTTTTATGCTTTACTTTTCCTCTCATTCAATCCTCAATCACAAACAAATTATTTTATGTGGGACTCAAATTTTTCTTTGTGGCGCTTTGGGGTTTTTTTACTTCGCTTTTTAAACTCACTAGCAGTGCACTCAACCTTGGCTCTCCATTTTATCTAGTTTTTGCTCCACTAAATACAATAGTAATTTTTAATTTTTTTTCTATTTTTCCTGTTTCCTTCTTATTCCTCTCATTATATCTCTTAGTTAACCATCACCTAAAAGCAAATCATTTTATTCTTGAACCAAATTTTTTCTTTTTTTTGCATTTTGTGGGTCCATGTCCCCTTTTTTTGTCCCTTTAACACTTCTCCCCAACTCAGGCCCTCCATTATAGGTAGTTTTTGTTCTATTTAGCACAATATAATTCACAGTACACTACAAGATTCTCTCAAGAAGGAGGGGAGAGGAGAGGAGAGGAAAAAACAGGAAATAATAACATTTTTATTTTTTTAACTTTTTATTCTTTATTAATTCTCATTAGTACTATTAACAAAACCACCCTCAGATGCCATTAAGGAAAAGGAAATTGAATATCATGGATACAAAAGACAGAGAGGTAGCACAGATAGATGAGGAAAAATCTATGGAGAAAAATTTAATATATTGGAAACCTTGGAGCTAAATGACAGAGAATTTAAAATAGAAATCCTAAAAATACTCAGAGATATACAAGAAAACACAGAATGGCAATTTAGAGAGCTCAGAAAACAAGTCAACGAACACAAAGAATATATTACCAAGGGGATTAAAACTATAAAAACAAATCAAACAGAGATGAAAAAATCAATTCACGAGCTGAAAAACGAGGTAACAAGCTTAGCTAATACAACAGGCCAGATAGAAGGTAGGATGAGTGAAATAGAAGACAAGCAACTTGAGGCACAACAGAGAGAAGAAGAGAGAGACTCAAAAATTAAATAAGAAAGCCCTAAAGGAATTGTCTGACTCCATCAAAAAGAATAACATAAGAATAATAGGTATATCAGAGGGAGAAGAGAGAGAAAATTGAATGGAGAACATATTCAAACAAATAATAGATGAGAACTTCCCAAGCCTGTGGAAAGAACTAAAGCCTCAAATTCAAGAAGCAAACAGAACTCCGAGTTTTCTTAACCCCAACAAACCTACTCCAAGGCACATCATAATGAAATTGGCACAAACCAACGACAAAGAAAAAATTCTCAAGGCAGCCAGGGAAAAGAAGAATACAACATATAAAGGAAGGCACATTAGATTATCATCCGATTTCTCAGCAGAAACTCTACAAGCTAGAAGAGAGTGGACCCCAATATTTAAAGTCCTAAAAGAGAGGAACTTTCAGCCAAGAATACTATACCCATCAAAGCTATCCTTCAAATATGAAGAAGAAATAAAAACATTCACAGATAAAAAAAGATGAGGGAATTTATCATCAGAAAACCCCCACTCCAGGAATTACTAAAGGGGGTTTTCCAACTAGATACAAAGAACAAAACAAAACAAAACCACAAGTAAAAGCTCCACCAAGAAAACAATAAAACCAAATTTAAACTGTGACAACAAAAACTAAAAAAAAAGGGAGAAGACGGAAATTAACAGTAGCAAAGGACGATGGAGTACAGAAGTACTCACAAGATAATGCATTACAATGAACAGGGTAGGAATCCCTTTCATTACTTAATGGTAACCACCCTTGAAAAAACCACCACAGAAGCACATGATTTAAAAAAGATAGCAACAGGGGAAAGAAGTATGGAATACAACCAAACAAAAACAAGGGATAGAAAAACAAACGAGAAGAATCAAACAAGACACAAAACTGACAGAAAGCAATGTATAAAATGGCAATAGGGAACCCACAAGTGTCAATAGGTACACTAAATGTAAACGTATTAAACTCACCAATAAAACGACACAGAGTAGCAGAATGGATAAAAAAAGAAAATCCAACTGTATGTTGCCTACAAGAAACTCATCTAACCAACAAGGATAAAAACAAATTCAAAGTAAAAGGCTGGAAAACAATACTCCAAGCAAATACCATCCAAAAAGAGCAGGCGTAGCAATACTCATATCTGATAATGCTGACTACCAGACAGCAAAAGTACTCAGAGAAAAAAATGGCCATTTCATAATGGCTAAGGGGACACTGAATCAAGAAGACATAACAATTCTTAATATATATGAACCAAACCAAGGAGCATCAAAATATATAAGACAGCTACTTATTGACCTTAAAACAAAAACTGACAAAAATACAATCATACTTGGAGACCTCAATACACCGCTGATGGCTCTAGATCGGTCATCCAAACAGAGAATCAATAAAGATATATTGGCCTTAAACGAAACACTAGAGCATCTGGATATGACAGACATCTGCAGGACATTTCATCCCAAAGTGACAGAGTATACATTTTTCTCCAGTGTACATGGATCATTCTCAAGAATTGACCATATGTTGGGCCACAAAAATAACATCAGCAAATTCAGAAAAATCGAAGTTGTACCAAGCATATTTTCTGATCATAAAGCCTTGAAACTAGAATATAACTAAAAAAAAAAAAAAAAAAAAAAAAAAGGCCCTGGCCAGTCGGCTCAGTGGTAGAGCATTGGCCTGGCGTGCAGGAGTCCCGGTTCGATTCCTGGCCAGGGCACACAGGAGAAGCACCCATCTGCTTCTCCACCCCTCCCCTCTCCTTCCTCTCTGTCTCTCTCTTCGCCTCCCGCAGCCAAAGCTCCATTGGAGCAAAGTTGGCCCGGGCGCTGAGGATGGCTCTATGGACTCTGCCTCAGGTGCTAGAATGGCTCTGGTTGTGCAGAGCGATGCCTCAGATGGGCATAGCATCGCCCCCTGGTGGGCATGCCGGGTGGATCCCAGTCAGGCGCATGTGGGAGTCTGTCTGAATGCCTCCCTGTTTCCAACTTCAGAAAAATAAAAAAATAAAAAGAAAAATACCAACAAAAATGTGGAAACTAAACAACATACTTTTAAAAATTGAATGGGTAAAAGAAGAAATAAGCGCAGAGATCAAAAGATATATACAGACAAATGAATATGACAATACGACATATCAGAATCTATGGGATGCAGCAAAAGCAGTGATAAGAGGGAAGTTCATATCACTTCAGGCCTTTATGAACAAACGAGAGAGAGCCCAAGTGAACCACTTAACTTCAAACCTTAAGGAACTGGAAAAAGAAGAACAAAGACAACCCAAAACCAGCCGAAGAAAGGAGATAATAAAAATCAGAGCAGAAATATATGAAATAGAGAACAGAAAAACTATAGAAAAAATTAATAGAACAAGAAGCTGGTTCTTTGAAAAGATCAACAAAATTGACAAACCCTTGGCAAGACTTACCAAGGAAAAAAAGAGAAAGGACTCATATAAACAAAATCCAAAATGAAAGAGGAGAAATCACCACGGATATCATAGATATACAAAGAATTATTGTAGAATAGTATGAAGAACTTTATGCCACTAAATTCAACAATCTAGAAGAAATGGATAAATTCCTAGAACAATACAACTTTCCTAGACTGAGTCAAGAAGAAGCAGAAAGCCTAAACAGACCAATTAGTGGGGAAGAAATAGAAAAAACTATTAAAAACCTCCCCCAAAATAAAAGTCCAGGCCCAGACGGTTATACTAGTGAATTCTATCAAACATTCAAAGAAGACTTGGTTCCTATTCTACTCAAAGTCTTCCAAAAATTGAAGAAGAAGCAATACTTCCAAACACATTTTATGAGGCCAACATAACCCTCATACTGAAACCTGTCAAGGACAGCACAAAAAAAGGATACTACAGACCAATATCTCTAATGAATACAGATGCTAAAATACTGAACAAAATACTAGCAAATCGAATACAACAACATATTAAAAAAATAATACATCATGATTCAGTGGGATTCATCCCAGAATCTCAAGGATGGTTCAACATACGTAAAACGGTTAATGTAATACACCATATCAACTGTTTTGTTCTTTGTTTTAAGAACAAAAACCACATGATCTTATCAATAGATGCACAAAAGGCATTCGATAAAATACAACACAATTTTATGTTTAAGATTCTCAACAAAATGGGTATAGAAGGAAAATATCTCAACATGATAAAGGCCATATATGATAAACCATTAGCTAACATCATATTAAACGGCACAAAACTGAAGGCTTTCCCCCTTAAATCAGGAACAAGACAGGGTTGTCCACTCTCTCCACTCTTATTTAATGTGGTGCTAGAGGTTCTAGTCAGAGCAATCAGACAAGACAAAGAAATAAAAGGCATCCATATCGGAAAAGAAGAAGTAAAGGTATCACTTTTTGCAGATGATATGATCCCATACATCGAAAACCCCAAAGAATCCACAAAAAGACTACTAGAAACAATAAGCCAATACAGTAAGGTCGCAGGATACAAAATTAACATACAAAAGTCCATAGCCTTTCTATATGCCAACAATGAAATTGAGAACTCAAAAAAATAATCCCCTTCACGATTGCAACAAAAAAAATAAAATACCTAGGAATAAACATAACAAAGAATATAAAGGACTTACATAATGAAAACTACAAACCATTGTTAAGGGAAATCGAAAAAGATACAATGAGATGGAAGAATATTCCTTGCCCTTGGATAGGAAGAATAAATATAATCAAGATGGCCATATTACCCAAAGTAAAATACAAATTTAATGCAATTCCCATAAAAATTCCAATGACATTTTTTAAAGAAATGGAACAAAAAATCATCAGATTTATATGGAACTATAAAAAACCCTGAATAGCCAAAGCAATCCTAAAGAAAAAGAACAAAGCTGGGGGCTTTACAATACCTGACTTCAAACTATATTATAGGGCCACGGCAATCATAACAGCATGGTATTGGCAGAAAAATAGACACTCAGACCAATGGAACAGAATAGAAAGTCCAGAAATAAAACCACATATATATGGTCAAATAATTTTTGATAAAGGGGCCAACAACACACAATGGAGAAAAGAAAGCCTCTTCAACAAATGGTGCTGGGAAAACTGGAAAGCCACATGCAAAAGAATGAAACTCGACTACAGTTTGTCCCCTTGTACTAAAAGTAATTCAAAATGGATCAAAGACCTAACTATAAGACCTGAAACAATAAAGTACATAGAAGAAGACATAGGTTCTAAACTCATGGACCTGGGTTTTAAAGACCATTTTATGGATTTGACTCCAAAGGGAAGGGAAGTGAAGGCAAAAATGAATGAGACTACATCAGACTAAGAAGTTTTTGCTCAGCAAGAGAAACTGATAACAAAATAAACAGACAGCCAACTAAATGGGAAATGATATTTTCAAACAACAGCTCAGATAAGGGCCTAATATCCAAAATATACAAAGAACTCATAAAACTCAACAACAAACAAACAAACAATCCCATAAAAAAATGGGAAGAGGACATGAACAGACACTTCTCCCAGGAAGAAATACAAATGGCCAACAGATATATGAAAAGATGCTCATCTTCATTAGTTATTAGAGAAATGCAAATCAAATCTGCAATGAGATACCACCTCACACCTGTTAGATTAGCTATTATTAACAAGACAGGTAATAGCAAATGTTGGAGAGGCTGTGGAGAAAAAGGAACCCTCATTCACTGTTGGTGGGAATGTAAAGTAGTACAACCATTATGGAAGAAAGTATGGTGGTTCCTCAAAAAACTGAAAATAGAACTACCTTATGACCCAGCAATCCCTCTACTGGGTATATACCCCCAAAACTCAGAAACATTGATACGCAAAGACACATGCAGCCCCATGTTCATTGCAGCATTGTTCACAGTGGCCAAGACATGGAAACAACCAAAAAGCCCTTCAAAAGAAGACTGGATAAAGAAGATGTGGCACATATACACTATGGAATACTACTCAGTCATAAGAAATGATGACATCGGATCATTTACAACAGAATGGTGGGATCTTGGTAACATTATACGGAGTGAATAAGTAAATCAGAAAAAAACCAAGAACTACATGATTCCATACATTGGTGGGACATAAAACCGAGACTAAGAGACATTGATAAGAGTGTGGTGGTTACGAGGGGAGGGATGACTGTAAAGTTACATGCAAAAGAATGAAACTTGACTACAGTTTGTCCCCTTGTACTAAAATTAATTCAAAATGGATCAAAGACCTAAATATAAGACCTGAAACAATAAAGTACATAGAAGAAGACATAGGTTCTAGAAGAAGATGTGGCACATATACACTATGGAATACTACTCAGCTATAAGAAATGATGACATCAGATCATTTACAACAAAATGGTGGGATCTTGATAACACCATAGAATAAGTAAATCAGAAAAAACCAAGAACTGCATTATTCCATATGTAGGTGGGACATAAAAGCAAGACTAAGAGAGGAAGGCATTTTGTATATGATAAATATGATAAATCAGAATTTTAGTAGTTAACAAATAAGTTGTTTGCAGGGTGCATATATCACCTGCAAACAACTTGCAGGAGGGGGAGAGAGGAAGGGGGAGGGGGAGGGGCACAAAGAAAACTAGATAGAGGGTGACGGAGGACAATTTGACATTGGGTGATGGGTATGCAACATAATTGATCGACAAGATAACCTGGACATGTTTTCTTTGAACATATGTACCCTGATTTATTGATGTCACCCTAGTAAAATTAAAAAAAAAAGAAAAAAAGAATTAGCTAGCAGAGATGATTTCAAGAATCCAAAGTAGATCAATTAAAATTAGTCCCAAGGGAGGTTGGGTTTCTGAGCCTTATGTCACAGCAGTCTCTAGACCAGCAAATGAGATGTCTTCTAGGTCAATCCAGGATTCCGGGACTAATTAGAACCCTTTCCTGGGATTTTGGGGGCCTTGAATCAGAGGGAGTGTCGGGCCAGTCTCTTCTGGTGGCTACTGTAAAGTGTGGAGTTGTGGAAGTCACAGCCCACACCATAGGGAAAAGCTGTCCACAATGAGAGAAAGTAGAGAAGTAGAGGCAAGAGAGGGAAAGATCCTTCCCTAAGCGTTTCAAAGCCCATGTTGCTATCGCTCCTGAGGCCTAGCTGCATTCCTGTCCTCCACCCCAACACTTTAATACATTTTTCATTTCCACTTAATTAAATTCAATGTGTGTTTTAGTAACTCACAACCAGGGACATCAGAAACCCAGGGGAACACTAGTTCAAAAAGATCAGGGCAACCAGGAAAACAATATAATAAAGGTTCATCCAATTACCAAAAATAATTAAGCAGAGCTGTCATTAATAAGGAAGTAGTATTTGCAGACTAACAAATTCAAGCTCTAGTGACTATTCAATGACATTCTAACAAAATCTGATGATATATATAACTTGGGTCCACAGTGGTTCTAAAGTACCCACAATTGTTCATCTACGATATTAGAGAATGTAAATGATAAACATGGCCCACAAAATCGAAACTATTCTCTGCTACCAAGTTTTGCTATCTTGCAGAACAAATAATCCTGGGCTTAGGTCTTTGATTTCGTTTTTATGTCCCATGGACTTCAGAACCACTGACTGGTATTTTTAAAAATACCTTTATTGTTTTTATGAAAATGATATATGCACCCTGCAAACAACTTATTTGTTAACTATTAAAATTCTGTTTTATCATATTTATCATATGCAAAATGCCTTCAGCTTTAGTGAAACTAACACAGGGAAACTAACTCTAACTATTTGTAAAGCTGTGATTGGTGTTTATGACGGACCCAAGTACTAAGAACTAAATAGGGTCTCCGTACTTGACTAGCTTACAACCGGGTTAGGGAAGTTAATTCATCTGTTATCTGTGGTTATATAGAGAGGGACTGACACACAGTGGGGGGAGAAGAGTGCAGGATTCAGATAGAGCAAGCTATGTCTCAGCTCTGCCATTTTTTTCCTGTCATGTATTAACTGCATGACCTTTATACATTACGAAGCATTATGAATCTCAAACTTTTCAACTGTAAAGTGTGGCTATTATGAAATACTCGAGTTACTATGATTAAATAAATAAATGTCAGCTGTATAGAAATCACATGAGGAATAAACAGTGAGAAACAGGTTCGTATACATGGCTTACGCGCAAACACATACTGATAAACACATTCATAGGTGCCTATGAAAGAGAGGAAGCTCCAGGCCTCTGCACGTAGAATCCCCTGGAATGCTTCCCTCAACCCAAGCCCTGTCACCCACTTATTCCCAGGCCTTGGCTAAAACACGACCTCCTGGGAGAGGCATTCTTCCCCCCTGTAAAGAATTAATCCATGTAAATAGGTGGCATGTGTCACTGAAGAGCTGAGTCACCCCACAAATTCTCATTCAAGATGATACCTGAGTGGGGCTTTTGCCCCCAAGAAAGGCTGTGCAAAAAGCCTACATCTGAAGGAAACAACCTTTGGCTTCACTCCAGACAAACTGAGGGACCTTGGACCAGTTATTTAACTTATCTGTGCCTCAGTTTCATTGCCAATAAGATGGGGATACTAATAGTACCTTGCTCAAAAAGTTGATGGGAGGGCTACACGATATATTTTAAATAAAAGAATGTTCGGGCCTGACCGGTGGTGACACAGTGAATAAAGTGAGATCCAGAACACTGGAGTCGCTGGTTTGAAGCCTCAAGGTCAACTGGCTCTAGGGCAGGCTCAGAACAGGGTCACTGGGCGGGGAATCGTCCACCTGATCCCAAGCTTACCAGCTTGAGCCCAAATAGGTCATTAGAGTGAAAAGCCCAAGGTCAGTGGCTTGTACCAGGGGTCACTGGCTCAGCCTTGATCAAGGCACGTATGAGAAGCAATCAAAGCACAACTAAAGTGAACGCAACTACAACTTGATACTTCTCACCCTCTCTCAAAAAAAGTTTATAACACAGTAGGCAACCACAGCTTGGTTGTAGGACAATGTTCTTGTTAGGGGTAACAGAATACAGGGTGGGGTAAAGTAGGGTTACAACTGTGAGTATGTGAAGCACAGAGTTTATTCTTATATTATTATTGATAATTGTATTATTTTCCATATAAACTGTAAACCTACTTTTGCCCACCCTGTATAGTATTGTAGATTTGAATATTGATTAAAAATATATAGATTTTTATCTTGTGTGTTATGTAGATTATGAAAGAGATGTAACAGATGAATTAGAAAAGAAGAGGAAGACTAAAGCAAGAGAGATCGCTTAGCATCCCTACGGCAATCTGCGTTCATGGTAACTGGAAGGGTGACAACAGAAACAAAGCAAGTAAAAGCAAGCATTAACCCACTGACAAACTAGATACAGAGCCAATGTTAGTAAATGTACACATTAAAATTTTAATTAACAGAAATGGTTTCTATCAAGAACCCACCATAAGGCCCTGGCCAGTTGGCTCAGTGGATAGTGTTGGCCCCACATGTGGACATCCCAGGTTTGATTCCCAGTCAGGGCACACATGACAAGCAACCATCTGCTTCTCTTCCCCTCCCTCTGCCCCTTCTATCTCTCTTCCCCTCCTGCAGCCAGTGGCTCAGTTAGTTAGCGTCTGGGCCCTGGGTGCTGAGGATGGCTCAGCGGGTCAGAGCATCAGCTCCAAACAGGGGTTGCCGTGTGGATCCCCCAGTCGGAGTGTATGCAGGAGTCTATCTCCCCTCCTCTCACTTAGGAAAAAAAAGAGAACTCACTATCATACAATAAAATCTAATTATAACATTATACTCAGTTATTAAATATTATAAAAATGGTTCCAATGAAATAAATGTGGATATTAATAAGTATAATCAAATAAGAATACAATTTAAAAACTGATGCCAAAATGACAAATTACTTTTATGGTACAAAATACAGAAATGAATTATAGCACAGTATTGTAATATACCAATGCCAATGCAAGGAAATTTTAAGAAAATAGTTGGTTATTATGTATTTTTTTGTACTTGACTCTTTCAAAATGATGTTTTTATGAATACTAATTCTAAGTTATCTTGAAAATATCAACTTTCTCAACATTTGCCTAAATGACAATTTCAAATAAAAAGTACCTGAATTAGAAAAAATATAGCATTTTGGTGAGAAAAAAATCATTTATAGAAAATTCAATGTAGCCCCTCTACCTGCATTTATATCTTTAGCTGAAAATTATTATGACTAGAAAATGTAGAGAAGGAAAGAAACCAATGATTACTCAGCCTCTTCTATGTCAAGCACTGTGCTAGGAGCTTGTGCTCACTCAATCCTAACAACCACTCAAGGAGTAGGCTGTTCAACGCCCAGTTTATAAATGGAGACACTAAGTAAGCTCAGCGTTCGCATGCAGCTCGTACATGATGGAGCTCCCACGTTCTTACCCAAGCTTTCACGAAGTACAGGGATCTCTCCTCACTGATAGCCAAGGGAGGGAACTCACAAACCCATCAAGTAAATGAAGAAAGTGTGAAGAACATCACTATGAAAAACTTCCATAGACTATGGACTTGAATTTGCATTTTCTGTTTCCATAAGAGTGTACAACTCATGTGGGCAGGGGGCACCATGGCACTGCCCCTGGTCGACGGAGAATTTCCACACACTGTAGGCACTCAATAAACATCTGCTGAATGGAAGTAGTTCCATCTTTGTCAGATTGAAGTATACGGCTCACAAAAATTAGGGGATATTTCAAAATGAACATGAAGTGATAAAATATCCCCTAATTTTTGTGAGCAGTGGTTCTGTAGACAGAATGCCTGAATTTGCATCCTGTCTCTGCCTTCTGTTACTTTGGGCATGGACCACCTATTTGTACACCCATTTCCTTAACTGCAATATTGAAACAATAACAGTACTTGTTGTGTAGAACTGCTTTAAGAATAAGATGAATTGATATATACACAAAACATTTGTGTAAAAAACAGTTCCTGGCTCATGGTGAGCCGTCAATAACTGGTAGCTACTAGGATTATTCAGTGTTTCTCATTGGTATTCCAGGTCCTAATTATATATAGTGTGTTTGAATACAAAACACACCCCCTAGCATGGTACCCAAATTTTTACTTTTCCAATGTAAAATATCTTTACCCCATGCACATCACATTTCTAATGCCCTTAGTACTATGAAGTTAAAAATGAAGAGTTAAGAAGTCAGTACTGGACCTGGCCGGTTGGCTCAGTGGTAGAGCGTCGGCCTGGTGTGCAGGAGTCCCAGGTTCGATTCCCTGCCAGGGCACACTGGAGAAGCGCCCATCTGCTTCTCCACCCCACCCCCTCTCCTTCCTCTCTGTTTCTCTCTTCCCCTTCCGCAGCCAAGGCTCCATTGGAGCAAAGTTGGCCCGGGCACTGAGGATGGCTCCATGGCCTCTGCCTCAGGCACTAGAATGGCTCTGGTTGCAACAGAGCCACGCCCCAGATGGGCAGAGCATCGCCCCCTGGTGGGCATGCTGGGTGGATCCCGGTCGGGTGCATGTGGGAGTCTGTCTGACTGCCTCCCCGTTTCCAACTTCAGGAAAAAAAAAAAAAAAAAAGTACTGGATGAATGAAAATGGTTTTAGGAAGGATAACCATGAGATGTAATTTGCACAAAAGTTCCCAGTGTATTTATTTCATTTCTCTGTTAGATTCCCAATACAAAACCAATCTTAACAGAATTTGTGTAATCAAAACAATATAACATACTATTTCAGAAGTGCACACATCCTTAAAAGACACAAATTTAGAGCATGTTAGACCTTCCTTATGTATGAAAAGTTTTATTGCAGTATAAAACCACACTGACTAGGACATTTCATACACAATAAATGCTTCTTTTTTTTTTTTTTTTTGAAGCTGGAAACGGGGGGAGAGACAGTCAGACAGACTCCCGCATGCGCCCGACCGTGATCCACCCGGCACGCGACGTTCTGCCCACCAGGGGGCGATGCTCTGCCCCTCCGGGGCGTCGCTCTGCCGTGACCAGAGCCACTCTAGAGCCTGGGGCAGAGGCCAAGGAGCCATCCCCAGCGCCCGGGCCATCTTTGCTCCAATGGAGCCCTGGCTGTGGGAGGGGAAGAGAGAGACAGAGAGGAAGGAGGGGAGGGGATGGAGAAGCAAATGGGCGCTTCTCCTATGTGCCCTGGCCGGGAATCGAACCCGGGTCCCCCGCATGCCAGGCCGATGCTCTACCACTGAGCCAACCGGCCAGGGCAATAAATGCTTCTTATTGAGGTCGGCAGGTGCTTCAACCAATAGCAGGGAAGACCTCGATATACTTTTCTGTTTCAGTTGTGCCATTAGTTTTTTAAATATCAGAAACATTATCAAATGATTAGCTAGTATAAAATACATTGTTGGGTTCTCAATAGCAGGGAAGACCTCGATATACTTTTCTGTTTCAGTTGTGCCATTAGTTTTTTAAATATCAGAAACATTATCAAATGATTAGCTAGTATAAAATACATTGTTGGGTTCTCAGAGTCTCAAAACCCAATGAAAGTAACATTCTCTAGTACTCGGCTCCAAAACACAGCTGGTTCAATCTGATTAGGGGGAAAGGCAGTAAATTTATACATACCTGTTTTAAATTAAAGGTTAAAATTTAAAAAGGCAGATCAATTTATTTTCAAAATAACAGTCTACAAATACAACTTATATTTTAGAGGAGAATAAAGTTGCTTTTTTGTTTTTTATCTAAAAAGCTAAAGGATGTTATATTTCAGAGAAATCTCTTCCATCTCCCACAAAATCTCCATACAATATTAAATCAATCCAAATTTCGGGTAAGGTAACTGTCAGAGATACACAAAATTATGTACTTTCGCCAATTTAAGTTAAGTGGGATAAATTATAGAAAGAAATATCAGAGATACTAATATTATGGCAATTTTATTTTAAAAATTTGATAAACTGAGCTTACTATGTGTCAGGCACTGTGCTTTAAAAAACCAGCTGTGCTTGTATTGTCATCACAACTGACAACAGCCCAGTTTACAGATGACTTGAATAAGTTGTCTAAGGTCACAGAGCTAATAAATGATGCAATTAAGACCCTAAATGATATCTGTTTGCCTCAGGCCCAACTCCAGTGCCACACACACTCTAGGTTTTCATTGACAATTTAATATATAAATGAAAGGATGGCCCAAACCCAAGCTCTTCACGTCGACACCACACTGCCTCTATACTTAAGGTAAGTATCAGGAAGCTACAATGCTCTCGCTGGAACCTGGCAGAGTTAACCTTGAAGAAAGCCGAGTTAAACAGGTACTCCATTAGACCCTAAGGACCCTGGGACCACACATGCCCTCTACTCTGTCATCTGTGGTTATCCACAACATGCACCATCCTCCAGACAACTGCCTCCTCCCCAGGGTCATGTTCACTATCCTTTAAGCTTCCCTATTAGACTGTAAGTAACTTGAGGGCAGGAAGTGTTTGCTGCTGCTGTACCCAGTGCCTAGCACAGTGCCTGGCAGTGGTAACTGCTCAACAAGTATTTGCTCAATTGAACTGCTGACCTATGGCACCTGTCCACTAGGCACCTTCTTCCTAACACTTTCCCTGTACCCTCCAGTGCTTCTATAAAACCAGCGGTTCTCAACCTAAAGTGGTCTCAACCTAAAGCTTTAGGCGACCCCTGTGTTTTGGTCATTCGACCCCCGCCGGGGTTGTGACCCACAGGTTGAGAACCGCTGTATAAAACATTTCCCCATTTTTCTGCCTTAGCTAGAATGTGGTTCCCTTCAAGAACACCACCTCTCTAAAAAGGACTCACACCGTGCACACAGTGAGATCCGAAAGGTAGTGAGGGGCCCTCGTGGCTCCCCACACTGGTATCCAGACCACTACTGGGGCTTCCCATGCAAACGCCTGTGCTTCTTTGAGAAGCACAGCACCCATGTACCCCTCATGATTGGTACCTGACTCAATTTTCTTTCCACTCCAGTTTTGCCATCACAGAAGACTTCAGTGTCTGAGCCCATCCTCAAATGATGTTTGCTTCTTTGACACCAATAAAACTTCACTCACTTGATTGCCCTGGCCTAGTGGCTCAGTTGGTGAGCAGTGTTTACCAACCGCCGGTCCACGGACCAGTCCGCTAAAATTTTTCCTGCCACTCTGTGAAGAGTCAACCACCCTGATATTGTATGAAAATTATACACCTAATGATCTTACTAAAATTTGCTTATGCTCAGGGTGATTTCTGCCTTAGCAGTCACTGAAATAATTCTATTTTCACCAGTCTCCAAGTGTAAACAGGTTGAAAAATACTGGGTTAAAGTGTCGTCCTGACATGCCAAGGTTGAGAGTTCACTCCCCCATCAAGGCACGTACAAGAATCAGCCAATGAATACATAAATAAGTGGAAGAACAAATTGATCTCAATCTCTCTCTCTCTCTGAAAATTAACTAAAAAAGTAAAAACTCATCCACTCTAGCAGTCTCACTTTGTAACTACATACATAGCTGATCTTTTCTTCAAGACCCTTAAACCTCATTACACACATCTGACCAAATCCTCCCATCCATCCAGTACCCCCACTCTTATTTCTGCATTCTACTTTTTCTTTTACTTCACCCAGAAATACTCTTTCTCTTAGTTGCTTAATTATGATGCTCACAGTTCAGTGGAGGGAAGGAGAGAGACATACAAACAAACTACAGAATCCAATGGTGTGTAACTGTAACAGCAGCAGGAGTGTATGTACACTGTGTACAGGAGGCATCTAGATGGGGCAGAACATGCTAGGGTGAGCTGTAGCCAGGCCAGAGAAGCAGACAAGCACCTGCCAGCAGCAGAAGTAACACCATGAGTATCAGGGACCCGGAGCAGGGCTGCCGCTGTACGATATGCTGCCTCTCTGAGGGGCACTGTTCACACTGCACTCTGTTCTTACAAAATGCCCAAGTGGCAAAATAAGATTTTTGGTCATGTTTTAATACGCAGTTATTTTAGATAAACGTAATTTTCCCTTATAAAAGCTTCTTATGAGTACTTTCCTATCTCCTACAGAGCACACCAAGGTCTTGGCACGCAAACCACAGCGGTCCCAATGAGACAAGGACACACAGAGAGTGGAAGTGTTAGGAACTATTATAGCTATTTGACTGGGTGGTGGCAATTTTATCATATTTTACAAAAGTACAGGTCTGCAATGAATTAAGGGGAAAAATTGGCCCTTCACATTGAGAATTGTAGTAGTAACCTAAACTTAGATCAAAATTAGAGAATGGTTGCAATAAGTTTAAATGTCCATTCTAACTATCCATGTCGGTCTTATAGGCAATACCCAGTGACCAGGACACACAAGGGGCTAAGTGAGCTACGTAGGTTTCCCATGTCACTTTCCAAGTCCCTCCTAACCTCCTGATGTGAAGACTATGAGGCACAGTTAGGGGCAGGAGACACCCCACCCTTCCCTGCTCGGAACTGTTGATCATGTTTTTACTGTTGTGTTCCTCTCTCTCTTCCCTGAAGGATTCAAAGAAAACTTTGCAGAAAATGTAGTCAAGTTCAAGAGATCACTGAACTTTTCAGGGGCCTTGACAGGGTTCACCAGCATTCCTGGGCCTAACAAAAAAGAACCAGACTCAACACTTCCCATAGGTTGCGTTGGAATCCAATTCCCGCAGCAGGCTGAGGCCTCAAGAACACAGTGTGCTTAAGAAGTAGAAATAAGTGAGCACTGCTAGAATATGAAGGAAGATACAGAAGACAAGGACGAGTGGGAGTAGCACCTACTCTGTTCATTGCTTTTATTTGTAACCACCCAGAAGGGAGAATCCATTTTAACATGGTCCTGGGCTGTGGGGAATCAGTCATCTCACCTTGAACCCTCTATGACTTGGATTCGGGAACTTCAGTTAAAAGCCCTGAGTGAATGTCTCTTGGATGCAAACACCAAGAAACTATGCGAGTGAGTGACCTTTGTGCAGACACAAAGGAATGCATGTAAATGGGCTTTAGAAAATCAGAGAGGTTCTATATTGCTCCTTCCTTTGTGCTTATTAATTAGCAAAAGAAAAAGAATGTACAGTACTGACCAAATTAGCCCTTTCCCCATGTCAGCAAAATGGCCATTAGTCATTCTTTCCCCTTATCACCTGGCCTTCCTCTTGTAACCCTGTTACCTCTGTTCTACTGATCCATAAAAGCTGAGGGAGAAAGAAATTTAGGTCTTCTTTGCCTCCCTTTCTTTTCCTCTTGACATTAGTTTGTGTCTGAGTAGGTTTTTTCCATGAGACACTGGCAGTTCCCAGTGGGCTGGAGCGCTACACTGGGCACAAAGGGATAATAGGTGCCTGCAGTGGTTGAAACCACTTCCACTCCATCTGAGGAAGAAGCCTGGACAAAGAGTCCCAGCGACTGCGCTCTGGCATCTCAAAGACCCTCCCTAGCTCCACCTCCATCCTCTCTGCTCACCTCCCAGACCCAGTGTGGGCATCTCTGGTTTCACCCTGTTGCCCTGGTTGAACTCTGACTTTTGTTGGACACTTGGTTTCAACCTCACCCTACCATCTTTCTAAAAATTCTTCAGGTCTAGCTTTGTAGTCCATGAGCTATTTCTGACCCACCTGGACACCCAGTCCACTCTCCTGGATGCCCCTGCCTATCCAGAGGACACACTTGGACAACAGGCTGGTACTGGGAAGCCAAACCGGACAAAATACTGTTAAGTGTTTTTCACAGATTACTGACTGTTTAATCACTACAACAATCTTGTTTTTTCTTTTTATTGTATTTTTTTGCAAGAGAGACAGAGAAAGGGACAGATAGGGTCAGACAGGAAGGGAGAGAGATGAAAAGCATCAATTCATCTTTGCAACACTTTAGTTGTTCATTAATTGCTTTCTCATATGTGCCTTGACTGGGGTATAGGAGGGGCCAGTGACCCCTTGCTCAAGCCAGCGACTGCGAGATCATGTCTATGATCCCACGCTCAAGTCAGTGAACTCACAGTGAAGTTGGCGAGCTTGTGCTCTAGCTGGTGACCTCGGGGTTTCAAACCTGGGTCCTCTGCGTCCCAATTCACACACGCTCTACCCACTGCCCCACCGCTTGGTCAGGTTACAACAATCTTATGAAATGAGTACTATTCCTACTTTCTACCTAGAGAAATTGAGCTTTAAAAAGTTGAGCAAGCCTGTGCATGCACACACTCACTCACATGCATACACTCACTTTTCATAAGTAGACACGTGAGTGGCAGATGCAGTCCTCTGACCCAGGTCTGTCTGAACCCAGAGCCCAGGCTGCCTACTCTAATAAAAGATGCTCACATTCTGAAACAATGGCAAGTTAAACGCAGAAGTAACTCTTGGCCTTCACACCGTGCAGGCCATGGCCATGGGCATCAGGTTACTCTGTGCACAGCTGCTTGATGGCAGGGTCAAGTGCAGAGAAGCAGACCATGAAAAAAGACTTTTTACACTAAAAATAGCCAGTTATTAGCAATAAAGCACAAGCACTCCTCTTATTTCCTATTCAAAAACCCATGTTATGAGCCTAAATTTAAAGACCAGCTCAAATGGCACCTATCTGTGAACCACACCCCAGAAGAACTGTTTTCTCCTTTTCTCTTTGTGGATATCGTGGTATTTACCACACTCTGAGTCACAACCAGCTTCCCTGCTAAACTCTGAACTGCTCCAGGGCTGTATCTGACTCTTCCGGCAGCCTTAGCACTGTATCTGGCACATAGTAGGGACTCAGTAAATGTTTGCTGAATGAATCAGATTTCTTCTTTTCAGCATTATCTTTCTAGTGTTGGTGATGATCAAACTTGAACTTAACTTCCAAAATATTCACTTCAAAAACAAAATATAAAATGTAAGTATATTCATACCAGCAAATTAGTTTGATAATCTGGAAATGACCTCTGGAAGAAAACAGTGGGGGGTCAAATATCTCATCAAATAACTTCAGAGTAAAAACAATGAACGCCACGGCTACAAAATATTTCCAAAACAAAACAAAAGGAAGCATATGTTCCCTGAATCAGATTCAAAACAAGATCTGAACTTCTGCTACTTCATTACCTTCTTGGGGATTAATCATCTTCTGTTTGGAGTGATTTCACTGGGTTTTTTTTGTTTTCTTTTTTGTTTTTGTATTTTGCTGAAGCTGGAAATGGGGAGAGACAGTCAGACAGACTCCCGCATGCGCCCGACCAGGATCCAGCCGGCACGCCCACCAGGGGCGATGCTCTGCCCCTCCGGGCGTCGCTCTGCCGCGACCAGAGCCACTCTAGCACCTGGGGCAGAGGCCAAGGAGCCATCCCCAGCGCCCAGGCCATCTTTGCTCCAATGGAGCCTTGGCTGCGGGAGGGGAAGAGAGAGACAGAGAGGAAGGGGGGGGGGTGGAGAAGCAAATGGGCGCTTCTCCTATGTGCCCTGGCCGGGAATCGAACCCAGGTCCCCCCGCACGCCAGGCCGACGCTCTACCGCTGAGCCAACCGGCCAGGGTCTGTTTTTTTTTTTTTTTTTTTTATTTTCCCAAAATTAGAAGCGGGGAGGTAGACTCCTGCACGCACCCAACTGGGATCTACCCAGCATGCTCACCAGGGTGCATTGCTCTGTTTCAGCCTGAGCCATTCTAGCACCTGAGGCGGAGGCCATGGAGCCATCCTCAGTGCCCGGGCCAACCTTGCTCCAGTGAAGACTTGGCTGTCGAAGGGGAAGAGAGAGACAGAGAGGAAGGAGAGGGGTAAGGGATGGAGAAGCAGATGGGCGCTGTGTGCCCTGACCAGGAATCGAACCCGGGACTTCCACATACCGGGCCGACGCTCCACCGCTAAGCCAACTGGCCAAGGCCTCACTGTGTTCTTTTTTTTTTTTTTTTTTTTTTTATATAGTTTTATTTTTTTAATGGGGTGACATCAATAAATCAGGATACATATATTCAAAGATAAGAAGTCCAGGTTATCTTGTCGTTCAATTATGTTGCATACCCACCACCCAAAGTCAGATTGTCCTCTGTCACCTTCTATCTTGTTTTCTTTGTGCCCCTCCCCTCCCCCTATCCCTCTCCCATTCCCCCCTCCCCCCCCGTAACCACCACACTCTTATAAATGTCTCTTAGTTTCACTATTATGTCCCACCTACGTATGGAATAATACAGTTCCTGGTTTTTTCTGATTTACTTATTTCGCTTCGTATCATGTTATCAAGATCCCACCATTTTGCTGTAAATGTTCCGATGTCATCATTTCTTATGGCTGAGTAGTATTCCATAGTGTATATGTGCCACATCTTCTTTATCCAGTCATCTATTGATGGGCTTTTTGGTTGTTTCCATGTCCTGGCCACTGTGAACAATGCTGCAATAAACATGGGGCTGCATGTGTCTTTACATATCAATGTTTCTGAGTTTTTGGGATATATACCCAGTAGAGGGATTGCTGGGTCATAAGGTAGTTCTATTTTCAGTTTTTTGAGGAACCACCATACTTTCTTCCATAATGGTTGTACTACTTTACATTCCCACCAACAGTGTATGAGGGTTCCTTTTTCTCCACAGCCTCTCCAACATTTGCTGTTACCTAACTTGCTAATAACAGCTAATCGAACAGGTGTGAGGTGGTATCTCATTGCCGTTTTGATTTGCATTTCTCTAATAGCTAAAGAAGATGAGCATCTTTTCATATATCTGTTGGCCATTTGTATTTCTTCCTGGGAGAAGTGTCTATTCATATCCTCTTCCCATTTTTTTATTGGATTGTTTGTTTGTTTGTTGTTGAGTTTTATGAGTTCTTTGTATATTTTGGATATTAGGCCCTTATCTGAGCTGTCGTTTGAAAAAATCATTTCCCATTTAGTTGGCTTTCTGTTTATTTTGTTATCAGTTTCTCTTGCTGAGCAAAAACTTCTTAGTCTGATGTAGTCCCATTCATTAATTTTTGCCTTCACTTCTCTTGCCATTGGAGTCAAATTCATAAAATGCTCTTTAAAACCCAGGTCCCTGAGTTGAGTACCTATGTCTTCTTCTATGTACTTAATTGTTTCAGGTCTTATGTTTAGATCTTTGATCCATTTTGAGTTAATTTTTGTACAGGGGGAGAGACTGTAGTCCAGTTTCATTCTTTTGCATGTGGCTTTCCAGTTTTCCCAGCACCATTTATTGAAGAGGCTTTCTTTTCTCCATTGTGTGTTGTTGGCCCTTTTATCAAAAATTATTTGACTATATATATGTGGTTTTATTTCTGGACTTTCTATTCTGTTCCATTGGTCTGAGTGTCTATTTTTCTGCCAATACCATGCTGTTTTGATTGTCGTGGCCCTATAATAGAGTTTGAAGTCAGGTATTGAAATGCCCCCAGCTTCATTCTTTTTCTTTAGGATTGCTTTGGCTATTCGGGGTTTTTTATAGTTCCATATAAATCTGATGATTTTTTGCTCTATTTCTTTAAAAAATGTCATTGGAAGTTTGATGGGAATTGCATTAAATTTGTATATTGCTTTGGGTAATATAGCCATCTTGATTATATTTATTCTTCCTAGCCAAGAACAAGGTATATTCTTCCATCTCATTATATCTTTTTCGATTTCCCTTAACAATGGTTTATAGTTTTCATTATATAAGTCCTTTACATTCTTTGTTATGTTTATTCCTAAGTATTTTATTTTTTTTGTTGCAATCGTGAAGGGGATTGTTCTTTTGAGTTCCTTCTCAGTTGTTTCATTGTTGGCATATAGAAAGGCTATTGACTTCTGTATGTTAATTTTGTATCCTGCGACCTTACTGTATTGGCTTATTGTTTCTAGTAGTCTTTTTGTGGATTCTTTGGGGTTTTCGATGTATAGTATCATATCATCTGCAAAAAGTGATACCTTTACTTCTTCTTTTCCGATATGGATGCCTTTTATTTCTTTGTCTTGTCTGATTGCTCTGGCTAGAACCTCTAGTACCACATTAAATAACAGTGGAGAGAGTGGACAACCCTGTCTTGTTCCTGATTTAAGGGGGAAAGCCTTCAGTTTAGTGCCATTTAATATGATGTTAGCTGATGGTTTATCATATATGGCCTTTATCATGTTGAGATATTTTCCTTCTATACCCATTTTGTTGAGAGTCTTAAACATAAAATTGTGTTGTATTTTATCGAAAGCCTTTTCTGCGTCTATTGATAAGATCATGTGGTTTTTGTTCTTTGTTTTGTTGATATGGTGTATTACATTAACCGTTTTACGTATGTTGAACCATCCTTGAGATTCTGGGATGAATCCCACTTGATCATGATGTATTATTTTTTTAATATGTTGTTGTATTCGATTTGCTAGTATTTTGTTTAGTATTTTAGCATCTGTATTCATTAGAGATATTGGTCTGTAGTTTTCTTTTTTTGTGCCATCCTTGCCTGGTTTTGGTATGAGGGTTATGTTGGCTTCGTAAAATGTGTTTGGAAGTATTGCTTCTTCTTCAATTTTTTGGAAGACTTTGAGTAGAATAGGAACCAAGTCTTCTTTGAATGTTTGATAAAATTCGCTGGTATAGCCGTCAGGGCCTGGACTTTTATTTTTGGGGAGGTTTTTAATGGTTTTTTCTATTTCTTCTCTACTGATAGGTCTGTTTAGGCTTTCTGCTTCTTCTTGACTCAGTCTAGGAAGGTTGTATTTTTCTAGGAATTTATCCATTTCTTCTAGGTTGTTGAATTTAGTAGCATAAAGTTTTTCATAGTATTCTACAATAATTCTTTGTATATCTACAGTGTCCGTGGTGATTTCTCCTCTTTCATTTTGGATTTTGTTTATATGAGTTCTTTCTCTTTTTTCCTTGGTAAGTCTTGCCAAGGGTTTGTCAATTTTGTTGATCTTTTCAAAGAACCAGCTCCTTGTTCTATTAATTTTTTCTATAGTTTTTCTGTTCTCTAATTCATTTATTTCTGCTCTGATTTTTATTATCTCCTTTCTTCGGCTGGTTTTGGGTTGTCTTTGTTCTTCTTTTTCTAGTTCCTTAAGGTGGGAAGTTAAGTGGTTCACTTGGGCTCTCTCTTGTTTGTTCATATATGCCTGAAGTGATATGAACTTCCCTCTTATCACTGCTTTTGCTGCATCCCATAGATTCTGATATGTCGTATTGTCATTTTCATTAGTCTGTATATATCTTTTGATCTCTGCACTTATTTCCTCTTTGACCCATTCATTTTTTAAAAGTATGTTGTTTAGTTTCCACATTTTTGTGGGATTTTTTTCCTCTTTTTTGCAGTTGAATTCTAGTTTCAAGGCTTTATGATCAGAAAATATGCTTGGTACAACTTCAATTTTTCTGAATTTGCTGATGTTGTTTTTGTGGCCCAACATATGGTCAATTCTTGAGAATGATCCATGTACACTGGAGAAAAATGTATACTCAGTCACTTTGGGATGAAATGTCCTGTAGATGTCTATCATATCCAGGTGCTCTAGTGTTTTGTTTAAGGCCACTATGTCTTTGTTGATTCTCTGTTTGGATGACCGATCTAGAGCCGTCAGCGGTGTATTGAGGTCTCCAAGTATGATTGTGTTTTTGTCAGTTTTTGTTTTAAGATCAATAAGTAGCTGTCTTATATATTTTGGTGCTCCTTGGTTTGGTGCATATATATTAAGAATTGTTATGTCTTCTTGATTCAGTGTCCCCTTAGCCATTATGAAATGGCCATTTTTGTCTCTGAGTACTTTTCCTGTCTTGTAGTCAGCATTATCCGATATGAGTATTGCTACACCTGCTTTTTTTGGGATGTTATTTGCTTGGAGTATTGTTTTCCAGCCTTTCACTTTGAATTTGTTTTTATCCTTGTTACTTAGATGAGTTTCCTGTAGGCAGCATACAGTTGGATTTTCTTTTTTAATCCATTCTGCTACTCTGTGCCTTTTTATTGGTGAGTTTAATCCGTTTACATTTAGTGTAATTATTGATACTTGTGGGTTCCCTATTGCCATTTTATATCTTGCTTTCTGTTAGTTTTGTGTCTTGTTTGATCCTTCTCTTTTGTTTTTCTATCTTTTGTTTTTATTTGGTTGTATTCCATACATCTTTCCACTGTTGCTATCTTTTTTATCTCATGTGCTTCTGTGGTGGTTTTTTCAATGGTGGTTACCTTTGAATAATGAAAAGGGTCCCTAACCTGTTCATTGTAGCGAACTATTTTGTGAGTACTTTTGCACTCCATCGTCCTTTGCTACTGTTAATCTCCATCTTCTCCCCCTCTTTCTTTTTGTTGTTGTCACAGTTTAAATTTGGTTTTATTGTGTTCTTCTTGGAGCTTTTACTTGTGGCTCTGTTTTTTTTTGTTCTTTGTATCTGATTGGAGAACCCCCTTTAGTAATTCCTGGAGTGGGGGTTTTCTGATGATAAATTCCCTCATCTTTTCTGTATCTGTGAATGTTTTTATTTCTCCTTCATATTTGAAGGATAGCTTTGATGGGTATAGTATTCGTGGCTGAAAGTTCCTCTCTTTCAGGACTTTAAATATTGGGGTCCACTCTCTTCTAGCTTGTAGAGTTTCTGCTGAGAAATCTGATGATAATCTAATGGGCCTTCCTTTATATGTTGTATTCTTCTTTTCCCTGGCTGCCTTGAGAATTTTTTCTTTGCTGTTGGTTTGTGTCAATTTCATTATGATATGCCTTGGAGTAGGTTTGTTGGGGTTAAGAAAACTTGGAGTTCTGTTTGCTTCTTGAACTTGAGGCTTTAGTTCTTTCCACAGGCTTGGGAAGTTCTCATCTATTATTTGTTTGAGTATGTTCTCCATTCCATTTTCTCTCTCTTCTCCCTCTGATATACCTATTATTCTTATGTTATTCTTTTTGATGGAGTCAGATAATTCTTGTAGGGCTATCTCATTTTTTTTAATTTTTGAGTCTCTTTCTTCTTCTCTCTGTTGTGCCTCAAGTTGCTTGTCTTCTATTTCACTAATCCTCTCTTCTATCTGACCTGTTCTATTAGCTAAGCTTGTTACTTCGTTTTTCAGCTCGTGAATTGAGTTTTTCATCTCTGTTTGATTTGTTTTTATAGTTTCAATTTCCTTGGACATATATTCTTTGTGTTCATTGAGTTGTTTTCTGAGCTCCCTAAATTGCCTTTCTGTGTTTTCTTGTATATCTCGGAGGATTTTTAGGATTTCTATCTTGAATTCTCTGTCATTTAGCTCCAAGGTTTCCAATATATTAAATTTTTTCTCCATAGATTTTTCCTCATCTAGCTGTGTTACCTCTCTTTCTTTTGTATCCATGATATTCGATTTTCTCTTCCTTAATGGCATCTGAAGGTGGTTTTGTTGATAGTATTAATGAGATTTAATAAAGAATAAAAAGTTTAAAAAAATAATAAAAAAAAAATCGAAAAAAGTTGTTTTTTTTTAAAAAAATTAATAATGTAATAAAGAAAAATAAAATAAAATAAAAATTAAAAAAAAAAAAAAATATTCCCCCCCTCCTTTTTTCCTCTCCTCTCCTCTCCCCTCTTTCTTGATAAAATCTTGTGGTGGACTGTGAATTATAACAAACAATGCCTGTGATGGAGGGCCTGAATTGGGGAAAAGTAATAAAGGGGCAAAAAAAAAAAAAAAAAGAAAGAAAAAAGAAGAAGAAAAAAAAAAAAAAAAAAAGAGCGTATGGACCCACAAAAAGCAAATAAGGAAAAAATTTGGGTCAAGAATAAAATGATTTGCTTTTAGGTGTTGGTTGTCTAAGAGTTATGATGAGAGGATTAAGAGGAAAACGGAAAAACGGGGGGACAAATTAAAAAATTACTATTGTATTTAGTGGAACAAGAACTAGATAATATGGAGAGCCAGGGATGGGAGCACTGCTAGTGAGTTAAAAAGGTGAAGTAAAAACCCCCCAGAATGCCACAAACATAAGTTTGAGTCCCAGATAAGATAATTTGTTTGTTATTGAGGTTTGAGTGAGAGGAGATATAAAGGAGAAAGGAAGAAACTAATATAGAGGGAGAAAAGAAAGAGAGAGAGAGAAAAAAAAGAGGGAACCACTAAAAGAAGAAAAAAGAAAGGAGAGAGAGAGAGAGAGAGTTAAGGGTTTTGGAGTGCAACCCTCATAGAGAGAAAGGAAGAGAAGAGAAAAGATAATGGGAGATGTAACACTTATGGGTAGTGTAGTTCAAGGAGAGGAGAGAGTAAGACCGGTAGAGAGTTAATCGGCCAAATTGGAGGAGGAAAAAAAAAGTATCAAGAATGAAGATAAGAGAAACAAACGAACAAATATAATAAAATGGGATAGGTTATAAAGTCTGCAGATTATTCTTGATTTTGAGAGGTTATCTTCTTGCTTTTTCTTTTCTCTCCCTCTTCCTGGTCGGTGACTCTGTACCCCGGGTTTTGCCCCTTTGCCACGCTCAGGTGGAGGTTTGCAGTTGATAAGTCTCTATGGCAATGTCATGTATTGTGCTTTAGTCTCGTTGGCAGTCTAGGCTATTAGCATTTATAGGCTCCGACAGTGAGAGAGTCCGTGTTCCTAGAGCCTTTCTCCTAGTCTTTCCTTCCTCAATTAGCAGCCTGATAATCCAGCTATGGGGTTGCTGCTGCCTCTGCCTGGATAGTAAGAGGCTCAAAGAGCTGGCAACTCCCCACTCTATTTCCACTCAGCACAGGGCTCTGGGTAAGGCTCAGTCAGTCAGAGCTGCTAGCATAATCAGGTGGGCTTTCCGGCCATTCAAAGACCTCTGGCTCTGCCACTCTGTCCGGTAACACAAGCGGGTGCCCACTTCCGGGGCGCTTGGAGGAAACTCTCACTCACTGGCTGCGCGCGCAGACCAGGATATCCGGCCAGCAGTCTCACGCTCTGAGTGAAACCCCCAACCGCAGGGAAAAGTTGCAGCGTTGGAATTGAGTCTCGCTCCGTCCCCGTGCGCGGCTTTTGCAAGGCGCTGGGGTGGCCCGAGATTCCGCTTTGGCCCACACAAAGGCCCCTGACTCTGCCCCTCTGTGCGATAACACGGGTGCGCACTGCCGAGGCACTCGGAGGAATCGCTCACTCCTTATCTGCGCGCGCAAACCAGGATATGAGGCCGGCCGCTTTCCCTCTGAGTGAAATACCCTCCGGCACGGAAAATCTCCACCGTTGGAATTAGTTCTCACTCCCTCCCGTGCGTGGCTTTCCCAGGGCGCTGGGGCTGCCCAGAGACTCTGCCCTCGGCCCACAGAAAGGCCTCTGACCCTGCCTCTCCGTGAGGCAACACGGGCACTGACTCCCGGGGCCTAGGAAGAAATCTCTCGCCCACTAACTGCGCACCAACCAGGAGACCGGGTAAAATGGCCGCGCCGCTTGTCTTTCTTTGTTTGGGTTTGGCGCGAGTGTTAGCTTGTATTGCCCGGGTTGCCACAGGATCAGATTTTCCTCGGCTTGGATCTCCGTGCCACAGCCTGGTTCGGCCGTTTGTATTCACCCCCTTTGCCCGCCTCAGTTTCTATATTCACAGTTACCAGAGAAAGCCGCCCTGTTTAGGTTAGTGAGGAAGGCGGAGCATTTCTTACTCCCTAATTCCTTCGGGGTTTGGTTATATATTTAGCCAATTTTTCACTCAATCATACCTTTGGGTGTATTGCGAAGCATCTGGAAGCTCCAAGTATAGGTTTTTCTGTTTCTGGTTGAAGATCTTGTTGAGTTTTGGGGGAGATTTATCGGTATTGCTTCCTACCCCGCCATTACTCTGACGTCATCCCCCTCACTGTGTTCTTAATATGTCATTTTACTCAGTGGGTGTGTGAGATTTAAAAACTTAATTTCATATGTGAATTATTCTAAATGCTAGTGGAGGAAAAACTATATAAAATTTTAGCTCTGCTAAAAATACACTATAAAATTCAAAGTACACGTTATGGCTAAAAATCTAGATGTGGTTAATTATATACATGAGAAAAGAAAATCAGCAAATTCATAATTTAGTTTGATTTCACTTTTATTATAAGAAACAATTGTTTTAGAACAAGTAATGCTCTAGAGTAGTCCATGAAAGCAACATTAAATGTCAATACAAAGACTTCATGCATATCAATGGGGCACAGTGACCAAACAGTGGATGTATACCCATGCAATCTAAGAATTCCTAACAAGTGCAGCAAACTGTTTCACTGTTAAGGATAATTTTCAGAACTCGACAAAAGCAAATTGCAAAAATTACAGGGAGTCAATTTATGAAAGACAAGAAAAGCACAGTTGTGACAAATTTACATGAGTCTTGAACAAACGTGAATATAAAAAAAAGAGGAAGAACATACCAGGACAACTGAGGAAATTGGACTCTAGACTGTAGATAAGATAACAGTATTGTATCAAGATTAAATTTCTTGTGTTACATCATGTAGAAAAATGCCCTTGTTCTTAGGAGAGATTCATAAAGGATTTAGGATTTCTAAAAGGTTCAGTGAAAAAACAGAAGTGTATGTGCAAATGTGGTAAAAATTAACGATTGAGAAATCTAGACAAAGGTGTTCACTGTTATTAGTCCTCACACTTTCCTTTAAGCTTGACTTTTTTCAAAATAAAACCCTGGAGTTAAAAAAGATTCAGAGCAGTCTTCCCTCATGCTCGAGTCACTGTCTTAAGATTACCAGATACTTCTGGAAATTTTTATTTTTTCAATTCAGAGGGGTAAAAAACCACAGAGGGAAATCATTATAACCTTTTTAAAAATCATAAAGTGTGCCCTGGCTGGCTGACTCAGCCGTAGAGCGTCGGCCCAGCGTGTGGATGTCCCGGGTTCAATTCCCCGGCAGGGCACACAGGAGAAGCGTCTATCTGCTTCTCTACCCTTCTCTCTATCTTTCTCTTCCCCTCCCGCAGCCAAGGCTCCACTGGAACAAAATTGGCCCAGGCACTGAGGATGGCTCCATGGCCTCCACCTCAGACGCTAGAATGGCTCTGATTGCAGCGGAGCAATGCCCCAGATGGGCAGGGCATCACCCTCTGCTGAGCTTGCCAGGTGGATCCCAGTCAGGCGCATGCGGGAGTCTATCTATCTGCCTCCCCCCCCCCCCCCCGCTCCTCACTTGGGCGGGGGAGGAATCGTAAAGTGCAAACAATAAAAAGAAATGCCAATATTAAAGATAACTACCAAATAGTGTTACAACTCTTAAGGCTTTTTTAATGACAGGCTAAGCATAGAGCTCAGGGTTTTATTGTTTTCTTTGTTTTAAACAATGTTCTAGAGAAGAACCACTAACACTTCGAGAACCTAAACATAATGCTTTATAAAAACCATCTAACTTGCCTGACCAGGTGGTGGCACAGTGGATAGAGCGTCGGACTGCGATGCGGAGGACCCAGGTTCAAGACCCTGAGGTCGCCAGCTTGAGCGTGGGCTCATCTGGTTTGAGCAAAGCTTACCAGCATGGACCCAAGGTCGCTGGCTTGAGCAAGGGGTCACTTGCTCTGTTGGAGGACCCCCCTCCCCCCGTCAAGGCACATATGAGAAAGCAATCAATGAACAACTAAGGTGTCACAACAAAAAACTGATGATTGATGCTTCTCATCTCTCCGTTCCTGCTTGTCTGTCCCTATCTATCCCTCTCTCTGACTCTTTCTCTGTCTCTGTAAAAAAACAAACAAAAAACCATCTAACTTGCCTGACCTGTGATGGCACCGTGGGTAGAGCTTTGACCTGGAATGCAGAGGTTGCCGGTTCAAAACCCTGGGCTTGCCATGTTAAGGTCCATACGGCAAGCAATGAAAACTAAAGTGAAACAGCTATGAATTGATATTTCTTGTTCCCTCTCCCCTCCTCTCTCTGTAAAATCAATAAATATAATCTAAAAAAAAATGAAGTATCTAACTTCACTATCACAACCAATATGTCATAGCTGGTATGATCTCAAACTGAAAGAAAATGAAAATAAAGTAAAACTCAATGAGGTAAAGAACTTAAATGCAAATTCAGAGTAAATGGATGGCCTGAACTCAAGTCTGTATAACTTCACAGTCTAGGGTCTTTCCCACATGATATATTATTGTTTGCTTAGTTTTACTCTTCAAAGTTTATTGAGTTACGGCATCTATCACCCACAGCTAATTTTTAATAATTACAATAAATGTTGTATTTCTATTTTTCCATCAAAAAGAATGGCCTTCTAAAACAAAGCCCATAAGTTTTAAGAAAAATTAAACTCCAAATTTTCAATGTTAGTTACAAAACTTATAAAATAGATTGTGTATAACTTTTGTGAATTTAAAAAGACATACATATAAGAAATAATTTTTTTTTTATATTTTTAACTTACTTTTAGAGAGAGGGAAGACAGAGCAAGAACGAGAGAGAGGAGGGAGGAGCAGGAAGCATCAACTCCTGTATGTGCCTTGACCAGGCAAGCCTAGGGTTTCAAACCAGCGACCTCAGCATTCCAGGTCGATGCTTTATCCACTGCACCACCACAGGTCAGGCCACCATCTTTCGTTTTTTTGTGTGTGTGTGACAGAGTCAGAGAGATGAGAAGCATCAATTCTTTGGTGCAGCTCCTTAAGTTGTTCATTGATTGCTTTCTCATATGTGCCTTGATTTGGGGGGCTACTGCAGACCGAGTGATCCCTTGCTCGAGCCAGCAACCTTAGGTTTAAGCTGGTGAGCCTTGCTTGAACCAGATGAGCCCGTGCTCAAGCTGGTGGTGACCTCGGGGTCTAAAACCTGGGCCCTCCGCATTTCAGTCCAATGCTCTATCCACTGCACAACTACCTGGTCAGGCAAGAAATAATTTCTAAGAGTAGAAATAAGATTAAAAAGAACAAAAGCAGTATTTTTTGTTTGTTTAAAAATAGGATTCTCAGTGCTATTTAAAAATAAGGTTATGGTAATCATATTGTATGCAATATACAAATGTATCAAATGAACACACTATACATATTTGTGTGTGTGTGTGTGACAGAGAGAGAGAGACAGAAAGAAGAACAGATAGGGGCAGACTGACAGGGAGAGAGATGAGAAGCATCAGTTCTTTGTTGTGGCTCCTTAGTCTCCTTAGTTGTTCATTGATTGCTTTCTCATATGTGCCTTGATGGGAGGGGGGGAGCTACAGCAGAGCGAGTGACCCTTTGCTTAAGCCAGTGTAACCTTTGGGGCTCAAGTCAGCGACCATGAGGTCATGTCTATGTTTCCATGCTCAACCCAGCTACCCCGTGCTCAAGCTGGTGACCTCATGCTCAAGCTGGCGACATCTGGGTTTCGAATATGTGCCCTCTGCATCCCAGTCCAACGCTCTATCCACTGTACCACCACCTGGTCAGGCAACACATTGTACATCTTAAACTTACATAATTATAAGCCAATTGTATCTCAATTCCAAATAAAAATAAATAATAAAACTAAGGTTATAGAGTGTTGCAAGATATCAAAGGTACATTTTACCTGGCTTTCAGGACATACCTTACAGTTTCAAGCATCAGAACTTACCAGTCTAACAGGCAAGGCCCTGTTCTTCCAATGCTCACCTATGCTTGTTTCTGTTAATCATACTATACTCAGCCCTGGCCGGTTGGCTCAGTGGTAGAGCGTCGGCCAGGCGTGCGGGAGTCCCGGGTTCAATTCCTGGCCAGGGCACACAGGAGAAGTGCCCATCTGCTTCTCTACCCCTCCCCCTCTCTTTCCCCTCTGTCTCTCTCTTCCCCTCCCGCAGCCAAGGCTCCACTGGAGCAAAGTTGGCCCGGCTGCTGAGGATGGCTCCATGGCCTCTGCCTCAGGCGCTAGAATGGCTCTGGTTGCAACAGAGCGATGCCCCGGATGGGCAGAGCATCGCCCCCTGGTGGACATGCCGGATGGATCCCGGTCGGGCGCATGTGGGAGTCTGTCTGCCTCCCTGTTTCCAACTTCAGAAAAATACAAAAAAAAAAATCATACTATATGCCTTTCATTCTTATACTATTTGGAAAATTGCTTATGAAACCCTGAAACCTCTACAAACTCTTAAGATTCTAGAAAATACTAAGTGAAACTGATTCCTTTTACTTATAGAAATAAAAAGTGAGTTTTGTGGGCAGCTACTAAAAACACAAGAAGCATTTAGCAGAAGTAATAGTGTTACTAAAAGTATAAAAATGATCCTAAATAATGTACTTGTTAAACACTTTCTTTTTTTTTTTTTGTATTTCTCCGAAGCTGGAAACGGGGAGGCAGTCAGACAGACTCGCGCACGCGCCCGACTGGGATCCACCCGGCATGCCCAACAGGGGGCGATGCTATGCCCATCTGGGGCGTTGCTCTGTTGCAACCAGGGCCATTCTAGCACCTGAGGCAGAGGCCATGGAGCCATCCTCAGCGCCCGGGCAAACTTTGCTCCGGTGGAGCCTTGGCTGCAGGAGGGGAAGAGAGAGACAGAGAGGAAGGAGAAGGGGAGGGGTGGAGAAGCAGATGGGCGCTTCTCCTGTGTGCCCTGGCCGGGAATTGAACCCAGACTCCTGCACGCCAGGCCGACGCTCTACCACTGAGCCAACCGGCCAGGGCTTAAACACTTTCTTAATATAAACATTCCTCTCATCCTCATGAACCACAGCAAAAGGAAAAGGTATAAAAGGGAGAAATGTTTTGTTTGAATCATTCAGGTTAAAATACTCATTTTTGATAGATGCAGAATGAATATCAAAAGCCAAAACTTCGGATGATGTCAGAGTAATGGCAGGGTAGGAAGCGATACCGATAAATCTCCCCCAAAACTCAACAAGATCTTCAACCAGAAACAGAAAAACCAATCTTTGGAGCCTCCAGATGCTTTGCAATACACTCAAAGGTATGGTCGAGTGAAAAATTGGCTAAATATATAACCAAACCCCGAAGGAAATAGGGAGTAAGAAATGCTCCGCCTTCCTCACTAACCTACAGGGCGGCTTTCTCTGGTAACTGTGAATATAGAAACTGAGGCGAGCAAAGGGGGCGAATAGATCCAGGCCGCGGCACAAACGGCCGAACCAGGCTGTGGCACGGAGATCCAAGCCGAGAAAAAACTGATCCTGTGCCAACCCAGGCAATACAAGCTAACACTCGCGCCAAACCCAAACAAAGAAAGACAAGCGGGGCAGCCATTTTACCTGATCTCCTGGTCGGTGCGCAGTTAGTGGGCAAGAGATTTCTTCCTAAGCCCCGGAAGTGGGTGCCCGTGTTACCCCACAGAGAGGCAGAGTCAGAGGCCTTTTTGTGGGCTGAAAGCATAATCTCTGGGCAGCCCCAGCGCCCTGGGAAAGCCGCGCACGGGAGGGAGCAAGAACTAATTCCAACGGTGGAAACTTTCCGTGCTGGTGGGGGTTTCACTCAAGAGGGAAACGCGGCCGGCCTCATATCCTGGTCTGCGCGCGCAGATAGTGAATGAGAGATTCCTCCGAGTGCCTCGGCAGTGCGCGCCCGTGTTATAGCACAGAGGGGCAGAGAAAGGGGACTTTGTGTGGGACAAAGCGAAATCTCGGGCCGCCCCAGCGCCTTGCAAAAGCTGCGCACGGGGACGGAGCGAGACTCAATTCCAACGCTGCAACTTTTCCATGCGGTTGGGGGTATCACTCAGAGCATGAGACTGCTGGCCGGATATCCTGGTCTGCGCACGCAGATAGTGAATGAGAGTTTCCTCCAAGTGCCTCGGAAGTGGGCGCCCGCCTGTGTTACCGGACAGAGTGGCAGAGCCAGAGGTCTTTGAGTGGGCGGAAACCCCGCCTGATTATGCTAGCAGCTCTGACTGACTGAGCCTTACCCAGAGCCCTGTGCTGAGTGGAAATAGAGTGGGGAGTTGCCAGCTCTTTGAGCCTCTTACTATCCAGGCAGAGGCAGCAGCAACCCCAAAGCTGGATTATCAGGCTACTAATTGAGGAAGGAAAGACTAGGAGAAAGGCTCCAGGAACACGGACTCTCTCACTGGCGGAGCCTATAAATGCTAATGAGCCTCGACTGCCAACGAGACTAAAGCACAATACATGACATTGCCATAGAGACTTATCAACTGCAAACCTCTACCTGAGCGTGCCAAAGGGGCAGAACCCGGGGTACAGAGTCACCGACCAGGAAGAGGGAGAGAAAAGAAAAAGCAAGAAGATAACCTCTCAAAATCAAGAATAATCTGCAGACTTTATAACCTATCCCATTTTATTATATTTGTTCATTTGTTTCTCTTATCTTCATTCTTGATGCTTTTTTTCCTCCTCCAATTTGGTCGATTAAGTCTCTGCCGGTCTTACTCTCTCCTCTCCTTGAACTACACTACCCATAAGTGTTACATCTCCCATTATCTTTTCTCTCCTCTTCCTTTCTCTCTATGAGGGTTGCACTCCAAAACCCTTAACTCTCTCTCTCTCTCTCTCTCCTTTCTTTTTTCTTCTTTTAGTGGTTCCCTGTTTTTTTCTCTCTCTCTCTTTCTTTTCTCCCTCTATATTAGTTTCTTCCTTTCTCCTTTACATCTCCTCTCATTCAAACCTCAATAACAAACAAATTATCTTATCTGGGACTCTAACTTATGTTTGTGGCATTTTGGGGGTTTTTTACTTCACCTTTTTAACTCACTAGCAGAGCTCCCATCCCTGGCTCTCCATTTTATCTAGTTCTTGTTCCACTAAATACAATAGTAATTTTTTAATTTGTCCCCCCATTTTTCTGTTTTCCTCTTATTCCTCTCATCATAACTCTTAGACAACCAACACCTAAAAGCAAATCATTATATTCTTGACCCAAATTTTTTCCTTATTTGCTTTTTGTGGGTCCATACCCTCATTTTTTTTTCTTTTTTCTTTTTTTTTTCTTTCTTTTTTGCCCCTTTATTACTTTTCCCCAATTGAGGCCCTCCAATACAGGCATTGTTTGTTATAATTCACATTTCACCACAAGATTTTCTCAAGAAAGAGGGGAGAGGAGAGGAGAGGAAAAAAGGAGGGGGGAATAATTTCCTTTTTTGAAATTTTTATTTCATTTTATTTTTCTTTATTTCATTATTAATTTTTTTTTTAAAAAACAACTCTTAGATTTTTTAATTTTTTATTATTTTTTTATTTTTTTTAACTTTTTATTCTTTATTAAATCTCATTAATACTATCAACAAAACCACCCTCAGATGCCATTAAGGAAGAGAAAATCGAATATCATGGATACAAAAGAAAGAGAGGTAACACAGCTAGATGAGAAAAATTTATGGAGAAAATATTTAATATATTGGAAACCTTGGAGCTAAATGACAGAGAATTCAAGATAGAAATCCTAAAAATACTCAGAGATATACAAGAAAACACAGAAAGGCAATTTAGGGAGCTCAGAAAACAACTCAATGAACACAAAGAATATATGTCCAAGGAAATTGAAACTATAAAAACAAATCAAACAGAGATGAAAAACTCAATTCACGAACTGAAAAACGAGGTAACAAGCTTGGCTAATAGAACAGGCCAGATAGAAGAGAGGATTAGTGAAATAGAAGACAAGCAACTTGAGGCACAACAGAGAGAGGAAGAAAGAGACTCAAAAATTAAAAAAAATGAGATAGCCCTACAAGAACTATCTGACTCCATCAGAAAGAATAACATAAGAATAATAGGTATATCAGAGGGAGAAGAGAGAGAAAATGGAATGGAGAACATACTCAAACAAATAATAGATGAGAACTTCCCAAGCCTGTGGAAAGAACTAAAGCCTCAAGTTCAAGAAGCAAACAGAACTCTGAGTTTTCTTAACCCCAACAAACCTACTCCAAGGCATATCATAATGAAATTGACACAAACCAACAGCAAAGAAAAAATTCTCAAGGCAGCCAGGGAAAAGAAGAATACAACATATAAAGGAAGGCCCATTAGATTATCATCAGATTTCTCAGCAGAAACTCTACAAGCTAGAAGAGAGTAGACCCCAATATTTAAAGTCCTGAAAGAGAGGAACTTTCAGCCACGAATACTATACCCATCAAAGCTATCCTTCAAATATGAAGGAGAAATAAAAACATTCACAGATACAGAAAAGATGAGGGAATTTATCATCAGAAAACCCCCACTCCAGGAATTACTAAAGGGGGTTCTCCAATCAGATACAAAGAACAAAAAAAAACAGAGCCACAAGTAAAAGCTCCAAGAAGAACACAATAAAAACAAATTTAAACTGTGACAACAACAAAAAGAAAGAAGGGGAGAGAATGGAGATTAACAGTAGCAAAGGACGATGGAGTGCAAAAGTACTCACAAAATAGTTCGCTACAATGAACAGGGTAGGGACCCTTTTCATTATTCAAAGGTAACCACCATTGAAAAAACCACCACAGAAGCACATGAGATAAAAAAGATAGCAACAGAGGAAAGATGTATGGAATACAACCAAATAAAAACAAAAGATAGAAAAACGAAAGAGAAGGATCAAACAAGACACAAAACTAACAGAAAGCAAGATATAAAATGGCAATAGGGAACTCACAAGTATCAATAATTACACTAAATGTAAACGGATTAAACTCACCAATAAAAAGGCACAGAGTAGCAGAATGGATTAAAAAAGAAAATCCAACTGTATGCTGCCTACAGGAAACTCATCTAAGTAACAAGGATAAAAACAAATTCAAAGTGAAAGGCTGGAAAACAATACTCCAAGCAAATAACATCCAAAAAAAAGCAGGTGTAGCAATACTCATATCGGATAATGCTGAATACAAGACAGGAAAAGTACTCAGAGACAAAAATGGCCATTTGATAATGGCTAAGGGGACACTGAATGAAGAAGACATAACAATTCTTAATATATATGCACCAAACCAAGGAGCACCAAAATATATAAGACAGCTACTTATTGATCTTAAAACAAAAACTGACAAAAATACAATCATACTTGGAGACCTCAATACACCGCTGACGGCTCTAGATCGGTCATCCAAACAGAGAATCAACAAAGATATAGTGGCCTTAAACAAAACACTAGAGCACCTGGATATGATAGACATCTACAGGACATTTCATCCCAAAGTGACTGAGTATACATTTTTCTCCAGTGTACATGGATCATTCTCAAGAATTGACCATATGTTGGGCCACAAAAACAACATCAGGAAATTCAGAAAAATCGAAGTTGTACCAAGCATATTTTCTGATCATAAAGCCTTGAAACTAGAATTCAACTGCAAAAAAAGAGGAAAAAAATCCCACAAAAATGTGGAAACTAAACAACATACTTTTAAAAAATGAATGGGTCAAAGAAGAAATAAGTGCAGAGATCAAAAGATATATACAGACTAACGAAAATGACAATACGACATATCAGAATCTATGGGATGCAGTAAAAGCAGTGATAAGAGGGAAGTTCATATCACTTCAGGCATATATGAACAAACAAGAGAGAGCCCAAGTGAACCACTTAACTTCACACCTTAAGGAACTAGAAAAAGAAGAACAAAGACAACCCAAAACCAGCCGAAGAAAGGAGATAATAAAAATCACAGCAGAAATAAATGAATTAGAGAACAGAAAAACTATAGAAAAAATTAATAGAACAAGGAGCTGGTTCTTTGAAAAGATCAACAAAATTGACAAACCCTTGGCAAGACTTACCAAGGAAAAAAGAGAAAGAACTCATATAAACAAAATCCAAAATGAAAGAGGAGAAATCACCACGGACACCGTAGATATACAAAGAATTATTGTAGAATACTATGAAAAACTTTATGCCACTAAATTCAACAACCTAGAAGAAATGGATAAATTCCTAGAACAATACAACCTTCCTAGACTGAGTCAAGAAGAAGCAGAAAGCCTAAACAGACCTATCAGTAGAGAAGAAATAGAAAAAACCATTAAAAACCTCCCCAAAAATAAAAGTCTACGCCCTGACGGCTATTCCAGCGAATTTTATCAAACATTCAAAGAAGACTTGGTTCCTATTCTACTCAAAGTCTTCCAAAAAATTGAAGAAGAAGCAATACTTCCAAACACATTTTATGAGGCCAACATAACCCTCATACCAAAACCAGGCAAGGATGGCACAAAAAAAGAAAACTACAGACCAATATCTCTAATGAATACAGATTCTAAAATACTAAACAAAATACTAGCAAATCGAATACAACAACATATTAAAGAAATAATGCATCATGATCAAGTGGGATTCATCCCAGAATCTCAAGCATGGTTCAACATAAGTAAAACGGTTAACGTAATACACCATATCAACAAAACAAAGAACAAAAACCACATGATCTTATCAATAGACGCAGAAAAGGCTTTTGATAAAATACAACACAATTTTATGTTTAAGACTCTCAACAAAATGGGTATAGAAGGAAAATATCTCAACATGGTAAAGGCCATATATGATAAACCATCAGCTAACATCATATTAAATGGCACTAAACTGAAGGCTTTCCCCCTTAAATCAGGAACAAGACAGGGGTGTCCACTCTCTCCACTCTTATTTAATGTGGTACTAGAGGTTCTAGCCAGAGCAATCAGACAAGACAAAGAAATAAAAGGCATCCATATCGGAAAAGAAGAAGTAAAGGTATCACGTTTTGCAGATGATATGATCCTATACATCGAAAACCCCAAAGAATCCACAAAAAGACTACTAGAAACAATAAGCCAATACAGTAAGGTCGCAGGATACAAAATTAACATACAGACGTCAATAGCCTTTCTATATGCCAACAATGAAACAATTGAGAACGAACTCAAAAGAATAATCCCCTTCACGATTGCAACAAAAAAAATAAAATACTTAGGAATAAACATAACAAAGAATGTAAAGGACTTATATAATGAAAACTATAAACCATTGTTAAGGGAAATCGAAAAAGATATAATGAGATGGAAGAATATACCTTGTTCTTGGCTAGGAAGAATAAATATAATCAAGATGGCTATATTACCCAAAGCAATATACAAATTTAATGCAATTCCCATCAAACTTCCAATGACGGTTTTTAAAGAAATAGAGCAAAAAATCATCAGATTTATATGGAACTATAAAAAACCCCGAATAGCCAAAGCAATCCTAAAGAAAAAGAATGAAGCTGGGGGCATTTCAATACCTGACTTCAAACTCTATTATAGGGCCACGACAATCAAAACAGCATGGTATTGGCAGAAAAATAGACACTCAGACCAATGGAACAGAATAGAAAGTCCAGAAATAAAACCACATATATATATAGTCAAATAATTTTTGATAAAGGGGCCAAGAACATACAATGGAGAAAAGAAAGCCTCTTCAATAAATGGTGCTGGGAAAACTGGAAAGCCACATGCAAAAGAATGAAACTGGACTACAGTCTCTCCCCCTGTACAAAAATTAACTCAAAATGGATCAAAGATCTAAACATAAGACCTGAAACAATAAAGTACAAAGAAGAAGACATAGGTACTCAACTCATGGACCTGGGTTTTAAAGAGCATTTTATGAATTTGACTCCACAGGCAAGAGAAGTGAAGGCAAAAATTAATGAATGGGACTACATCAGACTAAGAAGTTTTTGCTCAGCAAGAGAAACTGATAACAAAATAAACAGAAAGCCAACTAAATGGGAAATGATATTTTCAAACAACAGCTCAGATAAGGGCCTAATATCCAAAATATACAAAGAACTCATAAAACTCAACAACAAACAAACAAACAATCCAATAAAAAAATGTGAAGAGGATATGAATAGACACTTCTCCCAGGAAGAAATACAAATGACCAACAGATATATGAAAAGATGCTCATCTTTAGCTATTAGAGAAATGCAAATCAAAACGGCAATGAGATACCACCTCACACCTGTTCCATTAGCTCTTATTAGCAAGACAGGTAATAGCAAATGTTGGAGACGCTGTGGAGAAAAAGGAACCCTCATACACTGTTAGTGGGAATGTAAAGTAGTACAACCATTATGGAAGAAAGTATGGTGGTTCCTCAAAAAACTGAAAATAGAACTACCTTATGACCCAGCAATCCCTCTACTGGGTATATATCCCAAAAACTCAGAAACATTGATACGTAAAGACACATGCAGCCCCATGTTTATTGTAGCATTATTCACAGTGTCCAGGACATGGAAACAACCAAAAATCCCATCAATAGATGACTGGATAAAGAAGATGTGGCACATATACACTATGGAATACTACTCAGCCATAAGAAATGATGACATCGGAACATTTACAGCAAAATGGTGGGATCTTGATAACATGATACGAAGCGAAGTAAGTAAATCAGAAAAAACCAGGAACTGCATTATTCCATTCGTAGGTGGGACATAAAAGTGAAACTAAGAGACATTGATAAGAGTGTGGTGGTTACGGGGGGGAGGGGGGAATGGGAGAGGGAAAGGGGGTGGGGAGGGGCACAAAGAAAACAAGATAGAAGGTGACAGAGGACAATCTGACTTTGGGTGGTGGGTATGCAACATAATTGAACAAGATAACCTGGACTTGTTATCTTTGAATATATGTATCCTGATTTATTGATGTCACCCCATTAAAAAAATAAAATTATTAAAAAAAAAAAAAAAAAAAAAAGCCAAAACTTCAAAGACTTGGGAAACTCAGTCAGAAGATTAAAAATATAACTTTTTTAAATTCAATCAATAGCAATTAAACACCTAGCACTACACATAGTATATTTATTGTTGTAATATATACATTCATTTGTTGTTGTAATTATTAAAAAGTAGATGAATAAAAAAAAACTTTCATATCATATAGATTTCTAATTGATTTTACCTGACTTCTTTTCTTCCCCTTAATCACAAGTCTTATATTAAACTTTCACAGTTTATTTTTGAAGAGGTATTTATGAAATAAAACTCCATCAGAGGCCTTATTTTTGTGGGAGCAGTAGATAAAGCTTCGACCTGGAATGCTGAGGTTGCTGGTTCAAAACCCCAGGCTTGCTCAGTCAAGGCACATACAAGAAGCAACTACTACTTGATGCTTCCTGCTCCTTCTCTCACCCTTCTCTCTTTCTTTCCCCCCTCATTATGAAATCAATAAATAAAAAAATTAAAAAAAATTAAAATTCCATCAGAAAAGATAGCCTAGAATATTTTTAATTATCAAATATGACTACCTATACTAAGCAGACATTTATTTTCATTTTCAGGAAATGCTACTTGAAAAGAAATTGATATGTCTCTTCTATGAAAATAAATTACTTTTAGCCACTAAATTAAATAGGCCTTGGCTGGTTGCTCAGTGGATAGGGAGTCAGCCTGCATTATGGATGTCCTGGGTTCAATTCCCAGTCAGGGTACATAGCAGAAGCAACCATCTGCTTCTTCTGCCTTCCCTCTCCCCCCCTCTTTCTTTTCCCCTCCCACAGCCAGTGGCCCGACTGGGTCAAGCATGGCTCCGCTGGAGCGCATCCACCTCAGGCACTAAAAATAGCTTGGTACTTGAACATTAGCTCCAGATGGGGTTGCCAGGTGGATCCCTTTCAGGGTGCATGCAGGAGTCTGCCTCACTATCTCTCCTCCTCTTACCTTAAAAAAAAAAAAAAAAAGAAAGAAAAAAGAAGATATTAAATTAACAAAGAAAATTATAGAATTTCGTCTTCAAGATGTCTTAAGACTGTTACAATATTCTCCTTTGCTGGAAAGTTTTAGATAAATTTTTTTAAAAAATAAGAAAGTCAATATAAATTATAAATATGTAGATATTAAATAGATCCCATTCCTTTTTTTTTATTATTTTTTATTTTTTACAGAGACAGATAGAGGGTCAGAGAGAGGGATAGACAAGGACAGACAGACAGGAATGGAGAGAGATGAGAAGCATCAATCATTAGTTTTTCGTTGTGACACCTTAGTTGTTCATTGATTGCTTTCTCATATGTGCCTTGGCCTCGGGCCTTCAGCAGACCGAGTAACCCCTTGCTCAAGCCAGCGACCTTGGGTCCAATCTGGTGAGCTTTGCTCAAACCAGATGAGTCCACGCTCAAGCTGGTGACCTTGGGGTCTCGAACCTGGGTCCTCCGCATCCCAGTCCGATGCTCTATCCTTTGCGCCACTGCCTGGTCAGGCCCATTCCTTTATTTTTAATCACTGTTGTTTTTATCTGCGATAGTAAATAATCCTACTTCCCTTGCTTGAAAGACTGAAAATGTATATAAAAGGCTTAGTGCCTACCCACCAGGGTACTTCACAAGTTAGTTATCTTTTCCTTCCTATAAAAAATGTCAAGATTCACTCTCATAATGGTTTCCAGCATGTTATATTACAGTAACAATTTTTACTCCTTTTAAGGCTTATTGCTGTATATAACATGATTCTTGAACTTGATTTCACTTTATTCTTTTTCTCTAAATCAAACTGCTTCTTATAGTTTTCACTGACACTATTCTACGAATAAATGCAACATCTGACTTCAATGTACACTTTGCTGGTATGCCCTCCTCAGCCAAGCCCTACTGTGATATACTGCTCATAGATTTGGAGGGGGGAAAGTTGAGGGGGGCTAAAATAACAATGTTTCAAAAGTACCCTATATACTGAAGGCTAACAACTGGATTGATGACCTGTATAATGTATAATAAATACTCATGGAACTTGCCCAGACGCAGCTCACGTTTAAGACTCTTAACTATGTTTAGAGACCTAAAGATGGCAGCAGAGTAGGCGGACATACAGACGCCCAGCTCTCAACACCCAACTGGAATACAAATCAATTTAGGACAAATCAGCGTGAAAAACCAACTCTGTACGACAAAAACAGCTCTCAAAAACCAATGAGCAAAGAGAAGAAGCCACAACAAACCTGGTAGGGAGTGCCTGAATCTTCCGTGCATATAGGAACTGGGGGGGGGGGGGGTTGAGGCTGAGAGCCCAGAGGGGATCTCACTCCAGGGAAAAGAGCAGAAAATACTGCTCACAGCCACTTGCCTGGCAACCAGGGAGCGAGGTGTGTTGAAAAGACCAGCTTATCTTCCAAGTGGAAAGGAGAGAGAGAGGGACAGACTGTGAGGGGCTAAGGAATGCAGGAGACGACTTAAAAAAGCTGAATCATCCGTGCTGGAGGCAGCCATAGCTGGGGGAGGAACTGATCCTTCCACAAAACAAGATTAAATTGCTTCCAGATCAGAGATCTCCAGACATCTCTCCAGCTCCAATCAGCGCAACAAGACACAGCTGAAAACAAGAAGTGGGGAGGAGGGGCAGTAACTCAGGTCTCCACGGAGATCTGAGATACACCTCCCCCTACTGAAGCTGAGAAAACACCCTGCCCCCAGAGATTAGTTGGTGGAAGAGGTCTTCAGTCTCAGGTTACACCCATAGCATTCCTGGATACAGTTTCAAGGAAGCCCCCTGCTGAGATCAGTAAACAAGACTATCACCTGTTAAGAAAACAAACAAATCAAGACTTCAAAGCTGCCCAAATCTGAAAGTGGATTACAAATAATAGCTGATACCAACCCAAGAAGACCTAGAAATAACACAACTGAAAACTGGAGGCAGACAACACCAAGCCTAGACTCAACCAACTCTACAAACAAAACACCAACAATGAGAAGACAAAAAAGTGCAATCCAAATGAAACCACAAGAGAATCCTTCAGGAGATAAACTGAGTGATATGGAAATAATCAAACTTCCAGATGCTGAGTTCAAAATAATGATTGTAAGGATGCTTAGGGATCTTAGAACAACAATGGATGGTCATTTTGAACACCTAAATAAAGAAATAGCAAGTATAAAAAAGAATCAGTCGGAGATGACAAATACAATATCAGAAATAAAGACCACAATGGAAGGAATTAAAAACAGGATAGATAGAGCTGAGGATCGAATCAGCGAGTTGGAGGACAACTGGAATGAAGGCATGAAGGAAGAGAAGAAAAAGAAAAGAGACTCAAAAAGACTGAGGAAACTCTTACAGAGCTCTGTGACAACATGAAGAGAAATAACATCCGCATTATAGGGGTTCCTGAAGAAGAAGAAAAAGAACAAGGGATAGAGACTTTGTTCAATCATATCATAGCTGAAAACTTCCCTAAATTAATGCAGGAGAAACTCTCACAAGTTCAAGAAGCACAGAGGACTCCATTAAAGAGAAACCCAAAGAAACCTACACCAAGACACATCATAATTAAAATATCAAAGTAAGCGATAAAGAGAAAATATTAAAAGCTGCAAGAGAAAAAAAAGCTATCACCTACAAAGGAGCTCCCATAAGGATGACATCCGACTTCTCCACAGAAACACTTGAGGCCAGAAGGGAATGGCAAGAAATATTCAAAGTAATGCAGAACAAGAACCTACAACCAAGACTACTTTATCCAGCAAGGCTATCATTTAAAATTGAAGGAGAAATAAAAAGCTTCCCAGACAAAAAACAACTCAAGGAATTAATTACAACCAAACCAATGCTGCAGGAAATGTTAAGGGGCCTGTTGTAAACAGATCAAAGTGGGAACAGAATATAGCAAAAAAGGAATACAGCTTTAAAGAATAAAATGGCAATAAACACCTACATATCAATAATAACCATAAATGTAAGTGGATTAAATGATCCAATCAAAAGACATAGGGTAATTGCGTGGATAAGAAAACAGGAACCAGGCCTGACCTGTGGTGGTGCAGTGGATAAAGCGTCGACCTGGAAATGCTGAGGTTGCCGGTTCGAAACCCTGGGCTTGCCTGGTCAAGGCACATATGGGAGTTGATGCTTACAGTTCCTCCCCCCTTCTCTCTCTCTGTTTCTCTCTCTCCCTCTCTCTCTCCTCTCTAAAAATGAATAAATAAAATTAAAAAAAAAAGAAGACAGGACCCATACATATGCTGTCCAGAAGAGACACACCTTAGAACTAAAGATACACATAGATTGAAGGAAAAAAATGGAAAAAAACATTTCATGCAAATGGAAATAAAAAAAAAACTGCGGTAGCAATACTTATATCAGACAAATTGGACTTTAAAACAAAGGATATAGTAAGAGATAAAGAAGGCCACTACATAATGATAAAGGGAGAAATCCAACAGGAAGATATAACTATTATAAATATCTATGCACCTAATATAGGAGCACCTAAATATATAAAGCAGACTTTGATGGATTTAAAAAGCGAGATCAACAGCAATACTATAATAGTAGGGGATTTCAATACCCCACTAATATCACTAGATAGATCCTCAATAAAGAAAATTAACAAAGAAACAGCAGACTTATTGGACACACTAGATCAACTCGATTTCACAGATATCTTCAGAACTTTTCAACGTAAAGCAGCAGAATATACATTCTTTTCAAGTGCTCATGGTACATTCTCTAGGATAGACCACATGTTAGGGCACAAAAGTGGTCTCAACAAATTTAAGAAGACTGAAATCATATCAAACACTTTCTCCGATCACAACAGCATGAAACTAGAAATGAAACAAAACAGAAAAGCTCAAAAATTCTCACATGGAAACTAAATAGCAGGTTGTTAAATAACGAATGGATTAAGAATGAGATCAAAGAAGAAATAAAAAAATTCCTAGAAACGAATGACAATGAGCATGCAACAACTCAAAATTTATGGCACACAGCAAAAGCATTATTCAGAAGGAAGTTCATAGCACTACAGGCACACTTTAAGAAGCTAGTAAAAGCTCAAATAAACAATTTAACCCTGCATCTAAAAGAACTAGAAAAAGAACAGCAAGTAAAGCCCAAATGTAGTAGAAGGAAGGAAATAATAAAGATCAGAGCAGAAATAAATGACATAGAGGCTAAAGAAACAATACAGAGGATCAATGGAACTAGGAGCTAGTTCTTTGAAAAGGTAAACAAGACTGATGAACCTTTAACTAGACTCACCAAGAAAAAGAGAGAGAGGACTCAAATCAATAAAATTAGAAATGAGAGTGGAGAAATAACAACTGACACAACAGAAATACAAAGGATTGTAAGAAAATACTATGAAGAACTGTACGCCAAAAAACTAGACAACCTAGATGAAATGGACAAATTCCTTGAAACATACAATCTTTCAAAAATCAATCTGGAAGAATCAGAAAACCTAAACGTACCGATTACACCAAATGAGATCGAAACAGTTATCAAAAAATTCCCAACAAAGAAAAGTCCGGGGCCTGATGGCTTCACAACTGAATTCTACCAACTATTCAAAGAAGAACTAACTCCTATCTTTCTCAAACTATTTCAAAAAATTCAAGAGGAAGGAAGACTTCCAAGCTCCTTTTATGAGGCAAGCATAATTCTGATTCCAAAACCAGGCAAAGACAACACAAAGAAAGAAAATTATAGGCCAATATCTCTGATGAATATAGATGCTAAAATCCTCAACAAAATATTAGCAAACCGGATCCAACAATATATGGAAAAAATCATATACCATGATCAAGTGGGATTTATTCTGGGGAGGCAAGGCTGGTACAATATTCGTAAATCAATCAATGTGATTCATCACATAAACAAAAAGAAGGAGAAAAACCATATGATAATTTCAATAGATGCAGAAAAAGCATTTGATAAAATCAGGCAACCATTCATGATCAAAACTCTCAAAAAGTGGGAATACAGGGAACATACCTCAACATGATAAAAGCCATGTATGACAAACCCACAGCCAACATCATACTCAATGGGCAAAAATTAAAAGCAATACCCTTAAGATCAGGAACAAGGCAGGGGTGCCCCCTCTCACCACTCTTATTTAATAAAGTCATGGAAGTCCTAGCCACAGCAATCAGACAAGAATAAGAAATAAAAGGCATTCAAGTTGGAAAAGAAGAAGTAAAACTATCATTATTTGCAGACGATATGATATTGTATATAGAAAACCCTAAAGTCTCAGTCAAAAAACTACTGGACCTGATAAATGAATTCAGCAAAGTGGCAGGATATAAAATCAATACTCAGAAATCAGAGGCATTTTTATACGCCAATAATGAACAGTCAGAAAGAGAAATTAAGGAAACAATCCCCTTCACTATTACAACCAAAAAAATAAAGTACCTAGGAGTAAACTTAACCAAGGAGACTAAAGACTTGTACTCGGAAAATTACAAAGCATTGATAAAAGAAATCAAGGAAGATACAAACAAGTGGAAGCATATACCGTGCTCATGGTTAGGAAGAATAAGCATCATTAAAATGTCTATATTACCCAAAGCAATCTATATATTCAATGCAATACCAATTAAAATACCAATGACATACTTCAAAGATATAGATCACATATTCCAAAAATTTATATGGAACCAAAAAAGAACACGAATAGCCTCAGCAATCTTAAAAAAGAAGAATAAAGTGGGAGGTATCACACTTCCTGATATCAAGTTATACTACAAGGCCATTGTACTCAAAACAGCCTGGTACTGGCATAAGAACAGGCACATAGATCAATGGAACAGAACAGAGAACCCAGAAATAAACCCATAGCTGTATGGACAACTGATATTTGACAAAGGAGGTAAGGAAATACAATGGAGTAAAGAAAGCCTCTTTAATAAATGGTGTTGGGAAAATTGGATAGCTACCCGCAAAAAAATGAAACTAGATCACCAGCTTACACCACTCACAAAAATAAACTCAAAATGGATAAAAGACTTAAATGTAGGCTGTGAAACCATAAGCATCTTAGAAGAAAACATAGGCAGTAAGCTCTCCAATATCTCTCGGAGCAATATATTTGCTGATTTATCTCCACGGGGAAGTGAAATAAAAGACAGGATAAACAAATGGGACTAGATCAAACTAAAAAGCTTCTGCACGGCTAAAGACAATAAGAACAGAATAAAAAGACAAACTACACAGTGGGAGAACATATTTCACAATACGTCTGATAAGGGGTTAATAACCAAAATTTATAAAGAACTTGTAAATCTCAACACCAGGAAGACAAACAATCCAATCAAAAAATGGGAAAAAGGGCCCCGGCCGGTTGGCTCAGTGGTAGAGCATCGGCCTGGCATGCAGGAGTCCTGGGTTCGATTCCCGGCCAGGGCACACAGGAGAGGTGCCCATCTGCTTCTCCACCCCTCCCCCTCTCCTTCCTCTCTGTCTCTCTCTCCCCCTCCCGCAGTCGAGGCTCCATTGGAGCAAAGTTTGCCTGGGCGCTGAGGATGGCTCTGTGGCCTCTGCCTCAGGCGCTAGAGTGGCCCCGGATGGGCAGAGCATCGCCCCCTGGTGGGCGTGCCGGGTGGATCCCAGTCAGGCGCATGCGGGAGTCTGTCTGACTGCCTCCGTTTCCGGCTTTGGAAAAATACAAAAAATAAAAAGAAGGGAAAAAGAAATGAATAGACACTTCTCCAAAGAAGACATACAGATGGCCAATAGGTATATGAAAAAATGTTCAACATCACTAATCATTAGAGAAATGCAAATTAAAACCTCAATGAGATATCTCCTCATACCAGCCAGAATGGTGCTCATCAACAAAACAACACAGAATAAGTGCTGGCGAGGTTGTGGAGAAAAAGGAACCCTCCTGCACTGCTGGTGGGAATGTAGACTGGTCCAGGCACTGTGGAAAACAGTATGGAGATTCCTCAAAAAACTGAAAATCGAACTGCCTTTTGACCCAAATATCCCACTTTTAGGAATATACCCCAGGAACACCATAGAACGGCTCCCAAAGGAGAAATGCACCCCCATGTTTGTGGCAGCATTGTTCACAATAGCGAAGATCTGGAAACAGCCCAAGTGTCCGTCAGAGGACGAGTGGATTAGAAAACTTTGGTACATATATACTATGGAATACTACTCAGCCATAAGAAATGATGACATCGGATCATTTACAATAACATGGATGGACCTTGATAACATTATACGGAGTGAAATAAGTAAATCAGAAAAAACTAAGAACTATATGAATCCATACATAGATGGGACATAAAAATGAGACTCAGAGACATGAACAAAAATGTGATGGCAACGGGGGTGGGGGGATGTTGGGAGACGGGATGGGGCGAGGAAGGAGTGAGGGGGTGGGGGAGAGGAGGGGCACAAAGAAAACCAGTTAGAAGGTGACAGGAGACAATTTGACTTTGGGGGAGGGGTATACAGCACAATCAAATGTCAAAATAATCTGGAGATGTTTTCTCTCAACATATGTACCCTAATTTATCAATATCACTGCATTAAATTTAATTAAAAAAAGAGACTCTTAACTATGTTTATATGGAAAAAGTTTTAAATCACAAAAATAACACAGCACACTACTGATTCTCTATTACTGTTCCTCCTTCGTTTCCACGACTACTCATAAAAACTTCTCTATTTCAGGATAAAGTTTGATGACAAACATAATCTTTCATTGCACATAAATTATTACAATCTACTCTTTGCTTTCAACATTTATAATAAATATGCCTTGAGATTACAAAAAACTCAGGAGGGCAGAATAGATACCATCCCAATATAGCACATTTTCCTAGTTCCTGTCTTTCCCTTATAGACCTATCACTACATAATAAGTGTAAATTGTTTCAGTAACTGCTGACAAAAAAAACTATCTTAAAACATCTTTGGTAATATAGCACAGATGCAAATCAGGCAATTTCATAAATCAGGCAATTTCATGAAATATATTACTCATTTGTATTATATAAATGTCAAAGATGATCTGTTTGAAATATTTACCATGTGTTTTCAACAAAAATAGCGTTATATTTAAAATAATTTTCTGAAACCAAATATAGCAAGATTTCATTTGTTCCCTATCTTCAGAGAAGAAGGTATTCCACAGAGATGCATTCTTCAAAAAACAGTTTATCTAGGCCCTGGCCGGTTGGCTCAGTGGTAGAGCGTCGGCCTGGCGTGCAGAAGTCCTGGGTTTGATTCCAGGCCAGGGCACACAGGAGAAGCGCCCATCTGCTTCTCCACCCCTCCCCCTCTCCTTCCTCTCTGTCTCTCTCTTCCCCTCCAGCAGCCAAGGCTCCATTGGAGCAAAGATGGCCCAGGCGCTGGGGATGGCTCCTTGGCCTCTGCCCCAGGCGCTAGAGTGGCTCTGGTCGTAACAGAGCGACGCCCTGGAGGGGCAGAGCATCGCCCCTTGGTGGGCACAACGTCGCCCCCTGGTGGGCGTGCCGGGTGGATCCCGGTCGGGCACATGCGGGAGTCTGTCTGACTGTCTCTCCCCGTTTCCAGCTTCAGAAAAATACAAAAAACAAACAAACAAAAAAACTCAGTTTATCTATTCCAATACCCAAACTCATCTTACTTAAACCATTTTGGATAGAAATGTCTCAACTATGATCTGTATTTCTCTAGCAATGTAGGTAGTAAACCTAACTGAAGCACTTCCTAATGCTAAGGTTTATCACTGTGAATATGCGTTAGGTTACTGAGGTATCTTTACTACAGCAATGATCACAGCGGTACTAACACATGGAGCGCAATTTGCTCTGATTCTAACTGGTTCCATGAAGATAAGTTCTTATGGTATCTGCATTTTAAGTTTTCCTAACCCTTACCTCTTCCATTACTGTCTCTAGAGCAGGGGTCTCAAACTCCGCCGAACAATTTTGTGTGGCCCGCAGACTAATTCACGAAGTTCAAAATATTTTGGATAAAATTAAGTAAGCCTAGGAGCCTACTTGTATTTTTCATTTCTCTAGCATCCTAGCTAGATATTAGCTTAGTTAACAGCAGTTGTGATGCGAACTACAGTTTCTGGTCGTTTTGTGACACTGAGTAAACTGCATGTACGATTGTGCTTGTTGTACTGATTTTTTTTTGTTTTCAACTGCAGTGAGAAAAGTGTTGCGTAACAGTTGCCTTTTGTAGACCTAGTGCGGCCTGGCCCGCGGAATGGCTGTGATCTTGCTCTGTGGCCCACATGCTGAGTTGAGTTTGAGACCCCTGCTCTAGAGTGTCCTTTACCCCAGTGGTTTTCAACGTTTCTACACTTGGGGACCAGTAAAAATAGGAAAATTTTTTCGGGAACCACTAAAGCAGAAATCACCTTGAGCATAAGCGAATTCAACTAAGATCTCTTGGTCTATATACTCTTCATACATTAGAGTGGTTAACTCTTTCGCAGACTAGTGGACCAGTACATAGACCAGTGGTTGAGAAACAATGCTCTACCCAATCTTCTAAATCACTGCTTCTAAACTGTGGCTTGTCAGGCAGATAACCACGCAGATAATAACTAGTCAAGAACTGGAATAAACAAATTGGGCTAAGAGTCTCCATTTAAAAAGGTATCATACATTAGACTCAGTGCACAGTGTGATTTTAAGTTTATACAATCAGAGAATATTTCCAATTATTTCCTAGTTCTTGCTTATATATCAGAAGGAATGTTTTTCTGGGAAAATGACAAATAAATTATTACTCTATAGTAGCTATTATTAACCTTTCTGATCTCATGGCAAACATAAACTAATTACTAAAATTCTGCAGCACACCAAAAATATATTTTTTGTCGATCTGACATGAAAAAATAGGTATAATTTTGATTCACTCACACTGGACAGCTATTGTTGTATTGGCTGTTGTCAGTTTGTTATTTAACAATCTAAGTAAAGAAAGGTCTGTGCCCCTGAAAAAAGGTGTTGTGTGTTTTAAAAATTCTTGCGGCACACAGTTTGAAAACTGCTGCTCTATAGCAATTATTCTCTTCATACCATCTTCTCCAACACTACATCATTTAAAAAATGTCATCATTAGTAAGCAAAATCCATAATATAGTCAGGCTTACCTGAGGCACGTCTTGTGAATCGGTTTATTACTGGAGCTAAAAGGAAAAAGAAGTAGAATAATATGATTAGATAAAATCTAATACAGCTAAAGCCCTGAAAAGAACCTAAATTGTTAAGTGATCCTGTAAGTTAAATATGAGAACAATAAGTGAATAAACACTGTAAGTATATGAAAATAAAATGTTTAAACTTACTAGTAGCCAAAGAAATACAAATTAAAATATTTCACCTGTTAAATTAGTTCCTCCAAAACACTTTAAATAAAAATCCTTAGTTACAGACAGCTGAACCTACTTAACTGAAGACAGTGTAAATCTATAGAATATTTTCATAATTTGGCAATTACATCAAGTGCCAAAAAAGGTTTGTGTCCTTCAATAGAATAATTCTACTTTTTGAGATCTATCCTAAAGAAATATTACTAGAGAAAGAAAAGGCAATGTGTGTAATATAACTATTCAGGAGCATAATTTTTATAATGAAAAACATTTAGGAAACACAATTTTAAATGTTCATGTATACTAGAATCATTATTAAGTGAAGGACAACATATCCCTGATATTCTCAGATTTAAGATATGTGGTTTTGACAATTTTTCTGTAACCCATAGGTCCATGACATACAAAGGCTGCAATATAATTTCAGGCTGGTTGTGGGAGTGTAACACTCAACTAGTAAGCCTATCACTCCCCAGACTCAACTCAGCTCTGCTGTTTCTTCTTCGTTCTGGTTTTAGTTATCTCGAGAAGTGAGGTTTTATGTTTTTTTTAAGACTTTATTCAATTTAGAGAGGGCAGTGGAAGAGAAGAGAGCAGAAAGAGAGGGGAAATAGGGGAGAGAGAGGAGAGCAGGGGAGGGGAGGGGAGGGGAAAGGAAGAAGGGGGGGGGAGAGAGAGAGAGAGAGAGAGAGAGAGAGAGAGAGAGAAAGAAAGAGAGAAGGGGGAGGGAGGAGCAGGAAGCATCAACTCCCATACGTGACTTGACCAGGCAAGCCCAGGGTTTCTAACTGGTGATCTCAGCATTCCAGGTCAACATTTTATCCACTGCACCACCACAGGTCAAACCTCGAGAAGTGAGGTTTTTAAAAATTTTATTTCTGGCCCTGGCCGGTTGGCTCAGCGGTAGAGTGTCGGCCTGGCGTGCGGGGGACCCGGGTTCAATTCCCGGCCAGGGCACATAGGAGAAGCGCCCATTTGCTTCTCCATCCCCACCCCCTCCTTCCTCTCTGTCTCTCTTTTTCTCCCGCAGCCAAGGCTCCATTGGAGCAAAAGATGGCCCGGGCCCTGGGGATGGATCCTTGGCCTCTGCCCCAGGCGCTAGAGTGGCTCTGGTCGCCGCAGAGCGACGCCCCAGAGGGGCAGAGCATCGCCCCCTGGTGGGCAGAGCATCGCCCCTGGTGGGCGTGCCGGGTGGATCCCGGTCGGGCGCATGCGGGAGTCTGTCTGACTGTCTCTCCCCGTTTCCAGCTTCAGAAAAATACAAAAAAAAAAAAAAATTTTACTTCTTGGCCCTGGCTGGTTGGCTCAGTGGTAGAGCATCGGCCTGGCGTGCGGAAGTCCCGGGTTCGATTCCAGGCCAGGGCACACAGGAGAAGCGCCCATCTGCTTCTCCACCCCTCCCCCCTCCTTCCTCTCTGTCTCTCTCTTCCCCTCCCGCAGCCGAGGCTCCATTGGAGCAAAAGATGGCCCGGGCGCTGGGGATGGCTCCTTGGCCTCTGCCCCAGGCGCTAGAGTGGCTCTGGTCGTGAGAGAGCGACGCCCCGGATGGGTAGAGCATCGACCCCTGATGGGCGTGCTGGGTGGATCCCGGTCGGGCGTATGCGGGAGTCTGTCTGACTGTCTCCCAGTTTCCAGCTTCAGAAAAAAATAAAATAAAAATTTATTTCTTGAGAGAAGCAGGTAAGTTTACTGTCCATATTATTTATATAAAGAATATCATGTACTATACACAGTGTATTTAGTGGCAGAATGTCATGGATTTTTTGTAATACTTTTTAATACTTCAATATTTTCAAAACAGTAATTATAAAGTTGTTTATATTATGAAAGTAGGTCAAGTAAAAAAGGCAATTTTAGTCAGCACTATGGTCATAGTGCATGAAAAATATGGATGCACAGGAACAAGTATTAGGAGAAAACTGTCCGATGTTTTACGTTAGTCCCTGCAATCCTGCATCACCATATTACCAATGAGGGCAATTTACAGTAAGGTTTAGATATTAATTTGCTTTGGATCACACAGCCACCCTATGACAGAACTGGAGAATATGAACTTAGTTGCAAATGCTGCCCCATAAAGAACAGAAAGCAGAAACACTGATTCCTGAAATAACAATAATAGCCAAGTACTTACTTCCATATTGATACACATTGTTATTAAAGATTAACTTTTTAAATAATTCACAAATCTGCCTGAGCAGGCAGTGTAGCACTGTGGATAAAGCATTGGATTGGGACGTGGAGGACCCAGGTTTGACACCCCGAGGTTGCTGGCTTGAGCACAGACTCATCTGGCTTCAGCATCAGCTCACCAGTTTGAGTGCAGGGGTCGCTGCTTTGAGCATATAATCATAGACATGACCCTATGGTTGCTGGATTGAGCCCAAGGTCGCTGGCTTGAGCAAGAGGTCACTTGCTTTGCTGTAGCCTCCTGGTCAAGGCACATATGAGAATGCAATGAATGAACAACTAAGGAGCCGCACGAAGAATTGATGCTTCTCATCTCTTTCCCTTCCTGTCTGTCTGTCCCTATCTGTCCCTCTCTCTGTCAAAAAAAAAAAAAAAAGTAATTCACAAACCCAATTATAAAAATACTGGAGTTTACAGCAAAATTACACCCTCCAAATTAATCAAGAAAGATAAAATTCTTATAACTTATATACCCAAATAATTTAGCTATATATTTGCAAAGTCACAAACTACTTACATAAAAGCCTTTCACTGGGTAAAGTGTAGGCTATGTATGTATACTTACACTTTCATCAGTTTTCTTGAATACTTTCAAACCCATTTTTCACATTTACTTCTTAACCTAGTCTACGGAAGCCTCCCAGAAAGCTACAAGGACAGGAAATGGAGGGGATACAACAAGCTTTAACAACAGGAATGCAGGATAGGGCAGTGCAGGCTGATATAAAGGCAACATGAAGGCAAAAAACATCTCTCAGCCTTAAGGGGAAAACAGAGCAGACTTTCTCCTCCTGCCTCTCTAGTCCTCTAGTCTCTCTGGACAATGCCACCACAGCACCATGAGCTTCTGGTCTGAAATGTTGGGAAATCTTTGTTCTCTTGGGGTTCCTTAGGTTTCTGTGTCTCTCTGAAGTGCTTAAGGCAGAGATTTTCAACACAAGAGGCACTGTCATCTCAAAACTGTACTCTGGATTAGGGCAATTTTTTCTTTGTTACTATAATTTAGAAGACACCATTGGCATTTGGAGGACAACACAGAGGACAGTCCTATACTGCCGCGACCAGCGTGGGGAAGTAGAGACCTGAGTGGGGGTGATGGAGGATGAAGGAAAACACAGAGACATAAAGTCTGGGCCAGGTGGGACAGTGTGCTCTGATGGAGACACAATGATTCCAATCCTGTTTTCAGGCTGGCAATCTCTTGGGGCTTCGAACATGGGTCCTTTGTTATCCTAGTCTGATGCTCTATTCATTGTGTCACCGCTGGCCCTGCTTTTGGCGTCAATACCACGAACAGCTTTCCAGTTGTTTTAGTGACCTGCCCTGCTAGGTCCCTCAAGGCCAAGCAGGGCCCTTCCTCTGCTCTCAGCTGCACATAGGCCGGACGCATTCAGATGCAGTGGCTCTTGACACTATACAACAAAGAACTGTTCTGAATCCCACAAGTTTTGTCCCATTCTGCTTTCAAATATCCCACTGGACAGTCACATTGGCAAAATTCAGTTTAGAAACATCTGACCCTAGATATGAACACTGTTCTATGATATATAAACATGATTATTTTATACAGTTTTAATACACATCAAATTTCCCACAACAACATAAATTAAGAAATTTGGAGTGGACGATTGTATTTTGTTTTGTTTGGAATTTTACCAAAAGATGTTCATCATTTCAAGAAGTCGTGTCACGGCTATAATGCCAATTCATACTCTCAGTGGTTTCCCATGGAAGTGGGAAAATCTAACTACGTTGTCTTCTTGTGTCTTGATGCACACACCTACCAGAATACCTTTTACTTACTATAAATTACTTTCATTTTCTAGAAATTACATCCATTTTTAAACTGCAGATAGATAGGTTATATGAGTATGATTTCCATTTCCCAATTGTTAATGGGGCACAGGATCAGATAGCTGAAAAGATGGTTGCCCCAGGCAGATGGTATACAGTAGCCAAGGTAAACACTGGATTTTGAATTCCCAAAAATCCAATCCCTCATATCCATATTCTTCCATATCCACTTGCAGGGATGAAACACACATTTCCTACACAAACTTTTGGTAAGCTAGTAGTCACTTTCACAATTTTTCTAGATTTTTTAGTCTAGCTACCATGGGTGGTAGCCTTGCTAGAAATAAAGCAATGTTTGGGCAAGGTCCGCCTGATGCTCTCCCTCAGGACGCTCAGCGCAGGGAAGGGGGCAGCAGGAAGGGGGCAGGGGCTCCCACATTCCTCACCCTTGCTGATGGGGGCTGAGACCCAGGGCAGGGCACCACTGGGATCAAGAGGCTCAGGCTCCACCCACTACTGGCCTGGCTACCTTCTGTGAAATCTTGGATCAATCAGGTAACTTTGACTTAAATTCTCAATTTATAAAATATTAAAAAAAAAGACCTACCTCCCTTCTTTTGGGGGAGGAGGGGAGGCTTATGAAGAAAAAAATATAAACATCTTTGAAAGTGCCTATAAACTATAAATTTCAATTCAAATATAAGAGATGGAGCTCACACTAATGTTACCAATTTAAATTTTATTATTTTTAACATACACAAAGTGAACAGCAGTCAAATTTACAAAAAAGTTAACAGATGATGTTTTAAAATGTGACAAGTCAAATGAAGTTTTCTTGGACTCTTGATTTCCACCTTAATCTTCCTATCTATAAATATTGTATGAATATATTTACATACACCCACACCAAAAAACAAAAAGCAATACTAGAGACCAAGAAAACATAGAAGGAAAAAAATAGGAAGTATATTACGGTCTGGAGAAACATGAAATATGACTTAATATACTAAACTGGTAAATATAAGCTAAGATCTTAGTGAACCCTTAAAGAAAAACGCAGAAATATTTGTATCACTTTGACTTTCTTCAGAATGCCACTCCATTGGCCTGACCTGTGGTGGCACAGTGGATAAAGCGTCGAGCTGAAAATGCTGAGGTTGCCGGTTCAAAACCCTGGGCTTGCCTGGTCAAGGCACATATGGGAGTTGATGCTTCCAGCTCCTCCCCCCCTTCTCTCTCTCTCTCTCTCTCTCTGTCTCTCCCTCTCCTCTCTAAAAATGAATAAATAAATAAATAAATAAATAAAAAAAAAGAATGCCACTCCAGTGGAACACCGAGAGTCCCGTGTTCCTGTGAATACTGTCACACTCGTCTAACCGGGGCTTCCTCAGATCCCGACCCATGTTCCACTAGAGCAGTGCTGGTCAACCTGGTCCCTACCGCCCACTAGTGGGCATTCCAGCTTTCATGGTGGGCGGTAGCGGAGCAACCAAAGTATAAATAAAGAGATAGATTTAACTATAGTAAGTTGTTTTATAAAGATTTATTCTGCCAAACTTAGTGAAAATCCGACATAAAGTACTTGGTAAGTAATTATTATTATATGCTTTAACTTGCTTTATAAATTTTATAAAGTAAAGTTACTTCCCTACTTTATAAATCACCATTACTGTGGAACCGGTGGGCGGTTAGAAAATGTTACTAACAGAGATACAGAAGTGGGCGGTAGGTATAAAAAGGTTGACTACCCCTGCGCTAGATGATGGTCTTCATTCCTCTGCCCTCAGGAGACCCAGACGTGTAACTGCCACAAGTCCTCTTTAATCCTGAAGTATCCTCACAAGAGAAACCCTCTGAGGCTTGAGGTTAGCAGAATGAGCCTCTCTATTACGAAACCCTCCCACACTTTGACCCCACTGGTGCCTGCAGGACTTGCTTATCCTCCTACTGCTTTGTCCCAGCGCCTACGCAGTGCCCGGTGGGCAGAGCCTGAGGAGACACCTGCCGCAGGGCTCAACAAGCTCGGGGCTGTGACCGGAGGGGCTCCCCGTCCCAACGCATCCCTGCCCCTGAGGAGCCTGCCAAGGCCAGGTGTACTTTCAAAGCAGTGACTACAAAGCTTTACACCACGCAAGTAGCTACCCAACCAAAAAAAAATAGGTAAAAAAATTCCATGGAAGGCTAAAAACCTTCAGTTCTATAAAAACAAAAGCAGTCAGCGGGAAGCATGATCCTGGGAGTTTGGTCTTCAAGAAGGAAAGCCAGGGTGATAGTGGGCGCATATATATATTAATAGTTTGCATCCTGGAGCAAATGCTGGGAGAGAAGTTCCAAGTTAAAAATGAAACAGCCCAGAGTCGCGATCTGTGACCACTATACACAAACACAAATACACCCTATCTATACTGAAGCTACATTAGTTAACTGGACCTTACGCAGAAAAATGATCATGTACCCTGAAGTGAGATGCATACAATAATCTTGGAGTCAGTGGAATAATGAGCTCCCTACCCTCCAATTAGTCTCCTTTTCCAGTAATAAACACTTTCTGAATCTGTTAACTGTCTAAATGAAAGATACTAGAAATTAGGTAAATTGAAACCATGTTAATTAGTTATTTTTAACAGGGTAAATACATAGCTCAGAATAAATTAATTTCTCTTATGCCCATACTTCAAAAATTAAAAGTGAAATAACGTTTACCCTTGAACCAAGGAACAATGAACTCTTTAGAAAGATCAATAGCAGAAAATCAAAAAAACAACAAAACCTAAAATATTTTGCTACTTAACGTGATTTTCAAAGTTTCTGATATGTGTTTAATTCCTGACACAGAAAATGACCACTTATTTTCTATATTTTTGTAAAAGACTATGAGCTTTGAGCACTTTTATCAGTACTACTTAGAGATACTCTAGTTGAAAATGAGTGTTTGCGGACACACTGAGTCTCTGAAGGGCTCAGGGGCACCAGGAGCAATCCACAGCTGGAGGGAGCCCCCAAAGTTTCCCAGTCTCGGTCCTAAGTAGACAGATCACTGGCCACGTGTCCTCCATGTGCTTCTGAGCAAACATTTTGGGGTCTTCTTCCTTTCTGATTGCACAGATGCCATCAGGTGTCCAGCCCACCTGGACAGAATGAAGCAGGGCCAGAGGCAGAGCAGAGTGAGATGAAATACAGACACTTGAGCTTTTAGAAAGTGCCAGCTTTAAGGAACACAACAAAGATATGTATTTTCATTTTGTCTATTCATGAACCTCTCTATATAGATATAACTGATAACTTAAAATATTGTGGCAATAAAATATAACTATTACATTAAAAAAACACTCAGTTATTTTTGCTTATGAACTTGATTCTCCACTGTTTAAGTCATGAGAACTTGACCAAAAATGCCTATATAAACTGCAAAGTTGATGCAGTAACAGTGGCCAGAGAAGGGCTTCCAGGTACTCCTAGAGTTTTTACACAGTAGTTCCGAAGAGGAGTGCGATACAGGTAGGAAGGCTGTTGTCACAATCGCAGAAATTCACTCTCTGCTTCTGCATATGTCAATACTGTCTCTTCTAAATCTCTGTGGTCAAATATGTGCAAAGGGAAGAAGATTTACAGAGACAAAATGTTCTTTTTCTAAGAGTGAACAATGCAGACTAAATTACTAAGAGCAGGAAAGCCAAAAGCTTAAGAGTTCAAATTGTCTCACAACCATGAAGTCACAACAAAACAGACCCATTAAACGGTAATTAAAAAAAATATAAGGGTTTTGAAATTAAGAACACTGAGAAAATGATCGGGGATGAGATTATAGTCGGCCTAATCATAAAAGTACAGTTATAGAAACTCCTCCCTCCATATTTACACAGAATAAAACTGTTCCTGCTATTCCAAGTCTCAGCTTAAACTTCTCTTTAGGAAGCCTTTCTCTGAACAACCACTTTAAAGTACCCCCTCCAGTTCCTCTCAATCACAGCATCCCATCTCATTATCTTCCCAGTGGTCAGTGCTGTCTAAAGGGATGTAGAGTATTACCTTGACCTTCCTCCCACACTAGGCTCTAACCTCTGTGAGGGCAGAATCCTTTCTTGTGTGTCTGCTTCACTACTGCATCCCCAGGGCCTAGAATGCTGCTTCATATAAATATCATACATTAGGACTGACCAGGCAGTGGCACAGTGGATAGAGTGTCGGATGGGGCACAGAGGACCCAGGTTCAAAACCCCAAGTTCGTGGGCTCACCAGCTTGAGCACGGGGTCGCTGGCTTGAGCATGGGATCACAGACATGACCCTATGGTCACTGGCTTGGGCAAGAGGTGTCACTTGCTTTGCTGCAGCCTCGGGTCAAGGCACATATAAGAAAGTAATCCATGAACAACAAAGGTGCCACAAAGAAGAACTGATGCTTCTCATCTCTCCCCCTTCCTGTCTGTCTGTCCCTATCTATCCCTTTCTCTGTTTCTGTCACACAAAAAACTCCCCAAAAATAAAACATTAGGTTCAACAAATGCTGAATAGTGCTAATGAAAAATTAATATAACGGGTCACATATAATATAACAGTAATATATAAGTATCACATACTTATGTGAACAAGTATAAGTGATATTTATACAAGTATAAAATTTGTGAAACCAATAAAATAAAATAAAATACAGTACGGACTGGAAACATAAAATGGACTTAGAAACAGTAGAGCTTGACTAACCTTTGGCTTCTTGTACAAGTAGCAAAAAGCAATCCCATTTATGTCCCATAATTATGAAAATGTAACCCAGATGTTAGTGTTCAACAAAAATAATGAAAATTTCACAAGATAACTAGTGTAGAAAGCAATGGTACTTTTCAATTAAAATATGGAGAAGGGGATTTCAAGAGCATCCATGTTTTTCAATTAAGGTGAAAAACTGACATACAATGAAATGCACAATTTCATAAGTTTTGACAAATGTATACTCTTATGTAATCAACACTCCAATCAAAATAAAAAACATTTCCAACACTCTGGAAAGGTCCCATGAGTCCCCTTACAGTCAATTCCCATAGGAAACCACTGTTAGGATTTCTACCACCATAATTTAGTTTTGTCTGTCTTTGATCTTCATATAAATGTCAGATTCACTCTTGCTATTGAGAGGTTCAGTAGTTTGGAAGGAAGGAAGGGAAGGAGGAGGGGAAAGGGGAGGAGGGAAAAGGAGGGGAGTGGAGGGGAAAAGGAAGACAAACCCTCATACAAATCAGTAAAAAAGCTACAATCAGGCAGATAGAAAAACGGCAAAGACTAAGAAAAAATTTTTTTTTCACAGAAGATAAACTACATATATGATCAATGAACATAAAAAGATCCTAAGCATCACTAGTAATCAGGGAAAAACAAATTCAATTAACAATATGATTCCATCTAACAAGCATTCTATTGGCAAAGCTTGTTAAAATATGACAATATCAAATGTTAGCTTTAATGTGGAGAACCAGGAACTCTGACACTGTTGCAGAGAATGTAGACTGCAGTAACAACTTTGCAGAACAAGTATGGCAGTATGAGGTGGGCATAACCTACAACCAGCCTTCCCATGCTTAGTTCTACTTTCTAGAGCAGCAGTCTTCCATCTTTTTGGTCTCAAATTTTACACTTTTTTTTTTTTTGACAGAGACAGAGAGAGTCAGAAAGAGGGACAGATAGGGATAGACAGACAGGAAGGGAGAGAGATGAGAAGCATCAATTCTTCGTTGTGGCACCTTAGTTGTTTACTGATGGCTTTCTCATATGTGCCTTGACAGGGGGGCTACAGCAGAGCAAGTGATTCCTTGCTCAAGCCAGTGACCTTGGGCTTCAAGCCAGCAACCTTTGTGCTCAAGCTAGTGACCATGGGGTCACGTCTATGATCTTATGCTCAAGCCAGCGACCCCGGCACTCAAGCTGGTGAGGCCATGCTCAAGCTGGACAAGCCTGTGCTCAAGCCCGCAGCCTTGGGGTTTCAAACCTGGGTCCTCTGTGTCCGTCCAACGCTCTATCCACTGCGCCACCACCTGGTCAGGCTCAAATTTTACACTCTTAAGAGTTCTTTGTTTATATGAATTATATCCATCAATATTTATTGTATTAGAAAGTAAAATCGATAAGTTTTAAAATATTACTTTAAAAGCAACAAAACAATTACGTTATCCTAATATTTTTAAACACATTAACTATTGTTACCAAAACCCCCTAAAATTTAGTAAAAAAATGATTTTTACATTTTTGCAAATCTAGTATAATAAAAAACAGTTGGATTCTCATATCTGCTTCTGCCTTTAGATCTGTTGCAATATCATGTATCATGTATCCTCTGGAGAATTCTACTATATACTTATGAAAGAATGAGAGGGGGAAAAAAAGCAAAGAACATTATTATTATTATTGTTAAAGGTTTCACCCCATAGACTCCCTAAAAATGGTCTAGTGCAGGGGTAGTCAACCTTTTTATACCTACCGCCCACTTTTGTATCTGTTAGTAGTAAAATTTTCTAACTGCCCACTGGTTCCACAGTAATGGTGATTTATAAAGTAGGGAAAGTAACTTTACTTTATAAAATTTATAAAGCAGAGTTATAGCAAGTTAAAGCATATAATAATAATTACTTACCAAGTACTTTATATCAGATTTTCGCTGTTTGGCAGAATAAATCTTTATAAAACAACTTACTATAGTTAAATCTATCTTTTTATTTATACTTTGGTTGCTCCGCTACCGCGCACCATGAAAGCTGGAATGCCCACTAGTGGGTGGTAGGGACCAGGTTGACTACCATTGGTCTCGAGTGAGAGGGGAATGGTCCTCCAAGGGTACCCAGATCACACTTTGAAAACCACCAACAAAACAGTAGCACATTTGTATAACACACAGACACGTTTACTACAGCAATGTAATAATGACAAATTGGAAACAACCAAAATATTTATCAAAGAATGAATAAAGTGTCCATTTATACAAGGGTATATCACAGAGCAGTTTAAAATAAATGAACTAGAGTTAAATGAATTAATGTGACATCATCTCAAACATTGTTCTCAAAAACAAGTAGAAAGATGATAATTTACATAAATGAAACTTTTGTAAATGGCACATTAGAAAATATGCAAAATAGCACTATTTCTAATCTTAGGATAAATGACTATGTAGTGACAGCACAAAAACATGCACATAAAGAGGAAAACCACATTTATCATAGTGGTGGTGTCTGCAGAGAAGTGGAAGAGAATGGTGAGAGGGTGCACAATGGACTCCTGCTGCACTTGCGATAGTTTTCTGAAAAGACCTCAAGTGTTAAAACGTTAACATTTTCTATGAGCTCCAGGATGGCTTATGGGAGTATTCTTTATTTAGTCTCTGTTCCTTCCTCTATACTGCATATAGTCACAATTTTTAAAAGAGAAAAAATGTTCTTCTATAGTTGGTTTTGGCAAATAAAAAATCTCTCACTCGGCCCTGGCTGGTTGGCTCAGCGGTAGAGCGTCGGCCTGCCGTGCGGGGGACCCAGGTTCGATTCCCGGCCAGGGCACATAGGAGAAGCGCCCATTTGCTTCTCCACCCCCCCTTTCTCTCTGTCTCTCTCTTCCCCTCCCGCAGCCAAGGCTCCATTGGAGCAAAGATGGCCCGAGCGCTGGGGATGGCTCCTTGGCCTCTGCCCCAGGTGCTAGAGTGGCTCTGGTCGCGGCAGAGCGACGCCCCCTGGTGGGCGTGCTGGGTGGATCCCGGTCGGGCGCATGCGGGAGTCTGTCTGACTGTCTCTCCCCGTTTCCAGCTTCAGAAAAAAAAAAAAAAAAGGAAAAAAAAATCTCTCACTTTGCTCTAATGCTATCATCATCAGCCCAATCATATTAGTTCACATTATTTAAATTATCATCTTTGACATATAAAAATTGTACATATTTAAGGTGTACAACTTGCTGCTTTATTATATGCATACACTGTGAAATGATTAATCATGATCAAGTTAAGTAACTTGTCACCTCTACATCACTCCCACTGTGTGTGTGTATGTGTGTGGGGGGTGACTTAAGATCTATCATCTTAGGAAATTCAAGTACAGCTAGTGCTCGACTTATGATCACGATTGGTTCCGACAGACCGGTCGTAACACAATTTGTTCGTAAATTGAGTAGGCTATATGTACAGTATTGTGAAATGATGTTATAAAAATCTTTGTCATATTTTATCATAATTTTCTTTTATTATTGTTATATATCATAATTTTCTTTGTTCATTTTATGCCATTTGTATCATCTCTACACCATTTTGTTTCTTATTTTTACATTCGTCAGGTTTAAGTAAAACACTGCATTACCAGTACAACTGGTTTAATATTTGCAAAGACAATTTCCTCTTGGTAGACATCTTGGGAAGGGTTTGATGAAAAATATCCAAGACACAAAACACAAATTGCTGTACCGAGTCTGGGATAACAGTTTAAATGGTGCACGCGGAGATGGTAGTGCTGCCGGAAGCTGGTCTGCACTGTCATACGCCCAGCTGGGCAACGCTTGCGCTGCCAGACATGGAGCAGTCGTGGCTAGTGACTGTGGGCATAAAGTTGAATGGTCATAAGTTGCATAGGTTGTAAGTCGATCAATATTTGTATACAATCAGTACTGGTAACTATCGTCTCCATACTGTACATTAGGTCTCCAGAACTCATTTATCTTGCATTAATTGGAATTTTGTACCCTTTTAATGCTGTTTCTAAAATATTTTTTACAAAATATCCTTTACACAAATAAATGTTAAAATTCAAACACTGAAATCCTTTTGGATTCTTTTAAAGAAATTATAAGGAAATTACTTTAAGGAATTATTATGACTCAAAATTTCTATTATAACTTAGTTGGTAAACTGTTGTTAATGACAGTCAAATAATAACTCAAAGATCTGTGAATAACTCCGTATAACATTTAATCCAAAAGGACTGTCTTTTTTCCTTCTAAAAATCTAGTAAGCTAGCAATTTGTAGTGTAGCAAGTACAGAATTATGGATTTTTGGAATAAAACCACATTCTAACATAAAACTTAGGTATAAATGTGTCCTACCTTGAACTTACTTTTATAAATATTATGACATGAAGAAATAGCAACAAGCTGTCAATTTAATGCAACTAAATTTTTCCAGTTAATTTCTATTTCAGACACACATACTAATGTTTTTACTATAAACATCTGCCTCATTTAAATAAAGTGACGATTTTCAATATTCCTACCATTTGATAAGGTGTTTTAAGATTTGTTAAAACTTCAACAAAATCACAAACTTGGAGATTTTACATATACAAGTTTATGTACTCTATCAGTTAAACACTGATCCACAAGGTAGTGAGTTGATGTGAAAATACAAAGCTTTATCGCACTGCTTTTGTGACTTTTTAAAAAAGGTTAGACTAAATGTAATTAAAGGAAGGTTTGAGATTTAAAGGAGGATTTTTTTAAAGTTTGAAACAGCTTAAAAACCTAGACTATTTTTATATTTTTCACTAAGTTTTAAAGTTACTATTAATAACTGCCTTGAAAGCAACCTCTTGTTCCTATATTTCCAACCAAACTGTCCCATTCTTACAGAACATCTAAAACTTACTTCTCTTTTCCCTCCCCCCCCTTCCTTCCTTCCTTCTTTCCTTAACAAACTCATAATAGTAAGTGTATGCCAGACAGTGTTAATTCATTCAATTCTTACAGTAACCCTCTGAGGGAGGTTGTAGGAAAATGGCCAGGAATTAGACTGTTGTCCAGAGACAAGTGTTTGGTGCAGACTTTGGAACGCCAAGTCCTGCGGGGGCAGAACGCTGCCAGGCAAGCACTGATAAGACTGTTTAAAGGAAGCAGCTGATCCCCATAGCCCTTTCCCTACATACTTGAAAGGTATAAATTGATCATCCTTCTCTGCACTTGAATCTACTCTAGGCTAATCTGACCCAGGCTCTGCTAATTTGCTTGATGAACAAAGAGACCAATAAATACGATGAGGCTGCAGAGATCTGGGCTCTCAGTCCTTGAGGTTGGGAGTCCCCATACTCATCTTTTCTCTATGTTGTGTCTTGAGTGTTTTTCTTAAGTCCTGCAGCGCCTTCCTTTGGTGCATACCCTTGCTGAGCTGGTCTCAACAGCAGGTACTATCATTGTTCTCATTTCATAGATGAGAAAATTGAGGCACAGATGGTAAAGTAACTTGCTCAAGGTTCCAAATGTTATAAATGGCAGAGCCAGGAACCTGAAGTTCATACCAAGTCAAGTCATTTTTTTTTGTTTCCATTGTTTCTAATTGTTACTGTCACTACTCTTAAAACTTCAGCAACTAAAAGTAATGTTTATTTTCCATAAACTACCTGGTTTCAGAAGTATAAGGCAGAGGAAAGGGGCTCTGTTTATCAAATTAGTGGGTCAAAAAAAATGACATGAGTGTGTACAGGAAAGAATAACTGAGGCAGAAGATAACACATTCAGTTTAGGAAAAAAGTACGTATTTGGAGGTGCCTGAAGAACATGCAAGCAGAGCAGGCTGGTAAGCGGTAGGGTGTTAATCTGAAACTTAAAGATAAGGGGAGGTCCCTGCTGGCAGAGAAAACCCGGAAGGCTCCAAAGAGCAAGTGAGCCTCGAGGGGTGGGCAGGATTCATGCAAATCAAGGAGGAAGGCAGCCTGCCGGCGAGGTAGCAGAAGGCGGCTCAGGGCAACATACAAGTTCTGTATTTAAATATCCGCGGCATTACCTTTTGCCTGGAAACTATTATGCTAAGTGAAATAAGCAAGGCAGAGAAAGACAAATATCATATGACCTCACTCATTTGAGGAATCCAATGAAAAATGTGAACTGAGGAACGGAATTAAACCTGAAGGGAAGGGGGGAGGGAGCTGTTGGGAGGGGGACAAGGGAGATGTTGAGGGGTTTACTGGGGAGGAGGGATGCATTCAGCGAGACACTAGAATCTATGTGTACACAATAAATTAAATTAAAAAAAAAAACAAAAAAATACAAGTTCTGGACTTGGCAGAAGGCTCACATAAGCAGAAGCAGTAACACGGAAAATCAGAGAAAGGCAATTCTTATGTAAAAATTAAACACTCATTAACACAATCTAAAGAGGCACATGGCATGGTTCTCAACTGATGTGGTCAGAATGTCTCCTAGCCTAGAATGTGAACTCCTTGCTAGCAAGACTAGCCTGTGTACCTATGTTCTTTGCATTTTTCAGAGTAAACAAGTATCAGGCCAGTATACCAGCCTCATTTTTAATACAATGAAGTCTAAACCTATGAACCAAAGATAAGCTAAGGCTATTATATTTCATGTTAACATTTTAAAATGCATTCATGTAAAGGATTATTAGATTATTTTTAAAACATACAAACCTAAGAGAGTTTTAATCACTTTAGAAATATACACGTACAGACATTTACTATTAATCAGACATTCAGCTGAGGTTAAAGTTTATCTGAGCACCTACTAAGGGCAAAGTGCACCACACAAAGGAAAGCCTCAGAGGCGGAGAACAGAAGCCTGCATACTCCGGCCTGTCTGGGATGCAGACACCAGCCATCTGGAGCGCCTCCTCTGCAGTAGGGCATATTCATCCTGCCATACTGACACCATTAATGTCAACCAGAGAACTCACAAACATTTCTGGTAGGCTGCAATGTAAGCTAGCCTTTGAGAAAGAGTGGGTCTCGGTAGCAAGTTATGAAAAGAAGACTGGGCACTCAGGACCAGGGGAATGTTATGCAACAGTACTTGGCTACATCAATTAAGAACCATGCCATGTGCCTCTATAGCTTGTGTGTTAATAACTAATGGATATTTTCAAAAGAACAGTCTTTCTTTCATGTGTCTTTACAGTTACAGTTATTGTAATAGGTAATATAAATATGATAAAATTTTTTCAAAAGTTACAATAAAGGAGATAGTGCAAAGTCTCCCTCCTAACCAGATGTCCTCTCCAGAGATACTCATTCCTCCTCAGATACTCCATAAAACTGCATTGCTTATAAACTATTTTAAGCTTAGATTTTTTTTCAAATTCTGATTGTCATTTTCATGATTTAGTGATTCTTAAATACCTACAGTATGATATGATTCCTTTTGTCCCAAATTTTGCACCAAGAATATTGGTACTCTATAATCGAGGTTGGAGTTCAACGTAAAGACAGGAATATAGGCTTAAAAGAAAAAGCCTGGATCTTACCTTTCAGGTAATGTAGTTTTGGCTTTATTTCTTTTTTGAAGATAGAATTTTCCTCGGCCCTGCCGGTTGGCTCAGTGTTACAGTGTCGGCCTGGCGTGCAGGAGTCCCGAGTTCGATTCCCGGCCAGGGCACACAGGAGAAGCGCCCATCTGCTTCTCCACCCCTCCCCCTCTCCTTCCTCTCTGTCTCTCTCTTCCCCTCCCGCAGCCAAGGCTCCATTGGAGCCAAGTTGGCCCAGGCACTGGGAATGGCTCTGTGGCCTCTGACTCAGGCGCTAGAATGGCTCTGGTTGCAACAGAGCGATGCTCCCTGGTGGGCGTGCTGGGTGGATCCTAGTTGGGCACATGCAGGAGTCTGTCTGACTGCCTCCCCGTTTCCAACTTCAGAAAAATACAAAAAAAAAAAAAAAAAAAAAGAAAGATAGAATTTTCCTCTATTCTGCCAAAGTTCTGTTGATTCAAACAACTTAACCTAAGGAATGTCCATTAAAACACACACACATACACACACACACACACACCCTGCCTATGTGCAGGTCCTTTATAATCTAAAAGCTTAAATCAGTGAACCAAAGTTGGTCATTATACCTAATACACGAACAGAGTACTGAATTGTGGTGTATATTGTTTAGAGCTGTGGTCTCCAAAATGGGGTCATGCATGCCAAGGCAGAGCATAAGGCAATCCTTTGCCAAGTAGGAAAAATTAGAACTTGTTTACAATTACTTTTCCTTTCAAAATTTATACTGTGGGAACTTTATCATCTACATAATAAATCAATATACCGGTACATGTATAAAATTTATAAAGACACATTGGAAATGTATATTCTAATATATTCTGCAAATGAGGGTACATAATAAAAAAATAACATGTTCATTTTTAAAAATAAACATTATATTGAACTTCTAAAATATATAAAGTGCTAATCTGAGTGGAATAGGCAGAGAAAACAAACTGTAACAGGGACAGATCAATGCTAGACTAGACTACAAATTTTTAAGAAGGAAAAGTAGGTAGCTTACTTTTTGATATGTGGTTCTTTTTCAATCATGTCACTGCGGTCAGAAGTACTGAAAATGAAGGGGATGTAGCATGGTTAAGGAGATGGGCTCATCTGAACTCACACTGTCAGCTCAAATCCTGAATCCTCCACTTACATGATATAAGCGTTATAAATCTGTAAGCGGCCTTTTTCAATGTCTGGTACTTTGATATCCAAAATGTTAACAATTATTAAATAAAACAAATGTCATTTAACAAACATTAGCTTTCTATAGTAACTGAAATGAAACAGCTGAGTCATGTTTTAATTTAGGTAACATTTTGAAATGATACATTTTGGGACTAACTGAAAGGTATTTAAACAAATGGAAACTTTTTTCTTTTTTTTAATAAAAAAAAATTCTCTCAATCTCACTGCCATGAACTTTTGTCTTGGAATAGCTAATATAAATTAAACAGTGTCAGTCCCTAGCCAAATGGATACCGGAATAACTGTATACAGTATATCTTCTTGGCTCCACTTTTATGTGGAACATGTGTTCATATTTTGACCTTTTGTCTTTTTTTCTAATACAGAAACATTTTTTTTTTTTGTATTTTTCTGAAGCTGGAAACGGGGAGAGACAGTCAGACAGACTCCCGCATGCGCCGGACCGGGATCTACCCGGCATGCCCACCAGGGGGCGAAGCTCTGCCCACCAGGGGGCGATGCTCTGCCCCTCCGGGGCATCGCTCTGTTGCGACCAGAGCCACTCTAGCGCCTGGGGCAGAGGCCACGGAGCCATCCCCAGCGCCCGGGCCATCTTTGCTCCAATGGAGCCTTGCTGCAGGAGGGGAAGAGAGAGACAGAGAGGAAGGAGAGGGGGAGGGGTGGAGAAGCAGATGGGCGCTTCTCCTGTGTGCCCTGGCCGGGAATCAAACCCCGGACTTCTGCACGCCAGGCCGACGCTCTACCACTGAGCCAACCGGCCAGGGCCCAGAAACATTTTTAAACAGTAGCAACTAAAATGAATTTTTTTTAGTTTCCAAACATATGAAGCTACACATGGCAAAGCCTATTGCTGAAACATTTATAAATGTTACACCAACTGTGTTTATATATCTGATTTTTTTAGATTTTGTTTTCATGCAAGCCATGACCTACAAATTTTAGATCAAATTCTTTCCACAAAATAATTACATAATGGAGCAGTCTGAGTCATTTTGAATTTCCAAAACACAAAACTTGCCCCCATAAAATAAAGATAATGATTGGCATCATAATGAGATTTTAATATGTGGTTCTGTGACTATCCCAATCCCAACAAAATGGTATGGATTAGAGTGGAAGGACAATAAGAACAGAGCCAAGAATATGATGATATAACCCATTCAACTCAGAAAAACCACTGTACTCCTTTTTGTTTTCAACTGTCTCTTCTTAATACAAAAATAAAGTCTAATATGAGATTTCATTGCAATGAAAAAAAATGGTAATTCTGAAGGCAAAAGTACAGAAGTACTAAGCCTAGCCCAGCAATTTTCAATCTTTTTTATCTCATTGCATACAAAAACTAATTACTAAAGTTCTGTGGCACACCAAAAAATCTTTTTTGCCAATCTGAGAAAAAATAGTTATAATTTTGATTTATTCACACCAAATGGCTATTGTTGTGTTGGCTGTTTTATTTGACAATTTAAGGAAAAAGAGGTAAGTGTCCCTTACTAAATAGTCCAGTGTTGCATGTTTTAAAATTCTTGTGGCGCCTGACCAGGCGGTGGTGCAGTAAACAGAGCATCGGACTGGGACACGGAGGACCCAGGTTTGAAATACTAAAGTCACCAGCCTGAATGCAGGCTCATCCGCTTGAGCATGGGCTCACCAGCTTGTGTGTGGGGTCACCGGCTTGAGCGTGGGATCATACATATGACCCCATCATCGCTGGCTTGAGCATGGGATCATACATATGACCCCATGGTCACTGGCTTGAGCCCAAAGGTCGCTGGCTTAAGCAAGGGGTCACTTGCTCTGCTATAGCCCCCTGGGTCAGGGCACGTATGAGAAAGCAATCAATGAACAAATAAGAAGACAAAAGAGTCTCAATGAAGAATTGATACTTCTCATCTCTTTCCTTTCCTGTTTGTCCCTATCTGTCTCTGTTCTGTCACACACACAAAAAATTCTTGTGGTACCCCAGTTAAAAATCAGTTGGCCTAGCCTTTTAAACATTATCTAGCACCTGGATGGAAAACAGAAAGAATTCATAATATGTAAATTAATATAAATAGCACTCAAAATTTAAGTTCTAGTTCTATGTACAAGAAGACCAAAACCAACTCAATTTGGATAACGAATGTGTCTCAGCTGCTCTGTGTTAACATTATTTTTAAAATTTATTTATTGGCCCTGGCCAGCTGGCTCAGAGGTGGAGCGTCGGCCTGGTGTGTGGAAGTCCCAGGTTTGATTCCCAGTCATGGCACACAGGAGAAGCGACCATCTGCTTCTCCATCTTCCCCCTTCCTGTTCTCTCTCTCTCTCTCCTCTCCTCTTCCACAGCCATGGCTGATTCGAGCAAGTTGACCTCGGGTACTAAGGATGGCACCACGGCCTTACATCAGGTGCTAAGATAGCTCAGTAGCCAAGCAACAGAGCAATGGCCTCAGATGGGCAGAGCATAGGGGGCTTGCGGGCTGGATCCCGGCTGGGGTACATGCAGGAGACTGTCTGCCTCCTTGCCTCTCACTTAATAGAAAAAAAAGTTATTGATTGAATTTTAGAGAGGAAGGGAGAGGGAGATTTTATTTAACAGGCAGAGCATACATGACCAGATTGATGCTCTGCCTGTTAAATAAAATAATTACATATTACTATGGAATAGTCTCTAACAAAAGGATTGATTTTTAAGAACTCTAGAGAGAAAACTTGAGAGAATAATTTTTTCTTAAAAAAAAGGAGTTGACTCTCAAAACTTTCTGCAGTGAGTGGATGAGTGAATCATCATAGAATCCTACCTTCCAACTTTCACATATTTCTGTTCCAGGTCTCAGCTCTTTCTGGTACCACATTACTCTATACCAGTGTTTCTCAAAGTGTGCGCCAGGGTGCACTGGTGCACCCTAGAAGATTTCCAGGTGCGCCCTATGGTATTCCAGAGAAATATGTGCCTGTTGGGGACCAAACAACTAATAGGGTTTTTGGAGTTTAGATTTTGGGGGGACAGAGGTGTGGGGAATTGGCTGTAAGCTGACAGTCTGCCCAACCCGCCACCTCACTTGCCTGATTAGGTTGCAAAAGGCTGTTAAGCTGTGGTGTTAGATTGTTTATACTACCCTCCATGTTCCCCAGAAAGACTGGAGGCAAGTTTCTTCTATCCTTTGGTGTAAAGCTAAGATGATATGTATGGTGGGGTTTTTTCTGCACTCAACACAATTAAGAGTAAAAACAGAGGAATTCTTCAATGTATGGACGAGGAAATGAGAGTTTGCCTTTCAAATATACTGTATGCCCAAACATTGAAGAAATCGCTAGGACACATTAGGCTCATGTTTCTCATAAACAAAAGAATGAAAAAACTTAACACATTCGTGCCGGGACCTGCCGAATTTACCAAATCTTACTAAGAATGTATCTATATATATATAAAAATAACTTTTTTTCATTTTTTATTTAACCCCTTTTTACAAATTCTAAAAAGCATAACTCAAAAAATGTAACATAAAAATATTTTTTAATGGTAGAATAAACTTAATTTTGTCATATTTATTTTGTTTAATTACCATAAAAGCATGCTTGGACTTTATATTTTTTTAATATTTGACTTATTATAACATATTTCTCAGAAATTTGTATATAGTATGCCTATAATTATTTGTAGGATTTTAAATGTACCCTGACTTCAAAAAGGTTGAGAACCACTGCTCTAGACACTAATAAAGTAGACCCTGCAATCAGTTACTCAATCTCCTTAATTGAACTCCTCACTCTCCAACAGTGTATCAAGTCCAACCTCCACCAGACCCGTTCTCTGTTGCTACTCCTCTCATTAAATTACTTCCTGGATTACAAAGAAACTGGTCACTGATCAAATCAAAGGTCTCTTGTTAGCATTTACACAGTTTAAAAATAAACACATTTGTTTTTTGACACAGTTATGAACAAAATCGTGACAGCTGAAAAATTACCAGAATCTGTGACGGCCCTGGTCAGTTGGCTCAGTGGTAGAGCATCCACCCAGCATGTAGAATTCTGGGGTTTGATTCTGCTCAGAGCACACAGGAAAGTGACCATCTGTTTCTCCTCCCCTTCCCTTTCTCTGAGTCTCTCTTCCTCTCCAACAACCATAGCTCAAATGAATTGAGCATATTAGACCCCGGTGCTGAGGATGGCTCCATGGAGCCTCCACCTAAGGTGCTAAAAATAGCTTGGTTGCCAGCATGCCCCAGAGGGCAGAGCATTTATCCCAGACAGGGGTCACTAGGTGAATCCCAGGGCGCATGTGGGAGTCTGTCTCTCTATCTCCCCTCCTCTCACTTAAATAAATAAAAATTTAAAAATCTCTGAAATGAAGATTTGCAATAATAAGTAACCATTAAATATTTATTCCATGCCCATTTAGACACAATATGTCACTTTATTTGCAACCTCAAATGTAAAGCTTAGAACTATCACATTAAATAATAACTAAATAGTTTTAGCCTAACCAGGCTGTGGCGCAGTGGATAGAGCACTGGACTGGGACTTGGAGGGCCCAGGTTCGAATACCCAAGGTCAACCAGCTTGAGTGCAGGGTTGCTGGCTTGAGTCTGGGATCACAGACATGACCCCATGGTCGCTGGCTTGAGCAAGGGTCACTCACTCTGCTTGAGTCCCTCCCCCTCAAGGCACATAAGAGAAAGCAATCAATGAACAACTAAGGTGCTGCAATGAAGAACTGATGCTTCTCATCTCTCTCCCTGTCTGTCTGTCCTTATCTGTTCCTCTCTCTGTCTCTGTCAATAATAATAGTAATAATAATAATAATAATTAAAGTTTGATTTTTAAGATAAGTAGACAATGGAAGTATCCCATGCTTCCATAATTGTCTAGCTGCTTTATTCTGCATTCTATTCAGACAAAGTCTAGTTCACTCAAAGAACCCTTCACAGGTCCCAACTGATGTCACTCCTCTTTCAGTTCCTGTCTCCCTGCCTCTTCTTGCCTTTCTCCTTTTACCTCCCTCTGTAACGTTTCTGAAAGCCTCAAATAAAGGATGAAAAAGAGTTTGAGAAAGGACACTATTTCAAGTCCTTTGATTTTCTAATTTTAATACTAAAACAATTCACTAAATACTACTATCAAAATTAATAATGTTTTTCATTGTCTACTTTGAAAATCACAATTGTCACCTATAACTCAAAATATTTTTTAAAATCTCTAATATCACTGGTTTATGCTCATAAGTAAAATAATGGCTTCAATACTTTAACCATTTGTCATGAATGATGTAATCCATTTCGGGAGGATTTAAAACTACCACATTATTTCTAATACCAAAAGACCATTAAGTCTCATTAACTACAAAATCCTGGCACTTAGCTATAAATCATGAGTTGAAAGATTGTGGGGGTTTTTGTTTTGTTTTGTTTTACTGTGCTACATAATTGCACATTAAATCCTAAGTAGACCTGCACATAAACTCATTTCCTACCTCATCTCTCTAAAAAGAGCAAATGCTAGATTGATTTCCACCAAATACAGTGAAATTGCTATTCTCCAAGGAAAGTTTACCCCTCTAGAAGATTTCATGTTAATGAAATAATTTGTTTAACATACAATCAACGTTTTATGTGTCCTATGGGCCTTAAAATATCAAATATTAATTCATTTAGCCTTGTAGCAACTTTATGAGGTAGGTACTATTAGTATGATAACATGTCAACATGTCCACCACAGCCCTTCATACATAAAAGAAAAAAAATGTTGCCTAAATTTAAAGTTAACCCCAAAACACTAATTTTCATGAACATTTTTCAAACTGATTAAGTGTATTTAAGATGTTGATATATTAAAAGATATTTTAACTTTTAGTCAGTTAAGATTAACCACACAACTAAAATTTCTTCAGCTATATGTTGACAGCTATAAGCAGTAGGAGGCAAGAGCTGACAATCGGTTGCTTCATCTCATAATAATCTCTAGTTGCCATAAAGTTCCTACATTAAGGGCACACAGAAGGGAGCCTAATAAATCAGCCAAAGCAACAATTCTTTAAAGCTATAATTACTCTCTACAATTTCCTGCTATCAGTCAGGCCACGAACTCAAAAGATAAACATACTTCTTACTTTGAGTATGAACATAATTAAAAATATTTTCACAGCAGATTCCTGGGAAGTCAATCTGTCTATTGTCCCTACTACTTTGCCATCATCTCATTTTAGGAAGATCACATAAACCAGGGGTCCCCAAACTTTTTACACAGGGGACCAGTTCACTGTCCCTCAGATCGTTGGAGGGCCGGACTATAAAAAAAAAAACTATGAACAAATCCCATATGCACACTGCACATATCTTATTTTAAAGTAAAAAAACAAAACGGAACAAATACAATATTTAAAATAAAGAACAAGTAAATTTAAATCAACAAACTGACCAGAATTTCAATGGGAACTATGCTCCTCTCACTGACCACCAATGAAAGAGGTGCCCCTTCCGGAAGTGCAGCCGGATAAATGGCCTCAGGGGGCTGCATGCGGCCCGGGGGCCGTAGTTTGGGGACCCCTGACATAAACCTTTCAACAGATGGATTTCTGACTTTTATTCTTCAAGTTACAATGAAACTTCAGTTCTTCTAACTCTAAGAGCTTATCTAAGAAAATTTTTACAGACACATGACTATTCTTCTCCACTCTCCTTCAACCATTTCTTCTCACAATAACTTTGTTCTTAGTCTCCCACTGCCAAAACCACAACCTCTACCACCACGAGCTTCAATTTTCCAATACTTTGCATGATTCTGAGGATCCCTTTAAACTGTAAAAAGTTAAAGGTAGATAAGATTCTTCAACAAAGATTTGACATAGGTTAGAGCAGGGGTCCCCAAACTACGGCCCCCTGAGGCCATTTATCCGGCCCCTGCCGCACTTCTGGAAGGGGCACCTCTTTCATTGGTGGTCAGTGAGAGGAGCATAGTTCCCATTGAAATGCTGGTCAGTTTGTTGATTTAAATTTACTTGTTCTTTATTTTAAATATTGTATTTGTTCCCATTTTGTTTTTTTACTTTAAAATAAGATATGTGCAGTGTGCATAGGGATTTGTTCATAGTTTTTTTATAGTCTGGCCCTCCAACGGTCTGAGGGACAGTGAACTGGCCCCCTGTGTAAAAAGTTTGGGGACCCCTGGGTTAGAGTTAAGAGGATTAAGTCAGTTTTCATGTGGTAAATATCTATTTATATACCTTTGACATGCTTGCTTATTAGTGTATGGTTCTTTATTTCTGGCTTGATATCCACTTTAAATTATTTTCCGCAATATAGAAAATTACTTCTTCCATATTTTATATTAGTTTATTTTTCTTCTAGGTTGACTGCTTTTCATATACCCATATATTTTTTATTTTGTTTTGGCTACTTGTCAATTTATTAGAGTATTTTTGAATTTTATTTCCTTAATTTTATAATTTCAGCAATTTCACTGAAGAAATTGTTAATCAACCCAATGATGCCTATGTAAAACCACTACAGGCATTGTTTTTTTAAAAGTTCATGTTACACTGCTTTGCTTTTATACAACACCTACATTATTGCATACCTATTTTCACTAACCAAAAAAAAACTCCAAAGAGGATTTTCACTTGTCTTTTTGTTTTTTTAGCAAGAGAGAGAGAGAGAGAGAGAGAGAGAGAGACAGGAAGGGAGAGAAATAAGAAGCATCAACTCGTAGTTGTGGCACTGCAGTTGTTCACTGATTGCTTCTTATACGTGCCTTGACCAGGGGGCTTGAGCTGAGCCAGTGACCCCTTGCTCAAGCCAGCCCCTTGGGCTCAAGCCAGTGACCTTGGGCTTCAAGCCAGCGACCTCTGGACTCAAGCCAGCAACCCCACTCTCAAGCTAGTGAGCCTGTGCTCAAGCTGGCATCCTCAGGGTTTCGAACCTGGGACTTCAGCGTCCTAGGTCCATGCTCTATCCACTGTGCCACCACAGGTCAGGCAGGATTTTCATTTTTATGAAGAAAGGCGAGAAGCAAAAACAGCATTCAGCCTTTGTTTTGCAGCAAGCCACAGGAGTGGCACTGCTTTTACTATATGTCAGTGTTATTTTAGGTTTTATGTGCTATTTGGCATGATTTAGTAGGTTATTCTTTGGGTCAAAAATTTTTCCATATAAATGGTACAGTTGATCCTTGAGCACCACAAGTTTGAATTACATGAGTCTACTTACATGCAGATTATTTTTAATACTGTAAATGTATTTTATCTTATGATTTTCTTAATAACCTTTTTTCTAGCTTACTTTATTATAAAATACAGTATACAATACATATAACTTTAAAAAATGTATGTTAAAAAATATGTATGTTAACCAATTATCACTAAGGCTTCCAGTCAACAGTAGGCTATCGGTAGTTAAGTTTTTGGAGGAGTCAAAAGTTAAGCATGGATTTTCAACACCACGTGAGTTGGCACCCCTAATGCCCCTCCTCCTTCCTTTTGTTCAAGGGTCAACTGTAATTGCTTCTTCACTTTCTAAAAGATTTCACAGGAACTCTCTACTTTCAGATGGGAGAAAGAGGTAATTACCATAGACACCACTACAAATTGGTACTAATCCAATTCTTTGGCCTGTAAAATCTAAACTCTTCTAATAAATTCCAGGCCTGGGGACACTACTCTTTCAGAAGTGACAGGTCAAGCTTTATGCACCTTTTACAGAATGGGTAAGAAAGAGACAGTCTCCATTATAGGTTTCCTTAAGAGTTCCCCGAAAGGGGGATCACCATACACCATTACTCTAATACCTAAAAACTGCCCATTTAACCAGAATTGACAGAAAACTAAAAACAGAAATTAGAAGTGATAAAAATAGAAAGGAAAAAAAAAAAAGGAAATGGGAAAGCTATCAGCAGAAGCGTAAAGACCACATTCACCCATCTATTTGGCCTGGTGCCATCAATGGCCATACTACCAGACCCTAGCTGGCTTGTTTGATTCAACCACCACTGAAACATCGATGTCATATTCCTGATCCCCATGTGAGTCAATGGGCACCAGTGTCATGGTAAAAATCTTGCCTATTTGCCCATTCTCCCATAAATACCAGTTACTTGTCTTAAAGAGATTCATGAGAATGGTATGAATAAATCAATGCAATTTTATCACCATTACTGGAAGAATAATCAGGAAAATCTGACCCGTGAGTTAGCCAATAATATCAGTTTAATTTAGGAAGAACTCCCCAATAGGCTTGGGTCAGAGAGGTGTAAGAAACCAGGCTCCGCTACTTACTAACCCTATGTGTGACCTTGGACAAGTTCATTTTTCAGAGCTTTAAAGATAAAACACATTAAGGTAGGGTTTGACATCATGTAAATGCTCAAGTGATGTGAGTCCCACACCCTTCGGGAAAGAAATGCTCAAGTTAAAGAGTATACAAGGATGTAGCCAAGCTGACCTGTATTCTAATCCTGGTTTTGCAGCATACTAACTGAAATACTAGGCAAGTGCCAGTCTTATATTTCTCATAAAGCTGGGATGATGAATTGAAGCATTTAGCTATTGCCCAGCACACACTGAATATCAATAAATTGTTAATAGGAGAAAGATATCATTATCAGCACTGTCTGCTGATCAGTGTTTCTCAAAGTATAGTCAGGAAACTGAATAGTATCAGAAAGACTGGGAATGTCTAAAAAAAACCCCAATAAACAAACAACCCATGTCCCAGTCAAACCTATTCAAAAAAGTTTTCCGAGAATGGTATCTGGTAATATTCATTTCTGAACCAAACTTCCTTGAGGTGCATACTAAGAGTTAGAAATTACTGATCCAGCTGGTCTTGTGCTCTGTCACTAAATTAAGACTTAGCTTCTAGTGCTTATCCTTTACTACGCTAGAATTACCCTGTATGTTTTTGTTGTTATTGTTGTTAATATTTTGGCACTGTTGTGGACCTAGACATTAAATTGATAGGCCCACTCCTGCTCTGCTTCCCAAAGGCATCACTTTGACTTTCTTTTCCCTCTCTGACCAGAAGTTGGCACACTATGGCCTTGTTCTGTGGCCAATTTTGTATAAATCCAATCTCCAGAGGGAATATGTGTTCAACGGGTTTTTTTAAAAACAAATATGCATGCCATAGAGACCAAATGTTGCTCACAAAGACTAAAGTACTTACTGCTTGAGCTTTTACCAAAAAAAGTCTGCCAGCCCCTCGTAAGCCTGTAATTGTTTTTAAACTCCAGGTCTCAAAACACTTTACTTTAAGAAAAGAGAATTGAGTGTAATAGAACATATTCTAGTAGATATTTTCTACTGCACCTACCAGAGGCAAGTACCATTGCCTCTGAAGTGTGTGTGTGTGTGTGTGTGTTTAAGTCCTTGGGGGCAGGGCAGGAGTTAACAAGTGTAACTGATTAACAAGTCTTTATTAAAACTTACACTAATTTTTACAATAAAGATGCCTTGGACAATATAAAACCATATAAAATGATCCCTGCTGTTTAGAAGTTAATAGCTTATTGTTTCATTGCAAAATAAAAATTAAATCTGCTTTGTGTATAATATACATTGCTGTAAGGAAAAAATGGAATCACCAATGCCAATACTTCAAAAGCATTATACAAACAAAATATTTTAGTTATACTAACCATATTGTATTGAGCATCTATAGGTTCTTTAACAAGTGCCTTAGTTCCTAGTTTCCTCCAACCTTGGAAACTAGTCCTTCTTTCCTTTGTGTGTGTGTGCGTGTGTGTATATATATATATATATATACACACGCACACACACACATACATATACATACACACACATTTGTGCATGCATGTGTTGGAAGCATATAAAGAAGTATTAGATGTTTCTGTCCTTTGTGTTATTCACTAATGGCTTCTTCTCATTTATTTGAAAGATGTATTTCTTTAACCTTTTCTCTTAGTTCTAGTAAGAAAGACATTTGATTAAATTCTTGTGCAAAAAGAACAATTAAGACTGATGAAAAAAATTTAAGTAACAATCTGTTCCTTTATCTTCATAGAGCACTAATTTCCAGGGATTTTGTAACTGTTTAGAAAAAGCTAAAAAAAAATGTTATTTTATAACTTGTTTCAATTTTGCAAAGAAAAGAAACACCAACACCTTCCTAGGTATATACACAAGAAAATGACACTTGAAAATGTTTTCATTTATGAAATGGCTGCAGGCACACAAACCACAAGCAGTGTAAATAAAAGCTGGTGCAATGCTGAAAGCACGTTTGCCTTATACCACAAAGAGAAACAGTTGCACACTGCACACCATGTTGTTTCAGCTGGGATGCCATAAAGATGGGATTAAGGCATCTGTGTCAATACAGGAGGCTGAAATGTGCGTGTGTATGTGTGTGTTAGGGAAACAGGGTTGTAAGCAGAAGGGGTGGGACTTGCCAAGAGCAGCTATTTGAGAAAATTCCCTTTTCTTTCCCATTCATTCTTTCTAGCTTCAGTGGCTGGTACAGTCCTTACAATTACTCACAGGCTTTTCATTCTAAAGACAATTCACAAGCTTTCAAAACTTCCTATAGTGTTTTTCACACACTTTTATTTTTTTAGAGCACCAAATCAGTCAATATTTCTTTCGTATAAAAGGCAAACTATTAGCCTGTTTCCTCATTCAAAAGACCAGTGTGCTAAAGGCTAAAAAGGATCCTTTGTTGTGTATACAAAAAGTAACACGACGCGGCGGTATAGATAAATTAGAAAAATAAAAGGTTACTTTATTTCCAAGACTGTCAACGCTATTAACCATAAATTCAGCTCTGCCCCAATTTCATGCTTTCAGAGAATTTGCCTTCCTAACCACAAAGCCGATCCAATTGAGTACCCCTCGCCTTTTCGCTGTGGACACTCCATTAATAAATATGAGCTAAAGAGGATGCCAAGTGGGCCAGTTTGCTTTACGCACACGGTATCTGTCCAAAGGAATTATCTCTAACAACAGTGAAAGTTGTCTTGCAGATGCCCACCCGGCACCGGCTGTCCTCTGCTTCTCAGCTTGGGCCAGAGGGGCAGACTGACAGAGAACCCTTACCTTTCCGCTTCCCACCTCCAGAGGAGGGTACTAGGGGAAAGGCATGACAAGAGAGCAGAGTAGGCAGGTGGGCGAATGGGAGAGACAGAAATGGATGCTGAGGGGGTGGGCGAGATGGGATAGTGGGGAAGGAGCCTGCGGGGAGAGGTAGGTGAGCACAGCTGAGGGATGGAAAAGCACACCGGAGCCAGGCGATGGGACAGGGGGCGCGCAGGGGGTCGGTCCTCACCGGTGAACGCCCCTGCGTCCGCGGCCTCCTCCTCCTCCTGCTCCCCGTTCTCGGAGTCGGTGTGCATGGGCTCCTCGGCGAAGTTGACCTCCTTGCTGGGGGTGCCGCCCCCGGCCGGGGCGCCCACGTCCCCCCATGCCCTGCCCTCGTGGCTGGAGCGCGCGGCGCCCTTGCGCTCGTTCTCCTGCTGCAGGCGCGTGAAGTGCTGCAACGCGAACTCCAGCAGGTCCGCGGGCTGGTGCCGGAGCACCTCCACGGTGAAAGCCTGCAGCAGCTCAGTCAGCCCCGCCGGGATCTCGATGCTCATCCTGCCTTCCGGGCGGCGGGCGCCTGCGCGCCGCCCTCACCCCTCCCCTGGCAGGCCTCGGGCCCCGCGCCCCGCGGACGGTGCTGGCGGCGCTACCGGCTGTGAGCGCGGCGCACCGGGAGCCGGCTGCCCCGCTGGTCCCGCGCGCGGCTGCTGGGTGCGGTGGCGGCAGCTGAGCGAACGCCGCCCGGGAGGGCTGCCTGCATCTCCGGCTCCTCCCGCTCCCGCCGCGGCCGCTCCTCTCCCCCGCCCGGGCCGCCCCGCCCCCGCCTCCGCCCCACCGCGGCAAGCAGGGGGAGCTCCCGAGCGCGCCCACGTGATCCCCGGAAACCATGGTAACCCCGCCGGCGGGCGCCGTGTGCCCGCCAGTCTGATGGCTTCGGGGCTGAGGGCACTGGCGGGCGAGCGCGGGTTTGCGAGGTACGCTGTCTCTGCGAGCGGCGGAGGCGTTTGCTGCCCCCCCCCCCACCACCACCACACACGCTCCCCAGGGTTGTGCCCGCCCCCCCGACAACAGGCCGCGCCTCGCGGTCCACCTGTGCGCACGCGATGGAGCGGGCGGGCTGCACGGCCGGGCTGCACGGCCGGATTCTTACTCGTCACTCACCACTGGGAGCCCACGCAAAGCTGGTGCGGCGCGATTTGCCCAGAAACTTCAGTCTCCACCTCGGTAGTGACATTTTATTTTCTTCCGAGAATCTGGTTGCGTTGATAAGTGTTGGTCATGTCTTTTGTTTAAAGTCATGGAATAGTACTGTTTCTCTTTTGGACAAAGAAATACTACCCCCCATCTTTGTAACACCTTTTTCTTTTACCACGTTTTATCCAGCCTTTCTCCATTCATATTTTTATTATTTTTGCTTTAAGGATTCTAATCCATTTTCCACACTATGAATTTACTACTATTTATTGAGACAAATGCACCATTTATTGTGAGGCACTTATCAAAGTTAGTTGATATCCTTCAAATAGAGTAGTGCAGGAACTGGAATAAAATCTCATAGTTAGGACAGATGATCCTAAAGCAAGAAAAACTTTGCTTGATTAGACTTATTTATTTTAAATAAAACTTTCTTTTAGGCCTTGAGTGATTTTGAAAGATATCTCTCCAAAATAATAATACTACTGTATAAAGAGAAATATAAATAAAGATGTGTGCTTTCAAAGTAGAAATCTTGACTTTGAAATGAGACTAATTATGCAAATGTTTACAATTTTGAATTATAAAATTGTCTTTTGCCAATTAAATGCTATTTTAAACCACATACTTCATTTTCTGCAGTGACCACCATATTATTGTAAATAAAATATTTCAAGGGCAAGCTCATTTAGTTATTCTGAGTTATCTTTCTACCCGCAAAAAAATAAATACATGACTCAGGAAATTTAGAGACTAGAAATCCAGATGTAACAAAATACTCCCATTTATAAAATATATCTCGATATTAACCTTTTTTATTAATCCAATTTGAATTCACTCCATGAATGAATGTTTTTTCTATTTTTGTTTCTTTTCAACCTCATAACAATATATTTTTAAATATAGTAATGTACTTGTGTCAAGCATTTTCAAAAGCATGCTTTCGTTAAATATGATTCTCACGGGCCCACAATATTAAACTAATTACATAAGCATTATTAACTGTATAAATCTAGTAATTTAAGACAAATTTACATCATCTGTGTTTAGTCATGATGTTTTGATTAAGATTATCATTGTTTGCATGTGGCAGAAAATGCAAAATACAGTATCTTATACAAGACGGAAGCTTATTTCTCTATAATGTAAAATGTAAGCAGTTCAGGGCTATTATGGTGGTTCCATGATCAGCAGGCACACAGGCTCCTTGAAGCCCCCTGCTTTGTAATCCTCAATTTGTGGTCCAGAATTACAGCTCCATATTCAGACGTCTCATCCATACTTCAGCAACAGGAAGGTGGGAAAGGGAAGGGAACTTGTTCCCAACCCCACACACCCTATCTCTAAGGACGTTTCTAGGAAGTTAAACAGACCTAGTACTCTTATATCCTCTTGGCCAGAATTTAGTCAAGATGGCCACATCTATGGTGTGACAAATAGCATTTTCCAAAAGTGGCTGCAAAAATACCCCCTGTTCTGTGTGCTCTTCTGTGCCACTCCCCTATCAAGAGTTGAAGTATTAATTCCTTTCCTCTGACTCTGGACGGACGTGTGATAGACGTTATCCCGGTATGACAGGAACAGCCAATGCTGTGATTCCCTGTCTGAAATTCTATCCCACAGAATCTGTGAGCATAATAAAAAGGTTGTTTTAAGCCTCCTAGTTTCAGGGTAATTTGTTACATAGCAATTGCAACTGAAACGCATGGCTATAAGGAAAGCTTGGAAATGTGGTCTTTAATTTGAGCAGTCATGTACCAAGTAAATATTTGCAGATCAGCCAGAACCAATTGTGGGAACAATAATCAGTATCTGTCACAATGCTCACACCCTTCCCACCAGATATGGCAGAAGAAAAAAAGCACTCTTTTTCCAGTTACAAGAGCCATATTTCAAAGTAGTATCTTGCTTTATGTTCAAAAATGCATTTAGTCCTTTTTGTTACTCTATGAGGCATGGTAAACGTCTCTATGATCAACCATACTGCCAGTCATTTCTTTAGGGGTATAGAAGTGAGTCAAACATGAAATGTGTAATTGGATTAGATAACCTATACCAGGGGTCTCAAACTCGCGGCCCGCGGGCCGCATGCAGCCCGCCGAACAATTTTGTGCGGCCCACAGACTAATCCACGAAGTTCAAAATATTTTGGATAAAATTAAGTAAGCCTAGGGGCCTACTTGTATTTTTCATTTCTCTAGCATCCTAGCTAGATATTAGCTTAGTTAACAGCAGTTGTGATGCGAACGACAGTTTCTGGTCGTTTTGTGATACTGAGTAAACTGCATGTACGATTATGCTTGTGCTTGTTGTACTGATTTTTTTTTGTTTTCAACTGCAGTGAGAAAAGTGTTGCATAACAGTTGCCTTTTGTAGACCTAGTGCAGCCCGCCGAAGGGCTGTGATCTTGCTCTGCGGCCCACATGCTGAGTTGAGTTTGAGACCCCTGACCTATACTGTGATATTATTGTACAACAGTATAATAATATTAAAAGGTGACATTTTGGATTTAAAATATCTTTGCAGATAGCTCCCTTATAACAATATTTATTTGCATTAATTCTTAAATCAATAAACATGACCTGAAAAAGTAAAGCTTGATCCTGATATTCCTTTTATGTTAATATTGTTCTTAGAACAAATGCTCACTTTTCAAATAATAGGCTGGCTTTTATTCACTACCACATAACCGTTTTGGTAATGTATGATTTTCTTTGCCTTCATTTTATGAATACTTCCTTTTGAACCTTGGAATGCAGAGACTGGCTTGTGGGGACTTTTTATCTTTGAATTCTTTAAAAGACAATGACTGATATGGATTCTTTGGTGGTTGATTTACAAAGCAATTTGCATTAGTTTCTCAGAGAACCAGAAATAATGATAAGGGAACTCCAAGAGTTCAGCATTGAAATAAAATACTACTGCTACCAAATTTGTATTCATGCATTAAAAAAATTTAAAAAAATATTGGCTAAAGACATCAATTTGTTTATATGCAGCTGCCAAAACAGGATAATAGCATGGACAAGTCAATAGTTTGGGTAAGCTTTACAAAGGATAATAATAACTATGACCAATCTATCATACAGAATTTCTTATCAATATTTGAGATGTATCCTGATCAAGTGTCTTTGCTACAAGAAATGTATATGCACTCAACGGGGGAAAATAGGCAAATTGAAAGGACACAGGAGCTATGTGTGTACAGGGCCCACTGTGGCCATCACTGTCAGTTTCATGTACCTTAGCAGTATTGACTGTGGGTTTGGTGTCTCCAGTTCATATTTTCAAGAGACAATCCAATTAATTGGCCTTGATCATCCAGTAGATTGGCTGGCCTTGAATGAGAGCTTTTTACCTGATGAGGTCAGTGTGGCCAGTGCGGTGCAGGATAAGGAAGAGGTCAGGTAGTATAAATATGACAAGGTGAGCCTCTTCAGCAGACAGAAAAGTGCAAAACTTAGGCACTGCAGGTGGTACAGTCACTTCACAACTTATCTGCTAAAAGATGCGCCTCATAGCCTAAAAAATTGAGAATGGTTGGACTAAGACGAAATAGAATTGTTAACTCTAGATGCAGCTTTACAAAAGGTTGTGTCTGAGGACCCATTTCTCAAATCTCAGCAAGCCTGGAAGCACCTGCCTGGCTCCCCAAAGCTCAGGTGCTGGCTCTACCTCCTGACTCACAGGTTCAGTAGGTCTGAGATGAGGCTGGGGTATTGGGAATTAGTGTTTCTGTCAAACTTCTAGGTGATGCGTAAGCTGCAGGTCTGGAGACCACGCTTTGAGATCCACTACACTATGATCTCCAAGGGAGAATTGATATTCATACTAAAAACAGCTGCTTGAGCGCAGGGTCGCTGGCTTGAGCGTGGGATCATAGACATGATGACTCCATGGTCGCTGGCTTGAGCCCAAAAGTCACTGGCCCAAAGGTCACTGGCTTGAAGCCCAAGGTTGCTGGCTTGAGCAAGGGGTCACCGGCTCAGGCTGTAGCCCTCCCCCATCAAGGTACATATGAGAAAGCAATCAGTGAACAGCCAAGGTACCACAACAAAGAATTGATGCTTCTCATCTCTCTCCCTTCCTGTCTGTCTGTCCCTTTCTGTCCCTCTCTCTGTCTCTCTCTCTGTCTCTGTCACAAAAAAGAAAAAAACCCAGCTGCTTGAAGTAACTTTTTTGCTTAACATCAAAGCATATTTTTTCATTGGCTAAATTAAATTAAATGTAGCTTCATTGTTCTGTTCTCCCTTAATGGGTTTTGCAAAGTTAAAGAGATCCTCAAAAGCAACAGAGAATATATCCTTAAATGGTACATTTCATAAATAGAAAGTGGGTTTCCTATTAAGGACTAGTTTGGACTCACAAGTTTATCTCTGCTTCCTGAAATTCCACTAAAATAGTGGCAAAGGGAATGGAGAAAATAGAACTTTAAACTTGTAAGCACAAGAGAACCATAATAAAATTTTTTAAAAAAATTTAAATTATTCAGCCTTAAAAACGAAGGAAATTTTGACACACGCTACAACATGGAAGAATCTTGAGGATATTATGTTAAGTAAAATAAGCCAGTCAAAAAAGACAAATACTGTATAATTCCACTTATATGAGGTATTTAGAGTAGTCAAAATTTTTAGAAACAGAAAGTAGAATGCTGATTGCCAGAAGGTGAGGGGTGGGGAATGAAGACTTGTTTAATGGGGAAAGAGTTTCAATTTTGCAAGATGAAAGAGTTCTGGGGTTGGTTGCAAAGCAGTGTGAATATACTTAACACTACTGAACTATAGAGTTTAAAATGATTAAGATGGTAAACTTTGTTATATATATTTTTCCACAATTTAAAATTAAAAATGTTTGGCCCTGGTTGATAGCTCAGTGCAAAGAGTATTATTGGTCTGGTGTATGGACATCCTGGGTTCGATTCCCAGTCAGGGCACACAAAAGAAGCGACCATCTGCTTCTATCTCCCCCCCTCCCCCTTCTCTCCTTTCCCCTTCCGCAGTTAGTGGCTCGATTGGTTTGATTGTCAGCCCAGGGAACTACAGATAGCTCAGTTGGTTTGAGCATCAGCCCCAGATGGGGGTTGCCAAGTGGATCCTGGTCGTGGCACATGTGGGAGTCTCACTATACCCTCCTCTCACTCAAAAAAAAAAAAAAATTAAAAATGTTTTAATTACAAAAGAAAAAGAACAGGAGAAGAGACAAGAGCAGATGAGAATTGTCTATGAGAATTTTGTAACTAACTTAGCAAATTAGAGAATGCTGGGACCTAACCTTGGGTGAGGGGTCAGTGAGAGGAAGCCAACAAGAAGCAAGATCCCACCTGTCTCCCAGAGCACAGGATCTGGAGACATGGGGTGCTTCTGAGGGGTAAGGTGCTTCTGATTAGTGAAATGTTTGTATAGGGAGCTGATAACACAGTCCACCCTCTGGCCCCTCGTCTGTCCACCACAGGCCAGTGACTGCTGTCCTTCATCTCCAGCAGAAGGTGGAGGAGCTGGCTTTCTGTAGAGGTTTGCACAGCTGATGAGGTACTATACTGAAAAACAAGGGAATTGATTCTGATTTGGTGAACTACTTATCAGTGGCCTCCTCCTTTCACTTGAAGGAAATGTTTACCTCATGTTCTTTTCTTCAACCATTCCCCAACCACCTTCATCTGGATTCATCCAACCAGGGGATGAGAGAAGAAACAATTTGTTAAGTATTCCTTAACCCTCTCATCCAGTTAATGATGTCCCCGTCTCTTCCTTCCCCCTTTGCGCAGCCATTGAGACTAGTTAATCAGGAAAGAGTAGATTGTACAGTCACCACCCCAGCCAATGGGGCAAGACCCAGCATAGGGCCCACGTTAAGATTGAAAATAGAACCCAAACTCCTGACCACACACTTGCTGGCTGGCTTTCACTAGGGGCAGCACACCCTTCAGCAGATGTTATTAAAGTTGCTTTGCCAAGGTATTTTGTCTTCATGAGTCTTGCTTAATTCTACCTCTATCTAACACACTGGACTCCCAAATTTATGAGAACCAGATTCATACCCTCCCAGGCAGGGAAATTAAAGAATTCCTCTTTAGGGAACTAACAAGCCTAAGGGACAAGAAGTACAGATGCTGATATTTGAGGCTGAAAAACACAGCTTTCTGTCTTCTTACCCCATTGTGAAGCTCCCCAGTCAATGGCCACAACCACCTCTACATACTTTGTAAACATGAGGCCGGGTAATAGTCAACATTGTCCAGTAAAAACTTTTAGTATGAATGACTGGCACCAAAATAAATGAACTAAAAAAAAATGTACCTCAAAGAAGTAAAGACCACAGTGAACAGAAAGAAAAATTCAAAAAGCACTTTAACATCCTTAGATATACAATAATAACAATAATAAAATAGCATTTATCAGCTACTGTTCAGAGCACTTTTATCTATTTTCTCATTTAATGTTCATAAGAACCCTATGAGATATATGTATATTATTACTCCACAGATGATAAACCAAGGCACAGAGAGGGCAAATAACTTGTCCAAGATCATAGCTTACATATGGTACTGGGAAGGGACCCCAAGAAGTTTGGCTCTGCAGCCACTATTCTATAGTAGGAAAGAATAAGAAATAACTGCTAGAAATTAAAACTGTGATTATACAGCCTGGCCTGTGGTGGCATGGTGGATAAAGCATTGACCTGGAATGCTGAGGTCACCAGATTGGAACCCTAGGCTTGCCCGGTCAAGGCACATACAACAAGCAATCAATGAACAATTAAATTGAAGCAGCTATGACTTGATACTTCTCACTCTTCCCCTTCCTGTCTCTGTAAAATCAATAAATAAAATCTTTAAAAAGGAAAAAAAAAAACACGTGATGATACAAATATCTATAAAAGGGATCAAGATAAGTGTAAGGTCGGTGGATAGAGGGATAGTCATGTGGAGAACTCAGACCCGCCCACTTTGGCTAGGACCGCCCACAATCAAGCCTGCCAAAGGAAGCTTCCCAGGAACCATTTGGAAAGAAGCGATCATCTGCCAGCCAGTGAAATTTCACCACGTCATAGTAGCTCCACTTCCCTAGAGGGACCCTTTAAATATCTCCCACGTGGTTTAATCCGTGCAACTTCCCTAGCCTCCATCTTTCTTTTCTCGGGGCCAGGGAACCTTGCCGGGCGGGGTGTGCGCTCTGTACTCAATAAAGCCGTTTATTATTCCACACTTTGCGGCTCCGGCCCTCTTCCTTCCTTCTCGGCGGGGAAAAATACCTTACAATAAGTTAAGAAAATTTGTTAGAAAATAGAACAAAATAAAAAAATTTAGGAAACAACAGAGAAAATTTTTAAAAAGCTCAATATAAGTTCAAGAAAAAAATTGTTAAAAATATCATACAGGAATTTATCTTATAATTGAAAGATACTGGTTTCTAGATGAGAGGGGCCCATTGACGGGCTTATGGATAGGCCCTTGGGACGGTAAATAAAAACTCCCTCACCAAGCCTTTAATACTGAAATTTCAGGGCACTAACATAAGCAGAAGAATATAAAAGCTCAGAATATCATCAGACTTCAAAGCAGTAGCACTGGAATCTAGAAGACAATGGACAAGTATCTTCAAAATGCTGGAGAATTCTGTATCCAGCAAAATAAAGGTAGAATGATGATATTTTCAGATGTCAATTTTTTAATAATAAAACTATCCATTACTTTTTCTCAAGAATCTGAGTAAATTTTATCAAAACAAGGAAATAAACTGAGAGATGGGAATATATAGGCTCCAGTAAGCAGAAGAGAAGTTACCTATGCTTCTATCATAGGTCAACCAGCCTGTCTATGCCTGTCCTCTCATACCTGTACTTCTGCCTGTCAATTCAGAGTTCCATGTTCTATCCACCTGTTCCCTCTGACCTCAAGGAAACTAACTGCTGTGTATTACCATCTCTTTCTTGTGCCGTTGTTTCACTTTCAGCTGGACTACTTGGTAGCACACAGACTCCATGCTGCTTGGTATTTGGGGCTTGTAGAATATCCTCCCTAAGTGTGAGTAGTTCCTGTTACTTCCTTCTAGGCAGTAAAAAATGGCAAAGATGAAGAGATTTTGCAGGTAAACTAAGGTCCCAAAGCAGTTCATTTTGCATCAATCCAAAATGAATTTATCCAGGGCTGACTTAATCGGATGAAAATCCTTTAAACAGGGATGGGGCTCCTGAGGGAGAGACTCCTTGCTAGCTTGATGGAGTGAGAAGCCCTGTTGAAGAAGCTGATGGGAAATGCTTTTTTACTTAGTTTTCAGGCTGGTTCTCTTTTGACCTCCTTGTCCACGTCTGGATAGTATAAAAGTCTTATCCTCTTGACCTCTAAATATTGAAGCACATCAAGTCCAGTGTCTATAAAAATTATTTATATGTAAATGATTCTCAAATTTATACCTCCAGATTACCTCTCTGAACTCAATACTTTTTTTCTTCAACTGCTTTGCAATGTCTAATGGCACCCGAGACAGCCTGGTCCACACTGAACTCTCCATTACTAGGTCTGCCCTACTCACAGCACCTGGAACAATGCCTGCAACAGAGCGGCACTCAACGTTTATTGAGTAAAAAGACAGAAGGAGGGAGAAAAGAAAGAAGTTGGGGGCATGCATGCAGCAGAAAGCTTAAGGGAATTTTTGGGTAATGGTGAGGAAGAGCCTAGGATAGCTGAAGCGGTAAATCAAAGACATACAAAAGGATGTCTCTGAGGAAAAAGAGAGGCCCTGATAAATTATCTAATGTGTTTGATTGTTTTGCAAAACACTACACCTCTGGCAGATGGTTTGGGAAATGAATAAAAGATAGTTTCAGGGAAAACTAGATAACAAGAAAACAGCACAGTCCACTCCAGGAAAAAACAGAAGGTTGAGCAAGATAGGAAATAAAATCAAAGAGCACTAGGTGTCTTAACCATAAGCAATATTTACATAGTCAAAAACAATCAGAACAGCCAATACTGATAGAACCAGAAAGTGTGGTATGGTTATACAAGGGCAACAAAAGGGAAAGGGAAGAGTGTAGCTGTGTTTGTGTGTCTGTCTGTGTTCTGGGAACACAAAAGCAAGAGCACTAAATCCTCGTGTTCAAACAGGAAGTCAGCAGAAATGTCTTAAGTGGAGCAGCAAGAAATTGTATCATATATATTATTTAGAAACGTCATTAAATAGCAAAAGAAACAGCTTAAATAATTGAAATTGGTTGCTTCTGGGAAATGGGAACGAAATACTTATATTAAGAATATGAATTTTTATAGCAGGTCCTAAGTTACAGGGATCCCCACATTTCATGAAACTCCTTTTTCTGGGTTCAGGGGACCCTATAGCTGAGATTTTCCAGTCTTTAGTTAGTGGGCTAAACATCTGTGGGAAATTCTAAGCCAGCATCTTCAGGTTCTATGAATTTTAGAACTTAGTTGTTCTTAAGACAGGTAGCCACTTTTTACAGGGAAGGACCTTCAAAGTATTCATTCTCTAAATATTCTATTTATTGTACGTCTAAGTTTATGAAATTTTCCTTTGTTTTGTAATACCTTGTCCTATCAGTTATTTCATCTTTTTTACACCTTGTTTTCTCTCTCCAATTTAGTTGCTCCATTGTCACTTGTGAAATTCAAGAACAAAAATTCAAGAACAAAAATTCCCAGATTTAGAATTCTCTTACCAGTCATCATCCAGACAAGTTAGAATGTTCTGGTTTTGCTTTCCGTCCTCTTAGAGCTAATATGTGCCTCATTTAAAGAGTGCTTTAGCCTTTACCCTGCCTCAGAGTCCTTGTGGCTTTTATTTGTTGAACTGTATGGTCTAGTCTAGTAAAGTCTATTTGGCCTTTTTCTTGCCAACAGAAACAAATTGCACATGTGTCAAAGCAGAAGGGGATGCTTGGGGTGTTTACATTTTATACTGCTCACAAAAATTAAGGGATATTTAAAAACGAATATGAAACAATAAAAAAACATTTGATTTTTTTTTATTAAACAAGAACATCAGAAAAGTAAATGACAAGTCAAAGAAAGTTGCTTGATTCTGCAAATGAGATGCAAAACCAACTTTTATATCATTGGTAAAAATGCACTATACAAAAGGCTAAACGTACTGGAGTATCCGCACGTTCCCTGATCCCCTAATTTTTGTGAATAGTACATTTACCATTTTAAAGGTAAAACCTCTGCATTTTCATCTCTTGTACTGCCTAAGTTCTAGAGTTTGTAAAAACAAATGTAAGCTGGGCATAAATAGCAAACAGAGCTAGGTATTATTTTGGGTATAGTCAGGGTCATTTATATCTTTTTGTACATGAATGTTGTTGTTCATCCATGAGTAGTCCTTGGTGTTACTCCTGTGCAGATGACTCTAAAATGATTCAGACTTTTAATTCATTCATCTCTTTTAACCACTGAACCCACAATTCCATTCACGTGCTGGAAGCCTCTGCTTGGCTATGTTGCCAGCATCTCAAATTCAATCACCAAACTTGTCAGAAACAAAAGTTAAGCTCTGCCTTTTTAGAATTGTTCTCCCTCCTCTGTTCTCTCATCTGTAGGTAGCATCATAACACCTCCTAGGCGCTGGCTTAGACTCAGTCTCTGTTGACCTTTGCCCTCTACATCCCAAAGTGGATTAGTTGTCAAATCCTGTTGATTCTATTTCTGTGGTTTCTTGCTTACATTTGTCCTCTCCATGCCATTCCTGTCTGTCTGTCTGTCTTAGCATTCTCAGGCTGCCACTGTGGAGTGGGTGGCTTAAACAACGGAAGTGTATTCTCTCACAGTTCTGGAAGCTGGAAGTCTAGGATGAGGATACCAGCATGGGTAGGTTCTGGGAGAGCCCTCTTCCTGGCTTCTCATTGTGTGCTTACATGGCCTTTGCTCTCTGTCTCCTTCTTATAAAGCCACCAATCCTATTGGATTAGGACCCCATCCTTACGACCTCATCTAACTTTAATCTCATAAAAGCTCTTTCTGCAAATACATCCCCAACATTGGGAGTTAGGGCTTCAACATATAAATATGGAGGTGGGGGGGAGCGCATTTCAGTCCATAGCACAGTAACAGGCTGGGTCTTCACTGCTTGCCAGAGTGTGGCTTCTAATTTGCCCTCCTGTCTCCAGTCTCTTATTTCTAATTACTGTGCACATCATTTTGAGATCTAGTTATATTTCTGGTTATACCACTTTTCAAAAAAAAGATGGCTGTCTAATTCCTGGAGAATAAAGGCAACCCTCATTATCATGAAAGTTAAGGACTTTGATAATGTGATCTCAACCTAATTTCCTAGCTTTAGCTCAATGTCCCCATCATGTTGTTTTTACAGCCAAACTGGAACATTTATCATTGTCTTAACATGTCTTTCAATCTCCTGCCTCCACACCTTCAGGTGTTTGACCACTTAGAAACCCTCCTGCTTCTTCCCCAGTCAGAAGACTTACCTCTTGGTCAAATGCTACCCCCTCGTGAGGACTTCCTTGATCCCCTGGTCAGAAGTATTCATTTCCTATTTGGTGTATCCTTTGTACTTGTATTACAAATTTTTGTTTTATTTCTGGAATTATGTGGTCTCCTCTGGAAAATAGTTTGATGGAAGCACTGGGTTGTGGCTTGGCTTGCAGAGGGTATAGCAGAACCCTGCGGGGCCTAGACCAGCAAGCACTCATTGAGTGTTTGTTTATATGAGCCATGAATCTATTAATGGAATGATAATACTTCATAGTCAAGCAGACATAAGATAGTATTTAGATTAGTGATTTTCAAGGTATGTTAACTGGAGTATATTCAATACCTCAGTGTTTGACAAAATATTTTATTTGAAGAAAAGGTTTTGTTTGAAATATTTTAGATCATTGATTTTACTCAATTTCTTCTTTTTGTAAGTGAGAAAAACCAGGCCAGATGAAAATTGAAAATTACCTTCCCAAGGTTTCTCAACTATTAATCAGTAAGATTCTGATATATAAACGGTATCATTTAAAAATACATACTTGTATCACTTCTTGGCCTTTTGGCTAAGATCAAGTGAAAATATATACTTGTAGAGCTGCTTAGCGACCTCATCCTTTGTAAGATAGTACCCTTCTAATGGAAAAATTAAGATAACATCTGAAACAAATCATAATCACTCAGTAATGGCACCTAAAGTTAAATCTTGTTAAATCATTTTTTTCTAGGCTCTGTTTGGTACTGCAAGACTATGAAAAATTGTGTTTTCTCAGGAAATGTGTTATTCACCATGGATTCTAATAAAATAAACCTTTGGTCTTAAAGGGCTGGACACAAGCTAAAAAATCACATTATATGTAGTGAGCAAAGATTTGAGCATATAGTATTCCCCATGATTTCTGAGGGACTATATCAAATTAAGACCATTTAGTAATTAGGACATCAAATATATTTACTCTCAGTTTATGCTTGCATGAATGATAATGTTAATGATATGATGGCATTTTTAGCTTTTTCTTAGTTCTCAATTAAAAAAATTTTTTTAAAACCAATCCCTAAATTCACAAGGTCTCTAGAAGACAAGGAAGGATGAAGGAACTTGGAAAGCTACTGCAAGTGTTGTTTTTACTGCAGTGTTACTTTACAGTAGAAGTTCATGCAGTAGGAGCACAGCCTGACAAGGCTTATTTATGTATTTAAATAGAACCTACTGGGGTTGATATACCATTTTTTTTTTTTTTTTTGCTATTAAATAGAGTCAAACATAAGCACAAGGCTGCCAGAGCAGGAGCAGCTGATACCATTGTAAAGATCCCTGGCCCAGATCGGAAGCCCCAGAGACGCAGTTGGGAAACATAGCCATTTTCCACAGGACTTCCTCTCTTAAAACACTGTCTCTTCTAAGTGTGCAGGACCCCCCACCTGGCCTCCCCAGCTGACTTTATTGTGTATTGCAGGAGCCTCTAACTTAGTGGGAAGTGGATCAATGTTAGTCATGAAGAAAATACTTGACACTCTTTTTCTTTGACTTTAAACTGCCAGTGCTTCACTGATAAAAATTCATAAATATCTTTAATTCAAGGCAATTTTCTGGGTCATATTTTAGAAAAACAAACTCTAAAGATTCACAATTGTAATATTTTTCAAAAGCCAATCTTCCTCCTTGCATTATTTATATATTGATGAGTTTCTTCAATGAAATTCTGTTCATTTTTATAGGTCAAAGTTATTCACTGTTAATGAATAAATTTAAATATCCCCAACCGCTATTTATATATTTTTGTTATGCATTATTTTTACTCATTAGAGAGGATTTTCTTCCTGAGACTTGGATGGACTATTTTAGATCAATTCCTTGAAAATCCAGTTTATTTCCTTGTTCCTATGGTCAGTATTTTCTGTGATCCACCCTCCTTCTGCTTCCTACTTTTTTTTTTTTTTTTTTTTTTTTCTGAAGCTGGAAACGGGGAGAGACAGTCAGACAGACTCCCGCATGCGCCCGACCGGGATCCACCCGGCACGCCCACCAGGGGGCGATGCTCTGCCCCTCCGGGGCGTCACTCTACCGCAACCAGAGCCACTCTAGCACCTGGGGCAGAGGCCAAGGAGCCATCCCCAGCGCCCGGGCCATCTCTGCTCCAATGGAGCCTTGGCTGTGGGAGGGGAAGAGAGAGACAGAGAGGAAGGAGGGGGTGGGGGTGGAGAAGCAAATGGGCGCTTCTCCTGTGTGCCCTGGCCGGGAATCGAACCCTGGTCCCCCACACGCCAGGCCAACGCTCTACCGCTGAGCCAACCGGCCAGGGCTGCTTCCTACTTTTTAAGTAATAGTTCCCTGAACAGAAGAATTCTATTTAACCTTCTGTTTTCCTTTCAAGACTTCCAGATAATTTTGCTATTTGGATTTTCATAAAATATTATTTCTGAGTCTATTTGTCTTTCTGTAAACTTAGACCCTAAACACCTAAAATTTCATTATTTTTATCAATCATCAGTTTTCTACAGAGAGCTCTCTGGTTCTATCCATTTTCTCCCTTGAGTCGGGTCTCATTTATTCATACTTTCTTTTCTTTCATTTTTTAAAAAATTTTATTTATTGATTTTAGAGAGAGAAGAGAGAGAGAAAGTGAGGAGGAGCGGGAAGCATCAACTCATAGTAGTTGCTTCTTGTATGTGCCTTGACCAGGCAAGCCCAGGGTTACACAGCCTAGCCACCTCAGCATTCCAGGGCGATGTTTTATTCACTGTGCCACCACAGGTCAGGTTGCTCATACTTTCTAAATTGTGTTTGAGTTCATTGACATCCCTGTGTCCACTCCAGCATCCCCATTTTCTCCATTTAATCTACAAGTAACTTACTTCTTTCTTTTAGTTTCCTGTTAGTTTTCCAATGCTTTTCTATTTTAGAAAAGTCAAACACATTTCTTTAAAATATGCATTTATCGTGTCATGGCTCAGCTCTAATGAATTTCCTTCCCTTCTTTGGAAGTTGTAAGAGGATGACTGCAGTGCTCACATACAGCATAAACTACAATAAAAACAGACAAAAGGAGTACTGAATCCTGAAGTTCTGTGTTCAAATCCCAAACCCTCTATAATTAGCTTTTGGTCACGTTGTTGCCTTTTGGGAGTCTCAGTTTTTTTCTATAAAATGAAGGATTTGGATACTAGATAATATGTAAGATTCTTTTCAGGTCTAGAGTTCTATAATTCTACCAATATCTCAATAAAATTACTTTATATTCTATACAATGTACATACATGTTATAATTTTAAACTCTATAGGAAATCAACTCTGTTTAATATTCTTGGGGTTTTTTAGATTTTATTTATTGATTTTTAGAGAGAGGATAGAGAAGAAAAAGAGAGAGAGAGATGAGGGAGAGGAGCTAGAAGCATCAACTTGTAGTGGTTGCTTCTCGTAAGTGCCTTGACCAGGCAAGCCTGGGGTTACAAACTGGCAACCTCAGCACTTCAGGTCAATGCTCTATCCACTGCACCACCACAGGTTAGGCTGTTTATTATTTTTTTTATTTAATATTCCTGCCAATTTTTGTTTTATGTTCTTTCACCTTTAAAAAATTATACTCTTAAGACTCTAATAAAAACTATTTTTTTTCCTTTTTTTTATTAATTTCACTAGGGTGACATCAATAAATCAGGGTACATATGTTCAAAGAAAACATGTTCAGGTTATCTTGTCAATCAATTAAGTTGCATACCCATCACCCAAAGTCAGATTGTCCTCTGTCACCTTCTGTCTAGTTTTCTTTGTGCCCCTTCCCCTCCCCTTAACTATTTTTCTTTTTATATATTTTTATTTTCATTTCCTCAGTCACTCTGTATATGTTTACTCTGCATCTAGACCTGTATATTTGTTACCAAAATGAAAATATGATTCACCTGTTCTTGTCATCCTAGTAAGATTATTTTTGTAGGCTACAGCTGACATGGACTCTTTCTCTAGAAACAAATTTGGAATTATACTTTACATATTATTTTCTCCTGTTTTTGTTTGTTTGTTTGTTTGTTTGTTTGTTTTAGTGAGAGAGACAGAGACAGAGATAAGAAAGGAGAGAGATGAGAAGCATCAACTGGTAGTTGAGTCATTTTAGTTATTCATTGATTGCTTCTCATATGTCTTGACTGGGCAGCTCCAGCTGAGCCAGTGGCCCCTTGTTCAAGCCAGTGACCTTTGTGCTCAAGCCAGTGACCATGGGGTCATGTCTGTGATCCCACGTTTAAGCTGGTGACCCTGCGCTCAATCTGGTGAGCCTGCTCTCAAGCCAGCAGCCCTGCACTCAAGCTGGTGACCTCAGTGTTTTGAACCTGGGTCCTCAGCATTCCAGATCAGCACTCTATCCACTGTGCCACCCGGTCAGGGTCTCCTGAGTTTTTACACAATATAGACTGCTACCGTTACTAATTCTGTCCTCTTTATTTATAGTTTCACTTTTTCCTAATCAATAGATTTCTGTTCTCTACTTTCACTAATTATACACAGAAATTTTTGCTTATTAATGTTTTATTGACATTTTACTGTTCACTGTGTTTTCAGAGTTTCTGTTGTTATGCATATTGCAGAGAGTTTCATGAATATTTTTTGCCGTATTTTGAGCTTTATCCACAATGTGTTTAAATTCCAATCACATTTTCCTAGCATTGTTATATATTTAACACAGTTTCAAAGCAACCCATGTGCTGGCTCTATTTTGTGTTGATGACGGTCTCCTGACACAAAGGCTAGCTTTCTGTTCATTTTACATATTATTGGTTTTAAGATAATGGAAAGTCTTGTCTATCATTGTTTTGTAGCATAATTTTAGGGCTGAGGTGTTATTCTGCCACTTGCTACTACTGGTCTTTGCAATTAAATTATGATAACAAAATTTAATGTGAACTCCAAAATGTTGAGCATCTCCAATTACTGCTATTCTTTTGTTAGCTTCCTTAACTTAAGTAGTCAAAGGCACCGGGCGCATAGTTTTAGTATTTCTCTTTTCTCCAGAATCAGGCTATGTATGCCAAAGGCTTATTTCAGCAGTAGGAGAATTATTTGCCAGTGCCACAGTAAGCCAGTCTGGTCCAGGAACTCTCTTCTTCCTCCATGCACTCTCAGACGTTTGCCTCTGCCACTTAAAGTCCAGTTTCCCATTAGGAAACTAAACACTACAATCCCAGAGCATTAGAAGGAGTCCTGTTTCAACCCCTAATATTTGTATAATTACCCGAGGCTCTCTTTTCAGGCTGGACTGTACGGACATGAATCACTTCAAGAATCTTGGTGTCACTCACAAAGTTATTGCAGGCTTTTCATTTTTCTGGGGGAAAAAGAACAAGGTAAACTCTCATACTGTTCATCTTTTCTTTTTACTGGTATTTATTTATTCACTTATTTAGTCTCTTACCTAGAGAGCTAGCCATCAAACACATAGCCATTTTCTCCCTTCTCTGACTTATACATGTAAGTGTATCTAAGGAAAACTTCCTTGAGTCAGTACCCTCCTTCACCTTTTATAAACTTGCTTGCTCTGACGTGGCTTGGCCATCGCACTGTGCTGTTTACATTTACTCAGTGGCTCTTCTTCCCAGCACTCAGCACAGCTGCTCTTGTATCACAAGTTTTGCTTGTCTGGGAACAAATGATTATCTTTCTATACTGTTCAACTTGTTTTTTTTTTACTTTGTATGATAGTCATATTTCTTCAGCTTGGCTCTCCTCCTTAAATGTCTGCCACCTTTGAGTCTGTGAAGAGGAAAGCTGAATGGAAAGGAATTAGATTATAAAAGAACCCACATTTTAGATGACTGACAGCAACCAAATATCAGAATCACCAATTGGGGCACTTTCAGCAGAGACTTCAGAGGGCCCCCTCATCCTGTATCAAATATATCATAAAGCCACAATGATAGAGTTTCATAGGGAGACATTTATACTTAGCAGGAAGGGCTTGTGTCATTCACAAAGGCCCAAAACAGAATTGTTTGACAAGAACAACTTATCTTCACTGAGCTTAAATCTTTTGTTGAGATAGGTAATGACTAACACTTTGGTTATTTTATGGAGCCTTACTAGTCTCTGATAGCCATCCTCTCCCCAAATATTAACATTGAATTAGCAAATCTTCCTTTAGCTTCTAATCTTCCAGATTTCCTGCCAAGACTCACAAGAATTTTATCTGTAAAGATCAACTCTTGGAGCTTAGAGGTGGTTTTAGGGAAAAAAAATATGGTAGAGAACTCAGTACTTTTTTTAAGAACAGTCTCTCTTTCTATATATATACAGGGTGGGCCAAAAGTGGGTTTACAATTGTGAGTGCGCAAAACACAGAGTTTATTCTTTTGTGTGTGTGTGTGTGACAGAGACAGAGTCAGATAGAGGGACAGATAGGGACAGACAGACAGGAAGAGAGAGAGACGAGAAGCATCAATTCTTCATTGCGGCATCTTAGCTGTTCATTGATTGCTTGTTCATTGATTGCGTTCTCATATGTGCCTTGACCGGGGGCTACAGCAGAGCGAGTGACCCCTTGCTCAAGCCAGCGACCTTGGGCTTCAACCCAGAAGCCTTTGGGCTCAAGCCAGTGACTTTTGGGCTCAAGCCAGCGACCATGGGGTCATGTCTATGATCCCATGCTCAAGCCAGCGACCCTGTGCTCAAGCTGGTGAGCCCACACTCAGACCAGATGAGCCTGTGCTCAAGCTGGCAACCTCAGGGTTTTGAACCTGGGTCCTCTGCATCCCAGTCTGACGCTCTATCCACTGCACCACTGCCTGGTCAGGCTAGAGTTTATTCTTGTTCGTTATTATTTATTATTGTATTATTTTCCATACAAACAACGGTCTACTCTTGCCCCACCCTGTGTATGTGTGTGTGTGTCTATCAATCTTTGCATGAAATTAGGAATGGTGATGTTCTCTTAATTTCAGAAGTCAGTACCGTAAAGAGTAATCATATTCTCTCACAAAATCTTGTTCTAACACCATAAGTAGGGTATTGGGCTGGTATAAACCATGATCTGACCAGAGTGACACTTTGCAAGTTTTTTATCTATAAAACACTTTTTCTTATATTCTTACAGAGACCAGGGTATTCTGTGCTCTGAATATATCACTTGGGCACCTCCCCAGCTTATCAGCCTTTTTTGTTGAATACTTATTCTCCATAGTTTTTGGCTGTGGTGTGTAAGAATGTTTCCCAATCAGCATTTTTCCCCATGACTACTTTTTCTCCCTCCTTTTTCTTTTTCTGCCTGCCTTCCTGTTCCTTGCTGTATTTATTAACTATGTAACAAATTGCCCTCATACTCAGAAACCTAAAATAATAAACATTATTATCTCATAGTTTCTGTGGATTAAGAGTGCAGAAGAAGCTCAGAGGGCTGGTTCTAGCTCTGGATTGAAGTCTAGCTGTTATCCAGCCTATAGTCATCTAAAGACTGGACTTGGGTAGGAGAATTTCCTTCCAAGGTGGTGCGCTGAAATGACTATTGGCAGTGCCCTTACTTCCTCTCCATAGGTTTGCTTGAGTGTTCACACAGCATAGCATCTGGCTTCCGACAGAGCAAGAGTCCAAGACAGAAGAAGAAGAAAGCTACATTTCCTTTTATGACAGTCTTGAAAGTGACATAATATCTGTTTTACCATGCTGTTTGTTAGAAGCAAGTCAGTAGACGCAGCCAACACTCAAGAGTAGAGGAATCTAGTTCCACCTCTTAAAGAGTTACCCAAAAATTGCGGGTATATTTTAAAATCACCACACCTACCTCCTTTCCCCTCCTTTTTTGGGAATTCTTGTTTGATGAAAAAAAATATAAGACACCTATGTTCCTTTTACTCTAGGAACAAAAATAATATTCCCAGGAGGAATAGAGTAGCAGAAGACTAGGAACCAGAAAACCAAATCTACCCTCAATTCTATAGTTGAAGAAATTTGTCACCTTGGGTGAGTCACTTACTTTAACTTGCCTCAGTTTTATACATTGTTAAGAAACTTGAAACTTGACAGTCTTTAAGGTACCTTTTCAATTTAAAATTCTTTCACTGCCCCCAAATTAAATTCCTAGCTCTTTAGGTGCCAATCACTATATAATCTAGTTGTCTACATCACTGTGCTCCAGCCTGTTTACTTTACCTTTTTTGGTAACATATGGGCTATAAGTCAATCCCAACCTATATCAGGATCACAGCAGGAAAGAGCTGGCCTATCCAAATTAGATAATTGAGGAGAGTTTAAGAAAAAAGACTGTGCACTGGTGTGGACAGGATTTAGGGAGACCAACAAGGGACAGCACACTCTCTTGGGACTAGCAACAACAGGGAATTGTTACCCCTGAGGCAGAAAGGGGGAAGCAGTGTGGACACAGAGAGGACCCTCCCAACAAGAGCTGTGATCTTCGCTCTTAGACATGGAGCCTATTTGCAGTGACCTCATAAAGAAAGAGATGAGATATTAAATATCCCAACCTCATTTTCCTCCTTCCTTCTGATGTCTAACACCCATTCATTGGCCCAATCCAACCTTAGCTGGCTAGAGAGTACACTAAGAAGTGGAAAATAAGAAGCATACCCCCTAAATGAGGTTATGAAAATAGGAATAATTAAAACATTAGAGATAAAGTCAGACCTACAGAGAAAGGATCCAACAGATTGTAAGTGCTCAAATATAATCTGTGTATCACCTTAAGAGGGCAAGACTGAATTGTGATTATATCTAAGAAAAATTATATTTAGTTAATTAAATTATACCATGTCTGGGCCCTGGCTGGTTGGCTCAGTGGTAGAGCGTCGGCCTGGTGTGCAAGAGTCCCGGGTTTGATTCCCGGCCAGGGCACACAGGAGAAGCGCCCATCTGCTTCTCCACCCCTCCCCCTCTCCTTCCTCTCTGTCTCTTCCCCTCCTGCAGCCAAGGCTCCATTGGAGCAAAGTTGGCCTGGGCACTGAGGATGGCTCTGTGGCCTCTGTCTCAGGCACTAGAATGGCTCTGGATGCAACAGAGCAATGGCCCAGATGGGCGGAGCATTGCTCCCTGGTGGGCATGCCAGGTGGATCCCGGTCGGGCGCATGCAGGAGTCTGTCTGACTGCCTCCCCGTTTCCAACTTCAGAAAAATACAAAAAAAAAAAAAAAAAGAAAAAAAATTATATCATGTCTGCCGAATGAATGTGTACATAGAAGTAGGGGAATCCACAAAGAAGATATTGAGAAAGATAGAATGTGACAGCTCCTCTGGCAGTGGGCAGAGGGATGGTGCCCTGGCAAATGAACACCAACACCTTCTGAGAGGCAGATGAAGACTAGAGTGCACTGGGCTCTCACTGCTTCAGAACACGGGGCATTGAGGTCATCCAGGTTCCTCCTCAACCCTCACCAGCTGTGATTCACTCTATTTGAGCAATCCAGCTCCACTTAGATTTGTTCATCATGAAGGAATGTGCTCATCAGAGAATACTATCACTCAATAAATTGGCCTTCTGGTGGTTATGTCTTTGTGAGCTTTGCTAAGGTGTGTCCATCCCCCAAAGATGGATGTGGGCATGGAAGCAGATTAAGTGTCCACCTCTATAAAGTCCAAGAGTCAGCCTCTGAATTAGGGGAACTTCCTGCATGAAAATGAAGGTGGCCCTGTGAGGACCTGCCATGCAAATGTATCTGCTTGGTATGTAACGCAGTTTATTATAATTGTTTAGCTGTTTGTCTCCATTCCTAGGCTCTAACCTTTGTGATCAACATATCCATCTTGTTAATTGCCAGAGAACAAGATTATGGTAATAACTATTTGTTGACATGAATGAATGAATGAATGAATGAATGAATGAACGAACAAACTTGTCAAGGTGTGTATGTGGATCTTCCTAAAAAATAACCCACCTCACTAAACATTTTCTTTAAACTGTAGCACCTTAAATCCACCTGCTGCTGTGTGGCTTATCTGAAGAACTCTTCGTTCCCTCTACTTGGTTTCCTCACAAAGCATCCTTCTGTTTGATCTTTCACTGTTCCTCGTTTGGAGTTGAATCCTAATCCTTTCCATCTCGGATAAGAATTTTTTTGCTTGTGCCTTAACCTTTGCCATTCAGCTTCACCTTAATGCTTTCATCTAGGTTTAGTTTCCCCTTTTGTGCTCCCACTTGTTTCTCCTTCCCTCTTTCTTTGCCCCTGTAATCATGGCCTTGGGTTGTCTTTCTCAGGCCCCTGCTTCTTCCTTCCTTCTGTTCACTCCTCCGTCCATATCAAGTGAGGCACAAACTCACTACTCTGCTCCCAACAGACACTCTGCATAGACCTTCGTGTGGTTCTTACCACACTGTTCTGATAGGATTTATGTACTTCTCTCTCTTCTCCTAGAAGAGGTGAACACTCTAAAATTGGGAGTTTTATATTCTTCCTTATATTCCTAGCATCTTTCTCTCAGTGGCTGACATTAATGAATGGGTCTTAGCAAGAGTCTATAAGTTTCTGGTAGGCTGTTGTCAAGTACTTTTTTGTCCCACTGTTCTTTTCTGTCTCTGAGAAATTAGATTTCATATGCTGAGTGTTTGTTTTTTTTTTAAATTTTATAATGCAAATTTTCAAAAATACATAAAAGTAGGGAGGATAATAGAATCAGTATCACCCAGTTTCAACAATTAACATTCACCAGTTTTATTTCTAGATGTGACCTAAGATTACAGATTACTTAACTCCTGTACCTCCTACCTGCAAGTAAGAAGCAGGCTGTATCCTAACACCCTTGAAGCCACAGAAAGTTCAGGGAGAATCGGCTGCTCACTACTCTGCTCCCAACAGACACTCTGCATAGACCTTCGTGTGGTTCTTACCACACTGTTCTGATAGGATTTATGTACTTCTCTCTCTTCTCCTAGAAGAGGTGAACACTCTAAAATTGGGAGTTTTATATTCTTCCTTATATTCCTAGCATCTTTCTCTCAGTGGCTGACATTAATGAATGGGTCTTAGCAAAAAGTTCTTGAATAAATGAATCAAGAATGAATAGATGAAAAAAATATAGTGCAATGACTTTATATCAAATTTAAAAAATCAGGTATTCTGGTCAGTTCCTTACAATGGTCTACTCTACCTCCATTTCCAACTTTTTTTTCTGAGGCAGGGCAGTTTTTCCCTCAGTTCACTTAGGTGACATATTTTGATAATCATCATTTATGTAATATCTATATTGTATCTATCAATCTTTTTGTTTCTAAATTATATAAACAACCACTTTTATGTAAATTTATGTGCTGGACACTGTCCTATGCAAATATTATCTTTTTAAATTCTAAATCGCTCATGTCCAAGAACTAGAAACTATTATTATACCCATTTTCCAGGTGAGGAAGCCATGGTCCAGAAAAAATAAGATCCATCACCAGTGAGAGAGGAGTCTTTACTTAACCCTAGATCTGTTTGATTCCAGAACCTGGGCATCTAACCACTTTGCTAGACTACTGTGGAAGTAAGTGGTCTTCATCTTTGCTTGACTTAATGCTATTTATGTCCAGCCAATTTGATTTCTTTAGATGCTGTGTCCAAAATAAATAAGAAATTGCTATGCTCCTAAGGCTTAAGGCTTATTCTTTCTGTTCTTTCACCCTTGGCAACTTAATCACTGCAAAAATGTCTCTTGAGGTCTTCCCACTAACTTGATAATCTGAGTTCCCACACGAAATCCTCAAGCAGGCACTTGTTGACTGCTTTCCTCTTGTCCTGATGACAAGTCGTCTTGTGGACGGCTTCACAGTCTGTTCGCCTTTCCTTCAGGGACCAAGGAAGTCTTTGTCTTCTCCTTGAGGAAAAACAACTGCACACTCCCAATAGGACGTTTTCTTTCATCTTTTCTCTTTTCTTCTCTTGTTCTTGAATTCTACTTCTCCTTTTTTTTTTATATCATCACTTCAGTCAGCCTGGCTTTCAAATCTACCTGTTCTGGGCTTGCTCACCTTCGTGATCAATTCTCTGATCACCGGAGAGTACATATGTTGTTCTATGATCAGTTTGACTTTTGGGCATTATCCCTCACACCCATCTTTTTCAACCCCCGTTTTCTGCCAGAACAGGCCTTTCCCTGATGCTGGGGTTGGGCACATAAACCCGGCCTGGCCAATCATAATTATGAATTACTCCAGCCATAGTAATTGGATCAGCATGAGCACATGACTAATGATGAGCCAATCAGATCCTTGAAGGAGAGTTGTGCTATTAAGGAAGTGTCACTCCCTCCTGAAATTGTAGACACCACCAGTGAGATAAGCCTGAAACTACTGGTAGCCATCTCTGCCACAAGTAGAAAGAGCCTTGAGAATAGAGTCTTCACAGAGCATGTACTATTGACAACGGAGAGACACAGATTCCTGACCCCACAATTTAAAGTCAGAAACAAGCCATGCCTCACCTCACCTCAACCTCTGAGCAGGATAACCGTCAACAGGAAAATACTCAACAGAGTAGATCTGTGTCCTGTTGTTAGGAGAAAGAGAACACCCACCCTTCCTTATGTATAAATAATGTGTTAGGTTGGATGTTAAGGAAGGAGGCAGATATAAAAGCAGGAAGTTACAACCATGCCCTGAGCTGGCCTGAAGGGTTTCATGAATGTTCCTCAGGGGACCCCATGGAAACCCAAAGCAAGGTACAGAATACTTTGTATCTGAAATAAGATTTCTGAAGAAAGCCTCTGTTGCTAACAAAGCAAAAACAAAACTTTGAAAATCATTGATATAACGTGTATGTTAATTTTTCTAGAAACCAGTAGCTTCAACTGTCTAAATCCTGCTTTCCACTTACTTTGCCTGTGTTGCGCCCCCAACTACATTTCATACTTTTTTCATTTACCCTGTCAGGGGGGATAACCAAGCCTCCAACACTTCTCTCCTTTTACATGTGAGTCTGCCAATTCAAATGTTCAATTAAATTCAAATTCAGCAAATATTTATTGAGTGCAGGGTAGTGCTATGTGCTGTATTTTGTAACATTCATGAATTCTTTGAACTCCCTGAGAGGGAGGTAGCTATTTCTATTTGTGTTTAATGAATAAGGTAAAATGATCATCTCAAAGGTCACATGGCAAATTGTTGATAGAGCTAAAAATCTAATCTCTACCGTAGTTAAGTATAATATAAAGAGCCTGAAGTTTGGGAACAGACAGGCTTGGATTTGTATCCTGATTTATTACTTACCTATTTCTGGAACTTGAGGAAGTTATTCAGCCTCCCTGAGCTTCAGTTTTCTACCCATAAAATGTAATAATCTCTGCCTTGCAGTGACATATGTTGATCATATTAAATGATGTGTAAAATACATTAGCACAAAGTTGGCTCAGGAACTTAGTTTCCTTCCACTCTACCAGGACGTGCCTGTGTTCCTCCATCCAGGAAGATTTGCACATAAAAGAGTTACATGTTCGTTCCCTTTAACTACTGTTTTTCATTTAAGTGCTCATATATGTAGAACATATTGTGCTATAAGTTATAATATTTAGTCATTTTATTATTGATAAGAATTTTGTTGGCCAGGAAAGAGCAAAGACCTATTACTGTGGATTTTCAACTCTAGATTCATAACAGAAAAGAATTATATTTACTGAATCAGCAGTTATATTGTTAGGCCTAATGTACATGAGGCACTGTTCTAGAGGCTGGAGATACAGTGTGAACAAGATGGACCGTGTCTGTGGAGAGGACAGGTAGATGCTGATGACCCATCCATTCCGTCCCCTGCCCTTTATGGCCCTATGCTTGCTGCAGTTGATTGGGACAGAGTCAGCAAATTATGTTTTGGTACAATGTGCCTCGTGTACATTCTTTTATTTTTTAATTTTAATTTTTATTTTTGTGATAGAGACAGAGAGAGGGACATATAGGGATAGACAGGAAGGGAGAGAGGTGAGAAGCATCAATTCTTTGTTGCAGCTCCTTAGTCTCCTTAGTTGTTCATTGATTGCTTTTTCAAATGTGCCTTGACCTGAAGGGCTACAGCAGAACGAGTGACCCCTTGCTCAAGCCAGTGAACTTGGGCTCAAGCTAGATGAGCCTGCGCTCAAGTCAGTGACCTTGAGGTTTCAACCCTGGGTCCTCCAATCCCAGTCCGACTCTCTTTCCACTGCACCACTACCTGGTAAGGCATTGTGTACATTTTTAGCTAAGAATTTTTACATTTAAAAATTTAATGTAAATGTAATCAAATTTTTATAATACATTAAGTTTTTTTTTACATTTTTAAAAGAAATTTTGTGTATCTTCTAAAGCCTAAAACATTTAACATCTGATTCTTTATAGAAAATATTTCTTTATAGAAAATATAATTCTTTCATCAAGACCAGAGTAAACAGTTTCATGATGTAAATACTAGAGTCTTTTGAAATAATATGTTATTTATCTAAAGCATTATTAAGTATTATTTACTATGTTGTTAAACAGTATTAAAGGAGCCTGATCAGGCAGTGTTGCAGTGAATAGAGCATTAGCTGGGAATGCTGAAGACACAGGTTCAAGGTCGCTGGCTTGAGCGTGGGATCACAGACAGGATCCCATGGTCGCTGGCTTGAACCCAAGGTTGCTGGCTTGAACCCAAGGTTGCTGGCTTGAGCAAGGGGTCACTAGCTCAGCTGGAGTCCCCCAGTCAAGGCACATATGAGAAAGCAATCAATGAACAACTAAGGTTTCACAACTATGGGTTGATGCTTCTCATCTCTTTCCTGTTCTGTCTGTCTATTCCTGTCCATCCCCCTCCCCACCTCTCTTTCTCTCTCATTAAAACAATACACAAAAAACAGTATTAAAGGATAAAAAGTGTTGGATAATGAAAGACTAGACTTCTTACATCAATTTGTAAGAAAATAATTTCTTTTCTAAATCATTTGACTATAACTTTGTTTCCTAAACTCCACATACAATGTGGGCCTTCTCTATCTAGATTTTCTGGGATTTTTCTATAACTTTTCCCCCTGTATCAAAATAGAGGACCAGTAGATGACCTAGAGGAAAGGTTATCATTTCCCTATGACAATAGAGGAAGTAGAAGAAAAATTACTCTGTTGAAACTTTTGCCCTTTAACAATTACTATTTTTAATTTTTTTTATTTTTTCTTTTTTTTTCTTTTCTGAAGCTGGAAACGGGGAGAGACAGTCAGACAGACTCCTGCATGTGCCCGACCGGGATCCACCCGGCACGCCCACCAGGGGCAACGCTCTGCCCACCAGGGGGCGATGCTCTGCCCACCAGGGGGCGATGCTCTGCCCCTCTGGGGCGTCGCTCTGCCATGACCAGAGCCACTCTAGCGCCTGGGGCAGAGGCCAAGGAGCTATCCCCAGCGCCCGGGCCATCTTTGCTCCAATGGAGCCTTGGCTGCAGGAGGGGAAAGAGAGAGACAGAGAGGAAGGAGGGGGGGGGGTGGAGAAACAAATGGGCACTTCTCCTATGTGCCCTGGCCGGAAATCGAACCCAGGTCCCCTGCACGCCAGGCCGGCGCTCTACCGCTGAGCCAACCGGCCAGGGCCAACAATTACTATTTTTTAATTGATTTTAATATATTGCGTTTACATAGATTCTAGTGTCACTCCAAATGCATACCCCCCCGTATTGCCCCAACATCTTCGTTACTCCCTCCCCATCACACCCTCCCCCCTTCCCTTCAACTTTATCCCATCCTATCATCCCCTTTCCCTCTGTCTTCTTTTCCTCTGGTCCTTTTGATTATTCCTTTGTCTCAATTCCATTCCTCAGTTCACATTGTTTATTGCATTCCTCAAATGAGTGAGGTCATATGATATTTTTCTTTCTCTGCCTGGCTTATTTCACTTAACATAATAGTTTCCAGGTCCATCCATGTTGTCACAAAACGTAAGATTTCTTTCTTTTTCATGGCCCCATAGTATTCCATTGTGTATATGTTCCACTGCTATTTAATCCACTCGTCCACTGACGGACACTTGTATTTTCAGGTCTTCGCTATTGTGAACAAGGCTGCCTTAAACATGGCGGTGCATTTCTTCTTTTGAATCAGTTATATGGTGTTCTTGGGATATATTCCTAAGAGTGGTATGGCTAGGTCAAAAGGCAATTCCATTTTTAAATTTTTGAGAAACCTCCATACTGTTTTCCACAGTGGCTGCACCAGTCTGCATTCCCACCAGCAGTGCAGGAGGGTTCCCTTTTCTCCATATCCTCGCCAGCACTTTTTCTGTGTTGTTTTGTTGATGAGCGCCATTCTGACTGGTGTGAGGTGGTATCTCATTGTGGTTTTAATTTGCATTTCTCTAATGATTAGTGATGTTGAACATTTTTTCATATGCCTATTGTCCATCTGTATGTCCTCTTTGGAGAAGTGTCTATTCATTTCTTTTGCCCATTTTTTGATTGGATTGTTTATCTTTCTGGTGTTGAGTTTTACAAGTTCTTTATAAATTTTGGTTATTAACCCCTTATCAGACGTATTCTCAAATATGTTCTTCCATTGTGTAGCTTGTCTTTTTATTCTATTCATATTGTTTTTACTGTGCAGAAGCTCTTTAGTTTGATATAGGTCCATTTGTTTATCCTGTCTTTTATTTCACTTGCTTGTGGAGATAAATCAGCAGATATTATTGCTGCGAGAGATGTCGGAGAGCTTACTGCCTATGTTTTCTTCTAAGATGCTTATGGTTTCATGACTTACGTTTAAGTCTTTTATCCATTTTGAGTTTATTTTTGTGAATGATGTAAGTTGGTGGTCTAGTTTCATTGTTTTGCATGTAGCTGTCCAATTTTCCCAACACCATTTTTTAAAGAGGCTGTCTTTACTTCATTGTATGCTATTACCTCCTTTGTCAAATACAAATTGTCCATAAAGGGGTGGGTTTATTTCTGGGTTCTCTCTTCTGTTCCATTGATCTATATGCCTGTGCTTATGCCAGTACCAAGCTGTTTTGAGTACAATAGCTTTGTAGTATAACTCGATATCAGGAAGTGTGATACCACCCACTTTATTCTTCTTTTTCAAGATTGCTGAGGCTATTCTTGATCTTTTCTGTTCCATATAAATTTTTGGAATATGTGTTCTATATCTTTGAAGTATGTCATTGGTATTTTAATTGGTATTGCACTGAATGTATAAATTGCTTTAGGTAATATAGACATTTAATGATGTTTATTCTTCCTATCCATAAACACGGTATATGCTTCCACTTATTTGTATCTTCCTTGATTTCTTTTATCAATGTTTTATAATTTTCCGAGTACAAGTCTTTAATCTCCTTGATTAAATTTACTCCTAGGTACTTTATTTTTTTTGTTGCAATAGTGAAGGGGATTGTTTTCTTAGTTTCTCTTTCTGACAGTTCATTGTTGGTGTATAAAAATGCCTCTGATTTCTGAGTATTAAATTTATTCCTGCCACCTTGCTGAATTCATTTATCAGATCCAGTAATTTTTTGACTTAGACTTTAGGGTTTTCTATATACAGTATCATATCATCAGCAAATAATGATAGTTTTACTTCTTTTCCAATTTGGATGCTTTTTATTCCTTCTTCTTGTCTGATTGCTGTGACTAGGACTTTCAGAACTATGTAGAATAAGAGTGGTGAAAGGGGGCACCCCTGCCTTGTTCCTGATCTTAAGGGGATTGCTTTTAATTTTTGCCCATTGAGTATGATGTTGGCTGTGGGTTTGTCATAGATGGCCTTTATCATGCTGAGGTATGTTCCCTGTATTCCCAGTTTGCTGAGAGTTTTGATCATAAATGGGTGCTGGATTTTATCAAATGCTTTTTCTGCATCTATTGAAATTATTATGTGGTTTTTCTCCTTCCTTTTGTTTATATGATAAATCACATTGATTGATTTTGCGAATATTGTACCAACCTTGCCTCCCCAGAATAAATTTCACTTGGTCATGATGTATGATTTTTTTCATGTATTGCTGGATCCGGTTTGCTAATATTTTGTTGAAGATTTTAGCATCTAAATTCATCAGGGATATTGGCCTATAATTTTTTTTCTTTGTGTTGTCTTTGCCTGGTTTTGGAATTAGAGTTATGCTCTCCTCATAAAAGGAGCTTGGAATTCTTCCTTCCTCTTGAATTTTTTGAAATAGCTTGAGAAGGACAGAAGTTAGTTCTTCTTAGAATTCACCTGTGAAGCCATCTGGCCCAGGGCTTTTGTTTGTTGGGAGAATTTTGATAAGTGTTTCGATCTCATTTTTTGTAATCGTTCTGTTTAGATTTTCTGATTCTTCCAGATTGATTTTTGGAAGATTATATGTCTCAAGGAATTTGTCCATTTCACCTAGGTTATCTAATTTTTTGGCACACAGTTCTTCATAGTATTTTCTTATAATCCTTTGTATTTCTGCTGTATCAGTTGTTATTTCTCCACCCTCACTTCTAATTTTATTTATTTGAGTCCTCTTTTTTTCTTGGTGAGTCTGGTTAAAGGTACATCGATCTTCTTTACCTTTTCAAAGAACCAGCTCTTAGTGTTATTGATCCTCTGTATTGTTTTTTTAGCCTCTATGGCATTTATTTTCACTCTGATCTTTATTATTTCCTTCCTTCTACTACTTCTGGGCTTTCCTTGCTGTTCTTTTTCTAGTTCTTTTAGATGCAGGGTTAAGTTGTTTATTTGAGCTTTTTCTGGCTTCTTAAGGTATGCCTATAATGCTATGAACTTCCCTCTCAGAACCGCTTTTGCTGTGTCCCATAAATTTTCAGTTGTATGTTCGTTATCATTTATTTCTGGGAATTTTTTTTATTTCTTCTTTGATCTCATTGTTAACCCATTCACTATTTAATAACATGCTATTTAGTTTCCAAGTATGTGAGTATTTTTCAGTTTTTCTGTTGTGGTTGATTTCTAGTTTTATGCCATTTTGATCAGAGAAGATGTTTGATATGATTTCAATCTTCTTAAATTTGTTGAGACCCCTTTTGTGCCCTAATATGTGGTCTATTCTAGAGAACATAACATTAACACTTGAAAAGAATGTATATTTTGCTGCTTTAGGGTGAAAGGTTCTGAAGATATCTATTAAGTCCAGGTGATCTAGTGTGTCCTTTAAGTCTGCTGTTTCTTTGTTAATTTTCTTTCTTGAGGATCTATCTAGTGATGTTAATGGGGTATTGAAATCCCCTACTATTATAGTATTACTGTTGATCTTGTCCTTTATATCCATCAAAATCTGCTTTATATATTTAGGTGCTCCTATATTAGGTGTGTAGATATTTATAATGGTTATATCTTCCTGTTGGATTGCTCCCTTTATCATTATGTAGTGACCTTTTTTATCTCTTACTATATATAGCCTTTGTTTTAAAGTCTATTTTGTCAGATATAAGTATTTTTACCCCAGCTTTTTTTTCATTTCCATTTGCGTGAAATATTTTTTTTCCAACCTTTTACTTTCAGTCTATGTGTAACTTTTGTTTTGAGGCATGTCTCTTGTAGACAGCATATGTATGGGTTCTATTTTCTTATCCACGCAGCTACCCTATGTCTTTTGATTGGATCATTTAATCCATTTACATTTAAGGTTATTATTGATATGTAGTTGTTTATTGCCATTTTATTCTTTAAACTTCATTCCTCTTGTACTATATTCTTTTCCCCCTTTGTTCTGTTTACAATACGTTCCTTAACAGTTCTTGCAGCATTGGTTTAGTTGTAATGAATTCCTTGACTTTTTTTTTTTTTTTTGTCTGGGAAGCTTTTTATTTCTCCTTCAATTTTAAATGATAGCCTTGCTGGATAAAGAAGTCTTGATTGTAGGCTCTTGTTCTGCATTACTTTGAATATTTCTTGTCATTCCCTTCTGGTCTCAAGTGTTTCTCTGAGAAGTCAGATGTCATCCTTATGGGGGCTCCTCTGTAAGTAATAGACTGCTTTTCTCTTATAGGTTTTAGTCTTCTTTCTTTACTTCAGAGCTTTGGTACTTTAATTATGATGTATCTTGGTGTAGATTTTTTTTGGTTTCTCTTTAATGGAGTTCTCTGTGCTTCTTGAACCTGTGTGACTTTTTTCTGCATCAGTTTAGGGAAGTTTTCAGCTATGATTTCTTTGAACAAGGTCTCTATCCATTGTTCTTTCTCTTCTTCAGGAATCCCTATGATGCTGATGTTATTTCTCTTCATGTTGTCACAGAGCTCTCTTAGAGTGTCCTCAGACTTTTTGAGCCTCTTTTCTTTTTGCTGCTCTGCTTCCATGCCTTTATTTGTCTTGTCCTCTAACTCACTGATTCAATCCTCAGCTTCATCCATCCTGCTTTTAATTCCTTCCAGTGTGGCATTCATTTCTGATATTTTATTTGTCATTTCTGACTAATTCTTTTTTATTATTTCAGTGTTTTTTTTTATACTTGCTCTCTCTTTATTTAGGTGCTCATTATATTTATCCATTGTTGCTTAAAGATCTTTGAACATCCTAACAATCATTATTTTATACTCTGCATCTGGTAATTTGGTTATATCCAACTCTTTCAAGTCCTTTTCTGGGAATTTCTCTTGATTTATTTGGGTTGCATTTCTCTGCCTTCCCATTTTGTCTGTGTATAAGAAGGGTTTGGCCACAGGAGTCTGATGGTTGTGGCCTCTGTGTTCCCTAGGTGTGTTCTGTCTGCAGGCCCACCACCCCCTGTGCTGCTGCCTCAGGTGTTCGGGTATGGGTGTTGCCATGGCCGGCCCACTGTGGTTGTTGCTATGGCTTTTGCCTCTCCTCCAAGGCAAGGCTGTGTTCATGTGCCCTGGCTACAAGCCTGGGCTGGCCTTGGCCTTCACCCTGCCCCCGTGGGCCGGGTTGCACTCATGAGCTGTGCTGGGGCTGTAAGCCTTGGCCTGCGGGTGGGGCTGTGCACCTATGCTCAGCTGTGGGTCTCAGCCGGTTCCCCAGCTTTTGCCTCGTTCCCGCTTGTGGGACTGCACACCTGCATTCACTGTTCCCAGCTTTTGCTTTGCCCCTGCAGGCAGGACTGCAGGCATGACTGCTCTTGCTCACCTGGCCCACAGCTGCGGGTCGGACCATTTTTATGCACCTCTTCCGCCCCCACTGGGTGAGACTGCGCTCATGTCGGGCTTCAGTCATGGCCAGCCCCCAGCTTCTACCCCACCGATGGGACCGCTCTTCCACGTTCCGCCGCCACCCGCCCTCCGGCAAGCTCTCATCTCAGCAATATGTGTGTGTGTGTGTGAGGGGGGATGATGCAGCTCAGACCTTAGCACTCAATACTATATCCCTGATGGCTCCCTACTTCTAAGCGACTCTGTTCTGACTGCAGGAGGAGAGCTTCTGTTTGGCTGGTGACCTCTTTCCCTTTGCTGGTATTGCTGGTTCCAGGAAAAATATTTACTTTAGATTTGGGGAGTGACTCATCACAGGGGTTAGGGTGGCTGTCCCTCAAAGCGTTTCTCCCTGTGCCTCCTAGATAACACTCTCTTCCTGCTACTCTGGTCCTCTCCTCTCTCCCCATCCCCCAGAGCCCTGGTGAGTGGTTGTGAAAGAGGTTTTCTGCGTGGTCCCTTTGAGAAGTATCCTGGGTCTGAGAAATCTGTCTCTTTCTCACAAACATTATCCTGGTTTGTTTCACAGCTAAATACTATCTGTATACCTCTTCTAGGCTCTGGGGCTGCAGGCTGGGACTTCGTTCCTGAGGCCCAGGGCCCTTCCCTCTCCGCTAAACTCACTTCCCACTACGCTATTCCCTCCGGGCTGCCGTTTGCTCCCAGGAGCTGGGAAGCCCTCTCTACATTTCTGCTTTTCCTACCAGTCTCAGTGTGGCTTCTTGAGTGTTCCCTGGTTAAAGAGTCCTCTTAGTTTAGTCCAAAGTTGGTTTTTCCATATGATGGTTCTTAAAATTAAGTTTTAATCCACTTTGGTTCTGAGAGGTGGAAGTTGGTATGTCCACCCACTCCATTGCCATCTTGCCACCCCCTAACAATTACTATTTAAAAAATGTCTTTCCATCTAAATGTGCTCTGCCTTTTTTTCCTGTGCCATATTTATTTAAGGTGAAACAGTCCTTCTTTCACTTGTCTAAAATGTTTCTTAATACTGTCTTTCTTGTTGCACTGGTATGTTTCCTTCTCTTCCTGCCTGCCCGAGCTCTCCTCCTAGCAAAGTAGGGGTCACCAGCTCGTGTGCACTTACTCAGTGCCTTGGCTTGTTGACTCTTACTCCTAAAGTATAATTCAGAGCCTTGGAGTTCCACACTCTTCTTCCTGTTCACTTTGTCTAGGTAACAACATGGTTGTTTCCCGCCTTGAGCCTGTAATAGGCTGTCCTAGTATCACCTTCATGTAGAAGAGGCCATGCCAAGCCAAGCTTGCAGTGCCCACAATTTGAAGAGGGCACAAGTGCCCTGGCTTGGGTGTCAGCACCCTCGTTCCAGCTCTTCTTCCTCTGATTCATTGTTGGATCTGAGCCAGCTTCTTAGCTTTTGAATGCCTCAGTTCTCACATCTGTAGCACTAAGAGAATACCAACTTTCATCTCAGCTTCTGGAAATAGAATTAAACTGTATATGGATATTGATGTTTCTATAGTAACAGTATCTAGCATGCCACCAGAGGCAATAAATTATTTATGATAAGTGCTTGTAAAAACTCCTGTCACTGTAATAAAAGATTCTTACAGGAAATCCTGGGGTTATACATTAATTTGCATTCATTATTTCAGGTAGAGTTTATCCTTCTGCTTCAAACTACCTAATTATAAATTCACAGAGTAAAAAAAAAAAAAATTCACATAGTAAAATCAATTAGCACATGCTGGAGCTGTTGAATTCAAATACAAAACCAAGTGCTCCGGTGGCCCTTGTAAGAGGAAGCAAGAGACTGACTTTCTGGGTCAATTTATTAAAACAGAGAGGAGTCAGTGGGTATGGCTTCTGTGGGTAGAGATGGCTCCAACTTGGGACTCACTAAAGAAAACAGGAATGATAGGCAGCTCTCCCAAAAGAAATTAGTTGTAACATTATTGTTGTTTCTATTATTTTGAGAAAATTAAAAATGCAATAAAATACAAAACATGTAATAATAATCTTCATACTATCATCATTCAGAAATAACCCAAATATATTTTTGTTTATAGTCATTCTTCTGTACTTACATTTTTTATATATATATTGTTTTGTAATCTGCTTTTTGATTTGTGAACATTTTGCCAAGTCATCAAATATTCTTCCAGAACATAATTGGCTGAATATGCCATCATAAGGAAGTATCAATTTATTTAACCACTTCACAATTATTAAATGTTTGGGTTGTATTCTGACTTGTTTTTTAATTAAAATCTATTCATGTATCAATCTGAGATCTCATGTTAATTTTAGACCAACAGATATTTTTATCTGTCCATAACACTTCCATTTCTAACAAAGCTCTCTGTCTTCTGTCAGGGGTTTGGCTGTCACCCACTGGAGCAAATACACCCCATCCCCTTCAAATACAAATTCCCGTGCCAGTCTCAAAGAAACGAGCCCTTTCCTGAACTTTACTTTTCATATTATTTGGTCCTTGCATATGTATCTTTTGCCTAAACCAGGGGTCCCCAAACTTTTTACACAGGGGGCCAGTTCACTGTTCCTCAGACCATTGGAGGGCCGGACTATAAAAAAAACTATGAACAAATCCCTATGCACACTGCCCATATCTTATTTTAAAGTAAAAAACCAAAATGGGAACAAATACAATATTTAAAATAAAGAACAAGTAAATTTAAATCAACAAACTGACCAGCATTTCAATGGGAACTATGCTCCTCTCACTGACCACCAATGAAAGAGATGCCCCTTCCGGAGGTGCAGTGGGGGCCGGATAAATGGCCTCAGGGGGCCACATGGGGCCTTCAGGGCCTTAGTTTGGAGACCCCTGGCCTAAACTTTATTTTCTTTTTTAATCTAATTGAAAACTATCTTTTCTTTCCGAATTCTTTTTTTCCCTTTAACTCCAACATTGATCTCTCCATTTGAATTTCAAATCCAAACTTACTGTTCTCTTTTGACAATGTGATTTGACTTTCTCTTTTAACAGGGCTTTTATTCCTTCACCCAGCAGATCTCAAAATTTTTGGTATCGAGATTCCTTTAAAATTTATTGAGAACCTCAAAGAGCTTTTGTTTATGTGAGTTATTTCTATTGCTGTCTATCATACTAGATATTAAAACTAAGACATTTTAAAAATATTTATTTCATTTCAAAGTAACAATAAAAACCCATTACATATGAAATAAATAACATATTTTATGACAAAAACTATATTTTGCAAAGCAAAAACAAATTCAGTGAGAACAGTGGCATTGTTTTATATTTTGTAAATCTCTTTAATGTGTGGCCTAACAAAGGCAGTTTGATTCTCCAGTTTGCTTCCTCATTGAAACTGTTGCCATATGTTGTTTTTGGTTGAAGTATATGAATAAAATCATGGAAAAGAAAGGACCTGGAAAAGTCTGCCCACACTTTGAGAATCATTGCCCTAAACTGACTCTGATTGCTGAACAATTTTTTTATGCTTCAATTTCCTTTTTGTAAAAATATAGTGGTAATAATAGTATTTCAAAGTATTCTTTTTTTTTTTAATTTTATTTTTGTTCTTTAATTAATTAATTTATTTATTTATTCATTTTAGAGAGGAGAGGGAGAGACAGAGGGAGAGAGAGAGAGGAGAGACAGAGAGAGAAGGGGGGAGGAGCTGGAAGCATCAACTCCCATATGTGCCTTGACCAGGCAAGCTCAGGGTTTTGAACTGGCGACCTCAGCATTTCCAGGTCGACGCTTTATCCACTGCGCCACCACAGGTCTCAAAGTATTCTTAAATTATAACATTAAAAATACAGTGACAAGCTGAAATCTACACTTGTAAAAAAATAGGAAAACACTTCTTATGGGGCATATGGGAGCCACTATGCTATTCAAAGTAACCTGGTTTCTAAAACAAGTTGTTCTTTCCAATAAATATTTCCATTTCATACTTTACAACTGCAAAAACAAACAAACAAACAAAAAACATCAAAAGAAACCACTAGGAATTTTCTAAGGAAAATTTAAAAATTGCTTATGGTTTTCTTAGGGAATACTTTTTCAAGAGGGTAAGATGTGCCTGACCAGGCAGTGGCGCAGTGGATAGAGTGTCGGACTGGGATGTGGAGGACCCCAGTTTGAGACCCTGAGGTCGCCAGCTTGAGCATGGGCTCATCTGGTTTGAGCAAGGCTCACCAGCTTGAGCCCAAGGTCGCTGGCTCGAGCAAGGGGTCACTCGGTCTGCTGTAGCCCCACAGTCAAGGCACATATGAGAAATCAATCAATGAACAACTAAGGAGCCGCAACAAAGAATTGATGTTTCTCATCTCTCTCCCTTCCTGTCTGTCTGTCCATATCTGTCCCTCTCTCTGTCTCTGCCACACACACACACACACACACACACACACAAAAGAGGGTAAGATGTGAATTCTGACTCAATTCAAAACGGAGCCATATTTCTCTGAAACCCATTGCCTAGTTTCCTTGGCATTCTTTGATCTGTAAAATGGACTTTTGCTTTGATTTTTGGAAAATGTTGAATGTTCCTCATTTTAACTTACTTTAGGTCAGAGGTGGAACTAATTCCTACTGGACATTCTAGAGTCAGAATATCAAGTGTTTCGTGGGAGACCTCATACTGGGCTCTGAGTACTGCCACTGATCCAGCAGGAGCTACCATCACATTGTATTCACATTCCGCAGTGGGCTTGACTGCGTGCACTCTGGGAAGCTGGAATGTGGGATGCCTCACAAGGCTTGTTCCACTGCAGTGCACGTCTTGCTTAATCTGAGTGACTCAACCTGAAAAGGAAGGATTTGGCACGTAGGATGGCATGGAAGCCTGTCCTTAATCCCACCAAGAGGTCGAATATATTGTCCATGCCCGCAAGAACCTCACACGGGTGACTCTTGTCTGGCAGTAGCAAGGGGTAGTGCAGAGATGTTTCTCTCCGATCTGCTCCAATTTCTGGACTGTATCTCAACATTTCATCTTGTGTTGAGTGGTGGCAGCGTGGGGTTCAGAGAAACAGTGTGTCTGCATTTGGTAAATGGAGATAATGAGCTGGTGAGGACAAAATGAGAAAGGATGTGGAAGTGTTCTGAAAACACTTGAAGTCCCACGTGACTATAAGAATTATTATTGTTTTTTTTTTGTTTTGTTTTGTTTTTTTTTTATATAATTTTATTTTTTTAATGGGGTGACATCAATAAATCAGGATACATATATTCAAAGATAACAAGTCCAGGTTATCTTGTCGTTCAATTATGTTGCATACCCACCACCCAAAGTCAGATTGTCCTCTGTCACCTTCTATCTTGTTTTCTTTGTGCCCCTCCCCACCCCCTATCCCTCTCCCATTCCCCCCCCCCCCCCCCGTAACCACCACACTCTTGTAAATGTCTCTTAGTTTCACTATTATGTCCCACCTACGTATGGAATAATACAGTTCCTGTTTTTTTCTGATTTACTTATTTCGCTTCGTATCATGTTATCAAGATCCCACCATTTTGCTGTAAATGTTCCGATGTCATCATTTCTTATGGCTGAGTAGTATTCCATAGTGCATATGTGCCACATCTTCTTTATCCAGTCATCTATTGATGGGCTTTTTGGTTGTTTCCATGTCCTGGCCACTGTGAACAATGCTGCAATAAACATGGGGCTGCATGTGTCTTTATGTATCAATGTTTCTGAGTTTTTGGGATATATACCCAGTAGAGGGATTGCTGGGTCATAAGGTAGTTCTATTTTCAGTTTTTTGAGGAACCACCATACTTTCTTCCATAATGGTTGTACTACTTTACATTCCCACCAACAGTGTATGAGGGTTCCTTTTTCTCCACAGCCTCTCCAACATTTGCTGTTACCTGACTTGCTAATAACAGCTAATCGAACAGGTGTGAGGTGGTATCTCATTGCCGTTTTGATTTGCATTTCTCTAATAGCTAAAGAAGATGAGCATCTTTTCATATATCTGTTGGCCATTTGTATTTCTTCCTGGGAGAAGTGTCTATTCATATCCTCTTCCCATTTTTTTATGGGATTGTTTGTTTGTTTGTTGTTGAGTTTTATGAGTTCTTTGTATATTTTGGATATTAGGCCCTTATCTGAGCTGTCGTTTGTAAAAATCATTTCCCATTTAGTTGGCTTTCTGTTTATTTTGTTATCAGTTTCTCTTGCTGAGCAAAAACTTCTTAGTCTGATGTAGTCCCATTCATTAATTTTTGCCTTCACTTCTCTTGCCATTGGAGTCAAATTCATAAAATGCTCTTTAAAACCCAGGTCCCTGAGTTGAGTACCTATGTCTTCTTCTATGTACTTAATTGTTTCAGGTCTTATGTTTAGATCTTTGATCCATTTTGAGTTAATTTTTGTACAGGGGGAGAGACTGTAGTCCAGTTTCATTCTTTTGCATGTGGCTTTCCAGTTTTCCCAGCACCATTTATTGAAGAGGCTTTCTTTTCTCCATTGTGTGTTGTTGGCCCCTTTATCAAAAATTATTTGACTATATATATGTGGCTTTATTTCTGGACTTTCTATTCTGTTCCATTGGTCTGAGTGTCTATTTTTCTGCCAATACCATGCTGTTTTGATTGTCGTGGCCCTATAATATAGTTTGAAGTCAGGTATTGAAATGCCCCCAGCTTCATTCTTTTTCTTTAGGATTGCTTTGGCTATTCGGGGTTTTTTATAGTTCCATATAAATCTGATGATTTTTTGCTCTATTTCTTTAAAAAATGTCATTGGAAGTTTGATGGGAATTGCATTAAATTTGTATATTGCTTTGGGTAATATAGCCATCTGGATTATATTTATTCTTCCTAGCCAAGAACAAGGTATATTCTTCCATCTCATTATATCTTTTTCGATTTCCCTTAACAATGGTTTATAGTTTTCATTATATAAGTCCTTTACATTCTTTGTTATGTTTATTCCTAAGTATTTTATTTTTTTTGTTGCAATCGTGAAGGGGATTGTTCTTTTGAGTTCGTTCTCAGTTGTTTCATTGTTGGCATATAGAAAGGCTATTGACTTCTGTATGTTAATTTTGTATCCTGCGACCTTACTGTATTGGCTTATTGTTTCTAGTAGTCTTTTTGTGGATTCTTTGGGGTTTTCGATGTATAGTATCATATCATCTGCAAAAAGTGATACCTTTACTTCTTCTTTTCCAATATGGATGCCTTTTATTTCTTTGTCTTGTCTGATTGCTCTGGCTAGAACCTCTAGTACCACATTAAATAAGAGTGGAGAGAGTGGACAACCCTGTCTTGTTCCTGATTTAAGGGGGAAAGCCTTCAGTTTAGTGCCATTTAATATGATGTTAGCTGATGGTTTATCATATATGGCCTTTATCATGTTGAGATATTTTCCTTCTATACCCATTTTGTTGAGAGTCTTAAACATAAAATTGTGTTGTATTTTATCGAAAGCCTTTTCTGCGTCTATTGATAAGATCATGTGGTTTTTGTTCTTTGTTTTGTTGATATGGTGTATTACATTAACCGTTTTACGTATGTTGAACCATCCTTGAGATTCTGGGATGAATCCCACTTGATCATGATGTATTATTTTTTTAATATGTTGTTGTATTCGATTTGCTAGTATTTTGTTTAGTATTTTAGCATCTGTATTCATTAGAGATATTGGTCTGTAGTTTTCTTTTTTTGTGCCATCCTTGCCTGGTTTTGGTATGAGGGTTATGTTGGCTTCGTAAAATGTGTTTGGAAGTATTGCTTCTTCTTCAATTTTTTGGAAGACTTTGAGTAGAATAGGAACCAAGTCTTCTTTGAATGTTTGATAAAATTCGCTGGTATAGCCGTCAGGGCCTGGACTTTTATTTTTGGGGAGGTTTTTAATGGTTTTTTCTATTTCTTCTCTACTGATAGGTCTGTTTAGGCTTTCTGCTTCTTCTTGACTCAGTCTAGGAAGGTTGTATTTTTCTAGGAATTTATCCATTTCTTCTAGGTTGTTGAATTTAGTGGCATAAAGTTTTTCATAGTATTCTACAATAATTCTTTGTATATCTACAGTGTCCGTGGTGATTTCTCCTCTTTCATTTTGGATTTTGTTTATATGATTTCTTTCTCTTTTTTCCTTGGTAAGTCTTGCCAAGGGTTTGTCAATTTTGTTGATCTTTTCAAAGAACCAGCTCCTTGTTCTATTAATTTTTTCTATAGTTTTTCTGTTCTCTAATTCATTTATTTCTGCTCTGATTTTTATTATCTCCTTTCTTCGGCTGGTTTTGGGTTGTCTTTGTTCTTCTTTTTCTAGTTCCTTAAGGTGGGAAGTTAAGTGGTTCACTTGGGCTCTCTCTTGTTTGTTCATATATGCCTGAAGTGATATGAACTTTTCTCTTATCACTGCTTTTGCTGCATCCCATAGATTCTGATATGTCGTAATGTCATTTTCATTAGTCTGTATATATCTTTTGATCTCTGCACTTATTTCTTCTTTGACCCATTCATTTTTTAAAAGTATGTTGTTTAGTTTCCACATTTTTGTGGGATTTTTTTCCTCTTTTTTGCAGTTGAATTCTAGTTTCAAGGCTTTATGATCAGAAAATATGCTTGGTACAACTTCAATTTTTCTGAATTTGCTGATGTTGTTTTTGTGGCCCAACATATGGTCAATTCTTGAGAATGATCCATGTACACTGGAGAAAAATGTATACTCAGTCACTTTGGGATGAAATGTCCTGTAGATGTCTATCATATCCAGGTGCTCTAGTGTTTTGTTTAAGGCCACTATGTCTTTGTTGATTCTCTGTTTGGATGACCGATCTAGAGCCGTCAGCGGTGTATTGAGGTCTCCAAGTATGATTGTGTTTTTGTCAGTTTTTGTTTTAAGATCAATAAGTAGCTGTCTTATATATTTTGGTGCTCCTTGGTTTGGTGCATATATATTAAGAATTGTTATGTCTTCTTGATTCAGTGTCCCCTTAGCCATTATGAAATGGCCATTTTTGTCTCTGAGTACTTTTCCTGTCTTGTAGTCAGCATTATCCGATATGAGTATTGCTACACCTGCTTTTTTTGGGATGTTATTTGCTTGGAGTATTGTTTTCCAGCCTTTCACTTTGAATTTGTTTTTATCCTTGTTACTTAGATGAGTTTCCTGTAGGCAGCATACAGTTGGATTTTCTTTTTTAATCCATTCTGCTACTCTGTGCCTTTTTATTGGTGAGTTTAATCCGTTTACATTTAGTGTAATTATTGATACTTGTGGGTTCCCTATTGCCATTTTATAGATTGCTTTCTGTTAGTTTTGTGTCTTGTTTGATCCTTCTCTTTTGTTTTTCTATCTTTTGTTTTTATTTGGTTGTATTCCATACATCTTTCCACTGTTGCTATCTTTTTTATCTCATGTGCTTCTGTGGTGGTTTTTTCAATGGTGGTTACCTTTGAATAATGAAAAGGGTCCCTACCCTGTTCATTGTAGCAAACTATTTTGTGAGTACTTTTGCACTGCATCGTCCTTTGCTACTGTTAATCTCCATCTTCTCCCCCTCTTTCTTTTTGTTGTTGTCACAGTTTAAATTTGGTTTTATTGTGTTCTTCTTGGAGCTTTTACTTGTGGCTCTGTTTTTTTTTTGTTCTTTGTATCTGATTGGAGAACCCCCTTTAGTAATTCCTGGAGTGGGGGTTTTCTGATGATAAATTCCCTCATCTTTTCTGTATCTGTGAATGTTTTTATTTCTCCTTCATATTTGAAGGATAGCTTTGATGGGTATAGTATTCGTGGCTGAAAGTTCCTCTCTTTCAGGACTTTAAATATTGGGGTTCATTCTCTTCTAGCTTGTAGAGTTTCTGCTGAGAAATCTGATGATAATCTAATGGGCCTTCCTTTATATGTTGTATTCTTCTTTTCCCTGGCTGCCTTGAGAATTTTTTCTTTGCTGTTGGTTTGTGTCAATTTCATTATGATATGCCTTGGAGTAGGTTTGTTGGGGTTAAGAAAACTTGGAGTTCTGTTTGCTTCTTGAACTTGAGGCTTTAGTTCTTTCCACAGGCTTGGGAAGTTCTCATCTATTATTTGTTTGAGTATGTTCTCCATTCCATTTTCTCTCTCTTCTCCCTCTGATATACCTATTATTCTTATGTTATTCTTTTTGATGGAGTCAGATAATTCTTGTAGGGCTATCTCATTTTTTTTTTAATTTTTGAGTCTCTTTCTTCTTCTCTCTGTTGTGCCTCAAGTTGCTTGTCTTCTATTTCACTAATCCTCTCTTCTATCTGACCTGTTCTATTAGCTAAGCTTGTTACTTCGTTTTTTAGCTCATGAATTGAGTTTTTCATCTCTGTTTAATTTGTTTTTATAGTTTCAATTTCCTTGGACATATATTCTTTGTGTTCATTGAGTTGTTTTCTGAGCTCCCTAAATTGCCTTTCTGTGTTTTCTTGTATATCTCTGAGTATTTTTAGGATTTCTATCTTGAATTCTCTGTCATTTAGCTCCAAGGTTTCCAATATATTAAATTTTTTCTCCATAGATTTTTCCTCATCTAGCTGTGTTACCTCTCTTTCTTTTGTATCCATGATATTCGATTTTCTCTTCCTTAATGGCATCTGAGGGTGGTTTTGTTGATAGTATTAATGAGATTTAATAAAGAATAAAAAGTTTAAAAAAACAATAAAAAAAAATCGAAAAAAGTTTTTTTTTAAAAAAATTAATAATGAAATAAAGAAAAATAAAATAAAATAAAAATTAAATTTAAAAAAAAAAAAAAAAGGAAATTATTCCCCCCCTCCTTTTTTCCTCTCCTCTCCTCTCCCCTCTTTCTTGATAAAATCTTGTGGTGGACTGTGAATTATAACAAACAATGCCTGTGATGGAGGGCCTGAATTGGGGAAAATTAATAAAGGGGCAAACAAAAAAAAAAAGAAAAAAGAAGAAAAAAAAAAAAAAGAGCGTATGGACCCACAAAAAGCAAATAAGGAAAAAATTTGGGTCAAGAGTAAAATGATTTGCTTTTAGGTGTTGGTTATCTAAGAGTTATGATGAGAGGATTAAGAGGAAAACGGAAAAATGGGGGGACAAATTAAAAAATTATTATTGTATTTAGTGGAACAAGAACTAGATAATATGGAGAGCCAGGGATGGGAGCACTGCTAGTAAGTTAAAAAGGTGAAGTAAAAACCCCCCAGAATGCCACAAACATAAGTTTGAGTCCCAGATAAGATAATTTGTTTGTTATTGAGGTTTGAGTGAGAGGAGATGTAAAGGAGAAAGGAAGAAACTAATATAGAGGGAGAAAAGAAAGAGAGAGAGAGAGAAAAAAAGAGGGAACCACTAAAAGAAGAAAAAAGAAAGGAGAGAGAGAGAGAGAGTTAAGGGTTTTGGAGTGCAACCCTCATAGAGAGAAAGGAAGAGAAGAGAAAAGATAATGGGAGATGTAACACTTATGGGTAGTGTAGTTCAAGGAGAGGAGAGAGTAAGACCGGTAGAGAGTTAATCGGCCAAATTGGAGGAGGAAAAGAAAAGTATCAAGAATGAAGATAAGAGAAACAAACGAACAAATATATTAAAATGGGATAGGTTATAAAGTCTGCAGATTATTCTTGATTTTGAGAGGTTATCTTCTTGCTTTTTCTTTTCTCTCCCTCTTCCTGGTCGGTGACTCTGTACCCCGGGTTTTGCCCCTTTGCCACGCTCAGGTGGAGGTTTGCAGTTGATAAGTCTCTATGGCAATGTCATGTATTGTGCTTTAGTCTCGTTGGCAGTCTAGGCTATTAGCATTTATAGGCTCCGACAGTGAGAGAGTCCGTGTTCCTAGAGCCTTTCTCCTAGTCTTTCCTTCCTCAATTAGTAGCCTGATAATCCAGCTTTGGGGTTGCTGCTGCCTCTGCCTGGATAGTAAGAGGCTCAAAGAGCTGGCAACTCCTCACTCTATTTCCACTCAGCACAGGGCTCTGGGTAAGGCTCAGTCAGTCAGAGCTGCTAGCATAATCAGGCGGGCTTTCCGGCCATTCAAAGACCTCTGGCTCTGCCACTCTGTCCGGTAACACAAGCGGGTGCCCACTTCCGGGGCGCTTGGAGGAAACTCTCACTCACTGGCTGCACGCACAGACCAGGATATCCGGCCAGCAGTCTCACGCTCTGAGTGAAACCCCCAACCGCAGGGAAAAGTTGCAGCGTTGGAATTGAGTCTCGCTCCGTCCCCGTGCGCGGCTTTTGCAAGGCCCTGGGGCGGCCCGAGATTCCGCTTTGGCCCACACAAAGGCCCCTGACTCTGCTCCTCTGTGCGATAACACGGGCGCGCACTGCCGAGGCACTCGGAGGAATCGCTCACTCCTTATCTGCGCGCACAAACCAGGATATGAGGCCGGCCGCTTTCCCTCTGAGTGAAACACCCTCCGGCAAGGAAAATCTCCACCATTGGAATTAGTTCTCACTCCCTCCCGTGCGTGGCTTTCCCAGGGCGCTGGGGCTGCCCAGAGACTCTGCCCTCGGCCCACAGAAAGGCCTCTGACCCTGCCTCTCCGTGAGGCAACACGGGCACTGACTCCCGGGGCCTAGGAAGAAATCTCTCGCCCACTAACTGCGCACCAGCCAGGAGACCGGGTAAAATGGCCGCGCCGCTTGTCTTTCTTTGTTTGGGTTTGGCGCGAGTGTTAGCTTGTATTGCCCGGGTTGCCACAGGATCAGATTTTCCTCGGCTTGGATCTCCGTGCCACAGCCTGGTTCGGCCGTTTGTTTCGCGGCCTGGATGTATTCACCCCCTTTGCCCGCCTCAGTTTCTATATTCACAGTTACCAGAGAAAGCCGCCCTGTTTAGGTTAGTGAGGAAGGCGGAGCATTTCTTACTCCCTATTTCCTTCGGGGTTTGGTTATATATTTATCCAATTTTTCACTCAATCATACCTTTGGGTGTATTGCGAAGCATCTGGAAGCTCCAAGTATAGGTTTTTCTGTTTCTGGTTGAAGATCTTGTTGAGTTTTGGGGGAGATTTATCGGTATCGCTTCCTACCCCGCCATTACTCTGACGTCATCTCAATTATTATTGTTTTTAAGTGCCTAACCCGTCCTCAGTGTGAGAACTGAATAGGGATATACCAGGCCTGAGAGTGGCTGTATCATGTCAGGGAAAAGGACAGGCTGGATCCTTCCCAGATCTTCTCGTTAAGCTAATCTGCCCTGGGGAGGTCCTGACTGACTTGATACTGACTTAAAAGCCATTTGTTGATCCCTCACTCCTCCCTTACATCACAAATGAGAAGGTACAGTCTGGTACTGAACGTTTGTATCATCTTATATTATCTGGCGACTGTTGTGCCATGCAAAGTTGATTGCAGCATCTGTTACCAATGACTTTATTTTTCAAGTGTTTTATACTTCTTTGACATCTAAAAGTAGCTAATAAAATTATTGAATATGCTCTTTATGCTCTTTATGAGACTATATCAAATACTTTAGTGTGCACATGAAACATGTCAAAAATCCTCTACTAATTATTTTTCAGTTAAAAGTAAGCTGAGCCTTGTTACTGAAGTGTTGAATTTAAAAATTGGTTCTTGAGTGAAATCTTAACTTCTCTCTGTTTAATTAGACTTCAATTGCTCCACTTAAAAAAGGTCACCTAAATTTGGAAAAGACAACTGATTCTAATTGTGACAATCTCATTCTTGCTGAATTTTATCAGAAAGGCTAAAGCACTTTTCCTATTTACTGAGTAGCATTTGTCCATACTTTCATGGCAATGTCCCACCAGAAAAAATCTTGGGTTCTAAGGAAATGAAGCGATAATACACTGCTCACAAACAGGGGATATTTTATCGCTTTATAGTCATTTTGAAATATTCCCTAATGTTTGTGACATTATATTTTAATGGATCGGAGTTGGATTCCTCATCTCAGCAGCTGCATCAGTTTGCTATGTGCAATTATCTTAGACTATTTACACCTAATTTTCTTTGCAGCAATAATGGAACTGAATCCCATGGGTCTATTAGAGGTGTGGCAAGTTGAATAAGAAAATGTCCGTAAAGCACTTAGAGTTTCTAGAGATAGCTGGATCATAATCAAAGTGACTTTATTTTTAGAAAGCCAAGGTGGGATAAACTGGGTGACTGAGGGAGAAGGTTTAACAGGAATTGAGGCAGGGGAACTTGAGAGAAGGAGCCATGAGGAAAGACCCTGTGCTGGAGTAGCATGGACCTCTTCAGCTACCATGCCTCCTGTGCAATGTGAAGCCCTCGGGCTGCATAATATTCTTATTGTTCTTTGGCTCCATGGAAAATGGGAGGTTGGTTCTAGGCTCATGGCTGAGCACTAGATAAAAGGTTCCAGCTAGATGTGAACCATGTCAACTTAGCTTGTATACAAGTATTGGGTAAAATGAGGAAAGTATTTTAGCCAAATATTATATCCCAGAGCATCTTGCATAGACCACTATTGAAACATAAACTGGATAGGGATTTACTTATTTATTTATTTTTTGTGAGAGACAAGAAGGGAGAGAGATGAGAAGCATCAACTCATAGTTGCAGCACTATAGTTGTTCATTGATTGCTTCTCATATGTGCTTTGGCCGGGGGAATCCAGCTGAACCAGTGACCCCTTGCTCAAGCCAGCAACCTTGGGCTTCAAACCACTGAGCATGGGATCATGTTGATAATTTCACTCATGCTGGCAACTTCGGGGTTTCACATCTGGGACCTCAGTGTCCCAGGTTGATGCTCTCTATCCACTGAGCCACCAGTCAGGCTGCATAGGGATTTTTTAAAGCAGATGTGACCTTTTTCACAAAGATGGTAATTTCAAATACTATAGCATTATTATGGTGCTTAAAATGTAGTTTTGCCTTAACAGAAAAATAACAGTCTGAGTTGTCATGTTCCCAGAGGTGTCTCTGAAAGGACAAGAGTGGCCACATCTAAGTCTAGAATGAAGGAAAGGAACCGAGATGGGGAGGGCTATCAAAGCTGCCACCATTGTAGCTGCTGCTGCAGATGCCCTGATAAAGACAGGAGGAACTGAGCCAGCCCCAGTACTGAGCCTTGAACCACTTGATCTACCAGTAGGACAGGAAAATAGCGCTGAAGAACTTATCAGCAGTTTCTTAAGAACAGTTGAACAGTGTCCTGGAAGATGAACTGGTTTCTGTTCTCCAATGTTTCTAGTAAAAAAGGTTTGCACTCCTGTTTCAGATATAATGACCACCCTAAGAATTTGAAATATCTCATAGGGATTTTTTTAAGGCCTCTGGGATATGAGCCATTTCATCAGAATTTTGAGCAAAATACAACTTAGTTATGGAAGACTTCCAGACAGTAGCATTTTATCTTCCAAGTCTCGCTAACACACCAGTTACTTTAAAGGACTAGCTCTGGGTTCTTTACTTGCCTGTTAATGGTGAGGATGTTCCCAGGACAAAGGGACCTAGCTATCACACATGGCCCAAGAGAAACTGGCTGGTGACTTTTTCCTCCTCTGTTTTCTCCTTACCTAATAGCCCTTATTCTCTATTGCAGTGCTCTCAGGAAAGGACTTGGTCAGTTCCTTTCTCCAAAGAAGCCAGAAAAAATGACAAAAGTTTAATGCAGGGATCCCCAAACTGTGGCCCCCTGAGGCCATTTATCCGGCCCTGCTGCACTTCCGGAAGGGGCACCTCTTTCATTGGTGGTCAGCAAAGCACAGCGTCGCTCACGTACAGTAGTACTTTCGGTGATGCGGGATGCACACTGTCACGGCTCTGGAAGCGCGTCATATCACTTGTTACGGCTAGCAGTGACAAATATGGAACCGGGCATGGACCATCTCATTAGCCAGAAGCAGGCCCATAGTTCCCATTGAAATACTGGTCAGTTTGTTGATTTAAATTTACTTGTTCTTTATTTTAAATATTGTATTTGTTCCCGTTTTGTTTTTTTACTTTAAAATAAGATATGTGCAGTGTGCATAGGGATTTGTTTATAGTTTTTTTTATAGTCCGGCCCTCCAATGGTCTGAGGGACAGTGAACTGGCCCCCTGTTTACAAAGTTTGGGGACCCCTGGTTTAATGTATTATCCCCTCAGGAGTATTCTCGTTAGGGAACTAAGAAATGAAACTACTTACAGAATTTCAAGCATTAGCTTTCCCAATAGGAAGGGATTTGAGATGACAAGTAGAACATTGCCTATTCTACCTAGTTGTCTCTCTTCTTTTAACAAGGCAGACAGACCCCAGTGGATTCCTACTTACGTGGTAGACAACCCTTATAGCGTCTCAGAAATCATACTTGTCTATGTTGTGAGTCATGGAAAGTGACTGAGTGGAGGAGACATTTTGCCATGTCCTATCTGGCACTGCCCCAGGGATTGGGTCTAATGTGACCTTATAGCAGAGACATGAGTTTCCAAGAGAGGCCAGTTGCTGAGAAGGGTAGCTACTTTTTCTTAGGATGATTTTTTTTAAAAAGCAAAGGGAAATTGTGATTGCACAATTGCAACAGATTATAGTAAGAAATACTAAAGCAACATTAAGTGTAAAACTACCTTCCTTCCCTTAAACCAAAAACTGCAAGACTCTCTTAATAGTAATGGTTCCTCCCTGTACGTTGTGGACTTGCCTTACTTTGCATCCTTACTAAATTGTGGACCAACATAAGAGGGAGCCCCCACCTTCCGAACCCATGAATCAATCTGCACAACTCTTTCTTTATTTCCTTTGAAAATCTATTAACCAAGGACACCAAGAATATCAGCCTACTCTGTGAAGGACACTTGGATACTTCAGGTGGAAAAATTAAAAGTCACATTGTTTTTGAGGGTCTACAATAAGTGCTATTGGAGACATATAAACAAATGCTTTTAGAATGGAAGGAAGGAAATAATTCCAAATGGGGAAGAAAAGTATATTGATAGTAAATATAATAGCAGCAGATATTTATTCAACTCTCCAGTTAAGCCCTAAAAGTACACCCGGGCTTAATCTTCAGACATAAATGTCTGTTTCAAAGGGGGAGAATTATAGTAGGTAATGGTTCAGTCCCAGTGTCACCATTGATTTCATAATAGATTTTCAGTAAGATTTTTACTGATTTTATTTGTCCCACATTCTTCACCAGCATAATAAGGTTGATGATACTTGTGCATCACATTTTCATAGGAAAACTTCAAATGAGAACAAATGCAGAGTCACACAAGCTGTTTTCTGATAGCAGCAGTAAAGTGTTGCTATGCATTTGACATTGCTATTATGTCTAAGCATTGGTTATGTGTTGAAATATATTTCATAAGCATTTTTGGAGGTGAATTTAGGCTTTTTGAAATACTGGCATGTTTTTTTAGTAATTTCAAATGGGAAATGTTCAAATAAGCTTTATTAGGCTCTGATATATTTAAACATGTTCAACATACAAAAACAACTTGTACTGTGAATGCCAGGCTAGAAGGAGGACTCCAAAGATGAAGCTGACCAGACATCTGCCCTCATGGCTCTTCCAACTTATTAAGGGAGACAGTTGTTCAACCAACATTTTAACACCATGACAGACTTAAGGATAAAAATAGACCTGGCTGGTTGGCTCAGTGGTAGAGTGTCGGCTGGCGTGTGGATATCTGGTCAGGGCACAGAGGAGAAGTAACCATCTGCTTTTGTACACCCCCTTCCCCCTTCTCTCTCTCTCTCTCTCTCTCTCTCTTTCTTCCTCTCCTGCAGCCATGGCTGGATTGGTTCCAGTGCATCAGCATTGGGCACTGAGGATGACTCCATGGAGCCTCCAACTCAGCTGCTAAACATAGTTAGATTTCAAGCATGGCCCCAAATGGGCAAAGCATCATCCATAGGGGGCTTGTTGGGTGGATCCCTGTCAGAACATGTGTGGGAGTCTGTCTTTCTGCTTCCCTGCTTCTCACTTAAGAAAAAGAAATAAAAGAATAAAAATATTGGATAGGCAAGGAGGGAATATGAATTCTAAATGTGACAATTAGAGAAGGAAATTATACCAACAGTAACAGCAAAGATAATAATAGCTATGATTATTAGAGTATTTTATGTTCATGACACACTAAAAATGTTATTGCATTTACTCCCTTCCAAAAATCTATAAAATAATTATTGTCCATATCTTATAGATGCAGAAACTGGGGCAGTTTAGTTAGGAACATCATTTAAAGTTACATAATATAGCCTGGATTCTTTTGTAACTCTAATATTCTGATAAATAAAAGTGAGTTTGCATTTTGTTTTTTGTCTTTTTTCCTTTTTAAAATTTTTATTTAGAAAATTAAATTTAACAGAGTAACATTGGTCAATAAGAGTACAGAGGTTTTGTCTGTCCAGGTGGTGGTGCAGTGGTTAGAGCAGGGGGTCAGGAACCTATGGCTCGCAAGCCAGATGTAGCTCTTTTGATGGCTGCATCTGGCTCGCAGACAAATCTTTAATAAAAAAATAATAACATTAAAATATAAAACATTCTCATGTATTACAATCCATTCATTTCTTACCACTCATGTTCATGGTTGTGGGTGGCTGGAGCCAATCACAGCTGTCCTCCGGGACAACACCAAATTTTTATTGGATAATGCGTAAGGTACATGGGTCGTTGTGAGGTCAGGAAGTAAACTTTCCTTCTTTTAATCAAGTAGTTAGCTAGCTAATTGCAGAAACCCTTTTGATGAAGAAGATGACTAAAAGAATAAAAGATGAGGAGTATCATGCCTTTCAGCAGGAATGGACAGAGGAATTTGCCTTTGTGGAGAGAGCAGGTTCTGTAGTGTGTCTAATATGCAATGATAAAATTGCATCAATGAAACAGTCAAATATAAAGTGGCACTTTGACACACGCCATACTACATTTGCAAAAAAATATCCAGCTGGGGACAGCAGGAAGAAAGCGTGTCAAGAGCTACTGTGCAGAGTGCAAGCTAGTCAGCAGTAACTTTGTGTTTGGTCCCAACAAGGTGACTGGAATTCGGCTAGCTTTGCTGGTGCTTTAGCAATTGTGAGAAACAGAAAGCCATACACAGATGGGGAGTATGCCAAAACATTCATGCTTGATGTTGCCAATGAACTTTTTGACAACTTTTCGGATAAAGACAAGATAATCAAATGAATAAAAGACATGCGTCTGTCGGCAAGAGCTGTTCACGATCGTACCATCATGATGGCAAATCAAACTGAGGCAACACAAGTGAAGGACATAAATGCAGCACCATTCTTTTCTCTCGCTTTGGATGAGTCAACAGACGTAAGCCATTTATTCCAGCTCAGTGTGATTGCAAGGTATGCTGTCTGTGACACACTACATGAGGAAAGTCTTGCTGTTTTGCCTATGAAAGAGACAACAGAGGGGAGGATTTATTCAAGTCTTTCACTGAGTTCGCTAAAGAAAAAAATCTACAGATGGATAAACATTTTGTTCGGTGTGTACTGATGGTGCTCCGTGCATGGTGGGGAAAAACAGAGGATTCGTAGCGCTTCTTTGTGAACATGAAAAGAGACCCATCCTAAGTTTTCACTGCATCCTACATCAGGAGGCGCTTCGTGCTCAGATATGTGGCGAGCAGCTTGATGAGATGATGTTGCTGGTCATTCGGGTGGTCAACTTTATTGTTGCCCGAGCTTTAAATGATCGCCAGTTTAAAACACTGCTGGATAAAGTTGGGAATAATTATCCTGGTCTGCTTCTGCACAGCAGTGTGCATTGGTTGTCAAGAGGGAAGGTGCTCAGCTGTTTTGCGGCTTGTCTGAGTGAAATCCAGACTTTTCTTGAAATGAAAAATGTCGAGCATGCTGAGTTAGCTAACACTGAGTGGCTCCTGAAGTTCTACTATCTCGAGGACATGACTGAGCATCTGAACCAGCTCAATGTGAAAATGCAAGGCGTTGGAAATACAGTTTTATCCCTTCAACAAGCAGTGTTTGCATTTGAAAACAAGCTGAAACTCTTCATCGCCAACATTGAAACAGATCATTTACTACACTTTGAAAAACTGGGAGAGTTTAAGGATGCATGCACAGCAAGTGACCCTGCTTAACATCTTGATCTCCAGCAGCTAGCGGGTTTCACATCTAATCTCCTGCAGTCATTCAAAGTGCGCTCTGAAGAATTTCGTGAGCGCACTTGTCTTTTTAAGTTCATCACCTATCCACAAAAGTGTGCAGCGGACAGTGCCGACCTTAGTTACATCCCCGGTGTCTCCATCAGAGATTTTGAGCTACAAGCTGCTGACGTGAAGGCCTCAGCCATGTGAATGAATAAGTTCAAGTCACTGAATGGAGATTTGGAAAGACTTGCACAACAGCAAGCAGAGTTGGTGAGCAAACACAAGTGGGGAGAAATGAAAAAACTTCAACCCGCAGATCAGCTGATTGTCAAAACTTGGAATGTGCTTCCTGTCACATACCACACACTGCAGCGTGTCAGTATTGCTGTACTGACCATGTTAGGCTCTACATATGCATGTGAGCAGTCTTTCTCACATCTAAAGAACATTAAGACCAACCTACGATCATGTTTAATGGGTGGAAGTCTCAACACCTGCATGAAGCTTAACCTCACCACGTATCAACCAGACTACAAAGCCATCAGCAAAACCATGCAGCACCAGAAGTCGCATTAATGGTAAGAAGTACTTTATTCGTCATTGGTTAGCAACAGCATAACAATGTTATTAAAAAGAATTCAGAGACTTATTGTATTTTAAAAGTGTTGGTCTTACATAAAATGCACACATTTACTTGTATTTATTGTTAAATATATTGTATGGCTCTCACTGAATTACATTTTAAAATATGTGGCGTTCATGGCTCTCTCAGCCAAAAAGGTTCCCAACCCCTGGGATGGAGTGTTGGACTGGGATGCAAAGGACCCAGGTTCGAAACCCTGAGGTCACTGGTTTCAGCATGGGCTCATCAGCGTGAGCGTGGGGTCGCTGGCTTGAGTGTAAGATCATAGACATGACCCTATGGTCCTTGGCTTGAGCCCAAAGGTCACTGGCTTTCTTGAAGCCCAAGGTTGCTGGCTTGAGCCCGAGGCAGCTGGCTTGAGCAAGGGGTCACTCACTGCTGTAGCCACCCCCTCCCCCTGTCAAGGCACATATGAGAAAGCAATCAATGAACAACTAAGGAGATGCAACAAAGAATTGATGCTTCTCATCTCTCTCCCTTCATGCCTGTCTGTCCCTCTCTCTGTCTCTGTCATACACACACACAAAAAACACCCCCCAAAAAACAAAACAGGAATACATAGGTTTCAGGTGAATATTTCTATAGCATTTGAACTGTTCATTCTGTTGTATACCCATCACCCAAAGTCAAATCATTTTCCGTCACCATATATTTTTTCCTTTTTACTCCCTTCCTTTCATTCCCATCCCTACATACCTCTCCCCCTGATAACCACTTCACTTTTATGTATGTCTATGAATCTCAGTTTTATATCCCACCTAAGTGTGAAATCATCCAGTTCTTAGCTTTTTCTAATTTACTTATTTCACTCAATATAATGTTCTCAGGGTTCATCCATGTTGTCTTAAATGGCAATATGTCATCATTTTTTATGGTTGAGTAGTATTCTATTGTAAATATGTACCACATTTTCTTTATTCAATCTGCTATTGAAAGACATTTTGGTTGTTTCCATGTCTTGGCCACTGTGAATAATGCTGCAATGAACATAGGGGTGCATGTACCTTAACATAATGTTTTTTTAGCTTTGGGGGTAGATACACAGTAGAAGAATGGCTGGGTCATATGATAATCCTATTTTTTATTTTTTGAGGAACCACCATACTTTCTTTCATAATGGTTGTACTAGTTTGCATTCCCACCAGCTATGAATGAATATTCCTTTCTTCTCGAATCCTCTTTAACACTTATTATTACCTGTCTTGTTGATAATAGCCACTCTGAACAGTGTGAGGTGTTATCTCATTGTGGGTTTGATTTGCATTTCTCTAAGAGCTGGTGAAGATGAGCATTTTTTTCATAAATCTGTTGGCCATTTGTATGTCTTCTTGGGAGAAGTGTCTATTTGTCTTCTCCCCAATTTTTTATTGGATTGTTTGCTTGTTTGTTGCTGAGCTTTTTGAGTTCTTTATATATTTTGGATATTAACCCCTTATCTGAGCTGTTGTTTGCAAATATCTCCCACTTTGTTGGCTATCTTGTTTGTTTTGTTGTCAGTTTCTTTTGCTGTGCAGAAGCTTCTTAGTCTGATGTGGTCCCATTCATTTATCTTTGCCTTTACTTCCCTTGCCTTTGGGGTCAAATTCATAAATCTTTTTCTATGGCCAAGGTCCATGAATTTACTACCTATGTTCTCTTCTATGTAATTTATAGTTTCAGATCTTATATTTAGGCCTTTGATCCATTTTGAATTAATTTTTGTGCAAAGGGACAAACTGTAGTCAAGTTTCATTCTTTTGCATGTGGCTTTTCAATTTTCCCAGCACCATTTATTGAAGAGGTTTTCTTTTTTCCATTGTGTGTTTTTGGCTCCTTTCTTGAAGATTATTTGCCACATTTATGTGGTTTTATTTGTGGGCTCTCGATTCTGTTTTGTTTTTTTTTATCTATATGTCTGTTTTTCTGCCAATACCATGCTGTTTTGATTATCGTGGCTTTATAGTATAATATGAAGTCAGGTAGTATGATATCTCCAGCTTCATTCTTTCATATCAAGATTGCTTTGCTACTTGGAGTTTTTTTGTTTTGTTTTTTTCAGTTCCATACAAACCTGGTGATTTTTTGTTCTATTTCTTGAAAAAATGACAGTGGGGTTTTGATGGAGATTACATTAAATTTGTATAATGCTTTGGGTAATATCGCTATTTTAACTATGTTGATTCGTCCAGTCCATGAACATGGAAAGTTTTTCCATTTCATTGTGTCTTTTTCAATTTCTCTCAATAATGCTTTATAGTTTTCAGTATATAGGTCCTTTATCCTTTGTTAAGTTTATTCCTAGATATTTTAGTTTTTTTGTTCCAATTGTAAAAGGAATTGGTTTTTTAGTTCATTTTCCGAAGTTTCATTGTTGTCGTATAGAAAAACAATAGACTTCTGTATATTGATTGTGTATCCTGCAACTTGACTGTATTGATTTATTGTTTCTAATAGTTCTTGGTCAAGTCTTTAGGGTTTTCTAGATAAGGAATCATGTCATCTGCAAAAAGTGATACATTTACTTCTTCTTTCCCGATATGAATGCTTTTTATTTCTTTCTCTTGCTGAATCTCTCTGGCTAAAACTTCCAGAACTAAGATAAATAATAGTGAAGAGAGTGGGCAGCCTTGTCCTGCTCCTGATTTTAGAGGAAGAGTTTTCAGCTTTTTACCATTTAGTATGATGTTAGCTGATAGTTTGTTATATATGGCCTTTATTATGTTGAGGTATTTTTCTTCTATTCCCCTATTTATTTATTTATTTATTTATTTATTTATTTATTTTTACAGGGACAGAGAGAGAGTCAGAGAGAGGGATAGACAGGAACAGACAGACAGGAATAGAGAGATGAGAAGCATCAATCATTAGTTTTTTGTTGCACATTGCGACTCCTTAGTCATCATTGATTGGTTTCTCATATGTGCCTTGACCGTGGGCCTTCAGCAGACCAAGTAACCCCTTGCTCGAGCCAGCAACCTTGGGTCCAAGCTGGTGAGCTTTTGCTCAAACCCGATGAGCCCTCGCTCAAGCTGGCGACCTCGTGGTCTCAAACCTGGGTCCTTGACATCCCAGTTCGACGCTCTATCCACTGCACCACTGCCTGGTCAGGCATCTTCTATTCCCATTTTATTAAGTGTTTTAAACATAAAAGGATGTTGTATTTTATTGAATGCCTTTTCTCCATCTATTAATATGATCATATGGTTTTTGTTCTTTGTTTTGTTGATATGCTGTATTATGTTAATTGTTTTACATATGTTGAACCATCCTTGTGTTTCTGGGATGAATCCCACTTGATTGTGATGTATTATTATTATTATTTTATTTATAAATAAATTTTTATTTTAATGGGGTGACATCAATAAATCAGGGTACATACATTCAATGAAAACATTTCCAGGTTATCTTGTCATTTAGTTCTGTTGCATACCCATCACCCGAAGAGAGATTATCCTCCGCCACCCTCCATCCAGTTCTCTCTGTACCCCTCCACCTCCCCCTCTCCCTCCTTCCCTCCCCCCACCCCCGTAACCACCACACTCCTGTCCATGCCTCTTAGTCTCGCTTTTATGTCCCATCAATGTATGGAATCCTGCAGTTCCTGTTTTTTTCTGATTCGCTTATTTCACCCCTGCACAATGCTATGATTTTTTTTAATGTGTTGTTGTATTTGATTTGTTAGTACTTTGTTTAGGATTTTTGCATTTGTATTCATTAGAGATACTGGTCTGTAGTTTTCTTTTTTAGTATTGTCCTTTCCAGGTTTTGGTATGAGAGTTATTATGTTGGCCTCATAAAATGTGTTTGGAAGTATTGCTTCTTCTTTAATTTTTGGAAGACTTTGAGAAGGACAGAAACCAAATCTTCTTTGAATGTTTGGTAGACTTTACTAGTGTAACCATCGGGCCCTGGACTTTTATTTTTGGGGAGGTTTTTGGTAGTTGTTTCTATTTCCTCCCTGTTTATGGGTCTATTTAGGATTTCCACTTCTTTGTGATTCAGTCTAGGAAGATTGTATAGTTCAAGGAATTTATCCATTTCTTCTAGAGTGTTGAATTTGGTGGCATATAGTTTTTCATAGTATTCTACAATGATCCTTTGTATATCTTTGATATCTGTGGTAAATTCTCTTTCATTTAGGATTTTATTTATATGACTTCTTTCTCTTTTTTCCTTAGTGAGTCTTGCCAAGGTTTGTCAATTTTGTTGATCTTTTCAAAGAACCAGCTCTTTGTTGTATTAATTTTTCTATACTTTTTCTGTTCACTATTTCATTTATTTCTGTTCTAATTTTTATTATTTCCTTTCTTCTGCTGGTTTTGGGTTGCCTTTGTTCTTCTTTTTCTAGTTCCTTAAGATGTGATGTTAAGTTGTTTACTTGGGTTCTCTCTTGTTTTTTTGATATAAGCCTGTAATGATATGAACTTCCCTCTTATTACTGCTTTTGCTACAACCCAATATTCTGTTATGTTGTATTGTCATTTTTATTTGTCTGAATATATCTTTTGATCTTTGCTTTTATTTCTTCTTTGACCCAGTCATTTTTTAGAAGTATGCTGTTTAATTTCCACATTTTTGTGGGATTATTTCTTTTTTACAGTTGAATTCTAATTTCAAAGCCTTATGGTCAGAGAATATGCTTGGTATAACTTCAGTCTTTCTGAATTTGTTGATGTTAGCTTTATGGCCCAACATATAGTCTATTCTTGAGAATGTTCCATGTATACTGGAGAAAAATGTATACTCTGATGTTCTGGGATGAAATGTCCTGTAGATGTTTCATTATATCCATTTGTTCTAGTGTTTCATTTAAGGCCATTTTTTTTCATTGTTTCTATTTGGATGAATGATCTAGAACCATCAGTGGTGTATTTGGATCTCCAAGTATGATTGTATTTTTGTCAGTTTCTGTTTTTAGATCAGTTAGTAGATGTCTTATATATTTTGGTCATCCCTGGTTTGGTGCATGTATATATATTGAGAAGCGTTATGTCACCTTGACTATGTCCTCTTTATTATTATTATGAAATGACCACCTTGGTCCTGATTACCTTTGTTGTCTTGCAGTCAGCATTGTCAGAAATGAGTATGGCTACACCTACTTTTCTTTAGATAGTATTTGTTTGGATATTGTTTTCCAACCTTTCACTTGGAATCTATTTTTATCCTTGTAGCTTAGATGTGTCTCTTAGAGGCAGCGTACAGTTAGGTTTTGCTTCTGATCCAGTTTGCTACTCTGTGCCTCTTTATTGGTGAGTTCAATCCATTTACATTTAATGTAATTATTGACACGAGGGTTTCCTACTGCCATTTTGTATATTGCTTTCTGATAGCTCTGTTTCTTGTTTGGTTCTTCTCTTTTGTTTTTCTGTCATTTGATTTTGGTGGTATTCCATACTTCTCTTTTCTTCTTTTTTTAAGCTATATGTTTCAGTAGTAGCATTTTCAGAGGTGGTTACCATTATGTTATTAAAAGAAAATTTATCGGCCCTGGCCGGTTGGCTCAGTGGTGGAGCGTCGGCCTGGCGTGCAGGAGTCCTGGGTTTGATTCCCAGCCAGGGCACACAGGAGAGGCGCCCATCTGCTTCTCCACCCCTCCCCCTCTCCTTCCTCTCTGTCTCTCTCTTCCCCTCCCGCAGCCGAGGCTCCATTGGAACAAAGATGGCCCGGGCGCTGGGGATGGCTCTGTGGCCTCTGCCTCAGGCGCTGGAGTGGCTCTGGATGCAACAGAGTGACGCCCCAGAGGGGCAGAGCATTGCCCCCGGTGGGCATGCCGGGTGGATCCCGGTCGGGCGCATGCGGGAGTCTGTCTGACTGCCTCCCCGTTTCCGGCTTCGGAAAAATGAAAAAAAAAATTTATCATATTTATTAGAGTCCATTATCTCATGAGTGCTTCTATACTCCATCCTCCTTTGCTACTGCTGATCTTTGTCCTCTCCCCTTTTATGTTATTGTTGTCACAGCTTATTTGTTTTTATTGTGGTATTTTTGGAGCTTTTACCTGTACTTTTGTTTTGTTTTGTTCTTTGTATTTGGTCGAATAACTCCCTTTAGTATTTCCTGTAGTGGGGTTTTCTAGTGATAAATTCCTTCAGCTTCTCTATGTCTGTGAATGCTTTCATTTCTTGAAGGATAGTTTTGATGGATATAGTATTCTTGGCTAGTAGTTCCTCTCTTTCTGTACTTTAAATGTTGGGGTCCACTCTCTTTTGGCTTGTAGAGTTTTTGCTGAGAAGTCTGATGATAGCCTAATAGGCCTTCCTTTATATGTTATATATTTTTTTCTCCCTAGCTGCCTTGAGGATTCTTTCTTTGTCATTGATTTGTGATAATTTCATTACGATGTGTCTTGGAGTAGGTCTGTTTGGGTTGAGGTAACTCAGAATTCTGTTTGTTTCTTGGATTCAAGGCTCTAACTCTTTCCACAGGCTAGGGAAGTTCTCATCAGTGATTTGTTTCAATATGTTCTCCATTCCTTTTCCCTCTCTTCTTCTTCTAATATACCCATTATTTTTATATTGCTCTTTCTGGTGGAGTCAGACAATTCTTGTAGGACTTTCTCATTTTTTAAAATTTGTGAGTCTCTCTCCTCTTCTCTCTGTAGTATCTCTAGTTGCTTGTCTTCAATGTCACTAATTCTGTCCTCTATCTGGCCTATTAGGTAAGCTTTTTACCTCATTTTTCAGTTCATGTATTGTGTTTTTCATCTCTGTTTGGTTATTTTTTTATAGTTTCAATTTCCTTGATGAAGTACTCTTTTTGTTCATCAGATTGTTTTTTGAGCTCTCTAAATGCCTTTCATTGTTTTCTTGTATCTCATTGAGTATTTTTAGAGCTTTAATTTTCAATTCTCTGTCATTTAGCTCCAAGGTTTCCATGTAATTGATGTTTTTCTGGAGGTATTTATCATCTCTCTGAGCTACGTGTCTGTCTTGTGTATCTATGATATTTGATTTTTTTTTCCTTGATGGCATTGGTGAGTGATATTGTTAGTAACACTAACAAGAGATAACTAAGAAAAATAAAACTAAAACTTTAAGAAATACAGTGAAAAAATGAAAATTCTATAAATAATGATAAGCAGAACAAAAAATACAGATAATACAGAGCAAGAACCAAGGAAAAATGAAAATATGAGTCTAAAATATATTAATTTAATGAAAGATGACATTCAGATGAGAGGAATAAAGAAAGAAAAAGGGAAGAGAGAATAAAAGACATAAAAGAGAAAGTGTCTGAAATAAAACCCTCACAAAAAACAAAAAAACGAAATATTGAAAAAGAAATACTAAGAAGAATGAAGTTTTGAGAGGTAACTTTTCTCTTTTTCTGGCAAGTGGCACTGTACTACAAGCTTTGCCTCTGTGACGTTATTGGGCGGAGTTCTGCTGAGGTGTCGCTGTCCTAGTGATGTAGACAGGGCTGCAGTCGCATTGGTAGGAGGGGCTCTTGTTAGGGCTTTGCAATTTGACGACTCTAGCAATGGCCATCTCAGGTCTTACACCTCTCTCCACATCCCAGCAAAGCAGGGGATCAAACACTCCGTACCTCTGCCTCTCACAGAAGCAGGCACCCCGGACACTCAGCTGTGGGGGATCCTTTACCACTACTGTTCACACATCAAGGAAGCAATGTGGGACTTGGGATACTGGGGAAGGACGGTCCTAGGCATGGCAGGGACTGTGGACTGGGAGCCAGCGCTGAGCTTTGGGAGTGAAGCAGGTGGGGTGTAGATCTCATATAAAGCATGCCTCCACGTCACACAAGCCAAACTCTGTGGGCCACACAGGCAGATCGAGCATGCCTCAGCACCCCACAGGTCGATCTTAGGAGCCTACAGCAGACTATGTGCGCGCCCAGTGCCTGTGATTGCAGATGGAGCTTGGCGATGCAGGGGGATGCTGGGAGGTCATGTTCCTGCTCTTGTTTGTGGGCCCATATTAATTCAGCTCCTTCCCCTTTGTCCCTCAGTCTCTCTACTTCTCCCAGCTCTGAAAATAAACCCATGTTGAAAGTGCTTCCCTCCCTCAGAACAGTAGAACAGTGAAGAAAGAAAATCTCCATCCTCTGGCTTTTTTCCTTCATGAGTGGATTCTATCTTCAGCCCACCTTCTCAACAAATCATACCTCTATCTGGTGTGTGTATATTTAAGATGCTCCTGGGGTCTTTTCTCTGCATATACTTGTTGAGTTTGTTGAAATTTCAAGGGGAGAGATCAGGAGTATCTCTCATGCACCATTTCTCTGACCCAGCTGTTTATTGTCTTTCAAAGTGATCATTTTAAACAAAAACATCTTTTTAAAAAAGTCATTAAGAACTGATTTGTTACAACTGTTAATCTAAAATTAGAAGTTGAAATGAGAGTCAAGAAGCATTTATTTGGAATCAAAGAATTTCAATTCAGGGAGCATAAATTCAGGCAGACAACCAAGTAGTGCCCCAATTTGAAAAGAGGAGGGATTTTTATGAGAAAAAGAAAGGAATAATTAACACACAGAATAAAAGAATTCCTATAGGTGCTGATCAGCTGAGTTATTCTTGGCTATACATGACTGGTTATAGATTATATCCTCAGATAGTCTGTAATCATCAGTCCTTGTGGTCAGGATATCCACTGTCCTGTTGGCTTTACAATCAGTTGTAAGACAATGTTGATTTCACCTACCCTGGTCTGAAACTGTGGCTCGCGAGCCACATGTGACTCTTTGGCTCCTTGAGTGTGGCTCTTCCACAAAATACCACATGTGGGCACTACCTTGATAAAGAATGTACCTACCTATATAGTTTAAGTTTAAAAAATTTGGCTCTCAAAAGAAATTTCAATCGTTGTACTGTTGATATTTGGCTCTGTTGACTAATGAGTTTGCCGACCACTGACCTCGCCCAAGGTCAGGTTCAGTCCAAATAGTCCAAAGTTTGAAGGCGCAAGATGTGCAAGGCAGTTTCTCTAGCCTGGCAGCTCCGACTCCATTTTGAAGTGTGTCCATTTATGTCATTCTTAACACAATTGTTCAGTGTGCTTATTCATATACTGAGATTTCCATTTGTTAGCTATAGTAACTAGAAAATTAACATCACGTCTTTTTAAAAAAATTTTATTGATTTTAATTTATTGTGTTTACATAGATTCAAGTGTCCCACCGAATACATCCCCCCCCATCTCTGTGTTCTCTTCGACAGCCCCCTTCTCCGTCTCCCCAATGCTTACTCCCCTCCCCTCCAGGATTTTCTGTCCTGCTCTCTATAACGCTGTGTTATGTATATATAATTTCACTAATCTCCTTCCCATCTCTGATGCAATCCTCTCATCCCCTTTCCTTCTGTCCGCTTTCCCTCTGGTCTCTTTGATCTCGTCTCTGCCTCTATTCCATTCCTCAGTTCACATTGTTCATTAGATTCTTCAAATGAGTGAGGTCATATGATATTTTTCTTTCTCTGCCTGGCTTATTTCACTTAGCATAATGGTCTCCAGGTCCATCCATGTTGTCGCAAAAGGTGAGATTTCCCTTTTTCATGGCTGCATAGTATTCCATTATGTATATGTACCACAGCTTTTTAATACACTTGTCAACTGATGGACACTTGAGCTGTTTCTAGATCTTGGCTATTGTAAACAATGCTGCCATAAACATGGGGGTGCATTTCTTCTTTTGGGTCAATGATTTGGAATTCTTAGAATATATTTCTAAAAGTGGGATAGCTGGGTCAAAAGGCATTTCCAGCTTTCATTTTTTGAGGAATCTCCATACTGTTTTCAACAGTGGCTGCACGAGTCTGCATTCCCACCAGCAGGAGGGTTCCCTTTTCTCTACATCCTCACCAGCACTTATTCTGTGTTGTTTTATTAATGAGCGCCATTCTGACAGGTGTGAGGTGATATCTCATTGTGGTTTTAATTTGCATTTCTCTGATGATTAGTGATGTTGAACATTTTTTCATTTGCCTATTGGTCATCTGTATGTCCTCTTTGGAGAAGTGTCTATTCATTTCTTTTGCCCATTTTTTTTTTTTTTTTACAGAGACAGAGAGAGTCAGAGAGGGATAGATAGGAACAGACAGACAGGAACAAAGAGAGATGAGAAGCATCAATCATTAGTTTTCTGTTACGACACCTTAGTTGTTCATTGATTGCTTTCTCATATGTGCCTTGACTGTGGGGCTACAGCAGATGGAGTAACCCCTTGCTCAAGCCAGCAACCTTGGGTCCAAGCTGATGAGCTTTGCTCAAACCAGATGAGCCCACGCTCAAGCTGGTGACGTCGGGGTCTTGAACCTGGGTCTTTGGCATCCCATTCTGACACTCTATCTACTGCACCACTGCCTGGTCAGGCTCTTTTGCCCGTGTTTTTTTGTTTGTTTGTTTATTTGTTTTACAGAAACAGAGAGAGAGAGAGTTGGAGGGATAGATAGGGACAGACAGACAGGAACGGAGAGAGATGAGAAGCATCAATCATCAGTTTTTTGTTGTGACACCTTAGTTGTTCATTGATTGCTTTCTCATATGTGCCTTGACTGTGGGCTTTCAGCAGACCGAGTAACACCTTGCTCAAGCCAGTGACCTTGGGTCCAAGCTGGTGAGCTTTGCTCAAACTAGATGAGCTTGCGCTCAAGCTGGTGACCTCGGGGTCTCAAACCTGGGTCCTCTGCATCCTAGTTCTACGCTCTGTCCACTGTGCCACTGCCTGGTCAGGCTGCCCATTTTAAAAAAATTTTAATTTATTATTTTTAATGCAGTAACATTGATAAATCAGGGTACATATGTTCAGAGAAAACATCTCCAGATTATTTTGACATTTGATTATGTTGCATACCCCTCACCCAAAGTCAAATTGTCTTCTGTCACCTTCTATCTGGTTTTCTTTGTGGCCCTTCCCTCCTCCCACCCCCTCTCTCTCCTTCCTCCCCCTCCTCCCCCCTCCTTATCATCACATTCTTGTCCATATCTCTGAGTCTCATTTTTATGTCCCATCTATGTATGGATTCATATAATTCTTAATTTTTTCTGATTTACTTCTTTCACTCAGTATAATGTTATCAAGGTCCATCCATGTTATTGTAAATGAACCAATGTCATCATTTCTTATGGCTGAGTAGTATTCCATAGTAAATATGTACCAAAGCTTTTTAATCCACTTGTCCACTGATGGACACTAGGGCTGTTTCCAGATCTTCGCTATTGTGAACAATGCTGCCTTAAACATGGGGGTGCATTTCTCCTTTTGAAACAGTTCTATGGTGTTCTTAGGGTATATTCCTAAAAGTAGGATAGCTGCAAATAATTTTTAATTGGATTGTTTGTCTTCCTGGTGTTTTTACAAGTTCTTTATAAATTTTGGTTATTAACCCCTTATCAGATGTATTGTCGAATATGTTCTCCCATTGTGTGGTTTGTCTTTTTATTCTGTTCATATTGTCTTTAGCTGTGCAGAAGCTTTTTAGTTTGATATAGTCCCATTTGTTTATCCTGTCTTTTATTTCACTTGCCCGTGGAGATAAATCAGCAAATACATTGCTACGAGAGATGTCGGAAAGCTTACTGCCTATGTTTTCTTCTAAGATGCTTATGGTTTTACGACTTACATTTAAGTCTTTTATCCATTTTGAGTTTATTTTTGTGAATGGTGTAAGTTGGTGGTCTAGTTTTATTTCTTTGCAAATGCGTTTCCATTTTTCCCAACACCATTTATTAAAAAGACTGTCTTTACTCCATTGTATACTCTTACCTCCTTTGTCAAATATCAACTGTCCATAAAGGGGTGGGTTTATTTCTGGGCTCTCTATATGTTTTATTGATCTATATGCCTGTGCTTATGCCTGCCCTTCAGAGGGTACTCGGCCTTGTGGGGAGGGCAGTGTAGCCCAGACCTTAGCATTCAGAACCTGTGTCCCTGATGCGCCCCCTGCTTCTAAGTGACTCTTCACTCTGACGAGTAGGAGAGTTGCCAATGGGAGGAGTAATTGCTTCCCTTTGCTGGTGCCACTTCTCCCAGGAAGAATGGACACTTTAGATTTGGGGAGTGACTCAGCACAGGGGTTAGGGTGGCTGTCTCCCACAGTCTCTCCCTGTGCCTCTCGAGATTACACTCTCCTGTTGCAACTCCAGTCCTCTCAATGCTCCCTGCTCCTGGGCCCCAGGTAACTGGCTGTAAACGAGGTTTTCTGCATGGTCCTTTTAGACCAGAGCTTGGGTCTGAGAATTTTGTCTCCCTCTCGCAAACAGCAACCCAGATCTTCTTTCAGCTAAATACTGTCCGTATGCCTCCTCTAGTCTCTGGGGCTCTAGGCTGGGGCTCTGGTCCTGGGGTTGAGGACTCTGGGCAACCCACCTCACTGTGAGAGATCCTGCAGGCTGCTGCTCACTCCTGGGAGCGGTGAAGCCCTTTCTGCATCTCTGCTCTTCCTACCAGTCTCAGTGTGGTTTCTTTGATGATCCTTGATTATAGATTCCTCTTAGCTTAGTCCAATGTTGGTTTTTCAAGATGATTGTTCCCAAGTTAAGTTGTGATCCACTTTGGTTCTGGAAGGTGGGAGTTGTAACATCTGCCTACTCCTTCGCCATCTTCTTGTCTCTCCACATGTCTTTTCGAAACAGAAAAAAAAAAAAACATTTTCTTACCTTTTATTGCATGATATGTAGGAAATCTTGAGCTTGTTTCCAGAGTTGGAAGATCTCTTGTTCTACTGCACTGTGTGTCAGAGTGTGGATATTAACACCATGTTTCTTTGATGTGAAAAAAGCAGAATATTTTCACTTGCCACAAAGCTAAACTCCTAGGACTGGAGAAAGAAGAGGCAATCTTATTACAAGACGGGACCTTGAAGTGTCTCAGATCCTGAAGGGTCCATAGATGTTACATTTTATTCAGTGGAACAATAGAATCATTGAGCAAAACTGTCAAGGTCTACAGAAAACGATGAATCTTGTATTAAAGCTTAAAAAATAATAATAAATTACAAAGCTTTTACAAAGACTGTTTTCAGAGCACAAAGAAGAAAACTGAAGGGATTTTTAGTAAATATCATTTATTCTCACTTCAAAAAAGTAATAAAGCAGGGATTTTTTTTGTTTGTTTGGTTGGCTACGTTTGGTTTTCCTTTTTATTGTAAGGACATAAACAATGGAAGACTATATGACTTAAACTAGTCATGAACCTAAATATTTGCCCAAATGGCTAAGGCATGAAATAATATTTCATGTTTTATTTTGCCAGAGATTTTAAAAATGTACTTCTTTATTAGAGAAAATAACAAAGAGTAAAATTTAAATGGCCCATAATCCCTTTGTCTAGATAACACTGTTGATATTTTTTTTTTATTTTATTTTTGACACTGAGAGAGAGGAAGGGAGAGAGATGAGGAGCATCAACTCATAGTTGAAGCACTTTAGTTGTTTATTGATTATTTCTCATATGTGCCTTGACCAGGGGGCTCCAGCCTAGCCAGTAAACCCTTGCTCAAGACAGAAACCTTGGGCTTCAAGCCAGTGACCGTGGGGCTCAGGCTAGTGACCATGGGATCATGTTGATGATCCCACTCTCAAGCTGCGACTCCACATTCAAGTTGATAAGGCTGCGCTCAAGCCGATGACCTCAGGGTTTTACTCCTGGGAACTCAGCACCCCAGGTCAATGCTCTATCCACTGTGCCACCACTGGTCAGGTACTCTGTTGATATTTTTAAAAATTTTAAAGTAATATGAGCACATTTAAAAAATTATTTAAATAGTACTGAGAGGTGTAAATGATAAATAGTAGTGTTTCTTCCATTTTTTACCATCTGCCTATTTCTCCAAAAGAACAATTTTGAACAATTGCTTATTTATCCTTCCAGGAAAATGGAATATATCCCCAACCACACATATACATGTATGTGTGTGTATAGGTATATGTATGTAATTAAGATATTTTTTCACAAAAGTGTTATGTCATTCCATTATACCTTGAATTTTTTATTTAATAATATATTCACATATCTCCCCAGAGCAACACACACAAAACTATTACATTATTTTTAACGGTTGTATAGTTGATCATTATACAGAGTACTGTAAGTATTTAACCAGTTTCCTATTAACATTTAAGTTGTTTTAATTTTTATGACTATATCTGAAAATACATGGCAGTTGAATAGCTAGTGAAAGAATGTCTACATATTTTATTTTGATAGATATTGTATAATTTATTAAGTTGGGTTTTTTTCCCACCAATATTTGAGAGTTACTATTTCTATAACACTGGTATTATAAAAGTTTTAAATGTTCATTCAAAAGAAATTTAGTTTATAGAATCCTACTTTTATTCTTTCTAAAATGGATAAAGCTTTACTTAAGGGATAACCAGAATGTACTTGTGTTTGAAGTGTTTATTGTCCTAGACCAGTGATATGTAGATCCATGAAGGAGGAAGAAAATAAAGACTGGATTGGCAAATGTGGCAAGTAAAACCCTAAGTAAAACTCTCTAAGACAATAAATTTTAGGAAACTTTTAAAAAAGTAAATTAAACTAATAACTCTCATGTTCAGAAGAAAATATGCAGATCCAAGGGAAAAATGGTAAAGTTGTTTAATAGGTAGAGTTTCAGCCTGACCAGGTAGTGGTGCAGTTGACAGAGCATTGGCCGGGATGCAGAGGACCCAGGTTTGAAATCCCAAGGTCACAGGCTTGAGTGCAGGCTGACCAGCTTGAGTGAAGGGTTGCTGGCTTGAATGTGGGATCATTGTAACTGGCTTGAGCCCAAAGGTAGCTGGCTTGAAGCCCAAGGTAACTGGCTTGAACAAGGGGTCACTGGTTTTTCTGTAGCCTCCCCACCCCGGTCAAGGCATGTATAAGAAGCAGTCAATGAACAACTAAGGTGCCTCAACAAAGAATTGATACTTCTCTTCTTTCTCCATTCCTGTCTGTCTATCCCTATCTGTCCCTCTCTCTGTTTCTCTCTGTGTGTCTCATTTGTAAGATGAAAATAATTCTGGAGATTGGTTGCATAATGTGAATGTACTTAGTATTGTTGGAACTATAAACTTATAAATGGTTAAGATGGTACATTTTATGTTATGTGTATTTTGTTATAATTTAAAAACTATAATGTACAAAATTATTCATACATAGAAAAAGAAGACAGTTACCTAAAATATAATTTCTAAAGAGTAAGGGAAGAGCTAGAGCCTCTACCAGAAATTGTCAAATACCTTCATTAGCCAATTGATGTCATAATACAATCAGATAAGGTCCAAAATGCAAAGGTCCTTGGCAATGGACTGAAGTTTTAATTTAATGCACAAGGACTGAAGTTTTAATTTAATGCACAAATGGCTAATAGCAGCAGCAGTGATCACCCCTAGTTGGCTATGGAACAGTTGTGTGCTGTATCTATGACTATTAGGACATTTCTAATGATCAGATTTAGTGCTTGGAGTTGAGCACAGTAAAGAAGACCACACTGAAGACTAAGGGGCTCAGGTCATTCTCTGACATACACCACTGTTTAAAAGCACCCTATAATTTTTGTATTTATCATCCCTCATAGCCACCTTGTGAGAAAAACCAAAGTGAAAGGAAGAGTGCAATCTCCAGAACCCAGAAAAAATAACTTTTGTTCACAATGAATTTGAGTTTCGGGTCCTGATTACCATAGCAGACAAATCACAGCTATAAAAATATCTTGGAAAGGTGACTCACAATGAATATAAGAAATTTTCTAAATACAGTGTTTTACAAACTTAATACGCCCATTTCTCAACTATTCAGTGGAAGCTGGATTGTTTGCTTGCTGGCATTAGCACAGAGCAGAGGTTCTCAACCTTGGCTACACATTAGAATCATATCGGGAGCTTTAAAAAGTCTGATGCCCGCCCTGGCCGGTTGGCTCAGCGGTAGAGCATCGGCCTGGTGTGCGGGGGACCCAGGTTCGATTCCCGGCCAGGGCACATAGGAGAAGCGCCCATTTGTTTCTCCACCCCCCCTTCCTCTCTGTCTCTCTCTTCCTCTCCCGCAGCCAAGGCTCCATTGGAGCAAAGATGGCCCGGGCGCTGGGGATGGCTCCTTGGCCTCTGCCCCAGGTGCTAGAGTGGCTCTGGTTGCGGCAGAGCGACTCCCCAGAGGGGTAGAGCATCGCCCCCTGGTGGGCAGAGCGTTGCCCCTGGTGGGCGTGCTGGGTGGATCCCGGTCTGGCGCATGCGGGAGTCTGTCTGTCTCTCTCCGTTTCCAGCTTCAGAAAAAAAAAAAAAAAAAAAAGTCTGATGCCCTAGGATCATCCTTGACCAATTCATTAGAATCTCTGGGGTGGGTTTCCATGTGATTGTAACATGTAGCGGAGGCCAAGAATCACTGCCACAAATACTCTCACCTTTAGTGTTCGTAATTTCTGGGGTGACTGATCCCTCCCACAACAGAAATTTGGTTTCGTACGATTTGGATCTTCCCAATATCTGCATTTCTTACCAGCATTGCAGATATGCTAATGTATATGGTCTCTGGTGCACACTTTGAAAAATACTTTAACAGTGACTGAATTTCCTGATTTTTCATCCTAATCACTGATCTCCCGTTTCTCCATAACCCCCCCGGGTTTTATTAATAAGGCTTGTTATACCAAGCTAATAATTTTTATTGCTTTGTCACTGGAATGTGCCCAAGACTTTCATGTAGCACTTGCAAACAGTGGCTCCAGAATGGTGGCATGGGAGGAGATCTAAGATGGTGGGCAAGTATGTGGATGTTACACTTATCTCCTCCCATGACCAAACTGGAATTACAACTAAAATATAGAACAATTATCTTGAATAGCCAACTGAAGACTAGCAGAAATCATAACCAAGTGTTGGGAAAACAGCTGTGATAGGCTTGCTCACTGGTTTACCGGCTGCAAGCACTTTGCTTGATTAGTGTGTGAGCATGTGGCAGCATCACGTGTGTATAGTCTGAATAAGGCTTTGGGTGCTTGCACTCAGGGTGCATGGTGGATTGTGGATTACCTGCCCACCACTTGAGGGGTTGTTTTTACTGTTCATTCACCTGACAAGCAGTTTCCCCTGCCTGTTTGCTCATCTGCCGTTGCAAGACTTTATTAAATGATAATGGCCCAATGCATTCCAGCTCTACATTTTTTATGTTGTCTTCCTGAATCCAATGTGGACCTGCCTGGCCTTGGCCACAGGCATTACACCAAGGATTTTCAGAAGAAGCCTCATTGAGACTGGTAGAAAGGGCGGAGATGAGATAAGGATGGCCCCACTCCCATGGGAAGTGGCTGAGGTTCTGGAGGGATATTTCTGCTGAAAAGGTTCCTCCTGAAAAGTGTGCGGTCTAAACCCCATGCCAGGTTCCCCAGCCCAGAGCACCAGAGCCTGGAAGAGGCACCCTCAAAACATCTAGCTGTAAAAAGCAGAGGGGATTCTGTCTGCAAGGAAGAAATGGGAGTCTGCAGAGATACACACACCCTCTTAAAGGGCCAATGCACAAAATCCCATGCAAAGCCACTCACCCTTTGCTCCAGTGCAGTGGGCGTGGAGTGGATTACAGTCTCATGACAAGAGTGTGAGGTTTGTGGCTTTAGAGAGAGAACTAAAGGGACAGCCATCAGGATCCCAGTGCTGAGTCATTTTCTCATACCATACCACAGATGCCATCTTTCTTGGGTGGAGCAGTCCCCTCTGAGTGGCGTCAGCCTGAGGGAAAGCAATAGCTGCACCCTTTGGACACTCTCTTGTCCCAGCCTGTGGAGTTTATGATCTGACAAGAAGAACAGCCAGAGGCTCTTTGAGTGACTGATCCTAACAGGCAGCTGGCAGGCAGAGGCTGGCAGGAACAGATCTTGGGGTCCCTTGGGACCTTTACTGATCTGTCCCCAGACTAGTTGTTGGTAAAAGCTGGCCTTGGTGTGCAACTTGGTCTTTCTTCCATATATCCAGGACCAGCAGATATCCAGGACCACAATCTGTGGATTGCTTGTAGCTTCAAACAGGTTGGTGAGGGCCAGTTACAGGCAGAATATTATGTTGGCCTGGACCAGAGTACATTCCAAGAGGCTCAAAACCAGTGCATTCAGTAGCCACTTCAGACAACATCAAGGCAGGATCCGATAAACTTCACAAGCAGAGTATCCAAAGGGAGATCACAGCAGGCACCAAAACCAGCTGAGGCAAATTCTGCTTTATGTTATCACTGCCTGCATAGTAGCTTGCTGTAGTTGGCGTTGACCTCACAGTCAGCCAGCCTGAGGGTCAGTCCCATGCAGGGATGGGCCAATAGCAATCGAGACTCAATTACAAGAGGAGGGTTCACATAACCCAATAAGGGACACTCCTGGAGCACCCAGATCAGGTGATCAAAGGAGACTGCACCACTGGACCCATAAGACACCTACTACATAAGGCCACCCCATGAAAACTAGGAGTCATAACAGACCTAGCTAATACATAGAAACAAACATAAAGAGGCAGCCAAAATGGGGAGACAAAAAAACCAGGACCCAGATGAAAGAACAGGAGAAATATCCAGAAAAATAACTAGATGAAATGGAGGCAAGCAATTTATCAGCTATAGAGTTCAAAGTAATGGTTATAAGGATGCTCAATGGCATGAAAAAGGACATAGAAACCATAAAAATGGACCAGTCAGAAATGAATAATACAATATCTGAAATGAAAAATACACTAGAAGTAATAAACAGTAGGTTAGATGAAGCAGAGGATTGAATCAGTGATTTGGAAGACAAAGTAGAAAAAAACAGAGCAGCAAAAAGAAAAATGATATAAGAAAATGAGGATCGTTTAAGGACCACATGAAGCCTTTGGGACCACATGAAGCATAACATCTGCATCGTAGGAGTACCAGAAGGAGAAGAGAGAGAGCAAGGGTTCAAGAGACTATTTGAAGTAATAAGGGATGAAAACTTACCATATTTAATATGGTGAAAGAAGAAGACACACAAGTCCAGAAAATACAGAGTCCCAAATAAGATAGACCCAAAGGAGCCCACACCAAGACACATAATAATTAAAATGGCAAATGTTAAAGACAAAGAATCTTAAAAGCAGCAAGAGAAACTCAGTTCCTGCAAGGGAGCTCCCATAAGTTCATTGCTCAACAGAAACTTTCAGCTGATTTCTCAACAGAAACATTTTAGGTTAGAAGGGACTGGCATGAAATATTCAAAGCCACGAATGATGAAAAGCAAGGTCCTACAACTAAGACTACTTTACCTAGCAAGTCTATCATTTAAAATTGAAGGAGAAATAAAGAGCTTCCCAAACAAGAAAAAGCAAAAGGAGTTTGTTATCACCAAACCAGTATTACAAGAAATGTTAAATGGCCTGCCAGAAGGAAAAGGAGAAAGAGCAAACAGAAAACATAGTTAAAAGAATAAAATGGCAATAAATATATGACTATCAATAATCACTTTAAATGTAAGTGGCTTAAATGCTTCAATCAGGGTAGCTGAATGGATAAGAAAACAAAACCCATATATGCTGTCTATAAGAGACCCATCTCAGAATGAAAGATACACACAGACTAAAAGTAAAAGGATTAAAAAATATTTCATGCAAAAGGAAATGAAAAAAGCCTGGGGGCAATACTTATTTCTGACAAAATAGACTTTATAGCAAAGGCTATTATTGTAAGAGACAAAGAAAAACACTGTACAATGATAAAGGGAGCAATCCAACAAGAGGATACAACACTTGTATAAACATTTATGCATCCAACAAGGGAGAAACTAAATATGTAAAGCAAATATATTTTTAATTATTTTTAAGATTTTATTTATAGATTTTAGAGGAGAGAGAGAAGGGGAGAGGGAGGAGTAGGAAGAATCAACTCGTAGTAGTTGCTTCTTGTATGTGCCTTGACCAGGCAAGTCCAGGGTTTCAAATCAGCAACCTCAACATTCCAGGTTGATGCTTTATCCACTGTACCACCACAGGTCAGACTGTAAAATCTTGATGGACATAAAGGGAAAGGTTGACAATAATTCAGTTGTAGTGGGGGATTTTAACCTCCCATTGACATCAATGAATAGATCTTCCAGACCGAATATTAACAAGGAAAACTAAGCCTTAAATTACACACTAGATCAAATGGACTTAATTGATATCGTCAGAGCATTTCACTCCACAGTAGCAGCATATATTCTTTTCAAGTGCACATCGAATATTTTCAGGATAGAGCACACGTAAAGACACAAAACAAGTCTCAGTAAATTTAAGAAGATTTAAATCATATCAAGCATCTTCTCTTAACCATAATGGAATGAAATGAAAAAATCAATCACAAGAAAAAAACCCTGAGAAACACATGAAGACATGGAAGCTAAATGACATGTTACTAAACAATGAATGGGTTAACAATGAGGTCAAGGAACAAATCAAAAGATACATTGAAACAAATGGAAATAAGAACACAACAACCCCAAAAGAGGGAAATTCAAGAAACAAGAAAAATATCAAATAAACAATTTAACTTTACATTTAAAGGAACTTGAAAAAGAACAACAAAAAAAGCCCAACAGGAGTGGAAGGAAGGAAAAAAATAAAGATCAGAGCAGAAATAAATGGTGTCTTTAAAAACAATACAAAAGGTCAGTGAAACAAAGAGCTGGTTCTTTGAAAAGATAAACAACATTGACAAACTTAATCAGACTCATCAAGAAAAAAAGAGAGAGAACCCAAATAAACAAAATCAGAGATGAAAAAGGAGAAGAAACAACTGACACCAAAGATGTACAAAAGATTGTAAGGAAATATTGTGAACAACCATATACCAACAAATTGGACAATCTGGACGAAATGGATAAAATCCTAGAAACATACAATCTTCCAAAACTGAATCATGAAGAATCAGAGAATCTGAATAGACAGGTTACAACTAACTAGTGAAGTTGAAGCAATAATAAAAAAAACTCTCAACAAACAAAAGTCCTGGGCTGGACGGCTACACAGTGAATTTTACTAAACATTCAAAGAAGAACTAACACCTATCATTCTCAAACTATTCCAAAAAATTGAAAAGTTGGGATAACTCCCAAGGTCATTTTACAAGACCCATATTATCCTAATTCCAAAACCAGATAAAGACATTAGAAAGAAAGAAAATTAAAGGCCAGTATCTCTGATGAATACAGATGTTCAAATCGTCAACCAAATGTTGGCAAACTGGATCTAGCTATACATTAAAAAGACCAGCCTGACCTGTGGTGGCGCAGTGGATAAAGTGTCAACCTGGAAATGCTGAGGTCGCCGGTTCAAAACCCTGGGCTTGCCTGGTCAAGGCACATATGGGAGTTGATGCTTCCAGCTCCTCCCCCCTGTCTCTCTCTCCTCTCTCTCTCTCTGTCTCTCTCCTCTCTAAAATGAATAAATAAAATAAAAATTAAAAAAAAAAAAAAAAAAGAATCTCTCTTTAAAAAAAAAAAAAAAAAAAAAAAAGACCATATATGATGACCATGTAGGATTTATTCCAGGGATGAAGGTTGGTACAATATCCATAAATAAATTAATATAATAAACCTCCTTAATAAAGTGAAGGATAAAAATCACATGGTCATATCAATAGATGCAGAAAAAGCATTTGAAAAAATTCGGTACCCATTTATGATAAAAACTCAGCAAACTGGTCATTGAGGGAAAATACCTCGATATAATAAAGGAATTTTATTACCTTTATTACCCATAGCCAACATCATACTCAAAGGGAAAAATCTATGAGCATTTCTCTTAAGATTGGAACAATCTTTCCATTCTTATTCATCATAGTACTGGAAGTCCTAGCCACAACATTCAGACAAAAAAAGAAAAAGAAATAAAAGACATCCAAATTGGAAAGGAAGAAGTAAAACTGTCATTATTGGCAGATGACATGATGCTGTATATAGAGTACCCTAAATATTTCACCAAAAAACTTTTGGAGCTGATAAATGAATTCAGTAAAGTAGCAGATTACAAAATAAATATCCAGAAATCAGTTGCATTTCTATTCACCAATAATGAACTGTCAGAAAGGGAAACTAAGAACAATTCCATCCCAATTGCTTCAAAAACAATAAAATACCTAGGAATAAACTAACAAAGTAAAAGACCTGTACTTGGAAAATTAAAAGATGCTGAAGAAAGAAATTGAAGAAGATACAAATAGGTGGAAGCATATAACGTTTTCACGGATGGGAAGAATTAACATCATTAAAATGTCCATACTACCCACACCAATCTATAAATTCAATGCAATTCCTATCATGATACCAATGGTGTATTTCACAGAACTAGAAAAAATATTTCAAAAATTTATAAAGACCCCAAAAGACCATGAATAGCAACAGCAATCATAAGAAAATAGATAAAAGTAGGAAGAATCACACTACCTGATATCAAACTATGCTTCAAGCCAGAGTAATCCAAACAGCATGGTACTAGCATAAAAACAGATGATTAATGGATAGAATAAAAAGCCCATAAATAAACCCATGCATTTATAGTCACTATCTGACAAAGGAGGCAAAAACATACAATGAGGCAAGGTACTCTATTCAATAAACGGTGTTGGAAATATTGGACTGATACATGCAAAAAAAAAAAAAAAGAAAAAAGAAAAGAAACTAGAACGCCCTCTTACACTGCACACAAAATAAACTCAAAATGGATTAAAGACTTAAAAAACTCAAAAGCAAAAAAATCATAGAAGAAAACAGTGAAATCTCAGACATTTCTCATAGCAATATATTTTTTTCTGGTATGTTTCCTCAGGCAAAGGAAATAAAAGAAAAAATAAAGAAATGGGACTACATCAAACTGAAGTTTTTGCAGAATATAGGAAACCATCAACAAAATGAAAAGACAACGCACTGAGTAGGAGAACAATTCACCAATATAGCTGATAAAAGCTTAATATCCAAAACTTACAGGGAACTTATAAAACTCAACACTAGACAAACAAACAATTCAATTAAGAAATAGGCAAAAGACCTGAAAAGACACTCCTTCAAAGAGCACCTACCGATGGCCAATAGACATGAAAAGATACTCAATGTCCCTAATTATGAGAGAGATGTAAATTAAAACCACAATGAGATACTACCTCACACCTGTCAGAATGGCGCTCATCAATAAGTCAACTAACAACAAGTGTTGGGGAGGATGTGGAGAAAAGGGGAACCCTTGTGCACTGTTGGTGGGAATGCAGATTGATGCAGCCACTGTGGAAAGCAGTATGGACTTTTCTCAAAAAATTAAAAATAGAACTGCCTTATGACCCAGCAAATCCTCTTCTGGGAACCTAGTTGAAGAAACCCAAAACACTAATTCAAAAGAATATATGTACTCCTATGTTCTTTGAAGCGTTATTTGCAATAGCCAAGATTTGGAAACAGCCTACAGTGTCCCATCAGTAGGTGAGTAGATAAAAAAGCTGTGATACATTTATGCAATGGGATCCTAGTCAGCTTCAAAAAAGAAGAAAATATTCTTTGTGACAGCATAGATGGACCTGGAGAGCAAATTTTCTAAGTGAAATAATCCAATCAAAGAAAGACAAATATATTATTTCACTTATGTGTGAAATCTAATGAACAAAGTGAACTAACAAGCAAACTAGAGACAGACTCAAAGATAGAGAGCAGGCTGACAGCTGTTGGGGAGGGTGCTGAGTCGGTTGTGGAGGGATTGAGAACAAAACGATGACCATAGACAGCAGTGTGGTGATTGCTGGGGGTGGGGGCATGGTGGAAACTGGAGGAGGGAATGGGGGGATAAATGGTGATAAGTGGAGACTTGACTTGGGGTGATGAACACACAACATAGTGTACAGTTGAAGTGTTATAGAATTGTGCACCTGAAACCTGTATAATTTTAGCCAGTATCACCCCAATAAATTCAATGAAAAGAAAAAAAATGGCCACATAATCCAGTGAAATTCTGGCCAGGGTTGAACAGAGTGGAAAATTACATCATGGTTTCTTCATGCCATGCTTTTGCCAATAACTCCTGAGCTCATGCTTTAAAACATAACAGCATAATATTCAATACAATCACCAACATCAAAATATATTATTAGGGTTGTTCTGCTGAGTCACTATGAACCTGAGAATATTTTTAGGTAAGTGTATGCAGAATCAATCCTTAAGGTGTGTGTTTGTATTTTTCTTTTGGAAGTTTTATCCTTATTAAATTTTGCCATGATTAATTTTGATTCAGCTAATCACCTTAATGTCATTGGCAAATGATGGCCACATTATTGTTCCATGATTCAGGTTGTCAAGAAAAATATAAAAAAATTTTAAAGATTTTATTTATTGATTTTACAAAGCTCAGGGGGGTATAATGAGAAGTATCAACTTATAGTTGCTTCACTTTAATTGTTCGTTGATTGCTTGTTAAATGTGCCTTGACCAGGCAAGCCCAGGGTTTTAAACCGGAGACCTTAGCATTTCAGGTTGACACTTTATCCACTGTGCCACTACAGGCCAGGTTAGAATTATGAAATATTGAGGCCTAGGACAGATCCTACACATTCACCCTTTCTATTTCTCCCAGGCTTACCTACCTAATACGCCTATTTGAATAAATGTAGCGCAAAATGGGGTAGTCAGAATCAACATTGTGGATTGAAAAAGGAGTGGGCTTTGGGATGAGATAAACCTAGCTCATATTCTCAGTTCTAATTCTTAATACAGTAGCTGTGTAACCTTAGGCAGTAACTTTACAGATCCCCATTTTTTTTCTTCTGAAAATGTGCAGCTATAATACCTCCGTCAGTGGGATACTTTGGTAATGATTAAATGAAATGAAAAGTATTTAACATGTTGGCTGACACATAGTAAAATGCTCAATAAATAGGCTTTTATTTTTCACTTTCTACAGTATATGATAGGTAACATAAACTGCTGTGAATATAAATATGTTTATTCTTCTAACTCAATCTGCTTGAAGAAATTATAGGAAAGGAAAATAGTTCCAACTAGTGTTTACTAACGTTCAGAAGGTCACCCAACCAAGGGTGAATGGCTTAACTCTAGCATTAGGTGATGTTAGGCAGGGGGACACTCTGGGTGCTGGGTGGGAGCCAGGCCAGGAGACCTAAGGCCAAGTCCAAGAATGAGGCACAGGGTGAAGCGAAGGAGACCAATCTGAGCCAAAGAAAGTCAGAGGCCAGTGCTCAAAGGCAGCGGGGGTCAACATTGAGCAACAGCTGTCCCTCAGAGAACCTGGAAGAAGCTTAGAGGAGGCAAAGGGTCAGCCTCAAGGAAGAGATCAACCCAAGAGTCTTCATCAGGGGAGATGGCAAAGCACGGGCAAGGAGGGTTTCCAGAGAAGCCGGGGCCCGGGCAGAGGTCACCTTGAGACTGGTTATCATCTCCATAACCGTTGTTTTATATTACCTTGGCTAAGCTCTTCTGTCTTTATCATAACTGCTACTTCTAGCAGCCTTTTCTTTTTTATGAGTATAAATGAAATCTATAATTAGACACTACTTTTGGAAGAATAGACTAAAGAAACTTCCAAATCTCTGTGTCTTAACACGATAAAAGTTTATTTTAGGCTCATATCACAGTCTACTATAAGTTTGTAGGAATGCTTAGGGAGGTGACTCTGCTTCATGTAATTATTCAAGGACCCAGGGTCCTTTCATCTGGTGGCTCGGCCATCTCCCAACAAGGATTCTTAATTTATTTTCTTTTTTCTTATTCCATTCTTCTGTTCATGAATTCTTTTGAAAGTTTAATGAAGTTTTATGAATTTTATCTTAGCATAACCTTTTCAGTTGTGTAAAACAAAATACATAATGTTACAAAGGAAACTAAATCAAAATACTGTTCAGTTATCAAAATAGTAAAAATACAAAACTGTAGTAAAAATACATGTGCTTTTCATTAATGTGTGATATTATTTACATGGGATTTTGTCCTGCTGGAGGCCTTCCAGCGCTTACCACGTGCTGGTTGTCTATTACTGCTTAACAAAACCACCCTCAAAACTCAGTGGCTTAAAATAAGCTTTAATTTTGCTCTTGACTTTGTGGGTCAGAGATTTGGGAGGTCTTTGCTGGGCAATTTGTCTAGGGTCTACATGGCATCCCCTAGGGATCTGGAAGCTAGGAGACCCACATTCACATGTTTGGCACCTCAGTGCTGTTTCGCCCCAATTTCCACATGGCTTGGCTTCTCCCACCACGGTGGTCTCAAGGTAGTTGTACGTCTTAGGTGGCCTCTGGCTTCCAAGAATAAGGCTTCCAAGAGGCACACGTGGAAGCTGAGAATATGAATATGTGTATTTTCCTAACTTAATCTAGTCTACAATTAAATAATGGAAAAGGAAAAATAATTCAAGCTAGTGTTGTACTAACCCTCCGAATTTCACTTAACCAAGGGTAACTGGGGTAACTCCAGCATCAGGCGATGATTAATGCGGGCACAGCATCACTTCTGCCATAGTCTACTGGTCAGAGTAGTATTGGGGTTCATTTAGATTCAAGGGGGAAGGGCACAGAATTTGCCTTTCAATGGGAGTGATACCAAAGAAACTGTGGCCATTTTTAATCTGCTATACAGTTATAAAATCTAATTTAATGTTTAATAATTTAATGTTTACTGTGAAATAAGTGTCATTGTCCCCATTTTACTGGTGAAGAGATAGAACCTCAGAGAATTGAAGTACTTTGAGTAATAGAAAGTATCTGAGGAAAGTTATAAGGACAGGGAAAAATATACATTTATCTTGAGAGAGTCAAAAGAATGAGTGTGATTTGGACGTAAGGGAAGATTCAGAACCGGGTGGGGGGTGCTCAGTGGTTAAAGTCAGGTATGCCAGAGGTTATGCGTTCAACCCCTGGTCAGGGCACATATGAGAGGCAATCAATGAATACACAACTAAATAAAACAACTAAATAAAACAATGAGTTAATGCTTTCTCTCTCTCCATTCCTCTCTCTTGCTCTCTCAAATCAGTGTGGAAAAATCTTTTTTTTTTTTTTTTTTTGTATTTTTCTGAAGCTGGAAACGGGGAGAGACAGTCAGACAGACTCCCGCATGCGCCCGACCGGGATCCACCCGGCACGCCCACCAGGGGCGATGCTCTGCCCCTCCGGGGCGTCGCTCTGCCGCAACCAGAGCCACTCTAGCGCCTGGGGCAGAGGCCAAGGAGCCATCCCCAGCGCCCGGGCCATCTTTGCTCCAATGGAGCCTTGGCTGCGGGAGGGGAAGAGAGAGACAGAGAGGAAGGGGGGGGGGGTGGAGAAGCAAATGGGCGCTTCTCCTATGTGCCCTGGCCGGGAATCGAACCCGGGTCCCCCGCATGCCAGGCCAACGCTCTACCGCTGAGCCAACCAGCCAGGGCCGAAAAATCTTTTTTTTTAAAAGAGAAGATTCAGGGAGGAACAGAGAACAAGTGTATTTATTATTATATAGGTTCCCAAAGTAACTGAGACTTAAACAAGGGAATTCATTTCTCTCTCATGTTCTAGTTAAGGAGGAGATGGTTCCAGGGATGGAATGGAAGTTTTGCTCCAGGAGGTCATTCAGAAATCCAAGTGTCTTCCATTTTATTGTTCTATGACATTGTCCTATATGGCATGCCATCATATCCATATCCAATTACAAGCAGTGGGATAGGAAATGGGGGAGTGATGGCCATGCTCCTTCCCTTAAGATACATCCTGGAGTTGAACATGTCATTTCCCATCACATGAAATTAGCCACGCTTAACTGTAGGGGAGGCTGAACTATGCAATCTTCATGCTGAACATCCTTGTGTGCCAATCAGGGGTTCTGTCAACACAGAAGAAGGGGAGAAAAGATATTGGAGGACAACCAATATTGAATCAATCTCTGAACAAACAGGTTGAAACTTTAGCACATGGGATAGATAAGAATATAGAATTTTCTGTGAGGGTTGATAAACACAGTTCATCACAGTTACTTTAGAAGATGAGAAATGCCTCCAGATGTCTTAAAAAGGAATGATTCTTCATTTGTGATGAATACGTTGAGAAAAGGCATAGCTTATGCTCAGACTCAGCCTTAATGTCTATATTCAGAAATGACAAAGGATAAAAGAACTGAATGAAAGTTTAAAGGTCTTTCTCAGGGCACATTGCTACAGCCAATTATATGCTTGGCAAAATGTAGTGTACCTATCCAGTGCTCCTCTGGGTCTTTGCAGAAAATGTAATGGCCCCTAAGGAGGTCAGAGAGGCCTTGGGACTAGAGGAGATAGAGAAAATGCCAAGAGAAATTTACAGATGACAAATACAAGGGCAAATTGGGTGCAAGTTCAAAGCAGTAGAAATAGCATGGAGAGCTAGAGGTCAGGCGTTTGTCTGAGTTATCTTGCAACATGGTACTCAGGACAAAGAGTAATGGGGCTCTAAGCCACTGGTGGCAAGGGCAGAAGACAGTGTCCAGAGAATGACAGATGGGTCAGAATCTCCCAGGGCCACTGCTGACCAGCTGACAGGCTCCTGGGTTGACCTTTCTTAACTGCACTTTCTGATGCAGTTTTCAGCAACTGAGTTCCCAAGAGAGCAGTAATACTTGACTCATCTCCACTATTGTAAATGTCTCCAAAGATTTTTTTTATAGGCATTCTCTTTTCTCATGCTTTTGGCTTAGTATAAAGATATACATGTCACCCACACAACCTGTGTCGTAGGGAGCTTTGGTTTAGGATTAGTGTTTTTGTGTCCTATTTTGAAAATTATATGAATTTATTGAAAAACATTCCTGAACTGGAATGTAATAAAATACATTCCTGGACTATATTAGTAAAGGAGGAAAGTTTATAGTAATAATTATAGTATGAATAGTAACCAATATTGGTTTATTGACTTAGTGCTTTACATGCATTTGCACTTTTTTTTTTTTTTTGTATTTTTTGAAGCTGGAAACGGGGAGAGACAGTCAGACAGACTCCCGCATGCGCCCGACTGGGATCCACCCGGCACGCCCACCAGGGGGCGACGCTTTGCCCACCAGGGGGCGATGCTCTGCCCCTCTGGGGCGTTGCTCTGTTGTGACCAGAGCCACTCTAGTGCCTGGGGCAGAGGCCAAGGAGCCATCCCCAGCGCCCGGGCCATCTTTGCTCCAATGGAGCCTCGCTGCGGGAGGGGAAGAGAGAGACAGAGAGGAAGGAGAGGGGGAGGGGTGGAGAAGCAGATGGGCGCTTCTCCTGTGTGCCCTGGCCGGGAATCGAACCCGGGACTTCTGCACGCCAGGCCAACGCTCTACCACTGAGTCAACCGGCCAGGGCCTGCATTTGCACTTTTTAAATTGACATGTAATTGACATAGAACATTGTTTTAGTTTCAGGTGTAAACATGATTCCTGGAATAAATCTATTCCAACCTCAACAAAGGAAAGGACCCTGTTTTTCTTTACAATAATAAAATTCTTGAATTTGATGTTCCTGAACATTCCTACTTCCCACAATAATAAAATAAAATAAATTAGCCCCCCCTCCAAACAGAACATAATATTGCAGGGCCTCTTGTTTAGAACTTACTAAGAATTTCAAGAGCTTTTGAGTTAGTGAATACGTGGAGATTCGGGGAGAGTGGCATTCCCAGAGAACATTGGGATATTCCTCAGCTAAATCCTTTTACAGTAAACTGGTAAACACTGGCCTATTCCGGGCACCCACCTTGCTTTATTCTCAGAACAAATACCTGTCAATCTCTTCACAGTAGTATGTCAGGATTAGCCTTGATCCTTTTATAGCCTCAGAGTCCTCCATTGTGTGGCTGATCCAGTCAGTCCCTACCAATGAACATTTGCCCTATCTTTTGCTATTACAATAGTTACAATGAATTTTAAAAAGAAAAAGAATTTTAAGGTGGCCATTGTAGAGTATTAAACAAAGTGCAGGGCCCTTCTATGTATGGGGTCTTGAGTGACTGTATAGTCAGGTGTCCATGAATTCAGCTCCACCCCAGGATATTTTCCTCCAGCTTTTTCTTGGGATCAGTTGCAAGCCCCAGCTTCTATCTGTCACATATGAAATTGCTGTTCCTACAGTTGCTCAGGTTTGGATGAGGTGAGAGTAATTGTGGAGGGGAGTGAATCATGTACCCATTTCTCCTTTGTTTTTCTGTTCCCTGGAAATGGTTCATTTGCCTATCAAGAACCAGCACTTAAGAAAGAGAATTCTCAGTAGAAAGGCAAAGTTGCACTAGTCAACAACAAAAAGTACTTATGGAATGTGATAAATTAGTAAAGGAGACTGAATGCCTGTGATCCAAATTTTACTTCAGAAAGATGGAAATACATAAAACTGTGTACATAAACATATTATGAAGTGAGAAGATATATTACTTACAGGAGATTAAAAGATTTGGCCCCTTTTAATCTAACTTATTTTTGAATACATTTAAGAATTAGCTTCACACCCTGGTCGGTTTGTGGATAGAGCATTGGTCCTGAGTGCAGATATCCTGGCCTTGATCCCCTGTCAGGCACACATGAGAAGTGACCATCTGCTTCTATTCTCCTCCTTCTCCTCCTTTTCTCTCTCTCTTCCTCTCTTGCAGCCAGCAGCTTAGTTGGTCTGAGAGTTGGCCTCAGGTGCTGAGAATAGCTCGGTTGATTTGAGCATTGGCCTCAGACAGGAGTTGCCAGGTGGGTCCCAGTTGGGTGCATGCAGGAGTGCCTCACTTCTCCCTTCCTCTCACTTAAAAAGAAAGAAAGAAAGAAAAAGAGAAAAAAAATTAGAATGAAACTTGCATGTTTAAGCTGAAAAATACTGCACAGTCAAATCAGTAGTATCAGAATAATTCACCCACAATCACCACCTGTTACAAAAAGATAGGGGGAGTTATAAAAAAGAAACAATGTCATCACATATTTACCCTCCAATTACAGAAGGCAATTTCTTAGACTGCTAAAAGTATTTTTAAAATAGTTTTCTTGATAACAAGAAAAACAAAGGAGCTACTTTTAAAATCCCAATTTTAAAAAACTTGTATTCCTCAAGGATTGCAAATTCAAGCATTTGAAATTAGGATACATAAAATTAAAGAGAATACATTATAAATATCTTTACTACCACTTTCAATGTAATTCATAGCAATAGAAAAGTAGTTTACGATTTATCAAGAAACCTATATTGTAAATTTGTTTTATTCTTCATTAACACTAAAAAATATATTCTAGGCCCTGGCTGGTTGGCTCAGCGGAAGAGTGTTGGCCCGGCGTGTGGAAGTCCTGGGTTCAATTCCTGGCCAGTGCACATAGGAGAAGCACCCATTTGCTTCTACACCCCTCCCCCTCTCCTCTCTATCTTCTCGATCTCTTCTCCTCCCACAGCCAAGGCTCCATTGGAGCAAAATTGGCCCAGGTGCTGAGGATGGCTCCATGGTCTCCACCTCAGGCACTAGAATGGCTCTCATTGCAATGGAGCAAAGGCCCAGATGGGCAGAGAATCACCCCCTGGTGGGCATACTGGGTGGATCCCGGTCAAGCTTATGTGGGAGTCTGTCTGCCTCTCCTCCCCCCACTTCTTACTTCGAAATTATATATATATATAAAAATTTTTTTTCTTTTTGAAACACTGCTTGGAGCCCTCTCTTTCTTATGGGGTATGAGAAGCTTCCCTGCTCCAGAAAAGCCAATAGATAATCTTCTCTTCTCCTCTGTTCAATTAAGTCCTCACTAGAATGAGCTGCTGTTATTCACAGAAGTGTGTTCCACTTCTGGAAGGTCAGGCATGTGTAGTGGCGATCACCTCTAGTGGACATAATGGAAAACTCAGCCCAGAAGCATAAGGACAGATAAGGGGATATTTGTCTCAGGGCTGACACAATAAAAATTTCAAGGTTATAAAACAGAAGGTCTTAGAGATATAACGTCCTGGGTAGTAAAATCATTGTATGCCAGTATAAGTGTTTCTCTGACTTGGAGCATAAAAGGCATCTGTGCAGGCTGGCAAAATCACCTACTCTAGAAAGGTCTCTATAAGATAAAGAGAGGAGGGTTGGGTAGGGGGAGATTGAAGAGAATAAAAGGGGCCAAATATATGATGATGGAAGGAGACTAAACTTTGTGTAATGAGCACACAATGCAGTATACAGATGATATATTATTGTACTGCACACTTGAAACATATATATATATATTTTTCTGTATTTTTTTGAAGCCGGAAACGGGGAGAGACAGTCAGACAGACTCCCTAATGCGCCCAACCGGGATCCACCCGGCACGCCCACCAGGGGGCGAAGCTCTGCCCACCAGGGGGTGATGCTCTGCCCCTCCGGGGCATCGCTCTGTTGCGACCAGAGCCACTCTAGCACCTGGGGCAGAGGCCAAGGAGCCATCCCCAGCACCCGGGCCATCTTTGCTCCAGTGGAGCCTCGCTGCGGGAGGGGAAGAGAGAGACAGAGAGGAAGGAGAGGGGGAGGGGTGGAGAAGCAGATGGGCACTTCTCCTGTGTGCCCTGGCCGGGAATCGAACCCAGGACTTCTGCACGCCAGGCTGACGCTCTACCACTGAGCCAACAAGCCAGGGCGAAACATATATTCTTAACAAATGTCACCGCAATAAAATTAATTAAAAAAAAGATAAAGGCAGGCAATGAGAAACATTTCCACAGTTCAGCACACTTACCTTGTTAATGTCTTTTGTGCTGCTCTTTGTCATTGCTTTTGGAGAAAAACAAAGTAAAGTCGGCCATACCGATGACAAATTGCCATTGTGGCCCACCTACAAACCCAGATGAGCTTCCGTGGTCTGGCCTGACTCAATGGGGGAAAGGTTGAGAGAAATGCCTTAACCTGGGGATTGGAGGTCAGCGGGGCTTGCTCCCAGAAGCAGTGCTGTTACTTCAGGTCCACATAGGAAGGAGAGCCACCAAGTCTTCAGAACAGAAAAGAGCCCTCAGGGGCCTCTCCCTTCCCTCTGAGCCTCACCCTAATGGCATCTGCGGTAATCACTAAGGGCCATACAGTCTTTTCTTGGGCCTTGGAACTCTCAAATCTCCTTTCAATGCCTGTTCCTCATATATATATATATATATGTATGTATATATATTAGCAGCTAGGGCCTTTTGGGAGGAGTGGGGAAAGTAGGTCATAAAGATGAAGCTCTCATGGGATTGGTGCCCTTATAAGATGAGGCACAAGAAAATCTCTCTCTGTCTCTCACATTCTGTTTTTAATTAAAGAACTGGCTTCAAAAAATTCTTTTCATTATATCTTCTATCCCATTATACATCTGTCTTAGTTCAGGTTAAGAGCATACCATAGAATGGGTGGTTTGAACAACAGAAATATACTTCTCATAGTTCTGGAGACTGAAGTTCATGATCAAGGTGGCAGTATGTTTGGGTTCTGGTGAGGGCCCTCTTCCAGGTTGCAGACTGCAACTTCTTGTATCCTCACATGGTGGAAGGCAGAGAGAAAGGGAGAAGTTTCTTGTGATTCTTAGAAGGACATCAATGTCATTCATGAAGGCCCCACTCTCATGACCTCATCTAATCCTAATTACTTCCAAATAGCTCCAACTCCTAATATCATCACATTAAGGGGTAGGGTTTCAACATGAATTTTGGGGTGAGAGAAACATTCTGTCCATAGGCCATCTTTTTCTCAAGATTACCTTTTTAACAGAGCCCACCTTCCCACAGATTTCCCTCCCTTCCAGAGATGTCCGTCCTTCTGCCTATAGGAATTACTTATTTTCTAGTCTGCACTACAGCTAAAATTCTGAGAATGCTAGGACTTTACTGTTCGTTTGTATTGCATTTACTGTGTTTACGGAATCCTATATCTTTCTCTTTCTTGCCTCTCATCATTTTGCTAAAAGAGATCAGAAAGTCACTCAAAATAGTGTAAAACTGTAACATGAATTCTCGAAATATCTGTTTTGTCAATGCATTTGATAGTTAGGCTGGGTATAGTATTCAATTGTAACTGGAATAGGGTAATATTCAACTGTTTTTTCCCAGCCCTATTTTAATCAGAGGACAGTGCTTTTTATTCACTCCACCAACATTTCACTAAACATCTTGGGTATATGCCATCAGACAGTAGATTGTGCTACCTATTAATGAGCATCTATCAAACTGGACACTCAGCAGATTGATGAACAGCCATCTAGTCTGAAGGGTGGAGTTCCTCACTAGAAACGGAAACCAGTGTGGACAGCTCAGCACCAGATCAGTTTCCAGGCAACCATCATAGGTGTGAAGAAAGTTCTGTCAATTCTCCCCTTAAATTTGGAGCTTTCTTCATTCCTTTCTGAAGTGCTCCCTCTGCCTTTTTCTCCCCTTCTCTAGTCAGAGGTGGATTAAGGTTGGTTGAGGCCCTGGGTGCAGAAGAAAATATCGGGCCCCTTACATTAGAAAAAAGTGTAAAGTTGGGGTTTTGCAGGCCCTTCAGAATTTGGGGCCCAGGGCGTAGGCCCAGTGCACTAGCTGTTAAATTCGCTTCTGTTTCTAATTTATATTTCATCTAATCTTTGGGATAAATAAACTGGTTTTGCAAAATGAAAATATATCTTTCTATCTAGTCCTTTGTCTAAAGGTTTTTTCCTTCTAATTTTATTGTCTTTTTTCCCCCTGCTTTTAAAGTGGGTAACTCATGCCTATCTGGATAGAACTGAGTGAACAAGAAAAGACCCTCAGGGTTCCAGTGCATAAGTAATGAGGGAAAGAAACACACAGGAAGCATACAGATTAACACTTCAAGATATAATCTTACCACAACAGGTTGAAAATTACTTTCCCTTAGACCTTTGAAAGAATAGCTTCATTGCCTTCTAGCACCCCCTGCTACTAATGAAAAAGCTGATGCTAGTCAGGCTTGTTCTTTTGTGGTTGACTTGCTTTTACTGTCTGGAAGATTTAAAAATGTTCTTATTCCTGTTGTCCTGAAATTACATAGTAATGTGTTTAGAAATAGAAATTTTCAAATTCTTGAATTGGGCATTTAATAAATTAAAAAAAAAAATTTTCCAAAGTTAGAAGTGGGGAGGGATTCAGACAGACTCCTGCATGTGCCTGATGGGGATCCACCAGCATACCTACCAGGGGGCAATGCTCTGCCCATCTGGGGGGTTGCTCCATTGTGGCTGGAGCCATTCCAGCACCTTAGGCAGAGGCCATGGAGCCGTCTCAGTGCCTGGCCCAACTTTGCTCCAGTGGAGCCTTGGCTGTGGGAAGGGAAGAGAGAGATAAAGAAGAAGGAGAGGGGGAAGGGTGGAGAAGCAGATGAGCACTTCTGTGTGCTCTGACCAGGAATTGAACCTGGGACTTCTACTACATGCTCTACAGCTGAGCCAAGCAGCCAGGGCTAATAGATGTTTTTAACCTGAAGATTTATGACCTCTTGGCTTCAATTTTTTTCATTATTTCTTTGCTAATTTCATCTTCTTCATGGTCTCTGTCTCCTCCTGAATTGATTTGTTTAATGCCAGACTTGTTGAATTAGTCTTGTCTCAATTTTTGTGTGTGTGTAAAATACACAAAACATAAAATTGTTTCAACTTTTTATCTTTTTTATCTCTATCTTTTTGTTTTAAGTTGAGAAATTTGTTTTTTTTATTTCATTCTTCTATTGAATTTTTATATCAGTAACTAATACATAATTTCTAATAGTTCTTTAACCTGACTGCTCCTTATTTATAGTACTTTAACCTTATGGACAGCTAATTTGCTCTGTTTCCTGAATTATTTCTGTTTTTCTGGTTATTTAGCTTGGTCTTTCTTATTGTTGATTTTATTCCCTGCTTTGGCAATTTTAAATCATGTATTCATGTGTAGGAAGGAACAACGGAGTTGCTGGCGTGGCTTTCTTTTGCTGCAAAGTAGGAAGGACTCTATCTACCAGCTGACACGCTCAGCTGATGCAGTCCGTGCAGGGTGGAGCGGGTGGGGCGTGGACGCGCTCTCTGGTGAGCAGGTGGGGGCTGTCAGCCTACGGGTCTTGGCAAACAACTGAATGAAAAGGGCTTTTTACTTACAGACACCAGTGTCTACCCCAGAGACCTTCGCTTTTGCCAGTTAGTTCACGTGGAGCTGGGTGGCCCAAATGGTTGAAGCCTGAAAATACAGTCCATGCTCTTGGGATTTCTCGGAGTTGATGCTTCAGGCTTGGCAGGTGCAGGCGGAGTGGGCGTCTGCACAGCGGCCTGGCCCGGTGTTCCAGGCGGGCTGGATCCCAGGATGGTTGTGGGTCGTTAATGAAAATCCTCGACAGGTGGGGTGGCTTGACAAGATATCTAAAATGGTTGGAATTAGGTTGATGGGGACTCCTGCATATGAGGATGTAAGAAATGACAGATTCAAGTGGTTGGAAGGAGGAAGAGTATGCATATCAAGTTTAAAACATTTGGCTGTGGTTCTGTAATTGCCTCTCGCTTGTGAGCTGAAAAGGACAGTTGGGAAGCCATGACCGTCAAACACGACGCACCAGGGAACTGTACCTGCACCCCCCCCCCCCAGTCCCAAAGCTGATAGCTCCAGGTGGGCTGAAGGTGTGGTCAAAGCCATTGGGACTGGTTACAGACTGCAACAAGAAAGGAGGGCAGAGAAGAAGTGAGCCCTTGACAAAGCCTCCAGCACGACACAAGCTGCCTGCCCGCTGCCAGGCAGTCACTGTCCATTTCAGAAGCCCTCACACTGCCAGAGCTGTGAGACATGCCCATCTATTCACCCTGTGGCCCTCATTTGAGCAAAAGGCACAGTTTTAATTGTTCCGAATCCTGTGTTTTCTTTCAGCCCATTAACTCAGTTTATGTATATTTTTGAATTACGTGTGTGGCCTCAAAACTGAAATTAGTAACGAAGTCTCAAGTTTTGATAGTCCGTGAAGTGCACAAATATGTATTTTACCTAAATCTATTTTAGGGAAGATTACCAATAGAATGCCTTTGGATGAACATTTGATAGAATCAACTATTGTACATAAAATAGATTTGCATAAATAAAAGAATGTAAGACAATGAAAAAAAATAATTAATGAGTTTTAAACTAGTTTTATTCATTTAATGAAACTGAAGACAGTTTCTATATTTTGAATATAAATGTACTTGCAATTGGAAATATTGCAGAACTAGAGTGTGTAGATGTAGGAAAGGAGTTAATGCCATAATTGATTGATTTCTTTCTTTCTTTTTTTATTAAGTGAGAAACGGTGAGGCAGACAGACAGATTCCCCCATGCGCCCAGACCAGATCCACCTGACAAATCCCTTAGGTGATGCCCTGCCCATCAGGGCTTGCTGCTCTGTTGCTTGGCAGTCGAGCTATTTGCCTGAGGTGAGGCCATGGAGCCATCCTCAGTGCCCTGGGCCAACTTGGTCGAAACATTCAAGCCATAACTTCAGGAGGAGAAGGGGGAGGGGTAGAGAAGCAGATGATTGCTTCTCCTTTGTGCCCTGATGGGGATTTTGGGGAATCAAACCTGGGACTTTCACATGCCAGGCTAATGCTGTACTGCTGAGCCAACAGGCCAGGGCCAGTTGGTTTTTTTAAAGAAGGATTCACCTGCATATTGGCCTTTCATGGCTGTTTGGGAAGGGATTTTACAAGCAATTAAATTTAAATCCTGGAGTTCTTACCCCCTTCTACTTTAATTTTGATATTGTTTTATGTAATATAACTAGGTTTTTTTATGTCTCCAAATTAACACACACACACACACACACACACACACACACACACACACTTTTCACAGTTAGTTAATGTAGAGTTGGGTAGTTCCAAAAGTCTGCTTAAAATATAAATAAAACTCTGGTACATCCAAATGATAAAACATTTCCCAGTATCTCCACTTTTTCTTACTTTCTCCTTCTCTCAATTTAATAATGGTTCAAAGAACTGTCTATTCAATTTAACAGGCATCATGGGAGTCCTGACTCCTATCCAGCATCACTTTATTTCTAGGTTGCAACATTTAAGGCTCCAAGATTTTTGTGTTTTGTGGCCTGAAATTGGTAAATTGGCTTTTTGCTCATCTGCATTGGCTATAATTAATTCCTAGGCTTTCACTTTGGGGGGACCTTGAGGCATAGTGCATCTTTCCCCCTTCTCTGGGTTACTCTGGAAGTTGGTAAGCAGGTGAGCAGCCCCATGGAGGCCAGGGGAGCTGTTGCCTACCTGGTCAGCCTGGACAGCACAGCTCTCAACACAGACAGTGAGTAGCAGTCAGCAGCCCCAGACTTTTTCAGCAGAATCTTCAGACTACTTTGTTATCCTTGTTCAGGTAGGATCCCCAATTTTCTAGAGATGGAAGAAGCTCAGACTAGAAGTCTACATGCCTTTAGATTGTTGTATGGCCCCCAAAATACCCCACAGAGATGACCAAGGCCACTTCATGAGCTTGCTGTCTCTTTAGGTTGAATGCTAAATGCTGTGCTTACACCTTCCATGCAAAAACCCTAACGGTGCCCCTGCCAGCTCTCCTTCACAATGGGAGACCCACCTGCTAAAGTAGAGGAAAGGGTCAAAGGGCAGCGGATGGTAAAGCCTGGACCCCTCAAAGAGGTTCTTATCCTTTCTTGCCCCACCCCACCCATCTCTTTTGGAATCTATAAATTTAGTGCCCCTGTTTATCTGATTTTTTATACTGGGGGGATTCATCTGGTTCGTACCAGTTCAGCAGAACCAATACCTAATTTTTTTGTTGAGTTCGGCGAACCAGTTTTTAAAATGGCACTTATAATTAGGGTTCTCTCTAAGGTGGGTGCCTGAGTTGCTGCTCAATGTGGAAATCACAAATTTACATTCCTTACCCTTTTTTAAGTGTTCTTATGTGCAACACCATAGTGTAAGTGCCTGTAGTAATTAATGTTCATTCCATCCATAGATGAAAAGCATTGCAAGTGAGGATACCAATTGAGAAGCAATATGGATACATCTTAAATAACAATTTTATTGTTTTTTGTAAGGTACTAGTTAATATTTTTTCATTAGTATTTTAGAACTCTTATTATCTAGCTTTGTGCACCTCTTTTATTTTTATTATTTAAGTATTAGATTAATAAAATAATCAACTACTTTCAGTATGTTGGGCAAACAAGTATGTTAGGCTTACTCGCCTGTACTTTGCCCGACTGGGGCATAAACGTGAGGCAGCACCTGTGTGTGCAGTCTCTTTAAGGCTGCAGGGGCTGCCCTCAGGACAGCCGATTGCAGATTGCCTGCTGCCATTGGGAGGGGCCATGTTTTGCTATTGTTTGAAGGAGAAGGGGTCCCCCTGCATCGCCTCTTTGCACATCAGTCCTGGGAGAGAGAAGGGGAAGCAGTTTTCCCTGCCTGCTTGCTCATCTGGCTCATCCGCCATTGTGAGACTCTAATTAGTGGAATGGCCCACCATTTTCCAGCCCCACATTTTTTTTACCATCTGCCTGAATCCAGTAGGAACTTGCATGGCCATGGCCACCGGCCTTACATGGTATATAATTTTTTTATACTTAAATGGTCATTAGGGCAGAGAACCAGTTGTTAAGTTAACTGAATCCCACCACTGATTTTTTACATTCTATTTTGTTGTCCTGACCTAATCCTTTGTTTCTGAGTGGTGGCTTCATTTCAGACCAAACCTTTCAGAAGAATTCAAGTCCCTTGCTCCTTTTCCTCAGTAACATAAAGAGAGCAATGTAAAATGTTTGTTCCCTTTCCCTTCCAATTGTTAGAATTTACCCGAAAAGGTAATTATATGCAAAATCAGGTATATTCATGCAATAGGTATTTACTCAAACAAGTAAAAAATTTTAACAACAAATCAAAATTTAAGAATTCTCTAGTGGCCTCATTGCTGTGCCTCACAGACCGAAGCTGGGAGATCCAAGTGCTTATCTGCACACCCTTGTTCAGCCTGTGCTTTTACCCTACCCACCGTCCCATCTGGCCACAGCCTTCTCGGTTTAAGACACAAGCATTCACCTCGTGGGTAACTGGCAATGGACAAATGCAGCCAGCGGAGAAGGCAAGTAAGCACATTAAGGAGAGTGGCATCTCTAAAGCACCCCGTGATGCCCCTGTACTAGCATCTGAAGGTGGCTTAGCCCAGCACACAGTCCGAAGCAAAGCCATGCCGAGGGAAATGGACTGTGAATTTGTTACTGCCTTCTCAAATACAAGCTGGAGTCACTTGCAAATCAGAAGCAATATAGCATTATACTCAGATAGGTTTCCCATCAATGAGGAGATTCAGAGAGGCTGCTCTAAAAAATTGAAATGGTATAGCTGGCACAGAGTTAAACTACAGAACACAGAGCGTGCAAATCCATCTAAAAATCAATGCCCCACTTTACCCCACCCCCAGCCTGCAAGACAGGAACCTGACTGAGGTTAGAAACAGAATGAAAGAAACAATGTGAAACTCAGGAACATGGTGATCAGCTTGGAAGCACAGAAAGCTGAGTCACCGGGAGCAGTTGTCAGGGCTCTTCAAAGCATTGTCCACGGGAAAGGCAACAATGCTGGACCAATCCTGTTATGTGGCTGAAAGCATCAGGCTCTCCAAATCTGATGCCATTAAACACTGGATTTATCCGAAGAAGTCTCTGTTCTGATTTCCTGCTCTCCAATCTCTGATTATTATCTGACTTCCTCTGTAGTTCTGCCTGCAGAAATGGATCTGTTACAAAAGCTTTTAGTATTCCATTCTGTATAATTTTTTTTCTCTGATTGTAAATGAGCAAAATGGCATTTTTGACCATTATATTACTTGACTCCTTCTGTAGGTTAACCAACTGGGAAAGAAGGGACTGGTTACATAATATACATAGTTCCTGTTCTTGTGAGAGGTAGTTCTCATTGTAAATGAAGCCATCTGGAATTTAGTTGGGGGCTTAGTGGATTTGAGCCAGGCCCCCCCCCCCCCCCCCCCCCCCCCCCCCCCCCCCCCGCCCAGGAGATTAACTGCTCCCCAGCACTTGGGTTTCTGATCCCGCAAGGGGGAAGGCCTTACTCTGGAATGTGAAGTTTCCTTGGTAAAGACACAGACTGCTGAGGCTTGTTTCCTTTGTGATAAACACATATGCTTATAGCTGCTATTTTACCATTTTTAGGCAAAGATGAAATGCTCAGTTTATAATGTAAGATATAGTGCACACTGTGCACCATGGCCCAACAATGTCTAGGTTTCTAGAATAAAGATGTGGTGTCATTTCCTCCATATTCATTCTTTTAAAAGTTTCCCTGAATGCAATATAAAAGAAACAATGTTTTAAAATTTCAAGTTAATTAAAATCCTTGTGAAGATACATTTATTACTAGGCCGACTAATTAAGAAGGGAAAGGAGGGAAGGCAAATGTATTATTTCAACCCCAAACTCACCCTTCTTATTCCCCTACAGGCAAGAGCAAGATGGGATTTGTGCTAAGTGATGAGAAGAATTTCCATCCTGTTTGGATTATGCTGAGATGCTTTTGGAAGACACTTAACAAAACAGAGTGGTAGGAATGCACAATTTTTTACTTACGTCTTTTTCGAACACACATTTATGAATCTTCAGAACCATGTTCCAGGAAGGCAGCATTTTCATTCGGGGGTGGGGGATGGGGGGCCTTAAAATGGATTTGCAGGATTGACTGGGAGAGGGTCCTTTCTGGTGATAATGGCTGCTGTTTCCATGGCAATGGCAAGCACGAGTCAGATTCACCAGCACACCCCGTCTCTCTGCTCCTTTTGTTCAGAGCAAACTGCCATTAAGCAGCAAACAGCACTATTAGCGAGTCAGAGACATTTAGGTGAATTGGATGCCACTGGTCTGTGTACAGATCTTTTGTTCTGCAATGAATGTGCAGCTCCTTAAGTGCATTATTGTTAACATTACAACAGGAGGGAGCTTGAAAGAACTACCAGTCTAAAAATGTGACCTCACCTGGGCCGTCTTTTTCTGAGAAAGAGTACTGGTAAATCTTTAGTTTTCATATCCAGTAATTCCCAGTCCCTGATATGCCTCAGAGTCCCCTAATCTTAAGGTGACCAACTTTTTTACAACGAAAAGGACAAAAATAAAGAAAACAATATCGTAAACAAAAGAAACATTTTATTCATTGCAACAATAATAAACTATAATATGATAAATGCATAATAAAAACATTTGTAATATTTTATGTTGTAATTATGCTTACATGCCTATTAATTTTTAATAATAGTTGTAAAAAAGAAGTACTCATTTAGATACAAATACATCACATCACACGCAATGGATCAACTCTGCATCGATTGAATATGGACATTTCCAAATTAGTCTTCCAATATCAAAAAGGAGGACATGTAGGAGGACACTTTTCGAGGGAGGACAGAACTTACAAAAGAAGGACTCTCCTCCCTAAAGGAGGATGATTGGTCAATTTACTAATCTGCAAAATGCAAATTCTCAGGTCCTGAGTCCCAGGACTCTGAGTTTTTAATAGGTGACTTAAGTTGATTCAGATGGTCCTGAGATCACATTTCTGAGAAGCCCTCTTTTGGATATTTGGGGACACTGTTCCCTTTATGGAATATCATGATTTTAAAGAGACAAGTTGAATCTCAAGGTCTTTCTCCCACACAAAATTTACTTTGAATGTAAGGTATTTAAGCCCCATGGCTTTAGTTAAGTGGTTTTAGGATAAGCGTGGACTTTAGTTCGCTCCTGTGGCTTGGATTGCTATAGTCTGGTTGCAGGGCTCCTTTAGAGTGGTATCCAGCACCTGCTGTTCTCATTGGAGAGAAGATAAGGGACCACTTTTCTGCAGGACCTGCTAGCTTCTGTGAACATGCAGGGGGAGCTGTTACTTCCAAGTTCAAGGTAAAGAGATAATATTCTAATTGCGTTCTGCCTTTCTTGTCAGAGCCAGCTTAGCCTTCAGTTCTAGGAAGACTAGAGGTCAAAGCAGTAGGAAGGAAGAAGTTGTCCCTTCGATTTCCTGTAATTGCTGATGTTAAAAAAGAAAAGCTGTGAGGCCCCCACACCTTGGAGAAGTCTTGTAGCAGCAATCTCGTCCTTCATCCTTCTAGTAAAGGCAGTGGCCGCCGCCATAGCCATGCAGGTTCACATGGATTCAGGCAGATGGTAAAAGAACTGTGGAGCTAGAGGATAGTGCTGACCCAGTGCAAGTGAGCAAACTTAAAAAACATTTGTTTACCCAACACTTCTATTTTTCCAGCCTCTAAGTTTTAGATGTTCTAAGGGAGTCTCTCTCCACCCCTTTCTCTCCATTTCTAGGTTGTCCTAGATGCTTCTTTTAACTATATCTTTTGTTAAAATATGCAGAATCTCAGAAACACCTGGGATGGTGTAAGGCCAGTGGCCACCGCCGTAGTCATGCACATGCAGGTTCTCATTGGATTTGGGCAGACACTAAAGGAACTGTGGAGCCAGAAGATGGTGGGCCATTCCGTTTATTAAAGTCTCAT